>NC_135786.1:172475000-174895000 GCF_051106095.1 Pogona vitticeps
GGGATTGTACTACCAAGTCATGGTACCATTAGCCAAGACTGTGTGGTTTTGCTCATTTGTAAACACAGACACACAAACTCGGTCGCATGACTTTTGTTCTTCACAAAATGCACTCTCTGACTTTACTGCACCTACTGTAGAAAGTGTTTCCTTTTATCTAAAAGGCATAGTCCTTCAAGACGGATAAGAAGCACAACTACACAGCAAGAAAGAAAGGTAAGCATTCTGTTTGCTGTGCATCACACATACAACAATAAGCCTGCAATTTGCCAGTTCCTGCAAAGACGGAAGAACTGAGATGAAGGGATAATTGACAGCACAAGCTGAATCCTTTTCTGACACTTTCAGTTTTCTCACCTGTGTAACAGAATATAGGAGAGAACAAGAGCTGGTTGGCTCTCTACACTTTATTTGGTAATAGCCAGCCCTATGTCCATGCTCCACAGGTAGGACTGCAAAGCATCTCCCAGGCCTGGGCAGATAGGCAGGCTATGTAAGGCTGACAAGATGACCTAGGTAATTCGGCCATGTTTCAGGCTACAACTCCAACTGTTACCGACCAGTGTCCATGTTGGTTGCAGCTTACAGGAATAAGGAACCAACCTGAGCAATGTATTCCACTCTATACCTATCATGACCAGAACTAGGTCGGGGGGAGGGGGGGAGGGAAGTTAACAAAGACATACACACCATAGTCTTTTGGGCATAGTGGTATGTATCGATTCTCAGTTCTTCCACTTGTTCCATCAGCCTTGTCTCACCCAACCTTAAGAGGAGCTGTCCTGCAATATGAAACCATTAGCAAAAAACTAAGATCCATTTTTTTCATTTCCTGTTATGAATTAAGTAAATACAAAAGAAGAAAAAGAAGAAGAAGACTAGAAAGAAGTCCTTAAGCATACATGATTTTTTAATTTTCTAACTAAAATTAATTAGCGGACATTTAGGGACATGGGAGGCTACCTTACAACAAGTCAAAAGATTGGTTCATCTCGCTTGGTATTTTTCACACCGCATCACTGCATGAAAACACTCTCTACACACACACACACACACATACACACACACACACACACACAACCTCTATATTGAGAATGACCAACCTACAGCTGTTGTGATAAATGTAGCAATGTTGTATCTTCTAAGTTTTCCAGCACAGAAAGTACTACTATACTGCTGTCCTCCAGCTAGAACAAGTTTGGATACCAGGCCAGAGTGTCAAATGTCTATCCCAAAGACTTAAGCACACTTGTAAATCTAGATTTCTAGGGACATGCCCTCTTCTACCATGTCTTGAATAGAAACAGTGATATGCTAGATGATTACAGCTAGAACTTCTTTTGACACTAGATGAAGTGAGCAAGCCACATGGGCTTGTGATTGGAGCCTACTGTTTGGCTTCCCAATGCCCCGTCCTCAATTCAGCCTGGAATAAAACAAACCTGAACCCTCAACACAAACTCAGTTTTGAAAGCCCATAGGGAGTCACCCACCATGATACGATGAAGGTAGCCTATCAAGATTCTTGCTCAATGTACACAGACAGCATAAAAAGAACACCTTACAATTTTCCTATGGTTTCAAGATTTTTTTTTTAAATTGCAATAATTTCTTCCAGGATGCCTATTGCCTGGGGAGGCATCAGAATTTTTTTTAAAAAACTGTCTTTACCTGTGTAGTAATGTCAAAGAAACCAGGCCAACCGACTGCCATAATAGGGAGTCACCATTCAAAACAAGTTTGTTGAAAATCAGAAGTATGATGCTTACTTAACAAGCATGTAAAGATCTATCCAAACATCTAAATAGCTGCAAAGGGAAACATTATCCTGTCTCTCCACTAAGTCCATTTTTATATGTGTATAAATGGACTACAGTAATAACACGGAGCACGGATTCAGCCAAGTCTGCAAAAAGGCCTCTGAACTGTTACTTCCTTCACAAATCAGGCATATAATTTTGCCGAACAGATACTGCATTCCTCTCTGAGTAAAGGCAGAGAAATTCCATCTTACTGGACATGGGCACTGTTAATTACAATAAATTCTACCAGCCAAGAAGGATCCAACATTCACAATCATTTTAGTTTTATTAAACACACAGACTACCCTGCAACAAATGTTTCTAGGAGCTAATAATGTATCCTGTTTTTACACGCACACACACACACGTCTGTAGACGAAGCACTACTTGTTCTGTGTGGCACATTTATCACAATCACATAGCTGTGTGTATCGTTGTAATTGCAGTTTGAAAGTGCACTGCACTAGGTTATATATAGGGGAGGTATAGGTATAAATCACTGTTAAGTGTCCCTAACTCAAATACAAACATATATTCAGCTAAGTATGTACTTTTCATATCTTTTCACTTCAGCAAGTCCAACAAAAGCACTGCTATAACTCAGCTGAAGTACAGGTGGATAAAAATACGTTTGTCATACAGCGTTACAACTAGAAGTTGGCCTTGACTTTTCTGCTTCATTTGCCATACTGGACACTAGTGAAGCATACTGCAAGCTATTCAGTAGCAAGACCTTTGGGACCCCTTTGAGGGGGCCCCTCAGAAGTTAAAGCCATACAGTGATTCATTCTTGCCCAGGCTCCCGGAAACATGCTCTTACCTAAGAAAACGGTATTGTGTGCGGTACAGCAGTTCAAGCATTTCAAGGAGTTTTAAAATCAAGGTGTGTCTTGACACTGAAATACATTATTATTCGTACAATATTTTCCGTTACTAAGTAACACCCACAAACTGAAGCATCGCTGGATCCAGGCTTGTCTACTCTCCCTCATGATGATCTGAGCAACAGAAACAAATAGTTTCTTTGGATACAGCTGTGGATATGATGTGTGTAATTAATTGTTCAGTCAAAAACACTGTTCTCTGGCACATTTGATGATTTAAGTATACAACAGGATTAGCTTTCTCAGCCAACTAAAAATAGTGATTTTAATTTATTCCTGCTGCCTGCAATTACTCACAACCATGTATTTTTAAATATTTCCAGCATATAAAAATTACTAATTTTTGCCACTTGTGTTTATCTGCCTTTAGACTTTGATTTGGATAAATTAAGCTCTCAAGTGTTCCTTGCTTTATGAAACTCTGCATGTTGTACACTTCAACACAAATAAATGGCTTCTACCATTAGAGGTTTAAATAATGTAATGTATTTCATGCTCAGCCTGAAGCAGGATTCCAATGAAGTTGCTAATGCACGTAATGATTAAGTGTAACTCAAATACTAACTGTGTTGTTGAAAACATGACAGGCAATAATTTGGTCTATTATATTCTGCCATTTAATTGCCTAGTACAGACATTCTCTGACACGTTATGAAGCAATGATTTACAATTATTCAAGCTGCAAAGGTCAGAAAGTGACATTATAATCATCTACACAGAGATCCCTTCTAATGCACAAAAAATAGGTAATACCACACAAAAATAGTTATACTGAAGTTTCAACTTTCCTTTTAAGGAGTTCTGTATTTCAGAACAAACAGTTCACTAGCAACACCATTAAATCATATGTAGCAGCCAGAAGCACATCTTCTTTTTACCCCAATGATACATTTCAGAAATGCATCTTTTTTTGTTCTTTAGGCCAAGACTCAAGACAAGCAGTTTCCAGGTACAACTTATAATTTTTAAAAAATTGGTTTCAATATTCTGTAAATTCCTTTTTTAGAGAACATTTTAGTACAATATTTTTATGAGATAAAATGGTAGCAAAACCCATAGAAATAACAACTTAGGTAACTCTACACATACTTGTGGACTACAATTTTTCTTCCAATTGCTAAATCATAAAACCATGTCAATGTCCACAATGAGTCTTCTGTGCTGATGAAATTATTTCAGTTTTCTTCACATGTATTTTCACAAATCAACATAATTTGACATTATAACTTACCGTGTTCCCCCGAAAATAAGACAGGGTCTTATATTAATTTTTGCTCCCAAAAACACATTAGGGCTTATTTGCAGGGGATGTTTTATTTTACAGTCATGTCATCTTCTGGTTGCTGCACAATGGTGGAGCACAGACTTTCACTTAACTAGGGCTTATCTTTGGGGTAGGGTTTATATTACGAGCATCCTGAAAAATCAAACTAGGGCTTATTTTCAGGTTAGGGCTTATTTTCAGGGATACAGGGTAGTTACAAAAGCCAAATTCATCAGTGCACTTGAAATATTGCTATAGTCTAACTTGCAATGAAGTTTTCAAAGTACTTCTTTAAATGTTGTGTAGGTTAAAAGAAAGATGCATAACTACACAAAAGTGAGTCAAAAAACCCAAAATGTGTGCTATAAACCATGTTTCCAAATCTTTAAAGAGGTTATATTTTAGTAAAGAGATAAAAGAGGAATGTATAAAAAGAACATATAAGCTGAGCTCAGAAAATTAACATTTCTGAACACATAAAACCTACTTAGTTTCTTTTTCAGTGATTTATTTATTTGTTTGTTTGTTTTAACTTAAGCAAGTAATGTAAAGGAAAGTAAATAACTCTAGTTGTAACATTTATTTTTGTAAGCTTTATGTCCACAACAAAGGCAGAGCAAAAGCAGATGTATTTTTAAATTATAAGATGCCCATAAATTCTGTTCAAAATCTGAAGTGTGGAACAATTCATTTTTCACGTACCTGAGGCATAAAATCTCTAAAGTGCATGGTAAGCTTTTTTAGCACATTGGCAAAATGCAAGTTTTTAAAACACAGCTAAATGCTGAGAAACCAGTTAGATTTGCTAATCTTAGTGTCATGAACAACTTCATAGGCAGACTTCAGAAAATTAAATTTAAATAGGTAGCAGTTGGGATAGTCACTGAAAACAGAACCCTTCTCAAATAAGGGATGCATTTCCCATTCATGAGCGTAAGCAAAGGAAAACAATCACCACACATCTGCTGATAAGGAAATGAGAAGCAGACGGTTTATTTCAACTGTTGAAAGATTAGTAGCTTCCCATTTCTATGGGAGAGTATTTCTAGTGTGCAGCTGGAAAAAATTAAAGTTAGATTTGAAACAATAAAAGCAACGTGTAAAAAAACACCGTTATCTTCTTTTCTCTCCATGATTTTGCTGCATGAGATACAGTACATAAAATATTTTGTCCATTTTTAGCATTTAGGCTAGCAATACTTTACAATGGTTTGCACTTTCCAATTCATAACAGTAGTCTATTTCAAATCAATAAAGTAGTATCTTAACTTACATAATCATCCACAGCTTTGCACTGACATTTCACCTTTTAAAAAATGCCCAAACCGGCCACGTAGCAATTGGGAAAACATTTGTACCTTCTATCTAACAGAAAGCTGGTTGTTTAGAATCTAAAAGTCACAATATAGACTCTTAACTATTGAAGAAAAGAAAACATAGTACAAGACCTTCTGTTTGTGACAAAATTACCAAGTTAATGTTCCTGAAAGATCGTGTCACCTTTTAAAACATGTTTTTTTAAAAAGGTAAATTTATAGCAATTAAAGCTAATGAAGAAATGCAGCATGAGCTGCTTATGTTCAGGAACTAATAGGTCCATTGAGCATTTCTAAGATTATTTAGCTATCAATGATAATGAATTGACATTGTCAGTGATGTTAATGTACCAACGCACTATACTGCCATTAATCCAATAGCCAATCCCAGCAATTTTATGTTGCCACGTTTATGCTGTAATCTACACACTACCCTATCTTTTTTGTTAACATGGCAGACAAACCAAACAGGTTATTCCTTCTCATTCACCCTCTCTTTCACACACACACACACATACACACACATGGAGGCACAGAAATTTGTGCTTATATCCACACATTCACATCCACACTTGAAAACTGATATGTTCTTTATTGTTTTGACAGTTTTAAGGGCACTGGTCTTTTTTAGATCCAATTCAATTCTTGTTCATGTACACACTGCTGGCAAATAACCAAATATCTGTACACAACAGAAGCATGTGCATCTCTCTAGTTAGTTGCCACATCATGCACCATGCAATTACAAGATACTTATAATATCACAGTTAATTACATAATACAACAGAAAAATGAGATAGAATTTTTGGTATTATGTTTAAAAAGACTGACAAATAAATGTAATTAAATGTCTAGTAAAGAGAATTCCTTAATTGGTAAAATTAGTGATTGCTCTCTACAATATAAAATGTTTCATCCTTCACAAATATGAAAGACTATACTAATTGTAAATATTGCACTGGTCACCAGAAAGCATATGCCAATTTTGTACCATCACCCACGTATACTTTATGTTGGACTGTTCAGATCCAAGTCCACATTCAGTTTCCCAGGGAGATTTACAAATTTGCACTTATTGCCTTTCAGACAAAAATTTCTGGAAAGCCAAGGAAATCTTGAGGCCTGAGCTATTAATTTAAATAGCAGTTATAATAGTAACAATTGCCAAAAGTCGCTGATTTGCTTCCTGATTTTTCAAAAAAAAAAAACAACACATTTTTTTTTTGCAAACATGCATCTCACCCACAAATTTGACTTTACTTCTATTGTTTAGGCTTGACCACTTGGTTTGCCCCATGCACCAGCAATGTGGAGAAATAACACTAATATTAATAATTATGGATTAATAACAACATTTTGCATTTGTCATCAGTTTTTTCTGCTAAAAGTCCAGCAGCTATTTCTCTATTATTTTACACTGGACTACTCTCATGAATACTCTCAGAAATACAGTGTTTTTCATTTTATTACCTTTCTAGCTCTTCTTGTCACAAGGGAATAACACCAGCCTTAGTAAGCTAACAGTATTTTTTAAGTTGATGTCACAAGTTTTGGTGAATGGAATTCTATTTATTTTCAACCATGGCTTACTTTGTTCTGCAGCTACAAAAACTGACAAGAGAAATGTCTGTATGAAAAATATCTAACCATCCACCTCACCATTCTGGTGTACTCCGTGTTTAACTAACTAAACCACTGCTGCTCTGTGAACGAGCCACTAGGCCTCTGCAGCAATGTAACCTGTTTGGAGGAAACCATTTTTACATGATGCATATATTAGCTAATTCTTTTAGCAGAAAAACATTAAAATACACTTTTAATAGACGTACAGCACTAAAACCCATCTCTGAATGTCCTGTGATGTACCATATATGCCATGGCATTTTAAAACCTTTTAAACATTTCTGCTAAATTAATTAGCTTTGCATTAAAGAGTCTCAGAGCCTCCGTATTAAATGCAACACATTTGAAGGACAATTAAACATTACGAATGGCCCTTCTGACAAAATAGCCATTACAAAAGGAAGGAAAACAGGGTTTTGTAAGATGACGCTACAAATGTAAGATGTCTCAAATTTTTTTAAACATATACATCTTTAGTAGATAGTTTTTCTGAAAGTTTGTTCCTCTTGTGCTTCCTGCAGCACAGAAGGCACTGCACAAATCCATAATCTGTTCACTGAGCTAGAATATAAACAGATATAGCACAAATACCTGTATGGACATATATATATACAAAATGCACACCAAATTAAAGTCTATTTTTTATATCTTTAAAAAGAGAATTTACTATTCTCCCTGGCAATGTGAATGAACATCCTATAATTTAGTCAATTTACAGATTACAGGTTCAAATTGACCTTGTAGCCCATAAAATTGCTCATTTGCGGCACTGGATTAGAAGCAGGAAAAGAATGTCATAACTGCATTTAAGGAATTTACCATAACAATGGGAAGGAGGATATGCATGCATAATTTTAGCCTCTCTTCCTCGCATCCCCATTTTGAATGCTGAAGCAATGCATAGCTTGCACTCTTCTCCTGTTAACCAAGGGAGGAACTGTTTCAATTTACTCACCCACATACATGACACTTGTATTCCCTCATCCCAAGGTGCCTCTTGACATGGTTTCTGGCATCTCCTAGCTGAGCTGTTGCAAAGTGGCAAATCTTGCACTTGAACGGCTTTGATCCTAAGTAAAATTTAGCATAAAGATAGGAGTTGAATTAGAATATTATATTACCCTTGGATAAAGAAATCACAGTTTGTGGGGGAAATAAAAGGTGGGTGTGGAAACGACTATCCAATATTTAACCTGTTTAAGAAGCTTGCCTAGCCCCAAAAAGAAAAATTCCTACTGCATACATTTATAACTCCAGGGATACTGTTAGGGTATGCACCACATATTTCTCATTAAAGATACTTTCCCAAAGTTCAAACACAAAAGTTATTAAGCGAGAATGGGGCTTCATTAATGAGCTCTCCCTTATTATGGAAACAGTATTGATAATTAGAAGATGAGAGACTACAGAACTTTAAAAGGAGGCCACAGAACTTGTTCCACAACGTTTGTCCCTTATAAAATAGCTAGGTCTTGGGATACGGCCCAGCATAAGCCTGTACTGCAGAAGTTTCTGCTAAATAAAACCCAATCCCATGACCATGATAAGGCAGAGGTGTTATGATAATATGTTATTTTTCCTTCAGAACAGCTAGAATAGTTCAGTGGTTTAGAAGTTGGGAGTTCAATTCCCCACTGTGCGTCTTTGACAGGGGTTGAACTCGATGATCCATCAGGTCCTCACCAGCTTTGCAGTTTGATGATGACAATGATTCCCTTAGAACAGCATTGTAAAAAGGAGACTTTAAATTGCAGCATCCTGGCAATGGGATGAACCTCATGCTGTGCTATCACATTCCTGCTAGCACAACAAGCAATTCTCTTTTTCTTTCCCACAACGCTCTGTGCCAGCCAAATGTCTACTGTGAAACCATTTTCCAGCTCTCTGAAGTCAATTTTGAGGGTGGTGGGGTGGAAGGTTGAAGGGGGAGGGGACTCTGACCCAGTTCTGTTCACAGAATTGAGTTCTGTCAGTGGGATGACATGATTCCATTCAAACCATAGAAACCTAAAGTTCTACCACATGAAAAGCTCTACAACAGCACATTTAATTTTTAAAAAATGGAATTGGCAGTTAGGTAATATTGGTATTTCTCTGTGAAAACTGCTCCTCATGGTTCTTCTGAAACCCACTCTTGAGCCTAAAGTCAATAATCAGAAAGGCTGGTACCAATACTGTACTTCAAAAAGGCTGAGGCCACTCACGGTTTCTCATAGTACTGGGGAATTACCGTATTTTCGCACCATAAGACGCACTTTGTTCCCAGAAAACAGGGGGGTGGAAAGTCTGTGCGTCTTATGGAGCGAAGAAAACAGATTATATTTTCCTGTTTTCTTCTCCTAAAAAATTGGTGTGTCTTATGGAAAGGTGTGTCTTATGGAGCGAAAAATATAAACAGTACATGACATTTTAGCTATGAGCGTGTTTTCCGCATGTGTATCTGCACCTGTATGTTCGAAATATGAAGCTTTGAAGAAAGACCTATGTTAACGATATTCAACATGCCTGGCTTCCATAGCAAAAAGCATGCTTGGTTATTACTAATGGCAGAATTATACCTCAAACATTGTTCCTTTTAATTTGTACAAAAACATACTTTGATGACAAATGCATCTGAGCTATTATTGCTTTTGCCTACATTCTTTTCTCTGAAATAATGTTAAAATGAATATTTCAAGTCTCTCTCACACATGCACCATTTTGGGGCAAGGGAGGGGAAACCATACAGAAAGAATGATTCACTGCCTTCTACAGCAATGACATGCAGTGTATGAATATACAGTGAATAAAATATTACACCTTTATGACTGTTTTATGGTCAGGAATTTATGATTATTCTGAAAACTAGAAGTATTGACATTTTGGCCATTATTTATTTCAAGAACAAACTTTAACTGCCTAGAACAGACCAAAGAATTATAGGATTCTCTCTCACACACTCACTCTCACTCTCTCTCTCACACACACATGCAATCCAACACACATACACACACACACACACAGAGAGAGAGAGAGAGAGAGAGAGAGAGAGAGAGATGAAAGCAGAAATGTCATGTTATTTGTAGCACAATCAGTTCAAGGGGAAAAATAAGTGAAACTGCACATTGTAACTGAAGATGACTTTCCAATCAGATTGAGGCAATTAAATTATCAGAGGGAAAATGCATTCATTAAAGCTGGCAGGTATCAGTAGTGGGATAATACATGGTAAAACATCATTTTAAAGTACACTATGACCCTTTCCAACTTTTATAAGACCAGCGGATCTCTGTATCCATAAATCCAAGAGTTGAAGTTAAGAGTAAGTGCAATATGCTCACAGATACTTCATATTATGTTTAGGATATGTTTTGTGAAGAACTTCTTCGAGTATAGTTAAGCATAATATGAAATATGGGATCTTTAATAAATATACATAAAAGACCTCGGATAAGAAAAATGTTACAGTACATCATACTTGATCAATGAACCTTTCTGCTGTGCCCTTGAACACTGAATATCCTCAACGAAGACTTTGTTTAAATTGAGGATCTTGGTTTAAAAAAAATTTAGAGTCTTAAATTTCAATTTAATTCCCAAAAGCTGACGAAAAATGAAGCATTTAATTTTAATCTTCCAGCAGAAATAAAAAAGTCAACAGTACTAAGCACGGGCAGACAAGGTTGAATATTTCACAGTTCAATGACAATGAAGCTAGATCTCTTAATACTTCCATTTCTACTGTTAGAAATAGATGTAAAATATATTTAGCACCTGAACAGTTATATGTAGTCAGCTTTATATGTTTAAATGTCAAAAGCAGGTTGAGACTGCAGCTAACAGCAATCACATTCTATCAATCACATCAGAAAATTCCAGTTTATTTAAATTAACTTGATAGACCTGAATTAACCATTAATTTGGTGGCATTCCATATCAACACTGCATTCTATAAAGGGACCTATGAAAATAAGATAAATTTCGGTAAAGTCAATCTACCTCCACATTAAACACAAAGTGTTGAAGTTGATGTTCTAACTCAGCAGCTTAAAGAATAATTAGGTAATATATAATGCCAAGACGATGCCTAGTGATGGCAAAGTGCTCTATGCATATTTATATTTTCATTTTACTTCAGCCCCATATTCTTTGGGTTTAGATTGAGCACCATGTTCTTTGGGTTTCTTTTTCTAACTAATAACATGATAGATTTGCCCCTTTTCTGTTGTCACACTCCGCAATCTGTATTCATTTCTTGTCATTACACCATTGAGCCCTTCTGCCCAATATGCCTAAACCCAATAAAGAAGCTTAAAACACTCAGATGTTTGGAGCAAACATTTACAAAGTAGGTACTGTTTCTTGAAATTTTGATATTAATCCTGAATAACTCTAGCATTATTAATATTTTCAATAGTTACTAGCAATGGGGACAAGTTAAAAAATGGTCATTCATTTTGATCTGTTATTCATCAAGGTTAACGGATCAACAAATACAAATATATGAATATTCTTTGACAAATCAACAAATCGATCTGTCGATTCATCTGTACTTTAAATGGCTACAACACTGGCCCCCAACTACCTAGAGACACCAGATTTGCAGAGAAGCTTCCTCAGACACTTTCCTACAACTACTGGAAGTTTGGTGAACATTGGATCACCGGCCCCCAAGTTATATAGTCACAAAGAAGACCCCCAGAAAAACTCCCCCCAGGTACTTAGAGACCCCAGAATCACAACAGAGCTTCCTATGTCTTTCCCCAACACACCTGCCAACTTTGGTGAAGACTGGATATTGGACATCCGAGTTATTCAGCCACAAATTGGGTCCCCCCAGGAGAGTTTACCACACATGGCACATAAGTCCATTCTGCCCACCAGCCGCCAGTCAGCTGATCAGAAGCTGATAGGCACACACACACACACACACAGCCATCCCAACAGCCTACCCCGACACCGTCTTCCTTTCCCTACCTTACTCCCACCCCACTCCCACCAACACCCCCTTACCTGAAAATCTCCATCAGGCCTCTGCAGCCACGGTGTGTAAAAAGGGAGAATGGCTGCCCTTTGCAAAGATGGCAGCTGCAGCTTCATTTAGGGTAGGGAAGCTGCAGCTGCCATCTTTGCAAAGGGCAGCCTGGATTCCCTTAAGGCAGGCTAAGGTAACGAAAGGAAGGGGGTGGGGGTAGGCTGTGGTATTGGGTTGCTGGTACTGTATTTTGTTTTGTTTTTAATACGAAGGATGAATGAAAACGGGTAAATATTCATCCCTTCATATTCGTGGGGGGTCTCTGGAACCCACAAATATGGATTGACAATTTTTAAATAATCAGCTATATTCGTCAGAAAAAGCGATCCATTTTTATATTCGTCCCCATCTCTAATAGTTACCTATTAAGGGTTGGGCATGGGTTTTTTTAACCATAACTAGAAGATTATTACAGTATTCATTTGTTTGTCTGTTTTGTTTATAATCCTATGAAACCAAATACGTACATGTTTTATTTGAACAAAAGCCTAGTTTGAAGTTTTTCTGAAGTCATGGTGACCTTCAGAATGGATTTATGACAGGGCACAGGGCCAAGTACGCACACTGTACTGGGCTAATAAAAGTCCCTCATATGAGCAGCAGCTACCTTAAACATCTTGGTCATGATCAGGGACAGCTGATGGTCTACCAAGTAGGTCTGTTACCCCACAATTTTAGAGTGAAATCCACTCACTACATGGGTCAACTTTATTCTTTACATGAAGCCAAAATTGCCCAAACATTTCCCTGCCTTTCAACATCTCCAAAATATGCATACCTGAACATTTACTGTGATATCCTCTTTGCTGTACTTTACTTCCTCTTAAATCATGATTCATTTGTTAGGTTTCTTATTTACACTCTTTGCCCTCAGTAGAAGGGTAACATTATTTCTTGAGCTGTACAGTTCAAACAGTGTAACTAATGTTTCTGAATTAAGTCCTTCATATCAGTGGTTAACATCCCACTTAATGCTATTTCCTGTTAACAGCCCATAAAAGTTCAAATCCAAGCAGTTACGCCAGTGAAGGCTCACATAAGTTTTATCTTCCCCTTTATAACTTGATGTAACTAAAGGACTGAACTTCATACTGAGATGGCACCTCTACAAGCACAAGGCAGGGCATGCTTGAACAAGATGGAGGCAGCTTTGAATTCACTATCAGGGACTTACATTGCCTAAAATTATGTATTTATTTTATTGCACTTCTATGCTGCCCTTCTCCCAACAGCAGGACCCCAGGCAGCTTACTAATCATTAAAAGAGACAAGAATTAAAAACAGAATACAAAAAGCAATTTAAAAAGTATTAAAGAAGGAAATATTAAAATCATCGTAAAAAAACAAATGAAAGAATTAAAAAATTAAAAACAAATTTAAAAGTATATATTGGCAGGAAATGTAAGGAAACTAGCTATGTTAAAATTATATATTAAACAATAAAAAATTGTTGGTGTAACAATGTTTTCAATTGCTGCTGAAAAGAGAGGAGAGAGTGGACTAGTCTAGCCTCATGTGGAAGGGCATTCCATAACCTCGGGGAGACCACTGAGAAGGCCCACTCTCAACCGCATATGTAAAATGAGGGAGCTAAAATGTCTTATTTTCCCCTGTTACAGAGTCTGTGGGTCATCCCAGGCAAAATTAACACCAGTGTATCACCTAATGAGACCCTTTTCTTTGTCTGTTGCGTCCCTCTACCTTTCATTACTATACTTTGATATAACATGCAAAGAAAAACTATCTTTCTCCCTTTCCCTCCCCTTCATACTCCACAAGCATCCAGCATCTTGCTGAAAGAAAATATAATATCCTGAAAAGTTTGCACAAATACCACATCAGTACAGGGCTTGGGATTTCTTGTGTGCCAACACAGGTATCACTGCTTTTGTTTGTTTCTGACTTAGCTGATGGCAAATTTAGCTATCTAACAGTAGAATCTACACAGACAAAATTAACACCACTGAGAACTAGAGATCATCAAGCAAAACAGATTAAGCTAGGTAAATTTGTCATACAGATTTCCTTTACCTAACCCAGGGGTCCCCAATCCCCAGTCTGTGGCCTGGTAGCAGGCAATGGAGACAGATCTCCTGCCCCCCTGCACACACTCCCCCCTGCACACCCACCCATGTACACGGCCCGCTCACCTGCACCCACAGGTGCTCTGCTCATCTGCACATGCGCACAAGCACTCCTGCCCACCCACAAGCGTGCTCCACACACCCACAGGTGTGTTCCATCCCCTGCACAGACCCCCGCCCCCAACCAGTCCGCTTTTTGGAAATGGTTGGGGACCACTGACCTAACCCATCATTTCAAATCAAATCCAAGCTCTCTGATTTTCATCAGCCAAGGAACGCATGTGCCCAGACAGAACGTTAAGTTCTCTACAGGGGTTTACATCGCCTATAACATAGAAAGCTTTAAGGACAACCTTATACTCCACTGTTCCTACTTAATTTTAAGAACTTGACTGCTGGTGATGACAATGTTTTTGAATGCATATACATTTTTTGTATCTTTTCAGCTGGCCTATCAATGATTTTCGTCTGTGGAAGACTGAAGACTTTAACAAGGTAAAACCACATGCCATGTCCACATTATGCAAAAAAATACATATGACTATTTAAATGATAAAAGTCATCTTTGACTCTTCCTGACTAGAGCTTGGTTGCCCAAAGTTGAGGGAGGTCATCTGGAGTTTTGGAATGTTCTGCCATCAATATGCTGATGACACACAGCTCTCTCTCTCCTTTACCTCTTCTGCAGTGGATGCCATACCAGGTCCTGGAGCGCTGGTTCTGGAGTGGTAAAAGACTAGCAGGCTGAAGCTGCACCCAGACAAGACGGAGGTCCTCCTGTTGGAGGGGATCACCTGATAGGCTTGGTGAAACATGTGCAACTTGGGAGTGATCCTAGATATGACTCTTTTATGTAATTTTATGATTTAATATGTTTTTATACTTTTTTATACTGTTTTATTTTGTAAGCCGCCCCGAGTAGACATGGTCTAGAGGGGCGGGGTAAAAATCAAATAAATAAATAAATAAATATGTGGGGCAAATTTTGGTCATGGTTAGATCTGCTTTTTGTCAACTCTAGCAGATTGCACAGTTGTGTCCTTTCCAGGATGGGGAAGCTCTGGCAACATTAGTTCACACACTGGTTCTCTCACGGATCGGTTACTGTGATGTTCTCTATTTGCAGCTTCCCTTGAAGCTGACCTGGAGATTAGACAGGTGCACAATGCAGCAGTCAGGTTAATTACTGAAAAGAGGAAATTTGATCACATATCCCCAGTCCTGACTCGACTGCACTGGTGACCTGTTGTCTCTCATGCCAGGTTCAAGGAGTTAGTGATAAAGAAAATAAGTTTTTAAAAGACATGGGATGGTCATACCGGCTGCCTTTTCCAATTAGGCATCTCCCCTGGCACTGCTGTTCATTCTGCTGCCCAAAAAGCCATAACTGTACTTTGAAAGCAACATTTTTCATTTAAAGAAATACATACAGTATGTTTCTAGGAGACTTTTAGTAGCATAAACCTAAGTGCAAGCAAGATGCATGGGAAACAAGGTTTTAAAAGTATGACACTGTTCATCCTTTCATTGGAAAAAATGGTTTTTGTGTTTTACATATTTGACTTGGTCTTTAACTTAAAAGGGCATATAATTTCTACTGAATGCACATATCCACAATTCAAAACGTATACAATCTCATACAAATTCCATGCTCAGTTGTTTATAACATATAGCTGGCACATTAGATTACCTAAATAAGGACAACATTCATTAATAATTAAACTGCTTGCTGTTGATTTACCACCCTTGTAACTTTGTACTGACACACAATTTCACCTTTGACAACCCCCCCCCCCCAAAAAAACCTACCTCCAGATCAATGGAACTGCAAGGGGCATCCGCATAGCTCCACAAAATGCAAACATATTAATGGCTGACCTGGAACAATGCTTTCTCAACTGCTTCACCCAAAAAACACTCCTCTATTGGTGGTACACTGATGACATTTTTTCTGATCTGGACCTATGGAAAGGAATTTTTAGAAAAATTCCACCAGGATTTCAATAACTTTGAACCAAACATCAACCTCACCCTGGAACAGTCTATGCAACAGGTGCATTTTCTAGACAACACTGTGAGACTACAACATGGACATCTTAGCACCATGTTACACCAGAAACCCATCAATCAATATTATACCAGAAACATACCATATTTGCACTATTCCAGCTTCCATCCTGGGCACATAATAACATATATCATGCACAGCCAAGTACAAGTGCATCTGTTCTGACCCACAAGATAGAGATTCCAGCCTCAAGGATGTACAAATTGCATTCCTCACAATACTATACTCACCCCATATGATTAAGGAACAAATCAACAAAGCAAGACACATACCTAGAAGTAATCTACTGCAAGACAGACCCAGAAGACAAAATGACAGAACACCGCTAGTTGTCACTTACAGTCCACAATTGAGACCACTCATAGGCATCCCAAGCGATCTCCAACCTATCCTTGACAAGAACACTTCACTCTCCAAAGTCCTTGATGGGAGACCCATGCTTGCCTACTGACAACCCTCCAACTTCAAGCAAATACTCACACAATGGACCACAAAAAAGCAACTCAGACAGCAGGACTAAACCCTGCCACAAACCCAGATGCCAATTCTGCTTAGTTTTCTCTCCCTGGGAAGCCTGTTTAAACTGAAGCTTATTCCTTGCTGTACTGAGTCCTGGCACTCTGATAAAGAAAACTGAAACCAAGTTCATATGCAAGCATCTTGGTCAGCAGCAATGAACAGTTTATTACCAAGAAATAAGGACAGTTTGTTATCAAAGCAAACTAGATTCAGAAGAAAAGCAGTGAGGATTTTGAAAAAAACTCTCAAGGAAATGTCGAGCATAATAAGATATGGGCTATAGGAATTAAGCACTTCTATGAATGAATTTAACACTTCGTATGAATGATTGTTCAGGCTTCCTAGCGGATGGGTTATTTATTACTAAAGGAATTGTATATATTATAAACATGTATGTAGCCTTGAGATAATCTTTTAGGCATCTCTGTGGCTGTATATATATTTTAAATTATGGCTGTATATATATTTTAAATTAATGTAGCTTAGATTTCAATTAAGGTGGTTTGGATATCATAAACATTTATATTGTATAAATGGCTGGTATTTTATAATATATATGCATAAAAGCATATAAGTAAATTGTTGGTGGGTATTTTGTGTTTAGTAAGAAAACACAGGTTTTGTTTATATTATTAGGCACACATCTATTCTGGAAACCCAATCACGGGACTGAACAATGCCACACACCATATCAAAGGCACCTTCACTTGTTCCACAGCTAATGTAATCTATGCCATCTTTTGCCAACAATGCCCCTCTGCATTCTACATAGGACAAACAGGACAATTTCTACGGAAACGGATCAACGCCCACAAATCTGCCATCAAAAACCACAATGAACAGAAACCTGTCTCCAACCATTTCAGTCTACCAGGTCACTCTGTCGATGGTTTGAAGATCACTATTTTAGAACAAATCAAGAATACAGAGGGAAACAACTGAAATAAAATGTATACGCATGATGGACACCCATAGAAATGGACTGAATATAAGCCTAGGTTTCTTAAGTCATTACCAAACGTAACACTTCTGTTCTTATCCATTGCCACTGTTATTTTCTTCACTACTACCAAGCCCATCTCTCATCACAAGGCTCTAAGAAAAACTGTCTATATTCCCTACATTAACACGATTCCTCTGCTAACTTCTTTCATTCTTTTTTCCATCTCGTTTAACTGCATTTTCAAACCACCACCACCTGCACAGTCACCCTTCTCTCTCTTCTCTTCCCCCCATCTCTGCTCAAACCTGGTGTGAGTTTTCTGTCTTCCCAAAGAATTTTTTAAAACAGGACCCTAAAACAAGCAGAGGCCTAATTACTGCATGTAACTAATGAACATTCAGAATATGAAACTGATATTGCATCTACATTTCAGTTCATTCAGTTTCTTTATGTCTGATGAAGTGGAACGTGGAAAGTAATAGTAAGTCCTTAAGGTGCTACATGTTTTTGTCTTGTTTCTTTGGATTTTGCCTGTTGATTGTAACCCCTTTTCCATGGATTTCTAGGCATAGAGTACTTAGAAGTGATTTACCATTCCATTCTTATGGAGATGTTCTGGAATGTGCAGTTTGCCCAAGGCTACACATAGTGGCTCCTTCCCTTGGAAACACAGTAGAGAACTGGACTTCTAACTTACGGCTCCACAACCAGGTACCCAACGCACTGAGTTATCCAGCCAGCAAAAACTGAATGCTGCCTGAACTCCTACTGTATTTGGTGTGGTATAACATTCTAGCTGAGGAAATTCAGGAAGTTAGGCCCAAGCAGGCTGCATCACATGCCTGAATGTGTTGTTTATACTCTCTCCCTAGATGTCGAGCTGGATAAACGCATTGGCAAAGCAGCTATCATGTTCTCTAGACTCACAAAGAGAGTATGGCTCAATAAGAAGCTGACAGCATATACCAAGATCCAGGTCTATAGAGCCTGTGTCCTGAGCACATTCCTGCAGCGAGTCCTGGCCCCTTTGTGCCTGGCAGGAGAGGAAGCTGAACATGTTCCACATGCATTGTCTCTGACACATTTTTGGTATCAACTGGCAGGACAAGTTCCAAATAGAGTAGTCCTAGAATGAGCTGGAATTTTTAGCATGTATATTTTACTGAAACAGCAACATCTACGTTGTCCTGAGAATGATTGATGGTCAGATTCCAAAAGATCTCCTGCATGGAGAATTAGTGCAGGGAAATCGCCCGAGAGACCACAGCTGCGATACAAGGATATATGCAAGTGGGATCTGAAGGCCTTAGGAATGGACCTCAACAGATGGGAAACCTTGGCGTCTGAGTGTTCAGCCTGGAGGCAGGCGCTGCATCATGGCCTCTCACATTTTGAAGAGAACCTTGTCCAGCAGGCCGAGGCAAAGAGGCAGTCCCGAAACCAGCAAAATCAGGAGCTGGACAGGGGACAGATTGTATTTGTCTTCAGTGTGGAAGGGATTGTCACTCTCGAATTGGCCTTCTCAGCCACAATAGACACTGTTCCAAGACCTCCAGACAGAGCACATTACCATGGTCTCTCGAGACTGAAAGATGCCTAATCTAAAAAAATGTTTATAACTGTATTTGCAGAACTGTTGGCTACATGTGATTTCTGCCTAACCAGTGGAGCAACTCTGAGTGATTTATTTGATTTCTATAATGCCCATCTGGCTACCAAGGCCACTCTGGTTATACATGTACAGCTACGCAACAGGATTTGAGCCACTATACTGTAATTTGGTGAGAAATATCAGGAAGATTGAGCTCAGTTCCTTTTCTGTTAATTTCCATGGAATCATGGAAACAGAAGTCCAAAACATCTGGAGGGCATCAGGTTAAGGAAGGCCAGTGCAACTAATTACCATAGTGGCAGATAAGAAAAAAGTGCAAGAGCTAAATCAAGCAGCCCAGAAAATGAAGCAAAGACAATTAAAGTTAACGATTATTCAGCACATTATCTTGGGAACATGGGACTACCTTCCTCATTGCAAG
The DNA here is from genome assembly GCF_051106095.1 of Pogona vitticeps. Classification (NCBI taxonomy): domain Eukaryota; kingdom Metazoa; phylum Chordata; class Lepidosauria; order Squamata; family Agamidae; genus Pogona; species Pogona vitticeps. Next base: position 172,494,551 of record NC_135786.1, read on the forward strand.
TTCCCTTGACATTTGGACAGCTATTTGTATAGGAAACAATATGGGCCAACTGCATGGGTGACTGTTGTCCTATTCAGGCAATGACAACTGCAATAAGGAAAAATTCACAAGGCTGGCTCTGCCCATATCATTCCTATATATAGGTTCCCAACCTTGGGTGTCCAGATGTTTTTAGACTACATTCCCAGAAATCCTGGCCAGCACAGCTAGAAGTGAAGGCTTCTGGAAGTTTTATTCAAAGAACAACTCAGGACCCAAGGTTGGGAACCACTGCTATATATAGAAGTTGCCACTGTCACGTGAAACTGCACCATAAAAATGGTTACACACTACTGCACTTAACACAAAAGAACAAATATATACTGTTTAAGAGAAGTGCAAAATCCAAGCAAATGTTGTTCTATGAAGCTGAAGCAGAAAAACAAAAGATTGGTAGGGGCCCATAAGCGTTTTCTTCTTCCTATTCTTAACCACCACCACCTGTTCTTAAATATGCAATAGTAGTTAAGCTTCCAGTAGCACATGATAGATTTTTAAATAAGTATTAAATCTGAATGCCACTTATAACTTTGCATACCAGATTCTTAAATCAACATTTGCTATCAGTTCCATGCAATGAAGGTTCTTCCCTAATGCATCCCCACTGTATGCTAAAATTGAAATATAACCATGTTCTGGGAAAAATTAACATTTTAGAAAATGTGCTTAAGAAACTGAAATAAGTAGCAAAGATGTCTTCGTCATAAGGGATCTCCCAGTTCCAAATTTTCTTCTACATTAAATGCAAACACCGCAGTTTAAGAAACAAACATTTGAGTGCTGGATCTTCATCCTCATTAGTAACTCTACCCAAAATATGCTTAACCCATTTATGATTTCTGAGCAAATCATAAAGTAGAGACAGTGCAAAGATGGATGAATTTCAGAATTCTGGTTTCTAATTAAGTAGATAAGACCTGTTTGAATTGGAAATTGAAAAGTCTCCCCTTCTAAAATTTATTTTGCTTTTCTTTGTATTTCTTCATTTGAACTTGTCAGTGTGTGACAGATTTGCTTGTTGTACCATACAGTGGATATTATTTCATCTGCTACGGAAGCAGCTTTGGGATGAGTGTATGAAAACACCTATTTTCTACTCTTCATTATCACTAGTCTTTAAGGATAGTATCTAGTGACTGAAAGTGGTGAACCTTGTGACAGTACATACAACTATGGATTATTTAAAGACACATAAAAGAATAAGATCACAATTCTATAGCCTGGGAGTAAGCCCCTTGAAGTCAGCAGGATTTACTTGCAACAGACTTACACAGAATTGCATCATAAACTCATTAAAAGAATTCTATAACATAAAGGCAAACCTGACATTTGATCCTGCAGCTTTCTTCATGGTGGTGTTCTCCTCTGGACTCTAAAGGTGCAATTCAAACCAACCAAAATGGCTGAAAGCCAGGTTTGCTAACCCTAGACCCGATTAAGCAATGCTGAATCCAAACCACTATGGAAGTTGGAAATCACACCAAAGCACTCAGACCCTGTCTAAAATTTGTGCCAGCTTTGTGACTATGAGTGTGGACTGAGAATGGTTTGGATCCAGCTCAATTCAACTCCTACCCTACGCCTACTTTTCTTCATCCATTTCTAGAATTTTTCTGCCCACAGTTAACAGCCAGGATGGCAGCTGCATCAATTAATCTAAGTTCAGGCGGATCAAAGGTAATTGTGCCATCAAACAGGCTTCTCCCTCTTCCAAGTGCACTACAGCCTGCATGCCTTTTAGGTGGGATTGCATTTTTAGTTCTGATGGCCACATTCCATGTATTGCTTTATAGAACTGCTTTTATTGTGCAGAAACATTACATAAAATATTAAATAAATCAAAAAATATATATATGAAGGAAAAAAGCCGTAGGAATTGGAAGAGTAAAAGCCTCTTCCAGTTAACTATTAATAAAACACCAGCATCATTATTTTATGGGCATAAGCAAAGATCAGAAAAGCAATTCATTTTAAGGTGCTGTGAGAAAGGGAAGAGATTAAAATCTATTCTGCAACTTTTCTCAAAAAGGTGACTTGCAAAATTAAAAGGTAGATGAGTTTTGTCATCCCTCACAAAGTCCTTCTGCAGTACATTCATTCCTAATGAAAATACACTTGGTGATAAGACATACACAAGATGCTAAAAAGTGTGCTAACTTTTACTAAATGTTACAATCAATGATGTAACTTATGTAAGTACGGTTGCTTTGTCATATATTGATAGTTACCTCACTTTCACATCCACATTAACTTGATTTTAAATGCAATTAATACATATAGTCAAGGAAGACTAATGGACTACATTCTGCACTTAACCTGGTGGACATTTTCAAATGGCACAAGTGACCAGTGCAAACCTATTTTGCATTGTAAACGACTAAATAAATCTTAATGGATTAAGAATGATCAGCTATCAACACACAAGGGAAATTAAGTGCTGAAATGCCTACATTGATTATTTTAAATTATTAGCCTTACTCTGTTCTTGAATTTGTATGCTTTTAGTGAGCTTTAACACATTTACAAGACTTATTGACTATAATTACAAGAGAATTCAAGTAATGGACACATCAATTATAAGCAACATGTCTTGACCAGACAGTTGCATAAAGAATTCTAAAGAGAGCTCCATTAGCATCTTCCCTGTAGTTTTATTCCATTTTATCTGCCTTAAGAGGGGATATTAAGGGCTTATAAAAGCTGTTCTTACCATGTGAATGTTGCAGTGCCTCCTAAAACCTCATCACAAGATCCAAAATTGAAACATTCCCTAAAACGTTATGTACAAATACAACATTGCCAGGCTGAAAAAAGTTGAAGCCTGAGATTCTGATCCTTTATACGAATAGTTTAGATACAATGAGGCATCTGAAGATTTTTAAGGCAATGTCAATTCTCCCACCACAAGTTTTAAACACAGTGTCCAATCTCAGGTTTGGCTGTTCTAAGCAAACTGTTTCACAATTAACAACGAGAAATTTATGAATAACATTTTGCATCTCTCACTTTTCACTTTCTCTTTAGTAACCGTACACTAAGTTTCAACTACTGCATGAATTTAAACTATAGCTTCTATAATAAGCCATTATTTAAAAGTACAGTAAAATAAACCTTACAGTTTTAATGAAAATATGTTCATTGAAATATGAATTTATTATTCAAATCTACTCATAAATTCAACCAAGGAGACACCACTTGTCTAAGCAGAGCTCAGTGATTTAGAAAAGCTGTCTATTTAAAATAAAGAATGTATGGCAGGTTTATAGAAACATAGCAGTGAATTTTTACATAAATTTAGAACTGCAGCTTATGCATTTTTGACAAAAGTGTTGTTTTAAATTTTTCCACTTAACATAAAATATAAAAAGGAAAATGAAAATGTGGTATTGTAAAGGTCTAAATCACCAAGCCCAATTTTCGCTCATACCAGCTTTGGATCTCCTCATTACTAACTAAATAATTTGTAAATATCATAATAATCATACACATTTTTGGTTTCTAAAATTAGCATTCTTCACAGAGTAAAACAGGAATAAATACCCATTTTTCAGACTTTAAATATGAGTGCAGGGTTCTTAATTCAAAGGGTAAACTGTCTAAGGCATTAGGCTAAGGTTGCTAACAGGCGGATAACATACCAACCAATCAGCTACTTAGGACCTGGAAAGGTCATAAAATGACATGATCTCCCCTATGTCAGGACTAAATTAGCCAAAACTCTAAATACAAAACTCAACTGGTATGTGCCAAAAGGATTGCAGCCAAAATGGAGCCACTGAGCAACAAGTGAGAAATCAATATATGCAGGGACAGTCAAGTATTGGCAGATCAGTAGCACATTATTACTTGAATAAAAGCATACATTTCAGAGGAAAGAATGGAAACAGTTCCACTTCTGGAGACATCTCTCTCCCTCCTTTCCTGCCACCCCAGTTCTATCATGTCTCTGTTCCACCTCATCACAGACACCTCTCCTGAAAAGAGATAAACCTTCTTTCTCATTCAGTGGCAAATAAACTCTTCCTCTTTTCCCATTGACAAGTCATCAAATTATACAAACCCAAGAAGAGGACTGTGGAGCAGAATGTTTGAATAACATGGTATGCTTGCCAGGGTAGCAAGCATTGCTCACAACAAGTTGTTTTGGGGAGCAGTGAACAGCAATGACAGTGGCCAAAATCCTCTTGTAGTGTAGTAAGTTGCACTACAATAAATCTATTGAATAAAAGGGATATATAGAGTCAAATCCTCCATACACTGCATTGATTAATGGGCCTAATTTAACTGCAACTTATTATGTTAAAGTAAATCACAGTTATAGTAGGCCCACTTGAACTAATGGACCTTACAAAGAATCAGATTCCTCAAATCTCCATTGGTTCAGTGGGCCTACTCTAGCACATGAAGCAACAGGATTTTGACCGTTGTGGGTGTTTTTTCTGTCTGTCTGTCAATCTGTCTGTTGGTTTAAAGAATGCAGGAAGATCGGATGCAGAGAGCAGTGGGTGGTTTTTATTTTCAAATTGTTCAATAGGTCCCATGCTATAAAGCACGAGATCCTACTTTTTACTTCTTGTTCAGAGGAACCAGCAGTGAAGTGCTCCTAGCCACACTTCCTGGAGAGTGTTTTAAGCATCACTCCTCTTACCCAATACTCTAAACGCTTTTAAGGGAGTGTGGTGAGGAGCTAACACTTCCTGCATTGTTTTGCTCCACTTCTGATTACTCTGACTTTGGGCTAGAAACAAGCAGAGTTTTAAAGTTTTGAAGAAGACAAAAAAAACATTCCAGCAATCTCATACATTATGGGAGTATGACAGGATACTCCCCTCAGCCCATCCAAGAATACCTAATGTAACATAGTGCTACCAAGTAACATAATGAGAAACTGATGGATTACTTTTACAAAGCAATGTTCCAAGCTATGGGAGAATCACAGGAAGCCTAATAAAGAAGCAGCATAAAATACATATATCAAAGAAAAGAGTGTCACACACCAACAGATTGGCAGTAATGAGCACACTTGGCAGTTTCCATTAATGCAAGCATACGTATGTGTATACAGATACAAACTAAAGAGAACGTTGGTGGGCCTTCTGTTACCTGACTTGGCAAGTTACCCATGCTTGACCTAACTTGTACCTTGACTAGTGCAACAAGGTCTACATAGCCTTTAAAGAGGATCAGGGATTCTCACTGAATGCTCTACATAGCACTGAGGCTGCTACGTATGTAGTACACAGCATTGAGGGCATATGACCCTAACACTGAAAGACCTGTGTTAGCTTCAAATTGCTTAACACATCCAATTCAAGGCTGATTCTAATCTTCACATCCCTAAACAGCTTGGGGCCTCGCTATCTAAGGGGTAATTTGTCGTTTTATGCACCTGTTTCGATGTTTAGATCTTGAAAACATCCTGAGAATACCAACAGCTTCACATACTCACTTGACATGCATGCAGGAGAGAGCTTTCTCCTACAAGACTCTAGGACTGTGGAATGCACTCCCCCTAGAATTGTGTCCAGTTTACACACTCCCTGTTTTTAGAAACGGTATTATTATATCACAATATTACAATAGGGTTATGATGACCAAAATTCCACTGAGTTTTTAAACTAGTGCAACTGGTATAAATCTCATTGGCAAGTTGCTATAATTCAGTGGTTCTTAACCTTTGTTACTCGGATGTTTTTGAACTGCAACTCCCAGAAACCCCAGCCAGCACAGTTGGTGGTGAAGGCTTCTGGGAGTTGCAGTCCAAAACTCCTGAGTAACCCAAGGTTAAGAATCAGTACTATAATTTAAGAAGTTCCCACAGGCATCTACTGATGCATGCCAAGTTGCCAATGAGAGATACACCACTTTCATTACACGTAACTCTATTACTTTAGCAGGTGTAACTAATATGATTTTGGCTGGTAATTTCAATTGTCTGCAGACAGATGTGATTTGAATGCTTGTGGTTTGTTTTGAGGACTGTATGGCTGAATTTACTTTCACTTGTTTTTATCACCTGGAAGCTACCTTGAACAGTAGATTGTAGTTAAAGAACCGGGTGAAAATGGAATAAACAATAACCATTAAAATGAGATTCCACTTCTGTACCTTCTGCCAGTATGTGGACACTTTTAGAGGACTGGCAGCTGTCACCTACTGTTAGGCCTGCTTGCTTACTCCTTGTAACTAATCATTAGCATTTGTCAAGTGGAGAATATAATCAAAAAGTTCTTTGAGGGAGGGAAGAAAGCATCTCTGGGGAAAGAATGAATCAAGGGAGGTCCAAACATAAATATTTTTATAGGAAAAAGATAACAAGCAACAATGTATTAGGTGAACAGAACAGTCGGCCATTGGAAGATATGTTTTTCAAATCAAAACGGATGTGTAATCTAATTAAATTGATATTGCTGGAGCCTGGAGGATATACAGTAGTCTTTAACAGATATACTAACAAAGGGGAAAAGGTCACACTTGTAACTTAAAAAATAATAATAATTCATCACTCTGATGAATAAAGCAGAGTAGACCTGGGCACTTTGTATTCATATCTTGGAGATACAAATATGATCCGTGGCACAACAAGTGCCACGGGGCCCAATTTCCTCCCCCACAACTGGCTGGGCCACTCACTGGTGACCACTATTCAGCTAAGCGAGGAGACTCCCTGTCCTACCTCTCTGCATTAAAATGGTCAGCTATGCAGGAAAGTGAAGAAGGGTCACCTGGGCTCCGGCTAGGATTGGCACGCCAATGACAATGAAGGACCCCAGCGCTGCACAAAGCCAGGTGAGTAGTTCTGCTGATTCTGGGGGAGGGAACTGGGGACCCACAACACTTGTGGTGCCAAGGGTAATATTCATATCCCCAAGAAATTAATGCTAAGTGCCTGTCTTAAAGCAGAGTTCAGAACTTTAGCTTTTTGGACAATGGTTCCTGTGTCTACCATGCTGGCAAAAGATTCTACGAGTTGGAGAACAAAAACATAGGCTTCAACATTCTGCTAAACAGTAGTCTTAAAATTTAAGACAAGGAAGCAGTGAAGTCAAAATTAGAAACATTCAGGGAGATTTAAGACATTGGAAGGGGCAATTTACAATTTTAAATATATGGAATGAAAAAACGGGGCTAGGAAGATCTTAATTTGGTTTATGTTTGCAAAGCACTGGCTACACTGTTTGTTAATACATACCTGTATGGGTGCGAATATGAGCTAGGAAGGCCATCGAATTACTGCTTCGACACATCTTTCCACAGTATTTGCAAATATTGCCTTTGTTTTCTTCTCTCTCTCGGTTGATTTGCTCAGTATCTTCAACTATGTATTTGTTGACTTCTCGGAGCAGTTCCTCATGTTGTTCTTTAATATGAAGAAATAAATTCTGTTCCGAATCAAAAGGTTCTGTACATTTAACACATTTAAAGGTGGCACCCCCTTCTGGCAGTTCTTCAACACTGGCTTGTTCGTTTCTCATGTGGCCAGCGCTAGCTAGGTGCTGGTGAAGGTTGCTTTCTGTGTAAAAGGACTTTCCACAGAGTAAACAGTGGAAGTGCTTCTCTTTTGAAGGATGTTTCATAGCTATGTGAACATTGAGTCCACTCAAACCATCAGCTAAAAAGCCACAGTCATCACAGCGAATACGTGTGGATTCCCCAAGGGGATGTCCTTCAGCTCTCTTCTTCTTTCCACCACCATGTGAAGCATCCAGTTTCACACCTCTCTCACAAGCTTTGAGTCCGCTCAGATTCTGTCTATCAGCAACATGCTCGGTTGGCTCACAAACATCTTCATGGCTTTTTAATTTTACTATAGATGAATCAAACTGACCAAAATTTTGCACGGCCATCCCCTCTTTCACCCTACTATCAGGATTGACAAAAGAATCTAAAGTCTCATTACCTTCTTCAATACCTTCAACTCCAGACCTATCTGAACCCCAAATATTATTTAAAGGTACTTCTGTTTCATGTTGTGCATCTAATAGGGTATCTTCTTCCTCTGGAGTAGAATTTTGCTCGGTGTTTTTTTGTTGCTGTAAATCATGCATATTTTGAATAGTTCTTTCAATACTTTCATCAATAGTTTGCTGTTCTAATGTAGTACTTGCATCCGAAAGTACAGAAAACTGTGCTTCTTCTGTTTTTATGTCCTCAACAGATGTCCCAGAACATTCATGTCCTTTTTCAGTGTCTACCCCCAAACTGTACTTATTTTCAGCCAAGTTCAAGCTCAGAGAGACTTCATTAAAAGCTATATCTGTATTTCCAGTTTCTGCTATAAAATTAAATTTTGACTTAACCGTTTCTTGATCATCTATATTTTCATGCAGAACACATTCGATGGTTTCTTTAAGTGAAATGATCTCACCAAATTTATCAACTACATCTTTTTGAACATTTTCTGCATTTTTTCTGTCTTGGATATCTGCATCCTCAGATTCAACATCTACAGCATTAAAAGCATCACCTTCACTACGCAGCTCAGAAGTACCACTTTCTTTTGAAGCCATGCAATTAGATGATTTCTTCATTTGCCATGTCTCTTGATTGTCTAGAATTTTCTCTGCAATGCTATCTCTGTGATTCATTTCGTCTTCTCTGATCTGAAGTTCTTCGGCCGGCTGCTGCTCTTCTTGAGGCACGGTGGCACTTTCTTTGGCAATATCAGTTGCATCCGTCTCCTCTTCAGAGGAACCACATATGTAAGTTTGCCTTTTAATTTTATGCTTCTCTGTTGCTGCATGCCTTATCATCTCTCTGCGAGTAACGGCGTAATAGTCACAGGCCATGCAATAGTATTCAAATTCTTTAGTATGCTTGCGTTTTACATGTACATCCAGAGAAGAAAAAGAATGTGCAACAAAGTTGCAGTGAGCACACTTATTATCATTCGCACCTACAAGTCTTGCTTGAACCAATGAATCTCTGTCTTGAGTAACTTTACCTGGTTCGGCAATCATATTATGTTTTACTTCTGAATTACTATTGCTATTCATTTCAGAAATCTGAATCACATGTTCGGCTTGCATTTGGATAGCACTGCCCTGATCATCTCCCTGGCTTTCTGAGATAGTATTTTCCAAGTGAGAAGACAGATTGTCATGGTCAACAGAATCACTCAAAGTCCCTACCATACTATTTATATTTTTGCTGTTGGGTTCACCATTAGTCCCTTCTGGGAAAACAATGATCTCTACATTTTCTCCCCCGTTCATTTCCAAACGGCTCTTATGCTTCTTTGTAGCACAATGGCGCTCCATGTCTCCCTTAGTTACAGTGTAATAATTGCACACTTTGCACAAATAGCTGTATTGGTGGCTATGCTTTCGCCGAATATGAACAGTCAAGTTTGTAACACTGGAAGCCAGCAAACCACAGTGAGGACATGTGCGAGATATGGTGCCTTTAGGCCTTCCTCTCTTTTGTACAGTACTCAGAGCCAACTCCCTGCCTTTAATTGCTTCATCCGATGGAAAATGTTCCTTGTTTTCCAGTGCACAGAAAGAGACATGTATGCTGTCAATTTCTGTTGCAGTCTTGGGGCCACCATAAATGGAAGGCTCTGTTACTTTCTTACCATCACTCACACCTACACATACTCTTTCAATACACTCCTCGAAGCGCAAGCCAATATTATTTTTCCTGGCATTTTCAAGGTGTTTACTTCTTTTGATGTGCTTTTCCATTCCTTCTTTGCTTAGTGAATAGAGATTGCATGCTTTGCAGAGGAAATGATATTCCTGAGCATGTCGAAGTTTTATGTGTCTCGTAAGCACAGAGGACGATCTGGTTTTATAAAAACATTTTTTACACTGAAACTGGCTTCTGCTCAGAACAGATTCCTTGGACTCATTAGCAGGATATACCACAGAAGTCTTGGAAATTTCTTGCTGAATTTTCACTTCTTCGGCCTCTTGAAGAACACTTGACTCCACTTCAATGCAAGATGCTGTCTGTTGGGGCAAATCACTATCAAATTGCCTAGTGGTATTTATTTGAGATAATAAACCGATATGCCTCTCAGTTCTGTTATGAGTTGCCACTTCTTCTTCAGTGAGAAAATACAAGTGGCAAGTGACACAGTAATGGGACATACCATGTTCATCACACATGTGTTTCCCAAGGCTTTCATTACTTAGAGCAAGAAATGAACACTGAGAACAATTTATCTTAAAATTTCCCACATGGTGGCTATTGTTTTGACAATGTAGCTCCATTTCCTTTTTAGCTGGACAAGAATTACATTTCTCACAATAAAAGTTAGTTTTTTCAGCATGAACTCCATCAACGCTCAAAGGCAAGCCCTCTGTGTTCAGCAAAGTACATCCACGGTGATCACAAGGATGCAGATTCTTCTGGACATCAATAGTTTTCTTTGAAGAATTGTCAGGCTCCAGAATCATAGATGAACATGCATTTGTTCCATCTGAATTAACCACTTGTATTTGGGAGGCAGCTCTGCACAAGGGATTAACATCAGCTTTCACCAGTGATAGATGACTCTGACTCAACTCCGCTTTGACACTGTGTTTCAAGGTACAGTCAGGTTTGTTCCTTTTACCCATGCCCAACAAATTATATCGCCTTTTAATCTTCTGGTTTAATTTAAAAGAACTACTTTGTCTGAAAGTTGTTATTTGGGATGAAATATTTCTTTTTTGGTGGCGCCTATCAAATGTCTCCATAGTGCTTAAGTTGCCTACTGTTATCCGGCCACCTTCAGAAAGTTCTGGTGCATGTCTGCTGTTCCCTGAGGATCCTGCAACCTCTAACTTTTCAGTCTGGACCTCTCCACTTCCATCCACGTTGCAGAAAACCACTTCTTCAGTGGCAATATTCTCTGATGTACCTGTAGAAACAGTTTTAGATGGTGCCATTTTAACAACCACTTGACAGCTTGTTTTCAAGTTCTTCATTTTATTGCCTGAATTTTTTAAGCATTGTGAAACTGGATTCCTTATCTTTGGTTTGTAAAGTGCAGGTTGTGTTCTCATATTCTTATCTCTGACTGAGTACTGCTGTTTTTTATGAAGGGTCTTTTTTGTCAATATCTTCACAAAACCACCACGGGCAGCAAGGTTTTGCCGGCGGAGGTGTGTCTTACCAAGAAAATGAGTCTGTAGGAGATCTTCCTCAAAAGACTGAAAACCACAGAGATCACAAAAATATTTAAGCTGTCCAGCAGTCTGCTTGACATGTGTTTCCAAAGATGGAGAAGGTTCTGGCATATAAGTACTCTGTGGGGTCATAGGCTCTTTGGGTTTCTCACGGTGGTTTTCCTGAATATGCTTTTCTAAATCAAGATAAGTAGCAAACATTTCCTCACAGTCTTTGCATTTTGAAATATTTTCAGCACTACTGGCTACATAGCTAATGCTGGTTTCATCATTTGGGAAAGATAATGTACATTCAGGAAGCAGAGCTGGACCTTCTTGGAGATGTTCTATTTCCACACGCATATCCTGTGTTGTACTATCACCCTCAGGCATTGGATCATGTTGCATGCATGAAGAATTTGAAATAAATGCACCACTACGAGGACAAGCATTTGTAGATACTTCTCCAACAGCTTCACCCGCTATAAGCTCAGTTGTTTCACCAACAGAATCTTCACACATTGTGGCACTTGATGGCCTTTCCTCATTCTGTTCTGTAGTTTTTGCCACAGTCAACTTTAACCTTTTTGAGAGAGGCTCATTTTCAAGGATATTTGTTTCAATAAAGTCCTGTTCTGAAGTTGCTGATAGTGGTCGTTTGGCTTTGCTGTTCTCATCATCTCTGTTCCCTTGGGTTTTTTGTTCTTCAGTCAAAAATGTATTTATTTTGGGGGGAGACAAAGGTTCACTGCCCGTTTTTTCAGCTAGACTATTTTCAGTAAGTTCTTTTTCTAATTCATTCTGTACATTCTCTTCACCTTCATAATTCCTCTGATTTTTTTCAGCATCCATCCTTAATGAAGGTAATACTGTATCAAGTCCAGTGACAACAAAACTATCAGCTCATTTGCTGTAGGGCTTTCTAGAAAAAAGAGAGAGGGAGAAATAATGTTAAGTGATTATCTTTTCATGTCCATTAAAACAAGTTGTGTTTTATTCCAAAGTAACTAATAATTTGTTGAATTCAGCCGATTTAAAAATCTACAGGGATGTTTTCAGCTAATGATGTTGGTAAACATGTGTAAACAGAATGCCCAAGACAATAATATCTAAATGAAGTCTGTGTCTGGACAGCTACATAAGAGTTCTATTATTTTTTTGTGAAAAGGATGCAGTTATTGTAGAAAAATTGGGTCCACTTGCATTTGAAATTGTGTTAGCAAAAGACACTCATAAATGACAGAAACAAGTACTGTATTTTTAGCCTTTCTGAAAAACAAAATGTTATCATGCAGCTGCAAATTCTGCTACTCGGGAATATGCTGCTGTTGCTTGGTTCCAACCCAAGCTCATTTTATATGACTGTATTCTGGAAACTGGACAACCCTGTGCAATACTTGTGGTGTAAATAATGTGCCCATTCTGGGAATTCAAGCCTAAAAAGTTTGACCTTTGTTTTTGACTACCTTGACACTGCACGGCATTCATTTAAAAGGAAAGAGAAGACAAAAATTATTCTTGCCTGAATTGAAAGTTTCACAATTAAGTAATTAACTGTCCTCAAACTGAAATATGCTCTTAAGATACGACTAGCTCAGAATTATAAAACAAAACATCAGCATGCTGAAACCAAAGTGCAGTTAATGTCGCTCTGCCTACGATAGAGCTTACAGTACCATAACATCTTGGGATTTGAAGACATAACTTCCTGCATTTTCATAATTAGTCCCAAATAAAAGTATCATGTAACCATCACTATTTCTAATCTTCTCCTCTAATGGACAAAACAGCTGCCTACATTTTTGTCTTTCTAGATAAATTATTTGGCAGTATTTCAACGAACACAGATGTTTTTTACTTGTTTTCTTGTAGTGGTTTCCTATGTTGAGAACATCCTTCAGCTTCACACACCATGTATATCCTTTGGCAGAATCTTACTGGAGTTTTGTGAAACTCACCTCAGCTGACTAACAAGGTGCCAATTGTATGCCTGGACACACCCCTCCTTGTGCAAGTGAAAAGTGCCCAGACACCTCATCAGTTAACTACAATTAGCTGTGGCAAGTTATGCAAACCTCATGAAAACACCAGTGAGGTGCCAGTCACCACTGAGATGCCTGCTTTGGTTACAGGGGAGTTTTTTTGGACTGGGGGGTGGTGATGGTGGTGGTGTGAGAGCTAAATTGGGCACTGTGGGGGAGTGTCTGCACTGATTATCCTCTTCTTACTTTTATGTAGGTAATAAAGATGGTGATGACTGACAGAACCCCTTTACTTAGTGTTTCTCTGGCCTGCTCAGTGCTATCGCCCATCCTCCCAACGGCGCCTAACCCTGGGGCTACTCAGGAATATGCTGCACATAGCAATGACTGATGGCCAGAATGGACAACTTAGAGGGTCAATTATCAGCCCATAATTTGGCACAAAGGGTTCAAGCACATTAGCTGCAGCACCTATCACCATCTTCACTTCTTCTGATGAAACACCAAGGTTGTGTGTCCAAACCCTGTCCCTGGACTGTTCAGCAACTGAAATTTCTAGCATGGCACAACAGATTGCTGAAAAAGGCCAGCATCAAAAGCAAAAGATTGCTGCAGGACTTATGCTAAAGACAGGGCTAGATTTTAGCATGACTGCAGGTCACCATTGTCTCCACACTTTATTACCAGTAACAAAAACGTATCTGGGCCACTGGCCTATCAGGCCATGATCTTTGAGGATACTTCAACAAAAGCTCAGTGTCACAATATCCTCAGGGGGGGGGAAAGATATTTCACATTATGTTCACATTCCTGCAAAAATTCTAAGTAAAATAACCCACATAAAATAAGATGAAGTCAGCATAAAAAAGTCTTCTGATGACACCTGGTGGCCACTTTTTACAGAGACTAGAATAAAAAAAATCCATTATTAAAAAAACTTTCTGAGAAAATACTTCTGTAGCAATTTGAATCCTCATCTCACAATGGGAAGAGAAACATTTAGATCCAATCTGTGTTTTACTGTATATTTACATTTTGAAGTGAATATTTCATGTACATTTACATTACTCAAAGCATTTTCCTTTTACAAGTTTAACCTCAAAAATTTTTCTGCTTTTATCTTCCAAGGAAATATAGCCAATGTTTGCTTTCATTTTAATCCCCATTCTTGGAATTGTACTTAAGTTGTACATTATCCATGTAATGAGTTCATTATCCAGTTTAACAGAGCAGCCCCCAAACCAGCCTTTCCTTAAATTTCTTAGAAAACACAGATGAATGGCCTCAACACTTTCTGCTCTACAGATGAGAGCTGTGGAGTAATTCTTCAGCTACATCCTAACTTTTTAAAGCCACAGAAGACACTGTCTGGGGACCTGCAATTGGTGCCAGCCTCAAATGCAGTTAGCGTAATGACATCATTCCACATCTGCCACACTAATATAAAATAGCTGAGTATCTCTTCCTCTCCATTTTCCCAGCAAGCCTGCCAAGAGCTGGAAGACTGGAAACATACTGCAGCCAGACGTGTCTTTGTGGTCTGAGTTAAGGTCGACAAGGGAAAAGGAGGGGGAATTCATGCTACAGAAAGGAGTGTGATGCAGAGGTTCACAAAGCTGGTTCCCAAATTTGCAAACCATGGTTGCAGGGAGCATTTCATTTATCTTAAGCAATTTAAGATGAAACCACTATATCGATTCTGCCTTCTCCAGAAGTATAAATATATTTTTAACTGTTAAGTACTTAATATAAGGTTATCATTTAAAAAAAGAAGAAGATGCATGCATGAAAATGGGCTCAGATATAAGACAAGAGGAAAGGATTCATGGAAAAGGTAGCAAATGCACAAATTCAGTGCCATTAAAGGCAGACACGTGAGATCCCATGTATCTTGTGCCATTTTTAAAAAGGTTGTTTTATTATCAGTGTAACTAATCACAATGAAGCCATCTCTTACAACCAAAGACATAATAATGAATTTTCTTTACAGCTGAAGAGAAATGGGATTTGCTGTTCCATATCAACCCAGAATAGGCTGTATAAATTCTTCTTCATATTTATAGTTAAGTGTAATTTTTATCTATAAAACCAGACATGAAATATTAAAAAATGAAACAACAGAATTTACATCCCTTACTTAATTTAGTTTAAATGGTCTATTCACTAAAAAGAAGGGGAAAGGTTACATACGTATTATTTCGCTCCCTCCATTCTCCCCTATAGCTTTCCCATTATAAACCACACTGATTCTGGAATTTATAACTCAGTTGTAAAATTTCCACTCTATACCAAGTGTTGGTTTACTTGTCCTATAACACATACACGTGTGTATTTGTGTGTGTGTGCGTGTGTTATTGAACACTAGAGAAAAGTCTTGAGGATAGGCAGCTAGAAGAAAAACATTTAGTTAAAATGCACATTTAGAAAGCATGTCCTAATGAGCTTAAGATTTTATTCTGTAGATATACCTCAGGACCAGGTGTCTGTCTGTAAAGACATACACGGGGAAAAGAACAGAGAGAAAACAAAAAGACCCCAAAAAGTCATTTTTTGGTTTGCTGTTTCTGTTTTTTTTTACAGTCATGAGAATACATGCATATGTCTCTTGTAGTAGTGGTGGAGATGGTATTGTTATAAACAGACGACAATATCAAACCTTGGTACAGGCACATCATGACACAAGAAAGGAAGAAGCTACTGTTTCCAGCTTATCCATATATTCCACTCCTCTTCCACTTCTATAACTTAAGATACCAGGATAAAATATCCCACTCAGAAAAGCAGCAGCTGGGGGGGGGGTGTTATCATCCCTCTAACGGTGAAGATTCTCAGTCATCCAGGTGAAGTTATCTGAAAGTTGAGTCATGGCAACTGGACTTCTGGTAATTCCTTACATGGCGGGTGTCTCTGAAAAGCTCAAAAGGATTTTTGGCAAACACCACATACCTGTGCACTTCAAACCCAGAAAAGCACTATGGCAGAGACTAGTCCACCCAAAAGACTGAACACTAAAACAAAACAAGAGCAATATAGTATATGTGGTCCAATGCAAAAAAGAGTGTTCAGACCTTTACATTGGAGAAACCAAACAGCCACTAAACAGGAGAATGGCCCAGCACAGGAGGGGCAACGGCTCAGGATCACAATCAGCAGTGTTTCTTCATTTGAAAGAAAAAGGACACTCATCTAATGACCAAGATGTACTCATTTTGGACCAAGAAGACAGGTGGTTTGAAAGAGGGGTCAGGAAGGCCATACACTTGCATATAGAAAATTCCTCACTTAACAGGGGTTAAGGCCTTAGATACAATCTGTCTCCCATTTAATACGCTGCCCTTTCATACATCCCCAGGAAGATCAGAACCACACACACCAGAAAGACCACTGTTAACAACTGTTAACAACCCAGGACAATGGGTGGAGAAGGACAGCAGAAGTGGGATTTTCACTCACCCCACCCAATCCCTTGTCCATCTAATGAGCCTATTCAGACCAGGGGGAAGTGAAACCAACATGGAGGATGTATCAGGGGTCTCCTACCAACTCTCCTCAGACTGAAGCAGCTACTTGGATGAGTAGAACGTTTCAGCCTAATAAGAAAGAAGTCCAGTTGTCATGAGCCAACTTCCAGAGTTGGCAAAACTACATTAGCTAACCAGTCCTTCCACCCTCAACAGCTATGATCAACGTCTTCAGCACATAAGGACACAACAATAAGGATGCACTACCCTGTTTCCCCAAAAATAAGGCCTAACCTGAAAATAAGCCCTAGTATGATTTTTCAGGATGCTCATAATATAAGCTCTACCCCAAAAATAACCACCAGTTAAATGAAACCCCCGCCCTCCACCCTTGTGCAGCATTGTGCAGCAACCAGAAGAAAATGCCATGACTGTATTGGAATAAATGTACTGTAGATTGCTGTACATGAAAAGAAAAAAGATCCCCTGAAAATATACCCTAATGCATTTTTGGAGCAAAAATTCATATAAGACCCTGTCTTATTTTCTGGGAAACACGGTACACAAAAAGTGGCCATGCAGATAGGTTCTCAGTTGACAAGTGCCAGCGCCTCCATTTCAAGATACAGTGGTGCCTCGCTTAGCGAATGCTTCGTTTAACGATGAATTCGCATAGCGAGGGGGTTTCTGGGGGAAACTACTGCCTCGTATAGCGAGGCAGTCTATGGAGGAAACTCGCATAGCGATGTTTCCCCCATAGGCCCCCGGCGGGCGCTTCGGAGCGGCCGCGGGGAGACCTCTCCTGCGGCCGTTCCAAAGCGCCTGCCCTGACAATGCCGGCTGGCTGGCCGGCGCTTTGGAGCAGCCGCGGGAGAGGTCTCCCCGCAGCCGCTCTGAATCGCCGGCCAGCCTGCAGGCATTCTCCGGGCGGGCGCTTCGGAGCGGCTGCGGGGAGACCTCTCCCGCGGCTGCTCCGAAGCGCCTGCCCCGAGAATGCCGGCCGGCTGGCCGGCGCTTCGTAGCAGCCGCGGGAGAGGTCTCCCCGCAGCCGCTCTGAATCGCCGGCCAGCCTGCAGGCATTCTCCGGGCGGGCGATTCAGAGCGGCTGCGGGGAGACCTCTCCCGCGGCCGCTCCGAAGCGCCTGCCCTGAGAATGCCGGCTGGCTGGCCGGCGCTTCGTAGCAGCCGCGGGAGAGGTCTCCCCGCAGCCGCTCTGAATCGCCGGCCAGCCTGCAGGCATTCTCCGGGCGGGCGATTCAGAGCGGCTGCGGGGAGACCTCTCCCGTGGCCGCTCCGAAGCGCCTGCCCTGAGAATGCCGGCTGGCTGGCCGGCGCTTTGGAGCAGCCGCGGGAGAGGTCTCCCCGCAGCCGCTCTGAATCGCCGGCCAGCCTGCAGGCATTCTCCGGGCGGGCGCTTTGGAGCGGCCGCGGGGAGACTTCTCCCGCGGCTGCTACGAAGCGCCTGCCCCGAGAATGCCGGCCGGCTGGCCGGCGCTTCGGAGGGGCCGCGGGGAGGCCTCTCCCCGCGGCTCCTCCGAAGCGTCTGCCAGCCCCAGCTGGTAGCCTGCCCGGGCCGCCTACCCGAGCCGTTCTCGGACGCCTGGACGTCCGAGAACGGCTGGGGTAGGCGGCCCGGGCAGGCTACCAGCAGCGGGGACAGAGGGGGGGGTATCCGGAAGGTTTCCAGGTGAAAGCCTGGAAACCTTCCGGACACCCCCCCACCCTGCAGCCGCCGCTTGAAGCCTGCCCAGGCTGCCTACCCGAGCTGTTCTCGGACGCCTGGACGTCCGAGAACGGCTGGGGTAGGCGGCCCGGGCAGGCTACCAGCAGCGGGGACAGAGGGGGGGGTATCCGGAAGGTTTCCAGGTGAAAGCCTGGAAACCTTCCGGACACCCCCCCACCCTGCAGCCGCCGCTTGAAGCCTGCCCAGGCTGCCTACCCGAGCTGTTCTCGGACGCCTGGACGTCCGAGAACGGCTGGGGTAGGCGGCCCGGGCAGGCTACCAGCAGCGGGGACAGAGGGGGGGGGTATCCGGAAGGTTTCCAGGTGAAAGCCTGGAAACCTTCCGGACACCCCCCCACCTTCCGGACACTACCCCAGCCGTTCTCGGACGCCTGGACGTCCGAGAATGGCTGGGGAAAGCAGCGCGGGGAGGCTTCAAGCGGCGGCTGCAGGGTGGGGGGGGTGTCCGCTCCCAGCGACCCCCCACGGCTTGGATCCAAGCTGTGGGGGCAGGCTGAGAGGGTGGTGGGATTGGGATGCCTTTCAGGCATCCCGGGTTTGGATCCCACCCGCCGCCGGTTACCCTTACCGGCGGCGGGTGGGATCCAAGCCCGGGATGCCTGAAAGGCATTCCAATCCCACCACCCTCCCCCCGCGGCTTGGATCCGAGCCACGGCGGCTACCCCAGCCATGGCCGGACTCTAGGGAGTCAAGCCATGGCTGAGTTAGCCGCCGTGGGTCAGATCCAAGCCACGGGGGGAGGGAAAAAACCGGATAATCCATTCCTATTGGAACGGATTAACCGGTTTCCAATGCATTCCTATGGGAAATGGTGCTTCACATAACGATGTTTTCACATAACGATGTTTTGTTTGGAACCAATTAACATCGTTATGTGAGGCACCACTGTATGTTGGGGTTGATGAAACTCACAGTCACTCTGCATAAAGGCAGACAGCCCTGCCACTGGAAGCAGAATACATATCCTATTTTCCTCTCTCTCTCTCACTCACTTGCTCGCTCTCTCCACAGAGTGTGTGTGTGTGTGTGTGTGTGTGTGTGTGTGTGTGTGTGTGTGTGTGTGTGTGTGTGTGTGTGTGTGTGTGTGTGTGTGTGTATACACATACACAAAGTTACTTCACAAATCCTTCGAGGGAAAGGCTCACAGAATGCATCTTATGTGCAAAGAGAGGAAAAGCTGGTAAAGCAAGGTACTATGAGAACATCTATGTTAACATTCTCACAATCATCTATCCACAGTGATGGTGAACCTTTTTGAGCCCGAGTGCCCAAACTGCAAAACAAAACCAACTTATTTATTTTGAAGTGCCAATACTGCAATTAAAACCCGAATGCTGTGGTTTTATGTATTCATGAAGGCTTTCACGGCTGGGATCTAATGGTTGTTGTGGGTTTTTCCGGCTCTTTGACTGTGTTGACTGGGTGGCTGACATCTTCAGAGGACAGCATTCTGTGCTCTGGTGAGTGCTGTCCTCTGAAGATGCTGGCCACAGAGACTGGTGAAACATTAGGAAGAACAACCTTCAGAACACGGCCAAAGAGCCCGAAAAACCCACAACAACCGCTGTGGTTTTAGAGAAAATAACTGCCCCTGCACTGCAAGGGTTAAATGCTTGTGTTTTTTTTCCTATGGGCAGTATTAACAAAGAAATACTTACTGGTCCTCCAATCCTAGACTGGTAATGGTCACCATTGCACCCCCCCTTGCTGGACCACTGCACCAGCAGAGGGGAGTGCCAAAATCTGGGATCAAAGGACGGGTAAGCATTTCTCTATGGCAACTTATGGCTTGTGTGCCCACAGAGAGGGTTCTGTGTGCCAGCTGTGGCACACGTGCCATAGGTTCGCCATCACTGAAATCTAGGTCATAGTCATCTAGCAGTTATCTATGTCAAGAAATTGTGTAATGCACTGCCACTACTTACTACCATCCCAACCTCAGGCAGCATCTTGGCAATCCTCTGCATGACTACAAAATCTTTACTAGTTCAGTCAAAGTCTATGTAGAGACCTTATTGTTTTTAATGGTTTCAATGCTGGGTAAATAGAATGTATTTTTCTTTAGGAAATGAAAGAGCAGTGCTCACATCTTGTACTTACTTGAGGTGGAAGCTAAGATACAAGAAGAGTGCTTCAGCACACCCACGTTTTCAGTGGGGAAGAGTTGATCTATGGTCTAAAATTCCCAATTCTGGAAATAAGGAAATCTCAGCCATAACATTTGGCATTAATTGAAGGTTTTCCCTCATTGAGAAATTATTCCTAAAGTGTGTAATCCAGAAGGCAACATCCACTGAGAGAAGCCAGGGTGTATCTTACTTACTAGCAAGAAAGAACTAATGGAGAATAATAGGTCAGTTTGGTATGAGCTATTTCAATTCATCATAGCCAGGAAAGGGATCATTAAACACAGCAGTGCAAACGTATCAAATTACAAGAAAGACGACAAGTGAAGTTAGAAATAAAAAAATGTCAATTTTGTATACTGCTACTATGTGCCCTTTTATTCATCATTGTGAAGGTAAGCTTAAAGGACAAACTGCAGCCCTCTAGCACACTCAAGTGGGATAGCCAAACACACTGTTTAACTGACAGCAAATCATAACATGGCCAAATCACACACACACACATGTGACTCTAGTAACAACGCTGTCTGAAACTAATTGGGAACATATAGCTTCCAAATGTACCTACTAAATAGATGCAATATTCAGTTCTCCCATTGTCTATAGGTTGGAGAGATGTGAAGTATATGTTCCTACCTTCTTATATTTCTGAGCAGCATTGTGCTGTATTACTATGTTTTCTACACTGTAAGGAAACGGCATGCTAGTTTAATATACAGATAATTAAAACTTAATCTAAACTCAATTTTGCTAATAATACCTGAATATTGAAAATGTAATCATTTTAGGAACAAAAGATAAACATTGTAATGGTCACATGCCTAGCAATTCCACATATAACTGAAAAAAAGCAACGTACTATGTTGCATGTACTGTACAATGATATACACAACCATATATAGCAGGGGTGGCGAATCTATGGCACATGTGCCCAAGGTAGCATGTGAAAGAATTCTGTTCACACGGCATGCAATGCCACATGCTGGTTCTTTAAATCCTATCCGCCTCTCAAAATGAACATGGACATGCGAGAGAATTCTTAAGAACAGTGATTCTTAACCTTTTTTTAAAACCATAGACCCCCTTTAAATGTCTTTTGTTGCCGTGGACCACCAGAACTTAACTCAAGATTTAAAACCCTAAGGTGCATCAAATATTTATTTAAAGTTCCTCATGAATGGTCTACATATTTGGAGAGAAGGGAGAAATAATTCCAACCCATTTCAACCAATCCATGTCATGAAATGTTATAAACTCATTTAAGCTGTTAAAAACGTCTTCAGCTGTAGTGTGCACCAATGAGGAGATGAAGAGTATGTTTTCAAAAATATTTATCTCGTGTTCATATCTAACGTAGCACAAAAAGGTTGCTTTGTTTGTTATGTCTGTGCTTTCATCCAACTGCAGTGCAAATTATGCGGACATACGAATGCTTTCTAATAACTGTTCCTTGCTATTGGTTGACAAACTATCGATTCACTTCTTAACTGTGTCATTTTACAAAGATGCTAAAGAAAGGTCCTTGGCAGCTTTCTCGTTGATCAATGCAGAAACCATGATTTCTGCAGAAGGTAATATAACTTCCATTTTGCTTCATCAACGTAATCAGTTCTTTTATGTTTCAAATTCAGCCAGCAATCCATTCTGAGGCTTAGCCAAAATGTATTGTTACAAAATCCACTGCAGTAATATCGAAAAGTCACTTTATCTGACAATAACGAAATGGTTTTATTAGCAGAAATAAAAGAAGAAACATTATCACAAAGTCCTTCCAAATATTCACTCAAACTGACACTGACTGGCTCCGATTTCCTCTTCTGGTGGCTTCTGATTGTCTGTACAATACCAAGAAATGTCATGTATTGTTTCTCAGCCACTCAGTGTAATTCACCAGCATGTTCTCATCGTATGAGGAATATCAAAGTTATTTACTATCAAGCAATTATTTTAATAACTGATTTTTACTTTTGTTTGTTTTTAATGGAGGCAGTAAGTTAGAAGAGCCACGTTTTACACAAATAAGCAAGAGAAGTTAAGAATTTGTTCCACAGTTTCTTTCTTTCTTTCTTTCTTTCTTTCTTTCTTTCTTTCTTTCTTTCTTTCTTTCTTTCTTTCTTTCTTTCTTTCTTTCTTAACTGCAAAAACCTTCAGGGACCACCTGTGAGGACATCATGTCACCCTGGGGATCCACGGATCACACGGTAAACCACACTTGCAACCCAAAACCAAGTGTATTTGAAGCATCTGATAAAACTGAGCAAGTCCACACCCCTGCCCTGATTGTCAGAGCACTTCTTTATTCTTGTCAGAAGCATGCTTTCTAACTTCTGTTACATGGCCAAAAAATCAAATACTTATTTGTGAGTTACACAGCTGATCCAAAATCAAGAAGACCCTTTAAGAATGAGCTACTGCTAATTTGCAGAAATGTTTCCCCATCAGTGTGAAGTTGGATTATGCCGAAAACCTATTCATGAGATTATGATATGTGAGACGCGAGGCGAGAGGGTAGAAGCTCTCACCGGAGTGTCGTCCTCCCTCAAAAAGGAACAATAGGTGCAGACAGACCCGCCTACACCACCTGTCGAGACTATACAGTAGGGAGTTGATACCCGGGAATTAGAGCGGGAACTGTCAAAGATGACAGTGGCCACTCAGACTGGGAGTGACTTGGCAGGAAGAGGAGAAAGAGGGAGGTCCGTTGCAGAGGTGGGAATGGGAGATATATAAGGGGAGGTGGACCGAATACCAGGAGGTTGGGAAATGATATGGGTAGAGGACCCATGGACGGGAAAATGGGAGAAGGTGCGGATCCCGAGGGAAGAAGCTGATTACAGACAGAGAAGGGGGCTGCCGCCGCATCCTTCCTACTGGGGTGAGTCAGGAGCCAGAGAGTGGTGCAGGTGGCTCAGGGAGGGGAAGGAGGCAGTGGAAGGGGAGGAAAGGGTTATGACGTCTGGAGGAGGCCCAGAGGAGGGGATACCTGATGGACCGTGGGCTCCTCTTCGAGGAGAGGAGGACCCTTATGAGTCGGAGGGCGAGATGAAGAGACTACCCCATTATTAAACCCTGAGGCAGGAACTGCTGAGATGAAAAGCAGTAACCCGTTTGCGAAGGGACCTTGGAATGACTCAAAACTGTAACCCCTTTAATAAAGACATTTGGATGCCCTCATGAGGTCAGTGGGCGACAAGAGACAATGCAGAAGTTGAGTTTGAGGATACGGACTTGCTGTTACATGTTCCAATAAAACATAGTTATGATTTTCCAAAGTGAGTGTCCCCAGTGTCTCTGTTGAAGCCAGAGGAGGTAAAATTTGAACCCTCACATGATACAAGCCTTTTTAAAAATATTCTTGCTGAAGGTGCTAAGCTCTGCCAAGTATGAGTAGCAAACTGGCACACATAAGAGGGTATGGTCCTGGGCTGAAGGGTTTATTTCTCCCTTAAGCAGACAATAATTTGTAATCCAACTGTAATGCCCGAATTGGCTTGGACTGAGGATAACTGCTTAGTTCTGTCATAGGAGGACAAAAAGTTGTTCCAGTTCTGTAGGAATGCACTGGGACTCCTAAGACAGCCTATGGCATTCAGAGAGTTGGCAAAAGTGAGAGAGGGAAGGACAGCCAGTTCCCCTCCCTTAAGAAATAAGGAAATACATTTTCCTTGTTTTAGTTATGGGCCAAGTAATATCACTGGAAGTAAAAAGAGGACGCCCTCTTGAAATCAGCTCAGATAAAATAGAAGGAAAATGTGGAGTTCACTGTCAGCGTTGAAATAGACATCTTAGCTAGAACTGGTCCATTCTGGGCAACGGCAGTGAAACAGACAAAGCTGCTAAGACAGTTTTCAAAACAGAGCTTGCAAAAACTATAGTCACATGCACAAACACACATGGAATGTTTTGAATAAATTATATTGAGTTATAGGGTACAGAAATAGACTGTATTGTACTGTACTGTCAAAAGATAAACTTGAAGCAGAAATAAAAAGAACTCGAAGTGAGCTTTAGCTACCAAGTGCTAGAGATCACATTTTGCTAGAAAAAAATTACCTTGCAAGGAACTAGACAGTGACTAACCATACTTGCCTCTTTATCAGGCCTTCTCTAGTTTCCAGAAGAGAATCCTTGAAACGTGGACATGGACAAAGCCAAATTACATGCATAATTGTTCTGTGCAAGGTGCCTAACTGGATGGTTGTGGTGTAACTTTAGATACTCTTTGTTAAATGCCATCAAATCGGAACCAATTTACAACACCCCTAATCAGGATTTCAAAGTAAATGAAATATTTAAGAAGTGGTCTTACCACTTTCACACCCCCAGTGAGTCTCCATGGCTAAGCCTCCTGAGTCTTAGTCCATCACTCTGTTCACAACGTCACCCTGGGTATCCTGAAGATACTCTTACATGTAGATTCATTGGAACTTAGCTTCGGGCTTCGGTTTGCCAGGAAAAAAGCTTTGTTTGTCTTGAATTTGATGGATGACCTACTGATCTATACTGGGAGAGCTGCATACATCCAGCTTGCTCAACAGCTTTCCCAGTATGTTTCCAACCACAACACAAAGTGTTGTTTTTTAAATTTTAAAAGCACTCAAAGATTTGAGACCTCTATAACTAAAGGACTGTGTTCTTCCAAACGAGCCTATACTAGTCATTACAGACATCTTCTGCAGCCTCTACATTTCCTCACCACTGAAGATGAGTGGAGGCCAAAACCTGGATCTTTTTAGGTGTGTTGCTTCAACTCTGGAATACCTTTTCTCAGGGAAATGTACGCTGCTCTTAGTTTTGCTTTTAGAACTGTTTATTACTAGGAAATGTTTCTTTCTGATTTATATTACTGTACCGTTTTAATGTATTTAATGTATTTAAATAGTTTTATAGACCACCTCATTAGTGCAATGCACTATTCTGGGTAGTTCACAACAAATAAAATAGCCAGTATCAAAACGTGTAAAACTGTAAAAAAATAAACATACAACCATCCATCAGAACAGCAGTAAAACAAAGGCACTTTGTCTAAGAGCGAAATGCAGAGGTGCTGCATCTACTGTCTGTTTTTAAAATTTTAATGTAAGATATTTCCATAATAATGTAACCTTGTTTTGTTGAAAACTGGGGTGTGACTCTTAGCTAGACAGACAACTAAATAAAATAATTATTGACACTATATTGCTCTATAATTCATTATGAATAGGAATCACAGAAGAATACTGTTTTCTCACACCAATAGCACAGTGCCTTAAATTTAGAATACAAAGTTTCCACTTTATTTAAAAATTAAAAGGCATGCCATGCTATGGTTGTACTGGCAATTGGATTAGTAGCACCCCAACTGAGTTAAACAGCACTTCTTCCTGTTAGGGTTTATATTATTATATCCTTTTAAAAAAAAAGAGGGAATAGAAAGATGGGGGAAGCAAACACCACAAAAAGAGTCAAATAATTATGAAGGCATCAAGTGCTGTGAAAGACAGTAAGATTGAAGACAGAGGGGGGAAAACACTAACATCAGTAGAAACTGATAGTAAAGAAGAGCAGCAATATGTTTCAAGTAAAGAAGTAAAATGTTTATGCACTTGAAATTTTCATGTCTCAGAAAAAAGGAGTCTGGCCTCATGAAAGGAGAGTCTCTTTCAAAGTAAATGGTTTGATTCTCAATGTCTTCAATTAGATTTGCCATTATTGCCAAGTTAGGGAACACAGGCATAAACAGTCAATGAACAAACTCATGCAGGCTGTCTAGAGCTTGATCAGGATCTATTGTTGTTGTTTAGCCGTTAAGTCGTGTCCGACTCTTCGTGACCCCATGGACCAGAGCACGCCAGGCCCTCCTGTCTTCCACTTCCTCTCGGAGTTGGGTCAAAGTCATGTTGGTAGCTTCGATGACACTGTCCACCCATCTCGTCCTCTGTCGTCCCCTTCTCCTCTTGCCTTCACACTTTCCCAACATCAGGGTCTTTTCCAGGGAATCTTCTCTTCTCATGAGATGGCCAAAGTATTGGAGCCTCAGCTTCAGGATCTGTCCTTCCAGTGAGCACTCTTTTCTTTCAAAATGGATAGGTTTGTTCTCTTTGCAGTCCAGGGAACTCTCAAGAGTCAACTCCAGCACCACAATTCAAAAGCATCAGTTCTTCAGTGGTCAGCCTTCTTTATGGTCCAGCTCTCATTTCCATACATCGCAACTGGAAAAACCATAGCTTTCACTATGCTGACCTTTGTCAGCAAGGTGATGTCTCTGCTTTTTAAGATGTTGTCTAGGTTTGTCATCGCTTTCCTCCCAAGAAGCAGGCGTCTTTTAATTCTGTGGCTGCTGTCACCGTCTGCAGTGATCATGGAGCCCAAGAAAGTAAAATCTGCCTCCATATCTTCCCCTTCTACTTGCCAGGAGGTGATGGGACCAGTGGCCATGATCTTAGTTTTTGTTTTCTGATGTTGAGTTTCAGACCATTTTTTGCACCCTCCTCTTTCACCTTCATTACAAGGTTCTTTAATTCCTCCTCACTTTCTGCCATCAGAGGAAAAATGTGAAATTATTTAATTGCCTACATTTGGCAATTCTGATAGCTTAGACAAATTAAGAGCACTCTTATGATCTAACTTTATACAATAATAATACTACTTCTGCAGTTTAATTCTCGGAGGGGGATCATGTCAGGAATACCTCTGCTTTTCTTTCAGAGCTTAATCACAGTTCCTGTTTTTGATTTTATATAAAATTATTATTCCCTCACTCCCCATCACCCAATATAATCTGATCAGGAACAGACATTTCCTGGGGTAAGAGTATGGACCTCAATTAAAACTGAGTACATTGTATCCTGAAATCTACCACAGTGTGATTAATTAATGCATTTATGATATGCCCAACAATTCTGTATGAAGCTGAATCTAAACACTGGTCACCAAAAACCCTAAAGTTTTGCTGTGTACCTTATGTAAAATCTAAGGGAGTTACCATCAAATAAACATATACCCTGTTTCCCCTAAAATAAGACCTAAACTGAAAATAAGCCCTAGTTTGATTTTTCAGGATGCTCGTAATATAAGCCCTTCCCCAAAAATAAGCCCCACTTAAGTGAAACCCCACCCTCCACCATTGTGCAGTAACCAGAAGATGACATTACTGTATTTGAATAAATGTAGATGGTTGTACATGACAAAAATAAAACATCACCTGAAAATAAGCCCTAATGCGTTCTTTGGAGCAAAATTTAATATAAGACCCTGTCTTATTTTCAGGGAAACAGGGTAAATAGAAAATAGAAATAGAAAATATATCTGGAGAATAACAGAAATTACATGTCTTTCTCCAGCAAGAGGTAAGAAGTAATGCAGAAGAAAAAAAATACCTATAACCATACAACGTTATTCATGTCTTCTCAGAGATAAATGTCATCATGGGCCAGAATCCTGTTGGAGAACTACATATAAATAATTTAAGTTGCATAGCTCATTCCAGTGAACTGCTTATAATCAATAAAGGGGCAAGTCATGTTACTAGGTGTGTGCCTGTTGTGCAATCTAGCACATACCCTGGAATTCAACTGACACCTCATTGGCAAGCGTTAAACCATTTAGCTTTTGTAGACATAAATCACCAACAGAATTCAGTTCAATGACGCTTATTTACTCCTAACTGGATATACAATTGCTACACATGTGTATCTACTCTTTTGCACACTGAACAGAGATAAAGTTTGAGGTCCTTGTTCCATTTAAGGAACAAGAATTTCAGGACAAACTATAAGGCAACTTTTCTCCTCCTCTTCAACCTATTTAAAATATTACTTTTGATTAAGTGTTTTGGCCCCTCATCAAGTAGTGCAGCCCCAACTACCCAAGGAACTGTAAAACTGAACAACAGAAAACAAACTTAAGGCCAACACAAAAACCACCAACCCTACATACAGTTCTCCCTTCCCACTTAACAGAAATCATGATGTGATACGGTATGGTCTTGCTCTGATCTCTCCCGTATGCAGAGTTGAGCATGCAGAAAAGCAAAAGGCACACTGGGAGGATACCATATCACATGATGTCTTCGCCTGTTTTGGAAGGCAAGTTATTTCAGAGTGAAAATAAAATTAGGTGTTAGACTGAGCCAACCCAGTGCCTGGAATGATTTTCTCTCTAGAGGAAGCCACAGTTCCATTTTGCATGCAAAACAGCTCAAATCAGACCAATAAATATTCACTGGGTATTCTTCTTTTTATATAAACTCTAGAATTTTACAGCTCAAGGAAAAACAACTAATGTTGATCCTATAATAATCAACCTTCTGAAAGAAAATGTCAAGCATTCAAAAGTTTCATGCATATGATAATAAAATTCATGAACCCTAGGAGGTTTGTTACCATACTGTCTTCTTCTATTTGGAGTCTAACCTCAGGCACTGAGCACATGCATGTATGGCAAACTTAAGAAGCAATCTTCAAATAAAAGCTGAAGTGATTATATCTTATCCTTAATATAGTATCTATCATAATTAAAAAGTACTCATCTGTTTCTCTTGACATACTGATGCATTAATGAACTAGTGAAACCCTTCATGGTGGGGAACAATTGCTCATCTTTTCTAGTCTTAATGCTATACATATTCCTTATATATCAAAATTCCTATCTATTCTTTATTCCATTTACAGCAAAAAGCATGCCACTGTGCACACCTTCTAGTAATCTTGCCTTTACAATCATCTACACAAGTAAAAATAACCACACATAAAGCAGTCTGAGAGAACTCCCTTGAATTTGCATCCCTGACCACCACACATTAGAATTTACCATCCATAAACTGACTGAAGATGTCTATGTAGGCATCCTTCCGTCTTGAGAGTTCCCATAGTTGTGTCAATTTCATATTGGTTGCTTCGCAGACACTGTCCAGCCATCTCATCCTCTGTCGTCCCCTTCTCCTCTTGCCTTCACACTTTCCCAACATTAAGGTCTTTTCCAGGGAGTCTTCTCTTCTCACGAGATGGCCAAAGTACTGGAGCCTCAGCTTCAGGATCTGTCCTTCCAGTGAGCACTCAGGGTTGATTTCCTTTAGACTCGATAGATTTGTTCTCCTTGCAGTCCAGGGGACTCTCAAGCGCCTCCTCCAGCACCACAATTCAAAGGCATCAATTCTTCTGCGGTCTGCTTTCTTTATGGTCCAGCTCTCACTTCCATAACATCAAAGACTCTCAATTCTGGCAACAGGCCATAACTAGATGAACCAAAAGTCTTCCTATATTCCCCATGGACTCAATGGGGAATTCGCCCATGCCATTCCCGGTACGTTGGTCTTCGGGGAGGAGTACTCCTTAGGGCGCAAATCGGCCCACAACATGAATGCCTCACCCAGCCTCGCTCGTCCGGCTTGTCATAGAAATGGTTGTGGGCTATCTCAGTCTCCCTCTGTAGTTCTAACTCGCGTGGTGCCAAGATCACGGTCCACTCTTGGGTCAGGTACTGTGCTGGCTTTTCTCCCTTCACCAACAGTCCTGCCACCTTTAGATTGGGGAAATCCCTCAGCAGTCCTTGAGTCTTCACATATTCCACCTCCCTCCTCCGTGCCTCCTCTCTCTTTCTCTCGTACTCCTCCAGAACCAAACTGAACCAATGCACCCCTTCCTCACTTATATCCTCCTCCCACACTGTCACCTCTTGCTCTGCCTCCCTCCCTCTTGCGTCTTCCTCTACCAGACAAATCTCTACATTTCCCGCCTTCTCCTCTAATTCAATTTCCCGAACCTCCTTTGTAACTGTCACTTCTTTAGCCACCATCTCTTCCTCAATTTCCTTATCTTCTCATTCTTCTATAGCCTCTATCACCATGGACGGCTCACTCTCGCACACTCCTCCTTCACATAGACAATTGCTCGTGTGTCAGAAGGCAGTCCTTTAAAAAATCAATGGTTCAAAGCATTATATGACTTTGAAAAGTAACAACCACAACTTTAAGTAGAGATTTGTAACTCAACAAATCCAGAGCACCACTTTCTAGACTTCCCTACCAAAAACAACTAGAGCTACTATCAAATAGAATCTTCACATTCCATCCTGAAAAGATGATTCAGAAGAATATACAGTACTTGGCAATACTGTACTGAAGGCCACTGACAGAACCAACAGGTTCTATCGCCATCTTATAAAATAAGTCATCCATCAGGAAAGCCACAGCTATCTCAGTCCCAGACTTGGGAGAAAATCAGACTGAAATTGATCTAGATAATTTAGGTGCCTATTCTTTCAGAGAAAATGAAGGCCTTCTCATTTCCATATGTGCTGCATTTTCCGAATACTATCATAAACCTGTTATCTACTCTAACCTGATTAAAACACCATGCTTTTCATTCAGTCTGGATAGCCAAATTGCCCTTTTGCTCTTTAGGAGAAGTTGCAAAATGGACAACTCAAATTCTAAGATAAGAACAACTAGGATAGTATTCATTAGAATCTCAGATATATAGTCAAAGCAATGACATTTAACGTGATTATGGAAAAGTGTTCATTAGCTTATCAGCTTCAAACCACCAACTTGCAAATAATTTACAGTTTAAAATGTGAGCAGAACAGGGGGAAAGTTAATATGAGGATTGCCCCAGTTGTAAAAAATCAGAGAAAAACACAGAAACCTAAAAGATCTTGAAGTCAGCATCTACATATACTTCTCTGACTGCTGTGTGCGTTATTGAAATAGGGTATTGTGCTAATATGGAAAATTTAGACATTAATCAGGATAATCATGTTAAAACAAGATGCACACAGGTTCATACTTTTCAAAGTTATTCCCTGAGAAAAAGAGGGGGTTGTCCTCAAAGTTTGGGTACTTCCACTGATATTGCCCTGCTCTCAACCCTAGAAGCATTCATAAAGGAACAGCCAGCAAAAGGAACTGTGAGACAAGAGAGAAGTTCTATTCAGGCATTTGCCTGCTCATGTACAGGACTAAAAGGGCTGTAGTCCCACTCTTTATGCTCTCACACACCCAGAAGTATGCTAGAGCTTTAAGTGATACATGCAAAAGTCTACTGAGGGCTTTGTAACTGCATTGTAACTGCATTTGGTTTCCATCTTGTTTCTCCAAGTATGACAGCCAGAGAGAATCACTATCTGGATGATGGAACCATTAAGGTGCAGCCCTGGAACAATATTCAAAATAAGTTTACTCCCTACAAAAGGAAGGTACTGTCCATCTTGTCAGACATGCCCTTATTGTTATTCTAGCTGATTTTGGGCACCCAAAATCACTAAGGTTAAACAGATGACACCACTGATCACTCTTTGACCCCAAATCCTAATGAGCACAGTGCTGTCCTCTGAAGAAGCCGGCCAGAGATTGGTGAAATGTTAGGAAGAACAACCTTCAGAACACGGCCAAAGAGCCTGAAAAACCCACAACAACCAAAGAGAAAGCTAATAGCTAAGGTATTTGGGGATCTGAAATATTTCTCACTCATTCAGATAAGAGACTGAGAGAAATACAATCAACTGCACAAGACAAGCAAATATTGGCAGAGCTAATATCAAGATTTTTAATCTCATGATCACATACAATTCATTGTATATACTGTATATTAGAATGTCTAGCTTTAAATAACTAAAAATAATAATTAATAATAGCATATTAAGGTGACTGGATCTTGAAACCCTTATATAAGATACAAATGTTTCAAGATAATGTTTTAGTAGATGACAAGACAATCTTTCATTACCTATCTATATTTTTAAAATTGTATACATAAGCAGGTATAAGCACACGTATAGATATGATAAATACAAACATGTCAGTAAATTGACTTCTTAAACATAATAACACAGTTTGCCCAAGAAGCATAAGAATGCTCTTCTATTCCACTACAAGGCCTGGAACGCCTACCTCATATTTTGTAATATGCAGAGTCTCACCATACGCAATTAAGGTCACAATCCTAACTAAGCCAGATGGCTGAGGGCAGGCTGAGCTGACATTAAGCCAGTTGAGCCAGTGATGAATCCAAACCTCTCCCAGCCTAGGCATATTGGAAATTGCTTAAGATTGCCCAGACCATGACTCAACATTGTGCCAGAATAGTGATTGTCAATATGATCTGAGGGGTGTTTGGACCTGACATAACTCAGTTCCTCCTTTCTCCACACGCACACACCATTCCTCCCCCCCCCCCCTTTGGCTCTTCTACTACTGATCTCAGCCAACACAGCAGGTGTGCTGGCCGATCCAACTGTGCTGGCAAATCTGATATCAACCAGCATGAGAGACTCCTGCATACTCCAGACCCACTACGGCAGCATATCTTTGAGTCTGGATTGAATTGTAACCTTTAAATTGATTCATTCAATTACAGGCAAATTAAAGCCCAAATCACCTTGTTTGCAGTTGGACTAGGATGACTGAAATGCTTCTTATATTTCTATTTCCCATAAAAATCTTGTATGGGGAACTTCACACATTTAATCATGTTGCACATCTAGAGCAACATGATTTATGTAAGATCTGAGTCCATTTATATGTTTAGAGTTAACAATGGTCTACTTCTTTGCTGAGATCATACATTGCAGCACTTTACTACAATAGCTCTAATTTATTTATTTGATTGATTGATTGATTGATTGATTGATTTAAAATCTTTTACCCTGCCTTTTTCCTTGAATAAGACTTTGAGTAGGAGCCAGAGCAGCTTACATCATTAAAAGACAATACTTAAAGCTGAAAATAAGTACACTAATACTAAAAAAAAAAAAAAGGTCAAACAAATATCACACTAAAAGATTAACAGAAGAAACATCAAAACACATTCAAAGCAGTTAGGCCCAACAATCTATTTAAGAACCCCACTCAGGCAGCCAGTTATTAAAGGAAAGTTTACTTGAAGAGAAAGGCCTTTGCCTATTTGCGGAAGGATAGCAAAGATGGGGCGAGCCTAGCCTCCTCTGGAAGGGAGTTCCAACATCTGGGGACAGCAACAGAGAAGGTCCTCTCCTGTGTGCCCACCAAACACATCAGTACCAATGAAGGTGGTGGAACTGAGAGAAAGACATATCCTGATGATCTTAACTCCCAGGCAAGGTCATAAATAGAGATACAATCCTTGAGATAGCTTGGGCCCAATATAAGGGATCAGCAGTCAGTGGAATAGCTTTGAAAGAGGATTTATTGGATCCCTGTAACTAGCCCCTGTTAGGAATCTGGCTGCCACATTTCGGAGTTGCTGAAGCTTCCAAACATATTCCAGAGCACTTTATAGTAATCCAGCTGGGATGGAACTAAGGCAAGTATCACTGTGGCCAAATCAGACCTCTCTAGGAACAGGCACAGCTGGCACACTAGTTTCAATTTAATGACCTGAATGTTGAAAACTCCCTTCACGAGTCTCATAGATCAGTGGTTCCCAACCTTTTTAACTCCACAGACCGGTTGGGGAAGGCGGGGCACACCCCCGTGCTCACGAGCTCGCACAAAGGAGCGTGGGCACATTCATGTGTATACATACATAAAGGGTGGGGGTGCTCAGGAAGCACTCACGTGCATTCGCAAAGGGGTGGGGGGTGCTTACTCATGCGCACACTCACACACATGCACAAAGAGGCTGTGTGGTGGGCGGGAGAGCATGCGGGGGGGTGGGAGGTCTGTCTCCGAAGCTTGGTCCGGCCCAGGCCACTGACCAGCACAGGCCACGGACCAGGGGTTGGGGACCCCCTTCATAGATCATTCCAGTAAATTATCTTGATAGAAACTAAGATGTATTGATAAACAGCAAAATTTAATATCAAGCTATTCACATAATGACTCACAGATGAATATGTACCAGTTGCATATCGAGAATGTCCATAGAAACTTGGATTTCAGAACTTTGTTTTTTTCTTTAGTAATAGAACAGAATTTCATCCTGTCTAATACAGCTTTTCTTTTGTCTTTGGAAGTTGGTAATGTGTGCAAGGATACAATACATACAACCTATATAAAGATGTGGTACAAAAGTCACACTTTCAAATTTAAAATGGGATCCTGTTTTTAATCCCTGATTTTAAAAAAATTACCATCAGCCGGACCAATATTTACAAACTGGAAAGTCAAAAGTGAGAGAAAAGGGTGTGACAGCCAGTTTCCAGGTGCTTCACATGAAAGCCTAACTATTCCATTATTCCACAGTATAAAATTTGGGTTCCCCAACGGGGGAGTGTGCCCACCAGAGGTATGAAGAAATTGCAATAGGATTATGAGACTGTGACATTTCCTTAAAGAAAAGAATATCATCTTAAAGCAGTTATCTTCAGTAAAATTTAAGATTTCTCAAGAAAAACTGTTTTGTACAGTTCAAAATATTTTCATTACTGTAAATGGATTATGACTTGGATTTTTGTCAGAAGGGGGGGTTGGGTGACAGTAAGAAAGAGGGGAGATGTATGGATTCTCAAAAAAAGGAGAATCATGATGCCAAATAATTGAGTTGGAAGGGGCCTATAAGTCCAAACCCCTGCTCAAAGTTTGGAAATCACTGATATAAAGTATCCCTCTCCGCATATTTTAGAAAGGGTTCTGTTTTCATCTCAAGGCAGAATCCTTCTACTTATTAATGTAATAATATTAGAATTAGCACGTAAAGTTTGCATAACTTGCCATAGCCACTTACAGCTGGAAACAAGGTGTGGGAGCACGTCTAGGCCATGTACCTGGTTGTGAGCTTGCCTGCACAACAGAGAAATGCCCCAGCATTACATCAGTTAGGCTTCACAAGTTACACAAACTTTATTTTAGTGATAAAAGAACTAACGCTAACACAGTACCATTAAACAACAACGCCTTGAAAGTATTGAGTGTAATTTCAGTTCTGTTTTGCCTTGCCCAAAGCACTTTGCAAAATTATTTCAAATATCAGTCAGGAGTAATTGTAACATCCAGAGATCCCAAGTACCCAAAGTGAGAGCCAAACATTCAAACCTCTAGAATATACTGCAGTTTGAGTCTTAAGTGTATCACAGATATATCACAGAATCAGTGTGTTTTTACAAAAACAAATTGGGAACTAGACTACACAAGGTATGTGGTTACACAACTATGTCTTGTTAAATGTACTGAGAATTTACACACTGTGGTTCAGGCTTAGTAGACAGAAAGAGAAAACACAGATTATGAACAGTATTTTCCTGTGTGTGTGCCAGCAACTGAAAAAATGTTCACATAGACTTGGTAAGAGTTTAAGAATATTTACTATATAATATATGTGTAGAATAAACTAAAAATGCTTTCAAATACAGTGGTGCCTCGCTTAACGAGCGCACCATATAACGACGAAATCGCATAGTGATCCGTTTTTTTGGATCGCTAATGCGATCGCTTACCGATGGGCCCTATGGCCAAAAAT
Source organism: Pogona vitticeps (assembly GCF_051106095.1). NCBI lineage: Eukaryota > Metazoa > Chordata > Lepidosauria > Squamata > Agamidae > Pogona > Pogona vitticeps. The sequence goes on from NC_135786.1 coordinate 172,530,351, forward strand.
CGCTTTACGAAGATCGGTAAGCGTTTCGCAAAACGAAGCCCCGACGATCAGCTGTTCGGCGGACAAAATGGCCACCGGAAGCTCCGTAATGGCCGCGCGCAGCGTTTTCGCGCCCTCCCCTCGCTTAACAAGGGCGCGAAAATGGCTGCCAGCCATAGGAAACCTCGCTGAACGGTGAGTAAAGGAGCCTTTTGGAACGCATTAAACGATGTTTAATGCGTTCCAATGGCTTTCCCTGTCCCGTTCAGCGATGTTTCGCTATAGCAAAGGTTAATCCAGAACGGATTAACCTCGCTATGCGAGGCACCACTGTATTTGTACTTGATACATACTTGTGACCTATTCTTAATAAACATAGTAACAGCCAAGTTGTCAGACTGACTATACAAGCAGACTCCTAACAGACAAATAATAGACTACTTCTAACAGAATAAAGCCCCTGCATGAATTGCTGTCTTGTCGTGCCGAAGGGGCTTGAGTAATTCAGAGAAACTATGGGCTATGCCATGCAGCGACACCCAGGATGAACAGGCCATAGTGGAGAGTTCTGACTAAACGCGATCCACCTGGAGCAGGAACTGGCAAGCCACTCCAGTATCTTTGCCAAGAAAACTCCAAGGGCAGAAACAAAAGGCTAAAAGATATGACGCTTGAAGATGAGCCCCTCAGGTCGGAAGGCATTCAATATGCTACTGAGGAAGAGCGGAGGACAAGATCAAGTAGCTCCAGAGCTAATGAAGTAGTTGGGCCAAAGCCGAAAGGACGCTCAGCTGTGGATGTGCCTGGAAGTGAAAGCAAATCCGATATTGCAAAGAAAAATAGCGCATAGGAACCTGGAATATGTTGTGGTCTGGTCAAACCTGCATTTGTTCCCTGAGCTTCTGGAAGCCATTCTTGGAAGGCAGCTGTAGCTCACTACAGCTGCAGCTCATCAGAGATTATGTAAATAGGCGTCTCGGTCCTGTATATAAGGAAAAACACCAGCACAGTGGGTGTGGGTTAGAATGGGTGTGTAGGAGTGCACGTCTGCTGCTATTTTCTATATTTTGTCTAAAGTAAAGTGCCTCTGAAGAAGACTTGCTTTGCTTCTTGTGCTTCTTTCTGCTGGAACCTTTGCTGAAAAGGCATAACTCTTACATCCAAAACACAACAGAATATAATCTATGAACCTTGGTAAACTGGTTGTGGTCAAACAGGAGATGGCAAGAATAAACATGGACGGGAATGGGTGAATTCAATTCAAACAATTATCACATCTACTACTGTGGGCAGGAATGCTGTAGAAGAAATGGATTAGCCCTCACAGTCAACAAAAGAACTATGGATGGGGGTTCGTAACATTGTAAAGGAGGCAGCAACAAAAACCATTCCAAAGAAAAGGAAATGCAAGAAAGCAAAGTGGCTGTCCAACGAGGCCTTACAAATAGCAGAGAAGAGAAGGGAAACAAATTGCAAGGGAGATAAGGAAAGTTACAGCAAATTGAATGCAGACCTCCAAAGAATAGCAAGGAGAGACAAGAGGGCCTTCTTAAACGAACAGTGCAAAGAAATAGAAGAAAATAATAGAAAGGGAAAAACCAGAGATCTGTTCAAGAAAATTGGAGATATTAAAGGAACCTTTTCTGCAAAGATGGACATGATAAAGGACAAAAATGATAGGAACCTAACAGAAGCAGAAGACATCAAGAAGAGGTGGCAAGAATACACAGAGGAATTATATCAGAAAGATTTGGATATTCCGGACAACCCAGACAATGTAGTTGCTGACCTTGAGCCAGACATCCTGGAGAGTGAAGTCAAGTGGGCCTTAGAAAGCTTGTCTAACAACAAGGTTAGTGGTGGTGATGGCATTCCAGTTGAACTATTTAAAATATTAAAAGATGACACTGTTAAGGTGCTACACTCAATATGCCAGCAAATTTGGAAAACTCAGCAGTGGCCAGAGGATTGGAAAATATCAGTCTACATCCCAGTCCCAAAGAAGCGCAATGCCAAAGAATGCTCCAACTACTGTACAATTGCACTCATTTCACATGCTAGCAAGGTTATGCTTAAAATCCTACAAAGTAAACTTCAGCAGTATGTGGACCGAGAACTCCCAGATACAGTACAAGCTGGATTTCGAAGGGGCAGAGGAACTAGAGACAAAATTGCTAACATGCACTGGACTATGGAGAAAGCCAGAGAGTTCCAGAAAAACATCTACTTCTGCTTCATTGACTACGCAAAAGCCTTTGACTGTGTGGACCACAACAAACTATGACAAGTTCTTAAAGAAATGGGAGTGCTTGACCACCTTATCTATTTTCTGAGAAACCTATATGTGGGACAGGAAGCAACATTTAGAACTGGATATGGAACAACTGATTGGTTCAAAATTGGGAAAGGAGTACGACAAGGCTGTATATTGTCTCCCTGCTTATTTGACATATGCAGAATACATCATGCGAAAGGCAGGACTGGATGAATCCCAAGACGGAATTAAGATTGCCAGAAGAAATACCAACAACCTCAGATATGCAGATGATACCACTCTGATGGCAGAAAGTGAGGAGGAATGAAAGAACATCTTAATGAGGGTGAAAGAGGAGAGTGCAAAAAACAGTCTGAAGCTCAAAATAAAAAAACTCATGGCCACTGGTCCCATCACCTCCTGGGAAATAGAAGGGGAAGATATGGAGGCAGTGACAGATTTTACTTTCTTGGGCTCCATGATCACTGCAGATGGTGAACAGCAGCCACAAAATTAAAAGACGCCTGCTTCTTGGGAGGAAAGTGATGACAAACCTAGACAGCATCTTAAAAAGCAGAGACATCACCTTGCCGACAAAGGTCAGCATAGTGAACGTTATGGTTTTTCCAGTAGCGATGTAAGGAAGTGAGAGCTGGGCCATAAAGAAGGCTGAAGAATTAATGCTTTTGAATTGTGGTGCTGGAGGAGACTCTGGAGAGTCCCCTGGACTGCAAAGAGAACAAACCTATCCATTTTGAAGGAAATCAAGCCTGAGTGCTCACTGGAAGGACAGATCCTGAAGCTGAGGCTCCAGTACTTTGGCCATCTCATGAGAAGAGAAGATTCCCTGGAAAAGACCCTGATGTTCGGAAAGTGTGAAGGCAAGAGAAGTAGACGACATGGTACGAGATGGGTGGACAGTGTCATCAAAGCTACCAAGATGAATTTGACCCAACTCTGGGAGGCAGTGGAAGACAGGAGGGCCTGGCATGCTCTGGTCCATGGGGTCATTAAGACACAACTTAATGACTAAACAACAACAACAGAATAATAATGATCACTTCTTTTTCTATCTATGTGGCAGTTAACCCAATTAACACCCATTGGCGTGCTCTGGTCCATGGGGTAACGAAGAGTCGGACACGACTAAACAACTAAACAACGACGAGCTAACATGAAACAGAATCTAACTGGTTACATATGTTCCACTATGTAAATTGCAAAACTCAATTCTTGTATATGCATATTTATAAATTTTGGGTTGCATTATATATTCCAACATGTCTAGGGGCAGAAACACTGGCTACATGAAGAAGGTATTTCCCCCTATTTTTCATGACACCATATGATTCCCACATTTTTCATGAACAATATTGCATTCTAAAGTTTTAAATTTGTGTTTGGCTCACAAGATCAGCAACACAAATAAGCAAAATCAGAGATTGAGTTCATGCAATAAATTGGTTTTGTTTTTCCTTTTTACTACCATTGTGTCTTGGTACGATCCAGCCTGATATAAAGTTATGATGAACGCAGAGTTTATTATTTTGTGAAATGTATTTAATTGTAATAAGTGTATTTACCCAACTATGGGTTTGAATGTTTTTCCTATGTACAGAATGTTTTAATCTGAAGTGTCTGAGAGAAACTGATCAAAACCCAACAAGGTGGGGGCTTTATGGATAACAGGTTTTCATGTCAAAAAATGCATATGTAGCTTATTGTACAGGTATGATTTTAAACATCCTCCCTGTAGAGACACAGCTGATATTAATAGGCAGTTTATAAATAGTTGTGGGTTTTTCAGGTTCTTTGGCCGTGTTCTAAAGGTTGTTCTTCCTAACGTTTCACCAGTCTCTGTGGCCAGCATCTTCAGATGACAGGAGTAGCACTCTGACAGGAGTAGTTTATAAATACATGACAACCAGTTTGGCCAGAATCCTACTGGTGTTTATACAGGTGTGCATTAACTTCATCAAATCAACTAATGAGGTTTTTTCCATACACCCCAGAACCTCATCAATTAGTTGCAGCAAGTTCTCAAAACCCCAAAAGGATGGCAGCCAATTAATTTAGCTGTTCAAGGAGAAATTTACTACCAGAGGAAGACTGCTTTTTACCCAAGCTTCCTTGCATTACAGTGGTGCCTCGCTTAACGATGTTAATTGGTTCCAAAAAACATTGCTATGGGAAAACATCGCTAAGCAAAACACCATTTCCCATAGGAATGCATTGAAAACCGGATAATCCGTTCCAATGGGAACGGATTACCATCCTTAAGTGAAAATCGCCATAGGAACCATCACTAAGCGAAACGCGGTTCCCCCATTGGAATGCATTGAATAGGTTTCAATGCATTTCAATGGCTTTGACAGGTCCGTTTTTGCTATTTTTAAAGTGTCTTAAAATGTTCAAAAACTGTTTAAAATGTTTGGAATCGTTAGGGCACCCTGTAAAACCTTTGCAAACTTAATTTGGCTTTGTTCTGAGTCTTTGTTAATTTTTGGTGAATTTCCCCCCCCTCCATTGGAATGCATTGAACTGTAGGTTCAATGTAAGTTTGCACTGTAAGTTTGCAAAGGTTTTACAGGGTGCACTAACGAGTCCAAACATTTTAAAGTTTTTGAACATTTTAAGACACACTTAAAATAGCAAAAACCGACATCGCTAAGCGAAACAGGGGACCTAAACTGTCATCGCTAAGTGAAGCAAGGTCCCGAAAATCGCTATGTGAAATTTCCCCATTGGAAACATCGCTAAACACAAGATCACTCCAAAAACTTCATCGCTAAGCGAATACATCATTAAACAAGGCAATCGCTAAGCGAGGCACCACTGTACTTCAAATACAAAGAATTTTGCATTTTGGAGATCACACATCCTTCAATCACCAGGCGATATCCCATTTGTCTGGACTTTTGCCATGTGTTATGCAAAATTCCTCAGATGCTTTGTTAATATGTTTCTCACTACTTGTGACCCACAAACGTCTTTTCTATTAAAGGTGGAGATAGAGATCGGTAAGAGCTTTATACTTTTCCAGCAAGTGCTGACTAACAATTTTTTCTCTTAATTTACCAGCAGGGCTTCTTCTGATTTTTTTTTTAATCCTATGTCTTCCAATAGTAACTAGCTACTGGGTTACTTGCGGGGAAATATGAATAAATATGGAAGAGAGACACAAGCAACCCAAAAGATACCCTTCACTGTGAAAGTAGAGAACGTCACAGAAACAAATTCCCCGAAAATTCCGTTTATTTCTTTGGAAGTCTGTCAATTGCAGAACGCATGCGCACTCTTCAGTTCAACTGGCACCAAGTTTCAACGTAAAGCAGTTCTAACACGAGCGGAACAAACCGGCCGCTGCGCAAGCGCAACCATGAGTATTGAAGAATACGTGTTGAACACGCATACCCTCCGCAGTAAAAAAATAAAAGGAGAGAGGGAGAGAGCTGTCAGACAGGACGCATGCACACTACTGACAGAAGAAGCCAACGACTTCAGTTGGCTTCCGCATGCGCACTTTGCCCACCTCATCTCCCCTCTTTTAATAAGGGAGTGTGATGTATTGTGGCGTTAGCCAATCACAATCGTCCCAACTTCTACGCCCAACCATTCAGGAAACGATTTGTAAGAGCCAGATTCCGGTAGCCATCACTGATTGGCCCAAAACTTGCTTCCCAGTGTCCCGCCCACCCCCTCAAGAGAGGAGAAAGAAAAAAACGACGGCAGCGCAGAGGCCCAAAAAGCCCTGGGGAAAGAGATAGGGCCTGCTGGAAGCCGGGAGAAGGCAGGCCCTCTAAGAACAAACGCCTTTAACGCTCTTAAGCACAAACCTTCCTACGAAACGAAGCCACTGCCCCCAGTTGTTTTTCACTCACCGGCCCGGGGGGAGCCGTCCTCCTCCGCTTGTGATGATCTTGGTCACAAGTGGCGTGCCGTAGATTTGCCGTAGTGCGTCACTCTCGGAACGTGGTGCGTCATGTCGTACCAGGCGGGAAGCTGGGAAAAGCGGAAACGGGCCTGCCCAGGGGGCGAGTGCCCTGTTGCTGCAACGGACTTAACGGTATGTCAGTGCCTCCTTTTGGGGCGCGAGCTGGTTTTTTCTCCTAGAAGAGCCGCACTGGAGCCACGAGAGTTGTAACGGCACCCGTCCCCTCAGGCTGAGGGCGCTCTCACGCGCTTAGGGGCATTTTTGGCTAGTGTGGCCTCGCGTGAAAAGCTGGTGGGTGTAAAAAGGCGCTCCGGGAGTTGACGTGGGGCGTTCAACAGGCACATGCCCCCCCCACCTTCCCTTTCAGTCCCTGAATGATCAGCCTGACCCTCTTGTTTAATAAGCGGGAAAATCATAAATCTGGGTGTAGCGTTCAGTCATTGGTATCTGAAGTTTTACCTGTAAAAATACTTGTCGTGATTAAGTCTCTAAATTAGGAGATATTATTTACAGTTACTTGCAGCCTGGTATCTTTCCTGCCTAGAAAGAAATCCAGTTAAGCACAATGGGATTGATGCTCAGGAAAGCCTTCAGAAAGGGTAGCACTAATAAAAATTGGCATGACCAAATAGGTTTTTGTGTGTGCAGGACTGTGTGTGTTCCACCCAAACACAATGACCAGAGTTTAAACTAAAAACTAAAATAAAATAAAGCAGTCCGTTCCTTGCACCGTTGGGTATTTTCTGGCCCCAGAAAACTCCACTGTTCCTTCCCCCATGAAGTAAATTTCAGTTTTCCCCAGTTAGGGCCAGCCTACAATTATTTTTGCATTTTCTAAGTTATTATTGGGCCCCTTCCAACTCAAAAATTCAATGGAACAGAAAAACAAACAGGGAAATATGTGCGACTTATTTGTCCCAAGATGTCACATTGAGTGGGACACAAATGCACACACACACACTCAAAAATATATAGATATAAACTTTATTATGGTCAGTGACCACTGTCTGAAATACAAATACTTTAAGTACATACATGGATACATCCATCCATGAATACATAGAATATATTATTCCAAGGACCTGCATTACTTTGTTGTTATGTGCCATCAAGTTAGCTCTGACTTACAGTGACCCCATGAACGAGCAATCTCAACAGTGACCTGACCTCAGGTAAAGGTAGAGGTGAGGCTTGCAGATATAAAGGGGGGGGGGGGGGACGGAAGCCTGCCTGGTGGTTGGGAGTGGATCTGGTTGGAAGATCCCTGGACGGGGAAGGTAGAAAAACTAAAGGGTCTGAAAGGAGGAGACGGATACAAGGAGGAGAAGTGAGAGTACCCCTAAACCCTCTTATTGGGGAGAGCGAGAGACAAAAGTATGGCCGGAAGATTCCCCCTCACGAGACCAGGCCTGGACAGATGACTGGGACAAAGACACAGTCCCCTTACTGGAAGGGGAGACAGGACAATTACTGAACTCAGACTTTACACTGGACTGGCCGGGACCCTGGAACACTCAGGGGTGCAACCCCTTTAAAGTTGAAGAGTGGAAGCCCCATCTAACCAGTTGTTAGAGGGAGGAGACGGTCTGAATACCTTTGTTGACACAGGTTATTTGTTAAACAATCCAATAAACGTTACACCAATTTCTAAACCAAGGAAGTCTGTCAATTTATTTGAAGAAAAACCGGACCCTGAACCTGAACCCTCACATATAGCCTGTTCTCCCCAATAGAGGCACCAAGCATTAATGTCCACAAATTCCTAAGGCAACATCTTATGCTTATTTCTTTAACGTTGATTTCATTTCTGAGGGTAAATGAAGTAAATGTGTGAACTAGTTCATCTTATTGTGAGAATTAATGTCATTAATTCATTTACTGAGAGATTTATAGACCACCTTTTTGCATAGGTGGCTTACATAAGGTGGTTTACACGAAACGTTCAATAAAACAGCATTCTAAATAACCAAGTTTGTATAACAAAACTTTTAACAGGTCTCAAAACCTCTTTTTAAGGGGGAGTGCCCTTTCCCAATGTTTTGATGCTATGTTTTTAATACTAATTTAGTCTATCTGAACTGTCCAATGGTGTTTATGATATAATCTGGTCTATATATCACCTTAAATGCTGTCTTAAAGCCGTTTGTATTATACTGGATTTTTAAAAAAGTAGCAGTTTCCAGCCATTAAACAATTCAGAACAGCCTAAATCACAATATGTAAAAATAAAACCAACATTAAGGAAAAGCATTTTCCCAAAAGTTAGTCTCTGTGACTTATTTAAAGTCCTGTATTATAGGATCACACATAGATAATTAGGAACAGAGTCCCACAAATATGAGTAACATAGGTTATAAACCACTTTGCTTTTGCATATGTGGTAATTATCAGAAGGGAGAATTTATGCAAATACTGCTTCCCATACAACTACAGGTTTATGATGAGGAAATACATGAAGGGGCCCTTTCTGGTAACTGGCATTTTGTCAGATAACTGTAACATAATTATCTTTATTTACTTAAAATAGCTGCATACTGTCTTCATCAGAAAAGGTTGTCTTGGTTCACATCTTCACCCAGGGAACTTCACAAATCAGGTGTGGAGCCAGAGTATAGGCTTCATCTGCACAAACTTTTTCTAGCAATTCCTTGAGTTATATAAGTGAGTGGTCCCTCGAGTTCATGGCTGCTGCACTCCCCGTAATGATGATCCGTTCCTTATGTGTTTCCAATGGCTTGTTTACTGTTCAAAAACTGCTGGATAAATTTGCAAAGAAATGCTGAGGAGACAATCTCCACTACAAGGGATGAGGCCAACCTCTGCCCTTCCCCAAGGGAAGCTATGAGCCATGAAGCCACCTGGAGAAGTTCTCGATGGCAGCCTTCGCCTCCATATCGCCGCTGCCTCCCATCTTGTTCTGGATTGATATGTTCTAGATTAGTGATGGCAAACCTTTTTGAGCCCGAGTGCCCAAACTGCAACACAAAACAAACCACAACCATCCCAAAGAGTCCCACTCCTCTGGTCACACAACGTCCAGTGCCTGCCCAGGACACTCCCTGGGGACACTCCCTTCTCTGCCTCTAGCTGCAGTCCTTAAAGGTACAGCTGGCTGGAGCCTGGCATTTTCATGCGTGATGTCCAGGCGTGTGTGTGTATTTGTGGTGGTCGTTGCCATCTTGACTCTCCCCAAGAGTTCTTCCCAAAATCCAGGATCACAGGATTGGTAATTATTTCTTGATAGCAACTTATGGCTCTCATGCCCACCGAGAGGGCTGTGCATGCCAGCTGTGGCATGCATGCCATAGGTTCACCATCGCTGTTTTAGAAGGACACCAGGTTAATCTGGATACTTAAATCAGAAGAATTCCACTCGTGTCATTGTTCAAATTAATTTAAAAACAAGTGTTAAACAAATTAAAAAACAAATGTTAAATATGCCATAATCAGTCTGAAGGACTAGCTCTGTGTGCATTTGTGGAAATACATCCCAATTTAATACTAATTTGGCAATGATCTAAACAACCACAGATCCTTTTGTGGCAAGTGAATTGAGATGGCCATGAGTGATCAGTTGCAGGCATTATTGAAAGAATGGTACTGAAACAGCATTGGTCACCCTGCAAGACAATCTCCTAAGGGAGGCAGATGGGGGCATTTAAGCCTGTTTGTTCTCTTGGATCTTTCTGCAGGTGTTGATACCATTGACAACAGTATCCTTCAGGGAAGACTAGTTTAGGGATTGCGGGTTCCCTTCTCCACTGCTTCTCGTCCTTCCTTCATGGCTGATTGCAGATGGTACAGCTTCAGGATGCTGTCCCCACCTCTTTGGACTTCTGCTGTGGGGTCCCACAAGTGTTGGCTATCTCCCCAATGCTTTCTGACATCTATATGAAGCCACTGGTAGATGTCAAATTGAGATTTGCAGTTTGATTACACAAGCGCTGTCTCTCCTTTGCTTCATCTGCAAGAGATGCTGTACAGGTCCTTGAGCACTGCCTAGCTTTGGTAGTGTATTGGATGAAGGCCAATAAACTGAAACTGAATCCAGATAAGATGGAGATCCTACCGTTAGGAGGGTCATCAAAGCATTTGGAGATAAACATATCTGGTCTGGATCTCCCTGAAGGATTGGGTCCACAGCTTGAGGGTACTCCTGAACCTGGCACGCTCTACGGAGACTCATACCAGCCATGGCCATGAGTGTCTTTCATCAACTCTGTTTGATTGCCTAGCTGTAGCCCTACCTGGATAAGAAATGCCTAGTGGCACTGGTTCATGCAATGGTTATATAAAAATAGATTACTGTAATGGCCTCTGTGTAGGACTATCCTTGCAAATGGTATAGAAACTTCAGCAAGTGCAAAGTGCAGCAGCCAGATTGATTTCTGGGACTAGTAAATTCAATCATATATCCCCAGTCCTGGCTCACCTTCATTGGCTTTCTGTTAGCCTCTGTGCTCAGTTCAAGGTGCTGGTTATGACCTATAAAGCCCTTAGGAGTTTAGTACCTCGATACTTGTTCAAATGTTTCTCTCAGAAATCGGCTGCCCATTTCACCCGCTCTTTTCAATCTATATTTCTAAAAGTGGCCACACCGAGAGGGGCCAAAAGGCATTAACAAGGAATCCAGCCTTTTCAGTGGTGGTCCCCAGTCTTTGGAATAAACTACTGTGACACACCCAGTTCCCCTGTTTGTTTCTCTCCACAACCCAGGTTCACTTTCAGGCGTGACACTTATTTTTCAACTCTTTCCACTGCCACCAGAGGACTTCTCCTCACTCTATCAAATATAACTCTTCAATCAGTATGATTCAATTAAACAATGTTTATTAAACTGTTCCCAAATAAACCATGTAAAGTAAATCATGGATGGTCTCATTGTATTCATTCAATAGATTGTGCTTTGGTAACATTTATATTTTTGTTTATTTATAATCATTTCAATCAAGGTATTTATTCATTCCTTTTCTCATTCCCTATCTCTCTATTACTCTTCACTAACACAAGGCTGGTCCTTACTGCCTAACTTCTTCTCTTTAACACCAATCCCTAACTCATCCCTAACTCAAACTCCAAAACTAACACAGACCCTAACTCATTTCTCTAACTGCTCACTAACTGTCATCCATTCTCTTAAATACCCTTAGTTCCTCCTCTTCTGTTCACCCATTGGGTGATCTGTCAAGGTTCTATTGTGATGGACAGGAGTGGTCCCTGACCTGTCCATCACAACTACCAACTGAGATACACCAGGCTCCATCCCTGGAAATTTGTGAAAACAATTATACAAAGCTGCCTTTAATAACATCCTCTGGAAGCTGTTAATATTTTTTTCTTATGTTTTCCTTTTGTATGAATTTTAGATTTATACTTCTGAATTGCCATATTGTTTAATATACAGTAATGTGGGATCTTGTGGAGTTAAAAATTTAATCTGTAAACCATCTAAAGTAATGCTCACATTAAAGGGGTGTGTGTGTATATCATATCAAATAAATAAATTTGGTTAAATCAGTATTTCACTTTCACCTGCAACCCACAAGGAAGAAGTTCATCTGGAAAGAGATATATGGATTATCTGGTTAGACTGGTAAAGTTATGTCCAAGTTAACTGCATGTGTGTGAACTTTTTCATTGCACTGCAAAGAACTGATACAATACAATATACAATGCATGGTATAGTATGCTTTTGTACTGTTACCTTATATTGTGTATGTGCTGTGCATAAGTTCAAGTTGCTTACTTTCTTGCTATTTGATTTGATTTTCAAAGTTATACACTGACATTTAACCTATATTGGCTGAGAGTTTGTTGCTTTGTACAGTAAGTCACACCACAGCAGGCCCATGAATCAGTGGGAATTTGATGAGTCAACTCTTCCAGAAGCTCCAGTTATTCAAATGGGCCTACTCTAATTGTGTCTTAGTAAATCAGTGACAACTAAAGTAGGTCCATTTAAGCCAATGGGACTTACTGAGGAAGTGACTCATCAATGGGCCTATTTCAGTGTAATTTACAATGCTAAGAAACAGGACTGTTTGAAAAAGGTAAGATCCAGCATCTATATAACTGCAATATCAAGTATGGTGGTTACTGTTGCAGTCTTAGCATTTGCTGTGTACTCCATCAGAAAAAAATTGTGTCTATTCACATAGAATACTAAACTGCTCATTGTGCAGTAAATGAAAAATGAGACCAGATGTTCAGGACTGCATGTGTCATGCTCAGTGACATCAGATCTTCCTTGTTTAGTTTCTCAAAATTAGTTTTCAGAGTAAAGTTCTTGCTCAACTGAAGTACAAGAGAACATTACAATTCTTTTCTTTTGAAATCAAGAAAAAGTTGCTGTACAAGAATTTTGTAACTGGCTGCATAGAAAAATGCAGAAATAAGTTTTAGGAAAGAAATTGTATGCTACCAGTAGAGGGCACACAGCACACATAAATAGCTGAAATATTCATTTTGTCATTGGTGCTATATCACATTTACTGCTCAGTAGTTTTTTAAATGACTTTTGGTTTTGAGGAAATGTGTTTAGGAAAGTACTGTGTCATTCTGAAGTGGCATATGTTTTATAGAACATAGTAAGTTAATGAAGAGTGGCATAATAAATTTGTAAAATGCAGATTTTTGGCTGGAAGTGGAGTCTTCAAGGGAAGATCTAACAAATAAAAAGACATGTTGGTAGTGGATTTGTTCATGCTTCAGATATGGGATAGCTGTTTTTTTCCCTTTGTTCTTTATATTCCAGATAGATAGGTTTTTGCAAGAATATTATATCTTGAAATCAGATTTATTTATTTCTAAGTTCATCGGAATGTGCTCAAATAATAGAGTGGATGAAATTCTATTGGTATAAATGTGTGCCAGCATAATTTGTATTGGGCACTTGATACATTTAATTTAGAATAAATAAAAACTCTCTGTTCACTTGTTTTAGGTTCTGAGACTCCCTAGGGCTCCCTTTTGCCTTGGGGAAGTCTTTGGGAACCTTGGGGGGCAGGGTGGAGGGAACCTTTAAAAATAATTAAAAAATCAATGTAGACCATGCTACAAGACCAATTTTCTGGATATATAGCAGATGCATGTTCAGACAATTAAGCTCAGGTGCCACATGCTTTCAACTGAAATTACTTGAAATATTGGCTGAAATCCGCTTGTGCACTAATACATGTGCAATGAAGATGAGATCAACAGTAGTTGCACATTATTAGAAAGACTTCCTTTGGCCATTTGGGCAAAACGATGCTTAAATGGGGGGAAATTGCTTTACGACGATTGGTTCCCTGCTTCGGGAACCGATTCTTTGCTAAATGACTATTTTAAAACAGCTGATTGGCGGCTCTCAAAATGGCCACCCGCTGTGTAAAGTGGCTCCCCACTGTGTTTAGGACGGATTCCTCGCTTAACAGGCACCGGAAAATGGCTGCCTTATGGAGGATCTTTGCTGCACAATGAGGTATTTTGCCCATGGGAACGCATTCAACTGGTTTTCAATGCATTTCAATGGTTTTTTTACTTTCGCTTGATGACGATTTCGTTCTACAGCGATTTTGCTGGAATGGATTATCGTCAAGCGAGGCACCACTATATAGCAGAGGTTGTCAACCCCCGGTCCACAGCCTGGTTCAGCTCAGGCCACGGACCATCACCGGGCCACGGACCGGGGGTTGACAACCTCTCTTGTATATGATTGCAATTTCACACTGCGAAGACAGACCTCCCACCCCCCTGCATGCACTCCCTCCCCACAGCTGCTTTGCGCACGGGTGCACATGGCAGTGCTGGCATGAGTGCTCCCCCACCCCTTTACACATTTGCCCATGTGTCCTCGCAAAGGGGTGCGGGCGGGCGCTGGCATGCACGTGTGTGCACAAAGCAGCTGTGGGGGAGTGCGTGCAGGGTGGCAGGGAGGTCTGTCTTCGTGGCCCAGTTCAGCTCAGGCCACAGATGGGCACCGGGCTGTGGACAGGGGGTGACGGCTTCGCTTACCCAGCGCTTCGCGCATGTGCCCAAGCGCCCGCGTGTGTGAGAGAGAGTGCTCCTTCATGTGTGTGCACGAGCACAGGGGTGCCCTGCCTTCTTCAGCTGGTCCGTGGTCCCGAAAAGGTTAGGGACCACTGATATACAGTATCCCATTAAACTCAGTAAGACTTACTTCTCAGCAAACATTGGTAGGATTGTCCTGTAACTGGTCCATGAGAAAATACTGAACACATTGGTCAAATTTCATTTCATTTTGTATTTTTGTAAGAAATGCATCTCTTTTCCCAAAACAAGTCTTCATAAATAACATATGAATGAGCGGCAAGTTCATTTTGTTTAAATTCTATTTTGTGTGTTTATTCAACACTCTTTCAATTCAAAACATGTGGATATATTTTAGGAGATATTATTATGCTATTTTTTTTTCTATAAAGAAACAAGTTCTTGAAGTAAAGCTGCATATAGCTTGGTCCCCTCTATGAAATTGTACCTAAAATTAGAAAGACAGAGACAGTTTAAGTGGCAAATATAAGCAGTGCTACATAATGACAAAAAGAAAATAAGAAATTAATGTTGAATCCAAACAAAGTACTGTTTGGGAAAAAATGGTAAAGGAGTACTGTATATAATTGTCTTTGGACAATGCTACATCAGGTTTAATTACTCTGGTTCACTCTGCCACATCTACCCCTGTTTTTCAAATATGTGTTGGATGTTTATACTCTACCTAAAAAAACTACAGGCAATAGTTTTTCACTCCCTGCAAATTTCCAGTTTCTCTACAGCTGTTGTGCATCTAAAATTTCCAAGTGTTCTCTTTGATATTATAATACCTCTTAATATTAGCTCAAGAGGGCTACAGATTACCTGCTAAGTTTTTCATTTTGGCCATGGGGAGCATCATCTGGTCCTCCTATTCCTAGAAACATTGCACTCTTTCCAGTCACTTCCTGGAAATGGGAACCGATTGGAATCGTTCCACCTATTCGGAACATCTCAGGCTCAGTGTTAAACACTAAAAATAAAATAGGAAATTTATGAACATTAAGTCTGTAACCCACTTCTTAACCGTTATTGTATCATATATTGTCTTCTTCTTATTGGGGAGTCAAGCAGTTTGTGGAAATTTTGTCATATATTTGTTTAAATTTTCCCCTCCATCTTAGACTATAAGCTAGGAGTATGAATTCCTCAGGGTTTTTTCCTATTTTCAGATTTTAAATCTGGACCCTGCATTGGATCATAATTTCCAGGAGTCTTGCTTTGTAAAGTATTTTGTCGTAGAAACAGTTTCATTATTATGAAGGTGATGGGAGTTGCAGACGAACATCAAGAGAATTTCATTTTGCCCAACTCTTATTCAAGCCAATAGTGCTTCTACATGTATCAGGTTTATAGACAGATAAACTAAACAAATGTGTAATCTTAGCACTATATGCACACATTGATTTCTTTGTTTTATTTGTTATATCACAGTTATTGTGTCTTATTATTTCAGTGCAACCTTTTCATATGAAAAGTATTTCATAATACTTTCAACAATCCCGTTAAGACCTTGGGTCTAATTATGTTATTGGATTGCAACTGCCTGAAGCTCTTGCCAGGACAGCTAGTGAGAAAAGCCTCTGGTAACTGCAGCCCAAGAATATCTAACAAACCACAGTTAAGAACCACTGCTATAAGGGCAGGCTGTTAGAGGAACAGAAGTAACTTGCCTTCATACAGATTGATAATAACTCAATAATAGCTGTTGGGTCTTCCATATTTAAGAAATAATTCATAGATAACATCATTAACAATATAATCTTGTCTGTCCAGGAATAAATCACATTGAGTTCAGTAGGGATTACTCCCAAATTAATGTATAAAGGAGTGCTACCTCAAACCATGCTCTTCAGTAGCAAATCAGTAATCTGCAAACTCTTATAACCTTCACTGATGTCACATTAATTTTTTGGGTGACTCCTCCATTCACATATTTGCTCACAAAAATAAGCACATATTATCACTGCCTTCTTTCACTGAGACTGGCACTGGCCAGAATCCTTTAGCTTATGTAGGCTGGTGTAAATATATCAGTGTAAATCACAGCATATTGTTTCCATTTAAAGATTTGCTGCTTTTATTTTTCAATGAACACCAAGTCATGCAACTGCACAACAAGGAATACGATTCTTTGTTGTTGTTATTTGCCAATAAGTCACCTCCAACTCATGGTGACCCTATGAATGGCCTGTCCTCAATTGCCCTGCTCAACTTTTGTAAACTCAAGCCTGTAGCTTCCTTTGGGGACTCAGTCCATGACTTAGAATAATGTCAACAAGTTCCACCTGCTTGCTATAAAATGAATTGAAAGCATCAATAGACATACATAATACCATCCGCTTACATAACCAAATTATAGACACTGTTTGTTTTATGAAATTATCTAATTTGTTCCAATAAAATAACCAAACCTTTCTTTATTGCCTTTTTCCCAGCCAAATATAGAGGTCCGTCTATATCAGAAAGCCATGGCTTTGCTTGGATTACACATTTTATGGAAATATGATTTGGACTTTTCCGTTCTGCAAATTTTTCTTTCAAATAATCAGTTACCTTAAGAAAATAACAAGGAAAGTTTACCCCCATTTGTCCTCAGCAAACATTAAAAATCACACAGTAGCAAGACTGAATTAAACATATGTCTATAAAGGTACATTAATTGGTGATCATCGGCCACTTCAGCATCTTGTTCAGCTTTCACGTAATCCTTAATACTTTTTGAACATTGACTTTCAGAATAAAAGATTTTTTACAATATAAATGTTGTAGCTACAGAGATACTCAGTGAAATTGAAGGTAATGTCACAAATATCCTCAGTGGTCCAAACAGTTATATAAAACACTAACAAACTGGCTTTATTTTGTGTTTATCCAACAAAATATTAATCCTATATGTTTACTTAGAAGTAAGCTTCACCAAGTACAATACAGGTTGCTTGCCGATTGGTTGAATGATTGGTTACTTTGGAATATTTGTACACCTACATCATAGAAGTTATAGGACTCCTATCAGTGGTTTGGGAAGTTCCCTCTTTTTTGGGAGGGTGACTCTCACCACAGAGAGTGTGGTCCACAGCTTGGGGGGGTCTATCTTGACCTAGCGCTTGCCATGGAGTCCCAGGTAGCATCTGTGGTCGGTACCACCCATCTACATCTTTGGCAAACTGCCCAGCTACACTCCTATCTTGATGTTGGGGTGCTCACCACTCTGGTCCATGCACTTGTAGTCTCAAGATTACTGTAATGCGCTCTATGTGGGGCTGCCATTGAGACTGATACGGAAACTACAAATGGTGCAGAACATGGCCACCAGACTATAAACTGGGGTGAAAAAATATAATCACATCTCCCCCACTGTTTGCTTGACCCTGAGAGAGGCCCGAAAGGAGAGAACTAGAAACCTGGCTTTCTCGGCGGTGACCCCTCGCTTCTGGAAATCTTGCCCCCTGAGAGTCGCCTGGCACCCTCGCTGGGAGTTTTTAAGAACAAGCTGAAGACTTGGTTCTTCAGGCAGGCCTTCTCCCCCTTCCATCACTTAGTTCCCTGTGTTTTCCCATCTTGGACTTTGCTTACTTCTCTTTTTTGTTTGGATATTGTCTGTTTTAATTCTTGTTTTATATTGCTCGGACTGTAAGCCGCCCAGAGTAGATTTGTTTGAATCTAGATGGGCGGGGTAGAAGCTGAATAAATAAATAATAATAAATAGAGTGCTTAAAGTAAGCAGTCATCTCATCAGTCTCCTGCACCAAGTCCAGAGCCAAATTTCAATCAGCTCAAGGAGGGAGACTGATCAGCAGTGGAGTGGTTGGAGTTAACAGAATTATGAGTCTCAAGAGTCACACTGAAATGAGCAGGAGTCCTGGAGAGGAGATTAAATCCTATATACTGCAGCAGCATCTCCATAGTTCTCATGTTGTGCTGCCCCAACTACTCAGAACACATGACCTGTACACATTTATCTGGGACTAAATCCCACTAAACCATATAAGGATGAGTCCTGAGTAGACACATACATGATTGCAGTGCACTAATCCTGTACAGTGGGGTCTCTACTTAAGAACGTCCCTACTTAAGAACAATCCAACTTAAGAACAGCTCCATTTGCTAAATTTTGCTTCTACTTGAGAACAGAAATCCAAGATAAGAACAGGAAAAAAAAAACCTTTCCTGCTCTTTTTTTAACCTTAGGTCATCTTAGGTTAAAAAAATTTCTCCCCCTAGTGGTAGAGTATGTATTAACCAGCTTTGCATTAGTTCCTATGGGAACTAATGCTTCAATGTACGAACACACCTCTACATAACAAAAAAACAGCCAGAACGGATTAATTGGTTTTCAGTCCATTCCTATGGGAAATTTTGCTTCAACTTAAGAACGTTTCAACTTAAGAACACCATTCCAAAACTGATTAAGTTCTTAAGTAGAGGTTCCACTGTAGTTTCTATGGACGGAAAAGAGCAGATACGGATTAAATGGTTTTCATTGCATTCCTATGGGAAATGCAGATTCAACATAAGAACTTTTCAACTTGAGAACCACCTTCCAATACGGATTAAATTCTTAAGTAGAGCCCCCACTGTACAGTATATATCTAAAAGAGCAAGCTCTATTGAATTCTGTAGGACTTACTACCAAATACACGTTTAGGATCGCATTGCAAAGTTTGTTAGTCCTTTTCAGCTTGCTATACCAGTGGTGGTGAACCTTTTTGGGCTCACGTACCAAAACGGGGGGGGGGGGGGACACAGGGGGTGGTGTGCTGCTGCCCTTGTAGTGGAGGAACCAGAACTGGCGATGGTGGAACCAGAAGTGGCAGCAGAAGGGAGAATCTCGGGCACAGAGGTGCCTCAAGACCCCACTCTGGATCTGCCACCAGCACCAGCTGCTCCAGATTCTGACCCTCCGCCTGTCCGGGCACCAGCACTGCAGTTGCAGCACCTGCTCAGGTTTGGCTGTGGGGGGAGAGGGGGGGAGTAGTGATCCGGCAACTTATGGTGGCAGAAAGGGCTCTGGGTGTCAGCTGTGGCATGCATGCCATAGGTTCGCCATCGCCGTGCTATACTAATCACATCAATTGTAGAAAACATAACTGGTTAAAATATGAAAAGGGGCAATAAATAAAATTTTAATGATCTGCCACTCTACCTGATTTATCACTACTGAAGGTTCCATATTAGGAACCAGACGTATGGAAAATTTCCCAGTTACTTTTGCAGGAATTACAGTCTTCGTTCCAGAGGCAGAGAAAGCTCCTTCAATTCCATGGATGGACAGAGATGGGTAGCATGAGCGTCGCATTAATATTTCCTCCTAAATAAAAACAAGAACGTTTAATTCAACAGTCTGAAAACCTAAGCTAACATTGGCTACTGTTTGCTATTCTTTTACACTAATGTATTCCACAGTAGATAAAATGCATAGTAATGGACAGGGAACACTCTTTTCTCTCAGTTCTGCACTGGGTCAACCTATAAAAGTGTGGGTAAGGACTGACACAATTCATTAAACTGTAATTATAACCATTAATCAGTTTCCTTATTTTTGTACATATTTGATCAATGTACTGCTGCTCAAGAAAAATGCATTGTCTAAGTTTTATAGCAAATGTTATTCATATATTTACTGTAGATTCCCCTGATGGTGAATCACTATAATTAGAAGGGTCCTAAATGAGATACAGGCTTTTGTTTTCACCTGCTCCTATCTTTTCAAAAAGAAAAACTATTGGTGGTCTTTTTCTAAGCATATTCTGGACTATTAGTTGTATACGGGAATTAAGAAAGTGATATTGAGATTAAAGGCTATATGTGGAAAGTGTGCTTTGCCTTCATTGTTCTCTGATTTTTCCACAGCTACATATAGGCCTTCTTTGTAGCCAAGATAAACAGTAACAAGCACTTCAGAAGTCACTTTTTAAATGTTACATGAAATTGCAGGGAAAGGCCATCTAGAGTTTGGGAAGTGTATCTTGCCAAAGTGCCAGTGATTTCCAGGCCTATCTCAGCTAACACCAAGAAGGCTGGTGTACTGTAGTAAGTTATCCAAGTGCAGACAAACAAACTCAAGTAACTGATGGCCAAAACATATTTTCTCTTAGCAAAAATACAAGCCTGGGATTGGGAGTATAACTTGTTTGAAAGAACCCAGTTTGAACCTTGGACCCAGATTTGCTGCTGATAAGCAACATGAACGCTGTGATCTTTATCCAGCTTTGCCTGGTGCACCAGCTATGCCCCTTCCTGAAGATGAGTTTGGCCACAGTGATTTACTCATTAGTTGCCTCCTAATTAAAATGTTTAATGTATTCTATGTGAGGCTGTCACTGAAAAGTGTTCAGAAGTCACCGCTAGTACAAAATGCAACAGCCAGACTCTTATCTGGTGGGAAATGTATATACGACTGGACACATGTTGTATCAACACACTGGCTTCCACGTTGCTTCAAAACCAAAGTCAAAGTGCTGTGTTTTGTTTTTAACCTACAAAGCTCTAAATGTCTTGGATGGAGGCAAAATATCTGAAAGACAACCTCCCTTGCTACAAGCCTTCCCAGAAGCTGAGATCTTCAAGAGGAGCTTTGTTGCAGGTCCCACTAAGGCTAAGTTGGCTAGTACGCCGGACAGGGTTTTGGGTATAATAGCTCCTTGACTGGGACAGAACAAGCTTTCTCCATGAGTCAACAAAAGCTAAATTGTTCTTGAAGGAGTTTCATCTCCTGACATGGTGGTAGGTTTTTGTAAATGGTTTTAAAAGAACACTTGTGTCTCACTGTACATTGCAGTAGGAGTCCTAGTTTCTTGGGCAGAAAAGTAATAGGTAGTTCATAAATACAGCATATCATAAATCATAAATACAATAATGATTAATAATTTTTTTAGCATGTATATAAGACTTGAATGGTTAAAATACTTCATATTTTCTCTGTGTCATTCTTTATATTGGAGTTGGGCAGCTCTTTATACCACACTGACTGTTCAAAGTCCATTGTAAGTACATTTTTGCGATAAATAATAACTACAGTAGCTCACTTCTGGTCAATTAAAATGATCTAATTACTGTATAAGATTTTAATTTGTTCTTGATTTTACCTATTTATCGTATAGATTAAATTATGCAACATTCTGATACAAAGAAAGAAAGAAAAAGAAGCATATTTTTTCTGTTTAAATCAGACTTCACCCTGTACTCATACATTATTGACTACATATGTATGAATTGAAGAAATATTTATCTGCTGCCAGCACTAGTATTTTGTATCCAGTCTCTTAGGTACCATGTTACCACATCAGCTGTTATATCCACAATTTGCTACCAAAAATAAAATCCTGAAACCATGCCGGGGAGGGGGGGCAGATCTGATTAAATAAAATTTAATCAAAATCTAGTATGACATATACTTTAGCATTGTATGTAAAGTTTCTAATTCCAAATGTTCTCTTTATCTTCGCAGCATTAAACTCTGATTCCTTATAGAATTCCACTTCTTTTTCCGAAGGAGGGACAACCGCATCATATATTCCAGGAATCAGGATATGACCAGAAGAATTAACAAGAGTGTCTAAAAACAAAGTTACAAGTTGTGAGACGTCTTACTCAATAGATACAGCATAAATTTGAAAATATCAAACAAATTTTATTTTTAGAAAATATGATTGAGACAAATATTTAAAAATTATTATTAACCATCCACAGATATTACTTATTGTTAATCTCTAGAATAAGAAAAGAGGCAAGCCTCAAATGGAACTGCATTTTTCCCATATATTGAGTATTTCTAGTAAGTCTGAAACTACTTAATATTACTAGAAATATGCTGTAAGCTGAATCCTTTGCCTCTGAGGAAGATCTTCACTGAAAAGCACTGAGCACACCATTATTTTAATACATGGGAGGGGAGATAAGAGTGGAGTATCCTGAGGCACAGCGCAGAACAGAAACACATAATGTTGCAACATTTTGTTGCAGATCAGTTATTCAACAGATTATTGCATTGTTGCTTGATATCCTAATAATACCTGTACTGTTAGTATGTAGAATGTTCATGGCCATTCTGATCGCTGTGGTCATTAATGTTATCCTGACAAGGAAAAAAAGGAAACCAGAAACTTTCATGCATGATCAAAAAGTCAGAGATGGATGTGTGGGAAGGGGTGAAGTGTATTATATGACCATGGTGTGCTTTCTCCCCAGCCTATGAATGCAAAGAAAGGATAGCTGATAGTAAGAATATACTACGTTGGACTGAGTCAGTATAACACACATTCATATGTCCATAATTTCATTATGTAGTCTTGGAAATTGTACTTACTCAACAAAAATATTAAGTCACCAGTTGCTTCATGAACCACACCTCCAAAACTCCCCGAATGCAAGTCTTTCGTGGCACCTTGCACCTGCCAAGAAGAAGAAGAAGACACTCGAGACGCTTAAAGCTGAGTGCACAAACACACAAGAAAGGATTCTTAATTTTCCCCTGCTATAAAGAACTGGATAAAATGGATTGTTTTTGTATCAAATGGAATATATTAACCTAAATCCAATGCATGATTTGTGCATGTCAAAATTTTCTTCCCTAGCCCTTTCATCCTGCAGCCTGGGAAGCTACCATCCTTTAAAATTATCTGTAAAAGGCTCCTCAGCATTCTGGGGTAGGTGCTGAGGTGCCTACATTGGATTCTGCTGTTCTATGAACAAATGTCCTCTGTCGGTGTTAGAGGTAGCCCATTGTGATCATGTCCTGAATGACATGTCTGTTAGCTGTCTGGCATCATAAAAGAAGTAGAAGTAGGTATAAAGAAGGAAGGGGATAGCAGGGCATCAAGACACGATTTGGAACTGGCAAATCACCCGTCACCAAACGTCCAACAAAGAGAGAAAGAAACATAACACACACAACTGTCTGGTTAATCATGTGTGAGAAGTATTTAATGTTACAAGACAGGAATTTAACAAGACAAATTTAAACTCGTGCTTAAAGATAGATTTTTTAAAAACATTGTATTGGGGTGGAATTCTGGTTAATATCACCTGCCCTTAGCTGCCTACTTCTTTTAGTATATGGAACAAATGTGTTTAAGGATTAATGTTGCATTAGGTGGGTAGGATGCTGTAGCGTTCACCCTTATTATGTTAAGTAGTCATGCATATTCATATTGCAGGCTAATGTTGCTGAGAGGCGGAGCCGAGAGATATGTAAAAAGAGGCAGAGTCAGAGAGTGAGTCAGAGATGAGAAGGGAGAGGGAGATAAGAGTGTGGTATCTGGGAGATCTGAGGTGTGACTAGTCAGAAGAGTGAATAGTAACTGTAAGATCAAATAGAAGATTGTTACTGATGATTGTGAAACCTAAAGAAGATACTTATGAATGATAATCAAAACATCTGTAATCAATAAACTTGTTTTATTTAAAAGACAGTGATGTTTGGACCTTCATCTTCATCCTTCCATAAAGTATGTTGATTTAGTGATCAACTGGAGGCAGCGGGTGAAAAGTATTGGTTTGCCTTCAAGTGCTCTGTGTTTGGGGAGTCAGGCAGGGTGCGAATGCCACAAAAGAGTTCTGGAGATGGCCATTTTTGAAGAGAGAAATATTGGTAACCAATACAGACGTTTAAGCTCATGGTTGGGAAATAAAGTAGCCAGAAAAAAAGAGAAAACATGATTTTTTCCAGTTTTTATGAAGAGGGTTTATGAAAGGTTAAAAATGAGTAGGAAAGAGACTATTGTGATACCAAATGTATTTTTTAATTGTAGCAATTAGTCTTCACTTTTCTTTTGAAAATGCAGAATCTAATAAATAAAGCAAATATACTGACATTGAAACTATTTTTGTGTGAATCCATTTCTTCCCCAGGCACATTTCTGAAGAGTTAAGAGTTCATTCAGATATAAGCTAAGAGGAGAGTCAGCATCAGGATGATAAATAGCTCTGGGCTTTGAGTTGGCACATTCCTTCTTTCTCCAAATGTAGCAGCCAGGAACATCCAGTATTCTTCAGACTTCTAAGATGAGTGATGAATGCATTCTATAAACACCCCCACTCCAGGGTTGGATAAATATTTGTATCATATATCTATAAAATCTGTACATGACCATGCTGGTCCCCATTCCATACCTCAACAAAGAAGTAGCAATTCCCCCTTGTTCCGTATGTGATACCAGGTTTGTTGCTGAGCCATGATGTATCGGTGACCACAATGTAGTCCACATCTGAAAAAAATGTACTGTTCCTCTGCTCAACTAGCGTGAATAGCCCATTGGATCCTACTTCCTCCATACCTTCAAACACAAACTTGACGTTCACTGGGAGTTCCTGTCAGAAAATGAAGTTTCAACACATTTTACTATGGTGGTGTTTTTAAATTGCAGATTAGAGAAAATGAGAAAGGCTAGTGAAGAAAAATCATATACATGTTTTTGAAGTGTTTCCACTGCATGCAGTACAGCCAGAACTTGCCCTTTGTCATCAGAAGTCCCACGTCCGTACAGATTGCCTTGAAGAGAAATGTGAAATCATAATTCCAAACCTATTAGAACAAGAGGTCCTGCTTTGGCATCTGTCAAGGGCGTTTCCTCATGCTGCATATTGAGTGCAGAAGTTGGGGTGCAGCAAAATTCTCTAAACTCTTGACTTACTTGAGTTGGCTCTATACTTTCCTAACATTCCCTCTAGCCTGGGATGGACAAATGCCCAGCAGACCAAATCCAAACTCTTTCCCGCAAAAGGGATGGCTTCCAATTGTTGCACTCAGTTGTAAAATGGAATGGGGTTCTTATAGCAGCTGATGCAGAGAACTTCCCCTTCAGGACAATCACCACCAGTTCCTAATATTCTATGTTTTATTTTTTACATTGATATAAACGCATTTGATGCAACTTTGCTGGGTTACTAGATCCTAGAAACAACTGTAAACAGTAAAAACACAGAAAATTACACCCTAGGATATAGTCTGAAGTGACAGCAAAATGGAACCTATATCTGCTTGTAATAGAAGTTCTCTAAACTACAGAAATAACTAAAATAACCTATGCACATTCTAAAATAACCTATTGCGTATGTGATAGGCAATAGAAACAGAACAGGCTGGGGAGTTTCTAATGCTAATATAATAGCTTTCACGGTAATAAGCTTTCCAAACTTTTTATCTCCTCCTTCCATCTCATTCCCTTACCATTTCACAGCCTATTCCTTTTTAGTCTCTCACATGCCAATTTCACAATAATTCACAAGCAATAGAGAAAATATAAGAATCTGATGGTGCAGTGGTTAATCTGCAGTACTGCAGCCAAAACTCTGCTCACAACCTGGGTTCAATCCCAGGTAGCTGGCTCAAGGTTCCCTCAGCCTTCCAGCCTTCCAAGGTCAGTAAAGTATCCAGCTTGCTGCGGGTGTGTGTGTGAAATCTGTACCCTGCATAATTAAATTGTAAACTGCCCAGTGAGTGCTTTAAGTGCTACAGAACAGCACACTGCTTTTGCTTTGCTTTATTCTTAAGTGCATCAGACCAGCTGTCCAGCATTTAGATCCTATACAGTATCGTTATTTCCTCAGTGACCATTCAGAGATATCTTCAGGAAACCCAGACAATCATGGTGTCAATGCAGTATCCTTCTTCCACTGTGGTTGCCCAATGAGTGGTATTGAGTAGGATACTACCTCTGTCATATGATAAATTTTAATAAATATAAATGCTTACCATCTTTTTCTGTCAAATTATATGGCTGTGTGGACCACCCATCCTCAAATTTGGCTGGTTGCACATCCAGATGTCCATAAAAACAAACTGTAGGTTTTTTAGGGTCCTTTTCAATTCCAGCTAAAATTACGGGTGGCAAAGGAACGTCATGTCCATATAACTAGAACATAGGTGGTGCATTAAGTCACAGACACTGATAATGGCTTATAAACGGTACAATGGTTGTGGGAGAGGGAATCAAAATAAGACACTGATGACAAAATTTGAAGCTGATGCTGGCTATTATTTCAGTTTTATTTATCTAAAACAATTGTAAGCTGTAAGTTAAATAAAATATGTTATCAGTCTGCTTCTGAGTTACAATGAGAGCTCTTCAAAGGATGATCAAGACACCCAACTGCCAGCCTCGTTCTATAGTAAAGGAATATCAGAGCTCAAGAGAATTTTCCAAACCTGCTCTCACTCCCTATCTACCCTGGAGTTCAAAGAGCGAGCCTGAACTACTCAGGGGAAAATCCTGCTTGACAGTGGAGGTCTGTTTCCTCAGGGTTTTAGGGATAACAACATTTCTTTAGAGAATTTAGTATGTATAAGCCTTACGAGTGGAGATTTCCTCCTGAAACAGTGGGAAAGGCTTACCTTTTGACTGCCCAATTCTACTAACTCAACGGTTGCATTTAACTCCTTTAGCCTCTCTGCTGCTAAATGCATCATTTTTATCACCTCTTCTCTCTTTAGAGGGTCACTGGAGTCACTTTCAATGGCCACCCATTCTTTCAGTCTCTGTGGGAAAAGCAAATGGTGAGTAAAAACTGATCCTCTAGGTGCATGGTTCCCAGCTTTTTTTCACTTACATATCCCTTGGCAGCCCATTTTCATAAACTGTATCCTTCAAATGTTTGAAATTAATATGTTTGCTGTTATTTCAAATAACATATGTTGTAACTGTAAAGAAATAGCCCAATAATGGAACTAAAAAACAATGGAATAATAAGGTGAGCAGAGCATATATATTTACAGTCAAAACTCAAAAGAGTAGGGTAGAGGATTCTGCCTTTTTTTTTTCAGATAGCCACAGGCTGTCTAAAAAAACCCTGATGAACTGACAAACCGATTTATGGTTCATCGGAAATTCCTGAGGAAATTTGTGGATCATGGGTTATCAACTGTTTTGGCATTTTGTCCCAATTTCTAGTCATGACCGCACTCAAATGTTTGCAAAATGGAGGAGAGAGAAAGCTGAACCTAAGAGGGGCATGCTACTGAACATGTGACTGTAGTTTTGGGACAGACTCCTCACAATTTGGCAAAATAACAAAGAAAGGGAACAGGGCTTTTCTTGAGGTTAAACATCAAAGAAAACTCGCTCTGCTACTCATCATAATATTTAATAAATTTCACAATGTTTGACTTGTGTCTTCTCTTACACTGTTGACATATGTGCCTTTCCCCATTATTATTTGATTTTTTCATGTACAGTAACCCTAAATGTTCTAGTTTGTACTACTTGGAGTACACATACCCCAGGTTGGGAATCACTGTTCTAGGTAATTCTCCTTCACTGTACATTTCCAGTTTTTCTCAAGACTACTGCTAGAGCAGAGAACCAGTTGTACCTGCACATATTCCTCTTGATGTCTGTTGATGTCTTCAAATATTGTAGGGTTTCGGGATGATTCACAAGTAATTGTGAAAAGGAGAAGAAATATCGGGATAATCTGTAAGGAAAATATGTGCTTATCATGGTTATTTTCTTTGGTTCTCATCACTATCTTCTAAATATCTGCATAGATTTTAACCTAGATTTTTCCCCACTTTGATCCACTTTGAACCCAGTATAACACACAATGAGACAGGATTAGAGACGGGCACAAATTGCTGGGTTTTTTACTGGCCAAACACGTGTTTGGCACTTCCCAGCCCCACCTCCTCCTGTGGGCACATATTCAGAGGCAGCACCCAAAGGAGGTGGGCAGCAAAACTGGGGGACTACCTCTGAGTGGGCATCTGCAGGAGGAAGTGGGGCTCTAAAACCGGCTGGTAAATGAACCGGCACAAACCACTTACCCTGCATTTCATGCCCATCTCTAGACAGGATCATTTCAGCATATTTTATTGCCTGCAGTGATGGATGAGATGGCACATGGCCATGTTCCACAATATTCTCTTTAGAAATCTTACAGCAATACGGTGGACAGGCTTAAAAAGAGGCTCATTTGACAAACAGTTATGTCTTTCCAATCACTTTGTACTCTGTTGCTACCAGGTCAAACAAATGTTGCAATAAAGCCATTATTGTGCCAAGATGAGGACGCATGGGAAGAACTACATATGAGCACTGCATGACTTGGGCTGCCTGCCTTTCTGCATGTTGAAAGCAACTAAGCAACAAACAAGTATCACCCAAGGTGGTGAGACAAGGCAGGGCACTGAATGGGATTGCGGGAATGGTCAGGTGGCAACATTTGCTACCAGCAGCAATAATTTCATGAAATGGCTGCTGTACTCATTCTGGTTTAAAATATGCATAAATTATTTTTTCCCTACGAGCACCAGTAAATTATACAATAATGCAACAATTAAAGACTTTAACTCCACTGGTCTGGTCTTGTCTTTAATAGGGAAAGAGAGTTATAAAGCAGGAAGCCATTGATGATTTACCTGAAATCCTGTTGGTGTAAGTAAGCTGCACAAGGCTGATGACATCATCAGCTGTGGTGATTTTTTTAGAAATTAAAAAATCACCATCCCCTCTGAAAGTCCCGACACTTCCATATAATCTGCTTCATTGTGTGGAAGCCATTAGGAGCTACAGGATGTGGAGGGAGGGAAGTCCGCCAGATTGACTTTACCAGGGGCAGTGCTATTTTTACTCGCCGTCCCGGGTAAACATTGTCTAGAGGGGCGGGGTAAAAAAATCCAATAAATAAATAAATAAAAATAACTTTTTAGACATTACAAATTCTCCCATAATCCCAATGGCTTGTCCGTGATGAAGGAGATTCCATGGGACCTCAGGTACTTCAGTGGTAGAATCAGAAAGTTTTTATTTTTTAACAAAATTACTGCAGCTAATGATATCACAAGCCTTAACTGTTACAATTTATGGAACTAGATTTCAGATTCAGTTCCTTTCAGCCTTGGCGCCACCTCATATCTGCAATCAGGGAAAAAATCACACTGATCTACCTTGCAAGCCTGCCGTTAGGATGGCATCTGGATTTTTCACCTGAAGTTCTTTTGCTCCGTACCAATGTTAAGTATCATTGTGACCCCATTTTCCCTTCTAGCAATTTGTTTTGGTGGAAGGATCTAAGATGGATTCATCAAGGAGAGGAAAGCAGGGGAGGAAGTAATATGAACAATTCAAATGGCTATCCTTTCTGAAGTCTACCTCTAAGCAACACTAAAAGACTCTATAGAGTACAATAAATGAGTTAGACACAGGCAGGTAAAGTATTTCAATTTTCTCAGACCTGCCTCTGGTACAGCCCTCATATCCTATTGTGCGGTAGTGGAGAAGGCTGCAATTCTCTCCTCCCCAGTCTTCTCCTATTTTTGCCTTCCTCCTCCACACCATGTGGTTTTCTTTGGGCCAAGCTACACATTTTAGAAGTAGCATGTAGTTGCTCTGCTACCTTTTAATTACAGTAGTATGTGTGTGGCATAGATTGGAACCATTGTACATGAGGACAATTAAAGCTTTCCATCTGGCATTCACTACATACATATTTCAGAATTTGAAAAGTGGAAGGAGAACTCTTCTTCTCATGTGTGATAGTCTCAGTCTGGATCAGGAGCCCATGTAAAAAATAAAGAAGCAAGCAAGTATCTCTACACATTATGTATTTAACCTTAAATGTACTTTGCCTGATCCTCTGTTCTTGTTTTAGTCTTCCTCTCTCCCCCTTCTCTCTGTCTTCCATCTTCTGTTTCTCTCTGCTCCCAGCAGAGTTGGACCATTCTGCTATCTAAGCCCTAAGATAAGATTGTTCCCCTCCCTTGTCCTTAGTACAGAAGCTGACTACTGACATTTTTGCTGCTGTCAAGTGGAGAGTGTCCAGCATCCCACTTGAAGCAGTGGATGAGTTTCAGGAAGCCAAAGCAGGTTGTGGGGCATTCCAGCTCTGTGTTGCAACAGAAGGGAATGGCGATGGAACTCAGTTGAAGTTTGCCACTGCTGTCTTTCAGGACATACTGCTGGAGTTGATAGTTATCTCATTCTCTCTTGGCCCTGGTTCCTCACAAATTCTTCAGACCCCAGCAACAGAGTGAAAGGTATTCTAGACATCCAAGAATGGGTTTACACTGCACAAGGTTATGTTTTTTATTAAATATCATTGCATACACAGGTACCTATACCATAAATTCAAGCATTTCTACATCTGTGCTTAATAGCTACAAATATTAACAGAAAAGGACAATTCTTACCATGGTGGTAGAAATACTAAGTAATATAACTTCTTCTTACTGTCTTTGCCAGTTAAATCAGGAAACAAACTAGGTTGTCTTCTACCTAAGATTCCAGGAAGCTTCTGCCCTACAAGCCGCTTGACCCAATTTCTCTGCCACATTCCACTGTTTATTTAACCTGTCCAAACAATTTGTTAACTTTTTAACTGCCTCTTCCCCCCACCCACCCCTCTTTAAACTAGGTGCATTTACTGGAAGGTAAAATCTTTATGGTATATCTTTTACAAGTCTTTGATTACTCACATGTATCTTGGCTAACTAAATAATAGTTCTGATTGAGCTCTTTGCTCATTCTGTGAACTAAACAGTGGCAAATCAATCAGCCGCACACTAGTGGTGCGCAAGAGCGTACTTTTAATATTTTGTGACCAGCCAAAACAGTGTTCTATAAACTATTACTCATAGGAGGAAGCAGTCCAAACAAAAAGTTATAAATTTTGAACATATTCTTGAATCAAGTCTAGAGATGGGCATGAATTGCAGTTTGGTGGTTCGGTCCTGTTCAGCTTTGTAGCCACACAGGTTTTCTATGGGTGCTGTGCACTCTTCTCTCCTGTCTCCTCTGCTTGTTTGTCCATTCCCTGGGCAAAGAGTGTTGCCCTCCCCACCTCCTCAGTGCAACTGCCCACTCACCGACCACAACATGAGCTTCTCTCCTCTACCTCCTCTGGTGGCCACCCACTTAGACGAGGAGGTGTGGCAGGGAAGCATGCACTGCAATCGGTGAGTCGCACTGAGGAGGAAAGGAAGGAAGTGTGTATTACTCAAAGAATGAGCAAGCAGACGAGGCAGGAGAGGGGAGTGCATGGTGCTCACAGAATGCCCGTGTGGGCATGATGCCAAATTAGGCTGAACTGCTAAACTGCAGTTTGTGCCAATCTCTAATTAGGACCATAGTGTGGTTGTAGGCAGTATGGGAAAGTAGCATTGCTCTGTACCCCATTTGGAGAAGTTTGGCTGAGAACATTTGAAGTTCTAATTTCTTTTTTCAGAAAACTCTTTTGCCCCCCAATCTCATTTTGTTACCACATTTTCACCACTTATATCACAGTCTAGTTATTTTAAAATGCCTACCTATGCTTGATTCCCAGTACAAGTTTTTTTAATTTGTAGTTGATCCTTCTTGAGGGACATGGTGGCATTGCAGGCTAAACCGCAGAAGCCTGTGCTTCAGGGTCAGAAGACCAAGCAGTCGTAAGATCGAATCCATGTAATGGAGTGAGCTCCCATCGCTTGTCCCAGCTCCCGCCAACCTAGCGGTTCGAAAGCATGAAATGCAATTAGATAAATAGGGACCACTTCGGTGGGAAGGTAACAGCGTTCCGTGTCTAAGTCTCACTGGCCATGTGACCACGGAAGATTGTCTTCGGACAAACGCTGGCTCTATGGCTTGGAAATGGGGATGAGCACCGCCCCCTAGAGTCGAACACAACTGGACAAAAATTGTCAAGGGGAACCTTTACCTTTACCTTCTTGTCATTTACAAGATACAAGACTGTAAAGAAGCCAGTGTTACATAAGAAAATTTAAATAAACTCTGGCTGCATATGCGTATTGAGGTATTCCATAGCAATTGCCCAAATGTCTTGTCAGTATTTTAGGAACTGGATGATTGGTGGGGTTTGCATTCCCCCCAGTGTCCCCTGTGTGTGTTCCCTCAAACACAGGTCCACCTTCGGACACAATGTGCTATTTTCTCCCTTTGCAAGCTGCCACCAGTGGATCTTTATCCACACTGTACCAAATATATTTCTTAGACAGGGGATGTCAAATATAACAGGTTTATTTATTGTTTGATTGGTAAATCACAGAAGTAAAGTCACAGAAGTTCTTTTATTGTTCAGTCATTAAACTTGGATAGGATTACACGTTTGCTTGTTTGTATTCATTCACATTAACCACTGTAACAATATCTTATGACTGTCTATCTATTTCCTATTAATTTTATATCTTATTTATTCTCTAACACACACCAACTTTCCAATCTCTGTCTTAACCTTCAAAAACTTCCTCTCTAACTCCTCTCAATCTCCAACTGTTCTTCTTGACTCCACCCCTCCTGTCCTGCCATAGGCTCCTGCCCTAAAGCTCCATATGACTGACAGGCATGACTTGGGCATTCCGCCACATACCTCCCCCTTGGAAAGTTTGTTTCATGGGGTAAAATTTACAGTAGTTTACCCTCATGAACAATGTGTGAGTAAACTTACCAATGTTTCCAACATCTTTTCCAATGCAATTCTCAGATATTTATTTGCAATATATACTTACTTTTTACACAGTTTAAAGCATATTAATCTTATTACTTTACAGTTAAATGACATTAATTAACATTTTTATTACTTGCAAAACAATCCAGTCACTTTTATCCTTATTTACCATTAATTCATCTATAAATTACATTTTTATTTATTTCATAATAAAAAACTTTTAATGGTATAGAAAATGTTCTAAGTGTTATATATATAAACACTTAGAACATTTTCTATACCATTAAAAGTTACATATTTCATCATTTCCATTGGTCATTCTTCCCGTCTTCTTGACAAGGCATCAGCCACCACATTTTGATTCCCCTTCACACTCCAGATCTCAAAATCAAAGTCTTGTAAGAGTAGGGCCCACCTCATTAACTTGTGTTATTCGCCCTGATAGTTCTCAACCACAGCAGTGGGGAATGGTCTGTGCACAGTACAAAATGTCCCCGCAAATATGTATGGCCTGAGCTCCTGTAACGACCATACAATCACAAGACACATTCTATCGTGGAAAGGTGTCTCTTGCCAGCCTGCAGTTTCTTACTCAGAAACATCACCAGATGAAGGTCCCCGTTGTCATCCGCCTGGCTCAGCATGGCCCCCAGTCTGGTGGTGGACACATCTGTGAAAACGGTGAACTCTCATTGGAAATCTGGCGCTCTCAAGACACGACTAGTCATCAACACAGTCTTCAACTTCTCGAAGGCCTCCTTGCATTCTTCCGACCACAGGATCTTTTAACCTTTTCTTTTATGTGTTAAGTCAGATAAAGGGGCATCTATTTCGCTAAAATTCTGGATAAAGTGTCTATAATAGCAACTAACCCCAAGAAAGATCTGATTTTTTTTTCTCTGTTGCCAATGGTTCAGATTCAGCTGGGAACAGCTCTTATGTTATCTTACTCTCCAGTCAACTGTGTTGCTATTCTGTGTTTTAACAAAAGTTTGCAAGTGGAAACAATACTTCTGCAAAGTTATTCCCCCAAACAGAATAAAACCTGTGGTGGGGGAGGAGCTACAGCAACACAATAAAAGCATGGGAAAAACCCGAGGAAACGACATTTAGAGAAATAATGGAAAATGTGTTTTTTTCCATAAAAGGTAAGTTATGACGAATGTTGCAGGTGGAAGGAAAGTACAGGAAAGATGCCTGCAAAATCTCTGGAAGAGCCAATATGCTTGGATACTTGGAAAAATTACTTTTGACTATGTGCATTATCCCCAACTCCACACAGCCGTTGGCTGGGAGATTCTTAGAGTTGTAGTCAAAGTAAGGAAAAGTTACTTTATGCATCCCCCCCCCCAAGTAACTTTCCGAGCTTCAAGCCAGATGAGCCCTTCTGACAACACAGAGCCAATCTCCTGGATACCTCAAGTGTACTATGATTGGATTGCAGCTATTTCCCAGCTCTTCTACAACTTCACAAACCTATATCTAGTAGAGATGAAGATACCTGCTTACAGACAGCTGTGATTTTGCTTGCCACATTTACGCAAACACCAGCAATCACACATCACAAAAGCAATGAGTGTTCACACATTTTCTCTCATAGAAAAATATATAGTGTCTGCTAGAGCTGGAAAAAAAAAGGGTTATGAGGAAAGGCAAGTCACTGTGCACAGAAAGAAAACAAAATGCACAAATGCTGATGGCCTACTGCTAAGCTGGTTCATCCTTAAATAACTGAATTAACTAACACACACAGCATAATTGGAGAAAAAGAGGGCACAGCTTTATTGATCACAGCAGCAGTCATCCTGGCCAAGCATTGGGTTGGACGTACCTCATCAGGGAAACCCAAATGCCCCCCAATGCCACCCGCTGTCTCCTTGAGATACATCTGGGGTAGCAGTTCCCTTGGGCAGCCACGCAAACATAAGCTACTCTTTGTCTCCCCTGCCTCCTAGGGTGGGGGCAAATCTCCCCCCCCCGAGCTGGGGCAGATCCAGGTTCCCCCACCCAGGTTCCCACGTGGGGATTTCTCACCCACGCGGACATGCAGGTCACCACCTGCTGTCCAACAACCAGTTGGATCCTTTCCAGTGCCTGAAAATGCCTTCCAAGTTGTGACGACTGAACATATAAAACTAGCAACCCAACAAAGTAATCATATCAACCTGTGAGCATAGAAAAGTAATGCAACCAACTAGAGCGGGCGGCCAGAGGGACTGACAATCTGGTGAACAGAGGCTCCCTGCCTCAGCTCACCCTTCTTTAAACTATGCTGGTGGACCAGACTGGAAACCTTTTCCTCAGGCATGCTGGCAAGCAGCCCCACAGGGGGTGGTAACATCAGGACAGCGCAGACCCTCCCAGGCTCCTTTGCCGTTCGCCATGTGGCGACAGCCATCTCTTCCTCCCCCCCCCCCCCCGGCAGCCACCAGCAAGACCAAGCAGTCACTACGGCCTCAACACAGGACCGGGTAAGTCCATGTCTTGATTTTATTGCACCAAATGTTTTTTTCTTAATGGAATTTTAGCATCTAACTGAACTGTTCATGAGCGTTTTTATCCCCGAGATAATAATCAAACTGCAATTATGATTGCAGAGGGAGGATCCTTTTCCAGCTACACTCATTAGAAATAGCCATGAGCAAGTTCTCACATATTAATGTCCTATAATTGTTTTGTTTTTAGCTTTAGTGGTTTTCCAGTGTAATTAGCATCAGAGCAGCTGACTCTGATGAAATGCTCCAAGCAATTAATCCTTCACAGAGGATTGAACCAGGAAAGACAGATGTATTGAAAAGCTTTTTAACAGCTTTAAATTACATATTGACAAAATCATTTTCACAAAACTTGGGGGGAAATAGCTGTCACCTAAAGAGAAGAACAGCAAAGATTGCTGTCCAAAGAGATTAACTACTTAGAAAGAGGTGCATCTGCCAGAAGGAATGAATGGGGGTCTTTACGGAAACATTAATCAAAGTTCAGACATTTTGCTTCTGGATGGAACAAACTGTACAAAGACATTGCATGTTTTGCCTGGTTTCCTGTTCCTTGTTAGGGTTCATTGAGTGAGAGGGCATTTTCTTCAGCTTCATCCTAGCTGGGGAATTATTTCATGCTGGAGATTAATCTGGGCCCATCGCAAGTTTATTTCTATTGAGGTTAGTTTGGGTTAGTTCAGTTTCTCTGGACTGCCCTTCTTTTCATCTAAGTGAGGCAGCTGTCGGGACAAACAGACTATCCAGACTCAGGGTGGTCATGAGAAGGTCTAACCTCTAGGAGGAAAGAAATGAGAGGAAGTAGAAGAATCTCTAAATGAATAGGGCAGGGATGACAGGAGAAGATGCAGAATGCTCCAGTGGTGGACGGGGACCACCTACTAACTCATAGTTGCTGCAATTCTGCTCAAGGATTCTGTCTAGACTGGCCTGGTCTAATGCAATACAAATCTTATGTTCAAAAAGTGCTTACTCAAGAACAATTAATAACCATCATGTAACTGATTTTCCACACACTCTTGTTTGGCAGATTTAGCACACATTTGTGAACCATGTGGAGCAGAGTGAGCAAATGTGAGAGAAAGCACAAGGCTGAAATGAGCCTGTCCCAAAAGTGTAGAGTGAGGAACAACTTTAGCCTTGTGACTCACTGCTCTCCTCAGTTGCACAAAGGCAATAAGAACATATTGTAAACACAATACACACAGTGTTTGATAATATAGTTTTATTATTACTTGGTGGAAAGTGTCTTGAGTGCTTTGGGGACTATACAGCTAGGATAATCCCTTAGTCGTGGTTCCCCATAAATAATACTTCTGTGTCATCATGACAATTGTGGCTTATAGAGACCCCAGATTTTCTAACTTCATACGAACAATTTATCAGTTCTTCCTCTTGGTGGCACTCTAGAACTATGCAACATACCCAAGGTCACATGGGTAACAGGGTACAGCCCCATTAGGCACACATGATCTGGATAATCTCATCTGATTCCTTCTCTTGGGAAGCACAGTGGGGATTTGGAGCGCAAAAGCCTGCCTACAGACACGCCAACCCACTGAGTTATACCAGCACTATATGGTCCCTCATACACAGTTTAAAATAAGGACTGTGTTTGTGCATAACAGCTCACTGCATTTTCAAACAGCTGTGAACTATATGTTCTTTTGTCAGGCTGATCTTGTTCTTACAAAAATGAGGACATTTGCTCAGCAAACTTCTGCCCTCTGTGCTCAGATCATCGTGTTCCTTCCTTAAATTGAACTGTGAGATCTTGGTTACTTTCTTTTCTGAAATTCCTTTTTCAACCATCAGAACGCATATGCCTAACTTAGTAATATACGAACAGGAAGAGTGACTTTAAATGTAACATGAGGTCCTTGAAAATGTTTCTTTAGGGTGAACAAACGGTTGTTATCTTCATTCCCAAAAGTAAATGTCCAATTTGAAACAAATTTCAAGTTATTATTTATAATGTATATCATTAAACAAATAGTGTTGCTTAGTTCCTTCAGGACAACATTCTAAAAAGCAAACAATCCATTGATCTCATGAACCAGGGGTCTATTGCACAACACTTTAGGACTCCCATTGTGAATAGCTAACAGACATAAACAGAAACAATACCTAGCAGATTTTTTTTGCCAACCTAGCATAAGTCAGCTTGCTTGTGCTTTTGCTTTTCAAATGACACATGTGTCATTTCTTCAACAAAAAATTATCTTCTCACAATGCCAACCTCTCTGGAAATGGTTCACTACATTTTTCCCCATTAAAGTGTTTTGGACAGTCATGCAACTGTCCAAATTATTGAATTATTATTTTTGAACCTTCCCAATTTTCTTAATTTTAACCTGAAAGACAGCTTACTTCAATCAGTCACCACTGTGTGTAGTTTCTTCTGCCTCCGATATGTGGAAGTCATTTTCTACAAATTTGATCTTTGAGCCACAAAAGAAGATCTGTAGTAGGACAATAACGTTGGTATATGCTTCCTATTATGGTGTAACTTTTAATTTTGTGCGTTTATATATCCCTTCCCCAACATTTGCCCCTGGAGATGCTGCACTACAAATCCCATCATTCATGGCCAGCATGACCATGCTGAACAGCAATTCTGTGATTTGTAGTTCAATACTGCTAAATAAGTCGGAGAAGGCTAATGTGGAAACTTTCTAAAAATGTCCAGACTTCTAGGTTCAAAATTAAAACTTGTTGGAATTATTTCAGTGGGATTTTTCCCCCAGTCAAAATTCAGACAGTATATATTCCAGTAAATTTAAGATGGCATCAATAAACATAAAAGACTGATTTGCTGTTTTCCAAATAGATGTTGATGATATAATGCAGTTGAGGAAAGGTTGACAAGAATAATGTGAAGATAATACACATTAATTGACTAATTAAAAACATAATTCAATCATCATACTTTTGTAACAAGTACATAAAACTTCAAATATAAATGAGTAATTAAATTTCATATTTTCAACTAAAGTAACAAATTAAACTATCTGATTTGGTAAAATATATATAAGGCAACTGCAATATAAGGCCGTTACTAGTTCCACTCAGCTTTGTTGCTAATTCAAGAAGTCAGTTCATATAAATAATTACCATATTTTCATCTCAGTCAGTTTAAAATGCAAATCCAAGAACTGGTTATAGCGTTAGGCAGAGGGAGGCAGGAGGGTCAGGAAGCCGAAGGGGAAAAGATGAGAAGCATATACTGTAGCGCTCTGTGCCACAAAGCCTGCCCAATGAACTACCACCAGTGCTCAAGTAACTTTCAGCAGCCAGATCAGTTGACTTCTTCATGTTGAAAGAGATTGCCATCTGCTCCTTTGCCTCAGGCAGCAAAATATTTTGGGCCATGCATGCTAAATTTCTTTTCAGAGACAACAGATGCCACTTAAATGTTTGTACTCAAACAGGTGGAACATTTCTCTTATTTATCCACAAGTGCAGACAGAAACTTTTTTTTTGCTACTGTCAGCAGTGGTAGAGATTAGAAAATCATTATATCCGACCACTGAATCGGGGGGGGGGGGGAAGAGTGTTACAATGCTTAAAAGGTAACATTATAGGCAGAAGATTGGATGGAAGACAAGACATCTTTTGCTGGATTACATCTGGACACACGAACTGAGTCATGTTGGAAACCTTTGGGCGCAAAATAAATTGTTATAGGCAAGCCGTTTTACTGAGGAACAGCACACCTGTATCAGATTCGGAGCACATGTAGATATATTTGTGTTCCACAGTGGAATAAGAAATATAGGAATGACTTAATATACATAGATTTAAGCGACAACAGATAGCACACAAGTGACAGAATAGAATTTCAAGGGAGTTATTAAAAACTGTCACAAGCCATAAGGTAAGTGTAACATCAGTACTTGATTTAGTTCATGTCACCGTCTTCAAGTTGGAAGCTTTCTGTAGTTCCTTATGGAGTTTTGAGATCTCCAGTAAAAAGGAGGCAAATAC
The DNA here is from genome assembly GCF_051106095.1 of Pogona vitticeps. Lineage (NCBI taxonomy): Eukaryota > Metazoa > Chordata > Lepidosauria > Squamata > Agamidae > Pogona > Pogona vitticeps. The sequence goes on from NC_135786.1 coordinate 172,569,409, forward strand.
CTTTGTTCCATTAATGTAGTTGGATCTGTTCAAGAAAAAAGAAAAAAATTAATTGTCAAGCCCTGCAAAAGGGTTCAATGTTGCTTTGAAGTGCCAGATCTCTTCAGCTCTAATAGAATCTGAGGTCACAGACAACGCTGTTCACATACCTCTTTTGAAAACAAGTGCCAACATTTGGATGGAGCATGGGATCTAAGTAGCATGGTTTACCTAGCCTGGAACATTTACTTTTATGTATGTACGTATGTACGTATGTGCGCACACACACATTTTGTAAAATGGACCAAGCTGCCTTGGGGATTCTGGGAGTCATGACCAAATAAGTAACTTTTCCCATCTCTCTTTCTAATACAGTGGGGTCTCTACTTAAGAACTTAATCCGTATTGGAAGGTGGTTCTCAAGTTGAAAAGTTCTTATGTTGAATCTGCATTTCCCATAGGAATGGATTGAAAACCATTTAATCTGTATCTGCTCTTTTCCGTCCATAGAAACTACAGTGGAACCTCTACTTAAGAACTTAATCCGTTTTGGAATGGTGTTCTTAAGTTGAAACGAATCTTAAGTTGAAGCAAAATTTCCCATAGGAATGGACTGAAAACCAATTAATCAGTTCTGGCTGTTTTTTTGTTATGTAGAGGTGCGTTCGTACATTGAAGCATTACAGTGGGGTCTTGACTTGAGAACTTAATCCGTATTGGAAGGCGGTTCTCAAGTCAAAAAGTCTGTCAGTCAAGTCTCCATTGACCTACAGTGCATTGAAAACCGATTAATCCCGTAACAGGCCGTTTTTGTTCCATTTTGGGTTTTTTCTGGTCTGTAAGTCAATTCTCAGGCTGCAAGTCAAACCTAAATTTTGCGGCCAGAGAAGTCTGTAACTCAAAAAGTCTGTAAGTCAAGCCGTCTGTAAGTCAAGGGTCCACTGTAGTTCCCATAGGAACTAATGCAAAGCTGGTTAATACGTACTCTACCACTAGGGGGAGAATTTTTTTTAACCTAAAATGACCTAAGGTTAAAAAAAGAGCAGGAAAGTTTTTTTTCCTGTTCTTATCTTGGATTTCTGTTCTCAAGTAGAAGCAAAATTTAGCAAATGGAGCTGTTCTTAAGTTGGATTGTTCTTAAGTAGAGACGTTCTTAAGTAGAGACCCCACTGTACATTGCTTCTCAATGTATGGTTATAGAATGAATGTATGGTTTGTGAACCTGCTTATCTTCTCTTTTTGGGAGTGTTCCCCATCATCTGCTGCTCCAAGTGGAAACATCAACACACTTTTCTCTGTTATATCCTGAAACATTCTGGCAATTGGTATGGTTGATCCATCTCGAATCATATCTGGATCTTGGTTAAAAACTGAAACAGAAGAAGTACAAAACACATTTCTTGTTCGAAGGAGTCATAATATTATCACAGTGGTTTAAAAATAAAATAATAATTTATTGATTTGATTTTTACCCCGCCCATCTGGTCTATACGACCACTCTAGGCAGCTGTGGACATATTAGAGAGGTCTTTATGTTCCATTGTACAGTTTCCAGCATACTGCATAACTGAGGTGGGGTTACTACAATGAACATAGGGACGTGGTGGCGCTGCGGGCTAAACTGCAGAAGCCTGTGCTGCAGAAGACCAAGCAGTCGTAAGATCGAATCCACGCGATGGAGTGAGCTCCCGTCGCTTGTCCCAGCTCCCGCCAACCTAGCAGTTCGAAAGCATGCAAATGCAAGTAGATAAATAGGGACCACTTCGGTGGGAAGGTAACAGCGTTCCATGTCTAAGTCACACTGGCCATGTGACCACGGAAGATTGCCTTTGGACAAATGCTGGCTCTATGGCTTGGAAAAGGGGATGAGCACCACCCCCTAGAGTCGAACACGACTGCACAAAAATTGTCAAGGGGAACCTTTACCTTTACCTTTACTAGAATCAAATCAATTCAATTTATTATTCAAGTTAGGACAGATTACTCTGATTGCAGTCTCAGTGGCAGTGCAAATAACGGGGAGTGCAATATGAAGACACACAAAGCACCATCTGGATAGACAAAGTATGACCACAACTTTATCTCTTACATCTGCAGAGACTTGGCAATGCATAGGGAGAAGAGGCATGCATCTGACGACCGATGGACCAACCCACCCAATTCATGATGTGACAAGAATTAGGTACCACCTAGTAGACTCATTGTTACTACAAGGCCTGACTTGCTGTATCTGAGCAGACCAGCCCTTTCCTGACTATGAGATATGTGCATATAGAACTGGATCTGCTCCAATGTCCAACTGCACCATACACATCCTAATAAGGTTGTGACAAGACATGAACATAATGTAAAAATTAAGCAGCATTCCCAATTGTTCCTCAACCATTATAGGCCATTAAGACTCCATATGCCTTGACCTACCTATAGGGAGAATAGGTGGGAGAAGGCCAAAGAAGACTGAATGGCTGAGGCCTGATGCAGATCAGAATAAAGTGTGCACACTCTTCCAGTCCAACTCCTCCTTGTTCTAGCTCCTGGTACACCCAAATTGGTACCTGGCTGGCTGGCCACACAGTACATTAGCCAAGTCTGTGAAATGTGTCATTAGGGTCACCCAGAAACTTCCCAAAGCTCCACTGCAATGGCGGGTGCCTCTCTGTCTCCATGATCCCACCACTAGGCTGCAAACCAGGCCTAGATGAGTTGAGGGGGCTCATACCTGATATCCCCGCTCCCCTACTTCAATACAACTTGCAAAAGTTAATTTTGGACTACAGCTCTCAGAGCCCCCCAGCTGCTACAGAATTCTGTGACTTGTAGTCCAAAAGATATATTTTTCCAAACTCTGTATAAGATAGTATGGGGTTTTGATCATGCTAGCTACTTTTGTTGTTGTTGTTGTTTAGACGAGGAAAAGGAATCATTGTCCTTGTAAACTAATAGCACCATTTATCTCCTGCTACAGATTATGATTTTAATTATTTAAGTATTTATATGCCACCTTTCTCCTAAAGGATCCAAGGTGGATTACAATATTAAAATAAACATAATTAAAAGCTAAATAGTAAATTATTACAAGTCATTCCATACGTGCATTGTATTCAGCTATGTTCTTAACACTCATTTCCTCAGCAAGGAATGAAATACATTAAGTAGTTTGAATCGAGTAACTAGTAACTAGATTAGGCCCGTTGAATTAATGGAATTTACAGAGGATTTGACTCGCCAAATCCCCACTCACTGAATGGACCTAATTCTACAGTAGTTGTGATTTATTACTCGATTATAGTAGTAAATTTCAAAAAGCACTATATATTTGCATGCAAAAAGTTAGTTCATACCTCTTTTGATTGCCTTTTTAGCAGCTTCATACTGAGGGTCATCAATATTAGCAACCCATGGCATTGCACCCATTTGCATAGACACCGTTAATTTGTTTGGACTTTTTCGTTTTGAGAACACATTTTCTAAGTATTCTTTCACCTAAAAATGAAATAAAATATTTTCAGTAGATGTAGTTGAGATATACAGTAATAATATTACCGATATGTGATAATGGTGCTCATGATGGTGCAACCACTGACACTGTTCTCTTGGATAAGGAACGTGTCATCTTTCTTCAGTGAAGAAAGGGAAAGTGATCAGTATGCTTGGGACTGAAACCTCACACTGGAGCACACCATGGACTGTGAAGATATTTCAGGAGGGAAGAAAGCTAACAAATAATAAAGAGGTGGAAGGTAGGCAATTGAGTAAGAAAGAAAGGCATAATAGTAGGAAGCCCGAGGAAAGGGGGAAACAAGGAAAATAATTACACAGGGAATTCTGACCAACCTCGTGTCACTTACAGTTTGCAAGAGGAACCATATGTTACAGGGAGGGAAAAGGGGTAACTAGTACTGGATCAGGAAGGGTGAGCAAGCCCAAACTGATTGATTGGTGGCAGCAGTACCCTTGTAGCTGTCCCCTTTTCAGAATATTGTGCCAAATGGGTACATGCTGGGGTGTTTCAGTCCTTCTCCTCACAGGAATGAACGGAGCCATGCCTGCTGGCCCATGACCATATCGTGTACCTCATCAGACCCACACCCCAGCATGTACCCATTTGGCACAATATTCTGAAAAGGGGACAGCTACAAGGGTACTGCTGCCACCAATCAATCAGTTTGGGCTACAACCACACACTGGAAGCCTGCCTGAGTACACACTCCTCCCAGGTACTCTTAATAAACTGAACAGATGCTTGTCAGGGTGGAGTGGGGCAAGCCACATGGGTGACAGGGCTGTGCTCCCTGTTCTGTGGACGTCTACCCATATATGGAAGGAGAATGGCTGAAGTAAGCCTGGATGGATGAAGAAAATGGTTGTTTCCTTGTTTAGGAGTGGGCTTCAGAGGGATCCAGTGTCAATTCATCACTGCAACCTGGCAACCCTAAAGATGCAAATGACGAAAAGCAACTAGAGGACAGAAGGAGATTTCAGATTTTTATTTGACTTAATCAGGCAGTGAGCTGCCTGTTCTTTCAACTGCACCAGACAGACAGCACCTTGGTTTTAGCACTGAACAGCAACATGGGGATGTAAGATTTCTAATCTGGAAGCCTTTCCTTCTAGTGATAAACGTGAACTCGAATTTGTTATTTACTCAGGGGCAGAAAAATACTCTTGACATATGAGCAGATGCCCTCCTTACATGATATATTACAGTGTAAGAACCCTGGTATTGCACCAACATCTAGAGTTAAACCATCTGGAAACAGGTTGAATCACAATAATGCCGCATACAAGCAATATTACCTGATGTTCCACTTTAGAAAGATCCATATGAGGGACTTGCCGGATTGAAAATTTTCCTGTGACTCTTGATGGTATAACTGTTTTGATCCCTGGTTCATAAAAAGCTCCTTCTATCCCATGAATAGATAGTGAAGGCAAACGCCACAAATGTGAGAATATTTCCTCCTTAGATATATAATAAGAAAACAAAAATACACAGGCTTTAGGTGTTAAGGGCTTATTCTTTTCGATGTCTACATGAAACTGCTGGGAGAAATTTTCCATTGTTTAGGACTTGAGTGCCATCAGTATACTGATGATAACCAACTTTATATCTCTCTTTCTCATCTGATTCCAAAGAAGCTGTTCTGGGCCTCCATCAATTTCTGTTGTCATTTATGGACTGGATGAAGGCTAAAAAACTGAAACTTAATCCAGACAAGACAGAGCTGCTCTTGATCATTCACAAGGCAAATCAGGAGATAAGAATCTGCCCTGTACCAGATGAAAAAGTCAGGTGTGCAACTTCGATGTGCGCCAGAGCTTGTAGGCACAGGTCTTAGTGCTGGCAAGGAATGCCTTTGCACAGTTGAAGCGGGTGTGCCAGCAGCGCCAATTTTTTGAGATACCTAATCTGGCCACTATGACACATGCCTTAGGTTACATCTCATCTGGATTACTGAAATGTGCTCCAGATGAGGATGCCTTTGAAGAGTATTTGAAAACTTCATCGGGCACTGCTGACAGGCACTGGTTGCAGGTAGTATGTAACTCCCTTATTACAACAGCCTCACCGATTGTTAGTCTATTTCTCTGCTGGTCTATGACTGGTGCAATCAATCAATTAATCTATCAGTCAATGGCCCCATAACTAGGTAAAGATACAGATAATGGACCAAGTGAAAATGATTTGTTAGTAAAGAAATAGGACTAGTAGGCTGTGAATAATTTTAATAATCAGTTATGAGTCTACGAGGGAACAATGGCAGTGTTGACAGAAGTGGCAAACTCTGGGAATCAATATAGGACTCATACTTGTTAATGAGATAGGATTCCTGAAGCGGATTTGATTCACAAAAACTCACATTGAAACGTAGCAGTTAGTTTTTAAGGCGCCACAACATTTTAGTCTCTTTTTGTTTTTGTTTTGTTTTGTTTGTTGGCAATAAATAGGAAACAAGTAAATGAATCTGAAAATGTTTTTGAGGCTAGTCTTATATCCACTTATTTGGATGTAAACTCACTGAATTCAGTAGAAGTTATTTCAAAGTAGACCTTTCTGGCCACTTCATGGATTGTTGCCTTGTCATGGCAAAGGGGCTTGAGTAATTCAGAAAAATTATGGGCTATGCCGTGCAGGAACACCCAAGATGGACAGGTCATAGTGGAGAGTTCTAACTAAACAAACGAGATACACCTGGAGCAGGAACTGGCAAGCCACTTCAATATATTTGCCAAGAAAACTCCATGGACAGAAACAAAAGGCTAAAAGATAGGAAGCTGGAAGATGAGCCCCTCAGGTCGGAAGGCGTCCAACATGCTATTGAGGAAGAGCGGAGGACAAGAACAAGTAGCTCCAGAGCTAATGAAGTGGTCGGGCCAAAGCCGAAACAATGTTCAGCTGTGGACGCACCTGGAAGTGGAAATGAAATGGAAGTCCGATGCTGCAAAGAAAAATACTGCATAGGAACCTGGAATGTAAGATCTACGAACCTTCATAAGCTGGATATAGTCAAACAGGAAATGGCAAGAATAAACATTGACACTCTGGACGTCAGTGAACTAAAATGGACGGGAATGGGGGAATTCAATTCAGACAATTATCATATCTACTACTGTGGGCAAGAACCCCGTAGAAAAAATGGAGCAGCCCTCATAGTCAACAAAAGAGTGGGGAAAGCTGCACTGGGATACAATCTCAAAAATGATAGAATGATTTGAATACAAATCCAAGGGAGACCTTTCAACATCACAGTAATCCAAGTTTATGCACCAGCCACAAATACTGAATAGGATGAAACTGGCCAATTCTATGAAGACTTACAACACCTTCTAGAACTGACACCAAAGAAAGATGTTCTTCTCATTCTAGGGGACTGGAATGCTAAAGTAGGGAGTCAAGAGATAAAAGGAACAACAGGTAAGTTTGGCCTTGGAGTTCAGGCTAATAGAGTTTTGTCAAGAGAACAAGCTGGTCATCACAAACACTCTTTTCCAACAGCAAAAGAGGTGACTCTACACATGGACATCACCAGATTGATTATGTTCTCTGCAGCCAAAGATGAAGAAGCTCTATACAGTCAGCAAAAACAAGACCTGGAGCTAATTGTGGCTCTGATCATCAGCTTCTTATAGCAAAACTCAAGCTTCAACTGAAGAAAGAAGGAAAAACCACTGGGCTACTCAGATATAATCTAAACCAAATCCCTTATGAATACACAGTGGAAGTAAAGAACAGATATAAGGAACTAGATTTGGCGGACAGAGTGCCTGAAGAACTTTGGATAGAAGCTCATAACATTGTAAAGGAGGCAGCAACAAAAACCATCCCAAAGAAAAGGAAATACAAGAAAGCAAACTGGCTGTCAAATGAGGCCTTACAAATAGCAGAGAAGAGAAAGGAAACAAAATGCAAGGGAGACAGGGAAAGTTACAGAAAATTGAATGTAGACTTCCAAAGAATAGCAAGGAGAGACAAGAGGGCCTTCTTAAATGAACAATGCAAAGAAATAGAGGAAAATAATAGAAAGGGAAAAACCAGAGATCTGTTCAAGAAAACTGGAGATATTAAAGGAACCTTTTGTGCAGAGATGGACATGATAAATGACAAAAATGATAGGGACCTAACAGAAGCAGAAGACATCAAGAAGAGGTGGCAAGAATACACAGAGGAATTATATCAGAAAGATCTGGATGTTCCGGACAACCCAGATAGTGTGGTTGCTAACCTTGAGCCAGACATCCTGGAGAGCAAAGTCAAGTGGGCCTTAGAAAGCATGGCTAACAACAAGTCCAGTGGAAGTGATGGTATTCCTGTTGATTTAAAATCTTAAAAGATGATGCTGTTAAGGTGCTACACTCAATATGCCAGCAAGTTTGGCCAGTAGTGGCCAGAGGATTGGAAAAGATCAGTCTACATCCCAATCCCAAAGAAGGGCAGTGCCAAAGAACACTCCAACTACCATATAATTGCACTCATTTCACACACTAGCAAGGTTATGCTCAAAATCCTACAAGCATCATGCGAAAGGCAAGACTGGATGAATCCCAAACCAGAATTAAGATTTCTGGAAGAAATATCAGCAACCTCAGTACCACTCTCATGGCAGAAAGTGAGGAGGAATTAAATTAGGCATGCTTCAGTCTCAAGAGACTATGGTAAGGTGCTCTGTATGGAGGACTTGGAACAGCATCTAATGTGGCTGAGAAGGCCAATTTGAGAGTGATAATCCCTTCCACACTGAAGACAAATACAATCTGTCCCCTGTCCAGCTCCATGATTTTGCTGGTTTCAGGACTGCCTCCTTGCCTCGACCTGCTGGACAAGTATCTCTTCAAAATGTGAGAGGCCATGCTGCACTGCATGCCTCCAGGCTGAACGCTCAGATGTCAAAGTTTCCCATCTGTTGAGGTCCATTCCTAAAGCCTTCAGATCCCGCTTGCAGATATCCTTGTATCGCAGCTGTGGTTTCCCTCTCGGATGCTTTCCCTGCACTAATTCTCCATGCAGGAGATCTTTCAGAATCCGACCATCAGCCATTCTCACGACATGCCCAAGCCAACGTAGATGTTGCTGTTTCAGTAATGTATACATGCTAAAAATTCCAGTTCATTCTAGGACTACTCTATTTAGAACTTTGTCCTGCCAGGTGATACCAAAAATGCATTGGAGACAACGCATATGGAACATGTTCAACTTCCTCTCCTGCCATCCATACTCTCTTCGTGAGTCTAGAGAACAAGGTAGCTGCTTTGCCAATGCATTTATCCAGTTCGACATCTAAGGAGAGAGTGTCAGAGATCGTTGAGCCAAGGTACAAAAAGTCATGAACAACCTCCAATTCTTGTGTGGAGATGATAATAGAGAGAGGTGAGTCCTTGCCCTGGCCTATGACTTGTGTTTTCTTCAGGCTGATTGTTAATCCACAGTCTTGGCAGGCCTTGCTAAATTGATTAATGAGTTTCTGGAGGTCTTCAGCAGAGTGGGCAACAATGGGTGCATCATCGGCGAACAGGAAGTCCCACGCGCATTTCAGCTGGACTTTGGTCTTCACTCTCAATCTAGAGAGATTAAAGAGCTTTCCATCAAATCTGGTCCGGAGATAGACACCTTATGTTGCAGTTCCAAAGGTGTGCTTCAGCATGACAGCAAAAAAGATCCCAAACTGGGTTGGCACGAGGACACAGCCCTGTTCCACTCCACTTTGGATGTCAAAGGAATCTTTGAGCCATCAAAAACTACAGTGCCCTTCATTTCCTCATGAAAGGACCTGATGATGTTAAGGAGTCGAGGTGGACATCCAATCTTGGGAAGGATTTTAAAAAGGCCCTTCCTGCTAACCAAATCAAAGGCCTTTGTGAGATCTATGAAGGCCACAAAGAGTGGCTGTTGTTGTTCCTACGTTTCTCCTGCAACTGTCTAAGGGAGAATACCATGTCAGTGGTGGATCTATTAGCTCGAAATCCACACTGTGATTCTGGATAGACTCTGTCTGCAAGCACCTGGAGTCTCATCAGCACAACACAGGCAAGCAGCTTCTCTACAATGCTGAGAAGAGATGCCACAGTAGTTATTGCAGTCGCCCCTGTCTCCTTTGTTCTTATACAACGTGACAATGTTTGCATCCTTCATGTCCTGTGGTACTCCACCTTCCCTCCAGCAAAGACAAAAGATTTCATACAGCTCAGTGGTGATGATCTTTTTACTGCACTTCAGCAGGGATGTTATCCTTCCCAGGTGCCTTGCCGGAGGCGAGAGAATCCAAGGCCACTTTTATTTCTGCTAAAGTTGGTTCACTGTCCAACTCTTCCAACACAGGCAGGCACTCAATGCTATTTAGTTCCTCTTTGGTTACTGCATTCTTTCTGGAATATATCTCAGAGTAGTGCTGCATGCAGTGTTCCATCAGCTGTGCTCGGACGTGGATGATCACGCCTGCAGCAGACTTCAAGGGAGCAGATTTCTTCTGTATTGGACCTAAAGCCTGCTTGATACCATCATACATTCCCTTGATGTTACCTGTGTCCGCTGCTATCTGTATCTGAGAGCAGAGCTGAAGCCAATAATCATTGGAACATCTCCTGGCAGCCTGTTGGACTTTGCTATGAGCAAGTCGAAGAGCCTGCAAGTTGTACTCACTAGGACAGGCTTTGTATGCTGCTAGAGCTCTCCTCTTATCCTCAATGGCTGACATCAACTCCTCCTAATGGGCTTCGAACTGTCTGCCAACTTTTTTGTCTTCTTGCCAAATGTGGACAAGGCATTTGGACAGTGTTCTTGAAATTTTCCCATCGTTCAGGTGCATTTGCATCAGCTGGGCCTGGAAGGGTTTCCTCAAGCACTTGGACAAATTCCTCCACTTTTCTTTGATTGCGAGTCTTGCTGATGTCAATACGTGGTCTTCCTTCCTTTTTCATGTGATACAATCTCTTTGCTCACTGTTTTACTCTACTACACACCAGGGAATGGTTAGTATCACAATCAGTACTCTTGTAACTGTGTTTGTCTTTGACTTCTATTGTGGACAAGTGTTGGTGCATATGCACTAATGAGAGTGACTGGTCCTGCTGATGAGTAGAGCTGCAGAGACAGGATTCCTTCACTCCCCACAGTAGGTGGAACAATGGATCTCAGCAGAGTATTTCTGACCGCAAAGCCAACACCATATTCCCTGGTCTCATTCAATGGTTTTCCCTGCCAGAAGAATGAGAAGTGTTTTTTTCTTTGCCAGATCCTATGTCTGGCAATTTCATCTCTTGCAGGGCAACAATGTCTATCTGCAGTCTATTCAGTTCCATGTCGATGACAGCTGTCTTGCGCATGTCTTCTATTTCCTGCAGGTCGTTAGAAAAGCCAGGGGTCATTGTCTAAACATTCCAGGTGCCCAACTTTAGGGCAGAAGTTTTCTTATGATTGTTGCATGGTGCACGTATATCTATCTGCTTGTCAGCTTTCACCTTAAATCCCGAGGTTAACAGAATGTAATGAGATAGCACCTTACTGGCTGGGGACTGCCCAGCTTAAGGCGGGCAGTAGCTACCTAGTGATGTGCAATGACCTCTTCCACCATTGGAAATAGCCCCTGGTGTCATGTTCTATGCCTATCAAGCAAATACTTATAACCCGTAACTGCTACTTCCTGTGTTATTTTGACACTGTATGTGAAGCTGGAATGTCCTCTCCAGAGCACGAAGCCTGGGTAAAATAATATGGAGGACAGGCTTTTACCCCAGCAGCAAACCCCCCTCCACATCGCTGAAATAATCCAATGGAAAGGCAAGAGCCAATACAACTGGTTCTAGCGACATCGCAGGAGTTGCCAGAAAAACATGCCTTCAGGACTTCAGCGCTGGATTTTGCCTCAAAGTTAACTCCTGAAGCCTTTTCCATTAGTGGATATAGCCACAGGGCAGTGGAGGTTTGAAATCGGAGTTTTCCTTCTCCTAGATGGGCTGCCTTCCAAGGCTGACGAGCCCCACCTACCCAGCCTGCTCCCTAAGAGTGCAGGGATTAGAACACAGGCTTCCAGCTGCCAGACCTTTATTTTATTTATATATTTATTTATTATTGGATTTCTACCCCTCCTCTCTAGACAGAGTCTACTTCGGGGCGGCTTACAAAGACAAATAAAACATTATAAAATACAATCAAATAAAATCATCAAGTATATATAAATCAATCACATAATTAAATCTCCAAGAGGACCACCAACTTAGAGGAGGAATTAAAGAACCTCTTAATGAGGGAGAAAGAGAAGAGCACAAAAAAATGGTCTGAAACTCAACATCAAAAAACATCAGGTATGAGTCCCCTCAAGATATGGAGGAAGTGACAGATTTAACTTTCTTGGGGTCTATGGTCCCTGCAGATGGTGACAGCAGCCACAAAATTAAAAGATGCCTGCTTCTTGGGAGGAAAGGGATGACAAACCTAGACAGCATCTTAAGCAGAGACATCACCTTGCCAACAAAGGTCCGCATAGTCAAAGCTATGGTTTTTCCAGGAGCAATGTATGGAAGGGAGAGCTGGACCATAAAGAAGGCTGACTGCCAAATAATTGATGCTTTTCAATTGTGGTGCTGGAGGAGGCTCTTGAGAGTCCCCTGGACTGCAAGGAGATCAAACCAATCAATTCTGAAGGAAATCAACTCTAAGTGCTCACTGGAAGGACGGATTCTGAAGCTGAAGCTTCAATACTTTGGCCATCTCATGAGAAGAGAAGACTCCCTGATGTTGGGAAAGTGTGAAGGTAAGAGGAGAAAGGAAATGACAGAGGACGAGATGGTTGGACAGTGTCACTGAAGCTACCAACATGAATTTGACCCAACTCCGGGAGGCAGTGGAAGACAGGAGGGCCTGGCGTGCTCTGGTCCATGGGGTCATGAAGAGTCGGACACGACTTAACGACTAAACAACAGACCTTTCTGGACTTGCATGTGAATGGCCTGTAACCTCACCATTTCTTATTAAAGTATGGTACCTTGGTATCATAGAGAATTTTCTTTACACCAATATTAGCTTTATATTCCTGCAGGTCAAATTCTATTTGCTCATACTGTTTCATTTCCTCTTCAGTAAGTGGGATAACATCATCGTAGATTCCAGGTATCAGAATGCAACCAGATGAATTGACAAGACTATCTGTAGAAGAGACACATTTTCAAACACTACAATATGCATCTCCAGTTGTCTCATGCCTTGTTATAGGCAGTCTACTCAAGACACTTCTTAACCTTGATCTATTTCTCTGTGTGTTCTGTGCTCTCAAATCAGAACTGACTTACAGTGACCCTAATAGGGATTTCAGGGTAAGTGAGATATTTAAGGAGTGATTTTACCAATTCCACTCCCCCAGTGAGTTTCTATGGCTGAGTGGGGTTTCGAACCGTGTTCTCCAAAGTCCTAGTTCATTACTATATCCACTACACCACACTGGAAATCATGTGGCACATGTAACCATTGCCTGTAAGGGAGAAATGTCTGAGGACAGGGCAGCTCATGAACTGAGTAGGAGAGGTGCCTCTCCTCCAATTAATCTATTTAGTTAATAACTATTTATTGTCACGTCTATTTTTTTAAAAAATGGGGGGCTTTTTGAGCCAGAACAAACTTGGGGAAGATGGCACATCTCATGTCCCAGAACATTCTGCAGACACACCATGCCATTTTGGGAGCCAAAAATAGATTTGCTGTGTAGTTCGGAGCATCTGGGGTGGAATGGGGAGACACTAGGGTCCTCTGCAGGCTGATGTAAGGCATATTTTGCTCATCCTGGATTTCGTTTTGTAGGAAAAGGACAAACAAATAATTTTCTTCCTGTATGCAACACTTAACCATGACTGCTGTTCTTTCTCATGCTGTTTTTGCCATTTTAAATATAAGAACCAGAGTCTTCTTCAATCAAACCACCTGAGCAACAGACTTTAGCATAAGTGGCTTGACTGTTTCACCAACTGCAAAAGAAGGGATCCAGTACTTCCTTGTGTGAGCAGAACCATTGTATGTTCCCAAAGCAATCTCTGCTTCTGCAACTGCAAACAGGAACATCCTATACAGTACTTACCACTACGGTGGAGCAGAAAACCTCTGGTGATTTTACATTTGCAGTAAACCACTTAAGCCAACATAAATTTTACATTTTAAATTAAGCCAAAAAAAGTTGAATTGTATGAATACATTCTCTTCCCCAATTAATGTTCACCCAAATTGCATGAGGAAGTGGAAACTGGGAAGCTTCTATAGCTGGAATTGCGCATAACAACAAGAGTTAGTATAGTTGGCACCCAATTTCATGTTCAGTTGCCATCAATTTTACCCACTGTGGTATTTTAGAACTATAATGAATGCCTCAAAGAAGAATGGGTTGGCTCAAGACATTTTGTTGACTGAGGCAAAGGCCCCTTCACTTACAGAAGCCAGCTGAAACTGGCAGCTGAAGCTGACTTCAGTTCAGGCAAATGGATAAATTCCTCTAAGGCAGCAGCCTAGTTTAGGGAGTATAAGAGAGGGGTCTGTGGTACATGTAACCACTGCCTCTCAGAGGGAAATGTTTGAGGACAGGATTAAGTAGGGGAGGTCCCCCCCCTCACAACATTTGAAGTGGGTCTTCTCTAGTCGAGAGCTGTCTGTGGATGGCAGCCTATTGTGCTGGATACAAGAAAATACTTCCTGAGTTGCTTATCTCACTCTGCTAAATAGGCCAGTCCTGAAAACAGATAGTAACTACCTTTACAACAGTGTACCTCGAAATAACAAAAAGTGCTGGAAATAATAAAATAAAGGAAATAACAAAAGTGTCTGCATTAACACTTTGCAGTCCTATCGGTCCTGGCTATTATCCTTTCCCTACTCTATCTGTTCTCAGAGCATCTCTCAGGCATACGTGTGCTGAGACATGTATACTCATTTACAAAGTTGACTTTTAAAAATTAACTGTATTCCCTGCACATCAACCTTTCTGGACAGTACAGAGGCTACATGCTTAACTCTCTTATGCAAACAACAATAAGAATCCTAATCGCTGGAGGCATATGGGCATTTTAATTTCTGGCTAACCAAAATCCAGGAGAACAAAGGAAATTTCTTACCAAGTAGAGCTATCAGATCAGACATGGGTTCATTGATAATGCCACCTACACCACCTGAATGCAGATCTTTTTCACCACCACTGACCTAATTGAAACAAAGACAACATAATGGCTAACACATAAGTTTCATTGCTTTAATTATTACCACAAATAAGATGGGGGCGGGGGGGGGGGACGGACCACACACATTTCAAGTAATTTAAATTTGTATTGCTGACATTTCGTCTGTGCTCACATCTGAAATTTAAATTACTTCATTTCTTCCATCATTCAGACTATCTGCATTGAATCAGCACGATCTGAAAACCTTCCCCCACCCTTGCCATGACCAAGATAGCATATGTGGTGTTGAAGATGATGATGTGGAAGGTGCCTTTTCTGTGAAGGAAAAATTATGCTAATGATTTGCCCCTGAATTATCTCAGATTGTACCAGCAAGAATAGCAGTCATTATGGATGCATAGTATATTCATAGAGAAGAAGGACCACTTGGAAATCTTGAGGACCATCAAGACAGCAATTGCTTTGTGAAGTGAACATGCTGTGTCAGCACCTTTTTCTTGTTGCCTTTTCCTCCCAGAGGCTGGACATCATCATCATGCTTATTCCAATTTTTGATGCAACAACTCTAAACAGTATTGCCGTGTTGTGCCCAAGTGACTTCTGGTATTTTAGGCCAAGATGTTCTTCTCTTTCTTGAATTCCCCTTCCCATTTATTTTACCTTGAATGACCAGCTGTAATAATCTATACCTTTTGTTTCTCATTATATAGCCAAAATGTTCTAGCTTTCTACATTTCATCTGTTTTATGACTCCTTAGTCTATACAAGTTCACCTCTGTGTTGGTCAGCCTCTCAGGCCAATAAATTGTTAGCAACAAAATGCTTTTGTCTTCTTTATTGTAACCTGTGTCAGAATCCTCAGTTCCCTCTCATGCAATAGAAGCCTCATATATCCTATAATACACATCAATCTCAAACACTCCTCAGTTATTCCACAGCTGGGAGCCTGCATAAGCGTGGAGGTCTGTATGGAACATTCAGGGAGGAAAAATACTCAAGCTTTTTCACTGGAAACTTTTTGCAATGACTACTGAGAAGTACTATTATAAGGAGTTGGGTGCACAAAGTATTCCGTGCACAAAACATGTAGTGGGTAGAATGTTATGTCTGAATCAGGGAAAACTTTATTTAAAATCACTGGGTGAGATTCAATACAATTTTTCCACTGCTGGAATTGATTCTGCCAGCAGAATCAGAAAGGAAGTACTGTACTCCTGAAGCCCATGCACACCCTGAAAATTTTCTAGTGTATGTGTGTGGGGCTCTGCACCAGATTTTCAAGAGTTGCTGATGGAAGTAGTCAAGGAAGAAAGCCCAACAGCATTAGCAGAATTTTGCTCCCACAGCATTGACTTCCTGTCATCCATAAAGCTCTCTTTGGAAAGTCACTTTCTCATCTGTCTCAGAAGGTTGTTGTGAGTCAAAAATGAGGTAACTGTGTAAATCTAATTTACAAGAAAAGAGAGTGGAAAACATATATGATACTGTAAATAAATACCTCAGATGTAATAATGAAGTGACTGTGGCTGAATGTAACTAGTAGTCCCAACTAGACTAGACTAATTAAATCAAAGCCATTTATGAATGCCCATTTGTAGTAACAATTTGCACTGCACAAGCCAAATCAAAACTCCACAAAAATCGTGTTCAGAATATTGGGAACACATACATATGACTCCAATTTTACTAGTTTACCTCCACAGAAAAGCAGGCATTTCCTCGAGTTCCATATGTAAGAGCTGGTTTTTTTGTGGTGAGCCATAAATTATCTGAAATCACGATATAGTCAACATTTGAAAAAAAGCAATCCTTCTCTTTTTGAATTAATTCTTCTAATCCATTGGACCCTGATTCTTCCATGCCTTCAATAAGAAATTTGATGTTTACTGGCAAATCCTAAAAAAAAAGAACCTTTCAGTTACCCTCAAGCCGCAGTCTCAACAAAAGGTGTTCCAAAAATGCTATTATACTCTCCAGAAGAATCACAGTAGGCAAGCCATGTAAATTTATTATTCCATTTTTAAAAAGTAATCCATGCTTTGTATCTTCATGAAAATTAACTTTGTAAAACTCCAAAGCTTGCAGCATCTCACTGGGATGAAGTTTTCCAGCAGGTGCTTTTTATAGACCAGTCCTGCTATCATGAAAAGTTTTTAACTGGTGATGCTGAGTTAAATGTTAAGTCATATACTCTGCCTAGATTAACCTGATAGACTGGAATTTCTGTGGTCCACAGCTTGGAGCATTTACAGTCTCAATCTGCCTGACAGCTGTTGCATAATTATGCAATAATTAAGCAGAGCTGCTAGCTGTTGTGTCCAGTACTGATATTAATATCTGCTTTACTAAGGGACTGTATCTGACCACTTTGCCAGTGTATTGAAATACTATAAATTGCTCAGAGGGCACCATCCTAAATGTGGGAATGTGGATTTACACATTCTCCTCTCCTGCCACCAGAGTAGTAGCACATTTTAAAGTGCAGACACTTATCATGAAAGTTTCTGTATTCACCCCTTGTCTAAAAGGCAGTGCAAAAATGCAGGCAACTTTTAAAAATTCATATCTACAAACTAGTTCTACAAATTTTCATCTGTACCAGGAGCAGACCTTGGTAAGAGCCTTAATGACTCATCCAAGGCGAAGCCATCCTCCAAATACCTTGAATTAGAAAGGAAACAGGTCCTAATAATATTTGTTGTAAGAAAAACACATTTCCTCCTGCTTAATGTGAGGTTTTGCAGCTCCATCAGTGTCTGGGGAGCCAGATTTTCCCCACACCTTAGATGTGAAGTAAAAGATTGGTCTTTTCTTCGTCTGTGTCAAAGCTCCAAGCCAAACTGCCCCCCATGGCTGTTTTTTGAATAAGATGCTGACACATAAAACATCTAAGATGCTTCTGTGCACATTTTTACTCACTATGTTTAAATTTATGTATGTGCTCAATGCATTTATCCAGGCCAGGACAGGTCCTTTGTTATCTGTTGTTCCACGCCCATAAAAGTTACCTTAAGATAAAAGAAACCAATATTACAGACTAGGGAATTTCTGACAGTGCTATAGGTAGACCAAAGCTGGTGGATTAAAATGGCTGAGAGATAGAGTGATGAACCAAGGGCCCCCTAATTTGAATCTTGTCTCTACCATGAAGTTACTAGTAAAACTGGCTTTAAAGGCAAGCCCTGCTACCCAGCCTCAGTAAATGCATCTATAATGGAGAAATAATAACATAGTACTAGCTTTAAGGGCTGTACAAATTACAGCTAGATAGTGCAGGTGAAAATAGCAGTATAAATTTGTGCAATTTTAAATACATTCAGGACCCTCCCTCAAACCTTTAAAAAAAGAGGTAATTTGAAGGCTGTTCACTTCCCCTTGCTGACACATGAGTGCTCTACCCCACCCACCCTCTCTCCTTCCTGAGATGCAAAACAATATGGTAAATACAACTGTAGATATTTCCTGCAGAACCATTCCCTTCTCCCCTGCGGCAAAGCCAGCCACAAAATAACGAACGAGAAATTGCTGGATTGCAATCAGTGCATATATAGTGCCGTAGAAAGTTATAGTGCTTGATTATTTGGAAAGGGGCTAAGAAAAAGCACAGAGACAAACCCTCCGGGGGGGGGGGGGGGAGATAAAAGCTGCATTGACAATATTGTGGTCTTGTTGCAGTTAAGAACTTCTTCAACTAAAGATACTAGCAGCTACCATTAGTCTTGCTGGTTTTGGTGATAGCTGTAGCTGCAGTCTATTGACTCCACTTATCTGGGACTAAGCCTAACTGAACAATGGGACTTACTTACAATGGCCAAAGTCCTATTGTAGAGTTATGCTGGAGGGAGGACACTGGTGTAACTTATAGCAGAAATTGTTATTGATTAATGAATTAACACTTGTTAATTTATCAACAATCAAAATTAATTAATCAAAAGCAAAAATATGTACCATCAATTTCAGTCAAGATATAGGGACGGGTTTTCCATCCATCTTCAGTTTTGGCAGGCATCACATCTACATGCCCATAAAAACATACAGTGGGTTTTAATGGATCTTCCCCAAGCTTTGCTAGAATAACAGGAGGCAGTGAAATGTTCTGGCCATCAGGCAGCTGTTGGAAGATACCAAGACATTATCAAATGAACCCGAGGAAAACTTCTACCAGCAAATAACAACAGGTTTATTATTTGAGGTGTTCTCTTATAATAACTATTTCTACAGAAAATATTGGTTTGATTTCTGTTTAGATGAGTTCCTATATTTACTGACTTCTGCAGATCTAGACAGAAGCCAGACTTCTTTTTTTATTCATTTGAGGTTTTTTAATGTTGATTCCAAGAGGCATCTCGAGGCCAGATGTCGGCGGGGGGGGGGGGGGGGGCGGAGTCATTGTTAATGTGAGGTGCTGCTGGGCCTCAGTGTATATGTAGAGTGCATTTTGTCCTCACGCATTATCCTGACCTCCACACTGAGCAGTTATGAGCTCTCATTTTTAGGCTTTACTGTATATAGTTTCTTGGAATTTCACTACATCAGGGCAGTGGGTGAAATGAACAGTTGCACCACCAAGCTACTAGGTGGTTATTAGAGCACCGCTGCTGGTGGTGGTGGCTATCACTAAATAGCACGTTGCATGAGAGAGCCTACCAGAGAATTCTCAGCCAAGGGCTCCCTCAAACAAAGAGTCAGCCCTTGTCCTCTGTTTAATTATCATGGCTCTTAATTATATGTCCATCAAGGCCAGGCAGCTGAAGACATTTTGGTGACTGAGATAACAAATCTACATTATACCTCCATGATGGTACAAATATTATTATAGACCACATTTTCACATAGTCATATAATGTGACTCCACCCCATCATTACACCCTTGCCTCTTGTCCCCCTGACATTTAAGTGACCTTATGCAGTGCAAATCAGAGGCATGCAGCTGTTAAAAAAAAAACAGAGATACCTCTCCCTCCCTCACTGGCAAAAACTGCCAGTGTCTCTATAGATGCAAGACAAGACCAATAATAGCTGGATACCTGCTGAACGCCAATATCAACGAGTGTCGTTTTTGCCCCTAAATCTTGAAGTCTGGCTGCAGCAATCTTCATCATTCGTGTTACTTCTCCTCGCAGCTGTGGTTGTATGGAATCACTCTCCACTGCCACCCATTCAGCAAGATTCTGCATGGAAAGCCAACCTTATGAAATTGCATTACAAACTTCCTATGTCTTGTGTGTTCACATTTTACTTGGTTTTTGAGATGCGAGGTGGAGAGCCTTTGCACTCCAGTTGAAACACAGACAATGATGCTATTCTTTTCTTACATAGTGTTAGCTTAGATGCAGCAGCAGCTGGACTCCAGTTTTTTTTGGGGGGGGGCGGTACGAGTGCACTTCAGGTTTCACCCCATATTTTACAGGACCTATTTGAGGTGAGCACTATGCCCAAAATAAATTCAGTACCTTGGACAACATCCCCCCATTAACCAAAACCTTGAGAGGATTTACAGCACCCCAGAAATGGGGGTCACCGGTCACCACTGCCTAGGCAGAAGCTGCAGGTGTTTGAAATCATCAACAAAAGACCACTTCCAATGAAGAGAAAATTCAATGAACAATACATTTGTGAGGAGGAAAAGATGGCATCCATTGCAACTGACTTCATGACTAAGGGGTAGATCGGATAAAAGTGAATCTTGATCAGATGGTGGATGATGAAAGAACATGCAGACAGTAAATAACAGGATCACACCAAAGGAACTGAACTACTGTTGTTGCTACCTCCATTGCTCCATGGAGACACATATTTGTGCAAGCATAGTTGCATGTTTCTCCACTCCTAACAGAGAACACTTTCTAGAAACCACACACCATTTGCTTAGATCACACACCAGACTAGTTTTCCATCTTCTTGTGGCAATGAGCAATCTAATTACTGAGTGATGATCTAATCTGAGGATTTCTGCATGCAAATACTACAGTTTGCGAAGCTGGCAGCTTGAACTTCTGCTGGACCAGGTTAAATGGCAGAAGAATGGGGATAGGAAAAAAGAGTGTAGCAGAGAAAGCCACAGAAAACAGCTTCTTCTATTGTAACAGACTTATCAGTTTCAGGATACAAAATAATATTTCAATATGGTCTTTAACCAGTTTTGACTATTATGGTGATGTTTGCTTTTTAAAAAATTAAAGTGATGTTTGCTAGTTGCCTGAAACACTAAGGCAGGATAAGGATGTAATAAGAAAGCAAAACCAAATGGTTCACCAGATGTAAGCACTGGCTATTGTTCCTACAAATTTGCAAATTGGTGGGTAAGTATTCTTTGGATATGATTTCATGTTTGTGAGACGTTTGTACTTATACAATAGTGGTAAGAGATTTATGCATGCAAACCTACTTACAAAATTTAGAAATATCTCTGAAATGTTGCAAACATCTCCATATCTAAGTATATTAAGGAAAATAATTATGTTTAATACCCTAATTAATCTCCTTTTATTTTATTTTTGTTAAAATAGCTTTCTCACATCCTATGCCTTCCAGATATGCTCAGTGGGTTGGATGAGGGATGCTGGAGTCAAGCACATCTGAAGGGCACCAAATTGTAGAAGGCTGGCCTAGAACATATAATCTAATAAGTGATCCATAATAGCAACAAGCATTTGCACACAGTTTTTTGAGTACCAACAGAATATGTTCATCTCTTTTACACTTTGCAAGACCCCTGCAGAGTAGGTTGGTATCCTAATCTTCTGATAAAAGGATTGGGGACCAAGATTGTGAAATGGGAACCAAGATTGCCCAAGATTCATCATGGAGGATGTCTGAAAAAGTTATTTCCTCTTGATTCATAGCTCTCATTATTCTACACCAGCCATTATGCTATACCCAGAGCTTAGAAATACATTAAATTTTCCCTGAAAGGCTCATTAAAAAGGATGGCATTCAAGAAGGTCTTGCATGAGTGATCCATCTTTGTAAATCCTGTTTCCTTCTAATTACTTCTAAGGGACCTGTCAGTGTATAAGCTATACTTCTAGAAGGTAGCATGGAGGAGTAGGAGCAGCAACAAGAATGTCTACACACACACACACACACACACACACACACACACATACACACACACACACACACACACACACACACACACACACACACACACACACACACACACACACACACACAGAGACGCCTTCCCTTCCTGTTGTTTCACTTTGATAATTGCACTCACCGTCTACTGTGACATAACTTCGCCCCCCCCCCCCCCACGGTTTGCTTACTGGCACAGTGAATAATGCATATGCCACTTGAAGTTAATGTTGAAGGCCAAAGTAAACACAATGAATCAGTTCTACATCTTTACCGTTCATGTCTAATACAGGGTATGTAAGGTGTTGTTGCAGGGACAGGATCAGGACTCAGTCGGCACTAAGATTCATTCTACTGTTCATGGAATTGTAAGTCATCTTTCAACCATTACCAGAATCTTCCCATCTTTTGGTTGTTAGAAGAATTTCTATTTTGTGCTCTTTGTACCTGAACAAATTCATCCTGATGCTCATCAATATACTGGAAAAGTCGTTTCTCCTCCAGGGATAAGGAACCAGAAAATGAGGAACTGCCCGCATCAAGGAACAGCATGATAAGGGAGATATGGAATATCTGTAGGATTCAAATACAAGTTTTAGCATGTTAAAAAAAAGCATCCTCAGAGATGTGCAGTGAGGACAGTCTGTGTCAGGGGTGTCCCAAGAGATTCTGTTGCTCAAGGCTCCATTTCACAAATAGAAGCTGGTGGGTCCTGCTCTTTTAACGCTGCCAAAGAGAAAGAGCTCTCCAATATACCTGAGGGCACTGGCCTATTTAGGGGTGAAGGACATGTTTTGTCAGAGAGAGGAATGATCCAGGGCATCTCAGGAAAAACTGCTTTGGATTGCCATTAGTGGTCCTCAGCATCTTCAGCCTGAAGTGGTTGTTTCACTCACAGTGTAGTTTTGCATCTACAGGCGGTATGGCAAGAATGAATGAACGAATATACAAACAAAACAAACAAATAAATAAATGGGACTCTCTGAACCGCTACGATAGATCATAAGGCTGACCACACAGGCAATATTTCATGAAATATGAATATTTCAATATTAATTTCCTCTGCCCCTTCAAAGAGTGGAGGAAGTGTTTGATTTGCCAGCATCCTGAACTGGCTCTTTCCCTAAGCCATGATATTGGTAAATTGACAGCAAGCCAAATAGGATCTCTACCACAGCTAAGGGAGGAGGTAGAAGCAATCTGGCTGGGGGTAGCTGACATCGAGATGGAGCAGTGTCCCTAAAGGCCCAGCCTCCACTGCCATCCAGTAATGACCCCCAACTTTCTGTAAACTTCCTGCACCGCATCCTTTTTCTATACCCATGACCTATCCATTTTTGCCACTATTTACACCAAATACGTACTTTTTTTTCCAGCTGTGAAGACTTGCCTGCCAGGCACAAACTGGTTCTGTCAGAACACTTGTCCAGAAGCCAGGTTCCGATGCAATCCTATGTCGATTAATTTGGAAGCCGGCAATATGCCCACTGTCTGTTTACCAGCCGATGGAAGTGCATTCGGGATGCAAACATCCTAAATCTTGAGGCAAAGCGCCGGGCTGGCTAAAGCGGGAGGCGAGCGGACGAGCGGGCGGACGCGCCCCGGAGAGGAGCGCTTACTTACCGAGGGCGGTCGCCCGGGGTCTCGGCAGGCTGTCCGTCTCGCCGCTCCCTCGCTCGCCTGCTCCTACCTGGCCTCGCCGGCCGGGGAAAGTGAGCGCCCGGCAAGCGCCGTCCAGCCGTCGAGGGTTCGCTCGGGACTGACGGACGGAGCGGCTTCTCGGTCCCGATGGCGGGCAGGCTGCAGGGCGCCTTCGGATCCCGCCCCGCCGCCGCTGGAGGCGGAAGAGGTCAAAGCGGGAGTGCCCGAGGGGGGGGGAGAGAGGCGAGGGCAGGGCGGGCAGGTGCCCCCGCCAACGACCCTTGGATCCTTGCGGCTTCGGCCATAAGCCCCGTCAATGTTCACCAGCAGCTCATCCAGGTTAGAGCCGTTTACCCGCGAGAGAGCCAGCGTGGGGTAGGGAGCAGAGGGAGGGACCCGGACTCAGGACAGCTGCCTTCAAGTTCCACCTGAGCCAGGGAAACTCACTGGAGTGGCACTGGTCAGAACACTGCTTAAATACCACCCTCCCTGCTATTTGTCTCTACTCTTCCTTTGCAGCCTGGCAAAAAAAAAAAAAAAAAGGGCAATGCGGTTTTAGGATGCATCAACAGAAATAACACTCTCCAAATCCTGTGAGGTACTTGCCCCCCTCTATTCAGCACGGGTTAGGCCTAATCTAGAGTAGGGTGTCCAGTTCTGGACATCGGACTTTAAGAAGGATGCCAACAAACTAGAGCACTTTTCGGAGGGGAGCCACAAAGGATAAGGGAGCTGGAAACCAAGCCCTATGGGGAAAGACTAAAAGCATGATTCTCCTTCATGGATTGCTGCCTTGTCGTGGCGAAGGGGCTTGAGTAACTCAGAGAAGCTATGGGCTATGCCGTGCAGGGACACCCAAGACGGACAGGACATAGTGGAGAGTTCCGACTAAACGCAATCCACCTGGAGTAGGAAATGGCAAGCCACTCCAGTATCTTTGCCAAGAACGCCCCATGATCAGAAACAAAAGGCTAAAAGATATGACGCTGGAAGATGGGCCCCTCAGGTCGGAAGGTGTCCAACATGCTACTGAGGAAGAGCGGAGGACAAGTACAAGTAGCTCCAGAGCTAATGAAGTGGTTGGGCCAAAGCCGAAAGGACGCTCAGCTGTGGACGTGCCTGGAAGTGAAAGGAAAATCCAATGCTGCAAAGAAAAATACTGCATAGGAACCTGGAATGTAAGATCTATGAACGTTGGGAAGCTGGAGGTGGTCAAACAGGAGATGGCAAGAATAAACATCGACATCCTGGGCATCAGTGAACTAAAATGGACAGGAATGGGCGAATTCAGCTCAGATGATTATCATATCTACTACTGTGGGCAAGAATCCCGTAGAAGGAATGGAGTGGCCCTCATAGTCAACAAAAGAGTGGGAAAAGCTGTAATGGGATACAATCTCAAAAATGATAGAATGATGTCAATACGAATCCAAGGCAGACCATTCAACATCACAATAATCCAAGTTTATGCACCAACCAGCATTGCTGAGGAGACTGAAATTGAACAATTCTATGAAGATTTACAACACCTTCTAGAACTGACACCAAAGAAAGATGTTCTTCTCATTCTAGGGGACTGGAATGCTAAAGTAGGGAGCCAAGAGATAAAAGGAACAACAGGGAAGTTTGGCCTTGGAGTTCAGAACGAAGCAGGACAAAGGCTAATAGAGTTTTGTCAAGAGAATAAGCTGGTCATCACAAACACTCTTTTCCAACAACACAAGAGACGACTCTATACATGGAAATCACCAGATGGGCAATATCGAAATCAGATTGATTATATTCTCTGCAGCCAAAGATGGAGAAGCTCTATACAGTCAGCAAAAACAAGACCTGGAGCTGACTGTGGCTCTGATCATCAGCTTCTCATAGCAAAATTCAAGCTTAGACTGAAGAGATTAGGAAAAACCACTGGGCCACTCAGGTATAATCTAAACCAAATCCCTTATGAATACACAGTGGAAGTAAAGAACAGATTTAAGGAACTAGATTTGGTGGACAGAGTGCCTGAAGAACTTTGGATAGAGGCTCGTAACATTGTCCAGGAGGCAGCAACGAAAACCATCCCAAAGAAAAGGAAATGCAAGAAAGCAAAGTGGCTGTCCAACGAGGCCTTAGAAATAGCAGAGAGGAGAAGGGAAGCAAAATGCAAGGGAGATAGGGAAAGTTACAGAAACTTGAATGCAGACTTCCAAAGAATAGCAAGGAGAGACAAGAGGGCCTTCTTAAATGAACAATGCAAAGAAATAGAGGAAGATAACAGAAAAGGAAAGACCAGAGATCTGTTCAGGAAAATTGGACATATTAGAGGAACATTTTGCGCAAAGATGAACATGATAAAAGACAAAAATGGGAGGGACCTAACAGAAGCAGAAGACGTCAAGAAGAGGTGGCAAGAATACACAGAGGAATTATATCAGAAAGATTTGGATATCCCGGACAACCCAGACAATGTAGTTGCTGACCTTGAGCCAGACATCCTGGAGAGCGAAGTCAAGTGGGCCTTAGAAAGCCTGGCTAACAACAAGGCCAGTGGAGGTGATGGCATTCCAGTTGAACTATTTAAAATCTTGAAAGATGATGCTGTTAAGGTGCTACATTCAGTATGCCAGCAAGTTTGGAAAACTCAACAGTGGCCAGAGGATTGGAAAAGATCAGTCTACATCCCAATCCCAAAGAAAGGCAATGCCAAAGAATGCTCCAACTACCGTACAATTGCACTCATTTCACACGCTAGCAAGGTTATGCTCAAAATCCTACAAGGTAGGCTTCAGCAGTATGTGGACCGAGAACTCCCAGAAGTACAAGCTGGATTCCGAAGAGGCAGAGGAACTCGAGACCAAATTGCTAACTTGCGCTGGATTATGGAGAAAGCCAGAGAGTTCCAGAAAAATATCTACTTCTGCTTCATTGACTATGCGAAAGCCTTTGACTGCGTGGACCACAGCAAA
Source organism: Pogona vitticeps (assembly GCF_051106095.1). NCBI lineage: Eukaryota > Metazoa > Chordata > Lepidosauria > Squamata > Agamidae > Pogona > Pogona vitticeps. The sequence goes on from NC_135786.1 coordinate 172,595,706, forward strand.
CTATGGCAAGTTCTTAAAGAAATGGGAGTGCCTGACCACCTTACCCATCTCCTGAGAAACCTATATGTGGGACAGGAAGCAACAGTTAGAACTGGTCATGGAACAACTGAGTGGTTCAAAATTGGGAAAGGAGTACGGCAAGGCTGTATATTGTCCCCCAGCTTATTTAACTTATATGCAGAATACATCATGCGGAAGGCTGGACTGGAAGAAACCCAAGCCGGAATTAAGATTGCCGGAAGAAATATCAACAACCTCCGATATGCAGATGATACCACTCTGATGGCAGAAAGTGAGGAGGAATTAAAGAACCTTGTAATGAGAGTGAAAGAGGAGAGTGCAAAAAACGGTCTGAAACTCAACATCAAAAAAACTAAGATCATGGCCACTGGTCCCATCACCTCCTGGGAAATAGAAGGGGAAGATATGGAGGCAGTGTCAAATTTTATCTTCCTGGGCTCCATGATCACTGCAGATGGAGACAGCAGCCCTGAAATTAAAAGGCGCCTTCTTCTTGGGAGGAAAGCGATGACAAATCTTGACAGCATCTTGAAAAGCAGAGACATCACCTTGCCAACAAAAGTCCGAATAGTCAAAGCTATGGTTTTTCCTGTCGTGATGTATGGAAGTGAGAGCTGGACCATAAAGAAAGCAGACCGCCGAAGAATTGATGCCTTTGAATTGTGGTGCTGGAGGAGGCTCTTGAGAATCCCCTGGACTGCAAGGAGAACAAACCTATCAGTTCTAAAGGAAATCAACCCTGAATGCTCACTTGAAGGACAGATCCTGAAGCTGAGGCTCCAGTACTTTGGCCATCTCATGAGAAGAAAAGAGTCCTTGGAAAAAACCTTGATGTTAGGAAGGTGTGATGGCAAGAGGAGAAGGGGACGACCAAGGATGAGATGGCTGGACAGTGTCTGCGAAGCAACCAACATGAACCTGACACAACTCCGGGAGGCAGTAGAAGACAGGAGGGCCTGGCGTGCTCTGGTCCATGGGGTCACGAAGAGTCGGACACGACTAAACGACTAAACACACACACAAAAGCATGATTAGCTTTGAGAAAAGAAGAGGGAAGGGTGATAAATTAGCACTTTTCAAATACTTGAAAGGTGGTCATACAGAGGAGGGGCAGGATCTGTTCTCAACTATCTCAGAGTGCAGGACGCATAATAATGGGCTCAAGCTACGGGAAGCCAGATTTAGGCTGAAAATCAGGGAAAAAACTGCTAGAGCAGTAATACAATGGAACCAATTACCTCCGGCGATGGTGAGCGCTCCGGTGCTGGGCATTCAAGAGAAAATTGGACCACCATATGTCTGATCTGCTTTGATATGGATTCCTGCCTTGAGCAGGGGGTTGGACTTGATGGTCTATAGGCCCCTTCCAACTTAAATGATTCTGTGATTCTATCCAGCACACCCTGGAAACCACAATAGGGACGGATGGTGACCCTATGAATGAGCGATTTCTATAACGTCCTGTCCTCAAGTGCCACATTCACCTCTTGTAAACTCAAGCATGTTGATCCTTTAGGAAGTCAGTCCATCTTGTATTTTGTCTTCTTGTTTCCCTGCTGCCTTCCACCTTTCCCAGCATCTTTACCTTTTCCAGAGAATCCTGGCTTCTCATGTGTATCCAAAGTAGGACAGCCTCAAGTGTCATCATTTTTGCCTCCAGAGAAAGTTCAGACTTGATTTGATCAAGGACCTACTTGTTTGTCTTTCAGGCAGTCCAGAGTATCTGCAAAGCTTTCCTCCAACACCGTATTTCAAATGAATCACTTTTAAACATTGTCAGCTTTCTTAATTGTCCCACTTTCATACCCATATGTGGTGATTGGAAATACAAGTTTTCACTCCTATTAATTTTAACCACCAGGGACAGGACAGTGATCTAAGACGCTGCCTTACATCAGTTCAGACACCTAAGCTGTCACATGGCAGAGTAATTCAGATAATGCCACACCCTAAGATGTAAGGAGGATTTTATTATACCCATCATGCACAGATATATAATAAAATCATGGTAAAAGTCTCATTTCCCTATTGATCAGCACCTGATGTGTGCAGTAAAATGCGAGTTGTCAAGATAATACAGATGTCCTAAGCTGCTGTGGCAAGTTAATCTTTCTGAACTCCTTGGAAAACATATGCAGTGAAATGTGTATTGCAGGAAGGCTGCTGTGTGTTATGCGCATAAGTTGGAACCAAGTTATAATGACCCTAACAGGGTTTGCAAGGTGAGATATTTAAGGGGTCGGTTTACCCGCTCCATCTCCTCCACCACTATGAGTTTCCATGGCTAAGTGGAGAATCAAACCCAGGTTTCCTGTGCCCGAGTTGACTAGACAACATAGGACATTCTGCAAAGACATTATCTATATCTAAATTCCAGGAATGCAGCTTAAATAAGCCTTACCATGGTAAAAATTCAGGTGATGATGAGACAACAATTTTCTTCCTCTTTTCCTGTCCAGTGTAGAAAATAATGCTCCTTCACAGACCACTGCTTACTGGTTCTCTTTTAATTTGGAGCTAAGCCTTTTTATAAGAGCAAGCCTTCTCTGTCTTTTTATTTGTTGATTTTGAACATTTATTGTTAGCACATTGCAACAGGAGAACAAAGGCAAAATATCCTTCCTTATTTTACAAGGAAAAGGTCCAACATTCCACATATTGTTGTTCAAAGACTTCGGACAAATAAGGCACATTGAAACTATTTGTCTCTTAGTCGATCAATTCTCCACCCCTACTTTGAAACTAATTTGTTATTTGTTCCAAGGAGATACAGTTGTGAGTAGCCAGAAACTAGGAAAAACAAAAACCTGGCACCCAAAAACTTAAATATTTTCTTTGGCTTGTTTGCCATTCTGATATGGAAGCTTTATTAGACATGATATTAGGATAAAGAAACTGATGTAAAAAAGTATAGCCAGATTAAAACAAAATAAAAAACATCATACAAAGTGTGTTCAAGAACTGAAAGAAATACTTAATGTCAATAATGGTAAAATATGGTACTTCTACCATTATTTCACATTTCAGTCTTGTAGGTGATAGATTATGAGACCAATGTAGGATTTCTATAAATGCAACAGAAACAGGATGAAATAGAAGGGGCTAACCCACAGTGTCACATGGTCCAAGGAGACAAATTTTGCAGCTTGCAATTTTCACCAGTTATGCAAAATGTGAGATACTGAAACAAACAGGAAAACAGATGTTAGCCGTTTAAAACTGACAAGTAAGGTTATAATGGAAATACTTAACATCATAACCAACCTGGCTGGATATATTGTGAGATAGAGCACCTGGCTGCAGAACCAGGGGTTTGGAATTCAATTCCCTACTGCTTAGAACAGTGGCTTTCTACCTTGGGTCCCCAGATGTTCTTGGACTACAACTCCCAGAAGCCTTCACAACTAGCAGGGTTGGCCAGAATTTGCGAAAGTTGTAGTCCAAGAATATGTGGAGACCCAATGTTGGAACTACTACAAAGAGAAAAGCCAGCCTCTTTGATGTTGGGCAAGCTGCACAGTCTGTAACTGTCCCCAGAAGAAGGGAATGGCAAACTACCTCTGAAAAGTCTATACCCAGGAAATCCTGGAAAAGGTAGCTGTAAGTTAGAATTGACTTAACAATACATAATACTATAATCAATTTAGCTGTTGAAAATACAGAATTCCTTCTTAAATTCTCTCATATATATCTGCGAAATGACTTAAACCCCTGCAGTTTTATTAATCAGCAGAAAGTGATTAGTTCATGCTAAAAAGCAATTCCTTTTAACTCAATCAGCATATATAAATAAAGAATTTACATTTTAACTAAATGTGGTCAGCTAATAGAATGAAAAGAAACTTGAATACATTTGGTTACAACTTGATAAGCACCAAACAGCCAAATAGTTTTATCTCCCCTCTTCCAAAAAGACTGGGCTAAAACTGGCTCAAGTCTAGATTAGTTTCAGTTTGTTTTGTAGACCCTTGCCACAGTGATGCAAACTATAATTTGTTAGGTGAAATAACAATATGGTGACTTAAAAAAAAACCCACTGAATTATATTCTAGTTGCCTAGAGTTACACTTTGTTTGCATGACTCCTTGAACACAAATCTTCACTCTTCTCTCCATCAACATCTTCAGAGGCTCAAGTGGGTTCTCTCTCTTTCTCAAAGCATTTCACAACAGGTTTGCTGGGTACACCAACTGCAATCACAGTTGGACAAAGTTATCCATGCTCTGGGTAACATTCTATTTGGACTACTTTACTGTATTGTATCCTATCCTTGAAGGCTGCTTGGAAACTTAACCAGGTACAAAATGTTGTAGCAACATTCCCTGCTACAACTGGTCAAACAAAACAAATCTCACCAGCCTTGAAACAACTATGACAGCTATTAGTTCGCAAACATATCTGACGATGCTGTTTCTCATCTTCAGAGCCCTTTGTATCTTAGGTTTTCTGGTACCTGAAGGATACTACTCAAGATCCTTCTTCAGGTTCCTTTCCCCATCTAATATGTTTTTGGAATTCCTAGAAAAGGACCTTCCTCTTGTGTCAGAACAGCTGTAGAAAGCTCTATCTAAGGAGACTTGCCTGGTGCCATAGTTGATGTCCTTCTGCAATCTGCAGAGGAGCTTCTGAGTAGCAAAAGAATATTATCTTTTAATACCTCCTAGACCTCAGTGTCATATTGTTACGCACACCATGCAATGAGAGTAATTTGTTGACAAACCCTTAGGTTAAGGAGTTTGTAATTTAAGAAGCAGAACTTGAATGCTTGGGAAGCAGTTACAAAGGAGACCTATGAATTCTCTTTGCCCAGGAAGGTTCTGGAGGCTCTGCAGAATGAGCCTAATCCTCATTTTCATACCCATGTTTATGAACCATAAAACATTATACATTAACTGGCACAAGGTTTGCAGAGATACCAGCAATTATTAAAAAGGTTTATGGCATATTTATACATACATAAGACTCCAAGCTTCAACCTCCATGATGTGCTGGAAAAATAATCCTGCTTGAAACCCTGGATAGTTGTTAAGATAATACTGAGTCTATAACTGTAGTAACTATAGACATATTAATATTTATTACTCAGTAGTAAAAAGACAACTATCCTTCTGCTCTAGGGAACTAACGTTTTCAGACAACAGAGGTTTTGGACTTCAACCTCATCAGCCTGAGTAATGGAAAGTTGGTCCAAGACATGTGGGAGGTCATCAGACTTAAGACAGCTGAAATAATGATTTATCTGAGCCATATTAAGTTCCTGCCCTCTTCTCTTCTGGCACAGGACTGGAGAAATCAGAAGCTATTACTTCTGTATTCGATTAAGTACAGCATGCTGTTTTGTCTGACATTAACCAAAAAGCTGTGGTTAATCTAAACTATTATTTGAAACAAACCAACTTCAAACCGTGGGTTTACGAAGCTGGCTTGTATCACCGAATTGTATTTAGTATTAACCACTGGTGAGGGTGTAATATCGAACTACAAATAATCAATGAACAGAAGTCGTGAACTGCCTATCCTTCCTTCTTCACATCTGTGCTGGAAAAGAGGGTGCCATGTACAGGCCAGAGGGATATGGCTTATTCTAATAACAATCATATCTAAACATAGCCACTTTTACAGACTTCAACACAGCAATGGTTCTCAACCTCTAGGCCTCCAAAACCCCTGACCATTGCCCAAGCGAGCCAAGGCTTCTTGGAACTGAAGCCCAGCACCTCAATCACTGAGAACTTGTCTTCTCAAGTAGATGCCCAATCCGACCACTGGTCACCTCAAATTGTCTTCCATTAGCAAAGAAGTTGCCACAGAACTGGTAGGGCCAGAGTGGTTTTATTTATTCATTCTTCCACATGAAGTACAAATAATGCATTACAAAAATACCAGTTTGCTTTTCATAACTGAGAATCTGCTAGATCATCGAGGATTGTTTCAGACACCTGCTGGACAAGAGCAAGTGTTTGAAGGAATCCATCAGTCTGCAACTGCTCCCCACTTCCAACTCATTAAAAACTTCCCAAGAGAAGTTTGTTGCCCTCGTCTATACCTGTAACAAGAACAGTTTGTTCTTTTATCTCAAGCCAAAAGGAAAAAAAAAGTAGGTTTTGGCATCAGAGCCACATATGGTAATATCTAATCGAACTGTCGGATTATTAAAGGAAAAAAATGGGAGCAGAAGAAACTCATCAGGCACTATTGATATTTGCCAATACTTACATACATCAGATGATGTACTACTTTCCCATATTTGCCCCTCGTCAACCTCCTTCTGCTTGGAACAACAGGTAAGGAGTTACAGATTAGCGAACTGTAGTATATGGTACTGTGTGCCAGTCAACACACGATTTAAAAAGGAACTGGAGGCTTGTCTGTATAAAGTGCTCAATACTGAGTTCAAAAATATTCTGCCACGCATTTTGAAGTAAATTAGTCTGACAGAGAAGAGTGAGCAAAAATAGTGCACTTTCATAAAGTTGCAAGGAAGTACTCAGAGGAACTTTCCAGGTCCCAATGCCACTTCATTTGCAAAACTGATTCCATGTTCACTCCTTTAACAGGGCAACTTCATGGAGGTAGGCACCCAGCAGCTTGACGCCTTGAATATAGTTATACCTAGGAAGGAAGGATCCAGTTTAGTGTGAGCCACAAACACGAAGCAGCCCTAGCAAAGACAGTACAATTTATAACAGGGGTGGAATTTGGGAGTTAGGTCTGGCCCACAGATGAATGTCATCTGGTCTACAGGGTCAACGCCCTTCAACAGCTCCTTCCCTTTGGGAACCAGCACACGATGGTGCTTCTGTCTCCCCCTACTTGGGCAAGTCTGAGGTGTGTGGGACCAATGGCCATCACCATGGCTAAAAAGCACTAGGTGTACTTTTGGAAAGCAGCTAGCAGAGAGAGACACTGGATATCACTTCCTGAGGCAGCTGCCGGTACCACTGCCTCAACCAGACATCAAGGCATATTTCCACCATTCCTCCCCAACTCATGAGTTGGCTTTTACTTGGAAAGGAGTGGTAGAGACTATTTTCTGTGGCTACAGTTGGTTAGTTTCCAGTCTAACCAACTGATGGGCACAGAGACAAAGAAGACTGACATGACGCAACCAGCACTGACAGGCTATGGACTGAAGCCAGATGACAGAGGAACCATACTTTGCCCTGGACTTGTGTTGCATTTGAAGAATCAAGTCAGGGGACAAGTCTGTCTCCCCCAGCACAAGGACACCAACAGGGTCTGGCAAACAGAAGTACAGTCGTGCCCCGCTTGGACAATTTCCCCGCTCTACGACAAATCCGCATTACGTCAACATTTTTGTGATCGCTTTTGCGATCGCAAAACAATGTTTTAAATGGGGGAATTTCGCTTCACGTTGATCGGTTTCCTGTTTCAGGAACCGGTTTTTCCCTTTATGAGGATCAGCAAACAGCTGATTGTCGGCTTTCAAAATGGCCGCCGGCTTTCAAAATGCCCCCCCCCCCCCCGCTGTTTTCTAGGATGGATTCCTCACTATACAGGCACCAAAAATGGCTGCCGTATGGAAGATCTTCACTGGACGGTGAGTTTTTCAGCCCATTGAAACGCACTGAAAGGGTTTTCAATACATTTCAATGGGATTTTTTCGTTTTGTTTGATGATGTTTTCACTCTACAGCAATTTTGCTGGAATGAATTAACATCATCAAGTGAGGCACCACTGTATTTGCTTCACCACTATGGCAACAAAGGAATGAGTTCAGATGAATTGTTCTGAATTACCTTCCTTTAGGCTCAGCAAGTTCAGCTCTACTTACTGGATGGTTTATGTTTTCTATACAGAATATGCCTTACCTATTGAGCTTCTCATTCTGAGAATGGGCACCATCATCTGCAGACCCTACAGGCAGTAGCATTACATTCTTGCCTGTTGCTTCTTGGAAGGTCAAGGTGACAGGAATGCTTCCTCCCTCTCTAGTCAAGTCTGGCTCTACACCAAATACTAGAGAGAGAGAGAGAGAGAGAGAGAGAGAGAGAGATATTCTATCAAATGCATCCTGAACAGTTTATTTCCAGCATTGCAAATATACAAGGAGCATGATATTTAGATAGGTATCCCAAGGCTGGTAAGCGCAGTGTTAGTACAGTGGTGCCCCACTTGACAATGACCCCGCTTGACGACAAAAACGTTTGACGAGTTCCTATGAGTTTTTTTCACTTTACATCGATTAGGTGCCTGCTTCGCGAACCGTTTGTTCACAAAACGATTTTTTTTTCAGGCTCCACAAAATGGCTTCCCTTCGCAAAATGGCTGTTTTCCGGACAGAAGCTTCGGAAAACAGCGATTTTAAACAGCTGATTGGTGGTTCTCTATGGGCAATCTTCGCTGGACAATGAGGTATTTCCCCATTGGAATGCATTAACCAGTTTTCAATGCATTCCAATGGGTTTTTTTGTTTGCTTGACGATTTCGCTTAACAGCAATTTTCCTGGAACTGATTATCGTCGTCAAGTGGGGCACCACTGTATTTTAACGACAGAAGGTCCATTTCTCTGTGACCTTTTGATAAGAATCTCTAGAAAACTGTTGTATGATTTACTGACCTGTTTTCATGGCTTTTCTGCCTGCCACATAGTGGGGGTGGTTGAAATCTGACACCCATGGTTTTCCACCATGGCCCAAGTATACCTTGAATTTGTTGGGGCTCTGCAGCTCAGAAAACTTTTTGGACAAGTAATCTTGAACCTGTAACCATAACCAGAGTCAAAAAAAGAACCTTGTCTAATTCTTCAAGGAAGAGACAAATTTAGCATGAGCAGGGATAAGATGGAAATAGTGTATATATAAACATTTTACCTGCTAACAATGTAAATCAAATTACTCAAGAGCATCTTCAACTATACTGGCTTGCGTAGCCTGCACACCAATGGGGGCCCTTCATACTTGGGCTGCACATGTAACTGTCCTCAGTGCTAGGTAAGTGCCATCTGGGATTAGTTTGGCCCTAATATTTCCAGCTGTAGGAAAGCCTGTGAAGACACATCTGTTTTCTTTGGTGTTTTCATAATGTTTTATTGTTTGATTTGTCTGGCTTCAATTGTTTTCCTGAGGTTTTGGTACTCTAAGGGGTATTTATTTGTTACCACTGTTCATGTTTATTCATTTTATTATGATTCACTGTTTTATTATTGAATGGGACGTTACGTAAAACTACCTGGGGAGGGTTTTCGCCCTTTATAAAGATGCCCCAGAAATATTCTAAATAAATATTATTCTGTGATATCTTGCGGAGTTGGCAGGACAGTGCTTTAGGTATCCGGCTGCAGAGTTCAATTCCCTGCTGTGCCTCTGAAAAGTAGAGCCAGACTGTGTAGGGCTTGGGCAAGCTGCACACTCCCACGGTGCCCCCAGAGAAAGGGATTGATCAGCTACTTCTAGGTATTCTTTACCTAAAAAATTGTGGAAAGGGCCACCATGTTAGAACTGACTTGACAGCACACAATTATTATATGATTACTGTCCTAGGGTAAAACACATTAACTGACAAACAACACTAAAACCAAGTGAGCGGGAGAGAAAAGTAACACATTTGTAGGGTGGAAGCTGACAGATGGGAAGAAAGATGCAAAATATCAACGCCTACAAAAGTCAGTTAAACAGGATTTCTCTATTGCCTCTCCTCAATCACAGATTTAACATATGTTCCTGCCACCATAGCCATGCTCTATTGGTTAACTTTTTCTTGAATATGCATGATTAATATTGCTCAGATCAAAAACTTAGCATCACTATTGATCTCAACAGCATCATTACAAAAATGTAGGTAGCTTAAAAATGCTTGAGCTCTATTGGCCACAGTCTGATGGCTGATTTACATGTGCACAAATAAAACTGCTGTTTGTGTTCCTGCTCGTGCAACAGATATGTCACCAGGAGTGTGACCAGCATTTCAGTCATCAGCAGTCATTTGCCACTGAGACTTAAGGAATGTTACTTATGCATGTGTAAACTGCTGATAGGATTCTGGACAAAGTGTTTTACGATAATAAAAAAAACCCTTTAATTTAAGAGAATACAAGCTAATTCTAGTAAGGGCAGCAGATGAAAACATGAAATAACGTTAAATGGGTTCAGTTTTCACGAGCACTACAATATTACTAAGACCAATAGCCCTCGAGGGAACACTGCAATTTTTAAAATCTGCTCCCCATTTCTAGTCATCTTAAAAACCATGTTTTAACAAACAATTATGTTACAGTTGGTTGTACCCCGACTTTGCCCCATCTCAAGTGAGCTTAAAATCTGGATTCTGTCTCTGTAGTAGAAGACAGAATCTGTATTAATTCTTCTATTTGAATTGTCTTCACTTGCTGTGCTCCCCTTACTAACACATCATACCTGCTTCGTCACAACTTCTGGAGTCATGTCTGGCACCAGTCGGATTGAAAATTTTCCAATTACTTTCCGTGGAATCACAGTTTTGGCACCTGATCCCGAGAAAGCTCCTTCTACTCCATGGATTGATAAAGAGGGGTATCGCCACCTATGCATCAATATATCTTTCTGTAACAAAATTGCACAGAGCATAAATGATTGGATGAGTCATCACACTATAGTTAGAATGATGTATAGCAAGCTACAAACTTATTAGGTTCCAGTGATGTTGTCTAACTAGACAACATCATTGTCATTGTTGCCCATGGGCATGGGCAACAAGAGGCCACAGTTCATTTTATGGCTTCACTTGGCTAGAATGAGTTGCACAAGCTGACTTCTACAGTTCTGCTTGAGGTGGGGCTAGTACTAGCTAAACGATGCCAGACCTTCAATGTTTTCATGAATGTACTGTTGGCCACAACTAAGAAAGCACAGACACTGCGACCATTGACCAGAATCATGTTAGAGACATACATGTGTGTCAGTTATATTGCATAGGTCATTTGTATCATCTATTCTTCAGAAGCAACATAGCAAACTACTGTTCACTAAAGCCCATCTGAAATGACAATGAAAAATTCAAAACTGAAATAGGTTGTTTCGTCTTATTTTGTTTTTTTTTTGCAATATTCCAAGACAAACAAGAATGTCTCCCAAAAGCCAAAAGTTGCCTCATTTGAAAGAAGCCCTAAATGTGTAAGTAGGAAGGGCAGAAGGGCAAGGAAATGTGAGGTCAACATTGGAACTCTATGTATGTTTAATTAAAAGCAATGCCCACTTTGTTCTGCGCAACTTTTTCCCAAGTAAGCCTGCTAATCAGTGAGCAAAATGAATAAGGAAACCATGGTGTGTGCATTTGTGCATCCCACCTTTGTTTCATGCAGCAATCGTGTGGCTCCAACATCCTTTGCATACTCCGCCACATCAAAGTCAATTCGGTCATAGAGTTGATGCTCCTCATCTGTGACAGGAGCCACTGCATCATAAAGGCCAGGAATGAGAATTTTCCCTTTCTTATCCACTAAGGACCCTGTTGGGAAGAAGACATCACGCAATATGAGAGTTGGAAAGAGGAACCAGAATTCTCCAAACACAAAAATATCTGGGCCAAAAGAAGGAAACAATGCTGCTGCAGACTCTGATTCACCTTCCCCAGTATAGAAATTAAGAGCTAAAACAGCTTCTGTCCCATGCTCAAACAAAAAGGCACATGAATGCTTTACTACATAGTTTGGCAAATGTTTCAGCCAAGAAACATCAAGTCCTTTGCTGTAACAGCTAACTTGTCAGACCGATATATGCACAGAGAAGCCCTTCAGGACTTTGCTTGCTCTTATCCAGTCACATTTCTAGTTATTAATTTCTAGGAGGTGAAAATTTACTGCTGTTGAAGTTCAAAGGTTTGCCTGCTGTATATGACCTTTTGGGCAAAGAGAGATCTCAGAGCTTTCCCTAGTTCATCTGGTTTAAAAATCAGTGACTTTTTTTTCCAGTTCTTCTCCACACCATGACATTTTGACACAAATGTCAGAAACTTATATTTGTTAGGCTGCCGTTTAGGCAAGATTGAGAGTTGGTTCATGAAGTAACATATGAGTGAATATGAGCTAGGGAGTTAAAGAAGTCACTGCTGATCCTATACATTTGCTATTCATAGGGCAGTAACTGAAGACCATTCTTGCTGCTGTTCCCTGCTGCCATGTTTTCTTCGCAATTGTTGGTCTCCAATAGAGTAAATACACTGAAACTGCTGCATCGTTAATCAACACTTCTGGTTCAATGGATTTACTCTGAGACTAGTGGATGCAGGCTCTAGGCATTATTGATGGATTGATTGGTATGCTATACCCTACAGCAGGGGTCCCCAACCTTTGGGCCTCCAGATGTTCTTGGACTTCAACTCCCAGAAATCCTGGCCAGCAGAGGTGATGATGAAGGCTTCTGGGAGCTGTAGTCCAAGAACATCTGGAGGCCCAAGGTTGGAGACCACAGCCCTACAGGATGTAGGCAATAAAAGCAACTTAAACCAATTACATTTTGAACAATTCAGCTGCGGACAAGAGGGCAAAAATCCACAACACAGAATGCCAAAGTCAAGCTATGTTCTTTGAAAGTGTTTGCAGCTGTTATGTGCCATCAGGTTGGAACCAACTTATAGTGTCATTAATAGCGCTTTCAAGGTAAATGAAATAAAGGAGTGGTTTTACCAGTTCCACACCCTCAGTGAGTTTTCATAGCTGAGCAGGGATTTGAACCCAGGCCTCATCCGTCACTCTGTCCACTACACCAGTGGTTCTTAACCTTAAGTTACTCAGGAGTTTTGGACTGCAACTCCCAGAAGCCTTCACCACCAGCTGTGCTGATTGGGGTTTCTGGGAGTTGCAGTTCAAAAACATCCGAGTAACAAAGGTTAAGAACCACTGCACTACACCACATTGAGTCTATTTCCAACTGTTTACGTTACTTTAAATTAACTGCATTAAAAAAAAATTGGCCATACTGTAATCCTATTGTTTACATACACTAGCATAAGTGCAATGGCATAAATGAAAGTGGTAAATTGCAATTAATTAAAGAATTACTGGTTATATCATTTACTGCTCTGTGCACAAGGCTAGAAATAAAACCAGTGATTCACTGCTGTAATTAATACTGCCATCTCTTTTGCAGGTTGCTTCCGGTCCCCATCCTGGATGAAAGGCAAGACAGAAATGAGAATGAGAATGATGATGGTCAACTGGGCCCAAAATCTTGGGTCAAGGGCCACACTGTACCTTGGCACCATAATGAGACACTTTTTGTGCCAACTGTGTTCCTTTTCTGAGGCATTTTACAAACAGAATACCACAGTATGGGCCGCATACATCCAGCCTCTTTAAGCAGCAGAGATACGAAGGCATAATTTCAGTGACAAGGAGAGGGGAAAGCCACTTGCCAGGGCTAGTTAGGATTGTCTGTTGATACCAAAGGTATTACATGAACTGCTGAATAGCTCAGAAGCTTAGGTATTGGGCTGTGTAGCCAGAGGCTGGGAGTTCAATTCCCCCCTGTGCCTCCTTGACAGGGGTTGGACTCAATGATCCAAAAGGTCCCTTCAAGCTTTGCGGTTCAAACATTATATGCATTTACTTATTCAATCACACCTTCTGATACAGACAAGCTAGATTTACTGATTTTTTATAAATTGCTACTTTACTGGCAACCTTGTCTGAGACCTCAGTAGCAACTGGTCTCATACAAGAGTAGGATTCGACTCCATGGCTCAGCACAAGCCATAGTTACACAGTTAAAACAGTTGATAAGCAGTCTGCTTGTGACTGCAGGAGCCATATACATACAAAACGGTTGCCAGCTATCTTTTTCCTGTACATGGATCTTTGCCCTCTCAATGAGACTTCAGCTTCTCTGTCAATTGTTAACATTGCCTTTATCTTTTCTTTTTAAAGAACATGAAATGCTTTTTTGAACTACTACTACTACTATTTCTGATGCAGGACCTCGAAGACCCCTACTTCCGAGGAAGCATAAGCTTGGGAAGTTAACAGGCCTTACCCATCAAAGCGACAAGGTCAGTCAGAGCTTCATGGACTGAGCCACCATATACTCCAGAGTGAAGGTCTTTGTCGCTGCATTCCACCTTTAAGGCAACAAAGAAATAAAACTCATGGTCCATGAACAGTCATATGCACTTGATTATTTCAATCGTTCACTATTTCCTTGTTGCTACTAACTTATTCCGACACACCAGTATCAGGGTCAGGGTTAGGTTATGGGTAACTGTAAGACTTACAGATCCTTGCAAATTAATCTGTAGACCTTGTTTCAGAAAATGTACTCAATTTCATTCAGTTTCCCCCCCCCCTTCCAATTGTTTTAAAATCTACCCCCTTCTGTGGTCAACAAGAGTTGCTGGATGGGGTCGAAGAAAGGAAAGACCTCTGGGGGGGGCACCACCTGCAATCATGGGCTACATTTTGCCCACCCTGACTTGACATACTGCTTCAAATTTGCTAAGTTAAGAATGTCATATTACAGACACTGCTACAGATGCTGAGGCAACCTCATGTAACTGTTCAGGAGCCAAGCGCTATCACAAAATATAATACAAAAGTTCACAACCACCATCTGCAGTCTCCTCTTCACACGACGAATGCCAGGTCAGCAAAGACGTGGAAACTTCAAGCTAAAAAATACACAGCTCAACCTGAAATCGTCTGCATACTTAGTTACTTTAGAGTGACTCCTATTGACAAGACTGATTTCTGAGTAGGTATGCATAGGACTGGCCTGTAAAGCTCATTCTAGTTGTCCCAGCTTCTTGGTGCCAAGATTTACTCTTTGATTCTTTACCTCTATGAAGTAATAGCAAATGCCCCTGAGACCATAGGTGATGCAGGGTTTCTTCTTTCCCAGCCAGTAATTATCAGAGATGCAAACGTAGTCTACATCTTTGAGGAAAGTATCTTTTTGTGCAAAAATCAAGTCATCCAGGCCTTCAGAACCAGACTCCTCCATACCTTCTAGGCAAAACTTTACATTAACTGGAATTTCCTACAGGGAAAGAACACAGAGAAGCCTTATCACAAAGGTGTAGAAACAAATGCTTTCTCCCATTCAAAAGATATGCTGCATAAATTCTCAGTGGCTGCTTCACCTAATCAGAATTTGGTTTTAGAACTTGTGTTTAGTTTTTTTTTCATCCTCTTCCCTTCCACCATGCTTTCTGTATCTTTAGACTGTAAGTATATAGGCCAGGGGCCATCTCTCTTTTTAAACCTTTGCACACTGCCAAGGACAGCTTGTGTGTGTGTGTTTGTGTGCGTGCGCGCATAATGTGCCATCAAGTCAGAACCAACTTACAGTGACTCTAATAGTTCCATTCCCACATGGGTTTCCTTGGCCAAGTGAGGAGTCAAACCTAGGTCTCCCGAATCTTAGTCTATCACTCTATCCACTATACCACACTGGGTATTCAAAGGAAATCTCAGGGACATTTATAATAAAAGACAACATGACTGTGACTCCACTGATTCTCCAAGTCCTAGACATCTAAAACTTGGCATACATATGAAGGGGTATGCACTTCAAGACTGCGTCCATTAATTTAAGTCTGGTTGCAACCTGCAGTACCACGTGCATCACAAAGCTGCGAGCTTCCATAACCAACAAAAAGGAAGGCACAAGCATATTTATTTCTCCAGAGCAGTGGTCCCCAACCTTGGGCCTCCAGATGTTCTTGGACTTCAACTCCCAGAAATCCTGGCCAGCAGAAGTGGTGGTGAAGGCTTCTGGGAGTTGTAGTCCAAGAACATCTGGAGGCCCAAGGTTGGGGACCACTGCTCCAGAGGACCTCTAGGTAGCTCCTTATGACCCAGATGCATGGCAGGGGAAACAACATGCTGGAAAATGACTAATAACTTCTGAAACCATCAAAGACAGAAGAGGAGGTGTTGTTACCCAGCAAGAAATCAAATGTCAAATTCCGCAGATTAAATTTTTATCTTAAGTGATAACTGTGATGGCTTAATACAAAGTTCAAGAGTTTAATTTTTTACTGGTGAGGCAGAATGTACAACAGAGTAGACAAGTATACCTGTTTGGTTTGTTGATAAGCCTCAAGGGCATTCAGCCAGGCGAGCACTGGACCTTTGTCATCCGTTGACCCTCGGCCATAGAGCTTCCCTAAAGCAGCAACAAAGAGGTCAGAGGCAGTGGTGATAACAGTGGAATGGAACATCTATCCAGCTACCTAAGTCTCAGTAAGCGGCAGCATATAAGGAATACAGCGCCCCTTGCTTTGTTTGTACATCTCAACAGGTTTATCCTAGTTTTATGAATAAACCATCTGCTTGCCTGAAATCCTAATTACAGTAATCCCTCCATTTGTATACTCAATTAAAACATACATATGCAGATATCACTTGATGACTGTAGCATGAAACATCTATATTCATGGGTGAATGAGCTGTCAGAGATTACTGGCTAACATGCAGCAAGGCTCATAAATTAAGTCAGTTCACACACATTCAGCTGTGAGTCTATAAACTTCAAGTAATCAATGGACACCCTTAAAAATAAACTGCCTGTACAAGAGCTCTAGACAAGGCACGGTTGAGGGACATGTAGCTTTCCTGATGTTGCTGAACTCCAATTCTCCCCAGTCTAGATAATCCTGCTTATCTTTTATTTATCACATTTATATTCAGTTTTTCCTCAAGCCTCCTCCTCACTTTTTCCTTGCAACAGCCCCACGAGGTAGGTCATACTAAGGTCTGTCACTAACCAGCAGTGGCTCTGAGTTATGACAGAAATAGTGCTTCATAAACCCTCTGGAAAGCACAAAATTCCCCACCCTTGGCATAAGACGTTTTGATCTTGATTCTTCTCATCACTATATTCTGCCACACAGAGACCACTGCACAATTAGTGTTAGGTTTGTGTGCAAAATGCATGGCTGCATTTAACACATTTTTCTCCTTTAAGAAGAGCAGCTGCAGAGAATGCCAAACAAGAAGGGACCTTTGGTGTTGCAATTTCAACAAAATGTGATGCCCCCCAAGCTGATACATGTTCTGGAAATAAGCTGTCATTGTATTTCGCAGCAACTTGGCACAACCACTATCCTAGTTGTGGTGCTTTGTATACCTCTGCCTCCTTGCAGTCCCAATCCTGAGCAGACCTCCTATGGATGCTATGTTTTACAAGAAAATACTGGCACATTAAATGCCACATTGCATTTAGCACATGCGCACGCACACACACACACACAAACCCCCGTGACCCATTTTCAGTAGCTGCTCTCCGAAAAAGCCCTGATTTCCCATTTCAAGGCCTTAAGCACGATGCATGACAAACATGCAACAAGACCTACTTCAGAAGAAGCTGACTCAACTGTGGATATTGGCTTAACATTGTAGGGATCCACAGCCTGAATGAACATTGTGTTAGTGTACAAACACTGCATACAGTAGCTGCACCCAAAGGCCTCTTTTAACATTTGCCTGACAGCACAACTCCTGCCTGGGCTATGGATCTCAAGTACACAAGCCCTGGTGAGCAGACCCATGTTAAGTGAGAAGCCATGTGATGTTTATACGAGAAATATGGGAATGAGATGGGAAGGAAGTTGTCAGGAACTTATAAGAACACAAGAAAAGCTTACCCGAGTCACCTGTTTTAGCCAGGAAAGACGGCTGAGGGGCCTAACGCTGAGAGAGGTCCAGAAAGAAAGAACAAGAAACCGGGCCTTCTCGGCAGTGGCCCCTCTACTACGGAACACCTTGCCGCCAGATGTCACCCTGGCACCCTCACTGGGTGTTTTTAAGAGTCATCTAAAGACCTGGCTCTTCAGGCAGGCCTTCCCTCCAGTCAACACTAGATTTTCTTTTCTCTTTAGTTTTTTCTTCCATCTTGATCTTCTAATTTGCTGATTTAATTATGCGATTCTTTTATACATATTTTGATGGTTATATTTGATTGCATTTTATAATGTTTTATACTTGTTTGTAAGCCGCCCTGAGTAGACTCTGTCTAGAGGAGCGGAGCAGAAATCAAATAATAAATAAAATAATAAAATAAAGAGCCCTGCTGGATCAGGCCAAGGGCCCATCTAGTCCAGCTTCCTGTATCTCACAGTGGCCCCACCGGATGCTTCTGGGAGCACACAAGAGATACCTGTCTCCTGATACCCCTCCCCTGCATCCTTTTAAGCCTGGAGATTATACATCCCCATCATGGCTTGTAACCTGCAATTGACTTTTCTTCCAGGAATCTATCCAATCCCCTTTTAAAGGCATCTAGGCCAGATGCCATCACCCATCCTGTGGCAAGGAGTTCCACAGACTAACAACATGCTGGGTAAAGAAATATTTTCTTTTGTCTGTTCTCACTATCCCAGTATTCCACTGGAGTGGGTGTCCCCTGGTTCTAGTATTGCGTGAGGGGGAAAAGAGCTTCCCTCTAGCCACTTTATCCATCCCCTGCATAATTTCATATGTTTCAATCATGTCCCCCCTCAGGCGCCTTCCTCATAAGGGAGGTGCCCCAACTCAGTCATCATTTTAATCACTCTCTTCTGCACTTTTTCCAGTTCCACTATGTCTTTTTTGAGGTGCCACAAGCAGAACTGTATGCAATACTCCAGGTGCGGCTTTACCAGTGCTTTGTACAATGGCACTATAATGTTGGCTGTTTTATTTTCAGTCCCCTTTTTAATGATACTCGTAGGTCAGAGGCTTCCATGGTACACTTTTCAATCTCAAAAGGCCACATGAACTCTTGTAAAAGAGGAATTACTTCATGGTTTGCAGAATCCTACAGCTGGAGAGCTACAGGATTTCATCGTTACCATAATGACAGTTTGTGCCAGCTTAGTCATCAGCCTCTGGATCAAAATCACAGGCTTATGGATACAATGCTGTAATGGATAACATAGAAACTAATGCGAATCCACTTGCTAGGCTGAGCCAGCAGGAAAAAAAAATCAGGAATTCATTCAGCATTTTGGTGTTACTGAAAACAGCAACAGGGAATCAGGATATGCAAGAGAATATTGCGGTGTTCCTGCCACATTCAAGATGCTTCAGTCAACCACCACCCTCTTCCAGCACACTGAATGTCACGTCCAAATGTCACCAAATTTTGTTGGTACTCTGTTTGCTCAGTCCTCATGGGAGTAAGGTTGGCTTCTTTCCATTTAGATTTAACTTTTTCCCCTGGTACTTCTGCAGACCTCAGAGCTCCTATGAACACACCCCTTCCTATTTGTCAGTGGCTTTGCTTTGGTTCAGTTCTTGCTAGCACTCCCCATCTGGGTCCAGATTCAGAGGGAGCAATGCCATTTCATGGTTTCAAGGGAAAATTCTGTTGCAATGGAACTAACCTTAACAGAGATGAGCTGTAAGCCCAAACAAGAGACTCAACCTGAAGTCAGATAAGGGCATTGCATCTAATGCCACCAATTGCAAGGTTACACAGATTGGAAGAAGCAAAGCCATAGAATACCTATTATGTCACTGTCATGAGAGAGATACTGGTGGACTACCTCAGATAATACAGCATAGTTGTTCTAATGCCAAATATAGACTAGTGAGATTACTAAACCAAGGAAAAGTTGTGTGCGGTGTCAAGGAGCAGCAGATATGCCATGCGGAGACTTGGGAAAAAAGGGCCTTTCATGCCCAGGTGAACATGAGCATAACCAGTTTGCTCAAGGCAGACATAGGCTACAGCTGCTATTTATAGCTCAACCAGTGGCCAAAATACATGTTTCCCAAGTACAGGGAGCTTACAATTGAGGATACAATTCAAGAGACCAAAAAAAGAGCACCAAAATGTAAGCAGCATCAATAACTGTTCGGATCTCTAGTTAAAGGGAAAGCTGAATCACTTAAAAGACTGCATTGGATGAGATCAGATTAGACATTTCGTCCTTTTGGCTGGAAATGTATAGGCATAAGCCAGGTATCAGTGTATCTTACCATCTCGCTCCACCAAAGTAAAAGGCTCACTGTCCCAGCCATCTTCTAGAGCTGCAGGTTGAACATCCAAATGGCCATAGACACAAACTGTTTTCTTGCGAGGATCTGAGCCGAGTTTGCCCAGAATTATGGGAGGGAGCGGGATCTCTGAACCATCAGGCAGCTGGAATTAAAAATATCAAAAAGTATTTAGAAGGGGCTTCTTAACAGCAGCTGAAAGAGAAATACAATGTCCTTCGTGGCATTTTCTTCAGGCATACAATGATGTGGAGTGGAAAATGTAATTTTCTTCTGCTGAAGCACGTCCAGGTTCACTCACTCTGCACTGCTTAGTGATTCCATTTCAAGTTGAGAAAAAGCTTTTTTCTGAATAAGAGATACAGAGCTAGTTTTTTTTTCTACAGAAAAAGCATTAGAAAATTCTCCTTTTCAGAAAAGCAGTACCTGGATTGTCTATATATCATGCAGAACTCTATTTGGGTATGTATTCTAAAAATGGTGTTTTAATTCAGGTACAGTCATATTTAACAAAAATGAGAGAGATGTAATTTTACAAATATTCCAGTAAAATAATTTCTACATAAACCTTTGAATATGTCTGAATATAACATTTAAATAATATTATATGGATAAATTAACATCAGCCTGAGGAAATATTTCAGTTCAAAATATTTTGTAGTTATTGGGAAATATTCTGAATAATTTATAATGCACATAAAATTGATGTGGATAATGTCTTTAATTCTTCTGTTTACTAAATCTAAGATATTTTGTGTGCTCACTGAAGGTGACTGTTGAGGAGTAGAAATAAACATGCTAAATCAGATAGCATTATTTAGAGAACTGGAAATTCTCTAGTTCTTTTTCTAGAAAATTCATATCACAGCAGGTACACTGGATTTTAATTTTATAGTATGATGATATCTGCCAAAGTTCAAACAGGTTAAAGAATATGAGGAAAGCTATGCTGGATCAGACCAAATGTTCTATCTATTCACCAACTAACCAGACACTATGGAAATACATGAACACAAAAGCTTCCCTCAGCTGTGTTACTCAGCAACTCCCATATAGTCACACACTGCCTCTGAAACCCTACCTATCATGACTGGCAACCTTTAATAGCTCTATCCTCCGTGAGAAGCAAAGCTTAAGATGAGGTATGATATTTATTACTGATGTCTACAAAAACTCCAAAGTGCTGACCACAGAAGAAAGCCGCCTAGAGTGGTTGCAAGACCAGATAGGCGGGATATAAATAAAATAAAATAAATAAGAAAGAACAGACTAGTGTTCTGTGTACGTTTTTTGGAAGGACTAGAAGCAATTTGCAGAGAAGCAGATTCCACCTAAACTTTGGAAGGAGCTTCTTTACAGTAGCTGTATGAACTATTTGACACTGGAAGAACTGCTTCAGCAAATGGTGGCCTCTCCTTTGCCAGAGGGATTTAAAACAAGATGGACACCAATCAGAGGGGGATGTTCCAATTACATCATACACTCTAATTCCTGAGTCAGATTGTGGCTGCTTCTCTTTCCTTGTATTTGGATACAGTTTCTGGCTCCAACAGGGTTTCCCACTAAAACTTGTTTGACTAGTCTGGTACTCAGGATGTCAAACTCATTTGTATATCAAGATGTCAGGTTCTCCTGGTCTGAACAGGTGCTCATATTTTTGCCAACACTAGAAATTTGGATGAAGGACCAAAGCAGGTGAAATATTAAATAAATAATAGTAAGGGGTTGGGTTTTTTTTTTGTTTAGTTTTTGAAAAAATGCACACTTCAGCTAATCAAAAGAGTTGATAATTATTGGGATCAGTCAGTGAGGAGGCCGACAGGTGTAAGCCTTTTTTTGTACTATAATTTCTCGAATCTTTTTTCTAAAGCTTTTTCTTATAAATTCCCCACCCCATGTATTAGGAGACACAAATTTTACTATCCAGAAAATCCATATGCCAGTGCTTGGTGGGTTCAGATCACACATCAAAAGTGGATGTGGATGGAAGAAGTGGTGGCGCAGGCTTGGTACAGTATCTTCCTTTCTTTCCTGCCCCAGACTAGCCTCTTTCCCAGTTCATCTCCACACTAAAACCCTTTCCCAGCATTCAGAAAGGCAAAGAGGCAGATAGAACCTCTTTCTTCACCTGCTACCAAACACATCTACATTAAGTCAGAGAGAGGAAAACAGAATTTAATTTTCCCTTTGTTCATAGAGATCCTATTGTACATCTTTCTGCCTCGTTATCTGCTTGATTAGCATTTTTCCCAGAGCCAATGAGATGGGTGAGAGTTATGTCTGTACGGTTGCTCATAGAGAGCATCCTTCTTGCCCAAACATATCTCAACTCTTCCACACACTGCCTGTATCCAGAAGCATCAAAAACTGTATACTGGGCCTCCACTGTGTGCAACTCCCCTTGCAATGAACTCAGTTCAGACTGCTAAGCTATAATACTTAATGGACTGTTCCTCTTGAGACATTGTTTTCATTTTCTGGTGAGAGCTCTACCACCCTACTTTTTACTATTAAATCTTTGCACTAAATGATTGCTGCAAAAAAAAAAAAAAACACCACATAATTAAATGTGAGAATGACAGGTAGGAATGATTCTTCCCATTCAAATCTCTGTTCCTCAACCTGCTTAGCAGTCTGGGGCGTATGTGATTTCACAAGAGAGGATGGAGCACGGGAACGGTGTTACCACAGGCCTCTTTCATTTCACATCCCCACACCCATTTAAGAGGCAGGGCCAGCCCTATCATAAGGCACAGCAACGTAAGCACTTCAGGCAACAACTGCCTGGAATTTGGGAGCAGTAGCAAGATGCCAGAAGACAGATCCGTGTGAGCCAAGCGGCTGGCCCTTTCCCTGTTAAGCTAGCCTGTAATCCTCAGGTGCTTCAGAAAACATTGCGCTGTCGACACTGTGAAAGCTAAGATTCAACTATCAGTCTGTGCATGGAATGGGAGTGGGATATAGTATCTTGCCCTCTGGCAGAAATGACAATGTTTCTTGGGCCAGCATTGACTGCAAACTCATCAACGTCCTGGCACAAAGCCAGTCAAGTTTTATCCCATTCCACAGTCAATAGCAGCAATGATTCAGCAGATTGTTTTTGGGCTACCATTTGGCACCTATAGGTAAATACTGCTCTTACACGACCCTGCAATATAAAACTTTGTGTTAAAAATAGCAACACACTTGCTATGGGACACACAGTATGCCAGACACAATTGCCTGTGCTGTTCAGGAATCCCCCACCTCAAAGGAAGCCACACAAACAAATATATCTAAAGAAGTCTCTTAGTTCAAGGTGTTGCAGGACTGAGCCAACACGATGCAGTCAGTTTCTGCAAGGAAGATTTTCGGCTTGGTGCAAAGGCTGGAGCTAAAGAATTTGAAATAGCAAAAGGGGCAAAAAGGCTGGGCCTCACAAAATGAAAAGAGTGGCTGAAATCAGGTAGTAAGCAATTAGAGTGATCCCATTGGTTCAGTGGGGATTTCGTGAGTCAACCCCTGTATAAGTTCCACAGATTCTATGGGCCTACTCTAGTTGTGCCTTACTACTGGATTTATGCCCTTGTCTCAAGAGGGATGGACTTAGGATCACAACTATCCTAGCTTTCTGCAGGGAGTAACAGTGGCACACAGTGCAGTCTCAGTGCTGATTCAAATGCTCCTGGATATTGGCTACACCCAGGAAATCTTAGTTACATTTGGACAGCAGTGAGCCTGGATGCTGTGAGAATGGACTGAGGTGTGGACATGGACAGAAAATTCTTTGCCTGGTACCCAGAATGCTACTCAACATTCTGAAGAAGCAGATCAGGTGCCAGATTTATGATATCTTCCAGCTCCCTCTGGCTAGTCTGTCATGATCACACTTCAATGTGCTGCTGCTACTATCTGGCGAATAATACAGCTGAATCTAGCAGAAGTCTTTACGATTAAGTGAAGAATAAATCTGGTTCTTCATAATATTATATCCTTTTCCAGACTTTATATGGTGGGATTCCAGAAGGCACGCTCCTTTCGCCGCACAGGCTATAGCTGCAACATTTGCAAACATGCTGGTTGAAATCCTGTCATTTAGCAAAGTTGCAACTAGAGCAGGTACATTAAATCAATGGCACTTACAGGACTCACTAAATTCCCACCAATTCCTGCCAAATCAGGAGAACCCCAGGATAAATCTAGCTGCTGAAGGAGCCCAACTGCTCTTCCATTTTTTACTTCAGGCCTTACAGAGAAGGGAGATTCAGAGAACTATGTGAAAGCATGTTTTAAAAAAACAAAACAAGTACCCTTCTGTCTTTGTCTCCTTGAATTGGTGATAACGATTATAGGGGAAGGGAATAAGGGATAAAGCAAAGGAGAAAATGATCTTCCTTAGGTACCTGACTTTACCTCTGCCAGGTAGAAACAACTTCAGAGTGAAAACTGTGTACTGCCAACAGCTGTCAGAAATGAGAAAGACAGGACAATGCCTGTGACCCCACAGCAAGGGAAATGTGAAAGAAAGAAAGAAAGAAAGAAAGAAAGAAAGAAAGAAAGAAAGAAAGAAAGAAAGAAAGAAAGAAAGAAAGAAAGAAAGAAAGAAAGAAAGAAAGAAAGAAAAGGATGGGAGAAAGCTTTTTTTAAAAAGAAGTGGCAGCTTAGAGGAGCAGAGGCTTTGCAAAAAGGTGAGTACTATCTCTGTGTGTGCGTGTAGCTCTCACTCCCTCTGCCCCCCTTTCCCCCTCACACATGCACACCCACACCCACACCCACAGAGAGAGACAACCATTCCCCACTCTCTTTTCTCCCAGCTCCTTCCACTCTCCCTCCCTCCTCCCACAACAGGCAAACCACCACCACTGAATCTGCACAGGAAAAAATCCTTCAGAAACTTTCTAGAAAAAAAAAAACAGTAGTAGCTTCTTCCCAGGAAGAAAAAAAACTCAGTTTGTAAACCAAAAGGGATGGACAGATTCGATTTAGCCTTTGCATCATGTGAGCATGAAGAATTAATTCAAATCCACATGTTTTAGGAATAGAGTAAATCCCAAAAGTTTCTGTTCGCATAGTTACAACCAATGTTTCTCCCTCTGGCTTGCATGTCTCCTTGACCCCTTTTCAGCTATAGTAATTCACAAAGCAGAGAAGGAACAGTGGCTAGAATGAAAAAAGCAAGGAAAGAGGCCTCTGGGTTGCACCCACTCAGAGGCTCTACTGCATAAATTCTTGGCTCACCTCCTCATCTGGGTGTGTGGGTGGCTGCTGATGGGAAAGGCGGAAAAGGGAAGCAATAATTCTTGCTGTAACAAGATGATTGTGTGAAGAGGAGGGAAAGAGCAGCATGCAAGTGGGGGATGCAGCTGGGGGTGTGGTGCCATGCTGACGAACTGGCACAAACCTCAGAACCGAGGTTCATGCCCATCCCTAGAGAATACACTAAGAAAATGCCTGTCAACTTCTGGCCCTCCAGATATTTTGGACTTCAATTCCCAGGATGGTTGACCATTGACTATGCTGGCTGGTTCTTCTGTGAACAGAAATACAAAACAGGTAGAGGACCAAAGATTAAGAGACCCAGTAGGAGAGCTTTCTGGTGTCAGTTTTTTGCATTTCTGGAACACCTGGAGCTGAGTTATTAAGCAATACAGCTTCAGATACACCATTCTGGAAGAGGAGATCTCTTTGGATTTGCTATTTGCTTACTTACCTTAGACATCTTCAGTCAGGGATGTTACCTTTCAAATGTTATTGAGACAGTTGCTCCTATCATTCTGACCACAGGCTATGTTAGCAAGGCTGATGGAAACTGATTTCAACATCTGGAAAACCACATATTCTTTACCACTGCTCTAATTACTATGAGAGTTCCATCTTGAATATCATTCAAGCCATCACTATTATGCTGCCATTTTTAAAGGATGGTACAGCATCTCAAGACTACATGAGAGGTAACAATTTCCTACAAAACACTGAACAGGAAAAAGGTTTTTTGTTCAATGAATGTATGAAACCACACATGTCTCCATATTATTAGGATGGCATTCCAGGTCTCCTGACCCTATTTGAACACACACATGTCTTCCTACCTTCTGCTTTCCAATATCCATTAGTTCAGTTGTGCCACCCAATCGTTCAATGTCCTTGGCAGCCACTTCGATCATTCGTTTGACCTCTCCTCTCTTCTCTGGCCATGCTGAGACACTCTGGATTGCCACCCAATCTGCCAGTCGCTAGACATATGTAGTTCAAGAGAAAGAGATGGGGTGAGGAAAATAAACAATGAAATATTTACTCTCAACTTTTGCTTGGCTATGATTGAACAGCAAAGGCAAAAATTTCAAATATGCTGGTGGAACAAAAGCTGCTACCATGTTGAAGAGTATGTGTACAGGAAGTTATACTGACTTCCAAGTCTTTCAATGTTTCAACTGGAGGCCCTCCCCAGATATTTTGGACTTCAGCTCCTACCACTCCAGCAGTATGGACCTAAACTTTGGAAGGCACCAAACTATTTTGCCATCAAGAACTTCTACTGATTTTGAGGCTAAGGTGAATCCTAGTGGAACAGAATGATGGCATACTTCAGTATTCCTCTTTCATGAGTCCTACATTCAGGAAACATCACGGAAAGTATGGCATGGAAAATCTCTAGCCCACAGTTCAAATTCACCACTGAATTTGGCCCACTGACTTGCCTCCTTTAAGCCTCATATTGTTTCCGAGCACCAGCTTCTTTTCAGAAGAATGTCTCCTGTTACATCTGACCAGAGATAAAAGTTAGGATTCCTCTTCAAACAAAAGAGGGGGAAACTCAGCTGGCCCAGAGAAGAGTTACTCCTCCAAGTGTTGTTTAGGCCCTTCATGTCCTGTTTATTATCCTAACTCGGATGGTGAGCAGAACATGAAGCAGGGTTTTGGAGAAGATGCTCCTCTGAGTACTTGTAGAATTGTTTTGCCTGTGCAGATGAAAAAAAACATGAAAAAGGGAACTGGGAAAGCACGTGATGGTTTCAGGTAAGGGAATGCCCCCTCCCAGAAGCATCTGGCCCATCCAACATGTCCCCTGGATCAATTATTATGCTTCTACCCCCAAAAAAGCCTCTTTTGCCCCATCCAGCACATGTTCTGGTCCTTCCAGGCTTACAGCCTTTGATTTACTTGTCTACATATCTCCATCTAACATGATTTTGACAACTGTGTTGATCTGATACCTACAAGGGCAATTTTTGTCACAATACTAGACATTAGAAAGAACTGACTGCTCATCGTTTGTGTGTTCAGGCCACACCCTTGGCAGTTAGTTTCTGTTCTACCATGAAAGTGATTTGTAGATGCAGCAAATGCAACTTCCTTAAGTATTTCTACAGACATGTCTTTAAAAAAAACAAAACCCTCTGGTACTATTTCCCAGCCCTCTGTGCATTTTATGAAATATCCAAGACCTAACCCTGAAAGAAAAGGCAACCCAGTGTTTGGACTGTGCAACCTCAGGTTGCTCTTGAAATGCACTTCTATGCCAAAACAACAAACTTTGTCTCATACAGAAAACCAGAATGCCAGTGAGAATGTAAGAACAAACACCAACAAGCTAATTTACTTTGTGCAGGATTCCACACTCCCACCTCACGTGGCATGGAAGTGTATTGAGTCACCAGAGTCACATTCAGTCACTTGCACTCTGAACTGGCACGGTTCAGAGCCAGAACATGCACACTTTTTAAATAGTAAAGGACGCTGGCCATCCACATCCACAAAGAGTAACAAAATATACAATTTCTCCTCAAACAGCTTATCATCTGTGCATGTTCTATTTATTAGGACAGAGATTCTCACTTTGGTCTATAAAGGAAGAAGGCACATTTCAGGGCCATCCAGTAGCTTAATATTTGGAAATTTGAGGCTCCTACTTCCTTGGTTAGCACCATCCAATATTGAAGTAGCACATGAGTAAATCCTAACCCTTTTTTAGGCCATGGATGAAGAACCTTTTGGACCACAGTTCCCATGATCCCCAATCGCTGCCCACAACAGACAGGGCTTCTGGTCTTGAAATGGAGAACATCTGGATGGCCAAAGGTTCCCCTCTCTGAGGCCAATGTGGGAAGGAAGGGTATATTTTTGCAATTAGTTCCTGGCCCCTTAATCTTGAGCCCTAGAAAGATCAGCCTGCAGCTGCTCTGTGAATCAGAGGATTGCAAACAGCAAACTCTCAGAAAAATTTTCCAAATAAAACACTCCCAAACCTACCCATCAGCTTGAGGGATTCAGGGCAGATAGAACAGTGCTTTGTCAACCAAAGCAGCCCAGCAACACGCCAACAACTTATTTGTAGCTTAGTATACACTGCAAGCACTGATATTACAAAGATCCTGGACTTTAAGATTTTTTCAATGAGGCTACTTACCTTAACATACAGGTCCTGGTGTTTGTCTACATACTCAAAGAGAGTTTCAAGAACAGACGACATCTTCTGATCAGAATAGTGAGGCTGAAAAATCTGTAAAGAGAAGTTAAAAAGGAAAACAGAGAGACAATTCAGATTCGATGGCTTTCAACACTACAGCCTCAGCTGCCAAGAACATTCCTTTCTTTGCTTGGAGTGTACTTTGGTTTTGAACAGATTCGGAATCCAGAACCAAACTGGGCTTGTCAGAGTAGATTCAAATTCTGATTCAGAGCAAGCCTCTAATGAAATGGTTAAAGCTGAAGTTGTGTATTTCTTCAGATTTGCTAGCAATTATAATTCTGAGGAACATGACATGCCTTCAGAAACCAATGTATTTCTCCACAAGCTCTCCATATAAGGAAAACATCATGGTGGGGGAAGAGAGAACAAATATATTTTTGTGTCTATGAGTTTATCTTCTAATCACAATGAATGGTTTACCAAGGCTCTCTAGTCACAAGGCATGTTTTTGAAGGGATGAGGAAGTAATATACCATGTGATCATGTGACCAAGGTACAACACTGGATGCTTCTCTAGAAAACAGTAGATGTTCCGATCCTTTCCCTTCTGCCATGGTATATTCTGCATCCACCATCCTCTCCTATGCTAGCACATTTTCAAAGATTCAGGTGTTGACTGGAAAAAACAAACCAGAAAGACTGGAATTGTTTTTCATTTAGTCTAACTCTTGTGCCTATTCTTCTGAAATTTGGCACATTTATTGCCTAGAGAGATGTCTGTCAAACAGACAACTCTCACACAAAATATCTCCAAACGTTCCCTCTCATTTTTGCTAGAGCTGCACAGGGTGGCCACCAGACATAAATGGGCAGCAACTTTGATGCAGTGCTGTACGCACTGATGCACACATTGATGCAGTGCTGTGCAGGATTGATGCAGTGCTGTGCGCATGCAGCTTACAGAGAACTTTGCCAGGGAGGCAGGTTAGGTAAAGGTAAAGGTTCCCCTTGACATTTAGACCAGGCGTGTCCGATTCTAGGGCATGGTGCTCGTCCCCGTTTCCAAGCCGTAGAGCCAGCATTCGTCCGAAGACAGTTTCCGTGGTCATGTGGCCAGCGCGACTAGACATGGAACCGCCATTACCTTCCCACCAAGGTGATACCTATTTATCTACTCGCATTTTTATATGCTTTCAAACTGCTCGGTTGGCAGGAGGGGAGGCAGGTTAAGAAGCAGCAAAACAGTTATTTCCTAAATGCTGAACACTCTCTTTTAAAGACCCCATGCGTAAAGGCCCAGGATGGTAAACTTGTCATTAGAGATGGGGTATTTATATTTGTCTCCTGGGTGGCTGGATCCTTGGGGCCCACCCCACCAGAATTGGCTGATCTACTTATCACTTCTGGTGTGGCCGGCTGTCATCATTCACACCATGCCAGTTGCGGAAGTACCCTGGCCAGTGCTTCCCCACTTCCTTGTGTTGCTGACCACACTGGTGAGAAGGCGGGATGCTAAGTCTCCCCGCACAGCTGTTGAGTGGTCACCAGCACAGGGAGGTGGGGAAGTGCTGGCCGGGCTACTACTGTGACTGGTGTGGTGTGAACAACTACAGCTGTGCACACTGCATCATGAGTGATAAGTGTACCAGCTGGTTCTGGTGGGATGGGTTCCAAAGGGCCCGGCTACATGTGGTGGCGATATCTGTATTTGTCTCCCCCACGAGATGGATATGAATATCCCATCTCTACTTGTCATGTTTGATCCTCTCAGAAGGAGAGACTATCACTGCACATTTCATCAAGTTTGGTAAGAAACATTTTAAATGTATTCGCAAAGGCAAAATATTTTAAAGGTTATCAGTAGATTTCTAGATTTTTAAAAAGCCTAAATTTAAAGGTATGCAACACACACAAAATATGCACCCATTTGTCTGGATTTGAGAGGGATAATCCATTCATCGTCTGGTGGTCTCCAAGCTAGTCCAACTGGGTTACTTTCTCCAAATTGGGGTCCCAATGAAATATTGCCATCAGTGCATGTCTCTAAACTGCAGTTCATTCAGCTTGCTTTCAATCTGCATCTCTGCAATTTTCAGTAAAGCGAGGAAGGAGAGAGTTCACTATGAATCATTCTACAGGTCACATGACAGGAGTGAGCAAAGCAAGGAAAGCTGTGTCAGCTGTCCTTT
This sequence comes from Pogona vitticeps, assembly GCF_051106095.1. NCBI lineage: Eukaryota > Metazoa > Chordata > Lepidosauria > Squamata > Agamidae > Pogona > Pogona vitticeps. The sequence continues at coordinate 172,626,218 of NC_135786.1, forward strand.
TTTAAATACTTAAAGCTCTGCAGTTGCAGTGGAGATTACTCTGATGACAAGCACTGTGAGGACACAGAATTTAAATACAGGCCGTTCCATTCTGGCACTCTTGCATACAGCCTACCAATTTCCTCTGGGGAGTGTACTGTGCATGAACTATACAAAGAAACAGTTGAGAGCCAAAGACACTTCTGCACATGAGAGCAAACTCCCAGTTACACAAGAAACATCAAATTAAAGGTGTGGTCTTAATAAAAATCAGATGGTCAGCCGATCAGTATTATTTTCTCATAGGAGCAGAAGAAAGCCAACCTTGACAAATATAACGATTCTGTGAGTGCATATTCCTGCAGTGTTCAGTAGCTTACAATTCCCAACCAACATTTTGACCCAAAGTATATTGAAGTGAATATCCACTGAAGTCATAGAGCGGTGGTCCCCAACCCTGGGCCTCCAGATGTTGTCCGAGTTGATTTACTGGTGTAACAGGAGAATCATTACTGGCAATACAGAGAGAAGGCTAAGTCAACCATGAGAAGGTTCCCCTCCCACTGCTCCCATGACATCAGGACCCATAAACGTATGATACCTTTCCCTTCACTGAAGCCTCAGAAGATGAAAAGAGTGTTGTCGACCAGGATGATCTTACTTAGACAACAGTGGTCTACTGCAGTGGTCCCCAACCTTGGGCCTCCAGATGTTCTTGGACTTCAACTCCCAAAAATCCTGGCCAGCAGAGGTGGTGGTGAAGGCTTCTGGGAGTTGTAGTCCAAGAACATCTGGAGGCCCAAGGTTGGGGACCACTGTCATAGAGAAAAGAACTGTAGACTTATAACCTAACTTTTCTCCCCCATGGTGACCCGAGATTGAAAGAGGGGAGATGGGAAAAATATTTAGCTACACCAAATCCAGCCCAGCAACAAATTGTGATAGGAGTTAATTGTAGCCATGAAACTCGGCAGGCTGAGTGCAAGACCAGGGTAAATCGCAGCCCAACAAAGCTCCTCCTAATCACTGAGTCATGCTTACTTAAGAAGTGAAGGACCTGCTGGATTTGCTCAGCTGACTTCTAGTATTCCAAGGAAACCCACAGGCATTTCAGTCCAGTGAACACTAAAAAACAAACAGCTGTATCCAAAACCAGAAAGGAACACAACGATACTCTTTGGATTTTAATTTGAGATATACTTGTTTCACAGGAAGCTGCTGGGGAGAGGGCTGATCACATGATTTTTCACATTTGGTTTGTGCTAGCTTAGAAAGTATTATTTATTGCAACTCACACTAGGCAAACAGGTTTCTGAACAGTTTATACTTTCAATTGCTCTTCTGTTATCACACGCTGATCTGCTCTAGAGTGTCCCTGCAACAAAGCATGTAATTGTTGAATTCATTCCTTGGCGGTCCCACCTACTCACATACTCCACTGCGCTATGGAGTGTTTTAAAAGATTTCCATATATTTTCAAAGGTCAGCAGTTTTACAGTGCTAAAGGTAGAGAATAATTCAGCAATGAATATGATTGGAATCAAGTCTACACACTCGCCATCAACTGAATGCATGCCAGAATCCTCATCCTTCAGATTTGGGGCAAAAGCACAGCAGCATGGGGTGTGTCTGTGTGGCCTTAAGCTCCATGGACAGCAATTCTTCCTTCACTGGATGGCAAGTGTTGATGCTCTTTCTCACAGTGCTTTTCCAAGCAAATAACGTGGAACAGGAAGTCCCAAAATGAAAGGTGGACAAAATGCAGGACACAGCTTCACCTTTAGGCTGGGAAGCCATTTTGACAGAGGGAATCCCCTTTTTGGCACTATGTCCAGCTGGATCTTTACTGAGAGAAGAGGAACCACTCTGCATTTTTCTTGCTAGACCCACTTTAGTTCCAACAAGAAGATTAAATGGATCAAGAATCAATTTAATTCTATGGCTGGGAACGAACTGGCAGTAGACTTGATAGTACTGTTACCTGTAAGGGCAAAAAACATTTTGAAGACTCAGTTGGACCATGCCGGCTCTCAACTATACTCCTATAATAATAACTGTGCCATTGAGTCAATCCTGACTTGTGATGACTCCTTCCAGGGTTTTCTAGATATGGTGGTTTACCATTGCCTTCTTCTGGGGACATCCTGGGACTGTGTAGCTCTCCCCGAGGCCACACAGGCTTGCTCTACTTGCAGGAGGCACAGTGGGCAATTGAAATCCCAACCGCTTGCTCTGCAGCCAGGTGCCTAAACCACTGAGCCATCCAGCCAGCTTAATCATACTTCTAAACTTTAACAATTATTCTCTAGAGGTTAATTCACAGTTTTATTGAATATTTGTAAACGGATCACATGGATGATGTCCTGTGCCTCTTTTACCCCTTGTCATTTCATATTCTGCCCTCAAACCCTCTATATTTCCACCCCTACGGCTTTTGCTTCAAGTTTCAACAACAGGCAGTTCCCCTGTATCTCCCCATCCTATTCCCCGTTTCTCTCCCGCATCCTTCAGTCTTTAACTTTGTTCTATAATAGTTAACCACCTGTTGAATGGTAATATACAATTATCGTTTCTGTTGGTGGGGGCGGTGGAAGAAACAAAGAGGCATAGCCCTTCATGTTTACAGAGAATGTTACAATTCCCAGCAGCATTTTGAAACCTGATTATTAAAGTATCATAGAACCATGGCTCACACTTAAGGCTTACTCTATTTGTTATTCTGGCCTCCAAGGGCATCTTCAAGGTAGTTCCCTGCCATCAGCACTGCCATCTTGCACAACTGATAACCAGTGCATAAGCTTTCAACAATTTATACTAGAAGAACAAGAAGGCCAAGAAAGGAGAAAGCTTTCAGTTGAGATACTAATACACATGACGTACTTTCTCAAGCAACAACAACAACAAAGCACTACGTTTAAATGGAATTTTCTCTCAAATAAGTATGCAAAGGATTGCACCCTATACAGCAGGGCAGCATTTATTGGAAGCAACAACACTTTTAATGGAAAAGCTTGTGCAATATGCATTGCAGGAAGTTTATGAAGACACAGATTTATGTCCTCAATGAGCAATGGAACTCAAAAGGGTGACCCCAAGCCAGTCATTCTCTTTAAGCCAGAACCACCTCGTAGGGTCGCCAACAGAATGACATGGGGTACTCAAGAGCTTAGCAGAAGAAAGGCAAAGTATAAACTTAACTTCTATTATCACTAATAATAATAAAGATGTTTGCACATCACATCAATCGATTCCTTTTTCTTTTCAGTAACAACACAATTTACGAAGTTTAAAGGGGGGGGAAGTGTCCCTGCAACATGCAAGCAGAAATGCACAGAGTTCTATGAAGCTCTTAGCATGCAGGCAGGCAAAAAGGGAGGTAATAGCAGCACAAGAGGAAAAGAAAGGAAAAACTGGAAACACAGAGAACAGAATGTTACAAGAGATTACTAAAAAAGAACGAGAGAAAGTGATGGGAGGGCACAAAGAGAAGGCAGAACAATTCCCAAATACATCCAGGATCACAGTGGACAAGATAAGAGGGCACAACAAAGGGTAAATGTTCCTGAAGCGGCAAGGCATTTATCGAGTTGTGCCAGGTATTTTATTTAGTTGTTACGTTTATGTTCTACTTTTCTTCGAATGAGCTCAACAGGCGCCTGCTTTTCCCCCTGAAATTAGCCTCGCCCAAACAACCCAGGGATAGAGGAAGCCGTTCAACAGGGCAGGGAGGAAGGGGAAACGGCATTGGGGGGGGGGGGAGAGAGAGAGAGAACTGGTTGGAGGTTCAGGACTCAGCGGGGACTCGAAGCCAGGCTTCCAGCCTCCAGGCGACCCCTCCAACCGCTCCACCACACGGGATCACTTGCACACCCTGCCCAGTGCCCATGTGGCGATTCCGCTGCGTCCTCCACAGGCAGCCCTCCCAGGCGGGCTAGTAAGCATCCCGTCCACCCCCAACCGCCTCCCCGCCTGCCTCGCTCAAAAGACTCCGATCGCTCCACAGGCCCGGATCCCCGTCGCCTTCAGTTTCGGGCCAGCAGGACCCTCGACAGCCGAAAAATCCAGGGCGCGATGCCTTGCGGTCAAACCGGTCTCTGGGATGCGTCCTCCGGGAGCATCCGAAGCCCTTGCGAAAACACGGGGCCTCGGATCTGGCCCTTCTGCGGGCGCGGGGGTCCATTTATGCATCCCTCGTCTCGCCCCGGCTCACCTGGCGGATCGGGGCGGGCCTCCATCGCCGGCCATGGAAGCTGCGGCGAATGAGCGCCCCGCACCCCCTGGACAGGATGAGGGCGGCAGCCATTGCTGGCACCGTCCGAGGCCCGGGGGGGGGAAAGATCCGGGTGGGCGGCCGGCCGGCCGGCAGCAGCAGCCACGGAGCGGCGGCTGCAGCTGTCGGACGAAGGCCCGGAGGTGGGAGGGGAGAGGAAGGGATCAGAAGGGAAGCGCAAATCCCCGGCGGCTCCTCCTCGCCATCTGTCCACAGAGGAGAGGAGGACGAGGAGAGGGGGCGGCGGCGGCACGGAGAGGATCATTGCCAACGTGGCTCTGCTGGAGCCGGATTCAGCCGCAACCCTCCCGCTCAAAAGCCAAAGACCGGCTCTTTCCTCGGCTCCCTCTGGGCGGTGCCACCCGGCTTGAGATGCCGCTATGCCTACTCACCCGGTGCAATACAGCGACATGCAATGCAATGCCGCCACGTGAGGTCCACCAACCACGAAAGGCACTCACTCGCCGGCCGAGGCGGCCCTGCTCCCGGCTTAAAAAAGCTTTCCGAGGTCCCGCCCCTTCGGGGAACCGCGCTGAGACCAATCGGAGTCTCGGTGGCCATCGATTGGCCGCCAAGCCGGAAGGAACGCGGGCCGGAGAGAGAAGAGGGAGGGGAGGAGTCGCGTGACTTTTGAGTTAAGTCGAAAAGAAGTCAGTGAGCCTCTAAAAGACGTCGGGATTTAAGCCGGCGTTTCTTTGCCGCCTGGGAAGTTTCGAAGGAAGGTGGGATTCATCCAGAGAAGGCAAAGTCCGCACTTTGATAATGCCAAAACGCTAAAAGTTTAGAAGCGAGGCGAGCTACCAGCCCTCTTGATCAGGCAGTGAGGGTATAAACATTTGGGGATGGGGTGGAAGCGGATGGGCTCCCAGAATCGAGCCAGATGTTATGCCCATTCTTTTCTTGAAGGCAAACGAGCAATCTGGAGTTTGCCGTTTTGGCTGAGAGAAGCTAGCATTTGACACTCTCATCTTCTTACAGACAGTAGCCTTAGAGTTTGCCTGGACCTTGTGTGCAACTGTCTGTAGCTTTCGCTGAGAAACACAGTCGCCTTGGGCTCGGAATGGAAGTACATGGAGCGTCCAGCAGTCCAGATCTGAGCAAAGCAACAGGTTGAAACCAGATGTTCATCGTAGGTTAAATGATCACTTACCACCAAATTGGTAGACATACGTAGTCGTTTCATCAGTCTAAAGGAGTAGATTGTATCTGCAAAACCTCACTTCAAAATATATTTTTTAGGCCTAAAGGTGCTACAACACTTGTATTTTTGCTGTTGCATTTCCATGTCACACAGGATTGTGTGACAGTAATAATATGGTGTCAATTCAATTCTGACAAATCTGATCCTTTTCTGGGTCTTTTAGGTGGAGAGTACTCCAAAGTGTTTTGGCATTCCCTTCTGGAGATGCCCTGGGACTGTGCAGCTTGCCCAAGGATGCACAGGCTGGATTTACTTGCAGGAGGAACAGTGGGGAATCAAACTCCCAACCTCTTGCTCTGCAGCCAGATACCTAAACCACTGAGCTATCCAGCCACCTGTGTGACATATTACCAAGTTTTAAAAGATTAAAATAAAGCACTATCATTAAGGCTGAAAGCCCAAGGAAGTACTCTGCCACTTGGCTGTTAGTATGCCATCAAATTATTTATGATTGTTAGAGACCATATAAATTATGTGTGAAAGGCCTTATAACTAGTTGCCCTGCTTATGTCTTGTAAAGTGAAGCCATGGCTTCTTTAATCGAGTTAGCCCATCTCATGTTAGGTCTTTCTCTTTTTCTACTGCCTTCCAGTGTTTCAAAAATTACTGTCTTTTGCAGTGAGGCTTGTATTCTTTTTATATGTTCGAAGTCTGATAGCCTCAGTTTAGGGCTCGATTCCACTGACAATAAACTCAGGTTCTGCTGAAAACAAGTTGGATTTAATTTTTAGTGTACACACAAAGCACATGCACACGTGGTCCACTTATTTTGAGGCCCATCTGGAATCAATTCCACATGTACTGTATGTATGCCCCCAACACTTTTTAAAATAATTCCTGATAGATATACCAGATACCATGAATTTTATAAAATAAAAGCACCATGCTTGCAAAAAGTTGGCCCCTGCCCAGTTACCCCCATCACCTGCCCAATCACACTCCCCCACTGCCTGCCCACCACCCATGATGAACCTTGTTTGACAGGCAGTGTTGATATGGTATAAGGATACACGCACTGACACAAATCTTGAAGGCTTTCACAGCCAGGATCCGACGGTTGTTGTAGGTTTTTCGGGCTGTTTGGCTGTGTTCTGGAGGTTTTTCTTCCTCACATTTTGCCAGTCTCTGTGGCCGGCATCTTCAGAGGACACGAGCTATAACTCTGTCTGTGTTCTAACTCCTTTCTTCTGAAGATGCCAGCCACAGAGAATGGTGAAACACGAGGAGAAAAGACCTCCAGAACACGGCCAAACAGCCCAAAAAACCTACAACAACCACTGACACAAATCGTTTGAATTCATGCTGAAGTCCATGCAATGTTACCCCGAATCCAATAGATTCTGTCCCTCTGCCAGTTTATTCCAGTAGTGGGAACAGGCTCTAAGTCATAGATCTGATTTTAAGCAGGGCTAGGCCTGGTTGATACTTTAATGGGAAACTACTGGGCGACACTTAGAATCACCAGAAAAAGAGCAGGGCAGGTGGACCTTCATGAAATCTTAGACAACAGCAGCCAAACAGGATTGATTACACAGTTAAGTGGACAAACTATGTGACTCAGTATAAGGCAGCTTTCTTTGTCCTAGAAATACAGCAAAAGTGTATGCCATGTAGTAGAAAAAGAGGACACAGAGGGGAGGAAAAAAGTATTCACATCCCCAGTTAATCCAAAGTGTGCAGGAGCACGAAAGAAAAGAAAAAAGAGAAGAGACACATATCCAATGCCTGAAAAAAAGAAAAAAATACTGGGAGCAAGTTTGACCATGAAATGACAAGGGAGTAAAAGTCACACCGAAAAATAAGAAGCAAAGAAGGGCACTGAATACATTTTCTGTCTCTGCCCAAGAGAGAGGCTAAATATCTGTGTCTGAAGGTGTGACCCTACAGAATGTTGTTCTGAACCAACATGAACTTCCCTGTCTCCTGGCACTTATGTCACAGTCATCTTTCAAAAAGATCTATTTCTTTATCCCAGGAAGATGTGTTTCAGATGTCACACAACCCTGCTTTCCCCTCACCCTTCTGTGCCATTATCACCACCCCCTTACCTGCCCCTTTCACTGGCATTCAAATTCCTATTTTAAAAAAAGAGTTAGCAAGTGACAAGACTCAGTAAAAAAATCGAATCAGAAGGAATACAGTATATCTATATTAAAATTGTCACTGAATAAGTTGCATTGCAGTTGCAGTCCTTACCAGTGTGAACAGAAGGCAGGCAAAAGAAGTAGGGTTCACGATGCCAGCCCCCCTTGTGCCCCACTCTGTTGTCATCAATGGTGTCATTGGGACTTGCCTTAAAACTGTCTCAGGGGACTGATATGAGCAAACACCCAAGCCAAAAGCCAGGAAAAAAAATAATGTGAATGGAAACGTTTTAAAAAAAGTTACAAGCCCTGCTGCCAGAACTAAATATGCCACTTATTCATGCTGAAAGATAGGATCTACTAGCAATTGGCACTGACAGTGTATAGTGAACAGAATAAACAAGGAAAGGGATAGTGAGAAACACAGGACAAACAATGAGACATGCCCATGTAGTCAGTCATCCCCTGGACTGGCCTTTTAAGGAAGTCAAGCAGAGGGAAGAATACTATTCAGAGTTGATCAACTGATTGTGAAAAGAGAAAGCGGCCTGGATGGCTTCCACCTGAGAATCTGCAGATCATGCAAGTGTACAACTTCTAACCTTGCAAAGCCCTTAAAACGGGTCTCTTTATCAAGGGATTGAGAAGCAGTCAAAGTAGCACTCATCTTTCATGAACTTTCCGGTGAGGTGGTGTCCAGAAAACTACAGGACGTTTAGCCTAATGCATATTCTGTGTAGAAAGCATGGTTAAAGTCAGCACAGTATTATTACGCATGAAGAGAAGAGTTCCCTCTTGCTGAATAGACAACACCAGGCCTTTTGCCGAGGTGAACCCTGCCTCACCAAACAGTGTAGAGACCTTGAGAAACTAGGTAGAGCAGTGATTCAGTAGTCGCTTGGTACGCTTGGACTTTCAAAAAAGGTTTTTTGATAAAATTCTCTTATCAAGAATACCTGAATAATCTCAGCAGTCACAGGGCAGAAGAGTAAATCTTCCAAGTGGAATAAAGAACTGGATAACTGGAACTAGAATTATCTAACTGGGTAAAGAAGAGGGAGTGACAGTTGTAACAATGAAGGTCCATAAGAAGTGAGGCCCTGCCAAGATTTGTATTTAGAATGGTGGTTCTTAGCATGTCTATAAATGTCCTGGCAAGAAGGGCCAACTTTGCTGATTACGTCAACTTATTCAGGGTAGTGAAATCTGAAGCAGAGTGTGAAGAGCTCCAAGTGATATGTCTAAAATGGGCAAATGGGAAGAAATGATAAATCTGATTTAATGCGTAGAAATCTATAGTGAAGTCTAACGAAAGCAAAAGAAACCTCCTTCACTTTATCACATATTTGTTGAACTGAGAGCTGGTAATAAGGAAATGTATCTTAGGCTGAGGTAGAGAAGTCAGTGAAATTTCTGATCCATGTGGCAGCTGGGGGGGGGGAGGCAGATACATCAGGTTCAAATGAATGCCGCAGTTCCCTTCGTGCCTAGCTTGTAAACTTCCCAGGGGCATCTGGTTGGCCATTGTGGAAAACAGGGTGCTGAACTAGACAGGATAGTCTGGTCCGTCTGGACTCTTGTAATGATTAAACTCCTGTTAGCTCATTGGTCTAGTTACTTTTGAGAAATAAGAAAGCAGACAGTAACTTTATAAGAATTGCAAATATAAAAGTACTTACACTGTGTTGGTTTTTGAAAACCTAATTGTGGCTTGCTAATTTTTCATTTTTACTTCCCAAGCTCTGCTTTCTAATCTTCTGAAGATTAATTTGTATATATCATTGGCCAATCCTTTTTCTTTTTTTCAAACCAGCTGGCCCCAGCCTAGCGCTCTCCATCTGCTTTTGGCCAGTTCGTATTGATCCCAGCCACTGTAGCCAATAGTTAAGAACACTGAGATATGTCATCCAAAGCTATTTATAAAGAGAAGCCAGATCCAAATGGATAACAGTGTATAGTATTTTGGCATTGATGTACAGTATAAGCAAAGGAAATGTCTTCCCTTGCCTTTTGGAGCCATCATTAACAAAAAATCTTTATTATTAATTATTTCATGAAGTTGCTTGTTCGCCTGTCTGTTGTGTCTCTCTTATGGAAATTAAACTGAGCGTCTTTTTCTCAGTTCTTTCTCTGCTAGAGGTGGGACCTCATCACGGCCATAAAGTAACTGAAGAAATGAATTTATATTACTTTTAATTATCATGAGTAGCAACTTGTGTTCATTGTTTCTCAATACACGACTGCTTCTTTCAGTATTCTGCATTGTATGTGTTTTATGATTTCCAGATATAACCAAATAAAGGAAGGATATATGATGGCATGTTAAAGACTAGCAGGTTTATTTCAGTGAGACTTCTCATGGATTGCAGCTTACTTTCTCAGACACATATTTAGTCACAGAAACAACTAACTTTTAGTGTTGATTACATAAGCACCTTGCCCATAAGAAGGGTAATTACAGTGGTGCCCCGCATTACGATCACTTTGTTTAATGATAAAATCGCATTATGATGAACTTTTTGCGATCGCTTTTGCGATCGCAAAACGATGTTTCCTATGGGGGAATTTCACTTTGCGATGATTGGTTCCCTGCTTCGGCAATCGATTCTTCACAAAACGACGATTTTCCAACAGCTGATCAGTGGTTTCAAAATGGCCACTGGGTAAATAAAATGACTCCCCGCTGTGTTTAGGGACGGATTCCTCGCAAGATAGGCAGTGAAAATGGCCGCGCAATGGAGGATCTTCGCTGGATGGTGAGTTTTAAGCCCATCGGAACACATTAAACAGGTTTTAATGCGTTTCTATGGGCTTTTTAATTCCGCTTTGCGATGTTTTCGTTCTACAGCAATTTCGCTGGAACGAATTAACATTGTAATGCGAGGCACCACTGTATAGGTGAATATATGGCTATGTTTGAGATGAAAATAGTTTTGTTTCTGGATGTTTCTTCTTTCTGTTCCTCATCAGCTTCTGATTTCTTTCGTACAGACAAATGGCTATTCCAAGAATGAAATCTCAAGAGGCATCAAACCAAGAAAATATCACCAAACTGAAGAGGAAAAACAGCCACCCACAAATAAAATATTTCTGCCATACATTAAAGCGGTCACTGACTGCATGGGGAAGCTTTTGAACACAACCTACAAACAGTATTCAGGCCCACCACAAAAATACAACAAATGTTACAGTCAGCAAAGGAGAAAAGAAACCCCTTCACCACTTCAGGAGTATACCAGATACCTTGCAGTTGTGGCCAGGTATATATTGGAACCACAAAACGCAGCACCCACACCAGAATCAAAGAGCATGAGAGACACTGCAGACTAAAACAACCTGAAAAATCAGCAGTAGTTGAACATGGCCTGAAACAAGCTGGACTTCTATTTCAAAATACCGACGTACTGGACAACACCAGCAATAATTATGTTAAACTGCACAAGGAAGCCATTGAAATCCATAAACACCAGCAGAGCTTCAACAAAAAAGAAGAAAGTCTAAAACTCAACAAAGCCTGGCTCCCAGCACTGAAACATACAGCCTGCAAAAGGTCAACGAACTCTACCCAGCCACAAGGACTAGTGATCACTGCACACAAAAGACCCACTAACGACACCCATCAATCACAGTGACAGATCACCTCCCCCTTATCACAACAATAAACCCACAACAAAAAACATGCTGATCACCATAATCACCCAATGAAAAGGACAAAAGCTGATCCCACAGCTATAAATACTCAGCTATCCAACAAACTGCACCAGAGCACAGAGTTCTGACCCCTGTCCTCTGAAGATGCCAGCCACAGAGACTGGCAAAACGTTAGGAAGAAAAAGCTTAAGAACATGGCCAAACAGCCCAGAAAACCCACAACAACCTTCTGATTTCTTTATTTGTTTTTAATGTGGAATGAGCTGGTATAGTTTGGAGCATCAGCCTTCAGAGCCAGGAGTTCAAATCCCAACTGTGCCTTCTAGGAAAAACATAAGCTGAGATCACCCAGAGCATGTGTGGCTGACAGATTTATATCCCGTTGCTCCCTTGGGGTTTTGGCAAGTTGCATGGCTCCAGAAATTTCTCCAGAAAGGATTGGTGAACCACTTATGAGTACTTTATATGTAGAAAACCCTGGGAAGGTTGCTGTCAGAATTGACTTGATAGCACATAATTATTAATTACTCATTCATGTTAATACTTCTTCATTGGTTACTCTTGCAGACTAAGAAATGTTTAGGATCCTGTGATGAATCTATATGGCACTGAAGTGGATTGTTTTTGTTATCTGATGTATACTCTCAAAGAAAATAAAAGTTGTTTGTTCTCTGCATTTATATCTTGCACTTCTATTCACCAACTCCAGCCCGTGAACAAAATAAATTAAGAAAAAGAAACATGCTCAAAACTGTGTTCAAAAAGCAGTATGTTTCAAAAGCAGGTCCACTGCCATTGAAAAAGAAAAAAAAACTGCATCATGTAAGAACTGAAACAGTCCACAAGGGGGCCTCTTGCCCCTGCAATGAAAATTATTTTTTAACTTCCTCCCTCAGCAGAGTCAGAAAGATACAGTATTTATTTACAATATGTGTGTACTATGCTGTAAAGTTGGAACCAATTTATAGCAACCCTAATAGGGCTTTCAAGGTATATGAGATATTTAAGGGGTGGTTTTACCAGTTCCCCTCCCCTAGTGAGTTTCCATGATTGAGCAGGAATTTAAACCCTGATCTCTAGAGACCTACTTCATCACTCTATCCACTATACACCATCCCTTATTACAGTAGATGGATACAAAGATCCAGACTCCTTAAAGTAAAATAAAATTTAAACCAGTATGCTTTCAAAATAGTTTTGTGAGATATTGAAATAGTAAATTTCAAAGCAAACATAGTTGCCAGATTTTATTGCTGATTTAAACAAAATATTCTGCAACAATAGAAGGATATCATGTTTAAATCAATTGTACTGCCCTGGTCTAATTTTTTAAAAATCCTTATTAAAGTGGGCATTGTTACTTTTCTTGTAAACTGTTCAAGCTGAAGAGCAAAAACTAATGGAAATGTAACAAAATCCTATACAGAGTAAAAGGAGATGTTTTAAAAAACCAGATACTTGTAGTGCAATCCTGTATGTGTCTTGCCTACTCAGAAGTAAGTGTTGTTGACTTCAGGTGTACATACAGGATTGCAGTCTGTGTACAGTAGCTATGAATTAGGTTACTGAATAAGCTCCCGTCACTTTGTCCCAGCTCCTCGCCAACCTAGCAGTTCGAAAGCATGTAAATGTGAGTAGATAAATAGGTACCATATCGGTGGGAAGGTAAAACGGTGTTCCCTAGTCACGCTGGCCATGTGACAACGGAAACTGTCTTCGGATAGGCGCTAGCTCTATGGCTTGAAAAGCAGCATGAGCGCCATCCTCTAGAGTCGGACATGACTGGACTAAAAATGTCAAGGGGAACCTTTACCTTTACAAATCCTCACAGTGTGAATTTGTGTAAGCATATGCAGTTGAAGAAGGAGGAAAAGAGAAAAAACATGGCAGGACCTTCATGGTGATGGCCCTACAGTTGTGGAACATTGTTTTCCAATTGGAATAACTTGGCTTTTTAACTTCTGGCTTTCAACTGAACATAGGGTTTCAGGGCACTAGCTGAATTCTTACTGAACTGCTGTGCTTCTCTGGGTTACCAGGTGAGGAAACAAATCTTAGAGCAAATAAGACTGGAAGAGGGGGGGAAAGTATGTATTTGCGAAGGCTTTCATGGCCGGGATCTAATGGTTGTTGTGGGTTTTTCGGGCTCTTTGGCCATGTTCTGAAGGTTGTTCTTCCTGACGTTTCGCCAGTCTCTGTGGCTGGCATCTTCAGAGGACAGCACTCCGTGCTGTGGTGTAGTTGGCTTGAGAGTGGAGTATTTATGGCTGTGAGATAGGCTTTTGTCACATCTCCACAAATGGACAACACCAGTGCAGGGCCTGGTGTGTGTGTGTGAAACTTCTCACACACCATGTATGCCAGTAGTGGCGAACCTTTTTGGGCTTGTGTGCCCAAACTGGAGGGGGGGGGAAGACCAGCAGGTGATGTGCTGCTGTGGCGACAGCAGTGTCGGCGGACCTAGAGGACACGGAGGTGGTGGCGGAAGGGGGAATCCCGGCATGGAGGTGCCTCAAGGCCCCTCCGCTGCCAGCACCAGTTGCTCCGGATCTGCCTGCTGAAGCGCCAGCACCGGCTGTAGCCGCCTCCTGAGGTTTGGCTGCACAGGGGCAGGGGGAGTAGCGATCTGGCAACCTATGGCTCCAGCGGAAAGGGCTCCACCTGCCAGCTGTGGCACGCGTGCCATTGGTTCACCATTGCTGATATATGCTATAGGTAGGGCTGCATGGGATGCAAGTATTACAGGAATGGTGGCAACTGTAGTTGCTGGCCATCTCTTGAAGCTGCTTCACCGCCACAAACACAGGGTTTTCCACCTGCTGGTTGCCATTTTATCTGGATAGCCAGGTTTTACTTATGTTCTAGGTTCATTTACCTGACTTCCTTCATGCCCTTTTCCACAATAACCAGGCCTTGAAGAAGTTGGCCTGTCCTAAATCTTGCCTCTCCCACTTTTGTGACATCACATGAGCCTTTTCCACAAGGACCCGCCATTTAATTTCAGATTTTGGCCCTAACATTGCAGGAATAAGATACTGTTGACTTGGCAGTCCTCAAAGAAGCTAAATGTTTCCTCATGAGTTTGTGTCACGAAAAATTATAGGCCTGAGTAGAATGCAGTATATTATTTATTTATTTATTTATTTATTTTATTTATATCCCGCCTATCTGATTAATGAGAACCCATAATGATCAGGTGTGTTAAAACTGAGTCAGGATGACTCAGCAATGCTGATGCAAGGATAATGCAATCTGTAATCTGATTGGGTACAAGCAAACCTGTATGTGTATATAAGTGTGAATTGTACAGTCAATTGTATCTTCCTGTTTGAAGATCACTTCTACACGTTATGCTGCCAGAATGCTGTAAATAATGCTGTAAACACACGTTGCTGAAGGAAATGCTGCTGGACTGTGCGTGAGTTATTTCTGGACTGCCTGGACTGTGATTTCCGCTGCTAAACTGCTAAGAAACGCTAACAGTTTGTTTAGCTGTGACCAGACTATGCTAAAAATTCTGCATAAAAATTTATTGGCTGAAATCTTGTTGCTTAGCATAGTAAATCACACTAGAGTTGGCCCACTGAATAAGTGGAGCTTTCGTGAGTCACCCCCTTTTACTTCCATTGAATCAAATGGGCCTACTCTAGTTGCAACTTACTGTGGTAAAATAACTTTCAGCTAGAGTAGGAACATTTCAATCAATAGAACTTATAAAGGAGCTGACTCACCAAGTTCCTATGGATTCAGGGGGCCTGCTCTAATTCTGACTTACTATGCTAAGCAACAGGATTTCGGCCATTGTTTTCTGCTGCTTTTGGGTACAATTTTGGTCTGTCCTAGATGCAGCATTTGCACCACCTTAGGTTCCCTTTTTCCATTCTAAAGGAAATTAACCCTGAGTGCTCACTGGAAGGACAGATCCTGAAGTTGAGGCTCCAATACTTTGGCCATCTCATGAGAAGAGAAGACTCCCTGGAAAAGACCCTGATGTTAGCAAAATGAGAAGGCAAGAGGAGAAGGGGATGACAGAGGATGAGATATTTGGACAGTGTCACCAAAGCTACCAACATGAATTTGACCCAACTCCGGGAAGCAGTGGAAGACAGGAGGGCTTGGTGTGTTCTGGTCCATGGGGTTACGAAGAGTTGGACACGACTAAATGACTAAACAACAACATCAACAAAGGTTCCCTTTTAACCAATGATATTAGCAAAAATTCCCCTGAAATCCAGATGGCATTCCTCTCATATACAACATTTTTTACAGTTCCTGGGACTTTTCGTCTCTCTGAAACACCTTGGTTTAATTTTATACTTTGCTTTGTACTGGTATCAGTGCTTTCAAATTTTGATCAGAAAGTAAACCTTGTGCTTATCTGGAAGGAGAAGCAATAGAGGAGAAAAGGCAAATAGACGGGAAGAAAGGAGCCCCTGTCACAGCACACTGATTGCCATGTCAAAAGAAAAGAAAGTGAAAAGAGGAGGAGAGGGGAGGGAAATTGTGGGAGAAAAGGCATCCAAAACCTTTAAAGAAAAGGACAGGAGATTGAAGATAAGCACAGTGTTGAGGAAAGCCGGAGGTATCTTCCTGCAGACAAAGGAAAGAAAGAAAAAGGGACAGGTTAATGAGATTGCTATCAAAGGAACTGTGGAGGAAATCAACAGAAGCAAAAGAACGGCAGAAGGAGTGTGATGGGGGGGGGAGTGCTATATCACTATCATTAAAACACACACACAAAACAACAAAACAAAACAAAAGCTCCAGCATTGAAATGGATTTCTGAAAGATTTCTTAATGAGCGACTACTAGAAGCTCTGTGCAGGATTTGTTCTCTTAAAAGGACATGTGGACTCAAATAATGGTATGTTCTGTACTTCTTAGACGCTGAGTGTTTAAAAGGGGCACAGAACAAAGTGCTTAAAATGCTTCACGTGGAAGAACCCTTTCTGAGGACTCAGTCCTCAAACATGATGGATAAATAACTTTTAAAATAGAAATATAAATAGAATTTATTTATTTATTTATTAGATTTATATACTGCCAATCTAGAATGTATCTACCTCTGGCTTATATACAGTATATTCTAAATGAATAGAAATATATATTTACATTATTAGCTGCTGCAGCCCTTCATGGCCACTGGTACTTGCTTTAATATTGCACTTGGGGATATTCTCCTAGCTCAGCATATGAGCTATTTCTAAGTAATAAAGGAAAGTATAAACTATGTTATCTGATTAAGGTGATGGCAAAAATGAAGGAAGGCACAGTTTAAACAATGAAGAGGCATGGATCGATTATTCTAGATTCAGAGAGAGAGATCGAGAGAGATCTATTATATATACAGAAAGATCTTTTGGAATCTAGAATAATTGATCCATGCCTCTTTGTTGTTTAAACGGTACCTTCCTTCATTTTAGCCATCACCTTAATCAGATATATGTATGTTAAGCTCCTGTGAAGACTGTGTGCCTGAATTCTTGTGAAGGTTGTCTATTGCCCAGAGTGATAGGGACCTTCAGAATTCTCTGCTCAGTATTCAACACCGTATTTTCACCTTTTCTTCTGCTTATTCCCGCTCTTTAGCTTGTACACACTACTCTGTTCTTACAAATAAACTTCTTTGCCAGTTTTATGTGCATTTTTCTAAATGTGTTGGTGATATTTGTTCAAGCAACTGGGTGTATATTTTTGCAGTGGTTTTTGTTGTTACTTTGCTCACTGTTATTGGAAAACTGGCTCATTCTTCTCTGCTTTTGTGTGTGTTTTGCCTAAAGTTGGGGACATTTCTGAATAAAAACTGGGTTTTCTCTTTTCAGAAACAGGAAATAACCCTTTCCTCTTCTTCCTTATAACCTTTGGGGAAACTTGCATAGTAGCTTGTGATGGCTCATTTGCCCTGGGAATAAGTATTACAGTAGATTTTGATTATTTTAGTCAACATGCCTGCCTTTGCTTTGTTCACATCTGAACAGTTCTTTATTAATAGAAACCACCCCTTCATGGATTGCTGTCTTGTCGTGGTGAAGGGGCTTGAGTAATTCAGAGAAGCTATGGGCCATGCCGTGCAGGGACACCCAAGATGAACAGGTCATCTACTTCTGCTTCATTTACTACGCAAAAGCCTTTTACTGTGTGGACCACAGCAAACTATGGCAAATTCTTAAAGAAATGGGAGTGCCTTATCTATCTCCTGAGAAACCTATATGTGGGACAGGAAGCAAAAGTTAGAACTGGATATAGAGCAACTGATTGGTTCAAAATTGGGAAAGGAGTATGACAAGGCTGTATATTGTCTCCCTGCTTATTTAACATGCAGAATACATCATGCAAAAGGCGGGACTGGATGAATCCCAAGCTGGAATTAAGATTGCCGGAAGAAATATCAACAACCTCCGATATGCTGATGATACCAATCTGATGACATAAAGTGAGGAGGAATTAAAGAATCTCACAATGAGGGTGAAAGAGGAGAGTACAAAAAATAGTCTGAAGCTCAACATCAAAAAACCAGGAGCATGGCCACTGGTCCCATCACCTCCTGGCAAATAGAAGGGGAAGATATGGAGGAAGTGACAGATTTTACTTTCTTGGGCTCCATAATCACTCCAGATGGTGACAGCAGCCACAAAATTAAAAGACACCTGCTTCTTGGGAGGAAAGCCATGACAAACCTAGACAGCATCTTAAAAAGCAGAGAATTCACCTTGCCAACAAAGGTCCACATAGTCAAAGCTATGGTTTTTCCTGTTGTGTTGTATGGAAGTGAGAGCTGGACCATAAAGAATGCTGACCACCAAGGAACTGATGCTTTTGAATTGTGGTGCTGGAAGAGACTCTTGAGAGTCTCCTGGACTGCAAGGAGATCAAACCTATCTGTTTTGAAGGAAATCAACCCTGAGTGCTCACTGGAAGGACAGATCCTGAAGCTGAGGCTCCAATACTTTGGCCATCTCATGAGAAGAGGACTCCCTCGAAAAGACCCTGATGTTGGGAATGAGTGAAGGCAAGAAAAGAAGGGGACGACAAAGGACAAGATGGCTGGACAGTGTCATTGAAGCTACCAACATGAATTTGACCAAACTTTGGGAGACAATGGAAAACAGGAGGGCGTGGCGTGCTCTGGCCCATGGGGTCATGAAGAGTCAGACACAACTTAATGATTAAACAACAACAATAGAACCCAAGGATTGGGTGGGATATACTTAAAGATGGTTTGTTTTAATATAACATAAAAGTTAATTCTCAGCACAAGAGTATATTATTTTATAAACACGACACCTGTATGCTGCATATTGGCATAGCAGGAAAAAAGTTAGAATCCCCAAGAAAAGACTATGGATGGAGTATATCCTTTCAATTCATGGGTTCAGCTTCTTATTCAAGTAGGACTTGAATTAATGCTGTGCAGATCAGCTTATCTGCCTTTCTCCAAAAACTGCTTCTTTCTGGAACTTATTTATTTGCATCTTTGCTTCTGCTGCTTTAATGAACCAACCCATTCATTAGGATGCAGCACAGCTTCTCTAACAGTTCCCCAAAGTGTTATTTCCCAATTAATGAGGAAGATACATTTAGTCTTCAATGTTTCATTTATAAAAAAAAAGGATTCTACTGCCTGACAAGTTCACAGGTCTGCCAAACCTTGTGATGTTCCAACTTGGCTGCCAGATATCAGAAAGAAATATTTATATCCTGAAATGCATTTTTGAAAACTGCCTCCTGGTAGGTTTTGGAAAGTTTCATGTACTTCCTATATAAACTAGAGATCCAGTTGTTCCGAATGCAAATGAGAGACACACCGAGACCACATTTTCAAAGACCTGCTTCATAGCTTTATGACTAATGAGACTTAAAACATATTAAGCAAGAAGATCAATAGACCAGTCCGTTCACTCATAATGCGTTAGCAGGGCATGTCCCTTGGTGCCTGAGCTCATGCTGTTTCTTTATCCTTTGCTTGAAAAGACGGCTTTTAGAGAGTGAAGAAAAGTGCCAGGACTACAAATTAGTAACAGCGTCATTGGAGGACTTAAAAAACAGTCTTCAGGTCTCCGTGGGCATCAAATGAATGATCTCACACTTGAAAATGTGGGGGTAGAGATAATGGGGTACCTTTTTGCACTGTGTTTTTGAAAGGACTCAAAAGAGCAACTGTTGCACATGATCTGAGCAGAAATACAGACACTTATCAGTTGAAGAGGAAAATCCTTAAAGGTGCAAGAGTATCACAGCAGGAATTGCCATCGGCTGCTGGAGTTTGCCAATTAGCCTGCTTTGTGTTGTGATTGGTTTTCAGGATTTAAGTGTGGGATTCCTTTTGTAGCCTGATTTCTTCAAAGATTGACTCAGTCACACCTTTCCACCACTGATAGCTGATACTGAGGATGGGCTATCTGTAACATCTGTTTTTGCCCTCTAGGAGCCTAGAGGCAATTCCTGTCACTGCTTCTGGTCCTTGTCGCAAAATCAGGACCACTAAGCTATGCTCTTCATCAAATGAGGCTTCAAGTGGAACTATAGGCAAGGGAATGGCACATTTGTGACATGGAACAACAATCTGAAGGAGTGAATGTAACTTAGTGGGTCTTACATGCCAATTTGGAGACACTGCGCTTTGGTAGCAGTGGGGAACATGTGGCCTTTTTGATGCCATTGAGCTACAATTCCCATCAGCCATGGCAAAAATCCAAACCTTTGCCCAAATAGCAACCTCTTATTAACAGTGAAACTGTCTCTGTCTGCAACTTGCATCTTCTTCTGAAGCTCTGTATTAGGCACATTATCCCATCTTCCCTTGCGATTTCTCCATCGTCTCCTCAGGTCAGGGGTGCTGGTCTTTCTGGAACCCACACACACACTGTCACACTCTGTCACTCATAACATTCTGGCTTGAAAGAGATATTCTGAGCAAACTGAGTTTCCACACAATCGTCAGCTGAGGCATCTTACTTTCCTTACCATCACCACTCCCTATTGCAGCAGTCAGCCCATATTCCAGGCTCAATCCCATGTGTGATAGCTTTGTGGGCATTTGAAAATGGGACAGAGGCTGGAACTGTGTGCCTGCCTTTTGGTTAATCCAGAAACTGCTCTGTTACAATCTCAATTGCACATGAAATGATACATCCAGTTCATGGTGCCCTTCTTGCTTCTCTCCCTTAATGTTATTTTGTTTTGGCTTGCTTGTACAGTAGGATCCCCTTATCCACAGGATCCACATCCACTGATTCAATTATCCACCATCTGAAAATATTAAAAATACAGTATTAAAAGAAAAAATCCAGAAAAAACTATTTTCACATTTATTACCAGAACCAGCCATTAAAGGGCGCCTGAGACTGTGCTATGAATACTTGCTATTGAAGAATAATTAGCATGGTCTATGGCACCCTCTAGTGGCCAGTTCTGACAATGTATGTGAAAATATTTTTCTGTTTCCCCTATCTATCTTGTCTGTCTGTCTGTCTGTCTGTCTGCTATTATCTGAGGTTTTCAGTATACGCAGAGGTTTGGAACCGATCCCCAGTAGATATGGAGGTTCACCTGTATTTAAATGCTCTCATAATGCAGTCTCAATAATAATCAAAATGGAAATATTAAAGCCATTATCATATAACAGTAAGCATGCTAGGAGTATGACTGGGGAAACCCAACATTACTGACCCATTTATCCACAAAGTTCACTAGATGAGTTTGGACGAGTTATTAATCAATCTACCTTATCTTACTTCATAAGCTCATTGAGAAGATTGTGGGTGGAGTTGAGGAATGCATGCTTCCCAAATAATTCATTAAAGGAAGGGTAAAATACAAATACAATAATGTTCAGCACAATGCACCCTGCAGGTAGCACTTCCTTTTAAGAAGTAGCAGATCCTCTTGAGAGAGGCAGTAGAACATTACACTAGGACTGGGAATTGCAGCCCAGGAGCATCTGGGGACACAGGTCGAGAACCACTGTTTCAATAATTAAATGCTGTTAAATTGATGCCAACTGATGGCAATCCTTCTCAGGGTTTTCTTCGTATAAAGTACTAGGAAGTGGTTTACCACTCCCTTCTTCTTGAGTGCCCTGTGTCTCGTCCAAGGCTACACAGCCTTCCTTTTCTCCCAGGAGGCATAGCAAGGACAGTAACACCTGATCTCTGGCTCTGCAGTCAAGTACTCCAATTCAGTATTATACATGTCTAGTCAGAACTAAGCTGGAATCCTATTGCTTCGTGTTGTAAGTAATACTAGAGTAGACCCACTAAATCAATAGGGATGTGGTGAGTCAACTCCTCCAGAAGTCCCATTGATTCAAATGAGCCTACTCCAGTTGTGACATACTATGCTAAAGTAAGACTAAGCTGGTAGTCATTAAATCTAGTTCCAGGTGATTACTTGCTGAAAGCTGACTCAGATTCATAGTGTTCTAAAGAAAATTGGCCGTGGCTCAGTTCTTATATCTTCCAAAACTGCAATGAGAAGATTACTAAATTGTATGGAAAATCCTTGTTACTTTGCCTTTCTTTAAACAGCATGTTTTGAAACCAGCATTTGACAACAGCTTGGGAATGCCCAGATTTATCAGCCATTTCTTAGATCTATTCTTCACATGGAGAATTATTAATATCAGAATATTCCCATGCATTTTTTTTTTTAAAAATTGGTCATTGGCGATTCTGGTACAGGGCTGCTTGAACTGAAAATGCCATAGGAAGTTTAAATCTAGCCCTAGCTGCTGCTGAAAGAGCTGAGTAAGACCGGCAGACAGAGCATCGATTAGAGGTGGGCAAGCTGAGAAAGCATTGCTGGGGGTTGTATTGGTTGCATCTTAATTGGAGAGAGAAAGATCTAGTGAAACCTGCAGCTGTACCGGTGTTGCTGAAGGTAGTGATGGTGGAGGAGGAAGTGGCAGCTATGGTAGTGTTGTTTTTTACTGGAACTTGCAGAGAAGTAGGAGTCATGCTTTGAATTTTTCCAGAGCTAGACGGAGAAGGTTGAAAAGGCATTGCAGACTGAAGTGGAGGATGTACTGAAGAAAATGAGGAAATAGGAGAAAGCTTATTATAAGTCTCTCCTCAACTCCTTCACAACTTTGTTCATCCAGCTCTGGAAAAAATTCCTACTCCCTGCAAGCACCACCATTACTGCCACCTCCTCCTTTGCTGCCATCAGCATCACTACCAGTGCAACTAGCAGTTTCAGAGCTGCGTGGCGCAGTGGTTAAACTGCTGTACTGCAGCCAAAACTGTGCTTATGACTTGGGGTTCAATCCCAGGTAGTTGGCTCAAGGTTGACTCAGCCTTCTATCCTTCCGAGGTCGGTAAAATGAGTACCCAGCTCGCTGGGGGGTCAATGTGTAGCCTGCATAATTAACTTGTAAACCGCCCAGAGAGTGCTTGAAGCACTATGGGGCGGTATATAAGCAGCACGCTTTGCTTTGATTTGCTTTAGATCTTCCACTCCCCCCTCCAAACTCTGATGCATTACCCATAAGGATCACTCCATACAATTCCGTACTACTTCACCTGTAGAACACCTTCACATCTGAGGCTCCCACTTGAGAGATTCCCCCTCTTCTTGTGAAAGATGCTATCAAGCTGATCCTTGGAGGTACTTGCCCTATTTTCAACCTCAGAGACAACAGCCTTTACTGGTGGTCTCTGACCAGGTGGTCTCCTGGGACATGGGATAATCCTAATAAAGGCCCATGCATTTGAAGAAAGGGCACTATAATCCATGCAAACTCTTATAAGAATAAATCTATTCGTCTTTAAAATGCTGCAAGATTATTCTGTTCAGCTATGTATCGGACTGTGATGTAATTGCACTTTGTGTGACTTGTTAAGTCACAGTGACTTGCACTTTCCTTTCCTTTAATGATTGTGGCAGTGGAATTAATTAAAATCCAATAATGTTAAGAAGCAAAACAGAAGGAAAGAAAATGAAAGATGGGGGAAGGGATTAAAAATAGAAAAGGAGGAGGAAAAGGAATAAGTTTAAGAAAGAATAAAAAGTGATAAGGGTGTCAGGAAATTAAACACAGGTTTGTGTAAAATGATTTATGTGCATTCATAGGTTGTTATGTGCTGTCAAGTTGGAATCAACTTATAGCAACCCTAACAGGGCTTTCGAAGTAAGTGAGATGCTTCAGGAGTGGCTTTACTAGTTCCATACCTCTAGCGAGTTTCCATGGCTGAGCAGATTCACACCAGGCCTCTTGAGTCCTAATCCGTCACTGTATCCACTACATCAGTGGTCCCCAACCTTGGGCCTCCAGATGTTCTTGGACTGCAACTCCCAGAAGCCTTCATCATCACCTCTGCTGGCCAAGATTTCTGGGAGTTGAAGTCCAAGAGCATCTGGAAGCCCAAGGTTGGAGACCACTGCATACATCACACTGGAGATAACTTCATATACATATTATATAGCTACATATCAGATCTGTTCTTCACTTGGAGAATTATTAATATCAAAATATTCCTGCAAGATTTTTTAAATGGGTTATTTGCTGATTCTGATACAGGGCCACTTGAACTGAGAATGCCATAGGAAATTTGGATCTAGCCCTAGCTGCTGCTGAAAAAGCTGAGTAAGACTGGCAGACAAAGGAATCATTAGAGGTAGCAGGAGGGCAAACTTAGAAGGCAGTGCTGGGGGTTGCACTGGCTGCCTCTTAATTGGAGAAAGATCTAGTGAAACCTGCAGTTGCACTGGTGGTGTTGCTGAAGACAGTGATGGTGGAGGCTGTGGTAGTGATGCTGGTATCCACTACACCACATTGGAGATAACCTCATATACCCATACGTTTATATAGATGCATAATTATATTTTAATTGTATTTTAATTGTACATATCTTTATTGTATTTTAAATGCTGTAAGCCGCCCAGAGACCTTTGGGTAGTGTGGGCGGCATATAAATGAAATAAATAAATAAATAAATAAATAAATAAATAAATAAATAAATAAATAAATAAATAAATAAATAATAATAATAATAATAATAATAATAATAATAATAATAATAATAATAATAATAATAATAATAATAATAATAATAATAATATCAGAAAAGAAGCAAAAGCAAAAGCAAATTAAAGAAGACAAAATGTTGTGGTACCTTAAAGTCTAACTGCTATACTTTAATGTGAGCTTTCACGGATCAAATCTACTTCCTCAGACATAAGAGTAGGACTACATCACAGCCATCTATACATAGTCCCAAGATAAAGAGATAGTGGTTGGTTAGTAGACACAAGCAGCAAATTAAGTGAGTCAGGATGGCATTTGACACCTAGTAATGTCTGAAGGCCGGTTTGATATTTAGTTCTTTTCCTCTGAAGCTTTGTTCTGTAAAAAAGCAACAGAACAAAACTTCAAAGGAAGCTTTGTAGTTAGCAGGTAAAGAAACCCCTGGCCATAGATCACAACCGCAGAAACAACGTAATAGTTGTGGCATGGCATATAGGGTACATAAATACAGATTGCAGTTACATATAAAGCTACGTAATGTACATTTACATAAATCTATAGATATCCAGCATCAAAATATACATGGATAGGTTAATACACACATACCCTCCCACACTTTTAACGCTGTGACATCCTTTCCCTTATATCTCATATCATGAGTGTGTGTGAAATTCGAGTATGCTGTCTTTGTTTATCGTATGTGCATGTGTGTTGTAGTTTATGCCAGAGAGAGAGAGAGAGAGACTTTGCTATAACGGGACGTTAGAGGTTGCTGGCAATCATTAAATGAGCCCCCATGGCTTCGCTGGTGCTGCCCAGGGAACGGCTTTGCCCCTCAGGAGGCAAGCAGCTCAGAAGGGTCTCTTTCAAACGTGCCAGTCGTCCGGCGAGAGTCTGAACCCGGCTGGTGGCGTGGCGGGAGTGAAGCCGCTACCTTTCCTTCCTCAGGGCTCGTTTCTTCTGGGTAGTCGCAAAAGTTAAGAGCCCGGGCGAGGGGAGCTGCCTCGGCGCTGTCCGGAGAACGCGGCAGACAAAAGACGCGAAGGCGGACCCGCGACGTGGCTTCTGCTGCTACGGCTCCCCCCGCCTTGTCAAAGGGAGCGCTCCCCGGCGGGTCCTCCTCTCTCTCTCTCTCCACCCGCCCCCCCCCGTCTCTCAGTCCTTAGCTTGGGTGGCGGCGGCGGCGGCGGCGGTGGCAGCAGCAGCAGCGCCCAGGGGTGAAGGGAGAGAGAGGGGCGCGCGTCATTTACAGGCTGCGCAAGGAGAGCGGAGCCCCCAGGGTGGGCGCGCTGCCCCGAGAGACGGGCTCCTGCCACGGCCGCCTCGGTCGGTGCTCCAGGTGGGCGAGCCGGCCGGCCACTTTTGCACCGACGGGGCCAGCGGAGGGCGCGTGCCAGCGAAACCCGCCGAAAAGACTTCGGGCTTCGCTCGGGGGAGGGAGGGAGGAAGGGAGGGGGGGAACCGGGAGAGCGCCCAAGGCGGGACCGGCGACCCGCCCGTGGCGCGCGCCAACAAAGGACCCGGGCGCGCGGCGGGGGAGGGGTGCTCGTTGCCGCCCCCCCCAATGCCGCGACCCCCCGGGCTGAGGCGGGATTCGCAGCGGGCAGCAGCCGGGACAGGCGCCGCGCTCGGGAGGGATGCCCGGCTTGAGGAGAATGAGGCGGGGCTCCCGGCGATGCTCCCTCGCCCGCTGCCTCCTCTTCTCGGCTTGCTGGGCGGTAGGGGGCCTCTTCGTCTTCCTCCTGGCGCACGACGGAGGCGGCTTCTTCTCAGGGCGCTGCACCGACGAGCAGAGTCACAGGATCCTGGCCAGACTGGTAGGTCGCGCGCGCGCGGGGGGGGCACGCGGGACGGAGGGAGGGAGGGTAGGTAAGGCGCGCCCCCTGCCCGTTTCAGAGCCGGCCCGTTTGACGGACAGGCGGGTTAGATGGGCGGCAGAAAGCGGGCAGCAGCGATGGGAAGCTGGATTCAGATATGGTAGGAATAATGGTAACTTTGTAAGTGCAGGTGCTCATCATGATAGTTCCCATAGCTATCCCTTTCCCCTAAGGAGGATCCAAAGTAGCAGGCAGCTGGATCAGGCCGTATCGTGGATGAGGAACAGGTCTTCTGTAAAGCGAATGGCTCTTAATTGTCCATTCAAGATAAAGCTATGCTCCAGCACCTCACATTACAAAAGGGATCAGTAGCAACAGCGCACCTGGGGAAAATCTATTCCTGGTTCAGTTTCTGTATGGTTCGCTGCCAAACTCTGAGGGAAAACGAAAAGGAGGGGGACTGGGCAATGTCACAGTTGACATAAATTGATAAAGGTTGATATGAATTGTATGTTTTGCATTGTATTGGATGTCATCTGACTGAATTTACTGTTGCAAGCCACCCAGAGAGTGTTATACACTATGGGGTGGTATACATGTTCAATCAATCAATCAATAGTCTTTGCTAATCAGAACCTCTGTGGGAGGGCTTTGACCTTGAAAGCCCCGACTTTAGCGCACCACAGATTAAGATAAAGCTTTCCTTCTTGACTGGCTGCTGGATATTTGGGGAGATCCAAGACATTTTGGTACCTGAAACGTAGAGACTAAGACAACAGCCCCATTCCCTTTCCATTTGCCAAGCCCACTGGAGCGGCTATATATATTTTTCTTAATACTAGTGAGAAGATAACTCCCTCCAGCACACATGTAGGCAGCAGGACATTTTGGGTGACAGAGAGTTGGCTTCTGCTCTTTGCTACTGCCTCTCAACATCTGGCACTTTACCTAATAGTAGGGCTGGCCCTGGCCAGTGGGTAGAGTCAGACAATTCATGTTAGGCTTCATAGTTGCCATAGGGTTGTTTTTGTTTTTTTGCATAATAGTTTTTACTACCAGCCAAAGGAGGACGAACTGGTGTGTTTTTCTGTCCAAATATCTTGATTGGCATTGTGCAGTACACCTTGGCTGCAGGAGTACCTGCAGCATACCAGGCAGTAAAGGACCATTTTCCTTTCTGAGAGTTGCACTTTGGATCAGAGCCAGGTGTTTACTCAAGAGGAAGTCTGCCATGTGTTTGATTAGTGTTTGCTGCTTCCACATCAGCGTGTACAGGATTGCAGTTCCAACCGCTATGATATAACCCTCTGCTAAATAAAGGCATGTAGGAGAGTGTGTTGCTGAACTTCAAGGATTGTGATGTGTATAATTTTCCTTGGAAGTAAGGCTTATGGAATGTGGCAAGTAAGTGTACACATAGGAACAAGTTGTAGGTATTGGTTTGATTAGGAGAAGGACGGGGAAATATCGGTGTATTGGGAATGTGCCTTGTGGAGAAAGAGTAATGAACTGTATCTAAAAGGCAGGAAAAGACTGCTGCTCTTGCAATAATTTTGATCCTACTTTTCTTGTCTTTGAGGATACTCTCTGTGCTTAGTGTACAGAATGAAAGAAGCTTGGACTTTTCCATGGTTTAGCAGCTCATTATACCAAATGACCTGTGAGCAGAAAAGACATCTATACATTCTTTGGAAAAGTTCAGAACCTGGGGCTATATACAGAGGCAGCAGAACAACGAACATCTACACTAAGAAATATTAATACTGCTAAATCAAATCAATTCAGTTAATAAAATATTAGGATATTAATAACATGATTCTATGCCTGCCAACTTTGAATTAAGTCCCACTGAGTTTAATGGTACTTACTTCCAGGTAAGCAGCCATAGGGTCCCAGTCTCAGACTTCAGTCCATGTAAAGTGAAATAAGCTTTAATGCACTCAGTAGGCTTACTTCTGTGCAAGCGTGTGTAGGAGGTCTCTCTTATCATTTATATAATCACTGAACCACCTCTTTATGAACTTATCCATAGTCTGGCAGTACCAGTCACTGAACATGCAAATATAAGCCTGATGAATGAGGGGATATGAATGGGTGCATGGAAAGCGTTCTCATGGTGTTGGCTAATATTTATAGTGTGGAGCTTGGAAAATATACTTTTTAGATTGCCACTCTCAGGATTCCTTAGTCAGCATGGCCAAGTGGGAAGACGAAGAACTTTCCCAAGTTCTCCTCTGCTCTCTGTCAAGTTTAAAACAACTTTCACAAGGAGATGAATTTTGGTACAAGGCAATTGACATTCTATCCTGGTGCATCAAGCAAGGGAGGTGTATTAAAAATTATGCTGGTTGCAAAGCAAAAGGAGGCAGGCTGTGGCCCTAGAACTGCAACCCATCTGCCATTAGTTTCAGCAGCTGTCTGGATTGAATGGTTCAGACCTCTGGGAAGAAGGATCCATCTCTTCCTTTGCAGCCTGTCGAGCCACAGAGGAAGAGAGGAAGAAGCTTCCAAATGATGTGAACAGTCTGGCACTGGATCAGACTGCCTTGGGAAGTGGTGGGCTGTCTTTCACTGCAGCTGTCTAAGCAGAAAAGGTCGACATCTGCCAGGGATGCTGCAGCTGCATCATTCATTGCAGGGCCTGCCATCCACAAAGCGGCGGTCTTTTTATTTATTTTTATTTATTTATTGGATTTCTATCCCGCCCATCTTGACCAAAGGTCTACTCTGGGCGGTTTACAAATTTAAAAACAATAAAACAAAACGAAAAACATATTATAGATCCAAGGTGGCGAAAGTATAAGAAATTAAGATATGGCAGGAGGGAAAGCCTGCCCAGATAGCCAGGTTTTAAGTCTATTCCTGAAAACACCCAGAGAGGAAGCCAGGTGGATCTCCACGGGCAAGTTGTTCCAAAGGCGAGGGGCCACTGCCGAGAAGGCTCTGTGCCTCGTTCTTTCCTCCCTCGGCATTAGGTCTCTCAGCTGCCCATCCTGAGTGGAATGAGTGACTCTGGCAGAACTGGGTGGAAGAAGGCGTTCTGCCAGATATCGATGGTCTTGATGATCTCTCATGATACTTCCAGCTCTGCGATTTCATTTTCATAAGCGAAGTGTCACTGATTACGCATTGCTTGGAATGGGGACAAACAGTGATGGTTCTGGTGCCTTGCGTCTGACCTATTCAGACTGGTTGGCTGCTATGGGAAACATAACACGGGGCTGGATAGATTTTCAGTCTGACCTGGCAAGGCTTTTCTTGCATTAAGCATGGAAAAGGCAAGAAAAGTCAGAGATTTCATTTCAGTTTCCCTTTGCCAAGTAAAAAGAGGTATTTGTGTACACTCACCCATCACAACAAAGGTTCCTATTCTCATCAGAAGCAACATGTTGAAGTGGCTTGTACCTGCATATTAATTACACAATTGTACCTGCTAATAATTTTAAACAGTGTGTGTATATAAAGATGTTGTGATATAAAATAACGTTAATTAAGTGGCTTTTAAAATTCTTTAGTCTTTATTGAATAGTGCTAGCAGGAAGGGGCCTATACTGTTATTATGATGTGTGATGAATTGGGTTAACCCTTTCCCTGTATCACATTCATTGACATCCCGGAGCTAATAGCTTTCGGATAGAGGCAGAGAGGTGATTTTCATTTTCCTGACTGCCACAGGAGCGTACCTCCCTTGGCTGCAATTTGAACTTTAAAACTGAAGCAGGTTGTGCTGTGTGGTGTTTCTCCATATCATGTC
This sequence comes from Pogona vitticeps, assembly GCF_051106095.1. Classification (NCBI taxonomy): domain Eukaryota; kingdom Metazoa; phylum Chordata; class Lepidosauria; order Squamata; family Agamidae; genus Pogona; species Pogona vitticeps. The sequence goes on from NC_135786.1 coordinate 172,655,938, forward strand.
AGGCAGTCCTTGAATACTGGCCAGAGCATCTCTTAGTTTCACATGCTGCACCCACACATGTGTCTAGTTTCAGCAGGGTGGACCACGCAGAGGCATATTAGGGAGGAGGGGCTATAATTGTGCTATTAAAAGGACCATATTAAGTGCATTCATGCAGTTAGCACAATATGTAGGTTAGCCCAAAGCTAAGAACTCAAAAGGTCTACCTAAATCAATGGGATTTTAAAATGATTTGCTTTTAGCTGCATCCTGCCCATACACTTTATTTTTAAAATCCCTACACTTGTGCAAGTGCCAGACATTGCCAGCAACATAACATCTCTTGCTAGCAGCTGCCCTGATAACTCTGCTATAAAACCAGCTGTAAATAATAATAATTATATTCTAGCTTTGTACAGTGTGTGAAGGGTAACTCATAACTTGGGCAATAATTCTGTTATAGCAAATAACTGCAACCTGTATTTATGGCTTCATTTTGTAAAAGGAAGAGAGAAATGTGCTTCAGCCCTCAAAAGCATGGCAGGAGTGCAGTGCCTTGGAAAAGTAAACCAGGCTTCCACCATTTTCTAAGGGATTTCCTTTTTTAAAGAAAAGATAATTAAGAACAAAACACAATGCCACCATTCTAAAACAGCTAGGGCGCTGTAACATACTATCACCCTTTAATATCATGCTGGGCCATTCTGGATTATTCATTCTCTGTCACTATGCCATACCACAGCTAACAGATTTCTTAAAAGTGTAACCTATACACAATAGGAGACCAGTTTTTTTGAGTTGAAAACTGATGAAAGTCACTGAATACTTGATGTCTCATGAACAAGAGCTATGTGAATGTGTTGGCATGAAAGGCACCAGAAGACAGGCATTCCATGTTGATGGAGTTTTGCCTGTGCTTTTGTTTTAAAAAGAAAAAGGAAAGAGGGGGAAGAGGCCAGGCTGCTGATTAAGGAAAATAGCCTAGTGCTTGCAACGCATTTGCTACTGTGACTGCATTTTACACCTTCTAGGCAGCAGTTACTGTCAATTAAAAAAGAGAGAGTAGTCAGTGGCTGGGTGGAACTGATAAAACATATTGAAAGTAGGCAGAAGCACAATATTTTTATATCCCAATGGATTTTAAATAGGCCAAACAGGTAGATGTTAGGCCGGTTAGTGCAAGAATACCTGTAGTCTACAGCCCCTACTCTTTGCTAGTTGCTATTTTATGTTTGCTAGAGAAAGATTTGATCTGTGTTGTCTGCCACTGATTATGATGTAACCCCTGCTAGTTTTTCATAGAAACATAACATCTTGTTTGGAAATAAAGTGAAAACATACTAGTGTAGTATGACTTCTACTTTATAAACAGTACTTCTTGCACTGTGAGCTTTTAAGTGTTTTCTTCCCAAGTATATCCAGTAATGAACAATGCATCGAAAACATAACCATGTAATGCTGGAAATTCCATGCTTCCCATAAAATGTTCTTCCAGCCAAAAGGTGAACATTATTGCTCAGTAGACATAAAGTACTTGAATGTTAAGATAATTTGATTTTTCATTTGAGCCATGACTTAAACATTTTGAGCAGAAGGTAGTGTCCGTATATCTTTCATAACAGTGCTAATGTAGACTGTTCCCTGCAAATACTTCATCATTCAGAAGGGGACTAAAAGGGTTAAATAACAAGGCAAATTCTTCTGTTTTTTAAATGGCTTTGGTTAAATGGCAAAGAATCCTTAATGGAAATTAAATAATCTATTATGGCAGCAAGCTATTGATGACTATAAATTCCCCTGTGTTCTGCATAATAAACGAAGACAAATTATGTGCAGCAGTAGCAGTTTTGCCAGCTTTTTGGAAGTAGGAAGGGGACTGAATTCTTTTCTTCTGACAGGCAGCTGTGAAGCTTGGATAACTCTGAGATAATGGAATATTTTCCACATCCTCCAGAGCTACACAGGAATTCTGAACTAATTTGGAGTTATCTGACGTAGCTTTGAGAATCACATTATTCCCTTTGGCCAGTGTCCTAGCTTGAATTCCAGGAGCAGGAAAGTTATTTACAGCTACATTCACAAACCAGATATGCCAGAGTAAAGCTACTCCAGCCCTAATGACTGAAGACACTAAATTGTTTCCCCCCCAAATCAACTCTTTTAAGTGATCTCCAATGAATCAAAGGCAAAATGATACAGACTGTTCACAGTCAAGTCCTAAGAGAAGTTCCAGCAGGTGTCATCAGTCATAGATGTTTTTAAAAGAGAACATCACAGTAGCGTTCACTTTTTGTGTTGGTTAGTCACTGCTGATTCTGAGTTTTAGAAGAGTGTTGGTTACACTGTCATTTGTGTCTAGAAATTACTGGATTCAGGGGGGGAAAGGATGCAAAAAGATCATCAGAACATGTACAAAGGAAAAGTGGGTTGCTTTAGTACTTGGTTCTGAAATAGAATCAGGTATTTACTCAAATATTTCACATTGTACTACAGTATTTGTATCAGGGGATAGTTTCAGGCAAAATCAAGTTTGCCATTTAAATTAAGATATTGTACTGCACAACTCTATACAGAGGCTTACACAAGCATAAGCGGAGAAAGCTTTTACAATTGTATGCCCTTTTTTTTTTTTTTTTGGTTTTGCCACCGGCTTTCATGACCTCAGGAGACCTTCATGACTCTGGAGATGAGTAGATGATAAAGATTTGTTCCTGGGAAAACCTGGGATCGTAGCTGACAAAATGTTGGAAATGTATTTATTTGTTATTCTCTAGTTTTGTCATATATTCCCCCCTCTCCGTGTGTGTGTGTGTGTGTGTGTGTGTGTGTGTGTGTGTGTGTGTGTGTAAATTACAAATGAGCAACATTTGTCCAAGCAATTTCGGCATGTTCAGTAAGGAGTTCCACAACCATCTCCTCCCACCTCTGGCAATAAAACATACACAGATACCAAACTGAATAACTAGCAATTTGCTGCCTTTTCATGACATCCAAAATATTGCCTGAAGGATTTATCTCATTCAGCACTGTATATTGATAAAATGGGGATATGAAGAGGAAATATAATACTTGATCTAGATGGTGCCTCATAAAACTAACATTTCAAGTTATTAAATGACAAAATATTTAAGGTGGTATCTAGTGGGTTAGAGTCAAACTAATAGAAAGTATACTTGTGCAATGCAGGCCCACAATTTATGGAACAGGAGCAATTGTCTGTTACATTCAGAGGCTAGGATTCTTGGGATACAAATCAAGATTCACATGAAGTTTAGAAGATGGTGAGAGAGTAGTAAAAAACAGTATTTATTTATTTATTAGATTTATACCCCGGGCATCTAGACCGAAATCTACTCTGGGCGGCTAACAATGAGACATAAAAGTAAAAACAATATGATAAAATAAAAACAACAGTGACAATATAATTCCAGATTGCAAATCATTAGGTGATGATAGGAGGGAAAGCCTGCCTAAAGAGCCAGGTCTTAAGTTTGCTCTTAAAAACACCCACTTATTATTTATTTATTTTATTTATACCCCGCCTATCTGGTCATTGCGACCACTCTGAGGAAGCCAGGCAGATCTCTGAGGGCAGTCTATTCCAAAGGTGAGGGGCCACTGTCAAGAAGGCCTGGTTTCTTGTTCTTTCTCTCCAGACCTCCCTCAGCGTTAGGCCCCTCAGCCGCTCGTCCTCATTAGAATGAGTGATTCAGATAGATCTAGGTGCGAGGAAGCGTTCCGCTAGATATCAAGGTCCTAAACCGTTTAGGGCTTTATATGTCATCATTAACACTTTGAAATCAATGTGGAAATGAACGGGCAGCCAGAGTGGGGGAAATATGCTGATATTTTCTCACCCTCATGAGATGTCTGGCCGCCGCATTCTGCACCATTTGAAGCTTCCACATCAATCTCAAATGTAGCCCCACGTACAGCGCATTACAGTAGTATAATCTTGAGACTACAAGTGCATGAACCAGAGTGGTGAGCACCCCAACAACAAGATAGGGACATAGCTGAGCAATCCACCTGAGATGGAAATAGGCAGAGTGGACCACTGATGCCACCAGGGTTTCCATGGTAAGCACCAGATCTAGATGGACCCCCAAGCTGTGAACCTCACTCTTCGTGGTGAGAGTCACTCCCCCAAAAGAGAGGGAGTTTCCCAAACCACCAATGGCAGGTCCACCCACCCTCAGGGCCTCCATTTTGTCCAGGTTCAGCCTCAGTCAATTCTCCTGCATCCATTGCAGTATGGCCTTCAGGCAGCGCTGTAGGGATGAAACGGCATCCACTGTTGTTGGAAAAAAGGAGAGTCAAAGGAACACCCCCTTCCCTGTCCATCCAAATTTTGGATATGCATCTCAGATCTGCATCCTCCTCCAGAATAAGATCTTGAATAATCTGGGAGTTGTTTGATAAAGATCTGGCATTCAACAACACCAGATTTAGAGTGGAGGGATGGCTGAACTGGCTACCTCGAATCTGACAGGTGGTCACAATGCCAGAACAGTAAACTGCCTTCAAACATCTGTTCACCATTCTTCTGAACCGAATAGGCACCATGCCATCACCATATCTCCCTCTACCTGTAATCACTCGGATATGCAGAGAACTTCAGGTGGCTCTGCCACTGATGAACGCCTGGATGGGCAGCAATGGGGAAACATTGCCTGCAAACTTCACACTTGTGGCTCACCTCCTGTCTATGAGCCTGGAGGTTGTAGATGTTGGTAAAACGCTTGGTGCAGCTGGGCACCGAGCAAGCAAAGGGCCACAGTTTTTTGTGCAAATGCAGGTGACACCACAGCTTGAAGGCCGTGACAAAGGCCCAGGCGCAGCCCGGGTAGCAAAAGGGATGCACGGCCCCCCAGCCGGGACCCAGCCCTGTAACCATGGCAGCCTCTGAGCCTTCGCTGCTCCCCTCTGGAGCCAAGGCTGCTGAGCTCCTGCCATGCGCTGACAACTGGTGCAGCAGCTGGAGCTGCTTGCAGGAGAGTGCCTCTGCGCAGCAGGGCTTGGGCAAGGGTGTGATGCAAGAGTCCAAGAGGGGCCACCCGATGACACGGTCGCTGGGTTCCTCGCTGGGGTTACAGGCGGTGGCCGTAGCTTTTGTGGCTTGGGTCCAAGAGGCCCAGGTCCGTGGGCCTGCAGCCAAAGGACAGGTACTGCTCGCAAATGCCACCTTGGGCTTGGCTAGGCTTTTCTCGCCCTTCTCTTCCTTGCTGGCTCCCGCCCAGACCTCCTTTTGCAGGCTCAGTCAGAGGCAAGCAGAGCTATGGCTCATCCGCTTCTCCCAGCCAGTGGGCAGCATCTCCTCCTCCACCATCTTGTCTGGAGACTAGCTAGCTAACTGAAAGTGGTTGTAGGTTCTTGATATGTTGTTTTCTACTCCGTTGCTTGTCATGAAGGACATTCTGGTGTGGAAGAAATAAAGCTTACTCTTCCATGCTGTTATTGGTTCATATCTGAATATGCAGCACGATGGAGAAGATCCCCAGGAGCCAATGGCAGACCTACATTTTAGGGTGGTCTGAAGCCTGAACTATTATGGGGTCCCACTGCAACCAGCAACAAGGTCTGGGTAACTAGTCCAATAAATAAAATAAATAAGTACTGTTATCAACGTCAATGGAGTTGTTCCATGACAGATCACCACAGTTTTTTAAAAATGTGGAGTAAAGTCACTCGTGGAGCCTCTCTGGAATTACGGGCTCTGAAGGTTAAGCTTCATTAGTTGATCTACCCCTGGCAAGAGATGGTCTGAGGGCACTGATATTAATTCCTTGTTTGAACAGCTCGAATTAGCTTGTGGGTTTCACACAGTTGCCTTAAGACCACACCGTGCTGCTTCCAAACTTACAGGCAGGAGACTGTAGGGCAAAGACAAAGAACATCATGCAAAGGTCATACCAGCACAGGGTCAAAGTTGTCACAGATGATCCAAAGTGTCTTGCTGTCTGAAGCAGAACATCTAAATGGCACCCACCCACCCACACAGTAGTGGTAAAATCTAATATTCCGTATTTGGCAGGGCAGATCAGAAATGTTATAGTTACTGCTTTCTTTCTTCCCAGGAGAGTCAACAGCCAATAGAGTGTCAGCTGGCAGATGTATGGAAGAGACCCATGGGGCTTGTATTTTCTGGGGTCCAACATTTGTCAAGAAGCCCAACTCAACATAGTGTGAGAAATTGTTAGCTGCTGGAAAGTGGGGTTGGGAGAGACTAAAACGAAAGTTGGTATCAAGCCACCTTTTTACCATTTCATTTTCTGCATCTTCCACCCACACCCCACGTTTGTGATCTGTCCAGAACTGAATTTGCAGCTGTAATTCTGGAAGGCTTGAATTGATGCAGTTATGCAGACTACCTATATGCCCAAAATGGAGGGATGGAAACAATTAAGTTTAGAGGAAGGGATACTACAGGGGAAAGCCTATTTCTTCCTTTCATGCATTTGAGATGACCATATAACTGCAGACCTTTTCAAGCTTTTAGTCACAAATTACAGAAAACATAAGCCTTAGGAAAATATTCATACACATCTGATGTGTATGTTCAAAACCTTTTGCCCACAGGGGTCAGAGGTTTACTAACATAATGAAAAAACTGCCTAACTTTGCAGTACAAGCATAGTTTTATCTGTTTGCTTTCATTTGAAACAGTCACTTTTTCATCATAGTGAATTACATCTAATATGCTGCATCTCAAAATGAACAAAGGTAAAAACAAATTCTTGCAAAATACATGCTATGATTTAATCAAATCAAGTCAACCAGAGTTTGTCCATTGACTTGATGGTTTTTGCTACTTAAATTTATGTGTGGCCAAAGTAGGGTCAGTGCTTACGCATCACAACAGAAGAAGAGACAGGTTTGCATATAGTGTGTATGTGCTACATTGTATGTATAGAGGCAAATTTAGCAATAATGGCCATAAATTAGATAGCAATACAAAGCATCTTCTCATCACAGTGGAGCAGACCGTGACCAGCTAATCAATCGGCTATCCAAGGGACATCTGTTGAAATAAATAACTTCAAAGTCTCTTCTTTCTTCATAGGGCTTCTTTTTTTAAAAAAAAAAAAAATATATATATATAGACTAAACTTTATCTGATCAATTCTTCAGTACTTTCAAACAGAGGGCAGTCCTCTGACAGCACTTCAGATAGTGGACTGTTCTCTGTAAATCAGGGATTAGGGGGCATGCCCACATTATAAGAAAGTGTGCTTTAAAATGGATGGATATTTGAACTGTCCATCACATAGGTGCATAGCAAAAGCATAAGTCATAAACCAGCATGACATATTTTTTTCTGAACATTTAATGTATGAGAAAGGAAAAAGATAAGCTTCAACTCACTTTTGGCACATGAGACAGAGAAATATGAGTCCAGATGCAAATCACAGAGCCTCTTGTTATTTTTTGGGGGCAGATTTCATCCCCACAACACCAGGTTTGAGCCAATTAAGTTCTCTGGCCCTTATGACTTACCAGTTTTACAAGACATTTTATCAGTAATTACATGGGTAGATGTGGTCTTCAAACCTGCTGCTATCTGGGTATCTTACTTTTGTATGTGCCATAAACAGCTGTAAAATTTATTTCAGAGATAAAAGCTCTTGAAGTGATTTTACCTCAGCCAGATTCTTGAAGGTACTGGAAATGGTGGCTTTCTGCTAATGATGGTTTGTTTGTTTCTATTGTTTCTCCAGTGTCTTGATTATAGGAAAGGAACCTTGACAGGGGATCTGTGTGAAGACTTGTGTGTGGCACAGAAATTGATATACAGACGCTGCCTTTATTACGACAGAGGTAAAAAGGTCATCCAAGCTGACTGGAGAGGCCGCCCAGTGATTCTGAAATCAAAAAATGAAATATTCTCTAGTTATCACCCCCTTGGCTTTTTGGAGGAAATGGAATCACAGGGCATCCCAGAGGCAGAATTATTTATGATGGTTGCTTTGGAAGTCAAGAATGTTCTGGGCTTAGAACTTCCTAATAACACAGTGGGACCATTGTGGACAAAGAAGAGAGGCCCACACTGGAAAGCACAGTTGGCGAGCATGTGGTCTTTACTCCAACAGGAAGAATACATTTACTTTAGTGTTTTACGAGACTTTAGTAAACATGTTCTAAGGGTCATTGGCTCTTGTGGCCACTTCTATGCTGTGGAGTATTTAACAGCTGGCCATGCATGGCACAAAACTCTCTTTTCTGTAGAAGATGCTGTTGGTGCCTCATTCTCCGAGATTGAAAACAAAGCTAAGGCCATCACTGAAATTGCAATCAGCTTTCTGGATATGGTAAATCATTTTGACAATGACTTCTCCCACCGCCTTCATCTCTGTGACATCAAACCAGAAAACTTCGCCATCCGGAATGATCTGACAGTAAGTTGACTATGCTGATTAAATTTATGATCCATTCTTGTAACTGAAATTGTGAGCACTGATTGTATTGTAGCCCCCTGCTTCTCCACTGAGAATGTCTGTGTAGAGATGTAAAATTTCCAAAAATTTCCAAGTTTGTTCCAGAAAAAAAATGGAGGGGGGGGAGAAACTCTGCTCCAAAAATGGAAATGGTCATGGTGGGGTGGTGGGGTGGGAGTAGAGATCTAAAATTTCCAAACATTTACATTTTCCCCAGAAAGAAATAGGGAAAATGTGTGTTTTTTTCTGGAAAAATGGAATTATTTGGAAATGTTATACGTATATCTATGTCTGTGCAAAGTGCTTTATGCCACAGATGTTCCAGATGTTGTAATTTAGAGCTTTGTGCACTGTGCTTTTTACTTAACATACTGTGTAATCGAAATCATTCATGTCAGCATTAGAGATGGGGTTATTCTTATTTGCACAGGTGGACATAATGAGGGTTTGGCCTGTTCACCTGGGGCCAGACTGTCCGCTCACTCTTCTGCTGCTTCCACAGTGTGGAGTTGTCCTGTTCACCGTTCCAGCCAGGCAACTGTACCATCCTCCTTAATATTTTACCTCACATCTCTCTGGAAGATTACAATGGCAGAAAAGTGATTTTAAAATAAATACTTATTGAAACAAACAAATCTCCATTCCATTACCCTCCTCATCTCACCTTTCTTCTCACATTGTCATCAAGAATTCCTAACCCACTGTGCACGTTCAGTCCTCATTAGGTTGTTCCCCTGCTTTGTTTTCCCTGAAGACCTTTTGTACTTCTGCAGACCTTGGACATCTCACTAGGCAAAGCAAGTAGTGGTGATAAGAATCTCCAAATGAACCAGGTAGTGCTGGTGATGGCAGTAGCTGGTGCATTCCTCAGAGCTGCAGAAGGAATCCCAGCCTTGAGTGTGCTCTTGAAGTGTTATGAAACATTAGACCTGAATTAAGTTGTTAAGTCCCAAATAGGTCCTGTGCAGGAATTAGTTCACAAAAAGTAAACATATGAGCAGGAAGATGTAGCTAAATTTGTCCCCCTCTGCCATTTCTTCTGTCACCTTTCTGCATGTGGAGAGCAATAAGCTAGCCCTAGAAAGCTGGCCCTAGAAAGCTGGCATACTGCTTACATACGCCAGAAGGAACTTTATGTTGGAGTTGTTACAACTTTCATATGCTGCCTTTAAGAGTTTTAGCTGGGAGGGACCTTTCTGGACTGAGGTGAATTTTAATCAGTCCAGCAGCAATCACTCCCTCCCTCAGATTTTGTGAAGATTTTTTTCTCAGGAGTTGTTTTCCCACTCTTTTTAAAGTTAGGGGTCAGTTAGAGACAGCGTTTAGTCATATACCTTCAGAACACGGCCAAACAGCCCAAAAAACCTACAACAACCATTTAGTCGTATAGTTAGTCATTAAGCAGACTCACTCAGTTAAGTTCTGCTCATGTAACCAGTCATCATTTTTCTGCAGAATGCTATTTATTTTTATTTGTTTCAGAACTGTAAGTAAATAGAACTTTTATTTTTTCTCTTACTAATGTCTCAGAGTGAATTATTGAGACTGCAAGTGCCAGTTGATGAGACAACGAGACTTGAAGCTAATTCTGCACTGTAGGTCCCTGATTTTTTTTTCTGTTGTGTAATTAGAAGTTTTAAGCCACAAAAATTTCCACACTTGGACAAGACTATATGCAATTAAAATTTCAACTTGCACAGAGACACTCATGGATAGCAAGAGGTGCGTTGTGTATGTTGAGTAACTGGCAGTAGAGAAGGAAGTTGTTAAGGCTAGAATGATCCCTCCCTTGTTTGCTCTATTTATGAGCTAGCATCTAAAAAAGCTCTAGCGCAGACCCATAAAATGAGTAGGATTTGTTAAGTCAACAAATGGACTTAACAAAGTTCCACTGATTCAGTGGGTCTGCTTTTGCTGGGAATAGTAATTTGGGTTAGCCCTATGCATTTAGGCTGGCTTTTAGTTAACCTGGTGGTGTGGGTGATGCTTTAATTCAGTCTCAAAATTGTGGTAGGGAAAAGGGAAGTTCTTGAAAGTAAGTAAGTTTTTGGGAATGATGCAGCTGATTTCAGTCATCATGGAGAGAGGTAAAACAGAACCCCGAAGTAAACACTGACCTCAGCTGGAATTTTTCTAGGGACAGACCTCTACAGAAGGGTCTTCAAATCATGGTTTCAGCTTAACTTAGAGCAAATAATTTTATTCCTGTAAAACAGAAATAGTGTTCATTAGCAGAGCTGCCAACAGTCTTAGTATTTATTAAGTATGCACATAGAACTTTGCACTTAGATGTGCTACTCAAGCATGTAGTGACTTAAAGGCGTGGGTGTATTTTTATTGTCTCGTTATTTTGGTGTTTATTCAGCTGTATAATTGGAACCTGGAGAATGTGTGGGAGGGAGCAAACATCAGAAAGATTGAATTATTAAGTGGAGGGGAATGGAACAGTCTTGCTTTCTATAGGTTTAGTCAGAAGCAGTACAGTCACTACATAGTAGGGATGAAAATCCTCACTTTGTGAGGATCCTCTAATTGTTACCTGTGAGGATGAGGGACCATAAAATTATTCTCCTTGCCTGGTAGGAGGGTGAGATATGTTCTGCTACTCTTGACAAAAGATGAAAATGAGAACTTTTTAATGTGCAAATTAAATAGTGATTGCACAGAATTTAGGGAGTTTGATTTCCCACTGTGATTCTTGAGATAAGAGCCATTATATGTAGCCTTGGGCAAGTTGCACAATTCCAGGACATTCCCGGGAAGAAGTGAACGGTAAGCCACTTTGCATACTCAACCTAGAAAACCCTGGAAACCCATGCATTTATTATTATTAATAACAAATGAAGAAGAAGGAGGAGGAGGAGGAGGAGGAGGAGGAGGAGGAGGAATAACTGCTGCTTTGGTTCTTGAACTTATAGAAATGAAAAGGATGAGAAGGCTTGTTTATTTCTTTTTAAAACAATCAGCCAGCTATCTGATAGTCATTAATGTCCTATGCTATAGGACACTGTTGTCTATTCTCCACTGCCTTGTTCGAGTGGTGTTTGGGGCCAAATAGAGCCTTGCAAGCCTGTTATACTTCATTCTGTGAATGTGTTTTATCATACACATGCATCTGAGCAACACATTAATGCTTTTTAAGAGAAGGCTTCTTTGTGCCATGGCAGAAATGGAGGTGCCTGGGTAGGGAACAAACAAAGAAAAAGAGCCCACATTTAGAAAAATGAAGCAATATTTATTTAAAACCTTTTTACTCTGCCTTTTTCTTTAAAAAAATGACCCAAGGCAGCTTACATCATTAAACAGACAACAATTGAAAGCTACAAACAGTAAGTTATACAAATAACAAATGGAACAGGTATACATGTGACCAGCTTTCAAATAGAACCAGCTGCTTAGTTCTACAGAGGGGGCTGGAAACAGAAGAAGATAAAAGGATGAGAGAACTGAAACTGAGAGAGAGAGAGAGAGAGAGAGAGCGACCATTTGGGGAGGAAGCAGGAAGAAAACTATTTTGCATTCAGAAACATTGCTAATTAGAAGCATTCAATAACTCCTACGGGGGATTCTGCGAATTATATTCCAAAATTTACTTTTTTAATTTCTGCAAGTGTTAGTTTAATGGAGTTTCGGAAACAGAGTTACAGAAGGTGATGACTTTGGCCATAGTTAATGTACTGAATGCTGCTAAAAAGGAGGGAAAGAGAAGAGTGAAATGTGGATATATCGATTCTAAAGAAAAAGGGAAGGAATTGTCTTTTTAAAGGTTTTTTTAAGAGTAGCATTTTGCATCTGTTCCATGTCATATAGTTTTCAGGCAGTAGTTCCTTAACTGCCTTCTTTGGGGCTTAGTAACTAGATTATGACAATAATTTCATTTCACTCAAATTATTTAAATAAGCATGCAAAGAGTCGAATTAGATCGGACTCTTACCTCATAACTAGAAACAGTGCTCCTTTAAGTAGTAAGATACGTTTTGGTTTGTCCTAACATGAGCTTATCTTACCTCCCCATTTTATTTGCTTTGTTTTCTGATAGGTCATTGGGGAGAAGCCATCAATTTAATTGGGAAAACTAAATGGACAGGTACAGAGCTCTGCAAGAATCCTGGGGCCGCTATAATCTTTTAAAAGTGATTTGCCTAGCTTGACCCACAAACTGCAAAACAACAACAACAACAACAACAACAACAACAACAACAACAACAACAACAACAAAACATTTTGTGATAAGGAAGCAAGAACTCTTATTCCCCTCCCAACCACAGATAAAATAATATTTCTTTTAAGGGTTTGGTTAGAAAAGAGAGGGTTTCCCAATGAGTCAAGGGTGAAATTATAGCTTGGTTGCTAGTTAGACCTAAGCTTTCTTGCCATGAGTGATGACTACAAAGTTAGGTGGCACATGAGGGAGAATTCTTCTTGTGTATGTTTCAAACTTTAATGGAGACTAATGAATTAAAATGGTTATTAATAGTAGCAGTGTGTTGACCTGAAATTACAGTTCCTCCTTGTTAAGACTCTAGGATGGCCACTTAAAATGAGTAAAGCTTTGGTCACTTAATCATATTAGAAAATTGGCTGAGCATCCTATGCCGATTATTCAGAGCACAGGAACTCTTTCTGTTGTAAGTACTAAAGAGGATAGCCAGTACGTATTTGGTTTGTTCAGTGCTTGGAAGTAACTGATTTTTCTAACAACTTGCATTTTGTAGTGACAACCCAGGGCAATAAAACAAGAGGGTGTAAGAGTAGGGTTGCCAGATACTGTGCATGGGTACCAAAAGGAGGAAAAACAAAAAAAGAGAACAGAGGAGGATGTATTGAATGTTTCATTTGAATAGCTCCAGATTAAACACATAATCAATATAATTTTATTTAAAAAGCTGCAAATAAATGTATCTTAGTGAACCGACCAAGAAACAGCCATGTTAAAAAATAAAAATTAATTCCAGCCCTTGGTTATCTGATAGTCAGTGAGCTCCAGCAATGAGCAGGTTTACACATACTCTCCGACTATTTTATTTGAGTTGATAGTACCATTCCCACAATAAAATTTCTACCATGTATACTTACATCAAAACTTGTTGTGTGTTAATAGTTGTGTAGGACTGGGAGTTGGTAAGCATCCAACTGCCTGCCACCCAGATCATGGAGGAGAAAAGGAATGTTTTCTACAGTAGCACTTTTCACCAAGATCTCGCACAAGGACAGGCAACTACCCCTTAAGAACGAGGCAACAGCACATCAAGCTCCTAAATTCACTTACGACTACTTGAACCTCAACAGTAGAAGACACAGCCATGGGCAGCTCTAACCAGTGCAGTACAGACCAATCAACTTATTATTTACTGTAATGTATGCCTTCATGTTCCACCTGGTACACACACCACAAAACCTATCATCCACATACTAGGAGACAGACCTAAATGACAAAACAACACTCACCTACGCCTCCCGAAACAGGATGACTCACATGTAGGACCCGATCCTCAAGTGCCCCTCCCGGCTTCTTGTTCTACGGCTGCCTTTGGCCACCCTTTCCCCTTTGGGTGATGAAGCCCGTCCCACTCACTCTCACTCCCCCCCCCATCCATCTCCACCAGCGGCAGAATGACAGATACCTAGGATTCCCCCATGCCACGTAAGACCAGGGTCCCTTCCCATTTCAGGCAGTGGGTACCCTCTAGCGACCGCAGGGGCCACCGCAGGGGAGGCTGGGTGAAAGCCGAACATTTTAAAGGTTTTTAGCTTAGCCTGCCAGACGAAGGACATTAGGCTAAAAAAGGAGGACATGTCCTCCTTTTGCCAGACATCTGGCAACCCTATGTAAGAGTGAGCACATAGACGATTAACAGCAAAACCAGATGAAGAGAGGAAAGAAGGAAGTGACTTGATCACAGGAGAGATTGGGAGTTAGTGTGTGGGAATGGCAGACGAGGATTCTTTAGCAAGGTGCTGAAATGGAATGCTTCTTTGAATTATTTCTATTTCAGGCTTAACAGGCACTTTTCCTAGGCTAACTGGAATTATCTTTTAGGTTTTTGTCTTTCATTTTTATCTCTCTGCCACTGTCCCTGATTGTATTTTCCTCCTCCTTAATGTGAAGAAACTGAGAAATTGGGGAAATGTGGGTTGGGGATTTTTCTGGAAAATTCTGGCTTTTGTCAGAAGTAGATTGGAAATACCACCTGCAGTTTATCTTTTAGGCATATACTGTATATGCAAAAGCAGTCTTCCAGTCCTAGAGAATTAGAAAATCACTAGATTTCTGAAAATGCAGCACTAACTGCATCATCTACATAAGAAACTTAAAAACTATAAATGCTGTGTTCTCCTGACTTCTCTGTGTAAAAGCTGTACCATTACTGCTGAAAGACATTAGTGAACAAAGATAGACATTTCTTCCTCATTTCAGGGAGCAGATTTTAGGAGTCCTAAATGGGCAACAAAGTATATATTTTTAAAATCTGCTTTGTTAGTGTTGCTAATATTGTATTCTGGTTTTTACTGTTATAGATGAGGAGAGTACTTGTGAGATTTTCATGGTGGTGAATAGGGACCTGAGAACATTTTCCTGCATTTTTCAGCAGTGCAGTGGTAAAGCTAATGCTAACATGCTCGTAATGATTCCAAGTTATGCAACTTTTCCCAAGCTTTTCTAGGCAAAGAGTATTCTGAAGTAATTTGCCATGCACTTCTTCTAGGGGTGCCCTGGGACTGTGCAGCTTGCCCAAGGCTATACAGTCAGGGTCTTCTGGAAGGCACGGTGGGGAACTGGACTCCCAAATTCTGGCTCCACAGGCAGATACCTAATTCACTGAGCTATTCAGCCACCTGCTAAAGTGCTAGGAAATCCTCAAAATGGCAATGAGGTTAAGCCTCTCAATAAGACCATGAGCCTACCCTGACTGCTCTTCAGTAGTCATGATCAGCAAATGCAACCTTGTATTTGTTCTGATGGTAGTCAGACACTATCAGAACATAGAGTCGAAATGCATTTCCAGTTTATCCATCTGATGAAATTACTGTGTAGACAAGACCTATTCCAAATACAGTAAGCCATTCATAATTTTCTTGCTTATGCTAGTGTACAGCAATCTTGTTGATTGATGTAAGATTGGTGCCCTGACCCCAACAGTGCCACATTGCTCTAAGAGTTCTTGGCAGCTTATCATGATGGGATTCAGAGGTTGTTGTCCCCTGCACTCCCCATGGGCAGAGGCACTTTCTCAGGCATGCCAGCCTCAGACCTTGCAGGGCTTTGTAGATCAATATAAAATTATTCTTGAATGAAAGGGCCAGTACTGCCCCTTGGTGCTGTTAAATCTTAGATTGATTCATAGGGAAATGAGGTTCGAGCTGATAGTGCTGCCACAGATCATAAAGAATACTTTGGAAAAGAAATCTGTCACATGAAAATCTTATTCCAAGTGCCAATATCTCAACATTGCACTAAAGGCCAGTACATAACAGAAATAGATGAAAGACTTGCATTGTTTTAATTCTATACATGCAATTGGTTTTCTTGAGCTGCCTGGAAAATTTATACAAGGCTTTTGGGTTATAGCTGAGCCATTTCAGATATAGATTATGGAAGGCAGTCTGCAAATCTGGCCTGATTATGTACATGCTAACAAAAAAGTGTGTGTGTGTGGGGGAGATTAAAAAAAAAAATAAAAGAAGGATGCCCCCCCCTAGATTCTTTTAACAGATCAACACTCCACAAAGATACAGTATACTTAGCATACTGTGGGTAGGTTTCTGTTACTGTTTGCGTGAACTTCTGAAGGGCCCTAAGGTGTGTCAATCTTCTAAAGCTTTCCAAGAGGTTTAAGTGAAATGCTTTAAGCAATACGCTTCTCTACTTCTAAGGGAAAGCTGAGAGATCCCATCTCAGATTCAAGACTTCTGTCCTGCCATTCAGATTGCTGTGGGTGTGCTGCCTTTAATTCTGCTTCTGCTTCCTTTTCATATTTGTTATTTTCAGACAAAAATAATGTTCATAAAAGAGAATGTTGTACTGACAGGACAGCTTAAAGACTAGAATTCATATCTGACATGGAAAAATCACTACTAGTAGAAAGATCTCCTTGGAGGGAGAGTAAGGGTGCAACTACACAGTGGGGGAAATATACTTGTATCTGCTGTGATCCACAGTTTTTCAGACTAGTTCTCTGCTGGTTTACATGAGTGGAATTGCTATAGATATCCAGATGACTACAAGTTTTGTTTTTACTCTAACCACTGGCATCTTTTATCTGACGAAGTGCTAACTGGCAATTTGCCTCTTTTAAAAAAATATTTAAAGTGGCTTAGTGCTAATTCCTTTCAACGATGATTTTAAAGCCTTAAAAAAAACTGGAGACAACAGGCACGCATCCTGCAAACACTGCTTTGTATTGATTGAATGAGGAAACCATGCAAGGCAGAAAGCAGAGAAAAGTTAGAAATTAAATTAAATTAAATTAAAGTTAAAATAAAATCATCCCTGCCAGCTGATCTAAAAAAGATGATTCTCCATCAAAAAGAGACAATTCTCCACTAGGTGTCTGCATTCTTAGTTTTGTGCCGTGTAATCCCTGGGTTTAAGTTTGATTTTGTCCATGCTAGTTCCAGTGCAAACTGTGGTGCAAATGACCAATGTAGATGCCCTCTAATGAAGCAATATTACTCTAAGGAAGCAATCTTAGGATGCAGTGGGGATGGTGAGATAGGTAGATCAGAATCCACGTATATGTCTCTGAATAGTCTGCAATAGGCTGGCAAGGATTTCTGATTCTGATTTACCTAATTAAAAGCAGCAAGGAAGTGACTGTCCTCCCACTCAAAAATTATGATGCTGAAAAGAAAATAATCTTTTATCTGGAAGGATTGTGAGTGCTGTGCAGTTCTGGTTTTCATGAGAAGTTCCTTTGATTGAAAGCATCTTTCTTTTGTTCCAGGAAAACTGCACCTTTGAAAGTGTATCACTATAGTAAAACATAAAGTAGATTCCAAAAAACCACATTGACTGCTAGACAGGCATGACAGGGAAGGCAGTGACATTAACAACCCTAAGAAAAGCAATCTAAGATTGAAAGAGAGTCCACGCAGGCTCAATCAGGAAAAGGACAGTCTAGGAAACATGTAGTGGTCTTCTCTCTCTCTCTCTCTCTCTCTCTCCTCTTCCCTATGCAAATACATGCACCCAGTCACTTCCAACAGGTACACCAATTCAATCAAACTCAAGCACGGTCAAGAAGAAAAAAAATCCACAAAGATTTCTAAAGAAATGTTTATGACTTATGGAAACAGTGAGAAGGTGCTTAACCCCTAGGAACAGGAGAGACCAATTTATATCAGGCCAGAGTATCTGCCTAATCTAGTTAGTGGTTGTCAGTCTTTGGTCCATAGGATTTGGATTTTGGCTTCCAGAATCCTTGATGACTGGCCAAAAAGTTGAAGACTACTGGCCAGCAGTCTCTAGTCGCCTAGAGTCTCTCTAGAGTCTAGAGTCTAGAGTCTCTAGTCACTAGTTGTCTCCAAAGAGGAGATGACTAGTCTCCTCTCCTCTTTGCCAGAGGCTGGCCAGGATCTGAGGGAGAGTTATTCCACAATATCAGCTACCTGATCCTTTTAACTAGATGAACCAGAGACTACCCTGTTTCCATGAAAATAAGACCTAACCTGAAAATAAGCCCTAGTATGATTTTTCAGGATGCTTGTAATATAAGCCCTACCCTAAAAATAAGCCCCAGTTAAGTGAAATCCCACCTTCCACCATTGTGTAGCATTGTGCACCAACGGGAAGGAGATGACATGACTGTATTTCAATAAATGTAGATTGTTGTACATGAAAAAAATTAAAACATCCCCTGAAAATAAGCCCTAATGCCTTTTTTTGGAGTAAAAATTAATATAAGACCCTGTCTTATTTTGGGGGAAACACGGCAGAACTGGGCAATTCTCATGTTTTTCCTGAAACAGTGTGTCCAGGTATGGGCTCTGCTACCGAGCTGTGGTGAGATATGGCATGCTGTAGGGCTGCTGCTGTTATGCCTCTTAAGTTTGAAGCAACACTTGATAGAGATGCTGCCTAGAAGATAAGAAACTGAATTTACAACCTTAAAGAAACACCTTTTCTTATGACGGAGAATTGAACTAAATTATTCTGAGGCCGCCAGTGATCTCAATTGTCTCCCTCAAAATCTTGCGCCTTCCCTCCATACTAAAATCAGCTCTTAATGGTTTCCATTCTCTTTGCAGCCTTGAAGTCATAGAGCTCATCACTTGCAATTTCTAATTTATTCTAGCATTTATCCTTGAATGCTTGGATCAGTAATCTTGGGATTTGGAAACAACACAGAGAGAAAAGTGGCGATTTGCACTGCCGCTTGCCTCAGAATGTGTAACCCTGAATGTGTCTTGCTCTGCTTGCAGGTGGTTGCTATTGATGTTGATATGGCTTTTTTTGAACCTAAAATGAGAGACATCCTGGAACAGAACTGCACCAGAGATCAGGACTGTAATTTTTTTGATTGCTTTTCAAAATGTGACCTCAGGAGCAGAAGATGTGGTGCAGAGAGAGCCAATAATAACCTTCAAGTAAGTGGTTATGGAATTATTTGTCTATTACTGGATGCAAATTCAATTGTTAGTTCTATCAGAGCAGAGCTGGTGAATCAATGGGGATAAGTCAAAACATATGTAATTTCCCTTGTTGAATATCTTCCTGTTAGGAGCAACTGTTGGATTTAGGTCTTATTTATTACACCACTCAGTGAACACTCAAATTCTCAAACTAATTATTACACTTTTAAGTCACTCAAGCCATTCAAATTCTCTTGATGTGGGGATGATGTTTTAGTGGCTCTCTTGTGGCAGATGTAACATGTAGCCCCGTTCTCATTTGTGAAGCAAGTACTAAGTCAAGGGTTATGAGAACAAATGAAGCAGTACAAGGAAACAGGCTTCTATCTGCAGTACAAGGAAATTTTCATACCTATATATCTGTAATACAAATATGTCTGATATCCTTTTCTCACACTACATAGAGTCAAAACATACTCCTGTGTTTGTGATTGCAGTATTTTTCTTCTCCACAGGTATGTAAGAGAGGTGCTTGGAGAAGATGGTGGTCATATCATCCTAGGTTAAAAATTAAAATGTATAGTGGAGAGATTAGTCAGTAGCCATTAGAACTATATTGAGGACTTTTGTAAAAAGACATTTGCCTTCTTCCAGAATACATCATGATGCGTAGGAATGTATAGGAGGTCTCAGTTCATTCAGATGGGTCAAATCAATCTGCTTCCACAAAGAAATTAATGTACAAAACCAGCTTTAGCCACTGAAATATGATTCTGAATTTTTGGGGTGCAGTCATTAGTTTGTTAGGGCTTCTGCTTCTGAAAGAGATATTTGGATAACAGCAAATGTTTCTAGAGGTATTCTTGCATCATGTGGACTGGTCAGTGCTAAGTGGACCATTCATCTGCCCTAACAAGGCATTTAATGCTCTTGCTCTCTTCTTTTGCAAATAAGAGGACAGTATTTTATGGGTACTTTCCTTTGCTATTGATTTAATTGTCCAGCTCCTTCAGCCTGGTCTCCTCCAGATATTTAGGACTTTAACTCCCATCATTCCTTGTTTGCAGGTACATTGACTGAGTTGGAGCCCCCCACACATGATGGAGGACACAAAATTGGGAGATAACTAAGCTTGCTTGCATAGATTTCCTCTGTCTGAAAAAGTCTGAAGCCCAACCTTATATAAATTACTTTGGGCAAAGATCTTACTTCATTTGCATATCACTGATTCTGAATGTAAGATGTTTTCATTCTTCTTCTCTGCAGGTTATCTGTGATAAAATATTTCGCCCATGGTTCTCTCTGAATCTCAGAGGATCTGACATCTCATTTCCACTGCAGCTACAGTTACAAAAAGCAGTACGTGAATGTGCACAACCAAGGACCAATGATGTGATCTACCAACACAATTTCCCAAATTCTCTATCAAAGCTATACCACTTGCTTCGAGCAAGCCAAAAGGAACTTCAGAAATCTGGCAACTACCTTCATCAAGTTCAGCTGTAATCTTCATTTTTTGGTTCCATTCAGTTGAATTAATTTCTGCTTATTGGCTTTTTACTGTGCTTTTGAAAACTGTAATTGAATATGAAATGTGTTTTTATTAATATTCTCTGAAATGTAAAATGGTTTCCGTGAAAGCTGTTTTTGCATTACTCCTGTTTCCCTGCTGATATTTTGAATTATATAGATTTTTCAAAAGACAGGACAACCTGATTAAACTAATGCCTGACCTAAGGACGGAAAAACATGTTAATTTCAAATCTGCTTTGGAGACTGGAGGAAAGAGAGCTGCTTAGCAGGATTAATTCTAGTTGTATTTTATTTTATATTTGAAAATGGGGTTGTGGGCAAGTTGATCAACTTATAAATGTTTTATCAATATAGTGGCCAGAATCCTTAAATTGCAATTGTGTAAGAAGTTGCACCTTCTAATGAGAAGTCTGTCAGGTGGCCAGTTGTGATGGAGTTGGTTGTGCAAACAGTTGAACATCGGACACCCTGCCAGATGGTAGAAACCTCTTGTGTGATTACTGTTCACACACATTTTTTCCTCAGAGTTCTGGTCAGTAACTAAGATCTTCAATAATAAGAACATTAACAGCTGTTTGAGTGAAGCACTCTTTTAAAACAAATATGGTTATGGTGCTTTGTCCTAGCATCCATCATTTTGGTCAAAATATTGACACACTATCTGTGTGGTTATGAATACTATTAAACTGAGGAGAACATGAACCAAGGCTGACATTGTTGTCCTGAAACAAGAATTGTGCTGGCTGAGGGGATTCTATGAATTTTAGTATTGAAAAAAAGATTTTTTTTTTCCAAGTGTGCATGCTCCTGGCCTTATCAACTGTAGGATCGGGGTTGAAAATGTCACCAGTAAGCATTTCCATAAGCCCCAGCCTGCTGTTGCGAACAGGCACAGGATATATTGCTTGCTGACTTGGAGATACAGAGGTAGAAGTTAAGTCACTTTCTTCCACTGAGTACTCCAACTGAGGAGTTCAGTTCTCAGCACTAGCATTTCTGGCACAGTTTCTCCCTCCTGTCCCCTAGTTAAGTCTTCTACTGGACCTCGATATTTGGCGGAACGCCTCCTCCCACCAAGGTCTACCCGGATCACCCGCACGAGTCAGGAGGTGAGGCTGAGGAGCCTGATGCCGAGAGAGGCCCGGAAGGAGAAAACACGAAACCGGGCCTTCTCAGCGGTGGCTCCTCGCCTCTGGAACAACCTCCGGAGATTCGTGCGGCCCCCACGCTGGGCACGTTTAAAACCCAACTAAAAATATGGTTATTTATCCAGGCCTTCCCTCCAGCCAATTCTTGATTTCTCTCTTACTTTTCCTTCTTTATTTCACTGCTGTTGCTGTTTGATAATTATGTATTTGTCTATGTTTTTATTATCTGATTTTATATTGGAAGCCGCCTAGAGTGGTCCGGTGGGCCAGATAGGCGGGGTATCAATCAATCAATCAATCAATCAATCAATCAATCAATCAATCAATCAATCAATCAATCAATCAATCAATCAATCAATCAATCAATCAAACAAACAAACAAACAAACAAACAAACAAATAAATAAATACTGGAAAAAGGGAGAGAGGCCTGGCTCACAAGTTGAAGCAAGTGGTGGAATGCTCCAGTATTCTGCTTGGTTCCTCTCAGGGATGGTTGCTAAAGGTGACTGAGTGTTATCTGCTGGCACCCTCTGACTCCTCCTAAAACCACGCCTCCTTTCTTTCTGGCACTTGTGATGCCAGTGCTGGCACTGAATTGGGGTCAAGGTAGCGGGACCTGTCAGCTTCCTGCATCACCAGGTGGATGCTAGTTGAGATGGGGACCCTGGTGGGGCAAATATAGGAGCACTACCTTGCCTTTGTTCATTAACTACCACTACCTCTACTGAGACGCCTCACCAAGGGTCTTCCTTCAGCCAGTGCTCAAAGTCCCCCTTGGCATAGAATGTCAACTGTTCCCTGGTTTTCCCCCAAGTTTCTTCACCATCTGAGGTAGCCTCACTGTCCTTCACAGTTCCTGAGGAAGCTGCCTCTTCCTGCCCCCGCTTGCCAGTCCCCTGCTCCTGTCTCTTCCTCTTTTATTTTCCCCTTAACCTCCTAACCTCTTCTCCCAGCTGAACCTTGCTGCTGGGCTCCTCAGCAACTTCAGCTCGCCTTCCATTGTGCCATCCAGGGGTTCATGTGTAGTTTCCCTTTCAGAGCACTCTAAAGGGGGTGGGGTGAGGGCCAGCAGCCTGCCAGGTGCTGGCAGCGACCCCCTCACACTGAGCTGTTCTTAAGGCTGTTATTCTGCTATCTTGGCTAAGGGAATCAGCTCCTGTTCAGGGAGTGGCAATTCTGGGTCAAACTGTACATTGAAGAGTCCACATCATTAGAAGAGGGATTCCTTAAATGATGAAAGCTGTACAGTTTTTGCTCTTTTCACACCTGTTTGCAAATTAGCTTGCTTTGTTTTTTGATTGGTCACCAGGAGGTAGGCTGTCCTCACCTGCAAGTATGATTGCTCAGATACTAATGTCTACCTTCTAGAATGTAAACGGGCTGTCAATTTCTAATGATATGCTGCCTAATGCACAGTTTGACCCTCAGAACCAAGAAATACCTAATGATATTTTGCTTAAGGTTTCAGGCTTGCAAGCTATAGTGATGGTATATCTGTATATCACTGATGAAGTTGGACAGTTGACAGTGACAGCTTCTCCAGCAGATGTTTCTTCAGTACATTTATTTTCTCCAATTATGCAGCTCACATAACGTCCTGTTCAGTGCAACAGCTGGGGAAGTGGGAGGGCAAAACAACCAGTTAATAGAAGTTGCAAGGGAAAAAAGCAGCTACCAAATATTCAGTTGGGCAGCAACCTGATAATGGTTCCATGAAGCTTATCTCACCTTTGCTTCCAGGCTAGAATTGAGAAGGGCACACGGGTTGAGGAGAAATAATCCAGATTATTAGTTCATTAAAGATTATTGCATTATTCCCACTGAAGTGAATTTAAAGATAATTAAAATTAATTACAGATTATATTTTATTCATTTAAAACAGAATACATTTAAATCAGCAAATTGATTGCTGATAGAAAAAGAAGAATTTGGGATCTGTCTTAATAGCGAAGGCCAATATCCTGTTACATTCCATGATTGTGCTGAGTGGTCTCCCCACCAAATTATAGCTGGCTCCTCTCTTGGCACATGGTCTTATTTTCCCATTGTTGGGAGACCAGTTGTATGATCAGCTAGACAACATCCTTCAGCTTACAGGCTGCCTGTCTGCTCTGAATAGGATACTAACCAAAGATAATTCATTCATTTGCACTGTTGAATTACACAACTCTCTGTTTTGCCTTAACTTCGATTCCTGCTCTGTGCTTGTGTGGTTATGCTGTGCATTTGAGAACAGAATACAAGACAATGCCATCACTGAAATATTGAAGCTGACATAGTGGTTTGGTGCTCAATGGCAACTCTATTTTGCCTTGTTTTAATTAGAAGGGAAATTCCAGGGAACACTGAGAGACAGTGAAGGCACCGGAGAGCTGCAGAAAAGGGCAGGTGTGGTCTAGACGAGTGGTTCCCAGCCTTGAGCAACCCAGTTGTTCTTGGACTGCAGTTCCTAGAAGCCTTCACCACCAGTTGCCCTGGCAAAGGTTTCCGGGAGCTGCAGTGGAAGAACACCTGGGTTACCCACAATTGATCTAGACTATATGTTAATTTATTGTTAAGTGATCCTAATCTCTCCTCCTTTGGAATGAAACCCTTCAAACAGTTGTGTTTGGCTTGGCTGTGGAGTTTGTTCAGAAGAGTGATATCTGTATGCTTACCACTGTTTAAAAACTGCATCCAGTTTTTAGAGTAGGCCCATTAGAATCAATGTAACTTATGGTGGAGTTGACTCACTTGAAACCCCACTGAATCAGTGGGCCTATTTTAGCGTGAGTCACTTCACTAAGCAACAAGATTTCAGCCATTGAATCTAAAAGGGCATACTGGTCAACAAGTATTTATGGGATTATATCTTATGATGTATTTCAGCAGTATTTTGCAGCTAAAAATGATGTATACCTAGTTTTTACAGTTATTGCCTAAAAAGATCTATTAAAAAAGAGATATTCAAGGGTCCTACTGCATTGGTATAAATTTTTATTCCTCATGAGATCACCTGTTCGCAACATAAATTAAACTTCATGTGGCAAATATATTCTGTGACCTCAGGCTGTAAGCCGAGCAGTTCTTTATATGGCTGTGGGTTAGAGCTCCATACACCAAGCAATTTAAGACAGCAGTCTTGCACACAGTTGCCTGGAAGTCCCATTGAATGCTGGCCTCCTTCTGCGTGGACACATCTACAATTGTGTTGTGTGCCCACTCCACCCTCCCACCTCATGAAAATAGCCTTTGTTCCTCCAGCAATCATCCACAGCAACAAAGCATGTAACCCAACAGTTAGGAATTCATTGGCAGTGAACCTGAATATACCTAATGCTGTTGCCAGATGCTTAACATAGAAAACTCCAAGAAATCTGGGGCTATATATGGCTCTAAAACACTACTTGAAGCCAATTAGATCTGGGCAGATTAGGAATATTTTTGAAGATGAGTTGAAAAATGGCAGGTTAGGCTTATTGTACTTTTGCATTTAATTGAGACTGTTTTAAAGTCAAAATATCATGGGGAGTGGGAAATGTAACTGGAAGCACAACGACAAGAAAGGGAGATTCTAACTTTTTCTTGCTTTGTCTCATTCCTGATTAGAGCTGGCCCATTTTTTTTGGTGGTTGAACAGGAAAGAGTTAACTGGCTTTCCCTCTCTGCTGTGGTCCAAAATTCTACTGAGCGCATGCCTATGGAATTTTGGATTTTAGTAAATAGTCATTTTAACTGGAAGAAAAAATGTTTTTGATGCAATATGCTGTTTGGCTCTTATGTCATATATACTCTAGAAGCAAAACCTTTTTTTGTTTAAGGCTTGACAGCTGTAAAGAACTGGCTGGATAGCTCCGTGGCTGGGAGTTCAGTTTCCCACTATGCCTCCCAGAAGTAGAGCCAGCCTGTGTGGCCTTGGGCAAGCTGCACAGTCCGTAAAGAGAAAGGCACAAAGAGTTTGTATTCCTTAAAAGAGTGTTTTGTTAGCTCTGCATGTACTCTCAAGTCCTGCTGCTGCTCTCTCTCTCTCATGTGGATAGAGCCATTTTGGCTGTATGTGGGCCACTGCTCAGAAATGAGATATAGCTTAGCAAACATGAATTCTCTATCTCAACTACCTGTAGATACACACATACAGTTGCATTTCTCCTTCCTTTTGCTTTCTGCCCCACAAAAGACAAATCTACTCAATTTCATGTCAAGAACAGATCCTTTTTTAATGTTACGATTCTAGGCTTGATGGTAAGTAAAGGCCTAGGGACAGCTGTAACTTTAGAACCACACCTCCCCCCAACGCAGCCTGCATCTTTCTTTACTTACATCAAAGAAATGCATCTGACAAATCCATCTGCCACGAACTTCTGGGATTCTGAATTGTTTGCACTAATGACAAGACACGAGTGCAGGCCTGATGAAGTGGGCCATGATCCACAAAAGCATATGGCATGATTTTAGTTAGTGGTCTATAAAAGTATTGCCCTGTACTGTATTTGACTAATGACAGTGCTGGCTTATGGACCAAGCTAGGGAATACTTCCCCGGGAAGTTTGGGTTGAGACAACCCTCTCTTCAGCACACAAGCTACAGTTCTGAAGGGTGCAGGTTCAGGCTGAAGAGATATTTTTAACAGTCCACGTCTTATTCTTTTCAATTTGGACTTTGCAAACTCTTGGCCCAGACGTCTGATCAGTTTTCTGGAGGAAAATATAATGTACAATGTGAAGCAGCTGCAGGGCAGGCTTGGCCGGTGGAGGGCACTTGTCACAATTTCCACTGGACAGGGAACTGTTTCTTGAAACTGATTACTTTCTCTGGCATTGCACCCATTTGCAAACCTAGGCGATCTGAATAGCAGCCAGAATGTGGCAAAATGCAGACAGAGGCTTAAATGAAACGTAGAACGAATATTTGTTTTGCACAGTCTTGGTAGTCTGGCCAGCCTCAGCAAAGAAATAATGGGGAGAGGACAGGGGCTGGTTTACCCTCAGTGGCCCCCTCAAAAATCCCACACAACTCCTTTCCCATTGGCCACAGAAAAGTTACACAGTGGCATGTCCCATTTCATGTGTGCCTCGTGAATGCTTAATTTTCTACCTTTTGTGGAGGAACATGAGACACACACACACCCAATACCTGGGTTCAAAGCTCATCCCATGCCCCTGGATCCACATAGGATACAGTCAAGGGAGAGGCTGATTTGCTTGATTTCAGAATATTTTTATTTGGAGTTTCATGAGAAAAAAATCTAAGGCAGTGTTTGAGATAAATGATTGAGTGTAAGTCAAAACAAACCAAAGCTGTAGCATGTATCTATTGAAATAACAGTTTAAAAAAAAAAACACTGCCATAATGTCTGAAATAGAAATGGGCATACATTCATTTAAATGTAGGCTGGGGCTTCCAAGACCCATTTTAAAATGTTGAAGTGGGAGCCCATTTCCAGGCCATGTTTATAGCCATGCCATGGACAGCACATTACAGTAGTCCAAGCTTCCCTGCAGCTATAATAGGGTGTGAATGGCTATAACAAAGTCTGCTTTCTCCAGATTGCATATCTGCCAAAGCTGATAAAAGGCACATCTGCTAATCAACATCCCTTCATTTCTATAGATAGTGCTAAGACGAAGAAAATCTTCAAGCCTCACACTTGATTTTTCAAAGGATGCATGACCTCATCCAGCACCAGATGTTGATTCTCCAGCTTTACATACCTTCTACACAATCACTTGAAGGTCTAGCATGTGAGTCAGCAGTTGCCAAGACATCCAAGTAGCAGAGGCAGATGTTCAGGGGGGGAGGAGAAAACAGCCGGCTGCCAGAGTATTCCACATTTCTACATTTGCCCCAAAGACAGCAGAAACAGACTCCCCTGAGCTTGGCAATTTAATATGGCTGCACACTTTCCTTGCTGTGCCACTCAGTTTTAATTTGTTTGCTGTCCCTCGTGCAAATGGTATTGAAGACCATTTCTCAGGGATGTTGCTCTGCATCCAAAACTCTAGTTCTATAACCTTCTTGTGTTCTGTATTTCTAGCTTTATCACAATGGTTTCTCTTTCCGTCCCAAAAATGTGTTTTAAGTAAAAATAAATCCCATCTGATCAGGATTGGGGAGAGGAGGAAGGAGAGAAACACTAACCACTACATCATAAAATAGTGTTAGACTGAGAGGAGATTCAGCTTCAAGTTCTCACATGAAACGGACTCAGTGATGTATTCTCGAAGGCTCGAATTAGCAAAATATGGCGCCACCCTTCTACAGACCCACATTGGACAAACCTCATCCTACATCAAAGACCTAGGACATTTCATGGGCAAGATCAGCACCCTAAAACCCAACTCCAGGGACAGACTGATCAGCTTTGACATAGTATCCCTATTCACCAAGGTACTGATAAAGGACACTCTGACACTCATCCAGCAGATCTTTCCAGAAGACATCAAGGCCCTTTTCCAATACTGCTTAATGAGCAGCTATTTTCAGTGGGATAACAAGTTTTATGAACAGACAGATGGAGTGGCCATGGGGAGCCCCCTCAGCCCAGTTATAGCAAACTTTCTGGCTTCGGCACCCTTCGCACACACAGTGTGGTTCCAATACATGGATGACACCTTCACAATTTGGAATCATGGTGAAGAAAAACTGGAATAATTTCTAAACCATCTCAACAACATCCACCCAAATATACAATTCACCATGGAAAAAGAAATAGAAGGCTGTGATGTTTGCCCCTCATGGCCCCGTTTGTCTTCCAAACACAGAGCACATGAAGGCAAACCAAACACCTTTTAACACACTGCCACCAGTTGATCACTAAATCAACGTACTTTTCTTAGGAAAGATGAAGGTCCATTCAGTTTTCACTTTTTCTTAAAACAGGTTTATTAATTACAGATGTTTCTTTAATAATTCATAAGTATTTACTTCAGGTTCATCAAACATCAATCATGTATTTAAATCTCACAAGTTACTATTCACTCCTCAGACTAATCTCACCTCAGAACTCACGGACTCACTCAAACACACAGAACTCTACTCCCCTCTTCCTCTCAGGCTCCACCTTTTTAACATCTCTGGTGGCCCCACCTCTCAACTACATCAGCATAGAACATGAATAATGCATAACCTATTCAGCATAATAAGGGTGAACGCTAATACCGCCCCCCTTAAATATGTTTGTTTGGGAAGGGAAACGCGTTTTCCCTCCCAAACAAACAGGCACAATTGCATGAAACACTACTTACCATCTGGCACAATCCTGTAAGCAATACATTTACTATAACAATCACAATACCTTTTTACACTAAACATTCCACTACAATTCAATAATATACTTTACCTTATCATTTACACTTACTACATTTAATATTTTCAGCCTTGCAGAAATATACCACAATCAGGAAACTTTTACATAGATAGTTAACCGGTAAGTCAATAGTCTATTCCAGTTTATTTTAAAAGTCCTTGCATCCTTCACGTTTCTGAAAATTGTCCCATAAATTTTCAATTTTTCATCACTAATTACCAACAGAACATTTATTACACATGACTAATTTTGTTTATCCCCCCATCAGTCATTTGGCTTTTGAGGCACTCTTTGAGTCTGTTTTACTCTTTGGTTTGAAAAGTCCAAGTCTTTCACCTTCCCGTTGTAGTAAGGTGTCCCATGGACTGGTCCAGTTGTTACTGCCTCCTTCAGCTGGACACACGACTGCTGGCACTCAGGAGTCCCTCCGTTGATCACTGGCTCCTTCTTCCGTGTTCTCTTCTGTTGACTGGAGTTCATTAACCACTCAGTTGCCCACTGGACGTCCTCTGCTGGTTGTTTGTTAGTGACGTCTGCTTTAAGTCTGGCTCGGGGCTTCACTTTCTCAGCTGGGGAAAGGGTAGGCAGTTCCCTCTCCTCTTCCCGAACATCTCTGGATGCGTCCCTCTTTAAGATGTCAGGGCTTACGTCTTCCTCTTCACTCACACATTCACTTGCAGGTATTTTCATTGAAGCATTTTCCTTATGTGGGGGACCACTATAATGGGTCACTTTAAGATTCTCAGAAGAGTATCTTTTAAGTGCAGTCTTAAACGATTGGTTTGTTTTAGATGCACTCAGTATGTTAGCTAATTCTATTTCTTTATTCAGTGATACGCTAGATAGGGGGTTGCCTTGCAAGGATTTAAGGACTACTTGTTCCACCCCTGCCAAAAGCAAGTTTCTCCCCTCTATAGTTCTCAGTTCTACTACTTGGTCCTCAGGACAGAAGATTCTTTCCTGGGCCTCATACAAGCCTATCTCTTTTTCAGGAGTACTTCCCAAGCTTGGCTCTGCCACTTCTAAGGTCTTTTTTCTACATAAAAGTACAGTGGTGCCTCGCTTAACGAGTGCACCGTATAGCGATGTTTCCATATAGCGATCCCTTTTTCGGGATCGCTATACGGAAACATACCCGATCTTCGCAATGGGGAAAACCCGCATTGCGAAGATCGGGTATTGCGGCGGCCATTTTGGAGCCGCCGAACAGCTGATCGGCGGTTCCAAAATGGCCACCGGAAGCCCGGAAATGGCTGCCGGCAGCCATTTTCGCGCCCTGCCCTCGCTTAGCGAAGGCGCGAAAATGGCTGCCGGCACCTGGAATCCTCGCTGAACGGGTAAGTAATGAAGGTATTGGAACGCATTAAACGAAGTTTAATGCGTTCCAATACCTTTCCCCTACCCGTTTAGCGATGATTCCGTATAGCGAGGGTTAATCCGGAACGGATTAACCTCGCTATACGGGGCACCACTGTACCTTATCCAGGCAAGACCTTTCAGGGCATTCAGGAGATAATAAAGTGGGTATACTGGTGGCTGGTTAAAAGCAACCTAAAGGTTCCCCTTGACAATTTTTTTGTCCAGTTGTGTCCGACTCTAGGGGGTGGCGCTCATCCCGCTCTTCAAGCCATAGAGCCAGCGTTTGTCCGAAGACAATCTTTCCGTGGTCACATGGCCAGTGTGATTTAGACACGGAACGCAGTTTACCTTCCCACCGAGGTGGTCCCTATTTATCTACTCGCATTTGCACGCTTTCGAACCGCTAGGTTGGCGGGGGGGGGGAAGCAACCTACCAAACTCATTTCCTCCTTCTGCTCCTAAGCCAAACTAGTTTTATTTGGGGTTTTCAAAAGCATGAGATCAGTTTCTAAGAGACTGTCTCTCTCCAGGCTTCCCTTTACTACTGTATCAATTTCTGCTGCAGTGGGTGATTCCTGTCAGGATTTTGTTCTTTTGGTGAACAGGGAGTTAAATTTTAATACTGTAATAGAAGTGCAGAGTCACAAATGTAGAGTAAAAGCCAATGTAATGACTAACAGCATACCGGTTTAACAAGCTGATGTAATGCTTGATTGTTAAGTAAGACCAGCTGTAAATGGTGAAATGTGATTGGTTATTCTGAGTATAAATGTAACAGAGACAGAACAGGCCTTTGCCACTCAGCAGTAAGTCTGGTGGTTGTCTTGCTTCTATGTTATTGCTCTGAATGTTGTTATGCCAAATGCATATTGCTTTGTATATATATGTAGCTATACCCAATATATTATATTATAATCACTAAGAACTCTCTCATGTCTTTTTCTCCCCACATCTAAGTCTCTGATTTTGCTATATTTAAGTGGGAAGAATGAAAGCAGTCTGATAATAAGCTCTGTACAGTACAATTAGTGTCCTTAAGTTTCAAGGCTTGTCTTTTAAACAGTCCTTTTGCCAAGCTTCACATTCAACCAGACTCTTAAGAAGTTTTCTTGAGGCCAGAGCCTCATTAAGCCTCTGGAGTTTTGGACCCACACCAACAATTCCTGGCCCCCCTTGCGAGTATGTAAGTGCACTCTTAACATGCTCTATCAAATGTAAACCCTCTCTATCTGTCAGGTCTTTATCAGTCATAGACCTCTCTGGGTGTTCAGGGGTCAGTGGAATGGGATTCTCTCTAACTTTTGTAGTGCAGTCATTCAAAGTACTGTCTTCTATCTGTTCCTCAATACAGGAAGGATCATTAGGGATTTTCAAAATAACCTCATCATTCATTTTGGTTACCCTGTGGTTCTTTTCTAACTTGGGATATCCCTGGATAGATTCAAAGGGTTTGGGATTCCATTTTTGCCTCAGCGATTGTTAACTGCTGTCTTGGGGAACCGGTTACTTCACAAGCACTCTGCACATGCTTAAAGAGATCTAGCCCAATTAAACAAGGTGCAGGAATTTGATCAGAAATTGCCACGTCCCAATTTCTGATCCAATCTCTATAGTTTATTTTCACTTTAGCCATGGGTAAAATCACTTAATCCCTTGATGGTAACAGTCTGGTTTGGGAGAATTTGTTCTTTAGGAATCACATCAGGATCACACAGGGTTATGTTAGAACAAGTATCAACCACTCCTACAAAAGACTTTTCATTAATAAGAATCCTCTCACCAGGGTTTTGAATTAAAATATCTTCTGCCTTTACTAGAAAACAATGAACGACCTGGGCTAGTGGCAGATCAGAATTTTCTGTTGTGCCAGTTGCCATGGAGACAGAACCTTGGTTAATGCTTTTCTCAGTGGCTTCAGCTGCTTTTAAACAGTAAACCATTTTGGTCTGATTATCATCCTTCCCATTCCTAATTTTAGTTTTCATACATTTGAATTGTGAATGACTGAACTCCCCAAAGTAATAACACTGTCTTCTTCGCTCACTCTGAGGAGATCTGTTCAACTTTAATTTTTCCTCAGGGTTCATTTGGGTCTGAGAACTAGGCCGTGCTAATTTAGGTGAAGTACTACCTGGCCTTCTTTTCCTGTTGTTTTGCTGAGGTAATTTTATTAAAGTGTTTCTTACTGCTGTCCCAGTTCTGCTTGTTAAAATTTACCTCAGAGAACTTGTGGTTTCAAATCTCCCCAAGGTAATCCGCTGTTTCACCTGCTTCTAATAGATTTTAGGGATTTTTGTCCTTGACTATATAACACAATTCCCCAGGCAAAATAGAATAAAATTGTTCCAACCCAATTACATTTTTCATCTCCTCAAGAGAAGTGACATTTTCATGTTCCATCCATTTCTCCAAACACTGAACCAATTTAGCCCCCAGTTGAGCATAAGATTCTTCAGGCTTTTTCGTAAGGGCATGAAATTTCCTCCTCAGGTGTTCTGCATTTATCCCAAATCTGGAATAAACCATTTTTCTATAGGCCTCAAAATCTTTGGCCTGCTCTAGGGGAATTAGATAATAAACATCAAGCAAATCTCCACTTATTTGTGATTTCAGCACTATCATCCTTTCATCACCCCTGATATTAAAGTCCCAGCAAGCACGTTCAAAGGAAATGATGAAAGATTCAGGGCAATCACCTTTTCTATATTGGGGAAATTTCTTTAGATCGAGTTTTGAGTGATTTCCCTCACTAGCGCTGTTATTGTTGTTATTTTGAGAAGCCAATTCCAATTGTTTTCTCTGTATTTGAAATTCCATCTCTTTTTGTCTTAATTCCATTTGTCTATTTTCTTGCTCAAATGCCATTTGTCTGGCCTCTTGCTCAGCTTTTTCTCCCATTTCTAGCTCCCTAGTTCTCTCCCCAGCTCTGGCTTTTTCCAATTCTGATTGGTTTCTCATAGCTAGCTCCTTCAGTTTAAATTCCTGTTCCAGCTTCCATTTTTCAAACTCTGAGGAGCTTAGATCACTTTTTCTCCCTGAGGCACCCTCATTAATCTCCTCCTCCTGTTCCCTTGGAGTTAAAGGGTCTCCATTTCCCTCCACTTCCTGAGGCAAACTTTGTGCCTCTTGAGGATCAGTTTCCTCCATCACTGGCTTTTTAGTTCTTTTGGGTGGCATATTCCTCTGAGTTACTTAGTCTTGAGTGTGTTTATACTGATTTTAAAAAGGACCTGTCTTTCTTCTAATTCCAGTCACTGAAATAAATTTCTATTTCAAGCCTCTGCTTTTTCTTCTATTCCCTCAGATCTGTTCTGACCCCTGGCTTCTGCTTTTATCCACCAGCGCTCCCTTCTCTCAGAGCCTTGGATCTTAAGCTAGCCACTAGGTCTCTCAAATCCTGAGGTAAAAACAGGATTTTTTTCCAGAGTCGTTCCCTATCTTAGTCCTCCCCCCCCCCCCCGATCTGGGTTCAGAAGCCCTGCCACTAAGCTTTTCACAAAAGCTCTAGCAGGTAAACTACTTCTTCACCACAGACCTCTGACTAAAAGGTACCCTTGGCTCAAAAATTTCACTTTAAACTCAGGCTTTACTGGATTGCTTCGTATCCCCCTGCTGGACACCAACTGTGACATTTGCCCCTCGTGGCCCCTGTTTGCCTTCCAAACACAGAGCACACGAAGGCAAACCAAACACCTTTTCACACGCTGCCACCAGTTGATCACTAAATCAATGTACTTAGGAAAGATGAAGGTCCATTCAGTTTTCACTTTTTCTTAAAACAGGTTTATTAATTTCAGATATTTCTTTAATAATTCATAAGTATTTACTTCAGGTTCATCAAGCATCAATCTTCTATTTAAATCTCACAAGTTACTATTCACTTTTCAGACTAATCACACCTCACATCTCCCCTCTCTCTAACTCTGACTGAACTCTCCTCTTCCTCTCAGGCTCCACCTTTTAAAGATCTTTGGTGGCCCCACCTCTCAACCACATCAGCAAGGAGCATGAATAATGCATAACCTATTCAGCATAATAAGGGTGCACGCTACAAGGGCCAACTCCCTTTCTTAGATGTCATGGTCATACACAAAACTGACCTCCTATTGGGACACAAGGTCTACGGAAAACCCACCCACACAGACTGGTACTTACACAAAAACTTCAACCACCACCCACAGCAAAAAAAGAGCCATAATCAAAACACTGATAGACCATGCAAATCGGAACTGTGAAGCTCAATTTCTCAGCACTGAACTCAGCAATCTGAATGGAGCCCTACAGGTAAATGGCTACTCCAAGAATGAAATCACAAGAGCCACCAAACCAAGAAAGCATCATCAAACTGAAGAGGAAAAACAGCCACCCACAGATAAAGTACTTCTGCTGGACATGAAATTCTATTTCAGAATACTGAAGTACTGGACAACACCAGCAATCATTATGTTAGACTGCACGAGGAAGCCATTGAAATCCACAAACACCAGCCCATCATAGGCATCCTTCAGTCCCTAGAGACTATGGTAACGTACTCTGTATGGAGGACTTGGAACAGCGTCTAGTGTTTTGATGCTGTATGCGAAGTTGGAATGTCCTCTCCAGGGCACGAAGCCTGGGTAAAACAATATGGAGGATAGGCTGTTACCAAACCAGCAAATCCTCCCTCCACGTCACTGAAATAGTCCAATGGAAAGGCAAGAGCCAATACAACTGGTTCCAGTGATGTCACAGGAGTTGACAGAATGACACGAACTGCCTCCGGGACCAGATTTTGCCTCGAGGTTAACTCCTGAAGCCTTTTCTATCAGTAGATATAGCCACAAGGCAGTGGAGGTTTGAAATCAGAGTTTTCGTTCTCTTAGATGGGGTGCCTTCCAGGGCTGAACGAGTCCCACCTTCCCAGCCTGTTCCCTCATGGCATGGGCAGCGATGGTGATGCCTCATTGGGGGTTTGAAATCAGAGTTTTCCTTCTCCTAGATGGGCTGCCTTCCAGGGCTGAATGAGTTCCACCTACCAGGCCTGTTCCCTCATGGCATGGGCAGAGCTTCAACAAAAAAAAAAATTTAAAACTCAACAAAGCCTGGCTCCCAGCACTGAAAAAGACAGCCTGCAAAAGGTCAACAAACTCTACCCAGCCACAAGGTGGTGATCACTGTACACAAAAGACCAACTAACAATACTCATCAATCACAGTGACAGATCATCTCTCCCCCTTATCACAACAATACACTCACAACAAAAATCACCATAATAACCCATTCTCCTGAAAAGGACAAAAGCTTATCCCACAGCTATAAATACTCAACTATCCAACAAACTGCACCAGAGCACAGACAGAGTTCCTACTCCCGTTAGGAAGAAAAACCTTAAGAACATGGCCAAAAAGCCTTGAAAACCCACAACAACCATGACTCGGTGATCTTAAGCCAGATTTTGCCTGAAAGGGACCTTTCTGGACTGGGGTGACTGTCACGATCCAGTAGCAACCAATTGCTCTGCCTCAGAATTTTGAATAGAGAGACATCTCTCTATTCAAGTCTTCTTTTCCTGTTCTTTTTAATCAGACAGTCTGAAAACAATTAAAATGAGCCATGAAGTCAGTAAGCAGACTATGAAGCTAGAAAATCAGTTGTGCTCTGTTTATGTAACCAGTTAATATTTTTCTACTTAATGTTGTTTGTTTTTCTTGATGAGAAACTATAGGTAATGTGTGAAACTGACTCACTGCTATTGAGTCATTCGCCATCTTTCTCAATCAGATCCTCCTCATTAGGTTGTGATGGAGGGGAACCATTACATCATCTTGAAGAAGGGTAGCTTATTAATGTAATAAATAAACAATACTGGGCACCAGACTCGCAGCACCACCAAGAGCCTACCCAGATCAGTATAAGATTTAGAATCCTGTACCTGTGTGCAGAACTCTCTCCACAAAAGATAGTCTTGCACTGGCTCCTGTTGGCAAGTAAACCTCCACACACATTTATTGCTATAGGAACAGCTCATGCATAGACTTCCAGGCTACTGTGGGTGTTTAATGTTTCACTGGAGTAGTCTCTAAGGGAGAATTAGCTGTACTCCAAATAAGATACCGTAGACAATGATTCTGCATCTGATACTAGAACTGATAATATCAGATCTTCCAGTTTTGTTATCAGCTCTCTCCTTTAACCCCACTTTGCTAAATTGGCCACATTTATATAACTTATGTAACTTGGAACCGTATTTCAAATGAATCACATTTTTTCCTGTCAACTTTCTTCACTGTCTGCCTTTTGCATCCATACACAGTGATTGGAACTGCAAGTGTATGGAAGATGTTAGCCTTGGTCTCCAATGACACATCTTTACATTTTATTATCTTTTCTAATTCTTTCATTGCTGCCCTTCCAAGTCTCAATCATTGTCTTGATTTCTTGGCTGCAGTCTCCATTTGGACTGATGATTGAACGAAGATATGTAAAATCTTTGACAATCTCAATTTCTTTATTGCCAGCATTAAAGCTATGTAGTTCTTCTGTAGTCATGATTTTTATCTTCTTAATGTTCAGCTAGAGTCCTGCTTTGGCACTTTCTTCTTTCGCTTTCACCAAAAGTCATTTCAAATCATTGCTGCTTTTGGCCAATAAGATGATGTTATCTGCATATCTTAAATTATTAATGTTACTTCTGATTATTTTCACTCCATCTTCATCTGAATGTAGTCCAGCTTTCCATATAATATGTTTGAAGCACAGACTGAATGTATACAGTGATAAAATGCACTATTGTCTGATAGCTTTGCCTATAGGAAACCATTATGTCTCTCCATATTTTGTCCTAACAGTAGCTTCTTGTCCACAATACAAGTTACGCATCAGACAATCAAGTGCTGAGGCACCCCCATTTCTTTCAGAATAACCCATAGATGCCAGAAAGACATTTGTCCTAGAACAAATCAAACCTGAAATATCTCTGGAAGCAAAACCAACAAAACTGAGGATGTCATACTTTGGGTGCACCATGAGAAAACAAGATTCACTGGAAAAGGCAATAATGTTGGGAAAAGCTGAAGGCAGGAGGAAAAAAGGAAGACCAAGCATGAAATAGATTGACTCCATAAAGGAAACCATAGCCTTGAGTTTACAAGAACTGAGCAAGGCTGTTGAGGACAGCATATTTTGAAGATTGGTCAATCATAGGGTAGCCATGAGTTGGAGGTAACTTAATGACAACAGCAGACAACTTGGGCTTGTTACAAAATTCCACCCATATAACATCTATAGTACAAATGATGCACAATTGTCTAAACACCCTCCCAATCAGCTGTTTCTTTCAGATTTCTACTTATGCAGAGTAAAAACAATTAATGCCTACAACTAAACTGATTTTATAGCAATAAATGAGTGCTGAAGCTAGAGAACAGAAATATTTTTTTAAAAATGAGCTTTAAAATACTTTAAAAAACAAACTGAATAATGGACTATAAAACATCTGAAATCAGTTTTTTCTGTTATAGACACCCACACACTTATCTTTCCCTGCAGCACAAGCTTCTTAGAAAGATGTTTTGAACAGTAGCCCAGTGTAAACATGAAAGTTGTCCAGAAGATGGCTGCAACTATTGTTTATAACTGTGAGGACAGCATATCAGCTATGTTACTTTTCTCCCAGACAGCTCAGCTGTATAAATTATGGCATTCTTCCTAGGTTTAGTACCCTCATGAGTGACATTTGATCTCTCACTGAAAGGAGAGTGATATATAGTATATTCACAGTTTCTTTTCTTCTGAGTCTATTAGTGTGATCTTGTCCCCTATGGGCATCTATTAGTTGAAGATAATATGCCTCCCAGTTCAAATGTTCTAGTGATCGATTCCTACTTTCCTGTATTATGCATGCTGAAAACTGGGGTGGGACATATTAGTTGGGAACTATGGGGGAAATGTTTATAACTCTTCAGGTGAAAATCTCACAGAACATCTACTTTGTGGGTCTAGTTCTGTATGGTTTCTTCAGTAAAATGTTATTCTGGAAGAGGATTTGTCTACATGGTCTCTTTGAAGCAGGATGGATTGGGCTAAAGAGGGTCACTAGAGGTCTGGTATGTCACTTGATGTGATCCTAACATCCAAGTAGACTACAGACTTCAAGTGACACTACTTGATCAGCACCAACCTGCTGTCAATTTGCCGCTATCCTGAAGTGGCTGTCTTCTTAAACCACTTTATAGTATTGGTAAACTCAAAGAGGCTTACTTTGGTTCATTTCCAGAGATCACACACTTTGGAAATGAACCAAAATGGAGGAATCCTAACTGCACCAAAAAAAAAAAAAAAAAAAAAAAAACAGAAACAAAAAACAAAGTCCCTGATAGGGGCCAGAAAGGGGTGGATGTGGGTGGGCTGGCTTGCTCTAGCAAAGACACCATCTGCTCACAGACTTTAGGAGTGAACCAGCCCATCTTTGCAGAGGACTAAACAGCAGATTAAATGCCCATGTGGTCACCCTTTAACATGTTCTAGTCTGGTGCACTTAGGATTAAATACAAGGACCATCTGCCATCCCTACCATATCTAATTTGGCACTCATTATCATAATGTCCTCCTAATGTCATACTGTATCTGCAAGATGGATAAGACATAAGGTAAACTGGTGAGCAAACGAGCAGACTTAGCTACCTTCTCAGGTCCACGTTCACAAAAGCAAAGATGATTCCAGCTACCTCTGCAATGAATCATACATAGTATCTTTAAGATATAGACAGGTTACCAGGATAGAATAATTGGCAGTGATATAAAGTATTTCTTTGGTAAAATAAGAAGCAAATCAAAAACGAAGTGTGCAGCTCACTGAAAGCCACAAAATAATGCACAATTAAATGTGGATTATTTCCATGTCACCTAATAGTTCTGTAAGATGCCTATCTCATCAAAAACTATACAGCATATTCAAATTCTGTGCATTAAAACAGACACATAGACAGATAAAATGCATAGGTGTTGTAAAAATAATAATACCAACTGTAAAATAAAGTCATGCCTACAGACCTGCTGTCTGATCAAAGGGAAAAGTGCATTAAGGAAGAAGAGAGCTGGAGTAAATCCAGAAACGCCTGAACTGAACATTTAATATTACAGAGGCTCTTGCATGCAGTAGTGAAAGAAGATAGTTGGTTGTCCGATGAAAGTACATCCTGGTGGTAATGCACTCTAAGGTTGGAAGTCTTTAAGCAGAAATTGGATGACTTATTTGTGAAGGATGTTTGAGTTGCGCTGGATTCCTACATTGGCAGGAAATTGGGCTGGATGATCCATAGAGTGCCTTCCAACTTTCAAACTGTATCGTTCTATGTAAAACATTCTTGGCACGTCTCACTAAAAAAGTTTGAAAAGCTAATGGAGCTAGTAATCATGTGTAATGGGATTCCTGATATTGTTTCCCACATGTGCTCTGCACAGCTAGATGGGAGACATGGCGTCTTTCTTGAAATTAAATTTCAAGAAATACATTTCAGTAAATTAGCTGCCTGAATGCTCCTAATGGGGATATCTAAATAAAAGCATCTGTTCCCACTCTGTTGTGAGCATTGCTACTGAGATGGAACCCCCCTCAACAAAAATAGAGATAATGGTTGGTACAGATCAGTAGCAAAGGTAAAGGTAAAGGTTCCCCTTGACATTTAGTCCAGTCGTGTCCGATTCTAGGGGGTGGTGCTCGTCCCCGTCTCCAAGCCATAGAACCAGCGTTTGTCCGAAGACAGTTTCCGTGGTCACGTGGCCAGTGCAACTAGACACAGACCGCCATTACCTTCCTATCAAGGTGGTACCTATTTATCTACACACACTTTTACATGCTTTCAAACTGCTAGGTTGGCAGGAGCTGGGATAAGTGATGGGAGCTCACTCCATCACGTGGATTCAATCTTATGACTGCTGGTCTTCTGACTTTGCAACACAGAGGCTTCAGTGGTTTAACCCACAGCGCCACCACAAAGCGGTGTAAATCTTCATGTGCACCCAAGTCCTCCCTAGGGTGGGGGCACCAAAGGGAACATGCTAATCAAAGTCAAAGCTTCTCTTGTAATTCAAATTTTAATAACAAAGCAAGATAACTAGAAATAACAGCTCACATCTTTAACGGCCCCAGCTAGTCCAATTCTGGTGAGTCCGTTAAACAAGTGGTTCTCAAACTTGGATCCCCATATGTTCTTGGATTGCAACTCCCAGAAATCCTAGTCAACACAGCAAGTGGTGAAGGCTTCTGGGAATTGCAGTCCAAAAACATTTGGGGACCCCAGTTTCGGAACCACTGTTTTAGACCAAAGACAGGGAGTAATTGCTTCATCCTCTCCATATTAGTCACTGTTTGCTTAGAATTGCCACCAAATGCTGTCCTCTGCCACAAGAGAACCAGTTCATATGCTGGAGGGTCTGCAATTCTGCATCCAAGGCAGAATTCAAGAAGCACTTGAATTAACTGTGCCTCCTCCAATGTATCACCTTGGAGTGGCAGTAGATGTTGTTGGGGCAAGATCTTCTGCTGGCTTCTCTCACTGCCTCCAAGCTATAGGGTCCCATGGCCAAGTGAAGCTCAAGGCTT
Source organism: Pogona vitticeps (assembly GCF_051106095.1). Taxonomy (NCBI): domain Eukaryota; kingdom Metazoa; phylum Chordata; class Lepidosauria; order Squamata; family Agamidae; genus Pogona; species Pogona vitticeps. Next base: position 172,696,833 of record NC_135786.1, read on the forward strand.
ACAGTATTTCCTTGGGTCGTTAAGACTGTGGCCACTCCAGCACCTTTATAATGTCAAATTAAGAGAAAGACCAAAATATAAATGTCCTTCTGTTTTCACTAGCTGTTTTATTTTTTGAGGGAGGGATCTGATTTAATTTCCTCATACAGTAATGTCCAACTGAAATTTCATTTCCTATCATTTGGATACCTTGCCTGGGGATCTACCTTCTGGAGCAGCAAAACACAAGTTTGCTCCATCTTCCAATATTTAAAGATGGCTACCATATTGTAGAAGTGTAGAATTATAGAGACTGGATCCTAAGGGTCATCACGTCCAGCCCCTTGCCAGTGCAGGAAATCCATAGCTAAAGCATATTTGATAGATGACCTTTTAACCTCTGTTTAGTGAAGGAGAGTCCACTACTGTCCAAGGCAGTTGATTCCATGGCTGAATAGCTTTCACTCTTAGGTCAACATTTAATTTCCTGTAACTTTAATCTATTACTTCTGTTCCTATCCCCTGGGATTACAGAAGACAAGCTTCCTCCATCTTTCCATGAGACACCATCTCAAATACCAGAAGACGGCTATTACATCACCTCTCAGCCCTCTCTTGTACCAGCTAAAGTTCCATCAATTTTTCATCATAGGGCTTGGTTTCCAGCCCTCTTACTATTCTGGTTGCCATCCTCTGGACACGTTCCAGCTCGCAACCAGAGATGGCTGGCAGTGAGCATTAACTACACCTCTGTTCCTTGAGGAGTCTTTCTTTCACATTGTCATTCACACCACATCTTAGCTGGGTGCGGATGCTGCAGGACACAGTGGATATGGAAGGAGCCTTCTGTGGGGCAGAAGTGGCAATAGTCCCTCTTCCTCAGTCCTAGCCACTGGTAAACTGTTCGGGGACTCTTGACGGGTTGTCCTTTCATTCTCAGACCAGCTTAGCTGCTACCACAAAAAATTCTGTCACTGAGCCTCAGATCTCCTCCTCAGTGGACCCCTTTCTGCATATCCTGGACGCTATCGAAGACCCCAAAACGTCCTCCCCACCCTCCTTCAACCCTGGCAATGTGTCCTTCTCCCACTCTGCCAGGTAGTTCTCATCACCCTGCTCCTTGGAGAGATCTCTGCTTCCCTTCTCCAAGCCTCCTTGAGATCCCAGACCAGCTGCTCTGCCCAGCCTCTCAGGGATGTGTGTGGTGAGAGCAGACAGCTCTTCCAGAGCATTCCATCACACCTGCCCACAATCTTTATGTGCTCTTGCAGAAGGATCAGGTCTGATACCGCCTTAATGAACCTCAATCCAATTTTACTGTAATCCAAAAACATGTTATGAATGGTCAAGGGCAGAACTTGGAAAAGCTAGTGGTTTGGATGGATGGTCCTGCTGGCTGGGAGCTTGGGGTAGTTGTAGCCCAAAAGTGTGAATTTTTGAAGTTGTGTCTTCAACATAGGGTTGCAAACCAAGGACTTGGTTTGCCCTTGCATGCTAAATAACGAATCAAGAATTTTTAACCTCCTCACTACAAAATAGCAAGTTTTTCAGGAGTCAGTCTTTGAGGGAATTTTCCTATTTGCAACACCAGTTTGTATGCATTCCTGTAAATAAGCAAACATTTTTAAAAATACAAGAACTATTGCTTTATAGCATGGACTGTTACCAAATGGAAGATCTGGGTGAGTTATCTGCATTAATGTGAGCAAACCACTTGTTCTTTGTGCTTGGAGTGTGTGCATGCTTCTTTTCATAACTGGAAAAGAAAAGACAAATATTTTGTGCACATTGTACAAAGCATGACCAAACATTCTTAGTGTCTAGGTTTTGCACCAGATGCATGATTTCTCACAGGAGATAGTCTGTTGACCATATATGAGAAATTTTCTTACAAGCATCCTTACAAATGATATGTCCAACTTGTCAGTCAGTGAACAAGTTGACATTTCAGTATGAATGGGAACGATTACAACAAAGAATCAAGTGTTTCAAAATGTTCAAAGCATTTCACATGCATTAGCTATTTGTCACATTTACAACAACCCAGTAAAGGAAGTCAGTATTATTATCATAGTCTGTTCTCTAACAGGGCAAGGCTATACATGCTGTTCAAAAAAAGTGCCCTCAAGCTCAGTAGGGTTTACTCCCAGGTATGTTACATAGGACCATTGACATTGCCACTAAGCAGCGCACATCAGCTCATGCGAGATTGCTTTGAAGCACAGATCTCTCTTCTTGGACTAATTTATACCAATCCCTTTGATATAATAAATTTGTCAGATGTTTACCTGCACAAATGTATGGTCAGGACGGAGATGTAATCAATAATACTATCAACAACCATTAAATCAATTGAAATGATATCATTCAGTTTAACAGAAAGGTGGCTACATCCTTAACTGGTACTACTGGTACTACAGCCAATTGTTCAATAATAATAATAATAATAATAATAATAATAATAATAATAATAATAATAATAATAACAGCAACAACAACAACAACAACAGCCACAACAATAACAACAGCAATAACAACAACAACAACAACAACAATAACAATAACAATAACAATAACAATAATAATAATAATGTGCTGTCAAGTCAATTTTGACTTTAGGCAACCCTTTTAAGGGTTATCCAGGTATAGAGTACTCAGACGTAGTTTACCATTCCCTTTTTCTGCGGGCACCCTGGGACTCTGCCCCTTGCCCAAGGCTACACAAACTAACTTTTCCCTCAGGAGTCAAAGTGGGGAGTTGAACTCTCAGACTCCCAACAAATCCCTTTCTGAAAAGCTTTCCTCAAAAGTATCTCCGAAGAGGTCAGAAAGGAACAGTCAGAAATTACTGTGCTTAAAATGAAAAAGAAATGTTGATTCTGAATAACATTTGCCCCTTCAAAACAAGATTATTACTTTAAAAATGTTATAAATCTTTTTTTTCCAGTGATATTTTATGGTATAGAAAGTGCTTTGTATGACTTACAGCATTTATCCTCATAGTAACCATGTGAGCTGAGGTAATGTGAGAGACAGCTCAAGGCCACCCAAGTGAGCTTTTATGGCTAAGCAGGGATTTAAAAGTAATGGAATTTCTTTTTGTGAGAAACCACAAGAATTTCATGATGATGTTTCTTTTTATGTGTTAGACTTACAAGGACAACCTTGATGCTCTTATTTGTAGGCAACAAAGGTATCTCAAAGCTAGAGAATATTTAATTCTTCTGTGCACGTTTGTGAAGGTATACACCTGTTGATGAGAAGAATCTGTGTATCTGAGAAATTGTATCTATGAATGTACCATACACATAACCCATCAATACATTAACTTCGAAGCATAGCGACACAGTTGTGCTGGTCCACATATCTCTGCCCCAGTTAACAAAAAGAGGATTTATTCCCAACCCTTGAATGAATTGCAGAAAAATGACTGAAATGAAATGAAATAATAATAGCATTCTGCTGAGTTATAAATTACTTTTAGCTGTGGTGATGTCTTTTTCACCCATGTCATGATCCTGTGAAATGCTGAGTTAAGGATCTTAAAATTGGAGGTATTGTTGTGTCAGGAGAAAATCTTGACCTGACCCCTTTTCTGGGAAGACCTAAACTTGTCAGACAAGTCCATGCTTCTGGTTCATTGCCTTAGGAAATGCCTACATGACCCTAAGCTTTCTTGTAAGTGGAATCAAAGGTCTCATATGGAAAGTTAATGGCAGAAGACCCCCATGGAATTTCCCCACCAGTCTCTGCCAGAGCAATCATATAGACAGGACTAATAAGGAAATTACCTGTCATAATTGAAATTGCCTATTTTAGAATCGGGGAAGGCACCATATTTGATCAGAGAGACAAATGTAACCAATCAGCTATAAGGTATAGAAGTTCCTTGCACAGTGACCAGAAGGGTGTAAAAGTTGGGACACGAGGAGGGTTAGACTTTGATACATTCTGCTGGCAAAATAAACTAGTTTCTCTGGAATGCCCTGTGTGGTCGCTCCTCTTTTTATATTGGCTGGGAATGAGCCACAGAGTGTTCTCTTTCCAAGAAGGTGCTTTCTGCAATTCCTCTGACAATTTTGGCAAGCCAGACAGGAGACCCAGCTAAGTGCCTCTGCTCCAACCCAGCAACAGATGACAACTATCCTCAAGCCAGTAATCTTGGTCAGTTTAATTTCTCTGTGGGTACTGTGTGTGTATGCTGTCGGTCTGGAAAGAATCCTATCAGGTGTTCAGGACCAGACCTCAGTGCTTACGAGTGGAATGGAACCCCTTCGGTCAGGTTTGTCTATCTGTGTTGCTTCTCTGTGGTCTGTGCAACCAACATGGTGAGTCTTTAACTTGGAAGGAAGAAAGAATGCCAAAGGCACCCTCTTGCCAATTAAATACCCATTAGGGGTGGCAGCCTGTAAAACAAGTTTTGGGTGCCAGGCAGAAGTGGCTGAAAACACCTCAAAGTACTGGTTGAAGGGCTCAAGATACTCCAAATCTTAGCCGGAGAGCCTGATGGAGCCTCTCATTCACCAAACTGTGAAGTGTATTCAAATCAGCTCAGGTAGGACTTTTCAGGCACACTTATGTGGTTTTTGAACATATGTGTAATAAGATGCAGACAAAGCAAAATTGTACCCAAACATTCCCCACTTGATGTAGTACTACAAAACTGGTCATCTCTGTCCACGGTGGACTTTTGCAAAAAAAAAAAACAACTTATAAAACCTAGTTACAACGGCCACAGTACACTTGTGTCTTAGAGCCACTGAATAAATGCCCTGAAGGGGAACTCATTTGAAGCTGTTATGATACTGAGATTCAAATTCTTTCTCAAAAAAAGTTATCCTGAACAAATTGGCTATTTAAACCTGTTTGCTCAAACATAGTCCATCTGGGCCAGTAACAGCATCTCCATCGTGACTGCTCCTCCCTCATACCAAGATTCAATGGTGGACTCATTATCCACAGCTGTTTCCAAATAAACACTTCAGTAAGTGATCACTCCTCCTCCTTATTAGCACCAAATGGAGGATTAAATTCCAATCTGTTTTCCTGTGCCTAGGCAAATTACTTTAGAGGTCACAACTACTGCATAAGGCACCTTAACAAACTTCAGAATTAAAATCAAAGGTACCAGATCCCTAAGAGAACATATAGAGAAAAAGGCTAGCCTTGGAATAGAATCTGAAAGAACAAATCCACGGAGCAACAATACCAAAACCATTCAAGGACCCTCTACGAAAGGCAGCAACAACTTTGAGACTAAGTTCTATACTCTTCAGATCCATAGTTACAGACATTACAGGATTCTGAAGAAGTTCCTTTATGCCCTGGAAGCATTAAAATCATTGCAACAGCATGGAATAACTGAGCAGCAAGGGGAATCAGAAGACTGCTGGTCACCTAGGCTTCTCAAAGGCACAACAATAAAGCGGCATGGACTATGCCCCTAAGGCAGAGGTAGGCAATTAATTTCTATAGGGGGGCCACACGAAAAATCTAAACTGTGTTCGGTGACCAAAACAACTTTACTTAAAAATAAAATGAAACAGTGATGTTATGATCGTTTTTATTTTAAAATGAAAGTGATGTTGTGATTGTTTTTATTTTAAACTTGTTAATCTTCACAAATACTAAAGAGGTTTTTTGCGGTATCGGACTGGACTGGATCGATGACCGGTGGACCGAACAGGAGCGGCTCACGGGCCATATGTGGCCCGCAGGTCACACTTTGCCCAGGTCTGCCCTAAGGAGAGGTGAGACTCAAAATTCAGAAGTAGCCCGTCTTTATTTTTCCACTGCAGCATCTGGTTATATCCGCACCTCTTCCTATCTAACTTCCTTTCCCTTTTTTCATAAACAGTCTGGTCTATACGGACACTCCATTCAGCCACATCCTCTTTCAAAATTTCAGCCAGAAACGGTACAAAAGATTCTGATTCTGATCTGCCTCACTGTAGAATAGTCTCTTTGATGTTCATCTGAGCTTGGTAATCAACGCCCGCTTAGTTTCAATCATCCTCTGCCCTCTGGCTATCTCATTTTCATTCCTCACAAGCAGTGAGGGAATGTTTGGGTCTTTGTGGTTGAAACTTAATTTGCCAGTCTAAGCAATTACTGTATCTTCTTCTGTACTGGAAAGCTGTCCAGCATTCGTATACAACAATTGTATGTTGTGTAGAGATCTGTGCCTCATCTCTCAGGTGAGGACACTTAAAATTGCATAGCTCTTTTAACCACGGTTACTGATATCATTCTTAATTTGGGGCTTGTATCCTAAATGAGCAGTTTTCTTCTCTTTTCTCCTTTGATTTATACTTTAATTCAGGAGTTTGAACAATGTTGCATCAGTATCGTGCAGCTCTGCCAGGGATCTCCCAATGTCTCAGGAAATCCAATATTTCTCATAAAAGAGGGAAACACCTCTAACATATGCCAGCGATATAAGCTCATGAAAGTTTTTTAAAAAATCTATCAAAACTGCTGCTCAAAAAGGGTGCCCCCTGTTTCCTAAATTCTAAGAAACAAGTAAATAATAGGATAAATTTCAATAGAAGGTGTCCTTTCTCCATTGAACAGATGCTCTAGGCCACTGGTTCTTAACCTTGGGTTACTCAGGAGTTTTGGACTGCAACTCCCAGAAGCCTTCACCACCAACTGTGCTGGCTGGGGTTTCTGGGAGTTGCAGTTCAAAAACATCCGAGTAACAAAGGTTAAGAACCACTGCTCTAGGCAACATTATTACACTTGAAAAGTCCTCCTGAGGATCTACAAGATACCCCCTGTACTTACTACCATTTCTTCTAGGCGTTTTGCTTACTTTGTGGCTCCAAGCAATAGATACCTAGAGAACTGGCTGAAAAACAGCCCTGATTTGTGTTTTGATAAGAAATGGTTAGTTAATGAAAAAAGGAGTTAGCTTCTGGAATTTCCCCGTACTTAGTGACTCTTTGTGAATGGTAGTGAGAAGAAGACAGTATCCTATAGACCAGTGGTTCTTAACATGGGCGATAATGCCCCCCAGGGGGCGATTTCATTTTTCAGGGGGGCAGTAGAACGAAAAGGGGCGGCGTGGGGGCGCTGGAGCAGAAGGGGGTGGTAGGGGGCGCTGGAGCAAGCCAAACCTGTGAAGATGGCTGCAGCCTTTTTACAGTGTGCATGAATATATATTTTCCTACAATTTTAATTTAGTTTCAGACTTTTTGTCTTGAAATTTTTAGTTCCTGCATTTGTTTTTATGCCCTTTTTATATTTCATCTTGCGTCTTAAAATTCACTTGCAACTAAATCATTAAATGTTACTTTTTGGGGGGCATTTCATTTTCTTGGAATTTAATTTTTTTTTCAGGGTCATTGGATTTAAGTGTCATCAATAAACAAACAAACAAACAAACAAACAAACAAACAAACAAATAAATAAATAAATAAATACATTAGTAAATAAAGATATCATCACCACGGGGAGGGGGCGATGATAACTTCCTCAATGGCTCAAGGGGGCGTTTCTTTCAAAAAGATTAAGAACCACTGCTATAGACCACTGGTTCTTAACCTTGGCTTACTCAGGAGTTGTGGACTGCAACTCCCAGAAGCCTTCACCACCAACTGTGCTGGCTGGGGTTTCTGGGAGTTGCAGTTCAAAAACATCCGAGTAACAAAGGTTGGGAACCTAGGCTATAGACCATCTTGACTGCTGACATGGGTGTCCTCAGCATTCAGGTTGTCCTTTGCTATGCAAAGTTTGGCATCCTTTTTCTTGCTGACAAACTGGGCATGATATTGTGCAGCAATATCAGGCCATTTCCTTAGTGTTTTGAATTGTGGGTAATACCCCACATTCATAAACTGGAGGTATTTTGAAGAACAGAGTTTCCTAGCTGTTTAAAATAGATGTTTAGATATACATAAACTACACACAAAGTCACAAAGATATACATATACTACACACAAAGCAACTCCCCTCATGTAGAATTACCCAATATAAGAGGATCCCGGAAGATGATCTTTAAAAGTAGGCATCCTTCAGTCTCAAGAGACTATGGTAACGTGCTCTGAATAGAGATCTTGGAACAGCATCTTAGGTGGCTGAGAAGGCCAATTCAAGAGTGACAATCCCTTCCAAACAAGACAAATACAATCTGTCTCCTGTCGAGCTCCCTGATTTTGCTGAACACGTGTCTGTTCAAATTGGGAAGAGATATGCTATACCGCCTGCCTCCAGCCTGAACACTCAGATGTCAAGGTTTCTATCTGTTGAGGTTCATTCCTAAGGCCTTCAGATCCCGCTTGCAGATATCCTTGCATCACAGCTGGGGTCTCCCTCTGGCGCGCTTTCCCTGCACTAATTCTCCATGCAGGAGATCTTTTGGAATCTGACTATCAGCCATTCTCACAACATGCCAAAGCCAACGTAAACGTCACTGTTTCAGTAATGTATACAGAAGATGATCACATGATCTGTAATATGGTTGTTAGTAGAGGAAAGAACCAAGACCAGCTGGGATGTTGCTACAGTCTCTCTGTGCCAAATATTTTAAATGACTGTTTTGGACATAATGAAATGGTGAAGCAAAGCTGTGAGTGAATGTAACACAAGAGAGAAATATACATGCATCCTGATTACCAAAGGCAAAGGTTCAATTTGCCCCAGACATAGGCTTATTTCCCTTTTAAAAATATATCTGAGGAGATTATTTGGTTTCAGAAAATCTGACAGAATGTTTATTGAAGATAACATGGCAAAATATCCCCCTTTCTGGAGGACTGTCACTCCATTACTTTCTTTAAAGCAAGTCTGTGGGGTTTTTTTTTCACTCTTTAAAGAAAACCTGTCTTTTCAGTCTGCTTCTGTGACCTTTATTTTTCAATAGCTCCCTCCCTGACCTATAAATGTTTCATTTTGCAAAGCTGCTGCTGGCTAGCCTGTACCACACGTGCTCAGCCTTATAACAAAGTAGTTGTCTTTCCCTTTCAAAAAGCCTTTTTTGAGAATCAACATTTTAGCCTCTGCAGCATGAATTCTTGCCAAATAAAACAAGTATATAGGGCCAACCATTCTCTTTCAAGATAAGCAAGATCAGTCTTTTCAATTTATGTGATCTGTTTTAAATATAGGGATGTTTAGTGTTGCCTGTTTTTGAATGGATGTGTGTATCAAACAGTTTTACTTTTTATAGAACTGTAACTCAAATCCCCTTTGTTCCAATTTGGCACAGAGCAAGAGCATACTGTTTGCTATACCTATGCCAAATTTGGTGGTGATATGAAGACCACGCTAATATATATTAAATAAATTATTTTTTATTAATATATTTAATTTGTTCTGCCAGCAGAAGATCATTGCTGCACTCTCATGCAGTGATAATAACCTTTTTTACAGTGGAGTTTATATCCCTAAAATTCTTGCTAAAGAGGGTTATAGCTGATTAAGAAAACAAACTACTATTAAATGCTATCAAAGTTATTAATTTATTGTAATATCAGCTGTTTTCACTGCCGTGTGATTACTAGGCAATAAAGTTGAATAACAATGTTAAACACCATTGTGCAAGGAGCACTGAACTTCTTGGAACAATAAATCTCAAGAAACTTGCTCTGGTTTCTTTTCATGGTTTTTCTTGGCTCCTTTCCATGCCTTTGAGTAATCTACTCTGACAACTCCCACACTGGCTTCCTTTAAAAAAAATTTCTAATAAATTTTAAATCTCCCACCCACTGTTTCTCAGGTAGCACTTAATAAAATCAATATGGGGTGCCTTGGTGGAAATGTGTAAGGGGAAAACATAAAACATGTTTTTGATTATTTTTAAGGTTTCTACCTAGCTCCTTCTTCAGTCTTTATTTTGTCCAACAACAAATAAACTCATCAAAGTAGTACTGGCATCCTGAAACTTCATTTCAGCAAAAATGATAGAACATTGCTTTACAGCTGCACTAAAGGATTATCAGTGAGATTCCTTTAGAGATATTTGCCTCAAACATCAGACTTGCAAATTCAGGCAAAGATAGGAGGGAGGGAAGAGAGGGAGGGAGAGGGAAAGGGAGAGAGAGAGAGAGAGACTGGTCACAAATCACCCAGTGCCATTTCATGGCTGAGCAAGGATTTGATCCAGGGCTTCTGCTTATGGCTAGATACATGTAACTGGGTAATTGCCCATGAAGTTCCAAACAGCCTTGTTAATTTTTTAAAAAAGAAAGTAGAGTGTTTAAAAGTGAAGGAACTGGTTAAAAAAATTTGAAAAGGTAATTTAAATGGGTCAAATTCCTCCAGGATTCTTGGCAGCTACTTAGAATCACCATCACAGAAACTCAGCTCCAGTGCATACATTTATCAAGAAAGGAAGGCAGTGTAATCATCATTAATGGCAAGAAGGCACTGCTGGACTCTTACCCCAATGAGAACAACTAAAAGGAACATAAACATGTCCATATGTACACAGACCTACACATTCTGGCTACTATCTTGTTGCCTAAATCCAGAGCAGACAGCAAAATGTGTAAGTTCCACTCGCTGGTCCCTGTCACATGTCCTGATTGAGAGACTGGTCATGCCACTGGTTACACAACGGGGAGCCTGCTGAAGCAGGGAGGATGTTTGCTGCTTCCCTTCTGCTCTGCATTTAGCCTTTTTTTGTTTTTTGGTCTGGAAGCCATGAGTCAATTAGTTGCACTTTCAAAGGAGGGGGCAGAAAGCAGTTTTTTCAGGCCCACTGGTTGGCTTTGTGTGTTTTCCCACTTTCACTAGTGCTTCCTTCTGGCTGTAGTTTGTGTAGCTTTTGGTTTGCTGTTTTGTCACAGCAGGAACAGTAGACTAGCAATGAGGAACAGCTATTACAACATAAAATGGAGTGGGCAAGGGGTAACATGAATTCAATAGTATAGGTTGGGCATCAAGAAAGAAGGATGACATATAGGTGGCAGGAAGCTGGGCAGTTGTTATTCATGTGACACTGAACACCGAGATAGGCAGGGCAGGCTAGTGTACAATAAGCAGCTCAAGGCAGTGCTTAAGGCTCTTGCAGTGGGAGAGTCAGTCCAGTCCAGAGCCAGTGTGGGAATTTCAGAATAGATTCTCCCTATCACTGGCTTAATTGCTAAATAATGTTGATATCTGTAGTTAAAATATCGGTGGTCTGTTTAATTGCGGTTTGGCACTCATTCCTTCCTTGTGCTCTACATTTTATATGTCTCTGCGGGTCAAATTATGCATTATCTGATGATCAAACTATACATCGTTAGAAGCAGAAATTATATTTCAGAGGCATAATCTCTTGCAGAGTTTTGAATTTCTAGGAAACTTCTCTTTTTGTATAAAGTAGAAATATAGAGATCCACAGGAGAGAATACCTACCAGTTCCTCAGAGTCCACTCCTTTCTCATTAACTTTCATTAAAATCTCAATAACTCACTCTGAGACATTTGTAAGAGAAAGAATAAAAACATTTCTTTACTTACAGCTGAAATTACAGATATATGAGGGTTGCTTTATGGACTTAACAACCACCTAAGCAGATCAGAAGTAAGGAAGCAACTGACACCAACAAAGGAAAGAGAGTGGGAAGGACATACAGTAGAAAGACGGGGCTCTGCTTGAATTCAAAGGCTGGAAGGAATGATTGGTTAGTGTTGGACAGATATACAATTACCTCTGCCCAGAAAAATCCTTTCAATTGCACAAACTACAGATAGCATGTGAGGTTGCAAACAAAACTCCAACATAATTAAAGCAGACCTGTGTGTCTCAGCAGTCATGTTTCCAAATAAAACCCATACAGTATTTGCTTCTCAATGACCAATCAAGGAATGAAGTGAGCTAATTTGTAAACTGCAGGGCATGTGGAAAGCTTGTGTTGTGACTTTCAGCACTTAAGACTTTCCTCTTTGAATGAAATGCAACTTGGAAAAGACAGCTTGATCTTTAGTAGTTCACCTGAAAAATGTATATCTTCTCAATACAGCCTTCCCCTTATGTATAACGAGGCTCACTGCTTGTCTATAATTTCTTCGTGTCTATATTTCTCCTTCTCTGTTCCCATGAATAACCTAGCTATGAGCAAGGTAATATTATATAATCTGCATATGCAAACCTGAAAGTCATAATAGGTTGTATCATAATTTAGTCACATTTAAAAACTATCACAATTGTAAATAATAGAATTCAGGTTCGTTTCAGAACTTGGAAACATGAATTTTTGTACAATTCTCAGAATCACCCAGTCAGCATGACTGGTAGCTACTGTACATTGACTAAGGGAGTCTGGGAACAGGAATCCAAAAAAGTAACTTTACAAAACCTGGGCTAACTAACATAACACCCTACTGATTTCCATGGGTCTACTATAACTAAATATTTCTCCAACCCAGTACCTTTTCTAGGCAGAAAACCCTAATAACAATCTAAAGTACACTAAGAAATGAAGCATTTGGCATGAGCTTATACTTACTTCAGCTTTTTTAGGGGTGATAAATTTATTACCAAGTTTGCTTGCCGGCTTCCCAGAATAAAATACTGAAGAAACAAATTTCTAGAAATAAATCATGTTTATTATGTGTTTTTGCAAAATCCTGTTTTTAATATTGCATTTAAAAAATGAGAAATCACCTTTGGGAACAAAAAAAAAAGGTCATAGGGAAGATATATCTTGGAAGAACTGGGTACCCACTTAATTAAACGGCATTTTGTTAAGGAAATGTATCACTTGACATTCCAAACTACGCAGAGAAGCCAGAAAATCAAATTACTATATCACATAACTTAGATTGCGGCCCCGTCTTTGAGTTGACATTAGCTGAGCAAGGTAGGATCACTAGTAATTTCTGCTTTGTTGGCAGCATTCAGGCGAGCTGCATAGTTAATGTCTGCTGACATTCCACTACTACAGTTGCACCAATGCAAGGAGAAGATCTGGCTGAAGGCACACATTTGGCAGGAGAATGAGTTAGAGGATAGATTCTGTGCTTTCTCCAAGTTTGTTCTTATCCTGACAATGGCATAATGTTACAGCTGAAGAACAGATGCAGTAAGTTAGCTCTGGAATCAATGTGGAGGCCAGAATCTCTGCCACTGTGTCATCATTCCCTTCTCTGTGAAAGCCACATGGGAGGATAGAATTCCAGTGAACTTGTGCAAACGTACTATAGCATATCACTAGGAGTAAGTATTATGCCTGAGCCAGGGAAGACCAGAACACTGTGGCCAGTAAGGCTGTGCACTGCCTCCTCTGCTAAGGACATGGCGATTGGATACTTAGCCTGTCCTGCACCTTTTTGGAGCCACTCTGACACACTCCTTGTCCAGCAATGTATGTGTGGTGTGTGTGCATGCACACGTGTGTGTTTCTTGCATGTTACTCCATGAAAGCCCTGTTCTGCAAATGAGGAAACACAACGACAAGGCCAGGTCAGAAACCAAATGATGCAGGCAGGACAGAAGAGCTTCTGCTCAGTAGCAGTCTGCAGAGCTGGCCATGCTGTTCTATGCTTATTTCACAGAATCATAGAACTGTAGAGCTGGAAATTACCCCAGTTTCTTGCAGAAGCAGGAAATTCACCCCTAAAGTATATCTGACCTAAGCCTATCCAAACACCACTTAAAGCCTCCAGTGAAAACAGAATCTATCACCTCCTGAAACGGCCTGTTCCACTGTTGGGTAGTAGTTTCTAATGGTTAGTAAAAATCATCCCTCTTGTAATTTGGATTCATTACGTTGAGTCCTACACTCTGGAGCTAGAGAAAGCTTCCTTCATCTCCTGCATGACATCCTTTCAAATATCTGAAGACAGCTATCACATCACCTCTCAGTTCTCTCTTCTGTAGGCTAAACTCCCTCAGCTGCTTTTCACAGGGATTGATTTCCAGATCTTTTATTATCCTGGTTGCCCTTTTCTGGATTTCCCAACTTCTCAATATGTTCCTTAAACTGTCGTGCCCACAACTGGACACAGTGTTCCAAGTAAGATCTGGCCAAAAGTAGATCTGGACACTATAGTTCTGTTGATGCAACCTCATATAGCATGGTTGGTGGTTTTTTTTTTTTTTGAGGGGGGGGTTGCTGCCATTGTTGATTCATGTTTAGCTTACAGTCTACTAAGATACCCCAAGATCTTGTTCTCAAGCACTACTGCTGGCCTGTCTTCTATCCTACATTTGCATGTTTCCCCACCTAAGTGCAGAATTTTACATTTTTCCTTGCTGAAACCTATTTTGTCTCTTTGGGGCCTTGTTCTGTGATTTATCAAGGTCCTCTTGAATTCTGATTCTGAAGTATTTGCTACCCTGCCATTCACACCCTCATTTAAATCATTTATAAAACACCAAACCCTATAGAACTTAAGACTGAGGTACCCACTTGCCACTTTTCTCCAGGATGGTAAGATTGCTTACTTGTAAGTGTGATTCTTTGAGTGGTCATCTGTGAATTCACACATGGGTTCCTTTCACACCTGCACAAATTTCCTTGGAAACTTCTAGAGCAGTGGTTTCCAACTTAGGTAACCCAGGTGTTCCTGGGCTGTAGTTCCCCCAAGGCTTCACCACCAGCTGTGCTGGCTGGGGTTTCTCGGAGTTCCACTCCAAGAACATCTGGATTACTCAAGGTTGGGAAACACTGTTCTCAAGCTTAAAGTGGTAGGACATGCCCATAGCATCTTACATGCTCCCCAGACTGTATCTGGTCCTCAGTTCCCCCAGTCTGTTGCTGATACAGAAAATAGGTTTTGTGCGACAATGGAGAATAGGTGGGCTGTGTGAGTTCACAAATGACCACTCGAAGAAATACAGTTTCGGGTAATCAATCTGTCTTCTCTTTCTTCTTTGTGGCCTCTGGCAAGCTCACTTACTGGCTGGTGGGATGTCACATTGACACAGAGGAACATAGCTCTGCCAAAAGCAGCATCAGGTTTTGCCCTGACATCCAATCTATAGCACTTGATCAATGTTGGAAGTTGCGACCATGTGGTTGCCTTGCAAATGTCTGTTAGCTAAATTTCTCTTAGAACCACAGTAGATGCAGCAACTACTCTGGTTTAGTGTCCTTTTCAGGAAGTGGACACTGGCTGTTTTGTTAAGGTGATATTTATTTATTTGATTTATTTAATTTATGTTTAAAAGTATCCAAGGTGGATAGTGCTAATCATCCATTTTGACAATCTCTGTGATTTAACATAATCACCTTTCTTTGACCCTTGGTAACTGACAAAGAGTTTACTAGACAATTTCACAATTGTCTTATTCACATCATGTAGAAGGCCGGCACTCTTTGAGTGATCAAAGTATGTGGCGATTCTTCAACCTCTGAGGTGCATGATGGAAAAAAGGTAGGAAGCACCAAAAATTGATTCAGGTGGAAGTCAGAGACTACTTTTGGTACGCAGGAAAAATCACAGAACGTGGATATTTCATCCTTATGGAACTGTAGGAAAGGTGAGTCATGTCAATCACAACAAACCAGTCTCCTTTTTTGAGAAGTGGCAAGATAGTCTCTAAAGTCACCATCCTGATGGTTGTTGTGGGTTTTTCGGGGTCTTTGGCCGTATTCTGAAGGTTGTTCTTTTTTGTCTTTTTTGTGAATGATCCCTGGTCCTTGTGGCTGGGTAGAGTTCGTTGACTTTTTGCAGGCTGTATTTCTCAGTCCTGGGAGCCAGGCGTTGTTAAGTTTTAGACACTCTTCTTTTTCGTTGAAGCTCTGTTGATGTTTCTGGATTTCAATGGCTTCCCTGTGCAGTCTAACATAATAATTGTTGGTGTTGTCCAGTACTTCAGCATTTTGAAATAGAATTTCATGTCCAGCTTGTTTTAGGGCATGTTCAGCTATTGCTGATTTTTTCTAGTTGTTTTAGTCTGCAGTGTCTCTCATGTTCTTTGATTCTGGTGTGAATGCTGCGTTTTGTGGTTCCACTATATACCTGTCCACAACTGCAAGGTATCTGGTATATTCCTGCAGTGGTGAGGGGGTCCCTTTTGTCCTTTGCTGACTGTAACATTTGTTGTATTTTTGTGGTGGGTCTGAATACTGTTTGTATGTTGTTGTTTTTTCAAAAGATCCAACAAAAAAGAAGAGTCTAAAACTTAACAATGCCTGGCTCCCACCACTGAAAAATACATCCTGCAAAAGGTGAACGAACTCTACCCAGCCACAAGGACCAGGGATCATTGCACAAAAAAAAAACCCAGCTAAAGACACCCATCAACCACAGTGACAGATAATATCTCCCTCCTTATCACAACAATACATCCACAACAAAAACACACTGATCACCCTATCTCCAAAAAAGGACAAAAGCTCTTCCCAAATCTATAAATACTCAACTATCCAACAAACAGCAACAGAGCATGGACAGAGTTCCTACTCCAGTCTTCTGAAGATGCCGGCCACAGAAACTGGCAAAACATCAGGAAGAACAACCTTCAGAACACGGCCAAAGAGCCCGAAAAACCCACAACAACAATCAGATCCCAGCCGTGAAAGCCTTTGAGAATACATTCACCATCCTGAATGTCTTGTCCTTCAAGACTAAAATGGGCCACAGGCCCCTGTCCGTTTTGTGGACAGTAAAGTAACAGGAGTAGAAGCCATCATCCCAGGATTTGAGATGGACCCTCTATATGGCATCCTTTTGGAAAAGCATATCCACTTTTCCTTGCAAAAACTTAGATGGTGTTCTAGCTCTGAAGTAGTCTGTTAGGGGAAGGGATATATGCTCTATGGCACAGCCCTAGAGTTTGACTATGATCAAGTCCCAACCAATGTTAGTGACCATGCACCAGGGGTTGATATATAGTGCTAGTAAAGGGATGTGATAATGGAAAGGTGGAGGGCTGTGGGTCTCGGCATGTAGGAAATCAAAGCTGCTGTTTGGATTTCTTATTGGGATGTTTTGAAACATTGGTGGACCTGTATTTGGCTTTTTGTGTAGGTTGCTTGAAGTACTGGAAAAAAGTTACAGCTGAAGACTTAAAGTGTGGTGCTTATATACCACCACATATTGCTTAAAGAATTCTCTGGGTGATTTAAAAGTTAATTATGCAGGCTACACATTGCCGCTCCTCCCAGCAAGCTACATACTCATTTTACTGAGTTTGGAAGGATAGAAGGCACAGTCAACCTTGAGCCGACTACCTGGGATTGAACTCTGGATCATGAGCAGAGTTTGGCTGCAGTATTGCAGTTTAACCACTGTACCACAAGGTTTTTGTCTGTCTGAAGATTAACTGGTAGAAGATAAAAGGTAAGAGTGTCTCCAATGGGGCTGATAAGATCTTTGATGAGATTGTGAGGAAAACCCCATTTGTTTACGCAGCAACTATTCAATCATTTTTAGGACCTAGAAATGTTCTGTGTCTTATTCAAGAATGTAAGTCAGGAGATCTATTTGGCTTAGGATCTTCTGTCTGCAAAGTTCTATCCCACAGCAAAAGTCCTTTTCTGTTAATTGCCTGTGGATGTTTCTGTATCTGCAGAGGATGGAGGAACCAAAGGGTTGTGCCTAAACCATTAGGTATTCTTCAGAACTGTTTGATAACAATGACAACAACAATAGCTAACATTTCAGGTTGCTAAAGGTAGTTATCCATTATGAGCAGAAAACATTATTTCAAAGAGGAAGCCAGAGATTTGCGTAATGAGTAAAACTGATAACTTCCCCATTTGTCTCTCTCTCCCCTCCCCCACCATCTCCTCCCAGCAATGCAACCCAATTGGAATTCTGGTAGCTACAATGGGCAGAAGGTGAGGACAATAAATGCATTGGAACAGGTCTGATATCATCCTTTGGCATCCTTGGGAGCTGTCAGAGCACAGCACTCTGAAAGGGGCTACTGGCATTGACACCTATCTTTGCCCTGTAGTTGGAAAATATGAGCTAATGTGTAAAAGTTCCCGCAATGCCTTGCGGCTCTCAACATTGTAGCACCCCTGGGTATTATGGAAATGACAGTGGTGGAGTGCTTCCAGAATTATGAAAATATAAAATGGTGGCCTTCCAGCACTTCCAGGGGAGCACCGGCTCTGTGGTGGTAGGAGAAGCATGGGTGTAACGTGGGGACCATGGAGGGTGGTATGCTAAAGTCCCCTCAAGCCTGGAGGTATCTCTGAGAGGGAGAACTTACATCTGTATAGTTTCCCAATGCAATGGCAGTTTTAAAAGGCAATGTGTTGGAAATTGGGATTTTTAACAGAGAAGAGATGCAATAAAAATATGACAGCTTGTAAATGGAGAATGTTCTCACAAAAGCCTCAACCTCCTCCTCCTTCTTTTTGACTTAATCATCAGTAAAACTGTCACCCTCTAAAAAAAGTTCAGCCAGCTTTATAAGGATTTCTTTGGCTTTTGAAATTGACTTCCGACAGATTAAATCAAACTTGCACTGGTTTATGAAGGTTTATCGGTCCAAGCAAATGGAATGTGCTGTTGAGAAATGTTAATGCTTGCTAATGTTAGTGGTGTTCATTACCATCTGACCTTTAAGTAATAATTTGGTGTCTCAGCTTCTTTCTTTCTTCTTCTTGGCCAAGTGCCTTTTTTTCTCTAAACACCGATAGTGCTTTGGGCCATTACAAAAGAGACCCCAATAACCAAACGAACTAATGGTCACCTCGAAACCTTGATTCATTTTCATTTTAAGAGCTTTTTGGCACGCATGCTTCTTGAGCTGTACAGGAAAGCTGGCAAACTTACACTTTATAAACGCTGCACATTGAGCAACAGGCAACGTTTTAATCCTGCCTTAATCCTCCAAATTTTATTGAAAATGAACATCTTCACCATTGTATTCGACATATCCTTTCAGTTTTGAAGTGGAGCTGCTGCAGGAAGGTTTCATTAACATAAGGTTTCCAGTTCTTTGGTTTAGGGCGCTTTGCTTCTCAAAGGGCACTAGGTGGGGTGTTTCAGGGATGAATGTTATAATAAAGAAGTGATGCAGTGGTAAACTCTTGTGGGGCGAATACTGATGTTTCACTTAGCATTTGAAAAAAAAAGTGTATTTGTGACAATCGTGGTGGCCATGCAGTGGGTGCAAAATAAACATTTACACATGCTAAACCAATGTGGATAGAAGCCATTCAAGCACTGGATCATTTAAAAAAGTCCACACAGGCAAGGTTTGATAGAAATCAATCAGCTGGCTAAATGAACTGATTTTACTCATGCATTATGTGAAAAGAAATTTATAAAATGTTTTAAATAATGGTGGAATCAATATAACTGTTGTTCTTACAACCTTACTTTGAAAAAGTTATTAGTAAAATTTATATTTTTGAAACCCACAGATTAGTTAATTTCCATCAAAATCCCCACTTTAAGAGATAACTCTTTACTTTCTAATTTCTAAAAAGTAACAATAAAAAGTTACTTCTAGTTATTATTTTTTAAAAGAAATTGAATCCTTGATGCTGGCTGGATTATAGGTTTATTTAAAAAAACACACACAAACCTACCACCATTGAATGAGGTTATATCTTCATAATTATAAAAAGTTATCGCGTTAGTTGCTCTGCAAAAGGGGTGAAATTCTTCTTCTTCAGGTTTCACACATAATTAGTAGTATTTCAATTATTACATAAAGGAATTAGTTACAAATACATATTTGTAACTCATTGTTTTGAAGTGCTGGGTAGTATTTGCGTATCAGAATTTCTTCTGACAGGGAAGGACCTTACCCAGCTATCATCCTATTAATTGGAATCACCATAGATTTTAGCCTGGAACGTTTTGCATGGGAAGCCTGTCCTTTGCACCTGAGTCATTGGGAAGAGACTAGAAGGGCAATAGACTGCATTGCTAGTCCTGTCCCAGAGGCTGCATAGCTGCTCTTCCCTACCCTTAACATTTTTGATTTGAGGGTGAATAGAACCACATATTGTCTATAGCAGTGATTCTCAGCCTTAGGTCCCCAGATGTTCTTGGACTGCAACTCCCAGAAGCCTTTGCCACTAGCTAGGCTGGCAAGGACTTCTGGCAATTGTAGTCCGAGAACATCTGGGGACCCAAGGTTGGAAACCACTGATCTATAGGAACTAGAATCCTAGAAGATGGAGTGAACAGCTGCCTTGGAAGTATACATCCATAGCAGGCAATACATTTCTTCCCTGCTGATGTTCACACCAATGTCCACACCCCTCACACCTGATATATGAGTGTGAGGAGTGGACCCAAAATATGTCCCTGGTCTCCCTTAGTCACATGTATACTCTTCACATAACTTGCACATGGGTGGATGCTAAGCTGAATATCAAAATTTGGGCAGCACACTGTGATGACCACAAGTAATATTAATGAGCAAGTCCTACACAGCAAAAGAACACACTAACATCCCTATGAAGCCTCCTAAGGAATGAGCTATTCCTGATGTCTGTTAAAGGATGAAGTACTTCTAAATATTCTAGCCTCCTAGAGTACAGTAGGATTATTAGATGGGTGGGAGAGAAATGTAACAAACAAACATTCTGGCCCATGCCCACCTCCATGTCAGAGACCAGTTCTGAATCACATTTTTGACAATGCTGCTATTCCTCTAAGGGTGACAGCAGGATGCCAGAGCTGAAGAAATTACTTGTAGGGCAGGAGAGAACCTTCAGGATCTGAGGAAGTCTAAGTGAAAACATTATCAGGAGAAAGAGAAGAACATACTGTGTTAGTTTTTCATCTTTCATAGAATCTGGAAACAAGCTGATGATGTGGCTGCTTCCTCTAATGATAGAGGGATAGGGTCTCTCTCATTTGCAGGGACTTTGATTGTTCTTACAGTGCAGAAGGTATCTGGCTATCTGTGCCATGACTTGCAGCAGTGACAGTCGGGGCTGATCTGCCAAATTCAAAAGCAAAGCAAAGTGTGCTGCTCATATACCAACCCATAATGTTGAGAGGACTCTCTGGATGGTTCACAATCGAATTATGCAGGCTACACACTGCGCACACACACCCAGCACAGAGCTGGGTAATCAGTTTATGACCTTGGAAGGATGGAAGACTCAGTCAGTCTTGAGCCAGCTACCTGAACCCACTGCCTGTTTCTTTCCTCCAGTTTCCATGTTGTTTCACACTAACACAAGAGTATAGCAGACGAGGGTGAGAAATGAAAGGATGGATAAGAAGTGGATCAGACGTTTTTCTAGCCAAGTTTGCTCTCCCTGTGACACTGCTCCCAGGTTAACACCTTCCATTTCTTGATGTATACTTTAAAAAACAAACAAGCAAAATTTGAAAAGTCAAGGAGAAAAAGCTGGATATTTCTTAGGAAACAGCATTTCTTTTTGACACTGCAGTCACTCACTGGCATGACTATCTAGAACAATAAAATTAGCTCTTCATATTCTGTGCAAATACATACTGACCCAAATGACGCTCCATTTCACAGAAAGCTGGCTTCATTAATTACTTGTGATAACATATTCCTCCTGTGTACATTGTTCAGAGCATTCAGAGAGAGGTAAAACAGGTGGTGGTTTGTAAAACAAAGAGGAAAGAAGCGCTGGGTAGATTTGTGCTAATCAAAGCTACGAGAAAGTCATCCAACGGCTTGAATAATGAGTTTTGCTGTTCCACAGTCCAGTTCACAAACCAGTGAAGTGAAAAATTATCTGCCTTTAAGCCCATTAAAACAAGCAGCTTCAGAATAAAGCTTCAAGAAGCTAATACTAAGGGTAAAAAAAAATTCTTCCAAGGTAACTGGAATACGAAATCTGCATGTGGTATTTTAAAGAATATCTGAGGGCTCAATGATAAAAGATCTCAGTCTTGCAATTAGAATGTGATAAATAATTATTCCCGCAGAGATACATTATTTCAACGATAGGAATCTGCACAATCAGATTGCAGAGCATGTTGCTTACCAACCAATCACCAGTCATCTCCTAAACTCAGTTTTTCACTGCACTGTATACAGCTCAGCCCTTAGAAAGCAGGACATCCTAAAAGACCCACTGATTATATCTGAAGAGCTACAGGATGAAATTCTGTTGTGCAGTTATGCAAACAGCTTAACTTCAGGGGAAAAAAATGTTGTTAACTCTCCGTAGACATTATCTGTCAAATGCTTAGTAACACAACTCAGTAGGCAAAAGATAACATTTACAGAGCAGTTTGCTTCCAAATGTTGTAACATTTGCATTACTGTGCAATGGGATTTCAATCATAATGTTGGAGATTTAATTGAGTCAAGTTCTGGAAAATCACGCTGAGCCGGCAGCTACCCCTCCCCATACTTTACAAGGTACTTCTAGCCACTGGTATTACTGGCATCGTGATAAATAGTAACTCCAGGAGAATTCCAAAATTCCTTGGTTTTGTAGGAAGTTGAACTCCACTCAAAACTATGTGCAAAGTCCATCCATCAAATGTTGTACAGTGCACAAACTCATTCATTTTAGTGTTTTCACTGAGCCACCAACCTAGCCGAAGCTTTTTAATTAAGAAGATATACAATTTTAATAATTTAAATAGTTATTACATAAATATTTTATCCTTTCTCGATGCAACAAGAAACCCAGAAATTGCAGAGGGGCAGGAGGCAAAAAAAAAACAGGCCTACAAACATAGTTGAAAAGGAAATTGTGTTGATAGGTTAATAATTCATTTCTTGGCAATGAAATGACGGAATAACGAGTATTTGCACAGCTCTCAATAAGACAGGTTTAGCTTCTGCTTTCCTACGGGCAACATTTGGAACTGTACATTTAGGGAACATTCCTGTAACAAGAGGCTGAATTTGGGAGACTGTTATACAGAGGTTATGCAGACATTATAATTTTGCATTGAAAGATCGATGTGATAGCTCCAAAGACTGTCTATTTTCTTCCAGGGCTGTGGTCATAAGAATTAAAAATAGGGCCAATTTATTTCTAGTAGAATGGTAGAAAAAACAGTATGGGACACAGCAGAGCTCCTGGAACAAATAAATGGGAATACTATATAGTGTTTAAGTATGAGGAGAAAGGGTCACAGTTAACATTAGAGGCAGAATAAGGCCTTTCCATGTGGGAATGAGACACTTCCCCCCATTTTTTTTGTTATTCCTCTGAGCGTATACTCTCTGAATAGTTTGCAAGATTAACATTTCAACTGCATTTTCATTCCAGTTATGGTTCCCATGTCTGTCATGAAATTTCACTGCATGACAGAAGATAGAAATTGTGTTCTTTTAACAACCATTTTGCTATGAGAGAATAACACCCTGTTGAGTAAAAGAAGCAGGAAAGTAAACCACCTTGACTGCACAGCATCAGTAAAGGGATACCAGCAGATTCCCCTGAGACTATCTCCTTGGGGGGGGGGGGGGCAGCCTTGTACTGAAATATTGTTTCAGTTTTATGTAAAATTATTGACATGGGGATTAGTGAAATAAACAGCAGTGGTGACTAAGAATGCACTTGAAATATTTCTCTTTTGATGCTAACTTCCCCAGTACCTTCACCATGGGCCATTAAGACAGTTTTCCATTTTTCCATGTTTTTCTTGAGGAACTTCTGAATATTTTTACTAATCCCAAACATTCTTAGCATTCTTTTTAGTCTTTTTGCATTCTTTAGTATAATTTTATCAACAAGCAGCTGATCTTTTGTGCCTCTTGACTTTTTAAAGTTCCCTTTCTGTTCAGTTTATTTATTTAGTTACAAGATTTTTTTAGCAGCACCATTATCTGTTGGGTACAGGGAGTTTTCAATTAAATAATTATGTATTGATCTTACAAGTATTCCTGTGAAGAGCTTGAACACTGTTGGAAGGTATGTAATTGGTCAATTATTACTGGGTTTATTGCCCTTTTGGTGAACTTTTATTATCAGAAATGTGTGGCCTGTTGCCATCCAATTTTCACTTGTAGAATTTTGAAGTAGGTGATTAAATTGCACTTCTTTATGTTGATGAAGACTTGTTAAATGTTTTAACCAACATTCATGCAGCTCATCTGGACCAGGTATATAAAGGACCAGGTATATAAAGGACACAGCCTTTATTTGCCTTAGTCATTTCAGTTGTTATTACAATATCATCCATATGTTTTCCTTGAGTTTCTTTAGAAATGTCTATAATACATGAGACATTTTTGTTATATCCAGTTGGGCTTTCCCAAATTTCTTCCCAAAATTTTAGAGCATCATGTTTCCATGGGCCAACTTTCTTTTGCTCTGCATTTTCTCCTGGTGATGTATAAAGTAATTTCTTGTGTCATAAGAATTGTGGAAATTGGCGTAATTTGTTTGCTTGGATTTTTAAAATCATTTTTCTCTGAACACACTTTCACAAAGCCAATGGCATGTATAGGAATTCTATACACATGCTCCTCTTTCACACAGATTGTCATTGGACTGGTGGGAATAATTTCTTTATAATGGTCTTATGATACAATCTTACTGTTTCTCTCTTAGAAATTATTTGCAGCCCAATCTTAATCATGTTTATTTAGAAGTCCTATAAGAGGTCAAGAACATATTAAAAATACTGTATGGCATAAGATTCCAAACCACTTGGACTAAAGAAAGAGGGGATCACATTTTGCATTTTTCCTCATGTAAGAAAGTGAAATGTTCCACTGTGATAGAAGGATACTGTAGTTCTTCTGTCCTATCCTAACCCCACTTCCAGACAGCTGTTTGAAGGGATTAGGATTGCTCCCTTATCATCATACGCACACCTCTAACATGAATGTTCTCATTTAGTTCAATGGCATTCGTTACATAAATGTTTTTAAAAGTTGGACAGAATCAACTGGTATGCTTTTCTATTTTGCTATCATGATACAGTTATAATATAATAATAGTCCTAAACTCAGTGAAAGTTTATGAGATAAGACTGCTGTCCCTTTAAAACAGAAGGCAATCGTTTAATTAGTAAAATATTCAGTTCTAATTACAGCAGCACATCTGAAGCCAATTAAACTCTGGCAGCCTCTTCCTATGAATTCAAAAGGGTTCCTGTGTGATAAATTATGACATGGGAATCCAAGCAACAAAATGGAACTTACCCTCTTTTGTCAGCATGTTGCAGTTTGGCAACAAAGAATGGCCCAAAAGTTGTCAGCCAGTGTGAACCCCTTGCTTCACTGTTTTACTCTATGTACTAAACTGAGCATTTTTTTAAAAAAAACTCTTCATCTTAAAAAAGTGTATACACATATACATCTGTATACACAAGACACACAGAGAGAGAGAGAATGGTGTGGGCCTGGAATAAAAATAAAACTGTTAAAAGTTGAGTGTTTGAAACTATAAGAAATTTTAATAAATTAGTAAGTGAAGCCTAACATTGATTTTGAAATAACCTATTTTGTTTAGTGTAAGTGACACAGTATATAAAATCTTTTATTATCTTTGATAAAAGCACAGAGATTTGAGATTTCATTATAATCTGTGGAAGATGATTTGTTGCATTGCTAGAAAGGAAAGCACTATTTTCAGGCATGTGTTTATTTGCAAGCAAAGACAGGCTGCTGAAGTAACAGCCATGGCACTGTGCCAATAGTTAAGACAGCCTGTTGCTAAGCATGTGTTGCTGTTGCTGAGAAATAAGCGAGAATGATTTTGTATAATAAAGACATGTGCATTCCAAGAACCAACACTATATGAGCATAATTTACATAATTACCATTGTCTGGTTGCTTTTTGTTTTCCTTTGACATTTCCATTCCCTGTTTCTGACCCCAGCATGTCTGCCAATTTAGAATTACACTCTATTGGTTTATTTTTATATATGTTAATAATTTATAACTGCCCCCTGTATTTAAAACAGATGGATCTCAGGGTTGTTGTTGTTTAGTTGTTGTGTCCGACTCTTCATGACTCCATGGATCTCAGGGTAGTGTGCATTAAAAAATATACCAAAATCTAAAATAAAATTAAATACAATGCAATAAATCTGATGAAGTGTATTCTGGTCTATTTAATCTTATGCCATAACACATTTGTTAACTTTAAAGAGTGCCAAAGGAGACTTCATTGATTTTGTTACAACATGGTTTTCCTACAGCATGACTCCTCCTCTGGAAGGTACTGAAAATAGTTTTGAGAATTGGCTCCGAAACAGCAACATTGAGAATTAGGCCTAATTAAGCATTTTTTTTTTAAAAAAATAAAAAATAAAATCTAATAAGACGTATGAAAGACAGCAAAAAATTTATAGTTGGAAATGACACTAAATATTTTAGCATTAGAGCAAGCGTTCTATTCAAACTTGGGACAGAGCATTAACTTTAGAAAATAGTGCACAGAGAAGGAGTCCGTGGGAAAAGTCGCTCTTAATTTGTCTTCAGCTGGTGGATGAACAACAACAAAAAGATGGGAGGGAAAGAAGCATTCTCTACTCTCTGCCTCTGGATGAACAGCCCTGCCATCATCACAATTTGCAATCAGTTTTCCTTTCTGGTAACAGATAATTTGACTTGGTGATTACAGTTGGCAGCAGCCTTAGAGTACCCAGAGAGTACCCAGTTATTTAGAACTATTGGAAAATGTAAATAAAACTGGGGGGGGGATCTATTTGGGAAATGTATATTTTTTGTGATGAATGGGAAAAAAGCCAGAATAACCCTCCGCATATGTCCAGATGCCCTTTCATTTAAAAGCTACTTGTAGGGCAAGGCTGGCAACCTCCTGTGGTCCAAGGCCCACACATGCCTACCCATGGACCTTGGAGGGCTGCACCCACTCTTGCACCCCACTGTATCCTAAATATTTTTTCTTTAGAAAGTTATTTTTTTAACACAGAACATTTCTTCTTGCTTTGTAGTAGTCTCTTCCTATTTTTATATGAAAATTGTTGGGGGTATTTGAGTACTTTGCCCACACTGAAAGCTCTAGTTCAACCCTATCCCAGACACTCTGATTTGCTATCTAATCTGGGAACTGGAATCCTGTGTCCACTTTCCCAAAGTAAGCTCTTTTGAACCTACGATACGTTCAGTTTTGCTCTAAATCTTGCAAGGAAATTAATCCAACAGATCATTGGCACTGAGACACTCACTCCAAGTCTTAAGTGGTCACTCCACATATTTTCCCTACCTGTGTGCGCCATCGCACAACAAACAATTGCCTCAAACTCCTGTACTAAGTTTGGGGTAGCTGTTTGAATAGAGATGGGCACTAACCAGGAAAATTATGGTTTGTAGCTATTCACAAACCATGAATTTTCACAAGCTTTCTGAGGAAACAAACCATTTCATGGTTTGTGCAATTCAGGACTTCAAGGAGCCGTAGAACATTGCCACCCCCATGAGTTAGAGACGCCAAACTCACAGCGAGTCTTTTGCTTCACACACACACACACCCAAGTCTAGTAAAGATTGGATTTGGGATGCTCAGGTTATAGCCCCCCCTCCAAGGCAGGTAACCCCCAGGAAAGTGCTCTTTAGCAGCTGGCTTGGGAAAAATTAAATGAGCGGGTTCGTGTGAGAGAACTTGAGATAGGATGTTGCTCATCATGAGGTGAACTGGGGAGGTAAAAGAAAGGGTGCAGGACAGACTAGTTAGCTAAGTGGCCTCTTCTCATGCTGGCTGCTGCAAAATTTAAACCATCAGCTAAGCTGCCCAGGGTGTGACTCCTATAGCCAGCTACTTTCAGAGAGTGGACCTGGAGCTCCATGATTGGCTACCTGACCTGGCAATGAATCCTACACAAAGTTTTCTCTAGGTCCACTCCAGCCTTGCCTAGGGAATTGATCAAATGACACCTGGCTGTCTGGCCAGGGATGACTCGCCTAGAAATGAAACGTATGAATAGTTCAGCATTTTGTTTCACTCTGGGCAAGCGCATTTCCCTGAAGCTCCCTGAAAATAGCCTGCGGATTTTGTTTGTTTGTTACTTCATGGTTCATTTCACAACCATCACTACTTTTGAACTTGTGAACAGGGATTCTTTCCTTTAGAGATCCCTGTCAGTAACTCAGGCAGACAGGCATTGCCCCCTTTTATGCTGCTGCTTCAACAGTGCCAGAGCTGAGAGCTAACTCAACACTGCCATTTTTAAAAGAATTGTTTTTGGTGAAACACAGCCTTGTTTACTCTGATGGCACCACAAATACTACATGTCATAACACTGACTAGTGGTTTCAGTGGGTATATCATCTTAGGACTGCTACTTATAAAAGATGAAGTAGGTTTTGTAAGTCAAAAACAGTTTTATTTTTAAAAGCACGCACAAAAGAATAGAAAAAGTTCAATAAACAGGTAAAATTAAACTCAGTTCCTTCAGCATATTATCATAAACATTAACTTTTCTTCTTTTAATTTTTTTCCAGTTCTTTATACAGTGGTGCCTCGCACAGCGAGGTTAATCCGTCCCGGATTAACCATCGCTGTGTGAAACATCGCTGAGCGGGGCAGAAAAGCCCATTGGAACGCATTAAACATGGTTTAGTGTGTTCCAAATCGGCTGAAAACTCACCGTTCAGCGATGCTTCTGGGGTCCGGCAGCCATTTTCGCGCCCTCCCCTCGCTGAACGAGGGCACGAAAATGGCTGCGATCAGCTGTTCCGTGGCTTCAAAATGGCCACCGGAACAGCCGAAAGGGCCGGGCGCAGCGTTTTCGCGCCCTTGGTAAGCAAGGGGAGAGCGCGAAAACGCTGCGCACAGCCATTTCGGCTGTTCCGGCAGCATTTTCGCGCCCTCCCCTTGCTTACCAAGGGTGCGAAAACGCTGCACCCGGCCCTTTCGGCTGTTCCAGCTGCCATTTTGAAGCCGCGGAACAGCTGATCGGCGGGTCGCAAAGCGAAGGTCGGTAAGCGAACCGCTTACCGACCTTCGCTCTGCGATTTTCACCCATTGGGGCCATCGCTGTGCGATCGCATTAGCGATCGCAAAAGCGTCCTCGTAGAGCAAATTCATCGCTCTACGAGGCGCTCGTTGTGCGAGGCACCACTGTATATAGACAGTTGTTTTAATAAGATACTGACATAATTACACTCTTATTTTGGGTTTCTAAAAAAAAAAAAGTTAGACCACACTGACCTGTAACAGAAAGTGCTAGCCTTAACTAACATACACTAATTGTCTCCTTCCCCTTATATACAAAACAGAACCTCTGCATCCAGGAACCATATATTGATATCAGCTTGCAATTTCATTCATAAACAATGTTTCATACTTCTCAACTGTCTTAATTTCCACATGTGGCACACATCTCCCCCCACAACTGTCAATCAACCTCAATCACTTACCATATAAGTCAGTACAAACCTGTACAAAAAACATATTTGCAGTGCAAAATTGCCACTATCACATTACCTGTTATGCATTATTCTGGACAGACTCCCCCTACCCAAAACACAATCAGTAAATGTGCATAAAGTTTAATAAAATAAAAGTAGTTCAAATGAAGGTGAAATATTTTTATGACTGCTTTGGTCACAGAAATGGAATGAAAGTCTACACTTATACAAGGAGGGAGGGGATTTGATTGACAGCCAGTCCATGAATACACAGCTTTAACTGTTTTGTTTAATGTCTAGTTTCAACCACAAACTCCACAATGTGTCTTTGATTCTTCTGTGATTTGACTCAGTTGCCAGCACAGAAATTTTGCCCATATTTTATTATGCTCAGTATCTGCCTCATGTTTTTTTTATATATTATCAGCAGAGGGCATCCGGTTTCCTCATGTAGAATGAATTGAATTCAGCATAATCAATTCACTGTACAACTTCTTTCTGCTCATGCCTGCCCCCCAACACACACAAATCAGGCAGTCTTGTGTCAAAGCAGCCACTTGGTATGGCAGCAAACAGAATGGTAACACAAGGTGATATAGATGAAAGTTGATCCTGTTCCTGACTTCAACAATACTTCTATGCTTTTAGGGAGCAGATACTATGACTTAGCTGCCCACTGAATGACACCCCTGTGACAAACCCAGACCTACTGGGATCTATCACACAGTTACTAAGCTGCCACCAACCATTCCCTATAATAAGTCACACAGACCAGGGATGGATTTTTAAACAATAAAAGAATAAGGTTTATTTTAAATACAAACAGGGTAAATAAAACAATCAGGTGAATAAAATAAAGTAACGTGGCTTATTCTCACACACACAAGCATACAGTTTGGTTCACCTAGAACCTTTAACTTAAAGCACAGACCCTGAACCCATCAGTTCTGGCTAACCAACAGACCCCTGAACCTTTCAGGTTGGTACTCTGACACACAGTAGTACCCTGTCAGACACCCAGACTCCCACAACAGCTTCTTCTTCCCCAGCTGCTGCTTCGTCCCAACCCAGTGTCTCACAGTCTGTCTCAGCATCTACTCTTCACCACACAGGCATCACATATTTATACAGTACAGCCCCTCCTCCTGATGTCCCGCCTTCCACTCCCCATAGGATGGAACTTTCCCTCCAAACCCATGACAGACAGGTAACATCAGTGCTGTTATGTAACACCTCCCCTCTTTAAAAGTTGTTTTGTAGGGGGAAAGCTAAGGTGCTTTTCACCAAAAAACAACCTAGGTAAAATACACAACAACAGTTATACATACCATATTATACTTACTCATACTTACACTCTAAGTTAACCATAGCAAATAGGCATTTCAAACATTTACCATATGCATTACATCAATTTTACCTTTATTAATACAAACCAATTTAAAACCAGGTACATTTTAACTTTTTGTCTTCATTATATACATATAGTCCATGTTCTTTCGCCGTCTTCAGTCTTCAGGTCTTCTTGATAAGGCGTCAGCAACACAGTTCACTGACCCTCTGACCACCTTCACTTCAAAGTCATAGTCCTGTAGGTTTAAAGCCCACCTCATAAGTTTGCTATTGTGGGTTTTCATCGTCTTTAACCATTGCAATGGTGAATGGTCAGTACACAGAACAAAATGTCTTCCCCAGATGTAAGGCTTGGCCTTCTGGATCGCGTAGACTATGGCCAAACACTCCTTCTCCACGGTTGCCAAATGTCTCTCACCTTTTTGAAGTTTCCTACTCAGGTAGGACACTGGATGCTGGTCACCATTCTCATCCTCTTGGCACAGAACTGCTCCTACCCCGCTGTTAGACGCATCGGTGTAGATGATGAACTCCCGGTCGAAGTCTGGAGCACGCAGGACAGGATAGTTGATTAACGCCTCCTTCAACCTCTGGAACGCCGCCTCACAGTCGCTGGTCCACGGGATGCGGTCATCAGCCTTCTTCCTCGTCAGATCGGTCAGCGGAGCCGCAATCTCGCTAAACCTCGGGATGAACTTTCTGTAGTAGCCCACCAACCCAAGAAATGATTTGACCTTTTTCTTGGTGTTGGGTCTAGGCCAATCACGAACAGCTTCTATTTTGGCCTCCAGGGGTTTTATCATTCCTCCCCCTACCATGTGACCCAAATATTTTATTTCTGGGCTACCCAGCTGACACTTGCTGGCCTTTACTGTTAGCCCTGCTGCACTTAACCTCTGCAGCACTAACTCCAGGTGTATCAGGTGATCTTCCCAGGTATTACTGAAGATCCCTATGTCGTCAATGTAGGCCACTGTAAAGTCACTGAGCCCTGCCAAGGTCTGGTCCATCAGCCTTTGGAATGTGGCTGGTGCATTTCTGAGACCAAAGCTCAGGACTCGAAACTCATAGAGACCAAAAGGGCTGCAAAAGGCAGTCTTTTCTTGATCCCTGGGATCAATTCTTAATTGCCAATATCCCTTTACCAGGTCCAATGATGAGATGAACCGACAACCCCCTATGGTTTCAATCAGGTTGTCTAGCCTGGGCATTGGGTAGGCATCAGGAGTGGTTTCACGGTTTAATTTCCTGTAATCAACACAAAACCTAATGCTCCCATCAGGCTTGTCCACAAGGACTATCGGAGAGGACCAAGGACTAGAAGAGGGGACGATTATGTTCTCCCTCAGCATCTCGTCCAGCTCCTTCCGCACCTTGTCCCTATAGGGTCCCGTTACTCGGTATGGGGATACTGCCTGCGGGGGTGCATCCCCTGTGTGGATCCGATGCATCACTCCCTTCACTATCCCCGGCTTGTTGGAAAACACCTGCTGATATTTACCAAGCAGCATTTTTAGTTCTTGCTGCTGGTCTTGGGTGAGTGCAGGACTGATCTTTACCTCCTCTGGGTTGTATTTTACTTCCCCTCTACCCTCCCAGAAGGGTAATTCAGCTTCCTCACTCTCAGCTGCTTTTATCGCGAATAAAACCCTCTGTTCCCCTCTGTAGTAGGGTTTTAGGGCATTCACATGAACCACCCTCCTTGCTTGGTTCTCCTCCTGCTCTATTAGGTAGTTCAGGTCTGACATCTTGGAAATGACCTTATATGGTCCTGCCCATTTGAGCTGCAGTTTATTCTCTCTGCAGGGCCTAAGCCAAAGCACTTCCTCCCCCGGGTCAAAGCGCCTCTCTCTAGCTTTGTGGTCATACCATGTTTTCTGTCTGACCTTCTGAGCTTGCAGGTTTTCTGCTGCCAGCTCTAGATTTCTCCTTAGGTCATTCATCAAGGTGTCTATGTAAGTCACAACGTCTTGTGGGTCATCCTGGGTGATCTGCTCCCAATTTTGTTTGATCAAATCAAGGGGCCCTTTCACCCCTAAGTGTGCAGCAGACATGTCAGAGTGACCCCTTTGTAAGATCATGGGGCGATACTTTTCAGGTACCACCAGCTGACTTCTGATCCCATCTCCCCCTTTTGAGATATTCCTCAGGGTTTCTCTATGTAAAATCCCCTTTTTCTCCAGAAATCTCACTGGGGTTTCAGGTGTTAGCTGGGCGTCAGTCACCTGTTCAAAACACTTTTGGAGAGTGGCGTCTGCCTTTTGCTCCTGTCCAAATCTGCTGTCTGTGGTTAAGGTTTCCACCACAGCTTCTGAACTCCCCTCTGCTTCCGCCTCTGGCTCATCATTACCCCCCTGAACTGTCCCTGTGGTGGCTTGTGAACGTGTAATCACTAGCACCCGTTTCACATGTTCAGCCAGGTCATTTCCCACGAGCACGGCTGCTGGCAGAGTCGATGAAATCGCTATCCGCCAATCTCCCCTCCAGCCTTGAAAGTTGACAGGTACCTCTGCTACTGGCAGAGAGATTATCTGCCCCTCAATCCCTGCCACCTTCATGCTCTCATTTGGGATTATAAACTCCCTAGGGATGATATCTGGATGGCACAGGGTTACCTGGGAACAAGTGTCCCGCAGCCCCCTATACTGACGGTCAAGTATTCCTACGTCCACCCCTGCTGTCTCAAACAACTGAGAATCTGTTTTTATCAGCAAGCAGCGCTTCACCTCCACAAGAGGACCATTTTCCTCAGCCTGATCAGCAGAGGTAGCTGTTCCAGACTGAGTAGTCATGGCAACAGGCTCCCTCTGTGACAATGAGCTTTGCTCTTTCTGGACACAGAACACAGCTTTTGGCTTGGTCCCACTAGAATTCTGAGGCACCATTCCTTTTAGCTGCTTCAATTTCTCACAATCTGAGATTAGATGACCCTTTCCCTGACAGAAATAGCATTTTCTGGTATATTTTGATTCTCTCTCATCTTGTTTTGGTTTTCCCTCCAAAATCTGAGGTCTTGGTTTCATGTCTGAGGGCTTCCCTTCACCATGGGCCCCTCCCCCTTGCTGGCTTTTCCCTGGTCCCTGAGAGTACTTGCTGTAGGTTTCTTTGGGTTTACCTACAGATTTCCCCTCACCCAAGGGCTTTCTTATTTGGGAGATAAAATCTGCGATCTCTGCGGCTGCTGCCACAGATTTCGGTTTCCTTTCCCTCACCTGGAATTTCAATTCCCCATGCAGGACTGAATAGAACTGTTCCAGGGCTATCAAGTCTTTAAGCTGCTCATAGGTCTCTATTCCCTCCTGCGATAGCCATTTCTCAAGCAGCCTCACCAATTGGGCCCCCACTTGGGTAAAAGTCTGTTCTGGTTTTTTAGTGAGGGACCTGAATCTTTGTCTCAGCTGCTCTGCATTTATCCCATGTCTTGCAAACACCAGTTTTTTAAACTCTGCAAAATCTTTCATCAATTCCTCAGGCATCTCGGCATAAACCTCAGCCAGGCTACCACTGATTAAAGACCGCATGATGGTCATCTTCTCAGTTTCCCTCACTGAGAAGTCCACAAACGCTCTTTCCACTAAGGAAAAGAACACCTCAGGACAATCTCCCTTGTGGTACACAGGGAATTTCTTCAGGTCAGCCTTAGACAGTTGGCCTCCCTCAGAATCCCTATTATTATTATTGTTCTGGTTCATCAGTTCCAGTTTTCTTAATTCAAACGCCATCTTCTCTCTCTCCATTCTTTCTTCTCTCTCCATCCTCTCTCTCTCTCGCTCTAATTCAAATGCCATTTTCTCTCTCTCTAATCTTTCCTCCATTTCCCTCACCCTCAGTTCATGCTGTTGGGCTAGGATCAATTTTCTAAGTTCTGGGTTCTGCTCTCCTGTGCTGTCACCTTGCACTGAGCCAAATTCATCCTCAGAACCTTGGTCAATCTGGGGGTCTTTCACTTCACCCATGTCTGTTACTTGACTTCGAGTCAAGGGCATAATCCCCCCTCAGAACAGGCTGCTTTAAAAAGTCAAGCCTCAAAATAAAACGACCACTTTTTTCCTTCTTGCCTCAGAACCAGCTCTCCTAGAGATTGCTGCTGTTCTTCAGCACTAAATTTGCAACAGTATCGAGTCAGAGCCTACCCCCCTCTGCTGGGCCTCTCAGCTGGCAAGCTAGCTCACTGTTGCTACGCAGTTTTGCCTCAGCGTTTTCCCGCCAAAACTAGGCTGCCTCAGAGCACCTTAATCTAAGTCTCCCCAGTT
Organism: Pogona vitticeps; assembly: GCF_051106095.1. NCBI lineage: Eukaryota > Metazoa > Chordata > Lepidosauria > Squamata > Agamidae > Pogona > Pogona vitticeps. Next base: position 172,731,542 of record NC_135786.1, read on the forward strand.
GGCACGTTCTTCTACTAGCGCACCTCCCCGTGAGGTACACCTAGAAGATTACCTACGCGCCTCAGACTGTCCCTGACTAGACCCCCCTTGCTCTGGGCACACTTGCCAAGGCTTTGCTGGACCGCTGGACAACTGGACCAGTCGTATCCCACACGCTGGACACCAATCAATGTGACAAACCCAGACCTACTGGGATCTATCACACAGTTACTAAGCTGCCACCAACCATTCCCTATAATAAGTCACACAGACCAGGGATGGATTTTTAAACAATAAAAGAATAAGGTTTATTTTAAATACAAACAGGGTAAATAAAACAATCAGGTGAATAAAATAAAGTAACGTGGCTTATTCTCACACACACAAGCATACAGTTTGGTTCACCTAGAACCTTTAACTTAAAGCACAGACCCTGAACCCATCAGTTCTGGCTAACCAACAGACCCCTGAACCTTTCAGGTTGGTACTCTGACACACAGTAGTACCCTGTCAGACACCCAGACTCCCACAACAGCTTCTTCTTCCCCAGCTGCTGCTTCGTCCCAACCCAGTGTCTCACAGTCTGTCTCAGCATCTACTCTTCACCACACAGGCATCACATATTTATACAGTACAGCCCCTCCTCCTGATGTCCCGCCTTCCACTCCCCATAGGATGGAACTTTCCCTCCAAACCCATGACAGACAGGTAACATCAGTGCTGTTATGTAACAACCCCATCTAAGCCAAACTGGCAGATGTTTCGTTCATGCCGATGCCTCTATGAACATGACCTGTTGTGTTAAAATGACTAGCCCTAGGTACCATGAATGGTAAGGGGAGGAAATATTAAATAGTTTACCCCTTACCACATGGGAAATGGGAGAAAATACCTCTTTCCCCAAAGAAAAGTACATTGTCTCTGCTTCCATAAGCTGTAAGGTTTGTTTGCTTTTTTGGTTGTTGTTGTTGTTTGCAAAGCTTCTCTGTTTCAGCCAGCATCTCCCATTTGCAATGGCTTTCAGAAATATACAGTGGACCCTCTACTTACAGAATTAATCCATATTGGAACGGTGGATGCAGGTCGAAAAGTCTGTAGGTCGAGTCTCCATTGACCTACAATGCTTTGAAAACCGATTAATCCCGTAACCGGCCATTTTTGTTCCATTTTGGTTTTTTTCTGGTCTGTAGGTCGATTCTCAGGCTGCAAGTCAAACCTAAATTTTGCGGCCAGAGAAGTCTGTAACTCGAAAAGTCTGTAAGTCGAGCAGTCTGTAGGTCGAGGGTCCACTGTAAACTTGGCTGGATACAAAATACTATAGGCATCCTTTTATTTATTCCTCCTCTTCTACTTGTTCATCACCCCCTTTCAGCTCCTTCTTTCAATAGCATTGATTTTAAAAGCCTCCCTGCCTCAAAATTGGCCATCCTTCAGAGCAAGATTCCCTGAGGTATGAGAGGATGACGGTATAAAGACATGTTGCATTCTTCCTGTATATATGAAAAAGCAAATGTGATTTGTATCCGTTTATTTATTAAGGATGAGCCTAAATAGAATGATACTAAATGCACAGTACTGTTTTTGTTCTATATAATGAAATGTAGAACATACAACAACGATATGCATTCTTATAATAATTACAAAAACACTTCAAATTAGGGGAAATGGCTGTTAGAGTTGTGGGCTGTGTTGTATGTTGCTGATGCTGACTTTGTTAAATAAAAGTTGCTGAGTCCAGCATCAGCTGTCTCAAGGCAGATGAACTCTGCCTCAAGAAAGGCAGAAGGTGCAGCTGAGGTGAAGAATTGTTCCCAGTAAACAGGAAGAACTGGGACCCGGAGCACTGAAGTGCCAATATACCACCCAACTTACAAAACACACTCCGAGTTGTTCAGTGAGGACGCACACACTGACACAACAACCACATGATGTTAAATTGATTTCTAAAAACCCAGATCACCTCCTGATTTAATTTAACAGTGTAGTTGTGCCCTAAGAGATACTGTACAAAATATACTAATACACGGGAAGGGTGCTCTATATCCTTTATGAGACATATGAACACAGACATATATATTAGTTACATGTAAGGATTATATATGTATGATTGTGTTAAAAGAATGAAAGGAAACCAAAGTACAAGTTGTTTAGAAAAAAGTAACGTATTTTATTAATGGAAAAGTTAAAATAAACCACATAGGCTATTTCCCATCTTCTAAAGAAACACTGTTGACTTTTAATTTGATTTACCTATTTATGCATTGTAATTATGTCATTCTAATCTGCAATTTAGCACTATCATAAAGTTATGCTGAGAACATATTATTTTGAGAGAAAAAGTATCTTCAAAAGCAGATTGGAACGCTTAAAATAACTATTTATTCTCAGGAAAGTTTCAAAAAATTCTTCTGTGCTTTGTACTGTTCCTACAATAATAACAACAGAGTTTCAAAACAAATTCTTAGATAGGCAGAGAGTGGTTTAGATGATGTTGATGCAAATGGTTCAAGTGGTGGAGGGTTGACCCCAAATTTCAAAGTTTAGGTCCCCCCCCCCAGACCATGGACCATGCCTGAGAAGATTGCTCATGCAAGTTAGAGGCTACTATATTCAGAAACAAATATATTGGCCCTATAAATGGTTACTAGACCTAAGACAAAGCACAATTGTTTAAAGAGCTGAAAATATTTGAGAGAAGTGTTGTTTCTCAAATTTACATACATATTTATTTTGCTTTATTGTTACCCTTTGTCAAACAGTACTTTCTCATTTAGGAAACATTAAAAACCTGTAAAACCTACTTATCAGAGGTACTAATGAAATAGGTACACACACTACAAAGAGTGATCCCTCTTTCGAACCATGTCTCTGAAAAAAGCAATTGCATGTATCTGTTTCAGCATTAAGTCCCAACAATTTCAAAGGAACTTCACTCCAATATATAAGATTATAGCCCTAGAGTTGACTATAAATAACACACAGAATCTTAACATTGTGACTCTCTCTTCTTATGTATATAACTGCAGTATACAAAAATGTTTTCAATTCACACATAACCACAAACTATAATGTATTGTTTTCAACATGGGCTTGCCATGAACCTCAGATTCCCAACCCCACTCCTAAACCACAGCTAGTCTACAATCTGAAATATCAGACCAGATCTGCTCTATTTTACTGTTCTAGCTTGTCAGTTCGCAGTTTCTCCCACTTGACAAAGCAGTTCCAAACAAATCAAAAACTTTAAATCTCTTTCCCTTCCCATGGTGGGGACTGGAGACTACACAAGCCAGAACATCATACTTGTAACAAAGCCAATCCCAAAACAAAGGTACTTTGCTGTTACCACTGAACTGATAATGAAATGTAGTACCTGCGTGAAAAGACATTGGTTGTATGGAGCTTTTCAGTCAAGACACACATCACAGAATAAAGGTTCACACAGTATTTACCAAATGTTGGGTTATCAATCATCTTAAGAATAATAACATGGGGGGCGTATAATTAAGGGTACTGTATTTAGGCAGGAATAAAATATAGTACTAAACCATAGTTTAACATCTGTACAAGCAGAAAGGAATCTGAGCAAAATGCAGGCCTATACTTTGCACTCTCCTATATACTTACTGTGCAAATAGCAGTGGTGGCTGGTGCTCACTGTGATTGGGGGCCAGAAGGCAACAGCATCCAATGGTGGGCAGAGGCATAAGCAAAAATAGGTATTCACACACACACATGCACGGACGCACACACACAAAGACAACAGAAGTGCAAATGTTCACAGACAGGGAAATACAAAGTGCTTCTGCCCAGAGTAAAGAAGCAGGCTGGATGGCCTGAGAATATTCAAGACAGATGATTTGCAGAGGTGCTTTTCTACTTGTGCACCTGGTGCTAACCTACAGTCTATCACCATTTGCACATTCAGAGTATGGGAGCTCCAATTAATGTTTCTACCTGCAATATCTTCGTTATTAATTTTAATGAAGAGAAATGGTTAGTAGAACATGCATTCTTTTGTACACCCAGATTAATTCAGGTTTTTCTGCATATAGAGGATTGTTTGCATGCTTTGCAGATCTGTTTGTGTACTAAACTGTAGTTAGGCTCTGGGTTACAGTGAAATAAAACAGGAATATGACTGCCTTTATAACAAAGGAATGCAACTCTTGCCACTTTTGTTTAATTATGCTAGTAGTAAAGGTAAAAACAGTTACTGCCGACGTGCCTCTTTCAGTACCTCTAATTCTTCTCCATCTTTATTCATTTTATGGCTTATTGGTTCTTGGTTTCTTGAGCTTTGGATAGCTTTCTCCTTCTTCCTGCCAGCAAGTTAAAGCATTAAAGCAAATTACATTTACATTTAAGAAAACTAAAAGCACTTTGTACTGCATAGCACTCAGCCAACAGCTACACTAACAAATGTCATTCCTACCTATTACATATTTTATGTTGAAACACTGAGGAACACATTGATGAAATATTATTAATTGATTACCATAATATCTGACATGATCTGTTCTTTCGAATTATAACTAAAAATCAGCAGGTATGTTTCCAGTCACAATGCTGAAGAACTTTATGTACTTTGCTATAGTATTCTAAAAGGAAAACCAATGTTTTAGACAAAATTACAACTCCAAATGAAGAAGTGGAATATGGGACTGAGAATGGGGTCTATTTCAAAAAAGGGGGGGGAAATGGTTTAAAACAACTGGTTTAAAATAGTGATGGTTGGAGCTATAGCCTCCAAAGGTAGAAATTTCAAACCACTTACCAACCCTGATGGCTTGATTATGAATGGAAGAGAATTGGAGATAGATAAGCAGGGCAGGTCATATATTTCTTGAGGTTCCTAAGTGTTACAAAGTTTTGCTTGCACACATCTTTTCACTCAAAATTTGTTAGTATCATGTAATCTACATCCACATTCATAAATGGAATTACCCTGTAAGGCAGTGGTTTCCAACCTTGGGTCCCCAGATACTCTTATTTTATAAGTCCCAGAAATCTTGGCCAAAACAGCTAGTGATGAAGGCTTCTGGGAATTTTAGTCCAAGAACATCTGGGGACTGAAGGTTGGGAACTACTGCTTTAAGGACACAATGCCATGATCAAAGACAAAACTAAGTAATTTATTCCATTTAAGAAAACACAAAACACAGTGGCTGAAATCCAGCAGTAAGCTGCAACTTATATTTTAATTGCATTTTAGTTGTTTTGTCTTTTTATTGTATTTTAAATGTTGTAAGCCGCCCAGAGACCTTGGGTAGTGGGGGCAGCATATAAGCTAGCTAGCTAGCTAAATAAATAATAACAACAACTAGAGTAGGCTCATTGCATCAGTGGGGATCCGGTAAGTCAACTCATCTGTAAGTTCCACTGCTTCAATGAGACTACTCTAGTTGTGACTTACTACTGCATTTCAGCCAGTGTCTTAGCCACTAAATATGAATTCTGAAGTCAATGTGATAACTTTGCAATAACTTTGGAAGGAAAAGACCAGGACCAAAGCCAATTCAAGAGGAAATAATATATCTAGGTATTTCGTATACCATTTTCCTCATAGTGAAGTTCTCCACCCAAGCACTAACCAGTCTGAGATTTGCTTAGTTTGAACTACAGCTTAGAAAAATTAGAGTGGTTGCAATGACCAGATAGGTGGGATATAAATAGAATAAAAATACTTTTTGGGGGGACGACTTTTAGAATCTTTCAGATATCATAAGCTAATCACCATGCTGGCTTCAGGGATTCTGGAAGAGTTTGCCCATAAACTATGTTTTCTAACCTCTGAAAAGTTTTACATCTCTATGTGTACTCAGAGCATTCTCCATTTGCAAACTTCTTTTTGCAGCCCTCAGCTGCAACAATTAAGCATATTTGATTCCTATAGGTCACATAGCAACCATCTACATTCTGAGCCAAGTACATGTAAGATCACATGGGGAAAGCAATACAATTGTCAGAAACTGCTGACTGGGAATTGGCAGCACAATTAATACTTACGAAGTGTGCAAAGAATTTGATACAACAAAATGCTTGTTCCTTCTCACTTTTTATACTTCTATGTTGAAATTCTCTGCTCATATGCCTTAAATAACTGTAATACCTATATTATTTTCCATACCTGTAGAGAGCTAAATTGCAGATGGTGGCAGGGTATGTTAGCAGTATCTTTATCAGGTCTTACTGATTCTTTTTGACTTTTTCCTTTTTTAGCTTTATTATGTACTGATCTGTAAGGCTTAAATTTTGATTCTTCTGTTGGACTTTGCAATTCATCCTGAAATATTCTGACATTTTTCTCATTTACATCTGGATGAGACATGCAGAGATGGGATTTCTTTGATCCAGTACTCCTAGCATTCTGGCCTGTGCTGAAATTTGCAGGTTTATTTATATACTGATGGACAACTGATGCATCACACATCGACTGATCACTAGCAAACACCAAAGAGGAACTTTGTCTTCCAGATTTCATTTTAGTCGAATTTCTATATGAAACTATAGTTTTAGTGAAAGCACAATTTGGCAGATATCCGTTATCCTTGTTTTTCTCTTTCAGTCTGTGCTTAGTAGATTTTGCCTTGCTTTTTCCAATCTCTATCTGAAGAACAGTTCTATAATTTCTTGAAGCATCATGTAATGGTTTATTAAGCTGAACTGCACTGGACTTGGATACAACTGATTTAGAAGCTGTATTAGATTTCAATGGCTCATATTGTGAAATATTTAATTTTTTCTTTCCATTGTTTTTTTTTGTCATTTGCCTATCCGTAAGTAAGAGTTTTCCTTTGAAAATGGGTATTACTCTAGTGGAGTCTCTCCTTAAAGGATCTTTCGAAAATTTGGAAGATTCATTTGAGTTCAACATCATTGTAGATTTTTCTGATTTCTTCCACTGTTTCTTATTATAGACACTGCACCCTACTTCTCTAGTGTTCTCATCTTCAGCTAGTAAATGCAGATTAGAGAAAATGCCTGTTTTTGGCTGGTTGACTTGAAGCTCCATCTGGCGGCTGTTTTCTGTAGCACATGATGAAGGATTAAATATATCCTTTTTGGGCATTACTTGAGTTAAAGTTACCTTCCAGTTTCTTTTTTCAGTGAGATTAGCTGGTTTTGTGTTTACATCCTAAAACAAGAGAAACAAACAGAACAATAGAGCTACATTATATATCAATGACTAATTTATATACAGTGTGTTTTTATAAGGTGTGATATTTTAGAAGTAATCATCCTGTTTCACATGTCACACATATAATGCCTAAGTAAAAAAGGCAAACATAATTTACCAGATCTCAGCATCACAGAACATGCTATGACTTTCTTACCCACAACCACAGCCTGCTGGTTTAGATGCAAAGAGGAATGTAGAAAGCAACCTGGGATTATGTATTGACAATGGAAGACTGAACTGTGAAAACAGATGTTGCAATCCTTCCAGATACAGGAGCTGCCAAACACTCTCAAAAGCGCTTACACAAGAATATCCTTAAATACTTCTCATAGTGAAATAAGTAGAATAGGAATAACTTACACTCATGTTGGACACAGATATCTTTATCCAAACCTTTGTGTTACTCACTTACAAAGAGAAATTAGAATGTTTTAAGTCATGCCTCCATTACTACATTTGCTCATGCAAGAGCCTCTCACTGCAGAAATAGGACCATCATAGCTAGGAGACCAAATTTTGTCCCAGCGATTGGTCTGTGAATAAGCACTTGCAGGGAGCTTGCTCCTCAACCCCTCTCTGGCAAAAAAACAAAACAACATTTGTCTAGCCAATGTACAGGTATTTGCTTCCCCATCTTTTCAAATTCCTCCTCCTTTTTCTATCATATTCATTCTATTGTATCTTGGGAGCCTAATAGCTTAATAGGGACTAATTTATTATATGTTGGAGCTCATCGACAGAGATTTTGGTCAACTCTCCTTCCATCCATCATAGTGGTATGGCATACCGGTGGTGTCCAAGTACATAGAGCTGAAACTAGTGTGAACAAAATGCATGCAGAACAACCAAAAACAAACAAAACAAAAAACCTTAGTTTCATTTTTTTACACCATTGCTGGATAAGGGTGCATTTTTGCTCTGGTTTGCTCCAATTCAGTGCAGAATCTGTTCATTTGGACTCTAGTACTGCACTTCTCCATGATGATCCATGCATTTTGTATGTGTGTCAATGGTTATGCTTCCTTATGGTCATTTTTCGGTGGGTCAATATCCGACCCTTCCCACCCCATGGGCAGATAAAACAAAGACGGGAGGGAGGAAGCAGAGAAGTAGGCAGAGAAAGGGTGAAGAACATAAGCCAAACGGCTGGTTAAGTCTGTTCTGTGATGAGATGTCAGGGAACAATTCCGGATGTACACAAACAGGTGGGACCAGGAAACTTCAGGGCATTCCAGAACATCCAGCAAAAGTTTTGCTTCTCGTGTGTGGACAGAAATAACAGAGTGATCTCTTCAAATCTGCAACAAAAATGCAACAACCCAAGAACAACCAGAGAACCACTATCTGGGTGAGCCCTTAGCAGTAGTTAGAAAAGAGTAGGTGCTATAGAAGAGTTTAATAATATTGATGGCAGCAAGAGCAATATCTGCCTTCCCAAGTCCCACTTTGTAATCAGATGAATTTGGCAATCAACTTTACAAAGGTAAATACAAACTTAAAGAATATAAACAGGATGCAATTTTCTCTCCTGATTTTACAGCATAGGCTAATCAATGTATCTAAACGTACTTGGAACAAACATTAAGAACTGGTCTCTGGGGCAGATATTACACAAATGTAGTTACAACACTGTAGAACATTCTGCCCTCCTGTACTCAAGCTCTTTCTTGTTTGCCTTTAGTAGAGAAACTACACTGAGCCCAAGGTTATGGTCAGTTGCAATCCTTCATATAAGCACTCTCAGAATTAACAGACAAAACTAAATCAACCCCATATAAATATGGCAAAGACTAATCTCTCACTCCTCACTCAAAGCTATAATTATTATGCCTTGCTGTCTTACAAATACTGGTTTCCACAGAGAAGTGACTAGTAAGCTAGTTAGAGTGGTCAAAGCTCTTAACTAACTAGAATCATGTTAGACAGAAAAATATTGGCAGATATAGCAGCACTAAGGAAAAGTATCACAAAAATTAGAAAGGCTGATGTTTGCCTCTGTATGAGTGCGGTGTAACTTCTAGTTGTTCACGCTCATATTCTACTTTTTCAGATACTACACTGGTTAAAAAAGAGGTTAAAAAGTCTTCTCATACCATAGCAAAATAAACATCTGCTCCAAAGTTCTATCAAATTATATGAGCATAAACAGAACATCTCTATCTTATGTATGTAATTAAACTGTTTTTTTTTTTTACCTGAGCAGAAGACTGTGTGAGATACTTTGTGGCGTATAATGCTTTACTTGTCATCTTCAGAGGAAACCCACATATAGAAGGAATTATATTCTTCAGATCAGTAACAAAAGCATTTAAAACACCTTCTAAATCTACTCTAGGAAAGTATTCCACTGGTCGGCTTCTGATGCAACTGAAAGGATATCTGAATGTGTGTTAAAGACTGAAATTTATTTTTTTAGAATTTTCTGTACAGAAGTTACAGTTTTCTTGAGCAATGTGGATAAAAATCTTCTGATTATTAAACACAAAAGTAGACAACTATATGACTGCACAGAAAGACTCATAACTGTTAAAATTTTCACAGGTTATCACTTCAAAAATCAGCATGCCCCTGGGAAGAAACAGTATTACCATTTAAACATTTTATTCTGGTATAAATTACTATAGATAAAACACTAGTAAGTTTTGTGCTGTGGCTCAAAATTTTGCTGCAGAGTGTGTAGTAAGGGAGTCTTGGTCGGAAACAAGTAGTTTGATGTAAAATTCATCAGGTCTCCCTGGATATCTGAGAATGCTTGGGCTCAGGAGGTTGGTGCGTAGATCTCTATAGAAAATACAGTACAGTAAGACATGACCTACATTTTCCACTTGGCCGTCATTACATGGACACAGGCAATCCGAGATAGGTATATGTTGAAATCTTTCCTCCATGAGCTTAGAGGGTAAAACATTAAGTCTCGTTAATGTGAAAGCTCTTCTGGTCTTTGTTGACATTGTGCTCGTCAAATATGAAGATATTGTAAAGGCATCATTAGTAACAACACTGTATTTGCCCGACTGGCTCATATGCTCTTGAAGTTCTATGTCCCAGGTTCTTTGTTTCAGTGCTACTTTAGCACCGACATGCCCCATCTCCAAGAGAACGTTGGTGGAAAAATCCATTTGCCTTATTTCTTTTGTAAGTTGTAGTTTCCATTCTGATTGAAAGGAGTCAAAAAGTGACATCTGTGCCAAGCCTTCTGAAGAAAAGAGAAGCTTTAGCCAGTAATTAAACATATGGCGCATGCTTTTATGGCGATTAGGCCAGACTCCAAACGAAGGACTGCATTAGGTGTACAGGGGGGTACAGTCAGAATAGATCTCAAAAATTTGGTTTGAATACTGAGAAAATCATGTAAGTTAGGTCAGCATACACAGTCCTGATTGCACGTTTATATTATCTTTAAAGATAATGACCATAATCTTGTTGCTTAGCGTAGTAAATCACACTAGCATAGGCCCACTGAATCAACTCCTCCTCCAGTGGTTCAAATGGGCCTACTCTAATTATGACTTACTGTGTTAAAACAAGATGGAGTTACAGTAAGCCCATTTGAAACAATGGAACTTACATAGAGGTGAACTCACCAAATCCACATTGATCTAATGGGCCTACCCTAGTGTGAATTACTGCGCTAAGCAACAGGATTCTGGCCAGTGACTTATAAATAAAATTAGAATACATTACAGATATTCATATAAGTAATAATAACTATTTTTTGTACTAAATAACATGCTTGCATGAGTGGTATAGTAGACAGAACCTGAAGCAGGACTCAGGAGACTTGCATTCAAATTTGCGCTTGGCCAATGGTAAAATACTCCTTGAACAGCTCATGTAGCTGGAAAGCCATATTACGGTTGCTATAAATTGGAAACAACTTGACAAACAAATAACAACAACAAAACATGCATGCAGGTTGCATGATCTTAGGTAAGAACCAGAAAAGCTAAGCACGCAAAGAAATTTAAAATAAGTAAAGGATACGTAAAGAGCTTCTCCCCTATCAATTTGAAGTAAATACTGCAATATATCTGAGAATCTTCTGGCAGAATATAGCCATACTGTAGACAAAATATATAAGCAGCATTGTTCAAGGTAAAGAATTTGTTGTGCATGAAGTGACAGACAATGTTGAAAACAATCCTGTGCATCTCTTACCAGATTTTCCCAGTGCAACTTCAAAGCCCTGTATGACTCAAAGACAGAGTCAGATGGTATCACGTGACTGATGTTTATGATTTTGCCCATTTTCATACTGCACAGAGGTAAGTACAGTATAGTATTAATCAAACACTATATAAAATATAGATATAAAAGAGTAATACAGTAGTAACCCATATCCTATGTATCTTATGTTTATTTGCAGACAAGAGGAAATTATGGGTATTGCCAAATCTAATTGCATCTGTTTGAAAAGATACTTGGTTCCGGGCAAGTGCAAGGTAGTTGCACAATCAGGAGCACGATCAGGGATGTGATTCCTCCTCACCAATTAGTAACAGTAAGGTCTACAGTTACTTTTATGCATGTGTAAATATACAATAGAATTCTGGCCAGCAACTTCCGTGTCAGATATGAGGTGGACCAGAAAATCCAATTATATTTTCATACCAATGAGCCAGCTACACTACTGTAAGCAGTGTAACTTCATTTGATCAGTAAAACAGCTGATTATTTTGGATGGAATAACTCATAAACTGAACTGCCATTGTCTATTTATAATTTTGCATCAGAAATTTCTGCTAAAGCATCTTGGAACATCTTTTAGTTAGCCACAGGGGGAAAAGGTGACAACATAGCCTTTACGTGCATGAAACATAGTTGGATACACTTTTTAATGAGGTAAAACCACATGTACCTCATCATCAGGCAGAAAAAGATACAACCCCCACCACCACCACCACCAATGGAGTGAGGTGTTCCTCTGACCAGAATCCATGATAGGACAAGTCAAGTAGATGTAATAGTTTTCCTTTGGAAAATTGCAAATATTAATATAATACATGAAAGGAAAGTTTTGGAAAGCATAAACATAAAAATGAATGTAAACTGTGTTTATATATGCTACAGTTTTAAATTCCTTGCTTTTTGAATTTCTTTTAACAGAGATGAAAGTCTCCGTTCCATTTTGATCAAGAAGAATTCTCTAAAGTTCCCATTGGAACTTTACTTATCTATATTGCAAGAAAGGTTTTGTTCATGTCAGTATAACTTCTTGTCAAAAGATAAAAAAACATACCTTGGCAAAACATAGCACCAGTTACTTAAAATAGAATATTTTTCAATAACTGCATTATCATCAATATCAAATCTCTTTAAGGCATTTGTTGAAATTTCAAAATCCTCCAGCTAAAAATAGGGTGAAAAAATTGATATAGTGATTTTTCAAAGGTATTCACAAACACATAAAGCAATTTTATGTATTAAAATAATTAAAATTCTACGGAAGGAGCAACTGAGAAATATGTCCAGAAGGCACATTATACCTAATGAACTCTATTTATTTTGAAAATTCCAGGGAGCAAGGGAGCAGTATTAAGGCAAACCAGACAGTAATGTTAGTACATTCCTGGGAAGGTAACCGAAGATAATGTCTTCCCCTTATATTTAGCTTGACCCCCCAATTAAAAAAAAACAGCTTTTTTTGTCACCTTAACCAATAGTACATTTTACTTGGCATACATTTTCAGCACACTTCATCAGATGTATCTCATGCACTTACTTATTTTGAAGTATAAACACAATTGCTCCAATCCCACAGAATGAATTCTGACCTTGGAGAAGGAGACCTATTCCTAGATCCCTTGTCCCTGGCTGCCCAGAAAGATCTGCACCCCGCCACTCTCCTATGCTGGAGCTCCAATGTTGGAGAGGTAGAGAAACCAAAGGATCAAGAACATTCTGCAGCCATGGCAAGGGAGGCTCTGTATAGGCAGTACCCAAAGTCCACCTATCCTTCTGCATGCTCCCAACACAGGGACATATTTAGACCATGTCTGAAGCTGATCTAAATGATTTATCTCCCACGAAATAATGTCTCAAAAAAATTGCACAGGAACAATGGTAAATGTTGCTCTTCCCTCGCTTCTGCCTGAATAGAAGCAGCCTGGTAGGGCTGTGGATATGTCAGAGTGATCTGAATTCACAGTACGTACTTGGATTCAAACATGTTGCTCAAGATTTACAGCAACTGTGTTTACAGCAACAGAGATTATTACTATGTGATTACATAATTGTAAAAGCATTCTCCTCTTCTCGCAGGCCCCCTTCACATACTTGGACTCATACCGGTTGCAACCTATTGCATCACAGAGGGCCTCCCACAAGGGAAAAAACGTGCACAATTGCTCTTATGTGTATGGAAACATCAACAGTATTTGGGCCAGAAGCTTTACAAAATTTCATAAGCTATGTTATGAAATTCATATAATGATTCTAATCACTTCATCATGTGAATGTAATTGTTTAAGATTTAAACAGTAAGTTAAAAGGTTTTTAGAATTGGAACTGATCCTTGACACAACCTGAAATGTGGAATACATTTTTTAAAGTGCACTAAAATAAATATATATTTAAAAGAAATACTGTGGATGAAGTCAAATCGTTAGTCTCAGCTAGAGTAGACCTAATTAATGAATGGGTCCTGTTAAGTCAATAATTACTGAATGGGATCACATTTCTTTAGGAGGCCTATTCTAGGTAGAGTAGCAAAAGAATATTGTCTTCTAAAGCTAAAAGTAGAACATGCGTATGTTCACTTGATTCACTTCACCCCATTTAATGAAAAAACAAAGAACACTTGTCACTGCTGATGTTTTCAAGCAGTGATAACCATAACCCATTACTCAAAGACCACAATTTCAAAACTTTAGTGATGTTTGAAACCTAGACCTTTCCAACAGCATCCAAGCTGATAATGGTGTATACACTTGGCTGTGTGCATAAATTATAAGAATTAAATACATATATACATATACAGTGGTGCCTCGCTTAACAAGTGCACCGTATAGCGATGTTTCCGTATAGCGATCCCTTTTTCGGGATCGCTATACGGAAACATACCCAATCTTCGCAATGGGGAAAACCCGCATTGCGAAGATCGGGTATTGCGGCGGCCATTTTGGAGCCGCCGAACAGCTGATCGGCGGTTCCAAAATGGCCGCCGGAAGCCCGGAAAGCGAGGGCAGGGCGCGAAAACGGCTGCCGGCACCTGGAATCCTCGCTGAACGGGTAAGTAACGAAGGTATTGGAACGCATTAAACGAAGTTTAATGCGTTCCAATACCTTTCCCCTACCCGTTTAGCGATGATTCCGTATAGCGAGGGTTAATCCGGAACGGATTAACCTCGCTATACGGGGCACCACTGTACATACATACATACATACATACATACATACATACATACATACACACACACACACACACACACACACAAGTGTTGGGCACGACTTAACAACTAAACAACAATGTTTTATTGCTCAATAGCTATCAATAGCCTTCATACTGTATGAAAAAAACTTGGGGTGTGGCTCAAACATATGGCAGACACACTCCTAGAACTAATCAGAACAAGCACTGTGAAGTAGCCCTTAGCTTCAACAAATCTAGTAAAATACAAGTCTAGTTACTCCTCTACCTCAGGTGGTGGCAGACGTATAGTGTACACTTCCACACTGATGCAGAGCTGGTTGTCTGATATATTGATGTCCATAGCTGTAATAGAAGGCACAATATCCACTATACTTATACAGTATTCTATTTTTAGCACATGTACATGGAATCAAAATTATTCAGATTCATTTCACTGCAACCCACAATGTTTACTACCTAGCTTCTACCACTTTCCAAGGAGGCAGTTATACTAGTCAGTTTCAACATGCACAGCAAAAATAAAAACAAAATCAAAAAGGTTAGGGCAACTTAAAGGCTAATTGATTTATTTTACTGTGAGCTGTTGTGGGTCACAACCCTAAACTGTATCTGAGGAAAAGGATTCTGATCCATAAAAGCTAACATGGAAATAAATCAGTTGGTTTTTAAAGTGCCCAAACTCTTTCATTTTTATTTTTGCTCTGTAACAACTTGGTATATCAAAAAGGTTAACAACTACACTAAACAACTAAATCTCTTGCTCTGACAAGAGTTGTCTGCATCTCCTATGGTCTGAACTGTCAATGAATTGAATCCATGATTAAGGAAAGGCTAGAGACCAAGAGGATCTGTCACTGTCGCTATACTTTTCCTTGCTCTTAATTGATGTTTTATGTTGGCGAGGTAGCCTAGGATTGCAATAGTTACACTGGTGTAAGCTTGATTGTAGTCATGACCCCCATGTTTAGAATACAAGACTATTCAAGTTAGCCACAGAATCACTTAGGCTATACGTACATTAATTAATTAATTGTATCCTGCCAAGTCAATTCTGACTTATGGCAGCCTTTTTTAGAGTCTTCTGGCTAAAGAGAACTTGGAAGGGGTTTACCATTCTCTTCTTTGGAGGGCCCTTGGGACTGTGCAGTTTGCCCAAGGCCCCACAGGCTGGCTGTTCTGAGATGCACAGTAGGGAACTCAACTGCCACCACAGCAAGAGACCTAACTCACTAAGCTATCCAGCCAGCTGAACCAATGGCTGAAATCCAGTAGTAAATTGTAGCTAGATTAGGCCCATTAAATCAATGAAAGCTAATGGGCCTATTCTAGGTGTGACTTACCACTAGCTTTTAGCCACTGTTTTCCATAGGTTTAGTGAAACCTATGGAAAACTGCCCCCCTTGCAGTTTGTAGCACTCCTGCTATAGCAAAAGTAACAAATTGTGCAAGGCAAACAAAGCACAGTTTAAATAGGTAAATCTATAGTGACCCTGCATTGCAACGAAGAAGGGAAAAGGTTGATTGAGAAGATGGCAGACCTCGATTTGGCCCAAACGTCTCAGAAAGGATTCTGAAACATTTTTGCAGAAGCAGAAATTGGAAAGCAGAGTTTTGGTCTTTTTTCAGTTATTAGGTCTCTTACTGTTTGACTGCCACATGGCTGTGGTCTCTCTATGTTATCTGCACCCATAGTGACCAAGGAACCAGGATTTGCCTTCGACGCATAGAAGTACAATATCCTATTGTACTGTACTATTTATCAATCACTGGCACATATAAACTTGCTTTGAAGTTAGGATAACAGGAAGTTCAAAAAGAGCCAAAAAAATTCTTAATTGGTACTATACTCACCAACAGCGTTTTGCTTTCCTCGTTGTGAGAGAAAATCTTTCCCTTAACAAATGAAATAGGTACATATTAATTGACATTTTGGAAAAAGGCATTTCGTACACTGAAGCATTTCTTAAGCCACTATAGGGAAAATGGAGGCATATGGTACAGATGTAAATTGAAAATCAAAATGTATACAAACATAAACATTATTATTTATGTAACTTCATAAAAATCTCTCACTAAACAAGGTACACAGAATTCAATAAAAACACAAAATATAATCCAGTTTAAATGCATCTACATTTCTCTATGATAGTTATACAGTTTAGAATTGCTTCCATTTGGCAGAGTCACTAGTCTTTGATTAACATTAATTTGAATACAAAACATATCATATAAATATTTTTAAAGACAGCAAAGCCAAGGAAATGTTTGGGTCATACTCATAGCTATGGTCCAGTGGGCAATCAAGGACAAAGAATCATGAACACTCACATCCATTTACTTTAATATACAAACGAACTTCAAAATGCTGTTTTATGAAATCCACTTGTATTTTATGCCTAGAGTTGAGGTGGGGCTGGAGGGGATCGCAAAATCCTAGCTTTTCCATACAGGTTATTTGTTCAGAAATATATATCCTGTCTTTCAGTATTTCCATTCCGAAGATGGCTATTTATCTAAATTCATTATAGAGTAAGTACATTAATGTGATAGTTAGAGAACCCTGATTCTCAAAACTGCAGATGAAGCGGTAATTCTAGCCTCAGATCTTACATTAGTGACTGCAGGCTTGGGTTCACATGATGGAATACTTTTTCAAAGAAGAAACTCACATTAACATAGAAAGTAACCATACAAGGAAGAAACTATATATGTGTACTTGTCATTCTGCATTGCTTGTTATTAATTTAGAGTCTAAATTAATAACAAGTAATGCAGACTAGCAAATACACATATATTTATGACACTATTACAGCACGACTCTGGATAAATACCTTGTATCAACAGATGACCAGCTTGGTTCCAATGGGGAGCAAGTTTAGTTATAAGTGAGTAAGAAAGACAGGTCTGAAAGACAGATGGGAGAACTCTCTCTGGCATTGCCATCTAAAAAGAAAAACAGACATTGCTCTTTCAAAACTCTCAAGCAGTAACAGGTGAAACACTGACCCTTTCTGAAACTGTTTTATACTGAATCGGAACACTAATACCTCTAGCCTGGTAAGAACGTATTCCAATTAGCTGCAGCTCTCAAATGGTTAATGGTCCAGCAAGATGAAGCAATAATTATCTAGGGGGCCATTGGTGACTGTCTTCTTTTAATAAATACCAAACATGGGACATACAGGCTGGGGTCACCCACACAAAGAAGGAAGGAAGTTAACCCTTTGTACTGATCCTGCTCACTACTGTGAGGCTATCATTTGCACTGAAAGGAAAGTTACCATCAGTACAAGTGGCAATGCCTCTCCCAGATCAAAGAGCAGCCACGGAGCAGCCAAAATCTGAACAGGCACTACTGTGGGACCCAAAGGTTAATTCTTAATAATAATCTTAGAACTGCAGAGCTGGAAGGGATCCTATGGATCACTGAGTCCAGACCATCACAGAAGCACAGTGGAGATCAAACTCCCAGCCTCTGGCTCCACCGCCGGATTCCTAAACCACTGAGCCTTCTCTTCCACCCTACTAAGACAAACGTAGATCACTCTCCTTCCATAGCTGCAAACCAACAAAAACATATAATGACATGAATGACTATTCACACATATAGTTTGGACTTCAAGCAGAGCTTTTCCTACTTTTGCATCCTATCCACTGATACTAACAGATGTGTGATCAATTTTCCATTCTCGCAATATATCACTTGACTTGATAATTATGGTGGTGATCTCTAGGCAGCAGCTTCAGTTTTTCAATTGGAAAGTGTAAATAATATATGGCAGAAAAAAAAGTCATTTGGCCAATAGGTTAAGTCAGACAAACATTGCCATATCAGTATTTTAATTAAGATATTCTAAAATACTTTTATTTAAACTGCACTGTGTTGTATTTAAATAATATAATGAGTTTAAGTCTATTCTAACAT
The DNA here is from genome assembly GCF_051106095.1 of Pogona vitticeps. Taxonomy (NCBI): domain Eukaryota; kingdom Metazoa; phylum Chordata; class Lepidosauria; order Squamata; family Agamidae; genus Pogona; species Pogona vitticeps. The sequence goes on from NC_135786.1 coordinate 172,750,001, forward strand.
CTGAAATTTTATTGAATTTTTATTCAAGTTTTAACTGTATTCCAAACCAATGTGGCTCCCTATTCTGAGAGAAAGGAAGCCTATTAAACAAACAAACAAATACATCTAGGCAAAGAGATAGAGGTGGATGACTGGGAGACCAAGCCGTGCTAGGCAGCAACAACAGCACAGAACTAGCAGGGAGCACTGGAGCTGTCTGCACAGCCAGCAAAAGGAATCCTCTCACAAGCACTGTGTTGGCTGCTGTAAGGGCGATAGAACTGTAGTTGAGACAGTGGCTCTGGCCCTGATCCACCTCTCCTCCCTCTGCATCTAGCCTCATCAATTGACAACTGGTGCTGTTGTCTTCTCTCTTTCATCCATTGTGTGTAATTGCTGCCTAACAATAACAACATGCATCACATACACATCAGCTTAAAAAAATTATCTCACATGCATGTTGTTATGTAAAGTTGCTTCTCACTTATGGTGACCCTATGAATTAGTGACCTTTAAAGATCCTATCAATAACAGTCCTGTTTACATCTTGGAAGTTTAAGACCATGGCTTAAGTTAAGTTAGTCTATCTCTTATTCCATCTTCTTTTCCTGCTGCCTTCAACAGCCTTCATTTGTCCAGCATTATACAGTAGTCTTTTCTACTGTGTGTCATCTTATTGTAATGTGACCAAACTAAACGATGATAGCTTCAGCTTAATCATACAGTACTTTATTTTAGAAATATTCAAGTCTTGATTTGGTTAGCATCCATATGTTTCTCTTTTCTTTTTGTGGTCCACAGTTTCTGTAAAGCTCTCATCCAATACCGCATTATGAATGAACTGATTCCCCACCCCCTATGAGCTTACTTTAGTATTCAGCTTTCCTGTTCATACATAGTAATCAGGGATACCACAATATAGATTATCCTGGCCTTGGTCTCTAGTGATGTATTCTTACTCTTGTGTTTATGATATAGACAATCTTTAACTATTTCTTCATTGTTCTCAATGAAGTTAACTAAGTCTTCCGTAGCTTTTCCCTTCCTCGTGTTCAGCTGCACCCCTACTTCTGCAGGAGTACACCAAAGCTGTGAACCTGAGTTTTCAAGGAGACTATAATCCCATCTAACACAGGATGGACCCCTATTCTCCAAACTGCCTAATGACTGACCAAGAGCACTTTTGTATTGCCAGGGTTAAGCTTCAGTTTGTTCACCCTCATCCAGTCCATTACAGGTATTAGGCACTTCCAAAGTTTGAATAAAGTTTGCTAGAATAAGAATACTCAAACAAGATTCAAAGGTCACAGAACATAAATAAAAACTGCAACATTGAAACTGAGCACATATTTCGTCAACTGTCCATGATTCTGATACTTTATGTATTTTCTTCACCAAGTGAAGAAGTATCAGCAAACTTGGGAAAACACACACTTGGCAGAAATACAAATATCTCTCTCTCTCTCTCTCTCTCTCTCTCTGCGTATGTATGGCAGCTCTGGTCGGAATTGGAGATGTTTGAAGTGATAGGGGTAGGCATCTACTCCTGCTAAAATTATGAGCAGCCAGTCCTGGCATAGAGAGCTAATGACACCACAACAGTCTATCAGTCCATCCAAAGTTGCCACCGAATGTTGGGTATTGTTTTGAAGGGTTAGACAACCAGGGAAGTGAGGGGGGTGGAGCATCTTCGAGAAAGGCATGCGTGGAATTCTTAAGAGAAGCAGGTTACACTGGTTCTGTTTAAATTCAGACTGCAAACCTGACTCCAACTCAAAATGTTTATCTGTTATTTCTCACTAGTTATGATACACGTCACATTCCAACATCTTCAACTATCAGTAAAAGTGAAAAAGTTTTGTTCTGTGAAATTCTGATCCTTACTTAAAAAGTTAGAAAAGCCATAGTGATAAACTCATGCATGAGTAATCAAGATTGTAACATTATTACAACACAGTTTCCACATATGGCAATCATATCTGAATTTAATAAAGCAATATTATGCACTTACCCTGTAAAGGTAACAAAAGAATGTCTGAGCACTGAAAGTATAAAATGATATTCTGGCTATGTCTCAACATGTGCACAAACCAGTCCAACTAGTACGTACTTAGTCAATGACAAAGACTATTTAAAATAAGAAAATCAACAGCAAGGCTGCACTGCATGAGCTTCCATTTTCTACTATTCCATGTTCAGTTGTGAAAGTGTATAAATTGTATAAAGGTTAAGAATATATTTCTATTGCTAATTTATTAATACTAAGTAAATTAGAACTTAATAACAAGTGATTGAAAAACTGTGTAAAAATCTGGTCACCTGGAGGAGTACATATAATATTGTAATTAATTGTTAATAACATACTATTTTATACAGTACCTGGAGGGCTATACCAGATTTATTCAGATTGTCTTCATAACTATATAGTGAGAAAGGATCATCAGTATCCTTGTATAACCATAAAACCAATGCTAATAAATAATGATTTGCTAGACAGAGCCCAAGGCTTTCACATGAAGATAGGAATCTGAACTTCAGTTGTTTTAGAAAGATACAATGCATGAAGTTACTTCAACCTGCCATTGTCTCTACATAACTTATGCAAACTTTGTTCCCTAGTGTCATATTTTCTTGCAGACTTCACAAGGAATTGGTCCTACAAAGTAGGAATGTCATCATATTGTCTCCGGAAGAGCTCTAAACCTGTGGTCCCCAACATTTTTGCCTCCATTAGTGTGCGGGCAGGGATACGGAGGGAGCATCCGTGCGTGTGTGTGAGGGGCCGTGCATGCATGGGAGGGGCTTGCATGCGTCTGCACATGCGGGGGGGAGAGGAGATTTGTCTCCATGACCTGGTCCTGGCAAGGCCACGGACCAGGGGTTGAGGACCCCTGCTCTAAACAATATGTTAAAGTTTCAGCTACTTCCCACATAATATTCATACAATTTTTGTTTTGCTTTATTTAAATAAACAAAAGAGCTGGAGATACTCAGTGGAACACGTCTCCCAGAAAATAGCTACCTGTTCCACCTGCTCTTTGCAGTCTTTGTTTTTAAAGACTGGTACCTAAGGAGGCCAAAAGAGGTACTATTGGGAACCAAGCTTCTTTGGTCATGGCCCCTTCTGTATGGAACAAGCTACCTACAGAGATTCATCAGATGTCATCCCAATCTGTTTTTAGAAAGCTAATCAAGAGAAAATTATATAAAGCTGCCTTCTACACTAATGTTGAACTACGGACTTGAGATGTTTAAATGTGTTTTAATTCGTGTGATTCTATTTAAAGGTACTTCCAACTTGTGACAGGGTTTTCATTGTACACTGTGGGTTTTTTTTATGATTTTATTGTTTGTTATGAATCACCCAGAGAGTGTGGTGCTATAGAAGTGGAGATCTCTCTCTCTCTCCCTGCCCCAACAAATCTATTGCTTTTTGCCATTGGAATACTTTCCCCAGCCAGTAATACAAAAACAAAAAAAAGTCTCATGCTATTTTTGATGAACCATGTTGCAGAGAAGTTATGTCAGTAGGTTGGCTTCATGAGAGAGAAAGTACTGGAATTCACAAAGAAGTAAGGAAAAACAAGAACATTAAATCCATACCATAGCATTAACCCTACTGCTAACCCTAAGTGCACTGCGATCAAAAAATAACTCAGACTTCACTTGATACAAGGTTTTCTGTTTTGCTGCATGAAGTTTAAATCAATTGAGGGAGAAGTAGCAGTATAAAGGGTAAATATGCATTACGCAGAATGGGTTGGGATGAGGGTCCTGAATTCCAACGGCTGGTGATCAAAAGCAAGGCATTAAACTGCAAAGTTGTGTACATATTTGTAATTTAAATTAAGATTTTATCAATTTTTCATTACTTACTGTAGCTCCATAGCTTTCTATGTAGGCCTGAAATTTTCCTGATTTGTAGAAGGGTATCTAAGACAAACAAAATGAAAATGGAAAAGCTATGATAACGGATTTTCAAACAGGACACATATTATGAAAGGTCTGAAAAATTATAACTGAGCTCAGCCCTGTGGAGAGATGTCGACAAAGCCAAGACCACTGTAGTTTGTTCCACGGGCAATGACCACGGTCAGAAACAGAATAAAATGAAAACAAAGATGGGAAGGCATTCATGTTACCTATGACTGCCTCAAGTTCAGGGCGGAACACTTGAGGGATTATCCTAAAATTTAGTTAAAGGTTCCCCTTGACAATTTGTCCAGTCGTGTCCAACTCTAGGCGGCGGTGCTCATCTCCGTTTCCAACCCATAGAGCTAGCGTTTGTCCAAAAACAATCCTCCGTGGTCATGTGGCCAGTGTGACTAGACACGGAACGCTGTTTACCTTCCCACCGAGGTGGTACCTACTTATCTACTTGCATTTTTGCATTTTGCATGCTTTCGAATGAATGTAATAAAATAAAACAACAATATTTCTTGGCCCTACTTTCCTTCCTTCTAACATAAGTGTTCCCGGGTGGTGGTGGGGGGAGATACTACATTCTTTGCCTTCTATTTCTTGAGGGCTCACATCCATGACTTAGGGTAGAGTGGATGAAAGAAGGTATTGATTGCCCTAATGCCAAAATTGGTAATCAAGACTCTACTCACTCATACCACCAAAGCCACCTCTTCAATTGTTTGTTGCTAATTGTTTTTAACGTTTTTATCTCAAGTTCAAATTTTATACTATATTTATTGCAAACTGCCCAGGGTAGTACCTGAGCACTAATGGGAGCAATATATACAGTGGTGCCTCGCTTAACGATTACCTCATTAAAATGACGAATCCGCTTGACGATGAGGTTTTTGCAATCGCTTTTGTGATCGCAAAACGATGTTTTAATGGGTAAAATTCACTTAACGATGATCGGTTCCCTGCTTTGGGAACTGATTTTTCGCTTAACGATGGTCTGAAAACAGCTGATCAGCAGCTCTTAAATTGGCTTCCTGCTGTTTTTAGGACGGATTTTTCACAAGAGAGGTACCGGAAAATGGCTGCCCTATGGAGGATCTTCGCTGGACAATTAGGTATTTAGCCCACTGGAATGCACTGAGCGGTTTTCAATGTGTTTCAGTGGTTTTTCCCCCCGCTTGATGACAATTTCGCTCTACAGCGATTTCGCTGGAACGGATTAACGTTGGTAAGCGAGGCACCATTGTAAATTGAATGAATGAATGGTCTCACTACTTTTGTCTCAATTGGTCTTTTTACTTCCTGTCTTAGGGAATGGAATATATTTGGAAGTATGCTCAATGTCAGAGCATTCGAACCATCTATGAATTGTAACTGTGTTTGTTCTGGACATGTGTATCTAAACATAGGCAAACTACTTCAATATATTTGGTAAACCAATCCTCACAGAACTGCTTAGAACATCTTAGTTAAATCATGTGCTAGTGACCTTGGCCCTATTCTACTACAGACTGATAGGGGATTGGTAGTGCTTATGCAATATTAATATGCTAAAGAAAAATAACTGGTCCCAGATACAAATAATTACAAATAATAATGTAGGATAATTTAGTTTGAGAAAAGAACTGGTCTCAGAAGATATCCAGGAAAAAACAGACAAAAGATTTTAAAATACTTTACTTACTGAGGATATAAGACAGAGATGGGGAGTGATGAAGTAAGCAAAGAGATTGGATAGAGACTTTTGATTTCAGAAGATATGGAGGACAGAGAGGAATTGCAAAACACAGAAAGCAAAGAAAAATAGATTTAAAGATCACAACTATGTAAGCTGCCTAGAGTGGTCTTAAGTGACTAGACAGGCGGGATATAAAATAAATAAATAAATAAATAAATAAAATAAATATGTATCCATGCCCTATCTGGAAAATGTTGAGGGTTCAAATGCATGCAGGTGGGCATCAGTTGGAAGCTCAATAACCTGGAAAGGCAGAAGACAATGTTGACAATATACGGAGGGGACAGAGAAACACAGGGGAGGTTAACATGAATGGCAAGTTGGAATTCAAGTAATATTACTACTGTACATTAGGGCAGTTATGGGATTTGAAGATAGGAAATAGGAAAATGACTGCCTTTTGTTTGATCTATATTCTTTATTTCATAAGATTCTCATCAATAAATGTGTAATGAGTCTGGAAGTGGTTGGAAAAACTAGCATTATTTATACTCTCAGGAGGCCCCATGCCAAATAAATAGCAAATGGAAACCACTACCATGTCCATGGCAATAGAGCAGCTTTTGCTAAGAAATGTATAACTAAATTTGAATTTTGCCCTATGCAGCTATGCCTACACTTAGCACAAGTTGAGCCAAGGGACATATTTAAAATGGAAGCAGAATTTGTTCTCCTGATGACAGTATTGTAAAGTAATTACATATTAAAAGCATTATTACTTACCGTCATAACCACTGAAATTTGATTCAGTGTCCCAGGAACAGGTGAGGAAAGGACATCTTGATGAAGAAACAAGATCTGTCTAAGTAATTCATTTAAAAAAATGTTACAGGTCTTTCTGATTTCCTAATGGGATTGCAATCATCATAACCATAATTACTAAGATGTACATCCCACTTAAAGTACTTTGAGTAAGCCTGCTTAAGATCTTCCTATATGGTGGTGCATTTCTTACCATTTGCTGGGAATTAAAACCATTCATACTAATATTTGTATTTATTTATAACATAAGTTGTGAAAGGTAATAAAAATATCAACGTACAACATTGGAAAACATTTACAACATGAAATGTATAACAATAAAATTGTTGCCATCTTCAGCAGTCTTTCAAGTGTGCTCAGCAAAAATGGGGAGAAATCCAATGGAATTCGCATGAGTATTGACTTACCAAAGTCGCATTAATTCAGTTGGTCTATTTTAAGTAACTGAATTAAAGACAATTTAGGTGTTTGGCTTTGATTCCATACATCTTAGTACAGATAGTCTCACAGGAATGAAAAGTCAGTAGTAAATTAACAGGGAGAGAAAACATACATACATACACACACACAATGTCTACGTATGTGGGTTGATATTGTCTGAATTCCTAAGGATGGTTTCATACATATAGGTGCTAAGTGCTGCCTATTAAAATTTGGACTGTAAATAGTACACAAAGTGTCTGCATTCAGTAGAAGGAATAACACAACTTGGGCTAAAGTGACTCCCTCTCAATTAAAACAGAAAAGGAACAGTTGATTCCTCTGCTTCAGCAAGCAACACAAGGTGGATCCTGTCTCTGGCTGCAATATAACCATGGGTAAGTAACTTAATAATACATTATCTTGTTTTCATTTTTTTTAATGAATCAACTCTGACCTTAATCAGGACTGTTATGTGGCAATAATGCAATAAGCTTATTTCCTTTACCTGCACATCCTCCTCTGTGCTGTTCTAATTTCAGTAACCGCCAGCTGAGAACATACTGTCACCTTCACAGCACAAAGTTTTTGCAGCTCAGGTAGACGGATGAAAAACAGAGATTGGCGTCTTACGTCATTCATGTTATTTTGTTAACCACTGCAGAGTAACCTGGTATAAGAAAATAAACTGATCAGCAAAAATGTATGAGACTCTAAGATAAATTAATATTAGAACACCGGGCAGCTATGTGAACTATTTCCTCACAGCTATGCTGGCTAGGGCTGATGGTCCAGTAAAGCCCAGTGTGTTCTACTGATCCCTTCTAATATCAAACATGGGTAGCTACCGTATATACCTGCCTATTGGTTTGGAAGCAAAACAGGACTGTGCAAAAATATAGTAATATTCTGTATACACAGGCGAATAGTTCCTGTACAGGGAAAACTATGTATAGTTATAAACTACAATTTATGTACAGTTATAAACTACAATTTAAAGAATTAAATAAAAACAGCTTAAGAATGACCTGCAATGGATGGGGGAAGGGGTGGGGGAGATATGGGAATCACTCATTCTGTACTGTACAGAGAGGTGGAAGGAAAAGAAGAAGCCCAAATATCCTGCTTCCCAATCTCTAGAATAATTTTCAATACTGTATGTTGAAATGCAGCCTGTCCCAAACCTGAGGTTTCTAGTACAGTAAGGTAAAGCCAGAGAGAGATAATGGAGTCTTTTTCTCTTGCCCCTTCCTGAAATTACTCCCTCCCTAAAAGGCCTGCAAAAGCCTACAAAATGCCCTTTTCCTAACCCTGAAAAAAGAGTTTGCCTCTTACGGTAATTCTATATACTGTAGAATGTTCCTAGAACTACAGATTAACACTCTCATACTGTAATTTGCCAATGCAACTGTAACTGTGGATTTGTAAGTGGAACTTGAAAGTGGAATTGTAATTTTCCCTTCAAAAATCAAGCAAGTCTAGGTTTTTAAAGTATGTGACTTTTGCTAAGCTCTCGCCACACAATGGTATGGCATTGCACCTTCCACTTTCCCCATCTTTCTTGACTTTCATTCAGTTCTTCCAAAATTTTTGATGTGGCTGCTTCTTAATGGAGCTCGTAAGATCTCTCTAAGAGCAAGCTTGATAGGAACCTCTAGAATGGCCACATAGGAGAGACAGCAGGTTGAGAATGTGTGTGGCTGAGCTGTACATTTAGAGAGAGAGGAAGAGAAAATGGTGAAAGGGAGCTGGGAAAAGATATGAGCTGTAACATTTATTTTACTTAGGTCTATATTATAGATATGCTCCTGTTCCTATATTTCACTGTCTATGTATTTCTTATTTACTCTAAATATTTTGATCCCATTTTTTGTAAAATAAACTCTATTAATGATCTTCAGAAACATCCAACAGTTCATTCATTATTTTACATGGAATCCTACTACTGTAAAAGAATTTAACCACTGACCCCAGGAATTAAAATGTCAGATTACTGTCCAACAAACAAAAGCAGAAGCGACTATGTTAAACATCAAGCAATCCCTAATCCATACTGAGCCAGCATTATCCCTATTAAGCCAATCAAAAAGGCAAAAAAGCGTATGTTTTTTTCAAGAGCACAAAGCTCTTAATCAAACATAATCTCCAATGTCTTTAGATGTAATAGGAGGACCTGCTGGTATTTTTATGTGGCTTCATCAGGGTGAAATGGATTACTTCAAGTGAAATCTAATACCTTCACATCAGGTGATATTTGAGGGTTTTTAGAACTTTCCTTCATAATCTTTATTTAGTCACATCCCATCTTTACTCCAAAGAACCAAAGGCGCATTTGTTCTCCTCCTGCAACTTTATCCTCACAACAACCCTGGCAAGTAGGACCAGGATTAGAAAATGTGACAGGTCCAATGAATTTCATGTTTAAGTGGTGATTTGAAGTAAGGTTTTCTAAGTTCTAATTCAACACTTTTAGCCAGTACAGCATACTGGTTGTTACATATATCAAATAAGAGACAAAAGCAATATATGAACTATTTACTGACGTTACCCTGTTGCTTGCACCAAAACCTGCTCTGACAGTTAGTATTTAAACATATGACAAAATAATGTTGCATATACTGTAGATGACTGAACATTCCTATTATTATTTGCTTGCACTCATTCTCATTGTAATTATCACCACCGGTTACATTCTCACTAATAGTAATTACCACAATTTGCTGAAGAGTACTAGATGAAAAGCTTTGCGTGTTTTAATGTGTTGTCCTTTTAGAAGTTATTTCCTGTGAAAAACTAACCAGAGGCCTGGAAGGAACATTTATCTTGAGGCTGTGGCATGAAAGAGCTGTTGAAAATCCCTCATCCTCATTTCAGTATTAGTAAATGTTATTACAAAATTAGCTCTTTGACATTTATGCAAGCTTTTCCCTCATTATTTCCTCCCCTACCGTCTGTCCTAAAGCTGAGAAAAAGGGGAGAAAAGCTGAAATACTTGCTTGAAAATAAAAGCTGAAAGACTTGACTTGCTTGAGTCTGAAAATAAAAGCTGAAAGACTTGCTTTTATTTTCAGTGAGTGATTCACGGAAGTTTGGCTTGTTCTCCCACAAAGATGACTCTGAGGCAATCAATCTCTCAGTTCATGTATCACTTTTGCAACTCCTATTGACGATTTGTGTGTGATAAGCCACTGCAGAGATAAACACGACAGAGACAGAGGCATATGGCTGTAAATGAGTCGATTTGCACACACAACAGTGCTGACAATCCTTAAGCAAAAAAGAGAAAACATGCAGTGTACACGCGTGCTCGAACCGAGACGCTTGTCACAAACAATCATGCTCGTTTTGTTCTCGTAAAAAATAAAATAAAACAAAGCACATTCCCCTTTGCCCAGTTTGACTGCATTGTAAACACCAGGGCATCTTATGTGGATCTGAGTTGTGCTATGAGTAAATAAAAGCCAGCTTGTGGTGAACAACCAGTGTCTATGAAATGAACCGTCCTAATAAGAATTCTAAGTATATAAGTACAGTACTTCGCAGTAAAATGTCCTCATGTAACAGCAGCACTAGGCACAAAGTGAAGGACAAAGACGCCGAGCACCTGCTGCTGGCAGACAATTTCCAAGAAAGATTGCCCTGCGGAGGCCTGAGGGAACTCTGGGACGGTACAGACTGCGAGCGGCCAGGGAAAAGAAAGAAAACGGATCCAAATCGCGAGGGGTTTTGCTCTTCGACCTGACGAAGAGAAGGAAAAGCAGCTCCTTTACTATTACACGTTACTCACAATGCTTAACCTTTCCACCCCTTTTCCTTTGCCCCCTCGTCTTTTTTGCGGGACAGGACCGCAGGAGCGCCTTTCTCACCCCCGGACTCGGTTTTCCCGCCTTTGGATTGGAAAGGAGGAAAGCTCGTGACGGGGGCTCACGGCGGATAGTGGATAGTCACTTAATTTAGCAAAATGTTCGGTGAAACCTTTCCTTGCATTTCATGAAGCACACCTCTGGAGTTGCTCAAATAGTCTGTTGAAAGAAGTGAAAGAGAGAGGCGTTCCCTTTTCCACCGCCCAGCAGCACGTAATGACCTTAGCCCCAAAGGACCCGCTGAATCTTGTCTTCCGACGCTACGTTCAAAGTACAGTCGCTTCAATGCACTCTTTTGACTTCGAGTAAGAGTTCAGCCTTAATTCAGTCATCATCATTTTAGGATTGCAGAGCTGGAAGGGACTTTATGGATAATTTCTCTTGATCAGAAGTCATTTGTTTAGTCTACCCATAAAGTACTTCATTAACAGCACATTTGAATCGGGTTTTTTTTTTTAATTATTATTATTTATTTTATTTTTATTTATTTTTGGACTTACATACCGCCCCATAGTGCTACAAGCACTCTCTGGGCGGTTTACAATTTCATTATACAGGCTACACATTGCCCCCAGCGAGCTGGGTACTCATTTTACCCACCTCGGAAGGATGGAAGGCTGAGTCAACCTTGAGCCGGCTACCTGGGATTTGAACCCCAGGTCGTGAGCACAGTTTTAGCTACAGTACAGCGTTTTAACCACTGCGCCACGAGGCCTCCTTCCTTGTCTAGCTTTCACCTCTGGTATATAGCAATTGGGAATATGTACCTTAGGTGGAATGGTCTTGGTCTTCAGTGCCATATCTGTGAATTTGAGAATACTGTATTTCCTGGTTCTATTATAGATGTCCTTGCAAGCCTCAGGCTTCTTGTCTGACAAAGTTAATTTATCCTCAGAAGCTCACACTGAAATACAACATTTCAGATGCTAGTATTAATGGCCTTGAGTTCTGAGAGAAAAAAAGAAACTCATGCAACACTGATTGGTCCCCTAATGTCCATTATTCCAAGTCCCTTAACAATGTCTTTCTCCTCTGATCCCCCCCAATTCCTTTTGCAGCTTATGGTTCTTACCCCCTAAACCCCTTTGTTTCTCCTTTTTTGCTTCCCTGATTTTGTTGCTGTCACTGTCCCACCCACAATGGGAAACTCAGAGAAAATACAGTAACAAAGGAGAAAGGACAAGCTTTAAAAAGCTTTGACTGGTGCAGCCATTTTGCTGGAAGTTCCTGTTAATAAGTTAGCACCATTTTGCCAAGAGCTGTACCTTATTTTATAAGATTATTTCTCTTGAAAATTTTCAAAGCTGTAAACTGCATATTGGCTCCTCCCTCTTCTTCATGAGATAACCATCATTTTGGAGTTTAGCTGCTCATTTCCATTGTTTAATTTTCCAAATCAGGATTTTCTTTTTCTTTCGGCTCAAGTCGTCTTACCTAGTAATGCTGGCATTAACACGAATTGCCCAGAGTCAAGAAATTACTGTAGACATCATCAGTTGCATACTGAATTGTCTAAGTCACCCATCAAGTCAAGAGAAGAGATATTGATGTATTTGTAGCAACTGTAGCATCATAGTACTGAAAAATAAGGTATCATAACCATGGGAAATCTGTTATGTGCTGTCCTTTGATTTATGGCAATCTTGTGAATGAGTACTAACTTCCAAAATGTCCTGGCCTTGTCCACGAAAGAACCTCCACCAGTGTCACCTTTAACTATCACTGTTGCCTAGTACTGTAGCTGCCTTTTAGAAGTTTTTCCACCCTATTAGCATTGGATCTATTATTTTCTGCTGATGTATTGGTTAATCCAGAAAAGAGTGGGTGCCTCTTAGGTTCGTATTTTCAATTTTGACCATTTTACATAGAGTGGCCTACTAAGAGTCCAGATATGGATAGCTCTTGGTTTCTCTAGGCCAGTGATGGCGAACCTTTTTGAGCCTGATTGCCCAAACTGTAGTAGTAGTAGTAGTAGTAGTAGTAGTAGTAGTAGTAGTAGTAGTAGTAGTAGTAGTAATAATAATAATAATAATAATAAGAAGAAGAAGAAGAAGAAGAAGAAGAAGAAGAAGAAGAAGAAGAAGAAGAAATCGTGCCCAACGCCGCCACTACCTATAGCTCGGCTAGCCCGCCACTGTCAGCACCAGTTGCTCTGGATCCTGGCCCACTGCCTGTTGGTGTGCCAGCACTGCAGCTGCAACCACCACCTCAGGTTTGGCTGCCGGGGGTAGTGATTCAGCGACTTACAGCTCGTGTGCCCACAGCGAGGTCTCTGTGTGCCAGCTGTGGCACGCATGCCATAGATTCGCCATCACTGCTCTAGACACACTCAAGCACCCTTACAATGTTCATTTATTTATGTTAATGTTTGCATCCAAGAGGGGGTGGCAGTTTCTCAGTTTGAGCCAATCCACCTCCAAAAGTTGCACCATTTGTGTGTCTACAAAAGAGGATTTTGGCCAATATGTAAAAAGAATCTATATCCTTTGTGCAATCTCTATAATTAAGAAAATGTGTGGATTTCTCATGGTTATGCTATTATTGCTTCAAATGCATCAATTTCTCTTCTCTTGACCTGATGGCTGAACTGTGTTGGAAATGATATGCAGTCAAAATTCTTCCAAGACTGTTTTGTTCTGTGGCAGGTCATCCAAATCACTCAACACTTAATGCTGAAGTAAGCAGATGAAGGAAAAGCACACATTAAAAACGTATGGTTGCGTAATATCTAACGAAATCTTGAATACAATGAAGCATAAATGCGATCAAGAACAGCATCATGCAAAAGTGAATGCACCTTAAAACTGGCCCAGTGACCCTGCTATTCTTTATACTTCTCTGAAGCACATATCTTAAACAGAAGTGGGGGTGGGTTGTAGAATAAAAATATGAGGTATGCCCAGGAACTCTCTTTTGATTCCTTCACAACTTCCTGTTCCTTTCTAAAACCCAGGGAGAGTAAACACACTGATCAGCCTACTGAAAAAAAATTTTTAGGCTAGGTAAAGTTCCATGATTTCCTTTCACTAAGCAAATTCTTCTTGAAATTCCCATTCAGAATTCTGATACAAGCAGAGCCAACCTAGGATGAATGATGGCATAAAAAATGTTTAGGTTATCTTTAAAATAAATCAAGCTTGTAGAACAATCAGTTCATACTTGCACAATTGGGTGTGAACTGGTTGTAATCCTTTTATAAAAGATATTTAGGGAAATATCTCACCAAGGTGATACTGCTTCTTTGTTCTTCACTTTTGATTTTGAAGTAAAGCAGAACAGACAATAAAGCAGGCCCATTTTCAGCCTATTGCAGCCACCCATTTAATGTTACATGCATCCTGCATCTGGAACTCCCCTAAAGTGTAAATTGCTGGGAAATGAAAGAAGAAAATACACACTGTAGGAACTCTCTCTCTTTGTGTGTATGTGTGTGTGTGTACTTTAATCAACTGTTTATGCTTTGTAGTTACATTTTTGGAGCCATAAGAGTTGTAAATGGATTTTGAACTACACAAGGATCCAGTTCCCCTGCCCCCAGCATTGTTGAAGGGAAAAGTGTATATATTTTTGTGCAGCCCTATACAACCTGAGTCCAGGCTACCTGAAAGGACCTTTATCTTCCCAGATGAGCTTTCTCTGTGTTTAAGATTGTCAGAGGAGGCCCTGCTCTTGGTCCCATTGCCAGCACAGGCATAGTGGATGGGGACATGAACTGTGGAATGCTCTCCCTCGGGAGATCAGGTTGGCCTCTTCCCTTTTATCCTTCTGCCAACAGCTGAAGACCCATCTTTTCAGGCAGGCTTTTAACAATCATGACTGAGTCCCTGAATGCCTTTTTAAAGTTAAGATCAAGCTTCCCTCTAAGTGTGCATCTGTGTGACTGTTTTCTTCTGTGCAGTTTTCCTTATCCTTTGCACTGTGATTGTTTTCAGCCCCTTTGGTTCCTGTTGTGACAGAACCTCGTGTGTGTGTGAGGCATAGGTGCATGTACGTGCAGGGGTAAAGTCATGAGCGATAAAGGCAGAGCCCCTCCCAGTGGGGCTGAGAATTAGAGGGTACATTGGTTAAGACAGTTTTTAATGTTTGCTTGCTTTTAATTACTCAATTGTATTTTAATTAGTGTATAGCTTAATCATTTTTAATGTTTAACTTATTATGTTTTTAATTCTATTATTTTTAATATTGCGAGCTGCATTAGGTCACCTTATTGGGGGAAAGGTGGCCTATAAATAAAATAAATAATACTGTAGCTCTTCTCAGTTAAAAAATATTTAAATGACTTGAGTACACATGTCATAGTTGAGTGATATCAATTTTCTAATTTGATAATGGGGTGCAATTACAGGTTATGAGGCGCACATATTTTTATATAAAAATCATACAAACTAACCTGCCATTTGGGTTTTCAACCATACTTGCTCACTGCCATCGTACATGTCTTCACAGAAAAAACCCTGTTCAATCCAGTGGAGCTTATTCTCATGTAAATGATTTACTAGAAAAGTTTAATCAAAAGAAGCTTTGGGACAGATCAATTTCATAGCTCCTCAACTGAGAGTAATATAACTATTACTGTTATAAATTGTGGAGGTTGCATAACCCCATGCAGTAAAAGTAAGTCCTAGATAGAAAAAAATATACACATCCATTTTGTGGCATCTTAGAGACTATTTCATTTATTATAGCATAAACTTTGATATAGTAAAGTGTATACTACAGTCCTAGCTCCCGCCAACCTAGTGGTTCAAAAGCATGCAAAATGCAAAATACGAGTAGATAAATAGGTACCATACAGTGGGAAGGTAACGGTGTTCTGTGTCTAGTCGTGCTGGCCATTTGACCACGGAAACTGTCTTCGGACAAATGCTGGCTCTATGGCTTGGAAATGGGGATGAGCACCACGCCCTAGAGTCGGACAAGACTGGACAAATTGTCAAGGGGAACCTTTACCTTTACCTTTACCTTTAACTAATCAACACTGAACTGTGTATCTTGAAATGTTTTATACAAAATATGTAGGGCAGCGAAGTACAAAAATAAAGAGCATAACTATGCAGTCTTGTAGAATCACACTTTGCTGTAGAATTCATAAACTAGACTTACATTTTAGGTATTTTGTGGCACCATCACCTGAAGACTTCTAAACAATGTTCCCAGCCATGCACACAGTCAGAAGGCAAGGATTGCCATGTTTCTGTTTGTCTATGTTCCTAGTCAAAAAGGAACCATGTGTTTCCATATAGGGCAGGGGTGATGATGGTGTGCTGAAGGACTGACAATCCTCTTTTTAATAACACTGCAAGAAACATTCTAATTCACATCACCAGAGGTAACATCTCACACCTACACCTCCGACCTGGGCCTGCCATTTTGAAATTTGCTTTAAATGAAGGAGCCTGGCCTACACATCCTGGACATGATTTTAGAACGTTTATGTTTCTTCTGCATTGCCGTCTAGCTCTGTGGTGCCCATCCTGATGAAGACCTATACAAGGTTGAAAGCTACCTTATGTTTGTGATTTTTTTAGTGGTCTAATAAACATAACATCCAACCTTGCCAAGAAATCTGGTTTCCAAAGAGGTAGCTGTGTTAGGCGGCAAATGCATTGGCCATATCAGATTAGGCACAGATGAAATTGAATTGTAAAATGGCAAATATACAACAAAAAGCTCAATGTGGGAAAGCCTGGAACCACATTTTTGTTTTCCAGTGGAGGATTTTTTTTTTCCAGCCAGCGGGGGTGGTTTATTTTTCCTCCAATTGGCTGGCATCGCTTTTCTCTGCTTTCTGCGGCGACTAATCGCGTCTGGGACACTGCAATCCTTCACTCTGTGAGAGTAATTAATTAAGGAGTCTGCTTCTGTTGTCACCAATGAGGGTGTTTCTTTTTTAAAAAGAGACCTTCAAGTCAGTGGGGCAACAGACTATCGCTCACTTGGGGGGGGGGGATTAAAAAGGAGGGGTACAAATTAGCAAGCAACCCCTCGTCGGATCAAAAGCAGCTTCTGCTTCTAGTGGTCCGTGGAAACACAGCTTGGCCAGCCGGACCGGCACGGCGATTTTACCTGCAGAAACTAGCCCACACCTAATTTGAGAAATACGGTTTAAAGCGCCTTTTCCCTGCGGTGTAGTCTGTCTCAGCACACTGACAAAATTAAACGGTGGGTGGGTGGGAAACGGGAGGAAAAATTCTACCGGTGGGGGGAGGGAGCAAAGGCACAATGTAGACTTGTTTCAATTCCAGTCTTTTTGTGAATCAAAATCCACTTTCTCAGGCACGTCAAAGTAGCTACTAATATTAGCTTTCCCCCCTCCCCTTTAATGCCACAATAAACTTGTAGGAAGTCATAGGACTCTTGTTTGGAATTTTTTGACAACGGGCGAATAGATAATCAGTCCGCCAGAAGGGATACCATTTGGGTCCAATATCCCCTAAGCTGACATAGCAGCGGGTACAGTATATCTTAAGTTTTTGTGTCCGCTTCCTCACGTCAGCGCAGATAACCCCCGCTGACTCCATTCCGCCATCCCAGCTTTCTTTATCGAAAGAGGACAGCCTGCAAGTTTCTTGGAACCCGGCGCGCGCGCCTCGTATTCGCGCTGTCAAAAGAATGGCGAAAGCGTCCCACGAGGCCCAATGAGAAGCAAGCAAGCGTTCCGTTGCCCCTCCTTTCTGCCGTCAGGAGAGGGCGCTGCGTTCTGACCCTGTCGTCAGCCCGAAGACCTCAACTGCGCGTGCGCGGCGGTGGTAAGAGGCTTGCTGGGACAGAAGTTCCACTTCCACTGAGATCGGTACAGTGAGTGTCTGGCAGCGGCCGCGAGTGCGCTCGGGGTTGGGCTGGTTGTTTGCAATCCAGGGTAAGGCGAAAGAGAAGGGAAGCGGAGAGGCAGCGGCGATGGCGGAGACGGGCGGCGAGAACAAGTGTGGGAACGAGTCGTGGCGGGGCCGTTACTATACGCTGGAGGAGATCAAGCAGAAGAACCACAGCCAGAGCACTTGGATCATTTTGCACAACCGCGTCTATGACCTCACCAAGTTCCTCGAGGAGGTGTGTAGATCCCCCCCCCCCGGGGAAGTTCGCAGGAGATTTAAATCTTTTTTTGGGAATGTTGATAAAGGGGCTCTAAATAACTTAGGTCTGCAAGAATCTGCAGGCTGGAGACGTGCTTGATGGGGAGAGCAAGGCTTGTAAAAGAGCCTGCGACTCGCGAGTTGGCACTGGTTCAAAGATTAAAGAGCTATTCCTTTCATATCCCTTTTGAAATTTTTATTAAAGCACTGCTTCCCTGTCTTTTTTTTTAAAGTGTCTGTTGTTTGTTTTTGTGTTCCTTTACGTGTGTTTTTTTTAAAAATCGGAAAAGGTCAACATATATAGTCTTCATTTCCGATAGAACCTTTGTTGAAAAGTAACATTTTAATGCACAAGTAAGTACCTAATAAGGGGGGCTATGGGGGAATTAGACAGTTTAAACGGGGGAAGGGCAGGGTCACTGCATGTTTGGATTTCTCTGCTAGGAAATCTTGTAATCAGATGCTTTCAGGCCTTATCTGTTGAGCAGCATATTTTATACTTATCAGATGTTCAAGAATAAGCGCTGAATGCTCTCTATACCTATCTGGAAATACTGTAGCTGATTAATATTCTGTGATGATTAGTTAGCTTACTCAGAATAGTCAACTTTCAGTGACTAATAGTTGGTCAGGATGATGTAAGTTGTAGTCAAAATATCTGGGAAGTGACAGTTTAATAATACTGTAGCAATAATGTGCCATCAAGGCAGGAGGAGAAGGGGATGACAGAGGATGAGATGGCTGGACAGTGTCTGCGAAGCAACCAACATGAATCTGACCCAACTCCGGGAGGCAGTAGAAGATAGGAGGGCCTGGCGTGCTCTGGTCCATGGGGTCACGAAGAGTCGGACACGACTAAACAGCGATGACGCCATCAAACCAGTTCTGAAGTCACTTATGACAACCTTTTTCAGGGTTTTCCACATAGAGAATAATCAGAAGTGGTTTACCATTCCATTCTAGGGGTATCCTGGGACTGCACAGCTTGGGGTCACGAAGAGTTGGACACGACTAAATGACTAAACAGCAAACAACAAAAAGCTGGCTGGTTTCGGACCTGGCTGCAGAAGCCAGAGGTTGGAAATTAATTCCCCAGTGGCTGTATTCACAGGAGGCAGAGTGGGGAATTCATTTCCAACCTCTGGCTTCTGCAGCCAGGTCCGAAACCATTCAGCTTTTTGTTGTTTGTTATTTAGTCGTGTCCGACTCTTCGTGACCCCATGGACCAGAACACGCCAGGTCCTCCTGTCTTCCACTGCCTCCCGTTGGTCAAAAGCCAGCTTTAGGAGAAGCTATACATTTGCACTGAAACTTTCTCATTGGCATGTCACCAATATAGTACTGATCCCGAGTCTTTTGTAGCAAATACTTTTTTTAAAAAAAGTGTATTATACTTCAGGTTTTCAGTGTAAACATTTGCAACATATTAGTACTTCAGCTACTGCATCAGAAAAGCTGGGGTTTTAAGGGGTGGAAAGTATTTCTGAGCTAGTTGTTGAACAGTAATCGAATATTTGTTTTGAGTTAGTATGCTGTTTTCTGCCCCAGGATTAACTGTCTCAGCCAATTGGCCTGTTCATTCTATATGGTGTATATGTTGGGTTGTTTGCAGAGGAAGCACAGAATCCTGTTGTACTATCCTGAAATTTAGAATAGGATTTCACTCGAGTGCCAGTTTTTCCTTCCACGTGTATAGTGCAGTTGCATTAAGCAGGGAGGTCATATTGTGGGATAAGGTGGAGAAAGTCTAGATTTGTCAGTGTACCTGCAACACTGCAGTCCTTCAGTTTTTGAGAGTAAAGATGTCTGCAAACATTCTACACAGCAATCAGGTGCAACATGTGCCTATGAGATTCCACCAAGCATATAATAATCATCCTGTGCTGTCATATAAATTCTGATTTATGCTAATCTTTTTCATGGTTTTTCAGGTACAGAATATTCAGAAGTGGTTTACCATATCCTTCTGAGGAGTGTTCCCCTGCAACTGCAATTTCCCCACATAGACTGGCTGTACTTCCAGGAGGCACCATAGGGAATTGAACTCCCAACTTCAGGTTCTACAGCCAGATATCTAAACCACTAAGCTATCTAGCCAGCTTTCCTACAGTATTGTTATATTGGTACAGGTCTCCTGCTTTTTTTTTTTTTTTTAAAAATTCTTTAGTCGTGTCCTACTCTTTGTGACCCCCATGGACCAGAGCACGCCAGGCCCTCCTGTCTTCCACTGCCTCCCGGAGTTTGGTCAAATTCATGTTGTTAGCTTTGATGACACTGTCCATCCATCTCGTCCTCTGCAGTCCCCTTCTCTTGCTTTTACACTTTCCCAGCATCAGGGTCTTTTCCAATGAGTCTTCTCTTCCCATCAGATGGCCAAAGTGTTGGAGCCTCAGCTTCAGGATCTGAAGGACTGCAGTGTTGCAGGCACACTGACAAATCTAGACTTTCTCCACCTTATCCCACAATATGACCTCCCTGCTTAATGCAACTGCACTATACACGTGAAAGGAAAAACTGGCACTAGAGTGAAATCCTATTCTAAATTTCAGGATAGTACAACAGGATTCTGTGCTTCCTCTGCAAACAACCAGTGAGCACTCAGGGTTGATTTCCTTCAAAATGGATAGGTTTGTTCTCTTTGCAGTCCAGGCGTCTCTCAAGAGTCTCCTCCAGCACCACAATTCAAAAGCATCCATTCTTCGGTGGTCAGCCTTCTTTATGATCCAGCTCTCACTTCCATACATCCTCCTCGTGCTTTAGCTAGAATAAATTTATTTGTTTATACTTTTGCCCAGTAAATTACAATGCCTGAA
This sequence comes from Pogona vitticeps, assembly GCF_051106095.1. Taxonomy (NCBI): domain Eukaryota; kingdom Metazoa; phylum Chordata; class Lepidosauria; order Squamata; family Agamidae; genus Pogona; species Pogona vitticeps. The sequence goes on from NC_135786.1 coordinate 172,770,567, forward strand.
CTCCTTCTAATGTTGAATATAACTGCTACCATAAAGTCTGTTTACCTGATACTCATATACTGGACCATATGCAATTCATTTCCTACTAAAAGAACTTTCTAGTTGTAAGATCTTGTAATTTTACAAAAGTTTTATGTGTAGCATAGCTGTAACATGATGCATAACATATCCATAGTTGCTTAAAGGAATGGGGGCAGGAATCTTAGTATGTGTTTTGCCCTACTCCAAAAAACAGACGTGTCCATGACATTCTGGGGTGGACTGATGTTCATGTTTTGTGACTTCATCTGATGTCACTTTCAAGATTTGTTTGGGGGAATCTTAGGGTTACCCAGAAGCTTATCAAAAGTTGTTTGAAAATGTCAGTAACTGGCAACCTTAAAAAATGAAGAAAAAAATTCAGCTGCAAACCATCAATCTTCTATTCATTGTGGAATCATAGATTAAGGTAATACTGTATCAATTTTAAGGAGTATTTATATAAACACTTGCCCAGTAAGACTTCAGTACTGCATGGAAGTCTTAATCTGTAATGTTTGTCTAAATGTGTGGGTTATTTTAATTAACTAAGAATAGAGTGTGTTTTAAATTGAGGGACTCAAATTAATCAATTAATATGTTCCCACCATATGTTTTGCCACTTGTATTGTTGATAATCTCCTTCCCTAGATTGACTCCACCTCAAATAATCCTCTTTCCATTTACACTTGCAGTGTCTAAAAGATTATAATTTTAAAGAGAGGTAAGGGCTTGACTTTTCATACTGGAAATACTTCTGTAAATATGGGTAGACCAGAGCTGAAGTTCATAAAGCAAATGTTTTGTGAGTTTTTCTGCTCATGCATGTCTTACTCTTCACCACCTCCTTGCCTGTACTGGTTTTATCCCATTTTATCATTTCAGTGTTCAGCGTGGGTGTGATTAGTAAGAACACACCCAGGCCTTTAAAAAGTAATGTGATATGTTCTCCTGTGCAAACTAAAAAGAAGTAATCCTGGATAAACACAACAAGAAAATAAAGTATAAAATAGGTTAAGTTCTGAAGAAGAGCAACACCTGTCTGTTGTCCAAAAGGGAGGTTTTAACTTTTGGGAATGGTGGGGGAGGCAGCAGGGCATTGTTTTATTTGATGAAAAGCTTTGACAGAAAGTTCATGTGATTAGACTCTTTTCTGTCAACAGCCTTATCTATCTGTTTTTTTTCTGTGCAGCAGGAGGCAGGTACGTGCAGTCTCTCACCATCCTGATCCGTGAATTGCGTACAGGTCAAAAGTTAACATTAAAAACTGCTGCAACAGCATAGTAGTAAAGTAAGGAGCTATGCTTGTGTGAATTGCTTTCATTCATGGCATGTGTGCACATCAGGAGGCTTCTAAAAAGTCACTTGCATTCATATACTGATTTGTATTTTTTTTTCTCTCTGTTACACATCATGGCTATTTCTGGGAGAGTTTAAAAAAAAATCTCCCCCCCCCCCCAGTCTAAAGAGAACATTTTCTTTTTAAAAACACAAACATTTGGAGAAGCAAAGTTCTGGGTTTAGAAATGCCTTTATTGGATCACAAAAAAACCACCAACTACTGTACTTGGCCTCTAAGAATCATGCAAGGCTGGCAGCTGAAATCCTGTTACTTTATTATGTATGTGGAAGGCAAACCGTTATTTTTTGTGCCTTTTAACATACAGTTAACAAATTGGTGCTGGGATTATTAAACATGAAACAAGCCGGTGGGAGCCCCCCCCCCCCAATCCCAGTGACAATTTGTTAATTGCATGCTGGAAAACTGAAATTCACACAGTCTGCCTTCCACATTTGTAACAAAGTAACAGGATTTCAGCCAATATATTAGGAGCCAGGGGCATTTGTACATTCTGTTCGTACAGAATTATAACTTGACCCTAACTGTTTGGTAATTATTGTGTAAATCTGTGTTGCCAGGGCACCGCAATTTGTGGAGTTGTAGCTGCCTGATGAATTTAATATTTATGCTCCAAAATAATGGTTAGGAGCACTATTTCTGCTCCTCATTTCCCATCATTATCTTTTGTTCTTTCGCTCTCTGCTGTAGTACACATCGGCCAAATAACTGGTCTTCGTGTTAATCACTGAAAGCAACCATTTATTATATGAAGATAAGTAGTTTCATCACCCCTCTAAATACATCTAGTGAATGCTTAGGATTCCAAGGTTTGGCATGCACTTGAGTATGTGGAAAGGAAAAGGACTTAATCATTAATTCTACACGTTTTTGAATTTTAGTACAGTGTAGTGCTAGCTCAATGATTTAGATATCTAGCTACAAAGCCAGAGGCTGGGAGTTTGATTCCCCACTGTTTGATTCCCCCCTGCACCTGGAGCCAGTTTGTGTGACCTTAGGCAAGCTGCACAGTCCCAGGTCTCTCCCAGAAGAAGGGAATGGTAAACCTGTGTGTTCCGTTTCTCTACCTGGAAAACTGAAAATGTCATCATAAACGAGAATTGACTTGATGGCACATGATGATGATGATGATGTGACATCGATGTTGCCTCTGCAAAGACTTGCCTATGCAAATGTGGTTGTCTATGACTTCCTTTTTCTCTATGAATATATACTTACACTGTAAATCATATTGGCTGGTGGAATCCTCTTGGTGTTCTGGCAAAGTTTCCATAACTTGCCAGAGGTAATTGCAGCTAATTGATAATGGCCGGGGGACACAACTTGGTTGTCCAGTCAAGTAGTAATTGAGGCACATGCCAGCACCTTGACTAGTAGCTTCAGCTACTCTCAGCAGGTTACCCAAACCTTATGTGTACATCAGTAGAATCCTGGCCATTTTATATCGTTCTCTTTACTAATTATATGTTAAAATAGATCTGTATGCTTATTGCATCTTAATACGTCCACTTGTATGATCTTGAATTGAACATGTTATTTCCAAGTAATACCCTCAAGATGTTGTTGGGTTGTGGCTGCCTTCCTCCCTTGCTGTTGTCGATATTTGGGGATGTTGGGAATTGGATTACAATACTATCTGATAGACTGAAAGCTTCTTATCTTCAAAATAAGGCATATTGTGTTCTTGAACTGCCTTTCAACACATTTTACATCCCAGTAAATTTTTCTGTCTTTGCTTATGGCCTTACCATAAGTTTACTTAGCCAAATACTGTGTTCTAGTTTTTATATCAAAAATGAATTGATTTTTGACCTAACGTTCTTCTATAACCCCCATTTAAAAATAATTATTTGTAACAGAATTATGCCCATAATATAGAGCAACACATGTTTTGTTCTAGTTTATTTAGTAGTGTGACCTTATACTGTATATTGCTCTCTTTAAAAATGTTTCACAAAAAGACTTTCCCTTGTAGCTATACATTACTGCTCTGTATTGAAATGGCATATTTACTCATTTCTGTACTGTTGTGAAAGCGAGTTTTGCTGTCCAACCTGTTCTGGGGATTCTGTTTGCTGAGCACATTATAAATCTCAAAGCAGTCAACTTAGGTTGAGACCTTTGCTTCAATTTCTTTGCAGGCGTAGCTGTTAGAACTGATTCAAGGCCAGGATTTGTCAGTAGTATTTGCATTTCTTTCTTGCATAATCTCTGTTCTGCATGCACTCCCTTAACCTTTTTTTGCTTTTGTGATTACATGTAATCTTTGGTCTGCATATTTTTGCTTAGTCACTGTGCATAAGCAGCAGTCATTTTCTTAACCTAAGTATTTTATTTGTGGGAAGAAACAAGTTTAATCATTATGCAAGAGACCAACATGTGGAGTTTTTTGAGAAAGTATCCAAGGCATTTACAGATTGTTTAATTTTCTGAACAGTATGATTTAGGTTCTTGCTGTATTCATGCTTTATTTGTTAATAGGTGTCAGATAGATTTTAAGCTAACACAACTGGACTTTGCCTACATTTTCCTGGAAGAAGCAATGCCAAAGTGTGCAATTCAACTTTCCTCAACCTGATGCGTTCCAAATGTGTTGTACTATGACCTCCATCACCCCCAGATACTGGCCATGAAAAATGTAGACTGCAGTCCAGTGTATCTGAAAACAGTATGTTGATTAAAGCTAGCTTAGTGCACTACAGCCAAATTCCTATTGCATAGCATAACCCAAATTGTAACTTCCAGTCTGTTCCTCCCAGGTAATCAAACCATTCTTGCTACACTTCTCGGGGGCTTTGTGTTTGGTCACCCCCTCCCCAAGAATCACAGTGAGAATACAGTACAGTACTTTGTTTATGAGGGAGGTTTGAACTGAAATTTACTATCTGGCTTATGTCAAACCACAGGATTTTTGACCAGTGTATTTGCAAACATTGCATTTTTCCCTGTTGTCCTACATAGGTATTGCATTCCTACATAGGTATTGCATTTAAGTTGCTTTGTTCTCCATGCCTGCTATTGGTAAGAATATGATGCCTTTTTTGGTTTTGCTAATTCTCTGTTATTGAATTGTTACAGAAGTTTGGCTGCTTTTCTCCATAGGAGTCATCACATAGATCTGGCATGAATTTAATTCTGGAACAGGATTGGAGTGAACAAGTTCTGCATACATCTCTTTGAATTCCTTTATAGCTAAAATATGCACAGTATCAGGTTGAGGGGCATTTAAAATATCATGGCCATAATTCTGTTGTATAAATTATGTGTATGAAAGTCTGATAATGACACCAGCAGAGAAAGATTTTGGAGATTACAAACTTCCTCATTTTGTCCTACAGTTTGTCTAGTTTGTGAATAATCCATTCCATGTTGTGGGAGCTATGGGACAGAAGGAGGAAGTCTTTATTTACCTAAAATGTCCCTGGTGATAATATCATCTGGTCGTGAAGGTTTTGAGCAGTTAAATACCTCCTCCTTCTTTCCCATGGCTTCCATGCAGGGAAATCATCACCATCATATCGTAATCTTAGAACTACAGAGCTAGAAGGGACTCTGGATGACCGAGTCCAGCCTCTGTCAAGGAGGCACAGTGGGGAATCAGATTCCCAACCTCTGGCTCCTCGGCCAAAGACCTAAACCACTAAGCTATATAGCGGTTCAAATGGACTATGTATGAGTCAGACAAGCTGCAGGACAGAATGTTGCAGTCTTTAATTGTACAGTGGTGCCCTGCAATACAATGTTAATCCGTTCCATTGAAATAGCTGTTTAGCGAAAACATCGTCTTGCGAAAAGCGTTTCTCCATTGGAAATCATTGAAATCCGTTTAATGCGTTCCAGTGGGGAAAATAGTCGTTGTTGTGCAGGAAACACTGTTTTGCGAAGCGCAATGGCGATTGCAAAACCTTGTCGTCATGCAGATTTGTCGTTTTGCGGGGTAATCATCTTCCTTTGCCAGTGATGCAAACCTAATTTATGCAGCAGCATTTTGGTCCATGTAATAGATTGGCCAGAATCATATTGTAGATTTACACTGGTATAAGTGTAATAATGTAAATCATGGTGGTGAATTGCTGCTAATTAATGAGTTGCTGCTTGCATTCCTAGTTGCACAACTTGCCATGTAAAAGGCAGTTTGTTAATTTGTGGAAATTTACTACCATGATTTAAGCCATTACTGTACATCGTGGTAGTAAATCCATAGAAGGATCCTGGCCATAAATTTTTCATCCTTCCCCTTTTGTATGTTAAATATTGTTAAATCATAATTGGCAGATTTATCTCAAGGTTGGAGTGATTTATATGGTTGTGTACTGGCAGGGGTCTACTGCCAGCAGGAATAAACTTGATTAAACTTTGTAGTAGAAGGAAAATCTAGTTGTTTTTAGCCTCTCCACCATGAGTTGTCATTGGTTCTAGTTAGACTGAAATAAGTAGGGAAAAATTAAAATACTACTATCACTGGGTGCTTCTGCCATCAGGAAATGTGACATTGCCCAGATAGCTTCCACTTCCTAAGCAAATCCTTTAGAACGATTGCTCTTTGCATAGTGTGGAGCTCGTATAGTTGCTGTGACTCATTTGTTTAGGCTCTAGCAGCAGTGAAGTTGTTGGTGCTGATGAAGTCAAAGGGCCGAAGAAGAAAACTAGCAAGAGCTGGAGCTGATGTTGGTCAGACATTGGTAGGGCAGGAGAGGACCTGCATTGAGAGTAGAGTGGTACCCCAAACCCTGCAAAAACATAGAGTTAATCCAGTTCATATTGGCAAACAAGCAAACAAACACCAAGTTTGTCATCTCTAAATTCTTACATTTCCTGCACACATTTATATTAATATTTTACTATAATAATTATAACAGTTTAAAGAGGTGTCCAACAAAATTGAAGATTTATGTGCAGTCCAGAAGCACAGCTCCAATCTTTTGCCACTGCAGTCCACTTGTACAACAAGACAATACTTATAAAAGAAGGGGTGGTGTTCCGCTTTAACCATCTGTGAACACACAAAGATCATAAAGCAGTACCCTTAGAATACTAAGACCCTGTCCTAATCATACTGATGTGGAAGTCCATGCTGTTGAACCATCTGGGTATCTTCCTCTGGATAAACATGCATTGCGTGGTCATACTGCTGAAAACAATTTCAGCAAAATGCTGTTGCTCTTCATTTTGGCAGTTAGGGTTTGGCTTGGGCAGTTGTCCTAATTCAAGGCCCAAACTGTCATTTGATTAATGTACTCTGGTTTCTCTTCAGATCGTATAATGTAATTGTCATTTCACATATAGGTTAGTTATTGAAATAGAAAAGCTAGACTAGCACCCCCTGCCCACATAGGTCTGGAATACTGGTGTTTTAGTAGAACAGCAAGAATTGCACAACACGACATCTTCTCAAAGTGCTGAATTACATCAAAGCATAGAGGGTAATACTCATGTTTTGTTCTCTTGCAGCACCCAGGTGGTGAAGAAGTCCTAAGGGAACAAGCAGGAGGAGATGCTACAGAAAATTTTGAAGATGTTGGCCATTCCTCAGATGCCAGGGCATTGTCTGAAACTTTCATTATAGGAGAAGTTCATCCAGTGAGTAAACTGTTCACGGGCAGGAGTTTTGTATTTCTCATTCATCCATTTTGGATACTTGTCATGCCTTCAAAAATCATTTAGATCAGGGGAATCCAAGTTTATGATGTTGGGAGCTGTGTTGCTCTCTACAGAGAGTGTACCAGAGTCATATGCCAAAAAAAAAAAAAAAAAAAATCAGGCTAGAAAAGGCACATTTGTTCACACCCTGAGTTATATTTTTGGCACATGCAGAAATTGGAAGGAAGGGATGTGCAGTAGTAATGTGTTTTGTGTTCAGGTTTATTATTTCTGGCAGCAGGAAGATGCTGTCTGAAGAAACATTTAGGAATAGAGGAAGCTGCCCTATCCTGACTCAAGACTAGTATTCCTCCTGATTTAGTATTGTCAACTCTGTCTAGCTGCAGCTCTCCAGAGTTTGAGGTAGCCTTCTTTCCTAGCTCTGCCTGGAGAACCCTGGCAGCCTCCCATCTTTCTAACCAGGCAAGACTCTGCTTAGCTTGAAAATTGGATGAGATCAGCTTGTTCAGGGTGGTATGTTCTTTCTGCTTGAATGCATATCATTTTATGGCTAGTTCCAGGCCCAATATGTAAAATGTTTGCAACTTCAGTTGCTCTAAAGATTGCTGCTAAGTTTTGATTCAGACCCACTTTACGGAATTGTTTTCACTAGTATTTAATAGATGCAGTGTCTGTAGGTTAATTTTCCGAAAGTAATCAACAGTCAGGGTCCAGTGGGATGTTTCTATCCGAGAAACTGGGAAGGATTGATTCCTTCTCCTTGAGCATTCCTAAAACTAGTTAGTTCTGGGAGAACAAGAGAACCTTCAAAGCTGTTACTGGAAGGATACAGAGGGTTGCAGCAGGGTATAGAAGAAACTAATGTTGTGCTAGCAAGCAGCCACTATGAAGTGTGACTAACAACACTGAGCAATAGGATTTCAGCCACTATCTTCATGAAATTCTAATCAATGTTTAATGAAATTCATTTTGATGATAACCTTGGTGATAAATATGTTGGGGATTGCTTGACTCTTTCCATCATGAAAAGTGCCATCCTGGATTGAGCTGCTTTGTGAAACTACCAGACTAAGCCTAAATCTAGCAAAAGCTAAACGGGTTTAACAACATATACTTTGATTTCCTCTCTTCAACAGGTGCTCCTGGTGTTTCTGCTAAAGTGCAACCTCCTTGTGTGCAACTTAGTCCTTGCCCAATGTTTGGTTTATTGTTGTGTTTGGTGCAAGTGCTAAGTTCATAACCTTGCAAAAGAAATTTTATATGCAATTACGTACTGTCTTACTCATTCCTAAAAGCCACAGTATTATTCCTGAGTTATAGCATTGCCCCATCTAAAAAAGCAATAATGTTTTGCTAGTATCAAGACAGTTTGAAAACTAGGATGAAGCAAATTATCAGTGTGTTGTCATCATTTTTATTATAGTGCTATACCCACTGGTTCTTTGTACAGCATCCCTCCCTAGCTGTTTCTGTTTTGCTGGAGGACTTTAAAAAAGTAAATCTTGTCTGATTGCTTAGATGTTAACAGGAAACTGTCAGAAAGGGTATAGCCTGGATTGTGCAGTTCACTTTTGTGTTCTCTCTTGTGAAGTGAACCAGTACATCTTTTCTGAAAACAAATGGAATATGAACTCGGTAGGATAAATTGTAATAGAGAAGTATGACAGAAGTTATCAGCAAACCCTTTTATATAAAAAAGATGTGGTTCAGAACATAGAACAGCCAGCCGTGCTGAGTGAGGGACTTTGGGAGCTGTTCTTCAAAATAGTCAGTTCACCGAACTCTGAATAAACTATGATCTTGAAATGGCCCTTTCTGTGTTTTGTGTATGTTTGCAAACTAGTATGGTGAACAAGATCACAGTGTTATAAAGTGGTTTATTCTCAGTAAATTCCAGCATTCTGGCTAATCTGGTTTACTACTGTTTCTTTTTTTTCCTTTCAGGATGACCGGGAAAAACTTCAGAAGCCACCCGTAAGCATTTTGTTAGACCCGTTTAGTTGTTTGTATCCACATGTAAATCTCATGTGCTAATTCTGTCCCTCTCCCCCCACCCTAGTTCCTTGCCTGCTAACGCATGGCAGCATTTGCTCTAAACTGTGCAGGTGTGCACAGCTAAGCCAGTGTTGCCAGCTGTTTTCTTCCGGTTGTAGCTGGAACCCTGCACACACAGGGCAAAGCCTCTGTGCAGTGCTTTGGAAAATTAGAGGGAACATTGCACACGGGGAATGATACATATGAGGTAGGAGGTCTCTTGCTGTCTGTAGCACTCTCTTGAATTTTCAAGTTCCCAACTCCTGGGGATATCCTCTACCGATAGCGGAGGTGTCCCTCTTCAGACTTGTTAACCTCCCCATGTTGGAAGGTGATAGATCCCGGGTTGGAGTGGAGCTGTTTTTCATCTGAGCTCCATACATATATACCAGTGGTTGAGTGGGGCTGTGTTAAAAACCCCAAGTCCATTCTATCATTTTAATAACATTCCTGTATTTTGTCATATTTGGGAGGCAGTTTAGAAATGGCAGGAGCTTCTGTAAGGTTCTAAGCAAGCTGTACTGTTTGTAATTTGTTGAATGAATGTGACCCAGCTAATAATTACAACTGCTCTCTTAAGGATTTTGGATTTTTTGAATGATGATAGGGATTGTAGCTTAATCTTTTCTTTCTGTCTCCCTACATGAATTGGATGCCCTTTAATGTGTTAATGATCCTAGGATTGTCTGTAGATTTGGATTGTTGATCTATTTACTTTTGGGGACATTTTGCAAATCCACAATATGGTTAAACTTTTCAGTCCAGTCTAGCATTTAGATACATTCTTTGTCTTGGAAATTGATTTATTTAACATTTGAACAAGAAAAAGGGAGTTGGGGCTGGAGCTGCTGCTGTTACACCATTAGTGAACATTGGTTCAAGAGTCCACACAAGACTACACTAGTTAACTTTTACAGCAGTTCTTACACATCTGAGTATGGACCAAGTGAAGTATATTTTGCGCAGCTGGGACAACAATTTCGTTTTATGCCTCTTAAGCAATGGATGCTAAGGCGTATGATAATCCTTCTGTACATAAAGGAGCATCTTAATGGAGAAAAACAGCTTCGGATCTGGCCTATGGAACTAAAACTGAAACATGGTTGGATATCTTAAATCAGGGCTAAGTAGTCCCCACTTCATTTTAATGGCTCCTGCTGTTAACAATTCAAGTTGATGGTGTGCCAGCAGACGTAAAATGCCTCCACATTGTCATTCGAAAACAGGATGCAGTGTGAGCGCCCACAAATGTACCCACACATTGTTATTCAAGCAGGAGTTTTTATGTCTGTGGCTGTTGTGCTGCTGAGTTTGGCAAGGGTTATATGATTCTCTTGGGTTCTTGGTGAGAAAATGCCACCAAGACTTTCTGTAGTTGCCCATCCCTGTCTTAGGTGTGTAGAATGTAAGAACTTTTTCTTGAAGGCACTTTTAGATATTGGAGTAATACTACAGTATTAGCATTGGGTTAAATACTGTAATACTTCCCTAATTCTGTGCAGTATTGGAATATTTTTTAAACATTAAAGGTTATTGTTTCATACTGCTCTGCTGGCTGGGTTGAACTGTTTGTAAAACTAGTATACACAAATTATATTGATGCAGAACTTGTGATATATTGAGATACTGCACAGGATTTGTGATACACAAATTGTGACATGTTGGCTATTAACTGTAGAGAATGTTGGTGTCATGAACCTCCAATACCACTGACTATGTACTCCTAAATTTTAGAGTGAATTGAAGACTTCAAGGCTATACATGTGATGACATTATTTTGAAGTAGTGCTGCATTGAATCTCCTCAAATTCTAAAAAAAAAGTTATTTTAATCTACTAAATGTATGTCTCACTTTCTTTACCAAAAGAGGTCCTGGGACAATAAATAAAATAATAAACTATATGAAATAGTGTTAAATGGCAACAGGTGTGCACTCACAACAACAAAAAAAGGAAAAAATATCCTGCTGAGTTAGACTGTTAAAACTGTCCCAAAGCTTGAGAAAAGCAAAATGTCTTTGCCTGGTGTCTGAAAGATGTCTAAATTGGTTCCAGAGGAGAAAGTGTTCCATAATTAGAGTGTTACATTGTAGTGGATAGCTTTTGTTTTGTTTTTATTGTTTTTTTACAGTAAGTACCAAATAGAACCACATTTTGAACACTCAGGAAGTTGTGCTAAGGAAAAAAAGGAAAGTTGGAACAATTCTAACATGTACCCATTCTGGCAATTACTACTTTGGGTTTAAAAGGATAAACCATGCTCCATCTTTCCTCTGTAAGTCGCAGTACTTCATGTGCAACCAGCGGATCTGTTCTTGAGCACGTTCCCTAGCTATTTGTGTTATTTTCCCAACAGCGGAAAATGTAATTTCATTCTGTTCTTCCACCTGATGCATGGATTTTGTTGTTCTGCAATGCCCCATATTAGTAAAACAGATGTTTCTGGCAGTCTTTAGCTGTTCACTGTAATATTGAAAATGCATTTGCAGAAACATCAAAGGGATTATTTTCTACAAAATCTTGCAGGATAGTATACCACACCAGGAAATTCCACACTCCTAACTCTAGTCTTCAGATTATTGTGGAGTGTGCACACTACAGAAAAATAAAACATCTTCTATGACATGTAGTTGTCTTCTTTAAACAACACTAATGGTATATTTAGCTTTTCAGTATCTATTCCAACTGGCAGGTGATTTCTCAAGCAGTTGTACTTTAGAAGACTATTCTTTTTAATTTGAGATGCCAAGATTAAACCCATGACCTTTTGCGTACAAAGCAAAAGTGGTCTTTCAGCTGTGAAAAGAAGGAAGCAACCAAAGGCATTTTTTTTTTAGCAATGCTAGGTAGGTTGGCATCAGACCAGAAGTTCGACCCAAGACAAATGACTTTCTTAAATTAAATTAAATTAAACTTAAATTAAATATGATTTAAATAAACTGTTTTTAAAATTTAAATAGTTATTTCAGTTGTGCTTTAAATCAATTTGATTAAAAGAAAACCATTGATTTTTATCCAACATGCTTTCTTATATGCCATGTATCACTATACCCAGTTTGCCTGCAGTGCTGAGATATGTTTAAAATAATCCAGTTCAGAAGTTCAATCCTTTGGGTACTGAAGTGGCAATTTTTCATGCACTGACTTTACCGTCTCTTTTTTGCAATGGCCAAAATCTTATCAGTTACACTTGATGGTGTGATGCCATTGGTGTAAATGTAATTTGTGGATGGCAGCAAATTAAGTTGGCATAGGCATTTGCTGTTGAACATCAACCACATGACTTGGTGTTTGGCAGCAAATGCCTGTGCTGACATCTTGTGTGTGTTTAGTCGTTTAGTCGTGTCCGACTCTTCGTGACCCCATGGACCAGAGCACGCCAGGCCCTCCTGTCTTCTACTGCCTCCCGGAGTTGTGTCAGGTTCATGTTGGTTGCTTCGCAGACACTGTCCAGCCATCTCATCCTCGGTCGTCCCCTTCTCCTCTTGCCATCACACCTTCCTAACATCAAGGTTTTTTCCAAGGACTCTTTTCTTCTCATGAGATGGCCAAAGTACTGGAGCCTCAGCTTCAGGATCTGTCCTTCAAGTGAGCATTCAGGGTTGATTTCCTTTAGAACTGATAGGTTTGTTCTCCTTGCAGTCCAGGGGATTCTCAAGAGTCTCCTCCAGCACCACAATTCAAAGGCATCAATTCTTCGGCGGTCTGCTTTCTTTATGGTCCAGCTCTCACTTCCATACATCACGACAGGAAAAACCATAGCTTTGACTATTCGGACTTTTGTTGGCAAGGTGATATCTCTGCTTTTCAAGATGCTGTCAAGATTTGTCATCGCTTTCCTCCCAAGAAGAAGGCGTCTTCTAATTTCAGGGCTGCTGTCTCCATCTGCAGTGATCATGGAGCCCATGAAGATAAAATTTGACACTGCCTCCATATCTTCCCCTTCTATTTCCCAGGAGGTGATGGGACCAGTGGCCATGATCTTAGTTTTTTGATGTTGAGTTTCAGACCGTTTTTTGCACTCTCCTCTTTCACTCTCATTACAAGGTTCTTTAATTCCTCCTCACTTTCTGCCATCAGAGTGGTATCATCTGCATATCGGAGGTTGTTGATATTTCTTCCGGCAATCTTAATTCCGGCTTGGGTTTCTTCCAGTCCAGCCTTCCGCATGATGTATTCTGCATATAAGTTAAACAAGCTGGGGGACAATATACAGCCTTGCCGTACTCCTTTCCCAATTTTGAACCACTCAGTTGTTCCATGGCCAGTTCTAACTGTTGCTTCCTGTCCCACATATAGGTTTCTCAGGAGACAGATAAAGTGGTCAGGCACTCCCATTTCTTTAAGAACTTGCCATAGTTTGCTGTGGTCCACACAGTCAAAGGCTTTTGCATAGTCAATGAAGCAGAAGTAGATATTTTTCTGGAACTCTCTGGTTTTCTCCATAATCCAGCGCAAGTTAGCAATTTGGTCTCGAGTTCCTCTGCCTCTTCGGAATCCAGCTTGTACTTCTGGGAGTTCTCGGTCCACATACTGCTGAAGCCTACCTTGGAGGATTTTGAGCATAACCTTGCTAGCGTGCGAAATGAGTGCAATTGTACGGTAGTTGGAGCATTCTTTGGCACTGCCTTTCTTTGGGATTGGGATGTAGACTGATCTTTTCCAATCCTCTGGCCACCGTTGGGTTTTCCAAACTTGCTGGCATATTGAATGTAGCACCTTAACAGCATCTTCTTTCAAGATTTTAAATAGTTCAACTGGAATGCCATCACCTCCACTGGCCTTGTTGTTAGCCAGGCTTTCTAAGGCCCACTTGACTTCGCTCTCCAGGATGTCTGGCTCAAGGTCAGCAACTACATTGTCTGGGTTGTCCAGGATATCCAAATCTTTCTGATATAATTCCTCTGTGTATTCTTGCCACCTCATCTTGACGTCTTCTGCTTCTGTTAGGTCCCTTCCATTTTTGTCTTTTATCATGTTCATCTTTGCGCAAAATGTTCCTCTAATATGTCCAATTTTCCTGAACAGATCTCTGGTCTTTCCTTTTCTGTTATCTTCCTCTATTTCTTTGCATTGTTCATTTAAGAAGGCCCTCTTGTCTCTTCTTGCTATTCTTTGGAAGTCTGCATTCAAGTTTCTGTAACTTTCCCTATCTCCCTTGCATTTTGCTTCCCTTCTCCTCTCTGCTATTTCTAAGGCCTCGTTGGACAGCCACTTTGCTTTCTTGCATTTCCTTTTCTTTGGGATGGTTTTCGTTGCTGCCTCCTGGACAATGTTACGAGCCTCTATCCAAAGTTCTTCAGGCACTCTGTCCACCAAATCTAGTTCCTTAAATCTGTTCTTTACTTCCACTGTGTATTCATAAGGGATTTGGTTTAGATTATACCTGAGTGGCCCAGTGGTTTTTCCTAATCTCTTCAGTCTAAGCTTGAATTTTGCTATGAGAAGCTGATGATCAGAACCGCAGTCAGCTCCAGGTCTTGTTTTTGCTGACTGTATAGAGCTTCTCCATCTTTGGCTGCAGAGAATATAATCAATCTGATTTCGATATTGCCCATCTGGTGATTTCCATGTATAGAGTCGCCTCTTGTGTTGTTGGAAAAGAGTGTTTGTGATGACCAGCTTATTCTCTTGACAAAACTCTATTAGCCTTTGTCCTGCTTCGTTCTGAACTCCAAGGCCAAACTTCCCTGTTGTTCCTTTTATCTCTTGACTCCCTACTTTAGCATTCCAGTCCCCTAGAATGAGAAGAACATCTTTCTTTGGTGTCAGTTCTAGAAGGTGTTGTAAATCTTCATAGAATTGTTCAATTTCAGTCTCCTCAGCAATGCTGGTTGGTGCATAAACTTGGATTATTGTGATGTTGAATGGTCTGCCTTGGATTCGTATTGACATCATTCTATCATTTTTGAGATTGTATCCCATTACAGCTTTTCCCACTCTTTTGTTGACTATGAGGGCCACTCCATTCCTTCTACGGGATTCTTGCCCACAATAGTAGATATGATAATCATCTGAGCTGAATTCGCCCATTCCTGTCCATTTTAGTTCACTGATGCCCAGGATGTCGATGTTTATTCTTGCCATCTCCTGTTTGACCACCTCCAGCTTCCCAACGTTCATAGATCTTACATTCCAGGTTCCTATGCAGTATTTTTCTTTGCAGCATTGGATTTTCCTTTCACTTCCAGGCACGTCCACAGCTGAGCGTCCTTTCGGCTTTGGCCCAACCACTTCATTAGCTCTGGAGCTACTTGTACTTGTCCTCCGCTCTTCCTCAGTAGCATGTTGGACGCCTTCCGACCTGAGGGGCCCATCTTCCAGCGTCATATCTTTTAGCCTTTTGTTTCTGATCATGGGGCATTCTTGGCAAAGATACTGGAGTGGCTTGCCATTTCCTACTCCAGGTGGATTGCGTTTAGTCGGAACTCTCCACTATGTCCTGTCCGTCTTGGGTGTCCCTGCACGGCATAGCCCATAGCTTCTCTGAGTTACTCAAGCCCCTTCGCCACGACAAGGCAGCAATCCATGAAGGAGGCTGACATCTTAACTCGTAGCAATTTCACTCAATTTGCGAAATTTATGCTGCTGATATTATGCCAGAGCAGTTTTTAAGTTGGATCCCCAAACATTTCATTAATCAACTGTGGTTCCATGTTAGGAAAGCTTTGCCCCATGGTAAGCCAGTGGCATGGCTTTCCATGTGCTCACTGGGGCTCAATTTGCCCCAGTGAGCACATGGTAACCCATGCCACTGGCAAGTGAGTACTGATAGTTAATAGTAAGCTAAAATGAATGGGAGGTGAGAGATCACAGAATGTGAAAAGTAATGTGAGTGAAAAGAGAGGAACAATGCCAGCTATTATATGAGCCAGTTAGTCAGAAGAAGAATAGGTAACAGGGTTCACTTACAATCTGTAGCTAATGAATTACTTTGTTTTGCAGGAGGTTTACCTGACCACTGTTGAATCTAATTCAAGGTATATGGCTCTCATTTAGTTCACTAATATTAACATTTAGCTCATTAACAACATGTTGCTTTGTGTGTGTGCATGTTGCTTTTGGGTTTTTTTTGTTTGTTTGTTTTTTTTTTTTTTTTGAAAACTGGATAGGTTGTCCTCACCCAATGTTACTGTTGCATTTCCAGTATGTAATCTGAGAAAGGTGGGATCCAAAATCTGTTTTCTATGGACTAAAGTGCTCCACTCATGTAAAGTGTCTCTGCCTGATTTGTTGCCTACCTACTCCTGCTCACCTCATTTAGCAGGGTACACCAACCTGCTGTGTAGCAATTTTAGGGAGAGGGGTTAAACTTCATGAGCCCAGTTGCATTGGACTCTATGTGTGTGTGTGTGTGTGGGCACGCATGTCTGTCTTGTTTGTTAGCAGACTCTTCCTTTCTTAAAGAGCTTTTTATCTTAACATAAATGCTTTGCTTGTACTATATTAACAACCTAATGGTTTCTATAGATTATCTGGATTATATACATTAACTACACGATGGACTGATTGCATATTATCTAAGGTTCAGTTTTTAAATTATTTTTTAGGCATTTTCAGGTATGTGCTATTCCACTGATTGCAAGCATGCCAGTCTGTGTGGTTTGGAAATCCTTGAAGGGTTTCTCTTGTGAGATACTCCGCTGGAAGAAGGTATAAGGAAGGATGTGGTTGTTAATGCTCCTTCCTCTGTAATCCCTTGTACCACACCCATGCTGTCCCAGCTGGTCTCTTGGCCTTCTGGACCAGGTTCTTAGGGGTTCAGCAGTGACAGGGCAAGGAGAGACTGCTAGAAGACCCATCTCTTCAGCAGAAGCCTTTGCTGGATTGGAGTCTGTGAATAAAAAGGCATCCATCAGCACAGCCTTGCCTTTAGTCCAGTTACTAAGGCCACTGAATCAATGGGATTTACACAATGGTTACCATTCAGTGGTTGATATTTTTCCCAAGTAGTGACCAGTAGAGCATTAGGCTCTTGTGTTGTATTAAAATGCACAAATCATTTACATTTTAGAACATTAACTTATTTGGATATTTTTGACCAAAAAAAGTGTTCATATAAATTTTTTAAAAAATTATGAATAACTTTGAGAGCTTTATATAATCTCTTCTTATTACTCCTTGCCTTTTTATCTCCAATGTAAATTTTATTAATCATATTTTGCCAGACTTTTATCTTCCATTATCTCTTATTAGTAACATCATAAATAAGATTATGAGTAAAATCTTCATTTTATTCACCACTGTTCTACCAAACCATGAAACTCCAAAAAAATCATGTTTTTGTTTACAGCAGTGATGTAGTCCAATAAAGAAAAATCCTTTATTTTATGTGACAAGTGTTGACTCAATGCAGATATGCCTTCTCTCGGCTCATGTTTTGTTTGTGACATCTTCATTATTCTTTATTAATCAATATATGAAGAATTAAGTTCATTGCTTAACTGTATACAGTACTCTGTTGTGTTTGGCTAGAGGTGTGGTTATAAGCCAGATTACAATCTGCTGCCTTTATTGAAAGCAAATATGGTGAGGATTTACTGAAGTTAAGTTTTCAGTCATTCTTTTTTTAGAAGATATTAGATGTCGTATGACAATAACTTCTCATTTCTTCTAGTTTTTGGAGTACTTGGGCGATTCCAGCAATAGCTGCAATTATCGTGGCTCTTATGTACCGTCTCTACATGTCTGAGTAAACATCTTATTGAGAAGCAATAATTGGACATAAAGTGCTTTTGGGGAAGAGAATCAAACATGGATCCCTAACCACCTTCACACCAGGATAGTAACTGAAAACAGCTTTAAACATGTTTACCGTAATCCCGGTAGAGCCAACATATAAATTGCTTGAGCGGTGCATTTTTAATGCTGCCTTTTACTCAACTATTTTTAAATGCTAAAGTGTAAAATTTGTTTTTATATCATCATGTTAATTAGTTAATCATGTGCTATTATTAACTACTCTTGAAATTAAGAAACCTGATTGTCTATACATGGATGTGACATAGGCAACATTTCTTCATGACTTACTGTCTTTTTAAATGAATTCTTTATATTCCTTTTTGCCAAAACAACCAAGTGGAGAGTGTGTCTATGCAGATTCCTTCCTTCAGTTAGAACTATCTCATATAATCTTGTTTACCATTTTTTTCACTACTTGGTGTAACTGTAGCCTATTCCCTGAAAAATAAAACAGAGTGAGAGTTAAAAAAAATTTGGGTGCAAGTATACTTTTCCATTTCATGTCCCGTAGATCCAAAGCTCTCACTATCCTAAATGGAAGGTGTTGGCAATGATTTTCACCCGCTGTTGCCTCAAATTGATTTTAAAAAGTTGAGGGACCATTCAGAGTTGTTTTTTGATGGAAGAGAATGGTATCCCCCATAGTGGAAATACCTTCTCTTTGCAGAGGAGAGTCTTGAGATAAAAGCCAATAACCTCTGATTTACTTATAATTGTGTTACCAACCAGGAAAAATAAAAGCCTGTCCTTCCCAGCTTCGCTGGAAGACAAGGAGAAACCTAGGTCTTTTACTTCCTGTGAAAATGTTTGAAGTCCAAGTGAAACGCAGTTGGGTTTTTATGAGAATCCATATACATACCTCTGTTCTCAGGAGAGATAAAGTTCTGTCTCATGTTATATGAGAAGAGACCAAGCTTTCCTTATGTTCTGACAGAACCTGTTTTTGCCTGTCTTGCAGAATACAAGTGAAAACAAATGTGTGAACTTCCAGTGCCTATTTGTTGGTTGTATCCTCTCAATGAAATAAAAGAAGGGAACGTATGAACACTAGTACTTAGATCATGTGTTAATTTTATTTGTCTTAATCATCTGTATGTTTAATATGCTGTTGCTCAATAACAATTGTACTAGTCACACAGAAGATACTCAAGAATAAACTGAACTGTTTACTGTATCTTTTTGTCATCCTATTTGAGCATTGTGAGATTGGGCCAACATCAAGCTCCATTGGTAAGAATGCAGGGGAGTTTTTTTTAACTGTGGACTTGGAGAAACAGAATTGGTCAAGAACTGCAAGATTATAAGACAGGCCACAATGTATTGCAACATTTCAGTTCCATGTGCTGTTGTTCTGAAAAGGGAAGAATCAAACTCAATTGGTGATTTTATGGTGCTGGATGTTCTTACTGTATTGCAAGACCAAAATTTACTGTTCTTGGCTTCTTGATATTTTAAATCAGAGGTGAGTAACTTCCATGGGGCTGTGGGACATTTTTGCCCTCCCTGGGGGTGTTGCATGTCTCTGTGCCCCAAAATACATGGTTGGTTGGTTTTAGAAATGTGAATCCTGCTCCTCTGTGAAGGTGGATAGTACCAGTCTTGTCCATATAGAAATCTTGGCATGGAGCCTTAGAAGTGAGGGCAGTAGACTTCTGCAGGTTGGTGAGGATCACCCATGTGTTGAGTCTTGGTGAGTCTTATGAGGCAGGAGCAAAATGTCCTGGATGGTAGAAACAGAGCTGGATAAAGATTGGCAGGAGCGGCTTGATGTCAGACTGTGTGTAGGCAGTACATTCTCTTTAAGATGCTCTGGGCTGGCCTGGATGAAGGGGAGCTTGTCAAGGATGCC
Source organism: Pogona vitticeps (assembly GCF_051106095.1). Taxonomy (NCBI): domain Eukaryota; kingdom Metazoa; phylum Chordata; class Lepidosauria; order Squamata; family Agamidae; genus Pogona; species Pogona vitticeps. Next base: position 172,790,170 of record NC_135786.1, read on the forward strand.
CAAGTTGATACGACCTCCAAGCAAGAGACTTGCTGAATGGAGAAGAGGTAGTGTATCGAGACCGAGAAGCAACTTCATTATCATTGAAAGTAGAACCAAGACAAACCAAATTGTCAGCAACTTTGCCTGTAGATGCAGTTGAAGGCAGATGAATTGGTTATGGAGCCTCTTTTTTACGTGGTGGTCCTTTTGAGGTTTTGATGGCTTGGATAAGTTAGCATTCTTGTTCTTGTTGGATACTGATTTAGTAGCCCTTGATGTTGAAGTCTCAGGCTTTGATGTCAGCGGTATGGTACTAGGCAGTCTCAGTGTCAAAGGGGAGACATCTGCAATGGTAACAGCATGTTGTTGAACTTGTACATTTCAAGAAGCTACATTGTCCTGAGGGACATTAGGAGCAGGTTGAGACTGTACAGGTTCCATGATGGAGTTTACTTTAGAGGAAACCTTTTCTTTAGAGATAGCAGTGACCACATAAATTGATTTGTCCCAAGTTTTCAGTATTGACTGGCAGTTTTTGAAGTCCATCTTCGTGAACTTTTTGAAGAACTGGCAACTTTGTTGTTCTCCCAGACAGACAGACAGACAGACAGACAGACAGACAGACAGACAGACAGTCAGTCAGTCAGTCAGTCAGTCAGTCAGTCAGTCAGTCAGTCAGTCAGTCAGTCAGTAAAAACACTTGGAGGTCTGATAGTGGGACTTTATCCCACTGTCTGATAGTGGGACTTTATTGGCGCAACTGGTGCACTTCTTGAAAGAGCCTGAAGGGAAAATGAAGACTCGAAGGGATGGAAAGAAAACTGACAGTACTTTATTCTTTTAGAGAACTAAAAACACATGGAAAGAATTAAAACTCACAAAGAAAGGACAAAAGAGAAAGAGAAAAAATCTTGAAGCCATGTAAACAGAAGCTTTGAAATATTGAGATGTTACCTCAGGAGTGGCTGAAGGAAACTGAGGAATTGAGCTGGGTGGGTGGAGGATGCACACTGAGTTAATCATTCCATTCGTCACCATTAATGCTTGCTCAAGAGCAAACTGAACTTTTATTAAAGATTATCTAACAATAAAATATAAGATCACTATTATTTGGTGAAGACATCTTGCTCCTTTATGGCCCACGATTATGATATTCCCCTGTCCTGTTTGATCTCCATTAAAAACAGCGAAGATTGCATTCATTCATGAAAGCCTCAACATACTTAAAATCCATGGCAGATTTCTCAAAATTCCATTTTGGTACAGACCGTCCCCATGTCAGAGAGCAGTCCCTGAAACCCTGCCATTAGATATAACCTTTAATTAGCTCTTGTGAGCCCCGCCGGCTCTGGCTGGGACCATACCCATCTCCATAAAATCGACATTGTCCAGCTTACGCAGGAATGGTTTATTGAAACTGGGAAGGGGGAACAACTACTTCGCGAGTTAATGTCTCTCATGAACCCAGTTGCAGAAGCAACATTAAGTTCACTCACCCCTGCTCAGTCTCTGTTTGCTTTGAACCCCTAGTTAGCTTCACCGGTGAGTCTCTTGTGTCATTCAGTGGTGACCACCATGAGTCCCAAAGGAGCAATAACTTCTTCAATGAGGGCAAGGTTTTGGGCTTGCCGCCGCCAGAGGCGAGAGTGAAAGCAGTGTAGTGGCTGGAAGAGTTGTTGGCATATCTTTTGCCTCTTCCTTCTTCATTGTCATTGTGTCAGAGCAGGTCCCTGTTGGTCTGGCTTAGTCTGACGTTGGTGATCTAGAATAGCCCTTCTCTCTCTCTCTCTCTCTCTCTCTCTCTCTCTCTCTCTCTCTCTCTCTCTCTCTCTCACACACACACACACACACACACACACACACACACACACACACACACAGACACAGACACAGACACAGACACAGACACAGACAGACATACACACACACACCTTTTTTTTTGCCACAGCCTTTTAAGGAACTCTTCTCAGGTTCCTGTTAAACCAGGGATATACCCCAAATAGCTGTTCTTTTTTTTTAAACAAGCATATAGCGTCAGAGGTGAGGGGTGATGTGCAGTTTATTCTTAAATTGTTCTTCCCCAAATAAAAAAGGTATAAATAAATGCATACACAGATTTGAAGCACAGAAAAACATGCAGTAATCCATTCAGCTAAAAAGGGGGATTTAGGTTCTTCTGTTTTAATGTTATGCAGAGGTATGTGATCATTTCTGCATTCTCAGGTAAAATCAATCCATTTAATTTTTGGTAATGTATTTTATTACTGCCAAAATATCTTTCTAGTCTGCACAATCTCTGGTCATCCTTACAATCATATGGTGATAAGGACAAGCAGTACTTGGCAAAATGTTGTACATGGAAGGCCAATTTGTAAAAGTAATTTATAAGATCCAGAAGAAAAAGTAGGGTGTGCATAATTAGTTTATTTTATCACGATGCTTTTCAAGTTTAAGAATGCTACTCGTTACAAGATATGCTGTGTAAACCCTGGGTTTATTTGTTCATTTTATCTATGAATATATTTATATAAACTGTTCACATCTTAATGCATGCCAGGTATGATTCAAGTTTTTAAAATAAGAGAAACAACCCAGAGGACAGTTTCTAAAGCATAATACATTTGGAAAATTTAACTTATATGAGAAATTGATTGCTTGGTCCTATGGTTTTCTTATGAAATGTTCTTTTCAACTCGTGGAGGACTGTGAGGTTAACAACCTCCCACTTCCTGAGATTTCAGGACAAAGACTTGGGGTGAGACCTTGTGAAGTCACAAGAGCAGGGACAGAACACACAAGGCTTGTGGAGAGGTGGCAGGACTGCTTCAGTCAGCTGATTATGCAAAGAAGCATGAGGGCAATCCAGGTACAAGCCAGCTAACTAGGTGATATGGGCACTTAGGGCCAGGAGAGAAAAGCTGAGCTGGCATCACAGTGTCAGTACCATCTGCATTGATTGCTACCGTGCTAACTAGGTCTCACACCCTGAACATCCTTATCTACAAGTCACATGAGATGTGGAGAGTTTCCTTAGGCCTTCTGGTGATTTGGGGGCTTATGGAACAATCATTAGCAGCCCAGAGAGAGTTCTCCCCCACCATTGAGACTTGCACTGCTGCTCTCAGGGTTTCTGCAAAAAGAAAGCTCACAAATGCAACACTGCCTCTGTACTCCTTGCACTCCTTCAAATAGCACAGTGAGACCCAATGTTGTACAAGCACAACACAAATACAATAAACTTGGACCTCTAGGCCTAGCTGGAAAAAGGAGATGAACAACCAGGCTTTAAAATAACCTTACCCAAATGTCAAGGTTTTTCCTAGGGCGGTACCATGTGTGATGAGATTTTGTCTTCCTGCCTGGAGAGTTAGCATGCCAAGACTTGGGAACCCTAGAGCCAGGGTCCCCAACCCCCGGCCCGTGGCTCTGGCCTTGGCGGGACTGGGCCATGGAGACAGATCTCCCGCCCCTTGCATGCAGGCCCCCTGCATGCATGCATGCATGCCCCCCACGTACACGCATGGATACACACATGCCCTGCTCAGGCACACATGGACACATGCACACACCCCACATGCCTACATGGATGCCCCACCCAGCCACCCACACACGGATGCCCCGCTCATGCCCGCATGCACAAGTGCCCCACCCATCACACACGGGCACCGCCTCCCACCCCCCTGCTAAACCGGTCTGTGGTTCGGAAAAGGTTGGGGGCCACTACCCTAGAGGATGTCATGCAGTTTTCATGACTGAGTGCAGATTTAAAAACAGGTCTCACTTGTCTTAGTCCAGTATTCACCACTTTAGTGGTGGACTAAGATTCACTTGTCTTAGTCCACCACTTTACCACTTCGGTTGGGCCTATTCCAATATGATGTTCACATTGTTGGAGAGGGTGTCAGCTCTGAATTAGAAGTCCACACAACTTTACTTCCCAATGGGGGAATGTTTCTGTAGTAGTACAAGGGTTTTTTGTTTGTTTTTTGAGCAGACAGTGGATAACCTGGTGTTATATTAGATCCTAATCAATAACTCAACGGTAATTCAAAGCTGCAGATTCACAAACTTTGTTATGATTATTAATCATTGTGCCAACAACTTGCCTCGGCTATCCAAGAACATGATTTCAGCATTCAGGATTTACAGCAGCAATCCAAAAGCCCAATTAAACTCGATCAAGATTAAATACCAACAAAATGATGTACTTTAAACATTATATGTTATAACTATTTTAGTTTACATTACACGAGATAATGACTAAAACAATGTTACCAACACACAGTTCATTCTTACTTTCTTAGATTGCAACATTAATACTGAGATTGCAACATTTCAGATAAAAAAAAATATGAAAGATAAACTTGCTTCACCTTTCCATGTGAATTATCCTAGATAAGAAAGGACAATTATTAACATCCTACCAAGGATGATATAGGCAGGGTCCACTAGCATAATTCTGCTGAATATTCAGTTTCCCCACTGCCTTCTGCAACTCCTTCAGCTCAGTGAAAACTTGCTTTGGAAGGCCAGGAAAATCCCTGGAGCTTTTGATTTTTAAAATGTGCCCATGGAAGAGGGAGTGAAGGACTACAGTTGAAAGAACAGTCAAGATCCCACAGGGGCTCAGTAGCAAAATACAGTGGTGCCTCGCACAACAAGTGCACCGTAGAACGACGAATCCGCACAACGGGGCCGTTCTAGTGATCGCAAATGTGATCGCACACTGATGGCCCCTATGGCTCAAAATCGCAGAGAGAAGGTCGATAAGCGCTTCAAAATGGCCGCACACAGCATTTTCGCGCCCTCGTTAAGCGAGGGAAGGGCGCGAAAATGGCTGCCAGCCATCAGAGAAACATCGCTGTATGGTGAGTAAAGCTGCTATTGGAACGCATTAAACTAAGCTTAATGTGTTCCAATGGCTTTTTTTGATCCGTACAGCGATGTTTTCACACAGCGAGGGTTAATCCAGAACAGATTAACCTCCCTGTGCGAGGCACCACTGTATACTATCTGATTTTGGCTTAGAGCTGCAGTTCATTTAAATTTTGTACTGAGAACTTTACTGTTCTCCTGCTTAAAAACAATTACCCAAACTGTGCAATTCTGTTTACCACGGCACCAACTGGATTTCCAGTACCAGACAGCAGAAGTTTGACACCCCCCCTGCTGAGGTTAGAGACAGAACTCTGAACTTGAAGGCCCCCTTCCCCTCCAGAATCTCCCACAGCCTTCACCTTTTCACCTTTGGAAGAATCCAAAACTCACCTGGTCCTTGATCTTACGTATGGAGAGAACATCAGTCCTGAAGCTGGCCTAGATAAAAATGGAGGGGGGGGGAGAAAGAACTCAGCTACCTTAGAAGAATAACAACTGGTAGTTGAGAAGAGGAATTCTTTCTTACACTGCCATATATTTCCATGGCTTTCACAACAGCTTTTCTATGAGCATAACATTGAGCGCCCCCTCCTGACAAAATATTTAACTTCCAAAGAAGTAACCAGGCCATTCCTAGCATGTTGGCAAAATCAAAGGGAGAACAAAAACAAGTACACCAGAAAAAAGGCCATACATTGATCTACTACATAGCAAGTACAGTGGTGCCTCGCTAGACGATGATAATCCATTCCACTGAAATCGCTGTTTAGTGAAATCATTGTCTAGTGAAAAGCATTTCCCCATTGGAATGCATTGAAACCTGTTTAATGCATTCCAATGGGGAAGAATCGTCGTTGTCTAGCGAAGATCGGCCATAGGAAAGCCGCTTTGCGAACCGTGATGAGCTGTTTAAATCGCTGTATTGCGAAGCTTAGGTCCCGAAAACAACTGTTTTACGAGCACGGAGGGAGCTGTCAAAATTGTCTAGCGAAAATCGGTTTGTGAAGCAGGGACCAAACATTGTCCAGCGAAATTTCCCCATAGGAATCACTGTTTTGCGAATCACTATAGTGATCGCAAAAAGTCAATGTGTAGCAAAAAAAAAAAAACCCTGTCATGTGGTGAGGCACCACTGTAATGATTTCCCCCACTGCAGGAGCATAATAGCCACAGGCTTGTGAGTAGGTGGGGGTATGTGCCATGTCAGGTAAGTGGACATATGGACTGTTTATGAATGCAGAGCATCACATTTTATTTCATAGTGGCAGGATAAGGAAGGAAAATATCACACAGATCAGCAGCCATTCCCTGTTTCACTTTATGTTTGCGACTGATTCAGATTAAAAATACACACAGAGATCAATCCATCCTCCTTTCAAATCTGAGAATCCAGGATCTTTAGTATATAATATTTGAAAGTGGACTCTAGCAGTTGCTGTATTAGGTGAGTATTTGAAGAAGTCATTGTCCAAAAATAACTTTCTCAGCCCTTTGCTGAATCTGTGACTCTAATCCCTCAGATCAGGGATGGGGAATGTGTGCCCCTCCCTCAAATGTTGATGGTGCAAACTCATCACTTGGGAGGAGATAAATGTGCTTCCAGCAAAGAGACACATTGATGGTGGTTCTCTTCTCCCTTTTTGCCCAAGGGTAAGCAGTACAGTAGCATTTGCATGAAACACATCTTACTTAATCTTACCCTCATCATTCCATCTATCATGCCAGAAGCAATACTTGATAAGGTTCCCTGGGATATGATACATGTGCTTACAATGCTTTGAGTACCTTCAGTTTTTCCATCTCAGCCCTAGATCATCAAGAAACATCCCCTCTTGGTCTCTTGTCCATCTGCCACAATGGCATGACTACCTCAGTCCCAGTGGCTTATCTATTGAACTGCCTTTTATGCTTCTAAAATTATCATTAAAGGTTAATTGGGGGGAAAAAAGAGCGTACATTCTTGTGTTCCAGGATGGCCTGCAAATGCAGTCCATGAAAGAAGATTTATTGGTACCACATTTGAAGGTTACCAATAAGGACCGTAGTGGTGGTGTGGTCTCAGAATGAACCAGGTTGCATATGTAATAATAAAGACTGCAGGTAAACATAGGATTTTTCTTGTGTAACTTTAAAAGCAAAGCAAAAAGCAAAGCGTGCTGCTTATATACCGCCCCATAGCACTTCAAGCAGTCTCTGGGCAGTTGACAAGTTAATTATGCAGGCGACACATTCCCCCCCCCCCCAGCGAGCTGGGTATTCATTTTACTGACCTTGGAAGGATAGAAGGTTGAGTCAACCTTGAGCCATTTACCTGGGATTGAACCCCAGGTGGTGAGCACAGCTTTAGCTGTAGTACAGCAGTTTAACCACTGTGCCATGAGGCTCTCTTTAATGGGTTGTTTGTCACTATTCAACATCCTGGCAAGGATTATATGGCCAGATCCTAATCTGGATTGAAATATGAAAAGGAAGACAACCTTAAGGTTACTGGAAGGTCTTCCAAGTAAGGGGATAGAAAGCAGGTAGAATGATACTTTCCACTTGACCTGGATTTAGACTTGATGTCAGCTGCTGAATTTTACAGGCATTTTCAGCAGCTTGCATTCTTAATTGTTTTCTAAATCTTTCCAATTAAATTGGGAAGGTATGTGAAGTATTTCTACAACCATATGCTTTGTTGTAATTGCTGCACACAGAAAGGGGAGTGGGAAGTTCATACATAACTTTGTCTTCATTAAACTTTTAGGATAATGCCTAATGTTTACAACAAATGCTCTATTCAATAAAGAGAAAAGTGCTGAGAACCCTTGTGAATTTTTAATCTGAAAGTAATCACAATTATTTGAAAGCCTAATACACTCATAAAATATTTAAGCTGCGTTCTTCTAACTGTAACTGAAATTAAGTAGGCTTTTCTAATGGGGCTGTACGGATAGCATGGCCCTGTGGCTCTGGCTTGTAAATATAGGAGTACATTGTAAATATACTGTAGGTCCACATTATGGTTCTCACTGGTAACATTCAAATGAAGAGCCATTGTCTTTCAAAAACTGCATCTGTTTTCTGGAGAGAAAAGCCTGAAAGAGCTGGTAGCAGTATCTAGAAGAAAATTTCCACGGTTAATTATGTTTCCACAGCTAATAAACTCAAGGGAAAGTGGAAGAGCTGAGGATATTCAACCTTACAGAACATCTGTTGTATGAGGCTGAAGACTAGCAATTAATTTTCTTCTAACTAGAAACCAACAGCTCTAAAACAACAAAGGGGAAGATTTTTGTTAAATGGATCAACTGAAGGGTAGTTGGCCAACTACAGAACCCTGGGACATGACGAATTTGTGCTCCGACTAAACCTGTTCAGAGATTAATGACTCTATCAAAATAGGTTTCCTCATGAAAGGTTGGACTGAATGAGAAATAAAATTAACTAGAGTGCCCAGTGTGCTGAAAGGACTGGTTATGATTAATCCCCTTCTGGAAATGTCTCCAGAAGGAAGTGTTGAAATTCATCCTAGATCGGGCACCTAAGATATGTGATGGACTTCCCTTATCAGGAAGTCTGACAGTCCATCAACATTGCCCTTCTTGTAAAGGAAAAGTGCAATAAATTCTGTGGTGGAAATAGTGAAAAATGTTTCCTTGCCTAAATGACTCCTATCAATCAAATACAGGGCAAGGTGGCTAGTGCACATTTTTTTACCAGTTAAGATTTATTTCTTCTTTTTCTCCACTGTGTTGGCAGCCATCATGAATCTTGAGAGGATGAGAGGATTGGTCTAAGATGACAAGAATAAAATGAAAGGATGCTGAGGGTGAGCATATAGAGGAAGATGTATATTTTTGGAGGCAGTTCAAGTGCAGGCATAATCCATGTTTTCAACTGCAGGCCAATAAAAGTACTGTACTCAGAAACAAAATGTTCTTTTTTCCCCCTCAGTGAAGTTCATGGTTAGAAATTGCTTATTCACTGCAAACTGCTTCTTTGAAGGAAAAGAAAAGCTATGTATTTTAAAATGGATTGCTAGTGGTCCTTTAGCTGAATCTGCGTAATAATTTACAAGAGTAGCTTGCCCTGAACTGTGTTGTAGAATGCTATGGACGCCTACTAACTCACCCATTTTAGGACACCTTTCGAGGGAAGAAAAGGTTTGTGGACAACAAACCCCTTTCCATTCATGTCCTGTTGTCACACCAGTGCAAAGGATGCCAGCACCTGTGCAGCACACCAGCTAAAATTGGTTTCTAATTGGATTTAACCTTCTCTGTGAGTCCCCTACCAAAACAAGACATGATGATAGGGATTTTTTGCATGTATCCATGGTGTGATCCATTAGAGCAGTGGTTCCCAACCTTGCGTCCCTGTATGTTCTTGGACTAAAACTCCCAGAAGCCTTCACCACTAGCTGTGCTGGCCAGGATTTCAGGGAGTTGTAGTCTAAGAACTTCTGGGGACCCAAGGTTGGGAACCAATGCATTAGGGGGACAAAATGGCTCAGTCTACCTACACAGACTCATGAAATTGATTCTCTTCTCAGAAATGCCACTTGGCAATGATCTTGCGTTTGATAAAATGAAGCTTACACCTCACAATCTTGAGTTGTGGAGGCAAACAAACAGGTGAGATTTTGCCAAGCCTGTCCTATCCTATTCTGCTCAAAAGGATGAGAATGGGAGCAACATGGGAAGGAGGTACTGTAGAATAGGTGTGTCCGTATCCTTCCAGCTGAGATAAACTGCTACTCCATCATCTCTCACCACTGATCAGACTAACTGGAAATTATAGGAATGAAAGTTGAACAGCATCTGGAGAGGTACTTAAGCACTGCTTTAATTAATGCTTATTCATGGAAGCAGAATTTTTGAACATCTGAAGCATGGAACAGAGAATCGATGCATATTACCCATGAAGTGCAATTACTATTATGTGTGTGTGTTTTCTATGCTGTAAAGTCAGACTAATAGGGCTTCCAAAGTAAATGAGATATTTATGGAATAGTTTTACCAGTCCCTCTCCCTCCGTGAGTATCCATGGCCAAGTGGGGATTTGAACCCTGCTCTCCAGAATCCTGGAGTTATGTTCTTCTTGCCACAAAGTCCAGTAGCTGAGTGGACACTTCTAAGTCAAGACACTAGAAATTAGTACCCAAATTTCCTCTGCACTCAGAATGCAACAAATGCTTGAATCCGATGTTATATATTTATTTATTTTTTTAAAAAAGAAAGAATAATAAAAAAGGATCAAATTGTTGTAAAAAGCAAAAAGGTGAAAGTTACTCAAAAGCTTCTTAGTAAAATAGAACCAAATTACAAGTTACAAAATCAATCTTGGGTCTTTTTAAAGAGCATACATACACTTAGGAAAACAAAAAGGTTCTCATTAACCTAGCTCTTACTCACTCCTGACCTGTGCCATTACTTGAATGTGGTCTACTCTCGTGTAAGCATACCTGTTCCAAAGAGACAGCGTTTACCCCTGATGTGAGGATGCTGCCTTCTCCTTCTTGTCTTGCATTTCTCAGGCTCCTTTGTACAGAACAAACCCCGGTGTTACAGATGCCTTGAGTACCTGCCATTGCCGCTAACCCTTTGAAGTGTCTCCCAGGCTAGCTATCTTAATGGGGATTAATCCCTTAGTACTGATTGCCATACTCTCAGGCAGGCAGGAACTTCTTTAGAGGGGTCTAACATAGATATCAAAAGCTGCTTTGAACTAGTCCTTAGATAAACAAACATAGACAACTCCTTTGAAATAAATGCTGGCAATCCCAGTGACAGAGAGCAATTCAAATGTTTACTTTCTTCAGTTTGGTTTTTCCAGGCCACATTAGGATTTCTTCCAGCACACATGATGACTTCCTGCACACACACCCCAACACCATTAAACAGTCTACATGTAGACTTTGAAGAGTATATGGAAACCTCAGCTGATCCAACATTGCATAGCCAGACTGCTGACCAGAGCCAGTCACAAGAAACATAATACCCCCCTTTCAACAACTGCACTGGCTACAGATCCATTTCTGGGTGCAATTCAAAGTGCTGGTAATGAAGTCTTATACATCTTGCCTCCAGGCTATCAGAAAGACCATACAGTATTCTCCCATGCAAGCCTGCCCAGGCTTTAAGAGCTGCTGGAGGGGCATTTCTCATGGTCCCGCCACCTTCAGAAGCCTATTTGATAGGGATGCCCCCTTTTGGCTTGTTCACATTAACAGGCCGTACAAGGAAATAGGAAGAAAGCCTTGTTTCCAGCTCTGTTCTGGGCCTGTAGGGGCACAGTTAAAAGGGAACTACCTAATAATTTGTAAACAAGAGGTTCCTCTTCTCATTATCCTCAGCTTTTTCTTTAAAAGGAAACTTTTACCGATGGAGAGAGACTTTGCTTGCTGTTCCTATGAGTGTGTACTGGTGCTGTGGCTTTTCTGCATTGGTTCAAGCAATCACACCACCTGAAACTATGTGAACAGATCCATTTTTTTTTTAAAAAAAGCAGGAGCCTCTGTGGCAGATGCAGAAACTACAAACTGTGGGTTAAAAACTCTGGAATCATTCACACTTCTTTTTGCATCATGTGGTCAATGGGAAAAAAATACAAATCGGCCCATCCCAACTTGTGAGCCAACTTGGATATCTTAATTGAGAGAAGGTGGCATACAAATGAAATGAATGAATGAAATTGTCTTTTTTTCATCTGCATCTGTGGACCAAGATAGAAGCCATTTTGGACTGAAGCCATGCTCAACTGCCTACAAAAAAAGTTATCTTCTACACACACACATCTTAGCATCTGGTTTATCAATTTTTCCTCTGCTTAAGAAACGTCACTGGTTTTATGTGGGCTCATTACTTGGAACCCATCATACGGTATCTTGCAACTTATTTAAGGATTTCAGTCTGCCATTTTGGAGTCACGCAATTAAGTAGCGGTCTTTAAGCATCATGGCAAAAGCCAACAACCATATAAATTACGTTCTATACTGTGCCCAGCATTTTACATTTTGCAAACTGGTTTCTTTTTAAAATGCTTTTGAGTTCCAGCACACATGCTGCTGTATGCCATTGGCAAATTAGCAAGCCATTGTGCTTCTGAATTGTACATATGAAGAATTCCAAGCATGTGGGAATCATAATTTATTGCTAGGCACCGAGTCAATAGGCAATGAAGGAGAAAGCTTAATCCAGCCTAAAAATCAATTGCTGAATTCTCTGCTGGAGCTGCCTTGCCTGTGCTTTATTCTGATAAATGGACTCTGCAGCTGTCCTGTCAGAAAGTGGGGTAAAAGCACACGTTTCTCAATGTGCTAACCCAGGCATGTTGGAGGAAAAAAGACGGCAAGCAGATCAGAAGAGAACTACAGTGCCAGTGATGCTGTGATTGCTAAATCACTTTCTCATTTAAATTGACGAAGCAATCACAATCCTGGAAATGTATAGTATTCTACATTTTATACTGAGATGCTGTATTTTCATATTGGAAGTGTAAAATTTAAACCAGATTCTTAGCACATTTTAAATAGCTAATTTACGTTGGCTCCAGAACTGGCCATTCATCATTATAATGAAGGTAGATTAGGGTTGTGCCTACTGTTTTGGTCCCTAACAAATGAAAACCAAAAGCTTTTCACTGGATTCACTAGTCTCTAAAAAATCTGGAAATGAACTTCTGGAAGGGCATGTTCTTTTTACAGATGGTGATTCAGGGTAAGAATTAACACCCCGTCACACAATTCATAATGTCCAACCTTTGGTTCCATAGTTATTCTTCGCCATAAAGGGATAGGAAAATGAAACAATGCATGGTTCAAGCATTACTTAGGATCACAATGTAAGATCTGTGATAATTTTGCTTTGTAAAGGGTTGGTTGTTCTTCCTGTGTATGCCATGCACACAAGCATATCTTGAGCCTGCTGTGTTCCACAATCTTACAGCACCCCCCCTTCTTTTCCTGTAGCAATTTGGATTGATTGATGTGCAGCAGTAAGAGAGGTTAGAGCTGTCCCTACCCACTCCATGCTTGTCTTTGCATACATGGAGATTGGGATGTTCATAAACATGGTTTAATGATTTTTATTTAGCCATTAATACATGCAGAAATGCAAGCCATAGGGTGGCAGAAATTTTCAGCAAGTTGTTCTTACACTAAAAATCAACATACACCTCCAAACTATAGAATTGGTAGAGAAAATGGCCTATGCAACTTTGCTAGACATCACTGCCTGCAACTGGTACACTTTATTGCCAACTCCTTCAATAGTCTCTCAGAAGCTTCATGTTAGCTTCTCCTATCTGACTGTTGACTGGTAGGATTTACCACATCTGGGCCATAGCAAGGCTGGAGAAGACTGTTCTAAAGCTAGGCAGTTAACAACCCATACTGCTGAATCTCTTCTTTTCACCTACGTCTGGTGACATATATGCCATTTACTCACTCTTGGTAGACTCTCTAGACTGTTTAACAGCATACAATTTGAACAATTCATGTTAAAATTAACATTAAAACATAATTAGACTATGTTACTGGTTATGTCATGAAGAATAAAGGACATTCCTATCTGTTATATTGTGCTTGAAATGTAACTATCTACCGTATTTTTCGCACCATAAGACGCACTTTTCCCCCACAAAACAGGGGGGTGGAAAGTCTGTGTGTCTTATGGAGCGAAGAAAAAGGATTATATTTTCCTGTTTTCTTCTCCTAAAAAATTGGTGCGTCTTATGGAAAGATGCGTCTTATGGAGCGAAAAATACATCCTTGGTACAAATGAAGAATTAAATATAACACGGTTCTCTGTAATAAGTTAACTTACTACTTCTAATCTTTATTCATATCTGCAAGTGCTTACCCTCAGGGTGATATAGGATGTGGTTCTTAGGTTCTGCTTTAAAGTTGTTCTAGAATCTACCACTGCATATCATGAAACCTACATGTTAAAAAATGAGTATTAGGTCCCCATCTGCCATTTGATAAACAGAAGGGCTTGTTTCAGTTGCACAGAGGATGCCAGTGAGGGTTTCTGCATGGATAACCTTTTGCAGGTTCCTCCTTCCCCTTATGAAAAAAAAATTGCTACAGAGGGTCAACGGAAGCTCCAGAACAGTTCAGGAATGTGGTGCTGGAAATAGAAGGAAAATTGAAAATATTACCTTCACCCCCTAAAGTGCCCCATAGTGGAATTCCACTCAAAGGAAGCAGTAGCACCCAATGTTCACGATGAATGCTTACGGTTATGAAGCATAGTTGGTTAATAAAAGTTTTGTTTCATTTTCTGTAAGTTGAATAAATGTGAGGACAAACAGTTAAGCAATATTGTATCATCATACAATTTCTGTTTAATGACAGAATAAGCAAGAGAGGGATAAAGTGAGGTAATTTGCCACAAAGCCCACCAGGTGGCAATGTTCTTTATCTTAAGCTATATCAAGTCACACACCAAATCAGGGAACCTGGAGTTTGTCCCTTAGCTTTCAAATGTGCACAGAACTGAATAGGGCTCTACTGAAGGTTAAATGCTTTTAACCAACATTTTCAGCAGCACGGAAAAGCATTCCTACATTTGGATTCTTATTATTTTTGCAACTGTGCCAAAAGGAAAGGCAAGAGTTTCTCTATCCAGGGTTCCATGAAGTGAATTTGTTTGTTCTCAGTGACATTAGCAGAAATCTAGCCACATTCAGCTTTTATTTAGTGCAGTGTTTTCCATATGTCCTTGGACTGCAACTCCCAGAAGCCTTCACCACTAGCTGTGCTGGACAGGGTTTCTGGGAGTTGCAGTTCAAGAACTTCTTGGGACCCAAGCTTGAGAATCACTCGTCTAGTGCAATGGTTCTTTACCTTTGTTACTCGGATGTTTTTGAACTGCAACTCCCAGAAACCCCAGACAGCACAGCTTCTGGGAGTTGCAGTCCAAAACTCCTGAGTAACCCAAGGTTAAGAACCAGTGGTCTAGTGGATTGATGATAAATCATTTATGGTGTGTTCCTTTGATTGGGGGATCAATGATGTGACTGATCCAAGAGACAACGCTTTCACTTTGTTGACTTTATCTCCCTTCAGTGACATCATACAAGGAAATACAATTGAGCAAGATGGTGTTTTGATGTTAAACGACAATTCTTCAGGAATAACGAAGCTGTAGCCTTTCAGTTGTTGCGGATTTTGAACTCCCACAGTCCTACAAAGCACTGCTTATGGTCAGGCATGACAGGAATCTCTTATTTCTCTACTACATGATACTCAGGATTCACATTAGATCACCTGTTGTCACACAACCCCAGCTCCTCTATATGTTCTCCCTAACAAACAGATTTGCCTTCAGGCATGACAATTTCTCTTGTCTCCACTTCCACTGCCACCAGAGGAAATCCTTCCTCAATTACCAATTAGGACCACAGAATCAGTTGTGTCAAATATAACGTTGTTTATTAACAGATTAACATATTTAAGACTCAAGGAAATCATAGATGGTATTGTATTTGATATTCATTAAACTTCATTAAACTTGGAAATATGCTGGTTACTTTGTATTTAGTTTCAATCACTTTAAAATAATTTATTTATTATAGTTTTCATTGCATTCAGTTCTCTTATGTTTCTTTCCAAAGCAATTCTTCCAATTACCTAACTCATTCCCTAACTCCTAACTAACTGTCCTGTATCATCACTAACTGAAACCCCTAACTGCTGTCCAACCAAAACTCTTAACTGCTTTTAACTGTCCTCCATTCTCTTCTTATATTCCTTGGTTCCGCCCTCCTGCACAACCATTGGCTACTGAATCAGTGTTCCATTGTGATGGACAGGTGTGGTTTCTGGCCTGTCCGTCACACTTGTGAATGCTTGAAAAAGAGGATAAGGCAATGGGGAAGAAAAAATGACAGCAATGCAGCAGCAGACAAAGCAAATGGTGGCAGTTAATATGAGTGAGAAAGACACGGGGTTTCAGAATGGGGAGGCTGTATTTCTAGGAAGTGTTTCAGCTCTTTTCAAGCATGACTTCCATCCCCAAATATCATAACATGGGAACATCTAGCACTATCCCCCTAAAATGTATTATGAAGCATTCTGTCCTACTGTGGCTTTGTATTTCTGTATTATTGAGCAACACAGAAACAGAAGCTGTGCATGAACCATGTGTACAAAAAGAGAACGAGCGCATTCTGTTCATTTCATGTTTTCTTTATTGCATGATTGATACAAAATCCAGTTTCTAACAGAAAAATTCATCTTGAAATTCTAAAAAAGTGTATGTGCACGTGCACGCACACACACACACATGGATTCACCATCAAAAATATTTGATGAATTGCTGGGTCACATTGCTACCAACTTATACTACATGCATCAACACTGTTGTGTTTTCTATTAAAACCATGACTCCCTATTTCCAATATTTATCGAACAGAATTATAGCCCACATACATTAGCAACATTTTATAAGGATGCAAAGTGACCCTTCTGTGAACTCTTCCTGCATTTATTCCATTTTTGCAAACTGCAGTTCCATGAACAAGTATAATAAGGTTATTCTAATCATTTTGTTATCTATTATCTTCGATTATTATGGTTCTTCGGGGATAGACATCAATATCCACAAATATATAACGATATTCATATTTTCCACTGTCAGGGTTCTGTTTAAAAAAAGTTAGAATGGGTGAAATCAGGGTTTTTTTTGCATGCAATAATTTGAATATTAAATCTTGGATCTATGTAGATCAGGAAAGCTCTTGTACCTCTTTCACTTCTAGATGAACCGTCCCTTGTTTTCCTTTTTCTGAGCCCTCAATATAGAACTTCAGGCGCATGTATTTCAGCCCATCTTTTATGTACTCAATGTGGCTAAAGTAAAATAAAACAGGAAGAGGTTTTGAAAGCTGTGAATCTTACAAAGACAAGTACAATACTACAGTTGTGACACCCACACTTGCATGTACAATGTTCAGTGGCCATACTAGCTGAGAGATTCTAACTCTAACAAGTAACTTTTGCAAGCTCTGCTGGACAGGAAATAACTCAGATCTGTGCACACAGTGGTTTGATGAACTATATACATCTCTTAGGTTTTTACATGAACTTTACACATTTTTGCTGCGGATTGCTTGCTTACTTTATAAAGTTCCATACTCATGTTTATATCTGACCTACACCTGTCTGAAGCCTTTGGCTGACTTATCCACAAACAAATTATTAGGGTCTTTGTTGATTTACATCAGATCCTACACTAGGAGTCAATGTGCATCTCACTGAATTAATGCACCGGACACAACAGGATTGCAATCAAATGCCTCATTTTAATTCAGTATTTCTTCAAGTTTTTTTTTAGCTCTGAGCCCCTTCTAAATTCACCTGATCTTCTGAGTTCCCAGCTTGTCCATTGTTATCATACTGGCAGACGAGATGAAAAAAAATTGTGCACAGCTGTACTTGTGTTGTGTATTACGTTCTTGATTGAAATATGAATTCAGTGCCAATATCAGAACTAGAACCCAGTATTTTCAGACTCCCCCTCAAAAGACAGCAAAACTGGGACATAACTCCTGTGGTCAGATGCTCCCATGCTCTCTCCCTCTGAAGCCTTGATGGTTAGCATAGCAGAGTGGTTGGTGGCACTTTCACTGCTAGGAGAAGAGTGTCTAAAGGTAACTCTCTACCTTCAGTACAGCACCTGATTTGGAAGCATCTCGAGCCTTTTGGAGGAGGGCCAAACACTCACTATTTTAGAGTCATTATTTTAACTCCTTAAATAAACTCAGCACGTATTTTCATAAACTGTGAGGGCTGCTTCACAGTTCTGTCTTGTGGCATGTCCACTTTCTGTGTTTCAGTGATGGCAGCATTGTTTTTCAATGGACAGGACTGGCAAATGGTTCCTGCTACCATATATTTAAACAATGAAAATGCCACTAGTTTCTTGGCAAGTGCACTTGCAAAGGATAATGTTGGGTTATGATCTCAGATTCTGGCCATTTACCTAGGCCTCAAGCTATTTTCTCTACTACCATCTTCTGCTTGAAGAGATGGTAAGACAAGTGAATTCAACAAATGTCAAGGAATATAAATAACTTAATCAGCAAATTCATAAGTAGTGTTCAGGGGGGGAAAAACTGGGACCTCTGGAAGAAATTCATCAATAGGTACCTGACCAGTTGTCTTCTCCCACGACGAGTTGCTTCACCATAACCTTTGATGGGTTCTCCAAAAAACCCTATTACCTAATTAGTAAAGACAAGAGTTAATGTTTACTGGCCCATCTTCTACTGAGCTCCAGGTGAGCTGTTTTCTTGATACCGTGAATAATGCTTCCTCGACAGCATGCCTACAATTATTTCCTTTGAAATAAGCTGCAGCAGAGAATGCTGGACACAATCTACAGTGCTCTGTCATTTTACCAAGAGCAACAGTGAGGTCCATCTGGGGTAACTAGTACCCCACCATGTGGACACCCACTCTCACATCACACATACCAGAATCCTCTGAAAAATGCTGAGGGTCTGTGGTGGCAGATTCCTGACTGTCTAGTTGATATGGGAAGGTTTCTCCCAAATGCAAAATGTTTGAGGGAAAAAACACGGTGGTATATAATTTGGGTAATTTAGTCTTCGTAACATAGCTTTAAAAACATCTCTTGCTCCTTACCAGAGCCTACATCTAACTCTAACGCTCTCTGATAATCTATGACAACAGAAAACCAAGTTAGCCATACATACTGGCAATAAAAACTATTCCAAAATCCATATTAGTGCATTGAGTGAATCAAAAATGTGTAGACGCATTGGAGCTCCAGATTTCTAATTTCAAACATGAAGATATTAAAACCATGTTGCAAGGAGGTGAGAGTTTGGGGCTGGCTTGATAATGAAATCATTGTATCTGCATAATGTGGCTTTACACAGTGGCTGGAAGGAGTGACCCTTAAAAGATGAAACAGGAAATGAAGGGCCTACAAGTGTCCAAAAAAGCTTTAGCATACCACCAAGCAAGCTCCAAATGTCTCTGGGATTACTCTGGGTGCAAAACAGGCTTGGAAATGTGAAACGGCCTTTAAATGGTCAACCACATTCCTTGGAGACTTGTGGTGATGGTCAACTACCTCTACAGACATGATTTTTTTCAATTTGTTTTGAGGGGAAAACAACCTTTTTATTGTGTGTTGTGAAATTCCCTTCCCCCTGATGGGTTGTTGGGTGGGGCTCCAGGGGACACAAAAAACACCCAGGAGGAGGGGTACATGGCCCTGACCCATAAAGTAGCAGGTGATGTGGAAGATTTTAGTTTCACCTTTAAGGAATCCTAGGGGGATGAAATAGGAAAAGCTTGATCCATTTTTGCAAACAGAAAGGCTAGCTGCAAACTCAGAACAATCTCCATTTTACTGATCCTTTTAGAAACCAAAAGCTCTGTAGTCTCTGTCTTAACAAGACTGGATAAACTATCGATACTGAACTAGCTTTTTAAAAAGTCAGTAGAAGTCACATTGGATAGCTTTACACAGTGGCTGGAAGGAGTGACCCTTCAAAGAATGAAGTTCAGCTTCAAGTGGTACAAAAATCCTCTTTCTAACAAAATTCTTTCTCTTGGAGTTACTACTCAGTGTAGTTGCTACCCTCTCACCACCTTCCAGGAAAGATGATATTAATGCCATTTGTCATGAATAGAAGTTGACCGGCCATTTTGATTCACCAGACTTTGTTCACAGCTATGATCTTGCAGAGCACAGCTTTAGTGCTCATGATCTGACAACACACTCAGCAGAACAGTCAGTCAATTCTACAATTAAACCCATTTTCAGCTGTTCCAAATCGGTCCTCTTTTCAAGTTAAAAATGTAAGAGCCAGCAAAAAAGAAAGTTGTAGTGGTTAAGAGGAGAAACAGTAATCAAGATTTCCTTCAAAAGAACAAAAGAAGGGAAATTCTTAACAAAAACAAACCAACCTCAGGGTGAGCTCTGCATTTCTCCAAGGCATCTCCATAAATCTTACTGGGGCTGGAAGAAGAGAACAGTTCCTTGAAAATCACATAGAATAAACCACCTGAAACAGAGGAAACACCAGGTGCAAATAAACCAAGTTTGCCTGCTGGCGGGGCCAACAAATACTGTAAAGAACTTATAACTTAGGAAGGGTTTTTTGTTTGTTTCAACAACCTGTGACGCCGATCCCAACCACCACCACTATTAGGTAGGTGAAATCTCTTCCAGCTTCTTTCACTGAAACAAAACAAATCAGCAGTTATACATCATGTGACAATAAGGCCTATAATGGAGCTTCACAAACAGCCATGCTTGGGCTCCTAAAATGCTGCTTTTAAATGCATAAAAGTTAAGAACACAGTAGCATTTGCCTCAAAAATGACAGGGGAGAACATTGGGATGGTTTTGTACTAGTTCTAATATACATATTGGCAATGTTCCCGCACCAGCTGTAAATTTGACATAGGTTTTCACCAAGTCCCCAAAATCTATCTTTTAATTCCAGGTTTTAATCAGCAGTTTTCTGTGGCTCTTTAGTCTAGACCACTGGTTCTTAACCTTGGGTTACTCAGGAGTTTTGGACTGCAACTCCCAGAAGCCTTCACCACCAGCTGTCCTGACTGGGGTTTCTGGGAGTTGCAGTTCAAAAGCATCCGGGTAACAAAGGTTAAGAACCACTGGTCTAGACTGAAAGATAATACTGATGATGTTCTTATATTTTTTGTTATACTGTAAGTAATGCTATATTTTGTAAAAAAATATTTGAATAAAGCAGAAAAACATATACAGTTTATGAAAATAAATATAATTAAATCTTTCATGAGACATACTAGCAGCTCTTCCATATCTCACTAGCATGCCCCACTGCAGTTTGATAATTATAATGTACACTGTGCCTGTTACAGTTATTTTGACTTCAAACTGTGTTACCTTCCAGCTCAATGGCACTGGGTTGAGTATTTCTACTGATATTTTTTGCTACCATCCTCCTCTCTGCCTTTTACAAGAATTTACTGAAGATGATATGAAAGAGTATATTGTGTACCCAGCTTGCTTTGCTCCTTCTGTTTGATGAGTTTTTCCCCATACAAAATATTTTTTCGCCAGTAACAATAGCAGAATGAATGTGTGTATCCCAGACAATGAAAGAGCCATCATATTACCTTTGAGCCATTGAAACATTGTTGTCCGTTTGACTTAGGGCTGCCATTCTGCTCACACAGTGGCCAACCAGTTACTTATGAGAAATCCATGATCAGAGAGAGTGCAATAGAAAACTCCTGATCAAAAATCTGGCTGGCTGATTGAATATGGTCAATTTCTACCCGTTATCTAGCTCCAACTAAACTGCTCTGAGAATGCTTTTCTTCAGATGAACATAATGTATTTTAATATTTTTAATAATTGTATCTTTTACTGGGAAGAGGAGACATGAAGGCCACTTGCCACTAGCTCTGAAACAGTCAAGACCAAACCGGGCAATACTGCAAAGCTTTCCCCAATAGATACTTGTTTTAATTGTGGGCGTCTCCAAAGCAGGAACTTAAGCAGTTAGTCGTCAGTGACAAAGGTCATCAGCGCCTAGTGAGGAGACTGCCAAACTATACTAGCTACTGTAAACTAGGTTGAAGTCCTCAGTCATAATAAATGGCGTTAAAACAGTCATGTACTCTCCATTGAACCTATCTCACACAGCTGTTATGAGCTTAAAACAAGCACAAACTATATATATTGCCCTGAACTTCTGAGGTGAACAGAAGAACAAAAATGTTCAGAAAGAAGAAATAATTAAGTTTTAGAAACAGTATAAATAACCAGACTGAAAACTGGGACTAGGAAATCTGATCATCTTTGGGGTCCCCTTCTCTGTTAGTTTCCATGCTCAATTCAAATTGCTAGTTATGACTAGAAATGGGGGTATTCATATTTGTTGTTGTTTAGTCGTGTCTGAGTCTTTGTGACCCCATGGACCAGAGCACATCAGGCCCTCAAGTCTTCCACTGCCTCCCAGAGTTGGGTCAAATTCATCTTGGTAGCTTCGATGACACTGTCCATCCATCATGTCCTCTGTCATCCCCTTCTCCTCTTGCCTTCACTCTTTCCCAACATCAGGGTCTTTTCCAGGGAGTCTTCTATTCTCATAAGATGCCCAAAGTATTGAAGCATCAGTTTCAGGATCTGTCCTTCCAGTGAGCACTCAGGGTTGATTTCCTTCAGAATGGATACGTTTGATCTCCTTGCAGTCCAGGGGACTCTAAAGAGTCTCCTCCAGCACCACAATTCTTCAGCGGTTAGCCTTCTTTATGGTCCACCTCACACTTCCATATATCATTACTGGAAAAACCATAGCTTTGGCTATGCAGACCTTTGTCGGCAAGGTAATGTCTCTGCTTTTTAATATGCTGTCTAGGTTTGTCATTGCTTTCCTCCCAAGAAGCAGGCATCTTTTAATTTCGTGGCTGCTGTCACCACCTGCAGTCATCACAGAGCCCAAGAAAGTAAAATCTGTCACTGCCTCCATATCTTCCCCTTCGATTTGCCAGGAGGTGATGGGACCAGTGGCCATTATCTTAGTATTCATATACGAATATCCCCATCTCCAGCCCTTAACAGTTTAGGGCTTTGATACTTGTCCGAATGTTTGAAATCAGCTACCTGTTCTATCCACTCCTCTCAATCCATGTTGCTAAAAGTGGCCACACTGAGGGAGGCCAAAAAGACAAATACAAGGAATTGTCCCATTTTGTTTGTAGCCCCTAGTTTCTGGAACAAAATGTGAACAAAACACCTGTTTTCTCCCTCTGATAGAGGCCTTTTCTGTTTTTTAGATGCCTTTAGCTGCATGTTTGCGCCTGTGTGTTAATCAACTCTATGCTTTGTAGTTAAGCTTTTAGGGGCGTAAGAGGTATACATGGATTTTGAACTACGTGGGGCCCAATGTCCCAACCCCAGTATTATTGGAGAGAGAAGTGTATACTTAGATGACATCATTCAGACGATCAGGTATGTTCATATGGACATAGTTGAAGGACTGCACCACCACTCTTTGGGAGATAACTTTTTTTCCCAGCAAACTACAAATCCCAGGATTCCATAGGGTGAATGAAGTGGTATCATGCAGACATACTTTCTGTCTATGCCCTGAGAAGACTTTTCTTATTCTGCCATATTACTTTAAGTTTGCACTTGTTCTAACTGCTGCTGCTTTTAAATGCTAGTTTTTCCCCTGCCATTGACTAGTTCCATTTCATTTCAAGATGGTCTTGTTTTCAAATCTTTCTTTATAAAACACCCTGGGAACCAATTCAGCTGAAGGGTACTGCAGAAATGTTCCTAATGCACAAACTAGACATTCAGGGGCAGTAAACCGAAGTAACATACAAGAGCTTAACTTTTTTTTTTGCATAACTTCACCTTCAAAGATTTACTGTGGATTTACTGCAATGCATGTTCATCCAAAAGTAAGCACCACTACTGTACCTTCAAAGGGGCTTATTCCCAAGTAGAGCTGTAACAGGCTTGTAGCCTTGATTTCCTCGGTTTGGTTGGCAACCCCCTGGAATTAGTGCTCCTTACCTTTCTGAGCAGGTGACAGAGATGCCCCTCCTTTCTGGCTTCTTTGCACAGACACCTGCGCGCTGCTTTCAGGCTTCCCTGCGCTGAGAGCCCCCGTCTGGATCCAGAGGTTTCGCTTTTGTATTCGCCCACATGCTATCCCAGGGCGCAAGGCAGGGGCGCCCTCGCTGTGGATGGATCCTTTCCCGAGCCTTAGGCGCGCCCAAGTCCTTTGAAGTGCTTTCCGATGGGGTATGATCGGCCAATTCCCGGTGGATCCCAGCAGCTTGTCGCTACACTGAATTCCTCGCACGAAAGAAGAAAGCATTATGAGAAGGACCCCCCGTCTCTTACTACTGTATGTTGCTCCAAATGCACGACCTGGTAATTTACACCGAAATCTCCTGTCGTGTGCAAGGAATCAAGCTCATCCTTCCGTGGTTTAATCTCGATGCAAAAGATTCACAGCTGTAAAAAGAAAAATCATATTAAAGTCTTACCAGAATTAACACCTCCAAAAGGGACACGACCCTTTCACTAACAAATGGTTCCACTTTCCCCCGCCATTTTTTTCCCCAAACGTCTCTGGGAACTGTAGTTGTTCCCGGTTGTTCGCTGGCAATCCGACTTGCTGATAGGCGCTCAGGATAAAGGACTACAACTACCACAATGCAAAGCGTCGTATCTCGCAAAGACGCTCAGGTTACAGTGTTGGACTCTGCTTCCAATTTCATGGCTTTCAGTTTATTTGTTAAAAGCGATGAGCCTCCAAAAATAAGCGCGCACTTTGCTTAGGATGGCATTGCTCGAAATAATTAATTGTATTAAAACATGTAGGTTTTGTAAAGCTAAAAATGTCTTTTAAGTGGGCAGTTGTTATACCAAATCTCACACGGTAGGAACAAATAGTACTTAAAGATTTAGCCAGCAGTGACTGCTAAATTTATAAGCCACCCCAACTGATAAGTCACATGGAACAATAATGTCATTTTTATAGTTGGCCCAACACATTTTGCTACCTGAAGCAGAGCAGCACCTCCTATCTCAAAGTGCATAGTATTCAAGGCAACCCGGTTTATTTTGGCAGATGGGGTAGAAAATGCCTGAAGCATTTCTCCCCTAAAGACACATCCATAGCTTGGATTTTTTTTAAAAAAAAAAACATAATTACAAATATCTATGTGCTGTCCTTTTGTGACACACATAATATGCTTCTCAGTTGAAGTGGTCACCTCTCCCAGCCTAATGGTTGGGCCAGGCTTGTTTTCAACTAGTGATTACTAGAAGCCAGCACAGGTTTGCTAAGAGCAGGTCATGCCAAACAAATCTTACTGCCTTCTTTGATAAAGTGACTAAATTAGTGGACCAAGGAAACATAGTAGAGATAGTATACCTAGACTTCAGTAAGGCTTTTGATAAGATAGACCACAACCAGTTCTGCATAAGATAGAATACTGTAAAGTGGTATAGACAAGTACCAGATGGATTTGCAGCTGGCTGATCAACCACACACAATGTGTGGAAACACATCTACGTGGAGGGAAGTGTGCAGTTGGGTCCCTCAAGGTTCTGTCTTGGGCCCAGTGCTCTTCAACATCTTTATAAATGACCTGGATGAAGGGATTGAAGGTGCACTCATCAAATTTGCTGATGACGCAAAGCTGGAGAGAATTTCTAATACTTTGGAAGATCGACTCAATCAGAAGGATCTAGAGTGACCAATAAGATGCAGTTCAGTGGAGGGAAAGTAAGGTCCTGCACTCAGGCAGGAGAAACCAGATGCACAGGTATAGGATAGGTGGTACCTGGCTCGACAGGGATTTAGTTGTTCTGGTGGACCACAGCCTAAGGATGAGTCAGCAGAGTGCTGCAGCTGCCAAGAAAGTCAACACAGTCCTAGGCTGCATCAACAGGGGGATAGCATCAAGATCACGGGAAGTGATAGTACCACTCTATACCGCACTGGTGAGCACTTGGAGTGTCCAGTTCTGGTCACCACAATACAGAAAAGATCCTAAGGCCCCGGAAGGGGTGCAGAGAAGAGCAACAAAGATGATAAGGGGACTGGAGGCTAAATCCTATGAAGAACCACTAAAAGAACTAGGTATGTTTAGCTTAATGAAGAGAAGACTGAGGGGAGATATGATAGCAGTCTTCCAATATCTGAAGGGCTGCTACAAGAAAGAGGGCATCGATTTATTCTCCTTTGTGTCTAAGGGTGGGACAAGAACCAATAGGTGGAAACTCATCAGAGGAAAATCCAACCTGGAAATAAGGAGGAATTTTCTGACCCTGGGAACCATTAAACAGTGGAACACCTTGCTTCCCAATGTTGTGGGTGTCCCATCACTGGCGGTTTTAAAGAAAATATTGGACAGCCATCTTCTGGGATGGTATGAGGTTTCCTGCCTTGTCCAGGGGGTTGGACTAGAAGACCTCCAAGGTCTCTTCCAAACCTACAACGATTCAATGATTCTAGTGCAACTTATTAACATAATTCTGGAAAAGGTGGCACCTAGTTTGGGTTGCAATTTTGCTACATGGAACAAACTGCATTTCTTGAAGTGTGTAAAGGGCTTTTCTTCATATGGAAACAAACAGACCCTTTGTTCTGCTACTAAAGAGACCTCTAGGTAGTGTGGGCGGCATATAAGTTAAATAAATAAATCAATGACTGGGTCATATAGATCCACATTGCTGGGGCCGAGAGGAGTGGTGACTGAATACTTCAAAGGGCTGGCCTGAGAGATTTTGCTACCTGAGGGAGACCTTAGGAAGATTTCCTGATTCTACTTAGAGAACTCAACATTGTTGGCAGTTGCCTCTGACATGGGCACCATGGCACAGGACACTATTCTCTGCCAGAGCTGAAGGCAACAGGCTAGTTTGTGGAGCATACAGCTGCCTGCAGCAAAACCTGTCTGAACCCCTGCTGATTAGTACAGTAGAAGGTAGAATGATAGTGGACTCAGGAGACCGGGGTTCAAATCCCTGGATACTCAGGGAGGATGCCAGGTGGGACTGTTACAACCACTTTTTAATAAATATCACACTTACTGTGACATTCCTTTTAAGGTCACAATAAATCAGTTCCAACTTGACAGCTTATACCACACCAAGACGTAAGTAAATGCCATAGAATCAAGGGGGTCTCCTCTAGTCTGGAATCACGATATACAAAGGTTCTTTGCTGTTTTACTCCGACGGACTACTTTGCCTAAACTAAGCGTGGGAAACGTATACACGCCTTTGCGTTGTGAGGAGACCTGATCCTGCACTCTTATCCTCTCATCCTACAATACTCGTGCATCTCCACCCTTTTGCTCCGGAGACTTCCTTTTGTAGGGGTAGAACCCCTCCCCCCCCACTCTGGCCACGCCCCTCAACGGAAGGACAAAGGGAAAGAGCCCAAAGACTCGATCCTTGTGGGAAAGCCAAGACATTGGCGGTTCCAGCTTGTGGACTCCTTGGGATGCTTTCCCACTCGCGGTTTGCTGCTTTTATCATGGTTTTGATCTGACGCGTCAGTCAACAACCTACTGACGCCAGTCACCATGGCGACGGGACGCGGCTGGATTTTGAGGCAGCACAGTTTAGGCTTCTTACGTTCCCCGGGCCCTGTGGTAACTCATCCCTCTGGAAAGAACGCCGACGCGATGAGTTCCTCTGTCCCGGGCAGGTAACGGGCACCGTTTGCGTTCCTTTCCGTGGAGGGTGGGGGCGAAACACGGCCAGAGATAGGAGAGTTTGCTTTTTCGGGACTGCGTCCTGTCAGGATACCAGAGCCAGCGGCTGTGGGATTCTGGGCGTTGTAGCCAAAAGAAGTGCATGCCACCACCTTCTTTGCTCTCAAAACACGATATATATATACAGAGTGCATCCACATTTTTTAGTATTTATTCATTCGATTTTAAAAAAAATGAAAGTCACTTCATGACTTTCTCGTTGGCTCCTTCTGTACTTTTAATATCAAAGCCGCTTGAATGTACTGAAACCATTTTTCTTGCACTCTTATTAAGGGGAATATTTTAAACTGTATTTTATTTTATCTTTACTACACTTTTGTCCTTAAGAGGACCCAAGGTTGTTTACTTCATTAAAAGACAATATTACAGCTAACAATGAGTATACAAATACTGCAAGGGATCAAACACCGTTTGAAAAAAAACAACCAAAACAAAACATAAGCAACATCAAAATACATTCAGATCAGTAAGGTACAACAAGCCATTTAAACACCTCGCTCAGGGAAAGGTTGCCTGAAGAAAAAGATATTCTCATGCTTGTGAAAAGACATCAAAAATGGGGCCAGCCTAGCTTCCTGTGCTCAGATTGTTATTATGCTTTCTGTTTTGGGGGTTGCTGGGTGGAAAACATTTGCCTTATGTTTTTACAATGAACTGTTTCCTTTGTGTGAGGGTACCTGCCTCCTTTTCTGGCATTGGTTTGTCTGATATGTATAACTACCAAATGAAACTTTGCCCACAATTGACTTTTGCAGAGAAGAAATTTATTTGACTACTGTTAAAATAATCAGGAGGACAATTAATAATAAATATCCAGCCAAAAGACAAAACCATAATGTCTTTTGAGCAGAGGAGAGGCATTATTAGACCATCACTGTTCTTCTTGTTAATATTATTATTATCTTACACTTTTTATTTTTCAGCATTAGTGGGGCAGGTGGGCCAAAGGGCCAAGTCTGAAAATTAGGAATCTTGTTTGGAAAATCACTCATGTTTGGATTTCGGAAACAAATTAACAGCTATTGGCAATTGTTTTAAATTGGTAACTAGAGATTTTGAAGTAACTAGTATGGGAAAGAGGGCAACCTGATCTTGCTTCCATATTCTTTTATTTTCTTGCCTTAATGTTTGGTTCTTTGCAATTACTGTACTTTCTATACTTCTGAGGTTGCTTGCTGATGGAACTCCAACATCTACAGTATAAGGAAATTTTTTCTTAGTTGCTAATCCAGAAGTATGACATCTGGCTTATTAAAATCAAATCATTATGTTGTTGCTGTTAGACCATAGATATGATTCTCTGTGAGAACAGCTTCTTTATCACCTACCCTCCCATTAGAATGTCAGTCATGTTACTCTAAAAATGTTTAGACAATTTTTAGCAATGCAATGGGTCAATCATCTTGATGGATATCTTTAGTAGATACAATGGTGTTATTCTTTTCCCTTTTAGTGCCTCAGCAAAACAGTCCACTACTTTGGCTCTGCCGCTCTCTAAAGTCAAAGGGATGCAAATTCGCAGTCGGCATTGGAAGTCTGCTATCAAATCTAATTCTTCAGTCAACTTTGACAGGTAAAATAACCTGTTGCTTTATAGTAAAATTTGAATGATGGTTATTCATTTTTTATTAATAAAAGGAAAATTACAAATAACAAAATTAAAACTAAAATTCAAACTCAATGGTGACTACACACAATACACATTGAACTATTCCCACCCATGCTACCTTCACCCTTGGGACTAGGTGACCAATAATATCAATTTGTACCCCTTTTCGTCGTATTTCTCTCCAAGAATACATTGAGTCTTTTGCTGGACTTTCCCCTTCAAAAAGACATACTGCAAGTATAAATTCCATACATCTTTGAAATCATTAGACTTTACCATTCCTCTTCTTATTTTCATGTCATATGTTAACTTATCATTAATTGCTAAGCTCCAAATTTCTTTATACCAATCTTCAAGACTGATTTGTTTGTCACCTTTCCAATTTTTTACAAATATTATATCTTGCTACCATAACCGTTATAACAACTAACTCTTTTTGATCTTTTTTCAAATGATTCTTAATTATGTTCAGGAGGGCAATAATTGGCGATATCCGAATATTGCATCCAATCATTTTTCTAATTTCTTTAAAAACCAGTGCCCATTCTTTCTTATTTCACACATTCACATATGCATATAGGTCCCTCTTTCCTTCCTGCATCTCCAGCATTGAAATGGTATGTTTTTATTTATTATGATGGTTATTCATATTTGAAAAATCTGTTGACTGCAGTGGCATGCCCTCTTCTGTGTATGTTCTAGCCTTAACGTTGTATTCCAATAATGGTCTTCTAAGAACAATTATAGTTTAAATGTTTGGTTCACAAACAAGACAAGATTGTCTTTTGGCAATTTTTTGGCAGGTTCAAATGATTATATCATCCTACCTATCTTTTCTCTGATGGTACTATATCCTACCTTCCTTTCCAACCTGCCAGATAATTGCCAAAAGACAATCTTGTCTTGTCTGTGAACCAAAATGTTTACTCTGATACGAAGCATGACCTAAATTACATGTTTCCATATGAAGTTGAACTTCTAGGGATCATTCTTTTGTTTTTACAAAGACAGGTTTTTTTAATTGAGTTATGGAATTTTAGGGGATGTCTTTAGTTTTACATATGGATGGCATTGCTTTCCTTATTAAACCCATTGTTTATCAAGTCTGTTCATAAGAGTGCATGACTTTCTCATTTTCCTTATCCAGCATGCCTTCAGAGATACTACTGAAGATATTCTCATACTTGGATGCTCAATCTCTGCTTTGTGCTGGCTGTGTCAATAAACGTTTTTATCATCTCTCCAGTGACAAGTAAGAGAGAGGAGGCAAACAGAGTATAAAACCCCAGTTACAGTGGGCCCTCGACTTGCGAACGGCCCTAATTGCGAACGTTTCGGGTTACTCATCACGACGTTTCAGGTTACTCATCACAAGTAGCAGACCCTACTTGCGAACGCAGATTGAGTTACGAACCCAAAAGGCAGGGAGAAAGGGCGGGAAATTTGAATTTCCTGCCCTTCCTCCCTGCCTTTGGAGCTTTCAAAAGGCTTCCTCCAACGTCGGAGGAAGCCATTTGAAACCTCAGAAGCCAAAAAGACAGCGAGAAAGGGCGGGAGGTTCAAACTTCCCACCCTTTCTCCCTGCCTTTTTGGCTTCGGAAGCAAGCTGGGCGGCCAGGGAGAAATCGGCTCCCTCCTTTCACCCGATGTTGAGTCCCCTTCGTGCCGGGCTGAGCTCAGCCAGCGCAAAGGGGACTCAGCATCGGGTGAAAGGAGGGAGCCGATTTCTCCCTGGCCGCCCGGCTTGCTTTTGCGTGGGAGGACTTTGGCCGGAACGGATTAATTGGTTTCCAATGCTGTCCTATGGAAAATGCTGGCTCAATTTACGAACTTTCCGATTTACGAACAGACTTCCGGAACGGATTAAGTTCGTAAATTGAGGGCATACGTTTAAACCAGTATATGAAGTTTGCTAAGAGCTAAACATTATTTGATGCTATAATGAACTTGGCTGGCAGAAAGAATAGGGTGCCCTTTGTGATCACACTTGAGTAATAAAACATGATCTCCACAGAGGATCTTGGCCCCAGTTAGGGTAGAAAGGGTCTGTTGAGGTCAGGGAGAGGAACGATGTGCCATTTGGCATGGTCTTCCCATGTGAGCAGCAAAAGACTTCTTTGTAGTCCAATCAGCTGTCCATTAAGTGCATTTGAGGAGGCTCAAAGGAAGTGAAAAAATTTTTTACATTGGTCTTCTCTCCTTTGTCAGTGACATTCCATTTTCTCCCTCCCCTGCCCCGCTTCCTTTTGTTCTTCTCTCACTTTCTCCTCCCTTGAAAACTACAGCCGCAATGGCAGAGGCTGCTATCTCCAGGCAATGAGTATGCCAGAAAGAGTGCATGCCCTACTGCAGGGCCAGAAAGGTGTGTCACAGCTCTTAAAGGGGAAGGATGGATTGTTCTAAGTAGAAACACTTGCGGTCAAGGTTCCCCCCCAATCCAAACCATGCCATCAGTGACCCACATACCATATGCCAGTGTGGGCAGGCCCAGTCCATCAACATGTAGAGGTTCCCAAATTTTTTTGTAAGTACCGTGGTGCCTCGCATTACGACATTAATTTGTTCCAGCGCAATCGCTGTAGAACGAAAGCATCGTAATGCGAAAATAAAAAGCCCATTGAAACCCCTTCAATGCGTTCCAGTGGGCTGGAAACTCACCGTCCAGCGAAGATCCTCCATAGGGCAGCCATTTTCGGTGGCTGTCTTGTGAGGTATCCGTCCCAGAAAACAGCGGGGAGCCATTTTATTTACCCAGTGGCCATTTTGAAACCGCCGATCAGCTGGAGGAAAATCGTTGTTTTGCAAAGAATTGGTTCCCAAAGCAGGGAACCCATCATCGCAAAGAAAAAAAAGCCATTCAGACCATTGTTTTGCGATCGCAAAAAGATCGTCGTAATGTGGTTTCGTCATAATGCAGGGCAGTCGTAAAGCGAGGCACCACTGTAGTAGAATCCTGTTCTCAAGAGAGGCAAATGTTGTAAGTAATGCTCAAAAGGCCCAATTTCCTTCAGACTTGAAGTTGTCTGTGCTCTTAACTTTTTAAAATTGGACTTACAACATAAATGCAGCAAAATCTTTCTTGGGGCTCTTTTTTTTTTAGGAAAAAAAGAGAGGAAGAAGAAATTGAGAACACGAATATATAATGCAATGAATTCATCCTCCAGCAATTGGATTCGATGTGTCATCATGAACAGAAAATTGCACAAAGCTGAATGTTGATTGCTAATTAGCAGAACTTGTAGCAGTTTGACTTCATTAATATCACTGAAAGTGTTGCCATTGGATTTTTTTTTAAATAAAGAGTTCTGTCACCACTTTAAATAAAAACTCAGCCATCTTAAGTCACATCCAGGCCTATGGCATCTTTCAGAATACCAGAGTCATGTTTTTGTTACAAAATTCACAAAGAGCCATTTGCCATGTTAATGGTTTCTTTTTGCAGTCACAAAACTGCTGGGTCAAAAATTGTCCCAAGATACCTATTCCATTTTGTCATTGAGATGCTTTTGTGATCCAGCCAAGATAATGTATTGAGACATTTCAGTAAGCCATGATGCAGGGAAACAGCAAATTTTGGCTATCAGTAGGTTGATCCCTACAGGAGGACATGCAAATTATAAATGAATTCAGCAAATTAAATGATATATAAATGGAATTTAGATCCTAACACTTCTGCTGTATTAGAATTTCCACATGGTAAGAGAATGCTGGAGAAGTCACTCAGCACATGTTATTTTTACCTGCTTAGATAAGGATTATCTAAGGCTCATGGTGTTTAAGGAGCTCAGAAAAATCCTGCGTTTTAATGTTTTCAAGTTACAGATTGATTTGCCGTTATATTTCTTAACAGTGTTTAAAGACCTAAGCTCTTTAGGTCTTTAAACAATGCGTAGGTCTTTAAACAATGTGTGTGTTTGTTTCTTTTCTCCAGTTCCTTGTGGTTTAAAATGTACGCTTCAACTTTTCCGCCTAAAAGGAAAAAATGGAGAGCCAAATCTGTTGAGGAACCAACAACACCTCTGAGCCCTCCAGAGTCTCAAGAAAGGGAATCGGGATATTGGAAGAAAGAGTATATTTTGAAAAATATAGCAGCTATTAGAAGTGACATAATCCAACTTTTAAAGCCAATAAATACTTATACGGGTCTTCCGCTGAAGATGGATAAAGCTATCAAGTAAG
The DNA here is from genome assembly GCF_051106095.1 of Pogona vitticeps. NCBI lineage: Eukaryota > Metazoa > Chordata > Lepidosauria > Squamata > Agamidae > Pogona > Pogona vitticeps. The sequence goes on from NC_135786.1 coordinate 172,823,088, forward strand.
CAAAATTATAAAATATACGTGTACAATTTTGAAATAAGTCTGCATGTTTTCTCTATCAGCTAATGAATAAAAATACTTCAGATAGTTAGATGGCTATGGTTAAGTTTTACTAACTTCTGGTTAATGTTACCTTGTAAAATAGAAAATATAAATTTATAGCACTACAGTGATCTTTCTGTTTTGGTGTCTTTGGTTTTGCTGGTAGTAAAACAACAAAAAAGTAGAAAATATACATTGATTTCCGTTGGAAATTTGGAACAGGCTAGTTACTGCAGATGCACATTTCTATATGCTGTATATTAAATTGACAGTTTAAAAGCTCCTTTTGCTTTCCCAATAACAGGTTCTCTGGTTTGAGATGGGTGATCATACTAAAGGACAAAAATGGGAAGGAACATATAACGGATCAATCAGATATCTCTCTGAATGAGACATCTATTACTATATCTTGGTACAGTGTAAAGTGGCCATGCTTACAGATGTTGTCAACTTTGCAGTTATGTGGAGTGACACCAGTACTTTTGAATAAGGGTAAAGTTTATAAGAATGGGTAAGTTTAATTTAAAGTCAGTTATTTAAGTTTTATATTCTTAGTACTTGGTACTTTCTGTAGAAGCTGTTGCTTGAGCTCATTATGCTTATTGCCATTATTTCCTGGAGTTATTTTTCATTCCTTGCAAGTCATAGAATCATAGAATAGTAAATTTGGAAGGGGCCTATAAGGCCATCAAGGCCAATACCTGATTGATGCAGGAATACAAATCAAAGGATACCTGCCAGGTGGTTGTCTAAGTTTCTCTTGAATGCCTCCATTGTTGGAGCACTCACCACCTATTGAGGTAGTTGGTTCCACTGTAGCAGCTTTTGACTGAAATACTGTTGCTTAATGTAATAAGTCACAACTAGAGCTTGTTATTGCATGCTGTCAAGTCAGAACTGACGGTGGTTCTAACAGGGTTTTCAGGGTAAGTGAGATATTTAAGGTGTAATTTTACTTGTTCCACTCCCCCAATCAGTTTCCACATCCAAGCAGGGATTTTCTGTTCTCCAGAGTTCTAGTCCGTAATTCTATCCACTAAACCACACAGGCAACAGGATTTCAGCTTCTGCGTAAATTATACAAGAATGTATACTGCAGCATTGTTGTTTGCAGATTAGTTACTCACCAGTAGCAATTAATAAATTGGACTTTGACAATGAAACAGTAATAAGGGCAATAGTATATTGAGCTGTGTGTCCTAAGTTGTATCTGCATTATCATCTACCGTGATTTTAAGGTAGCAGGTAAAGAGATGCATGCATATATTTGCCTGTGATGTCCACAGCACAGTGACTGCAGCTACTATTTTTGTGGGGTCAGGTAGCATCTAGATCTGAGACAATGGCAACTGATTGGTTCCTATGGCTTCTTTGCGTTATTCAGAGATTCTGCAAGAGTATGTGGTTCATACGTGATGAGAAATTTATGCTGATCTGTTGTTGTCACTTTTAACACATGAAAGTGACAGTCTGAAAAAGAAGAGGATGCTGTATTTGTGGAGGCTCTCCTTGTGAGCCAGAGCCCTGGTGTATGTGTGCATGTGGATTTGATAGCCTCACCTCCTTCAGGCAGTGGTGCCTCCACTTACGACCATAATCCATTCCAGAAGATGGATGTAACTCGAAATGGTCGTAAGTCGAATCACCATTTCCCATAGGAATGCATTGGAATGTGATTAATCCGTTCCAGCAAAAAAAAAATTACAAACAACCACACAGCAAGCCCCATCGGAAGGCGATGGGGCTTTTAAAAAACAAAGCTAAAAATAAACCACACAGCAAGCCCCATTGGAAGGTGCTGGGGCTTAAAACAACAACAAAATAAAAAAAAATCACACAGCAAGCCCCATCGGAAGGCATTGGGGCTTAAACACACACACACACACACACACACACACACACACACACACACACACACACAGAGAGAGAGAGAGAGAGAGAGAGAGAGAGCAAGCTCCATCGGAAGGCGCTGGGGCTTAAAAGACAAACAAAAAATAATAACCAAAAATAAACTACATAGCAGGCCCCATCAGAAGGCACTGGGGCTTAAAAAACAAACACAAAAAATATCACAGCACAGAAACATAACCCTCCCAGCCCAAACCCACCCTGCAAAACCCTGTAAATGTACTTACTCAGGAGCAGAAAGCAGCACCAGGCAGTCCGAAGCCTCCTCCTATCACACTCACTGTAACTGCTGGGGCGAAAGAGCTACAAAGAAGCAGCCTCTTTGCCTGCCAATGGTTAGCAATTTGAATTCCCCGCCTTTTCCCCCTGCCTTTTTTGGTTGTAACTCAAAGCTCCGGCCACAAGTCAAAGCAAAATTTTGCGGCCGGAGCTGGTCGTAGCTTGAAATGGCGTAAGTCGGAACATTCGTAAGTCGAGGCACCACTGTACACATGCTTGTAGAAAAGGGCTCTTGTCTCATCTACACTTATTGCCCACACTTCAGGAAATTAGAAACACAGCTATTGACTTTTGTTGTTGTTTTATTTAACACTGGTAAGGGAAGTGAATAAAGAGTACATTGATCAATTCATAAGTTTTTAAAAATTGTGTTTTTTTAAATACTGTTGTGTTTATAATTGATTCTGAGGAAAACATAACGTTTTACTTGTTTTTAAGCCACCTTGAGTCCTCTTATGGGGAGAAAGGCAGTTTATAAATGAAACCAACTAAATTATTCTGCTTTTAGCTTACCATGTTGCTACTCATTGTTTGTTGAGAGATTAAAAGTAACTGTAACATTTCAACTGTATCTATTATTTGTTTAACTAACTTAATGTCCTCTGAAAGGCCTTGGAGGCGTTCCTTAATTTCCGAATATGATCTGGCTAATCTGAGTGAAAAGGCAAACATGATTGGTTGTGATCCATTTGTTCAGCTTTACCGCTTTGATCAAGGACTTCTGGTGGGACTTTGGAAAGTAAGTAAATTTGCTCAGTAAAATCTTGTGGTCATTTGTGGTTGTTATGTTATATTCAAACTTTTAATTTTTATGCAAGAAAAAATCAAGGGATTCAACATAGTTAAAATAGTTACATAAATGGTTCTAATGAAGTACCTCAGACTAACTAGTTGTTAATGTTTTGATTAATCTTTTTTTATAGTGGCTCATTTGACTTTCATTTTTGGCTCAGATTTCTTTTCTGTTTTCTTTACTGTGTCGGATTATAGAGATTTAGTATGTTCCAAGCTAAAATGGAATTGCAGGGGGAATGATTTTCTCTGTCTCACCCAACCTAACCAGTAGTTCTCGCAGTTTTAAAGATACAGATGCACAGTGAGATGATGAGATTAATATGTGTTTGACAAAACCTCTATGATTTTAGAAGCTGGCGTAGCAAATATATGTAAACACTTAGGACTTTCTCAAGTTAACCTTAGCTGGTTAATCTAATGTGGTTAATTTAATACTTCCTCCCATTTCATTGGTCTCCTTCTGAGTGAGTGAGTGATTTCCTTCTACAAATAGGAAAGGATGTAAGGCAGATATTCTGATTTCAAGCCAGGTGATCAGTCTCAGCAGATTAGCTGTTTTCTGAATGGTGCTCAGCTGAGCTGCTTACCCTTCTGTCTTACAGCTGTGGGATAACACTAACATTTGCTTGGAAGAATTGTGTACAAGAATTAGACATAAATGGTAGTCTGCTTTTTAAAAAACCTTCAAATAATATACAGATCTGCCTCTCTGTAATTTTATCCTTGGATTTAATGGGATCTTCTGGGCTTTAAGTTTTAACCTGTAAACTGTCCAGAGTAGTGCTTGCATTAACGGGGAGAAATATAAATGAAATAAGTAAGTAAATAAATAAATAAAAATAAATGAATGGCCATGTATATGACTTCAATTATGAAGTGTGCAATAAACATCTCACTTCTTTTCATTCTTCTCAGCTATACTGAACTTATTGCACATTTTTTATAAGAAGGAAGAAAACCTATTTTCTTCCCCTTATAAAAAAGCACATTCTAAGCAAGTGGAGTTTTGCATTTTAAAGTTATTTAAGTCATATTGCCATCTTGAGTAAAGGAATCAAGTGGCATTTGCTTCTGATATCCTGCCCCTAAACGTATTTCTTTAACAGAAGAACCAAGGTTTTGGGGGAAAATGTTAAAGTAAAATAATAAAATAAACTTCCGTAGTTCTTTAGCTGCACATTTCCCATTTATAACTTAAAAGAACAACAACAAGATACAATTGTGAGACAAGAAAAGATACAGTCGTGAGAAAGTTTAGCTCCTTTGTGCCCATGCCGATGTTGGGAGTCAACATTCCTCCCTCCCCATGCACAGACTTGCTGTCTCCTGGATGATCATTTGAGGCTTTCTTGGTTCTGCGACTTGATTTCAAAGTTTCATGGGAGCAGTCCCCTGAAAATCTATCAAAATGCAAGTGAATAGTAATTTGTTATAATTTTGGAACAGGAAGAAAGAGCCTTTATGTGGGCTTAAATGGGCTTTGCTTATAAAAAAATTAAGGGAAAATTAAGTACATTGGACTGAAATATATATTCTGTATAATTAACTTTTTCAGAAAAATGGAATTGCTTTCATTATGGCAAGTCTTCATCACCATCAACTTATTGAAAGAAGCACCCTTGGCACTGCTACAGTGTAAGTGCTGATGTATGAAAGCTAAGGGGAGTGGAGTACTTCAGAGTTTTAATAACTGAATTTCAGAAGAGCGTAGAATTTTGGATCTTTCAAAACATGAATGTGAATTATGTTGGACAGCATTTCTAGTAGCTGGTTTGCAAAGCACTGCAGAGATAGTTAGGTTTTTATGATAACTCCAGGGTGCAGTCTCACCCATAATATTGGTGTATGTGGGGATTAAGATTGTGTTTTGGTGTCTCTTTGCTGACCCTCTTCTCATGGAAAAGATTAATGCTGTGGGGCAGGTTGCTTTGTTATGAAAAGTGCTTCTCTTATACCCAGGCAGGTGGTTGCTGGTAGCTGTAAGGGGAAGCCCACAAAATGGAACAGTCTATGGGCATAGAGGAGCCAACTTTCGATTTGCTGAATCTAAATCTGCTCCATCATGTCAGATGGGCTCTGTGTGGGCCTGTAATCTGTGGTAACTGTGGAGCAGGTATAACTAATGTTCTTCCTACTGCTGCCAGACCCGGTGACTAAAGAGCGAAAGTAATAACTTTTAATTACATAGGAACATTAAACTGGGAACAAATTTGAGCTCCCGTTTTCTTCAGCTACAACAACCAATTAAAGTAATTCATAACCACAGGTTCCATATCTTTTCCCCTAGCTTTAACATTTGCTCAATTCTATAGTCTTCTTTTTCATCATAACCTATATATTTTATTTTATTTTTTCCCTCAAAACTTCCAGGCCGCTCTCTCTTTCCTTACTCCAGCCCTCTAGTCCCCTCCTCTACCTACAGCCGGTCATATTGCTGCCCTGTTAACAAGTGGATTGGCCAAGGTTCCGTTCACATAGACCTGTTAGTGTGCCCTATGTGTGCTAATTCTTCTGCAGTATAAAGGCCAATGAAAGTATAATTAATGATTCAGTGACTTGTGGAATGGCTTGTGAAAGTAGAACCAAAAACCGGGATCTTATCAAGTGCTGCTAGAGCACAATTCTCTGCCAGCATGGTAATGCTGGATTCCCAGGTTTGCCATCACAAAGACCAGAATCATTGCTGTAGCAGCCCAACTTCTCCTTGTACAGGGAAGTACTAAATAACTCCTTAAACAAGGGAGGAAAAAAGCAAAACCATTCATGCACAGTTACATAGTGTAGGTGGTTCGACTGAACATTTCCTGGTCATACTTCCTGGTCATAGAATTATGCAGGGACCCTATTAAATTTTCCAGGGTTGCTTTCAGTAGTTTTGTGGAGTAATTCTGATTCCTCACATAGAACTACACCTACAAGGTAAACAGTTTAACAATAGTCTCTCACTTGAAAACTAATAAAAAAAAATTCGTATTTCAACTATTTGCCATGTTGTTTCTTTCTTTCTATGAGCACAAAACAGCTGGGACACAATTGTCCTAATAAACCTAGTCCATTTTCTGACTGGGATGCTTTTATGACCCAGCCAAGGTAATGTATTGAGACGTTTCAGTGAGCCATGATACCAAAAGCAGGAACAGCATATTTTGGCTATTAGTAGGTTGATCCCATTTAGGCGGGCATGAGAAATCTCAGTGGATTTAGCAAATAGAAAGTGTCAGACCCTAACACTTCTGCTATATTGGAATTCACACATGGTCAGAAAACGCCTGAGAGTCGCTCAACACATTCCCCCCCGCTTAGATAAGGATTGAATTGCTCACTGTATTCAGTGAGATCAAAAAATGCCTGCTTTTTAATGTTTTCAAGGTATAGATTGGTTTGCAGTTATAGGTCTTAACGTTGTTTAAAGTTTGAACTGGTGTGTTGCATATGTACATGTTTCTTTTCTCTAGTACTGTGTAGTTCAAAATACACTCTTTTGTTTTGGAGAGCCAAATTTGCTGAGAAATCAACAATGCCCCTGAATGACAAATCTATTTACTGGCTGTTTACAATTTTGGTTAAAAATAAATACGGTCTCAAAATGTTTCAAAATGATATGGACAGAATGGACCTGCTAAAATTAAACCTATGTCTTTGAGCTGTGTAAAATATGCATATATGTCAACTTCGGGTAGAGGGGGGATTATCTGATTAAATCAGGTGTTCCTGAGTAGTGATTTAAATCATTATATAAATCATGAGTTTAATCAATTTGATTTAAAACACATCTACCCTGCTTCCTTTCTTGATATGGTTAGCTGATAGCTTTTTCAAAGCATAACATTTTACAGATATAATTGGGAGATATCCTTTTTTTAAAAGGCTGGAAACATCCAGACTAATTGTATATGCATATGTGTATGTGTGTGTGTGGGTATGCATCTAGATATATAAACTGATGGTTGAAATTTGGTGATTTCTAAAGACTAGATTTAAAAAAACCTGAACTGAAAAGTGTGGGCATTGTAGCAAGCTGCCAAAACATATGCAGATCCTGCCAGCCCCCCGCTATTAAACATGTTAGTTACTTAGCTGACTTTGTACACCACAGTATGTTCCTCACTATCCATTTTATTTCAGGAAGCATCCTGAAGCCCAAGATAAAGCCATCTTGGATGATGTTGACCCAGAATATGGCATGCATGGCTATCAGCTACACATTGATCTGTACAGCAGTGGAAATACATACATGTGTAGCACATTTCGTAGTTTGTTTTGTACAAAAGGTAGTACTTAGATTACATATTTAAAGTGGTTCTTCTAGGCCTGTCCTTAATATTTCATTTCTAAGTGTATAAACATAAGTGATATGAATCTTAATATTGAAGAAAAGTGTAGGAAATAAAATATGGCATTTTTACAAGTAGACTATATTTCAGTGCAGAGAAACACTGTTGTGTGGAGTTCTCTGTTCCAGGGTGTAAGAAAGTAACTTGGGAACTAAGATTCTAGCCCCTTGCATTTATTGAGTAGTTCGCCTCGAGTGGTTCCGGTTGCTACCTAATGTGGGAGCCTTTTATGGAGAAGGGTGGTATTTTTGCAAGCTAATAGCAAATCAAGGTACAGTGGTGCCTCGCACAACGATTGCTTCATACAACGATGAATTCATACAGCGATGGGTTTCTTTGAGGAATTTCCCCCATCGTTTAACGATGTTCTCTATGGGGGAATTTTACTTAACGATGTCCCTTTTTCGCTCCTGTAAAAGTGTCTTAAACTGTTAGAAACATGTTTTAAATGCTTGCAATCGTTAGCCCACCTCCTGAACCCTATGCAAACTTAATTTGGTGTTGTTCTGAGTCGTTGTTAATTTTTGGTGATTTTTAAAATTCTCCATTGAAAGCCTTTTAATGGTCCGTTCAAAGGCTTTCAATGGAGAATAAATAAAATCACCAGAAATTAACGACGACTCAGAACAACACCAAATTAAGGTTGCATAGGGTTCAGGAGGTGGGCTAACGATTGCAAGCATTTAAAACAGGCTTCAAACAGTTTAAGACACTTTTACAGGAGCGAAAAGGGAGATCGGAAAGAGCTTTAAAAGGGAAACGGAGATCAAAGAGCCCTTTCCGATCTCCCTTTTCGCTCCTGTAAAAGTGTCTTAAACTGTTTGAAGCCTGTTTTAAATGCTTGCAATCGTTAGCCCACCTCCTGAAACCTATGAAAACTTAATTTGGTGTTGTTCTGAGTCGTTGTTAATTTTTGGTGATTTTTTGTTTTTCCCTCATTGAACTCTATTGAACTGTCCGTCCAATGCATTTCAATGAGAAAACAAAAAATCACCAAAAACTGAAATTCTTAAGGATTTTTTAATATCTTGGTTCAAATGGAAACTGCAGCCAAGAAATCAGAAGACTGAGACTGGAAAGGGCAGCTATGAAGAAACTAGAAAAGATAATCAAGTATAAGAATATGTCACTGGAGACCAAGATGAAGGCTATCCACATTTTTGTATTTCCAATCACCATGTGTGAGTGTGAAAACTGGATAGTAAAGAAAGCTGACAGATGAAAATTTAGTTTGTTTGAAATATGGTGCTGTAGAAGAGCTTTGTGGATACCCTGACTGCCAGAAATAGACAAACAATCCTAAAACAAATTAAGCCTGAATTATCTCTGGAGGGAAAATTTTATTTTATTGATATATTTAATAGGAATATTTATATATTACCTGGTATATAAAATGACAAAATTAAAGCTTTCATACTTTGGGCACATCATGAAATGGCAAGATTCTCTGGAAAAGACAATAATGCTGGGAGAGGTTGAAGGCAGCAGGAAAAGAGAAAGAGTAAATATGAGAGGGATTTACTCCCTAAAGGAACCATAGGCTTGAGTTTACAAGAGCTGAGCATGGATGTTGAGAATAGGACATTTTGGAAAGCTTTCATTCATAGGGTCTCCAAAAGTTGGAGATTACTTTATAGCCTGTGGCAACAAGAAAAAAAGGAACTGGCTAGCTGAAACAATAAATTGGAATATTGTGCATTCCAGCAATTTTTTGCAGGCTCCACTTGTGCATCCATGAAGCCTTAGTAATATTTCATGCTTGCTCATTACCATCATCTTAACTGTTACAGAATCATACACAACTTGAATTTCTCTTCTTTATTCTCTTTGAGAATTGCTCTTCATTTCATGTTTCTTTGAAAATACTGGTCAGTGGATAATTACTCATAAGAGAATGAAATATTCAAAATGCTATAGACTTTATTGTCTCTGAGGTTCTGTGTCTTTTATATCTCATTTGTTACAGATTACATTAGAAATGGATACCTGAGGCTTTCAGTGATAAGTTACAAAAATAATGCCCAACACCTACCTCTTGTTGGAAACGTTGGGTTGTCTTGGAGAGTTGATGCATTTGAAGGCAATGTTAAGGTAACCTTTATTTCTTTTATAATTTAATGCAATCTTGATTGCCTTTCCATTTTAAAAATATTTATGGACTGACATTTCTTAGGTTCAAATACAGTTTCTGCATATGAGAACAATGTGAGTGTATATACATACAGCTGTTGAACACATATTATCTCCTTATATATTACCTATTATGAGTCTCCTCATTGAGAGAAAGGCAGTCTACAAATGACACTAAATGAATGAATGAATGCTTAAGTTTTGGTAAAATGGATAACCTTTCTTGGGGGAGTAGAAGAGTTTTCTGAATTTATCTCTTTAAAGGGTGATTGGTGTTATTACACCTTTTTATTCATTGGTTTTATAACTTGCCTTTCTCTCCAAAATGTGACTCAAGGTGGCTCACAGTAAGGTTATATAAAAGATACAACTAAAACACCAAACAAGTGCAAATGTTAACATATGATTACATTAAAAACACAATGTCTCACGTCCTCTAACCTAGTTAAACTGTCATTGTCTGACTTGGCACGTATCTGATAATGTCTATGGTGATTTCTTCTCTTGGAGCAGTTTGCTTCCAAAAGTTATGCAAGAGGACTTTGGCCAATTTAAAATGCATTGGTACACAACACCCTGCCTGGTAGAAAGCCTCTCCTCTATCAAGTGGGTAGTTTGCTAGAAGTCAGCCTAAATTTTAAAGTTTTTGCCTGTTGTTTGAAGGATAAGGTATCTTGGGGATAAACTTCCTGGGCCTGGGAGTAACCACTGAGAAAATCTTTATTAATATGGGGAGAATGGAGCCATCAAGTCTAGTATACTGTTTAAAGCATATTGGAATGTGTAGTCTGCATTTGCCACTGAAAATTATCAAAATTAGCCAATACCAATGCCTATCACAGCATTCAGCAACTATGGTAGGATTTTGTCTAGTTTTTGCAAAAAAGAAAAAAAAGAAAACAAATACTTTGTGTGTCCTCTGAAGATCTGCTAAATGGGGAATTTGGCCTGTTGATGGTTTTTGCTTGATTTGATGCTGTAAAAACATACACACATGGGCGTGTGTTTCCGCAAAAATAAGACAGAGTTTTATATTAATTTTTGCTCCAAAAATGCAGTAGGGCTTATTTTCAGGGGATGTTTTATTTTTTTCATGGACAACAATCTACATTTATTCAAATACAGTCATGTCATCTTCTGGTTGCTGCACAATGGTGGAGGGCGGGGTTTCACTTAACTAGGGTTTATTTTTGGGGTAGGGCTTATATTACAAGCATCCGGAAAAATCATACTAGGCCTTATTTCAGGTTAGGTAGGGGTGTGTGTGTGTATAAGGTCTTATTTTGGTGGAAACTGTGTATGTGTATACACATGCATGCATGCATGCATGCATGCATGCATGCATGCATGCGTCCATACAAACATACAAACATACAAACATACAAACATACATACATACATACATACATACATACATACATACATACATACATACATACATACATACATACATACATACATACATACATACATACATACATACATACATACATACACCTGGTATTATTTGTCATTCTTTGACAATGAAGGCAACTTTAAAGTTGTAGAGAGAATTTTGGAGGCATCCCCTTAAAATATTAATCATTGTAAGTGCCTGTGGAACATAGTAGAGATATTGCTTTTTCTCATTGCATTTTTTTCTTTTCCTCTTTTTTTTTTGTATTCTATAGAACTGTTTCATCATGGATGTCACCGTTCTGGATTATTCACAAAAACCATTTTGGTGTGTTAGTGCTCCAGTCTACATGATACTTTCTGCCAAACCATCTGTCTTATACCAGTATTTAGGACCAAGTTATGTTGTGAAATATGTAGATTCTACTGGAAAAGTACACATGGAGCTGGTGTGGATGGAAGAAACAAATGAATACTATGTCGTTAATCTGGTCCTTTATTTAAGCACTCGCAAAGTTAATAGTTGGTTTGGCACAAACTATTGAATTTACTTTCTTGAGAGATACTGTGAGATTTTTTTTCAGTTATTTGATATTTTTTGTGTCTCATAATTCATATTTTACAGAATTTCTTCTGTCAACTTTGTGTTGGGAACAAGGCTTAATTTTGGAAGGTATAATGTAAAATAAATTATTTTTTGTCTCTGGGATACATTTGTCACTGCATACATTTAGTCTTCCAAAAGTAAAGGAACAACATCCTTGTGTATTTGGGTGATTTCCCCACATTTTGAAGCTGTTTCTGCGGATATTTTTTCAGTGGACAGACCTACTGTATAAAAAACATTTCAGTGCTGCTAAAATTTAGGACAGCAGCTAAGATGGCTGATGTCTGCTCAACAGGATATTCTGCTTGAAGCCACATGGTTTAACCATTGTTGATGAAATGTTTCTTGCAAACTAATTGTGAACTTTATATTTATTCCAGAGGCGTTTTGTTTTTAAATTCATTCTTAAAAAACTCTTTCTGGTTTATGGATGTGGGATATTGTGCTTTGGGATCCACAATTCAGAATGCCAGGAAATGGCCTGATATTGCTGTACAATATCATGTCAGTGGTGTGAGCAGGAAAAAGGATGCCAAGTAGAGATGGGGATATTCATATTTGAATACGAATATCCCTGGCACAGCTGAACCTAATGAGGGTCTGCTCCTGGGACCGTACCACCCACTCACGTGTCTTGCTGCGGTGCCAGTCCCACTCGTCCGTCCAGTGGTGTCCGGAGCTCTGCTCTTTTCCGGCTTGGCTGGCCACTCAACAGCCATGCAGGAAGACTTGTCCTCCCACCCCCTGCCTAGAGTAGCCAGCTGAGCAGGAAGAGAGTGGAACTCGGGGTGCTATTAGAAGAAAAAGCGGGACCAGCACCACAACAAGATGCATGAATGGACGACCTGGTCCCGGGAGCTCAAGAATTGCTCTGGAACAAGGCAGCTCTCATGGACCAATATATGGAAGGGTTGGCTGATGGGATCCTAGATGAGCTGACACGTGTAGATCTACCCAATACGCTGCAAGAATTAATCACTCTATGCCTTTGCATTGATGGCCGCCTGGAGAGCCGATGCCTAGCACAGGGCGGGTCCCGTTCCTCGCAGCCACGCCTGATGCCCACCAACACTAGACAAGAGGATTCTGAGTCTATGCAGTTAGGGGCTGCTCGGCCATGTCTTACCCCTGAGGAAAAAACACAATGCCGCTCCCAGAATCTCTGCCTGTACTGTGGGGGAGCAGGACACTTCGCTTCCAGCTGCTTGGTTAAGCAGCGTAACACCGGCTCCACTCTACCTACCACGGTCAGTAAAAGATTTGCCCCATGTCTGAGTGGACCCCCAGACGTGGGGCACTTAGCTGGGTCCCCTGAACCCTATGTTAACATCCCGGGTCCATTCTTTGTACTAGTGAAACTTTGCTTGCCTGATGGACACTGGCTGTTTATTTACGCCATGGTCGATTCTGGAGCCGACCGCTGTTTCATTGACATGGCCTTCATGAAATAGCACCAGATCCCCATACAGGATAAAGAGATCCAGACCCTAGTTGAGTCCATAGACGGGTGTCTCCTCCGCTGCAGCCCAGTGACCCAGGAAACCCATCTGATCATTCTCCAGGTCCAACACCATCAGGAGCAACTACAGTTCAACATTGCATGCATGCCTCATTTCCCGCTCATTCTGGCTCCGAACACATAACCCCCTAATGGACTGAGCACAAGGGGAGTTGTGTTTCCGGGACCTGTGACCACATCTGGGTCCACCGGCTACCTTAGCTGCAGCAGGGTCAACAGATAGTCCCATGATACGCTTGGAATACAAGGACATTACTGATGTCTTTGAGGAGAAGGGGGCTGACCAGCAGCCCCCTCTAAGACAAAAGCAATTTCTTCCTTTCCCATAAGCAGAATTTGCATGGCTCCAGGGAAGGAAGTGCACTGACATTTGAAGTCAAGAGTTAAAGGGGAAGCTTTAGAACTTATTTGGTGCTGCTATGATATGCACTCTTGATAGAGATAAATAGGGAAGTTTTAAGCTCCCTTTCATTCCTTCTTTAAACATTCATTAACAGGAGGTCAACTGAACGTGTGAATTGTCTTTTTGTTTTGGGCACATGCTGACCTCTGCCTTCTAAGTCAACTTTTCCAGCACTTGCAAAGAAGCACCGAAGCTTCCATTAAGTGAATTCTATGTTCCATGCTTCCCATTTTCTCAGTTTCTTCACACTCAAATATCAATACTGTATTTATTTACCAGATATATGCACTTAATGTTTACCTAATAGGATTGCTCTAACCTACTCACTAACTATCAGACCTATGAATCAGTACCTATGGTACTTCATTTGTGTTTACTGGTTTGTGTTTTTGGGGTGTGAGAGTTATGCCAAATGGAGGAAAAAAGAAAAGTATCACCAGAAAAAGGTTATTCAGCAAGTAGGTTACTTTATTCCCATGCTTATTCTCACACACTGTTATAGCTACTGGTTATTAGCAATATTCTAAATGGTAATATGTTAGATGTTCCCTTATATTTGTTTTAAATCTTGCAATATGATAGATGTTTTGTGAGCATAGAACAGTTCACACAGCACTTTGTTCAGCTGTATATTAACATGGTTTATTGACTGCATATGCACCACTGATGAAGAAATGTACAAGGGAGTGTCAATTAGAAATGTGTTTTAATCAGTAATTCAGCCTGACCTTTTTCTTGCTGATTTTAAATCTTGTTTTAAACCACTCACTTGATTGCTGTGGTTTAAATCAGTCACTCCAGCTCCACTCTAATACATAAGATGTGGGGGATTTTTCCTAATAGTCACATTAAAGCACAATGTGTTACAGATTTTTCAATGAACTGGAGGCAAGGAAAAAAAGGATTTAAAAAGCCAAGCATTGATCCATACATATTTAATCTTTATTACAAATGCTTTAAATTTGAACAATATTTATTTCCAGCAAATTAGTACTAATGTGTAAACCCAACACATTGGCTAGTATCCTAGAGCTATTCTCAATCTGAGACTTGAAATAGGATACTGGCCATTGAGATTTTGAAATGTTGAAACACATGTACATGCTATCATGAGTTTGTTTTCATTAGCTGTGTTGTGATAAATTTTGTTCAAGAAAAGAATGTATTATAGAAAAATACTTGATCAAGAAAGAAGTAGCAGGAGCAGTAATAATAGGAAGGATGAGTTCTGCAAGGGAAGGTTCAATCAACAGAGTGCTTGATTTATGCCAGTTACGTACTTCAGATACCATGCATTATGATTAGCTAGCAAACCAGAATTGGAAATCATAGTTTCATGTAATGTCTGAAAAGACAATCTACCTTCCAGAGCCCCCCTAGAAAAGAGAATATTGTGTGGTAAAGATACTCTAAAACAGAAAGAGGGCAGTATGTGGACAAAATGACAGACCCTTTCTTTTTGTGCCTCCCTATCACTTTTGAAATTACCACTGTTGTAGGAGATGCAGTCCATCAGCATCTTTGGAAGCGCACTTTTGCCCACCCATGTCTGAATGTTTGGAAGCTTGCTCCATGGTTTGCATTCTAAACTGTGCCTTTATTGCAAAGCACGGTTTCGTTGTAACAAATAGGTGTTGAAAATGAACTGAGTAAAATGGAATTGGTATCAGGAGTTGCTTAGAGGTGTACATTGTAAGCAAGCATAAATGGTGAGATCAGGGCTCTGGCTGTGGAGCCAGATGCTGTGAGTTCAATTTCTACTGTGCCTCTTTGACAGGGGCTGGACTTGATGATCCGTAGGGTCCCCTCCAGTTCTAAAATGATGATGATGATCTAACATTATTCCTGATTATAGTACATCTTTGCTTTAGCTTTGTAGAGCTTGAGTCAACAGAGCCTTAATTCTAGTCTTAAAACTCAGGTTTTTGATCACTGAATAAATGTGGGTTACATAATACAAGCTGGTTTCTGCTGCATCCTGCCTGCAAACAAGAAATATTATGGTAAGGAATCCCAGGAGGCTATTGCAAGCATGCTCATCTCTTATGAAAGTCATACTGAAACTAAGATATTTGCTCAAATGGATCCTGCCGGATTTATGCTATGATTGTATTGGGCTTTTCAATTCTGTAAAATTTGTAGAAGTAGCATCGTTTTTGCAGAAGCAGAACAAATTGTATTTATCTGAGCTAAGAATGCTATCCTTCAGAACAACGCAGCAAGTCAGACAGCACCCATACTCTCAATTGTACTGTCAATGTCATTTGAAATCTCTGTTTTCAACCTGCTTTGTTAATTTATAATCAAGTCCCATTGGCATGTATGGTGTACTACAGATCTCTGTAAGCACAAGGTAGTCCTCTCTTGCTTTCAATTTTTTGACAGAGCTAGGGATGAAAAGATGCAGAAAGGAAGAGGAAGTCTATGGGAAAAGATGCAGTTGTGTATACTTAGGCTTTTAGTTTTACTCATGGGAGATGAGGACATATGAATTCAAAGAGGCATTGACATGAATTAATATGTTCTCATCTGGTTTGTTTACACATCATTTGAAGCTGGTTTGTTTGCTCATCATTTGACACATCCGCCAGATTTTTTCCCTATGTCTTGGTACATTTTTTGCCTCCATTTTATGGAGAGTCCCCACAGAATATCTCAAATCCTATTTGAAATTTTCCACAGGCTTCAAATTGATTATTTCATAAAATAATGAAGAATTCTAAAACAATAGCTAGTATGCCTTTGGAAATGAGCATAGTCCAATAGGAGGACATACAGCACCTTTAATTCCAAAGAACAGCAAAGAAAACACAGGACTTAATGTGGGTTTAATTTGAATTTAATTAGTCCCAGCATTTATCTACTGCCAGGGCTGAGTTCTGACAGTTTTGAAGTAATAATAAAAGGATATGTCTTCATCCATGGATAGAGTATCTGGCCCTCCTGATTTTTGAGACTACACAGAATTCCACATTCATGTGTGTTTTGATACGAAAACTAGCAATACACACCTGGCACAGACAACAAGGTGCCAGGTGCAAAATGGCCCAAAGATAACTAGCATGACCTGCTGCATAAATTGTTTTTATATTTTGTCACAAGTATCCATTATTGGTAAGCCTTCCTTCCTTCCTTCTGTGAGGGTTTGTTATTAGCCTCCAACTTTTGTTCAAATAAACCAGGAGTCATTTTCATACCCAAATCCAAACTGGTGTTTATTTCTTTAGTCAACGGCAAAACGTCTTTTAACAGATCATTCTGTAACTTTTCTTGCGATGCGAACGGGCCTCACAAGGGCAACCAAAGTTCTGAGTCAGAAGGGTTCAGGGACTTAACTTCCCAGGGCCCTGGAACAAATGGGTCATAACTGGGAACTTCAGTTTCAGTTCCTTCTTCTCTCAGTAATGGTAGGGTTTCCTCATCTCCGTCGTCTCGCCATATCTGGTCTCCCTCTCCCGTAACGTGTCCCCACGGTCCTGGAGGTACATCATCCTTTGTGCCTCTTCTGCTCGCCATGCTCAACGTGCCTCTGCTTCCCGGGCCACAGCTTCCTTCTCCTCAACTGTCTCCTCCACTCCCTCGCCTCGGACTCACCCCAGTAAGACAGGCATTGAGTTAGTCCCTTTCTGCGTCGATAATCTGCCTCTTCCCTGGGTACCTTTATCTTTTCACATTTCCCTGTCCAGGGATCCTCAAACCAGATGAGTTCCCAGCCCCCTGGTATGTTGTTGTGATCCCCGTTTATAATCCCCATTCCCGCCTCCACTATGGACCTCCCCTTCTCTTCCCACTAATTCCCTCTCCGTCTGCGTTGCCACAGTCAGACCCCGTAGATTCATTTCCAGCTCCCAGGTGTCTATTCCCTGGTGTATCTTTCTTGGAGGGGTTGGCGGCGGAGTGGTCTGCACCTCTTTAGTTGTCTTACTTGGGGACGGCACTCCGTCCCACTTATCGCACCTTCCCTCCCTCCTTCCTTCCTTCAGTCAAAGAGTCTAATGAGAAAGACCGCTGATGGAAATCTGAATGAGGGGTTATTTTACCCCTAAGGCATTGGAAGTCATGGAGAAAGTTCATGCAAAGAAAGCAGCACTCCAGTTCCATCCCGTCTGTCCCTGTTTCATTGTGTTTCTGAGTACGACAGGTGATAGATGTGAAGAAAGAAAGCCTCTACTACAGACCTGGGCAAAGTGCGGCCCGAGGGCCACATACAGCCTGCGAGCTGCTCCTGTCCGGCTTGCGGACAGTTTTGAACATCAAAACCATTTATAGCTTTTTTGTCTAAAGTTGATCAGTTGCTTATCTTTAACATACTGCAAAAAAACTCTTTAGTATTTGTGAAGATTAACAAGTTTAAAATAAAAACAATCTTAACATCACTGATTCATTTCATTTTTAAGTAAAGTTGGTTCGGCCCCCGAACACAGTTCAGATTTTTCATGTGACTCCCCCATAGAAATCAATTGCCCACCCCTGCTCTACTATCTGCAGGGGTCTCTGTGTGAGTCAGAACCTGATTTTGTTGCTCCTTTGGTCACACTAAAGCATGAGGCTAGATAATCCTTTGCCCTGCATCATCCACAAATGTGCTTGCTGCAATAAGAAATTTGAAAAATTCGCAGTGCAGATTAAACCATACATATGCATACATTCTTGGTTGCCTACTGAATGTTGACCCAGGTTTGTGAGACAATATTGAAAACCTAGGGAAAAGAATTGGTTTTCAATAGAATGAACCCCATAAAAGGGTTTTTTCCCCAGTGGATCTAGACAGCTTCTTGAAAAACATACCATGAGATGTGTGTTCTTTGATCTCACCCCATTGCAAATATATGGATACAATATGCAGTAGAGCAGTGGAACAAAAAGTCAAAAATAACTCCCCACACTGGACTTAATTTATTTGGGAAAGATGAGCAGTTTCCTGGTTGTCCATCCCTCAGCTTCAGCAGTTTCTCTAGCATTAGATTATTCTGGGTGATCCCTCAGCTCCACCACTGGAGACTATACCCTCTGCTTCACTAGCTGCAGTGGACTCCAGTCATCACTAGATTCAAGGTCTGGTGAGCATGAGATTAGTTGCCAAACTGTTGCTCAGCTATATGTCCTGGGACCTGGATATTTGATATTATGGATGTTATGACCTTGGACTGGATACTTGAGGGTATGCCTCTCTCTTTATGCACCTGTCATCTCTATGTCCTGATATGGAAGATGGTCCAGTATGTGGTGATACAGGGTTCGCATCTGTAGAACATAATTTATGGAATGCTGTCTCGATGCTTGACTGGCAACCATATTAATCTCATTTTGCTACCAAGGTAAACATGGTTATTCACCAAGAGCTTTGGGGATTTTGTTGGTTTCAGTGTACAGTATTACACACTGTTTAATGTTCAGTATTTTAAAAAAAAATAAGCCAAAAACATTTGGAACTGTTTTATAATTTAAGTTTTTCTTGAATGCCTCCAATGTTGGAGCACTCACCAACTCCCAAGGTAACTGGTTCCACTGTCTTACTGCTCTAACACTTAGGATGTTTTTCCTGATATTCAAGCAAAATCTAGCTTCCTTTAACTTGAGCTCATTGTTGTGTGTCCTGCACTCTGGGATGATCGAGAACAGATCTTGCCCTTCCTCTGTATGACAGCCTTTCAAATATTTGAAAAGTGCTATCATATCACCCCTCGGCCTTCTTTTCTCAAGGCTGAACAGGCCCAATTCTTTAATCCTTTCCTCATAAGGCTTGGTTTCCAGCCCCCTGATCATCCTTGTCACCCTCCTCTGAACTTGTTCCAGTTTGTTACCATCCTTCTTGAAGTGTGGTGTCCAGAACTGGACACAATACCCAAGGTGGGGCCTAACCAGTACTGAATAGAGGGGGACTAGCACCTCACAGGATTTGGAAACTATACTTCTATTAATGCAGCCTAAAATAGCATTTGCCTTTTTTGTAGCCACATCACACTGTTTGCTCATATTTAGCTTGTGATCTACGACAATTCCAAGATCCTTCTTGCTCGTAGTTTTGCTGAGCCAGGTATCCCCCATCTTGTAACTCTGCAATTGGTTTCTTTTAACAAATTATCAATAAAACAATGCTTTCTTAAATGCTCTATATATTGTCCTTACCCAGCTTGTCTTGCTGTCAATCTCGTGCTGGTTGTATGGAGGGAAAAAGTACAGTTCATTTGGAATTGGGAAAGTCACTTTGAGATATTGTGATAAGTAACTTGAAAGGACATTTGAACTACAATTCCCAGAACACTCATGTTACTGACACTTGAATGTGTGCCAGGCAAATTATGATCCATCTTTTTGGAAGTCAGATTGATGGGTAATGATTTCCAAAAGTTCAAAGAATTGACTATGACTTTGCAGAGTGCCTCAATATATGTGTGTGGTCTGCTCTCTTTGCTCAAAGCTATCCGTATAATGTATTTCTATCTTGGAGGACGAATGAACTCCCTGCTCTTCTCTATTTGATGTTTTCTGCCTTATCAGAAATATTTATTGTTATCTGTAGTCAATATTTATATTCAGGGCAAAAAGGCTACAGTAGACTCAGGATTTTTTAAAAAAGCAATTAGGAGCATTATGTGCAATTAAATCAATTAATTTTAAAATTGCAAAACTGAAATAGAAATTCAAAGCACATTCCAATCCAGCACAGCCATTGAAATAATTTTAAAACACAGATACCAGGAATATATATATGATCAAAAACCCAATTCAGGTGTTTCAAAATAGAAGATTTTTCAGACTAAAAGCCAGTAAAGAAAAGGCTGGCTACACATTTTACAGGCTATGCCTACCATTGGTTGCTGTGTTGTCTACCTTACTCACTCCACAGAGAGCACTACGTAGTTGGCAGGTGGGGGGGGGGGAAGAGTCCTGCAGGTTTCTTTTGGATGCCATGCCCTAACTTAACTCTACCATTTTTCCATACCCCAGAGTCCTTGTTAGCGCTCCTTCCTTCCCATTGTTCCTCTGTTACTCATCTTCCCTCCATACATTTTCTCCTTTCCAAAGACAAATGTGGGGAGGTGTACCTCTGTTCTGTATAAGAGGAAATAACCCAAGCGTCCACTGTAAGTAAAAGTGTTGTTGCAGTTAACCAAAAAGCAGATTAGGGTTTGTTTGTTTTTGGTCCTTTTTCAAGGGAGGAGTTGAAATTGAGCAGACCTCCAGTTACTTTTTAGATTGCACTGACCACGTTGGCCGGGGGATGTTGTTGGCACTGGTCAAAAACAGTAACTTTTCCGGGCCCTGAATTTTAGTAGTATCAGTTCTGCACCACAAGATGTCTTTGCTCATTCCGACAGAGTCTGTCACATATTTGTTGTTTCCCACATTGCAACTTGTCAATCACAATTTATTTTCATCCCAAACAGTGGAATGGATCTATAGCCATCACCAGGGTCTGTGCAGTAGCTCATCATTACGTATAACACATGGCTCGTGCGTGGTTTTATCAGGCCTGGACAGAAATCAAGTCACTGCAGTGTCATGGCAAAGTCACAGTTTGTCTAGAGAATTAAACGCTGCAAGAAATGCCATCCCGGCACAGTCTGTTGTAACTGTACAATTGCTCCCGCAGGATCTCTCTGATAAGGCTGGGGAACAGCAAACGGCAGTACTTTTTCTTGCAGAGAAGAAGCGAGAGCTCTGAGATGGCAGGAGGGAGAAATATCACTTATCTTGACCTCCTTTTTAAGATTCTCAGCAGGTCCTCAATGATCAACCTGGCAGGGGATGAGAAGAAAGTTCCATGCTTGTGATTAAATACTTTGCACCTCCTGCCATCAGTGGCAAACTCAACGGTTGTAATGATACCCTGTAGCACAGAGTGCATTTGAAAAATGGCAAGGCTCTTACAGTTTGAATAATGATAACAGAGGTTCTCAGGTTTTTATTGGACAAATGCATGCTCATCCAAACACCTAAGTTTAGCTACTTGAGGCAATACCTCTGAGTCTAATTCACTGAGACTGATAGCACGGGAAGGCTTTGCTGTCATAAGAATAAGCCTGGAAGTGCATTTAGAAATTTGAATGTCTTTCCTTTTTAGACATGTAAGTACCACTTGGCATTTGTTTGTAGTTTACAGCTGGATGTTGGTATCAGTTGGACTAAGTGTGTTTGTTTAAAAATCAGTGGCTGGGTTTTTTTGCTACCTGACTAGACACCCTGAAAACAGGTTTTCTCCTTGCTAGCTCTGGCTGGCTATTTTAACTGGCTAGCACCACTCTGGCTCCCCTTCAAACCCTTGCCTACTCCATTTCTGTGACTTTACAAAGACCGGCCTAATGGCATTACATTGTACTGTCTCCTGATCTAAGATTTTGGTCTGAAATTTCAGGGAGTGCCATCATCCAACTGAAGAGCTACATTTCTTCCATTTCTGTGGAAAACCCATTTTTACTGTTTTTTTTGTGATGTGCAGCTAGTATATTAACTACTAGGCAGGAAGAAATATCATCTGCCCTGTCAGCTCCAGGCCTGAAGATGGCCATAAAATAAAGGGCCCTCCGGTGGGCCCACTTCTGTCTAGATTAGCTCTGGAGAGCTTCTGTGATAGCACTAGCAGGCAATAACAACTGGTATTATGGCTAACATTGAGCAAATGGGAGTTGCTGTTCAAATATTCTAGTCAATTCTTTTAAAAAACAAATAAACCCACAGTTATGAATGTGAGATATTGAGCTTCTGCACCACAACTCAAAACACCAGGAAATAGCCAGCTATTGCAGCACAATATTGTTACCACGTTCGCATCAGGAAAAAGGATGCCAAGCTTTACATTGCAAAAGGCACCCTGAAAGTTGACAACCAAGGTTTCATCAAAGGTGCGCATGCGCATCTGCACATATGTGACTCCGCTTCCCTCTGTGCAACTTTCTTCCTCCTCCGTGCAGCTCCTTTGGTTCTGGTCACAATGGACACCCCCCACGCATGCACACAGGGCAGACGTTGCACGTGTGAGAGGCGGAGCCCTGCCCGGCAATGCTGAAAATTAGAGGGTATGTTGTTAACAATACCTGTAGCAGCAGCCAAGATGGTCTACAGCAGTGGTTCCCAACCTTGGGTCTCCAGATGTTCTTGGAGTACAATTCCCAGAAACCCTGGTCACACAATTAGGCTTCTGTGAGTTTTCGTTCAAGAACATCTGGGGACCCAAGGTTGGGAACAAATGGTCTACTACAGAATATTCTCTTGTGCTTACCAACATTCACAGAGAAACACCAAACAAGAGAAAATCGTAGAAGCTGACTCCCATTTTCATCAATGAACCACTTCTCACCCAGACAGGAATATTTTTCCAACAAGTTCACTAGGCATCTATTGCTTGCGCAAAAAAGCAATGCAAATGCTTAGAAGAAACCGGTGTTGCAGATTAAGTATGTGCACTGAAGTACTTCTCTGTACATCAGGAAGCTACTGGATCAAGAATCCCTATACAATATATATGAATTGGGAGTGCCTTTGGTCCCAAGCAACCTGATGCACAGCACTCCCAGCCACTGTATTGAAAAGGAAGTCTCAGCCAGATTCCTTTCTTCCACCCTTCAGAGCTAATGTTCTTTTACGTTCAGCAGTGGAGCACAGCACATCCCAATTAAGGTACAAGGCCGATGGAAAAGTATAGATATTTGTTGCAAAACTTAGTTCCAGCTTACTCTCAGATGCATGCAGTGTGTGTTTTTCTTTGAAAATTGATGCTTACCGAGGATTTGCTTGGCTGCCACATCTGTGCTAAGATCGGTGCTGATCTGATGCCCAGTATTTTTTTATTTGCAATGTCCCCATTTTTAGAATTGCCTTACAGAATGTTGATTTGTTCTGCCAGCACATAATCATTGCTGCACTTTCACGTGATGACTGCCCATCGTGTAGCATTGCTCTGACACACTGTGGAAAATGTAAATGATTGGTCATAGTCTCCAGGGAAGAACTACTTAAAGGGCACACAGGATGCAGACATTACCTGTGGTCCCTTCAAGGGTGTTGGGGCCTTGATAGCTGCCCAGTATTACCACATGATTATGCTAGGCCTGTTCCTTATTGCATTTGTCTTCTGATGGTGAACAAGTTAATTCAGCTATAGGTATGCTACTTATTATACTAAGAGAAACTGCATAAATCAGAAAAGTTCAAAAACCCAGATATAACCCTGAAGATGTCCAAATCAGCCCCTTACTTTCCCCTGAGAGATAAAAAGAAGCGAAAGCCTTGCTGATGAGATACAAACAAGTCTTCTCAAACAAACTAGGGGGAGCAAAGGAAGTAGTGCACAAAATTGATACCGGAGATGCACTTCCAAAGTGTATACCAAAGTTCAGCGAAATAGCCGCCCCTATATCTGACCTGACACATAAAAAGAAAGCTAAAAATATCCAGGGGACGAGCAATTGCGAGGACGCTTTTGGGAAGCTGAAGGAGGCATTGATGACAAGCTGGATCGTGAGAGCTTTAGAGTTCCGGAAGGATTTCACCATCCACGCTGATGTGTCCAGATTCGAACCCAGAGCCGTGCTGAGCCAGGAGGATGACAAGGAAGATCATCATCTGGCTACGTTCCTGAGTGGAAAGCTGAAGGCTGGTGAGAGACACCTTGCATAGATGGCACGTAAGTGTAATATAAGGGGGTGGTCATTACAGAAGATCAGGCTGTGCAAGTGGAGAGGACATTTTGAACTGTGTACAGACTCATTTCCTTTAATGGAGTTATGAACTGTGAAATCCTATAAAAACAAGCTTGCAAACTGGACCAGGAACTTGCAAGATTTAGAATTTGAAATCCACAGAAAAAGAAAACTCAAAAGATGGTTACTGAAGCCTGGGCTTGAAGACCTAAGAATTAATAAATGGACAACTGAAAGTAAATTTAGAATGTAATAAACTGTTCCAGTTATGTATAAATAAAAATAAGTAATTACAAATGTAACTTTCTTTTAGATGAAATAATGGTAAGCAATGGTAGTAAAGAAATTGAAGGCAATGCACATGTTGATTGAGTTTAATGGTGTTAAGTATTAATGTGATTTAAAATGAGTAGTGTTGATACAGTGGTGCCTCGCTTAACGAGGATAATCCGTTCCAGAGAAGTCGCTGTAGAGTGAAATTCTCGTTAAGTGAAATAAAAAATCCCATTGAAACCCCATTCAATGTGTTCCAATGGGCTGAAAAACTCACTGTCCAGCGAAGATCCTCCATAGGGGCAGCCATTTTCGGTGCTTGTAAAGTGAGGAATCCGTCCAAAAACACAGCGGGGAGCCATTTTACACAGCGGGCGGCCACTTTGAAGCTGCCAATCAGCTGTTTTAAAAACGTTGTAATGCGAAGAATCGGTTCCCAAAGCAGGGAACTGATCGTTGGGAAGCGAATTTTGCCTATTAAAACATTGTTTTGCGATCGCAAAAGCGATCGCAAAACAGTTGTTGTATAGCGGTTTTGTTGTTTAATGAGGCAATCATTAAGCGAGGCACCACTCTATTATAGGTTGTGGGAAATATTACTAAACTGTTTCTATGTTGTTCATGGAGCAAACCACTGTAGGTTTTACTCCATGGAACAAACTTTCTAAGGGGGAAGGTATGTGGCGAAATGCCAACAGGTGATGTAATCCCTGCCTGTCCATCACAGAAGATCAAAAGGGAGGAGCCAAAGATAGGGCAAGAGGGGCGGAGTCAGAGAGACAGTTGGAGATGTGAAATGGCAGTTAAGGTTTAGGAGAGAGAAGAAGAGGGTTAGGGAATTCAGCTGAGAGAGTTAAGAGAGAAAATTGAGAAGGTTGAAATATATTGAACAAGCAGGAATGAAATCATAAGTACTATAAGATAAATATTGATTAAAAGTATACAGTAGTTCAGGATAAAAGTACTTGGAACCCCATACATAATCAAATCCTTGTTAATACCTGATACAGTTCATACGTGATTTACCTTAGTGATTTACTTGACAATAATCGAATATTTGTTACTTCATCCTCTTATTCCTAAATTCAATAAACCTTAGCTTTGGCAGCACACATGTATAACATACATAATCGGCATTAGGAGGATAATACCTGGTGGCAGCTAGAAGAGAAAAGGGCATGAACCTTTGTGAGGGCCAAAATAAACAGGGGCAACAAGGTCTAACGCCACACACATTCATAAGTAAGTATTGTGAGGTCAGAACATATGCAGGTTATAGGCAGTAAAATTCCTGGAGAATGGAAGGCAGGAGCCAGCAGGAGAGATAGAGATTGCACCCATGGATTTTATGCTGAATTATTCAAGAGAGATTTGCCAAGAAAGGAAATATTGGCCATCTTGTACATTGGCTATTCTCTTCTCTCATTACTGTTAGTACTTAAGCCATTTCTTCTATGGAGACTTCCATTAGAGAGATAGTTAACCGAGGGGGTTGGCAATATGTTAAGTTCAGTTCGGGGGAACAATAATTGAGTGAAATTTGACATGATTGCTCTGTGAAGAAAAGTATCTTTAGCTTATTTTAATAGAGCATATTGATTTTCTCACATCCTCTTGCGAGCATGAACCCTAAAGCAACTGTGACTAATGTACTGATCAAGCAAATGCACACATAAGCAAATAAGTGATTCCACTAAGGCCCCTGGAACATTTTACAGTTTAGGAATAGTATCAGTAAATTAAATATACATACTTACACACAATGCTTTCTGTGATCAGGAAAAAAATGCACAAAACTTCCCTTATTATTTTATTTCTTCACCAAGTGATACGAGGAGTTTTACAAGTTTTTTTGATCAATGGATCAGCTCAAAATGGAGAGAAAGTTGCAATAATCAAAAAGGGAGATGATTGGTGCATTAATGTAGGGTTGCTATATTCCTGCTGCTTATGTGATTTAGACACTCATTTAGCTAATATGTAAACTGGCAATTGTGCACATTAATACATATTTTTTATTTTATGCAAATTAAGCACATTACTTTTTTATTTTTTAATATCGATACATGTCAAATTTGGCGTACTGGTTAGAACATTGGTCCTGGAAAACAGAGCCAAATTCAAACTTTTGCTTAGTCACAAAGCTGGCATGGTATCCTTGGGCCAGTGAGTTCTTCTCAGAGAAACATATTCTAGACTGTTATTTTCTAGAGTAAAATGAATGTAGGGGACCCATAGAAAATAGCTATGTACATTCCTGGTGCATATGAATAAACAAATTATGACATTTTGCCACATATATGGGCTGCTGATGATATTCTTATGAGATGGCTGTGATTTTTCTTACCATTACTTTTTATCAGTCATAAAATGACTCTATAATATGTGTGAATACCACAGGAATCCTCTACTTTCAACTTATTTACAGGGAGAGATATAGGGGGAAAGTGAGGGCAAATTTCGAAAATCAAAGTGTCATTTCCTTTCATAGATCAAATATTTTATTGCAACTGCAAAGTATCTTGGTAACTTTTCACAGTCTCTCTCTCTCTCTCTCTCTCACACACACACACACACACACACACACACACACACACACACACCTCTGTTCCCTCTCTATATATGTTATTTAATCATGTGAACATACTGTCCAATCCAATTTATATCCAAATATTTGCTGTAAAACTTGGTACCACCCTCAAGCTGGTTTGAAGGAGGCCTGGACCAAATCGCACTGCAGACAGAAATAACAAAGGAGTGTGACTTGGGACGGAAGTTGCTGTTTGAATTATTTTCAACCTCGTATGTAGCCTTTAAGAGGTTTTGCAGGGAGGGACCTTTCTGGACTGGGGTAATTACCAATCAATCCAGCAGAAGCCAATTGTTCCCTCTCTGTCTTTGATTTTGGAGAGAGGCACACCTCACAGGAGGCTGCAAATGGAAGGAGAGTGGAAGAAAGTCTTGATTCATTTGATGTCAGATCTTGAGTCAATGATTTACTGCCCTTTCATGACACCCAGAATCTGTTGTCTGTGTTAGGGGGCCTCACTTTGCTTTATGGTGAGCCCAATACTGGGACAGGCTATGAATTGTCTTCTGCCATACTTTCTGTCCTTATTAGGACAGAATTAGAATTAGAACCTGGCTTGCTTTTTACCCCAATTTCTGTCTTAATTAGAACCTGAAAGTAAGGTATATCTAGTGACGTTATCTGCAACAGTACTTTTGGGAGTGATAGCAGGTGATTTGTTGTTTAGTCATTAAGTCATGTTCGACTTTTTGGGACCCCATGGACCAGAGCACGCCAGGCCCTCCTGTCTTCCACTGCCTCCCAGAGTGGGGTCAAATTCATGTTGGTAGCTTCGATGAAACTGTCCAACCGTCTCGTCCTCTGTCGTCCACTTTTCTAACATCAGGGTCTTTTCCAGGGAGTCTTCTCATGAGATGGCCAAAGTATTGGAGCCTCAGCTTCAGGATCTGTCCTTCCAGTGAGCACTCAGGGTTGATTTCCTTCAAAATGGATAGGTTTATTCTCTTTGCAGTCCAGGGGACTCTCAAGAGTCTGCTCCAGCACCACAATTCAAAAGCATCATTCATTGGCGGTCAACCTTCTTTATGGTCCAGCTCTCACTTCCATACATTGCTACTGGAAAAACCATAACTTTGACTATGCGGACCGATAGCAGGTGATACATAACATAATGTGTTATATTTTGAAGGCAGTGAACAATATTTACTAATGATTTAAAGTAATACTTCAGTGCCATCAAAATGATTCTGATTTTGGTGACCCACTCCAAGATTTTCTAAGTATAGAGTGCTCAAAGCTGCTTATCCCTTTCTTCTGGTTGTGCTCTAAGACTGTGCAGCTTTCCAAGGTTACATAAGCTGACTCTTCTCTTGAGTGGCACAGTGGGGAATTAACTCCCAGACAGATACATAACTCACTGAGCCATTTAGCCAGCACATAGGTATTTCATGTTCATTTCCCGGGAGAAGTGGTCGGCTGTTCAGAGAGGCAGGGAAGGACCAACTGGGCTCTCTCGGGGATTGGCGTGACGATGATGGAGCTAAGCATGTGGGGAGCCCAGTGAATGAATCACCGCGGCAATAGAGAAATGAATAAGAAGTGCCCATGTCTAGCCAGCACTAATTATTTATCAACTGTTATTTTTAAGCCTCACTCTTTGCATTTTTGGTCATTTTTTATTTTTAAAAAAGAATTTCGAAGAAAACTTGAAAAAATGCAAACTTTTAGTAAAACACTAATAATGTATTCCAAAACTTTAGCACCATTCATATTATTAGAAACATAGGTAATGCTAAAATGTTATCAGTTTCACATAATGACTCCAAGCCCTGGCCCTAATCAGTATGGTATAAATATTGTCCTTAAAAATCAATTATTGTGCTTAAAAAAATAACGTAGCTTGTGTTCTAATAATGTACCAGTTATGACCTTTTGGAAAAAAAGTTGCTAGAAGTATTCTGACTCCCTGATTCAGTACTAAATCTCCTAAGCTTGCTTACATAAGTTAACAGGCAATAATAAAACAATAAGAACCTTTGTACTTAACTATTCTGGGGTCAGGGAAGGATCATATTTTAGGACAGGCAATATTAGCAAGTTAACAGTCTAATTCATACTAAAGATTTTCTCAAAGAATGGAAACTTATTTCTCCTGATGGTATAAATGCGCTCACTTTACAGTGCAGATAATGAAATCCTTAACTGGAGCAAAACCTTCTCTGCTATTCAAGAGCTCCATATCTAGGGTGAAATTAAATGCCTACTCTGAACAGTAAAGCAGCTAGATACTTTTGCTGATTATATAATCATTTACCCTAATGTGTGTGGTCCTAAAAATGAGTTGTTGCATTACAGTGGAGGAAGAGAAATTCAGTTTGATTTCCCCAACCACCACTACCACATGCTAATTTTCCAGAAAAAATTAAATTATTCTCTCTTATGAGGCTATAAATGAATTTGCCTGGCTTGTTGCTGACGCCCATTCATTCATCTTTATTCAGATTACTTCCCATTCTTATATAGCAGCAGCCTGACGTACTGCTTTTGGAAAACAGCCAAGAGAAGAATTTAAGGAGAGAATTAAATCACTTTTGATCAAGATTTCTCTGGGTTCTGTAGTCTCATCTGCTTTCACTCAACTGTAAGAGCTGGAGATTGGGAAGGGCAGAGGTAGAAAGGGTGGATCTATCCAATGGTCCACTTCTACGAGTGGAACAGGCACTGCTGGTGGACAAATGCCCCCTCTTTTGCAGCCCTTGTGAGCTCCTCCTGAAATGTGTCATTGAGAGGAGATTTGTGGGAAATGTGAGAATCTGTCAGGATGAGGAGAAGAAATCCCCATTGTTCAAGCAGAAGCCCATTCCAGTAATGTTGTATTTAGCTGGTTAAATTCTGGCTGCTACTAACATTGCTTGTTAATTTGCACATGCAAGATTACATATGACAGAGCTTATTATGGCAACGGGGTATTCTTTACATGTCATTGCCAGATTCAAATAAGTTGCGATACAGATGGAATTACATCCATCAGTCCAACAGGAGGTGGTTTATAATCCCTACCCCCCCCTTGGCCCGAAAACCTTCTTCAGGTGGCTGAGAAATTATTCTGAGAAGGATTTTGGCCAGCATATGTCACTTTCCTCTGCAGTGGAGGGATTTCCCCATAAATACCTGCCTCAGCAATCAGATTTGCTGAGTAAGCCAGTTTTGACTTTCTAGTGACCAATCATAAAGCAATGCATAGCTCAATACAACATACACAGTTGAGTCAGAGAATACGCTAAGACAAATTGATGTCCTTCACCAGTTGAGGATGCATAGCTACTGAACACATTCTAAATGTATTGTTTTGTTTGACCCACTGACTTTTGCATTCAAATGGATATTGATTAAACAAATTCACCATTGCCTATTATGCAAATGCATTATGTAGTTTGTTTGTTTACTTAATAAATTCATATACTGCTGACAGTACAGAGCACTACTCTAAGTGGTTTACTCAAAGACAAACAATAAATAAGCAGACCATAAAACCATCCACCCCACACCAACACTAAACATTGATAAATAAGATATATTCAGTACAGTAGGACCCCTGTATCCGTAGGCTCAGTATCCACGGTTTCACTTATCCACAGTCTGAAAATATTAAAAGGATCCAGAAAAAAACTATTTTCACATGTACTACTATAACAGAGCACCAGATGGAGGGAGCCAGACACTGTGTTATGCATACTTGTCAGTGAAGAATACATAGCATGGTCCTTGATGTACTCTAGTGGCCATTCCTAATAATGCATGTAGAAATAATTTTTCTTATTTTCCCCCTTTCTCATGTTAAACATATATAATTCACTATTACTATCACAGTTTTCAGTAATCTCAGGGGACCATGGAACCAATCTCCAGTGGATATGGGAGTCCTACTATAAATCAAAACAGATGGTGGAAACAAGAAATGGTTGGCCTAAGAGAGGATGTCCCTGAGTACTTCTTGAAAAAGGACCATCTTCAACATCCTCTTAAAAGATGGTAGATAGGAGGCCTGATACACTTCTATTGGGAGCCTATTCTGAAGGGAAGGGGCCAAAAACAAGAAGGTGCAATTTCTTATGATCATCTTTTTTGCCTCTTTTGGTGTAGCAACCCAAGTGAGTGGCTTATATGTATATGTAGTTTATACTGCACCCACGTAGAATAGCCTTTATGTAACCCAGATATATGTTCTGTGATATGGCATATCCCTCACTGGAATGCTGAATTTCCCGGTAACAGAGGCCTGTTAGGAATGGATATTTCTCATTCATGCTTCTCTGTTGGATACACTTGATTAAAAATGATTTTTTTCCTCTTCAACCGACATGGTTTATAGATGTGGGATTGAGCTAATTCCATTTGTTTTGTGGGGGGTTTAAAATAAATGGATACCACCAGCTGAGATATGAATTAGGTGAAATGTTCTTATAAATAATGGGCAGTAATTTATGGTCAGTTTAGTAAGTTTCCGACCACAGTAGGCAGATAATGAAAATGTGTCCCCAGGTGGGCAATAAACAACCTGATAAAGTGTAAAGTGGGAAGGGTTTTGTATCTATTTCCATAAAAAGATGGATGTGAGTTTTATAGTGATCAGCATAATTCTGTCCAACTGGCTCTGTGTGTTCCTGTTCTCTTTCTAACAAAGCAGTGAAAAACCATCCAATATATGGTCAAGTGGGATTTAAACTGTTTTAAAACGTCTTATTTTATTTCAGAAACCTTTTCTTGTGGGGTCGTTTTTGTTTTTTTCATATGTTACTGAAGGCCTGCTGCCCTTTCAGACAGAACTACCTATGTGAAGCATGGAAACATTGCTTCAGGAGAGCTTTTTGGACTTAATTGAGCTTTTTGTACCATATTTAATTGATAAATATGGATGGGAACCAACGGATGTTTGAAACAGGTAACAGCAGCCTTCCTCAATCGCAAATTAACAGTATTACCCTTCAGTTGGAAGATGTTGCCTGCAGTATTTGACTGCAATTGGCTGATCTGGTGTGTAAACCGCCCCGAGTAGACATGGTCTAGAGGGGCGGGGTATAAATAAATAAACAAACAAACAAACAAAAAATTTAATCCCAACTTGTCTGATGTGGGTTTGGCAGATTTTTATGGGCTTCTGTCACCCAGCCAAAAATGAACCATATGTTTCTTTATATGGCATTGTGGGGGTGCAGAGGGACTGGCAGGGCTTTGTCTAGGAAAATAATCTAATCTTCATTGCCAGAGATGAAATCTAAAACCTGCCACTTTCACACTGATGCTGCATTTTGGAACTTGCTTCAAAGAAAGATCTAGCCATGATTTTTGGCACTTTAATGTTTCTTGTGTACCACGGTGATCCCAGCCTTGTTGCAGAAATCTGAATTTCTGGTAAAATTCAATGTTGGTGTGTACATGCTTTCAACGTCAAGCCAAAAGTATGCTGTACAAATTAAGGAGGTTTTTAAGCAGGATAACTTTATTATATATTTATTTTGAAAACGTGTATACTGCCTGTTTAGTGCTGGGTACTATTCTGGGTGGTTTACATCAAAGAAACAATCAATTAAATAAAATATAAGAAACAAAATATATCAAATCAACAAGTACAAATAAAAAATCAAAAACCCCAAGAAAAATAATAATACAATAGTGCATGAGACTAAATTAAATCTAAACAGTAGCAAGATGGTGGCAAAATCCAGAAAAACATTTAACTGAGGATACCTCTAAAGCTTTTTCAAATAATCTAGATTTTAGCACTCCTTAAGACTGTCATATTTCTTGTTGAGGTTGTGATGCACCGGACCCCCTAAAGGGCCTCTGGGCATTCGGCCAGAGTGTTTGACAGGCACTTATCTACCACCTTTGCACTGGGTCAAGTCCCAAGAACTCAGCAGTGTTAGCATAAGCTCTTTGAAAAAGTCTGACCTAAAAAGAACACTTTACAATTGCTCAGTACTTCGCAAGTACAGGCACATGGGCTTTGTGATTCCTTAGAACTCACAACAGCGCAGTTAGATAGGACTCTTAAATGATAGCTAGTGTGTGGCCCTCTCCCTTCCTGGATTTAGCCAGACCCTGCTGTTCAAGAGACTGGTCCTTTGTAAGGATTTTTATAATTAATTTTTATTAGAAAACTAGAATTTCATTAGAAATCAGTTTATATTGCATAAGCATTAGCATCAAGAAACATATTCAAAGATCATTGCAGTTAAATAAGATAACTATTTCCCATTTAAAATAATAAACATTAAAAAGCTAAATTAAAGTGTGCTATGGTGGGCTAGCCCCACCTCCTTCTTTCTCCTTTACTTACATCCTCTCTCCTTCAAGCTACATGCTCATACCATCATCATGGAATGAAATCCAGAACAGAATAGAATCCATTTCATCCAGTCTCAGTTACATTCACATAACCCATCATCCATTTTCTACCCTTCTAACTCCTCCCTTCTTTCTGGCCTTTCTGGCTGTTAACCAATTAACTTTTTAGAGGTTGTACCACCTCTCTCCTTCCCTTAGTCCCATGAGAGTCCAGGTGTTGTTTATCTCTTCTGCAACAAGCTTGGAATGTTGAGTCTTCCACGGGCCCCTCAATTTGGTCTTCAAAACACTATCTCGATCCAGGCTGTAACAGTCTTCAGGAAAACACTCTCATGACGCTTAGAAAAACACATCCCAAAGTTTCTCAAATCATCTTCACACAGAAACTGTCTGACTCCATTTTACATTTCTCTGACTACATATCTCATAATCATGACAGAGCTTGTTTATTGAGTGGTGACAGATAAAATTTATGACACTTTTATGTGTATTCTTCCTATTCATACTGCTTGGAAGTAGGTACAAGACTGTAGTTGAATAATTTCTAAAGTAGACATGGGGACGAATATAAAAATGAATCAGGATAGTCAATGAATATCCCTGATCTGTCAGATATTTGTCCCTTTGTATTCTTAGAGTCCAGAGACCTCGATTAATTCGAAGCGATGAATATAACCCTTTTATATTTATCCCTTTGTTCCCTATCTGCTTATGACCCCACGGATCAGCTGGGGGATGGCTTGGGTCAGGCTTTCCCCCTCTTCCTTTGCTCTGCAGGGACATAGGAAGAGGGGAAAAGGGATCAAAGCAGTCCTCCAGTCCCGCTGCCTTTGCAAAGGCAGCAGGGCTGGGGGATCACTTTGATTCCTTTCCCTCTCTTTCTGTGCCCCCGCAGGGCATAGGAAGAGAGGGAAAGCTATTTCCCCAATCCTACTGGAAAGGCAGCGGAGCTGGGGGATTGCTTTGTTCCCTTTTCCCATCTTCAAACCCCCCTGAAGGGCATAAGAAGAGGAGGAAAGTTTGACCCAAGCCATGCCTCAGCCCCCAAAGGCAGTGAGGCTGGGGAATCGCTTTGATCCCTTTCCCCCTCTTCTGATGCTGCATGACATAAGGAGGCTGTGGGGGCGGGGCTTTTTTTTTAAAAAAAAGATATCCCGGGGGTTGTCTAAAAAAATGACCTGATGAACCAATGAATTGATTTGTGGTTTGTTGCACCACTGGGGGGCAATTCGTGGTTTATTCGTGGTCGAACCTGACAACGCACAAACCAAGACGAAGCACCATTTTGGCGCTTTGTCCCCATTTCTATTCAAAAGCTCTGTTTCCTAAGATGGTTCCTTCCAGCTGTTCTGTACTGCAGCTTCCATGAGCCTGAGTCAAGTTGGCCAATGGTCAGAAATTATGGTTGCCGAAACGTATGAAGAGCACCAGTCTACCCATTTTTAAGAACAACACTTAATGTGTTTGTAGCACAAAGGGAAAATGAAAGTGAAGAAAGCAGTCCATAGTAGACAACCCAATAGGCAAAAGAAGCCAAAATATAGGGCTCAGCAACTTGAAAAACTTTCCCCTAAGCAAAAGCTGAGGCATCACTCCATGTTGTTCTCTTGGTTATGGAATGGGACTTGCAACTAACAGTTCTCTGGAAGAGAAATCATAGCATAGTGGTTAAACTGCAGTACTGCAGTCAATGCTTGGCTCACAACCTGAGTTCAATCTCGACGGATTCAGGTAGCTCACTCAAGGTTGTCTCAACCTTCCATCTTTCTGAAGTTGGTAAAAAAAAAAGTACCTGAATTTCTAGGAGGCAAAGTGTTCCTTGCATAATTATGTTGTAAAATGGCCAGAGCCTGCTTCAGCACTATGGGGTGGCATATAAGTTCAAACAACAACAACAACAATATATTTATAGACTGTTTCCAAATAAACTCTACAGAAGAAGCTGAGAAGGACAGATACATCAAAATATATAGAAATGCGCACCTTGGATGAAAGATATGAGGACTTCATAAAATGAATATATTGTTAATGGAGTGTGTAAAAATCATTTTAAATTGCTGATGTATCTCTGGGAGTTAATGACAACTGTAAAAGATCCATGACATACAGTATTTTGTATTTTTAAAGCTTTATTTTGGCTTCAGGTATTCAGAGTAATCTGCTGTGCTCTCATTTGAAGTTCAAAAGCTTAGAGTTTCGTGTAGAATAAGATATTTGAAGATTTTTTTTAAAAAAAAGTCTTGTTAATGCTGTATGCAAATATAGTTCAAATAATTGATTCACTATTCCAAAGTAATACTTGGCAGACATTGGTATGGTTTGTTTAGCTGTCTTTTGATGTTTGAACTGGGGCATGTAATGTTTTCAATTGAAGCACAGAAAGCACAGATAATGAATGACAAAGTGGGTCAGAAGTCAGTAAGGTAAGCAGTGAACTTCAAGTAATTCCATTGATTTAATATTTTAAAATATCTGGATACAACTCTCTGTCTAGCTCAGTGGTCAGGGAACAGGGGTAAATTACCCCAAATGGGGTAAAAATGAAAATCCTGGGGGTAATGAGGACAGTTGTGGCAGCATGGCCCTCCTCATTACCCCAGGCATTTTATTTCCGACGATACTGTGTGTAGGTGGGCATTCTGTCACAGGGAGAGTGAGCGCTGGTAAGGAGGCCCCCTTCCTGCCCCGCCTCACCTGAACTCATGGCTGGTGGACCTGCCGGCACTGCGGTGCCCAGCTCCCTTCAGCTTTCCCAGTGGTGTGGCGGCTCCAGACTGGCTGTTTGGGCGGCAGCCGCAGGTCCCGGGTGAGCACAGAGGTGGGGAGGGGGGTTGGCCACGGATGGTGAGAGCGGAGGGGCAGTGCTGGGAGGGGGGGCGGGGTAATGTTGGCGAATATAATTTTTTTGGGGTGGGTGGGTAAAAAAGTTCCCTGACCCCTGGTCTAGCTCAATGCATTTAGTTTTTTCTCCTTCATTGTATCTCTTGATGGACAGTGTCCTGTAAAAGGTTGAAGTACATGGGGTTTACAAGAGAGTTACACGATCTTAAGTAAACTCTCCAAGCAGCAAAATCCTATATAATCCAGTACAATTTATTTTTGAATAAATATGCATAGGACTGCATGGGACTTGTAAGAACTGGTCAAGTTACAAGAGTTCATGTCTTCCAGCTTTATATGACCTTCTTTCGTTTCCATCAGTCTATGAACCAGCTGGACACTGGTGCTGGCGTTTGATCGGCAAATTTAAAGGGACAGGAAGAGGAAAAAAATTAGAAAGAGAAACCCTCTCCCAGAATCTCCCCCTTGCTTTTTAGTTTATCAGTGTAATTTCCAATTAATAGGAGGGAAACCCTATTGGGAAGAGGCATCCTACAAACACCAGAAGTAGATGTTTGCAAATATAATACCCCATATTTTCCATAGCTTAGAAATTGGAAGTGTGATTTCTCTGTAATGTTTCTAGGTAGTGGTCTTCTCATTAGAGCTAAATTCTCCTTTAGAAATTATCAAACATGGTCTCACCTAAACCGGTAAGAATGAGGAAAGATCAAGTTGCTTGCATTTCATGTCCCTTATATAATTATGCAGTGCCGATTCCACATACAGTAAAGTGTGTGTAGATACAGGTAGAGAGGGGTGTACGTTTGTGTGTACATACAAATAATGTGAACTCTACAGCACTTTTACTAGAGCAACGAAAGAAGGCAGGAGCTAAAAAGGTTGCTGACAGACAGACAATAAGAAAAGATGATGAGATCTAAACAACATTTTTGTCAAGGTTTTCCTGGATTTGTTTCAGGAAAGCAGTTAATCACCAAAATGTGGTATATTCATACTTGTAAAAGTTATTTACAAACAGTTTTATTTAAGCAAAACATTTCAGATGGATGCTGGAATTATGGGAGTCAATACATGCCTAGATTTGTGAGGAGGGGAACTTCCACCAGTGCAGCAGATACTATACAAACTTGGCATAATGTGGGGGTGGTCAACCTAAGGCATGACTGAGTAGACTGGATATCCCATTTTGTTGGGTGTTTTAGCATGCAGAAGTTTGTGAGCTCCTGCTAGTGAAGGTTCCACACTCCACACAAATATGGGCCAGTTTAGGATGTTGCAGATAATGGATTTAAAGATGAAGAAATAGGAATAAACTTCTGTTAGTTGACCATCTGTCCTTTTACCAGGGTATGGAACATTATATTAGCTATGGAGTGACAAAGAACTTTGGAAGAGGCCTTCACACTGAAGGCTTTTTCTGCCTTTTGGTGGACAAAGAGCATACAGCAAAGTGAACAGAGAGGAGATAGTAGTTGGACACATGGCTAGAAATGTTTCCTGCAGAATGTGTACCTGCATGGGGAGATACGGACTGCTTACTACAGATTTCCAGGCAAATGAGGCAGCTGTGCATAACCTCCAGTATGGTCCTGGCCCTGGAAATTTTTGGAGGAGCCATGGTGGAGGCATGCTATTGGTGTGTCATGGGGTCCATCTGCAAGTACCAGCAGACCATGAAGAAGAACTTCACAGCAGCCAAGAAAAAAGACAGAAGAGAAAGAGGATGTTAACTGCCAGAACATTATTAGGATAACTGACTCCCTCAGGAGTCCCACAAAGATTGATAGACCTCATGGGTAAAAAGAACAGATTCTATGATTTGTATTCTCGAAGGCTTTCACGGCCAGGATCTGATGGTTGTTGTGGGTTTTTCGGGTTCTTTGGCCGTGTTCTGAAGGTTGTCCTTCCTGACGTTTCGCCAGTCTCTGTGGCCGGCATTTTCAGAGGACTGCAACAGCAATTGCAACAGCAATAGAGCATGGACAGAGTTCCTACTCCGGTCCTCTGAAGATGCCGGCCACAGAGACTGGCAAAACGTCAAGAAGGACAACCTTCAGAACACGGCCAAAGAACCCGAAAAACCCACAACAACCATCAGATTCTATGATTCATCATAGCTGACATTAATCCAGCAAAGGGTTAATACCAGAATGAAATCGGACAGCCATTAACAAGCTCCTGCAACTCATCTGGGCATCTTAAGATAAAGCTTTCTTGTTGCAATAATTTCAGGCAACTCCAGAACTTGTTAATTTTATACATGTTCTATTTCTTTACATCATTTCTAGGTTCCATATGAAAAACATAAAATTCAAAATGTCAAAGGCAGTCTTACAGTTATGAGGAAAAACTGTAGGCACATATGCTTACAATCTATAAAAGCTGAAAAGCTTTGAATACATCTCAGTTCTAAGCTTATAGGTAAGACTTTAGTCATGTTTGAATCAAAGATACAAAAGCATTAAAATACAGGATCTCATAGCCCATGAAGTCAGAGAATACATCTCTAGAAAACTTCAGGTTTCTTAAGAATCATGACAAGCAAAAAGCCCTATAAATTTCAATGAAAGGCATGAAAAAGTTTTTAAGCTTTAAAAGAAAAAATTTACAAAATAAAAAGCATCATTAAGCTCTAAGCATATTATTAATACAGACAGAAATATTTCCTCACCAAGCTTTTTCCTGTTGGAATAAATGACTATGTTATTCTCATGGCTATCTCCTGGTCACTCTCTGACCATCTGTCATCCACTCTCTTCAGACAGAATGCTTCTTCATTTCATATCCCTGCTTGAGAGCTCACATTATATCTGTGTGAACGTCATTAATCAAAACAAACTCCATCAGAGTTTGTACTTTTCAATGAATTAGAAGCCTACACATTTAAGGTCAGGAGGCCTCTTCTCAAGGCTCTCTCTTCCCAGAACTCTTGAAGCCCAGACCATGCTCAGCTCAGCTACTGGCATTGCCAAGGCTTTGCCTGCAAAGCTCCTGGCTGTAAAGTTCAGAGTAAAATTGCCCCTCTCTTGAGCACTACTAGCTACACTGACGTAACTCACTGACAGTACAACACACTGAAGAGAGTACAATACCATTGCATGCTGTTTTCATCAATACAACTGAATATATATGATTTCATACTCCTTCCAGAACTCAGTTTCTATTAATTATTATGCTAAAACCTTATACAATGAATGGCACCTTCGTTTTTCTTCTCTTCTTATCATTTAATAACGAAGGGACGTGGTGGCGCTGCGGGCTAAACCGCAGAAGCCTTTGTGTGCTGCAGGGTCAGAAGACCAAGCAGTCGTAAGATCGAATCCACATGACGGAGTGAGCGCCCGTTGCTTGTCCCAGCTCCCGCCAACCTAGCAGTTCAAAAGCATGCAAATGCAAGTAGATAAATAGGGACCACTTTGGTGGGAAGGTAACAGCGTTCCGTGTCTAAGTCGCACTGGCCATGTGACCACGGAAGATTGTCTTCGGACAAACGCTGGCTCTATGGCTTGGAAACAGGGATGAGCACCGCCCCCTAGAGTCGAACACGACTGGACAAAAATTGTCAAGGGGAACCTTTACCTTTACCTACCTTTATCATTTAATAAACTGTTTAAAATAACCTTCATCCTTTTCTCCTTTTAAATAATATGTAAATATGTTCATTTTACAATATATTGTTATTCTCATTTTTTAACACAGGTTTCCACATCCGTTTTGTGCCATTTCTTTGTTCATTTACATTATAGGTTAAAAAAAAAACCTCAAGCGGCAAAACAAAATTCACTCCATGTTTTTCTCCATTGTTGTCTCTGTTCACATAATGTAAGCATTGTACTATTTTTTTCATTGTGAAAACCGGCATGAAACTCAGTGAGCTACTTCTGCCTTCTTATCAGTGTTCCAAAACAAACTAC
Organism: Pogona vitticeps; assembly: GCF_051106095.1. Lineage (NCBI taxonomy): Eukaryota > Metazoa > Chordata > Lepidosauria > Squamata > Agamidae > Pogona > Pogona vitticeps. The sequence goes on from NC_135786.1 coordinate 172,863,049, forward strand.
CTGTAAGGTAAACAATTTCCCGAGCTTTAGGTTTTCAATAATACTTCAGTTTTTACTGCATCTCTGAGTTTTTAGGGCCACACCTTTGCACCCCTTAAATTCAGCTTTTTGAGCTCTAACATAATGATGGTGGAAATGTCAGATCAGAACAGACTTATATTGACCCTAACAAGGTAAGTGAAATATTTAAGTGAAGTTTTACCAGTTCTACCACCCAAATGAGTTTCTATGGCAAAGCTGGGAAATCGAATCCAGGTCTTCTGAGTCCTAGTCCATTACTCTATCCACTAGATCACACAAGGTACCTAGGAAATGGAAATGGGAAAAAGAATGGCATATCTCTATTATTTCTTCCTTGATTTATGAATTGGGGAGGGTGTTCCTTATTCTTGCTATTTTATATGAATTGCATGCAAGAGAATGAGCTAACTTTCTCTTTTTCTTTATTTGCAAGTCCAGGAAAAGCTTCACAATGTTGCAACAAGCCACCAGCATGATTCATTTATCTCCCTTTAGTGTTTTTATTTGCAAAACACCTTTTTGCCAAGCGTGAATTTCCACATTAGTTCCTGCGGGTAGTTTGCAGTTCTTATTAGAGGGACTGTTCATCATGGCAGCAATTTGCAACTTTATATTCCCCTCTGGAAGGAGTTCATACTCTTTGCTATGCAAGGCAGCCCTCTGGAGAGAATGGAAGAGCCTGTTCTGTTCTGTGCATAAATTTGACAGGCTCTCCGATATGGTTTGATTTACTTACCTTGTTAACCTCCATGCTGGCACCCCATTCTCAGGACTCACTATGGCTTTGCAGAGGTAGCCAGGGAGTAGTGCCTTTTTACACACAGCAAATGATCTACTGAGTATATAAAACAGGTGCCACATCTGAGTTTCTCATAAATTCCTCACAGAGATTTGAAAATAAGGAAAAGGAATAAACTACACCTGCCCTTAGGTTGCACACAGATATGCTACACACATTTGCTGATAATCTCTTGCAACTTGCAAAGTGGTGTTATAGGTGGACATAACGAGGGCCCAGCCCACTGGGGCCGGACTATCTAATCACCTTTCACTGTTGCTGCGGGCTACATGCTCCCTTACTATTGCTCTGGAGCTCGTGGCCTGCGAGCCACTCGTTGACTTGGCACACATTGAAGGACCCTTGATTTCTGTGGTGCAGTCTTTGGATTCAGATGGGATGACAGTGGTTTAAGGAGGATTCCATCTAACCTTCATATGAAATCATGGATATCTGAGCTTTGGATCCAGGTTTTTGCATTAGTGCCAAGCCATGTGTGGTGGGGTCTCTGAATTTTCGGTTGTGGTCTATGGGCATAGATGGGATCTATGAATTGACAGTAGTTTGGAGAAGATCCCTTATAAAACTCATATGAAATCACAAGGAACCATTTTTATGTCATGAATCACCCTTTTACTTTCTTCTTTAGGAGGTTTGTCCCATTTGCTTAATACATGACCAGCTTCAGCTGTACAGCCCTTTCCAAACCATGAAGGAGGGTGAGGTGTTTGCAGCCCGGAGAGGTGGGATGTGTGTTCAAGAGGGGAGGGGGCGAGGCTGCGTCCCACTGCCTTGTTTGTGTCTCTAGTGCATGTCATTATCTCTCTCTGTACTCGAGCCTGTATCCAAGGCTGCGCTGCTTTCTTGCAGCTCTAGAACATTTCTTTTGTGCTTCAGCAAACCTACTGGCAAAACAACAACAGCAACAATAATAAATTAAAAATGCATGTATGCCAGGAGTGGCCTCCCAAATCGGTTTGAAGTGGGTCATTTAATTTGGAATTGCTAATTTCAAAATGAACTTGCCCACTGATATATAAAACTTTGATTGGAAACTGAATTAAAAGACTGCAGATCTGAAATGGATACAAATGAGCAGTGCAACCCTGTTAGGGTCATTATAAGTTGTATTCAACTAGATGGGATGTCACATAGACACAACCTGCTTTTTAATTTTTATTTTAAAAATTGACCTTCTGCACATGCAAGGATTTAACAAAGAGGTGGGTGAGGGTTGAGCCATGAATTCATTTCAAGGAGTCAATGCTTGGACTTCAAAACTTTGACAGAGGCTGCTACTTGATAGTAGGGTTGTAAATGTCCCTGTGCTGTAAGGGAACAGCAGTTTCCCCTGCTTTAATTCCCATCCAAATAATCTTTTTCAGATTTGCATAACATTTTTTGTCTTGCTCTGCAGACAAGATAAATCTGGCTTCAATCATAGTGTTTTGTTTTCTGACATCATGTTGCGTTTTCTGCAAAGCTACTGAACAAAGGCACAACTTGGTGTACTAAGCTGCAGACATTTTGTTGTCTAAAAATCTACAAGGTGGCAGATCATCTCAGTAAAAGCAGTGGTTGCTTGGAAATAAAATATTTTATTCTGGACATAGAGTTAATCTTTTGCTTGAATTAGATTTGATGTGGATTCCCCCCCAAAAAAACCCAGAGTTGAGAGTGTATTACTTCACACAGTAAATCTGAAAGGTGCCTAGGAATGTCAATGTGGTATGTGGAATGTCAATGCAATGCAAGTATATTTATATGAGGTGATATTAATTTTGCATTGATATGCATTCCAGACTGGTCCCTTTGCATTATATCAACAAATACTGATAGAGCATTTGTTTATTTATTTGGTACTTACCCTCAGGTAAGTGTGTGCATATAGATGCCATGGAATTAGACACAAAAGTCAACTGTCGTATTATTTTATAAAACCTTATTTTTAAAAACCCCAGCTTTCTTTTGGCTTTTTCAGTAGCAAGTACGCAATACAACTGTGAAATGTGAAAATATTTGGGGCAGACATGCATGTAGCTGAAGGAGAAGAAAAGGAGGTCCAACGGAGGAGGAGAACTTGTCCATAGTAAGAAACCCAGCTATTGAAACAGTGCGGACTAGGGCCACACAGATGTACAAAGCTGCATTCAAAATCCAAATTTCTTCTCCAAATTTCTTTCACTTGTTAGGCCAGTGGCAGTGAACCTTTTTGGGCCTGAGTGCCCAAACTGGAAAAAAACAAAAATAAAACCAAGTGGGTGGTGTGGGAATTTTTCCACAGCGGTGGAATTGGAAGTGGCAGTGACGGACCAGAAGTGGTGGTGGAAGGAGGAATCCAGGACACGGAGGTGCCTCAAAACCCCCCTCCGGATCTGCTGGCAGCGCCAGCTGCTCCGGATCCTGCCCCCACTGCCTGTCAAAGCACCAGCACCATGGCTGCAGCCGCCTCCTGAGGTTCGGGTGCAGGGGTGGAGTAGCGATCTGGCAACTTATGGCTTGCGTGCCCACAGAAAGGGCTCTGCGTGCCATAAGTTTGCCATCGCTGCGTTAAGCCACCCTAGGAATCATTCTTGCCTTTTTTTCTCTCTGTGTCATTGGGAAATTGTTATGCCATGAGGTGAAAAATGGCCCAATCACTGACACTATGATTTATGCCATGAAGATCGAAATGTATGTGCTTTTCTCGCTGCATTTAAAGTGGCCCAAAATGTGCATATAGCTCTTCTACTTATTTTCAGTCAGTGGTTTCCAAGTGGCAGAGCACATGCTTTACAAAGGATCCCAGGTTCAATTCATTGCATCCTTCTGGCTGGGGAAGACTCCTTGGAAGCTTCTGTCATTCAGTGCAGGCAACCTTGAACTATATGGATCAACAGATATTTGGTGGAATGCCTGCCTCTTCCTGAGTACATCAGCCTGATCATTAAGAGCAGCTGGAGGGGCCTCCTCTGTATTCTACTGCTGAGAGCAGTACATTGTGTGGAGACATAGCAGAGTTTTTTCTTTACATTCTTTTCTTGTATAGTAGCTATTGATTCCATAGTGGTTTTGCTTCTTGCTGAAGACCAAAAAAGCACATCCTGTTCCTGAGTAAATAAGCAAACCATGCATGAAGCTGAAGCCAGGCACAGTTTACCATTGCAGGCCTGAATGGCAAAAACGATGCCTTTATTGTAGCATCAAATTAAAACCTTGATGTTAGGAAAGTGTGAGGGCAAGAGGAGAAGGGCACGACAGAGGATGAGATGGTTGGACAGTGTCACTGAAGCTACCAACATGAATTTGACCCAACTCTGGGAGGCAATGGAAAATAGGAGGGCCTGGTGTGCTCTGGTCCATGGGGACACGACTAAATGACTAAAGACACAAATTAAAACCTAGCTCCTTACTTCAGCATTTGGTAATTAGAGAGACCATGGTTTGGCTTTCAGTCTTCCAGTTTGAAGGAAAGACCAAATAAACAACTTTTTGGAAAGGTTGCTTGTTTATCCAAGACATATATATATAAAACTACACAGGAAACAGATCATGGCCAGATGCCTCTTACTTACACCTGCTGGCATTAAGTCAAATAGCATAAATTGCTGCAGGAAATTCAACGTTGTTAAGAGGCTAAGCATTTCAAGTCACACACCTCTTGCGTGACTTGGAGTGCAATGGGAAATGCAAATGCTTGCTTCTTAGTAGCAACAATTCACCACAGTGATTTAGACTTCTCCTAACAGGTCTAGCAATGATTCTGGTCTATAAGAGAGTATCTGCCATGGCTAAGCAAATAGACAAAGCAAAACACTTTTTAGACTATTTTAAACACTGGGTACTTTGAATTTAAAAAAAACCCAACGATCCAGAATTCATTTTGAAGAAATTATAATGATGTTACGGTTTATTGTCATATATCCTATACTTTTTGATTTAGGACAGCAAGATAGAAAAATCAAAGCCAACATGCATGATAACATTGCTCGATGAAATAAAAGCTGCACCCAACAGCATCTTGCAGATAAAAGTACATGGATGGGAAAATAAAGCTGAGATCATGAGTCAAAGACTAGAGAGAAGAAATTGTATTCAGTAGCCTTTAGTTCCATGGAACCAAGGTGAACTATCTTTATCCCACTAGGTCCTTATTGGCTCTTACAGAACTAAAGTGATTGTGTCCAACAAATGGTCCTTCTAGGTCAGTGTTGTCAGTTCATTGCTAGTAGTAGTAGGCCTCCAACGTTTATGGCAAAGAGTTTTCCCTCAGCCTTAGTTAGATATACCAGGATTGATACTGAGTTCTTTCCTGTGCAAGAACACATGTTCTACCCTTGAGTTTCCCCATCTCATCTTGTACAAGGTTTCCTGCTATTTATTTTTCAACTTCCAGGGACTGGGGATGTGAAAAGCCTATCTGCCAGCAGCAGTGAAGCTTCGGCATTCTGGCCTGGAACTAGTATGCTTGCTAGCAGAGCATGGAGTCATGGTTACAGCTGGGATGGGATGGCAGCAGTGCCTAGCAGCTAGCACCAAACAATGCCCTATAGATCCACTTCCACTGCCCTAGGTAACTGCTCCACCCCACTGTATGCTGCAAATCATATTTTTACACACTCAACCATTATCAGCTTTCCTTTCCCCCAACGTGATATTTTCCTGAAGTGGATCCTGTGATTTCTGCTGAGGGATCCACCCACATGCAGCCTGATGCTACTTGGTTCAGAAAAAGTTTTTTTGTGAAGTAGTAAAGTAGTGTCCCCATGGATTGATAGGTAGTTACGACCATCTGGGTCTGAGGCATAAGGAAAATAAAGTATTTTGCAACTGGCTGAAGTTACTTTGGGATATAGATTTATGGTTTTATGCTACGTAGCTTTATAGCTTTTATTCCCATCCACAATTCATGTTTGACTCTGCTGACTCGCTTCAGTAAGTCTCCTGGTCATGTGTATACTTTCATGTGTCCTCTGAACTAAGCCTTCTTGCTTGGATGGATTGATATAAACTGGAGGAGGGGGAGAGACCAGTTTAAATCAGTGATTCAAACCAAATCTCCCATTTTGAAATGAATGTTATGTCCTGAACATAGGTGTATTAGTAGATTGCTCTATGAATTCAAATATAATGGTTCTGCAGCTATAGGAAACCTTTACAGATGTTGATGCAGTTTTGGCCACTGGGAAAAATAAAATACAAACATTTGTGCTTTGCCTTCCCATCTGGAAAGAAAACCCAACAATAGCACATCATTAGAAGCAGAATTCCTTAAGTGACAAATGATGGCTGATTGCCCTACCATGTCTCACACTGTATTTTGCAAATTAGCCTGCTTTTTTTCTGTCACAGGTTATCACTAGTACAGTAGATAAACACTGGCTTTATGGGATTAACAGAACTGCATGCCTGGAGGGATAAAACTGTGAGGCAGAATCCAGTTCTGTTTCAAAATGGTTGCAAAATTTCCAAGTTATTCAGTTATATCCCCTTGTACAAGTGCAGAAATTGTTTAGCCTCTCGTGTAACAAACCATTGCAAAAGCAGAAGGAACAAATAGAGTTCTGCCATGTAATAGCTGGAAATATCCAATGTATGCCATTAGAAAATAGCTGGCTCTACTAATATGTAGAGTGAGGCCTGGGGTATCTTGGATGACAGATGGTAAGCAACATGACAGAGACTGATCTGCATGTGACACACAAGACCCTAATTTACTTTTAGGTAAAGACAGAGCCTTTTCACCACTAGTGAAATAAAATTCTATTACCAGTCTCACTGACTTTTGGAATTGTAAAGAGGGGAGGCAACATTTTGTATGTTGCTTCAGTTAGCAAAATCTTCTAGGCTAGACCTGAAGGCTCAATGTCAGAGGAAGAGTACTCAATTGCAGAATACTGGATGCATGTTTTTAATTAAATATGTCTGGGTTGTCGCTGCCACTGCCAATACTACTACTACTACTACTACTACTACTACTACTACTACTACTACTACTACTACTATTACTACTACTACTACTACTACTACTACTACTACTACTACTACTACTAATAATAATAATAATAATAATAATAATAATAATAATAATAATAATAATAATAATAATAATAATAATAATAATAATAGGATCAAAAAACGTATTACATCCAAAAAGGTGATGTGGACAGATTACATTTACCACAAAAAATCAGAGGCCGTGGATTACTGCAAATACAGCAGATATTAGAGGAGGAAAAAAAGAAGCCTAACTTATTATATCAGTACAAGCAGAGAAAAATCACTGAAAGCAGTGAAAATGGAGAATATTTTGAAAACAACAGAAACAAAGGCTCAATATAAGAAACAATTTGGAAAAAAAACCACTATATGAACAACACCTGAGAAATATTGATGGAAAGCATGATCATAATTCAACATGGGTATGGCTAAAACTGGGGACCCTAAAGAACAGATTAATTTCCTAGTCACCCATGTAAAATCAGAGGACATGGATTACTGCAAATACACTGTTTTTATAATTTTGACTGCCTGGGTTTTTTAACAACAACAACAACAACAACAACAACAACAACAACAACAACAACAACAACAACAACAACAACAACAACAATAAAGACTGTGAACTAGGAAATTAATCTGTTCTCCACTGCTGAATCTAATAAAAGTAATATCTGATGGTCCAAGCTATACTAAGCTTTCTGCTGTGTGGCTAAGTTTTAAAAAGATGACATTTTCCTACAACAGGAAAAATGTAAAAAAAAATTGAATAGTAATGTGAGACTGGACTCTATTTATAGATCTGACAAGTGAGATTTTTTTAAAAAAAGAACACTGATTAATCATCTGGTTTGTAACCAATTAATTCACTACCAATTACATTTTGAAAAAACACACACACTACATAGCTGCCTGTTTGTCCTTAACTTCCATTGTGCTGAAGCTCAGTTTGATGGTGGGGAGTGAAGAATATACTGTATAACTTTTAGATGGGTGAAATGATGGTCATTATAACAGCTTTTTCATGCAGCAAGGTGGTGACCTGGTTCACTCCTGGCCAGATGAGATTATCAGCATGTTCCTGATTCCCTTCACCTTGACCATGTTTCAAGAGTGACAGAACCCACAAACAATCATAAATATTGGAGAAGGTGGACAAATGTTAGGTATGTACAAGGAGTCAAGTAGTTGAGCAAATTATTCAATTTTCCTCACCATGTCTTTTGAAATAGACCAAATACAATGAATGTGTCCAGATGATGTGTCAAAAGATTTTTTTTCAGATTTCTTTGGTGACTCATGTCTACATTGGTTCACAGAGCATCCTAAGCATTCATAAGGAAGGTACACTGTGCTGTAATGAGACTTGCTATGAATATATATAAGTGGAGTCAGGCAGACTGAAGTGATGGTGTCCATCAGAAGGTGCTGTGGGCACACTGGACAGTCATCCTGAGTTGTTTACATATTCCACACTGGAGAACAGACTTGTGTCTTCCTGCATCTCCTGCCCACTGCCTTTAGCTACCATAGAAGACGATGTCCCATTACTAGTGCAGAACTAAAATTTATCTGCCAGTTTCATTTCCGTTTCTAGAATGAGGGAGGGGCTCCTCCTTCTCCCTCACATTAAGCAGTAAAGAGTCTTCGGGCAATCCTGCTATGATCACATCCTCATTTTCCTACTATGTTCTGTGAAAAGCAGTACATTTTTTAGCTTACAATAACTAATCACTGTTCCAGACAATGGAATTGTAAATTGATATGTTGGGATGGTATTTAGAATCCTAGGTGCTCTCCTAGCAGCTAGCTATAAATCTGCCCTTAATTTTTTTTTTTCAAATGAGGCGTGAGAAAATAAAAGATCAGGAAGACAAAAAGGCAGTGAAATAGGTGAAGAAACAGAGATGTAAAAAATTGTGAGCATGGAAGAAAGCTGCTATTTAAAAGGCATAGAGATGAGCCCACGATGGACTTTATTTGATATATAAAATAATCTTGGTCAAACTGATTTTTTTTTTGTCTACATTGTCTTAAACGCTACAGCTCTTCACAATTCTTTTCATTCACAAAATGTAAATGTTCAATTATATTCAAAAATCTTTTTGTAAAAAGGAAATTTGAACATAAATTGTTCAAGAGCAGATTAAATCAGTTGTGAGCTAAAGTTTCTGCATTTATCTCAGCCAAGAACAGTAGTGGGGCTGGGACTGCCATATGCCATTTTATGGCTCTGGTCAACTCTGATACTGATTCTGCTAAGATGTACTGGATCCATGCTTAATCTATGGAGAACCCTCAGTGGTCTGCCTTATGCAATTTTGCACATTGAGTGATTGGTGTGAGCACAGACTGTATTTGGGGAGGATTCAGAGGTAACTGACTCCTCATTTTGATTTGAGTAGCCCATTAAAACATTGCTTCTCATGCTATTGCTTGAGTGCTAAGATCTCAAAGTTAGAACAGGAGGAACTTCAAGTGTCCATATTTTGTTGGCACATGAAAAAAGCAAATGTAACACTTTTACATGGGCACAAGACTATTCTGTATTCTATGGGCATGTAACAGTGAGAGTCATCACAACTTTAGGCAGGATGCAGGACAAGAGTGAGGTTGGACAAATACAGGTGATTGTCTCTCAACAGTTTTGACACAAAAGTGAGACACAACCCCATTCAAAATAAGAGGAAAAACTTTTTGATACGAAAACTAATTTTTCCAAAGGGAGATGTAGACACATAACTGTGAACAAGCTAATAGCAATTAAGAGACACATCTTACAAGTAAATTTGTAAGCACAATAATCTGTCTGTCTATCTATCTATCTCCCACCTTCTTCAAACTTGAACAGCAATTGGCACCTGACAAAATTGCTTCCAGGACCAGATCTAAGCCATGAGCATTCTCTAATGTATAGTAAACAGGAACTTTAGGGTTAAGAGTTCAGGATAAAAACAACAACAGCCGCCTAGAGTGGTCTTAAGTGACTAGATGGGTAGGATATAAATAAAATAAAATAAAATAAAATAAAATAAAATAAATAAATAAATAAATATATGAAGACTAATGAGTAAAGCTCGAAATGGTGAAAATAATATGTATGCTTGCAAACGTGTAATAAATATGTTTCTCCAATTATGTAAAGGACTGTGATAACCAACATTACTTTCTCTATTGTTTTGCTATAGCTTACTGGAATGAGAGGGCAGAGAGATTTGTTCCAGTCCTGTGAGATTATTATTATTTTTTAAAATGTTTCCGGGGAAGCTGAGTTGCTGGGCTTTCTTTTGAAAGGATTTACTATGCAGTAGTAATGTATTTGTGTAAAGAGAAGCATTAGTAGCTCACACTGAAGATTGTAGGCTGACCACTAGTGTATGTGTGCCATTGGTGGGGTGAAGAGGAAGAGTAAACAAAGAACAGACGTGAGAAAATTCCTCTTTGCTCTTTTGCTACCTTATTACTCAGTAATAAGTTATCTTGACATTACAGCTTCTGATGGATTGTAGCACCTGTTCCTCCACAGAACTAAAGGACGAAGGTTACAGAGGAAGTTAGTATTGATTTCCCCCCTCTCTTCTCTGAGAGCATCATTGGTTGATTATGTCTTCTTTATTTCTTTACACCTGCAGCCAGGCAACAGCAAAGCTAGTGCCAGCAGCCCTGAGCAGTAGAAAATCTTTACCCTCTTCTCCATCTCCAGTTTGAAACACATTCCTTTTTCAACCTGGGTCAAAACACTATCTGCAATGCAGCACAGAAGATGCTGCATATCTATTATGCGCTTTCCATTTGACAGTTTCTGTGCAAGGCTTATGCACTGGTTGAATTTCCCTGGAGTGTAGCATCAATGCTGAAAGCATCTTCAGGGATGATTCAAGTAGAAACTTTCCCCTCCAAAGACATACCCTGCCTGTTGTTTCTAAACTATACAACAACAATAATAATTGCATGCCGCCAAGTCAGTTCTGACTTATGAAGACCATTTCCAGAGTTTTCTAGGTACAGCAAATTCAGAAGTAGTTTAATATTTAATTGAAATATTAAACTTCTAATTAAAATAACATCAACTGTGGGTCCTGATGGCAATTTTAATTGTATTTTAATCATTTTATCTTTTATTGTATTTTACTTGAATTTTAATTGTTGTAAGCCGCCCAGAGACCTTTGGGTAGAGTGGGCGGCATATAAGTTAAATAAATAAATAAATAAATAAATAAATAAATAAATAAATAAATAAATAAATAAATAAATAAATAAATAAATAAATATTCCCTTTTTCTGGAACTGTGCAGCTTGCCCAAGGCTACACAGGCTGGCTCTTTTCCCTGCGAAGCACAGTGGCAAATCGAACCCCCAAACTCTAGCTCTACAGCAGATACCTAAACCACTGAAAAGAGAAGAAAGGCTGCTTTTTGAATCCAGGTGATTTTGTCCTGGAAGGATCAGGAAATAAAGCACTAGTATTGTTTTTGAAAGAACTGATGCCTTTGAATAATGTAGCATATCTCTATGGTATGATATGTGTACCCAGAATGTCATATTCCTTGTAAAGTTCAAATATCAGTTAAATTCCAGTGTTGCCTACAAGAAGGTTAAAAAAAAGGTGAGGAAATATTGTAATGTCTTCCCTGAGTACTGAAATATCACATTGAAATTGAGTATGCTACTTATTTGACATTTGGAAACGTATTTTGTTCCCAGACAAATTTGGAAGGGAAAATAGCAGTGCGAAACATATTATAATCTAGAACAAGGGCCTGTTATTTCCTCCTTCTCATCCGAATTCCTATTTTCTTAATATTTGTATCAAAGCTAGCCAGGGTTTTGTTTGTCTGTTTGGACTATAAGTGGTTAAGTTGGCTAGAGGATTCCGGAAGCTGTGTTTTAAAAAAGTTTTTTAAAACTTTTAAGCTGTGCTTTTAAAAGTAAATTGTTGAAGGTCTGATTTGTACCTATACGCACATTTCTCCAAAGATGTTTTTGGACATTTCTCCCAAAATGTTTTTGGGAAGGAAGACTATTGCTTCATATCTGAGTGTTAAAACTCCTCAATCTCAAAATTCAACCATTATTTTTCACTACACTGTCAAGAGCTCAGGACTGCTTTCTCGTATCACCTTAATAAGTAGCAGTGAACTCTTAATAATGCTGGTACTTTTTATCTCTACCCATTTGTTGAAGAATTAGCACATTTTGAATTAACTTGATTAAAAAAAATCATCATCATCATCTCTGTTTATTAATTAGCGGACAAGATTTATCTGTCATGTCCCTAGCTGTCTCCAGAGACAGTTTACTGATCAAGTTAATTACTTCATATGTACAGATTACAGTGGTGGTACAATGAAAAGAGGATTGGACACAAATGCTTCTCTAGCTCCCTTAAGAATAATGAAAATTAGCTAGTGCTGGTAGGGAAAGGAATTAAATATTTTACTCTATTTTGTATGTATGTATGGAATGTTGCCCCTTCACAGATTGCTGCCTTGACATGGCAAAGGGGCTTGAGTAATTCAGAGAAGCTATGGGCTATGCCATTCAGGGACACCCAAAATGGACAGGTCATAGTGGAGAGTTCTGACTAAACGCGATCCACCTGGAGCAGGAACTGGCAAGCCATTCCAGTATCTTTGCCAAGAAAACTCTATGAACAGAAACTAAAGGCTAAAAGATATGACGCTGGAAGATGAGCCTCTTGGGTCGGAAGGCATCCAACATGCTACTGAGGAAGAGCAGAGTACAAGTACAAGTAGCTCCAGAAATGTCAACAGCCTCAGATATGCAGATGTCCGAAGCTCAACAAAAAAAATTAAGATCATGGCCACTGGTCCCATCACCTCCTGGCAAATCGAAGGGGAAGATATGGAGGTAGTGACAGATTTTACTTTCCTGGGCTCCATGATCACTGCAGATGATGACAGCAGCCACAAAATTAAAAGACATCTGCTTTTTGGGAGGAAAGCAATGAGAAACCTCGATGACATCTTAAAAAGCAAAGACATCACCTTGCCAACAAAGGTCCGCATAGCCAAAGCTATGGTTTTCCCAGCAGCGATGTATGGAAGTGAAAGCTGGATCATAAAGAAGGCTGACCGCAAAAGAATTTATGCTTTTGAATTGTGGTGCTGGATGAGACTCTTGAGTCCCCTGGACTGCAAGGAGATCAAATCTATCCGTTCTCAAGGAAATCAACCCTGAGTGCTCACTGGAAGGACAGATCCTGAAGCTGAGGCTCCAATACTTTGGCCATCTCATGGAAGACTCCCTGGAAAAGACCCTGATGTTTGGAAATTGTGAAGGCCAGAGGAGAAGGGGATGACAGAGGACGAGATGGTTGGATAGTGTCATCGAAGCTACCAACATGAATTTGACCCAACTCTAGGAGGCAGTCAAAGACAGGAGGGCCTGGTGTACTCTGGTCCATGGGTCATGAGGAGTTGGACATGACTTAACAACTAAACAACAAATGGAATGTTATGGATTACAGCCTGATTCATCAGATGTACCATGTATCTGACAGAGTGGGATGTGGTCTCCAGACGTTTGTGCCAAATAAAACATTTTACTCACTTGGCCCAGTGTATTTAGCTGAGGTTCAGAAAATGTAGCTGGCAGGTTTGTGCATCCACAAGCCCCTTCTCTTAGGACACTGAACAGCACAGTCTTACATTTCTTTGTAGAAGGAGTAGCCATGTCAGTCAGTGCAAGCATTAGACTGAAAACCAAAATTAAAAATAATAAAAGACAAAAACATGGTGGCACCTTAAAGGCTAACTTATATATTTTTTGATGTGTGCTTTCATGGACAAGTCCACTTCATCAGATTTCCTTGAAATATATAATATTCGAAAAAAGTAAAGTACCATTGTTTGAAATAAAAGCATCCTTCACATATTCATGCATGGCTTCCTGCCTGAAGTGACTAGCTTGATTGTCACATAAATATTGATCTCAGTGCTAGCAAAAATAATGATCAAGGTCTATGTCAACCACACACCCTTGCCCAGTATTTCATATCGCTCAGAGGCCTTACATTTGCATTGGAATGTCAACCTGAGTTTCCTACTGAATGCACATTTAATGAGAAATTGCAGCCACTAACAGCTCCATGACAGTTTCCAGTATGACTGGAAACATATTTCTTTCATGCAGATTTTTCATGTGGTTTACCATTTTATTTTATTTATTTATTCATTTGATTTGTATCCCGCCCATCTGGTCTATGTGACCACTCTAGGCGACTTCCAATATAGCGTAAACAACTAATAAAATAACACAAAAGTATTAAATAAATCTTCCAAAAACAATTTACAAAACAGAAAAATAGAGTAAAGAGTAAATAAAGAAAGAATAAAAAGAAAGAATCAAGTATTGACTGGAGGGAAGGCCTGAATAAACATCCATGTTTTTAATTGGCTTTTAAAGATACCCAGCGTGGGGGCTGCGTGAATTTCCGGAGGGAGATTGTTCCAGAGGTGAGAAGCCACCGCCGAGAAGGCCTGATTTCATGTCTTTTCCTTCTGGGCCTCTCTCGGCGTCAAGCTCCTCAGCCTCACCTCCTGACTCGCATGGGTGATCTGGGTAGACCTTGGTGGGAGTAGGCATTCTGCCAAGTATCGAGGTGCTAAACCGTTTAAGGCCTTATAAGTAAGCATTAGAACTTTGAAGTCGATGCAGAACCGAATGGGCAGCCAATGCAGTGCGACCAGAATAGGAGAAATATGCTGGTATTTTCTCGCTCCACTAAGGAGTCTGGCTGCTGCATTCTGCACCACCTGGAGTTTCTGCATCAGCCTCAAAGGCAGCCCGAAGTAGAGTGCATTACAGTGGTCTAATCTTGAGATTAGGAGCGCATGCACCAAGGTAGTGAGTGCCCCTATGTCGAGATAGGGTCACAGCCGGGCTATCCGCCAGAGATGGGAAAAGGCGGTACGGACTACCGATGCCGCCTGCGTTTCCCTGGTGAGTGTTGGGTCCAGATGTATCCCCAAGCTGCGAACCCTACTCTTCGCGGCCAGGGTCAGCCCCCCCAGCACGAGAGTCACCCAAGCCACCAACCATGGGGGCACCCACCCTCAGAACTTCCGTCTTGTCTGGATTCAGCCTCAGCCCATTTTCCTGCATCCATTGCAGTACGGCCTCCAGGCAGCGCTGGAGGGACAGGATGGCATCACTTGCAGTTGGTGAAAAGGAGATGTAGAGCTGGGTGTCATCAGCATATTGATGAAACAATGCCCCACACCCCTGATGACCCCACCCAGCAGCCTCATATAGATATTAAACAGCATTGGGGAGATAATCGACCCCTGTGGAACCACACAATTGAGACTCCATGCGGACAAAACACTCTCCCCAAGCTGTACTCTCTGGGGGAGGTCCTCCAAGAAGGAACGGAGTAAGGCAAATGCCGAGCCACCAATTCCCAACTCAGAGAGCCTCCCCAGGAGGATACCGTGGTTGACGGTATCAAGGGCCACCGAGATGTCGAGGAGGACCAACAGAGACATTTTACCCCTGTCAGCCTCCCTCAACAGGTCATCATACAGGGCGACCAATGCTGTCTCTGTACCGTGGCATGGCCTGAAGCCCGACTGAAACGGATCCAGGGCATCTGTTTCATCCAAGTGAACCATTGCTCTTTACCTCTGTACACTTTAGGACCAAATCATTCTCAATCTTCATGAGAAAGCAATTTCGTTTTTCTTATTACAGACATGTAAACATCACCTTAACAGAGCCATAATGCTTGTTTTAAACTTAGCTCCAGTCTTTTATCAATGTCCCACAGTTTAAATGAGGCCTAAAATCTGTTTCAAACATATTTTCAGTCTCTCATGATGACTCTGAAAAAAGAAAAGTGGAAAACTCTCACATGGGAAACATGGATATTTTTCTTGCTGTCCTGTTACTGTGGTGTGATGCAGGAGGATGTGGCTGCAAGATGTATATACCATTCGGTTCTGATAATAATGCTTTCTCCAACCTCATTGTCTAGAGGTGTTACAGTTCTGATTAGCCCCTTACTAGCATGGCTGTTTCTCATGCTAGCTGGCAGAAGGGCAGATCTAGCCCTGAACATCTGGAGGGTACCAAGCTGGAGAACATTGTCACTTGACCTTGAAATGTGTTGTTTTCTCAGGGTAATTGAATAAGTAGGCCTCAGAAGAACATGTCTTCCTTTTGAAAGGATTGTAGTAATCAATGTTTCTTCCTGCACATGGCTTTGAAATTGCATGACTCTAGTGCAATTTTTTCCTTTACATTTCAAATTCCAGTTATACTTCTTGTTGCCTTGAGCTCATTATATGAACACATGTCATTACAGTCCTTCTAATTAAAACATTAACTGCAGCATCAGAAATTTATTCATATCCTAGCTTGCTGGCAAATCAACATCAGGAAGAATTACCTGCAGTGAATGCTTTTGTGTTCTATGAACTGTGACTAGGTAGCAAGTGACTAATTAAAGCAGTAAGGTTTTAATTGCTTTCGGTACCTGCTGACCAAGGAAAAACTACTGTTATTATTTACAGAGAACCATTCTTGG
The DNA here is from genome assembly GCF_051106095.1 of Pogona vitticeps. NCBI lineage: Eukaryota > Metazoa > Chordata > Lepidosauria > Squamata > Agamidae > Pogona > Pogona vitticeps. The sequence goes on from NC_135786.1 coordinate 172,879,377, forward strand.
TTTTTCAGAAGCAATAAATAAAATCCGCAGAGTCCATCTGGAATTCTAAACTTGCATGCTGTCACAAAAACAATTCATCTGGAATTTAAACAACACTGCTGGGCTGGGTAAAAGCTGGAAGAGAATAGAATGGAACAGAATGGGTCAGGATGGGCATTAGTTAAAAAAATAATGCCAAAAGTAGCAGGATGTGATGGCCGCACATCAGAACAATATTTTAGACATCAAACCTATCAAGTATTTCTCTTTTATTAACCCTTTATTCCTGCAAAACCAGATTGGCTTGGAGCAGAACATTCTGAATAGGATAAACTAATTAAATTAAGAATACAGATATTAGATGAGATTGCAAACCATAAAACATCTCTAACAACAGCTGTTCCCAGCAGAAAATCTATATTGTGTCAAATAGCCTGGAGCGGCAGCTTCTGAGGACAGCCTAGTGAAATTCACCCATGTAGTCTGATGAGGGAGATTTGTGGATGTTTTGGGGCTTGTTGCATCAGTTTCCTCTGGTTGCATCTGGGTCATGTATTTGTTTGACTTGTCCTATGCAGATTCCAGGCTGTTTTGTGCAATATAAATTTTCTGCCTTCAGCGGAAGTCGGAAAGTGCTTCCTGACAACATTTTTAGGGTACTGACTTTGGACGTAACTATATAATTAGTTAAGGAGGCTAAATAAGGTAACTGCGCTACTCCACCGAGTGATAACATACTAGTTGGAAAGTGGTTATGCGGTCCCTGCCTAGCATCTGAAAGTAGTTTAATATATGAGAGCTTGGATTTAGTTCATAATTTACTTGCTGTGGCAAGTGTTACGGTGCGTTACTGATGAGCAATGTTGATCTAAATAAGGAGTCAGGGAACTTTTTTACCTTTTACCCTCCCAAAAAATTATATACGCTGACATTACCCCCCTGATTTTAAAGGAAGGATCTCAGTCGCGCGTGGCCAGTCGAGTGCCACTACCGAAGCCTCACTGCCTGTACCTGGGTGGCTGCCGCCTCCTCCTGGCGGGGCCATACTGGCGTGGAGGCAGCACCGAAGAAAGCTGCGCAGTCAGGCGAGCGCCGTTCCTGCCCAACGGGCTCGTCTAAGAATGGGGACAGGATGTGGGGCAGCAGTGGCATCATGGCGCCAGGAGGCTGAGTCTGGCCTGGGCCGCCGCTGTGGCCATGCCCGCCCCCTTCTGCTGTGATCCGTCTCTCCAGGGACTGGAAGGAGAGGCTCCTCCTGGCTGGGGCACTCTGGCTGCTCGCTCTGGCCTTGCCCTCTACCATGGCTGCCCCAGCCCCCTCGGCTGCCCTATGCTGCCGGCTGAGGCCCATCACCATCTGCCATTTGCCGTGGCTCGGTTGCATCCCGGTCAGAGAAGGGGGTAGGAAGGGGGTGATCGGGCAGCCAGGGACCCCTTCCTCCAGGCAGGAGGAAAAGGAGGAAGAGGGAAGGGGGTTAGGGTTGCGTCCTCATTACCCCCAGGATTTTTCATTTTTACCCCATTTGGGGTAATTAACCCCTGTTCCCTGACCACTGATTTAAATGTATGCTCATTTATATCTTTGTGTAGCTGAAGTCTTTAGTCCAACTGTTTTTTAAAAATTAAAATAAATACTTCTACAGCTCCTTAGTTCAATAAAGCAGACACCTCTCCCTTTCTCTGCATTGTATAAAATGGATTAAAATGTTCTGTGATTAAATTTCTGCCACACACTAAAATATAGCTGTTATGTATGAATGTTTGAGGAGAACACAATGGAATATTATAATTTGATCATAATTCCTTCGGATGTTCCTCTGCTGTAGAGTTATTGCTGCCTGTTTGTAATCTCTTGTGCAGAAATTTAAAGCATCAATTTATCTTGCTCTTAATAATGCTTTTTATTTTTATTTAAAAATCAATGATAATGGGGTTAGGCCCAGAGAAACATGAATGGCATTCTTATTATGCACTTTGGCCTTCCTGGGCCTCCTTTTTAACATCTCTTAGAAACCTCTCTTAAGAGTGAGGAGATGAGCTGGAATGATGAGGAGATGTGCAGTGAGATGAGACACTCAGCAATAATGGGAGCGGGGGGGGCAGATTTACATCTTTGTGACAGCCATTCTTAACGGTGGAGTGTAAAGCCCCATGGGGGCCCTATCACATTTGAAGGGGACACAGACTGGAAAGAATTCTTCACACACCACTTAAGAAGGTTCATTGTGCAACTTATCCAATCCTGGTTCAACCTATATTGTGTTAATGGCCATAGCCAAAAGGAATTTGAGAATGGCTGCTCTACAAGAAGAAATGCCCTCCACACCAAGGACCCTTTGGTCTTAAGCCAATCAATTTTATGTTTAGCAGTTTATTTATGAATGTTTATGAACATACCTCTATTTGCCGGCGTACAAGGCGACTGGCCGTATAAGACAACCCCCCAACATTTCTACTCAAAATATAGAGTGGACAGCTCTGCTGCGGCGCCGGCTGCCCGGGGCTTGGCCTGGGCCTGCCCTGGAAGTTCTTGGCCGGTGGGGAGGAGGGCGAGGAAGAGGGGAAGAGGCTGGGTGGGCAGTGGCAGGAGGAGGAGGAGGGGAAGTGGGCAGGTGGCGGGCGAGCATGCGCGCGCAGCTGGCTCAAGCAGCGAGAGGGCGAGGAAGAGGGGAAGAGGCTGGGTGGGCAGTGGGAGGAGAAGGAGGAAGAGGGGAAGTGTGTGGGTGGCAGACGAGCGAGCACGCAGCTGGCTCAGCGGCACGGGGTGGCGGGCAGCCCGGCGGCGGGCTCTGGCCGCTCTGACCAACTGCCTGCCTGCCCGCCTGCCTTCCTCCCCAGCGGCGGCTCCTTCCTGGCCCAAATGAAGTGCACCCGGCGTACAAGACGACTACCCCACTTGGGGGCATGTTTTTTGGGCCAAAAAAGTCATCTTGTATGCTGGCAAATATGGTAAATATTCTTAGAAGAAAGCAATGGGAGAATATTTCAGGTCAATGAAAGGCCTCAAGGAGTTCTTAGTATTTACTGTTCTATTCCTAAGATCGAGACTGGCTCCGTCTCGCTCAAGGCTAAGTCAAAAGTATATGTGTGGTGTGGTGCATTTTTATTTTCTTTTGCTGGCAAAGTTGTTCAAAGCAAGAGTCAGTAATGTAGGACATTGCTAGATTTCATTTCCTATCAGCCCTGGGCAATATAGTCAATGGTAACCATATAAGAGTAGCAGTCAACAAAATCTAAAGGACAAACATTTTGCCCATTCTGGATTTAAAGAACTCATCCTTTGTTACTTGGTACTTTACAGCTGCCATGTCTATGTTCTGTTTCTTGAACACCAAGAGTCATTTTCATCCAGCCTGCAAAATCTTGCCTTGTTTTTCTGTTGATAGTGGTAGTTGTTGATTGTAGGAATTGGATTTTGAGTGTTCAGATGTCAACTGAACTATGAAGGGCTTGTATGTGCAATTTTGTGTGACAAGTTTTGTAGCCAGACATTTGTTCAAGCTATGATATGAGCAAGAAGAAAAGAAGACAATTCATACCACACTAAGGGTCAGAGCATGACCAGAAATTTCTGGTAAACAGAAAGGAGGTGACTGTGTAACTTTGGCATTTGAGTTTTTGAGAAGCGATTTTAGCCTGGAACAATAAATACATCATCATTCCCAAGCAACACTAAAATCTGACAGAACAGTAAATGGCACCTTCTGTTTATCCCTGGATCAGACAAAGATTTACTATATGGCAGTACATAAAGCTACACGTTGAGATACTTGAAGTGAAAATTAAGCTACTTGATGAAAACAGACATGCAGTTTAAAAGATGTAAAGGCTTTGTGGGATTTAATGCTGATTTGTGTATAAAGACAAAATTGGTTTCCGTGAATAATGTTCTCACGTCATATACTTAAGAGTTTAAATAGAATTCTTTTTCTTTCTCTCTCTATCACTCATTATAGTAAATCATAGTTAGAGTTGGCCCACTCAAATCAATGGAACTGATGGAGGAATTGACTTACTAAATCCCCACTAGCCTACCTTAATGTAATTTACTCTGCTACGTAACAGGATTTTGGCCAATGAAAAGTATATGCTGTCTTTCTAAGCACATGCCAAGTGCCATTCACTAACATTATTCCAATGAATTATCCACAAAACTCTATTCCAATAACCTGCCACATATTTGTTATATGTATGACTAAGCTTAATTTTAACTTATTTTTTTTAAAAAAAATATTCATAGTCCTTGAGACAATTAATGAAAGCAAATGAATCTTCTGGCTCAATATCAGGCTTTTCTTCATAGAATTACATGTGCGGAAATACACATGATTTCTGAAACTACAATTTAAGGAAATACTCACAAATAATGGGATTCTGGGAAATGCATCGACAGTAAACCTGACAGGTCTTCACATCCCCACTTGTTTCATGGAATGAAACTATTTTAGTACCACTGAACAATGTGCAGATGGACCAATGTGAATAGGTGCTATAATTAGGATTAAAGCTTAACGTAGGGGAACTGAAATGGATGTGGTGGCGCTGCGGGTTAAACCGCAGAAGCCTCTGTGCTGCAAGGTCAGAAGACCAGCAGTCATAAGATCGAATTCACGTGACGGAGTGAGCTCCCGTCACTTGTCCCAGCTCCTGCCAACCTAGCAGTTCAAAAGCATGTAAATGTGAGTAGATAAATAGGTACCACCACAGTGGGAAGGTAATAGCGTTCCGTGTCTAGTCGTGCTAGCCACATCACCACAGAAGATTGTCTTCAGACAAATGCTAGCTCTATGGGTTGGAAATGGAGATGAGCACCACCCCCTAGAGTCAGACACGACTGGACAGACTGTCAAGGGAAACCTTTTCCTTTACCTAAGGGAACTCATGTGTGAACTAGACAATATAGTTAGCATGTCACTAGAAGAATAGCTCTTGTAAGAGGAAATGATGGTTTATACAAGTGTAGCTCAATCTACATTTGCCAAATTGCTTTTGTTTTGCAGTTGATCATCAGGACACAAGCAATCCTACCTGCATCAAAAAAGTAGAAGCACCTTGACAGTGGCCAGAAAGGTGCAAGTAGGCATATTCTGGGGGGTGGGCTGGTTTGCTTTAGCAAATATGTCACCTGACTGCCATTTTTAAGACTGCACCAGCCTGACCTTGCAGTGGTCCAAACAGTGGGTGAAACACCCATCTTTTCATACTCTCATAAGCAGTAGTGTAGCAGCAAATTTGGAAGTCCAGGCAGTCTTCATGATAGCTGCCATTGCCACACCCCAGGGATAGTCCCAAAAAGCCAGGCAATTGTGTAGATTTATCCATATATTTGTATCTCTAAATATCTGTCCTTAGATTCATAGGTCACTGTAAAAAAGCCCCAAAGATGAGAACAAATGGAAAGCTAGGTGCTACAGCTCTGCTCCCCTTCATTCCTGCTACACTGCTTAATAATTACATGAAAAGAAAATAATGTGATTTCTACTTGCATTGTTGACTTTCCTTGTATCATTCCCTGATAAGTACATTCAGAAGTACCCAGATGGGCAAGAATGACAAGATATGCAAATCTACATCTACTCTAAGTCAGCCAAAGATGTTTTCGTGCATGTGAAAAATGCTTTTAAAAAATCAGCCTCACCGTGTCTGAGATGGAAGTATAAATCAACGTAGACTTTTGAATTCAGATCCTGTTTTTAAAAGACCTAGTAGCTTTCTTCTGGATTAGAAACCTGACTGCGACAACAGATTTGTTGATTATCTATTTCTATGCTGCTTTGATGCTCCTCCTCAGTTTATTTGTGGCCAAGAAAACAACAACAACCAAACCGTGTCTGTAAAAGCAGCAGAACAATAACAACAAAAGCCTACTATGATAACCACACTCCTTTCCCAGTGATTTGAACAGAAAAGGTAGATTTGCATTCACAGTGATAGTTCATCAGAATTTAAGCTAGGCATTCTCAGTGGATTCTTTGAATTGGCTCAAGGCTGCAATGGAAACATTAAGCGGCTAATTGTTCACAGAGAGATTAGCTCCCTTTCTCTCTCTCTCTCTCTCTCTGTCTGTGTGTGTGTGTGCGCGCGCATGGGGGAGGGAGGGGGCTGATTCTACCGTTAGATGCACTGAGAAGGTGGCCTTCGGTGGGGCACTTAGGGCAGGAAATATGCTTCAATCCTTCCTCTTATCATTGCACAATTAGAGCCTGTACTCCTCTAGAAAATTGCTGTTATACGGTGCTCTCCAAACTTGTATTCCTTTGAGAATACATTGTTGTTTTTTGCTTGCACACCTTACACCCCATACTCTGCATGCATGCTTCCCCTGCTCTTAGCAAGGACAAGGACAAGGACATATGAATGACATCAGAGGAGAACAAGAGGAAGAAGCAGTGGTGCTGGCAGAATCAGAAGCTGGCTGTAAATGAAGCGCAGTTTCTTTCTTGAATGCTGGGCTCCAAGAGGGAGGAGGTGGCAAGAGGTAGCAGCAAAAAACAAAGTTGCCAGCACAAAGGAGTTCTGAACTGAGGAAAAGACACCATTAGGCTGGATGTACTGTCAAACAAACAAAAGAAAAGCAAGGGGAAAAATACACACCCAGAAACAAAACAGAAGAAAACATCATCTTACTTTAGATCTCTATAGTTGTAATGTGCTGTTTTAGCTGATTTTAAACCAAATGCCACAAATTAGAACTTAATCCTGATCTGTCTTGTATCAATAGAGAACAATTATTGTGTACTTTTTTTCTAAACAAAAGTCATGTTCCCTCTTTAGAAAGGCTACATGAAACTTGTGTAAGAGATTCAGGAATCAATACATTCTCAACTGAATGGAAACACACCCTAAGGGCAATTGGATTCTCATCTTTAGTTATTAGGCTAAATTTAGCGTAGCAAAAATTGTTTCTACTGCACATTAAAGTGTTCATTGTGCATATTGTCCATGTCATTAATAAAGGAAATTATTTAATTTAGAATTGTGATTCTGGTGTAAGAAAAGAAAACAGTGCTAATGCAGATATTGTCTCTTCATTGTTTGTAAAGTTCTGTCTAATTGGAGCCAACATATAACAACCCAAACAGGGTTCTCAAGGTAAATGAGATATTTACAGAGTGGTTTTACCAGTTTCACTCCCCCAGCGAGTTTCCATGGCTCAGTGGACATTTGAATCCAGAGCCCCTGAATTCTAGTCTGACACTCTGTCCACTACACCAACTTGAGTATCCCAGTAACTTACTATACTAGCGAAATTCAGTTGTTTGCATTTAAAGGGAATTGTAAACAACTGAGAAAATATAAATATAGGGAGGCAAGAGACACATACAGGCAACACACAATGTGCCACACCACACACCATGGATACTAATGACACTGATACTTGGCACCAGACATTAAAGAGCAGCAACATGTAACAACATAACTGCAGCAGCAAAGACAACATGGATTTTCCTCCATAGATTCAAACTGGTTTGGCTGGGTGAGCAACTAAAATATTTTCCATGTATATCCAGTAATATGCTTAAAGGCTAAATATTGCTCAAAGCTATAGTGCCTTTTTAAACTTCTTAATGATGTATTTTAGATTTTATATTATCTGTTTTTTTATTGTGCCTTTATAGGCTACAAGCACCTGCATTTTTATAATATAATTAAAACATTCCTTTTGATATTTTATTGTGCCTTCTATGCTCCAGTAGTTTGGATTGAAATCTGTCTTAAGTATTTGCCTGAAACTTAAGTTTAGTTTTCATATACTTTAGGCATTTGTGCCTACAATTTTTTTCATTGAATAAGAATGTTTTCAATACATTTTGAATTGTTACTTTCTATATTTCATTTTATGCATATGGAACACAGAAGCAATGTAGATAAATAAAGCTTGTAGAAATAGAAAAGCTGAAGTTGCCTGGAATTGTTGCAACAGGGAAACTACTTATTTTACCTTTACGTATATCCAGATGGATATTGCTATGATTGGAAATGGTTATCTAGTTTCATTCTGGAATTAACCTTAAATGGGGTAAGTGCCAGTTGTGATGAACACAGACTTCTGATTTTCCCCCCTGCTGGACTATAAAGATATAGGTCTCCTAGAAGGCATTTTAATTAATTAATTTATTACAGTCAGGTGACCAGCTCATAAAACATATTTATGGTTAAAATATACAAAATGCAGTTTAAAAATTTACAACCAATTCATAAAACATATTATGTGGCTAAAATATACAAAATGCAGTTTAAAAATATAAAATCAATTCATAAAACATATTATGTGGTTAAAATACACAAATGCAATTAAAAGGGTGTATAGCCAGTTCATAAAACATATTATATGATTAAAATATAAATATTTCCTCCCTTCAGTTGGGGCCACAACATTTCTCTATGCTTGACAGTAAACCACCCTCATGTTAAAACCAGTCAACCTGTAAACTCAGGACACTATAAGGGAGCGCTGTGCCATTGCTGCTGCACAAACTTTTGCTGCAGAGCATGTAATAAGGAAGTCTTGATCAGAAAGAAATAGCCTGATGTAAAATTCATCAGGTCTCCCTGGATATCTGAGAATGATTGGGCTCAAGAGGTTATTGCGTAGATCTCTATAAAAAAGACAGTACAGTAAGACATGACCTACAGTTTCCACTTGGCCATCATTACATGGACACAGGCAGTCCGAAATAGGTATATGTTGAAATCTTTCTTCCATGAGTTTAGAGGGTAAAACATTAAGTCTCACTAATGTAAAGGCTCTTCTTGTCTTTGTTGACATTGTGCTCTTCAGAGATGAAGATATTATAAAGGCATTATTAGTAACAACACTGTATTTGCCCGACTGGCTCATATGCTCTTGAAGTTCTATGTCCCAGGTTCTTTGTTTGAGCGCTGCTTTAGCACCAACATGCCCCATAGCCAAAAGAGCATTTGTGGAAAAACCCATTTGCCTTATTTCTTTTGTAAGGTGTAATTTCCATTCTGATTGAAAGGAGTCAAAAAGTGACATCTGTGCCAAGCATTCTGAAGAGAAGAGAAGATTTAGCTAGTAATTAAACATGTGGACTTTGGCACGTGCTCTTATGGCGATTAGGCTGGCCTCTAAACGAAGGGCTACATTAGGTGTACAGGGGGGTACAGTCAGAATAGATCTCAAAAATTTAGTTTGAACCACCTCCAGAGGACGTAGGCCAGATAAAGCAAACAATTGGCACCCGTAGAGCATTTGAGCAACAACTTTAGCCTTGAAAACCTGAACGGCTGAGGGGATATGGTGACCCTCTTTGCTGTGAAAAAATCTTGTTAATTTTTTGAGCTTTTATGAGCATTCAGTGCTGCATGCTTTATGTGGGGGGACCAGGAACCCGAGGCATGAAAGATTATGGCCAAGTATTTATAGCTGGAAACCTGCTCTGTGGGATGACCATTGATAGCCCAATTGTGCTTTACTCTTCTTCTACTGACCATGAGAACTTTGTTCTTCTGGTAATTAATTACTAACTGCTCTAGATTACAGTAGGAAGAAAGCCCCCTCAAGAGTCTTCTCAGTCCTACATATGTTAATGAGAGTAGGACCACATTGTCTGCATAAAGCAGCATTGATACATGACATGAGTGTAATTTGGGGGGATGAAATTCAGGCTTAGCTAAATCTTTAACTATGTTATTAATATAGAAGTTAAACAAGGTGGGAGCCAGTATACAATCCTGTTTGACCCCATTGAAAACTGGGATTGGATTGGATAGAACTCCAGCTGAATTACAGAGGACTCTCAGGTGGGTATTTTCATACAGTCGTCTCATTAGCAGAAGCAGTCGTCTGTCTATGTTCATAGATTCAAATTTGGCCCAAAGTTTATTTCTTGGGATAAGATCGAAGGCGGATTTAAAATCAATAAAGGCTGCATACAGGGCACCTCCTTGGGGGGAGGAGTATTTGTGAGCTAGGTATTGTAGGATGAAGCCCTGATCCAAGATATACTTCCTTGGCCTAAATCCTGCCTGCACATCAGTCAATATATTTTCTACTTGAAGCCAGTCCGAAAGCCTCCCCAGTACATATCTTGCATACAACTTACTGATTGTGCTAGGAAGCTGTTCGGACTTTCTGACCTGACATCTTGCCCATATAACTAGCAAGGAGATGTGGATGATAATAGAGGAGGAGAAGAGGAGGAAGCAGTAGTGCTGGCAGAATGTCAGGACTGGGGGCCATGCCAAAACCCTACAAGCAGGATCAGCCCCATCTCTCTGGGAAGAACTGCTTTAAGGTTTGCAGGACTGGGCCACCTGTGAAACCTGAGGACTGGGCTATAAAAGAACAAGCCTTTGCCTCAGCAACAAAGATTTCTGGCCATGTTGTGTTATTGTTCCTGCCTTGCCTGCCAACCGCCTTGTGTCTCCTTGCATCCCTGGACCTTACTGCCTTGATATGGTTCCTCCTGGCTTTGACCCCTGGATAGTCTGACCACGATTTGCATTATGCTTCTACTTGGCTGCTGTTTGGACTCAAAACCCTAGCTGGTTGGTCTTGGGCTGTGAGGTTGGATCTATCTTGTTCCTGCGGTCTTGCTCTGGACTGAGTCCTGGTGCCTCTTCTTCTGGACCCTGACATAGAATCAGAAGTTGACTGCAACAGAAGCATATGTTTTTCCTTGAATACTGGGCTCCAAGAGGAGATGGAAGTAGCAGTGAAAACAACGTCAGCAATACAAATGGGTTTTCTACATCACAACAATAGAGAAAGGACACCATTAGCCTAGGTCTACTGGAGGGGGAAATGTAGTGTCAAATAAACAAAAAAGAAGAAGAAGAAGAAGAAGAAGAAGAAGAAGAAGGAGGAGGAGGAGGAGGAGGAGGAGGAGGAGGAGGAGGAGGAGGAGGAGGAGGAGGAGGAAAGGAAAGGCAAAGTTGCCTTCCCCAAACAAAACACCATCTTGCTTTAGGTCTCAGCCTTTGCTGCTTCCTCTTTCTCTGACTCAAAGCAAGGCAGTTAAACTGGGGGAGGGGACTGTTTTCTGCTTCTGTTGGCACTCTTTTGCATTGTCGCTGCTTCCTCCTCCTCCTCTTCCCTTCCACTCTAGCTCTTCACTAATTGTAGGGAGAAAAGTAGGCAGTTGGGAGCGGGGGAGAGAAGGTGACCCTGTATGAAGAGGGTAGCATTTTGTCTTCACTCCCAGGCAGCAAATGAATAAGGATCAATTTTGCCTCTAATCCTATTAGGCACTAACATAATCCTACATGAAACACTAAGTCAAGTAGAACTATTGGGGCTTTGTCTCACAGCACCATAATTGTGCTGGCACCACTATGGGACGTGGTGGCGCTGCGGGCTAAACCGCAGAAGCCTGTGCTGCAGGGTCAGAAGACCAAGCAGTCGTAAGATCGAATCCAGATGACGGAGTGAGCACCCGTTGCTTGTCCCAGCTCCCGCCAACCTAGCGGTTCGAAAGCATGCAAATGCAAGTAGATAAATAGGGACCACCTTGGTGGGAAGGTAACAGCGTTCCGTGTCTAAGTCGCACTGGCCATGTGACCACGGAAGATTGTCTTCAGACAAAACGTTGGCTCTATGGCTTGGAAACGGGGATGAGCACCGCCCCCTAGAGTCGAACACGACTGGACAAAAATTGTCAAGGGGAACCTTTACCTTTACCTTTACACCACTATCTAGAGGTGAATCTATTGGTGAGTTTTAAGAAGATGAACGGCAGTGGAGAGGACACCATATTTTTCTCCTTTTTCATGGGAAACTCATGTCCATTCCAGAGGGAGTAGGAGATGGTGCCACTTTCTAAGATGGCTCATTACTGATCCATGTTCCAAAATACAGAAAATGGGGAGAATGTTGAGTGAAGGGACCAGAGTAGCAGAACTAGGGGAAAAAAATCCATAGTTGGTCTGATGGAACAGCTGCAATCCATGAAAGCTTATGTCAATATTTTTTTAAAAAAACAATCTTTAGGGGGTCAAAGCCTGCATGAACTTGTGGAGCTTTCAGACTTTAAGAAGAGGTAGGTGACATCTGTGGAAGAGGAACCAGTAACTTTGTGATGACACATGCTTTTGCTATGGCTCTTGCTTATTTTCCTGCTTTAAATATGCCATTTTCTATTTTTCTTACTAAATTTCACTTGAGAGGTACTAGTGTTTAAGCCCACTTTCCTGCTTAGATATTATATGAGTTCTTGAATATCTTTGTGGAAATTTAGTTTTATCTATACAAGAGATTAAAAGCATTTCCCTCCCACACAGAGCATGGGTACATCCTAAAATGAGAGAGACTGACAATTCTAAAAGGAAACAGTTCTTTAGTGTATATTGTGAGTTATGATGCCCCAAAGAACCAGTTGTTATCTATTTTGTCAAGAGCCAGGTGACCTTGACTTTTTGTGTTCATCTGTCTTGTCTCCTACAGTTTTTTTCACCGAGCAAACCCTTCCTTTCCAAATGAAAGGCACCAACATATCAAGTCTTGAAATGTCCACAGAATCCATTATACTGGCCATTGCTAAGACATCACTGTTTGCCTCTTGGGATATTTTTTTTTAAAAGTCCCATGATATTTGAAATGGCTTCCCATACCAATTGATAATAAAGAAGTCACACCTTTCTTCTTTCTGTGAGGAACATGTCCAGCGGGGGAGTTTGAACTGTAATGGGTCAAATTGATTTGTGTGTTAAAAAAGAGTTGTCTAAGGTGAGAAGGATCAGGAAAAGTGTTGCTATTTCACCTCTTGTACAAGGACAGGAATTACAAAGTGGAATGTATGTCCATCCTAAAGAACAGACCACATAAATCCAGACAGATGCTAATGGAGGCCACTCCTGAGTCCAATTTTGGATCGTATATGATTATGGTGGCTGCTTACCAGAAGATAGCACCTGAACTTCTCTTCCTCATCATATCTGGAGATTGTGAGAGTTAGTTAGTTAGTTCCTTCCTTCATTTTGGCTGCAAAGACAGCTCCACTTTTAAATCCTATTGATGAACAAAAATGTGTCCCTTAACATTGCTTTCTGTTTTCACTTTTTCGATTAATATTACCTCTTCCATCTTTCTTTTAGGAAGGCTTGGCTCAGTTGTCAGCACGGAGATCTCAATTGGAGCTGATTTACTGGAATCTTTATTTTGCGTGTGTAAGGATCACATTGTCAAATCTCTCTGATGACTATCTGCTGTGCTCTTTATATTTCACACAGCTGTCTCCCTGAAGGAACTGCTTCTATCAATGGTTGTGGGATGGGATGATTTTCACCATAAACTTGCAACCTACTGCTCACCCTCAATTCTTCTGCTCAGGAGATCTAGAAAACTCTGGAGGTTTGGAATTTTTGAGTGCATGGATATTTGTATGTTAGTGTATCCCATGTGGGAGGAATCCTGGTGCAGGAATGGTCCCTCATTGGCATGCCATTGCGTTTAGAGTACTATATTTGTGTTCATTCTGCTGTCACTGCTCTTTCTCATACCATATGGATGATGAATGCTATGGCAGGAAGGAAGAAGGTAAAGAAAAAAGACTCCTGTAAGGAGCCTCACATAAACTGATCAGAAACAGGACAAAGTACAGAAGCAAGCAAGCCCAAACAAAAAACAAAACAAGGCAAAACAAAACAATCAAATGAAAAAACAGAGTTTATGGATATATTGCACTGCAAGCTATCATAAAAGATGAAAAATAAGTGGTAAGACTCAAGGAAAGTGATAAGATTCTTGTAAATTTTCCTGCCCCCTGCTTAGTGCTTTCCTTATTTTCTTTCATGAAACCTGCTTTTCAGTTTGAAAAGGTGACGTTGGTGATGTGTGTTTGTGTGTAATCTGTCAGGAAAGTGGAAGAGGGAGGATGGATTTAGTTAAAACTTGGCTCCCAGCTCTCAAAAATACAGTGTGCAAAAGGTCAACAAACTCTACCCAGCCACAAGGACCGGGGATCACTGCACACAAAAGACCAGCTAATGACACCTATCAACCACAGTGACAGATAATCTCTCCTTCTTATCACAACAATACACCCACAACAAGACACACTAATCACCCACCTACAGAAAAAGACAAAAGCCCATCTCACAGCCATAAATACTCCACTCCCAAGCCAACTACACCAGAGCACAGAGTGCTGTCCTCTGAAGATGCTGGCCACAGAGACTGGTGAAACATTAGGAAGAACAACCTTCAGAACATGGCCAAAAAGCCCGAAAAACCCACAACAACCATTAGATCCCAGCCGTGAAAGCCTTCGTGAAGACATCCTTGTAATTCTTTCTCTGCCTGTCATGGTCCTGTCAAAAACCCAAGGTTCCTGTTTGCATTTCAATGCCAGCAGACCAGGGTGTGAATAGGGAAAGGTGGAGGCAGCCTTTTACAGCACTACTTCTGGGATTCAGAGGCAAACAGAATTTCAAAAGAATCTGAAGCTAATGTTGGCACCAGTGGAGGCTTTCCTTGAAAGGCAGATAGAACAGAGACACTTTATACTAGGAGTGTGTTAGGAGAGAAGCAGTTAAACTCCCTTTCCTCTTCTGTTCTGTGGCTTTTTACATTTCCCTCCTGCTGCTATTAGCTTAATTCAAGCTATACATAGTAATGTCCCTCATGCAATAAAGGTTACCTGTGCTTGGACTATGTGTCTATGCATATAAAATGGTTGCTGTTGTTATATGCTGTCAAATCACTTCTGACTTATGACAACCCTATGAATGAGTAATCTCCAAAATATTGTGTCCGCAGCAGCCTTGCTCAGCTCTTGCAAACTCAAGCCTGTGGCTTCCTTTAAGGAGTCAATCCATTTTGTATGTAGTCTTCCTCTTTTCTTGCTGCCTTCAACCTTTCAAGCATTATTGTCTTTTCTAGTCATCTTCTGATTTCTTGGCTGCAGTCTCCCTTTGTATTGATGATTCAACCAAGGTATACAAATCTCTGTTTCAATTTCTTCATTACCAATGTTAATGTTGTGTAGTTCTTCTGTAGTCCTGATTTTTGTCCTCTTAATGTTCAGCTGCATAGACCAAATACAGGTAACATGTATTGCATGAAGGCCATTTGTGTGCATAGTTTGAGTTATGTAAATAGCAACTATGGGGAAACACGAGAAGCTACATGTCTTCATTCTTTCAGAATGACAAACCTACCTATTGTGCCATAAAAGAGAATTTTTATTTTATAAACTTCCCTTTTTTTCTTTAGCTTATGCTGCTGATGACTAAAAAGGAAGCGTTTAAATAGAAGAATTAACATATCTCTATTAATGTTTGGACACTGGAATACTTTAATTAATGAATGAACAGTTACCAAGAGAGGCTTCCACTAGATCCCACTTTCTAAACTCAGTACATTCAGTCCCAATGGAGGTATGGTGGCAGATGTGCTTGGAAAAATATGTGCTTATATGGTAATAACTGACTGATCAGTAGGGAATACTAGGGTTTTGCTGAACTGGACATTTTAGTTAGATATGGTTTAGAGTTAAATGCCATTGTTTTAATCTCTCCATTGCATTTTATGTATTTTAATCTAGCTAGTCAAGCAGAAGAAAGAGTTAGCCTCTGCTTCTCAACATTGTCAGAGAACAAATGTGATTGCTACTGCTGCTTGGAGATTAACATTTCAGGGTGGTTTTCCCTCCTAAACGGGACCCCAAACGCTACATTCTCCCAACTTTCTTTGTCGCCCTTGGGGTTGGGGAGGAGAGACAGAGTTAATTAAAAGAGATTAGAGGGGATTGTTTCATTTAATGAAACAGCTCCCTTGTGCCAAGGATCATTACAGTTAAAAATTATTCCTGTCCGTGTCTGATCTACAAACTTAGGTTCCATCTTTACAAGCTGATTACTGCTAGCAGCATCCCACTGAATGTTCCTGGGAAAATAGATGTTTAGGATTGCAGTGGTTGCAGACATTACAGTTATCTTGTTGAAAATGAACAGAAAAAGTATGTACAGTACGGTCTGATGCAGAGCATGCATCACATATCCATAACTTCTATTAATTTCACAGTTTTCATGGAAACCATTGTTTCCTTTCCTGCTGTCTGTTCTGCTGGAACAAAATATCAAAGAGTTTGCACTGTCCATTTCTGAAAAGTGATTAACCTGTTCCATTGTTGCTACTGTTTTTGAATAAAATCATGTAGAAGATACCATGTTCAGGAAACTAGAGCCCTATCATCATCATCTTAGACCTGCAGAGTTGAAAGGGACCCTGTCAGGTGTCACAGAACCCATTGCTGTCAACACACATTTGACATGAGCAACAATGGGCAAAATCCTGCTTGTGCTGGTGTACTGTAAACCTAAGCCCATGTAAATGTGCCAAGTGTTATGCCCAGCCACAGGGAAATGTGCAATTTGATTGTGCAAATAGTCATGTAATTCCCATTGTGAGCATTGCACAATGTACTGGTGGAAGTGCTTTGTTGATTTTAATCACTGAGTCTAAAGAAGAGAAGCTCCACCTCATATACGTAGCATGTAGGTCAGGGGTCTCAAACTCAATTTACCTGGGGGCCGCTGGAGGCAAGAGTCTGGGTGAAGCTGGGTTGCATCAGATTTTCCGCCAAGAGTAGCAAGAGCCTGAGGAAGCCGCCCAGGAGTTTCCTTAGCTAGGCGGGCTGGCTGCCAGGCTGCAGTTCCGGATGGAGGGTGCAAGAGGCACTGTCTTGGGAGAGACCTGGCTAGCGAGGTGAGGCTTTTTTTTACTCTTGACAGCAGAGGACGCGTGGGCACTTCAAGGGGGCAGGCAAGGTGGGGGCCGCAAACTATTGCACGGCGGACTGCAAATGGCCCCCAGGCCACAAGTTTGAGACCCCTGCTGTAGGTTGTACAAGCAAGCAATGACTTCGGAAAATTTGAATCTATGCTCAGAGCCTACAAATAAACACAATTGTTTCATTTCAGACTCAGCATTGCTCACATGAAAATAGCAAAACAGAAGGGGGCAGGGCAAAGATCTTTGCTCTAAGCATTGACAATGCTGGATTGGGTAAAGATTGAGTAGGCTTGAAGCTATGTTATAAAACATATAACTCACTGGTGTCCACTGGAATAACTTCCACAGTCTTAGTTATAGCTCTGTTATAATACCTAAGCTAAACCCGTCCCATGCAAGTAAACAAATATAGTCTTCCACTGGATCAAGTTTGACATTTTGGCTTGTGGTTCTTCATGAAATTAGAAATGTAGGGCACAGTCCATTGAGCATAGATGGGCAGCTGCTACACAATCTCCTTTCCTTTCAGTGGGACTTGTATTGATAGATTGGTTATGAAAGGTAGAATTGCCATCTTGCATCTGGGCATATGGTACAGGCTGGAGCGCATGCTATCCTTTTATGTGTTCATTAAGCTAATCAAGATTGGGTGTTATAGTGGAACTGCTCCAGCAATGCTAGACTGAGTTTGGTCCCAAATAGCTTTTACCATCCCTGATTTCAGGCTGCATAATAAATATCAGTGTTTGGCGGTAGAGACTCTAAATGAGGTTATTCTTATATTCAGATTCAACTGGTCCAAGGGTTTATGCTTGCGATTTGTTTTCCTTCCACCACCAATAAGTTTTATGGAAATGAGTTGATGTTCTAAAGGTGTATTATGGGAGTATATGGAGGATTCTTTTCCTAGATGTATGATCCTTGATCCATTTTCTCTGTTCTGTTAGCAGTTGCACATCTTTAGAGTTAGTGTAAGGGTGGTGTACAATACACTTCTGGCAAAGGTTTGCCACCACCATTTATGCAACAGATAGTACAGCCATTTGCCCAACAGCCTGAATAAGTGGCTTCTCGGCTGCCTGCACAATTTCTTGCACCATGGTGTAATCCAGTTTATACAGTATAAAAAACTATTTGTCATTAGCATTAGTGCTAAAAGAATAGGACAGTTTTTGTGCATTATGTATTATAAAGTATATGTGTGTGATCTGTACCCTTGCCATTTTGGAAATATTGTTTTATGCTGTGTATAGTTTATTTTTATTTTTCTAGTACAGTGGTTCCCAAGCTTGAGTCTCCAGATGTTCTTAAACTATGCTGGAGCTGCTGCTGAGCCAAAGCTTCGGCAGTGTGGCTCACCCTTTGCCTCCCCCCACGAATAGCGCGAGACCTTAAGGCTTCACGATAGTTGCTGGAAGAGGGGGGGCACCAAGTTATTTAAGGGGTGTTCCCCCCTCTAGCCGCCCTCTTCCTTTTCTGGCATTAGGAAAGAAAGAGCTCCACTACTCGCTCCAATTTTGAACTCTGTCATCGCCGAGGCTCAATTGTACCTGGAGGAAGGGAGGGTAGCATTGGCTCCCTCCCAGGGTTCTGTTTATTTATTTATTTATTACTAATTAATTGTTAAATTAATTTAGAATAATTTATTTCATATTTTGGGACGATTGTGGCTTGTGTGTGTGTATGTGGTGCAGCTCCAAGGTCTTGAATGTTATTAATTTGAATCTGTAGCCCCATCCCACCCACCCCACTTCTCTTTATTCACAATGGCCTTGAGTTTGGGCCCACAGTGGGATAAATTGACGACAAGGCCCATACCACACAAGGCCTAGCAGCTACAATAGGATTGCAAAAAACAAAAACAAACTAAACAACAACAAAGTAATATAAATATAAATATAAATATAAATATAAATATAAATATAAATATTAATAATATTAATATAAATATAAATAATATTAATAATATTAATATTAATAATATTAATAATATTAATAATATTAATATTAATATTAATATTAATATTAATATTAATATTAATATTAATATTAATATTATTATTATTATTATTAATAATAATAATAATAATAATAATAATAATAATAATAATAATAATAATAATAATAATAATAATAATAAAACTGAAATTAAATTAAATAACAATTCAAATAACATCACCACTAATAATAATTTAAAGTGATTAAGATAATATATTAAATAAGCTAAATTATTAATAATTTATACATGATTATAATACATTAATTCTGATATTAATATTAATTAATTGATTGTTAAATAACAAATAGAGTCAATTAAATTACTTAATTTAGATAATAAATAATGAATAATTTATTAAACTGATAATTTAACTAGGAGCATGATTGATTAAGACAATTGATTAATTAGGTAGTGAAAATCAATCAGGACTTTGAATCGATAGGGTTCTAAATGTTTAGTAAACAACTAGGACTTTCTTTTTTGCTGATGCCAAGTGGATTGGTAGGCAACTAGGGGGTGCTAATTTAAAGAGCCCAGGTCATAGTGATTGCACCTAATTAAAAGAACAATAGTCACTAGTGTTAATTGGCCATCCAGCTGAATTTACCCATAAGCGGGGTTGGTTGCCTTCACAGAAGTGCATAATTAGAATTAACAATAGGTTACCTGTCATTATTCTGTATTGATAAGAATCTTCATCTGACTTGGCAACTGTACTACTGAGCAACTGTGAGCACTTACCCATTGGGAATTCTAGGTTGATAATGGCATTGCGGAAGGGCCAGATCAAAAAGAAGGGGAAACAGCTGGTCAAGAAAAGGCCAGCTCCCCAGGTATTGCCTTCCCAATCCTCTTCCAATGAGGAATCCTGGCTGGTATGGCAGGAACTGCTGGAAAAGATTTCTGCTTTAGAGGCTGAACATCTGGCAAAACAAGCTCCACAGCCATACAAGGTCCAGCCACGCAGATCAGCCAGGGATACAAAGAGCCATTGTAGGGCCAAACTTAAGGCAATAGCCGACAATCTAAGAACCAGATTTGCTGTTCTTGAGGCAGAGCAGCTACCCGTATTGACCACCAGACACGATGCGGATGTGGCTTCTTCGACACCATGGTTTCGGTGTGTGGAGAAGAGTAGAAGGTTGTCAGCTCCTGTGATGCTGAAAACAGTGACCATGAGTCAGGAGGTGCAAGAGAAAACTGATGAAGTCAGGTGTGACAGGCTATACGCAGGGGATAAACCAAGTATAGAAATGATTTTGTCAGGTAAGTCAGCCGTACTCACTGATCCCCACATGGCCTGGGGCTGGTGGTGGTCAACTTAACCACACAGTGTACACATCATACAATTTACAGAACTGTGTGCTTCCTAACACACCATACCTTCTGTTCACATTGCCAGCCCAGCCTAGTACAGGGGTTTGGCCATACCCATCTGCCCCTGACATGGGTTATAATACCGTGCCATTGCATGCATTGCTGTATGGCGACTAGTCGATGCCTTTGGGTGATCATCTCACCCCAGCAACTCATGAAAAAATATGGAAATAAAAATATGTGGACATGTTTGAATTGTTGAATAGAAATGTAGAGAAGAAGGACCTCGAGAAGGAAGACGATAAAGAGAAGGAAATATGTAGGAGAAAGGAATCTAACAGGATATGGTCAAATTGGCTTCCTGGGTTTCTGATTTATGCTGTGGTGATAGTTAAGGCTCAGCCATGGTGTGCTCAATCCCTTTTTCAATATCTAGATTTAATTTATAGGGCCTATGTTGACTTTGCAGGGCAGACGTGGCTTCATTATGATGAATTGTTCCATATGGGGAACACGATTCACCCAAATCTTCATTGAGACAAGCTCCTGCCAGGTCTGTGGCTTCAGCACATGACCCCTGCTAGGCCAAATGTTGGCAACAAGTTTGATAGTGAACATTTGAATAGGAAAGTTGCTCTTGGGCAGATTCCCCACCTAGGAGCGGGGCAAATGGTTCCACCCTGCCTATTCTGTTGGGAGTACAACTCCAAGGGCAATTGTACAAAGAGACAATGCAGCTTCGGGCATGAATGTTCCACATGTGGTCAACACCCAAATACACCATGTTTTAGGGCCAGCGCTCAACGACAGAACAAGGGAACAGGAGGCGGCCAAAAACCCAGGAGTGGCGGGGGTACTCCTGGAAGAGGGACCCAGCCCAATTAAAGTTGCCTTTACCACTAGCTGTGCTAGCCAGGATTTCTGGGAGTTGCAGTCCTATAACATCTGGAGACCCGTTCTAGTAATACTAGACTTCACATCTAAGTGCCACAAGTGTGACTTCTCTTTACATCAAAATGGCCTTGTATTAATGCTTCATCTTCCTGTAACATGTTTATCTTAAGTTGATGCCATTCAAAATTTTAAAAGCTAACAAAGGGGAAAAGAAAATGCAGACAGTTCTCCATTTAAAAAGGGGGCTTTAATCATTTCTTTCCTGTCCTATGGAAAGAATCTAAAGCCATAGTGGAGGAAGAGAAAGGGCTGCATGAACTGTTGTTTCAGATGTCTGCAGTAACCTACTTTTAATGAATCTTTCTTGAACTTAAGCCAGTCTCTTTCCATAAGTGCAACAAATATTTAAAGCTGCTGTGGAATATGAATGAAGGTGTACAATTCAGTGCTTGGTGGCTACTTCAGCTTCATGTGCAACCTTGCAGGCTGCTCCATGTGGTAAAGTGGTTAATTTCTCTTAAGGTCTACCTTCCCACTCTTTGGCTTCTAGTACGGGGCAGAGGGGAGAGCTAAGGCAGCTTTACAAAGATTTTTATAGAAACAGTACGAACACCCAGTGGGTCTATGGCATAGACATAAACCATTTCGGTGGAGAAAGGGAAATGCAATGAGAACAATATATTGTCAATGTTTAGAAACTGTTTCTGAGGGCTAGACTGTAATTAAGAGCCATCTGGGATTCCAGCATGCTCCTCTCCTTGAAGAAATGAGTCTTGCCGCTCAGAGTAATGTAACAAGTGATGCGAAATTCATAAAATGGTCAACTGGTAGTTTACCATATGGTGTGCTTGTGTCCATTGTTTTCATTTCACCATTCTTCTGATCCTTCTCAGCTCCCTAATAGAAAGCTGCCTTACATTCAGAAAGGCCAATGACCTATTAAGTTCAGAACTGTCTGCTCTAGGAATAGGCAGTTTTGGCCTTACACGCATATTTCCCCCTAAAATTCCTAAGCCCTAACCAGCATAGCCAATGGAGAAAGAATATGGAAGTTGCAGTCCAAAACATCTAGGTGGCGGAATTTCCTACAATATTTATAAATTTCAATGAGTTTCTGTCAACCATGTGGATGAAATACTAACCTATTGGCCAAATCCAACAGGCAAACACTTCCATTCCATGCACTGAGGTCATGTTCTTCCTTGCCATGTTACTGTTAAAAGACAGAAGCTTGTAAGAAAACTTAAATTCAGCCCCACAAATATGGTTGAATTCACAAGGAATTCAAAGTTAGACTTTTAAGAGTTAATGAATGCAAACTCCAAGGTCAGGCGTGAATGAATCTTATCAGTTTTACTTTCTGTTGCTTTCAAACCCAACTGGATTCATAGGAAAATTTGCAAAGATTAAAGAATTCTTATCAAAACATGATCCAAAGAACATTTTCACCCAGTCCTAATACTAACCTTGCACAAGATAAACTGTTCAAGTAAATGGTTGTTTTAGATTTTTCAGGCTGTTTGGCCGTGTTCTGGAGGTGTTTCTTCCTAACGTTTCACCAGTCTCTGTGGCCGGCATCTTCAGAGGACAGGAGTTAGAACTCTGTGTTCTGGTGTAGTGTGTAAGAACACAGAGTTCTAACTCCTGTCCTCTGAAGATGCTGGCCACAGAGACTGGTGAAACGTTAGGAAGAAAAACCTCCAGAACATGGCCAAACAGCCCGAAAGACCTACAACAACCATCGGATCCCAGCTGTGAAAGCCCTTGAAAATGCATGGTTCAAGTTGAATCTGCCTAACTCACAACAAGCCTCTCCAAACTGGAAGTAAATTAAAGCTTGTTGAACAAGGTTTATTGAGTGTTTGTGATGCCACCTGAGTCTTGTAGCAATTACTTCCTTTTTGTGTAACTAGACTGACTTGTTTTACATATTGGCTTCTCAATGTGGAGTGATGTCAGTAAATGGGTAGGTCTGATCTTCATTATTATTGCTTGCAAGAGACAATGAACCAGGGTCTCAAATGAATGAAAGTAAAGATATTCAGCTTGTGCCTCCTTGTTACCATGACGACAATTGGTGTGTGTTTACCATTAGATGGATTTGCAGCTTTCTAAACTCAAGGAAGCTTCTCTGTCATTTTTGGCTTATGTGAGCCCCTCCTCCAGAAGTCTGAGCTCAACCAGTTATAACTTATCAGGCTATAAGCAATATTATCATGTTGACAGACACTTGTTAAAAGGGTTTTTTGTGCTGAGTCAATTGAAGCAATTACAAATACTTGCCAGTAGATGGTGGAATTTGTAAAATTATTCACATATTGATAGGACTTTGGCATGAATGGTCAAATCAATTTAGGGCTGTGAAGTGTGGGTGTATTTGCAACTTCGGAAATTAGTTTTCACCGTTGAAAGAAATGTCTTGATCAGACAGCAGATTTTAGTGAAATATGAGATCAGCTGCTTGTCTGGGTCAGAAAGACATTGAATACCTCAGAAAATTAGAGGCAGGTGGCTGCTTTCACGAATGTGTGGATTTTGGAATAAAATAGCTTTATAACCACCCTCACTCTGTTGTGGGTGGAAAATAAAAGAGAAGGCTTCTTCGTAACTTTCCATCCCAATGCAAGGCTGCGCCAGAGATTGAGAAGGCTGAGGCAGCTGTCTCAAACAGTTTACTGAGCATAAAGAAAAGGAAGCAAATAATAAGTTGTTGGTTGTTGTGGGTTTTTTTTGGCTCTTTGAAGGTTCTGAAGGTTGTTCTTCCTAACGTTTTGCCAGTCAACATTAAATACGTTATTTAATGTTGTTGACTTCCAGAGGAGAATATTTTGGAATTGTCTGTTTCTGGTGCCAAAATCACTTGCTTGGGATTGAATACTAGTTATTTTATCTTCTGAAGGAGGGCACTGTTTGCTATTCACCTCAGGTGTTACAGGATTTTGGGTCAGCCTTGCCATTATGGATTTTGGATCTACACTGTGGACTTGGGTTCAGTTTTGGAGGCCCCTCCCTGCCAGTTTTGTATGTGAGCAAGCAGTTCCCCAAACTGAAGGTTGAATTCTCTTCATGTTTTTGTAATTTATTATTTCTGGTAATTAAACAATAGTTAATTGGTACATTTGAGGACTGATAAAAGTTAAGGGAGCTGGCTGGAAAGCTCAATGAGTTAGGTGTCTGGCTACAGAACCAGAAGTTGTGAGTTTAGTTTCCCACTGTATCTCCTGGGAATAGAGACAGCCACACAGTCCCAGCACACCGCCAGAAGAAGGGAATAGTAAACTACTTCTGACTACTCTCTACCTAGAAAATCCTGAAGAGTCACCATAGGTCAGAATACTCAATCAATTAAATGTTAAGGAAGAAAAGCATGTACAGTGTATGTGTGACTCCACCGTGCTGAAGATGTTGCTGTTGTTGTAAGAAAGAAAATCCACACATGGATTCCTGTGAAGTGTTCATTTTTAAGTTGTCAAAGACCAACGGTTAAATTCTGTTGGAGGAAGCTATTATTAGAATGGCTCTTGACTTAGTTAAAATCAATGGAATACAAATGCCCTTATTTCTAAGACGGCATTCCCTAGTGAAGTAACAGAACACAGCCAAAATGATATGGATTTTAGTGTCTGATACTGGAAAATATCCAGGTATTTTATATACAAAGGTGGGCAGCCTTGGTGAATTTCAGTTCCTTAGACCAAATACCACTAGCATTTCTGTTTCCCATCAAATTCAAAACTACAAGTGATCAGAAAACAGATCATTTCCTAAAAATCAGCCAGTTTTGTTTTCTCTCTTTTTTTTTGCCAGAACAAACTGTGAAAGGGCATACATGTAACATTGTTGTTGTTTTTAGCCCCACCCCCATGTTGGATTGTAGTGGAGAGCCTTTGGTGTCCATGAAAATGGGTGAAGGAGAGCATCCAGCCTACAGATCACATGTTGCCTAGTTCTGCTTAAGGGTTTTGACACTGATTCCTCCAGAGGACTGTACTGTATACAGTGGTGCCTCACTTAACGAGCGCCTCGTTGAGCAATGAAATCGCTTAACGAGGCGCTCTGGGCCATCGCTGGAGCATTCGCTCAGCGATGGCCCCTATGGGGATTTTTCGCTTTGCAATATTCGCTAAGCGATTTGCTTAGCGAATATTGCATAATGAAGCGGGGGAGAACAGCGAAAATGGCGGCGCTATGGCAGAACCTCGCTTAACGGTGAGTTTTCAAGCCATAGGAACGCATTGAACAAAGTTCAATGCGTTTCTATGGCTTTTTAAATTCCGTTTAGCGATGTTTCGCTATAGCGAAGGTTAATCCGGAACGGATTAACCTCGCTATGTGAGGCACCACTGTATATATTTTACAGGCATGAGAATTGTTATGGAGAAGAGGAATCTTGATCTCATGGCTCATGGTTTGACTCTGACTTATTAAAAGGCCCAACAATAATTAGGCACAAATCTGCTGTTAAACTTTGATGGCCTACTCAAATCCTCAGGAAATACTGCAACCCAGCAAATCCCCATATGAATCAATAATATAATCTAGAATTTCTAACCTGTTGCCATTTGATGGAGTATGCAGTGGGACTGATAATTTAGAACTCGAGTCAGCAGTGAAGACACTTCAATATTGTTCAATGCAGATAACTCAACATACAAGCGCTTTTCAAGATTGTTGTTATGTGCTGAACAAAAGGCACTGGACAAAATGATTTTGCTTTAAGACATTGAGAGGGAAAGTTAGAAGTGTACTTCTTTCAATATTCTTGAATGAGTGTCTGAACAAGGGTTTCATAGAGATTGGTTAAAGTTTCTAATGATATATGGATGATCTAGTTTAGATAGCAAAGAGTCCGCCTATCCATGCCGAGCATATATTTAAACTGGTGGTATTTTTCTTTTTGAAGATCAAGCTAAGACAGCTACTCTTCTCTCCTCTTAATAAAAATGGTGAAAGTGCAGCTCTTGATCTGAACCCTTTTTAGGCATTATCCTGTCCTGGATTGTGTAACCTTTCCAAACTCTATCTGTGAAAGCTCATAAAGAGTTCCTTGCTGATACATATTCAGATGTTTTGGATTTCGGCTCCTCAACTACCCTGTGAAGGATCTCAGGGAAACACAAGAATCATTTGGTGTGTTTTATGCAGCAGTGTGAGTCACTAGTTCTACCTTTTTTTTTTTTGCTGGTGGTAGGTGACAGCAGTAAGAGTGCTCACTTGTGCTTTAGAGCAATCAACCTTTTTTGTCCATTACCCTGTTTGTGAGAGGAGCCACCAGTACTGCCTAGAACATGGGTTGGGGAACAGGGGTAAATTACCCCAAATGGGGTAAAAGTGAAAATCCTGGGGGTAATGAGCTGGCTGCTACCCCCCTCCCTCCCACCCACCCCCACCCTCTGCAGCCCAAGCATTAATTGTAAACCACCTCGCCCTGTTACTTCCTCAGTTGCAGCAGGGAGCTCCTAAATGTTCCGTTCTGTTAGAAAGATCGGAGAGATAAGCCTAATTGGATGCAGCTGGGGATTAGCCCCGGGCAATCAGTCAGTCCGGGGCTTCTGAATGATTGCTTCCTCCGGAGGTGACTGCAAAGAAGCAGCAGGGAAAGGAGGGAAGAAAGAAAGGTGCGAGAGACTGAGAACTTCATCAAGCTGTCCCAGGCCCCTGGACCCTTTCTCCTAGGAAGCTGGGCTGAGGGCAAAGGCCAGGTCTGTTTGCATGGATGCCTTGCTGAGTTTTTTTTCCTGGACTTTCTTTTTGTCTCCTGAGCACATGGCCTGGGGGTGGCACCTAGGGGTGGGACTTCCTGATTTAAAAGAGCGTGTCCCAGGCCCCTGGACCCTTTCTCCTAGGAATCTGGACTGAGGGCGAAGGCCAGGTCTGTTTGCATGGATGCCTTGCTGAGTTTTTTTCCTGGGCTTTCTTTTTGTCTCCTGACCACATGGCCTGGGGGTGGCGCCTAGGGGTGGGACTTCCTGATTTAAAAGAGCGTGTCCCAGGCCCCTGGACCCTTTCTCCTAGGAAGCTGGGCTGAGGGCGAAGGCCAGGTCTGTTTGCATGGATGCCTTGCTGAGTTTTTTTTCCTGGGCTTCTGACCCCTGGCCTAGAACAAGCAAAGTTGAAATGATGTGTTGCATCCAGTTCATTGCCGGTCCTTTTAACCACCACCAAAGTACTTCTTTTTTAAAACACTGTAATGTCCTTAGGACATGATGTTCATAATGGGAGATACGATCTTTGAGATAGCTTGCACCCAGGCCATTTAGGGCATTATAAGTTAAAACCAGCACTTTGAAATGTGCCCAGAGACTGATTGGCAACTACTGTAACATGGGAGTTATGTGAACCCTGTAAACAGCCCCAGTCAGCAATCTGGCTGCTGCCTTTTGGACCCACTGATGTTTCCTGACACTAAAAAAGAACATGGCAGCATGGTGTGGGTTTGCAGAGTTGCATCTGGACAAACCACAAAATTTCTGGAACAATGTCCTTTGGACAGATGAGGCCAAAATGGAGATGTTTGGCTATAATGCACATCACCACATTTGGTGAAAACCAAACACAGCATATCAGCACAAACACCTCATACCAACCGTCAGGCACAGTGGCGGAAGGGTGATGATTTGGTCTTCTTTTGCAGCCATAGGACCTGGGCGCCTTGCAGTCATGGAGTCAGCCATAAACATCTCTGCATACCAAAGTACAGTATTCTAGAGTCAAATGTGAGTCTATCTGACAGCTAAAGCTTGGCTGAAATTGGGTCATGCGACAGGACAATGATCACAAGCACAACAGCAAATTTACAACAAAATGGCTGAAAAAGAGAAGAATCAAGGCGTTGCAATGGCCCAGTCAAAGTCCAGACCTCAACCTGATGGAAATGCTGCGGTGGGACCTTAAGAGAGCTGTGCATAAACAAATGCCGCCAAACCTCAATGAACTGCAGCAACATTGCAAAGAAGAGTGGGCCAAAATTCTTCCACATTGATGTGAGAGACTGATAAAGTCACACAGAAAACAATTCCTTCAAGTTATTGCCACCAGGGCAGTGGAGGTATGTTGCGAAATGTTTCTGGGAGTAGTACCTCTTGTGTGCACTGTCCAGGCTATATCTACCCTTCATCGACTCACTAGCTAATCCAAGAGGGACCAAAAATTATTCAACCCCCAACTAGCATGGGGCCAGAGGATGGTGGTGAATAGAGATGGGGGTATTCATATTCATATAGAAGTATTCGTATTTCCTCAGAAGGAGGGAAGACGAGCCTCCCTGCCAGGCTGATGAGTGGCTGACTGTGAGCTCCAGAGTGATTGAAAGGAAGAGCAGAGCTGGTTGGTTAGCCAAGGCATTTTCAGTTGATCAGACACAAATGAACTTCTCCCCCTGAGCAACATTCCTGTTGTTTTATTTATTTACTTTATTTTAACAGCTTAACAAGGCAAGATCCCATATTGGAAGCCAACACTCAAAACATGCATGAGCTGGTCTCATTGCCTCTTAATGGACAGGGGTACCTCGACTTACAACCGTCCCGACATACAACCATTTCAAGCTACAACCAGCTCCGGCCACAAAATTTTGCTTCAACTTGTGGCTGGAGCTTTGAGTTGCAAACAAAAGAGGCAGGGGAAAAAGGTGGGGAATTCGAATTACAGGACTAACTGTTAGTCGACAAAGAGCTTCTTTGTAGCTCTTTCGCCCCAATGGTTAGAGTGAGTGTGTTGGAGGAGGTTTCGGACTGCCTGGTGCTGCTTTCTGTTCCTGAGTAAGTACATTTACTTTGTTTTGCAGGGTGGGTTTGGTTTTTTTTTTTGGGGGGGGATAATGTTACTCTGCTGTGATTTTTGTGTGTGTGTTTAGTCTTGTTTTCTCAGCCCCATCGCATTCTGATGGGGATGGTTGTGTGTGAGAGAGGGTTTTTTAGTTTTTTTCAGCCCCATGGCATTCCGATGGGGCTGGCTATGTGTGGGGGTCTGTGGTTTTTTTTAAAAAAATTTCAGCCCCATTGCAATCCGATGGGGCTGGCTGTGTGTGGAGGAGGTTTTTTCGATTTTTTTTATTTTTTTGATTGTTTTTAATTATTATTTTTCAGCCCCATCATCTTCTAATGGGGCTGGCTGTGTAATGGTTTTTGTTTTTGTTTCGATTTTTTTTCAGCCGGAATGGATTAATGGGGTTTCATTTCAATGGGAAATGGTGCTTCGACTTATGACCGTTTTGAGTTACGACCGTTCTTCTGGAACGGGTTAAGTTCATAAGTCGAGGCACCACAGTAGTTCTTTCAACAGCACCACCTACAGAACTTTAAGTAGAACTACAAGCAGTTTGATTTAAGTATGACCACTTAAATCGAACAGACCCAAATTTCCTAGTGTGACTTAACTGAGTGAATGCACATTTTCCTCACTGTGTAGTCATACACAGTTACGTATCTGGCTGTAGAGCCAGAGATTAAGAGTTCAATTCCCCCCATGCATCGAAGGAGGAGAATCAGCCTATGTAACTTTGGGTCAGCTATACAGTCTCAGACTACCCACAAAAGAAAGAATAGGAAAAGAAGAAAAAAAGAAAAAAGCACTTCTGAGTATGCTGTGCCTAGAAAACTCTGGAAAGGTTGGCCATTAGTCAGAATTGATTTGGCAGCATTCAGTTATTGTTACTAGATGTGGCTGATAGATGGGCCACTGATTATTAATGAAAATTAAAGAATCCTCGTGGCCCATTAATTTCTTTCTGTTTAAAGCCAGTGTCCTTCATGACAATCATATCGTAATTCAGAAACTGTATATAACATTTAGAATTGGCTGAGGTTACAGAAAGTGAGTGCTCAAGATACATGATTTCTGATATACTTATAATAAATTAGCAAAGCATACTTCACTGACCAAGCAAGTTAAACTATATTAGTTTTCCATCTAGCCGTGTAAAAAAGATAACTCCACTTATAACTGAAGTGCTATTTCTACTTTATTACTCAAGATACTATATTTTTGTTGTACACTGTTCATCTTGCTGCCTTTTACAGGGTAATTGAAAGTTAGGGGTCATTCTCAAATGGTAAGCTCATTAGCGGCATGATATGCTTTAGCACCAGTAGAACTGAAAATATGTTGTACCTTAATGAAATTTCTTTGAAAAATGTAACAAAACTGCTCTGCTTAACTGCTTCATGGTGATAAAGCAGCAGAGAGAGCTTCCTCAGCCTTGGGAATTTCCTGAGCTCTATGCAAGAGGTCAATATACCATCAAGCTCACATAGTTCTTTTAATCAGATAATTAGTCATAGTGATAGAGGTTGCCCAGCTGTCTACTCCTTCTCATCAGTTATTTCAGTTAACTCTCGTATAAGTCAATGATGTTTGCTTGTATGTTGGGCCACTTTGCATCATTTGCAAAATCCTATTTTGAAATGCTTTGCACGTAGGGAAAATTGGTTTGTATTTTTTTTTTTTTTTGCATTTTTCTATCTGTCTGTCATGCACCTGGGTATGTGATTGAGTGTGTGACCAACTGCACAATCTAGGCACATCGAAATGCATGACGGACAGCTGGCAAAAGTATATAATACTATTTGTGTGATTGCTAGTTTATGCTGAATGATTCCAACATGATTCTGGCCGTTGTTGCAGAAACAATGAGCAGAGTCTGTCTGAAGAGAAAGGCCAACACTGGTTTAGTGTGCTAAGTCAAAGTACTGATTTTTTCTGGTTTTGCTCAATATAACTTATTGTCAGGAAACTGGAAAATGGGGGGAATATGGTTTCAGTGGCCTTGGAAATGCAGGCTCGTTAGCTTGTGCTGGGATGGGTAGACCAGAAAAGAGAGGGAGAAAATGCTTGTGAATTGGAAGGTTTTGCCAGCCATGTATTATCAGTGTAAGAAGCAATTTCTATGGCCAAAGCTCACTCATATTACCAGCTAATTAAGAGTACTGGTTTCAGTTGAAATGAAAGTGTGGTAGAGAGTGAAACTTCTTTGGGAGAAGTTATTCTCTTCAAGAAGGTTTGGTGCAACTTGGAGCCTGATGGGTAAATTCTCTTTAAAGGTGTAGAAAGGTGAGTGATGCTTATAGAAATGGGAGAGTTTCCTTAGTTTAGCCTAGTCTTCTCTTAAGAGAATGCTATGCTTACTTGCTGTTTTGTTATCTGGTTTGTACATTACATTGGAATAATGTTGAAGTTCTGCTTTATTGTAAGTAGTAACTTAGGACAGCTAGCTTTCTTGTTTTTTGTGGGAACTGTTCTGAAACTGCCTTTGCCTCGGACATCTTTTGAATGTTCATTTGCTCCACTACTTGTTTGAAATGCTTTTGGAAATTTTGGGACTACTTTTCAAAACTCCTTGATCTTTATTCTTTTGACTTCCTTTTGCTACACTTTCAATAAAAATAATAGCATTTTAAAGCAGTTTGGTTATTTTGAGATAAGAGGGTTAGAGTACAAAGGAAGGCCTTACCTTGACCAACTACTGGATTCCATACATTTTGGGGCTGTTTTAATATTCTGCTAGACAGGGTTGGCATGCAAGTTGCAACATTCAACGTTATAAATGTTGGTAGTTCTGTGGATCGTTGGGGAGTCAGAGTTACTCAAGGTGAAGGAGAGGTACCAGGCAGGAAGACTTCACCCAGCCATCAGCTCTCCTTACTGGGCTGAGTGGTTTGTGTAGGCCTCTCTGTCTTGGCCATAATCTTGACACTTACTGGTATCTAGGCCAGCATCAGCAGAGAGATTACAACTGTGTATGTGGTGAAAAAAGGATCACTTGACAGATCAGCCTACGCCATAAGTGGACTGCCATTTACTAGCTTCTTCAGAACAGATTATCAGCCATATGCTACAGTTCCTGCCATTAAGAAAATTTGATGATGCATTGCTTCCGAATTCTGAAACTCACTACAAGGACGAAGCCAAGGAAAACCACAGCTCTTGCCTTTATGTGGTGCATTCTATAAGAACTGCACACCATGTGGTGCTGTTAAAATGAGTAATTGCTCAGGTTTAGTGATAGTATTTCCCTCTTTCCAGAGCTGCTGTTGTATTGGCTGAATCCTCAATGATGGCAGGAGAACAAAGCATGAAATACCTCACACGCATGATTTGATTTGCACTTTGAGAGCTTAGGATTTTAAAATGTTGAGGATGCCTCAAAGTAACAAAAACAGATGGGATGTATTGCTTGTGTAGATTTCACAAAGCAATAAACAATATAGTGCAGCAGTAAACAATACTGCACAGCAATAAACAACTTTGAATACTCAGCTTGGTTTCCTGCCTAATGTAATCAGACGTCACAGTAATCAATTGACTGGTTATTCAGAATCCTAAGAACTCAAGAGCACTATATGGAAAGCACTGTGGTGTATACCTAAGAAGCCAAGAAATAGCCTACTGTTACCTCGCTGAGTCAAAGAAGTGAGGGGAAAGGTTTTGCATTGCATCTTGCGGCATAGTGGCTAAACTGTTGTACTGCAGCCATAACTCTGCTCCCAACCCGGATTCAATCCAGGTAATCAGCTCGAGGTTGACTCAGCCTCCTGTCCTTCCAAGGCTGGTAAATGGAGTACCCAGCTTGCTGGGGGGGGGGGGGAATGTGTAACCTGCATAATTAAATTGTAAACCACCCAGAGAATGCTTTAAGAGCTATGGGGTGGTATAAAAGGAGCATGCTTTGTTTTTGCTTTTTGCTTTACACTTGTACTACTGATAAATGAGCTTCCAGGGTCCCCTTTTTGTGTTTTTCCAGACAAAGTCCATAAGTATACAACTTGCCAGCATGGCTCTGAATTCCTGTATGCCTCTGTTCCCTCTTGAATGTTCTTATTTTCCCCATGGAGTCTCCACAGCCTGAGTCTTGCATTAAGTCAATTTACTGGCAGATGCACCACCTGCTTGTGTTTAGAAGTTGATGCCCATTTCCAACCACCAGGATTACTTTCCCTTTCCAGATGGCACAGAGGAAAATAAGGAAGAACAGGGAGTAATTTGCTTCTTTTCCTGACTTGAAATGCATTTTCCCTGACTCTTAAAAAACAACAACACTACTTTCACTCTACTGCCAAAAGCAGCGCCGAGCAGCCATGCCATGCATTCTCTCTCTTCCTCTCCTTTCTTGGAGGACTCATAGTTCAATGTTTCATTTTTGGCCATTTGGCTTATTGCCAGGCTATGCCCAATTGTATAAGCCTTGGTGGCCACTCTTTCACCAGGTGTTGGTTTAATTCCCAAATGCACATGTACCTGTGGACACAACTAGCACTTCATGAACAAGTGGCAGCCAAGACTTAAAGCCAACAGGATGCTCATTTCTGTTTCTTACACCTGTTTCTGGATAAGCTCTGATTTCATTCAGTTCCCTCCTGGTGGATACTTTATGAGGACACTCCATTTCCCAGGCCAAACAATCACAGCTCCATACACTTGTCTCCCTGTGTTTTGAGTATAAGTAAAATAGTTTTAGATAGGAAACATCTGGTTGTTCTTTAAGGAACCAAAGCCAGGTTTGGCTTCCTTTGGAAAATATTTGAGCTAATTTTCCCCAACACTAAAGTTCCAGAAGGATTTATTCATTGAACATGGATGCATAGTCTGGAAACATCTGCCTGCAGCAAAGATGCTTACAGTAACTCTGTCTCTTTCTTTTGCTCCAGGAATCTCTTAGTGATACCATGGGTACACTGTTACATCCTTCTGTTCTACTTTCAAGAGCTGCAAAGTAACTTTTTTACTGGATAAAGAGGACATTTGAGCAAGGACTGAGGGCTATGACAATAAGCTTGGGGGGCTGAACTTTGCCCATCCCTATTTTATGGCTGCAGGCAGTTCTGCAGTTCAGCTATCT
The DNA here is from genome assembly GCF_051106095.1 of Pogona vitticeps. Lineage (NCBI taxonomy): Eukaryota > Metazoa > Chordata > Lepidosauria > Squamata > Agamidae > Pogona > Pogona vitticeps. The sequence continues at coordinate 172,913,099 of NC_135786.1, forward strand.
GACACATGGGTTCTGTCCAACTCTTAGAAGCTGCCTGGGCACAGAAGAACAGGAGGAAGGAAGGAAAACAAATCCAATGTCACAAGCAGAAAAGGAAAAACCACCATATTTTGTCTCTGGCTTGACCAACGATTGCCATGTTACCCACAGCAGAAAGAAGAAGTTCCCCATCCTGACTCAGGAGAAAATAATGAAAACCCAATAAGCTTGCACAGAGGATTGATCACAGATTAGTCCTGTGTTTAGACTGGGGTGGGTTCACCTACACAACATTTGTTGTGTTTGATTCCTAGTATGCCCATTTGCCTGCACTGAGTTTGCCTCATATTCTTAGGAATTTTTAGAAAAAGCAGCCATTAGATGAAATATCGTTTCCAAATGTCATGCAAAGCATTGCAGAGTGCCAGGGCTTGCTGCCTCTGGATCTTTTAAATCACTGAGGACTAATGTTCAACAAGTCATCATTCAATGATAATTGGTCCCTGGGTGTAATTTTGTTTTGTTACAGCCTTGGAAGCACTGTACGATCATTTCCATTTGATTATGTGACCACAATGAATTTCAGCAGGCAATCTTCTCGAGTAAAAATCCTAACATGTATTGAGCATTTTTTTAAAAAAAATCATACGCTACTGGATAGCTAGCAAAGAATGCATTGTGACTGGTTTCATGACAGTGGCATGTTTCTTTCATAGTTCAGTTTCACCAGTTAGGACTTTGAGAAAAGGATGAATTAACTGATGGCCCTTCATTATTCCTGTGACCAGATCCCAATCCATTCATGGAATTGGGTTTGGGTACTGTTATCCTATGAGACCTCAATAAGAGTTTCTGTAATTTAGAAGGAGTCAATTTGTCCCCATGTGCAGTGCTTATTTTACAATTACCTAAACATCCAACTACAAATATGTTTTGGATTGTGGAAATAAACAGCAACGAGTGAAAATAAAATATGCTTGAAAAAGAGGCAAATAAATAAGCTCTGAACTGCAATTACCTCCCATAGGAGTTGCCTCGCAGGAGTTGTCCACAAATTATATATTGGACCTGTTTCCCATTTACTGTGTCAGTAGGAGAGGCCGTTTCTTCCACCTCTTAAAAAAATATTCTCAGGATGATAGGTGAAATGTCAGGGATAATTGAACAAAACAGTGTAGAGAATTCCAGCCAAAAGAAATATATCTTTTCCTAATTATCTTAGTTATTTTCCAGCCAGGCTTAGCTTCCTTCCTTTCTATAAATAATTTGATAAAGCCAAATTAATTTAGCCAAATGTTTACCTACTGCTTCTCTGGAGGGCATAAAGGAAAGAAGATGAAATAAATAAAACTGGAAATATATTGTCCATTCTGCTTGTTAACATCTTGTTAAGCAGATGGCTCTACTAAACCTGTCACATACAGAGGTTGATTCTTCTGACACTCAAGGCATCATATCGCATTTATTGTGAGTTGCAGAAAAAGCTGCGCAATTTCAGTTCGAATGGATGCTACCTTAAGCTCAACGGCCAACTGGCATTTCACTATTTTAGCAGGAGTGGTTGGAGGTGCAAATGAATGCCTTTTGTTTGTTTTTGGGATTGGCACAGTCAAAGCTTCAATATAACACATTACAAATAACAAGGTTATCTGCAATACATTCTCTTCTTGGGTAATGAGGGGCTAATGATAGGAACTTTAATAAAATAGCAATGACTTGGAACAGAAGTCAGTTTTTGCTGTCACAGTGTCAAATTCACTATAAAACATTGTTTTTCAGGTGAGACAGGATTTGAAGCAGGGTTGATAAAAATCAATGTTTTTTTTTAAAAAATCAATTTTATTAAAACTGTAATTTAAATAATGATTTTAAAACATCAAAAATCAGATTTAAAAAATTTAAATTGTGATTTATATTGTGATTTAAATCAAATCTACCCTGAATTGAAGCCGTTTGATCAATCTTAAATTTTTGTTAGTTTAAAAGAAGATTTTAAAAGGAATGCATTGGAGGGAGGATTTCTATGACATATCATTTTTTCCTGTAATCTATGTTTGAGTTTATGGGTAGGTTTGAACATGTTTATGAGTATTCTGGCGAGAAAGGCCACATATGAACTTGCTTATGGGTTCAAATATAGGTTGCAGAGAAAATGTGAAATTATATAGAAATCCTCCGCCCAATGAGCATGAGCTGTTTTTGGGAAGGCTTAAGTAACAGATAAGTTACTATTTTTTAAAAGTAATGGACATTTTTTGGCTCGTGTTTGCTGGTTTCCCATGAAGTCTGTGTCTCTGTATATGACTTTCTTGTATGCAATGAAAAGGGGTGGGGGTGGGGCTGGAATTGGTTGAGTTATATTTCTAAAATACAATTAATTATCAAGGTTGTAAATCTAAAAAGCATTATTGTTAAATCAGAGTACAGCAATAGATATTGTGCATCAGAGCCAATTCACATTCCACAAGGAATTCTAAAAATTGGGGTACCTCAAACAAAAATTTATAACCTTGAAACTGGGCAATGGATAAGCACCAAATCTGTCCATTCACACTTGTTGAAAAAACAGCCCTGCCAATTGCTTTATGTTTTGTTGAGAAGTGGTTAACTGATGAAAAAAGAAGTCCATGTCTGGGATTTTCCCTTGTGTGGTGTCACTTTGTGAATGATAGTGAGCACAAGAAGGTATCCTGTAGACAAGTGGTCCACAACCCTTTCCGAACTGCAGACTGGTCCAAACGGCAGAGTCCGTGGCTCGGTGGGGCACACTCGTGGGTAGGTGGGGCAAACCCACGTGGATGGGTGGGGTGTGCTTGTGGGTGGGGCATGCTTGTGTGCATGTGTGGGTGGGTGGGGTGCTCACTCGCGCATGGTGGGAGGCCCATGCATGCATGTGGGTGGGTGTCTGGGAATGTGTGGGGGTGGGTGGGAAATCTGTCTCTGTGGCCTGATCCTGCATAGGTCACGGACTGGCACTGGGCCTCAGACCGGGGGTTAGGGACCCGTGCTGTAGACCATCTTGACAATACCATTGGTATTGTCAGCATTCAGGCTGCCCTTTACTATGGAAAGTTTGACATTTTTTTCCTTCTGGTAGCACGGACACAATATTGTGCAGCATTATCTGGCTTTTTCTTGGCATTTTAAATTGTGGGTAAAGAAGCACAATATCTCACATTCATAAACTGAAGGTTTTTTTTTTTTTAAGAATTGAATTACAGAGCTCCAGGCCTGATTCCCCTGTTTGTGGTGGACAAGTAAGCACAAGATTATGAATGGTCTTTCCCCCTTTGTCTCCTTTATTGATTTGTAAGTTACCTTTTTGACTTTTTTAGAATGGGGTATCAATGCTATAAGAGTACATTACAGTATTTTTGTTTTTTCTAGATTGATTCATATGACAAAAGTTATCAAAATGTGAAGCATATTATAGTGCAATTGGGAAGGTGGGACAAATGTTCTATAAATAGCTTTTTCTTGGTCTTTAGTCATCCCATGTGACCTGACTAGGCTATGAAACATAGATTTTGTCTTCCCACATTTGAACTTCCCCCTTTTCTATACTGCTAGCCTTGTTATTTTCACTGATCAAAGCCCTAAAAGTTTACGGCTATCTCCTGCTGGCTGAAGCCTCACAAAGCCAGGAAACTGGACACTGATGTCTCAACAGATGTGTCCTGTGATAAGTAATGATATTCTGCAATATAATTAATTGTGAGTGCAATGACTCTCAATGCACTTACATTCTCAGGTCTTTCAGGCTCAAATTCAAATCGGGAGGATGGGATGCCAGGGATGAGCAAAGATGCCCCCAAATGACTTGGTTTTACATCTCCTTGTGAAGCATCTGCACTTTTACTGTGTTGCTAACTTGATGTCCTCCAGATATTTTGCACTACAACTACCATGAGTGCTACTTAACATGGACACTAAATTAGGGAACGTTATATCATTGAAATCTTGTGATTTCGGTTCAGTGGATTGAAGAAGTGGGAGTGAAGAGCATAACTATTTTTAACTTTCTACCTGTGGCAATTATATTAGATTGAAATCTGGCACATTTACAGGTTACATCAAATAGGCTATGGATGCCAAGGTTCAGGAAGTCTCATTCTTATTAACGATACAATTTTGAGTCTTATGATATTAATGCTTTATTTTTCTCCATTTACCTTAAGGGAAGTAAAGTACTCTTGTGGCCTTTTGATTAATATAAATGGAAAATGTATGATACAACAATTTATACCTTAGCTCCATCTCTTAAAGTAGAAGCCCTAACACCCCCAGGATTTTGAAGAGAAACCATGATAGCTGAGCTAGTATAAAAATGAGGTAAATATATAATGAAGAAATACTTGCAGCCTAGACTCATGATACACCTTTTGATGAACAGAAGTACAAAATCAGAATGTTGTGATTAATTGTGCCAAACCAAGAGCCCATTTTTAATTATATCCCTGTAAGATCTTTTGATGAGTTTGACAGCAATGATAATTACACATTCATGACAAAATTATGGTGCCAGGAAGCTATTCACAGAATCTATTGAAATAACTTGAAGAGGCCAGAAACCGATGATAGAGTTTGGCTATGTATCCTCCTACGTTGTTCCCTTAAGTATCTTAGGATGTGGTATGTGTCTTTTCTCCATTCTTATTTCTTCAGAATTTGAACACAGATGTGGACAAGAACACACACGAGGCACTCCACTTTGGCACTTTCACCACTGTCCACCTCTCTTCAGCTGTTTCCCCACAATGCATTTCTCCAAGGGGTACTTTGAAAGAGCCAGGCATTGTAAGTGGGGTGACCATATCGAGTGCCTGTTCCATGGTTGCCCAGGCAATTTCCTTGGCCAGTTTGTCCATCATGTCTTGTTAGCACAGTTCTATAGAATCTCTGTGAGGCTCTCCAGAGTAACAGTACGGCCTTTCCCTGTCGGGAGGAGAAAAGATAGGTGTATGATTCACTGCTCCTCAATATTTGTCACCTCGTGCATGTGCCTTTCCCTGTCTAGTGGAAGGGCCATCCCTAAATGTGTATGATAATACTGAAATATGTTTCTGGTTCTTTGTTGCTTATAAAAAGCTAAGATTTATTGGAGACATTATATGCAATAAAGAAAAATTAATTTGGTGGGATATAGAATCTTCAGAAATAAATGGGAATGCTGAAAAATACTTGTTTAATGTAGTAAAGAGAAATATAATAAATCAGATGAAAAAACCCCCTTTTTAAGAAATATGTTAAATACATGGAATAAATATAAAGAGAAACTATGTCCCTCAACTTCACCATTAAAACTAGTGACTGGAATAGAAAGTTTTCCTACAAACCTAAAGGGCTTAGTAAAATTGTTTAAGGATAAAAGTGTTGCAAGATTGAAGGACTGGATGAGTAAAATGAGATCAAAGGAGTTGATTATGATTAATCTTCAAACTAATAAACTATTATGGTATAATTTTATTCAGCATGACACTTGGACAAATGAATGGTTGAAAACTAATGGTAAATGTAGAGAATGCACTAAGTATGAACAATTTCTGTCATCATATGAAGACATCCAGAAAGATGCTTTGATGAAGGGAGTATTAAGTAGAATTTATAATATAATTTTGGAACAAGGGGAAAAAGAATGGGGAACAGAAGGTTTGAAATTAATTTGGGAAAATCATTTAAAGACTGAAATTAAAATAGAGGATTGGATAAAAATGTGGAGAATGAGAGTTTTAAAATCAATGTTGATAAGAATAAAGGAAAACATTTTCAAAATCTGTTTAAGGTGATATTTGACTCCTGTAAAAGTGGATATAATAAATTCAGCATACTCCAAAGCTTGTTGGAAATGTGAGGAAGAAATCGGCATGTATTATCATATGTGGTGGGAATGCAAACTGGTTAAGAAATTTTGGAAACTGATTTTTAAGGAAATATGTGATATATTTGGTGGAGATATTGAATTTGATGCTAAAATTGCTTTATTGTCAATTTTTGATAAGACAGACTTTGATTATGACTTGAAGGAACTGATTACCAACTTTATGACAAGTGCTAGAATACTAATAGCTAGGTTTTGGAAAGATGAAAATGATACTAAATTAGAAGATTGGTATGATGAAATATGGGACATTGCATTAAATGATAAATTGACTATTGAACTTAAGATGAAAAGGGGAGAAATAAATCCCAATAATTTTTATGCCTTTGGGGGTATATTTGTTGAATTTGTATTTAGTGAGAGGAAAGGGGAAAGCCTCTAAGCAACAATCTATACAAGTTTGGAAAGGAGGTTTCTAATAAAAATATTGTTTAAAATGCATCCCGTGGGTATGGGGTGCATGGTAGAAATTAGTGTACAACATGCACTATTAGTTGTATTTTTGTATTTTGTATTTTTGTTGTTGTATTTGTTTTCTGTTAATTAAAAAAATATAAAAAGCTAATGTGAAGACTCTATTGTGCCCCCAAACAGTTCAGGCCAAAGAAACTCTGTGTCCAATACTGTATCTATGTTTGGTGTAGTATTAAATGCAAGCTGTTCTTTTTTGGAAATCATCCTATAATGAATAGAGATGGGCACTTACCGAACTACAAAGCAGAAAAGCCAATGAACTTGGCTGGTTTGTGGTTCGGTTCATAACCCAGCTTGGAAATCCCATTTTGCTGAAGCAAAATGAAGTGCTAAACATTTTTCTGCTTTGTGCTTTGTTTGCTTTGGCAAAATCGGATGTCCCGCCCATCCCCTTCCCACTGCCCAGCGGATAAGTGGGCACATGCATAGAAACAGCAGGTCCAGCTTCCTTGTCAGGAGCCTGCTTTTGTCTCTGAATATGCTGTTGCCACCACTGGCCTGCTGCAGTGGCAGAGGAGGTGGGGAGATGATTCATGAATATTTGTGGTTCAAAGATAGCCATGAACCATGAACCATCATGAACTACTGGTTTTCCAGTTTGTGCTCATCTCTAATAATGATTATTATTAGAGTTAATAATAATCTCTGTCAATGACAGAGATGTCTCAATAACTCTATGATTCAATATCTCTAATAATGATGATGATTATTATTATTATTAGAGTTATTGAATCATAGAGTTATAGAGACATCTCTGTCATTGACAGGAGCCTCTACTTAGACAAAAAAAAACACACTACAGCTAGAGCTCAATTTATGAACTGCAAGCGGCATGACAATTATAGCTATTATTTTAATTTTTACTGGCCAATAAGGGAAGCTATTTATAAGATTAATGATGTCTCTTCCTGGCCACTAAAAATGTGAATATTTGTCTTTAACAAGTTATGCCTGTTAAAGGCTCAAGTAGTCAAGGTTTTTCAATTGATTTTCAGCTCAACACATCGGCTACACAATCAATAGCCTTTATTGTATGTACAACAAATTGCCTGTTGTACATATTTATTAGGACAGATTGAAGCACTAGCAACTGATATTAACATTTTGCTTCAATTTCAAAGGAAACATTTTTGATAGCCTATCAGTAGGAAGGAGAAAATAAACCTGAGTTTCTGAAAGGTCCTTGCTGTGATATTTCTCCATTGTTTCACAAGAAGCTTGATCACTCTTTGACAGCGAACGTGCAGAGATCATAGGAAGAAACCTTCATAGTCTCATAAAGCTGCCATTATTTTTTGTGATTGCTGAGCAGCTGATCATACATTTCTGAATCTCACTAAAAATGTCACCAAAATGTGGAGGGTTTACCTTATCAATCCTTCTTAAAGTTGTATTACAAACTGTTCTTGATTATATTGGAAATGATATCAAATAAAAATATATTGGCAGAAATCCTGTTCCTTTAGCACAGTGGTCCCCAACCTTGTGCCTCCAGATGTTCTTGGACTTCAACTTCCAGAAATCCTGGCCAGCAGAAGTGGTGGTGAAGGCTTCTGGGAGTTGCAGTCCAAGAACATCTGGAGGCCCAAGGTTGGAAACCACTGCTTTAGCACACACTTTTAAAGGCTAATGACATCATCAACTGCAACAATTTTTCAGAAATTAAATCTGCCCCCACCAACCTTTCAGAAGTTAAAGATGGGAGGGGATGTCTTTAACTTCTGAAAATCACTGCCATCAGTAAAATCATGCTGGTGGTGGTCGCAATTTTTGGAAATTAAAGACTTTCCTCCCCCATCCTACAGCCCCCAATGGCTTCCCTACAATGAAAGGGATGTTCCCCAACTTTGGGGGAAGTCAGAAATGTTTAATTTCAACAAAATTACTGAAGGTGATTATATTATCACACTTACGTGGCATGCATTCCACAACAGCATTTAACCAACAGATATATTTTTTGTTTCATCTTTGTTTGGTCATGGTAGTTCCTAATTTTTCAGCACAGAAAATAATGCAAACCATTTTCATTAACCAAACATGGTATTTACAAAGAGCTGCCATCTGTTTTGCATCTTCCCACTCCAGCTTCCTCTCTTCTAGCCACCATATGAGGCTGCATGCCGAAGCATCCATTAGTGCCTGTGTACACTTAGAATCTCTATGTGTTCTGTGCCGTCAAGTCAGAACCAAGTCATAATGACCCTAATAGGGCTTTCATGGTAAGTGAGATATTTAAGGAGTGGTTTTACCTGTTCTGCTCCCAGTTAGTTTCAATGGCTGAGTACGGGATTCAAACCCTATTCTCCTGAGTCCTACTCCATCACTCTATCCACTACACCAGTGGTTCTTAACCTTGGGTTACTCAGGTGTTTTTGAACTGCAACTCCCAGAAACCCCAGCCAGCACAGCTGGTGGTGAAGGCTTCTGGGAGTTGCAGTCCAAAAACACCTGAGCAACCCAAGGTTAAGAACCACTGCACTACACCACAATTAGAATCTCTAGTGGAATTCTTTTCACTGTCTTCAGTGTCAGCATTACACTAATCATTATCTCTTTTCATTACCATAATGCTTTTCACACAAGGTACCCACAGCAGTTCCACAGTGGAACACGGGGTATGTAAAAACATTATGACTTCTGGTATCAAGGGACGTGTTGATCCTCCTGTGTTCCCTCCTGATGTAAAAAGTCACATTTTGAAGAGGGGTATCTGAAGTGATGTTTCTTTTATGGACAGCCTCTCCATGCAACTGGAAAATCTGATTTTTCATGGTCCCAAATTGCATAAAAAGACTTCTTCAGAGTGTCCTCCCCCCAAAAAAGAGAACAACAATTAAGAGCAAAGACAGACTTCTTCCCTTTCTTCCCCTTCCAGATTAACCTTTTTCTGAACATTCATGTAAGGATCATGTCTGTGCAAGAACTGTTTTGAGGAAATTGCATAGTTTTTGTTGCCAATTTCTTAATTTACATAATTAGAAAAAAAGGAGTGCATTAACTATAATTATGCTCATTTAGGAGAAAAATAAAAGCATTTCCCATCTACAGACAGAGGCACCATTTGAAACATGATAATTGTGCTGGAAATTTCATGAAAACTTTGTAGTGCATGATTATGCTTGCAGTAATCAAATTGTACTAATTCAGTTTACATTCTGTTGGGGAACATATGGGCTTCCAGATTTTGTGGGAGTGGAGATCCCATCAACTGGAACCAGCATGGCCAGCGGCGGGCAGTGACATGAGTTGCAGTCCAACAACATCGGGAGGCTCATGTAGTTCCTATCCCTAATTTACATGGTGTAGGCTTCCTTCAGTCTCGAGAGATGATGGTAAATTTACATAACAGAAGCTATTTACTATTTACCAGATGACTTGAAGCTGGCTAGATAGTTAAGTGATTTAGGTATCTGGCTGTGGAGCCACAGCTTGGGAGTTTGTTTCCCCACTGTTTCTCCTGTCAGTAGAGCCTGTGTGGCCTTGGGCAAACTGCAGAGTCCCAGGGCACTCCCAGAGGAAGGGAACAGTAAACTGCTTCTGAATACAGTGGTGCCTCGCATAACGAGTGCACCATTTAACGACGAATCCGCATAGCGATATATTTTTTTAGATTGCTAATGTGATCGCATTGCGATGTTTTAGTGGGTAAAACATCGCTTTGCAATGATCAGTAAGCGTTTCACTTACTGAACTTCGCATTGCAATGTTTCTAAAACAGCTGATCGGCGGTTCCAAAATGGCCACCGAGTGGCCAAAATGGCCACCACAACCATTTTCGCCCCCTGCCCTCGCTTACCGAGGGTGCGAAAATGGCGGCACTATGGAGGAACTTCGCTGAACTGTGAGTTTGGGCCCCATAGGAACGCATTAAACAAAGTTTAATGTGTTCCTATGGCTTTTTCCATTCCGTTTAGCGATGTTTCCTCATAGCGACGATTAATCCAGAACGGATTAACGTCGCTATGCGGGGCACCACTGTACTCTCTATCTAGAAAAACCTAGAAAGGGTCACCATAAATCAGAACTAACTTGACCGCATATGATTGTTTATTAGCTGACTTGCTCATTTTATACATACATTGTACTGAAAAAGCAAGAGCTCAAATGTTTCTTTAGGTTACACTTCCTAGAATTCCCCAGAGAACACAACCATTAATAATAATGTGGATATAAATCACTTAGAACAAACAATTCTCAAACATCTGTATCTTAAGTCCCACCAGTCATTCTAAGAACCTGTAACCCGCCATGATAGAAACAAAAAAACTCACTTTCCCTACGAAGGACATTTATATGTTTACTGACCTTCTGCTTTTATGTTTATCATCTGTGGTGACGTTTAATGATGTAGAAAGTTGCAATAGTTTAGCTGGGAGTAAATAAACGACCAAAAAGAATAATTCCATTAGTGACTGAAAAATGGAAGATGGCATGCCATTTCACACTTGTAGGAGGATGTGGTGATTAATCCAGAGTGATTTCTTAGTAATTATTATGAAAACCCGGTGCCCCACCTAAATTATGTCTGTGTCCTACTAGTAGTGAACATACTGTCATTTGAGAACCTCTGCCGTATAAGGCCCATTTCAGTGTTGTTGTTTGGCCATTCATCTGGGCCAGAACTACACTGTTCAGAAAACAACAGATTAAACACGCAAGGACTTCTGTTGTATCATACAACATCAATCCCTACTGTGGTTTAAAATAATTCAGAAGGAGCCCTTTGTTATTCAGAAGGCCACTGGCCAAGACTCTAGGGAGCTCAGTATCTAAGACATTCACCTATCTGCCCCCTTTCCATCTTCCTGTTTGCCACCCCTTTGCTACCTCTCAACTGCTGTTGTAGCCTCAGTTTTGGACTCATTTGCACATTTGTTTGCTTAGGTGGATGTGTGATTTCTCTTTTAAACCTGTAACTGAATTGCATATCTGAATATGTGCATAAACATGTTTTTTAAACTTCTTTTAAAAAAGAGGTTGAATCACAGAATCATAGAAAAGTGAAGTTGAAAGGGGCCTAGAATGCCATCAAGTCCAACCCCCTGCTTGATGTAGGAATGCAATCAAAGCATATCTGCCAGGTGATTATCTAAGTTTTTCTTGAATACCTCCAGTGTTGGATCACTCACCAACTCCTGAGGTAACTGTTCCACTGTCATACTGCTCTAACAGTGAGGAAGTTTTTCCTGATATTCAACAAAAATCTGGCTTCCTTTAACTTGAGCCCATTGTTGCGTGTCCTGCACTCTGGGATGATCGAGAACAGATCTTGCCCCTCCTCTGTAAGCCTTTAAAAATTTGAAAAGTGTTATCATATCACTCCTCAGTCTTCTTTTCTCAAGGCTAAACATGCCCAGTTCTTTCAGCCTTTCTTCATAAGGCTTGGTTTCCAGACCCCTGATCATTCTTGTCACCCTCCTCTGAACTTGTTCCATTTTGTTAACATCCTTCTTGAAGTGTGGTGTCCAGAACTGGACACAATACTCAAGGTGAGGCCTAACCAGTGCTGAATAGAGGGGAACTTGCACCTTGTGGGATTTAGAAACTATACAGTACTTCTATTAATGCAGCCTAAAATAGCATTAGCCTTTTTGTAGCTACATCACACTGCTGGTTCATATTTAGCTTGTGATCTCTGACAATTCCAAGATCCTTCTCGTTCATAGTTTTGCTGAGCCCCATCTTGTAACTGTGCAATTGGTTTCTTTTTCCAAGGTGCAGTACTTTGCACTTATCCCTGTTGAATTTCATTCTTTTCCTTTTGGCCCATTGCTCCAGCCTATCAAGGTCATTCTGAATTTTGTTTCTGTCTTCTAGAGTATTTGCTATTCTGCCCAATTTGGTATCATGTGCAAGTTTGACAAGCATTCCTTATACTCCCTCATCCAAGTCATTAATAACAATATTGAAGAGCACCGGGCCCAGGACTGAGCCTCGGGGATCCCACTTGTTTCTGCTTCCCAGTTAGAGAAGGACCCATTAATCATCATCACCCTCTGAGTATGATTCTGTAGCCAATTGTGTATCCACCTGACACTTGATCTATCCAGCCCACACCTAGTTAGCTTACTAATCAGGATATCATGGGGCAGTTTGTTAAAAGCTTTGCTGACTTCAAGATATACCGTGTCTACAGCATTTCCTCTGTCTATCAGGGAGGTGACCTGATCAAAAAATCAGATCAAATTAGTTTGGTCATATTTGTTCTTGACAAATCCATGTTGGCTTCTAGTTATTACTGTATTGTTTTCTAGGTGCTTGCACAATGATCGCTTTATGATCTGTTCCAGAATTTTGCCTGGGATTGATGTCAGTCTGACTGGCCTGTAGTTCCCAGGTTCCTCTTTTTTTGCCCTTGTTGAAGATAGGGACACCATTGGCCCTCCTCCAATCCTCTGGCACCTCTCCCATTTCCCATGATTTCAAGAAAATAATGGATAGCGGTCCTGAGAGTTCTTCAGCCAGTTCCTTCAGTACTCGGATGCAGTTCACCTGGCCTTGGAGATTTGAACTCGTTCAAGGTGGTAAGGTATTCCTTGAGGTAGGAAGTGGGGCATGACATCCATGTGACATCAGACTCCACACCTAAAATGCCCAGGGTGGCAGTATGTACCCCCACCAACAATGGATCAAAACAAAGAAAAAAACCCGGCAACCTGGGCATGTGTTACAGTCTCATGCCTGTTTGCAGCTAACCCATATTTATTTATTTATTTCATTTATTTATTAAATGTGTATCCTGCTCCCATTAGTGTCATGACACTAATCTATGAGGGTTACAGCACATATGACAGAAAACAAAAATAATAGAAACATTATAAACAGCAACAATGACCCTACCCCCCCCCCAAAAAAAACACCAGATGGCACTGACTAATCAGAGCAGGCAGGGGAAAAGAGGGGAGGGAAGAAGAGGAGGGGAAAGAAAAAGTGGGGTGAAGGTGGTCTGCTGGGGTCAGTGTGGAAAGCATCCACACCACAGTACTGTAAATACATTTTCTCTGGTGTTTTGTAAGGGTGTAGGTCCTGCACTAGTGTAGAGCTAGTGGATAAGCTAAGGTGAGCTGGAATGGAGACATATCCTGATGACATAACTAAGGATTGGTACTTGATTGAGGGAGTTCATTTATGCATATGAAAGCTATTTATATAAAAGTTGAACTGCAGGAGCCAAGAACAGATCTGGCACCACAAGATGGAGCCTGAGCACAAATAACTAGGTGTACTACTACTAGGTACATTTGTACTTGAAATAAACTATCAGAGCAAGGCAGTAGAAGTTTTGTGAAGATTAGTTTAGGTCCACAAAATCTTTGCTGAATTCCTTTCAAAACCCTCCATTACCACTGCAGAATGGAGAAGGTGAGGCAAGGGTGTGTGTGTGTGTGTTCTGTGTCATCAAGTTGCAACAAATTGTAGTGACCCTGACAAGACTTCCAAGAAAATTGAGATATTTACTAGTTCCGCTCCCCAGTGAGTTTCCCTGGCTGAGTGGGGATTCAAACCCTGTTTTGCAGAGTCCTAGTCCATCACTCCATTCACTACACCACACTGAGAATGTACATGTATATGCTTTTGGCTTCCCTCTCCTCATTCGATCAGTCATACTTTCTATTAGGATGGTTTTCCTTCTCACAAATTTTCCCTTTAGAAAGCTTCAGAAGAATTTTTTTTTTTATCTCAAGCTGATGCAAGCAGTATTTTTGGGAAGATGTGAATTTAGCACTGTCAGCGATATGTGATGCTTGCCAGAATTATTGCTTCTGGAATCTATTGTTGAAGAAAATACTGCCTCCATTTGTGGCTGAATCTTCTGGAAGTACTGGCTGCAGAATACTAAATGCAATGGTGTAACCATGTTTACTTTGACATCAGTCTCACTTATTTCAGTGGGAGTTACATGAAAGTAAATGGTCTTTGAATAATGGCCTTTGGATAATGGCCTTGAAATACAAATGCAGACATAATATCGCTAGAGCTTTTAAAAATGGGGATGATAAATTTATTTCCACCAGAGGCCTATTCCTCCTTTGATTAAAGATGGGATCTAATGTATTATAATCAAGCTATTGATTAAGTTAGATTTTTATAACATAATTGAGCAATTTAAGTAGTGTTTAATTTAACTTGGAGGTTTTTCATTATCATGTTGCCAATGATAAAGTTAGTCAGGTATACAGTATAACAGTGCAAGGAAAGGAAACTGTTACCAGGCAACAGAATAAGAGGTGGGCAGTCCCACCTCCTCTAATGGGCACCCACTCAGAGGCAGTGCTCCATCTTCCCTATCCTGCCTCCTCTGGGCACTGCCTCTAAGTGGGTGCCTGCTGGAGGAGGCAGGGCTGTGAAGTGCAGAACACCTGTTTGGCCACTAAACAAAACAGCACAAACCACTGAACCAGCAGTTTGTGCCCATCTGTAAATGGAATCAGCAATGAATTACAAAATAAAAATCTTGTTTCTCCTTCTGTTCTAAGATCTGATTTGCCCAGCCCAATTTACAGTCTTATAAAAAAGAATCCAATTCTAAAAAAAAAAAAATCTCTGGTTTATGAATGTGGGATATTGTGATTCTGTATTCACAAATTAAAATGCCAGGAAATGACCCAATATTGTTGTACAATACTATGCTTGCCAGCTGAAAAAAGGGTGCCAGGTTTCACATAGCAAAAGGCAGCCCCTCTCCTTTATTTTTTTATTTTTTTATTTTTTCTTTTTTTTTCTTTTTTCTTTATTTTTTCTCCTTTACCACTTCTGCAGTGGATGCTGTTTAGATCCTCTAGTGTTGCCTAGATTCAGTCCTGGAAACGGACCCAGACAAAATGGGCTGGGGGCATTACCCCTAGACTGGATGGCATTACCCTTCCAGTCAGGGATCAGGTTTGCAATCTGGGCATGCTGCTGGACCTGGTTCTTAATGTGGGATTCCTAGGCGGTAGCTGTGTCCAAAGCTGCCTTTAGTCAGTTGAGGCATATTGTCCAACTCCTCCCCTTCCTGGACCAGGAATACCTCAGAACTCTTATGCATGCACTGGTAATCTCTTGCATTAACTACTGCAATTGTCTCTATGTGGGGCTCCCCTTGGGTCTGACCTGGAGATTGCAGCAGGCCCAGAATGTGTTGGCCAGACTGGTAGCCGATATGAAGGAGTTTAACCATATTTCCCCAGTCATGGTTCACCTACATTGATTACTGTTTGTATTCTGGGTCAGATTCAAGGTTTTAATTATCACCTATTAAGCCCTTTGTGGTTTGGAACTATGTTACTTGTTGGAGCGCCTTTTCTCAAGGTCATCTACCTGCTCCACCAGGTCCTCCCAGGCTATGATCCTCTGGGTTACCACCCTGAGAGAGGTCAGGAAGGCAGCCACAAGAAGTAGGACCTTCTTTATGGTGGTGCCAGCACTTTGGAATAAACTGCTGGGGGAGTTTTGCTTGACTTCCTCCGTCCCAACATTATTTGTTTACTTAATTCATGCTTATTGTGTTTTTATCCTATTGTAAACTGCCCAGAGTAGTGCATTGTACTAATGGGGCAGTAGATACATACACAAATAAATATTGACAATATGGTCAGGACCAATGGCAGCAGTTAAGATAGTCTGTAGAATATCTTCTTGTGCTCACTACCATTCAGAAAGTGACACCAGGCAAGTATAAACATCCCAGAAGCTGACTCCTTTTTTCATCAGTTAACGATTTCTCAATTGTCAGGACTGTTTTTTGGTGAAGTGTGACTGGTATTTTGAATTTATTTCATCTGTTTCAAATCTGGGGGTGTTTATGGTTGTTCTTTTCTGCATGGGGTTAACCATTTTACTTTTTTAAAAAATCATAACTCAAAAACCTTTTGCTCAAATGTGGGTGGTCACGGAACAAAGGAAGGCTAATTGCCTTAGAGAGAGAACAAAGGAGTTGACAAAAGATGTCCGAGCCAGTGGAGCCTACTGACAACACCCCAAGAGCTCTTTTATTTACTAAGCATGATTACATAGTATGTTATGAAAGAGACAGATAGGATACTAGTTACCTAGGATTGGCTAACATAACCCTTTGATCTTATGCTCTACCTCTAAGCCAAAGGGCAGAGTAAGGGGTTACCCCGCCTGCTGGCAGCTGCCGCTTCCTGCCAGGAGTGTACGCACGTCACTGGGAGAGAATGCAGCTACAACCTTTAAGCAGAGGTTTCTCACACTCAAACTTCTCCAGATTTGATACACAGCAAGAGCAGATTGGGTCTGCAACATTTGTGCCAAATTTGTTACTGACCTGAAGTCCCGTTTCAAAATCATAATTTTTTGTTTGAGCTGCCCCCATCTTTAGAATTGCCTTGCAGAATGTTCAAAACAAAGGCAAAGTAGAGGAGACAGGTGAAATCATGAGTTCAGTTGTTGTTGTTTTTTTACCTTAAGTCTGGTAAGACATTCACTGTACTAAGGTAAAGTACATTTAATCAAGACATACTTATTTATTAGAGGCTTGGGGTTTTGGGCTCATGGTTTGCACAGGTTTTGGTGCAATGTTATACATGTTTGAATGTTTTAATTTTGTGCTTTAGATTGTTTGATTTATATTGTTTTATACAGTTTTGTAACCCGTCTGTGAGATCCTGTGATATAATGCAGATTATAATTGTTTTAAATAGATAAATAATTTAATTTAATTTAATTTAAGTTAATTTAATTTAATGGCTAATTAATTAGTAACACAATGCATTGCAGGTTTTTGCCCAGTCTCTGTCCCTGACCCTAATGGGGGAGTGTCCTCTTCAAAAAGACAGTGCTTCTCTAGCAGCCTGTCAAAGAGAGGATTATCCTCTGTCAAAGAGAACATGCAGATACCCTACACCTGATCCTTGGACCGCTCTGGGGCTATTGACAATGCTAGGAAAAAAACAAACATTGCTAAATATCCTTTTGTTTTCTGGATGAAAATTCTGACAGCTGTTTTTCTGTCACCAGATGCATAACGACCATAGGGAAAATAATCCTGCAAAGTGAGTTATCAAGAACCAGGCCTGGAGGAGATAAAATCTTGGTGTTTAAAAAAATAATTGACTTCTACATGGGGAGATGGAGAAAATACTAACCTGAATCTCAGAAATTTGCTACCAGTCTGTTGACAATATCAAAGAGAGCTTGGAAGAATTACTTCTTTGGACTACTACTTTCAGAATCCTCAAGCCAGCATGACTAGTTCTGGACAGAAAGCTCTGGGAGCTGTCCAAAAAGAGAGTAAGGTTTCCGAATTCTGATACTGTGCCAATGGCCTGACACAAGTTATAAGGCTATTTACTAGAATACTGTTTCTAATGTAGGCAATAATCCATACACAGAAATTTAAGAGTCATGCGTAGTTTGGTGATCACTACACACTATGTACAGTAGGATGGATTAAAATATATACCACCCTGGCTTAGATCTGTGACTTTAGTGGAGTAAAAGGTTTTCAGATGATGTATGCTTGGGGATTTCCTGGAACACCACAAATACACCCTTAAGTTATTTCTTCTTTTTCAGTCTGCTTGGTTTGCTGAGGAACCAGAAGGTTGTTGAAGGGAAACTTTGGAAAATTGATTGCTAACAACCCTTGGCTAACCTCCTTCCCGTCCCCTCCCTCCTCACCCCAGTTCTTTAGAACAGTGTTCCCCAACCTTGGGCCTCCAGATGTTCTTGGACTATAACTCCCAGAAGCCTTCACCACCACCTCTGCTGGGCAGGATTTCTGGGAGTTGAAGTCCAAGAACATCTGGAGGCCCAAGGTTGGGGACCACTGCTTTAGAAAACCTATTTATACTCTGGTATCTGGGAGTACCTGTATTCTGATCACTTTCAATCCAGTAAACAAATTTGAGTTTTGACAAGCATAATACAGTATAATTTATTAAAAAAAGAGAAGGAAACCAGCAGCCAGCTGTTCTTTCAGAACTAACTAAAATTATGTGTCTAGGTTGTGTGTGTGTGTGTGTTTATGTATGTATGTATGTATGTCTGCTATTGATTCTGACTTATGTTGACCCTGCTGACCAGGGTTTTTGAGGTAGAGAATACTCAGGTGTGGTTTACCGTTCCCATCTTCTGGGGCCGCTCTGGGACTGTGAAACTTGCCCAGTTTCACCAGCTGGCTTGTTTCCTAGAAAGCACAGTGGAGAATCAAACTTCCAACCTCTGGCTTTACACCGAGGTACGTAAACCACTGAGCTATTCAGGCAGCTTATATATCTAGTTAGGGTGAACACACTGTGTGAATAAGATGGTGCCCCATTCTCATCTGATGCATAAAAACCAACTGGACCAACAACCTAATCTTATTTCAACAGAAGTAAAGGAACAGGGTGCTCCATTGCCTAATGGCAGAGCTGGCCCTATATTTCACCAGTGCTCACACTGTGCTCTGTAGTGATTGCTAGTTCTCGCATACAAGCTGCATAGATCTCCCCTTACTGTTACAGCTTGCACACCCTAGTGATTAGTCATAACCTCTGAATGCTTATCCTCATATATCCACAGCATGAACACATCAATCCTTTTCAAGGTTAACAAAGGAGATTTCTCAAAAGCCAGCAAAGTTGTCTTTCAGAGTAGTGATAATGCAAGGCATCTTAAACTGGTTGTATAATCGTTCAAGGTTCATAAATAAAAAAGGGAGAACCATTGAGAGGGCTGTCTGTCAAATGGGAACAGAGCATTCTGAATAATTATAGAATACGTATATCTGCAGAAGAATTCATCTTCTGTTTTAAAACCTCATATAAGAGGCTGTAATTTATCAGGGACATAAACAGAACGATCTCTTCCCCCTTTTTAGTTTCAGCTACTTTTATATTTCTAATGGAAATGAAAAAAATTCATTTGTGCATATGCCTCTGAGTTATTTCTGGTCCAAATTAACACTATGAAAAACCTACACATAATCTTTTACAAGTGGATTTCTGATCTTGGGAATTAGTTACAACACTTTAAAGGGTGGGTGGGGGTGGGAGACTCTGTTCCTGTACATTAAAAAAATCCTTCTGGCAAGGAGAGATCCAGGCCATAGATAACAAGTGCAATGTAACACACACACAAATCCAATCTATGGAAAGATGATCGTGTGATTATAGATCATAAAAATGGCAGTATTGAAAGGGTACTGCAGAAAAAGGGAAAGAGAGAGGAGGGCAAAGGAAAACAAATAAACTCAGGCACCAATCTTGAGTTTTTGGCAGAAAGACAGGATATAAACTAGAAAAAACAAAAGAAGTTACATACCAGTTTGTATGATGATCAAAGGCTGGCTTGGCTTGGCTTAGCTCTGGTACTATTTGATATGATCAGTGTTCTTAAATTGTATTATATTCTTTGTTGGCAACATTTTATACTCCCAAGTAAATCATACATTGCTTGTGGTTATTGTATATTGGATTGTTTTCTGCTAAACATTCAAAAGGATGCTATACTGGGAAACTAAGAAGCTGGATTTAAGTACAGAGTGTCAAAAGCCACCCTAGTTTTAAAAACTGATAGTGCTGCCCAGCCATGGGAAAACATCATTACTCAATGCTCTTGAGGGGTTTTCCCCACCTCTAATGGTTTGTATAAGCAAAACATTTAAGCATCTTCTAGTAACATTCTTGAGCTGAAGCCAGTTGTACATAACCTCAATACAGAAATCTCTATCATCCTGCATCCATCTCTTTTTGGACAGATGTACTGTACAAGCTTCCAAAATGAATCAAATGCCGTTCTTGCTGGGTTATACCTAATTCCTGGTTATGTGAAATGCTAGCCCTTGTAGCAGTCACATAGGGACTCATTTTCTCCTTCTCTCCAGCAATACTGAAGTGCTCTTTACTTAATAAGCCTTTACATTAACAAATAGGTTAGATACCTTATATTTCTGTTCAAAACATGGAAAATATTTAGTTTGGAAATCTGTGCTAAAGGTGGCCTTTTGCTAAGCTAACAGAGGAGCAAAGGCAAAGAGAAGTGAAATTGGATGATTGATTGACTTTGATCCAAAGAATGGTGAGGGAAGATAAAAACGTATTAGTGATGTAGTGGGAGTGATTGCAGAAGCTAGCATTCTGAGATTGTCTCACAAAACAAATACTAATATGCTTGACAAAGGTGAGCTGAAAATGTTGCAGCATAGCATGAGCGTCAGACTTTGCGTTCTATTCCCATGCTTCCTAAAAGTTTCCTATTCTTCCCCCTGACAGTCATCACTCCGAGGTTTATGTTCAGCCCGCATTGGACTGTGGTTTCCCTCATCGCTAAGGGGGTTTCTTTTTCTCTTTTTATTTTTTGGTCTTTCCTAAAATGATTGCCGATACTTCTTTCAGGATACTGGCACAGTTTTGGCTCTATAAGCGATAAGTATCAGAAATATGAGGAACAGTGGGCATCTTCTTTTCTTTGCAGAATTAGCTGATGACATTTGCATATTCAAATCGCTGCTGTGAATTCATAAAGGCACTGGGCCATGGCGATGCGGCAAAGTTGCCTGAAGAACAAAATTAGATCATTGGTACAAACCCTGGTCCTTCCATTAAATTCTAGTTTAAAATGTCTGCATAAATATTGTGAGGCAAAAATGACCTGCTTAGAGCTTGGCAGCTGTGAAATTGAGACTGTTTACCAGAAGAGGGTTTGTTTACTTGAATTTATTAGTCTTCTTACAACGGAGAGAATAGGCAATTGTCGGACTTTCTAAAGGGGCCATCTCTTCTATGCAAGCCCACCTCAGCTGTCTTTGGCAAGATTCGGTCTAGCTTGTTAGTTGTGACTACTGCTCGGAAAAGTTATACTGTTAGAACCATAATTTCCAGACTCTCCCAACCAGCAGAAAGTAGAGGAAGTAACAACATTAAAAGAAAAGTAGTTATGCCTTTGTAACTGAAGAAAGCAAGGCTTGTAGTAGTGCTATACCTTGCAACTTGTTCTTTCTAGTAGGAGTGTGTTTCTGAGGAGTGATCACATGACTACCTCATTCAAAGGAGTGGGGATCTCTCCATCATGTATTTATGTCTTCTGATTATTTATTTATTTAATTTATAAGCCGCCCACACTACCCAAAGGTCTCTAGGTGGCTTACAATAATTTAACTACAGTAAAAAGATAAAAAAATAATTAAAATACAATTAAAAATACAGTGTTCTAAAAATTGCCTCAAGTTTAGCTTCTGGTGGGTAGACTGAAGAATACATGATAGGCAAGGATTGTAAGAACATGTGCTAGGTTGCCAAGAAACAAGGATCTGGTTCATATCTCATAAAAAGGACAAAACAAGTTACCAGGCACTTCAACATTTTATCAATGGTACACACTACATTATCATTCTGTTACTTGTGCTTGGTCACACTGTTGTTCTGGTTGAACTTCCAGCATCTTTTGCCATCTGAATATCTTAGTTATCACCTCGATCAGCCTTCTGAAATCATGGCCACTCATGCATCAACCAGAGGTTAGCAGGGGCATCACCCAATGTGGGTACTCATTTTCTGAATGAAATTTGTATGAAAAGTACAGATGATAATACATACTTTACTGTAACAAGCTAGCTAACCTCCCCCTCCGATCTCCAAATTCTTTTTCTTTCAATGTCCATTGTCTCTTTTCTCACTTTTCCTGTTCTGTGAGTCCTTTCCTCTCTTCTTTCTTTGTTTTCTTTCTGTCTCTCAGCTGTTTGCTTTATTCATCCTCCAAATTTTTCTTCTTTCTCAGCTATGTTGTGTGTGCCTGTTACTTCAACCCCTCTCACTACATCTCTTTGGAATGCTCTGCAATCTGCACACACCACTGCACAGTACCACAAATGAGGGAGGGAAAGGTGAGCAGTCCCGGTGTGAAAGTAACCAGAAAACTACAGCCACACATGATGTAATGATCGTCACTGATTAATGCCTGCCGTAATGACTGCAGTATAGTTATCAACATGCATTTGGCAAGGGAGAAAATATAAGTTCTGTTTATTTAAAAACACACACACACAGGTTGGGCTAAAAATGGGGCAGGAGGAGGTGGAGAAGAAAGTGAGGAGTCTCAAGGAGGGAAGCAAAGAAGAACAGAACTATATATGCTGGGTTACTGGTAGTTCCTCTGTGCTTCTCTTAACCTCCCTCCTCTAGTCTAAATGGTGTAGACACCAAATCAACAGGAGGTCAAAGTCAAAACTGGAGAGTAGTGTAGACCAGCTAGTCTCAATGGGGGCCATTTGGGTCCTGGGGCCTCCCTGGCACATTTGAAGGGAGCCACAAACTGGAAACAATTCTTCACACACTACTTTATAAATCAATTGAAATAAAGGGGAGCTGTGTGGGCCAAACAAAGTAAAATGCTAATGCAACAATAGTCAATACCTTTACAAGCCATTAAAAAATCATCATACAATATGCGGGCTTTCAGGGATAAAAATACTCCTTCGTCAGGCTTGTGCCAGTGTGAAGAAATTATAGTCCAAAAGTTCTTGGCCAGATGGATTTTGCCAGAAAAGTTACTCTTAGATGTAAAATCCAAAGGTTTTTGGCAAGATGGATTTCACCAGGCACATCCTTCTTAAATGTAAATCAGGACAGGTGCAGAAAGCAGTGGTTGCTGTTTATAAGGTTTGTTACATAACTTATACAATCCCAATTCAGTCTATATTTCTTTCATATTGTGTTTTGAGGGCTGTGGCTAAAAAAAGTTTGAAAATGGCTGATCTAGCCAAAACCTGCACCAAAACCAGCTGTGGGCTCTGGGTTCCTAGCACTCACAGAACCCTTCTATGTCTGGAATATGGCACACAAATTTAAGGAAAAAGAGAGACACATGCACCGCAGAGGTTTGGTGTACACAAATTGACTGAAGAGATGATCTGAAAGAAAACCTTGTAAAAAAACAAGAATAAGATAATGAAGGGACAAATGGAGGTTATGCTCTTTTTAAAAAAAGAAGTTTTGTCAATATGAATAGATTGGAGATGCTGAAGAAGAAGGCATGGTGAAAACTGATAACAGGTTGGAAAAAGACATGGCCGAAGATTGCATATTGGGGAAGACAGCTTAGATGATAACACCTGTGATAATGACAGATAAATTTTTAGATGTGAAAGTGTTGAAGGATTTGTTCCTGTGTTGTCATTTTAAAGCTTGGTAACATAATAGAGGAGGAAACACTAAAGAAATTCAGAATTTTGAACCAAAAAGAAATGAATATTTTAAAGAAAGACCAATTAGGCATAGAGTTTATGGTGAAAGAATCAAAATGATTTGGAACCCCCATTCAAATTCCTCGATCTCACAGCAGCTGCTTTTGAGCAGGAAGAAATGTTGGAAATTCAAAAAACAGATAACCATTGTAGATATGGGGATGAATAAAAAAAGAAATTGTGATATTCATGAAATATCGCTGATTTGTGGGATATTTGTTCCTTCATATTTATCAGGTCCAGAGAACCCAATGAATATAAACGGATGAATATTTATCCATATTTATTGGTCTCTTCATCTAAGCTGACCATGGGAATGGAAATGGGGTTTGCCTTCCTGCAGCCAGCCTATTTGTCAGTGTCTGGCTGATCAGCTGATGGTCAGGACATTGACAAGCAGACTGGCTGTGGAACAAACCAGTTTCTATTCTGCAGCCAATCTGCTTGTCAATTAGCTGATCATTGGGACACTGACAAGCAGGCTGGCTACAGGAAGGCAAACCTCCTGTTCAGTTCTTGCAGCCAGCCTGCTTGTCAATGACTTGACCATGTTTGGGTCATTGACAAGCAGGTGGACTGTGGGAAGGCAAATCCTGGGACTCAGTTTCAGCTGATGGTCAGGAAATTGACAAGCAGGCTGGCTGCAGGAACTGAGACCTAGGGTTTGCCTTCTGACAGCCTGCTTGTCAATGTCCTACCAATCAACTGTTTGGTGGGACATGATGTTTTAACAACGAATCAACAATTCATTGATCTGTCACTAAAATGTGGTGCCTTATCACTTTGTCCATTCATCCATTTTGACTAATGATGAATTCCAACAAAGCACTATTTTTTCAATTTATCCCCGTCTCTAGTGTTGTGTCAAGTTTGCTCCTTAGCTTAAGGTGAGGATACATCCTGTATTCTCGTAAATGACACTGTATTTAATAGCAAACTATCCATAATACAGTATCATATTAATTGCATATCTCAATATAGTTTTTCTGCCTTCTTAAAGTGAAGGGTTTCTTTTTAAAAAGTATTATTTCAAAACCCAAACCACCTACTGAAACTGTTTTTGTCAGGCTGTTTGGGAATGGGCAACAGAGATCTTTGTTGTTAGTGCCAGATAAAATATTGAAATATTGAAAACTATGGCATCTGTCTCTTTGAAGAAGCTCCCTTGTAACCTGGAGGGGCATATTTCTTAATGTTATTCTTTCCTTCATTTCCCATTCTTTCTCTCAAATCTGTAGTTTTTATCAAGATTTCCTAGCAGGTTGCCCCAATGAACATCTAATTTAATTATAATCAAACTACACACACCATGATCTATTTTAGGCAGAAATTAAAGCAAAAGCCTCCTGATACTGTAGTCTTAAAAATCCACACTAAGCCAAACCTCTTAATTTTTTATGGCTGTGAATGATCTGCAGTGTGAGAGGGATAATTTGCTTTTGCATTTCAGATTAATATTTATGGGATGTCCCCATCTTTCAACCTCTCACTATATATGATAAATATAATCAGAAGAATATCCCTGGGTAAGTGGGTCAGTTTCTGGGTTAGGATGCTAAGCAATGATAGCAGAAAATTGATGTCCAGATAATGATTTAGGGCATTTTAGTTAAGAACAGCAACCATGGTCAGAGGATTTATTTATTTATTTATTTATTTATTTATTTATTGATTGATTGATTGATTGATTGATTGTCCTGCCTATCGGGTCTTACGAAAACTCTAGGCAGCTTCCAAACACATAAAACAACATATAAATATAACAAAAAAGAAAAGGAAATTATTACATCAAACAAGCAAGTTCTTCAAGATGGAAGGAAAAAACAAAAGCAAATAAAGAGAAAAGGTCAAATATTAACTGGAGGGAAGGCCTGCATAAACATCCAGGTTTTTAATTGGTTTTTAAAGATGCCCAGCGAAGGGGCCACACGAATCTCGGGAAGCAGGTTGTTCCAGAGGCGAGGACTAGGACTAGGAAATCATGAAGATTGCTGAATGGCCTGGCTAGTCACTACCTCTTATTCTATGAGGGCACTTACAACTTATAGGGTCACTGTGTTGAGGCTTTTTGTCTGGTGTTATGATATATCCAGAATATACAATTTATTCTGTACTTGGAATTTTGTGTAAATTTAGTTTTTAAATCGGTAGTGATACCTGCCACGTGTTCTCTTTCTCCAGTCATTGTGATTGTCCAAAGAATTAAGATACAGTTATCTTCATAACTGTTGGAACCTCTTCTTTTCTTTCCACCACTGTTAAGGTTTGTTTATGTTTTGGGAACCATTTCTGCATAAACATTTCCACTGATAAATGAAAATTTCGTTATGAATAATCAGTTTTCTGGAAATCAACGGCCTAAGTCATTTTCTAACATAGGCTCAGGGCCCTCTAAAGGAAATGCTATAACCACCAGCTCAGGCTTGTACCATTCCTTGGATCTTTGTGTTTCAAGGTGCTTATCTCCCCTCCTGATCTCAGGTGGAGGTTGTACTATATGCCCCTCTTGTCTCTGCACAGGGACAGCTAACAGATACTCTGGTTTGTTGACTTCTTTGGAGACTGCACGTACTTATGTGCTGGGATGTTGACAAGTTTTGGGGTCCAAATCGCAAGTCCAAGTCTTTGGTACAAAGTCCCAGGTCCTAAACCCCAATTCCAAGTCCCCATTAAAAATAAGCTTTTTTTTCCTCCAGAAAAAAGGGAAGGGGTGGTTGAGTTCCACATCATGAGTTGGGTCCGAGTCACTGAAAAAAAAGAGTCGAGTCTGAGTTGAGTTGCTGGTGCGACTTAAGTCCCTATTGACAGCAAATCCTGTGACTCAAGTTCCCATCCCTGCTAATGACTCACACTTCTTTCTGTCTCTCATCCTACAAGTCCTACAGGATACTGTGGGCCATTCTCTGTCCTATAGGCCATACCTTCATGGACTGAACCATTCCTTTCAGCCAGAACTGAAAGTGTCTAGAAGACCACGACTGCTATTTTAAAGGCCACTAAAAGTTGAGATAAAGATGTGAAGGTCATCTGGTTTCGACATCTCTCACATCATTGACCACCAGGGCTTGATGCTGCTGATTTGGCTGGCTAGGAGGGTATTCCATTTATCCTTCACTGCTCCATAAGTGTCTGCCTGAAGCTGCACGTTCAATGGAATGGACAGCCATGCCAGATAGGAGTGTATCATTCCTCCATCAAAGGTACTCAGGGGCTTTGCACTTTGAAGACAGATGTTGTGTTTTCTGGTGTTCTCCATGCTTCCCCCTCCTCTCTTCTTATTAGGGGGCACAAAGAGGCTGGAGACTGCAGGCAGCTCATGAGGTATATGTTGACCACCCAGTCTAGAGGTTCCATTTCCTGAGCCTTCATCTCACTGGTCAGAATTTTTTTCTTGGTCTTGACAAGATGCAACACTCCCCCCCAATACATTCCATTCCTTGCCCCCACCTTGCAATGATTTGGTGGTCTAGTCTGGCTGCTTCTAAGGAGCTATGGGCCCAGGTAAAATGTTTCAACCGCTTCCCCCACTTCAATAGTTTTGATCTGCCTGAAATTCAGGACCTAAAAAACTTTGCATTCTCTGCAGATACGGTTGGTCCAGGCGGTTTTGCTGATCTCTCTAACGAGAAACACGTCAGTTAATGTTTGGCAACTAATAAGTCTGTATGTATCTCTCTTTCATTCTGCTCTTGCTGTTGAGAAAGGCAGGGTAAAAATATTTTAAATAAATAATATAAATAAATATATGAAAACATTCCAAAATTTATTTTTTCTAATATTAGAAATACCGCAAAGCAAGTAAAAATAAATATCAATCCTCAAAATGGAAACATTATTTCACAGATGAGAAATCCATTTGGATTGAATTCTCATATAGATGGAGATAGTCTGAGGTCTGCAGTCAAAAAAACCCCCCTCAACTTTTCTCTTCTTGTGGTCCAAATCGTATATTTTCTCCTTTCCTTCTCCTTCACAGAGCTTGGCAAAATTATTTTTCTAGCCATGCTAAGTAGGGAATTCCAGGAGCTGCAGTCAAGTTAGTTATTTTCCCAAGCTTTGCATGTTTCCACAAATTAAATAGAAGTTACAAATTCAAAAACTTGAGATACTGTAGATCATCTTGCTTATTTTTGCTTATTCTTCAATAAAATGAGGGAAATATAAACTCCAGTGCTTAGCAGAGCATCTGGTAGGACAATGTGTACGTCTTGGGAATAAGCTAAGGAGCTGTCACACGAGCTGGCTTTTGCTGAAACTGCCCTGTTCAGAAATGTATATCAATCTTGTTTTTGCTTGCTAAATCAGCAGAGAGAGGGCAGGCAGACCGGTAATGGAGGTTAAAGCCAGGATATCTGCATTTTTGAAGTGTCAGAAAGGATAATTTTTCCAGCTCCAGCCCAACCTGACACTCTAAAGCTGTTTTTTTAAATATTAAAAATATCATTAAAAGCTGACTTGGCAGTACTGCTTACAGTCTGGAATTCTGAAGGCCAGATCTCCACATATTGTTTAGTTGCACCTTGTTATTTTTATCTTCTCCAGACATGCCCAGCTTTATGCCTCTGGAAAAATAAATAAATAAGTCTCAGAGACGTATTTTTCTAGCTGAGACTCTGCACTACCTAAGCTACCTTGCCTGCTGTATCTAGCAAGTAAATGCAAATAAAGCCAGATGGCAAGTTTTTTAATACCACAGGAGTAATTCCTGACAGAACTTGGAAACACACACCATAATTTGAGGACAACGCTAGCAGTTGGCAAAAATTTTGATTCAGCTGCATGCAGGCATTTCGTTAGCTACCTGCTGTGATTGCAGCATACTTTGCAAGATTGTTTTGGGAGTGGTCATCAGAGGTTGTGAATTCATCAGGCCATCCACCCCCAGACAGTATACTTTGAAGGATTGGGTTTTAGGTGTTGATGTGCTCCATCTGGGACTACACGATCCACTTCAGTTGTAGTCATAATTGCCCTTCTCTATTCCTTGTTGCTTTCACCAGCATCTTTACTCCTGAGCAGCCCACATAATGTGATTCGGTTGGCTCCAAAGCATATGAGTGACAGCAAAGGGGGACAACTGTGGAAGATGTAAGAGGACTGCACTTGACTGTTTCTCATCCCCGAACTCCTGCTGTTTGTCCTGCCCATTTTTTTTTTTATTTCTAAAGTGGAAATGATAGGAGGTTGTTGTTGGGTTTTTTGTGTACTCTGCCCCACCAATGGCATTAAAATGGACAGATGTGTCCTCTGTGGGGATCTGGAAAAACAATCATCCATTGGGAGGCAAGTTCTCTCCCCCCCCCCAGCTGTAGGGGGATTCTGCACATTTCAGGGGATCGGACTACAGTCCTTGGTATGCCAGTCATCCTAACCCTGGAATAGTAGTAATAATAGTAATGGTTGTTGTGGGTTTTCCAGGCTGTTTGGCCGTGTTCTTAAGGTTTTTCTTCATAAAGTTTCTGTTTTTCTTCCTAACGTCTCTGTGGCTAGCATCTTCAAGAGTCAGAACTCTGTCTGTGCTCTCTGGTGCAGTTTGTTGGATAGTTGAGTATTTGTAGCTGTGGGATCAGCTTTTGTCCTTTTCAGGAAATTGGGTGATTATGGTGATCAGAGTGTTTTTTTGTTGTGGATGTATTGTTGTGATAAGGGGGCGAGATTATCTGTTACTGTGATTGATGGGTATCGTTGGTTGGTCCTACAGCTATAAATACTCAGGTATCCAACAAACTGCACCAGAGCACAGAGAGAGTTCTGACTCCTGAAGATGCTGGCCACATAGACGTTATGAAGAAAAACAGAAACTTTAGGAAGAAAAACCTTAAGAACATGGTCAAACAGCCCAGAAAACCCACAACAACCACCGGATCCCAGCCGTGAAAGCCTTCGAGAATACAGTAATAGTAATAGTTATTATTGGGTTGGTTCATACAACACTTGTCATTGTTGCCCATGTGAGTCACACTGTGCCTGGCTATATGAACAAATCTGATATGAGAAAATGGGTTCAGTGTTACAATATGAAGTAAACCCACTTGAAATGGAGAATGTTGTGTTCATCACACCTAGACTGTCGGCTTCATACATTGGTTTGGAAATGGGCCTATATTGAGCCTATGTAGAGACAATTGGTCCTGCCGTTATTCACATATGTGCACACACGTACACTCACACGTACAGTTGCATGGCACAGCCATTCATTGTCTGTGCCCATAAACAATAAAGGGTCTTTGGAAGGAAAGAAGAGGTGATATGAGGAATTTTTTTTTTTACTTGAGGACATGAACAATTTCAGACAATCCACTTCCTCTTTTTTTGATCATTTTACAGGACCTATGGTTGTTAGTTGAACATCAGACTTAGAGAATAGAAAACAACATACAATGACAACTATACAGAGAGCTGGGATGGAAGTATTTTATTTGTTTTCATAGTATTGCTTGCAGTGCTATGTTGTTACAGAAAAAGTCAGTGTGTGAGTATCAGAACATGCAAAGTTCATTACTCGGATTTGCAAGGATGTGGAGGCTGAATGTGGGGGTTAAAATACTGGATTTTGTCATTATCTTTTCCTCCTTTTAAGCTCTTTAATACTTCACAATCCCTGCAATGGAATGACCTTTGCTAAGAGATCTGGACGTCTGCCCTTGACAGAATCTCATAACCAGAACACTTTAATGACAGCTGAGAGCTCAGCCAGGCATGGGCCAAGTCAGCTACCAAACTCCCTCTGAACATTAAGCCAACCTCTGTGAAGCTTTGCAAAACAAACCTGAAGTTTAGTGTGTGAGATTAATATGAGTGAGTGTTTAACAATTTTTGGGGGCTTGACTGTCTTATAAAGTACTCACAAAACCAGAATTGGCTAACAATTTGAAGTGCAAAATGTATTATTGATTGTCTTCTTATGGGACTGTAGAAAAATTGGAGGAAATTATGTATGGCACAGAAATGCATGTGAGGATTTACTGATTTGTACACCATTTTGGGATCCTTTAAAAAAAATGTCAGTGTAGGTGGGATGTTACAGTAGGTCCTTGGGCATTAGCTGTTCACATTCCAGAGTAAATGGTATGAGGTTTATTGTCAGACTTTAGATTTGAACACTACAGTCCATTAATGAACAACATCTTGCAACCTATATAAGTTGAAGTCCTAGGGTTTGAACAGGGCCTTAGCCTAGTCATGTGATCTGGCCAGTCCATCAGCTAACCTTATGAAAGTGAGGTTGAGGAACATGACTGCTTCCAGGTTCTAGAACTCTCTACTGAGACATTCTAGGCCAGCACCTTCCTTGTATTTTTGCTGGTCAGGCATTTGGTGACTGATCTCATTTGCTGGGGAAAGTAATTTTAACTGGACAAACCCTGTATCTTTTTAATTGATGGGCTTTTAAAATCCTATTTTATACTTTTATTCTCTTTTTGTTTTCATTGTATTTGCATTACTTAATTGTAGCTCCCATTTGTGGGAGAAAGGTGTGATATAAACTATGACTATTAAATAAAAGTACTACAACTATTAATTTAAAAATCATAATAAAAGAATAACTCATTTCTGTACTTGTGCACTGTCTCTTCATAAACCTGTAGGGATTGTGTTTATTTCTTTTTTTACAAAAACACAAAGATTGTTTTACATTCAGAGTGGTTATATCAGCAACCACCACAAGAGTACAGTATATTGGAGTCCTGAGAACAGAGACCCTAATCATGCAGACCATTTGAATAGCTTATTTTTCCTTCCTTTTTTATCACTATATTTGTATGTGTAATCACATGGTATATATACACCACGGGGCCATTCCCAGGGTTGTCAGTTCAACTGGTACATTTCTTGCTATTTGTGCTGCTTCTATAAGCTACACATGTCATCTCACATTAATCGGTTCATTTTTTGTCCTGTTTCTGGGTTCCCTAAAATGTTCTTTCAAAATAAATAAATAAATAAATTCATAAACAACGTATATTGCTCTTTTCCTGTCACTTCAAACTGTTAGTCAATGTGCCACCTAGTAGGCTGTGTCACCTGCAGCCCTTCCTTCCTTCCTTCCTTCCTTCCTTCCTTCCTTCCTTCCTTCCTTCCTTCCTTCCTTCCTTCCTTCCTTCCTTCCTTCCTTCCTTCCTTCCTTCCTTCCTTCCTTCCTTCCTTCCTTCCTTCCTTCCTTCCTTCCTTCCTTCCTTCCTGCTGCTGCTGCTGTTTCTGCTGCAAGAACTTACCACGGATAGTAAGCAATTTATCTCTAAGCAGTACAGTATTCCCCCGGCTGGGGAAGGCAGGGCACCCCCTCGTGCCCGTGTGCATGTGTGAAGGAGCATGTGCGCTCATACGCATGCACGAAGGGATGGGAAGGTGCTTGTATGGGTGAATGCTCATGCTCAAACAGCGGCATGATGCTTGTGTGGGCGCTCGGGTGCTTGTGTGCATGCACGAAAGGGTGGGAGAGCAGTTCCATGGGCGCTGGCACGCATGCATGCACAAAGGGGCTGTGCAGGGGAGGAGTGCGTGTGTGTGTGGGGTGGGAGGTTTGTCTCCGCAGCCCAGTCCGGCTAAGACCACGGACCAGCACCAGGCCGCAGACTGGGGGTTGGGGACCTCTGTTTTAAAGGATGTAAATGTGGTGGTGATGCAGTGGCCATGGCACCCAAGAACCCAACTCATTTGCACAGTAAATTGATAGCGGCATTCACACTGAACAAACTGATAAGCATTGAATTGATCCAATGATTGGATCATTTTTAAAAGGCCATGCCGGTGAGGTGGGTAAAACATGATTCACTGCCTAAACGAATGAATGTTAAATGTGTATTGTATAAACAGAAATCTGTAAAATGATTTAAATAGCTGCAAAATAGGTATAACTGGGGTTCTTTTGGCATGTGTGATTACACCCAGAACCTCCAGACCCCAGTTTCTTCAGGCATCCTTGGATAGCAGGCAGGAACCACTGGAATTGTGTGAGTAACTAGCCTGTAATGTATGCAAGGCTGGGATATATATTTACTTGGAGCTGTTTACTTGCATGTAAAATTGACCTATTTTTGTGTTTTACTTTTAAAAAACCAAGTCTGTCTCACCACAGATACAGAATCTCTGCACTCCAGATCTTTTTACACCTCAGGCCTTGCCCCAAAGCTTTCCCTTTTATTCACATAGTACCTCTTCTGATGACGGAACATAGTTTATTCCTTTTGCAGGCCCAAGTAATAGGTATCACAGGAAGTCAGACAGCTGCTGTTTTTGGGATGACAGCCAGATACATCTGTGATGAAATTTCATGACAGCTTTCCCCTGTCATGGGAGTATGATCCACATTCTGGCCTTTGTCATGTTGGTAACTTTTTCTGTGGGATGTGAGAACCATGCCATATGTATGAATGTTCCTGGGATTTCTGTTTTATTTGAAGCTGGTTGCCCTTTCGTAATTCACACATGGCAGTGATAAATGCAGAAGTCTAATAGTACATGCACGGAAAGGCTTTATGCATCATTTTGTTAAGAGGCAAGGTTTCTATTTCTCTTCTAGCTTGCAGGCCCTTAAGAAGGAAGGACAACAAGCCACAACAAATTTTGTTGAGACAATAGTATCAGTATTAACAGATCACTGTAACTTGCCAAAAATCCTTTTGGTCCAAGAGAAAAATCTAAGCTTTATACTGTATATTTCTCCAGTATAGTTGATAAGTAAACTGAAACAGCTATCTTTGTCTGCTTCTAAATTAAGATGCATGACTTGGCCCTTAGTGTTATAACCATCCTTAGTGTTAATTTTGGCCTTATTGAAATGTGGTCTGCTCATTTTTTCACTGCTGGAATTACGCATGACCTTTGTACTCTTTGCCATGTTTCAGTTTCAGACATTGTAAAGCCTATCACACAGCCAATAAAAAATGGCTACTCCATGTTTGGTGTATTATGGATCATGACAAGAGACCTCATGGCTGCTCCTGTACAACTGTCTCTGACAGAAGACCCTTCAAAGATGGACAAATTCAAATAGCCCAAAGTCTGCTGATACAAAAAGTAGCAAATCCAAACATACGTGGAAGAGGACCTGAAGTTTGAAGCAATAACCGAAACATGATCCAACCACCATAGAGCCAGTGAAGGAATGGTAAGCCATTTATGAAGGTATTCACATTTGAGAGGTGGCTTGGTGTAGCTACTCAGGATTTGCAGCAAAGGTCTTTCCCTCCACATGGAATGAGGTGAGTTGCCTCTGTGTCACCCAGTGGCAGGTTAAGGGGCTGAGGGTGGTCAGGTAGTGTTGCCAGGCCATCCCTGTGCCATCTGAGGTGTTTCATCTTAAGTAAACTAGGACACTAGCTTGCCACACTCATCATGTTGCATATAGCTAGTATTAACACAGGCAGCTATTCCAAGTGATCAGACTCAACTATTCAATCAGATTAGCATTTTTTCCTCTTCTATGGCAGCTGTGAAGAAAATAAACTTACACAGTAAAGTGTTGCAGGTGATCTGTTTCAATCCTCTTCCTCTTTTTGGTGCTCAGTACATTTTATCAGATCTTGTTGTGGTGCGGGGAGATCATAGCACAGTTTGACTTGATATTTTCAGTTGGTCGCTTAAAAACAGCCTCTTCTGCCTTTGTCTTATTGGAAACCAGTGGGTATTTGTCTGAGCTGGTTTGGCAGCTTTGTTAGTCATCTATATCAAATAGAAACGGTGACAACTCCAGTATCTCAAATGTTTGTGTGCAAAGGTTATCACCTTGATATGAAACTCTTTCATAGTATCTGTCACAATAAGCAAGGCAATTTTGGAATACATTTTCAATTTATTCAGCTGTGAGCATATTCCCAGTAGAGTACAAGCTGCCATTATTGTCTGCATTTGATAATTTCATATCAACTCAGGACTGAAACAGCAAGTTGATCTCACTGCGGTAATAACCTACTGCACTATTCTTAGTGAAGCTACTGAAAGAAAACAAGTGTTCACAGATTTTTTAAATCACTCTTCTCTGTTATGCTAGCTACAACTAGCATTATAGCTGCATATATTATTGATTGATTGATTGATTGATTGATTGATTGATTGATTGATTGATTGATTGATTGATTGATTGATTGATTGATTGATTGATTTGATTTGATTTGATTTGATTTGATTTGTATCCTGCCCATCTGGTCTATGCGACCACTCTGAGCGGCTGTTCTTATATGCCATTAAGTAACCACTGACTTATGACAACCCTATGAATAAATTACCTCCAAAATGTCCTGTTATTTATAGCCCTGCTCAGGTCTTGCAGATTCGAGCCTGTGGCTTCCTTTATGGAGTCAATCTGTCTCATAATTGGTCTTTCTCTTTCCTGCTGCCTTCAACTTCTCCTGACATTATTTTGTTTTCCTGTGTATCTTCTCATGATGTGCCTAAAGTCCAACAGCCTCACTTTCATCATTTTTCCTTTTACAGAGAGTTCAGGCTTGATTTGATCTAGGGCCTTGTTTTTCCTTTTGGCAGTCCAGAGCATCTGCAAAGCTCTCCTCCAACAAGATATTTTGAATGTATCATTTTTTTTCTTGTTGACTTTCTTCAACTTTCACATCTGTATATAGTAATCAAGAATACAATAGCATGGATGATCTTGACCTTGTCCCCTTTGGTCTCCATTAACACTTTCTGCAGTAGTGTGGTATCAGGTTTGTTGCTGAAGGTCTCACTGCACCCCCTCACCAACCTTATACGGGCAAGTCCCACGTCCCATTGTCATGCTGTCCCTAAGATAGCATTACCCCAACTGGCAAAATATTGACTTAGGCTGCCCTCAGCCCGGGGAGGGTCCCAGTAGGTCTTTCTTCCTAGCACTGTAACCTCATGATTCACAGTGCCAAAAGTACAGACACGCTATCCACTAGCTTGAACTCCATGAGCACTCACCGATTCAGTTTCCTTCTGCATTACTCGCCGTGTGACCTGAAAGTTAGCAGAATAAACATTAATGGGGACAACACTAAACCCGTGCCTTTGTGGGATAGGTGAAAAAATCAACTACAGTGGTGCCCCGCATAGTGACGATAATCCGTTCCAAAAAAATCGTCGCTATGTGGATTCGTCGCTATGCAGGGCAAAAAAGCCCATAGGAACACATTAAAACATATTTAATGCGTTCCTATGGACTGTAAACTCACCGCTATGTGGAAATCCTCCATGCGGCTGCCATTTTCGCTGCCCGGTAAGCGAGGAAAGGGCGCAAAAACGCTGCGGGCGGCCATTTTAATTACCCGGTGGCCATTTTTGAACCGCCGATCAGCTGTTCCAAAAACATCGCTATGCAATCGCAAAAAGGATTGCAAAAAGCACATCGCTAAGCGGATTCGTCGTTAAACGAATTGCTCATTATGCGGGGCACCACTGTACTTTTGTCAATTGAGTAACAGGTCAAAAATTCCTATCCTGCTCCCAACAGGACGACCAGTCAGGCTCACACTGGATATAGGGAGGGTGGGCAGGATGAAAACCTTGAAAGAGGCTGAACACCTTCCCCCAGGTAGCTAACGCAAATATCACATTTTGCGTTATTCTGGGGGAAGGGCAAAGGAGCTCCATGCGGCAAGGAGTGCCGGTGGACCCACCATTCCTATTATTTCAGGAGAAAGGGCTTTCCAATAATGGGCTGAAATTCCATCAAAGATGTTGAGGAAAATCTTCTGAAGCTGTTAGGTATTGGAGAAAGGATAGGTTGACTGGGTGCTCTGAGGCTTAGTCTGGATAGTACCTGTCGAGGGTATGGGTATTGTGGATTTCCTACATCAGTAAGAGGTTGTATTCTCAATAACTTCTATAATAACTTCCAAATTTATGAGTGCCTTGCCAGCTCCTGCAAGCCACCCGAGGCAGTGAGAATACTGAAGAAGGTGGCATTGAGCTTTTTGGTGGAGAACTGGTATGAGCCCAGTTACTTTTGCTGTCAGCCGCAAAGTGACACATCTCTTCAGCTCCTCCTTCAAGTATTCTTTCGATGGAAAGGTTTGTGGCAACGGTATCATTTTTGAATTGATGGTGTCTGTCTGATGAGTGTCCATGTCCCTTTAAAACTCCTTAGTGGATCAGCCCCCTTTGCTTCCAATGGCCTTGGAGAAAACTTTCTTAATTTCAGATGAGGTCCAATCTCTTTAAAGTAGATCTCTCTGATTGTGTGTTTCGGCTTCAGTTAAAGAGGAGGTACAGTCATAATCCCCACATCTTCAAGAGATCATTGGGCCTGGCTGTAGAATATAAAAGCCTCTATCAATTTACTTTCAGATTTCCTTTAAGTAAAAATAATAAGGTACACTGTAACTAATACACTTTTGAAAAAAAAAAACCAATAATAACATGGGAAAAAGGAAAACACAAAGTTCCAACAGTATCAGAAAATGGTATTTATGTCCTATTAAAGCAAAAGTGTTGGGACTGTACTGTTAAAACTCAGCCTTTTAATTATCAGCAGAGTGTTGGACTCTTTGTATCAGAGAGATCAAAAGCTAAGCACAGGGTGGAGGCATGGAGAAAAGGTGAAGCTAAAAGGTTTATTAACCTAAAGGATTATTAACCTATTCACAGATTTTTCAGTGCACTTGGAATATCCATATTCTTCTCTACTGAAACTGTCTATATTAATATCAAATCAATTAAAAACAATTGAAGCTAGCTGTTCAGCATAATTCAGGACCACACCAGATCTGATTCTGTTCATATAATTGTATGAGCAATAATTCAGGAAAAACAGCTAGTGGCTGATACCTGATCTAAATTCAGATCTTGATGATATATTTTTCTCATGTCTTGGTTATGAACTGGCTAGTCTGCTATTTGCTCCAGGAAACTAAAAGTTGTTGGTGCTATGAGGATCATAGTAGCAATTTCCACTATGTATATATTCATTTGTGCCTCTGCAATTTGTACCTTTGCATGTATAAAGAGCAGTCCACATATGCAGCTTGTCTGTGTGCATACAGCTTATAAATGAGCACACGGCAGATATGCAAACAAATACATATGAAAGCATGTCTGCATACGTACATGTTGGATCTTAGTTTCCACCTCTCAAGA
Organism: Pogona vitticeps; assembly: GCF_051106095.1. NCBI lineage: Eukaryota > Metazoa > Chordata > Lepidosauria > Squamata > Agamidae > Pogona > Pogona vitticeps. The sequence continues at coordinate 172,950,655 of NC_135786.1, forward strand.
ACTCTCAATTTAATTATTCTTACATTCATTGGACTCACATTTCCCCATGACAATGTCAAATAACTTGAGATTGGGAACAGGATAGAGTTAAACTTTCTTTGAAAATTTGTGCATTTCTAAGGCTTCTGATGTGTTCAGCAGAGAAAAATATGCACAAAACCACACATAAATCTGGAAACTTTGCATCAAGAAATATGCATACGTCTGAAAAATATGCACACTCTAGTCAATGTGTGGGGAAAAAAAAATACAAAACCACATACGTCGTCGTCATTCTCATCATCTGACTTATAGTGGCACTTTCCAGGGTTTTTTTAGGTAGAGAGTACAAACAAGTGGTTTATCATTCTCTTCTTCTGGGGGAGGGGCCACCCTGGGAAGGTGCAGTTTGCTAATGGCCACATAGACTGGCTCCTCCTCCAGAAGGCCCAGCAGAGAATTGATCTCCCAACATCTAGTTCCACAGTCAGATGCCTAACTCACTGAGCTGTGCATCCATAGCTCAGTGAGTTGGTATCGGGCTGCAGAGCCAGAGCAATATTAAAGGCTGAAAACAAAAAATTACTTGAATAGTAAAAAAAGAATTAAATACATATGATGTTAAACAGATTACAGTAGATAAAGGCATTAATAAAATAGATTTAAAAGCAACAAAAATTCAAACCTTCAAAAATACAAACCATTTCATTTAAAATACAACAACCCTCTTAGACATTCCATCACTAAGAGAAATCCTGCCTGAAGAAAAATTGATTTGCCTGCTTGTGGGAGGACAGCATGGCCTCCCATGGGAGGAAGTTCCAGAGTCTGGGACCAGTGGCAAAGAAGGCCCTTTCCTGTGTCCGCACCAAACACACCTGTGAAGGTGGTGAGACCAAGAGAAAGACCTGCCCTGATGATCTTAATACCTGGGCAGGCTTGTAGATATGATCTTTGAGATAGCTTGGACCCATGCTGTTTATAGTTCTCTGCCCTTATTTTGCAGGTTCACAGTGTCTACAAGGTGTGCTTATCACTGTGTGCCTTTGTTACTAATGGCTGATACTCCAATTTTCAGATCAGTGCTCTTTCATCAGATTGGTTGTTCACCGGACTATCAGGCACAGAAAGAGACATTAATAAGAAGAAAATGGCCATTGCCATCGCCTGGTAAATGAATCATGTAACTGCCGGGTGACTGGCCATTTTTGTTTAGTTGGGCTGTCTAAACCGATTAGTATGTAATAGAGATTCTGTCACTACTTTGTATCATCTGATTAGGTTTTCTTCTGGTGTTACACAATTCACATTCCCCTTTAGAGACCATTAGAATACAGAAAATATTTTGATTGTACATGGGTAGGTGGGTGCACAGATTGATTTATTTCATTCATTTCCTAGGGAAAAAAATATTGAGTGACTGACTGTAGTGGATAATTTTGTCCTACAGATATTAAGTAAGTGGGAGCCAGGCTACATTTCATCTCCACAAAGGTGCTGAGAGAAAAATAACAATTCTCTTTCCTTCTGTTGCAATTTCTTGGAGACACAAGCCATATCCAACTGTTATAGGTTTTATTTGTACAGGACAATACACTAGGCCCACACTAATGGTTCATCTCCCAACATGTTATGAGCCAGTGTTATGCCTCCCACATGCAGGCTTTGCTGGTGTAACTTTCTGCATTTAACACATGGATGTTCATGGGCTTGAAACTTTTGACGACTCACAAAGCAAGACGACTTGCCATTTCCACCGGGTTCCTATTTCACACCTTCCTTCCTGCCTTATTCAGCTCCGGCGGAAGCAATCATTCACAAGCCGGATTGATTGCCCGGGGCTGTTCTACAGCCCTAAACAATCAAGCTGGCTTATCTCCAATCTCTGAAATAACCAAGTTGCTGCCGCAACCAAGGGAGTAACAAGGAGAGGTGGCTTCTTCAGCTGCAGGGTGTGGGGTTGGGGGTGGATATACAAAAGCCAGACACTGTCACGGAGGGACTGAGAGGCTCCTTGCAAGACAGGGGAGGGGAAGCCGGAGCCTCTCACTGGTGGTGGCTGTGTGTTGTGGGGGGGAGGGGGGAGGAGGAGCGGGGACCGGGGCTCGGGCTAAGGCGCTTGACCAGTGGTGGGGCAGTGGCCAATGCCGGGCCAAGTCTCGTTGCAGGGGGGCGCGGCAGCGGTGTCTCTGCATGCGGAGCTCCCACCAACTCCCTGAGTTGCCCCTTTCCTTCCTGTCACCCACAAAGGGAAGGGCAGGCCTCTCCGCTACTTTGCCATGACCTCCCGCCCACCTCCAGGCAGGGCTCGCCTCTTTCCTTGCTGACGACAGCCCCGGCGCTGTAACTTGAACTGGGCAGTCGAGGGGCCTGGCAGGGGTGCTGCCGTGGCAGTGGCCACAATTGGAAGTGCCGGAGCCAAAGCAGCAGCACTCCTCCTCCCCCCCCACACTCCGCTTTTTTTTTTTTTTTTTTTTTTGCTGCTGCTGCTGCTACTGCTCCTTAAACTTGCATATCAAGGCGGGGGCTACAAACTATTGTCTGGCAGGCTGCACTTGGCTCATGGGCCATGTGTTTGAGATCCCTGCCTTAGGTGATAGAGTGATAGAACAGGACTCTGGAGACCAGGGTTCAAATCTTTGCCTTGCCATGGAAACTCACTGGGGGTATAGAACTTGGAAAACCACTCCTTAATTATCTCACTTACCTTAAAAGCCCTATTGGGGTTGCTATAAATGCGTTCTGACTTGACGGCACATAACTAGTTACTAGACCTTGTATCCCCCCTCACATTTGAGTCATTCCCCCACAGAATTTTTCAGGGAAGGCCTAAAACCCAGAAATATATCACACTGAGTTTTTTGGTTTGGCTGAGAAAGCTAAGAAATGGCTGAAAGAGGCCCCTCATCCTTGCTGTTTCCTATTCCCATTAGGAGAGGTCACCAAAGTTAGGATTAGCTGGGAATGAACCTGCTGAATACATACACAGGATATGTAGAATATTCCACTGCCTCTCAACTGTAGAGGACATGACAGCCACCATGCTCCCTGGCAAAAAAAAACCTCACTGCTCTCAGACTCCTGCTGTTCCAAATTTACCCTCATCTCTGATTAGTCTGACTGTATCTCATTTAGAGTTGATGATGGCAAAAACAGCCAAGATGCTCACTTGACAAGGAAGAGAAGGTGATTAAAAAAGAAGGCAGAATATTTTGTCTGCATGTGTGTCTCTCTGTGTGTGACATTTAATCTTTTACCTAGAGCCTTGGCTCCCCAACCTTTGTACTGGCTGATTAAGCCAAGCATGATTCATCGGATAATAATTTCAGAACAAACTTCTAGGCTGTTACAAATGTATTCACTGTAGGATCTGCCAAAAGAAACTGCAGCTTGGGTTTAATTGTAGTTGGACAAATGGGGCCGGTATAACAGCGAGGCAAGTGTAATAACAATAAGGCTGCTTAAATGAGATTGAATGCAGCAGCGAGACTGAATTTAACCTTGCATTAGACAGTTTTAAAAAGGCCCTGGGTAATGATGCTTATAAAAGCTTCTGGACAATAATGGACACATTGGGAAAGTTCAGAGCACAACTAGCTTTGGGGAAGGAATGTAATTCTGGCCTGTGTGCCTGCCACACATGTTAATACCTCACTCTTGCCAAAAGCTTTAAGGCCACATAAGTAGAATCAAGGCATATCAAGAGAACTACAGGGCAACTTATAAAAAGGACATTTAGAGAATATGACAAGAAAGACCAAAGGATTATAAATATATTTAAAAAGCTGGATTAGCTGTTTTCAACAATAGCCCCAGATCAGACATCAGGCAATTGATTTATTCCTTCTTGTTCCACAAACTGACACTTATTAGAAATCACACAGTAATGTGAGGCTTGGAATACTTCTAATGTTTCTCTTGCCACATTCTTTTATGACACAATATAATTGATGGCTCATATACAAAACAAATAGTAACAGTCCAGATCAAAAATATGCCCTCCTGCTTGCTTAGAGTTGGTGGTAAAATGAGGCAACATTGCTCCCTGGTGCCAACGAAGATAATATTAAATGAACCAGAAGCTGTTTTGACATGTGTCTCTCATCCATTACCTAAATAGCATGGCAAAGCCAATCACACACTGACCTTGTTTTGACATGTTCACAATTACAGTGACCATTGCTGTGAGAAGTATCAAAATGAGCACCCCTATTTATAAATGAGGAGGTAAGCAGAAGGATTCTCAGATTTTTTAAAAACATGATGGTTTCATTTAATTATTTACACATTCAACTTGGAATTTAAAATGATTATATCCCTATTATTACAAAAATTTAAGATTAGGAGATTACTGAATGAGCATGGTTAATTATCTATATACAGATGTGCACCACTTTTGTAGAAGAATACTGTTCATGGGAAAAAATACATCCTCAAACACATCTCTGAGAGCCAAAAGAATTATTTCTATAGGTATTCTATAGATGTCTACTCCCACACAAAAGTTTTCCAGATTTCTTTTCTGAAATCCCAGATCTCTTAGCTTCTTTATAAAACTGACTGAATGAAAAGGAAGCACTTTGGGGATTGGGTGGTAGAAAGGAGGTTGATAAGAAAATTACAGAGAGTACTGGAGCGTGAACACCTCTGGATGTTATTCTTTTCCTGGAAAAGGATGTACATATGTAGTTTAAAACAACACTATCTTCTGGAACCCACTGGCCAGAATCCTACTGCCATTTGTGCAGGTTTTGTGTAACTTGCTGCAAGTAACTGCAGCTAACTCCCGAAGTGCCAGGGCACACCTCTCTTGTGTGCCTGGTCATGAGCCCAACTGCATAAGTGGCCAATTAGCTGCAATTTATTTATTTATTAGATTAATAAAAAAAAGCAAAAAAAAAAAAAAAAAAGCAAAGCGTGCTGCTTATATACTGCCCCATAGCGCTTCAAGCACTCTCCGGGCGGTTTACATTTTAATTATACAGGCTACACATTGCCCCCCCAGCGAACTGGGTACTCATTTTACCGACCTCGGAAGGATAGAAGGCTGAGTCAACCTTGAGCCGCTACCTGGGATTGAACCCCAGGTCGTGAGCACAGTTTTAGCTGCAGTTGGACAAACCTTATACAAACAGGATTCTGATCATTATTTGAGAAACCTGCTTTTTCAACAACAGCCCCTAGAATCCCCAGCCATTATGACCAGTAGCTATGATGTTTTGGGGAATTCTGGGAACAGTTCTCAAAGTAACTTTTCCAAGCTTTGCTGGATCTTAACAGCATATTATATTGATCTTTTTGCTGATCAGAAGTTCGTAGGGCTGGAAAACCCTATGGCAGTTACTAGACAAAGGCTCATACCAAAAGCAGTGGACACAAACTGGGAAAGTCCCTGAGTTGGAAAGAGCTTGGATGGTCTGTAGTTATAACCTAGATCAGCTTAGTTATGCTTTCCTGGTGACACATCCAGATTTCAGCTTCCAACATGTTTAAAGAGCAATGAAAGTGCAGCTAGACATGCACTGAGCATTACCGTAAGTTATGGGTAAAACTTTTGCCCTCCAGCTTTCAGAGCCCCCAGTTAGCATGGCCACTATGATGGAATGGAGGTTTTCCCACTGTTGCTCTTGGGCTTTCCTACATTACTTGAAATTCGAGGATTAAGAGTAGGAAAAAATGGTGGTCAGAAGGAAAGACAGAGCCTAAAACATTCATTCTGACCTAACCAATTACAGCCATGGAAGAGGTTCAAAGCCATTCCTCCACAGTCACACAGAAAATGAATCCTAGAAGTAAACTGTTTATGGAACTAATAATTATACTGTTTATTAAAAGAATTAAATGAAGAAAGTTAAAAAAAAAATTCAAGAATGCAAATCCTAGCTAGCAATGATGTTGGAAATCTTCAACTGTGATCTATGTCTACATGAAATAGCAGGCAGAGTATCTGCAAGGGGCTATATTTTAAACAGTGGCCTCAGTCTGAGCCTCCCCTTGTGCTTTGTTGGTTGCAATGTCTGGTGGACATCTTGCGCTTTGTGGGTGGTGGTGCTTAGCTGCCATTCACCTTCTCCTTTGGCTCCAGCAGTCCAGTCAGTTGGATTTTTATTTCTTCACTTCAGACTGTTGGACACCTTTGGTTAAAAAAGTTTTAGCCCCGTGAATGACAGGTGGAACATGATGGAACTGTGCGGGTGTTGCACTGCCTTTTTGGTGACCCGACACTCTTTGCTCTTCCCTGTAGTTGTCTCAGAATAGTACAAATAATGTTAATCTGTTTTTGTTTTTTGTTTTTTGGCCCAAAGGCTGTGCGTCTCCTTAGTCTGTGTCAGCATCCAAGTCCGTGGGGATACTGAGCTATCGTATGGGAGACAGGAGTCAGTTCAACTGTTTGTGCCATAATTGTCTTTTTTCTAGGATTGGTGGGCTTTGCCATTGCAGAACCAGACCTCCTCTCCCAACAGTCTCCTTTTGGATGAGAATTCTGAAGGGGTAATGTCATTCCTTAGGACTAATGAACTGCCTACGCTCAATAGAATATGATTCCTTGGGTCCATATCTGATACTATTGCCCCTAGCTTACTGTGAATTTAGAACTGGACAATCATTCCACCTTGTATACAAACACTGTGGTCTGGATAGGTACGCTGCCTTGAGTTCCATGAGAGAAAAATGGCAGAGCACAAACCAACTTAAAATAAGGAAGAAGATACATACATCCAGTCATGTAAGGGGCACGGAACTAATATTGAGCTCCGTCTGCTTCATAGAATCTACACATATTCCTTGTATAAACATATTTCCCACACTTATAGTCTTAAATCATAAGAATGATTTGTGAGAGTATTCCTGTAAACTGCGACATAAGAAGGAGTCCAAAGACCGAGTCACACTGGTGCCCAAATCAATCTCCTTAAATAAGCCTGGCTATTAAATATTTTTAAATGGCATGTTCAATTCTAATAACGCTTATCATTCTCACGAAAGAACAGAAGCCCACGCTTTTAGAGAGCAAGAAAATGAAACAAACAAAGCAACATAAAAAACCCCCCAAAACTCTAAAACCATCACATAGGTTAAATGCAGTGGTCATTGCTGTGACTGTTTTCTAGAAAGCACCATGGGTATCTTGCTACAAGAACAACACCGACAGCATGAAAAACCCTGCAGGAAAATAATACAATGCTGGTTATCCTGCCGCTTCACTGAACCTTTGTCTGACCAGAAGGGAATTCTCATTTTCAAATGATTCCATTTTACTCATAGGGAGCTTGTGCCAACTAATCATGGTTGAATAACAAGCCTGAAACCTTAATACACAGTGACCATCCATCCATAAAACTGGAAATGTTAAAAGGCACCATCTGAAACCATGGCACTCAGGAATTCAAATGCCTCAGTGTCCAAATGCCGGTGATGCCAGAAGCATCTTTAATAAGGCTGCTAATGTGTAGTTTGATGAAGCAGTTGTGAGACAACACAGAGATTGGTTTAGTAGATAACTGTTCTCTATGGAAATTGTCGGTGAACAGACTCTGGCCATTAACATAAACTCCCCCATCCTGCCCTGGGTATAAATAAGCACTGGATGAAGAACAAGGGGTTTGAAAGAAATCGTTGGCTGTTTCCATCTGAGAGGTTTGCTGTGGAATTCTGCTGGGCTTGCCTAAGGCACTTCTGTGAAATATTGAAATGATGCTCCTTCACACAGACAGAAAGCAGGACTTGTTGCTCTATGTCAGGCCCAGACAAAACATCTGTGTTTTTCTTGCCCACACTATCTACTGTTACAGTCTCACTTTCTATTGCAATGATACGCTAAAGTCAAGAATTTGAGTGATGGTAGCTGGGAGCTCACTTATAGTCAAGGTTTTTAAAGTCACATCAAAGTGAATTCTAAATCTACAAATTGCCAAGCACCCTATATCCATCTGGACATGCATCTCCAACCTATGTCGAGTTGGCTTACATTTATTATTATCCCCCTCCCCCCATCATGAGGAAGTGGACTTGTCCACGAAAGTGCACATCAAAATGTAGGAATTAGTCTTTAAGATGCCACAATATTTTTGTCTTCTTTATTTTTTACATTTCTTTTGTTTTTGCCTGATATGCTAGAACAGATTAACATGGGTATCTCTTCAAATATTTTAGCTGTGGGATTTCAGGGTAATTTTCATGGAGAAAGCATCTATGAGAAGAGTTAAACTCCACCCACTGATTTGCTTTATAGCTAATATTGACCACACACACACACACACACACGCACACGCACACACGCACACACGCACACACTCACTCACACACACACACGAGAACAGCTGATACCCCTATTAGAAACAAACCTTTACCTTTATTAAAAATTGATCAAACTGCTAGCTTTTGATGACAGTCTATCTTCCTTAGGCTGTGGACCAGATTTTCTGGATGGTTCAGAAATTCATAGCAGATGGGTGTGCAAGTCTGCTTCTTAAGGTGAGTACAAGCACTGGCTGCAAACGGCATTTTCAGGGGAGGTGTGATTTCGAACTTCACCTCAGGTAACATTTGGCTGCAATTTTCCTCCCGCTCTACAAACAAAGAACCATCAAACACACATATGTTATACACAGATAATATGACATCTCATTTAGTCCTGAAAATACAGATATCCGGAGAAAAAGCAGAGCTAGGCAACCAAAGTATCGTTAGAATGGCACCGCAAAAATTTCAACAGAAACTAATATATCCTGTGGGCCTATAGAATTTGAGTCCTATTGTCAATATTCTAGTGATGCCTCTTCAGTTGACTTATTCCCTGGTCAAAGAAGGACTTTATCTCATCAACTGTAATTGGGCACTATGTTTCTTGACATGCGCACCAAAGAGGCATCTACGAGTTTCTAAAAAGAGCAGACAGAGGTGTGTGTTTTTGTTTTGTTTCGGTGCTTTTATTTCTCTGCCATGTGTGGTTCCTGTTCATGTGGCTTACTGCAAGCTCTCTATGCAGCTGTAATGAAATGCTGATATGTGACAAATTGGCAGGAATGTGCACACTGTTAAATTAAAGAAATAGTTTTTTCTTACCCTGACTTTGATTAGAGGCTCTGGATTATTGATGCTCCTGATCAGACAGAGACAAAAATCTTCTGGCTGAATGATGAAATTTTCCCCTCTTACATTCAAATGAAGATATTTCAAGACACCTCATCAGTAAAGGCTCACATTTTATTTTATTTGGCAAAAGGACTCTCTCTCTCTCTCCCTCTCCCTCTCCCTCTCCCTCCCCCCCTCTCACACACACGCACACGCGCGCACGCACACGCACGCACGCACGCACGCACGCACACACACACAGATGAATTCCCTGTGGTGGAGCTGGCATTGTGGTTGAAATATTCAGCCATCTATAGCAATTTTTGAAACTTCTTTATTCTTGAAGCAGCTGACCATCATGGCCTTTCCCAAGTTCCCATTTGTAGGACAGAAAAGCAGGAAATGTGTGTTGTGTGTGTGTGTGGGGGGGGGAGGAGAGTGGCATTATGGTAACTGCCGGGGAGCTCAGTGGTTTTAGGTATCTAGCTGTGGAGCCAGAGGCTGGAGATTTGATTCCCCACTGAGCCTTGTTGACATGGGCTGGACTTGATGTTCCATAGAGTCCCTTCCAGCTCTGCTGTTCTAAGAATATTATTATCTAAGATTTGGGGCAGAAGAAACACCAGGAGCTGTGGCTGCAGGAGACTATACTGTTGGTAAATATGAATTCCTCTTCCTCCCTCAGAACCTCTTGGAACAGAAATAAGACATGTTGCTATTTAATTACTCCTCCTCCTCCTCTTCTGTGTTGTCAAGTTGGAACCAACATAGTGGCCCTAATAGGGCTTTCAAGGTAAGTGAGATATTTAAGGAGCAAGTTTACCAGTTCCAATTCCCCAGTGAGTTTCCATAACCAAATGGGAATTCATATCAAGGCCTCCTGAATCATTGTTCATCACGCTATCCACTACACCACACTGGGTATTGTTTTAAGACAACACCTGCCAAATCCCTCAACATTTCCTATCTGCTGCATAGGAGAAGAGAGCAACTTCACTCTGACTGGCTACAGAAATGGCCAAGTTCCATCGACTCATGGCACCAACCTAAAACCAATGAGAGTAAGAATGGTTCTCCCTTTCTTCAAAGTGAAGTGGGGATGACAGCTACTAACCACAAGAATTCACTGCCTCATCACTCACGGCTGACACAAAACAGTTTGGTGGCTGACGTAAAGAACAACATGGTGGTCGCTTCCACAAACACTAGCCGACTGCTCAATTGTACAGTATTTCAAATCTGGCTACAAGCTAGGGCATCCTCTATACCTGAAGGCCATCAATGACCATGCTGACTAGATGACTCGAGGAGTTGTAGTCCAAAAAAGGCACTTTTCTAAGCTTTGGTATAGTGTCACTTCAAGTAAAAAATAAGGTAAAGTAGGGAGAATGGGTATTTTTTTAGAAAAGGGAAAAAATTATGAAACAACGGAAATACGAAATATTCTGGAGATAGGCAGAACTTTTCTGTCCTTTCAAAACAATCTATTTTAAACCAGACAAATACAACTGCATACAACTTCCTTTGGATCCTGGCTCATGTTTAAAATGTGTGTGCAATATTTTGAAGACATACTGATTTCATTGATGGCTTCACGTAGGCTCCCACCCCCCGCCTTTTAAATTCTTTATGTACTACTTTCTGAGAAGTTAAACACTCCAGTATTTGGTATGTATATTTCTATGGCCTTTATAAAAAAATAAAAACTCTCATAAAGCTGTATATTGTCTGACTTCTACTTCTCCAGGTTTGGAAATTAATTTTGTGCCACCCAGCAAATCCTCAGAGACTAGCTGGTTCACTTGAATTTCTATTGCAGTATAAGTAGTTTCATTTGGAAATTGTGGCTGTAAATTGTAATACTTGGCAAATGTTACATGGAACTTTATGAATGTGTTGAATTGTCTAGAGCAGCCATTCTCAACGGATGCCATACGGCCCCCTGGGGACCCCTGACATATTTGAAGGTGGCTACAGACTGGAAACAATTCTTCACACACTACCTTATAAGGTTCCTGATGTGACTTATACAGTCCTGATTTGGCCTATATTTCTTTCCTATTATGTTTATGGCTGTGGGGGGGAAAAGACTGAGAATGGCTGGTGTAGAGTAAGAAAACTAGAATATATAGGTGGCAAAATGTGCTCAACTGTGCAGCAACTACTGCTAATCCTGCTGTGGCTCAAACTCAGCTTGATTTTACCTGCAGCACACATGACGCCTATGGAAGTTTTCTTCATAAACTTCTGCTGAGCCTAATGGAAGACTGATCACCAGTCCATGAACAGTTTTCTCCCCACCTTCCAAGCCTAGGGCCTCTGCTGCTTGTTCAATAAGCTCATAAGTCATGATGATGTCCTCCATTCCCTGTCCTGCTATGGCAGGCATTAGTACATGTATGCACTGGATCCCTACTTTTGTCTCTCTGCTGCTGGCTTTTTGGTGCACCAAAGCAATCTTCACACACATAAAAACTTCTTTGCTTTGAGCAAGTGAATCCTTGGCATTTCAGCAGGGAATCAGTGAAAAAGTGTAGCTAAACTTTAGAGGCACCTCATACAGAAACATCACATTTTCTCCAGAGCTAGTGCTTTTCACCTGAGATTTCTCTCCCTGCCTGGAGACCAGAGGAGCACAGCAATTTCCTGAGAATTCAGCTGGAATGGTGAGACCAACAATCCTATTACTGAGTTTATGACCATCACCTAATATTTCCTTGCAAAATGCCACTGAAGTTTAGATTTCTGTGACAGTGACCACAGGGAAAGGCAGTGGAGTTTTGAGACACGAGGCCTTGAAGGAAGAATGTTTCAAGAGTGAGTAGTGGAGGAAGCCAGCAGCAGGCTTAAGCCAGAAGAAAGTTAGAATTTGCAGGAACTGCTGTAGGAGCACAACCAAATCCTTATATTCTTATCCCGAAGTAAGAAAAATGAAGTGCTTCCATCATTCTTCTCCATGATGTGAAGCACATCTATCTGTGCAAAGCAAATCAGTAGATAATAATTCTCACATGTAGTTCATACACAAAATTATTCTTTGCTCACCAGCATTGTACACAAACATATGAACCTTTGTAGGGGGCAACAACAGGGTCCCTTAAAGACACTCCTGCTTCCGGTCTCATAAACTCATAAGGCAGATCTGATCACAGAGGTGATGCAAAAGGCCAATGTCACTTTGCCCTCTTACCCTAGAATAAATATGCGAGACCAGAAATATGGATTAAACACGGGCCAACACTTTATTGAATATAATCATTGTTGCCAATCCTTTGGAAAAGGGGGGTCCTGCCGTAGTGCGGATTCAAGTTTCAAAACATAGGACTAAACGGACCCATCTAACCAACCAATGTTCTCCCAGCCATGAAGACAGTGAGAATCCGGCCGGCCCAAATTTGACCACTCCAGACCTTGAGTCACTCTCTCCATGCTGACTGTTGGTCCAGGTGTCTCCCCAGCGCATCTTCCCCCCCCCCCAGCACTGTAATCGCACAATCCGCAGTGCTGGGGCTTCAGATGAGCTATAATTACCTGCTATTGTTATGGGACTCTCCAAAATACCGGTTTAATCTGCACTAACTGCCAGTGTGACTGAATTTCCAGCTCAGAATTGCCAGTGCACCTATTCCAGTGTGGGATAGGCAAAAAATCCCCGCCTCAAAGAGCCAATCCGGAGATGGGTCAAAAATTCCTATCCGGCCCCAAAGGCGACCAGATAAACTCACACTAGAATAATGGGTGAGTGAGAGGGACTGCAGCAAGAAAGAGGAAGCGAAGAGGGGAGAACAGCCCTTAGATAGCCTATCATTCCCCCCTCTTCTAAAGCTGCTCACGTGAGACTTAACAGAGATCTCGCGTCCTCCAGGGAAGACAGCAAAGATATGCCACGCTGCCGAAGTCCTGGCTCAGCAGCGGCTTATTCATCTGACTCTGTGGCTACCTCTGTTTGTGGAGTTGAATCATGTACACTTGGGCTCCTTGGCAGAAGGACAGGGTATGAATATAATATGCTCTCATATCTGCATATCACAACCTGCCTTGTAAATGTTTCTCAAGTAATTGTGTGATGACAATCTCTCTCCCCACTGGCATTTGTATCTTTTTCTTGACAGAAGTCATAGTTCAGTGTGTAGTTCTTGGCACTGCCTTTATTGCAGAATTTCTCTCTTTTTTTCTTTCTGAAATAAAACAGAACAGAGAAAAGTTTTGACAAGCTGTGGTAAGAACTCATCAATATTTATGCCTTAGGTCTTTGAAGAGCTTCAGTGTTACTAGAACTGGGGAAAATATTCCTATTGAACCTTGATCTTGCTCAAAGTGAACTCAGGTTCCATTTATCTTATGGAGTTGGGAACAGATGCCTGTATGGGGAAAATTCTAAATATCCTGCCATAGAAATGTTATAAGCCTATTCAGTTGAAAAAACTCACAGCACTGAACATTTTATTTATTTATTTATTTATTTATTTATTTATTTATTTATTTATTTATTTATTTATTTATTTATTTATTTATTCAATTTATATGCCGCCCACACTACCCAGAGGTCTCTGGGCGGCATGCAAAGGTCTGCAGGATTTCCAGCTAGTATAAGGATGTGTGTGGTGGTAGGGCTTACCTGGGTGCAAATCCACCCCACTATACTTTAAGCCCTACACGCTTTCACACTGAATGCCTGAATAGGGTCCATGTCTATCAGATTAACCAACCATTCTGACATAGGAGGAGACCTACCAGTAGGCAATGTCTTAGGTGGTAAATGCTAGGGACTCGTTCCAGAGATGGCCATTCCATGAGGTGGAGTGAAGTGCTAATATGGTGTCAGGAACTGAAAATTACATCTCTTCCCCCAGATGGTTCTGTTAGTGACACTTCAGTTGCAGAGGTTTGAATCTCTGGTTAAATTTCTCTAGCTGCGCAGGAGAAGTGCAGGGACTCACAGAGGAAGTCATAATGGGGGAAAGAAAGCAAAAATAAGACTGTTGGCAAAGCACCTAGGAAATTCGTTTCTCAAAAATTCATGTAGCTGTTTCTTTCTCTCCACACAAAGGGAAGGGCTCCCATATACACAGGGGATTGGTTCCATGATATGCTGTGGATACATGAAACCATGGATATATGGATCCTATGTACATATATAACATAAAAGGAGGCAGGACAAATGCCACAATGGGATAGATGCTCTTGTGAATTGTGCATGGGGTTCTGATAAACATCAAAAAAGTGAAACGGTGGATACTGGTCCTGTAGATATGAGGCTCCTACTGTAATGTTAAGACTTCCCCCTCCCCCCAACAAGAAACAAAGAGACCTGACAACAATTATAGAGTTTAACTTGGCACACACTTTCATCCCAGTGTGGATGAAAGGACAGAAACAGTTGTCTCCTCTGATTTTTTATCCTGTACTGTACAGATGAGTCTCATGCCCCGATGCCTTGGTGTCAGGCTAAAACTTATTGCTCATCCCACATCAGGACTAGATTAATGGGCGCCTTCATACAAAATGCTTCATATTTCAAAAGCCACGTGGGTCCTGTGACATCCACACAGGCCTGATAAATCAAGCCTAAATAACAGAAAAGTGCAAGTGCCTACCAAGGCTGTGCTTGCATGAACACCTCTGCAGAGTTCAAGAACTCAGGCAACCATTTGGCCCAGGTCTTCTCCACCTTTACCCTTTCAAAGCCATTTATTATTTTCTTTGTCCCTCTTTTCAGCTGCTCTGAATGCTTCTGCTGTTGTGAGTACAGTTAGCTAGCAATTAGCGTATGTTATGAGAATGTAGTCAGTTGGAAACAGGCTATAATGCCGTTGAGATTTGTTGCTTTAAGCAGTCATTTTTTTACAGTATGCAGTTTTTTATCTGTTCAGAATTATGAGTAAATGAAACATTTTATTCTTTCTCTTACCAATGTCTCAGAGTGAGTTACTGAGACTGTAAATGCCTCATCTAGTAAAACGAGTGGGCTACTCTGGAGAACTAAGTAGATTGCAGATGGACATTGTTGCCCTGTAAGAGACGAGATTGCTAGTCTCGGGATCTGTCAAAGAAAAAAACTCATTCTTCTGGCAGGGAAAACCATTGAATGAGACCTGGGAATATGATGTTGGCTTTGCGGTCAGAAATACTCTGCTGAGGTCCATTGTTCCACCTACTGTGGGGAGTGAAAGAATCCTGTCTCTGCAGCTCCACTCATCAGCGGGACCGGTCACCCTCATTAGTGCATATGCACCAACACTGTCGTCCACAACAGAAGTCAAAGACAAATTCTATGACAATCTGACAGCTACTATCAAAAAAGTCCCTGAAAGAGAGTCGCTGTTCATTCTCAGAGACTTTAACGCTAGAGTTGGTACTGATCACAAATCTTGGCCCACCTGTCTAGACCGTTTTGGCATTGGGAAGATGAATGGAAATGGCCAACACTTGCTGAAGTTTTGCTGTTATTATGGTCTTTGTGTCAGCAACACGTTCTTTAATACAAAGCCTCAACATAGAGTTTCCTGGAGACATCCAAGATCTAAGCATTGGCATCAGTTCGATTTGATCCTCACTAGACGTTCTAGCCTTCCTAGTATTACGAACACACACAGTTTCCAGAATGCTGATTGTGATACTGATCACTCCCTGGTGTGTAGTACAGTAAAACTATGAACAAAGAGATTGTATCACAAGATTCGCAATCAAAGAAAAGTGGAGGAATTTGTCAAGTGTTTCAGGAAACCCTTCCAGGCCCGGTTGATGCAAATGCACCTGAACGATGGGAACATTTCAAGAACGCTGTTTATAACATCGCCTTGTCCACATTTGGCAAGAAGACCAAAAAGAGGGCAGACTGGTTCGAAGCCCATTCAGAGGAGTTGATGCCAGCCATCGAGAATAAGAAGAGAGCTCTAGCTGCATTCAAAGCCTGTCCTAGTGAGTATAACTTGCAGGCTCTTCGAGTTGCTCATAGCAAAGTCCAACAGGCTGCCAGGAGATGTTCCAACGATTATTGGCTTCAGCTGTGCTCTCAGATACAGATAGCAGTGGACACAGGTAACATCAAGGGAATGTATGACGGTATCAAGAAGGATTTAGGTCCAATACAGAAGAAATCTGCTCCCTTGAAGTCTGCTACATAAGGGAATGTATGACAGTATCAAGAAGGATTTAGGTCCAATACAGAAGAAATCTGCTACCTTGAAGGCGTGATCATCCAGGACCGAGCTCAGCAGATGGAACGCTGGGTGCAGCACTTCGTTCGTTCGTTTAGTTGTTTAGTCGTGTCCGACTCTTTGTGACCCCATGGACCAGAGCACGCCAGGCCCTCCTATCTTCTACTGCCTCCCGGAGTTGTGTCAAATTCATGTTGGTTGCTTCGCAGACACTGTCCAGCCATCTCATCCTCGGTCGTCCCCTTCTCCTCTTGCCCTCACACTTTCCCAACATCAGGGTCTTTTCCAGGGAGTCTTTTCTTCTCATTAGATGGCCAAAGTACTGGAGCCTCAGCTTCAGGATCTGTCCTTCCAGTGAGCATTCAGGGTTGATTTCCTTTAGAATTGATAAGTTTGTTCTCCTTGCACTCCAGGGGATTCTCAAGAGTCTCCTCCAGCACCACAATTCAAAGGCATCAATTCTTCGGCGGTCTGCTTTCTTTATGGTCCAGCTCTCACATCCATACATCACTACAGGAAAAACCATAGCTTTGACTATTCGGACTTTTGTTGGCAAGGTGATGTCTCTGCTTTTTAAGATGCTGTCTTAGTTTGTCATCGCTTTCCTCCCAAGAAGCAGGCGTCTTTTAATTTCGTGGCTGCTGTCTCCATCTGCAGTGATCATGGAGCCCAGGAAAATAAAATATGTCACTGCCTCCATATCTTCCCCTTCTATTTGCCAGGAGGTGATGGGACCAGTGGCCATGATCTTAGTTTTTTTGATGTTGAGTTTCAGACCGTTTTTTCCACTCTCCTCTTTTACCCTCATTACAAGGTTCTTTAATTCCTCCTCACTTTCTGCCATCAGAGAGGTGTCATCTGCATATCGGAGGTTGTTGATATTTCTTCCGGCAATCTTAATTCCGGCTTGGGATTCCTCCAGTCCAGCCTTCCGCGGGTGCAGCACTATTCTGAGCTATATTCTAGAGAAAATGTAGTAACTGAAAAGGCGTTAAATAACATTGAGTGTCTGCCTGTCTTGGAAGAGCTGGACAGTGAATCAACTTTAGCAGAAATAAAAGCAGCCTTGGATTCCCTTGTCTCTCGCAAGGCACCTGGGAAGGATAACATCCCCCTTGAAGTGCAGAAGTGCTGTAAAGAGATCATCATCACCGAGCTGTATGAAGTCTTTTGTCTTTGCTGGAGGGAAGGTGGAGTACCACAGGACATGAAGGATGCAAACATCTTCACATTGCATAAGAACAAAGGGGACAGGGGTGACTGCAATAACTACCGTGGTCTCTCTCTTCTCAGCATTGTAGAGAAGCTGCTTGCCCGTGTTGTGCTGAAGAGACTCCAGGTGCTTGCAGAGAGACTCTATCCAGAATCACAGTGTGGATTTCGAGCTAATAGATCAACCACTGACATAGTATTCTGCCTTAGACCGTTGCAGGAGAAACGTAGGGAACAACAACAGCCACTCTTTGTGGCCTTCATAGATCTCACAAAGGCCTTTGATTTGGTTAGCAGGGATGGCCTTTTTAAAATCCTTCCCAAGATTGGATGTTGACCTCGACTCCTTAACAACATCAGGTCCTTTCATGAGGAAATAAAGGGCACTGTAGTTTTTGATGGCTCAACATCAGATCCCTTTGACATCTGAAGTGGAGTGAAACAAGGCTGTGTCCTCGGGCCGACCCTGTTTGGGATCTTTTTTGCTGTCATGCTGAAGCATGCCTTTGGAAATGCAACAGAAGGTGTCTATCTCTGGACTAGATCAGATGGAAAACTCTTTAATCTCTCTAGATTGAGATTGAAGATCAAAGTCCAACTGAAATACATGTGGGACTTCCTGTTCACCGATGATGCAGCCATTGTTGTTCACTCTGCTGAAGACCTCCAACAAAACATGAATCATTTTAGCAAGGCCTGCCAAGACTTTGGACTAACAATCAGCCTGAAGAAAACACAAGTCATGGGCCAGGGTGTGGACTCACCTCCCTCTATTACCATCTCTACATAAGAATTGGAGGTTGTTCATGACTTTGTCTCAATGATCTCTGACACTCTCTTCCTAGATGTCGAGCTGGATAAACACACTGGGAAAGCAGCTACCATGTCTCTAGACTCACAAAGAGAGTATGGCTTAATAAGAAGCTGACGGCATAAACCAAAATCCAGGTCTATAGAGCCTGTGTCCTAAGCACACTCCTGTACTGTAGTGAGTCCTGGACCCTTTGTGCACGGCAGGAGAGGAAGCTGAACACATTCCATATGCGTTGTTTCTGACACATTTTTGGTATCACCTGGCAGGACAAAGTTCCAAATAGAGCAGTCCTAGAATGAGCTGGAATTTTTAGCATGTACACATTACTGAAACAGCGCTGTCTACGTTGGCTTGGGCATGTCGTGAGAATGGCTGATGGTCAGATTCCAAAAGATCTCCTGTATGGAGAATTAGTGCAGGGAAATCACCCCAGAGGGAGAGCACAGCTGCAATACAAGGATATCTGCAAGTGGGATCTGAAGGCCTTAGGAATGGACCTCAACATATGGGAAACCCTGACATCTGAGCGTTCAGCCTGGAGGCAGGCGTTGCATCATGGCCTCTCCCAATTTGAAGAGACACTTGTCCAGCAGGCTGAGGCAAAAAGGCAGTCCTGAAACCAGCAAAATCAGGGAGCTGAACAGGGGAGAGATTGTATTTGTTTTCAGTGTGGAAGGGATTGTCATTCTCAAGTTGGCCTTCTCAGCCACACTAAATGCTGTTCCAAGACAGCAGAGCACGTTACCATAATCTCTTGAGACTGAAGGATGCCTACTACTACTTGAGACTGAAGGATGCCTACTACTACTCTGGAGAGATCTGAAGCTAATGCTGATCTCCAACTTCTTGCACTTCTGCTTCACAGCTTGAAATTTTTAACCAAAAATTCAAAACTCTGCAATAACAAAAAAAACCGTCCACCAAGGCTAGGCTATTTCAAGTAATTAATTTATGGTATTAGATCTTTGTATACAGTAGAGGCGTTGACTGATAAATATATCAGATTTCTCCTCTGTCTTCTTCCCTTTCTCTTTCTCTCCTGCTGTCTTAAATAAAGTGTTTCAGTAGAGTCATTTTGTTAAAAAAAAAGAATTAAAAACATGCAAAGCACACATAGAAATGTATAGCAGGAAATTTATGGCATGGCATGTCAATTCTAAATAAATTTAGTATGTATGGTCAGTCCTCATGACAAGACATTTTGGCAGTACTGTTTAGACCATTCCTCTGAAATAGGTGATTAATGTCTACCTAGGTATTATTTCGACCAAACTTCAGAGTGCTTTTTCTCTCTCTATATATATGTATTTTCAGTGAGCTGTCAAAAATACAAGGTGTAGGGCATTTCACACAGTTATTGAGTACTATGCATTACTTATCTGATTTTATGCTGTCCTTCTCTTGATGTGTCTCAAGGTGTTGTTGTTTAGTCGTTTAGTCATGTCTGACTCTTCGTGACCCCATGGATGATGACACTGTCCAGCCATCTCATCCTCGGTCGTCCCCTTCTCCTCCTGCCTTCACACTTTCCTAACGTCAGGGGCTTTTCCAGGGAGTCTTCTTTTCTCATGAGATGGCCAAAGTATTGGAGCCTCAGCTTCAGGATCTGTCCTTCCAGTGAGCACTCAGGGTTGATTTCCTTTAGAATTGATAAGTTTGTTCTCCTTGCAGTCCAGGGAACTCTCAAGAGCCTCCTCCAGCACCACAATTCAAAAGCCTCAATTCTTCGGCGGTCAGCTTTCTTTATGGTCCAGCTCTCACTTCCATACATCACTACAGGAAAAACCATAGCTTTGACTATGCGGACTTTTGTCAGCAAGGTGATGTCTCTGCTTTTTAAGATGCTGTCTTAGTTTGTCATCGCTTTCCTCCCAAGAAGCAGGCGTCTTTTAATTTCGTGGCTGCTGTCACTGTCTGCAGTGATCATGGAGTGAAATCTAATGGTTGTTGTGGGTTTTTCAGGCTTTTTGGCCGTGTTCTGAAATCTGTTACTGCCTTCATCTCTTCCCCTTCTATTTGCCAGGAGGTGATGGGACCAGTGGCCATGATCTTAGTTTTTTTGATGTTGAGTTTCAGACCGTTTTTTTGCACTCTCCTCTTTCACTCTCATTACAAGGTTCTTTAATTCCTCCTCACTTTCTGCCATCAGAGTGGTATCATCTGCATATCGGAGATTGTTGATATTTTTTCCGGCAATCTTAATTCCAGCTTGGGATTCCTCCAGTCCAGCCTTTCGCATGATGTATTCTGCATATAAGTTAAATAAGCAGGGGGACAATATACAGCCTTGTCGTACTCCTTTCCTGTCTCAAGGTAGTTACCATCATAACATTGTATATACTGTAATGTAATGTAATGTATTTCCTCTCGAATTACAGTGATAACATTTAATTATGGTGATATCTGTGTACATTAGTTGAAATTTCATGCAAACTCAAGGCAAAAATGTCCTTTTTGATAATGAAGTGGTGGGTACCCTCTGTTGCATGGGTCACATTGCTAGTGCTCAAATAAGATTCAGCTGCCATTCCAGTGAGCTTTCTGGATGTGAACTGGATAGGGGATGCCCTACACTTGAGGCACCAAAATGTTTTGGATTGGTTCAGCTTGGATCCTCTGGGAGACTAGAATAGCATTATCTCATTTACACGACTCCAAGCAGCTTTCAAGAAAGTCAGACCAAGAAATGTGCATTGTGCCGTCATTACTTTGGTTGCATTCGGTACTCCTGCAATGCCCACACCCCCCAGCTACAACATGGCCTTTAAACATCAGTTGTTGTTTAAATAAACTGTGATTTGTATATTCATATCAAAGGTCAGCTGAAGTAGAACTTCCAGGTTCAGAGCTGGCTCATGTGATTAACCTCTCCCTATTTGGTGATGCAACGTAAGCGCAGGGTCAAATCATACTAGCATTTCAGAAAACTGTTATCTTGATTTCAAAGGTGTCTGATCTTTCTCTTAAAAATATGCTTAAACGAAATAATCTCTGGGATGTCTTGAACAGAGCTTCTACACAGTGCATGTGTTACATTTCCCCAGTATTAGAATAAAGAATGAATACCAGAAGCATTCTGTCTCCCAAATAGTCTTTTCGGAATGTTCTGAGATTGTAAATAATTGATTCTGAGTGCAGTGACATATTAGAACTGCGTTTAGCATGTTTTAAATTGATTTTTAAAAGATGACTACATGACAAACATGGAAACATGGATTGTTTTGACATGGAATCAAGTTATTTTGCTCAGAAGTGACATATTTTACTCTTCTACCAGAGGGTCATTTATTTCAACTCAGATGTCAAATCAATTTCTTTTGAATTGTTTTGGTATAGGCGAATGCCTCTGTTTTAATCCCCCCCTTCTATTGCTCTCTTCTACTGCTATTCAGATTGAAATAATTTTTAAAAATCTATTTAAAATAACACCACAGCAACTATGGCTAGTGGCTATAAGAAGCTGCCAGTGTGAGGGTGGGCAGGCACAAGACAAAGCCTCAAGGGCAATGTTTTTAAAGCCCATGTAGCCCTCTCAATTGATATACAACACAGTTTAAATATGTATTCTAAGTTGTCCCAAGGTGATGCACACACCGGTCCAAAAATCACATGACCTTAAGCCAAATTCAAAAAACCCTGATACCTCATCTGATTTATTTTACTAGTGTTAACCACACTCTCTATCAATCTCTTTGTTTAACCTGGAGAGGCAGTGGCAGCAGTAAAATTCATGAAATCAAGCTACATTGAGCTTAAGGACAAATGCTACCTATGCAGAGAGAATTTATTAAGATTATTGAACTCAATATAGCCGGTTTTATTTGTTTCTGTACTGTGTGAGGCTTTCTATTTTGTTTTTAAAGTGGTGTTATTGGAAGGCAGGCCGTAATTGTCCCTTTGCACTCTAGCAATGAGTTGTGACAACCTCTGACTCATAATACTTTCTATTATTGTTACATCTTGTCCACACTTTTAAAAAGCTTATGATTCAGCCTTGGAACATTTTTAAAGGAACCCAATGGGCAGCTTTCTAATCTTTTAAGAATATATTTCTAAACACCATGGGGCAAGGAAATGGCTGAAATGAAAAGGGAATGAGAAAGAAAACAATTGGGCTGAAATGTGATGGTTCAGTGTGAGTCTAGTTCTTTTTTCTTGTTTTGCAAATGTGTTCCACTTCTCTACATAATATTCACTATTAAGTTACAACTACACTTTATCAAAATAACAGATACATATTCATGAGACATTTCTCACAATGTAATCTTGCCTCAAGATAATAGTTTCATAACTACCTGTAGTAAAAATCCTTCTTTCTATTTTGTGGTCTTGAAAAAGTTTCATACAATTCTGGAAGCAAACAGATGCTTTACAATGAAATATGCAGTGGAAATTGATTTCTCCTCATAGGAGTAGATTGTAGGTGGTTGTTTTTCTTTTTCATGAGCTGCTCATATATGCGTTTAGGTATACTATGTTCCTTGCATGACAGTGGTTGTATAAGATACACTGTCTCTGCATCGAATATAGGACAGGTCTTCTGAAATATCAAAGAAAAGAGGGCAGTTGAGGTTTGATCATGAAATGACAATTAAGATGCTCTAATAGCTTCCACCTGCAAGCAACAGTTTGATCAAGCCGACAAATCAAGATCTATCAGAATAATGCAAAGGGTGTCCAGTTGTGTGACTTTGAAATAGGAGGCGAGGACACCGGAATCCATCTGGAGAGGTCCCTGTTGGATTTCGGTAAGACAGAAATTATGTTAGCCATGCATAGCTAGCTTTCAGAGGAGGAACAGGGAGGCAGCAATACTAAAACAAACTGGTTCCGAACAAACAAGACAGATGAGAGACTGACGTTTCCCAAAAGAGAAAGGGCGGAGGCTTCATAGTTAGTTTAAACACCTTTCTTGTGCCCTTGATTGCATAGAATTTAGAAATTATGTCCTGGAAGAATTTGTATAAGCAGAGCAGTTTATACTCATGGCTGCTGAAGCCAAGACATCTGGTCCTGCAATGAGAGAAGAAAGCTGAATTGACAGGTATATTTTTAGGCTAGCTTTGAGCAGCATGAGATATTGATGGATCGCGACCATATTGTGCCTCAGGTGGCATATGCAAGGAAGGTTTGCGTCATGGGATAGGTCACTCAAGACCAGAGGGGGTAGGGCACCCTGCCTAGTTTTTGTGGTAAGGTCCACCCTCCTCGGTTCACAAGCCACCCCTACCACCTGACAATTTGTATCCTGAGTATTGAACTGTCATGGCTGGAAGGCACTCTCTTATGAGTGTGAGAAAAAGCATTTTGGTCATTTCCAATGACCAAATTTTGGTCTTTTGTTCTTTCTTTGATGTCA
The DNA here is from genome assembly GCF_051106095.1 of Pogona vitticeps. NCBI lineage: Eukaryota > Metazoa > Chordata > Lepidosauria > Squamata > Agamidae > Pogona > Pogona vitticeps. The sequence continues at coordinate 172,974,254 of NC_135786.1, forward strand.
AAGAAAAGCCTTTGTTTTGTTTTCTCTTTCCGCCAAAGCAGATAAAACTCTCTAAGATACCTATTTTAGATGGTATATTATATTTATGGTCCATAGCTGTTGCAGAATCTTATATTTCTGCTAAAATTGTTTTTTTTACTACACAATAGAAGTACACAGATTCCCAGGGAAGAATAGCTACAAGTTCCTCAGAGACCACCCCTTTCCCATTAACTGGTACTTAAAATCTCAGTAACTGATTCTGAGATATTTGTAGGAGAAAGAATTAAAACATTTTACTTACAGTTGCTTGAACTTATACACTTGTGTATACTGCTCCTTTACTGCATACCTATCAGCAACCAACTGAACAGATCAATAGCAAAGAAACAACTGCCACCAGCCAACAAAAGAGCTGGATACAACACTCAGCAAAGAGGTGAGGCTCTCTTTGAATTCAAAGGCTAGAAAGAATGATTGGTTAATGCTGGATAGACATTCACCCCAGCTCAGAAAAATCCTTCTCAGTCATCAAATTACAGATGGCATGCAAGGTTGTAAATCAAACTCCAACAAAAACAAAAAGGGGGGCACAATACTTTAAATGGCAAGGTTTAAAGCTCATTGCAGAAAAAAATAGGAAAATAATAAAGCCCAAATGAACACACACACACATAAATAGTGTAATAAAATTGACAATAATACATAACATATCTGGCTAACTCTAGTTTTTGTAGCCTTGTTCTTTCTTTCCTCTAGACATACAGTAGGTGGCTTGCTACTGGTTTGGAAGCAGGATGCCTCCCTAAGATTTGAGTTAGAGAGGAAGTTGTCCCTTCCCCTCTGTCCATGAGCTGCCCTCATCTCTGGTGCTTTGGATGTCCTTCCCTACTTCTTTTATCCTAGGATATGTTTATTAGCCAACGCTGAGGCAGGATTCCCTGCTCAAAGCCTAACCCCCAGGTGTGTTTGAGGTCTGGTTGGGGGAGAAAGGCTTCACTCTAACATTTCAGACTGAGGTGCCTCCCTGCTTATACAGTGGTGCCTCGCTTGACGATGTTAATTCGTTCCAGTGAAATCGCTGTAGAGCGAAAACATCGTAAAGCAAAATTAAAAAGCCCATTGAAATGCATTGAAACCCGTTCAATGCGTTCCAATGGGCTGAAAACTCACCGTCCAGCGAAGATCCTCCATAGGGGCGGCCATTTTCAGGTGCCTGTATAGTGAAAAATGGCTCCTAAAAATAGCGGGGAGCCATTTTGTACTCCCGGTGGCCATTTTGAAACCCGACGATCAGCTATTTTTAGATCGTCGTAATGCAAAAATCAGTTCCTGGGGCAGGGAACCGATCATCGTGAAGTGGATTTTTCCCATTTAAACCATCGTTTTGTGATCGCTTTTGCGATCGCAGAAACCTAATCGTCAAGTGATTTCCTTGTTAAGCAAGGCAATTGTTAAGTGAGGCACCACTGTATTGTGAGCTACCTATGTGGTCTCTTTACCTGTCATATCACACTTGAATCATTTTGAAGATGTTGTGTTAAAATGAGTCCAAGAATACATACGTATGACTACAAGTGTGATGTGATGTGTGTGTGTGTGTGTCAATGCTTTAGACCAGTGGTTCCCAACCTAAAGTGTTATTAGACTGCAACACACAGAAATCCCAGCCAGAACAGCTGGTGGTGAAGGCTTCTGGGAACTGCAGTCCACAAACACTTGGGTTACCCAAGTTTGGAAACCACTGCTTTAGAAAATATATTTTGAGTAAAAACTGGTAATATAACATTCAAATTGGTCTTCTGCAGGAGACTTATGCATTCTTAAATTTTTTTTTGGCTAAGGCAGATTAGATGTGAGGGTTCTGTGTCTGCCAACTTCAAGCACACCCGCATAGGATTCTGAGGAGCAATCTTGCATGCCAAGGCAGAGGTCTATGGTATGCACAGAAACAGAGGCAAGAGGCCTCTTGCTTTGTGTGGGCCTGGAGCAAATTGTCCAGATTCCTTTTCAGGAGGGCAGCCCCAAATTTTACATAGCTGATTTAATCAAGATTTAGAGTTGGGCACGAACTGCTAGTTTGGCGGTTTGTGCTGGTTTGGATGCTGACTGAATAGGTGTTCTGTGGTTTGACATCCCGCCCCCCCTCTGGCAGGTGTCCACTTGGAAGCAGCACCCCAGATTCCCTGCCCTGCCTCCTCCAGGTGCTCCCTCTGAGTGGGTGTCTGCCAGAGGGGTCGGGGATCCCAAACTGTGGAAGAACTGTCTGGCCATCATCTGAGCTGGCATGGAGTGCCAAACTGGTTGTTTGTGGCCATCCCTAATCAAGATTATCTGAATTATGGGTTGGTTCTTAAGTTAGAATGTCTGGGATTCATGTTGTGAGTAGATCAGCTAGCAGATGTTCTCAAAGACACCCCCAAATGTTAGGAAGCACCCCCCCCATTAATGCACAAGCCACCCCTAAATATTCTATCAATACAGTATTCTTTTTTCTTTCATATTCTGGGATTGGGATTCAAACAGTTGGAAAGTCCTTGAACATTATTTAAAACATGAGAAGTTCTTGAACATGACTGGTTCTGCAAGTGACCTTCTTTGGGGCCATTGCAGATTTTTAAGGTTGTCAGAAGCATTACTATCTCCAAAACACTATGTCATGTGTTTCTTTAAAACAAAGTGCCACACAATTGTGTGTTCAAAATACCACCAAAAAGTTGGAATATGGATCTTCCTTTTCTTCCTAGTGTTTAGAATTCACCTTATATATAAAGATAATTCTGAATTAAAGTGCTAAATTTATGTGTGTGATGTGAGAACAGTTTTGTATGCTCTAAGGCAGGGGTGTCCAACCTTCCACCTTCCCTGGGCCACATTAGAAGATGTAAATTTGGTTTGGGCCACACATAAATTTGGTGTGGGCCGCACATAAATTTAGTTTGGGCCACATGGGGAGGCAGCCCTAGCCGTCCTCCGCAAACCTGCTACAAGCGCGCTTACCGGCAGCTGCGATCTCAGACAGCAGAGGCTGCCAGCTTCGACTCTGGTGCCTTTATGGGGCCGGGAGGGGGTCCACCTATTGACGGGGATGGCACAATGCAGTCACACAGCCTCCCTCCCCCCTCCCCTCCCACTCCTTCCTTCCTTCCCTCTCTCCCACTCGACTGTTGTGACATGCCCCGGCTACAAGCGCCGGCAGTGTAACTTGAAACTTGGGAATTTCTTTAAAAATAAAAAATTGCACTGGGGCGCATTACAAACTGACCTGGGACGCATGCGGCCCTTGGGCCGTGGGTTGGACAAGCCTGCTCTAAGGTTTAAAGTTTGAGTAGGAACCTCATTGTGATAGCCGGTAACTCTTGTTTATACACTGATTGCAAATAATGAAGACATCAAAGTTTACTTAAATTTCTATTGATTTTACTTGATGCTGAACTTCTTCTAAATGCATCTCAGTACTTGGAAGTGAGATACTAAGTAATGCAATTAAGGAATAGTGTTCCCTAAAGTTACAATTAACAATGACCTTTCCTTTGTTTGAAAGTCACAGAAGCTGCCAAGAGCAGAAGCAAAGTATTGAAATGTAGCAGCCGATCCAATGCATTTAGATTTTTTTTTACAAAGGTCATTAAAATTCTTCAGAGATGTTTTAATTTATGCTATGTTCCACAATGGCCATTTTATTAAAGTCTTACGTTTGGAATGGTGTCAGCATGACTTGGGTCCATATGGTGCAGCTGTTCTAACTCTTGATTCCTTGATGCTTGGTGTACATTTAATGGAGATATGAGAAAGACATTGGATCCCATCCAAACTGGTAACAGGCAGAACTCTGATGGTAGCCTTTAGACTTCTTCCATAACTGTGTTGTGCAAATAACCAGGGAAAGTATACTTGGCTAGTCATTTGACAACTCTAGCAATGAATATTTTTTGAAAAAGAGGATAGTACTGCATTGATGGAGATGATTACAATATTGAATTGGTAAGCCTGTGTCCTTTATTATAGACTCTTTAGATAAAAACGTAGTCATGACATCATATTGCTGACGACACAAGACCCAAGTGTCCTGAGTCAGATATTGAATCAGAGGAGCTAACCATCTTATCTCTCCGAGGAAATTCCGTGTTGAATGGTTTATATTTATCCTCAAATTAATTGCAGCCCCGCAAGGTCTATGAGAAGGAGCGTAACTGCTCCATTCTCATATAAATATCACATCCCTTATTTGTAACCTTAGAGCATACAAATAAGGGATATGACATTTCCTTACTGGAACACTTGTCACCATGCCCAGTTCAGCAGAATTGATATAAAAACATATAGCAGAATCATAATGGTTTTAGTGCAAGGCTTACCACAGCTGCTGGATAGGCATCTGGCTGCAGAGCCAGAGGTTGGGAGTTTGATTCCTCACTGTGCCTCCATGGCAGGGGCTGGACTTGCTGATCCATAGGGGTCCCTTCCATCTCTGAAATTCTAAGACAATGATGATGAAAAAGAAGCTAATTGAGGTTATTTGATCTTGGCTGTACAACTGAATGCACAGCCAGGCAAGTGTCCAAAAAGCACCTCAGTTGCTAATGAATTAGCCATAGTTAGCTGCAGCAAGTTATGTAAACTTTACATGAACACCAGTAGGGTTCTGGATGTTACTCAACATCTCTGCCTTTATTTACTGAGTTTTTAAAAAATATGTATACTGACTTGTATTACCTGATACTTGTGGTATGGGAATGATGACAAATTCAAGGTATTGATATTTAAATAACTACTGTATGTATGCCACTAATACAAAGTCTTTTAATTTCTTTCAGAAGTAAGAGTCAAAAGGAGATTTTAATATCCTAAATTACTGCCCAGCTTCAAACTGGCAACCCCTCCCCCCACCAAAGTTTTATGTTCAGAAAACTAGAAGCTTAGGCATATTGGTCATAATGAAGTACTAATACTACAAAATAATTTATTTTCTTTGTTGACCAGCTTTTTTTAAAAAAGAGCCTCGCTATCCCCTTGATAGATGTGACTGGGCTGGAAAACATCAGGAACTGACACCCTGAGAATGAAATGAAATGCATATGAATACAAAGAAAATACCTCACACAAACATAGTGCCAGATGGGACAGCCTTTGGGGAATGTTTTAGTTACAACAGTATGGTTCCCAAATGGCTGTACTGTAAACTGGTACTTTGTATGACTTTTTGTAAAGTTGATCCTCACACATTTGACACTCATCTCTTGAGGCAAGCACATTGCTTGCCAACATTTGAACTCAGATTCTGAGTCCCTGTTTTCTTTTAATTCTTTCTATTTGCTCCCCTGTCTTCCCATTTACGTTTATTTTGACAGTTGTACAGGCCTTAAGACTGCAGTAAAAGAATCATAATTAAATTATGGGGAAGAAGTAGAGGCCTCTATTAGTTTTGTGGTATCCAGGGGGATGGTTATCTTTGTTTTTTCAACACACTCTGTTTTTCTCTCCTGCTAATTTAGTTACGTTAATCTTTTCTATTGTAATAGACAATGGAAACTCATAATAAACAATTGATTGGAAAAGAAGCTTAGATGCTGGAAGAAAGAGGTGAGATGGTATAGTTCCTTTTCTTATACCATAGTCTATTATTAAAGGCTATATGGTAGAAGAATAGGCAGTAATGTACTACAGCAGGGGAAAGATGCAGTTGCCATGCAGATGTTGGTAGAGTCCAACATCCATTAAGCCACAGACAGTCTGGCCAATGGTCATAAGTGAGGGGAAAGCAGCTTGTTATTGTATAACATTTAATTATTTCTCTTTTAAACAATAATTAAAGTATAACTTCCTTAGAATATGATACTGACTTGATGTGATATCAACCCCGTTTTTGCAACGTAGATGTGAATTTTTAATTACTAAAAATGTACTAATGTAGAAATCTAGAAAAAGTTACTTTTTAAAAAAAATCCTGTCATGGTCCTGAGGCCCAGGGTCTTTCCGATAGCCATTCTCTTCAGACAGGCTTTTTCCTTAGTGACTGGCAGCCTGAGACGTTTTTTAAAATGGATTGTTGTGCTCTGATCCTTTCAAAAGTGGTTTTAGAACTGATTTTATTTATCATTTTCAATATAATACTTGTCTGAGCCTTTTAAAATATTTGTATACTTACTGTTTTTAGCTTTTAAAGATTGTCTTTTTAATTATGTAAGCCATCTTTGGTCCTTTTAAGGAGCAAGGCGGGGTAATATATTTTAAACGAACAAACATACAGGACATTGCCCAGAGGAAGCAGGAGTGGGCAAATGTTATGAGCTCTGGGTGGGATCCTTCCAAGCCCAACATACCTTCAGCCTGCAAGGCATCATGTGATCCAGGAGTTGCCACTTAAAACTACCATAGACTGTCCCCATTTCCAGACATTGCCTTGAAAGGATTTAAAACATGTATTTAAAAAGAAAAATAAAAGTAAGAAAAGAACAATACAAAAAAAAGGAAAACAGCTTCAGATTCAAAACAACAATGAGTGTCAGGATTGCAAGATACAAAAATGAAACACCAGGAAAGAATAAGCACTTCCTGAGAGACTAATAAAAGGCATCATCCATTCTTACATTTGTGTGATTTTAAGGATCTCGTGGCCTTTTCCTGATTCATTAGTGTAAGATATCACTAATGGCTGAAAGCATGGACTCTCGATACCAGCCACACGGACTCTTGAGATCAGCCAAAGATGACTACAAACAGAAGAAACATCTACTTATGCTGCTCAGGTAAAAATATTACTTTGACTTTTATTTGGCCTTGATTGTCTTTTCCTGTCTGGTGAATAAAACCAAATTATAGCACCAACTTTGTTCTGGAGGCTGCTATGGCTCTGAGCTGCTTTTTCCCCAGCTCCACAGCCAAAAAGAAATGTCAGAAACAGGCAATGTGGATGTGTAGGAGGGGCAATCACTGAATAATTTGAAAACTTTTTGATATTAAGAGCAGAGTGTAAAATTTAAACCATGCAACAAAGGATGGGGGGATGGAGCATGAGAACAATCCCTCCACTGCCCCCAATGATGTTTGCAACCTGAAATCACCTCTCCAAACAGACTGGGCAGAGACATCTGCCATCAATTTTTGGACTCAACTCTACAATTTTTCTGCAGTGTCCATGAAGTAGCCGTGCTTAGCCTGATGAAGTGGAATCTTCTCCGCACAACCTTGCAATTTCTTTGATTTTTTTCAGTGTTCCAATAAAAGGTATAGCCCACTCTTACATTTCTATGAAGACCACATGGCCATTCCCTAATCTTTTAAATTACTGTTATAGTGAAGGGACTGTGGCCTTTCACTATAATTCAGCCATGTAAGCCAGGAATATCACACACTGGCTTACATGGCTGATGCATGCTCTGTTATGACTGCTAAGGTAACAGTGAGGCAAAAAGAAAAAGAGCATTTTGGACCTCAGGCTGGTAATTTGTAGCATTCATTTTTTTAGTAAACTAAATTTTATTTTAATTTGCTTTCAAGAAATGGGAGAGTGGAAAGGTACTTTTAAAAACTGTTACTGTAATGGTGCCTAACTGCTTTTTGGGACTACAGAACTAGATGAACCTTAATTGCAACTAATTCAAAAACCACATAATGTGCCAAGCTGTGCTCAGGATTCAGAGATGATGGAATTGTACCTGGCAGGGTTGGAAAGACAACATGCCCTCTTCCTTTGAACTGCGGAGACAAATCACAGGGGTCCCAAATGCATTAAGAAGACATTTATGTTTCATTCAGTGTGTGTCTGAGTCACCATATGCCACCTCAAGAATTAGGGCTTGTTGTCTTTTTATTGTTTGTCTAAGCTTTTCCTGGATCAACTTATCTTCAAAGTCCCCTATGATGGTGCATTTCAGTAGTTGTGTATCATTTCAAATCCAGATTATTTATGTTGTGATAGACTGCATCCATTTTCCTTCCTTTAGCAAAAGGATAAGCATGTTTTATGACCTTGAGAAACATATACAGAAAGACAGTGCTTCATCCAGAATGTTATACAGTTGAATGAGGCATTACGTATGGTCAGTTCTTTGGCATGTCTGATAGATGGCAGGTAAGATGAACCTTAATTGTCACTCACTGCTTAAACAGTCTGCTACTATTGACATCTTGTACCCTTATGTGATGCAAAGTCATTATGATTCTCTTTCACCCAGCCCAGTTATTACTACTTCTTAAAGCTCAATAGTCCTTTGCTGGCGTACTTCCCCCCTTCTTCTTTCTATGGCTGATTGCTAGATAAAAGCCCCTTTTCAAGCACAAAGCAAGCACGATTCTCATAAAACAGGTTATTAGACTGATGCTTTGAAACTGCATTGACTTTAAAAGTACAATGCCTTGGTATATTCTATTTTTATTCTAAAGTTCAACTTGCCTACATCTTATTTCATGGATTCTTTTATGTACTTGAAATTGGTTCATCACTTTACAGCTATGATGTGAGAATTTTAACATGACATTTCTCAGCCTTTACCTGCAACACTATCTATTGTCTTAAGTAAAAAGTTTTCAAAGCAGGCAAGCCAATGTCTGATTGTTGTACTATTTACCCAAATATCTGGTCTTCCACGTGTGATCATTTCTAATAATCATAATACATGAACAATGATTTTCACAGTGTTTGAAGAACGAGACTTGATCTCTTAATTGAGATGGTTAAGTACATTACTTTCGAAACAATTGACTTAATATTGAGATCATTTTCCTCCATCTCTTGTCTATGTTGTATTACAAAGTGTGACAATGATTATGAGATCTAGTGCCTTGCTTTGCATAAAATCTGTTGAACTGGATTCCACTAACTTTCTCTACCAGATATATTTAGGCAATTGTAGAACAAGAAGCAAAACACTTTACTGTATTTACAAGACTTGAGTACAGTAATAAGCTGGTTGACTGCCAGGATCCAGTTGTTGTCACCTTTATATTTTCTTTAACCTTCCCCTGAACACTGTATTAATTGGCTCTCAGCACATTACTTATCACACCACACTCTTTCCTTTTCAAAACTGAACATCTTCTTCCAAATTTTGCATTCTTTCTCTACTTTCTCACCCAACTCCTTTAACTGTTGCCATCTATGCAAACAGGAGCCCACATTTTTCAGTGAAGAGAGTGGGAAATCATGCAAACAGGCGTCATAGCATACATAGCACTAGAACTCATCTGGTATCATACAAACCTATTTTTGGCATATACATTTGAAACCCAAGCTTAAAAGGAATGAATGTGGCCTCCAGAAGGCAGAAACTGAGTTTTGTGATTTCTGCTGGCAAAAAGAGAGTGGCAATAGGAGAAAAACCCTCTTCATTGCGTAGGCCAATACTTAACCACATATTTGGAAGATCACATACACTTGGAAATCCAGTCTGATTTTCTATCATCATGACTAGAATATGGGGCATACCCTTCCAAGCAATTGTCTGAGCAGCCTTGCTGTTCATGCCTTGTGATGGCGTTCATGCTGCCTATTCTTTGTCTTATAGCACAGGGGTTCCCAAGCTTGAGTCACCAGATATTCTTGGACTACAACTCCCAGAAATCCTGGCCAACACAGATAGTACTGAAGGCTTATGGGAGTTTTAGTCCAAGAATATCTGGGGATCTAAGGTGGGGAACCAATGGTACAGAAAGTACATCTGGATCTACAGAGGATCAGCTGAGGAGAGTAAATGATTTGCACCAAATTGGCGAGAACCTCTCACTCCCAATACTTGACTAATAGCACACTCCTTTCTACAGAATTAGGCTGCCAAAAAGAAGACAGCTGAGTACTCAGAAGTGGATTTTGTGTGGAAAGGCTAATGAGCTCTATTTGTTTGTTGCAATCAAAACAAACCATTAAGTCTCCTGAATTCGAAATATGCGTCCTTTGATCCAGACATCGATTGTTGGATCTCAGGGTTTCAGCAAACAGAAATAGATCCTAAAAACAACAAATGAAGCAGAGGCAGTGAAGAAAAGTGCTTGCTGTATCATCATCATCATCATCATCATCATCATCATCATCATCATCATCATCATCATCATCATCATCATCATCTGTATTCATGAGAGGCATTGCAAATAAATTCTCTAGTCATGATATGATAATTTAAAAAGAAACAAAATAACCATTAAAATAATTCTGGGGAAAAAATGAGATGTTCTAAGGCTGCTCAACAGTGGAACCAGGTGGAGGACTCTCATTCATTGCAGATTGGTTGAATGGTCAGCTGTCAGGATGCTTTAGTTGAAAATCGCATGCAGTATTACAAGTTGGACTGGATGACCTTGCATTCCCTTCCAGCTCTACAATTCCACCATTCTACAGGAAATATGAAGTAGAGGTGGTGGCAGCTGCAGCCTCTGCCTGACCCCACTGGTGTTCATATCTGCTGCCATTTTGCTGCCAAAATGCTTGATCACTGTAGGGCCACCACTCTTCACTAGACCCTTGCCCACTCTGGCTGCTTAAAGTGGCCAGACCTGTAAGAATAGAATGGGCCACTTCCTTTATCAATGGGTCTCTCCTTGAGGGGAGGGTGCCCCTTGCTTTCAAGGAGGCACTCATTAGACTGATCCAGAAAAAGCCCAACTTGGCAGTGGATGACATAAACAACTATAGACCCGTTGCCAGCATACCTTTTATGAGCAAGCTGGTAGGGAGAGTGGAGCCTGATCAGATTCAGGCAGTTCTGGAGGAGACCAATGCCATTGATACATTCCAGTCTGGTTTCAGGCTATGTCATGGCATGGAGATGGCATTGGTTGTCTTGCAAGATGATCTTTTGAGGGAGACTGATAAGGGCAAAACATCCTCCTTGGTCCTCCTCGACCTATCAGTGGCCTCTGATACCATTGACCACGGTATCCTCCTGGGGAGGCTCTCTGGGATGGGCATCGGAGGTCAGGCCTTGGCCTGGTTCTGGTCCTTCCTGGAGGACCATCCTCAGAGAGTGCAGCGTAGGAAGATGTTGTCCACTCTGTGGACTCTCAACTGTGGAGTCCTGGAGGGTTCAATAATCTCCCCAATGCTATTTAATATTTATATGAGGCCACTGGGGGAGGTCATCAAGAGTTTTGGAGCTTCATGTCATCAATATGCAGATGACACACAGCTGTATCACTCCTTCCACCCTTCTGCAGCAGATGCGGTCCCAACCCTTGAACATGCCTGGATGCTGTACTGAGGTGGATTAAAGATAATAGACTGAGGCTGAACCTGCACAAGACGGAAATCCTGTAATACTCTCTTTGTGGGGCTGCCTTAGTGCTGTCACAGAGACTTCTACAGGTCCAGAACTCGGCCACCAGATTACTAAGTGGGGCGAAAAGACATCAACATATCTCCTCCACCCTGGCCGCCCTGCACTGGCTACCTGTTCGTTTCCGTGCCAGCTTCAAGGTAACAGTGTTAACATACAAAGCCCTAAAGGGTTTGGGACCTTGTTATCTGCCAGAACGCAGTTGTAAAGAGAAATGTAGCCTCAATGACTAAATAATGGGAAACCCATTAGCAATTTTGAAAAAAAAAATACAAATCAGTAAGGCCTAAACTGCAATCTTACATACACTGATCTAGAATAAAGCCTAACAGGGCTTTTGAGGGGACACGTATAAGACTGTGCTGTTAATGTTTGCATTTATGACAAGATCAGCTGTGAAACCAGGAATTACAGAGAAAGTGGGCTGGCAATTTTTGATTAACAATTTTTGATTGCCATCAATGTTTCCTATGTTCCCTTTCCCCTCTAAATGTAGTTACAATCTGCAGAGTAGTTAAGAAAATGGAGTTAGGAAGGGAAAAGAATTACTTTTATTCCAGCAACAATGTATTTTGTGAACAATCTTTTGTGTAACATAAATTATGTTGGGGTAGTTTGAATGGGTGATTAAGATTCATTAGCTCTGCAGAAGACCTGCTCCAGATGGCAATGAAAACAACGATTCTTGATATGGATTAATGGATTTTTGGGCTCCCCTTGGGGGGCATAGCCAAGTGGACTGATGATGTCTGCATTTCAGAATTTATTGCCATACCCCTGGATGGCGTCAAGAACTTGAGAAAAGTATTTTTGATCAGCAAGGGAATAAACATTCTGTAACATGCAAATACAGTAAGGGGGAAATATTAAGGAATATATCTGTTTTCTTTCCCTATTTTGCATATTTGAAGAAAAATCAATATGCACTTCAATATTAAACTTTGCTTTTATATGTATCTATTATAACATGCGAAAAGTTTCAAAAGCAAAGTAGAAGTCAAAATCTAAACGAGATGGAGTGTTTTGTTTTCAGTGTTGCTTTCCAGGGGGAAGAGCAAAGAATGGAAAATACATAAAAGAATAAACAACTTCTTAATAGAAGAAAGGTGTTTTATTTATGGTTGAAATGGGAGCCTTTTGCAGGCTGAAAACAGGACATGAAATAGACATCTAATATGTTAAGCTGTATGTATTTCAAAATGAAAAGGTCAATGTATTATATTCCGTTGCTGAAAACTGGAATAGCACATTCTAAGTGTAGTCAGAAAGTAGTTTTCTATACTTTCAGTTTTTAAAAATGCAGTGTGATCCTGACATTCTATGTGTTGCCCTTTAAACAGGAAACGTCTTCCTCTCCTCTAAAATTCTTTTCATTTTCTTTTCAGCAACTGCTTCAAATACATTTTCCATTTAAATTATTTGTGGTGGGCGAGACATGTTTATTATAATTGTTGGTGCAAGGTGATAGTTCTGTGCAAAGACTGCTTGCCCGGGCCTTGAGAATTATATGTATCATTACAAAGCCTTTATTAATCTAATTTTAATTTCTGCCCCCATACAACATAGGTTAAAAAAAGATGACTTAAATGCAGTCAAAGCCTATTTTCTCTACGTGATTATTCTGAGACATTTTCCTCTTGATAACTCCGGTTGCAAAGCTAATTAAATCTTAGTCAATATAGTGCAATAAATAAGATGGTATTTTCTCCTCAGGAATAGGTTGAAACTGCTGATGACAGATGGCAGAACATGGGGAATGGAAGAAACCATACTTTGACAGAAGCACAAACATCTCTGCTTCTTCAAATGGGCCCCCCTCCATATGTTTGGGACTTCAGTGCCTGTTATCCCTGTCTACAGGCAGCGGTTGATGGGAGTTGTGGTCTAAAACCACCATATTAAGAGAGACTATCTTGTTTTCTAAGTTGCTAAAATAATGAAGGGATAAGACAAAGGTGGCTGGTACTGAGCTTTGTGGGAAAACCAAACTGAAACATAACAAATCATAACATAACATCCTAAACCCTGTGATGAACATGTGAACTGTTGTGACTGACTCTCAACAAGAAGATTACACCAGCTTTATACTAAAAGCTCACTGCACTTGTCTTTACACTGACTAGAATTTGCAGATTGAGGCTGGGGTGGTTTCAGGTGATTTTGACAGGTGCAGTAATAAGGGGAGGTTTTTTTCCCTCCTGCAACATGATGTTGGATTTAGGCCTAAGCATAAAGAAATATAAGCATAATATTTTCTGTACGCTCTCCGTAAAGTGTATGATTGAATGGTACAGTGGACCCTCTACTTACGGAATTAATCCGTATTGGAACGGTGTCTGCAGGTCGAAAAGTCTGCAGGTTGAGTCTCCATTGACCTACAATACATTGAAAACCGATTGATCCTGTAACCAGCCGTTTTTGTTCCATTTTTGTTCCATTTTGGTTTTTTTCTGGTCTGTAGGTCAATTCTCCGGCTGCAAGTCGAACCTAAATTTTGCAGCCAGAGAAGTCTGTAACTCGAAAAGTCTGTAGGTCGAGCTGTCTGTAAGTCGAGGGTCCACTGTATGTTCCACCTTAGACTTAGACTTAACCGAACTCAGACTTAAACAATACAAATCAGTATGGCTTTTCAAGGGTCCCTTGGTTCGATGTGGGCTAGATACCAATTTGGCACAAATAAATCCAGATCCTTTCTGATTGATGGTACTTCAGATCCCCAATTAGAATTTCAGTTTAGAAGTCTGCATTGCCACCCTGCTTAATCTGCATTGGAAAATGAACAGAGTTATAACTTTTTTCTTTTTTTTCCCATGATGTGCATGAAATGTGAAGACATGATAGATCCTAAAGAGGGGAATAAACTTACCAAATTGTAGACAGGTAGCTTTAGGAGTTTGTGTACTAAGGATTTTAAAATTTTGAAAAAAAAATTGTAGCTGTGCTCTCGAAGGCTTTCATAGCCAGATCCGATGGTTGTTGTGGGTTTTTCGGGCTGTTTGGCTATGTTCTGAAGGTTTTTCTTTCTGATGTTTCACCAGTCTCTGTGGCCGGCATCTTCAGAGGACTGGAGCTAGAACTCTGTCTGTGTTCTGGTGTAGTGTGTGGGATTGTTGAGTATTTGTAGCTGTGGGATCAGGTTTTTGTTCTTTTCAGGAGATTGGGTGTTTCCTGTGATCAGTGTGTTTTTTAATTGTAGCTCTTAAGAATATGTACACTTAGTTGAGTGCTCTGTCTAGTCCAATCAGGTTGCTTTTGTCCTCCCATTGCCCACCCCCTCCCCATATTGGGGCACCTTTCTAGAGTTCTTAGAAATCTCCAAGCTTCATATTTGAAGAACTATTTTGAAGAACCAGTCCAGAAAGCAAGAGCTACAAGGATGGGTTAAAATACTGCACTGAAAGACTGAGTGGGTACTGGGCAGTCAGGAAACTGTGTTTGGCCAAGCAGAGAGTAGAAGCTAAACCAAATAGCGAAGCTCCTGGGACCTCAGAAGACCAGCCATGTCACATGCGTGGCATTTTCAACCCTGCTCCCTCCTTTTTTGGCCTCAAAATGACCAATCCCACTTCAAAAGCCTCCAGAGGATACAGTTGTCAATTTCAGGTAACTTCCAGGAACTGCAGTCTTTTTTTTTTTTTTTTTTGGGTTGGGGCAGGCAACAGTTCACCATTGGAAGTGACCTTCTTGTTTCATCATTAAAGCAATCCATTATCCCTCTTTAAAATCATTCTTAATTAACAATAATTACATGTCATCAAGTTGACTCCAAGTGGTTCCCAGTCTTTTCTTCCTATGCATAGCACTGTCAGAAGTGGTTTGCCATTCCCTACAGGTTGAATAGGGCTCCCAGTGTGGTGTAGGGGACAGAGTGATGGACTAGGACTCTGTAGAAGAGGCCATAGAAACTAACTGGGGGAATGGAACTGGTAAAACTACTCTTTAAATAACTCACTTACCTTGAAAACCATGTTAGTGTTGCTATAAATTGTTTGCAACAGCAGCAGCAGCAGTGACAACAACAACAGGGGTTGAGCATAGTTCCCAATCGCTTATTGTGTCTCCTGGACGCTTCTGGGGGTTAAGGTTGACCGTTTTAAAGCCAAATGATTGTTCTTTTTTCTTTTGATGGAGAACATCTATCTATCTATCTATCTATCTATCTATCTATCTATCTATCTATCTATCTATCTATCTATCTATCTATCTATCTATCTATCTATCTATCTATCTATCAATCAATCAATCAATCAATCAATCAATCAATCAATCAATCATCTGGTTTAGGTTTCAGTTTATTCACCCTCATCCAGTCCAACCTGAAGCAGGTTCCTCAGATTTAGAAGGAAAGAAGAGATAGAGTTGGATGCAATCAGTATAGTGGTGACATTGAAACCCCCAAACTCTGGATGACCTCTCCCAGCAGTTTCATGTAGATATTAAACAGCATAGGGGACAGAACAGAACCCTGAGCCACTCCTGACACAGTTACCTTGCCATGGATGTCGACGTCCCAAGAAATTTGGTTGGTTTGGGAAAGTTCAGTTTCTCCAGTTTGGAACTGCCCTGAATTGATAAACCAGAAATTTTGATGAACTTCCTGGTTTGTTTTTATATTTGTGTCCATCTCAACTTATTAAAAATGATTCGTTTCTGCTTGCTTTACTCAAACTATAGTGACTGACAGTTGAATTTGAAGCCTGCCTACTTTTGCCTCCCAGTTATCCTTGACGTATTCAGGAGGCGTAGTGGTTAAACGTTCCTGATAATGCTTGTCCCAAGAGTGACAGATGACAAGAGCTGCCATTGCCTTAAGGCTGCTTGAAGTTATAAAAAGTCCTTTTTAGCAAATTCTCCTTTTATTCTAGAGAGTACAATTTGCATAGTCAATCCATCAATAAGTCAAAAGTCCCCGTCTTGACACATGAAATTACACAGAAGTCCAATTACTGCAATTTTGTCGTGGGCAATGATATGGATTCTATAATGGTTGGTGTCATCCATAGTACAGTAAGAGAATATAAAAAGAATATTTATACTGCATTCATCCAGCAAAATGGCACGGTGCTTTAAAAATGATTGATGTGCATTTGCCTGTGCAATCCAGATGCCACACAATATAGTAACAAATGTTGAATTGATTATACATGTACTGTGTCTATGAAATAAGTCACATGTGCTGCCAGAGTGCTTCCGTTTTGTCATTAACCCTTAATTTTTAAAATCTTTATTGTACCTGTTAAGCTGGCAATGCATAACTGTTAATGGTACTGAAGATAGATAAACAAACGAGGTTCAATTTGAAATGGAAGAGAACATGCCTAATACCAGAGTCTAATTCCTGGATATGTTAAACTAATCATATGATCGCCCTACTGCAGTTTTCACCCTAACCTTTTACATGTGTTGGATTGCAAATTCCAGCATCCCTACCATGAAACTGTTGGATAGCTCAGTGGTTTAGGAGACTGAGAGTTCAATTCCCCACTGTGCCTCCTTGATGGTGGCTGGTCTCCATGATCCATAGGGTCCATTCGAGCTCTGCAGTTCTAAGATTATTATTATATAGAAATACATTTTATTATCACACATCCCATTGCTGCTTTGGCAGTTCATGCCAGTTCATCCTTTGGACAGACAGGCATTTAGTGCTTCTCAGCTCTGCTTCCTCCAGTGGACACCCAATCAGAGGCAGTGTCTGGAGGAGATGCGGCAGGGAAGCCAGGTTTTTGTCTCTGAGTGAGTGCCCATCAGAGGAATTGGGGCTGGGAAGTGCTGAACATCTATTCGTCCAAACGACAAAGCGACATGAGCTGCTGAAGAAACCGTTTGTGCCAATGTCTAATACCAATCCATGCTTCATCATTTTTAACTGACGATGCTAATGATTCTTTCCATGGTTAAAACCATTCCACCTCTTCCTGGATCCCCCTTCATTTTCATTTCAGTTTATTTGTATCTAATCCTTAGAACACTGTAATGCACAAAATCCTTAGACAGCTGTATAACTATATAAGGTAATACCACTCGAATAATGCAGAAACCTTAGTTTGTTCAGTTAGGGACAACCTTTTAAGATTCTGAATTGCATTTATAGGGCAGAACATTTTTTAAAAACTTAATATGTGAGAAATATTCAACCCACACAATTATAGATCAATATTTGCTATGTATAATAAAATAAATTTAAAGTCTCATTGGCATCTCTTTCCCCACATCTCCCTTTCATCTGACATGGATGTTTTACTGTTTGTACATTGTACGTTGTTGAAGGAATGATAAGTTTCAATCTGTACTAATTCAGAAGTAAGTAAGGCCTACTAATCAAATGTCCACAAGACCCCTTCCCAAATCCTTCCTTGGCACTTTCATCATCTTGTTTTCAGTGGCATTTTATTTTTATAATAGCCAACCTAGTGTTTTCATCTTATTAAAGTGCATTTGCTTCCAGATCTCTTTGGTTGGTGAATATTTGAAAGGAAAGACCCTGTATCAGCTTTTAAGCCACTATGTATCATTGTTGTGCTTACACACCTGGACTACCTGTGCCACAAAAACAACAACCATCCCCAAACAGCACCACCACGTCAAGCTTGGGGATGCTGCTTGAACCTGTGAACAAGCATCCCTTCTTTTGGATTATCCCTATCACCAACCAAGGCAAACAGCCAGTGTTCCTCTTTGCACTGCTGCTATAATCCTGTCAGAGCCAGGTGGTTACTTCACATTAACCTTTTAACAGTAAGAATGTCTGTGGTGAAACAGCTTTGTTTGCTTTCATGACACCTGCATAAGCCGTGTGTAATGGTACTGATCAGTGGTATTTGTGGGTTTTATATCTGTTAGTGTGTGAACATGCGGAAAAGTTTTTGCAGAGCAACTTCAAGGTCCTTGTGGCAAAATGACTCACATAGACACAATCAGCTCCTTCCACCATCAGATATGTATTTACAGGATATTTACAAGTACAGTGGTGCCTCACATAGCGATGATAACTGGTGCAGCAAAAATTGCTGCAAATCGATTTCATCACTATGCAATATTAAAAAGCCCATAAGAATGTATTGAAACCCCTTCAATGCGTTTGTATGGGCTTCAGACTCACCTTTAAGCGAAAATCCTCCATACAGCGGCCATTTTCGCTGCCCGGTAAGCGAGGAATCCGTCTCAGAAAACAGCGGGCGGCCATTTTTTTAACCTGGTGGCCATTTTGGAACCACTGATCAGCTGTTAAAAAATCATCGCTTTGCGATGATCTGTAAGCAAAACAGGGTACCGATCATCGCAAAGCGATTTTTCCCCATAGGGAACATTGCAAAGCGATCGCAAAAGCGATCACAAAAAGTTAATCGCTATGCAATTTCGTCATTAAACGGGGTGCCCATTAACCGAGGCACCACTGTATACAGAACGATAGCATGACACCATGAATTCATCGGAAGAGCAGGAATACATCTTCTCTGCACAGTCCACATATATATACTTATGCATCTGGCTGTGTCCAATCAGCTCAGATGTTGTATCATCTTTGAGCCAGCCCTCCTGAGTCACTGGGACTCAGCATTTTGACACACCTGAACATCATGGCTGCTCATTAGGACATTTGTTCTGCTCAGGCCTGTAAATTTTATACTCTGACAATATCTTATGATTGATCTCTATAAAATAACCAGAAGGGCTTGTACATCAAAAAGAGTTTATTTAAAAACACAAAGGATAAAAATGTTCAGTGAACAGGGAATAATAAAATATAGGAACAAGGTTTTGAGTTGTAATTCTATACACCATACAACTTTATGCCTTTACTTTTCCTTTTTTTTATCCTGAAATATAATTGTGTCTCTTGCTTTACTTTTATTTTTGTACTTTAAACATTTTTTTCTTTTCTGTGTACTTTAATGCCAGTACTTACTCCTTCATGAACTTTCACTCATTATAAACAAACAGAACATATCTCATCAGGAACCACACATATCCATCAGCTCATCGTTCCATTCAGATATATTATTTTACACTTTTCAACTGCTGTAACAGTCACTCCTTGCACACATCACACATGCAGCTATTATTCATAGGTATCCTTCAGTCTCGACAGACCACGGTAATGTGCTCTGTATGGAGGAGTCGGAGTGTCCTCTCGAGAGCATGAAGCCTGGGTAAAATAATATGGAGGATAGGCTGTTACCCAAGCAGCAAATCCCCCCTCTCCACATCACTGAAATAGTCCAATGGAAAGTCAAGAGCCAATACAACTGGTTCCAGCAATGTTGCAGGAGTTGCCAGAATGACACAAACTGCCTCCGGGACTCCAGCTCTGGATTTTGCCTCGAGGTTAACTCCTGAAGCCTTTTTCATCAGTGGACTTCCACAAGGCAGTGGAAGTCTGGGATCATAGTTTTCCTTCTCCTAGGTGGGCTGTCTTCCCAGGCTGATGAGTCCTACCTACCCGGGCTGCTCCCTCACCACATGGGTGATGGTGGCGCCTCCTCCTTCTCCTCACGGCATGGTCTGGGATAATAGTTTTCCTTCTCCTAGATGGGCTGCCTTCCCAGGCTGATGATTCCCACCTACCTGGCTCCCTATCAATAGCTTAATTGAAAATAAGGAATTATGAATTTCAGGAGCATCTTTAAAGAAAATGGGTAGCTGACTATTAGTACAAGGGGGCCTTGGAGCTTTTTAGAATAAAGTTATTTTTAAGCTCCTGCCCACTCCTCTAGGATCCTCACTGAAGGCCTCCTGAGTTCCTGCTTGACACTCTATCCACTATGACACCAAAGCTGTAAACAGGTCATATAACCCACCTTCAATGCGCAACTTGACCTAACAGGAAGATCCATCCTTACCAGTTGAAGGCTCAGCCTGACTGTTAACTGCCTCTCAATTTGCAGAGATACAGACCAGACTGTGACCTCATTCTGACATCGGAGGATTCTGACCTATGGCTAGGCTGGTTAGGAGAATTGTGGGAGCTGCAGTCAAAGAAAGCAATTTTATCAAGCTCTGCTTGGCATGTGATGAGCTTGCCCAAGGCGACACAGGCCAGCTCTTCCTCCTTGAAGGCACAGTGGGAAATCCAACTCCCCACCTCTTGCTCCACAACCAACCTTCGTAACAATACCTGCTGCTGGAAGCATGACCTGAAAGCCTACTTCCAGCAGAAAAGCAAAGACACAGATCCCAAACCCTGGGGATCACTCGTTACCTGAAGTATGACATCCTCAGTCACAGGACATATTTTCCCTATCAATAGCTTAATTGACACTCAGGTATTAATAATTTCAGGAGCATCTTTAAAGTAAATGAGTAGTTGACTAGACACCATGCATGCAAAGACAAACTTGCAAACAAAGCAAATACACAAAACAGAATTGACACAGTAATGTAAAATTACAAACCATCTATTCATGTTGTAAAAATGAGAAATGAATATGCAACATTGGGATATTCTGAACCATCACCCCTCGTCTCATTATAAGGTGGCTAAGTGCCTTAAGCAATAATAGGCCACCCACCCCCACACACAATGTCATGATACAGGATTCAAGAAATGTGAAATAATGAGAAAAAAAATACCACCATGGCATTCTATTACAATTAATCATATTCCGCTTTCAAATGTTGTTATTTGCAGTGTATTATGTGGGTTTCTTGTTATAGTATCTATGACATATATGGGCCAGGATACAAGAGCTCAATCTAGAAACAGATGGATTTTTAAATGATTACTGGATGCTTGTAATTTCTTATAACTATTGCTGAGTGCTTGAGTGTGTTACTCTGTACATTACATTAAGCTACCAAGCTATTATTCTAAAAGAGAAATGGAGAACAATCTCTTCTGAACTAGTGAATGAGATTCTAGAAGATAAATAGATTTGCCAACATGATTGCTTTCTTCAAGTTTATGATGCAGACATATTTTGATTAACTGCTTGCCCAGCTAAACAGAAATCCTATAATACCTGGGACTGGTGTAGAAACTGGTATATGGAGATGGGCACAAACCTTGGTTTGGAGGTTCCTGCAGGTTTGTCAGCAGTGCCGAACATTCCCTCCTCCCCTTCGCTGGCTACCCCACTCACCAGCTGGCACATGTTGCTCTTTCCCTCCTCTTTGCATGATCATCCAGTCGCAGCAGGAGTGCATGCTTCTCTCCTTTGCCTCTTCTGGCAGCCACCCACTCAAAGGCAGTACTATGGGAATCACTGCCCTGCCTCCCTTTCTGAGTGGCTGCTGACGGAGGAGGCAGAGTAGGGAAGCACATACACTCCTGCTGTGATTGGATGATCATGTGGAGAGGAGAGAAAAATCAGTGTGTGCTCTCTGGTGAGTGAGGAAACTGGCCAGGGGAGGAAGGGAACATGTGCCACCTGTGGTGCCACAATAATGAACTGGCATGAACCTGCAAACCAAGGGTCATGCCCATCTCTTCTGGTATACAAAGATATCTTTTCATTGTTCCTTTTCAGTATACAGTATTGGCCTAAATCTTCTTGTTACATTGTTCCAATAAAAGGGAAAAATTGTCACCTGCAGCACAGATTGCTACAGATTAAAGAGTTTCTGCTTTGATTCCTCATTGCTTAAATGTAATTTCATTGTGTGAGAGCCAGGTGGCTTCATGCATGACCCTGAACTGAAGTAGGGACTCTCCTATTAGCAACAATCTGCTGCTCTGGTTTATATTATTTCCTTTATGCTGGCATAAAAAGGAGATTTTGACCAATGGACATTAAAATAATCATAAGGTGTATAATAAGTATAATTAATAAATATAATTAATAAAAGTGTATAAAATGATGCATATTATAGATTAATATTATAGAGAAATAAGAGTTCACACCTGGATGATACTAGAATTTTGGTTCATCCAGTAAAACTGTTTAGTGGCATGTTCAGGACAGTCCTATTTCATGCAGCACATTAATTTTTAGATGAATTCCTGAGTATGCCATTCATTCATTTATTCGTTTTTATTGTACAGTGATGGACACTGGTTTAGATGGCTCTAAAATGTGTGAAGGTTAAGGTTACTACAGCTACTGAACATGAACACTGTGATATATTAAGGATTGGCCTTCCTTATTGTTACAGGTCTTTGCCTTCTGAATTATAATTAAGCTATCAAATAATTTGTCTGTGACTTATTTTTTTTTAATGAAGCATGCTTAGTGGTAGTTCTAATAATTATATCAATCAATTATTTTACTTTAACAACAGTTTATATACCAATCAATAAAAGCAACAATAACATGATTAGTCATGAGCATCATCTTCAACTTTTTTGTTGAAGGCTATACAAGAAAATGGCAGGAAAGGTGATCACAAATAATGAATTTAGACAGTCTTCGGAGACATGGACTTCTGAAAAAGCGGGTAACTCAGCTTTATTGGAGGGCTTTAAAATGGGTACTCAGAGCCAGCACAAACCAAACATTGGTCATAAAAATTCTGTGCTAAAGGAGGTGTCTGGTTTGCAAAGAGTGACTGGCTTAAATTATTTCTCTTATAGACTGGGAGGCAGAAATATGTTCCTAAATTCACCACTAAACTAATATTAGCTGTAAAAATTGTGATGGCCTGAAATATTAGTAAAGTTAATTATTATGACTGTAACAAAACATATTAAAGTTTGTTATCAGGGATTCACCTTTCAGCAAAGACCATTGAATTGCAGTGTGTATACTGATTGATTCTCCAGGTGTCAAAAGACTTTCCCCTAACAGTTCAGGTTTGGAATAAGTGCATTGTATTCATTCTAACCCAAGGCATTTCTATTCCATTCTTCAGCCGAAGGGACTTCCAAAATTACAGACACACAATCAGGAAAAGATAGTACTGTTTTTGAAGGATTTTAGTCTAAAAATAGATGTGACAGAGAGGGAGGAAGAGAATAGGGTTGAAGAGAAGAGAAAGGCAAGTCATGTCAGATGAGATACACTTTGCACCTTTGAAGAAATCATGTTCACTTGAGTAATGAAGGGTAACCTGTTTGTCCTAGCAAGTGCTTTTCCTCACCTCAAAATTTTGCATTCTGAAGTGCTTTGTTTCACAACTGGGCACCTGAAAATAACATGGGCTTACTTTTTAAAACAGATTACTGAAGCATGCATCTGCAAGACAATTTTGCCGGAGAGGTAAAATAGTTAGCACAGAAAATATACAACCCTCTGAGATTTAGACCTGCAAAGTGAAATAACCCCATTTGTGCCTTGTCTTCCTCTGCAGGTATGGCTGTTACTGGTGATGGTTGTAAGGAAAAAATAGGTGAATAAAAGGAATTGCTCTAATAAGGATTTAGGTTTTGTGGTTCAAAGACTTGGTAGACTCAGATGTGAGATCCCCCCAGAGAGGTAGTTCTATGGAGACTATAGAAAAGAATAGCTAATGCTCTCTGACAGAAATTGAACAGTGGTTCAGAATGGTGGCTGTTCTATGTAGCTGACAAACATCATTGTTGAAGTTGCTGCTCAGAGGCCAGGAGAATTACCACTTGTGGTATGCTTTTCAAAGATAGATGGTTGGAAGTACAATATTTAGGATTTACTATCTTCTTGATGTTTTTGTTTTCCCTAAACATCACTTTAGGCACAGATTATTAGCACTTGGGGGCTGGCTACATATCAGCTGAGATCTACAGGAAGCAAATTAATCAATCATTGGTAGTTCCATTTCACTCTTCGTGTATGTCCCCAGAGCAACTCAGACCAAATTAGGATATGTGGTATAAATCAATCCCATTTAAAACTGAAATAATATATTCAAGGCATTAGGTATCAAAGAATAAAACATAACAACCAGAGGGAAAATTAAAAGGCCCCAGGAGATGGATAGGATTCAGAAAGTCATTCCAAGCCCCTATCTATATCCACTCTCTCTTTCCTCCTGTTCTTCCTTTCTATTCCTATTTGCAGTTTCATGGGTGGAGTACGATTGGAGCAGCAGCATCCTTCCAACTGGACAAGATGAGGTATTGTTTCGCGTCCCCCATTCTGCATGTGAGTGGTAATGTGTATCAATTTGAATTTGGTGATGTGCCTTTCTTCTGCAGGATAGCTCAGTCGTTTAGGCCTCTGGCTGCAGAATCAGAGGTTGGGAGCTTGATTCTCCCCTGTGCCTCCTTGACAGGGGCTGGAATCAATGATCCATAGGGTCCCTTCCAGCTCTGTCTGCTGTTCTAAGATGACTCTAAGATGATTTTGATACAGAAGGGTTTATAAGTTAGGTAGATGTGAACCATACAGCACCTGCAAGATGATAACCAGCCAGCCTGAGGGAATACAGAATAGCAACTTTTCTCAGGCCAAGACACTTGAGTTACCTATAAAGATTGGGCAGTCATCATGCTATGTGACTACCACAGAATTCACAATACATTTATTTTATTTATTCAGCTGGACAAGTGCTTAGCAGGCTAATCCATCACTTAGAGCCAGGATATTGCAGCCCTTTGCTACATTGCAACTGTCTCCTGTATAATAAGTGCCAAAATGTTCATTGTTATCCTAGGCTGTTTCCCTTGTTGCAGCATGTTAGACAGGTTGCGGGCAGGTGGGGACAAAACCAAACGTTGTGCCTTGTTTGACATCATCTCTTGAGCTTTTGATTTCCTCCCCAGTGAGAGGGCAAAGGGCTCCATCATCATCATCACCATCATCTTAGAATTGCAGAGGTTGAAGGAACCCTATGGATCATCAAGTCCAGACCTTGCAAGAGAGGCACAGTGGGAAATCAAATTCCCAACCTCTGGCCCAGCCAGAGATCTAAACCAGTGAGCTATCCAGTCGAAAGAAGGACATTTGAAAAGTATGCTTGCTTTTCCATATGCTGCACAAAGCCCATATGTAGAATATGAAAGGGCATTTAACAACCATTTGAGAAAATAAGTGTATTTTCCTTAAAATACTACTTTTTCTTTTTAAAAAATAGCTTTTACCAAATTAGTTTCAAATGAGACAGAATGCTGCTTTGAAAAGAATATTCATCTTCATGCTAGATGTCTATCTAAATCTCATTTTGAAGGATAGCTACTTCTGCAAATAAAAATTTATGGAAATCCTTTATATAAATCAGATGATTTAGATTTTAATCCCATTACAATCAGTGGGAGTTTTTAAATCCCTGTCTGTTGTTTTTGCTTAAGTCCCTGAACCCCTAGCTCATTACCCTAAGATATAATTTAAAGGTTACAAAATCTTTTTTTAAAAAATATGTTGTTTTTTAAAGTATAATTTAGAAAGATTTAACATCAAATCCTTCCTGCAGTGTTAGGAATTCATATATTTAAGTACTTCATTCTTGATCCAAAATATATTGGAGATTTGCCTTGAGGGTACTTAAGACTTCTTTGTACATAATGTCTAGATTTTCCTTCTCATCTTCTCAAAGCTTAGAGTCCCTCTTATCTTCCCTCCTTTCATCTTTTCAAACCTTGCTCACATTATGCCAGGGTACATGTTATACCCCAGTAAACTAATGAAAGAGTATTTCAGTTTTCAACACTGTTTCTGTGAACATGGAAAACTTCGCGACGCTGTTTCATATTCTGCTTTTCTTCCAGGCTATTACCATATCTTGGTGTTATGGAATATGTTAAGACTGAAAAAAAAATTGCAACTGAAAAGAAAAACAGGCATTCATTTTCATTACTTTTTAAAACAGGGTTTGTATTCAGATGCATTTCTCCCTCAACTGTCCTCTAGCATTCACTATGGCATCAGGCTGCTTCTCCTTTAAAGGTGTTCCTTTACACATGAAAAGGCCTCTAATCCCAAGGAGGCCTCCCTTGTAGACAAGCCCTGTGTTGGTCATCCCCCAGCATTGGTTGTATCTCTTTTTTTTTGGCACTGCTCTGGCTAGGAGAGGGTCCTATTTTTTCCTCTGATGGCAGCTCTAAGATCTCTACTTCCATGGGTGGGGTGGGGATTCTGCTACCCTTTCTGGACTCTCATCAGGGTCTGCCTGCTGTTCTTTGCCATCTGCCTTTGGAGGTTCTGAGTATTTGTCTAGGTACTTTTCTGAGTGGGGACATGACATGTAGATCTGGAAAGGTTCCCAAGGATTGCTCTTTCTGTAAGGAAGAAAAAGATGTAGCTATGTATTGTCATGTTCACCCTATTGGCTTGGTTCATGCAGCATCTTGCTCCGCTTTATTATTGCAGAGGTGACTGCTAAGGTCGGATACTACATCACCAATGAAAGTTACCTTCTCTTCCTGTTCTGTGTGAACCATGACGTTTTAGCACAACACTGACTGTCTTAGCAGTAATGTGTTGAGGGACAGAGGCTGTTTATTTACTTGCTTTTCTGAGGTGCTGAATTGGGGGTCTTATGTTGTTAAATGGCGCTATTGTGTGCTTCTTCCATTTTCTCTCTGTGTATTTTGCTGGCTGTTTAAATAATTGCAAAGATAAAAAAGAGCGAAGTAGTAGAAATGCTTGAGTGCTGTACAATTTTGTGATAGGCACGGCAACAATAACTCCTCAAGGACTTGGCCTTTAAACAATTAAATGCACAAACAGTCTTGGTGTTTTGCTTTGCCTTTTCAAATTAATAAATCCATATATTGATTTACTAACCCCATGGAAGGAGACCGAAGGTCTTTATTTTAATAATGTTCGCATTGGAGTTGTATTTATAGGAAGAAAATTAGTTTTGGTCCTTTCCTCGCTTGCTGTTGTTAGGACCAGTTTTGGTAGGCAACCATCTCAAGAAGTGGGTGCTGAGTTTGAGAGAGGCAGCGCCACATCCACTCCTTGTTCATTCCTCCACAACTATTTCCCTTCTTTTGTCTTTGAAGGCTCTTCTCTCAGTCCAGCCACCCCCAAAAGGCATGGTCAGTGGGGGCCCAAGAGAAGGCTTTCGGGGTGGCTGGTTTTTGTGGAACTGTCTGCTAAGTAAAGCTGCCCCATTCCCTCTTGTCTTTCCATCCACAGACAAAGTCTTTTTCATTCAGGCAGCTTTTGGCAATGTTTCTGATACACCACTGAGAAAGTGGGTTTTTAAAAAATATATAATAGTGTTTTAATGCTATACATATATCAGTTGAATGTGATATTTTAAATGTTTAAAATGTTTTTAATGGAATAGTGCTTTAATGCTATAATCATTTAATTGTATTCTGGCATTATAATTTTCTGTTTCACCTGTAAAATAATGATTATGAGCTGTGGAATTGATTTGAACACATGGTTTTCTAGGTGTAGAACAGTGAGGAGTGGAGGAGTGGTTTATCGTTGCCTTCCTCTAGGGGTGCCCTGGGACTGTGTAGTTTGCCCAAGGCTACACATGGCCAGTCAAACTCCAAATAATCGGCTCCTCAACCAGGCACCCACCCTTCTGAGCTATCCAGCCAGCTTTGCCTGGTTTCAATTTGGTTTTTATATAGCCATGTCTTGTTGTGATCAACTGTGAGTCCCAGGTCCTTGGAGAAAGGCAATATGTAATTCAAATAAATCAGCAAATAAACAGTGTATGGTTTTAATTTCCTGTGAGCCAACTTGAGTTTCTTATGAGAAAATAGGCAATATATGAAATGAAATGAATAACTGAAGAACAAAGCTGAACACAGCATGACCAACACCCACTAAGCTACAGTGGGGTCTCTACTTAAGAACGTCCCTACTTAAGAACAATTCCACTTAAGAACAGCTCCATTTGCTAAATTTTGCTTCTACTTGAGAACAAAAATCCAAGATAAGAACAGGAAAAAAACTTTCCTGCTCTTTTTTTAACCTTAGGTCATCTTAGGTTAAAAAAAAGTTCTCCCCCTAGTGGTAGAGTACGTATTAACCAGCTTTGCATTAGTTCCTATGGGAACTAATGCTTAAATGTACGAACGCACCTCTACATAACAAAAAAACAGCCAGAACAGATTAATTGGTTTTCAGTCCATTGCTTCAAAATTAGCTTCGTCAGAAGTGCTTTTAACACTGTTCCCTGACCTAAGGGGAAAAAAAGAGAAAAATATCCCCCTCTAGTGGTAGAAGGCAGAATAGCAGCTTCCCATTAGTTTCTATGGACGGAAAAGAGCAGATACAGATTAAATGGCTTTCAATGCATTCCTATGGGAAATGCAGATTCTACATAAGAACTTTTCCACTTGAGAACCACCTTCCAATACGGATTAAGTTCTTAAGTAGAGACCCCACTGTAGTTTGTGCTCCTCCAGTAGAAGGGAGGATGTTGCTCTGACACTAGTGTTGAACTAAGATTCAGTTGTGCGTTTCTTGTTTTTTAAATGTGGGAGATGGTGGTTGTCATGTGTGATTGAGTCAGTTCTGATTTATAGGACAGCTCAGTGAGTTAGGTATCTGATTGTGCAGCCATATGTTGGGAGTTCAGTTACTCATTGCGCATCCCAGAAGAGCCACAGAAGAGCTGTGTGGTCTTGGGCAAGCTGCATAGTTCCAAGTTTTCTACCTCAAAAACTCTGAAAAGAGTCTCCAAAAGTCAGAATTGACTCGAAGCCACACAATTGTTATTATATGGATGAACAACCTCCAAAAGCTTCTGTAATTAATAGCCTGCACAGCTCTTGCAAAATTAAGGCCATTACTTCCTTTATGGAGGCAATCTAGCTTATATTTGGTTTCCCACCTACTGCTTTCTGCCAATATTACTGGGCTTTCCAGTTGATGCTGCTTTCTGCCAGTATTACTACATCATCTGCATATCTTAGATTATTGATATTTCTTCCACTAATGTTCAGCCTTCCTTTATCTGAATCTAAGCCGCCTTCCCCTATGATATGTTCTGCATACAGACTGTACAGACAGGATGAAGTTACATCTTTGTTTGATACCTTTTCCCATGGAGAATTATTCTGTTTGTCTATATTCTGTTACAACAGGAGCTTTTCATCCTGTTTTTAATAGCTAAAATGGAGATTAAATAGGTCTAAACACAAAGTAATAATATTGGAAAGAAAGAAAGAAAGAAAGAAAGAAAGAAAGAAAGAAAGAAAGAAAGAAAGAAAGAAAGAAAGAAAGAAAGAAAGAAAGAAAGAAAGAAAGAAAAGGAAGAGGAAAAGGGAGAGGGACAAAGAAAAACCCAAATGAAACAAACCACAATGGCGTGTTTAGAGAGGTTCTGTAAAAGGCTTCCAAATATAAAAAATATATCCCTGCACAATTGTTATGTGCATGCCAGGTGCTCATACGTAGATAATGTTGTAAGGTCTTCTATGCACTGGATTACTGATGGTGAGCATCTCTCTTTCAAGTATTGCAAAATCGGTATTTTTGTAGTTGTAAAGGCATGGAGAACCCATCTACCTTGGCTGGTAGCTAATCTCCAAGAAGCAGGTATATCATTTAAAAGTACAGAAGAATTAATAAAGATCAAAAATTGATCCAGTACAAAATCAATGTGAGTAATAACTCCTTTCCAAAATGAGCTTATAACTGGACCATAACATACTATACGTCTAAGAAATGCATTAAAAGAATTACAGCATCAACCTTTAGACAGTTTGTTCAGACCCTTCTTAAAAAGGCATTGTGGGGTGCAGTATATTCCAAATATGATCTTTATTGAATGAATCATAGCTTAAGGTCTATAAATATTTCAGGTATACTGGTGAGTGCTGTCTTCCATTGGTTAGTCAGAATAACACAATCTATTTCCCTGTTCCATTTATCTTTGAGACCTTGTGTGTCATATTTGTTAACTAACAGTAAGTAATTCTAAAGAAATGATGCAGAATTATTTTCTTGGACTGATTCAATAAGTATTTCTAAAAGTGTAAGAGACTTTGAAGCACTCAGCCAGACCGTACGTAGATGCTAACAGATGGTGCATTTGTAAATATTATCATAGATCATACATAACTCAAGCAGGAAAATGGGGAAAAAATCCATCATTCTGTCCAATTAATTGGTCTAAGGTAATTCCTCTGTCTGTCCACACCCTCCATAAAAAGGGCGTCTTCCTGCTTCTAAAATGTGCATTAGCCTATAAAGTTAATTTAACATGTGAAAATAGATCAAATGGGAATTGTGATGATAATATGTGCCATCCACTTGGACGAAGGCTTTAGATAGGAGGTTTCCAGAAGGGCCCAGGATGATTAATTTGACTATGAAACATAATTCAAGTAATTAATACATCTTATAGATATGCCTGATGATATAAACTAAGATCAGGAAAACCAAATCCATCTTCAGTAAATGCAAGCTACATTCACAGAAATTACAGATGGTGCAGTTATATTTCCAAAACAAATTATATATATTTCTATTACCTGTATAAATTTTCAAAATGAATTATTAATTTTATGGAAATACCTACTAAGTATATGAAAAAGAAATGAATGAAGAATATGTAATTCAAGGTATAACGTTCATTTTGAATGTATTTAACTTGCCCGAAAAGGATAAATTTAAAGATACCCATCTATCTAAATCCAAGGATATTGCCAAAGTCAATTTAGTTAGATTTAATGCAGTTATCTGTGAAATATCCCTGGGAATCAGTATTCTAAGATAGGTAATAGTGATTGGGCATCACTGGAATTGCCAGTCAGAAAAAACACTCTGTGATGGATTATCTTCCATTGGCAACAACTTGGATTTTGTCCAGGTACTGTAACTGAATATGAGCTTCTTGTCCTGGGTATAGATAACACATCAGAATAATCAAATGTTCAAGCACACCCATTTCTTTTAGAATGATCTATAGCTTCTCATGACCCATACAGTCAAAACCTGATGTAATTTGGAAAGCACAGACTGACTATGGACAATCAGACTGGCACTTAGCCTGCTGTTTGGTTCACTGTGAGGACAGATTGGTTTGCTCCTCTTTCCAGTGATCACACAACATAATTGCTGGAGAAAACTAAATTATTCCCAGAATTTTCCTACCCACATCTTTCTGAGCCCCTGTCAGAGGCTTCTACTTTTTTTTTTTTTTTTTTGGTGTGAGTACGATTGGTCTGGTTTGGTCCATTTCTAGCACATGTGATCATCAGCTGGTTTGCTTCACAATGGAGGGGTAGGGGAAGTGAAAACATGTTTTATACTGTAGTCGAGCATCACTATTTGCTCCATCACCTAAACAATTTTTTAAAATAACTTTTTGTTTGCATTGTCTGAAGCGCTGGCCAAGAAACAGCCCATAGCTGATTCCATGCCTGTGGGCAGTTTCTCAACTGGTTCTTTAAGATCAGCTTTTATGTTACTTTCTAAAATTTCAGGTTCTTCATCACAGGATTCTTCTCCCAAGGAATAAGTCATCCTTGCATATCTTCCACAAGGACTCTCATGGCGCAGTGGTTAAACTGCTGTACTGCAGCCAAAACTGTGCTCATGACCTGGGGTTCAACCCCAGGTAGCCGGCTCCAGGTTAAGTCAGCCTTCTATCCTTCTGAGGTCGGTAAAATGAATACCCAGCTCACTGGGAGGGAGCAATATGTAGTCTGCAAAATTAACTTGTCAACCGCCCAGAGAGTGCTTGAAGTGCTATGGGGTGGTATATAAGCAGCATACTTTGCTTTTTTGCTTTCTGTATAGTACTTTAGTCTGCTCTTTATTTTCTCCTGGTCAGATAATATTTCCCTGTTGATTTTTCAACATCTCTAATTTAGGTTTAAATTTCCCTTTGATTTCTTGGTTTTAATGTGAAAGAGCTCTTCCTCTTTTGTTCTTCTCATCCTTTTTTTTAACACTGATTATAATAATATCTCTCTTTGTATTCACATTTAAGTCTCTGAATAGTTGCATTCAGTTAATACTCTAATGCCAGAATGGCCAGTCTAAACTGATTCTAATTTTAGGATAGTGTGAGCATCAATATCTAATACAGAGACGGGGAACCTGTAGACCTCCAGATGTTGTTAGATGTCAGTCCCACAAACCCTAGTCAGCATGCCGAATAGTCAGAGATGCTGGGAACTGTAATCTCTCTATATATGCATATAGAAACCCACTAGCCTCCCACTCCTTAGCTAATGGAATCAAATGGTTCCTTGATATCACCCCACTGCCTACTGGTACCAGTGTGCAAAACAGCTATTTATCAAAATAAACCAAGGTTTTATTTACAAGATGAATTGGGTCTGTTACTGTGTGGTGCAAGCTGCGAGATGAACATCATTAGAGGTAATAACAAAATTTGGGAACACTCCCTGTTCATCAACCTGATAAAGTCTCATAGTCGTTATCATCTAATAAATATACCTTAATACTATTTACTTACTTTGTTACAATTTAGTTCATTTTTAACCCTCTGTATAAACATTCATAATCACTGGGGAAAAAAAGGGGGGGGGACATTGAGCAAATTGTGGGACATTTGATGACACCAATGAAAGTTCCAATTGTTCTTGTTGTTTAAAATTAGTTTTTGGTGTTGACCTGAAGAGTTATGTTTTCCTTCTTCTTGTGTTTCTGGCCAAAGTTGTTTGATCAGACACCTAAACCACCAATGTCTAGTATAAGCCATCAATAAAAAGCGCACCTTGTTATGGTTTAGGGAACAAATGGGTATGATGGATGTGTACCTACCTTCTCTCCTTTTCTGATTAGATGACTCATGAACCTCAGAAGATTACTTATTTAACATTTCTGCCAACTTCCTTTTCTGACTAAAGGGTTTTACATTTAAGAAGTCATTAACACTAATTTCCTGTTCCATAATTAAAAGTTTATAGTACTGCTTCACCAAGTAAAAAATTCCATGTGCCATTAATATTGCATGCTAACGATTCATGACATGATAATGATTCAGAGTGTGAACACTGGACGTCAGGCTGCCTCAAAAATGACTCAGTTTAATTCTAGAGTTTGCTTGGATCTTGTTCTTCCTTTTAAATTCATGTCTGCATTTATTACTCATTTTTCTCTCATACACCCAAGACCTTGCCTTTTGAACTAATTTTAAAATATTGTTTCTATTTCCATTCAGCCTTTAAAAAAAATTCAAAAAATTATATTTTATTAAACTCGCTGACATCAAAAAAGTATATAAATCTTTTGATTCAATCAATCTCTTCTTGTGACAATTAAAGGAGAAGAAACAAGAGGACAGGGCTTCCTTTAATCATTGCCTACACACCTTTGAAAGAATGAATACCAATGTGCCTGAATTACTGGGAACTTTGGAGACGCAGAGTGGGAAGTGAGTCTTATCTGCAGAATAAATATATAGAACTTTATTTCTAAGCATGCCTCAATTTTTATTATAGTATCTAAAGCTGGGACACCCAAGAGAACATGAGTTCAGGACGTGTTTCGTATTGATTGTGCCAATGAACCATAGTTCAGTGATTTTTGTGGGACGACTTCTCCATAGTGATAGACCTTGGAGATCCATAAGTGTTGTCTTGTTTATATCCAACTTTTCCCTGACTGTATTCTGTTGATTTCATCAACTTGCTGTCTCCTGCACAACTGATTATCTGAAGGAGATGTGTACTGGGAAATAGTTTGTACACAATAGGTCATCTCTTACCTCTTTGAATACAGGAAAGAAATGCTCTCCCTCCTCTCAGCACTTTCTCTTATCACCAGCTGAAGCATGTTTGGGTTGCGTCCTGAAGTAACACAAACAGAAGTCTCTTCTTGCAACATGATCTTCCTGCCTTTCGCCATTTCATTACATGCTTTGAAAAGGTGGAAACCCCCTCAGAAGTGACCTGAGGTGACAAGGTGAAGAACTGCAGTAAGGGGGATAAATACAGTACTGGAAATCCGGTAGCATTGCTTTGCAGAGTTTCAGAATCGAGCTAATTTTCAAAATTGGTAAACTTATATGTCTATAATTGTTAATTCAAACTATGGAGCTCAGTTTGATACCCAAACTAAATGTTCCTTGTAAGTAAGGTTGTAGATGCTCAGGTTGAACAACGATGTACCATCAAGTTGATTCCAATTTATGATTATACTTTTTACTGGTCTTTGACCGTAATTAATTAATTAATTAATTAATTCATTCATTCATTCATTCATTCATTCATTCATTCATTCATTCATTCATTCATTAATTCATTCATTCATTCATTCATTCATTCATTCATTCATTCATTCATTATACTTTCCAGAGTTTCCTAGGTAAATCAGAAACAATTTACCACTCAATGGTGACAGGCTTTTGGCAACTGATGGACTGCTGAGGAAAGGACCTTTAATTGTTAATCTGATGCTGGACTGCTTTGAAATTGATGCCTATTTAAAATGATTTTAAAACCAGCTGTTTCAAATGATAATATTTAATTCTGCTTTGACCCTGTAATAACAGTGGCTGGAACCCTGCTGGTGTTCATAAGGTTTGGGTAACTTTGTCCAACTAATTGTGACTAATCGACAAGGTGATGGGGTGCATCTCAGTTCTGCAATTGTGCCTGAGTAATCATGAGACCAAGATGTGTCCTGACATCTCATCAGTTAACAACAATAAGTTTCCTCATGCAAACACCAAAAAGATTTTAGTTTCTGTTGTTAACTATGTTGTTGGCTTTGAATCTAAGACCTTGGAAAAAGGTGGTGTACAAACTAACTAACTAAATAAATATATAATAAATAAATAAACCAATGACACATAAATCTTCAAATAACACTTCATGTACTACAGCATACAAATGATTCTGTGTATGGAAACAGCCATATATAGGATAAGTTGAAGTGGTCTCTATGGCCCCCATTGCCTGGGCAACAGCTCCTAGACTTTTGTGAAGAATTTATTTTTGCTGGATAATTTCCAGAGTTAAATCATGCCTGCTTAATTTGTCATATGAAACCTTTTGCATGAATGCACTTTCACAACTGTGTATAAATTATTTCATGATAACCCTTAAAAGCTCTTTAAATCAGGTTTAAAATGGAATAAAGCCTTGAATCTAATAAAGCTGAATCAAGTTGCGTCCTGGGGGAAATAAATAACTTTTGAGACAAAGAACCCATTACACTAATCTGACCGAAACAATTAGCCATGAATGGAGAAAGTAAATCTTCAGCTTTTGAGAGGAAAGAAAGGTGTTGCATGTATTTTTGTAGGGACAACTGCATTTATTTCTGTGGATTTTTATTAGCTGGTTATTTTTCTTATTCTCCAGGCATTACTATGGCTGGCTCGATGGGATAAATTAACCTCATTAAGCAATGGATTACATTACATCACTGAACAAACTGTAGATCTTCCATTCCCTCCATCTTCCAGTGCCATGAACTTGCATATTGTTTGCTTTAGATCAGTGATTCCCAACCTTGGATCCCCAGATCTTGGACTACAATTCCCAGAAATCCTGGCCAGCACAGCTAGTGGTGAAGGCTTCTGGGGACTTTAGTCCAAGTACACCTGGGGGAACCAAAGCTGTGAACTGCTGTTTTAGATCATCAGGAAGGGAATAAAGCTGGAAATAATCTTCAAAATGTTGGTCACTGTCGCATTCCCCCAGTGTTCCCTGTTTGTTTTCCCCCAAACACAGGCACACCTTCGGACACAATGTACTATTTTCTCCCTTTACCCGCTGCCACCAGTGAATCTTTATCCACACTGTACCAAATAAATTTCTTCGACCCAGGCTGCCAAATATAACAGGTTTATTTATGGTTTGATTAATAAATCACAGAAGAAAAGTAATAGATGTTCTTTTATTGTTCAGTCATTAAACTTGGATAGGATTACACATTTGCTTGTTTGTATTCATTCACATTAACCACTGTAACAATATCTTAGGACTGTCTATTTTCTATTACTTTTATTTCTTATCTATTCTCTAACACACACCAACTTTCCAATCTCTGTCTTAACACTTAAAAAAACCTCTTCTCTAACTCTCCTCAGTTTCCAACTGTTCTCCTGACTCCACTCCTCCTGTCCTGCCATAGGCGCCTGCCTTAGAGCTCCATACGACAGACAGGCATGACTTGGGCCTTCCGCCACAGTCACTGTAACCATAAGGATGATAGTCTCAGTTTTGGAAGGTGAGATATAAAAAACAAAGTAATTATTGGATAAGAAAACTGGGAGACTGATTTGCAAGTGATATAGCACCATTGTTTAGAACTGTTGCACCTGAAGTCAGGATGACCTTGATGACATCCAAGTTTTGGTAACAGCAGGAAAAAAAGAAGAAGAAATGAAATAGTATTTTCAGTATCCTGTTCAAAAACACCTCCACAAGCACAATGGTAATCATGCAAGCAGTTTGCAGCATTTGGTGGTGTGTCCATCACATGATCAGTCCTGTAACTGCTTGTACAAGTGACCATACAGCTGATTGCATGATTGGTTGTGTGATGGGCACCCTGCCAGATTCTGCAAACCACTTGTGTGATTACTGTTGGACACAAGACATTTCAGTGGGATGCTGGCCTCTGAACTTAGTACTGTAAACAAAGAGCTATCATGAAATTGTTAAATCTCATTTCTGTGAATCATGTTGCCACACAAGCAGATTAAATATAAAGAGCTGAAATCTTAATTTAATTTGATTCACCCTACCTTCTCTTTAGCTTTGATCAAGTTTTACATCCATGAATTTAAAGGAGAGATGGATGGGTTCCTAATAGCTCATTATGGCTATAAATCTAAAAATGCGGTCATTACAGAAAGTGTAGCCACAAAAATGGTGTCACCTGGTTAAATGGTGTCATCTGATTAATACCATGAACACCTAGCATTTTAATGATGCACATAGGTATAGATGTGTTCAAAACTGACTACAAGTTTTCCCAATTCCATTTGCTGTAGAAATATGTATTTTTTTTTAAAAAAAATGCCCAAGACAACAACAATAATTACATTTAGAACAGCTGGAGAAAAATGCTATCATGCCAGAAACTGATAAAGAAGGGGGAAGGCATTTCCTCACTTACATTAACGTATACACGATAGTGTCTCGAAATAGCTCTCATTATTTGTTCTCCATGCAATCTGTACTGGTGCTGTTCAGGTATGAACCAGCAAGGGATTCTTTCAACCGCGAATGTGCAACAATGTTCCCAATTTGCAATTCATTAAAGAAGTCTCAGAAAATGTTTAGTCATGACCTTGGGCCGAGTAAAAGCAGCAAGGATTAATTGCTGAGACAAGAGGGGAAAGGCCTAAATATGTTCAGCTAGGCTCAGCCAAAGTGATTTAAAGCTTCCTTGATGACCTTGAACAAGTTACTTAACCTTTCCTTTTACAAGCTGACAAGCATACGTTTATAGAGTTCTTACCTTAAATAACACCCTCCCCATTTATATCAAAGTACTGCTCACATTGGACATTCCCCTCTGAAGCATTCTTTGCTTATAGTTTGCCTCTCTTTATTTCACCTTATACTTAGCATTGAACATACATGTGCATGCACCTTTGAAGCACTTGGCAGAGCTTAGAAAAGTTACTTGTTTTGGATTGCACCTCCCAGGCTTACCAGCCAACACTTACCAGCTATTTTCCCCTTAAAGTTCTGGCATTTGGTGTCCTACTTATAATGCTCCACAACATCACCAGCTGGAAAAAGCCATATACCAAATGGGACAATTATAAATGTTGCTGCCTTCTAATTTTGCAAACCTTGTTATATGGAACTGGTAGCTTGGGGATTCTCTACCAATAATTCTATTGGCTCTAAGTACTTTTTATTGAGTCAAGTGCCTTTAGCAATGTTTCTTTGTCACTGCCTCCAGAGGACTGAGTTTCCGCCATTAGTCCCTTGGTGACTATCAGTTCAGTACTGGTCTCAGTTCCCATCACTGAGGCCAGTGAAGAGCCCGTGATCAGCAAGCCTCATTTGGGTCTAGGCAAGCTGGAACCCATCAACAAGGGCCAGTAGAGGCAGCTGGCAGTGAGCATTAGCTGCTTTCCCACTCCTTGTAGGCCTGCTCCTTCTTTCCCTCTGATGTTTGCAGCACCAGCTCATCAGCTGTATAGGGCCTGAGACTCTCAACACTGAGAAGCTGCCTGGAGACTCCTGACAGGGACAATCCTTCAATGTGCAAGTCAGTTCAGCCACAGCACAAAAGATGGGCTCCAGCTCTGGCAGTCCTTGATCTAGAAGGCCATGGTAGTGACCTCCTCATAGACTGTTACTTGGGTCAGTCTGTTTCAGTGATGGATATTAGATGACATGACATCTCATGCAGGTTGCTGCACTTAGTTGGGATATACATGTCAGTTTACATCTCACACAG
Source organism: Pogona vitticeps (assembly GCF_051106095.1). Classification (NCBI taxonomy): domain Eukaryota; kingdom Metazoa; phylum Chordata; class Lepidosauria; order Squamata; family Agamidae; genus Pogona; species Pogona vitticeps. The sequence continues at coordinate 173,012,619 of NC_135786.1, forward strand.
TAAGGTCTTCAGGAACAGGAGTGGAGGAGGAAATTTAAACCAGGTGTGAAGAAAGCTTTTTCCCTCTGTGGCCTATTTCTGCCAGCAAATAGACTGCATCAGTCTGGCCGAGATACTTGCATGTGCTACCCAATCAATATGGACACCCTGTTGGGAAAGGGGTCTTGACAGTCAAACATCATTATAGGGTTGCTAAGACAGGAAACAAAGGTGAGAAAAGGGGTTTTTATTGATATAGCAGATGGAAGGCAAATTGCTAGTTAATTGTGAAACACCCCTTTAGAGAAATAGAGAGAAATGAAGTGTGAAGTGACCAATAGAGGTTTTCTGCCTTTCCTCAAGGTGTGTTAAAGGAAAACAGGATAATTAATGCTTGGATAATTCTAAAAGGCAGGGTGAGCAGGAAGTATTTTTATGGAATGTAGTGGTGGAAGGATGGGCAATTTTGCTGGTAGGGGCACAGGAATAAGTTGGGCAGAGAATCTATCACCAAGGCTTTTCTTAAAAGGATACTTACTGGAGTGAAGGCTTGCAAGACAATTGAACAAGCCGCTGCAGAGCCAAAGCTTCAACAGTGTGGCTTGCCTTTGCCATCTTCTCTGGAGGACATGAGACCTCAATGCAGTCTTCCATGAGCTCCATGAGCAGCTTTGGAAGAGGGGGGAACAGTAGGCCATATAAGGGCTGTTCCCCCCCGCTTCCTCTTTCTTCTTGGCACCTGTTGCGAGAGGAGTTTGCTGTTTGGTCTGCAGCTGACAGTGGTGTCCTCCCTTGGTTTGGATTTGCATTAAAATATTTAGTTGTTTATTCATTTAGTATTGTTTGGAGTTACTGTTTTTTTCTTAGTTTGACTGATTATTTCTTAATTTAATATCAAATTAATTTAGTCAAGCAGTGAGAAGGGGTTGGGGTGTGTGCTAGTGGTGCCCACACCAGCCGCATGGCCGCGCTAGTGGAATTCGATTATATTTAAGTTTATTCTTAAGGGGATACAGGCGCGAATAGAGGTGTGCAAAAAGAAGATGAAGAGAAAGGACAGATTAAAAAATCATTATTTAATAGTTCTCCTTGAGACTCACTGCGGGAGAGCGAGTTCAGCCGTTAGACTATCCAGCAAGTAGCATGCCTTTTTCCCTATATCCCCACGCCCACACTCCTCCTTCCCCTTCCCTTTTGTCCTTCCCTTGTGGCAAGCGTCTATTGGCTGCCCATTTTGAATTGTGAAGTAACGGTTGGTTGGGGACAAGCATTAGGGGAGGGGTTAGAGCAGGTTTGATTAGGTAACAGTATACTGGTGTTAAAAATGTGCTAATATGTGCCATTGAATAGAGGTGTGCCAATTGTGTAAAGAATGTCTTCATTTCACTAGACTGTTGTGTTGAGCCATTCTGAAGAGCTTTGTCAACACCCTGTCTGAATATGAGCTAACAGTGCTGCAAAAAAGGTAAATACTATTTTAGGATACATTAATAGAAGTATAGTCTCCAAAAGTAGTAGGGTAATGGTAGCTTTATTCAAACTCAAATTTGACAGGTGCCACGCCCCCTTTTGGACCCCTGCAGCGGAAGGGGAGGGACTTCCGGCGTCTAGGCTCGACCCAGGCCCCTTCCGAAGGAAGGGGCGGGTCGAGCGGTGACGTCAGGGGTTGTGGGGGTTCCCGTGGGCCTATAGAGGTCTTTTCCTAGAGTCTGGGGTCCCCCGTGACCCTAGGGTGGCCTGAGGATTGGTCCCCGAGGGGTTGTGCCACCCCCTCGGCCCTGTAGGCCAATGGGGAGCAGTTCAAGGGGTTTGGCTAGAAAGGGGTGGCCGTAGGGCATGCCTCAGCATGCCTTTAGGCCGCTGGGGGCTGAAATTCACACCAGGGATTTTGGAGGCCCTTCTGATATGCTGTAACAATACATTAATTAGTAAGACCTTCTAACTGGGAGACAATTTTAAAGCCATGGTTAGTAAACAAGAACAGCAAGCTTCTTCTCTTACGAATGATTTTGTGGATCTTCTGATATACTGTAACAATACATTAAATAGTAAGACCTTCTAAATAGGAGACAATTTTAAAGTCATGGTTAAAAAACAACAACAATAAACCTGTTTTCTTATGAAAGATTTTGGGGACCTTCTGATATATTGTAACAATACATTAAATAGTAAGACCTTCTAAATAGGAGACAACTTTAAAGCCATGGTTAAAAAACAACAAGAACAAGCCTCTTCTGTTATGAATGATTTTGGGGACCTTCTAATATAGTGTAACAATAAATTAAATAATTAGACTTTTCTAAATAGGAGACAATTTTAAAACAATGGTTAAAACAAACAAACAAACCTTTTGTTACGATATAGCTGTTTAAGCCTTTTTCACGATTTCTACTCTTATGTTATATAGAAACTAGGATTTCTCATTGCAACAAATCAAATTTACCCCAAGGGCTTCCCTTGAGAATGTGCAGTAACAAAGGTTGCAACTTAAAGACCTGTTTGTAATTTGCAGAAGGTTGGGCGAGGCTGAAGGGGGTTTGGCTAGAAAAGGGGTGGCCCTAGGGCATGTCTCAGCAAGCCCTTAGGCCGCCTGGGGCTGAAATTCCACAGCGGGGATTTCAGGGACCTTCTGTGCATGCTCACAGCAGAGACCGGGACACTTGCACCCACCCCAAAGTTGCTACCAGGGGCTTGTGGGGTTTTTCATGCCCCCTGTGCCCCCTCCAAGTCTCAGAGAGAGCTTGCCTGAAGACCCAGAACATCTAAGAATAAAATGCAGATCTGCAGAAGCCCTATTCCTATTTATCACAAAGCCAAAGCAGACGCTGAAAAGTGCAAAAACGTCATCCTGCACTCTGATGTGGGGTGATGATGAAGATGAGGAGGATCTTTATTTTATTTATTTATTTGATTTATACCCTGCCCATCTGGTCTAAAAGACCACAATACAAAAAAGCACACACAAACAGAATACAACAATAGAATAAAAAATACATAAGGAGAGAATAAACAGAAAAGACAGATATTAACTGGAGGGAAGGCCTGAATGTATAGCCATGTTTTTAATTGACTTTTAAAGTGCCCAAAGTGGGGACCGCACGGATCTCAGGAGGGAGATTGTTCCAGAGGCGAGGAGCTACCGCTGAGAAGGCCCGGTTTCGTGTTCTTTCCTTCCAGGGATCCCATGGCGTTAGGCTCCTTAACCTCACCTCATGGCTCATGCGGGTAATCCGAGTAGATCCGCCATATTTATGTGTGGCTGCTGTTGTACCTGGTCACAATGAAATAAATATACCTACCTTCTAGTACCACTATCAAAATCATCAGTGTTTCTAGAGTGTGTTAAGTTGTATTTCCACAATGATGGGTGATCAAAGATATTGAAGATTTACCAAGTAATATTTCTACATTGTCACCTTAACAAATTACCAACCTCTGTGGCTCCTTCTGCAAAATACAAAAATAAAACCCACTTAGGAGTACACATTTATAATAGGTTAAAACAATTATTGATTACAAAAATTCAACGCAGTTTGGCTGTGGGGTGAAAAAATAAGTCATTTCTGTTTCCCAACGAAAATCGGTGGACAGCAGGATCACTGAGCTTTCAGACGCTTGAACGTAGATTTAGTAAGTGGGCTTGAAATTGTGAGGAGCAATAAGTTGAACAGTACACAATCCCCCCATGCTTTTAGTAAAATGACTTTAATGCGATTCAAAGAAAAATGTTTTCCACATGTTTATACCCAAGGAAGATTCCTAGAATCTCTCTATGTGTGTGTGTTTGTTAAAGCCCCTTTTGATTTTCCAGGCATCCTTCATAGAGCTTTGAGCCATAGCCTTCTCAACATCTTTCACAAACAGAATCGTCAAGTTAAGAAAGTCAAAGTGACCATCCGCCCTCAAATGCCTAGAGACTTTTGAAATAAGCTTGCAACTTAAAAGACCATGTGCCACCAATCTTCAACATCTCCGGCTCCTTCTGCAAAATACAAAAAACACCCACTATGAAGTGTACATTTTAAAAAAAGTTAAAACAATTATTTATTGCAAGGAATCAGCACAGTCTGGCTGTTAGGTGAAATTTCACTGAGATTTCAGACGCTTGAATTCACATCACAATCAGGGCAGCTCAGGACCAAATAGGTCCAAAGCCGAACTGTCAAAAGGGTGCTCCAGAGAGAGCTGCGAGGGAGTGCTAATAGTTTATGAATTAAACTCAGTTTCAATACTCAAAATCCTCAGTGCTGAAAAAAGTGTTAAGAAATTCTAAAGTGTTGAGCTTGCTGAGCCTGTCCAGCCGTTAGTACACTTTCCTGCAACACAGAAAGGGAAAAGAAGGGTTTATTTCTTTGCACATCTAGTATAAGTGAAACTCTAACCATGGCACATGTAAAGCAAAAGGCTACATCGTTTTGTTTTGTTTTTTTTTTTTTGTCTGAATGCAATCAGAGGGTTAGAGCAGGTCAATGTACAGCTATGGTTCTCAACCTTAGTATTGGTACACCACAAGGAGATGTGCTGAGGCCTCTGCACCATGCCCAATATACATAGGTTTGTATTTCTGCTTTTAACAGCCATACCAGTGTGAAGTTCACAGAGGATACCACAGTAGGGTGCCTCATACTGGAGGAACTGTACAGGGCCCGTTGTCTTTCAAAAGCACAAAATACTCTAAAGGGCACCTCCCCTCCTGGACATTCTTTGTTTGAACGACGGTCATCAGGAAGACGATATAAATCTATTAAAACAAGGACAAACTGATTTAAAAACCATGCATAATGGGAACTTGAGTGTCTTGTTATGCCCAACCTGTAACAAGGTTCCTAATAATTTAGAAGGGATGGTTTCCAGGGAGGCCGGCATGCAGAGGGGTAATCTCCCTAAGAGCTGTCCCACCTCTCTTCTTTTCTCTAAATATTATCATTTAGGAAAAATTGCAGGCCGGGGCAATGAACCTGAATCTCACCCTCCCTGAAACATCAACCATGTAGTGCCCAAGGCACACAGCCCTTCTCCCCTACATCCTGTTCTGTGCCATTATTAGCACTTTTCTACCACAAGCAACAAAGAGATGTTTATAGTTCTGTTTGTTTTAAGTCATGGTTTCTACAGTTTCATCCTGAAAAGAGGTTTGAGACATTTGAACCCACATCAGAATCAGGTCAGCTCAGGACCAAATAGGTACAAAACTGACCTGTCAAAAGGGTGCTCCAGAGAGAGAGCTGCGAGGGAGTGCTAATAGTTTATGAATGAAACTCAGTTTCAATATTCAAAACCCTCAGTGCTGGAAAAAATGTTATGAAATTCTAAAGTGTTGAGCTTGCTGAGCCTGCCCAGCATAGTTAGTCCACTTTCCTGCAACACAAAAAGGGAAAAGGGGGGTTTATTTCCATTTTTTTTCTCATCACAGTCAGAAGGTCTATCTAATAGCAGCAGCACCTTTGAATTTCCTGTTTGGGGATACAGATCCCAGAGACCCCAAACCAGCATGGCAGCTGTTCTGTGAGATGTAGTCTAAATTCTGAATTAATATAAATAATAGTCACAAAGAACTAAAAATATCAGCGGTAATTTTGTTGGAGTTATTTCAGCCTTTAGTAGATATGATGGGAGATACCTTTCTGGCGGTGAGGTGACTATCAGTAACCAAATATTCCTGACCATGTCTCCAATATCAAAGAGGACATCTCTTTATGACCAAATGTTCCTGCCCTGTCTCCAATGTCAAAGAGGGCATCTCTTTGTTTAAGTGACTTTCCCCCTCTTTTTAGTCAATGTTGAAATTGTAAATAGTCTGTTGAGGCCCTGTTGTTCAAAACAGGCTTGTTTTTAGTTTTCTGTTAGCTGTTCAACTGTAAGTAAAGGAAATCTTTTTATTTTGTCTCCTTCTAATGTTTCAGTGTGGGTTACTGCAGTATGGGGTACTGAGCCTGTAAGGGCCATCTGATGAGCAAAAGGGGGTGTACTAACCTTGGGGGAACTTGAAGCTATTCAGTTTTGTCAAACCTTACAATTAACCTGAGCAGATAGAGTAATTTAACCAAAAAACATTGAAGCTGCAAAATACAAAAAAGGCCAAAATGATTTTAAAAACATAGCACAATGGGAATTTGAGGGCTTTTGCAACTGAAACTCACCATCCCTGAAAACATCTGCAGTATAGTCATAGCGTGCCCTGAGACCTGTTTGCTAACATGAATGTTCAGTTATATAGCAGTCACAGCAAGGCAACTTCATTTTCATGACATACAATACTTTTACACAACTAAATGTATCAACTAACTGTGCGTGTTAAAATCCCTTTTGATTTTCCAGGAAGTATTCTAATTATTCAATGTGATTCTAAAACATTCAAAATATGCCTTTTGCACTCATCTCTGGTTATTGGGTCTTGGTTACCCCTCGTTTACAGATTCTAGGCACGGGGTTGGTCTCAATGGCCTTATAGGTCCCTTCCAATTTCATGATTCTATGCTTCCATGTTGTGCAAAATTAGAGAGATGGTATGTGGAGACAGTGTTATGTCAGAACACCAGAAACATGGGTTTAAACTCAGCCATAGAAATGCCTGTTTGCTAACCTGAATGTTCAGTTATATAGCAGTCACAGCAAGGAAACTTCATTTTCATGACATACAATACTTTTACATAACTAAATGTATTAACTAATTGTATCATAGTTAACTTACTCAACAAATGTCTGCTAGACATAACCTGTCTTAACTAATGTGGGTTTTAAGTCTCAAAGGACAAGCTTCTCCCACTTCTGAGACTATACATATTAGCTTGCTTTGTTTGGTGATTGGGCTTCAGAATTTAAGCATGCAACTCCTCGGAAGGCTGGTTTCACAAAATGTGTAGGATTGTTTTAATTATTGAACAGAATGGCATATTTTCTGTGTAGGACTCACCAGGAATTCAGAATTCAAGGTAACTTTAAAAAGTTGAACTAATTCCATCAGGAAGACGATATAGAACTATTAAAAAAGGCCAAATTGATTTTAAAAACATAGCACAATAGGGGCACAATTAAATAAAGTAAAAATGTTGCCTCATGTTCATTTGCCTCATGTTATCTCAGAGAAACAGACCACCCCTCCCCCACATGCTCTGTTGGGCCATTTAACCTTCACTATGTCTTTGAAAATCCGAGGGGAGGAGGCTCTGCCTTTGAAAAAGCAGGGAGATGCATTCTAAACTCTTAACATTCCCCCACCCCACCCCTTGCATAATGCTAAAAAACATGCCAATAAACTTATTTTTCAGTGGCCCAAATAAAATGGCTGCTCTATTTCTTCCCAGCCCCCCCTCCCTTGAGATTCAAAAGCAGGGATCTTACCTCAGCCTCCAACAGCCATGCGGGGAAAGGAAAGAGATGAACGACCCCGGGTTTTTTAAAACCCACAAGGCCCCTTAGAACAGCCTATCAGCAGGCTCGTATCCATAGGTGGGGGCTGAGGAGGAGGAGCTGAAACAAACAGTTAAACTACTACAAACAGTTTTTGGACTACAGATCCCAGAATGCATCTGGGCTAGACACAGGGACTAGCCACTTTCATCATTACATTCAAGACAGCAAACCCCCTCCCCCCAGGTTTCTCAGATAGATATACAATAATGGAATAGTGAACATGTTGTAACAGGCCTTGCAGCTTAACTGAACTGTAGATTGGAACAGGCAAACAACTCACTGGGTTTGCATTAATTATACAACATTAGTTATGTGGTAGCCCTTGGAGGGAGAATTCACATCCCCTTTGCAGAGCACATGGATCTGATGTAGGTGGTTCTGTTCCTAGCATCTCAGGGTATTTAAAGAACGTGTATGGAGAAATGGATATGTCGAGAAAATGTACAGAGATAGGCTTAAGGTCAGCAGTGGAAAATATTTATTTTGAAACTTACATGGAAGTGCATGTATATTTCTAATGAATTAGACTTTACAGGTTCACATATCCTAATTGTGGTTTCAGTTGTCCTATATAGACTAAAAAGCCAGAGATATTTTCTTGTATTTAAATTTTTATTGCTTTAAATTCAGTCTAAGACTTAGACCCCTGAACGATTGTGCAAGTAGATAGCAATTAGAGGGATTGTTCTTTTTAAGATTTAGTAGGATAGGAAAAATTTGAAGGACAGCTGTATTGATATAAGGAGGATGAATGGAAAGAAGGGGATTTTGGTCATATACTGCAAGATTCTGCATGGATTGCAGAATAAACCTTATATTTAATATATTGATGACATCTCCGCATCAAATTGTGTATCTACTGCCTACCGTAGGTTTCCCAGACACACACATTGCATCAACCTTGAGAAAAGTCAAACATTAACGCCGTAGAGAAGCTCTATTCATTCAGCAAAAACAAGATTGTGGCGCTGATCATCAACTTCTTATAACAAAACTCTGGCAAAGAAAGCTGCAACGACTGTACATTTACAATAGTTTCATACGCTAGCAAGATTATGCTCAAAATCTTCAAGGAAGGCTTCAGCAGTATGTGGACTGAGAAGTCCCAAAAATAAAATATGGATTTGAAGGGAGTCTAGGAACTATAATGCTAACATGCGCTGAATTAGGGAGAAAGTCAGAGAGTTCCAGAAAAACAGCTACTCCGTCATTGACTACGCAAAAACCTTTGTGTGGACCACAGCATACTATGGGCAAATCCTTAAAGAAAAGGGAGTGTCTGACTACTTTATCTAACTCCTTAGAAAGCCTCTATGTGGGATACGTGCCAACAGTTAGAAATGGCTATAGAACAACTTATGGGGTCAAAACGGGGAAAGGAGGCCGACAAGCCTGTATGTTGTCCCCCAGCTTATTTAACTTATATACAGAATACATCGTGTGAAAGGCTGGACTGGATGAATCCCAATCCGTAATTAATATTGCTGGAATCAACAGCCTCAGATAGACAGATGATACCCCTTTGATGTCAGAAAGTGAGGAGGAATTAAAGAACCTCTTAATGAGGGTAAAAGAGGAGACCGCAAAAATGGTCTGAAACTCAACATCAAAAACCTAAGGTCACTGCTGATTTTTCCAAACTGGCAGGCCTCTTGAGTATACCACCTTAATAGCTTCATCTTTTAAGATTTTAAATAGTTCCAATGGCATGCCATTACATCCACTGTCCTTGTGGTTACCCATGCTTTCTAAGTCCCACTTGACTTCACTCTCCAGGATATCTGGCTTAAGGTCAGCAATCAACCTATCTGGGGTTGTCCAAGCCATCCAGATCTTTCTGGTATAATTCCTCTGTGTCTTTTTGCCACCTCTTCTTGATGTCTTGCTCTGTTACCGCCCTACCATTTTTGCCCTTTACCATGTCCATCTTTGCATAAAACTAACTTTTAACAGCTCCAATTTTCTTGAACAGCTTTCTGGATTTCCCTTTCTATTATTTTCCTCTATTTCTGTACACTGTTTGATTAAGAATTTCCTCTTGTCTCTCCTTGCTATTATTTGGAAGTCTGCATTCATTTTTCTGTAACATTCCCTATCTCCCATGGCCACAAACAAACTTCAAAATATTGTACAATTCATTCCATTATTGTATATCTATCTGAGAAACCTGGGGGGAGGGGGTTTGCTGTCTTGAATGTAATGATGAAAGTGGCTAGTCCCTGTGTCTAGCCCAGATGCATTCTGGGATCTGTAGTCCAAAAACTGTTTGTAGTAGTTTAACTGTTTGTTTCAGCTCCTCCTCCTCAGCCCCCACCTATGGATACGAGCCTGCTGATAGGCTGTTCTAAGGGGCCTTGTGGGTTTTAAAAAACCCGGGGTCGTTCATCTCTTTCCTTTCCCCGCATGGCTGTTGGAGGCTGAGGTAAGATCCCTGCTTTTGAATCTCAAGGGAGGGGGGGCTGGGAAGAAATAGAGCAGCCATTTTATTTGGGCCACTGAAAAATAAGTTTATTGGCATGTTTTTTAGCATTATGCAAGGGGTGGGGTGGGGGAATGTTAAGAGTTTAGAATGCATCTCCCTGCTTTTTCAAAGGCAGAGCCTCCTCCCCTCGGATTTTCAAAGACATAGTGAAGGTTAAATGGCCCAACAGAGCATGTGGGGGAGGGGTGGTCTGTTTCTCTGAGATAACATGAGGCAAATGAACATGAGGCAACATTTTTACTTTATTTAATTGTGCCCCTATTGTGCTATGTTTTTAAAATCAATTTGGCCTTTTTTAATAGTTCTATATCGTCTTCCTGATGGAATTAGTTCAACTTTTTAAAGTTACCTTGAATTCTGAATTCCTGGTGAGTCCTACACAGAAAATATGCCATTCTGTTCAATAATTAAAACAATCCTACACATTTTGTGAAACCAGCCTTCCGAGGAGTTGCATGCTTAAATTCTGAAGCCCAATCACCAAACAAAGCAAGCTAATATGTATAGTCTCAGAAGTGGGAGAAGCTTGTCCTTTGAGACTTAAAACCCACATTAGTTAAGACAGGTTATGTCTAGCAGACATTTGTTGAGTAAGTTAACTATGATACAATTAGTTAATACATTTAGTTATGTAAAAGTATTGTATGTCATGAAAATGAAGTTTCCTTGCTGTGACTGCTATATAACTGAACATTCAGGTTAGCAAACAGGCATTTCTATGGCTGAGTTTAAACCCATGTTTCTGGTGTTCTGACATAACACTGTCTCCACATACCATCTCTCTAATTTTGCACAACATGGAAGCATAGAATCATGAAATTGGAAGGGACCTATAAGGCCATTGAGACCAACCCCGTGCCTAGAATCTGTAAACGAGGGGTAACCAAGACCCAATAACCAGAGATGAGTGCAAAAGGCATATTTTGAATGTTTTAGAATCACATTGAATAATTAGAATACTTCCTGGAAAATCAAAAGGGATTTTAACACGCACAGTTAGTTGATACATTTAGTTGTGTAAAAGTATTGTATGTCATGAAAATGAAGTTGCCTTGCTGTGACTGCTATATAACTGAACATTCATGTTAGCAAACAGGTCTCAGGGCACGCTATGACTATACTGCAGATGTTTTCAGGGATGGTGAGTTTCAGTTGCAAAAGCCCTCAAATTCCCATTGTGCTATGTTTTTAAAATCATTTTGGCCTTTTTTGTATTTTGCAGCTTCAATGTTTTTTGGTTAAATTACTCTATCTGCTCAGGTTAATTGTAAGGTTTGACAAAACTGAATAGCTTCAAGTTCCCCCAAGGTTAGTACACCCCCTTTTGCTCATCAGATGGCCCTTACAGGCTCAGTACCCCATACTGCAGTAACCCACACTGAAACATTAGAAGGAGACAAAATAAAAAGATTTCCTTTACTTACAGTTGAACAGCTAACAGAAAACTAAAAACAAGCCTGTTTTGAACAACAGGGCCTCAACAGACTATTTACAATTTCAACATTGACTAAAAAGAGGGGGAAAGTCACTTAAACAAAGAGATGCCCTCTTTGACATTGGAGACAGGGCAGGAACATTTGGTCATAAAGAGATGTCCTCTTTGATATTGGAGACATGGTCAGGAATATTTGGTTACTGATAGTCACCTCACCGCCAGAAAGGTATCTCCCATCATATCTACTAAAGGCTGAAATAACTCCAACAAAATTACCGCTGATATTTTTAGTTCTTTGTGACTATTATTTATATTAATTCAGAATTTAGACTACATCTCACAGAACAGCTGCCATGCTGGTTTGGGGTCTCTGGGATCTGTATCCCCAAACAGGAAATTCAAAGGTGCTGCTGCTATTAGATAGACCTTCTGACTGTGATGAGAAAAAAAATGGAAATAAACCCCCCTTTTCCCTTTTTGTGTTGCAGGAAAGTGGACTAACTATGCTGGGCAGGCTCAGCAAGCTCAACACTTTAGAATTTCATAACATTTTTTCCAGCACTGAGGGTTTTGAATATTGAAACTGAGTTTCATTCATAAACTATTAGCACTCCCTCGCAGCTCTCTCTCTGGAGCACCCTTTTGACAGGTCAGTTTTGTACCTATTTGGTCCTGAGCTGACCTGATTCTGATGTGGGTTCAAATGTCTCAAACCTCTTTTCAGGATGAAACTGTAGAAACCATGACTTAAAACAAACAGAACTATAAACATCTCTTTGTTGCTTGTGGTAGAAAAGTGCTAATAATGGCACAGAACAGGATGTAGGGGAGAAGGGCTGTGTGCCTTGGGCACTACATGGTTGATGTTTCAGGGAGGGTGAGATTCAGGTTCATTGCCCCGGCCTGCAATTTTTCCTAAATGATAATATTTAGAGAAAAGAAGAGAGGTGGGACAGCTCTTAGGGAGATTACCCCTCTGCATGCCGGCCTCCCTGGAAACCATCCCTTCTAAATTATTAGGAACCTTGTTACAGGTTGGGCATAACAAGACACTCAAGTTCCCATTATGCATGGTTTTTAAATCAGTTTGTCCTTGTTTTAATAGATTTATATCGTCTTCCTGATGACCGTCGTTCAAACAAAGAATGTCCAGGAGGGGAGGTGCCCTTTAGAGTATTTTGTGCTTTTGAAAGACAACGGGCCCTGTACAGTTCCTCCAGTATGAGGCACCCTACTGTGGTATCCTCTGTGAACTTCACACTGGTATGGCTGTTAAAAGCAGAAATACAAACCTATGTATATTGGGCATGGTGCAGAGGCCTCAGCACATCTCCTTGTGGTGTACCAATACTAAGGTTGAGAACCATAGCTGTATATTGACCTGCTCTAACCCTCTGATTGCATTCAGACAAAAAAAACAAAACAAAACAAAACGATGTAGCCTTTTGCTTTACATGTGCCATGGTTAGAGTTTCACTTATACTAGATGTGCAAAGAAATAAACCCTTCTTTTCCCTTTCTGTGTTGCAGGAAAGTGTACTAACGGCTGGACAGGCTCAGCAAGCTCAACACTTTAGAATTTCTTAACACTTTTTTCAGCACTGAGGATTTTGAGTATTGAAACTGAGTTTAATTCATAAACTATTAGCACTCCCTCGCAGCTCTCTCTGGAGCACCCTTTTGACAGTTCGGCTTTGGACCTATTTGGTCCTGAGCTGCCCTGATTGTGATGTGAATTCAAGCGTCTGAAATCTCAGTGAAATTTCACCTAACAGCCAGACTGTGCTGATTCCTTGCAATAAATAATTGTTTTAACTTTTTTTAAAATGTACACTTCATAGTGGGTGTTTTTTGTATTTTGCAGAAGGAGCCGGAGATGTTGAAGATTGGTGGCACATGGTCTTTTAAGTTGCAAGCTTATTTCAAAAGTCTCTAGGCATTTGAGGGCGGATGGTCACTTTGACTTTCTTAACTTGACGATTCTGTTTGTGAAAGATGTTGAGAAGGCTATGGCTCAAAGCTCTATGAAGGATGCCTGGAAAATCAAAAGGGGCTTTAACAAACACACACACATAGAGAGATTCTAGGAATCTTCCTTGGGTATAAACATGTGGAAAACATTTTTCTTTGAATCGCATTAAAGTCATTTTACTAAAAGCATGGGGGGATTGTGTACTGTTCAACTTATTGCTCCTCACAATTTCAAGCCCACTTACTAAATCTACGTTCAAGCGTCTGAAAGCTCAGTGATCCTGCTGTCCACCGATTTTCGTTGGGAAACAGAAATGACTTATTTTTTCACCCCACAGCCAAACTGCGTTGAATTTTTGTAATCAATAATTGTTTTAACCTATTATAAATGTGTACTCCTAAGTGGGTTTTATTTTTGTATTTTGCAGAAGGAGCCACAGAGGTTGGTAATTTGTTAAGGTGACAATGTAGAAATATTACTTGGTAAATCTTCAATATCTTTGATCACCCATCATTGTGGAAATACAACTTAACACACTCTAGAAACACTGATGATTTTGATAGTGGTACTAGAAGGTAGGTATATTTATTTCATTGTGACCAGGTACAACAGCAGCCACACATAAATATGGCGGATCTACTCGGATTACCCGCATGAGCCATGAGGTGAGGTTAAGGAGCCTAACGCCATGGGATCCCTGGAAGGAAAGAACACGAAACCGGGCCTTCTCAGCGGTAGCTCCTCGCCTCTGGAACAATCTCCCTCCTGAGATCCGTGCGGTCCCCACTTTGGGCACTTTAAAAGTCAATTAAAAACATGGCTATACATTCAGGCCTTCCCTCCAGTTAATATCTGTCTTTTCTGTTTATTCTCTCCTTATGTATTTTTTATTCTATTGTTGTATTCTGTTTGTGTGTGCTTTTTTGTATTGTGGTCTTTTAGACCAGATGGGCAGGGTATAAATCAAATAAATAAATAAAATAAAGATCCTCCTCATCTTCATCATCACCCCACATCAGAGTGCAGGATGACGTTTTTGCACTTTTCAGCGTCTGCTTTGGCTTTGTGATAAATAGGAATAGGGCTTCTGCAGATCTGCATTTTATTCTTAGATGTTCTGGGTCTTCAGGCAAGCTCTCTCTGAGACTTGGAGGGGGCACAGGGGGCATGAAAAACCCCACAAGCCCCTGGTAGCAACTTTGGGGTGGGTGCAAGTGTCCCGGTCTCTGCTGTGAGCATGCACAGAAGGTCCCTGAAATCCCCGCTGTGGAATTTCAGCCCCAGGCGGCCTAAGGGCTTGCTGAGACATGCCCTAGGGCCACCCCTTTTCTAGCCAAACCCCCTTCAGCCTCGCCCAACCTTCTGCAAATTACAAACAGGTCTTTAAGTTGCAACCTTTGTTACTGCACATTCTCAAGGGAAGCCCTTGGGGTAAATTTGATTTGTTGCAATGAGAAATCCTAGTTTCTATATAACATAAGAGTAGAAATCGTGAAAAAGGCTTAAACAGCTATATCGTAACAAAAGGTTTGTTTGTTTGTTTTAACCATTGTTTTAAAATTGTCTCCTATTTAGAAAAGTCTAATTATTTAATTTATTGTTACACTATATTAGAAGGTCCCCAAAATCATTCATAACAGAAGAGGCTTGTTCTTGTTGTTTTTTAACCATGGCTTTAAAGTTGTCTCCTATTTAGAAGGTCTTACTATTTAATGTATTGTTACAATATATCAGAAGGTCCCCAAAATCTTTCATAAGAAAACAGGTTTATTGTTGTTGTTTTTTAACCATGACTTTAAAATTGTCTCCTATTTAGAAGGTCTTACTATTTAATGTATTGTTACAGTATATCAGAAGATCCACAAAATCATTCGTAAGAGAAGAAGCTTGCTGTTCTTGTTTACTAACCATGGCTTTAAAATTGTCTCCCAGTTAGAAGGTCTTACTAATTAATGTATTGTTACAGCATATCAGAAGGGCCTCCAAAATCCCTGGTGTGAATTTCAGCCCCCAGCGGCCTAAAGGCATGCTGAGGCATGCCCTACGGCCACCCCTTTCTAGCCAAACCCCTTGAACTGCTCCCCATTGGCCTACAGGGCCGAGGGGGTGGCACAACCCCTCGGGGACCAATCCTCAGGCCACCCTAGGGTCACGGGGGACCCCAGACTCTAGGAAAAGACCTCTATAGGCCCACGGGAACCCCCACAACCCCTGACGTCACCGCTCGACCCGCCCCTTCCTTCGGAAGGGGCCTGGGTCGAGCCTAGACGCCGGAAGTCCCTCCCCTTCCGCTGCAGGGGTCCAAAAGGGGGCGTGGCACCTGTCAAATTTGAGTTTGAATAAAGCTACCATTACCCTACTACTTCCAAATCCTGTGAGGTTCTCATTCCCCTCTATTCAGCATTGGTTTTGCCTCATCTAGAGTACTGTGTCCAGTTTTTGACACTACACTTTAAGAAAGATGATCAGGGGGCTGGAAACCAAGCCCTCTGAGGAAAGACTGAAAGAACTGGGCAAGTTTAGCCTTGAGAAAAGAAGACTCAGGGGAGATACGATAGCACTTCTCAAATACTTGAAAAGTAGTCATACAGAGGAGGGGCAGGATCTTTTCTCAACCAACCAAGGTCAAGCTAGAGGAAGCCAGATTTTGGTTAAATATCAGGAAAAACCTCCAAACAGGCTAGAGCAGTACAACAATAGAACTAATGACCTTGGGAGGTGGTGAGCACTCCAACGCTGGAGGTGTTCATGGGAAAACTGGACAACTATCTGTCAGATCTGCTTTGACTTGGATTCCTGCATTGAAGCAGGGGGTTGGACTTGATAGCCTTATAGGTGCCTTCCGACTCAATTATTCTGTGATTGTATGTCCTTCCATTCCTCGCCAGTTAACCAGACATTTGCAGCAGCTCATTATGTCTTCTCCCTACAGTCTCTAAAGTCATATTCTCTCACCTTGTCTCCTTCCTCACACCCTTCTTTGAAATTGCCATGGGTTATGATGCTGATGTCAAAGAAGTCTTTGAAAAAAAAACTTTCTTTTAATAAATATCTTTCAAAGTGCCTTTATGTTACAAATAATAAATTTAAAGTTCCTGCAGTTGGATTCAGGGGTCCCAGACTTAATGAATTGACATGTATCTTTGACATTGATCTGAAGTTAAAGGCCCTGTCTTATTAAAAGTACAAACAGACTGGATGCTCAAGTTATTCTATATTTCTCTGGTTGGGAAAAAAAGAATCATAAACAAGTTGACTAGGAAATATAAATAATGTCAATGAAGCAGTTTCACATGTTTATTCTGCTTCCTACATCCAACTTCTACTTCTTGTTTATGATCCTAAAAACATGGGGATCTCATGAAACGATTAACTCTGAAAAGTGAAATGAAGCACAAATCAATATCTGTTCCTTGAAACATGGCTTAACTGTTTCAGATTTCTTTAAGGGGAATAAGGAGTACTCTTTTATCAAGTAGGCTTTTATGTGGGACAAGAGATAAGGCTGGATATTCAGTGAAATTGCTGTCGTTGATCTTTCTTATGGATTTAGGGATGTTAAATCAACATCGACACTAGAATTCCATTTAATAATAAGCTTACCTCTGAATCCCTAGTTCTTCCAAAGTTGTATTTACTCTTCTCAAGCCTGAATACAATACCAGACAAGCTTCTGTATGGCTCTAAAGCTGTCATCCTAGTATATTAATGCCACACATTAACTGCTCCTGGAATTGCAGTGTAAGGAAAGGCCTAAACTGCTTCTTTTTCTAAAGGAATGCCATCTGTACAGCATAAACATTCTTTTCCTGCTTTGTACTCAATAAATAAAGAAATAAAATAAAAAATCAAGAACAGGAATTTCGCTGGAATTGTGATTATCATGTAAATACCTGTTTCATCCAACCTAAGCATTCTGATACAAGCAACACTTGCAAATGTCATTTTTTAATTTCTTTTTTCTTTTTTTTTCTTATTTTTATTTCAGTTCCCAGAACTCTGGGGCTTGTGGTCTGAAAGGGTAATTGTTATCTTCTGTAGATATGAAGTATTCCTTATCTTAGGTGTTTGCACATTTGGTAGGCTGCCAGTGCACTGGGAATAAAAATATGCCCAAAGTCATGTGTATCTTTCAAAGACTTATTAATGGCTATAATGTGTACAATCAAAGAATACACACACTTCAGTCAATAGGAAAAATATTACAAAAATGTGCAAACAAATACGTGTGTTAGGAAAAAGTCATACAGGAAAAAGGCCTACACCTTTCAGTGCAGAAACGGAAAATAAAGTATTGCATCTTGATATAAGCAAAAAATGAGATGAGAACACAGAGGGGATTCTGGGAAATGCAACCACATCATGACCGAGAGTGTTTTATGTCCCTGGTGCTAATTCTTCTACCCATGATGTGGGCAGAAATTTCATGGCGTTCCCCTTAAAAAAAAATCCTCCAGTAAAAAAATCGTCCGGCAAGCCCTCATGATGAAATCTTCCCACTTATTCTAAGGTAAGTGCAAAGAGGATCACAGCCTTAGGCTACATTTCTACACCTCCTCACCAGCAGGAAACTCTGTTTGATTCAGTGGAACTTACATTTGCACAGGAAGGCATACCATTACAGTTAGTATCTATTATTTCCAAGAACATTGTCACAAGCAACTTGAATGATCTCTGGATTGCTCACTATCATTATTTTCCAGAACTCCACTTTCCCCCATTTTTGTCTACCGGCCCCAAATGACATAATAAGACTTTATTTGGATTCTGTGTTGGAACCATGCTGTAGTTCATTTAAGGTAATATTCAGATTGCTTTGCTTGGAGGAAAAGGCCACCAGCAGATTAATGCTTTTTGAGGAAGTGTTTTCTCAGAGCAGTGTGACGTGAAAGAATTGCTATTTTCTTGTGGAGCTTAAAAATGTCACCATTTGATTATTCCTGCCAACTCATCAATCATATTGTGAGCTCCTGCAGAGAGGAAGAGAAAAGTGATCTCAGGGAGAACAGCAAACATTCAGTGGTGTCCCTGATAAGAAACATGACATGATGTTTTAGATGCCAAAGCTAATTTGCACAAAAGATGTTGACACCCCAGCAAAGAACATCACAGCCATTCAGAGAAACCCTCGTATAAGGAAGCAACACATCATTGCACCAATGGATGTCCTGATGTTTGGTTTCAGTGAACAGAACACATATAATATTCCAGCTGTAGATCTGTGGCAGCTTTAAACACACTTGCATATCTATTCACCAAATGTTTGAAGTCATCCATTCACAAAAGCTGTAGGGGAAATTAACATAAATAGAGGCGTGTATGTGTCACTGTCCCCATTCTAGAATGTTAACTCTTCTTCCTAAGCTACTTGCTTGCTTGATTTGACTGATTCAACGCTTGGAGGGATCCCCAAAGCAATTTGCAGCAACACGAGACAACCTTGATCCAGTAAAATATAGTTTTAGTTTTGATCATAGGAAATGTGCATTCCCCTCCATGTCTAATTTTACTTTTATTGGAGCCCATCTTTAATGGGGGATTGGCCAACATGAGGGATAATGAGGTAAACATCTAGAACTCATGCACGGTAGCATTAAATAGGGCATAAAAGGAGTAATGTTACAGAATGTTCTTCAGTAAGAGTTACACAGGTAAGATGAGGGCGGAGGAGTGGCTAGCTGGTTTTCAAAATATCCATAGTGACTTCTATAATAAGACATTTGGTCATATTGGATGATTTACACTTTGAACTCTCAAAGTGGTTTTTACTTGTCCCCAAGCACAACATCTCTAATTCAGCCTCCAGCTCAGGGGGTCATTACATACAGTACTGTATAGAAAGGATTGTCAATGCTGTTGAAGAGAATCCTGACAGAGAGAACTGTTCTCTCTCTCTCTCTCTCTGTTTATCTCTCTCTGTGTGAATCAGTATTTACTGTATGCTTTGTAGCTGTGTTTAAAGGGGACATGGTGGCACTGCAGGTTAAACCGCAGAAGCCTCTATGCTGCAAGGTCAGAAGACCAGCAGTCGTAAGATCGAATCCACATGACGGAGTGAGCTCCAGTCGCTTGTCCCAGCTCCTGTCAACCTAGCAGTTCGAAAGCATGTAAATGCGAGTAGATAAATAGGTACCACCATGGTGGGAAGGTAGTGGTGTTCTGTGTCTAGTCACGCTGGCCACGTGACCACGGAAATTGTCTATGGACAAACACTGGCTCTATGGCTTGGAAACGGGGATGAGCACCGCACCCTAGAGTCGGACACGACTGGACTAAATGTCAAGGGGAACCTTTACCTTACCCTTTGTAGTTATGTTTAGGGGGGTGTATAAGAGTTATACCTTGATTTTAAACTGCACAGGGGTCTAGCATTGTTGAAGGGAGAGGTGTATTGTTTAAATGTTAAGATAATTAGAAATTATTTTCACTTGTGGTTCTTTTGCTCATCAATATGTTTATACTGTAGAACTTCAGGAAATGGAGGATTGCTTGGCTGCACACCATTGCATTGGATCATCTGGGATCCAAATGAGGTTGGAATCTTTGTCCTCTTGAAGGGGGGAGGGGTGGGTTTATTTTGGGATTTATTTATTTATTTATTTATTTATTTATTTATTTATTTATTTATTTATTTATTGTACTTATGTGCCGCCCATCTAGACATAGTCTACTCTTTTTTATTTATTACATACTTTGTTGTAGTTTGTCTGAATGATAGATGTTTTGTATTCATATGTTTAAATAAAATAAAACTTTTAAAAAAGTAAAAAAAGAAAAAAAGAAATTATTTTCACCTGTGGTTCTTTTGCTCATCAATATGTTTATACTTGTAGCATTTCTGGAATTGGAGGATTGCTTGGCTGCACGCCATTGCCCAGGAGATGCCCAGGTGTACTCACAATGCTTTCCTACTCTTCAGGGAGGCTTTTTCTATGTTCCCCAAATCATCAGTTAAACTTTTTGGTAAATATAGTAAGTGCTGAATGGCAAATCCCACCAGTGTAAAAATGTGAAATTGCAGAATTTGCACATAAGTTGTCACTGTAGAAATGGAGACAGGTTTTCATCATTGAGATTCACTGTTCTTGCAAGGCAGAATCCTGGCGTTATGTTTTCAGACCTTTCCACTCAATGAAAGCTTAACAGAATGTTTTTTTTTGTATTGTATTCATTGATCCTTTTAGTATTGTATACTCATTGTTACTAATCTTGAATATTGTTTTTTAATTATTGTAAGCCACTTTTAGTCCTTTTTAAAGAGAATGGTGGGTTAAAAATATTATAAGTAAGTATATTTAAATATTATAAGTAAGTAAGTAAGTAAGTAAGTAAGTAAGTAAGCAAGCAAGCAAGCAAGCAAGCAAGCAAGCAAGCAAGCAAGCAAGCAAGCAAGCAAGTAAGTAAGTAAGTAAGTAAGTAAGTAAGTAAGTAAGTAAGTAAGTAAGTAAGTAAGTAAGTAAGTAAGTAAGTAATCTGCTGTGCCATAGTTTGAGAAATCCTGTACTAGAACATGGCACTGTCACGGTTAGGCTGCCCACACAGATATGATGGTCAGAGATGGTGGAAACTATTGAGAGTTGCTGGATAGTTAGCACATTTCCAGTCTCTCTGTCATTTAAAAGGTGCAGATTGGCCAACAAGGTGACTCAAGTTGTTTCCAGGCCAATCCCAGGCTAAAAACTTTATTGAAGTCAATTTGGACGATTATGAATGATGCCTTTGATACTCCAACAATAAATTTATTCATTTAGTTGTGGGTGGCATATGTGGAAGATGGATGACTCAAGCAGACAGAACACAAGGGCACAGAGAGGAGGAGTCAGATGGAGAACTGCTGGAAATTTGACATTCGTTTCTGCTGACCCAAATTTAGCATGGAAATATATCAGAAAAGCATTTTAAAACTGAATTTGATTTACGTTCGTGTGTATAGAGGATAAACTATTATTTGTAGACAGCTGTTCCTTTGATTTATGCAGAGATGGACACAAATTATGTTAGGGATTAGAAAAGTACCTACCTGAGACAGAAATTCAATACGTGAAGGCCTACTCCATTGGTGTGTGACATCTAGTAATTTTCTCTCCATGTTTAAAGAGGTTTTACAGTGAATACAGGGCTACCAAAACTGCAGAAGTTTAACCCACTGCTGTGAAGACTGACACTCATTCAGCAAGGCCAGCTGTTAAGTTCAGGCTGTGAAGTCTCATAGACACACGTCAGGAGACCTGAACACTCCCCTGGAGCAAATCTTATTACCGGCAAGGCTCAGAGGTATACTAGATTTGACCTGGAAAAGAAGCACCATGGTGAAATTAAATAGTTAATGATTTATGATTAACCTTTCCAGTCAGATCACTGCTGTAGTAATTCCTAGGACAAGAGTGGAAGATATAATAAATGCTTTAAAAGCACTTAGTAGATAGAAACTTGAATTTGGGGAACCCAAGGGTGAGACTACTACAACTGCTCTTACATCTGTTATTACAATTTGATAATGAAGAATGCATGGTACAAGAATGTGCCGTTCCACCCAGTGTTCCCTTTTTGTTTTCCCCAAACACAGGTTCACTCTCTAGATACGTTTACTTTTTCTTCCGCTACCACCAGTGGATCTCTCATCCACACTGCACCATATAAGCATCAGAGATGTGCTGCCAACATAACTTGTTTATTTATCTTTTGGTTTTAAATCACAGATGATCTGGTATTGTTGTTTAGGATCACTCGTTAAACTTCTTATATTCGATTACACGTTTGCTTATTCAGGTGTTATATTTACTTATTCACATTACCCACCTCATTAATATTCTCTGACTATCTATTTAGCTCTACTATTCCATTTATCTCCTTCTCCTTCTCTCTAACTCTTCAACCTTCCAATTCTCTCCTCTCCCCAGTCCTCCTCTCTAACTCTCCCTCTGTCTAACTGTCTACTTGAGTCCACCCCTCCTGTCTTCTCCTAGGCTCCTGCACTTGAGCTTCAGCTATGATAGACAGGAGTGATGTGGGCATTCTGCCACAAAGAATTATTACTTTTTGCCAATAACATTCATAGGTTTTATACTGTATGTTAGAACAGGGAGCAAATCCAGCTTTAACTCTGACCGTAGAAGACCGTTTCATATTATTGTGTAGGGACAAATACAGCAACTCAGTAAGGAACATTGCGGGATATACAAGGAAATAAGAAGGCACACTCATATAATAGAGTAAACTCCTATCTTTATAATATAAATTATCAATTTGGAGCATGTTATTTTACCCTCATTGACATGAAAAGTAACATAGGTTTCACTTCACTGTAACAATACAGAATAAGTGTTCCTGTCAAATCATCCAGCATAGAGTTATAAAAAGTTCCTCCAGAATTTGTGTTTTATAAAGGGGTATGTGTGTGGGAAAAATCTTTTCAAGTTGTACACACATTGACATTTTAAGGAAAACAGACAACCAGTTTGTCACTTATAACCTTCCCTGGAGCTGACAGCATTTGATATCTACATGTGTATGGACTAGCAAAATCAACGATTTATTAAGAATTGGCATCCACTTTCATGTAACAAAATTTGAACAGGGTGGCATTATAAAAAGACTCACCTATGACATGAACTGCCTTGCTTGGATTATTTAAAAGTAAGAATGGTTCTGCTGAGGATCTGCCTAAAAGATGAGCTAATTGCTGAAAAAAATATTGACTTAAATCCAACTGCTGTTCCCAGGTAGAGTAGAACTATTGAGTACATAACTGCTGAGTTACCATGTAGGGATTTATTCAGTGGGTCTACTCTAGTTTAAATAGCAGTTAAATTTAGGCCACTATCTCTGCGTTTGAGTCTTTTACAGTGATATACGTCAGAAAATGCCTACTCCAGTGCATTGGGGGCATTTCATTTTGCAGAGAAAGGTGCTATAATGGCCCAATCTAATGCATGCTTGCTCTGAAACAGGTCCACTGTATTCGGTGGCATTTACTCCCACACAAATATGTATAATATTGTAGGATTTTGCAGATTTTATTTGGTGAACAATGGTGGTATTAGGAAGAGGGAGCACAGTCTCTCTCCCAGAGCACAGTAGTTGGAGACCTGTTGGCAAAACATACCACAGGATTAGATAGTCAGTCATCCCACTCCTTCTCTTCACTGCCTTGAATGTCCCCCCATTTTAAAAAAACCCACACTTTTCCAAAGACTGCCTTTAAGAAACCTGAAAAAAGAATGATGTTGCAAATTGTGTCCATGCTTGTTTCTGTTGACTTGAAGGGAAATCTGATTCACTTTGGGAGGTCCTTGAACCTGTCTGAAGAGTTTGCTCAGACATTGGACTTTGGGCAAATCTGATTTACATCCCTACTAGATATTAGCTGATTGTGGTAGTAGAAGCTTTCTTTAGGAAAATCTCCTGAAACTTCACAGAGCCCTTTCATATCTCCCCATGGCACACAATTCAGAAGCTCAACAGTTGCTACAAATAAGTGTTCAAATTTGGTGGTAATATTAATTAAAGATTTTTAAGAAAGATTTGCCACTTGAGTAAAAAAGTAATGCACTATCTTCTCTCTTGCAGAAGAATGTAGTCTGATAACTCACCTATGGACACAGAAGAGAGCTAATAATGACTGGTTTATAATATTGCTCTGTATCTGTGGGCTTGTTCAAGTTGGCTTTTTTAGAGTGGGCTGGTTTGGGCTAAATAGAATTGCCTATTATATATGCCATTTGGTGTGTTCCTCACATCCAAATGGCACACTGGACTTCAAGTGACTTTTTTTGGTTTGGCTCCTCCCACTGTCAATTTGTCATGTCATGAAGTGGCTTAAGAAAAGAACTGCTTCAGGATATTGGCAAATGAAACACTTTCTCTGCGTCACTGTGTAGGGGCAGGGGAAGTAAAAAAAAAGACTCTATTATAGCAGCATTCATTTTTAGGTAGTAGATTTGGCTCTGGAAATGCTCTGTTTAAGATAAGTCAAAGAACAGAAAAAAAGGCCCTCATTGCCCCTTCCTGTCTCCCCCCACTTCTGAGAGGAAGTTTTCAATTTTCATTTTTAAAAAAGTAACAGTTCATCTGCATTGCCCTTACAGAGTCTAATAGAGTCTCTTCTCAAGCCACATCACTATATGACAAATTGACAGTGGAAGGAATCTTGTCTGCTGAAGGCTCACTGGTTTGTTTCCAGTGATCATACATGCTGGAAATGAACCAAAATGGAATGATCCTTCTGGCACAGAAAGAAAAGAAAAAAGAAGCCCTTAACAGGGATTAAAAAGGTGCAAGTAGGAATGCTCCATGGATGAGCTTGTTCTCTTCAGCAATTACACAGTGTGATTTCTGGGAAAAGGAGCAAACCAACATGTCCTTACAGAGGACCAAAGAGTGGGCTAAATACACATCTGATCACACCCTAACACAAGCATCCAGGAAGTACTGGAAAACACAGAATAACAAGAAACTGTGCTGAGTTGGGCAGCTGAAGAATTCCAAACCTAATGTTCTGTTGTGGATGGGATGACATCTTTCAAATTGTATGAAGTATAGAAACCATAATGAGTGTACTATTCAAGACACATGCATCTTGATGAAAAGATAATGAAACTAGTAATCAATATACAATTTTAACATCTAAGATTATTTATTTATTTATTTATTTATTTATTTATTTATTTATTTATTTATTTATTTATTTATTTATTTATTTATTTATTTATTTATTTATTTAACTTATATGCCGCCCACACTACCCAAAGGTCTCTGGGTGGTTGAAAATTGAAAATCTCAGTTTAACAGGATGCTAATTTGTGTATCTTTAAATGATGAATGTAATTGACAGGTATTGAATATTTTGGTCCTTTAGGAAGTTGTTTTAAAACAGGTGCTGCCTTAATAGATCATGACTCCAGACACTTTACTGATTTGTCTGTGTTTGTATCAGAAGCAAACCAATGGTACTTCTGGAGTGGATCAGCCAACAAGGTGCTGTCACTGTCCAGAGGATGCCCGAATGTGTTCACAGTCCTCTGTTCTTCATGGAGGTGCTTTCAGTCCCAAGCATTGTTCTTTAAACCAGCATTTATGTACTTATAGAAAGAAGATGGCAGTTTACAAGTACTGGAAACTAAACAGATGATTTGGCCATGGAAGCCACGGTAAATTATTTTCATCTATCTGCATTTATGGTAGCAATTAGCTGTCTGGAAAAAAAGTAAGATCAGTACTTAAAATGCAGACATACCTCATGGTTGTTGTTTATTGGATGATAATTTGTTGTTGATGGAAGTTATTTCCAACTCATGATGACCCTATACAATCTGTCTCATATTTGGTCTTCCTATCTTTTATGCTACCTTCAACTTATCCCAGCATTATTGTCTTTTCCAATGAGTTTTGCTTTCTCATTATGTGTTCACGCACAAAGCATGACAGCTTCAAGGGTTAATCAGACAAGCATTTGTCCCACAGTTAGGACATGTTGAGAATGGAATGGTTTGCTCCTTTTTCTAGCAATCACATTATGTACATACCATAGTGAATTAACCCACCATGATTAATGCCTACCTGCAGCTTTTTCAGTCCCTGTCAGGGACTTGTTTTTTTTTTTTTTTTTTTGGTAAAGATAGAACTGCTCTGTTTTGGTTTAGTTTCAGCATGTGTGATTGCTGAGATTCAACCAAAATGATTCACTGGTTGTCCCTTTGCTGAAACCACTTAACAATCCTGAGAAGTGGGAAGATTCCCTGGTGCTCACCTGTGGAGGAGTAGGGAAAGGAAGTTTTCCATTTCTTTTTAATTGTTGCTGACACATCAGCAACACTTCAAAACGGCTTTTTCAAAGCATTATAAGTGAAAACAAAATAAAAATAACAAATAAAAAAAGATTAACATGTGGTGGCACCTTAAAGATTAACACACACACGCGCGCGCACACACACACATGCGCGTGCACACACACACACACACACACACACACACACACACACACACACACATTTGCTTTTGTGAACAAGTCTACTTCCCTTTCAAAGCATCACTGACACACTGTATCTAATAGGAACAGTTAAAAAGAAATGGAAAACTTCCCTTCGCTTCTCAAGGTCAGTAAAAATGATGCAACTCATTTCTCAAGATCATTAAGCTGCTTAAGCAAAGCATGGAGCAGGAGATGGGAGGGGATTTGTTTTTGTTCTCTTTCCTTTAAAGGAAAAGATTAGTTGTTGTAGGTTTTTCGGGCTCTTTGGCCGTGTTCTGAAGGTTGTTCTTCCTAACATTTCACCAGTCTCTGTGGCCGGCATCTTCAGAGGACAGCACTTCATAGGACAGCAGAGCACAGAGTGCTGTCCTCTGAAGATGCTGGCCACAGAGACTGGCAAAACATTAGGAAGAAGAACCTTCAGAACACGGTCAAAGAGCCCGAAAAACCCACAACAACCATTAGATCCCGGCTGTGAAGGCCTTCGCGAATACACAGAAAAGGAGATTGGCTTAGATAGTCCTAAACAGGGTCACTTGATGTTCTGTATAGCTGATCTTTGCATGTGGATGCAAGGATTACACCAAATGATATATTGCACCTTAAAGTGACCCTGTTTAACATGATATAGATCAATCCAGGTGAAGATATTTGGCCCATCTATTCATACTGTCAGTTTGGTCATTTTTTGCTTCTAGACAAAGTTCCAGCTTGATTAGCTCTAGTATGTCTTTCTGGCCATCCAGGGTATCCACAAAGCTCTCCTCCAGCACCGTATTTAAACAAATCCATTTTTTTTCTTGTCAGCTTTCTTCACTGTCAAGTTTTCACATCCATCCATAGTAATCAGGAGTAATGTATAACATTGTTTATGATCTTGGCCTTGGTCTCCAGAAATTTTGTTATTTATTTATTATTTATTTATTTTATTTATATCCCGCCTATCTGGTCAGTCACAACCACTCTAGGCAGCTTACAACATGAAAATACACAGTGGGAATAGATAAAATAGAAAAAAATATTACATAATAAACATAATTTCCTCATACTTGATTATCTTTTCTAATTCTTTCACTGCTGCAGTCCTGAGTCTCAGTCTTCTGTTTTCTTGGTTGCATTCTCCATTTGATGATAATTTATGATGATATTTGATGATAATTTATGATGACTAAATTTTAGGTCTTGGCGACCAGAAGGGGATATAAACATTCAAGGCAAGGTTACATTTCAATGCCCAGGGGACTGCTAACACTACATCTCACATATTGAAGAGCAAACAGGATGAAATAAATGTCTACTAATTTATGCATTTAAGCATTTTAATAGCCTATCTCCTTCTATGAAAGATCACCTTTCCTTTCTTATGCTGCCTGATTTCTGGAATACTGGTGGGGAAAGTTTCACATGTTTCATTTTTTTTGTTGACTACCTGTCCAGATTCTGATATATTCTGCTGTATGGCTTAAGCTCTTAAGTGTGACTGTCTGTCAGACTCTTGAACTCAAATCAAACATCATTTTTCTTCCTGCGGAATGAGTTGATGGAATACCAATGAAGCCAATCTCATTTCTTTAGTTAGAGCAGTTCTGGTTAGCTGAATGTACCAAGGAGGGATGGAGGCTGAACAAAACTGTAACTTCCAACAGCCCTGTATGTCACTTGAGTTACTTAGAGATGCAGGCATACGTTGCAGTTCAACCTTTGACATCCTCAGAAGGATTCAAAATGTAAGAAATATATTGCATGAGTACATTGCCAAAGGGAAGAAAGAAAGCCTTTCTATATCATCCCATGAATAGAGGTTCCATTTATTTAGGTATTTGTTTTTTGAGACCTCTCTCTACACCACTTTTAAAAAATCCCAATAATCTATACCAATGGTGGTTGTGGGTTTTTCGGGTTCTTTGGCCATGTTCTGAAGGAAGAACAACCTTCAGAACACGGCCAAAGAGCCCAAAAAAAATGGCCAAAGAGCCTGAAAAACCCACAACAACCATTAGATCCTGGCCTTGAAAGCCTTCGCAAATCTATACCAACTTTCAAAAATCCCTGTATGATCAATGTTATGTTGCTGTATGCCATCAAGTCAAAATGTTGTGGCACCTTAAAGACTAACTTTATGTTTTAATGTGACATTTCATGGACAAGTCCACTTCCTCAGACATAAGTGATTTAGTACAGAAGATATTTAGTTAAAATCACTTAAATTATTAGTGGTGTTCTTGAGAGCTAGAACCATTTATTCACAGTGCACAGTGACTGTGCCATTTCTACATGAAGACAGAAGCCTTTCAGACATCATCCCTAAGCAAATAAAGGAAAGCTCAGGAAGTTGAAAACCCTCATTGAAGTCCTATAGCTTATGATGGAAATACCAATAAGAATATTGAGCTAGACAGAGTATAGTGTTCTCCCAAATGTTTTAAGCAACATGGAGAGGCCTTCTGATCTGTATACTGAGTCAAGTTCTAATTACTCTATGCTTGCTTGTGTTTTTTTGTTGTTATTTTTGCCCAGCTTCTTTGTTTTCTTTATTTTATTTGTTTTATTTATAGGCTGCCTTTCTTCCAATCAAAGGGCTCAAGGCAAAACGTTGTGGCACCTTAAAGACTAACTTTATGTTTTAATGTGATGTTTCATGGACAAGTCCACTGTTATTTGTCAGTACTGGAGATACTACCAGTGTTTCTGTCCCAAACTCATGGATCCACCTTTTAGTTATACTTCTCATCACAGATGCAAAGGGTGTACAAATGTCCTCCATTATTGTAAAATCAATTCAGCATTAACACTGTTTGGTCTCTGCATGAACTGTTAAAACACCTGTTCATGCTCTAAGTATTGCTTGTTAAGCCTTTCTGTAACTTCCTTGCTTTGGCTCATTCTGTCATACTGTGCTTCTCCCCTCCATTTGATTCCAAATGCATTTGCAAAACAATAATTCTCTCCTGTTGCTATGACCTGATTACCCTCTCCATAAGTCACTGCCCTACTTCCTGAATGCTTAGACAGCACTCTTCCTGACTTTATTTTAGAGCTCACCGATTTTTTTTGCCTAGGTCTCTCTATCTTTCCATGTCTTTTCTGCATACCTTCTTGTTCTATCCATTTTGCAGAATTCTTCTGATAGGGTGAGGAATGTCAACCTTGCAAAAACATTCCAAGAGTCTCCTCCTAATACTCCAGTCTCTTCCCTGCCATTCCCTGTACTGCTGAGCATGTGTGGCCCTTGCTGGTTGAGTGCCCCCCCAAAACAAATCCAGAGATTCCAGAACAGCTGGATGAAGCCTGTGAAACTGTGAGGTACAAAAAATGACTCTGTGGAAGGGGGGTGGTAAAGGCACTACCTGTGCACTATACTATACATGTGTGCTACATATGCCCCAACTTATCTGCTTGATTGTCTTTATCTCTCAGTTTGAAATTGGTTACTCTTGGAACAGGCTTTCAAATATGACTTTCTAAAACCGATGAGCAGAAGAGAGGGGGTGGTGGCAGGAGAAGTCAGAAGTAGAGATAGCCATGAACAGCCAAAATGGTGGTTCATCTTGGTTCATGGTTCATGGACTTCCATGAACCATGAATTTATGAATTTCCCTGAACAAACCATGACTTGGGGCGTTGATCTGTTTGCATTTTTTTAAAGATAGCCCACTGATTATCTAAAAAACTCACGACAACTGGGCTGCATCCCCACCCCACAGCCTTCCTTCACCTCCTTCCCACAGCCCCCATTGCCTCCCTACCTTTTCCGGATGCTGCTTCCTCATCCTCTGCTGACACTGCCATCTTGAGAGCCCTGCTGCAGGCTGGTTGCCTTTGTCTATGTCCCCACCTCTCAGCTATCTATCGCCCCAATGTTCTTTAACATCTATATGAGGCCACTGGGTGAGGTCATCAGGGGGTGTGGAGTGGCGTGCCATCAATATGCTGATGACACACAGCTCTACATCTCCTTTTTTCCAACTAGAGTGGATGCTGTTCTATCCCTGCAGCGCTGTTTCAGCTCTGTACTGCAATGGATGCAGGAAAATGGGCTGAGGCTGAACCTGGACAAGACGGAGGTCCTGAGGGTGGGTGGACCTACCATCAGCAGTTTGGGAAACTCACTGTAGCGTTCTATATTTATTAGGTCAATGGTTCATGTTATATTATGTAGTGGTTCATGTCTGTTATGTAATGGAATGATTCATGCATATTAATGTTTCTGAGAGGCAGAGCCGAGAGAGATACTAAAAGAGAGTCAAGGGGTAGATTGAATAAGTAAGAGAGTCAAGGGGTAGATTGAATAAGTAAGAGAAATGTAAAGGTCAGGCAGTAGAGAAAAGTCAGAGAAAGTAATAGAGCGTGTAGTTTGGGAAATTCTGAGGTGTGATTAGCTACTGAAGAAATTAATGAAACAATCTCTGTAATCAATAAACCAAAGTTTTATTTAAAGGAACTTGAAGTGTGGACCTGAATCTTTCTGAAGTACTGGTGATTTAGAGATCGCCTGGTGGCAGCAGTGAAAAGAAGTGAGTGTTTACCTTCATGTGCTCTGAGGCTTGAAGGTCAAGCAAAAGGGGCACGAGGGTGGGCGCCCTCTCTTTTTTGGGGGGGGCGACTCTCAACGCGAAGAGTGAGGTTCGCAGGTTAGAGATCCATCTGGACCAGGCACATACCATGGAATCCCAGGTGGTGTCTGTGGTCCGCACCGCCTATTTCCATCTCTGGCGGATAGCCCAGCTGTGTCTCTATCTAGATGTTGGGTCGCTCACCACTCTGGTCCATGTGCTCGTAATCTTGAGATTAGACTACTGTAATGCTCTCTACGTGAGGTTACCTTTGGGATATATGCAGACACTCCAAATGGTGCAGAATGCAGCAGCCAGACTTCTTAGTGTGGTGAGGAAACATCAGCATATCACTCCCACTCTGGCCGCCTTACACTGGCTGCCTGTTTGGTTCCGCATTGATTTCAAAGTCTTAATGCTTACTTATAAAGCCCTAAACAGTTTAGGGTCTTGATATCTGGCGGAACGCCTTCTCCCACCTAAATCTACTCGTATCACTTGATCCAGCCAGGAGGTGAGGTTGAGGAGCCTAACGCCGAGGGAGGCCCGGAAGGAAAAAAACAAGAAACCAGGCCTTCTCGGCAGTGGCTCCTCGCCTTTGGAATAACCTCCCTTCTGAGATCCGTATGGCCCCTTCGCTGGGTATTTTCAAAGGCCAATTGAAAATCTGGCTGTTTAGGCAAGCCTTCCCTCCAGCCACTACCTGATTTACTTTTCTTTCCATCTTGAGTACTGTCTATTGATGTGTTACTTTTTTAATATTTTAAATTGTTTATATTATATGTAGTTAGCCGCCCAGAGTAGTCAGTTGACTAGATGGGCAAGGTATAAATTCAATAAATAAAATTACTACTACTACTACTACTACTACTACTACTACTACTACTACTACTACTACTACTACTACTATTATTATTATTATTATTATTATTATTATTATTATTATTATTATTATTATTATTATTATTATTATTATTATTATTATTATTATTATTATAGTCAGCCACCTGTCAGCTGGCTTGGGGCCAAATGCACATGTCCCTACCTCTCACCAGGTAGGCGGGGACATGAACAAAGGCCCCCTCTTAATTATATTTAGGAATTTTATTTATTTATTTATTTATTTATTTATTTATTTATTTATTTATTTATTTATTTATTTATTTATTTATTTGTTTGTTTGTTTGTTTGTTTATTTATTTATTTATTTATTTATTTATTTATTTAGTTAGTTAGTTAGTTAGTTAGTTAGTTAGTCAGCTAGCTAGCTAGCTAGCTAGCTAGCTGGCCTATCAGATGGCCAGGGGCCATTTATACATGTCCCCTGCCTACTACTTGAGAGGCAGAGACATGCGCAAATGCCACTGGCCTGCAGTGGGGCTCTCAAGATGGTGGTGGCAGTGGCTGAAGAAGAGGCAGTGGAAGGAAAATGAAGGGAGGCAATGGGGGCAGTGGGAAGGGGGTGGGGCAGGCTGCAGGGGGGTAATAAACCAGGAGGTTCATAAAAATCTTCAGTTTGGATTAACCTGAACTGATCTGAATCAATGAATTAGCAATTTTAGACAAATTTCTTGGTTCATTTTTGCTTTGTGCCCATTTGTAGTCAGAAGCAAAAAGCAGTGTGAGAGATAATTTTAAAAGGGCATGAATAGACAGGACAGAAGGTTGGGAGAAGAAGCAGAATGGTGAGGAGAATGAATGAGAAATCTGAAATTTTCAGCTGATTGTTTTTCCTGGAACATGTTAGCTTAGAATCCATTTCCTTTCTGAGTAATGCTCCAACAAAGTTCTGCTTCTGCCTTTGTCACATTAAGATCAAATTTATATTCTTGCCATTTGTGTGAAAGAAGTTTAGCAGAACCCTAAACAATTCACAGGAGATTATTTGTTCCATCTAATTCTGAAGAAAAGCAGTTTAGGCCTTTAATAACATCAATAAGTCACCTTATTGATTAAAAAGGTGGGTAGTAAAATATTTTCAAACAGTAGTCAGGAAAAGAATATCTGAAGGCTACATCATGATTACACATATTCCCAGTCAATCTCTCCTCCTCCTGAGTCCCTGAGTAATATCATTAAACCTGGCCTAGAGAGACTAAAGCTTATTCTGTGATTCCTCCTAATGGAATTCTTGGCATGTAGAAATATTTTTCTTTGAGGGCCAACCTAGCTCTAATGTAATGTCAATTCATGCACAAGCAAAGGAGGGAAAGAGACGATCAAGTGGTAATTCTGAGAGAACTCAAAACAAGAGCACATTTTGAGAAATGAGATATAATAATAAACAACACAGAGGAAAGATGGGGGAAAGAAGTGAAAGAGAAGGAAAAAGAAAGTGAAGATAAGGGAGCTTAAAAGAAAAGCAGCCGGTGAAAGAGACTGCAGTGAAGGATGGTTGAGAACACACCACAGTATTTGGTGAGAACTCACCATAGTTCCACTTTCATCATTCCAGCAATTATCTTGGAAGCAAATGTCTTGAGAGCAAGTGTGTTATGTGGATGTTCTCTCTGTTTAGCTGTGAATCTACATTATAAGCTATATCCTTGCTTACTTACCTACGGACAGAAAATGTGCCCTAGGTCATGTGAGTTTATGTGGTTTTGAAGACTTTGATCTACATTAATTTTGCATAGAAGCTGTAATCTGATGTAAACTACAGCTGAATTCTAAAGAAAATTATAGTATTAAATATAGGAATATAATTTACTCATCCCATTGGTAAACTGGAATTTAGGAATATATGATGTCTTTTTCCTTCTCTCTAAATAACATTGTGTTGCTGTCTGCTTTGCAAATCATGAGTGAGACAGTTCTTCAAAGAAAGACAAAATAACAAGCACACATGACAATTTTTCTGCAGTGGCCGTGAAAGTCCTGTAATATTTTTTGCGATACAAATGTCAGGACAATGCAAGATCAACAAGGGACTAATGTTTCTCCCTCCCTCTCCTCTCCCTCAGTCTGATTATGCTGTCAGGCATAAGACTTTGTGAACAGTACTATATGCCACAGCTGAAAACTGACCTTGATTCAGTACAAAGCAACACATTCTTCAGATGACCTCATCATCTGGGACCCTCAGATGCTCTTGAACTTGCCATTTCAATCCCAAATAAACTAATACTAATAGCTCTAAGTGTGCCTTTAGCATTTAATTTTTGTTTTGTAACTGGATGAGAGCAGTACGGTGGTTCATGAGAATTACTTACAGTTCCCTTTGCTGGCTACAGATTATGTAAGATTGCTTTTTAGGGACTGATGGTGGAGTGATTAGCAAAGAAGGACAGTGTAGGGAGGGGAGGTCATGAAGGTTGAGTCTGTGACCAAAGCTCATTCAGCTGTGGTGCAAAACCCGATGAGTTGAGTGCTAATGCTGGAAAATCTCTGGGTTAGCCACGTGTCCAGAATGTGAGAGAAATGGTACATGTCTTAGATTGGGCTTGAAAACTGAGTTGAGATTCCAACCGTTCATGCTTTAAAGACAAACAAGAAAATAGCACTTGCTTTTAGTGATTCAGAAAGGCAGTTAAAAAATACACACAAATGAAGCACAGATGCAGTCGTGTGTGCGCACGCACACAGACAGACAGACAGACACACACACACACAGAGTATAAATATTACTTTCAACTGAGAAAAGGATTTTAGAGAGAATGGAGTTATTCAGAGGAAAAGCACAATTTATTACGAATCACATAAACATGGCTATCTCACTGGCCTCAGCAACATTTCGCAGTGTATTGAAAGGTACAGAAACAGGATTGTGATGTTCCTCCCAATCGTCACATCTGCACTGAGTATCTTGTACACACAAAGGGCCTGTTCCATGCAATCAGGATCTCTGCCAAGCATGCTATTCCATCTCTCTTTGTCCTGCAAAATCACAGTGAGGTGTACATAGGATTAGGGTGTTTAAGAGATGGTTCAGGTGCTAAATCAAGAGCTCATTTTTTTCCCTACACGTTGCACTCACAAGGTATTATGCTGAAAATATGAAAGGGTTGAAAGTGTGAATACAACACTATCTGGAATTCACCTCCTTGAAAATGTCCATGAATGATACAAGGTGCTTGTAGAATAAAAGCTCTGTCTGGAAGCATCCTAAATGACTACTTTTTCATCTCTTTATCCATCAGCAGCATGGAAGATCTTGGGGGGAGAAAGAATTAATAATTCTCAACTAAATTCCTTCTCATCATTCGTTAGATCTTTCAAAACAGTTTGTGGATTATATATATTATACATGGTTTCACATTGGTCCTAGAAAGCTGCAGGATTTGGTTGGCACAGCTAAAAACGAGAGAGAACAGATACTTCTTTAGGGTAAATTCCAGTGTTTGTGTTTTTCTTCTGTGATAATATTTTTCATTAACAGATATTACCTAGAATTGCTCGGTTGCAAAGAACCACAAGTTATTGATTCTCTTCTCCCACATCCACAAATACAGAGGAACCTGCCTGTCATTGAGTCAGATCTTTGGCCTGTCTGTTTAGCTTGGCATTTTTTTACATTAACAGGCATAGACTTCTGACAGAGATCTTTCCTAGCAATGCTTGGAGTTAATCTTAAGGTATTTTGTGTGTCAAGCATATGCTCTGCTATTGCGTCACAGCAATCCAAAAGTAGAATTAACTATGCAAGGACCTCTCTGAAGAACACTGAACATGTGTGTGCACATTTGTATGCATGTGCAATGCAGAAAAATGGCCAAATGGCCAAACAGCATCAGATTAGAAAGAACTACAAAGTATTCTTTTGTTTTCTTAAAACCTATCAGCTGATGTAAGCACTAGGGTCAAGTGAAGTCCTATAGATATCTAAGGAGCCCTAAGGTGCAGTGGTCAAACTGCCATAAAGACTCTGCTCATGACCTGACTTTGATCCTGATAGACTCAGGTAGCTGGCTCAGGACTGACTCAGACTTCAGTCCTTCTGAGGACCAGTAAATTGAGTACCCAGCCCATGGGGGCAATGGGTAGCCTGCATAATTAAACTGTAAATCTCCCAGTGTGTGCTTTAAGCACAATGGGGTGATATATAAGCAGCACACTTTGATTTACTCAAAAGGAAGCCCCAGTCAGTCTGATAAGTTTACTTTTATGGAACAGGATCTGTGATTGTACTGTAAACTATCACTGTGTGAAGGGTGAACACACAGCCTCTGCAAAAGGATTGTTGTGCTCAAAAAATCCATCATACATGCATGCATGCGATGAGAGTTCTATGTTCACTGAAATTATCTGAAAATAAGAGATGTGCAAATTTGTGCTTTTGGACTACAGTTCCCAGAATTCCCTTGTATTGAAAGAAGTTCCCAAAATTGGATTTAAGGCAATGGATAACATGATTAGGTTGCTTGCCTTCATTTTGATGGCGGTGGAAGTTTCTGCACCAATTTTGAACCAAACCTATTCTTCTCACAACATTATCAAATACAACCTATTTCTTTGCCAGCTCTTCAGGATCTTCTTCATATACTATCACCAGACTAGCTCATGTTGTGCTGCTCAGATTTTTTGTGAACTAGGTTGGCTTGATTCACTGTGACATCCTGATGTGTGATGCCTTTTCAGTGACCCACTGCACAACATTAAGCGTGACATTATTCACTGTGATTTCACAATGAGCTATTTCAAACCTGAGTTCAAATATGCAAGATGGGACATCTATTTTACCGAATAACAGGTACAAGCAGCACAAATGATGTGCCATTAGAAATTCCCCAATTTATGATGCATTTTTGTCTTTGAATTACTGAGTCTAATAACTTCATCTGTATGCCTTCACGTTCCACAGACAAATGATTCAAAAGCATCTATAGCTCCAGCAATACTGGACTCCCCCCACTTTTCTTTGGTATGTTCATGGGGGAGGGGAATCCATTGAAGAATTACTTTGTATGTGACCTTACATCATCCACTTAAGCAGATGGCTGTAAAGTGTGTGCCCAAAATCTTTCTACAGGAATTTAAGTATATACAGGATTAAGACTTTAATCTAAGTTGTTTAGGATTAACTACAAAAAAATAATCATGATCATTTTATCCAGTGAATAATGGATTTCCTTAATCTGATTTTAAAACTGAATGCAGTGGCAGGACTTGGAGTATTTTTACATATGCCAAATGTGGTCTCTAGAAGGGTGCATTGACTGTGTGACTTTGCTTCTGATGTATGACATTTAATAGCATTCTATTCTGTCTGGGGTTTTCACAAATGCATGCCTAAAGCCAGGTGCAGCTAGGTTGTTATTCACTGCTTAGCGATTACAAAGCATAACCAATTAACAACAGAGGAGCAGCTATCTGCTTTGTTATCTTCCTAGTACTAATTGATACATTTTGAAATCATATAATTTCGATATTTGGCGGAACGCCTCCTCCCACCAAGGTCCACCCGGATCACCCGCGCGAGTCAGGAGGTGAGGCTGAGGAGCCTGACGCCGAGAGAGGCCCGGAAGGAGAAGACACGAAACCGGGCCTTCTCGGCAGTGGCTCCTCGCCTCTGGAACAATCTCCCTCCGGCGATTCGCGCGGCCCCCACGCTGGGCCCAATTAAAAACATGGCTGTTTATTCAGGCCTTCCCTCCAGCTAACGCTTGATTTTTTCTTACTTTTCCTTTTTATTTTTACTGCTGTTCTTGTTTGATTATTATGTATTTGTCTATGTTTTATTATTTGATTTTATATTTGGAAGCCGCCTAGTGTGGTCCGGTGGGCCAGATAGGCGGGGTATAAATTAAATAAATAAATAAATAAATAAACAAATAAGAAGAAAAAGAAAAGCCTGGCAGAGGTGTCCAAGTGCATCTGCTTAGCTGCTCCTTGGCAATCCCTGAGAACTGCATCAGTATTTGGTTGTTATTGCAGGAGCTGAATAGTTGATAAGGTGGCTGGGTGGGGGGGGGGGAAATCAACCTTAGCAAATCAGCTAAAACACATTCAATTGCCAAAACATCTCAAAGTCAGGCTGATGATGAGGCATTTGTCATATAATCAGACAAAAATATCATGATTCCTAATGCCATAGTTAAATCTTCTTCCCAATTTGTTACCATTGTTTTACAACAAGTGTCTTCTTTTTCCAAATAATTAAGCGTGCTTTATAAGAACAACAGGCCACTGCAAACAATAGATAATGAGGATGGCTCAGGAAATATTATACACTAATGCTTTGTTTCCTTTAGCACATTGCTTACTGGTGTCTTCTAGTGCACATTAGGAAAATTTCTGGTATACTAGATAGGATGTGTTAGCAATTAAATATCACATATTAAAAATGGGGTCTCTCTCTCTCTCGTTCTAAGTTCACTTCACTTCTGAAAAGCCATCTACTCCTTTTTTAAGGTTACCAACCCACCATGAAGACAGACCAACTTTTGGGTCCATTTAACTATGGAAATGAGTACCAGAAGGCCAAATATTTATGTTTTTTTTAAAGAATTGTGTCCTAAAAAGATGGTTTTCAGATTCCAGTTCATCCTGCAGTCCTCTTTCTTCCAAAGTAGAGTGGAGACTCCACATTGGGTTTTCATCTGAAACTTAAATAAGCTATCCAAGGTGCTTAACTGATTTCCAGAAAAGAGTTCCACACATTGGAGAGTGCCTGTTGAAACATAATATAATAATTGCACTATGCTAGTTATTTTTTTTTACATTGTTTAAGGTGTTTTAATTTTTGTAAGCCGCCCCGAGTAGACGTTGTCTAGAGGGGTGGGGTAAAAACTGAATAAATAAATAAATAAATAAACTACTGCCTGACACTATTTGGGCTGTGTCGCATCTCCCTAGTGTCCCTTGTTTGTTCTCCCCAAACATAGGTCCACCCTCGGGATGTGTTGCCTCTTTTTACGGTGCCACCAGTGGATCTAGTCCACCATATACCAAATATATCTCAGATACGTGCTGCCAATATAACAGGTTTAGTGATCATTAAGTTGGTATGTAAATCACAGATGTAAATCACAGTTGTGGAGGATCATTCATTGAATAGGATTTGATCACACGTTTACTTGTAAGAGTTTTTATTCACATTAACCTCTTTAACAATATTCTTTAATCATCTATCTGTTCTCTATTCCCTTTAACTCTTTCCTATTCTCTATAATGCTCCAACTTTCCAATCTCTGTCCTAAGTCTCTCAATTCAGTATCCATGCTCTCTCACTTCCTCACTGGAATTGTCTGTCTCTCTCTAACTCTCCCTCTCTAACTGTCTAACTGTCCCCCTAACTCAGCCCCTCCTGTCCTACATAAGCTCCTGCACTTGAGCTCCATATGATGGACAGGAGTGATGTGGGCATTCCTCCACAGCCTATAAATAAATAAATAAATAAATAAATAAATAAATAAATAAATAAATAAATAAATAAATAAATAAATAAATAAATCACAGAATAATGGAACTGGGTCTATAAGGCCATGAAGCCCAGCCTGCTCAAGGCAGGAATCAAAATTGGAAGATATCTGCCA
The DNA here is from genome assembly GCF_051106095.1 of Pogona vitticeps. Lineage (NCBI taxonomy): Eukaryota > Metazoa > Chordata > Lepidosauria > Squamata > Agamidae > Pogona > Pogona vitticeps. Next base: position 173,051,897 of record NC_135786.1, read on the forward strand.
GATGGTTGTCTAATTTTTTTCAAAAATTCTTGCAGCACTGGAGTGTTCACCAATGCCCAAAGTAATTAGATCCATTGTCATACTGCTCCAACAGTTAGGAAGTTTCCCCTGATATTCAATGGAAATCTGGCTTCCTGTAAATTAAAGCCATTATTATGTGTTCTGCAGTCCGGAGGTGTTCTAATTTGAAGTTTTGGACTTGTAATGCTCCAGGCAGCACAGCATTCAAAAAACCACAAATATACAGTGGTGCCTCACTTGACGACGTTAATTTGTTCCAGTGAAATTGCTGTAGAGTGAAAACATCGTAAAGCGAAATAAAAAACCCAATTGAAATGCATCAAAACCCATTCAATGTGTTCCAATGGGCTGAAAACTCACCGTCCAGCGAAGATCCTCCATAGAGGTGGCCATTTTCCATGCCTGTGCAGCAAGGAATCCGTCCCTAAGCACAGTGGGCGGCCATTTTCTTCAGCCAGTGGCCATTTTGAAACCCGACAATCAGCTGTTTTTGATCATCGTAAAGTGCGAAAATTGTTTCCCGAAGCAGGGAACCAATCATCGCAAAGTGGAAAAACCCCATTCAAACCATCATTTTGCGATAGCAAAAGTAATCGCAAAAACCTCACTGTCAAACGGATTCCTCGTTAAACAGGGTAATTGTAAAGCGGGGCACGACTGTATACATATTTGTAGAACAAATCTCCTGAGCAAATTCACTGATCTGCAGATACTGGAGCCACCATCACCCTCTCCTGGAGCTCTCTCTCTCTCTGATACACACACTTTCTCTATTTTTTTTCTCTTGCTCATAAAGGGTTTAGTATTGGTGCTTCCTTCCTGGAAGCTTGTTTTGCTGTTGCCAGGACTTTTTTTATTGTATGGAAATGGTCCATAGAGAGTCACAGATCTCCTCTTCAGTTTTAGCTGTAAAGAAGCAGAGAGCTATGAGGGAGAGGGCAAGGCTAGCAATCTCCTTCCCTCATGTGTTTACTTCAGTCCCTTTGTATGACTTTGTATAGGGCTCTTTCAAAACTTACCAGAGTTTCTCTTTTGAAATTAGCTGATGTCCGAGATCTTGACACATTGCCTTTAACAGCCTGCTTGCCCTGAGATTTCTCCATGTATATTCCCTGAGACTTTGCAACCCCATCTGGTTCAGAAATACAAAAGTTGTGCCCCCCCCGGGGCAGGGGGGCACAACTGGATATGACTGGTTGCCTTGCAACTCCTGCATACAAAATCTAGAGGGTTCCGGGAAAGGAGAAAACATTTCCTATAGTAACTTTGGTTTTGCATGAAGAATTGTGAGGGGCTCTATGGGAGACTGAGGCCATACAAACAGCCTTGAGGGCTGTGTAAGAATGTTTTCCTTGAGGTATTCAGGTTTTCCTTGAGCCATGTACATATTTATATACGTATATTCTGTCAAACTTGGAGTTTGTAAACTGTGTCTGGGTCAATGTTCGTAATGGCTCAAGGAAAACCTCTCACTTCCATTTACTTATTTTTCATTTGAGAAGATTTCTCATAGTTTTGCCCATCTTTGTCTGGTTCTCAGCCCTCATATTTAGTAAGGTTTGTGAGGCTTAAAAATAAACCTCTATTTATTGCATCAGATTACAAAGGCTTTGAATTAAATCTAGGAAATAAACTGGATAATGCTTCAGGAAAGTGTTTCTTAGAGTTTTAAAAGCTTGCGAGTTTATGGTGTGTTTACCTACTAGTGCCACAATTCAATGGAGCCGAATTTGTGCCTTAAGGCTGCTGTGAGGAGCATGTCTTTAAAAGGAAAAAGCTTTACAGCAAATTCAGGCAGTTGTGTCATAACAACCATAACTGCTGTAAAAACAAAAACAAAAGTAATGGCGATGACTAATATGACCAGGAATGCTTGAAAACTATGTGCTGTTTTGCACATGTTTGCTTTCACATGCAATGGCAAACACGTGTGTGTGTGTTTAGTCGTTTAGTCGTGTCCGACTCTTCGTGACCCCATGGACCACAGCACGCCAGGCCCTCCTGTCTTCTACTGCCTCCCGGAGTTGTGTCAGGTTCATGTTGGTTGCTTCGCAGACACTGTCCAGCCATCTCATCCTCGGTCGTCCCCTTCTCCTCTTGCCATCACACTTTCCCAACATCAGGGTCTTTTCCAGGGAGTCTTTTCTTCTCATTAGATGGCCAAAGTACTGGAGCCTCAGCTTCAGGATCTGTCCTTCCAGTGAGCACTCAGGGTTGATTTCCTTTAGAACTGATAGGTTTGTTCTCCTTGCAGTCCAGGGGATTCTCAAGAGCCTCCTCCAGCACCACAATTCAAAGGCATCAATTCTTCGGCGGTCTGCTTTCTTTATGGTCCAGCTCTCACTTCCATACATCACGACAGGAAAAACCATAGCTTTGACTATTCGGACTTTTGTTGGCAAGGTGATGTCTCTGCTTTTCAAGATGCTGTCCAGATTTGTCATCGCTTTCCTCCCAAGAAGAAGGCACCTTTTAATTTCAGGGCTGCTGTCTCCATCTGCAGTGATCATGGAGCCCAGGAAGATAAAATTTGACACTGCCTCCATATCTTCCCCTTCTATTTCCCAGGAGGTGATGGGACCAGTGGCCATGATCTTAGTTTTTTTGATGTTGAGTTTCAGACCGTTTTTTGCACTCTCCTCTTTCACTCTCATTACAAGGTTCTTTAATTCCTCCTCACTTTCTGCCATCAGAGTGGTATCATCTGCATATCGGAGGTTGTTGATATTTCTTCCGGCAATCTTAATTCCGGCTTGGGTTTCTTCCAGTCCAGCCTTCCGCATGATGTATTCTGCATATAAGTTAAATAAGCTGGGGGACAATATACAGCCTTGCCGTACTCCTTTCCCAATTTTGAACCACTCAGTTGTTCCATGACCAGTTCTAACTGTTGCTTCCTGTCCCACATATAGGTTTCTCAGGAGACAGATAAAGTGGTCAGGCACTCCCATTTCTTTAAGAACTTGCCATAGTTTGCTGTGGTCCACACAGTCAAAGGCTTTCGCATAGTCAATGAAGCAGAAGTAGATATTTTTCTGGAACTCTCTGGCTTTCTCCATAATCCAGCGCAAGTTAGCAATTTGGTCTCGAGTTCTTCTGCCTCTTCGGAATCCAGCTTGTACTTCTGGGAGTTCTCGGTCCACATACTGCTGAAGCCTACCTTGTAGGATTTTGAGCATAACCTTGCTAGCGTGCGAAATGAGTGCAATTGTACGGTAGTTGGAGCATTCTTTGGCACTGCCTTTCTTTGGGATTGGGATGTAGACTGATCTTTTCCAATCCTCTGGCCACTGTTGAGTTTTCCAAACTTGCTGGCATATTGAATGTAGCACCTTAACAGCATCATCTTTCAAGATTTTAAATAGTTCAACTGGAATGCCATCACCTCCACTGGCCTTGTTGTTAGCCAGGCTTTCTAAGGCCCACTTGACTTCGCTCTCCAGGATGTCTGGCTCAAGGTCAGCAACTACATTGTCTGGGTTGTCCGGGATATCCACATCTTTCTGATATAATTCCTCCGTGTATTCTTGCCACCTCTTCTTGACGTCTTCTGCTTCTGTTAGGTCCCTCCCATTTTTGTCTTTTATCATGTTCAAACACAAATATCATTAAATATCAGTTTGTAAAGATGAAAAAAATTGTGTAGCGAAAGTACCATGTGCATACTGATTTGGATGTCAGATGAATCTTCTGCAAAATCAAGGAGACAATGTCATGACCAAGAAGTAAGGCCAACTCAGAAGCTTTAAAAGGAATTGGGCATCATTTTGTGAGTTCCTCTGTTAATCTGGCTATTTCTTGTACCATTCTTTGGTCAGAACATGGTGGAAAATGTAGTAAGCAGCCTACAGAAGGGGCTCATGACACTAACTGAAGAGATACCTGACCCCCATATTTTGGGAATAAATGTGTCCCTCTACTGGGACCCACAAGCTGCATATGCTGCTTTATACCAAATTTTACTTGCCAGCCTCTCAATGGTAGTGGCTCATGAGGGTTTCAGGACAAGGTCTTTCCCATCACATGCTGCCTGTTCTTCTGAATGGGAGATGCTGGAAGTTGAAGTGGTGACCTTCTGTATGCAAAGCATCTTTTCTGTCACTGGGCTGTTTCGCCCCTCTAAAGAGATGATCACTTGCAGACTTGAATCTTTAAATGTTTGTTAGAGATGTTGAAGGACTTTGCAAGGCAATGGAGAATGGGAACTCAGTCAAGTCAAAGGGCATTGACAAGCCCTTAGACTCTCCTCTAGCTTTGGTAAAAGTTAAATCAGAAGAAAACATTTCACTTCTGCTGACCAGTCTTGCCCTCCCAGGACCCGAAATGAAGACGCGAGACAGTGATATGGATTAAATATGGGCCATACTTTATTAAATCAATTCCGATTATAGATATCATTGTCCTCATCAAATGAGGGAGACTGCGGTAGTGCGGAGAAAGAAATGCAGGGCACCCACGATACCCATATCAGTCAATGGGCAAGTCCCAGGACCCAGGTTCCAGTGGTCTTGACAACAGCAGGAACCCGGGTGGCCTCTTTTAAACACCCCAGACCTTGAGCCATCTTTATTTGACAACTGTTGGTCCGAAAGTGGCCCAGCGCATCTTGCTGCCTCCGGTCCTGTAATCGCACGATCCGCAAAGCCGGGAGGTCGGATGCGCTGTTGGCTGACCATAATTATCAAACGGACACACTGAGACAACCAGTTTTTTCCTGTACTACCCACCAGTGTGACCAAGAATAACCACCAAATAAATGCCAACAACCCTTCTCTAGTGTGGGATAGGTGAAAAATCCCTCCATCCGATGGCCAATCAGTATAAAGGTCAAATATTCCTATCCAGTCCCATGAAGGTGACCAAAATCACACCAGAAAGAGGGTGAGCGAGTGGGTGCCCGAACAAGAAAGAGGATGCTTCGGGGCATGCATTCCTGTTAAGTAGATGCTCGCCCCCTCCTTCTTTTCCACGTGACCGGAGCTTGCCTCACGTCCTCCGGATCCGAGAAGGGCAAACCCGGTCTTGCAGTTCAAGGACTTTGCAAGGTCCTTCCTGCAGCTCAAACCTTTTTGTAAAAATCATTGTGTGCCTTTCAACTAGCTCAGCTCAAATACACTCCGTATCTCCTTCACTTCTCAGCAAAGTGGAAATTTGACAGTAAATCTCCATTGTGGTGTACTATTCCTTTAAGAAAATTATAAGGAAAGTTCATCCAGCAAGTGCAAAAGCAAAACTAGTTTTCCTCTGATGCCCAGTGGTAGTTATAGTCTCATGATATACTGTTGAACTTTTGCCTTGTCTGAATCACATCAGTAAATACTGGTGCTTGCAGAAAATTTCAGTTGCTGATATTTGTCTAGGTCTTACTCACACCAGCTTTTTTCAGATGGATCCATGGAGCAGTCCACTTTCTTACCATGTCGCTTTATTCTAGTGAATTGGCTTGTGTTCTTAATTGATAAGAAGAGAAATCCAGTGGGTGGGTAGCCCAGGAGACCCAGGCAATGTATACATTCCTTTGGTCTCATTACATGTTCCAGAGCAGGAGCAGAATATCTGTTGCTTTCACCTGAATGTGTTTAACCTGTGTCCACATTCATTTCTTGGTGGAAGAAGTAAAACATTTGAAACTATGACCCATGTACCACAGCTCTAGATACAAGAAACAGTATTTTACTAAGATAAACAAGATAAATCAGACTGCTGAAATAACAGCTGGTATGCTAAAACTAAGCTAATATTGGCGTGTTATTTACATTTAAGTGTGCCTTGCAGTCATAGGCAGGGAGGAACCTCCCCATAATGTCAGGATGAGGCATTTCCAACCAAAGTCTATGGGCTGCCCTAGCTGGCAGTAACAGTTATTTTTCACCAAGGAGCAAGGAGTAATTAACAAAAGAATGGAAAGAAAGGTAAGCAGAATATAGAGACTCCATCTTTAATTTATATTATTAACAAAGTCTATTCCAATTAAGCTCTTAACTTGCTCTTGCTTAGGAAACACACAGTCTGTGAGTTAGAACATACTGGGAATGTCAGTGTCCTGCTGTAGCAAAGTTACACAATCAGGTGATCTATGCTGTACCTGCTGCTACTCTTATCAATACGTGTAGGTGAGACTGTGAGGCTCTAGGACAGAGGGTGGGGATTGCTCATAAGAGAAAAGCAAACAGTAACATAGGTAATCCATAAAGGAAAACACAAAAGAACAGCTTTTGTGACATGGTGGCATCAGTGGGGGAAATATTGCTTCAGATGAGTCATGATGCTGGAGGCTATTGCTTCTACTTGTTAAACTTCTTAGAAAACATTTTCCAGTTCCAACCTCATTATGTAAATTCTACTGAGTTAACTCCCAACATAGTTTTGGTTGAATGCAGAAGTCCTTAATTCAATGATAACTACTCAGGACTGCATCCATTCTGGAATGTTGAGCTCACCAAATAATAATGAACTGCTCTGAGAATGCAGGAGGGGGGGTTCACACACTGTGGTGATTCTCAGCTTGCTAATGTGGAAATGACCCATTCAGATTGTGATAGAAACTGGATAAGGGGAAAGGCGGACTAACAACCAATTGAATGATTTCTTGAAGCTGGGGATGTTAAGGGTCTTGAGAGATTCTTAAAATCTAACTGACCTCCAAGTATGGGGCTGAGAGATGTTGCACCTATTAACTTTTTTTAAAAAAAGATGTTGCACCTTCCACTTTAAAGAAATGTTCACTTTTTGAATCATGCCAAATGGTATGGGGTAAATTTGGAGCATTATGTGACTGAAACAGTGCCATGGGCTATCTTGATTCATACCAATAAATTGATTCTCCCAGTTGTCATCTCCTCCATGCACAAGTTCTGTGTAAATCTCATTGGTTTTGATTAACCATTCAAGGCCAAGCCATATACATTACTTAAGGTATAGAATAGATCACAACAATTGAGTGGTACCTGGAAAAATACACCCTTCTCTTCAATACTTTGAAGATGATAGCTGCACATAGAGGAATCAGGGAAGCCTAAGATGATTTCATTATCCCCCCCCCCCCCGGCTTAACTAGTCATGTAGAAATAAAACTGGGAAGACAGAGCCTTAGTTTGTTGAGGTAAATTTATTGCATCTATTTTCTTTTTTGATATTCATGGCACTTGCAACATACTGCAATCTTTCAACAGTTATACAAATACCAAATTAAAAGTTAAAAAGTGAAAGTAAAATTGTGATTGAGCTACATGGTTGCCTACTAATTCTGGAGATTTCCATCTGTTATCTCCATAGGGTGCTCTAGAGATCAATATCTCACAGCTGCTGCATCCCAGAGATACAGCTCATGTGATGATGCTGTTGCTGATTGGTTATTAGAACTGAGGTTTGTGCAGACAGGGTGACTGCGTTCATGCTGACAACATTAAGAAATATGAAATTGCTTTACAAGTCTAAAAGATAATGAAAATAAACAAAAATAAACATCTGGGGAAATGCATTGAGCACGCAATACAATTTGATCTTTCTCTCAGCTGCAGATTTATTGCTTGCATTTACTGCATATGTTAAATTAAGATGACTCCCTTTAAATGGTCAGTGGTAAACTTTGCAATGGACAAATTTGTGCATTTCACTTTCTTTCCTGTTATAATTGTGAAAAACTCAAGTTTCTATTTCTCTCCTGAAGGATTGAATGGACTTCACCAAGTTCTTATGCCCCAAAAAGGAAAAACAAAAACAAAAACCCACCTTTCATTATACTAGCTAAATTGAAATGGAACCATTATTAGAAGCACAGATGAGATCATGTTATTTCTGCCTGCCATGTAACTGCTTAAGATGGGGACTAGAGATAGGGGTATTCGTATTTAAATATGAATACTCCTGCACAGGTGGAGATAACAAGGGTCTGGCCCCATGGGGCCGGACGGTCCACTCACCGATGTGCTAACTCCATGGGGTCCGCACTCCCATTCTTTCACTCCAGAGATTGCGATTGCCAAGCCACTCTTCAACCTGGCAGAGAGGCTTGCAATCACTAAGCCAGGAGTGGCTTAGTGATTGCAATCTCCGGAGCAATAGGATGGGAGTGTGGGCCTCGCAGCGTTAGCACATCGGTGAGTGGACTATTCTTGGTGTTATCTCCACCTGTGTGGGGGTATTCATATAACAGTACAAATACCCCATCTCTAACGAGGAGCCTATTAGAAAAAAAAATGAATGGCAATCCTGAACCAGTGCCACCAACATAAACGACTACACAGCCCTGTAAAGCAACATTTTCCTCAGTCAAGATTCTTGCTCATGTGCCAGTGATTAAATACATATAAGATAGCATGATAAATAAGATGTTGCGAATCAGCTCTTTGAATTTGTTGGATTTAAATATTTACTCACAACCAATGCACATGCACACTTAAAAACATAGAAGAAAATTGGCTTATTCCATCCAAACCCCTAAGGAATAACATTTAGCTTCACCAGCTTATTTTCAGTAAGGGGTTTGAACTGCTTTCTAATCCTATATTCAATAACCTGTGAATAAATCCCACAAAATGCATGTTATTTCTAAGATGTCTAGGTTTGCATGTAAGTATGCACACATTGCTGTAAGCAAACTCAGACTTGTCCTGCAATCCAAAAGGCAACTTGTCTTTAATACAATATAAAAGTGGGTGCTGATATTTCTGGTTGTTTCCAGCATAGGAGAAAACTGACACATATACCTTTACATTATTGCCTGCCAGATAAATATTACTCATTGCTGCTTTGAGAAATCTTGCTGAGATGCTCAAATTGGTCTTCTCAGTACTAACTGCAGCAGTAATTTCTTTTGTCCCTTTGTCTGTCTATTCCTCTGCAATGAAGTGTACAGATGTGACACTCTGTCTCAAAAGCAGGAACTGCCCCCTCCATCTCTCCTCTTCTTTCTCCTCCCTAATTTCAGCACCAAGCATGGGAGAGAGTATTGTGTAGCTTCCCATCCATATACAATGTGTCGTCCTGTTCCTTCCATCTGGTGCCAGGGACCTGAGTGGATTCCAGAAAATGATATTTTATTTCCTACCAAGACAAAACATCCATGGCTATGATTAATGAATATGCTCTGAAATCAGGCAAAGAAAGGAAGAAAGAAAGAAAGAAAGAAAGAAAGAAAGAAAGAAAGAAAGAAAGAAAGAAAGAAAGAAAGAAAGAAAGAAAGAAAGAAAGAAAGAAAGAAAGAAAGAAAGAAAGAAAGAGAGGTTGAGTAAATTCTTTGGGTCGTTTGTTAGAAATTCTGAGCCAGCTAGCTAATCTATGTTTATTAGCAGCAGCAGCATGTTTTGGAAAGAATAGCTGTGTGGCATTGAAAAAAAACAAAACACTAAGGCTGGATGTGCCTGTTGAAAATGTGTGGACACTACTGTCAGCAGGACCTGCCAAAGAGGTCTGACAGCTGCAAATTAGCCACCCATGTTGGGTGAGCAAAATGGTCAGGAGTGTGCTTATGCCTTAACCTAATATAAATGTATTTCATTATCCTTAACTGCAGATAGTGTTGCAATAATATTAAAAAGTCTGGAGCTCTGACTTGCAGAATTTGCCTATGTTATGTTTTACCTTATTCATCCTGAGGGGACAGGGCACACGGGAAAAATCCTAACCAGTGTAGACTCACTGAATTACTGGAACTTGGGAAGTCACCCCCAATGGAAGTGGCAGTGATTCAGTAGACCTGCACTATTTAGAACTAGGCATTGAAATAAAGGGTACCTGTGTGGTCCAAACACAATGAAATACAAATGCAAAAATAGACAATACTTTTATAAACCACTTAAGAAATCATTATACAATGTGCAAGCTTCTGTGGTTTGTACTAGTGTGAAGAACTTGAGGTCCAAAAATTCACAGCAAGATGGATTTTGCCAGGAAAGTTGCTCTTAGATGTAAACATACTAGGCAGTGGATCTATCTCTCTAGCCTGTGACATAGCAAAGCCTAAAAACACCAGTGCTGCTTTTGGCTCCTCAGAAAAGGACGTGGGACGGAGATTCTGACTGCGTAGCCCTTGAGTGAGTGTCTGATGGAGGAGATGGGGCAGGGAAGCCCAAGCACCTTCCTGGACTGGACAGTCACTGGAGAAGGAGGACCTGGACAGGGTGCTTCATCGGCATCAAAGCCTGAAGTGTCCATTTGATTTGGTCTGGAACGGCTTGGGCACCAGGCCATATCTGTATTCATTTCACATTTCTCATTAAAACAATAATGGGTCACTTTATGTCTTCCTCCCCATTTTTATGTTAATTGGTTCTGTGTTTGGTTTTCTCTAGGATTAAAAAAAAAATAAAATAAAAAGCTGATTCAGAAGCCAGTGTCTTCCTCACAGTCTTCGTAATAATAGCATACATCTATACTATACTATACTTGGGGATAATTTTATTTTATTTTATTTATTTATTAAATTTATACCCCGCCCCTCTAGACCACGTCTAAGAGGAGAAGTTGGATACATTTCTTTCTGCTTCCCCCTCCCTCAAGTTTGAAGCCATCACAGAGATTCCAAGAGGCTGTGTGAAGCGACACAGATCCCTGGATTAGACTTTTCTGATTGCAAGACCTTAAAAATTGCAGGAAATGCACACACAGCTCCCATTTGCATCTGTGCTTTGAGCCTGCTGAATCAGGATGCTGGAATTAATGTTATGCAGAATAGGAGGTTCTGCTAATTACACATGATTCTGGCAGTTTTCCATCAGCAAGCAGCTATCACTGCGCAGAGGTATTATGACCAGTTATTGGGTAAACAGGCCCAAAGTCTAACTGAAAAACAAACCCTGAATTTAGGATTCCAAATTCTTAGTAAGGCTTTCTTTTTTCCACCATATTTTAAAGCAAAGTCTGTAAGTGTAAACCCCACAAGGAAACAACTTTTGTTTTGGCCTTTGCTCAATATCACACAGAAGAAGCCCTAGGCTCTTCTCATTTACTTTTCCTCCTACCTTTATCATAAAACATTATTCTTAGGGGGATTGCTGGTGCTCTGTAAGGTCTTAATTGTTCTACTTTCATTTTCTGCTCCGGTGAAGTGGCAAAGCCTAAAATTAAATGTTTCATATCTTCTCCTGGAATATGCTCCTGAGATCCTGATCCTCAAACTGTTCAGCTAAAGGTTTCAGTCATTTTCAGTGGACTTTGTACAGGTGGAGATTTTAAGGACAATCATGGGAATGTTTTTCTCTAATCATCCCCTCTCTCACTTCTATGTTTGTACTGATGGAAGCCATTCCAGTCTTATGTTCCTCCTTTGTATGCATTTTTCAGTGGCATTTTCTAAGAAATAATACACTTTAATGTTAATTGCAGAAAGAGACAGCAGCTAGGGTACTTAATGTTTCTAATTGTTTCAAAGAATGCGAAGTCACATACTCTGGGCCCCAGGCCCACTGGAAATAGTCAGGAAACAATGCAAATTATTGGGAGGATAACTTACAGATAGGGGACGTGGTGGCGCTGTGGGCTAAACCGCAGAAGCCTGTGCTGCAGGGTCAGAAGACCAAGCAGTCATAAGATCAAATCCACGCGACGGAATGAGTGCCCGTCACTTGTCCGAGCTCCCGCCAACCTAGCGGTTCAAAATCATGCAAATGCAAGTAGATCAATAGGGACCACCTCGGTGGGAAGGTAACAGCATTCCGTGTCTAAGTCGCACTGGCCATGTGACCACGGAAAGATTGTCTTCAGACAAAAAACGCTGGCTCTATGGCTTGGAAACGGGGATGAGCACTGCCCCCCAGAGTTGAACACGACTTGACAAAAATTGTCAAGGGAAACCTTTACCTTTACCTTTAACTTACAAATGCATGATAGATTATCTGGCTTTTTTATTTTTTGAAGGGAGGTTTGGTTAACAAAGACTCAAGTTAGGCGGTCATGTTAACTAAGTAAATTCAATCTTTATGGCCATTTAAAATGCATAAATAGAAGCTATATGTATGAGGTTGGAATGAATTATACCTGGACCACAGAGGTGGAAAATAAGAGTATACATTTTCATTTGTTTCGTCATGCGTGAGAACAAGAAACCACCACATTTTTTTTCTTCCCTGCAAGATGGAAAGATGGTGAAAATGGTGCAAGTAACCCAATAGCACAAATAATTAAAAATAAAATTATTCCATATTATTATAGCAACCACTGTAACAATTATTCCATATTACTAAGCAATCCTGGACTGTTCGGCATTAAAAATGTTGAATGGCATTTGCCCTTTTGCATCTCTGAACTATCGCCTTGTCCTTCTGTACTTGAAATGGGTGGGCTTTACTTCTCAGAGGAAAAGGACACTATCTTTGCACAGAGAAATAATGTGCAAATTGTGGAAACATTGTCTTGCTCTTGCTCAGAAGTGAGGAAACTTGTAGTGTTTGATGATTTCTCCCTGAGGTTGTATGAAGATAGCTGAAATGGACAAGAAAAAGAAATTCGGTGAGTATTCTTCACATCAGCAGTGAAGACTTTAAACCTAATTCCTGCCATCATTCTGCATGGTTACTTCTCCTAAGTGGCTTTGGGTAAAGAGTTGCTTTATGTGGAGGACATTATTTGAGATGCAAAGAACTCTGGTTTTGCTTATCATTTGATAATCAAGTAAACAACACAGATAACACAACACACACACACACACACACACACACAGAGAAACAAACATAAAATCTGGTAAGTAGTAAATGTCAAGCAAAACATTTATGTGTGAGATGAAGCAAACATTAACAGAAAAACCTAGTAAAATATCAAGTTACAATTTTGAAGACATGACTAAATGGCACTTGGCATGGAAAGTAGCAGCAGCCGCAGTAATCTTACAATGGCAGAGCTGAAAGGGACACGATGGATCATTGAGTCCAGCCTGTACCAAGGAAGCACAGCAGGGAACTGAATTCCCAACCTCTGCCTCTGCATACCATTGAAGTTCAAAGCAAATGCTAAAGGGGAGATTTTTAAGACAACAGTAAGGCTTTTTGAAGGTTGCTGGATAACAAGAGTTCAAATTAAGGTTGCAATTTCTATTTTTAAAAGATCATTTGTTGATTGGTAAAACAAAGTATTTACACTGAGTATTTTTTATTTGGTGAGTATGTTCAGTTGGTACATTTAATAAAGTTTCACATCTTTGTTCTTTGCTATATATTTTTTTACCTCAGAGTCACTTACACTTATTTCACACGTCATGCAATGGACTTTCAATCCTCTTTGTAACAGTTGGTGTGCAGTTTTGAAAAACAAAAACAAACAAATCCTTTTCAAGATACTGCATCAAAATTTTAAAAAAGATGAAAAAAGGAATCTGCTTCTGGGATTTTCTCTAGCTTGATGTCACTTTGTGAATGGTGGAGCAATATCAGGGCATTTCCTGACATTTTGAATCATGGATATAGTCGAATCACAATATCCCACATTCATAAACTGGAAATTTTTAAAGAAGTGAATTTCACCATAATCCAGGTTAAATATACGTGTGCAAATGTGTGGTGTTATTAAGTATATCAAGTCTGTTGTTGTGTTCAAAATGCATTAATTCCTTCTGACCTTACAGTGATCATATGAATTCATGAATTCCAAAGGGTTGCATCCTTGTCAACACTGTTCAGGTGCTAACCTGCAAATAGAATGTCATGGCTTCTTCTGTTGTGTCAGAGCATGGTGTGCAGTGGTATGTGTGTGTGCAAGATATGAGACTTGAAGCCTCCCTCAAGTTGCCACTTGGAGGCTTCAGATTATCTATGCTCAAACAACTGCAAGTGGCTTGAATGTACAATCATTCTATTTGATATCAACGAATACTATACAGTAGTTGGATATGAAGGTCAAAGACAGTTTAGTTATGAACTCAGGAGGTACTTTCACTTCGCAACCTAGTAAGCATAATCAGAGCTCAGTTGCATTGATCTCATTGGGACATACTTCCTGGTAAGTATTCTTTAAAGTATAACCTTAGTGGACAAAATAAATTTTAATGATCTATATTGCATGGATATGAAGAAAATAGGGATTCCATTAAATTGTGAAGCTTTCTCTTATTATTATTTTAATTAAAGCACTGCATTGAACAAATAGAGAAACATACATGTTTTCTTATGCCATACATGACAATCTCATGAAGCCTCAGCTGAGTTGCCACTTTACAGAGAGCACATGGAGTCTGGTCCTTTGATCTGATCCTATCACTGCTCTAACAGATACTCAGTGTGCCCTTTCACACTGTTGCCTTCACACAGTTGGGACACCTGGACTTTTTCTTCCACCCCCTGCCACCCTTAGTGTGCAATGTGTTATTCTGTTGTGACAGTGTGTGTGTGGCCATGAAGCCACTACTGTACTTTTGTGGGGTAACTTTCATGTCTCTGAAGAAACTTAAACCATCAGGTAACACTGCTACCATTAGTTTTCAAACTGGAAAGATTTAAAAGATACCTTTTCCTCTCCCCATCCCTTTATTTCTCTTATTTCAGTTGAGACTAAGCAGTTAGTATGTGTGATAGTTGATAACAAATTAAATCACAAAAGGTGCAAATGATAATTGGGGGAAAAACAGGATAAGGATGATTTAAACTGTCAGATGGGGGAAAATGGGAAAGTCCTTTGTATTTCTTTATATGATGCACCACCAAATTATTCACTCTCTTTGTAACGTTTATGTGAATCATCCATCTAGCATACTATTGCAATCATCTCTATCCTAACCATCCTAACCATCTTTCATATAGCCTCTTATCTATCCTAAATCTAATCCAAACTTCTCAATTTATATTGAAGCCTATCTGAGCCAAACATTATCTGTCTCTCTCTCTACTCATCTCTCTTTCCTAAACACTCAACCACTCTCAAATACCCTCCACCTCCTTTTCTTTGGGCTGGGAAAATAGCCGATGAAAATATGATTCTGTAAATAAAATAATACAATTTGGTATTCATAATAGTTTTACTTGGTACTCATCCAGCATTGTTGGATGCATATTCCAGCAAGAGCAGCCAATTTACAAATATATGGCTTATTTGCAAACAACAATAGACAGGAGAGGACTGAAATCATTATATCATGCTTCACCTCAAACATGCATTTTTAGAGGCAGGAGACATTCTTAACACTCCTCAAAAAGTGTAACAATTGAAAAACTCATATTTGTCCAAGATGATGACATTCCCTGATTTATCCTACACAGTGTTAATATGTTTATGTGTTTAAATATCTTCTTATACATCCAAAGAAAATTGCATTAAGAACCATTAAAATCAATAGGACCTAAATATTAGTGTTGGTCAAAATGTTCAATTGATTTCTATGGATTTGCTCTAAGCATTGCTGAGTCTCTACCAACTCAATAAAAGCTGATATTTTTGTTAGTTTGATAAAACGTTTTGTCAGGAAATGTTTCTGCAAGAACATCTGTGAAAGGAAATAAGCCTGTTTACAATAGGACTATGCCTGAAGGCAAACAATGCCTCATCGAGCTAGTAAGCCACCTTGTATACAGACAATTAATTCCAGGGTGAAAAATCGTGTTGGAAACTTTATTTTATGGGCTGCCTAAATGCCACTGTGTATTTTGTTGACAGTTTGGTTTTAGCCAAATAGTGGCGTTCACAGTGGTGATTTTTTTCAAAGTCTGTGAATGGCAAAGGAGAGTCTTAATTGTGCCTCTCACTAGACAGAATGAGACTTCATTCACTTGAAATATTAATGTGTTGATGATATCCTTGGATTAGAAAAGCAACACTCTCTTTCTTTGGCCTGTATGACCTGATCATCCACAGCCGAAGCAAAGAGGAATCATGAAAATGTTCCATCCAGAACTCAAGGAGGATGCCAGAAAGCTTCTAAATCTCATCTACGTCCCCATAGCCTGGAAAAGTTACATTTTAATACTAAAATTCTCTGAAGCCTATACTGGCTGTGAGATCCTAGAAAATTTACTTAAAAAATGTAACATTTCCCAAGTGTTGTAAATGCCCTAGTTGGGAACAGAAACCTTTGCACATGAGAATGAGGAACCACAAAATGATTCTCATCATTCATAGAGTATTTTACAGCACTCTCACCAAGAGCATTACTTTTGTGCAAATCATGATTTAAAGCAAATTATGTGCATTGCACAAAATGGCAGTCACTGCCACTATACTGCCTGGATTTTGTTGCAAGGACCACTAAGAAGCATCTGACGGTTGTATTATCTAGTTATACAATCAGCCAGTCAATTAATGCTTGCTGTGTACATGTGTTCTTGGATTCCCAAAGAAAAAGGACACTGGTTTTGCACAGAGATAGTTTGTACAAATTATAAAGAACATGGCCCAAATAATTATTGCTACTTGTCTCATGTGTTTCATCAACAAAAATCCTATTGCATAGTTATGCCTGTACAGGGCAAAAGGAGTAACTTGCAGCAGCTTTTTGCTTGGATTTTCAGGTGGATGTCACATGCCTCAAAATCCAAGTGGGGACTGCTTACCCACTAGCAAAATGCTACCATATACATGCCTTCTGCAACAGGATTTTAGCTTGTGTGTTTTATGCAGTCTCTAAATATAAATGTCAGAAATTATGAAAGTAAAATATCTAAGTTAATTTCCACTTGTCAGTCTGATTTTACAAGTAAGTTAATTACTTTGTATCAAAGTGACTGTTTTAACAGAGTAAGCTAAATTTCAATAACTGGAAATGTTAAAATTTGCTTTTAAATGACTGCAAGAGGGAATAAAGTGTTTCAATTTTGTGTAAACCACTTAGTTCATTTATTTAACAACTTCAATTAGCAGAGTTTTGAATGAAGCCAAATTCAAGTAAAGGAAACAAGTAGATTCAATGAGGATTGGCTTAGGTTGTCTTTTTCATGGCAGCTAACCGTGTGTATCAATTGCATGGATGCTAAAGAACCTAATTGGCAAATGAGCTCTGACGATTTCTCCCATCAGCTGCTTGCTATTCAGTTTTCTAGACAAATACAGCTTCCTCCGGCTTCTTCTTTCATTAGCCTGCACCGTTATACATTACTCTTCATTTCTGCGGTAATGCTACTGATGTAAACTCCTGCTCTCCAAGGACAGTTCTAGAAAGTCCAGAACCTCCCTATCCCCACAGCATCAATTGGTAGAAGAATACTGTCTGCTGATTAGTGAAACATCTCTCATTGGCTGATGTAACTGACTGACTATGGGAGATGAGAGAGGAAAAGAGTGAAAGGGATCGCTTATAATTAAGGAGATGGGAGAGAATGGAAGGGGGAGAGTTAAGTCAGTTAGGCTAGTAGTTTGGAAAGAGTGCTGGCTGGATAGCTCAGTAAGTGAGGTATCTGGCCGTAGAGCCAGAGGTTGGGGTTTTGATTTCCCCAGTATGGCTCCAGGGATAAAAGCCAGCATGCACA
This sequence comes from Pogona vitticeps, assembly GCF_051106095.1. Classification (NCBI taxonomy): domain Eukaryota; kingdom Metazoa; phylum Chordata; class Lepidosauria; order Squamata; family Agamidae; genus Pogona; species Pogona vitticeps. The sequence goes on from NC_135786.1 coordinate 173,069,299, forward strand.
GTTCCAGGGCACTCCCAAAAGACGGGAACAGTGAACCATTTTTGAGTATTCTGGAGTTAGAAAACACTGAAAAGAATCATCCTAAGTTTGAATTGACTTGATGACACATGATTATTATTTATTTTTATTCAGGTGAGTAGCTAGGAGATTACACTACAGGTTTTGGAAATATAGGAGCTGCAGCGTTCATCCTCTTTTAACACTTATATATTGCTCACATTATCTTTCTACTGGCTTGTAATCCTGTTTCTTGTTCACTCAAAATAAACCATATTTGTGTTTTTGAAAGGTCCAGGAATGCACTGCTTTCAAAGAAAACCCATATAGGAAGAGATTGAACATCATATGAACATTTTATTTTTTTATTGTTTGGTGGGAGAAGTGAAATCTTTTTAGGCAAGCGAAGTACTTATGTGCTGTCAAGTCAGAATTGATTTATAGTGACACCGTAATGGGGCTTTCAGGATGAGTGAGATATTTGCCCCACATGCACGTACGCACGCACGCACACACACACGCATGTGCATACACACACATGCACCCTTCACATGCATGCATTCAAAAGTTGAAGTGTGTGTGTTTATGTACCTGTTCATTGCACCGTTGGACTAGAAACACAGAGGTCTGGTCTACAAAATCTGAGAGTTGCTCCTAAATCCAAATAATATTTGTTATACTTTAAAGAAACCAATTTCTTGTGGTCTAAGCTACAGAGAACTTATTTGCTTATTAGTCTGTATCTGCATGCATTTGTTTAGCAAATACAGCAAAATATGGACAGTATGTGAAATTTCATGTTTATGATGTCAGATTGCATATGATTCCTGCGTTTTCATATGCATAATGCATGCATGTTGTTTTTTGCATATTTACAGCCTTAACTGTAATGAGCTGCTTGTGTTTTACAAATGTTTTGATTAAGAAATAAATCCTTTTTTCAAATAGTGGTGCCTGTAGCTTGCAGTAAAACACAGAATTAGGCCACACTAACAAAAGGTAATGAACATATAATCTTTTAAAATGAGCATTTAGGACGGCTCGTGCGATTCTTTTACATAAAATAAGCTTTGGAATTAACACTGGATAGGATAATAGACTTTAATTTTTTTGTCCTTTGGGTTTGCTATTGACTAAATTTAAAAATCAAATGAAGAGTGAGTCCAGGAAAGCATTTGGAATATTTGGCACTAGAAAAATCAAAGTAAAAGTAGGATAAACAAAATATGAATGTATAAGAGTGCCGGTGAGTCAAGCATATATTCCAGCTTTGATGTATCTTTAATACTGACCTAAGGATTTTTGATCTGGGAAGTATCCTGTCTTTGAATCTGCCACAATTAATGTCAGATGGTTGTTGGATCTGGCTATAGAAATGGGAGAGATCTACTGTTGCTACAGTGGCAGATAAGATTTTTTTTTTGGCTGATCCTACCTTCCTCTAGGACTTCTTGAATGTTTTTTTAACCTCCTTATTAAGCATTCATAATATTCAACAAGATTTCAGGACCAATTTAATGGTCAGTCCACTTGGTGGTGGACACTAAGCTCATCAGCCATGTCTTTGGTCGATAACCAGATTTTGAAAATAGTATTAGAATCTACGTAGTTTCTTTGTAACTCTGGACTGGTTTCTAGTGCAAAAAAGAGCAAAATGTCAATATACCATATTTCACAAGTCTCTGCAACTGAGAGGTGTTTGCAATCCTTTTCTTCATTGTCCCATTGGGGAAGAATGATATTTGTATGTTCTCCTAGCAAAGTGTAAGTCATACCTATTAGGATTTAGAGGATACTGAAAGCAGCAATGTGTGGAAGCTAGATATACACCAGAAGGATAAGAATATCCCCTTTCACCATGGGAAGTGAAATTACTGTTTATCCCAACAATGTATTATGCTGAAAGAGCAGCATAAGGTGCTTGGCAAAGCCCTTTGCTAAAAGCAGATTATTTTTGCTACCTACACTTTTTGGAACATCATTTGTAAAGGATGCTTCAGCTACCCTCTTGTTTTCTCTCTTGTTTTTCCTACTGTCTCTGAAAAGCCTCAGGCTACAGTCCAGAAAGGTCAATGCGTGAGAGCCCATCTTGATTGTACATAACTTTGTATTTTTAAACATTTCTCAAAAATACCTCACTATTACTTTAAACAATTGCCTATGTATTTGAATTTAAAGGAGGGATATGTCTGTGTTACCACCTCCTCCTTGGACCTTTGCCCGGCCTGGCTAATCAAAGCAGCCAGGCCGATAACAACAGAATGGGCCACTGCAATAATAAATGGGTCTTTCCTTGAGGGCAGGTTTCCCTCTGCCCTCAAGGAGACACTCATTAGGCCCATAAGAAAGAAACCTAATTTGGCGGCAGACAAAATTGGCCCGTCGCCAATATTTCTTTCATGAGCAAAGCAGTCAAGAGGGTGGTGGCTGACCAGCTTCAGGCACATCTGGATGAAACAGATGCCCTGGATCTTTTTCAGTCGGGCTTCAGGCCGTGCCATGGTACAGAGACGACATTGGTCGCCCTATACGATGACTTGTTGAGGGAGGCCAACAGTGGTAAAATTTCTTTGTTGGTCCTCCTCGACATCTCAGCAGCCTTCGATACCGTCGACCACAGTATCCTCCTGGGGAGGCTCTCTGAGTTGGGTATCGGTGGCTTAGCTCTGGCCTGGTTCCGTTCCTTCTTGGAGGACCGCCCCCAGAGAGTGCAGCTTGGGGAGAGTATTTCGGCCCCGTGGAGTCTCAATTGTGGGGTTCCACAGGGATCGATCATCTCCCCAATGCTGTTTAACATCTATATGAGGCTGCTGGGTGGGGTCATCAGGGGGTGTGGAGCATCGTGTCATCAATATGCCGATGACACCCAGCTCTATATTTCCTTTTCACCAACAGCAGGTGATGCCGTCCTGTCCCTCCAGCACTGCCTGGGGGCCATACAGCAGTGGATGCAGGAGAACGGGCTGAGGTTGAACCCGGACAAGACGGAAGTTCTGAGGGTGGGTGGCCCTGTGGATGGTGGCTTGGGAAACTCCCTCATGTTTGGGGCGGTGGTGGCCCTGACCGCGAAGAGTGGGGTCTGCAGCCTAGGGGTACACCTGGACCCGATGCTCACCATGGAAACGCAGGTGGCATTGGTAGTCCGCACCGCCTTTTTCCACCTTTGGCGGATTGCCCGGCTGCGACCTTATCTAGACACGGAGGCACTTACTACCTTAGTACTTGCGCTCGTAATTTCTAGATTAGACTACTGTAACACGCTCTACGTGGGGCTTCCTTTGAAGCTGATGTGGAAACTTCAAGTGGTGCAGAGTGCGGCGGCCAGACTCCTTACTGGAGTGAGAAAATACCAGCATATCTCTCCTACTCTGGCCATGCTGCACTGGCTGCCCATCCGTTTCCGCATTGACTTCAAAGTGTTAATGCTTACATATAAAGCCCTAAACAGTTTAGGACCTCGATACTTGGCGGAACACTTACTCCCAACTAGTTCTACCCGTGTCACCCATGCGAGCCAAGAGGTGAGGCTGAGGAGCCTGACGCCAAGGGAGGCCCGGAAAGAAAGAACTAGAAACCGGGCCTTCTCAGCGGTGGCTCCTCGTCTCTGGAATAACCTACCTCCGGAGATTTGCGCTGCACCCTCGCTGGGTACTTTTAAGAACCAACTAAAAACATGGATGTTTAGGCAGGCCTTCCCTTCCAGTTAATTCCTGTCCCCTTTCCTTTTTTTCTCTCTCTTTATTTGATTTATTTTTATTTTTCCCATCTTATAGAATCATCTAATTAATTGTTATAAATTTTTTAGAACTTGTTATCATTTGTTGTAAGCCGCCTAGAGTGGTCGAAATGACTAGATAGGCGGGGTATAAATACAATAAATAAATAAATAAATAAATAAATAAATAAATAAATAAATAAATAAATAAATAAATAAATAAATAAATAAACAAACAAACAAACAAACCATTCTACAGAACAACATGAATGTCCTATATCTGTGAAGATTCTCAGAACTACCAACTCTTCTCAGACTGGAGAAGCTACTTGAATGAGCAGTGAAGTGTTTCAATCCAATAAGAAAGAAGTCCTGTTGCCATGACTCAAGTTACAGATAACATGAATGTACTGAAAAAAAAATGAAGTAATAATAAGAATTGAGATGAATCTGTCTCACAAAGTTTGAAGAAATAGGTAATAACCCTCAATGACAGGGCCAAATGATAGTTATCTGGGATTTCCTAGAACTTCCAAAGAACAAACATCTTTTTATCTGTACATTATTGGGATACCCAAGAGTTTCATGACTTAGTTATTAATTGTCACAATTGAACAACTGAAGTTTCAAGTCCTGCACACAATGACCTGGAGTAACTCCCACCAACTGCAGTGGGAATTGCAATACAGGTGTGTAATCTGCTTAGTGTCTACTCAGAGCTGAGCCTTGCTGAATTAAATGGAATTGGATAAACCCACTTACTCGGAGTCAGATCCATCAAATTTAATCTAATAGACAGGTTTAGGACTGTACCACCCATGTTCAAGCAGTGATGTGTGAATTGACATCTGAAGGGAAACAGATGCCAAGTATGATTTTGTACAAGACAGGTTTAGGACTGGTGCTGCCAAATGTTTACTTGAATAGAGGAGCAGCTGGTAGTTTTATAGAAGGTACAGATGATGTAAAACTGCATGCTAGAGCAAAAACATTTCAGCATATATTCAAATGGAAGGAAAAAGGAATTCAGGAACCGGAACATACATGGTGAAATGGTCAAATTATTGCTTTACCATCTGCTCAGTTTGAGGTTCAACCTACAACCATTTAGCTTCTGCATAATGACTGCAATTAGTCTTAATTAGAAAGAGTATGTTCTGTTGAAATCTGTGGGTTTGAATTTTGAGCAAATAGTCACAGCGTTGTGCTGCAGTTTCTCAAGGTAGCATAGGTAAAGGTAAAGGTTCCCCTTGACAAATTGTCCAGCCGTGTCCTACTCTAGGGGGCAGTGCTCATCCCTGTTTCCAAGCCGTAGAGCCAGTGTTTGTCCATAGACAGTTTCTGTGGTCACGTGGCCAGCGTGACTAGACATGGAATCCCCTTACCTTCCCACTGTGGTGGTACCTATTTATCTACTTACATCTTTACTGCATTTGAACTGCTAGGTTGGCAGGAGCTTGGACAAGCGACATGGATTCAAACTGCTGATCTAACGACCTTCAAGCCAGAGGCTTTGCAGTTTAACCCACAGCACCACAGCATGCACATAACCAAATTCGTTCTCACTTGTGAAAAGTGCATTATTAATACATGAGAGACTGAAGAGTCTGTAGCTCAATGGCTTTCTGTGTAGAAGGTCCATGTTCCAATTCCCATAATTTCCAGTAAGGAAAGAAATCATGCCTGAAATTCTGGGGAGCAACGCTGGACTAGACCAGTGGTCTGTCCTGGCATAAGGCAATTTCTTGTGTTCCAATTTATGTTTTATATAGAAAAATCAGCTTAACAAGAAACTCGTTTCCTTTGAATATTTGAAAAAACAACAACAAACCTTTATGTGTCTGCCTACCTACCAATAAACAATAGCTTTAAGCTATAACATGAGAGGCCTTTTTAAAAAAACTCATCAGAGTATTCTTGTAGCAAAAGGGAAGAACCACACATGAAACAAACACATACACATCCCTTCACAATTAACAAAACATCTGAACTTAAATATATGCCTCTTGGGAAATGGCAATTTTTATAGAACTGTTTGAACTAGTTAGAATTTGTAATAGGTTTTGGTTATAGGTTTTTACATTGTCTCCTAAGTAATTCTAATTATTGAATTTCACATTTATAAACCTTGGAATCATTATTGAAAGAAGCTAAGTACTACAATAACATTAAATCACCAAATCAGTTCTCCATGATTGGCTCTTACATAGCTCAAGGACCTGCAAGACAAGCCGAGGCTAGCTTTAGTGCAATGAGCATGTATAACTGTGGATGAAAGTGACAATAGAGAGTGCATCACTTAATCATGGTGGTAGCTGTTAGGAAGATTCTAGTTTGGCCCTCAATGATGTATTCAAGTGTCACTATATGCTGGAAACTGTTGGCATCAATTCAGTATGACTTTCATGACATTATGGGATGAGCCAGCTCCGATGTTCAAAAAGAAGTTTATGACACACACACATATACTTGGTGTGGGGAGTTAGTAAAGAGACAGATCTCATCCCTTTTTTAAAAAGGACAAAAACAAAGAGAGAGGAGGAAGAGGAAGCCGTCACAGACCAGATGTGGAAGTGGAGAGGAGAGTGTCCAGGGATAAGGACTTCACATCTTGTTCTTTTTTGTGTTGTTCACTTTCATTAGGTTTGTTCAAAAATCTGTCATAGTATCATATGATGTGACAGTCCAGCTAATCAATCTGATGTGCCAACTTGTAAAGATAAAATTGTTTGCGAGGAGAGAGAAAATACCTTATGACACAGATTCTAATGGATATATCTGTTCAAACCTGGGCACTTTTGACTTTGGAGTTGACTTAACTCAAGGAACAGAGCTAAGCCAGCTGCTACCTGTCTTCTCCGGACTGTAGCAAATAACCAGGATCTTTCTTAATATTAACTTCTCCTAGAAGTGCTTTTTCAAATGTTGATAGTTAATTTGATCATTTTTTTATTAATTTGTTCTAAACATCTGTGTTCAAAAACAATACCTACTGGCAAGGGCATAGTCTGTTAAATGAATTCTGTCCAGTTTCTCCTATTTTTTAGTAACAAATTAATCCAATTGCTAGTCACAGCCAGTGTAGATCTGCTGAATGATGAGTCAATACTTACATAAATCACATTGATTCCATGGGTCTGCTCTAGATAGGACTACCAATCCAGCCATTCTGTTCTAGTCTTTGGAAATTTCTCATTATTCTTTTATTATTATTTCTTTTAAAGCATGGAAGTGTGTATTCAAAGACTGGATTTGGGAGGTATTCATTTCTTTAAAAAGCATATGTTTTAACCTGTTCCCATCCCATTAACTTCTTTCCTGTCAGCATGTATCTAGTTTTGACAAATGCAGGAATGATGTCTGAGGGATCAAGAAAAATGGAATGCTAGTCAGCTCTTGACATGAACTGACCAACCAAGAGCAGAAATAATGTACTTCCACTTGACATATCGTTGTCATATCTTGGAAAGAGTTTGACATTTCCTAAAGGAAGTTATATATGAAAAACATTTAAACTTCAAAGAACTTCTACTTTCTCAATAGTTTTGTCTTGTACATACTTGTAGAGTGGTCTTAACTGACCAGATAGGTGGGATATTAAATAAATAAATAAATAAATAAATAAATAAATAAATAAATAAATAAATAAATAAATAAAAAAATAAATAACCTAAGTTACAGGATAACAGTATTTCAGATTTCACATAAGAGCTTATCATTTTTTAAAAAAATTAGCCTTATAAACCTTATTCCTTATAAACCTATCCATGTGCATGTTTTCTATTCTCTGTTTTCTTTTTATTCAAGTCTTCCTTTGAATGGCTATGTATGTATTTTTTTACGTGCTTGACAAACATCTCAGAGAGGCTTTCAATACAAATGGTAAAACACCACATAAGTTAACATGTTCCCCAGTTAATCACAAGAGCATCAGTGTATCTGGGTAAACTTGACAACAAATTATAAAAGACTTGCAGCAATTTAAAAAAAAAAGACACCAACATGCAGTAAGCCATGAACCAGAGGCACTTCTATCAAGTGAAAAAGATTCAGCTTTACTATTTTTATCTACCACTTGCTTCCTTTTTTATGGTGGTGAGTCTATATTAATAATGAGGGCTGGCCCTATAATTAGGTAGAGTGAGGCAGCTCAGACAGCAGTAGTCTCCTTAAAAGAGCCTCCTGGTGGCTACTATCCCATTGCTTCTGTTGATGTAAGTCTAGTCATTTTCTGGACTGGAAAGAAGATTGTCATCTTGTCCTTTGGCCCATGCAACAGAATGCCCTGGCCTGGCATTCTGTGTTTCTCTGCATTTGAGTGGATCCTTTTATTTGGGTACAGATTGAATTGCAGGGCTTCTGTACATCCTTACTGAGATTTGCCTCCCTGCCTGGAGATCTGGGGGAGCATAACACTTCCCTTTGAGTTCAGACAGTCCCCTTAGATGTTGTAGTCTTATTTCAGTTGGAAGGGCTTCCCAGTTTGAATCCAATTTCATCACAGAAGATGAATGTAAAGAGGAGCAGAAGTTGTGTATCAACAATTAACATGTGAACAACAGACTAAGAAGGCATCCACATTATCTGATCACTACCTTTGTCACTGTCGTATAGGAACAGAAACATCACTCACTGTGTTCTTTACTCTTGTCAGTATAAGAGAGGTATTTTAAAATTCTGAAAGAAATTCTTCACCTTCAGTGAGAGTGAGATAAAAAGTTCATCTCCTCTCCAGAATCTCTGTAAAATATCTCACAGGAACTGTTGGATAGCTCAGTGGTTTACTTATCCAGCTGCAGAACTAGACTTTGGAAGTTTGATGCCCCACCATTCTTCCTTGACAGGGGCTGGATACAATGATCCCTTCCAGTTCTGCAGTTATAAGTCACCAACCTCTATTGGGCCAATTTAAAATTTCGAATATTGAAAACACACACTCACACAGCAAGCACTTATTTAAAAAGATACCAATCACTCTCGAATTGGCCTCTTCAGCCACACTAAATGCTGTTCCAAGTCCTCCATACAGAGAACGTCACCATAGTCTTTCGAGACTGAAGGATGCCTAACCTAACTACATTCTGAAATATTCTAGCAATCATCCTGCTTTTTGAGCAATATGCACGATATCTAGGTAATTTGTCCAAAACTCTGGCAATTTTACACAAAATGCATTATTGTGAAAAAGATTACTTACCAATGTATGAATTCTGTGAAAAGCCTTATGAAACTCCTTACTGGCAAGGAGAAGGGTGTTGGCATTCCTCAACCTTGTCTGCAAGGATGAGACAAGAGATGGCTTATAGCCCTATTATGTTGAGATTTATTCCTCTTTAAATTATTATAGAATCAGCATCTGTAAACACAAATTAGCATATGCAGATTTTATGCAACTCTTCTTTTGATGATGCGTGAGCGATCACCCTAAGGGAAGATAAAAATTGTAAACCTCAGTTTCTGTCACTGCTAAGTTTTGTAAAACCTTGAATCAAGGCGGGATACTGCTGAGAGGATATATGTCTTTGCAGCAGAGGATCTGATCTTGCATTGTTAATATGAATTGTTCAGTTGGACAGTTTTTCTCTACGTCATCATCCCACATCACTGCTTTTTTTTCAGCCTTCAAAACTGCACATTCAAGAAAGCTTTGAACAGCTGTTCCCATGGTCTCATTTATGCTCTGTTATTGCTCCATCCAAAGTAGAGCTGGGCTTTGCTGAAACTTCATCTGCTTCTGTGTGTGTCGGAGAAGCTTGTTTTGGAGGAACAGAGCAGCATTGTGGATCACATTCAATGTCACTGCATTTAAATCACCCCTTTCACATTTAGCTCTTCAAACACCTTGTGTAATCATGTGCCTTGTTCTCTTTCAGGGAAGGAATCCTAAACTTAGTCTTCCACTACTGGGGATATTTCAGCCTTGTACTTTGTCATTTTTCTGAAGGAAATTCTGATTGCTGTAGAATTAGTTTGATCTTAAGAGCTAACAAGTAGTAGATTTTAATGTACATATTTAGTTAAAAGGTCAAATCCTGAAACCTATGGCAAACTGCACTTTGGCAGCCTTTCTTATTTATTATCCCAAAGTATTGATAAAGTACACATGTACACTCTCTCTGGAAAGATTTTAATTATCACTGATATGAGTAATGGGTCACTGAATGCTGGTTATTAATTAAAGCAAGAACATCTGTTGTGGTTTGGTAAATGAGGAAGAAAAGGGCTATAATCTACATGCTTCAGTAATAAAGCAATCAAAGCTGTTTGGTCATCAGGATTTAGACAGATCGTACTCAGATACTGTAGCTCACAACAAACAGGGTTTATTCAATTTGTGCAGCATTTAAGTTGTGGGAGGGTATGCTGAATATGGGAACTACTAATGACATAGTGTAAAATGTTGTAGTGCAGGCACTCAGTGGGATAGCCTCTGGTACTGTCCCATAAGTGCACCCATGAGGAGAATCTGAACTTTTAAAAATTCATCTCTCTCTGTCTCTCTCTCCATAAATATATTATCAGTCTTTTGTGAAGCTCATGGATCTTACTAGCCATTTCAAACTGATTGACCCCAAATAGTTTACATTACAACAAAACATGAAAAGAAAATAAACATGGAAACTAAGGCCAGGGGGCTAATTTTTACAGGAAGCTGGGAAGTCTTGCTAGTGAACAGAGAAGTTCTGACAAGGAGTCTCAACATGGCTTGGAAGATTTCAGAGACCTGGGATTTTTTTTTTTCAGGTACAGTGCTCTTTACATCCCTAGTCGGAAATATATCAAGATTTGTTCAAATCTAAACCCTTTTGTCCAGCTAATCCACAATTGCTGGCCAACTTAGAGGGCCAGATTGCAGATGATATTGCATGCTGTTGGGTGCTTATGTCTTGAACCTAGGATCACCAATTCAATGAATAAATTGAAATAGTGAAAGGTTTTGTATCCCTTGTTTCAATCAAGAATCCAAATGGAGACTGCACCTAAGAAATCAGAAGAAAACTGGGACTAGGAAGGCCAGCAATGAAGGAACTGGAACAGATCCTCACGTGTAAGGATGTGTCAATGGTGATTAAGGCCAAGATCATCTGCACAATTGTAACACGGGCAGCAAAGTAAGCTGACAGGAAAATAATTGATTTAAATATTATATGGGAGGAGAGTTTTGTGGATACCCTGGATCACATGATGAGCAAGTGAGTTCTAGATCAAATCAAGCATGAACTTTCTCTGGAAGCAAAAAATGATGAAACTGAGGCTGTCATACTTAGGTCACACTGGGAGAAGACAAGACTTATTTGAAAAGACAATAATGTTGGGAAAAGTTGAAGGCACCAGGAAAAGAGGAAGACCAAATATGAGACAAATTAAATCCATAAAGGAAGTCACAGCCTTGAGTTTACAAGAGCAGAGAAGGGCTGTTGGGGACAGGATATTTTGAAGGTTATTCATTCATAGAGTTGCCATAAATTGGAAGGGACTTGATAGCAAATAACAACAAAGTGCTCTGATAAAGGAAGCATTGACAATATGGTTTTCCCACATTGAGAAGTATGGTTTCATAGCATACCCATTACTACCATTGGTGTTCTGTAATATCGGTGAGTATGAGAACAGAGTAATATAGCCCTGCGTCTGATTTCTTTATAAATAAATATATATAAATATATAAATAAAGAAATAAGACATAGGGCTATATCATAAGCTTTCTTGACTGAGTCTTAGATACTCACAGTCATGTTCTACATCACTTGAAGAATTCATCAGAATTTTTTCTTGTGTTGTGGTCGGAGGAACAGACAGGGGATGGTTGTGGGCAGATGACTCTTGCTGCTCATATTATGTATATATTTATCTTGCAGTTTATATGGTCCCATCTTTTTTAAAACATGTGTAAAAGTGAACCGTTGTTGTGGGGGGACACACCAATCTCTGAGCAAGCACAGCTTGTTAAGTAAAACTGCACTCCTACATATATTTATCTGAACTGAGAGAAACCCCCTGAACCTAATGGACCACACATCTGAATAGACATCCATAGGGCTGCAACATCACCTGCTCCATTGCCATTAAACCTACTTTGCTCATCTCCCCCTTTTGTATGGTGGGAAGACCATTAGCCTTAGATTTAGGTCAGCTGTATCTTGCCAGCACAAATCTACTTATAATAGTCTTTTAACAGAGGGTCCTACTCACACAAAGTGAACCTTGACATCAGTTTAACACAGCATAGAACCCTTCCACATTCATCCAAAACATTTCCCTTCTGTAGGTAAGCTCATCATGGCCAGCAGCTAAACAAATGTATTGTGACAGGAAGCACACAAGGAACCATGTAAACAGTGGTGTGACAGGAAGCACTGAACCCCTGAATCTTCTTAATAAACAGCTTCCATGTTTAGAATCATTGACATAATGCAGTTGGACAAATCCAATTGCTATATGCAGGTCCATTTATAATCCTACAGTATTTAATCCAATGTTTCCCTGATAGGTCCACCAGATGTTTCTATTGTACAGTACATACTTTATGCCTTACTGTTTGAGGTGTTCAGTCACATGTTTTAAACCACTTTTCCAGATATTAATGTATAAGTAAATGGATTTTCTGGTGACAACGATAATTACTCTGTTACAAAAGCATGTCTTTCTTTTTCAGAAAAAGAAAGCCTTACTTATATGTCACAAAACTGATTTCTATTCTGCTGTGATTCTGAACCTCCCTTCTTTAATTAAATTTCCTCATTGTTTCTAACAATTCAAACCTCCTCTTTATTACACGCTCATCTGCATGATTTGCTCTGATGCTGCAGCACTCTAGTTGTAAATAAACATAATTAATAAAATGCAAATTTGCTTTTTATTCAGCATAAATGGATTGTTTTGAAAGAAGAGGAGGGGTTTGCCATGAAAACTGTGCGATAAAAGAGGAAATTCATTCAGCTTTAAACAGTTTAAAATGAAGATTGCTAGTTGCTCAGATGTTGAAAATCACATTACACTTTATCTAGTTTATGTGGAAACAAAGTGAGCCAGTCCTTGTTAAAAAGGGGATTATGATGAAAAATAGATTCGGTGGGAGTGTTGAAAGATCATCTGATTGTTTAAATCATGAATCTTGACACAGAATAATAACAAACCACTGTAACATTAAGTAACCTCTGTTTGTATTTGAACTGCAATCCTGGCCACATAGATAAATATGCTATTTCAGGAGGAGGATCTACATCCTTGCCAGGGATGGGACTCATGAGTTCCAATTTACTGTTGGGTTCGACTTAAGTCGCACTGCCAACTTGATTCAGAATCAACTTCAGTTTGTTTTTTTTTGGGGGGGGGAGGGACTCGTAACTCAACTCACAACTCAGACCCATTTGTCCGAGTCACATTGTTGAGTCCCTGTGGGCCTCCCTACCTGCTGCCACCACTGCCACTGCTTGGCATCATCACCTTCAGAGGCAGCAGACCTGGCTTCCCTTCCTGGAGCTGCCCCTGCCTCTCTGGCGCATGCACCCACATATCAGATGGGTGGTGCTTGCGTGGGTGGTAGCAGCAGACGGTGGTGATGGAGACAGCAGGTAGGGAGGCCTGCTGTCTCTGTGTATGCACTGACCTATCAGCTGGGTAGAACATATGCAATCCGAGTCTTCAGGTCTGAGTCCCAAGTCCCAAGCTTTGGAGGGGGGGGGGGATGCAAACGACTCAAGACTTGAGACTTGGAGTTGAGGTTTAGGACTCATACGTGGCTTCTCCATTTTGGCTTTATTTTTATAAAATAAATCATGACACGGTGTAATACGTCATGCATTGTTGTTCATATGAGGCTGTATTTAACTAATTTTCAGACTTACTAATCAGATAATTTTTATTATGTCCTGAATTGCAAAACCATAGAATTCAAACAGGGTGCGCTTTCTTTTTTTACATGACTGTATATGTTTGTGTTCTGTATGTGTGATGGGTTCTCAACTATTTCAAGACAGACTACAAATGTACATTGTGTAAATGCACACAGGGCTGCACCAATTTTTTTAAAAGCACAAAGTTTTAAGAATTTGGGATTATATAGGGCATAAGTGTCATTTTAGCGGAAGCAGAGCTATTTGCATATGAAACTGCTCCTCTGAGTTGACAAAGGAATGAAAGCTGATCCTACACTGATTTTCTTGGAAGAGAGTCCCAGTGTGATTGATTGCATGCACCCGTCCATGGGAATAAATCAGAGGAATTTCTCAGAAAATAGTAATATTATCATGTTGTTATTCAGTTACATAACTCTAATATTCCTAGTTATTTTCTGGAATGAAAATATGCTAAAATATTTGGACGGCACAGAACTGTTCAATTTATTTTAAAATTAAAAATGTTAAGTGTTCTAGCTAGGCAGGAAAGAAGAAACAAAAAAAATGCTGCCCTAAGATTAGCCCTGGATTGATTTTTCTTGAGAAATAATCCTTCTGTTTGTTCCCTATATATATCGGAGCTTACTCCTAATCTTGGAACCCAAAGCCTCTAAAATTGCTTTAGATTTATTTTTTAATTTTCTTTTGCAAATCACTGTGGCTTTTCAATATCCTACTCAATATTACTTGAACTGTAATTTTAACTCTAAACATCTGAGAATAGATGAAAATGAGCTCTTTTAACCTAAAGAAAAATACAATGGCAGCATTCCCAGTTTTGTGTATTCATCCTTTTGTCCTAATTTGAAGATTTCTTAGACTCTTTGTGAATCTGCTAACTGGGGCGAGCAGATGTTTGTAATGGATATGAACAAAAGAGATATTTAATATTGCGTTTGCAGAAGAGATGAAATTTCTTTCCGTAGCGAGTAAAACAGAGGTCTTGGCTAATGAATTAGTGTAGATAGTAATGTGAAATAGGAAGTTTCCATAGCAATTATCTAACATTTCTAGAATATTCAAGCAGTGTTATTAAACATGGGGAAAATAATTTGCAGCAAAAGGGCTCTGCGTTCACTGACTGGCAATTCCTGACAAAGAATTGGGTACCACGTGATAGGAAGGACTCCAATCTGATTAAAACCCTGGAAACTTGTTGATACAGGAGACAATACTGGGCTAGATTTGGGAGGTTGAGCAGGCAAATTCTTTGCATCTGGGTCCAAATCCTTTCAAAACCTGCCTCGTCAGCACTACTGCCAAGATTGCTGCTATGGTGGATCAGACAAGCCATATGTCATGCATACTTTCTGTCAAAGACTTACAACATTTGTAAAAGTATTGGTTTCATCAGGAAAAAAAGTGTAGCCTGTCTATGCATCTTGTTTGCAAGGCTGCTAGTGGTTCCAGAGTGTTATTAGTTTCTTTAACGAGGCACCCATTTTACACAGGTTTTTTTTTAATGCAATGGTCCTCAACCTTGGGCCTCCAGATGTTCTTGGACTACAACTCCCAGAAGCCTTCGCCGCCACCTCTGCTGACCAGGATTTCTGGGAGTTGAAGTCCAAGAAAATTAGGAAGCCCAACGTTGGGGACCACTGTTTTAATGGACAAAGAAAGGGGGAAGATTTGTTTCTGTTCTACAGGTGATGATTTCAAAAGTGTGGCACAAAGGGGTTTGGGGGTTGCAAAAGTGCACGAGGTCCAAGGGCCAAATGTCACCCAACCCTGGGACAGCTAGGAAAAAATGTCAGCCTTCACTTAACACAGCTTCTTAAAACTCCATGAAACCAGTTGGATTGATTTCCACAAAAACAGCATTTATCTCACCTTCTGACACACAACCTCATTGCTCCAGCTTTCTCCTGTAAGTTGTGATATATAAATTCAGAATGGAACTTGCACTTCCACTTCATAGGAAGAACATAGGAGTGGAGGAAGCTGCCTTATTCTGAGTAAGATCATTGTTTCATGTAATTCAGTATTCTCGAAGTTAACTGGAAGCAGATCTCTTCAGTTTCAGCCCGGATGCTTTGTCTAATCCTACTTGGAGACCGCTGATGCTCTTTGTTGCTCCCCTATGCAAGCCCTAACGTGGCCCAACCATGCTTACCTTCAGAAATCATTGAAAATTGGATTTACTAAGGGTGGTACGGCAATGTAATATGCAAGTGATGAGAAGAATCACCTATGGCACTGCAAGGGATGTGCCTAAGTTCCATTTTTAAAACACTCCATTTACTGTAGGAAGTAGAAATGAGAAGTTTTTTGTCTGGAGCTTGATCTGGCAAAGCATAATGTCCAAAGCAGCCATTAGTCACAAGCTATAGAAGTATCAGTAATGCTGTGACCTTAGCATTTTCCTCAATTGAATGCAAATCTGGATTTTTAAGTGAGATCCATTTTGGCAAGCAATGTTCATTTTGCCAAACAAATAGTGCTAAAATAATGTTCGTGCCTGCCATCTGTTTCATCTTATGTTTTGTGGCATGTTGCAGAACAGATTGTGTGAATTAATCTCTCCGTGGGCTCCTTAGCAATCCCTGACTCTATGGAAGAATGAATGTTTTCAGTTGCAATATTTTCTTAGCAGTCTTTGTGTCTGCCTTTCCCCCTTGCTGCTGGACTTTAGTTCATGTCTGTTTTTCCAAATATCTGGCAATATTTGCCATATTTCTTCCTTTCTAAACCTTCTATGTAGTTTGAAATACCCATGGCATAGGTATCTTAGGACTGACTACATTAACAAATAATGCAATAAATGTTCTGGGATGGGAACAGTTAGATTTGCATTATTTTCCATTGACTAAATGACTAGAGTCAATATAAGCCCAGAGTTCCTCTCACTCATAAATCTCTAGGGCTTCTACTTTATTGGAATTGAATGCATTAGCATGGTTCAGGTAAAGTGATCTCTTGAGCCATTTGAAGCCATTCCAACCAGCTGCAGCAGCAATGAAAGAGGTAGAGCACTGGTTCTTAACCTTGGGTTACTCAGGAGTTTTGGACTGCAACTCCCAGAAGCCTTCACCACCTGCTGTGCTGACTGGGGTTTCTGGGAGTTGCAGTTCAAAAGCATCTGAGTAACAAAGGTTAAGAACCACTGAGGTAGAGCATCAGAGAAACTTGTTGCTGTTTAACTCTGAGCACCTGGTACCTGGGACTCCTTCCTTCCTTCCAAAAGTTTTGCTATTGTTTTAAATCTATTCACTAAATTTTTTTTAAAGTAAGATTTTCTTTAATGTGTCCTTCCATTGACTCATACATGTTCCAGCAATGTTTTGATTACATTTGAAATGCGGATATTTTCCATCCTCCCTTTTCAAATGCAGGCACATTTTTTTCAAGCATATCCACAACCATCCACCAGTGTGAGGATTCCAGAGTGTATTGGGCTCTTAGAGCAGAGTCATAAACCAAAACAAGCACCCTGAGCTTCAGAGTGTAACCACATTCAATATATATCCCTAGTCTAAGTTGGTCTTGTCTTTCATATCTGCAATAAGATACTTTCAGGTCCACCCACACTGAGTAACAACCACCTAGCCTATGTGGTACCTCTAGCCTTATCAACAAACATGAGAAGGACCAGAGAAGGATACACAAAATGAATGGACAAGACAGCATTTTTCCTGCCCTCCACCTTCAGTACCTCAGTGTCTGCTGCCTGGGGCAATGTGTTTACTCTGACAAAACAGAGGTCTCTGGAATGTCAGAGAGATGTTTAGGTGGAAGCTGAATCACCAAAACCAACCAACCAACCAACCAATGAACCAACCAACCAACCAACCAACCAATCTGTAATTGCAACTTACCTACAACTACTTTTGTCTCTTTACACAAATGAATTTTAGTAGATATGTTTTCTTAATGTTGCATATTCTCTGCAGATAAATATAACATAATGAAATTTTCAAGCAGGAGGGCGTACAAGAGACAATTTTCTGCAAACAGTGCTCAAATTATTCACATGGGTTTAGTCATTTCAAGTTCTGAGATTACACCAAACTACAGCAGTGTAAGGTAAAGGTAAAGGTTCCCCTTAACATTTAGTCCAGTCATGTCCGACTCTAGGGCGCGGTGCTCATCCCTGTTTCCAAGCCGTAGAGCCAGCGTTTGTCCGTAGACAGTTTCTGTGGTCACGTGGCCAGTGAGACTAGACATGAAACATCGTTACCTTCCCACCGATGTGGTACCTATTTATCTACTTGCATTTGCATGCTTTCCAACTGCTAGGTTGGCAGGAACTGGGACAAGCGACGGGAGCTCACTGCACCGTGTGGATTCGATCTTATGACTGCTGGTCTTCTGACCTTGCAGTACAGAGGCTTCTGCAGTTTAACCTGCAGCACCATCATGTCCCTCCCAGGGTAACTGGCTAGAAATATCCCCCCTTGTTTAGTTTTCTTTCCCTCAATTTGTTCAAAAGCACTTGCTGAGGGCAATTGGGCCTGTATCCAGGACATTTTGCATTTGTTATTACTACTGTGCTGTACCCTAGTTGCCATTACTTACTGCACGTGTCATGTTTATTTTTAGGATTCATGCACCGTGTGCCAAACAGTTGGCCAGGCAACTGGGTCTTTAGCAGAACAAACTGGGATGTTTTTGTTACCCAGAGCACCTCAACAGTAAATAAGGTAAATGGCTTAACTACTATGAATGCAATGTTCTGTGATTTTCCACCCCCTCTGCATGCTCTCTCTAAAGCATTGTGAGGCAAAAAATAGAAGCGTATGGTTAAAAAGTTTTCACAATTGCTTTGGAAGTATTTTGTATTTACATAATTTCCAAGATGAATGTGACACAGTTGAACTTTCTGTTTGGGGGGGGGGATATTGTCTTCATAAACATTAATAAAAATGAAGCAATGCACATTTCCAGGAAAAGAACATGTGGGTGGTGACTGAGAGTGGGAGTGTAGCTTTATAAGGTATTTTGTGAGAGTTTTAACATTGTTTTCCATTGTATCTGCCAGAGTTATATCTTCAATCAAATGTCAACAGATATTGATTCTATAAATGTTTTATTTGGGGTTGGACTTCAAAATTCTAAAATAATTCTCTTCAGACCGGATCTTTGAAACACAGGACAGCCGTAATAGATATAAGTTACTCATCTTGTGTATGACTGGTGCCTGATCAATGTTGGTAATGGAACTAGGACAAATAATTGTGTGTTTTAGGGGTTCCAGTGATGAGGGGACTATTCTCCGTCATTGCAGACTATGAACAAAATAAGAGTTCCAATGATAATGGAGTCTATCATAGTATCATAGAATAATTAAGTTGGAAGGGTCCTATAAGGCCATCAACTTCCTACTTAATGTAGGAATACAAAACAAAGGAATATCTGCTGGATGGTTGTCTAAATTTCTCTTGAATGTCTCCCGTGTTGGAGCACTCACCACCTCCCAAGGTAATTGATTCCATTGCTGTACTGCGCTAACAATTAGGACGTTTCCTCCTGACATTCCACTGAAATCTGGCTTCCTATAACTTGAGCCTATTGTTATGTGTCCTGCACCCTGGGAGGATTGAGAACACATTCTTCCCTCCTCTGTTTGACAGCCTTTCAAGTATTTGAAGAGTGCTGCCATATTTCCTCTCACCCTTCTTTTCTCAAGGCTACACATGCTCAGTTCTTTCAGTCTTTCCTCATAGGGCTTGGTTTCCAGCCCCCTTATCATCCTTGTTGCCCCACTCTGAACTTGTTAGAGCAGTGCTTCCCAACCTTGGGTCCAGGAATGTTCCAGACATTCTGGCCAGTATAACATAGTGGTGAAGTTTCTGAGAGTTTTAACAGGGGTAAACTGAAAGCAATAAAAATACATGAGCCCAGGACCCAGATATTCACAGACAGTGTTCTTGTATTATACTTTAAATTGTAAACATGATATGAAGCAAAGGGTCTTGGAAAAATGATGTTCCTACACTATGTGACAATTTAAAGCCAGATAAGCACATGGGATGAAATCCTAACTGGCATTAGTACATCAACTGTGGAGTGAAAGTCTATAAAGACTTTAAGCCCCCTTCCCATTTCTTGAGCCAGTTTTGAAAGCTGTCACTTGATGCTTCAGAGTAAAATGCAGGATAATTTCAATAGTATGGATGTTATACAAAAAGAAATGCATGCCTCAATGTAATTTTAAAAACATTGTTTTTCATTAGATTAGGCCTTTTAATCTTATCAATAAGCTTCTATTCTGCCTGCTTAAAGACCTTAACATAAATTCCATGGGTTGAAAGCCAATATTGCAGATTCAGAAGTGTTACCTAATATTTCTTCCTCTATCCTATTTCTTGCATACCCTTTTTCTGCCTCCACAGATCTGCTCTGGAGGTTCCTCAGCTATCCAGAGCAGGTTTTAAGAATCTAGATGGAAGCTGCAGTTGGAAAGGGAATTCTATCTCTTTTGTTTTTTTCTGATGGAAGCAGTTTTCAAAATGTTTTTTTCTCTCCAGTGCAATTGAAATAAACAAAGATTTCTATCCCACAAACTACACCCATGTCTTCAGTACAGTCTATAACGCAAACCCTTTCATGTTTGAGGGATCACTGTTCTGGAATTTTTGATACCACTGTCATTTTCTAATGGCAATGTGCCAGCTAATATTGTGCAGTATCATTTGTCTTTATTACATATTTCTGTGCCACACACCAGTTGTGTGCAACTGTGTGGGAGAAAGAGGCATTGCTTTCAAAATTGCACAATAGAGTTTTATCCATTTCTAACATGTCATTTTTTGTTGCGTTCATTGCAAGGAAAATGAGTGTGGGTGTATGAAAACCCTGCTCCTGAATTCGTTTTTTTTTTTTTTTTTAAATTCTTAACTTGTGTGCACCAGGAAAAGTCCATGTGATTTCAATCAGCTAAAAGATACGTGTGCGTGTGTTTTAACAGTATGTCCATAGAAGAGGTTGGAAAAGTTACATTTTTCTAAATTACAGCTCCAGGATTTTAAGTACTGCATTTTGGCACATAAAAGAAATGAAGAGGAAAGGTGAGACAATGCATGCATGCGAAGCTTCTATTATTACATCTCAGCTAAGACTAAACAGATTTGCCCATAGGCTTTTAACCATTTTCCTTCCAGAGATCACTTTTGAAATTCACATACTGTATATTTCATGTTGCACTTGAAGGACTGTGCCTTCCCATACAAGCTTGCCAAAATCTTAAGGTCTTCACAGGAGGACTTGCTTGCACAAACCCCTTCCAAGGGCAGCTATACAACCCTTCTCTGTATTGTCTTTCTGGTGGCAGGCAAAACCTTTCTTATTCAAACAGTGCTTTGACCATCATCTAGCTGCTGGGCAAGGTCTTTCAATGGCCAGTGCTGTGTAGTTTGCTTTTATCATGAATGTATTAACTTGCAGTATTGTGTTTCAGTACTATATTGGATTTTTAGTTGTGCGTATTTCAATTCACGTTGTGAGCCACCTTGGGTCTTGTGCTAGAGGAAACCTAGAATATACATTAAATAAATAAATAAATAAATAAATAAATAAATAAATAAATAAATAAATAAATAAATAAATAAATAAATAAATAAATAAAGAAAGAAAGAAAGAAAGAAAGAAAGAAAGAAAGAAAGAAAGAAAGAAAGAAAGAAAGAAAGATACTGCGCCCTGTATTCTCAAAGGCTTTCATGGTCAGGATCTGATGGTTGTTTTCTTTTAAGCAGTTCATTGAAAAATGTCCGACTTCTCTTTCATACTGCAATTCAAAACATGTATTTATGAAGATTACCAGCAAACATATCTAATGGCTGTTGTAGGTTTTTTGGGCTGTTTGGCTGTGTTCTGAAGGTTTTTCACCAGTCTCTGTGGCTGGCATCTTCATAGGACAGGAGTTAGAACTCTGTCTGTGTTCTGATGTAGTGTGTGGGATAGTTGAGTATTTGTAACTGTAGGATCAACGGTGGGATCACATTGTTATGTTCATTCAGATTGTTGGTTCAGTCTCTTAGGCAAAATAGTTGACCTTGTGGCACAGACTTTATGTTTTTGGAAACTTTCCTGTATTTGCAAGGGAGGTTCTGCGATGGTGACCAACAGATGCTTTCTGTTGTAACATAATAAGTCTCTTACTTTAAAGAAACTTAGAGCTGTCTGGAGCATAAGAAAAAATCTCTGAATGTTCAATGCATGAATACCTGTATAATGAAACAGGTTCTGTGTGACAAAATCATAGCAATTTTTTTAAAAATATGATAGAAAACTCTTTCATACTGCAATTCAAAACATATATTTATGAAGATTACCAGCAAACATATTTAATGGCTGTTGTAGGTTTTTTGTGCTGTTTGGCTGTGTTCTGGAGGTTTTCCTTCCTAACTTTTTGCCAGACTCTGTGGCTGGCATCTTCAGAGGACAGGAGTTAGAACTTTGTCTGTGTTCTACAGACACAGCCAAACAGCCCAAAAAACCTACAACAACCATCGGATCCGAGCCTTGAAAGCCTTTGAGAAAAATATTTCAGTTTAACCATTATGACTTTGGAAGGGGATGGAAATAGAAGCATGTGGTTATTTTCTGGGAATTAAAGATGGATGCATGACCATTGTTATCTTCTGTCTTTCCCCCACCAACATCTAAAATCTGTAGTGCTGGAATGCTTGTGTGGGTATGGAATTGGAATGGTCCAGCATTATCTGCCTTGGGTATCTGTCTTGTGTTTCTAATCATGTGTGGTGGAGAATCTTTTCTCCAGTAGCCTTAGCACAGCAGTGCTTGTGCTAAGCCCTTTAAAAATGGTTTGGAGACAAGGGGTGCTCAGATGAAGGGCACCCCAGGTGCCCCTATACTTCCTCTCTCACCACCATGAACAAGGAAACTGGAAGAGCCAGCTTCACTTTGCCCATTCAGCCTTGAAATTGCATCAGTTCAAGTGATCACACCACCAGAACTCATGCAGTGCATTCAACTGGGGGAAAAAGTAGAATCCCCAACAATATAGGAAAAAAAAGTACAGATTAAAGCAAAATCTGTAGTGGACTCATTCTCATTGACTTGTATATCATGTTGTGAACAGAAAACAATATGAAACAGACAACAGCAGTTCTGGAGCATTTTCTGTTTCATTTGTCAAGAGAATCTCCCCCTTAGTCTTTCCTGTGATCTCAAAGGAAAAAGGATTGTTTGTTAGTGATCCATTTGAAACACACATTATAGATTCCCCAAGGTAGAAAAGCAAATTCTGTTAGTGATAAAATTTAATATTTTTGTTTGATTTGTTACAAAGAACACAAGTTTTTTTTTAAAAAAGACATTGTTCCAGTTTTACTGTTTGCTCCATTCCAAATGTCATGTATGCACATCATACTAGAAGACATTCAGAAACTAGTAACTAAGACTGAAGCTGTTAGGAGCCCTTCGAGATTGATATGGGAATAAAATATCTGAACCATAAAGATGGATGTGTTGCTGATATATTCTCAAAATCATTTGTCTGAGTGAGAAGCAAGTCTGTCATCCTGGGAACCATAGTATATTGAAAGTTGATGGCGAAGAGCGAATGAGCTGATTTTCATTCTCTTCCAGCTTGTCTAATTTGAGTAAAGGTGGACAAGAGTTGTTCAGGGACACGAAGAAAGTTTGCAAGGCTTTGATAAATGTTTTCATTTTTACATTCCTAGTGATCCTGGTTCTGTGTCCATTGGTATTGATTTATTTCCTTTGGAGAAAGAATGCAAAGCTCAAGCCATTTGGGAGGAAGCATAAATACAACTTAAGCAGAGCTGCCTTTGACTTTCCTAACCTTGTGTAAGTTTGGCTTTGAAATGGCATCCAAGAATGATTTCAAATGAAATTGACATTTTTTTCACTTTTTCAAGTAGTTTGTGTTGGCGTCCAATAAATTATTTTTGGACACTATCAGGTCCAATTTTAAATTTATCACGTATTTTCTGATGCTCGCTAGAACCTAAACAAATGTTTCAATTGATGGAACTGTATCTATTGATAAAACTGGGGAGGGGCATGATCCCTTCTATGCACTGCAGTTTCTCATATACCTTGAGGGTCTGCTCCACCATGGTTGGTCTGGCAGTGTGGAGGGCATCAACAGGACAAAATTATATCAGGGTAGCAGCTCAGCATTAGCATGACATTGGCCTTCCTTCCTTCCTTCCTTCCTTCCTTCCTTCCTTCCTTCCTTCCTTCCTTCCTTCCTTCCTTCCTTCCTTCCTTCCTTCCTTCTTTCCACACCACTGCAATACAGTGGTGCCTCGCATAACGAGCGCACCGTTGAACGATGAATCCGCATGGCGATGCGGATTTCCCCATCACTAATGCGAGGGCATGCTCGCATTACGATGGGGGAACAGGTGTTCGGCAGCTCCAAAATGGCCCCCGGACACCCAAAATGGCCACTGGAACACCAAAAATGGCCGCCGGAACACCCAAAATGGCCGCCGGAACATGGGAAAACATCGGAGAATTGTGAGTTTTGGGCCCAATGGGAAACCCAATGGGTTTCCCCGTTCCACTTAACAATGTTTTCCCATAGCGAAGGTTAATCTGGAACAGATTAACCTTGCTATACGGGGCACCACTGTACATGGTGCTTCATAAAGTGTAAGAGGATAAATCCCACACCAAAGGAATTATAGACCATGATTCAACACAGGGAACACAATAGAGGAAAGGATGAGAAGTGAACAAAGGGAAGAGACAGGTTAATTTGGTCTGTTTAGTTCAGTTACTCAGATATACTGTATTTTTTGCACCATAAGACTCACTTTTTTCCCACAAAACAGGGGTGTGGAAAGTCTGTGCGTCTTATGGAGCGAAGAAAACAGATTATATTTTCCTGTTTTCTTCTCCTAAAAAATTGGTGCGTCTTATGGAAAGGTGCGTCTTATGGAGCGAAAAATACGGTAGTTTCAGTAGACTAGCCATTGCCTGCCTAATGGTCTTCATCTTTTTCAGTCCCAGGTCTCGATGACCAAGGATGCTGCAAACTACAGGCTAAAATATATAAAGGTTAATTGGCTAAAAAGGCTTTATTAGCATGCTAGGGAATTTATGTCAAAGTCTCCATAGAAAATTTCGATTTTGAGAAGGCAAGTAAGTTGAAGGGGAGATATGACAAAGGTTTTTCTGAGAGGCACTTGAAGATACATGAACCAGAACCCAACAGAAGTCTCTGATGGAACTGCTTTTTCCAGCAGACTTGACAAGGGGCATTTTATGCTCCTTACTGCTGCCTCCCTCTTTTGACAAAAATCCATTCTGGAACACTGAATTTGGGAGTGGCGCCAAGGAGTGACCAGTAAGGGACAGGAAGAAAATTCTGTTATGCTGGTGCTCCAGCAACAACATGATGTTGTACTATGGGAGGGACTTAGAAGGTTATATACAGCTCCCCCTTTGGTAGACTGTTTAAATGGCCAGGAGAGAAAACCTTAATATATGCTTTTAATTTAAAAATGAGAGCTGGGCTGTTAAAAGACAGTAACTATTTTTTGCTGTTATGTATATAGTTAAAGGAATCATAAACAGAAAAAAGAGGGGAAATAATGACTCCATGATTTATTGAGAGAATGAAAAACCAACTCTTTGGCTTCAGTTTAGAATAAAGATGTTCAAATCACTTATTGTAAAATAAAAGGCTGGGTAATTGACATATGTGTTAGATATTGAAAATCACTGCTTGAGTGGATGTTTTATTTACCTCATTTGGTAGGTATCCATTTTATTGAGTATTCTGACCATTAAGCTTTCAAGTACCTCACCAGAATGCCAGGAGGCATCTTCTGAGGCCGCCACCTTAGTAATCAGAGAGGAGCTAAAATGGTTTCCTACGTGGTGAGGGGACCCCTGTAGTATTTGTACTCACTGCAAACTTCCCATCAAAGCTGCTCTTTAAGTAACAGCTGTCTGCTGTACAGTTTAGTATTCAGTGCAAAAAAAAAAATGTATGTAATATAATGACTGGCTGACATCTTGGTTTCCACTGAGGCCTGTGCATGCTTTCCTTGTAGATGGAATGTGTAAAAAGAGATGTCAGGCAGCTTAGCAACAATTTTGTCTGTTCACAGCATGTTTCAGTCATTCCAATAATCAAGTCAACAGGTTTGATTGGATGTGACAAAGTGAGGGGCGGAAAGTGCATATGTTTACTGTTCTGGTATCTACTATATCTATCTATACACTATCTGTCTGACTCTGTCATTTCACTGAGTCTCTGTTGTATCTAATGAGCCTAAGTACTGAATGGCTGGTAAATGATGTTTGCCTCAAGCTTCACAATTTGTAAGAGCTGCTGAAATTTTGGCATGGCACAGTTTCCCTACTACTTAATTGTCATATTTGCAGGTACATACGTACATGGTGGGAAGCAGAAGGCTATTCTGTAGAGCTTCCTTTTATAAACTTACACTATACCTTGCACCAAGAGATACACCATGTTGAATGGCAGCTTTCGTAATACTCCCCACACTGGCCATGCTGACTGGAATGTTCTACGAGTTGTCCAGAAAACTTAGTTTTCTTATCTCATCCTCACACTCGCACATATACACACATGTACCACTGGGGGGGGGGAATACAGCTTCAGTGGGAATAAACCTACATAAAGTCACAAAATTGGATGTGTTCTCTGCACTGCTGTTCCTTGGGATGAAAAAAAAGGTGTAAATTATTATATTATATTCTTAGTAAACATTTGTTAGTCCTTGAGGGTTTTGTGATTGCCAGCTGTTTATTTACTACATCTGTCCAGAAGAGTTGCTTTTATGTTCAGCTGCTTTTATGTTCCCTTTGTGACAGCAAACCACAGCCATGCAAATTCATTATCATTGATCAAGAATTTGATTATTCTTTCTATACATTCCTACGTACTATATTTGGGTAATGAGAAGTGAAGCCCTATATTTGGGCTGGGTAATGATAGGAGAAACCATTTCTGAAAGTACCTCTATTGGCCAGTACCCTCCATGAATGATTGTTATTCAAATGGGGACATTATTTTCGTTCCTTTGATATAGAATGGGAGAAAAATTGTTCCTTTGAAGTTACTTCAAAGTAGAAAACAATGCCACATTTTTACTTTCTTTCATAGTTTTCTTGTTTTAGATCCGAGAATCACATCATGTCTTTTTTGAACTTGTGACTTTAAGATACTGAGTTGCTTGTCACATTTGTAAGCACAGCTGCAGGAAAACAAATACACTCTTCCTTCTTCTTCTGAAGTTCTCTTCATGAAGAAGTCTAGGAAGGGAAGGAATAGTTCCTTATCATATCAATGGGATTCTTTAAAAAAAGAAGAAGAGAAGGGAAGGGGTTAAACATTCTGAATATGGAAGAAAGCCCAGCTGATCTATCTATCCATTCATCCATCTATCCAGGCGGAAGACTTTGTGTGTTTAGCTTTTACATGTGTGGATTAGAATTCTTGTGTATTCAACCTTGTTTGTGGTGCTAATTTAGCATTGTTATTTCTTTTTTTACAACTGGTCTTTCATCTTTAATAGCTACACAGCAGCAGATCCATTGTGACCCTCTTCATGCAAGGAATAACTGTTTGTATTCTTGACTGTATTCAGAATCAGCTCAGTATGTATGCGCTTCATTCATCAGCAGTCAGGGGGAAATCCATCAGTGTTCCAATATACGGTAGTTATCCAAGCTATAAGGTTGGAGTAGATATCCTGAAGATGCTGCATGTTGCTCTTTATAGATGCATTCAGTGGTAATTCAGTACTCTGCAGCAGTCATATCTGAAACTTCCTTTGAAATTTAGCAGTTCCTATTTTCCAAATGAAATACTCTCCAAAAGGAAAGAAGAACGCCAACCTCTACAGAGAGCGTGGGGAGCAAGGGTTCAAATAAGTCAACACAAATAGAGTCAAGATACCTTTTTCCCCCTAAGAGAGATTTCTTTGATGGATAGATTGGCAACACAGCCATTCATAGGAATTTGTTTTGTTTAAGTGAACAGCTAGTGAACCTGAGCATACGTACAAATCAGCCTGATCAGCCTGAATTGTATCTGTCCATCTGCCAACTTTCAGTTTAGATTATGAACCAAAACATAATTACTGAGGTGAAATGGTTTCTATGTAACAGCAGTGTTCTAAGATGGATACATTTTTAGGCTGAGCAGAACTTGGAGAAGTTACCTTTTTGGCCATGCTGGCTGAGAGATTGAGGCTCATTCTCCAAAAATGTAATTTTTCCAAGCTATGTTCCTAAACAAGTAATTATGAACAAGTGATATGATGCAGTGTTCTCCTTCTCCATTAAGTACCTTGCATGCAGCCTTTTCACTGAAAGAAAAAGGCCACCAAATTAAAAAGTTATGTCAATTGTACCTGTTTTTCTATTAACTTAGTATGCGCACTATCTTTAAATGAGCATGTAATTAGAAACTAAGTCAGGGGTATTTGTGAGATTATGTGGCAACCACAATGCAGAACAAAAAGCCCAGAGCCGATATCCAAATACCAAAGCCAACTCAAACAACATAGTCCAGGGTCAGAGTACAAAGATAAAATGCACAACGTAGTCCAGGGTAAGAGTCCAAAGCCAAGGGTCCAGAGAAAAAGGTTCAAGATAGTGAGGAGTGTGGATGCAAGCCAGAGGTTTGACTTGTTGCTTCCAAGGACTTTCAGCCGTCTGAGAGCTGTTTATATAGTAAAAACAGTCCTTGAACTGCTGGAAGCCTTTTCATCCTGTTGGAACTCAGAGCTGTTTCTGCAGGCAGCCTTCAAGTGATCCTCTGACCTTTTCGTCATAAGTCTTCCCCTCAGCCTGGCCCTCAGCCTATCTACTGGGGGAGGAGAATCTGGAGGCGATTCAGCTGTTTGTGTTTCTAATCGCTCAGCATTCTCCTCAGCTACAATTAACCCCTCAGGTTCCGAATCTTCGGCTGTACTCATGACAGAATATATGGCAACTAGCTATGTTAAAAGTAGATATTAAACATCAAAAATGGACTAAAATGCTGAAAAGAAAGTGGAGAGGAGACCAGCCTCACCTTGATGAAGAATGACATTCCATAATTTGAGGGCAGCCATCAAGAAGGCCTACTTTTGAGTCTCTGTCAAACATACCTATAAAGATGACAGGACTAAGAGAAGGGTCTCCCCAGATAATCTTAAGACCCAAGGAGCCTGGAACCAAGCCATATATGACTTTATAGGTCATAATTAGCACTTTGAACTGGGCTTGCTACCACCAAGCCACCACCAAGACCTGGACTTCCAGAATCAGAGATAAGCCAAGGAGCACCAAACTGCCAGTCTGGCTTTTCAGGGGGAGTGTAACCTCATGCAGCACAGATCAGATCCCTATATTTTGATATCTCAAAATAATAATATTTTTGACTAGCTTGAACCATTAAAATAACTAAGCAAGCTGGATTGAAACAAGCCCACCTTAAACTTCTCACTCCAAAGTTTGATCATAAACCATATACTTAGATTGAGAAAAACACTAGAGCAAAATATTTCCTTCCTGTATTGTTAACATATGAAGCTGGCTGTTGAACCCATTATTCTGTCTACCGAGGATGGAAATAATGAATTCTCTAGTCAAATTCCTTCACATTCATGTCAACACTAGAATCATTAGGCTAGAAAGTGGTATTGAGGAAAATGAAATTGATGATTTACTCGAGTTGCATTTCTGATTAATAACATTTACTCTCAGACTGTAATATCTTTTGACACTGATATCTTTCTTGGCTTAAAATAAGAATGAAAGTTTATGGTTGAAAACCTTTTGGGTAATAGTGTGTATCATTACACATTTGTAGAAAAATCACATTAACTGCATTGCAATGGATTCAGAGTTAGTCATACTTAGAATGGGAGATGTGCATGAGAGTCTGCTAAAGTTGACATCCTCTGTATCAGTTTAGATGTCTCTCAAGATGAAGTGAACAGAACCAGTCTGAACTTATTTGGAGCTTTGTTAATACAAAAGTAATGTATTTTCTGTAGAAACATTCAATCATCACAACTCCTTTGCCCTTGCTCTTTTCTTTTTGTGAAACTTTGCAACTTTCCAGCATCCAGGAACCTATCTGAGAAGTGATGTTTTCATGGAAATTCCCCTCAAAACAAAAGGAGAAGGGGAAGTATTAGGACTCCCACATAAATCATCCTTCTGACACTCTGCATGTATTTAAATGAGTGCCACCTCCATGCTGTCTGTCATTTACATAGTATTTTTTTTTCCACATGGAACATGGTGGTATAATCATATCATTTTTGGATACCCTTTAAATGGAAAGGCTGCTCTTGCACAAAAAAACCCTAGATTTGTTCATCTGAATATCAGCATGCTATGCCCTCAGAAGGGACCATTGTGCCTGCTTATTTTTTTCTGTTTCTTCCACCCCTACCTGCAACTGATTTATCTGCAATTCAATAGGGCTGGATAGCCCAGAGAGTTCGATTGTGTGTACCAAGAAAAGAGCCAGCCTGTGTAACTTTGGGACTGTCTCAAGGTGCCCTCCAGAATTCTGAGCACTCTATACCAAGAAAGCCCTGAACAAAAAGGCTCACTGTAAGCTAGAATTAATTCAACAGCACATAATGATAATTATTAATCCTGTCCTAAGATGCTATCGAGCCTGCTGGTTTTAGCCAGTTCTGGCAAAGAGACAAAACATTTTTGGCTTTCATATGACAGTCAGTGGGAGGCATGAAATTTCAGATTTCTGAAGCTTGACACAGGTTTAGAACCCAGGCTGAACTGGACCCCCGCTTGGGGTTTGTGAACATCTCTTCATCAAAAAGACCCACTAAAATATAAGAAAATTAAGTTACTAAGGGGTTGGACTATCTTTTAGCTTTGCTTTCCCCTACTTCCACTAAAAACAAACAAACAAACAAACAAACTTTCTCACTTTTAGTTCTTTTCTCCCTCTTTGAAGAAGCTTGTTGATTTTGGGAATTCTTGTAAAAACAAACCAATTCTCATATACCAGCTGACAAATTCACCAGAATATTTCAACATGTAAATTCAAGTGTATGTGATCTGGAAATCAGTATGAATTGGGTTGAATCTATTCTGCTTTTATTTCATTTTTACACATACAGCTTCAGTTGGCCTTTCATAGCCTGATTTTCTGCAGTGGATTTATTTTAAAAAATCCAGTCCTCAGACTGATGAATCATCAAGGCATCTACTGGCAATTTATTAATAACACATGTGTTGGAGAATTGTGGGTTTTTTGTTTTGTTTTTCAGTGTGAATTTAAAAACAACAACAATTAAAATGTATCCCCTGGAAAACCAGAGTAACATTTCAAATAGATCATGAAATATTCAAGACCTAGAGCTCTGGATTACCCACTATTGACTTGTTGCAGAATTTCCATAATTGAATATTATGTGTGTATGAAGCGGGGAGGAGGGAAAGAGAGGTGGAAGAGTGGGTAGGGAAAAATAGGAAAAAAAGAGGAAAATTATTTATCCATTAATTATGCCATTTAAAAGGGTGCAGTACTTCATGCTTGGAATAGTCAGCAAGAATTAACTGAGGGTGATGGAAAAATGGCATTTGCTTTTATGGGACCATTGCTTTTGTGGGGAAGAAATTTGGGGGAAATTTCAAGAGGCATGTTGAGGCTTGTCATTTCTGAGGCGGTAGCCTCAGATTTTGTTTCTGCAATAAACGGAATCCTTGCACTGTTCTGCATTGGGCCATTCTATTAGTAGCTGCTCCGCCGGCATGCACAACATTGATGGGGAGGATCTTCTTTGTCCGTTCCCCCCCCCCCCTTGGATGAGGCGAGATGAGACTCTCACGTCGTGACATCCAGGGGCTGGGTTGGGGGTGCCGTATATAGCTGCACTCCTCCTCCTTCTCATCCTCTTTTGAGGTTTTCTTCTCTCCCACTGATCCTTAATCTGGTGTGAGTCTGACTAGTCGCCCTTTTGGGGACAGATAGGAATT
Organism: Pogona vitticeps; assembly: GCF_051106095.1. Classification (NCBI taxonomy): domain Eukaryota; kingdom Metazoa; phylum Chordata; class Lepidosauria; order Squamata; family Agamidae; genus Pogona; species Pogona vitticeps. Next base: position 173,100,829 of record NC_135786.1, read on the forward strand.
TTTTCCTTGCTACCTGGATTGGCTTATGGTTGGTGGGTTTTTTTTTTCCTATCCCACACTGGTATAATTTTTTTGTTTTGCATAGTTAGTGGTTCATTCAGTGGTCAAACTGGTAGGCAGTGCAAAAAGAACAAGGATTGGTGAGTGCACAGGGAGGTGATAGCCCATCTGACCTCATGACACTGCAGATTGTGAGGTTACAGTGCTGGCAGGTAGGACATGCTGGGGCCCTCCCTGGGCCGAGGGTCAGCAACGAGAGGGCGCCTGGTTGCATAAGGCATGCATAAGACAGCATTGTGCTGTCCAAGGGATTGTGCGACAATGGGACATGGGACTTGGCCGAATGTGGTTGTGGAGGGAGTCTGATGGGACCTTCAGCCTCAAACTGCACTACTGCAGGCTCTACTGCTTGGGAACAGCAAGAGTTAATCTTACCTGTTCAATAAAATGTGGCCCTAGTTAATCCAGCACTTGCGTCTCACCTCTTTATTCCGGGGTGGGGTGGGGCAACGATCATGCAGTGGCATCTCATACAAACAAATCATGCTGCCCTGAATGTTAGAATTTATGCCAACCTGAGAAAACAGCAACAATAATTTCCCCACCCATTACTTTCAAACATTTCTGGCACTGTAATTCACCAGACCAGAACCTTTAAAGAAACCAGTCGAAAGTAGGCTGGATTCAAGCTTTGTTTTTTTGCAAAGAGAAAATATGTGCCTGTGAAAGTTGACCCCTATTCCGTCCTTATTTGGTTCTGGATGACACACTTAGACTAAAATATTGTTTGAGAGGTATTGTTTAAGTTCATAACACAATTAGTCCTGCCCCTTGTCATCTTCTATTGTGCTGCTAGGCACAAGCACTTTATCATTTCCTTGACCAAAAAATGCGGAGGTGGGTTCAGTGCAGAGCCAGCCACAAAGGTAGGTCTTCAGAGGTGTAATTCCTGCTCACACATGGGCTGTCCATGCAAGCAAGAACCCCAATGCTGCATCTACTCTCACATGTAGAGCAGAAACCTTCTCTTCAGATGCATCACTCTCCCTGTGGAGAAATCACTGATGGAGATGAGCTAGATGTTCTTCTCTATGTGTATTGCCAAGAATCAGGTAAGTAATGGGCTTTTCTCTCACAATTTGCATCCTCACCTCTTCTCCATACACCACAGCTCACTCTGTTCAGCAGCATAACTCAAACACTCCTTTTAGCCTTTTCAGGGGGGCAGAGGGGAAGTGGGAATGAGAAATAATGAAGATAACATTCATATTTTTCCAGAACTTAAGTGGTTACTTGTAAATCTTGACCTGGCTTGGCCTCCTGCAACCAAAAGACAGTGTGGGGGAGGGATTTTTGTCCTTGAAGGAAAAAGAGAGTTGTAGTTCATTTTTTAAATTTTGCTCTGATCTCAGGAAGATTTTGCATGTTTTCAAGATGGATTTTTGCACATTTGAGAAAATATACAAAACAGAGAATTACAGTAACAGTTGCCTTTTTCATGGCCTATTAAGCAGTAGCACTAGGTGGGTTGTTCATATCTTTTTGATCAATCTGAGTATGTGTGTTTGAATATGTGTCTACATATTTAGCTACAGAAAGGGAAAGAGGCTATTTATGTATAGAAGCATTTTGCTCATTTAGGAAAAAGCACAATGCAGGAAATGTGCTTGGTCCGTTGGCTTGGTCCTGAAGATGACGTCTCTCATAGACCTTAGAAGATTTTTTCAGCAGACTGTCTAACTGTGTTGGGATTACCAGTTTGTCCCAAATCTTATCAATAGTAAGGTTTTTTTCATAGTTGGAAGTAATTTCTTCCTGAAATAACTGAAGTATATGTAAGTTACTTCAGAACTATAATGTATTGATGGATAACATTATTTCTTTTGTTGTGTAAGGATAACTGCTTTCAATTATTTTATGATTATAGGAAGGTGTGGCCTCACCTCCCTCTCTAGGTATACCACAGGTTAGTGGCATTCTGGGATTTCCCCCCAAACAGTTATAAAATTAAATAGTTTAGTTACTTTTGAATAATGAAAAAATAAACAGCCTCCAAAAATATTAACAATATGGCAACTAAGTACTTATTGGGCCTTGGGATGGTAACTTTAACTTATTACTTTTTAAAGGTATCTTTCATGTACATTGTACTGAAAATAAATATCCGGGTTACCTCAGATTTGCCTTTCCTTCATTGTAGAAAGGGAAGAAAAGGATTTTGTGATACTGCCTTCACTGTATATTTTTATTAGCTTGTGTACTGTTGTTCAAGGGATTCTATGAGTCCTGATGGTGCGGTGTAAAATTTATGTCTGATATTTAATAAAGATGACAGTAATTTTTTTTTATTCTGTTAGCATTCTGTTCTCAGGCATTATGTACCTCTTATGCTATGTTAAACCATCTGTTTCTGCTTTTGGCATCAGCACCCTGCAGGCTATCCTCACAGACTTTATTTCCTTTCATGAAGTCTTTATTAGTGATGCTGCCGAAGTTCATAATCTCCTTGTTTGGAACATGATTTTCTACTACTCATAATTCTTGGATGTAAAATGAATCAAGTATATTTTCAGAAACACTTTTCCCAGCCTGGAATGTACGGTGAGGTCCTGTACATCGGTATGGTCAGGGCTGCTTTGTAGATGTAAAAGCACATATTCTTTAATATAAAGTCCTTACTTTAGGACCATTAGGGATGGTTGAAGAATTTGATATTGGTGAATTCTAATAGAAAATGACCATCCCTCCCAGAGTAATTTGTGAACTGGAAATTAATTATCCACATGGTTTTCTCACATTCAAAAATTCCCAGAACAGATCTCTCTAAGCAAAAGGATGGAAGAAAGTATCAGGAAAGATTTTAAAACACTTATTTCAATAGCAAACATGTTTCACCATGTATAGTCAAGCATGATTTTCAGTGAACATTTTTTTGTGGATTAAAGTTTGTGATCAGCATAGATATGGATCAGACTTAAGAGCCAATGGAGAAATGTTGATGAAAAGAAGTATACAAATTGGTCTATTGTTATTTCAGTTAAGACTTTTAAAAAAGGACTGGGAGGATGTCGCCTTTTGGTGGGATGGACGACTCACCAGTTTCCAAAGAGTTTTTTTTTTTTATATGACCGCAACAGGGGAGGAAAGGGTCCACAGCTGTGGTGATCCTGATAATTGACAGCCTCTCCAACAGAAGCTGTTTGCATTTTAAGTACCTGCAAATTTCATTTAACAATATATAGTATATAATGTCATGTTTGGTTTGGCACAGAATGCATTGGAATGGTATTCAGTCATCATCCTGTTGCATAGACCTGGATTGTGTTTTTCAGGCAGGGAAATTGTTGCTGTTGCACTCCGCCTTACTCCTAAGTAGATATGCATAGAAGTGAGCTATGTTCGTAAGCTTGGTGGGTAAGCTTGAAACAATAAGAATTACACCTGACATCTTTTCCCCCCACAGACTTTGCCATTTCTTTGTACCTTCCTAGGCTCTTAGGCCCAACTGCTTCAATTAGGTAGAACACAAATAACATCTTAATCTGTTAGGATACAAATTTAAAAAGAGTGGATGGAGCCATTTTAGAAAAAAAAAACCTGTCTTCATTTTCATGGAATATATTATGTCTCATCTAAGATGGTGGATTCCATGAACTGTGCAGAATTAATTAAATAACCAGAAATTTATTTGACTGTGTGACAGCCCTAAAAAATTACTAACAGAGTTTGAGGAGTTGGCATTCAATAAAAATACTGATTTGCGATGAAGCGAAAATTCTGCTGAAGTGTACAAGCCTTACATTTCAGATGAAATAAACTGGTAACCTCTGACTGAACAGCAGGCCTCATTAATTGATTGACAGTTTTGAGAGAGTAACATCGATTCCGACATACTTTCCTTGGTTCAAATATGTTTGATATTTCTTGGAAATCTTTTGATGGATGGCACAGTGTGTGGCATTGCATAACCAACAAAACACTCATGAATTTAAGAAGAATTTGCTACAACTTAAAAGAAGTAATTACATAATTAGAGGTTTACAACAGCAGTCTTTCAAATGTAATAAAGGCTGTTAAGGGTCATATGGTATACATTTATGGTATACATTTATTTTTGGGAGTGTTGATATTACTGAGGGCAGAAATAGGCAGAAGACGGACTGCAGCATCCAGCACTCTTGACTGCTCGTTTCAATTAGGGTGAAGCTGTGATATATTAAACAGATCTAGTTATATCATCATGTTCACTGACCAAAATTTTCTGTTCAAAGAATCTAGTCATTAATCTTATGTAAAATTATATGTTTGTTTCTAGATAAGTGTTGTAACTTACTCAGTTCTGAACTTACAGTAGAACTTCTACTTTTATAGTTCTAGAGATGTGATTTTGAGTTTTGATGAAACAAAAAGTCGTGAAAGAGGCACTTTTAAATAATTTTTGTTCTTTTGTCAGTTACTGAAAAAGAGACTCTTTAAACAGAAATGATTTGTATTTATGAAAGAAAAGTACAAAAGTTGTGTTCTTTTCTGTTTCCCTCTTTCATTTAACCTTCTGCCCCCCATCTTTAACCATCATATAACCTGGGAAAGTTTTCATCCAAATAATGCTCTGAGGGTTGGCTGTCAGCAGGATATTGGGGGTGACCAGGTGGGCTGGGAGGGAAACAGGAATACTGAATCTGTAAAAGGGCCTCTATTGGTTGGAAGAACAAAGGACCCAAGGCAGCAGGCGATCTTAAGAAATAACAGTGCGAAAAGCTAAAAAACAGTAATTTTTTTGCAGTATTTAAAATGCATTAAACAAATATATTGAAAACCCATATATAAAATAAGTTATAAAAACACATTTTAAACAACAGAAATGCAACAGTCCTGTTTTAAGAATCCTCTTTCGAGAGTTGGTCACTGAAATAAAGGTTCTTCAGGGCTTTTTTGGCCTACTGTCAAAAAACACGAATCGGAATGGGGGGAATGAAATGAAACTCCCTGAAAGAGGTGGTCCCTTTCACATTAAATGAAACTGATGTGCAAGAAACATGAAAACAAGAGAGGCGTCCCTTGAAATAACTCCAAAGAAAGCTTTTTTCTTTTTCTGTGAACATCCCTAATAACTTCTCTTCCTGAGTTCTTTGTTGGCTTTTCCTGTCTCATCCCTGCCACTGTTTCACTAGAAATTTTCTGTGACTATAATTTTTGTGGCAGTGGCTGAAGGGATAAGCATTCAAAATGTACTTGGTACAGGATTTAAATGTAAATAGGATTTAAACAGTAAAATGACTATCTTGCAAATACATAGTATGCTAATTCCAGAAACTCTTCTATAAAAACAACAACACAAGTTTATTAAATGAACTCTAGCTCTAAAAATCCAGCAAGAAAGTTGTTGTAGAATTTTGGGCTAGATGGTTGCAGAAGAACTTAGGTCAGGATCCTGTTTGGGGCTTTATGTTTCTGTAGCTCTTGTTTGTGCAAGTAGCACATCTTTCTGTAGGCTTGAAACTTTCTTGTGAAAACGTTTCGTTAGTTGCAGCACCTTCCCCTCCCCCCCAATTGCTAGGGCCACTAATTGCCTGAAGAGTTTACACTGGAGTCTTTAAGCTGGTTTCATCGCTGCTGAACAGTTCTACCATGGTTTCTGTTTTCTTCAGTGAGCCCACAGAAGTATTCTGATTGAGATTTCCATTCTGTCAGTGTTATACCCAACTCTGGCCTCAAAGACCTGCGTATAATTATGTGTACCCCATAAATATGAGTTCTAATTTCCAAGTTGCTAACTCAAATTGCTCCGATTACAAAATTGTACATTTCTAATGTGATTTAATCTGTCATCTCTCTTTTTTATCTGTTTTCTGTCTCAGGTTTCACTGCAAAGTGTTTTAAAAGATGGAGAGACATCTACTGTTGTGTATAAATAAAGTGGAATGGCACTACCTCGATCTGTTGTCTTTAAATCTGTCTAGCAGGCTGGAAGTAAAAATGATTTGTATTGCAAATGTGGAGGCAAAAAGAACTGTACAGCAAATAACAATATTTACTCCAAATAGTACATGTTTGATCACAAGTAAACATTATGTTTTACTGCCTGCAGCATGCATATGATAAGGTTCTCTTTATTTCTCTAACAATCTGAAGTTGCACATTTCATTTCTTCTTTACATAGTACCTTTATTTCATTTTGGGTCTATTCAACTAGTTCATTACAGCTAATGGATCAGGCACTACAGATTATGGGCAAACATCCTGCTTAATAATAAGTCGCTGTCAAGGTTATACCGTTAAAAAAGAGTTCCTTTCTATGTTCAGTCTAAGTAAAGAACCTTTTCCCCCCTATTCTGCTCAAGTTTAAAAAGTCAGGTCTTCCTCCCACATCAGTAGAAACGGTCAAATGGAGTCCCAGTGTATGTAAATAATTAAAATGAATGACTAGAATATCAATATTTTATATTCAAAATACCTTCTGTGAACCAAGTGTTTTCAACCTCCATGTTTAAATAGTATGGCCATTATCTTATTCAATATTTATGTGCATGGAGTTCCAGCTGCAGGAGTTGCCATGGCAATCTGACAAGGTGCCTCTTCTATGGGGTCCTTTGACCCAATCCTATGACCAGGGTGCAGCAACTGGTCAGGTCACTCCAGCAGCTTCTGTAACTGCATGTGTAAATACAGGACAGGACGCTACCCTACAACTTGACTGTAAATGAATGAAGGGTTTACGCATTTAAATTTATATTTCTTTGAGCTGGCTCACAAAATGAAACACATTACTTCTTCCATGGATTTACACTTGGAAGGAGCTGCCATATCAGTTTACTGAGACACCTTCCTAGATGGTATATAAATGACTGAAACTGCAGTGGAGAAATGGTAGCACATGATGGCTGAAATTCTTGTTGCAGAGCTCTGCATGGGCAATATTGATGACATCATCAACAGAAGCGAATAGGTCTGTATTAAAGGCTTCCTTTGGTGATTTTGGGGCACACATGACTTTCTAGCATTGTCTACAAGGTATGTGCACCTGAAATCACTTTTAATCAGTAGTAAATTGTCTTTCATCCATGGAGATTTGCTGCTGCTGCTGACATCACCACTGTTGCACATGTAGAGCTGTGAAATAGGATTTCAGCCATTAAGTGATAATCTGTAAAAGTGCAGTTATCATCAGGGAACAGAAAATTACTGTTTCCACTATCATTGAATTCACTACACACTCAATTCACCAAAGGTCACAATTCTAGGTTTGGCCTGTGGTGATTCCATTTCGAGCCAACTATCTATATAAGGTCTGTGTATAAGTACTTATGAATGCCTGTGTTGTGGAGGACTATGGGAGGAGTGCTGAGCTGATTGGTGTTTTAGTAGCTGATTGGCAATTGGTTAGCTCAATTGCAATGTAATGGGAGTGTAAGTCAAGGGTTCTGAGAGAGTGAAGATACAACTCTTCAGAGAGAGAGAGAGAGACATCAAAAGAGCAGAGAGCTGAAGGGAGTTTTACGCCTGTTTGAGGGTAGTAGTCTGTGGTAGTGTTTATGAAGAGAAGTCTGTCTATAGTCATTAACTGCGTGTGTAAGAAAAACTGAGTCTGTGACATGCCATAATTATTCTGAATGTTGGATTACTGAAGAAATGTATTTAGATATTGTCGATGTTTTAACCATTATCATCTATATCAAAGGACTTAGTTTGCCCCTTCATATCTGTTCTCTACAGTCCCTAAATAAAAATTGGTTGATTGTTTATGCCAATCTGTGGGACCAGCCCTGATCCCCCTGCTGGTGAGAGAGGACTCTCCACCTCCCTGAGAGTCAGGGTGAGATTCCCGACCTGCAGTTAACCTGTGGACTGGGCACAGCGCACATGCGGACAATGTCTTGGGGACCACATGTGTAGCCATGGCATGGTGGGGATTTAAAGAGGAGAGAGAGGACTGCTGGGTGGATGCCATAGATTGGGAGGTTTTCGAGGCCCAAGAGGTGTTGGTGTTACTGGAGTGCTTGATGGCCGGCTAGGAGCCTATTTGTCACCAGGATCTAGACATGGGCATTGGGAGGAGTTCCTTGTGCCACCCAAGGAAGAAACCCAAGTATGCCGAGACAAGGCAAGGTGAGAAGGCTGGAGAACCAGTGGTGGGCACGCCACCAGCCGAGGAAGTAACAGGGGCAAGCAGCCCCACAACAAGGACCTCCTGGTCAGCATACTCAATGCCACTTAGCCAGCCCTCTTCCTCCTATCTCACCTTCCTCCATGGCTTATTACTCTAGAAAACCCAGCCATGTCAAGATAGACTTTGGCCGTGCCTTGAAGGAGGAGTACAGCACTTTTGGAGTGGCGGCTTCCAGCCGTGACTATAGAGACATAGCTGGGGATGAAGCCCATGCTATGCTACGCTGGAGACAGTTGAGTGTCCAGCACCCTTGTTGCGGCATTCTGTGTTTAGCCTACCTGCGAGGGGTTCTTGAACATGTAAAGGAGGTGGGGCTCCACTCCTCCCAGTAAAAGACTTTTGTGAAGTTGCTATCCTCAAAAGGATGACAAGTTGAGTCAAACATGAGCCAGCTACCTGAGGCTGGTATTGAGCTCAGATCATGGGCAGAGTCTTTACTGCAGTACTGCTGTTTAACCACTGCACCATGAGTAGTTAAACTAAGAATAAGGAACCCTTGACTACTAACAAATGAAAATACACCCACATAAAGCTATATTGTATTAAGAGAAACACATAGTTTTATTAAGATTTCGAAACCCTTTCACAGAACAACTGAACTATCTACAATACTAACTGGGATGAAGGGGACTCTAGCTGGGACAGGATAAATGGAACAACCCCAAAATTCTTGGAAAGGGTTATGGGAGTATTCTTGAAGACTTTCATGGCCAGGATCTGATGGCCGTTGTAGGTTTTTGGGGCTGTTTTCGGGCCAAACAGCCCGAAAAACCTACAACAACCATCAGGTTATTGGGGGTGTTTGTTGTCGTTGTTTAGTCGTTTAGTTGTGTCCGACTCTTCGTGACCCCGTGGACCAGAGCACGCCAGGCCCTTCTATCTTCCACTGCCTCTCGGAGTTGTGTCAAATTCATGTTGGTTGCTTTGATGACACTGTCCAACCCTCATCCTTTGTCATCCCCTTCTCCGCTTGCCTTCACACTTTCCCAACATCAAGGTCTTTTCCAGGGAGTCTTCTCTTCTCATGAGATGGCCAAAGTATTGGAGCCTCAGCTTCAGGATCTGTCCTTGAAGTGAGCACTCAGGGTTCATTTCCTTTAGAATTGATAGGTTTGTTCTTGCAGTCCAGAGGACTCTCAAGAGCCTCCTCCAGCACCACAATTCAAAGGCATCAATTCTTTGGCGGTCAGCTTTCTTTATGGTTCAGCTCTCACTTCCATACATCACTACTGGAAAAACCATAGCTTTGACTATTCGGACTTTTGTTGGCAAGGTGATGTCTCTGCTTTTTTTTTTTAAGATGCTGTCAAGGTTTGTCATCGCTTTCCTCCCAAGAAGCAAGCGTCTTTTAATTTTGTGGCTCCTGTCACCATCTGCAGTGATCATGGAGCCCAAGACAGTAAAATCTGTCACTGCCTCCATATCTTCCCCGTCTATTTCCCAGAAGGTGATGGGACCAGTGACCATGATCTTCGTTTTTTTTTATGTTGAGTTTGAGACCGTTTTTTGCACTCTCCTCTTTCACCCTTATTACGAGGTTCTTTAATTCCTCCTCACTTTCTGCCATCAGAGTGGTATCATCTACATATCTGAGGTTGTTGATATTTCTTCCAGCAGTCTTAATTCTGGCTTGGGATTCCTCCAGTCCAGCCTTTCACATTATGTACTTTCAGTTTTGTACTTTCAGTTAAATACTTTAGTGGCACTGAAGAGTGGTATCTAGAATTTTAGATATGAAAAGGTGTGAAAAGGTGGTACCTGCACTTGAATCTTATATCAACACTGATGATAGGACACCATTCTCCAGTGTACTGACAGCAGCTAGGTAGCTTAAGGGTTCAGGGCAGGATGCATAACATATAGAGGTCTGTCTTCCAACAGAAGGGAATAGACAAGAGCCTGATGCCTCATCCCCATATGATATGTTACTTGAAATGGCCATTTTGGTCTGTCTAATTGTAGGGTCACCTTGAGAGCCTTTGTACATGATCCAGCTCTTAGTGGCCCTTGAACATAATTGTGAATTCACATATCTTCATGGTGTTCTCTGTCATAACATATGTATGCCTATGCACATATAGACACACATACAGAGTGTGACTCTGGATATTCAACCTAATCCTGTGCGTATTTCTTCATAAATATGGCTCAGTTTCTTCAATTATATTTTGCTATTCCCCAAAAAAGCTGATTAATACTGCAGACCTAAATAGTTTTGCCCCTTGCTGCAGTCTATGTACATTGTGCAGCTCAAAATAATTTTAATAGGTGTGCATCTAGCTACCAATGTTAGAACCCTAATGCTAATGCATTTACTTAGAGGTTGTTCCATCCTTACTTCTATATGAATGGATATCAGAGTAGCCAAGGATGAAAAAAAGTGGAAACCTTGACTCCGTGCCATATTCCTTATGACCTCTTGCAAGATCCCAGGCTTGACTTGGCATTTTGTGCTAGTGATTAAGGGTAAAAAAGGAACCACCAATACTATTATAATGCATAGTTATTTAAACACATGGTTTATTTAACCTGTCTTTTTCATTGTTGCTTTTATCCTCTGCTAACCAGGACTGGGTTAACTTCTTATCAGGTGTGTGTGGGAGGGTCCTGCAAGATGGGGTGGGGGTGGGGAATCAGGGAGAGCTTGCAGAGAAGTCTTGAACATGTGGTCCATAATTGCAGAGAGATACACTACTGCAACTGCACAGGATAAGAGCAGTACTGCTAATTACCTTTAACAAATCAGACCTGAGAAAAATTATTTTTTTGAACTCCATCTTCCAGTATCCCTCAGTCACCCTGACTGGTAGTTCTTCTGGCTGGGAGATTCTGTAAGCTGTAGTTCAAAACAGTAACTTTTTCAAACTGTATAAAATCATACTTTGCCCATCAACTAAGTTTGTAAGAATTGGCCAGCCAGAAAAATCAGCATGCTAAAAGAACATTTCAGGGGTTTTTTTGGTCTTTGTTTTTTTTTTTATCAGAGAGATACAGTACTATGTTAGCTAGCTGGTTTCCATTCTGTGAAGCACATATCCTCTCTGGAAGCTCTTGTTATAAAGTGAAAATGCTTCATGGAAAACAATTTCCTATAGATGCCACTATTTTATTAATCATTTATCATTTTTCTTCTCAGCATGAAAGGAAAACAGTTAGTGGGCACAGAGATTATCAATAGCAAGGAAAATGAAATAGATGCTACATTTAAATTCATGGGGGAGTAATACTTTTACTCTATGCTACCTTTTTAAAGCCCCTCTTTCAGCTTGTTACATAGCATCATTGTCCAGGAATAACGTGCCCTCTAATTTTTGGCCCTGCTGGGTGGGGCTCCCCCCGCCTCATGGTGGGTTTCATCATGGCCCGGACCTAATTCGATCATTGTGCAGAAGAGGAAAACAGCTGTTGTCATGCCTGGTGTCCAGAGGTGGGTGTGGGGGTGTAAGTATTTCTCAATGGAGACTTATGGCTTGATTGCTCATCAAGAGGGCGCCGTGTGCTAGCTGTGGCACGTGTGCCATAGGTTTGCGTTCACTAGTCTATAGGATTTATTGGCAGGCTACCTCTATGTTGGCTATATACTGGTCCCCCCCAAGCAAAGTGCTTCTCTGCTGGCTCTGTTATGCTTTTAACAAAGTGATAATGCCACATCATAGACTGTTAACAACCAGTGAGAGGTGAGCTGACCTTCAGATTCGGTTGGATGCTCCAATTGTCTACGACAGGATTTCAGTTCCTAAACCTGCAGGTAGTTGTTTAAGCAGCCTTTTGTTTTATATGACTGTGGTGGAAAGCTCCATGGGAACATCTGAGCCTTCCAGCCTTTCTACCCTGTTCTGCAGGGTATCTCCTGCATCAATTTTTTTTTTAAAAAAATCTGCTCTCAAGGTTTGCTGCCCTCTCAATGTGTGGCACAGAAGGTAGAGGTGGAAAAGGCAGTGAGTGGAAGCTCCTATGGAAGCAGAGATTTGGTATCTTCTTGCTCATGGCATCAGGGTCCGGTCCAACCCAGTGTAAATTCTTGGCTATACGTAGATCCAGTATAAGAGATATACATTGTACCTGATATGTATTTGCCATTTTTTTGTAGACTATGCACTACCACTGGCAGTAAGCAGAAACAGGAGCCCTGCATATGCAAAAAATTGTACTAAAATGTTTTTGCTTAAGAATGCATAACGTCCCACCCACCCGCATTTAGTTATCCTATAAATTTGAGAAAGTGTTATGAAAGATGCACTAGTTTTCTCACAACTCATAGAAGTAGCTGAGCTAGGAAAGGGGCATAATTTTATTAATGATGACAAATTAATTACACTACTGCAGCCTATTAAGCATTCTATGTATATAACAAAACTGTGGCTTTTAATTTTTTTTAAAAAATTGTTCTTTTAAAAATTGGCTTCAGCTTTTATTCAGATGCATGTCTGGAACATACTGTATATGCTTCTTTGTACCACACTGCCAAATTAGGAAACAGCATTTTCCGTAAGTATATAGCTACAACCAGAGTTTGGAAAGGTTCTGGGTTGTTGTTTATTACTACAACTCCTAGATTTCTTCCATCAGTGTGTATAATGGATAGTACAGTATAATAGATAGAGTGATTGACTAAGACTCAGGAGGCCTTGGTTTGAATATCTGCTCAGACATGGAAATTTGCTGGAGGTGTGGAGCTGCTCCATTTACCTTGAAGGCCTTATTTAAGGCCACTAGACGTTGATTCCAACTTGACAGCACATAATAACAACAAGCCCATCAACAAAGTAATAACAAGGAAATTGTATTGTATTTATTATTTAATAGAGATGGGGCTATGCATATTTGTATATGAATACAAATACGAATACCCCTGCACAGGTGGACATAATGAGGGTCTGTCCCTCTGGGTCCAGACCGTCCACTCACCTCTGGCTGTTGCCACGAGCTAAGCGCTTGCAGTCTGCAAGCCAACTTCTGGCAGGAGATGGAAGGACAAGCCTCGCTGTAAGGTTTAATTTAAAAAATGCTAGATATGGGGAAATGCTCATTTCAGTCACTAGCAGAATCAAGAAACATTTTAAAATTATCTTTTAAAGATCATTTTGCACGATCATATTTTAACAAGGAAACGGCATATAAAATATTTACAAATGGTCCAATATACTGCCTTGTAGCAAAAAATAAAATGATACACCAATTTAATATTTCCCCTCTTTTTCAGCTCCTTGCTTATAGTAGTGGAATGAACAATGAAATCAATGAAAAAGAGACACAAGCTTTATATCCTCATCTCTTGTAAGAGAACAGAAAAAGACTGACACAGTTTGGTCATCAAATGAATCTTGAAACAAGATTCTGAGAAACTTAGCCCCGAGCCACTGTGACTACTGTTTAGGTAATAAGATTTTTTTTTTGTTAGAAGCTGCCTACTACGTTAGATCATCTTACGTCATTATTTGAAAAACTAATTATCTGGCACCCTGGAAGGTTTATGAAGAATGCACAGAAATAAATGAGCACATTGTGAGTCAGCCCAGAGGTTTTTTTAAAAAATGAATCCATACGTATTTGAGAAATGCCATTGTTTTGATTTTCATCTCTCCTTTCACTTTGGAAGTTCTTTCCTCACCTTTATTTTTTTCCTCCTAAGTGGGTGTAGGATTCTCTCTCATTGGAGATCAAGGTCAAGCCTGAAGAAAAACACACTTCAAAAGTGTTATGAGGTCCTTCTGCTTGGCTTGTTTAGGTTAGCCACACAGTTATTTCAGTTTTAACTTTACTTAAGATTCATGCATTAATTTTAAAAATGAGGGTTGCTCATATAAACAGGGGGCTTATTCCTTGATAACACATTCCTTGATAGCTTAATTGATCCAAAGAGAAGCTCAATATTCTTGAAAATAAATCAGTTCAGCCTATTGCTATTTTTGGCATTAGTCAAAGATGGTGCCTTCTACAGATGAATGTGAATATTTCTGCCTTCACTCTTCACAAATATCTACCTGTGACAATGCAGCACCAATAGTTGTGACTGAGAGGGACTAGGTAGGACAGGAACATTTATACTTCACCCTAGAATATCCTCTCTGATGATAGCACCAACTTGTCCTTAGGATGATGCCAGCCTCAATTGGCAGTATTAAGACAGCTTATGGGCTGTGTTTGAATGAGGCTACTTGTCACATTCCTGCACCATCAGCACGTGATGACTTATTGCATAGAACAAAGATCTAAGTCATGAAGATCACATGTTGCATCCCTCTCCCTTTTGTTTGGAATGGTTCGCTAGCTGATTGTGATACGATAATGGACATTTTCTATCAATGTTTCCCAATTCACATTACCTCTACCTCATTGATCATCATCATCATCATCATCATCATCATCATCATCATCATCATCATCATCATCATCATCATCATCATCATCAACAACAACAACAACAACAACAACAACAACAACAACAACAACAACAATAATAATAATAATAATAATAATAATAATAATAATAATAATAATAATAATAATAATAATAATAATAATAATAATAATAATAATAATAATAATAAACATTTATAGCCCGCCCATCTAGTCATATAGACTACTCTGGGCGGGTAACAACATATCATAACAATATATTACTAAATAAACAATGATCCAAGATGGGAGAAAACACAAAATAATAAAAATTCAGCCGGTGGGTAGAGGGAGGGCTTGCTTAAACAGCCAGGTTTTCAATTGGCATTTAAAGATGCCCAACAAAGGGGCCATGTGAATCCCAGGAGGGAGGTTATTCCAAAGGTCAGGAGCCACTGCTGAGAAGGTCAGGTTCCTTGTTTTTTTCCTTCCGGGCCTCCCTCGGCGTTAGGCTCCTCAGCCTCACCTCCTGGCTAGATCGGGTGATACAGGTAGATGTAGGTGGGAGAAGGTGTTCCATCAGGTAACGAGGGCCTAAACCATTTAGGGCTTTATATGTAAGCATTAAGACTTTGAAATCTACATGGAACCGAATGGGCAGCCAATGCTAGGCAGCCAGAGTGGGAGTAATATGTTGATGTTTCCTTACCCCACTGAGAAGTCTGGCTGCCACATTCTGCACCATCTAGAGTTTCCACATATATCTCAAAGGCAGCCCCACATAGAGAGCATTACAGTGGTCTAATATCAAGATTACAAGCGCATGGACAAGAGTGGTGAGCACCCCAACATCAAGATAGGGACGCAGCTGGGCTATCTGCCAGAGATGTAAATAAGCGGTGTGGACCATTGATGCTACCTGGGATTGCATGGCAAGCGCCTGGTTCAGATAGACCCCCCAAGCCACGCACCTCACTCTTCACAGTGAAAGTCACCCCCTCAAAAGAGAGGGAGTTTCCCAAACCACTGATGGTAGGCCCACCCACCCTCAAGACCTCCATCTTGTCTGTGTTCAGCCTCAGCCCATTTTCCTGCATCCATTGCAATACAGACAGCAGGCAGCGCTGCAGGGACAGAATGGCATCCAGTGTAGTTGGCAGAAAGGAGATGTAGAACTGCGTGTCATCAGCATATTGATGGCATGATGCTCCACACCCCCTGATAACCTCAGCCAACGGCCTCATATAGATGTTAAACAGCATTGGGGAGATGGTCCCCAATGAGATGGTCCCCACAATTGAGGCTCCACGGGGCCGACTCATGCTCCCCAAGCTGAACTCTCTGAGGACGGTCCCCCATGAAGGACCGGAGCCAGGCCAACGCCTGACCACCGATTCCCAGCTCAGAGACCCTCCTCAGGAGGATACCATGCTTGATGGTATCAAAGGTGGCTGAGATATCGAGGAGGACCAGCAGAGAAGTTTTTCCCCTGTCATCCTCCCTCAAGAGGTCATCTAACAGAGTGACCAACACCATTTCTGTACCATGGCATAGCCTGAAGCCTGAGTGAAATGGATCCACGGCATTTGTTTCATCCAAGTGTGCCTGGAGTTGATCAGCCACCACCGTCTCGACCACTTTGCTCATGAAAGAAACGTTGGTGGCGAGGCTATAATTGCCAATATCGTCCACTGCCAAATTAAGTTTCTTTCGAATGGGCCTAATGAGTGTCTCTTGAGGGCAGGGGGAAACCTGCCCTCCTGGAGAGACCCATTAATTATTGCTGTGGCCCATTCAGTTATTATAGGCCTGGCTGCTTTGATTAGCCAGGCTGGGCAAGGGTCAAGAGAGGAGGTGGTGGCCCGACAGTGAACTAGCACCTTGTCCACAATGTCAGTCATCACAGGTTGAAAGAGGTCAAAACTCACCGGGCAAGGTGGAGCGCTGGACATCTCTGCTTGATCCACTGTAACCAAAAAAGGAGAAAGCTCCCGGCGGATGGACTCCACTTTAGATTTTTAAAATGCTGCAAACTGGTCAGGGGAGATACTAGGGGGAGACCCTTCACCTCGACCAATTCTGGATAGGTCGCAAACTATACGGAAAATTTCCACCTGCTGATTTGAAACCTTGCTTATCCAGTCAGCGAGGAGAGCTCGACTAACAGCCCTTATCTTGGCCAGATAAAGGTTAGTTGTGGCCCTAACAGCTTCTCTATTATACTCTGTTGGTTTCTTTCTCCACTTGCTCTCTAGCCTTCTCCTAGTTTGCTTCATTGCTCGTAGTTCCTGGTTATACCAGGGTGCGGGACGAGCTCTGCATTGGAGAGGGCATTTAGGAGCGATCGTGTCTACAGTCCTAGTGGTGGCCATAGGCCAACCATCCACCAGAGCCTTGACAGGAGCACCAGCCAGTTCAACTGGAATCCCTCTCATGGTATCCGGGAATCCTATAGGATCCAGTAACCTTTGAGGGTGGACCATTAAAATAGATCCTTGATCCCTGCGAGGTGGAAGGGCCATTAATAGGTTACATTTTATTAGGTGGTGATCCGACCATGACAAGGGAACTGACACAAGGTTGGTCACTATCAGATCACGCCCACTCCAGTTGGTGGAAAAAACAGGTCTGGCATATGGCCTCCCACGTGGATGTGGTTGTTAACATGTTGGGACATGTTCAAGGAAGCCATGGTTTCCAAGAAGTCAAGAGCTGGACCAGATACCTCGGCCTCTGCATGGATGTTGAAATCCCCCAAGACTAAAAGCCTCAGGGATTCCAACAGAGCCACGGAGACGAAGCTCACCAGCTCTGGTAGGGAGATGGCTGGGTTGTGGGGAGCATGGTAACCCAGCAAAATCCCAATACCATCCCTAGCCCCTATCGACACATGGAGGGCCTTCAGACCTGGCTTCACCACCTCAGAGTGCCTAGTAAACTCCAGAGTGTTTTTATATATAATGGCTACTCTCCCTGTCCCTCCAGTGCTGGATCGCATAGCCGGGAGGACAGGAAAGGGTGAGAGGTGGACCCCCTTCCCCGCAAATCCAGGTTTCAGTTATGCATGCCAGGTCTGCATCCTCTTCCAGAATAAGATCGTAAATAATCATTGTTCCACACTTCTGCTTTACTATCTCTTGATGTGAGGTTAACAGAACCTTATTCAGTAGACAATAGTCCCTGTTTCCTTCTTGAACGTGAGAGAGAAAAGAATGAATGAATGAATTTCTTTATTACAGTCGGGTGACCAGCTCAAGAGAAAAGAATTTATATCTAAAAGCCTCACTGAAGGAATCACAAGAGTATTCAGGCTTGGGAGCAGAAATTAAAATTGATGAGCATTTATGGAGTATATGAAGGAGCCTTGCTGCTGTCTTACAGATATTCAACAATCATTAATCATGCCTTCCTAGTTTTAGGTGCCTGAGCAAGTGTGATATTTAAAATTACAACTAATCTGGTAGCAACTGTACCTGTGAAAGAGGATGAAAATGTTTACCCAAATTTCTAGTTAGAGGATTTGGACCTAATGTATTTTGTGTTTAATGTACTTAGATACAATTTTCTGCCAGAGATAATTTTTTTTTGGTTCTGAAGTATCAGAATTAAACGTGTTTCTGAAGGCAGTTGTCTCTATTGAGCTATTTTCTGTCATCCATGGAATTCAAATCCTTTAAAAAGTAATTGGTAATTTCAGCAGCTCAGCTAATACGTATTGTGACTTATATTCCTGCTGGGTTTAAAAAATATATTTTCAATGTTATTAGTATCTGCCTGTTTGCCTAAGAAATGAAGTAAAAACACAAAACAATGTTTTTTGTATTATCCCTCATTTTTCAGTTCTAAACATGCAGGAGCATCATAAAAAAGAAAATAAGCTGCAATAAGATCAATCTTCGTAGTCACTGAAGCAAAATGTGTGTGTTGTATTTGATATGTGTATCAATCCCGGGAAGGAATCTGGCTTCATGAATGGCTGCCAAATACTTTATACAAAATCTGGACTGTAGGATTCCTGCTGTCCTCTGCCAGGTTTTTCAATTAAGGCTTATAAATCCTTTGCAAACAAGCAAATAAAGTAAAATGAAATGAAATAATGTGCCTTATGAGAAATATTTGTTGTTGTTGTTACATGCTGTAAAGTGGCCCTTGACCTATGGTGACCCTGTGAATGAATGATCTCCAAAATGTCTTGTCCTCAAATGTCCTGCTCAGCTCTCATAAACTCAAGCTGTTGGCTTCCTTTATGGAACTGACCTATTTCATATTTGGTCCTCCTCTTTTTTTATTTTTTCATTCCCCCCCCCCCCATTCTTTGGGTTCATTTATCTATCTGTAAATATTTCTCATGATACACTTTGGGCAGGGGAGGTCTGTGAAGAGCATCTCTTTAACTTTCTCTATAGTCATAGATGGGACGTGGTGGCACTGCGGGTTCAACTGCAGAAGTCTCTGTGCTGCAAGGTCAGAAGACCAGCCATCGTAAGATTGAATCCATGTGACAGAGTGAGCACCCATCGCTTGTCCCAGCTCCTGCCAACCTAGCAGTTTGAAAGCATGTAAAAATGCAAGTAGATAAATAGGGACCACCTCGGTGGGAAGGTAACGGCATTCCGTGTCTCGTCGCGCTGCCCACATGGTGACGGAAACTGTCTAGGGACAAATGCTGGTTCTATTGCCAGCTGCAAATATTCCCTTTCTATGGTGCTCTGGAAAGTAGCTTACTCAAGTATTATGTGTGCTCTTGGATGAAGCTGGTTATCTCAACCTATTCCAGTCCAACTTCAGCCTCACTCAGGGGATAGAATCAGGGTTACAGCCCCCTGATGTACAGCTTTCTCTAGAAGAAAAAATGGGTATTGCAACCTTGTTACTCCTTTCTCTCTCAGTGGCTTTTTATACCTCTGATATCACTTTAATATCACCTTAAACATGAATCAACCATCACATTGTTTTCTAATGATAGATTCCGGTGTGTGTGTGTGTATACGGAACAGTGACCTCTCATTCTGATTCATCAGCTTTTGTTTTCCATAACTGTACAACATGCATTATGATTCCAGGTGGCGGAAATCTTCTGCTTGACAGGTAACTATGTACAGGTGTATCTATCACGCAGTTTAGTACACATAGATAATTATGTTTTTTTGGCAATTAATTAAGATCTTTTTGATATAACTAATTAGTCTATGTCTGTAAAGTGATTTTGCTTGTGCAAATTACTGAGTATTAAGCCACTCATTAGCAGATAACAAGTAAATATTTATAGGCTCATTATCATGGTGAGTAACATAAAAGGCAATTCCAAAACCGTTTAATGTTGACTAATCTTTATTTCTTTGTGCGCTACTTGCAGGGCTGTATTTTCCAATAATGTATAAATTTGGCCCACAATCAGAACATAATCTCTTTCATGGGCCCAGATTGTCATCCCATTCCTTCATTTTGCATCCATGAGCTTGATCACCTAGTAATTCATGACAACAATCTCTCCTTCACACAACATTCCGAAAAATAAAAATGTCTGCTCACCTCCAGAAGTTACGAAAATCACTGGCCAAATACTTCGCCCAGTGCCAATGTAACAATGGTAATGTGTTCTCATGAAAAATACCCCCTCCAATTGCTTTCAGAAGATTACAATTTCAATTTTAAATTAATATTTATGATGCTGCAATAAAGAGGTTAGCCTTAGTTCAAAATGGCTCCTTTTGTCTTTAACCTTGTTCCTATTGAGAGATTACTATCTTTTTTAAATAAAAAAATGACATTCTGTAATCTGAGTAGGGTGAGAGAAAAAATAATGGACAATTTGTTAGCAATTTACATGCTCTGTAACAGATTTAACCATGGAAACTTGGCACCTCTCGTTTCATTTATTTAACAAAAAATGCTATTGTCTGGAACAGAAATTCTACAATAATGATTTTATAAAGGGCACCCTTGAATAAAAATGACCTGTAGTGATTCATTTTGAATGTGTTCGCAAAAAACCCTGTTTCTGTGGGTCAACTTAATTATGTTAAATGCAAAAATGTAGGGTTTTTTTTTTAGTTCTATGTATGTATGTTTTAACTTAATGGCTGCAGGATCCTGATGGGATCTTGATGCAGGCTGAGATGTATGTGTTTAGGGAGGTGACTTTTTATTTCTTGTTCATCCCATGCATTGCATGACAGCTAGGGTGGGCATGACCAAATCTACCGCAGAATCCCCTTTCATTTTTAAAAATTTTGTAGTGGTGTTTTTTTGCACCAGATGCCTTGCGGGAGTCTAGGTCCTCCACAAACAAGGACACCCCACTCCCAGAAGTACTGGTCTGTTCACTTTCTTTAAAACAGTGTCTAAGCCTAGTCCTTTCTGAGCCTGATATGACCGAAAAGTGAAGTCAAGGTGAAATATTTGCCCCACATACCTACAGGGTTTATCTGCTTCTGCACTTCATGAAGTAGTTTAGTACAGAAAAGTGTCCTGGGAATTTCACAATTGCAGGTTGCATTCTCTCCTCCTCCCAGGGAAGACATCAGGATGAGCAGCAGTGGAAGCAAAGGTTTGGGAACAAGGTAGAAAGTGAGATAGCCTCCAGGAGAAGCAGCTGCTTACGCTGTACAGACAGTTGACAGGGAATGGGTTAGATATGGTGGCATCAATGGAAGATCCCAGGGCCAGCACATGGTGAAATGGTAGTATGGAGTAACCACTATTCCCTCGTTTGTAGTTGATTGGGTTCAGACACCCAGTGACCATTATTGTCCACTGCCTTGTATTTTGCCTCACATAAATATGCTGCCTTCTCTTTTCTGAGCAGACACAGAGAAAATGTGCCGGCAGAGGTAGAATGTAAAACCACAGATGGTGTACATCACCTCTGATATGAAGAGCAGTGAGGGGTTGAAGGAAATGAAATATTTGTTCATGTTGTACTGATGGGGGCTTGAAAAGTTTCTTCACTTAATATGTCTCATGCTGCTAGTCAAGAATGCAGCAGAAAAACTGAAAATATTATCATTGTCTCTTTTTCAAAATTAAAATGTCAATGTATATAGCACAAACAACCACTGTTACTCCAGCTTAACAGCATAAAATAGTATTCAGTTTAATGTTTTTGCAAGGATAAACAATTTTTCATAAATTTTCTTTTTAGCCACTGAATGCACCAACTGCCAGGGAACAAATAATTTTAATGTAGAATTTGCAGGGCCTCTTTAATTTTTTTAAAATACACGTAGAAAAAAAAACATTGAGTATTCAAAACTATAACATACAAAAACATAAAATAACACATTCAGTGATTTATGCTTTAATAGATTCTGTAATGCTTGCTCAAATTATGAACTATTAGT
This sequence comes from Pogona vitticeps, assembly GCF_051106095.1. Lineage (NCBI taxonomy): Eukaryota > Metazoa > Chordata > Lepidosauria > Squamata > Agamidae > Pogona > Pogona vitticeps. The sequence goes on from NC_135786.1 coordinate 173,122,678, forward strand.
TCACACATAAATCTCTACCAAGCAGTATATGACAGCGATATAAATTCCAATATGTAACAAAGCTGTTCCATTCACCTGGTTTGTTAGCAGTCTGCATATTAATTCTTCTGTGAATATAATCCATTTTCATTTTTCGGTATCCAGATATTTCAGTAAGAATAGGTGAACTAGAAGAATCTGTTGACATTTTCACTCCCAAAATAAATAAGTATACATACAGCAATTTTACCAATTAAGATTGCAAACCTGATTTTTTTTTTTTTTTTGAGAAGACCTAATAAAGGTCTATTAAGGTTATTCCAACAAGCTGTGAGACAATATTCACTATCTGCCCCCAGGAGTCTATCTTAGGAATAGGATGAGATTTTCATTACACAGAAACAGTTCTTCTTCATCTGAGATGGTATTGAAATGGTGGCGTCATGTGGAGAAAGGCTTCAGATGAAGATCTCAGTGATTCGGCAAATGCAAGAAGAGCCTCCTTCTTTCTAAGACCAAGTTTGTGCATCTTAAGAAATGAAAATGCTGGAGCCGCTGATGAGCCGAGGCTTCAGGCACCTCGGCTTGTTCTTTGCCTCCCACCCTTGGATAGCGTGAGACCTTGTAAGTCTCTCGAGACTTCTGAGAGTGAGGGGGGGGAATGGCAGGTTATTTAAGGGGCGTTCCCCCCTATAGCCACCCTCTTCTTTTTCGGTCATGAAGAGAGAAAGAGCTCCACTCCGCAATCTTGAACAGTGTTATCAACAAAGAGCGAGTGTTCCTGAGGGACCTCCCAGGGTGCTATTTATTGATTATTAATATTTGCTGGATTAATTGAAGAAGTAACTGTTGATTGGGGGGAAACTGTGAAGTGTGAGGGGGGGCTGCAGCGGCGGCAAGGCCTGCACCGGCTGAGCGCAAGCATGAACGGGGCTTTAAAAAAGAAAAGAAAAGAAAATTAATAATAATAATAATAGTCAAACAATGCATAGAGTTGGTAGGATTGTAGGCTTGGGGTCTCAGTACCAGCTGTTGGTTCGGGCTGCTGAGACCCAGCCTGGGCCCCTTTGGTATAGCGGTTGGATGTAGAGGTGTTGGCATGATTCCCAGGCCTTGACTGTTAATAATTAAATCCATGCCCCCCGCTTCTCTTTGTTTATAGCGGCCTTTGAGAGGCCCCGTGGAGGATTAAATCAATGACTAGGGCCATACTACAGGGCCTAGCAGCCTAAATGAATGAATGAATGAATGAATGAATAACAACAACAACAACAAATTATTATTATTATTATTATTATTATTATTATTATTATTATTATTATTATTATTATTATTATTATTATTATTATTATTATTATTATTATTATTATTATTATTATTATTATTATTATTATTATTATTATTATTATTATTATTAAATTTAAATTATTAATAATTGCATATGATTATAATAAATTAATCTGATTTTAATATTAATTAATTGGGTGATAATCAACGAATTGTGTCAATGAAGTACTTGTTTTAGTAATAAATAACAATAAAGCTGTTGGATTATTTTATTACATTAATAATTAAATTTATTAATGAGACTGCTTGATTAGGACAAGTGAGTATTAGGTGACAAATTAATTCAGAATTTGAAGAGCTAGGGTCCTAAAACTTAGTTAGTAGCTAGGACCTTCTTTATTATGGGTGCCAAGTGGATTGTTATGCAACTAGGGGGTGCTATTTAAGGAACCCAGCTGTACATACTTGAAGAACGATAGCCACTAGTGTTAATTGGTGACTCAGCTGAATCTACTGCCTAGGTAGGGTAGTTGCCTTCTCAAGAGTACATAGCTGGAATCACCAACAGGCTGTCTGCCTTAACTTGTTCTGATAAGAGTTATCAGCTGACTTGGCAACTGTATTGCTGAGGCAACTGTGAGTGCTTACCCACTGGGAATCCTAAATTTCTAATGGCAGTGTGGAAAGGCCAGGACGACAAGAAGGTGAAACAACTGGCCAAGAAAAGGCCAGCTCCTCAGGTGTCGCCTACCTTATCCTTATCCTCTTCAGTATGGCAGGAACTGTAAGAAAAGATCTTTGCATTAGAGGCTGAGTGTCTGGCAAGACAAGCTCCATAGCCATGTGAGGTTTAGGCTCACAGATCAACCAGGGATGCCGAGAGCCACCGTAGCACTAAGCTCAAGGTAATAGTGCACAACATAATGGCCAGATTTGCTGTTCTCGAGGCAGAGCAGCTACCTGAAGTGACCAACAGATGTGACACAGACGGGGCTTCCTTGATACCGTGGTCACGGCGTACAGAGAAGGGAAGAAGTTTGTAAACTCCTGTGATGACTGAAACAGTGACCACGAGCCAAGAGGTGCAAGTAGAAACAGATGAAGTTGGCCCTGACAGGCTATACGCTGGGGATAGACCAAGTATGGCAATGACCTCATCAGGTGAGTTAGCCGTTGCACTAGGCATGTACACACCAATCTCTGCATGGCCTTCGGCCGGTGGTGGTCAATTCAATCACACACTTTACAGACAATACAATTACAGAGTGGAGGGACTTCCTAACACTGCATGGCCAGGCTCAGGTCCACAATTCAATGGCTGGGGCATGCCATACCTTCATTTCACATTGCCAGCCCAGCATAGCAATGTGGCTAGCACATGGGTTTGGCTATTACCAGGCTACCCTGACATGGGCTATAATACTGTGCCATTGCATGCGTTTCCGTGTGGTGACTACTCAATGCCTTTTGGTGATCACCTCACCCCGGCAATGCATATAACATTTTTGGAAAGGATAATATGTGGAGGTTTTGGAGTTATTGAATAGGAACATAGAGAGGAAGGATCTCAACGAGGAAGGTGAAAAAGAAAAAGAAAGATGTAGGAGAGAGAAACTTGACGGGACATGGTCAGATTGGTGGCTTGGGTTTTTGATTTACGTAGGGGTGATACTCAAGATTCAGCCATGGGGGGCTTAATCCCTCTTTTAGTACCTAGATTTAATTTATAGGGCCTATGTTCACTTCGTGGGGCAGGTGTGGCTTCATTATGACAAATTGTTCTGTATGTGGAACGCGATTCACCCGAATCTTTTTTGGGACGAGCCCCTGACGGGCCTATAGCTGCAGCACATGGCCCCCACTAGGCCAAATTTTGGTGATAAGTTTGACAGCAGACATTTGAATAGGAAAGTCGCTCTTGGGCAGAACCCCCGACCTGGAGAGGGACAGGTGAGTCAACCCTGTCTACTCTATTGGGAGTACAACTCCAAGGTCACTAGTACAAAGAGCCCATGCTGCTTTAGGCATGAGTATTCCACGGTCAGAAGTCAACACCCAAATACATAATGTTTTAGGGCCGGCACTCCATGACAGAACAAGGGCACAAGAGGCAGCAAAAACCCAACAGTGATGGGGTGCTCCTGGAAAAGGGACTCAGCCCAATTAAGGTTGGGCTTCAAATATGGGCTGCTTGGCATCATGTGCTGCATTTGAATGGTTCTAATTTATTGAATGGAAGCCCAGTTGTAGGGTGGGCTGTAAGTCTAAAGCTCTCTCTTTTTTGGATAACCACCTTTTCTGTAGGGAAAGGAACTCAGGAAAGTGTAGATTCATCCTAAACAGCTTGCAGGCATTGTCAGAGGAGCTGGGACTACCCCTGGCTGAAGAAAAAACTGAGGGACCAGCCACATCCATCATTTTCCTGGGATTGAGCTGGACCTGATGCAACAGACATCACAGCTGTCTGACATTAAATTAGCGGACCTCAGGAGCAGGATAACAACACTATTACAGAGGTGAAAGATGTCTCTAGGGAGCTCCAGGAGATTGTTGGACACACAAACTTTGCTGGTAGAGTGATAGCAACTGGGTGCGCATTTTGCGATGACTGTGCAATGCCATGAAAGGTCTGCATCATCCATTACATAGGACCAGGGTCACACATGGAAGGAAAAAAGATCTATTAATATGAAGTTTGTTTCTGGCAGAAATTAACGGGATGTCCTTTTGGATAGGCGAAATTGGGCTGAAAGCAGACTTTCAGCTTCATTTGAATGCAGCAGGTTCATTAGGGTTCCAAATTTATTTGAGAGGAAGGTGGTGTGCTGGCATATGGCCCGATGAGTAGCATCAGAATGGCACTACCCAGGATTTGACATTCCCAGAATTCTTCCCAATAGTGGGAACACTTTGGCGATGGGCTGAAAAGTGGTTAAATTCTGTGGCGTGAATTTCGTGTGACAATTATAAACAACCTTCTGTCACATCCAGAATGGGTAATGACATTGGTCTGGGCTTACATTACGGGCATAGCAGTTTAACATACTAGTACGTGCCCGGCATGTACCAGGTTTAGAGAAAGATTAGCTGATGCATTGTTCCGCCAACAGATCGAGCTCTGCTGGGAGCTAGACCCAGAGTTAAGGAGTTTCTGGAAGTTCTGTCCCCAGAGGTCTGGCTAATTGGCGCGAAAATGCAGCAAGAGTGATAGCCTTGGCACTGGCACTGAGGACATGGAAGGGGGTACTCGGTTGCGAGTACAGAGTTCCAGGAATTTAGGAAAATGGTCAACCTGGAGCCAAAGGGGCCGGCACTGGTTGAGCATTTACAACAATTTATCGTGCATTTAAATAGAAAGAGATTGGCACCTGGAATTATGCAGGGTAGGTTGTCAGCATTAGCCTTTTACGATAGGTCAATGGCTGTGGCATTTGTCCTTGTGGCCCCTGCTTGTCTTTCCTTCACAAAGGCTCACGTTGCATTTTCTTTTCACTGCCACCAGTGGATTACCTTAATCCACAATATAAATGATATTTGTCTGAACACTTGATTTGTGAACAGAAGCAGAACTTGTTTATTGAAGTGAAGCAGATTAAATAATAACAGAAGTTCCTCAGATCCATTGTACACAAGCAAATCATTAATAGTTCTCTTGTTATATCATTACCACCTTCTCTACCTATTTTTCTAACCAGCTCTATCTCTCAGTATCTGTTCCCTCTCTCTCTCTGACTAACCAGCCTTATCTGACTCCTCCTTCTCCCACCAAACTTCATGTAGCTGCTGACTTCACTTCTCCAGTCCTCTCATAAGTTCATGTAAATCAGCTCATGAATATGAATGAGTGACATGGGCGATTGGCACCTGGAATTATACAAGGCATTAGCCTTTTACAATAGGTTAATGGCTATTGGGATTACTCAGGGGATTGCCATATAAGAAAGATGATAGAAGGATGGTCCAAAGAGAAGGGTAGAGTCCAAGATAACAGAGCTCCCATATCGCCTCTGTTGGTAGGGTGCATTTGTAAGCAGTGGGGAACTCTTGTGTAAGGACGAATAGGAAAGGGTCCTGTTTTAAATGGTGTCATTAATGAAGTTCTCTGGGGATCTTAAAATTAGCAAGGTAGTTATATCTGGAAAGAACGACAAGCATACGCTAGCACTGCAATGCAAGATGTTAGGGTTTAAGAGGGGAAGGTACAAATTCTTATTCGGCAATCCAAGGCCGATCAGCTAGGCAAAGGTATCAAATCACCCTAGGGCAGTGCTGCACGAATGACATCTGCCCTGTGAAAACCTCACAGCATATTTGAAGATTAAGGATTATTGCTTTCAGTGTACTGATAATTCACTTTTGATGAAATATCAGTTCTGGAAATCGATGGATTTAGCATTAGGCAGGGTAGGTGTTCAAGGTATGGGGTTTAGCGCACACTCCTTCAGAATTGGTGCAGCCTCCACTGTGGCAGCCCTGGGTCATAGTTCGGAAGAAATGTAACATTTGGGTTGGTGGTCTTCATACAGTTACTGCAGATATATAAGAACACTCCCTGACGTCTGGGCAGGAGCCTGGTCTTGTTATGTCTTTGCATAGGGTCGGTAAGATGGAGGCACTTTGTGATTGTCAACCACACTTATGTATGCTAGGCAGAGTGTCATGTGGCTGAATTCCCATGCGGGTGCAACCTGGGTTTCAGAGCCAGAGCACATGTTGCATGGAAAGGGCTGCACAGCATGCTGTGGAACCAGCTTTGCAGGGTGGCAGTCTTTGGCCAGTCTTCACCGGATGTGTTGGTGGTACACCTTGGCAGTAACAATTTGGCCAGGCACCCTAGTAAGGCATTGATCCTGGACATTATAAACAACCTGAAATGGTTGAAGGCATGGAAAGACACCAGGTTTTTTCCTCAACATTAACACAGCACACAGAGGTGTTAACTATGAGGACTGCAATGCGGTCTGCAGCGGCCTTGGATCAGGGATTGGTCACCCGAAGATTCAGTTGGATAGGCCTGAGTTTTTTTTCTCCAAATAATGGAGTCCATTTGTCCAATTTTGATTTGGATGTCTTTCTGGAAGACATCAGGAGGGGGGCTGCCTGTTGAGCTCGAGCAGTTTGATGGAGGGCATGGGACTTAGCTAAGCTAGTCCCTATGCTGTGGCGGGTAGTGTGTAAAAACAGGTATTTTCTGGTGAGTCCCACTGTAAAATCAGGTAAACTAACAGCCAATGGGACCTCCCAGTGCTACGGATCATGAAATTACAGTGCTTGGGGGAAAAGATGCACTGGGCCACTACCGGACCAACAGTCATCAAGTAAAGATGGCTCGAGGTCTGGGGGTGTTTATTAGTGGCCGGCTGTCTTTAAGACTGCGAGAACCTGGGGCCGGGGACTTGCCCATATGTTGATTAAGGGGTATTTTGATACCTCTGTGATTTACTTGTTTCTGCACTACAGTAGGCCCCCCTTTGCCAAAGGATGGCAAATTTGAATTACAATCAATAAAGTGTGGTCTGTGTTTTAACCCATATTATTTGTCTCACATCTTTATTCCAGGGTTGAGAGGGCAACGCCAGCAATTTGATTTGAGCCTGGATACACACCAGCAGCCAATGAAAATATTTTACCGTGGGCAAGATGCATCTTCTTTGCCTGCTTCCTATTCGCAGTCAAGCTGCAATATTGAGGACTTGCTGAAGTTTTTGAGTAACTCTATCAAGATTATGTTGCAGTAGTCTAGTTTAGAAATCACCATGGCACAAACTTCCAAGGCCACACTATTTCTTTCCACAAGGGTCTGGAGTCAGAGTATTAGCCTCAGATAACAAAAGGCTTTTTAATGTCATTTATGCTATTTCAGTCCCAAGCGACACAGATTAATGGATGTTGTGGGTTTTTCGGGCTCTTTGGCCATGTTCTGAAGGTCATTCTTCCTAACGTTTCACCAGTCTCTGTGGCCGGCATCTTCAGAGGACAGGAGTTAGAACTCTGTGCAGTTTGTTTGGGAGTTGAGTATTTACAGATTATCAGTATATGCACAACTGATCTGTAAGGGAGAGTAAGACCCTGTCTAGGACTCCACCCTTCTTTGCAGACAAACTACTAACAACATCTCCACCTTCCCATGAATGTATTTTGTCCATGGGGGTACTTGCATTGAATTAATTCAATTGCACTACGTTGGGATATGTGCTTGAACTGGTATAGTTCCATGGGTTGGAGTGCCTGGCTGCAGAGCCAGGGGTTAGAAGTTCAAATACTGAGTGTGCCTCCTAGGAGAGAGCCCACCCAAGCTCACTGCTACAAGTGTGGCTGATGAGGTTGCATGCTTTACAACCTTTACATGGTCTTGGCCAAGGTGAACAGTTCCAGAATGCCACCAGAAGAAGGGAGTAGTGACCCATTCCTGTTTCGTCATCGTCATTTAGTTGTTTAGTCATGTCTGACTCCTCGTGACCCAATGGACCAGAGCATGCCAGGCCCTCCTATCTTCCACTGCCTCCCGGAGTTGTGTCAAATTCATGTTGGTTGCTTTATGATACTGTCCAACCATCTCATCCTCTGTTGTCCCCTTCTCCTCTTGCCTTCACACTTTTCCAACATCAGGGTCTTTTCCAAGGAGTCTTCTCTTCTCATGAGATGCCCAAAGTATTGGAGCCTCAGCTTCAGGATCTGTCCTTCCACTGAGCACTCAGGGTTGAATTTCTTCAGAATAGATAGGTTTGTTCTCCTTGCAGTCCAGCTGACTCTCAAGAGCCTCCTCCAGCACCACAATTCAAAGGCATCAATTCTTCGGCGGTCAGCTTTCTTTATGGTCCAGCTCTCACTTCCATACAAAGCTATGGAAAACCATAGCTTTGACTATTCGGACTTTTGTTCGCAAGGTGATGTCTCTACTTTTTAAGGTGCTGTCAAGGTTTGTCATCGCTTTCCTCCCAAGAAGCAGGCGTCTTTTAATTTCATGGCTGCTGTCTCCATCTGCAGTGATCATGGAGCCCAAGAAAGTAAAATCTGTCACTGCCTCCATATCTTCCCCTTCTATTTGCCAGGAGGTGATGGGACCCGTGGCCATGATCTGTTTACTTTAAAAAGTCTTCTAGGCTTGATGTAAATTGAACCTACCAAGTGGCACAGAATTATTATTAATAATTATAATATGCTCTGTGCATGATGAGGCACAAGAATAAGTTTCAGGGTTTTTGGTAAATCCTTCAATGAATTCAACATGTAGCCTGCAATCCTATGCCTATGTTTCTACATCTGTACATGTGTAAAATTCATCTGTATGAAAAAAAAATCCACTTTTTATTACGGGAAGATCACAATTGTGATGAATATATGTACACTGAATAACTGCCCAGCTGCATCCCTATCGTGATGGCAGGGCCCTCACCACTTTGGTTCATGCGCTTGTAATATCCAGATTAGACCACTGTAATGCACTCTACGTGGGGCTACCTTTGAGATTGATGCAGAAACTTCAAATGGTGCAGAATGCGGCAGCCAGATCACTTAGTGGGACGAGAAAACACCAGCATATCTCTCCCACTCTGGCTGCCTTGCATTGGCTGCCCATTCATTTCTGCATTGATTTCAAAGTGTTAATGATTACATATAAAGTCCTAAATGGTTTAGGACCTTAATATCTAGCAGAACGCTTTCTCCCACCTAGATCTAATTGAGTCACTCTCTATAGCCAGGAAAGATGGCTGAGGGGCCTAACACGAAGAGAGGCCCAGAAAGAAAGAACTAGAAACTGGGCCTTTTCGGCAGTGGCCCCTTGAATTTGGAACAGCCTGCCATCAGAGATCCACCTGGCACCCTCGCTGGGTGTTTTAAAGAGCCAATTAAAGACTTGACTCTTTAGGCAGGCCTTCCCTCCTGTCAATACTTGACTTTTATTTCTTACGTAGTCTTTTGTTTATATTTTCCCATCTTGATTAAGACTTTATTGTCGATTTAATTGTTGTTTTAACTGTTTTATGAATAATTTTATTGTAAGCCGCCCTGATTGGACATTGTCTAGAAGGCTGGGATAAAAACTAAATAAATAAATAAATAAATAAATAAATAAATAAATAAATAAATAATAAATAAATGAATAAATGAATAAATGAATAAATAAATAAATAAATAAATAAATAGATAGATAGATAGATAGATAGATAGATAGATAGATAGATAGATAGATAGATAGATAGATAGATAGATAGATAGATAGATAGATAATGTAGTCAATTTGGGATCAAATATTTTGGCCAGTTAAATGACTTAGGGGAATTTGAAACCCTTTGCAGGTGTATACAGAAGGCTCATGTTCACTGACTCATGGCTATTTAAAGAAGGACAGGATTTGTTTATGAAGGATGGATTCTTTCTACCATTCTTCCTCTTTGAAGAACTGATCTATCAAACAGGTCTTGAAAGAAATTTTTCTTTTAGAAACAAGACCTTGGAAAAATATTTTATAGGCACTTTATTTTGAATACTGGGAGTTGTTTGAAGGAAATATAAACAGGCAGCAACCACCAATGTTTACTAAGCTAGGAGAATGACAACCGCTGGTGAACACCATTCATTTTTGTTATTAAATTTTCATCTTGTCATTTCTTCAGACTTATTAAAGGCCTTTTTCTAATGTTTCAGTGTGCATCATAGATATGCTTACAGATAACACATGATGACAGGGTGTTATGTAGTACTACCATAGCAAAAGTTCCTGTTTCTTACATTGAGCAACGACACCCAAAATAGAACAGATGAAAGAAAGTCATGACCAACCTAGTGTAGAAGTGTAAATCATGCTTATTTGTACCTGCTTTCTACATGTTAATAAATTCCCAACTATTTTTGATGCTTCCCTGAACAAACACTTGAAAGAATGAGTGATAATGAAGCACACCCTAATGTAATCTTCAGTTTACTCAGAAGTCAGTTCTTTTTGATTCAGTGAGAATTAGTCCCTAGTTAAGTGTATCGTAGATCACAGCAAGTTCATAATTTATATTTCTTGTTTCTCCTTCCTGTACATTTTATATTTTTACAATAAAAAAGTTGAGACATTTTAAAAATATGCAGGGACTTGAAAGGGACAAAATATTTTAATGCTCAGATGTGTTAATAACAGTCATGGCTGAAATGCAGTAGAAAGCCACAACTAGAGTAGGCCCATTGAATTAGTGGGGACTAGGTGAATCAACATCTATGTACATTCCACGGATTTAATGGGCCTATTTTAGCTGTGACTAACTATTGCATTTCAGCCTATATATACAGCAATGGTTTCTTAACCTTGGGTGCCCAGATGTTCTTGGACTAAAACTCTCAGAAGCCTTCACCATTAGTTGTGATGGCCAGGATGTCTGGGAGTTGTAGAACATCTGGGGACCAAAGGTTGGGACCCACTGATATACAGTAACCTTACTCATACTATCATGCCCACAAATTAAAGAGAAATTTCCTAAATGTTGCTGATAATACAAAACTACGCCACAAAAAGCTAGAGTGCCAGTTTCCCTTGGAAACAAAGCAGGCACGAGTGCCAAAAGCTTGGTTCCTCTGGGAGCAAATAGCAGCTTCAATGGGAGGATGGTTTTCATTGAACTCATGAGGTGGTGGGGAACCACTATAGTTCATCCAGGGAAGAATCCAGTTCTAGGGAAAAAATCCCTAATAGTGCCATACTCAAGCTTCATCGGCAGAAGGGTAAGAGGAGCTGGGATCCTCCTACATGCCTCTGGGAGTCTGCCTCATATTGTAGAAGTAACCCATTTAAAAATGCAGAGATAATTATAATTAATTCTTTTTTTGAAAAAAAAAACCCACCTAAAGCATACCTAAGTAGCCACTAAGTAATTCCTAAGGTACCATATAACTGTTATTTAAGATTGATTAAATTTTTTATTTATTGTTTATTATTTAATAATAGCGACATTTTAGTTGGTTTTATAGTTGTAGTGTCTGCCCTCAGTAAATTGGAGAGAAATATCTCAGGGTTCAAGTACTGGCTCAGGGTGTGCCACATACTGGTGTCCTGTTCTCTGTTGCAGACGCTGATGCAAAAACAAGGCAAACAAAGTGTATCAAAGCTCCACAATTTTTAGCATTCAGTTTTTTTTAAGGAAACTAAAATTAGCCACGTGTTTTCTATCAAGAAGGGAGCTACCCCCCCCCCTCAAATAATGTAATGCTAATGGTAACAAACTACTTTGGGACTTAGATTTTTTAAAATGTAAACAATTATTTTTAAATATATTCTCAAGCTCTGGTTTGTCATTTCATGGTGTGGGAAGGCATCAGACCATGACTTCCATGTGGTGAATGTGAAATATGAGTATTGGCCTTATGAATTATCTTCCCCTTTAAATGTTTTAAGAAGGAATGGATGAATCTGTCTCTAACATGTTGGCAAGTAATCCTGTCGCACAGTTTGTAGAGAATCAAAGCAGTAATTATCACCAAAGGAATAAATATGGTGCTTCCGAAATAATTGCTTTTCTTCTTTACTTAAAAATAAGAGTCCAACATTATTAGCCAAAAACATTATGATACTACAGATAACATGAACATGACCATAAAGTAAAATGTTTCTAACTAATCTATAATATATTTATGCATCCATGATAATAATCCTGAACTGTGTAACACACACTGAATCATTAGTAAAACTTGAGAAAAACTTATATCTGAAGAAATTATGTTCAATTTTCTTTTTAACTTCTGTATGAGTAGATTCATTCACACTAGCTCATGACAAACCATTTCATAATTCAGGCTTTAGGAAAATGAACAATATCAACCACTCCTGAAACAGAATAAACAACAAGGGTCAAATGATTTTTTTAAAAAAATCAGAAATCTACGTATTATGGATTTCTGACATATAAATAATGAGAACGTCCAATGATGAAGCATCCTTTTTTTGTTATTGCTATGTGTACGATCCCCCTTTTCTTTTCAGCAATAAGTCTGATGGAAAAAAATCTTGGGTTTTGGCTTGATTGAAAAGAATCTTAGGCTTTAGTTATAGATTTGTTGCATTCCCTTTTAAAGGTATACAGTGGTGCCTCGCTTGAAGATGTTATAAATAAATAAATAAATAAATAAATAAATAAATAAATAAATAAATAAATAAATAAATAAATAAATAAATAAATAAATAAATGATCAGGGACTGGAAACCATATCCTATGAGGGTAGACTGAAAGAACAAGGCATATTAATCCTTAAGAAAACAAGACTTAGGGGAGATAGTCCTACAGAGGAGGGGTAGGATCTGTTCTCAATCATCCCAGAATACAGGACACTTAATACTGAGTTTAGGAAGTCAGATTTTGGCTGAATATCAGGAAAAACTTCCTAACTGTTAGACCAGTATGGCAACAGAACCAATTACCTGTACTTTGGAAGGTGATGAGCACTCCAATGCTGGAGGCATTCAAGAGAAAATGGTCAACGATCTGTCATATTGACTTTGATTTGGATTCCTGCATTGAGCAGGGCACTGGATGAGATGGCCTTATATGCCCCTTCCAACTCAATTATTCAGTGATTCTATTATGCTAATCTGAATATCTCCATTTCTTCTTTTTTGACTCTTTTTATTCCAACTTCTTTAGAATGCCTATTTTCCCCCAGTATTAACATTAGTTAACGTTCCCTTGTCCTCATAGAATAAGAACTATAAAGCAAGAACAAAGAAAGGAGTGGTTTTACCATATGAATAAGGCTACAGTTCTGTACATGCCTATCATGGAATTTAATGAGTAGACATTTTAAAAAACTGTTCTCTAACTCATGTATAATACAATAAAAGTTTCAACTGATCCTTTATATACTCTCTTATTTTAGGCAACTGCTCTTCTGTCCTGAGTTTAGGGGAAATATGCATGGGGACAGTTTCAGAAAATTTTTTATCTCCCTCATAGTGTAGAGGGAGAGATACTAGTTGTTTCTAAAATGTTTGGTTTTTAGTTTAAATTGGCCTTTCCATCAGTTCCACTTTTCTCTTATGCTCCCACCTACTGGTAACTTTTCTCATTTCTTCCATGTTTGTCATAACTGTGCAAGGTGTTTGATTAACGTGTTCTATTTTATGAAAGATTCTGAGTCACTGTGGTTAAAAAATTCTTGGAGTATAAGCTCTGTGGAAATAATTGGAACTTAAGTCTTAATAAATGTGCATAAAATATATTGGTCCTATGTTAGCATATGTGTGTATTTGTTGAGAGCCAGTGTGGTATACTGGACAGATTATTAGACTGGAATTTAGGAAGCATTGGTTCAAATTCTCACCCAACCACAGAAAAGCCCTGGGAGGTAGCATTGGTAAATCTCTCCTTGGAAATCTCAAATACCTTGAAAACCTATGAGGAATGGCACATAACTAAAATATGTGCATGTGTTTTTCTTTCCTTGTTCAAAATGTTATTTCTGTTTGCCTGAAAATACATTTTTCCTTTGGCTCACATTTTCTGACTCTCAGGTATGCATGTATAAAAGAACAAAGAACCTGTTTATCACCGATAACTGTATTTTGCTTCTTAAATCTTTCTAGAAAGTTCAGTGGTGTTTGTGATTTCTGGTCTATATCCCAAAATATTTGTTCATTTATTTGACTTATTTTATTTATATACCGCCCATCTGGCAGCCAAAGCCGCTCCGGGTGGTTTACAACAAATAACATAAAACAACAAAGTAACAAAATTAGAAATAAGTAACATTAATACATAGGGGTGAAAATGAAAGTCATAAAGTGCAGTGAGGATAAAATTACAATACAATAAATACAATTAAAAACAGAGAAAAATATGAAAACTAGAAAAACTAAAATAGGTTCTTCCGCTCTCAATGTTAATATTCTTATTAGGATTTGTACTGTGATAACAGGCTTTATGGTAGATTACAGCTTTACATTACATCTTTAAATTATAGCTGCTCAAATTTCTGCCAGGAAATGGAGAGTGGAAAGGGGATAGCTAGAACATGTCTTTATGATTAATTCTTTATTATCAAGGGAGGAGAGATAATTAAGCATGGTAGTGACATGAGGTTCTGGGATATAACGTATACTGTCATATAAAAAAGGCAAATGTTTTGATGTTGCTTTGAGGCCAATCTGCTACTTTTAATGTGTTGTACAATAGCACTATATCTTTTCCACAATAAACTACTTGTGACTCAGATGCTTTATTTCTCACCCCCCCTTGCAATGCATGTTAGCCACTTGATAAGATTATCATCAAGTATTTTCCTAGTTGGTAAGAATTAAAGCAGTAAGCACTAGAAGAGGAAAGTGAAGCTTTTTTGAAGTGGGGGTGAGGGGGAGATTGCTAAACAGATGGGAACATCCCAACTGAATTACTGGCACATAAATGGTGATTTATAAAAGTTCAATTGATTGAGTGGGTTTGCTCTTTTTGGAACTAATAACTGGGTTTAGCCCAAAGAATAATGCCAAGATCATGGCAGTACATTTTCTTGATCCTGTTACAGATTTTTTATCTCATCTTTCTTAGGATAAAAATCCAATGGAAGTTATTGATGATAGATTCAGGACAGGTGAGAGAAAGAGCTTCCTTTTAAATAACTTGCAGAATTTTCTGCCAAAGCAAGTGACAGTTCCCTTGATTTAGTTAGCTTCAGTAGAAAACTAGACACATTCTATCAGTGACTATTATCAAGGGCTCAGAAAAGTTCTTTTTTATTTGGTCTAGAACTCTCAAAAAACCTAGATCATCTCCCCCAGTTCTATTACTTCTCACAATAGCTAAACACAATTGCTATGTGCAATAGCATGATGACCCAGCATACCAGGTGCTGGCAAGCAAACAATTATTGACAGCCATTTTATTCACCAGTACAACACTGTCATGTCCTAAATATTTTCATTTAATTGAATTATTTGCTCTAAAACCTCTAACAAAACAAAAACCTGCAAAGTCCCAAGTTTTTCAGCATCATGTAATATTGTAAACTATCTTCCAATTTTCATCAAATCAGCATTGTCTAGTCTTTTTATAAATTTGGCAACTGATGCTATTCCTAAGGTAATTTTGGCTGATAATGTCAGAGTCACTGATCAAATGCCAGTATTTTGGAGTGCTTTCTGAAACTGCTGAAAGAGCCATTTGGCCTGTTCTGTTTATAAATGAGCAAACGTCTGCTCAGCCTGAACTTAGAATATTTTGACTAAACTGGAAAACGAAATATGGAAGGGACTGATTTCCTAAAGGAAACCACGAGCTTGCGTTTACAAGAGCTGAGCAGGGCAGTTGAGGATAGGCCATTTTGGAGAGTGCTCATTCATAGAGTCGCTATGTGTTGTTATGCAACTTGATGGCGCACAACAACAACAACATTCTGAGTGTAACTAGAACACGAATGACTGTAGTAAAGTCCGTCATCTGTAGATAGTGTTCATGGCTGACAAATTAATTGAAACTGATTAAAGTCCTGGAAATTAATACCAGCTGTATCAAGCTCCAAGTTGTCCTAAAACGGTGAGTCTGGTCTTTTGGGGACAATGTTCTTGGAATAAGTAGAATTTTTATATACCCTCGCGTAGGCTGCTTATGAGCAGAAGGCACCTTCCAGCATAGCCTAAGTGTTACCCCATCTCTCAGTTGCCAAAAATACTGGCCTGATCTTTGAACAGGGAACAAAGCAGACTTATCCTGGGATCAAGTTCAAAAGCATCTGAAAACACTGTGGCTTTTATGAGTTAGCGGAAGTGTGCAGCTCACTAATGTGTACTTTTAAAATGAAAAGTGCAGTGAGATAAGATGACAAATCTTGGCTTCATGTTGCAGTTACAGATCTTTGGTTGTTATTATCCCTTTTTGATTTGCCAGGCGGAAGAGTGTCAGTTTGGAAACCCAACAGAAGGATGTGTTATTTAAACATATGCAGCAGATAAAACAAGCTAATACTCTGGCCCACTATTAGTTTTCATGTGGTATAGTGGTTTGAATTGTTCTTGTCTTGTGCTTTGTCTTACGTTGCTGCTTCATACTCTGTTACCTGCTGAGATGACAATAAAGTAAGCAGGAGAAGAATGTATTTTGTACCACAGGCCAATTGCTTATACTGTAGCAGCCATTCTCAATGGGGGGGAGCATATGGCCCACTGGGCTGGCACATTTGAGAGGGGTCACAGACTTGAAGCAATTCTTCACACATCACCTTGTAAGATTCATTAGGCAATGTATACAATCCTGATTAGGCCTATATTTCTTTCATATTGTGTTATGGTCATGGCCAAAAAAAGATCGCAAATGGCTGGTTTATAGCACCTACATTTCCCAAAAAGTAACTATAAGTATTGACTTGACAGTACCTTTATTGATTTGGGGGATTTTTTTTTTAAAAAAATACTATATAAATTGATAATAATAACTGGCTACTTTTAGGGTGGCGTTAGAACTGTAACTGTAGTTAATTACTTTGAAAAAGGAAAATTTCAGACTCTGCTCTTGGGCATTACTGTGTAAGAATGAATCCAGGATTGATGTTATACCATGAGTCAGTTTTTCTGAATGCAACTATGTCCAAACAACTTGAACCCAATGCCATGTTGTGCTTCTCTATTAGCCAACCCCTGTTTGTTTTAAATCTTCTGCAGCCTTTTTAGGGCCACTACTGATAACAGATATTGATTGTTTGTCTATATATTCCTCATCAAAATTAATATAATTACTATTTAGCTAGATTTCTTATTATAGAGGATGGAAGGATAGGCCATTAATCAGAGTATTTATCCCAATGTAAAAATTGCTTTTTTGCCCAGCTAGAGTTTTTTTTATGACAACTTAACAACAATAGATCAGCATTTATGGCTACAAATCACGTTGTGAGAGACAGACATTATAGGTCTATCAACCACAGCAAGCAGAAAATCATTGGTTTAAGAGGTGACTTCTCAGAGAAAGATTAATTTCTGTCTTGACTGGAAAAACAATGCTTTGGTCAGATACCAAGGCAGGGTGAAGTACAATCTTAATGAAAATAAGTTTAGCCCAACATACTCAGCAGAGATTTCCATAATGTCTTTCCATTATAGGTGGCAACTCTAATTTCTACTAATAGTTCCAGATCCATTTTTAAGGATCTAGGCTAGTAGACAGGAGCACTGCAGTGTTGATGTGAAGGTCTTTAAAATAATTAAGTCTGGAGTCCAGCCCATGGCTCTGCACACTTAATTTCCATTACCGTTATTGTAACTTAAGTGAATGTGTACTGCCTGTGACAGTAGTGGTTTTTAGAATTCTAATATAATGAACATTTCTGTTCCAAGTAAAGATGAAGGATGTACTCCTAAACTGGAAAAATATTTCTTTTAATTAAAAAATACACACAAACACTTAGTGACTTAGTGAATTTGGGGGTCCCAGGAGCCCCCAAATGTCATCAACAGCCTCATGTAGCCTATAAGATGTTCTTTGCCCTCCTCCTCTTCCTCTAAGTTATTGGCATTAATTTGGGATGATGGCTATATAAACAGTAATGATCAAAAACTAGATCAGATGCTAGATACAGCAGTTTCTCATACTGTTGCACCCATGCCATCTAAATCAAATGTCTTGAGCAACTTGACACCTCTGAGAACACCCCCACTAGCTTTAACAGAGAGTCTATAAAAAAGTGGAGTGGATGAGAAATTAACAGCATCTCTATTATGCATCCTCAATGTATCAGTCACACACTAAAGTAGGAAGTTCTTTCCCTGATATGTAATGTCTATATAGTGTCACATACAGCACTGATGGTATCTGTCTGTCATGGGTTTGGAGGGAAAGTTCCATCCTATGGGGAGTGGAAGGCGGGACATCAGGGGGGAGGAGCTGTACTGTATATATATTTGGGGGAAGTCCATCGTAGGGGAGCTGACGTGGAGAAGTGGAGTTGGAGTCTGTGGGTCAGACTGGGTACAGCTGTTCGTCAGACAGTACATACCTGATAGGTTCAGGTTTCTATCTAGGTAGCCAGAACTGATAGGTTCAGGGTCTGTGCGTTACCTTAAAGTGTTCTGTGAGAACCAATCTGTTGTATGTGTATGATTGGGACTATACCAAGTTCCAGTATCCTATTTGCCTGATCCTTTTATTTACCCTGTTTGTTTTTTTCAATAAACCTTGTTCTTTTGTTTATTAAAATCCATTCCTGGTCTGGGTGACTTGATAGAGCGAATGGTTGGTGGCAGCATAACTACAGGGTGGGATACTCCAGTAGGTCTGGGGTTGCTACATTTATTGGTGTCCAGCGGGTGGGATACGACTGGTCCAGTTGCCCAGTGGTCCAGCAAAGCCTTGGCTAGTGTGCCCAGAGCAAGGGGGGTCTAGTCAGGGAAAATCTGAGGGCACGTAGGTAATCTTCTAGGCTTACCTCATGGGGAGGTAGGCTAGTGGAAGAACGTGCAAACTCAGATTGGGGGACTAGATTAGGGACCTCTGAGGCAACCCGTTTTGGCGGGAAAGGGCTGAGGCAAAGCTGCGTGAAGTAACAGTGATCTAGCCTATCTGCTGAGAGGCCTAGCAGAGGGGGTGGATTCTGCCTAGCAACAGTTGCAAGTTGGTGCTGGAGGGACAGCAGCAGTCTATAGAAGGCTGTTTCTGAGGCAAAAGGAAAAAAGTCGTCGTTTTATTTTGAGGCGTGACTTTTGAAGGCAGCCTGTTCTGGGGGGATTATGCCCTTGACTCGAAGCCAAATGGCAGAAATGGGGGGAGTGAGAGAAACACAGGGAGACCAAGGTTCTGAGGAGGAATTTGGCTCAGTGCAGGATGAGAGCACGGGAGAACTGACCTCGGAACTCAGAAAAATGCTCCTAGCCCAACAGCATGAACTGAGGGTGAGGGAAATGGAGGAAAGGGAAAGGAAGAAACAAAGACAATTTGAAATGGAAAGGGAAGAGAAACAGAGACAGTTGGAGTTAGAAAGAATGGCGTTTGAGCTGAAGAAGCTGGAAATAATGAGTAGAAATAGGAATAACAATAATAATGAGGGGAACCCAGGGAATGGGGAAGGCAGCCTGTCTAAAACTGACTTGAAGAAATTCCCTGTGTACAACAAGGGAGATTGCCCTGGAAAGAGCGTTTGTGGACTTCTCAGTAAGGGAAACTGAGAAGATGACCATTATGCGATCTTTGATCAGTGGCAGCCTGGCAGAAGTCTATGCAGAGATGCCAGTGGAACTGCTGAAACACTTCGCTGAGTTTAAAAAACTGGTGTTTGCCCGGCATGGGATAAATGCTGAACAGCTGAGGCAAAAATTCAGGTCACTCACAAAGAAACCAGAGCAGACTTTTACCTAAGTGGGGGCCCAACTGGTGAGGTTGCTAGAGAAATGGCTGTCTCAGGGGGACAGAGACCTTCCAGCAGCTCAAAGACCTGATAGCGCTGGAACAATTTTATTCAGTCCTGCATGGGGAACTAAAGTTCCATGTGTGAGAGAGGAAACCTAAAATTGTGACAGAAGCGGCAGAGATCGCAGATTTTATTTCCCAAATAAGGAAGCCCTTAGGTGCTGAGGGGAAAACTGTGGGTAAGCCCAAAGAAACCTACAGCAGGTACTCTCAGGGACCAGGGAAAAACCAGCAAGGGGGAGGGGCCCATGTTGAAGGGAAGCCCTCTGACATGAAACCACCAAGACCTCAGATTTTGGAGGGAAAACCAAAAACAGATGAGAAAGACTCCAAGTACAGCAGAAAATGTTATTTCTGTCAAGGAAAGGGCCATCTAATCTCAGAGTGTGAGAAATTAAAGCAGCTAAAGGGAAATTTGCCTCATGATTTGAGTGGAACCAAGCCAAAAGCTGTGTTCTGTGTCCAGACAGAGCAAAGCTCCTTGCCACTGAGGGAGCCTGTTGCCATGGCGACTCACTCTGGACCAGTTACATCTGCTGATCAGGCTGGGGAAACTGGTCCTCTTGTGGAGGTCAAGCGCTGCTTACTAGTTAGGACAGATTTGCAATTGTTTGAGACCGCTGGGGTGGACGTAGGAATACTTGACCATCAGTATAGGGGGCTAAGGGATACTTGTTCCCAGGTGACCCTGTGCCATCCAGACATTATTCCTAGGAAGCATATAATCCCAAATGAGAGCCTGAAGGTGGCAGGGATTGAGGGACAGGTGATCTCACTGCCAGTAGCTGAGGTACCTGTGAGCTTTCAAGGCTGGAGGGGAGTTTGGCGTCTAGCGATTTCATCGACTCTGCCAGCAGCCGTGCTCATGGGAAATGACCTGGCTGAACATGTGAAACGGGTGCTAGTGATTACACACTCACAAGCTACCACGGGGACAGTTCAGGGGGGTACTGAAGAGCCCGAGGCTGAAGCAGATGAGGGTAGTCCCGAAGCTGTGGCAGAAACCTTAACCACAGACAGCAAATTTGGCCAAGAGCAAAAGGCAGACGCCACTCTCTGAAAGTGTTTTGAAAAGGTGACAGACACCCAGCTAACACCTGAAACCCCAGCGAGATTTCACGGGAAAAAGGAAATTTTATATAGAGAGACCCTGATGAATATCTCAAAAGGGGGAGATGGGATCAGAAGTCAGCTAGTGGTACCTGAAAAGTATCGCCCCATGATCTTACAAAGGGGGCACTCTGACATGTTTGCTGCGCACTTGGGGGTGAACAAAACACAGCAGAGAATCACACAAAATTTTTACTGGCCTGAAATAGGGAAGCAGATCAAGGAGTTCTGTAAACAATGTGATGTGTGTCAGAGGCATGGGAATAACCGTCACAGGACCAAAGCGAAGTTGTGCCCTTTGCCTGTGATTGACACCCCGTTCAAATGTATAGGAGTGGATATTGTGGGACCTTTGCCCAAGGCCACAAAGAGGGGGAACCGGTTCATTCTCACCATTGTGGACCATGCCACGAGGTACCCCGAAGCCATTCCCTTGACTAACATCGAAACTAACACAGTGGCAGATGCCTTGGTGGGGTATATGTCCAGGATGGGATTTGCCTCAGAAATAATCACAGATTTGGGCACATTGTTTACATCAAAGCTCATGAAACAGTTATGGCAAATCTGTGGAATTAAACACAAGGAAACCACTGCCTATCACCCCGAAAGTAATGGGTTAACGGAGAAGTTCAATGGGACTCTGATGCGCATGATTAGGGCTTACTTGGCAGAGAATCCAAACAATTGGGACCAGAAGCTGCAATCCCTTTTGTTTGCTTACCGATCAGTGCCCCAAGCCAGTACCGGGTTCAGTCCGTTTGAACTTTTGTTTGGGAGAAAAGTAAAAGGTCCACTTGATTTAATCAAACAGAATTGGGAGCAGATCACCCAGGATGACCCACAAGATGTTGTGATGTATATAGACACTTTAATGAATGACCTGAAGAGAAACCTAGAGCTAGCAGCAGAAAACCTGCAAGCTCAGAAGGTCAGACAGAAAACCTGGTATGACCAGAAAGCCAGGGAGAGGCACTTTAACCCAGGGGAAGAAGTGCTTTGGCTTAGGCCCTGCAAAGAGAACAAACTGCAGCTCAAATGGGCAGGACCATACAGGGTCATTTCCAAGATGTCGGACCTGAACTACCTTATAGAACAGGAGGAACACCAAGCACGGAGGGTGGTACATGTGAATGCCCTGAAACCCTACTACAGAGGGGAACAGAGGGTTTTATTTGCCATAAAAGCAGCTGAGAGTGAGGAAGCTGAATTGCCCTTCTGGGAGGGTAGAGGGGAAGTGAAATACAACCCAGATGAGGTGAAGATCAGTCCTGCACTCACCCAAGACCAGCAGCAAGAACTAAAAGTGCTGCTCACCAAATATCATAAGGTTTTTTCAAATAAGCCGGGGATAGTGAAGGGAGTGATGCATCGGATCCACACAGGGGATGCACCCCCGCAAGCAGTATCCCCATACCGAGTGACGGGACCCTATAGGGACAAGGTGCGGAAGGAGCTGGACGAGATGCTTAGGGAGAACATAATCGTCCCCTCTTCTAGTCCATGGTCCTCTCCGATAGTCCTGGTGGACAAGCCTGATGGGAGCATTAGATTTTGTGTAGATTACCGGAAATTAAACCGCGTAACCACTCCTGATGCCTACCCAATGCCCAGGCTAGACAACCTGATTGAAACCATAGGGGGTTGTCGGTTCATTTCATCGTTGGACCTGGTAAAGGGTTACTGGCAATTAAGGATTGATCCCAGGGATCAGGAAAAGACCGCATTTTGCAGCCCTTTCGGTCTATATGAGTTTAGAGTCCTTAGTTTTGGTCTCAGAAATGCACCAGCCACATTCCAAAGGCTGATGGACCAGACCTTAGCAGGGCTCAGTGACTTTACTGTGGCCTACATTGACGATATAGGGATCTTCAGCAATACCTGGGAAGATCACCTGAAACACCTGGAGATAGTGCTGCAGAGGTTAAGTGCAGCAGGGCTAACAGTAAAGGCAAGCAAGTGTCAGCTGGGTAGCCCAGAAATAAAATACTTGGGTCACATAGTAGGGGGAGGAGTGATCAAACCCCTAGAGGCCAAGATAGAAGCCGTTCGTGATTGGCCCAGACCCAACACCAAGAAAAAAGTCAAATCATTTCTTGGGTTGGTGGGCTACTACAGAAAGTTCATCCCGAGGTTTAGCGAGATGGCGACTCCGCTGACCGATCTGACGCGGAAGAAGACTGATGACCGCATCCCGTGGATCAGCGACTGTGAGGAGGCATTCCAGAGGTTGAAGGAGGCGCTCATCCATTATCCAGTGCTGCGTGCTCCCGACTTCGACCGGGAGTTCATCATCTACACCGATGCGTCTAACAGCGGGGTAGGAGCAGTTCTTTGCCAGGAGGATGAAAATGGTGACCAGCATCCAGTGTCCTACCTGAGTAGGAAACTCCAGAAAGGTGAGAGACATTTGGCAACCGTGGAAAAGGAGTGCCTGGCCATAGTATACGCGATTCAGAAGGCCAAACCCTACATCTGGGGAAGACATTTTGTTCTGTGCACTGACCACTCACCACTGCAGTGGTTAAAGACAATGAAAACCCATAATAGTAAACTTATGAGGTGGGCTTTAAACCTGCAAGATTTTGACTTTGAAGTGAAGGTGGTCAGAGGGGCAATGAACTGTGTTGCTGACGCCTTGTCAAGAAGACCCGACGAGTGAAGACGGCGAAGAAACCATGGACTGTGTATATTTTGGTGACCAAAAGTTAAATGTACCTGTTTATTGAACAAGCTTGGTTTGTATTAATAAAGGTAACTTAATGTATTGCAAATATTAATGTTTAAATGCATAAGTGATATGTTTGACCTAGAGTGAGTAAGTATGGGTTATGGGATTGTATTATAATGTATAACTGTTTATGTGTTTTGATCCTGGTTGTTTTGCTGGAGAAAAGCACTTTAGCTTTTCCCCCGCAAAACAACTTATAAAGGGGGAAGGTGTCACATACAGCACTGATGGTACCTGTCTGTCATGGGTTTGGAGGGAAAGTTCCATCCTATGGGGAGTGGAAGGCGGGACATCAGGGGGGAGGAGCTGTACTGTATATATATTTGGGGGAAGTCCATCGTAGGGGAGCTGACGTGGAGAAGTGGAGTTGGAGTCTGTGGGTCAGACTGGGTACAGCTGTTCGTCAGACAGTACATACCTGATAGGTTCAGGTTTCTATCTAGGTAGCCAGAACTGATAGGTTCAGGGTCTGTGCGTTACCTTAAAGTGTTCTGTGAGAACCAATCTGTTGTATGTGTATGATTGGGACTATACCAAGTTCCAGTATCCTATTTGCCTGATCCTTTTATTTACCCTGTTTGTTTTTTTCAATAAACCTTGTTCTTTTGTTTATTAAAATCCATTCCTGGTCTGGGTGACTTGATAGAGCGAATGGTTGGTGGCAGCATAACTACAGGGTGGGATACTCCAGTAGGTCTGGGGTTGCTACATATAGTAAGAACATGTTGATGAGAAGCAAGGTTCAAATGTGTGGGCTGGTATCCAGCTGGGTAGCTCCAATGACAGAGAAATTCCATCAGCAAACCCAAGATGGCTACAGTGCCTGTATGGCCACAGTCCCTCCCCTCCCCCTTGGTCTTTGTGTCACCCAAAACTCCCCTCAGAAGGCGTTCTCTCCTATTCAAAGTACATATTGAGGTTGTACAGATACTGTGTGGGGAAGTTCCTTCTTCTGGAACAGCCAATGAAGTTTCAGTGTGTTTACTCAGGTGAATCCTGGCTCTGGACTGGTAGCATCATATATAATTCCATATGCTTTATCTTATGTAATTTAGGGATGCATTTCTATTACAATTACTGTTGTGGCAGGAACTATTAAAATATATATAGTTGTTACTGAGTATGTATGTATGTATGTATGTATGTATGTATGTATGTATGTATGTATGTATGTATGTATGTATGTATGTATGTATGTATGTATGTATGTATGTATGTATGTATGTATGTACGTATGTATGTATGTACGTATGTACATATGTACGTATGTACGTACGCATGCATGCATGCATGCATCAACAGATAGATGTAAGACTGATGTTTGATCTACTTGTAAGTCTCCCAGCACACTTCTCAAAACACACATGTAAGATTGTATTACAAATATATCCAGTAAAGTAGCAGTTTCCAGTTGTGAGTTGATTAACTCATACTTGCCTATAGACCAATATTACTTCAATGTACTGTACTTCTATACACAAGGTTGAAAAGGACCTAATCCGACACATTCATCGCTTTAAAGACATGCTGTAAAATATATTGATCCATAGGAACTTACATGATCTCTGTTCAGTACAGTAAATTATTGATACAACTATCTCCTGAACAGTTTTAGTAACTCAATAGGATAATAATGGAAAACCAGAGCACCAGGTATGCCCATCAGACTAAAACACAGGGAGATAAAAAAGATATATATATATAAAACACCCTAATTCTAGCTGAAACCTGGCTTTTGCAAAGATCTCAAATAACGGCTTCCAGCACTGAAGCCCTGAAACATAAGTGCCAGAATATGATTTACTTTTCAGATGCTCTTTCTTAATTTCAATTAAGTCTTACTACAAAGGGTTTCAGAAAATGCAAACCTGTTCTCTACTGCTGAGCTATCATTTTTTCTACGCTTTGTTCAACGTCCAGGTTGTTACATTAAAATACTCCACTATTTGTTTATTGCATCTTCACAGACTGCCCTAATAATTTATAACCTATTTATAAAAATAAAACTGTGATTTTTTAGTAATGAAATAGAAAATTTTAGCCAGGGTGCTTTCCCGAGAGCTTGGAGTCTTATGCAGCCTGGCAGTCAGTCTAGAAGTTGGTGAGATGAATTATGTCTTTGTTTAATTGATAAGGCATCTGTCAGCAGGTCGGTCCCTTATGCCAAGGCTGCTGAGTCAATGAGAGTGTGATCTGCGAAGACTAAACCCTGGAGGATTAAAATAGGAAAAAATTGATGCAAACTATTTATCTTACTTCTGCCCAGGATGCTGAGATGTATGGATAGAGAGCAACAAGCTTCTTATGAAGCTTTTATGTTGGTATCCAGACACTGATATTGTCCTGTGAGCCATTCTATAATCTCCACCAAACCCATGATTATTGGTGGTATTATTGTTGTTTAGTTGTTGTGTCCAACTCTTCGAGACCCCATGGACCAGAGCACTCCAGGTCCTCCTGTCTTCCATTGCCTCCTGGAGTTTGGTCAAATTCATGTTGGTAGCTTCAATGACACTGTCCAACCATCTCATCCTCTGTTGTCCCCTTCTCCTCTTGCCCTCACACTTTCCCAACATCAAGGGCTTTTCCAGGGAGTCTTCCTGCTGACAGATGCCTTATCAATTAAACAAAGTATTGGAGCCTCAGCTTCAGGATTTGTCCTTCCAGTGAGCACTCAGGGTTTATTTCCTTCAAAATGGATAGGTTTGTTCTCTTTGCAATGCAGGGGATTCTCAGGAGTCTCCTCCAGCACCACAATTCAAAAGCATCAATTCTTCGGTGGTCAGCCTTCTTTATGGTCCAGCTCTCACATCCGTACATCACTACTGGAAAAACTATAGCTTTAACTATGCGGAAAATACGGTCCATTTTGGAGAAATCTGTTGTAGTGGCAATTTTCTTTATTTTCTCCTTCTACTAGTTTCCAGGTTAAATAGTTGTAAAAACTAAGCATTCTAACACAAAGGAGAGCATTTGTGCTTGCCTGTGTTTAATATGATTCCTTCAGCACTCCTGGATGGGGCGCTTAGGTGGATGCCTATTCTAACAGAATGGCCAGAATGCAATTTGTTAATTACATTGGAGGAAGAGCAATGACATCCATTGAATTTAGAGAACATGTTGTTGCTTGTATCCTTTCTTGTGCAACAGTCACATGAGTTGGTGTGTGACAAGGGTACAAGTGCCAACCTGAGGCATGCTGCTCCTGTGACTTACACGATTGCACTTAACACCACTGTAACTAAACCAGTCAGTTTAGGCCATCATGCTTTTGTGTTCAAAAGAAATTGAATGACAACACCTCTGTTTTGTCTTCTACAACTGTTAAATATCTTCACAACGAACAGTTAAACCTTATTTAGTACACAGGGGTGTCACCTGAATGCTGTACGGTAGGACCATGGTATCCATGGGAGATTGGTTCCAAACCCCTCATGCTTGAAATAGCACATAAACAAAGCACTCACTTCCAGTTTCTTTGGTATCTGTGCATGGTTGAGAGAGGGAGCTCTGCCCAGTCTTGCCAAAGGGCTGAGTTTCATCCCCTCCTGTTCATAACAAAGGCTTTCCTGAAACTAACAATTGCCCAATAAATGTGGCTTCTCCATTTCACTGAAAGCTGTTTCCTTCAAAGACACCATAAGTGCATTTCCATTAAGTCACCTGTACATAGCATAGTTCCCCTTTATGGATTGCTGCCTCGTCATGGTGAAGGGGCTTGAGTAACTCAGAGAAGCTATGGGCTATGCCGTGCATGGACACTCAAGACGGACAGGACATAGTGAAGAGTTTCTGGTTCTATCTGTGGACAGCCTTGGTAATACACCTTGGGGATGTGTATTTCTATGTTTTAGGTTTTATTTTATTTTATTATTTTATAACTTTTTCAGGCAGTGGATAAGTGAAACTGTGGGTACTGATCCCGTGAATACGGTGATCCTGCTGTATTTCTTCTTCTTTATTTCTTCTTTTTATTTATTTATTCTATTTATATCCTGCCTATCTGGTCAATTACAACCACTCTAGGCGGCTTCTGCCCAAAATGAAAGAGATTATCACGGAAAATGCAAGCTGAGTTTTGCTGAGAACAGTGAGGATGAAATCCAAAACATTATCTAATTAGAGGATTTAAAAATATGTTTTTATTGTGATTTGTTGTATGTTTATGAATGTTACATTATGTTACTTTCTTGAATTCTATTTTTTTAAATGTGTGTGAAGCCTGTTGATCTGATCAACAGATATCTGATCTTCTTTTCCCTTCTGTAGGATTCCATAAATCTCAAGAACAGATAAGGCTAGAGGGAGTTTTGGGAGAAGAAAAATGATTGAAAAGTCACCTCTCCATCTCTGTCTATCTATAATATCACCCAGTCTGCTGGCATCTCCTCATCACAGCTCTTAATACAGCACATGGTGTTTAAAATATTTGCCCCCTAAGGCTAGAACCTCAAGCACACTTATTAAGATGTGTGTGCTACACCTACTGGATTAAAATGGTTAGGATCAAGCTATGCATCTCTATAACAATGACCAGTAAATGAAAGAGAGCACAATTCTATTCACCGGTGTTTAATGAGCTACGAATGTAATGTTAGTAATTTGTCATGGAAGAAAATTGTAATTAAATATTGAAGGTTTGGTTTTATTGCTGCAAATGACAGAAGACTATGTTTAATATTACTGAGTTATTTCAGGGGATCTGTTAGATAATTAAAAAAAGCAATGTTTATTTACAGTATGGCTATCAAGTTGCTTAATTTTCGTCAACTGAAAGCATTCTTCAACACAATTATAATATATTGTTGCTAAATATGAAAAAAAGCAACGGTCAGATAATTAAAATAAAGTATTAATAGAGTGAAAATGTATATATTAGAATGGAAGGAGATAGAAGGCAGGTTGAGATCTAATATGAGATCCCTGGATGATTTGTAGTAGATCAGCAAGTGATCTGTCTCCCAGGTGTTTAATAACAGCAAAAACTAAAAGCTTCTCCCATTTTACAAATGAGGATGCTGAAAGGGGAAAACTAGGAGTAGGTTTTTGTGTGAAAGGACTTGTAAGCTTAGTTTTTGTATCACTTGCAATTGCTTGGGCTGAAATGTGCTCAAAGGCGCCCTGTTCTTAATTCTTAGTGCATGTCCGTGGGTCATTTGGTTCTGACGAGTGGAACTCAAGCTTCTACATAAGGAAGAGTATATTATGCAAGCCTGAAGTCAGTCCTTCCTCCTGTTTAAGACATAGCTTACTTAAATACCTTTATTGGCATAATACACACATTCAAACATACAAAAGTGCAAAAAGCAGCTTGTGGAAACGGCTCCTAAAAGACTAAGACTTCAGGTTGGATTCACGAGCTGAGTTAGTTTTGATTATGTCCAGCAGAAATTTACCAAAAGCATTCAGAGAATTCCATCTGTCCGCTGTAGAATAGAACTAAGATAGGCTTTATCGGTGAGCCAGGGCTTTCGTTGTGGTAGAGAGGCAAAAAATTTATCCCTCGTGGCCGAGTGGAATGGGCAATGGAAAAGGATGTGGGGCAACGTCTTTGAGACATAGCATGGTTCCTTGGCATCAGATATTAAGAATCACCAAGAGTAAAAGAAGCACACATTGCCCTGCCAGATTTCTCTTGCCACTACTGTCCCAGGAATGGTTGACCTTGCCCCTTTGCTCTGCATCAGAACAAGCTTCAAAATAATGCAATTGAGAGACTGATTGCATGTCTTTCCTTCCAAAGTACTGCAAAAGAACAGTGCTGGAAACCACGTGGAAAGGCCCCTGTGAGCACTGGCATGTCAGAGCACATTGCAGTGGAGAAGAATCGTTGGGCAGAATTATTTTGGTGTTTATGTAAGGTGTGTTATTTGGGCTGGAACTATACTTTTGCAATGATTCTGGAATAAAAGTATTTACTGGGGACTGCAAACAGGCAAAATCCCACTTGCAACAAGCACTCTCTCTTTGTGTGTCATTCTGTACTTCTCATCTGTGTCTACTGGCCATTTACCTGCCATTGCCCCTCTGCTACCAAGCTTTGCCCTCCCCTAGAATCTTTTCTTGTCATGTTTTGAGGGGCATATGTAAAACCTGGAGGAGAAAAGTGTGGATTGGATTCTATTTTAAAATCGCAGTAGAGCTTGACAAAATCTGCAGTGCCCGGAGTTGCTTCAAATTCCACCCAGTTTTTCCAGAATGTAGTTTTGGCTTTGCTATGGCTAATTGCAGCTAACTGACAAGGTGCCACACTTGTACAATCAGGCGAGTGACCAGCAGTGGGATGGAGATGAATACTGGCAGTTTGTTAATTAACTGCAATTAGCCATGGCATGTTAATGTGGTCAGTTAGGAATGCCAACAGGATTCTGGTCATTAAGTTAGGATTGTAATGTTCAATACAGAGGAATTTCACTGATAATCTTTTCTTTTGTTGCACTCCTGAACTGTCTGTTTGAAGAAGTTCACATCTCCGTATCATAATCCATGCCAAAGCAGTTTCCCCAGTTCCCTGTTAAAATCTGACTCTTCCATATTAAAGAACACTGTAAGTTGGCCATTTGGTTTTTAGCTTAAAGGTGACAGCAAATATGATTTTAACAGAAGATCCAATAAAAAAAGAAGCACAATCCATGGCATATGTATACCAAATAATAGTCTCTCCCACACACTTAGAATTAGAAAAGGAAGAACTGGTTGTCGCATTATGTAGCTTTGAGAACAGAAATAATTAAACCTGAAAAGAAAGGTTAGCTTTCTAAGTTTAGATAAATTCGTGGGCATGTATTGTGAGGGAAGCTGAGTTGTATCATGTCTCTTTGCCTCCTACACTAAAGGGTTTTCAGCAAAGAACAAACATGGAGTGAAAATCAAAATAAGGTGGTTAGGGAGATGTACATCTTAAAACTTGTGTAGCCTTTTCTGCCGTAGTTAGCTGGACCAAAAGTCAGGAAGGCCAAAATAATCCTTTTAGGTCTGAGAATTGTCAAATTGTGCTTTGTTGATTTTTTTTTTAAAAAAGCAACAACATAGTAGTTATCTAAGAATTAAAATTACCCCCTTTGCCAAACCTCTTTGATATGGAAAGTGAAATGATAGAATTCAGGCCTAGATGGGACCTCATGTAAAAAAGGGCACCTAATGTAGTTCTTTTTAAGACAGACTCCACACTTTTTCTTACAAAGGGTTTCAGGAAGAATTCTTTTTCTTTGCTGCCTGTTAAAGGGGATATTCATTAATCCCCTGCAGGAATGGGGAGCTTGCTTACTTAAAATGAGATGGTATCCTTTCTGTAATATAACTAGAATCAAAGTCTTTGAATTGGCAGATACAGATGTCTAATGCTAAGGATCACAGCTGGACATGATTTTATGTATTTTCATATACAGTGGTGCCTCGCATGAGTGCACCGTTTAACGAAGAATCCGCATACCGATGTGGATTTCTCCATCGCTAATGCGAGGGCATCCTCGCATTGTGATGGGGCAACAGCTGTTCGGCGGTTCCAAAATGGCCGCCGGACACCCAAAATGGCCACCGGAACACTAAAAATGGCCACCGGGACACCCAAAATGGCCACTGGGACACCCAAAATGGCCGCCGCAACATGGGGAAACATCGGAGACCGGTGAGTTTTGGGCCCACTTAACGATGTTTCCCCATAGCGAAGGTTAATCCGGAACGGATTAACCTCGCTATGCAGGGCACCACTGTATTCTATTTGAATCAGTGGTACAAAAGTCACATGGAAAGGCCACAGATCAACACAAATTTAAATATGGTCTGGAAGGAGTGCTAGACAAATGTGTATGTTCCAACTCTATTCCTTCATGCACGTTTGGAATTTGTCAGAGGTGTTGTGCTCTATTTCAGCTGCTCCCACATTCTGTAGGATGTTTTACTCAGGCTGAACTTATCGATTATTTAAGAATTTGCAACAATTAATAATGCCATGTCACTTCTTTACTTTTTGTCCCCACCACCACCACCACCAAGGGGATGCTGCTTATGCTGCTACATTTCCTCACATTCCTCTTCTCTTTGTTATTTCTGTCAGGACCACCTCCTCCCTTGTAGTTCAGTCTTTCTAATCCTTAATGTGGATTGTGGCTATTTCCTGACTTTGTTCCCATTCAAAATCCTCTTACTGCAGGTTCCTGTAAAAGACTCTATTGATTTTTAAAGTTCTCTGCTTATTTTCAAAGGGCAGGAGGTATGTAGAACTTCACCAATGTCCTCTCTCTTGTATTTCCCTAGCCATTAGCAGCGTGAATCATCAGGTTACTCATCTTATTTCAAGCCCTATTTCACACTTAGTCACCATTTTTAACATAATTATGTCCTCTTAAAGCATTACAAGACTGTTTCCTGATGCCCACTCCTGTCAAAGTTTAACAATAGAACTGAACAAATACATGCTTAATGCGTTTTTAATTGAGCATCATTTCCCTTAGTTCTTGAAAGCTGGTGTTCGGTATCCTTGTACTATGCCATTCAAGTCCTTCTTACTATCGTCCACATTTCCTTGTGTAACCTGTGGTAATGCAGGGGAAATGACATCACTGTAGGCAGCAGATTGCCACTGTTAAGAAGTCCTCACGATTTCTCATTGCTTCATGTGTGATCTGGAATCAAAGCAGCCGTTCTAGTGGCAATATGCTGCTGACAGTGATTTCACTTCCCCTGCATAAGGGCAAATTACACAAAAGGATTGGGTCTATATTGGGATTTATAAAGGAAGGAAGGAAGGAAGGAAGGAAGGAAGGAAGGAAGGAAGGAAGGAAGGAAGGAAGGAAGGAAGGAAGGAAGGAAGGAAGGAAGGAAGGAAGGAAGGAAGGAAGGAAGGAAGGAAGGAAGACCATCCAGCTGCATCTACAACAAGGCTCAGAACTGCTGTATAATAATCAGATAATAATCAGGATTTGAAGCTACATGTTCTATTCAAGTGTAACCAGTTTATCAGACTTTACAGTGTCTGGAAGAAGTGAGCAATGGGTAGATGAATATAGATTAGAAATGGGTGTGAATCAGAAAAAGGGTGTTTCTTTCTGGTTTGTACTTTGTTAAGGTTGATGAATCACAAATTACAAATTTATTATTTTTTTATGTAGTGACAAATCAATTTATCAATGCATTTTTAACTTTAAAACCCTATAAAACAGCACCCCAAGCACCTAGAGACACCTAAATTGCAGGAAAGCTTTCTTTGATTTCCTCTACATGCCCTGCAAGTTTGCTGAAATTTGGATTTTGGATGTCAGAGTTATGTACCCACAAGGAACCCCCCTCCCCAGGAAAATTCTCCCCAGGAACCTAGAGACACCAAAATCACAGAGAATTTTCTACTTACTCTCCTTCCAAGGTTGGGGAAGACTGGGTTTCAGACATCCAAGTTATGCACCCACATAGTGGTTCCCCCAGGAAAGTGCCCTTTAGTTTGTGGCTTGGGGAAGCCCAATCATCACCAAAACTGGAGGGACTGTAGAGGAGAGTCATGGGAAGCCTCTCTGTGATTCAATTTTTGAATAAATTTGGTGATTCATTTTTTAAATTTGTGCCCATCTCTAATACAGATATATGAAAAATTCAGACTTACAGTTAGCAAAAGCCAACACAAAACAAAACAAAGATCAATGCTATTATTTTCGTGTGCACTTTCATAGATTACAAGCTTGCTTCTTCAGACACATTAAGTATAATATATGGGCCACAGGCTTATGTACCATGTACATGGCATGGAAATGAAAGTGAGATGAAGTGGAATGACAAACAGAAAATGACAACTGGTAATGAATGTTCAAGGTGGCATCAGCCTCATTAACCTAGGTAGTGAACATTCAAAAGTTTGATAACATTAACATTTTGGAAATCCTGGCAGAGCTTAGATTTGAATAGGGTCAGGATCTGAATTTACATAAAATGGTTGATTATCTTGAAATAAAAGTTTTTGTGTAGGTGTGGTTGAAGGAGAATGGGAAACAGAATATGGCACAGATGAACAAGCTTCCCAGGTGACAATTGTGTAATTAACATATTAGTGGACATAGAACTTGAATGACTGAATTCATGGCTGAATTTTAAGAATACATTTTGGTGAGATCAGGTTTGTGCAGAAACAAAATAAAATAAAAATTGCAGCACTTTGGTTATTCATTTGACTGTAGAGAAAGAGAGCTCACTAATAAATATAGTGTGCTTATCAAGCATCAATCTCCATATAATCTTTGAGATACGCAATGGAATTGACAAATATAGTCAGTGTTAACTGTTTCTCTTCCAAGCACCCCAGGGAGGATGGGTGAAAGATGATTTAATACAGACTGGCCTTCAATTCAGTCAGCAGTGCTTTGTATGCTTCCCAGCTGGACCAGACTGAAAAATTCATTGATCATGTCTCCTTAGGAACCTGATTTGGACCAGATGTAAAGCAAAGCACAACAGTTAGCCATTTGAGAAGGAATTTAAAAAAAGAAAGGTACTTGCAGCATATTCTCAGTGCCAGAGCCACTGTTATCAACAAAAGAAGGCCCAATGGCCAGTCTGGGATTGGAAACATAGAGTTATTCATTTAGTTTCCTAATGTTGAAATTGAACACAAAATCTTCTTCAATCAGTCATTTAAATTAATTTATTATTTTAACCATATAACTGGAATGTTTTCCAGTGTATATGTTAACAGCAGCATTAAAACCTAAGACAAGATACAATTGTTTGCCTCCTGGGATGGTGTCCTGGTGCATATCAGAGCTCCCCCTCCAGAGGTAGATAGAAAGATCAACCCTGAGGGGGAAGGCCCTGCTCCCACCCCCAGCAGGAGCATCTGTAGTCCCTAGCTCCTTCATACTGGAGATTCGATGTGAGGAAAGGGAAATGTAATTAATTAATTAAAATCGGGCAGACTGGAGGTGTGACATGTGTAGATCAGAGATTCTTTGTATTTGAAAGATTCAAAAGATCCTAACAAACAAGCTTCTAACCTGGGGAAGGTTTATACCAGCTCAGCTTGCAATGGGAAAGAAGGAGGTGATTGGTCCTACTTCTTCTGCTTTCTCATTTCTGCCCTGATCACAAGGGCCCAGCACGGCTTTGGATACTTCGGAGGCTCAAACATTAAAATGCTATGAATCTTTAAGCAGAAAAAGCTTAGGTAAAGTAAAGGTTCCCCTTGACATTTAGTCCAGTCGTGTCTGACTCTAGGGCATGGTGCTCATCCCCGTTTCCAAGCCATAAAGTCAGCGTTTGTCCGATGACAGTTTCTGTGGTCACGTGGCCAGCGTGACTAGACACGGAACACCATTACAGTACCTTCCTACCATGGTGGTACCTATTTATCACATTTTTGCATGCTTTCAAATTGCTAGGTTGGCAGGAGCTGGGACAAGCGACAGGAGCTCACTCTGTCGCGTGGATTCGATCTTACAACTGCTGGTCTTCTGATCTTGAAGCACAGAGGCTTTTGCGATTTAACCCGCTGTGCCAACACATCCCATAGAAAAAGCTTAACTTTATATAAATATGCTTAATCTATATTTAGAGAGAAAAACTAGTGTGACTTTGTAGATAAGAGTGGATGGATTCAGAGGGCCTTTGTTTAAGTTCCCACTCATCCATGGAAATCTCTCTAGGGGAATGTCACTGGTAAAACCCAGTTCTTAAATATTTCACATACCTTTGAAACTCTATAAGGGTTGTTATAACTCAGATGTGAATCGATAACCTATAACACATGTATTTGAAGATTATATACATATATAATCAGGCAAGAAATGCAATGTATTCTCTTTCTCTCTCTCTTCTCTGGGGTGGTTTCTGTGGAGGTTCAAGCATAGGAGTATCCCACCCTGAAGTGTGGGGTGAGGCCTACCCTTTCATGGCCCATGGACTGCTAATATACCTTTGTACAAAGATAATGAGTTTGTTGTTTGCTTCTATGGAACATTTTTGTGTGGTCATCTTCAGTAGCCATAAAATGATAACTAATGTCTCAAACCTTTGTCCTTTGTTGTACAACCTAATCATCCCTAATTTGGACAAATACTGATCTTTGTTGTTTAGCAATATTTTTGCTGCTGCTAAGAAAACCAAATTAAAATGTGGCAATGCATTTAAACAGAAGCATCAAAATATCCCAAGAAAACATTCACAGGATTAATGTCTTCTTTTAAAGATCTTCTTGTCACATCAATCAAATATTGTTAGATGTCCAATAAACCTGCTTGGCATAAATATTCACCATTGGCAAGAAGGGCTGAAATTTTTGACACAGTACATTAAAAAAAGACACACAGATTAATGCTTGTGACTTAGTTCAGTCAGTTTCCTTGGAAGGGTAAATTATGAATTTGAAAACAGCCAGTTTATTCGCAAATTACAAGCAAGGAATATTTCTAACAAATCAGTTGTATTCTTCAACATTCTCTTACAACTGCCAAACTACTTCAGCCTTTTAACAGTGTTTTTCCCCTCCAGCTTCACCATTTTTGGCTTTTTAGCTACCAACACATTTCATTGGGTGAAAAGAATAAATAGGGAACTGATTTCTAGACTTGCTGAAAACTTTAAAAGCCATTTGATACTAAAGGAAGGTCAGCAGTTGCCAGAACCGAATCACACTTTTGTGACACAATGAACTTTTTAAAATGTCTTTCTTCTGGTGAGATCTCCATTTCTCATCTTATCTATTTTTCACAGATTTCAGGGTTTATTGGGGAATGTTCAAATCATTACAGAACTACAGGCAAAATTACAAAAGTCAGTATTCACTGCTGCATGGTTAGGATATGTGCTCTGTAAGAGCAGGTAGAAGCAATGAAAGTCAGCCAGGTCAGTCCTGATGTCAAAGAGATGGGTAAGTGCTTCTGCCCAAATTTTTGGGCAGAAGGCTGGGACTGCCTCTAGGCCAACTGATTATTGAAAGGCAATCTGGAAAAATGGCCCAGGATCTTTATAATCAGGTAATATGGCAACCAAGACTCAAGGGAAAATGAAAATCTTTTAAAATTTCATCAGCCTAGCAGACAGCATTCCTACTAAGGCTCACAACTGCCACATCTGTGCTCATTTATAGCATACATGACATGCAGGAGAGTGTTTCCAGATCCACTTCCTGTCACTGGGATTTGTGGAAGCCTTGCTCTTAACCCATGGGGAATACTTTTCTAGCTGTATTTCACTAGTCCTTGGGCTCATGCGATAAGAAAGCTCATGAGTTATGAAGCTGGTGCTCTGCTCCTTGCCTTCCTCCAAAGGACACAAAGGGTTTGACACATGATTCTGCTAGCTCTTTACTAATCCCTTCCCTTCCCTCCCAGATTTTTGGGTTCATTTGGTACATTGTTGTTGTGCTAAAAGAGCACATCTACAGAAACCTTTGCACTGTATCAGTAAACCCTGGCACCAGCTGGAAATGATGGAGATGTGTACCCAGGCTTCAATGCCAGCTCAAAAACCAAACTTTAACCTCCTCCAGCACCACTAATCCTGAGGATGGCCTTCATGCCTTCAGACCCAGGAAAAACATACCAGCTCCCTGAGGTTTCAGGCAGTGCCCTTACAACAACTTTAGCAGGCCATGACTTGTTGGTGAAACTAACCCTCTCATAGTTGGGTTCTCAAGATGCTCACTAGGGTAACAATGTGAACTTGCTTGTATGTCTGCAGTCCCTCCAACTTCATTCAAGGGATAACAGCCAAGAAGATGAGATAATCCAATCTGCAACAATACCATGATGAGTATTGCCAAGGTCAACCAGAAAATGCCCTCGGAGTCACACTTATTCTCTCCAACAGGTGACTGACAATCACTTTACTGTAGTTTTGTTGGACAAGAAGGTTGCCACACAAAGTTTGAAAAGAGACTTCACTTTAAGGGTAGCCATCTTTTTTTTTTTAAAATCACGCTCTGCCATTGGTTGAGTTTAGCATACAGTATGAGCTAACCTAATGGCATGGTTGAATCTTCCTCTTAGCATGAAGAATGGGACAATAGTCTCAGCTGAAACTTGGAGGGCCATACATCTGAAACAGGGCTTCCCACTGGGTATTACCAACACTGGAAATATATGATGTCTTTTTTTAAAAAACCAATTCTTCTACAAAGAACACTGGGAACTGGGAAATGATGGAATTTCAGAAATCCCCAGTGTTGACATCAATGTCCAGCCACAATGGATAATTTCATTACTCTTCTCTAAGACATGTCTCTATTTAAATACCGTAGCAGCTTTGTGAGATAATAGGAAATTAAAGTTGCAGCTATATGTAGGTAACCCAGTTCTGCTCCAAGAGGTCCTGTTGTCACTATTGTTGGCTGCCACTGCCAGGGAATCCCTTTAAAGAGAGGGAAGATCACCAGGTAGCAATTTGCACCAGGCACCCTCAAAATCGGAGCTAGCCTTTAAGATTCCTCTCCCAGTTTTTGGACTTTTCTACAGAATGGTATGTTTCTGAATCAGTGCTCTGGGTGCCTATGAGAAGGCACTTTATCAAACTGCCCTGTTGGCTGTTTCTCAGCCTTTAATGCTATTACAGCATTTTTGCCTGAACACCAACATCCCAATTGTTCTCCAGTTAATGTGAGTCATCTTAAAGCAGGATGTCTAATATAAACTTTTGGCCCTTTAGGACCAGGCACCTTCATTAAAATTAATTATTCATTATGACTGCATCAAGATAGCAGTGTGCATTTGGGGGACAACCAGTGCCAAAATATGCAGTTCTGAAAACTGAGAAGCTATATTCTCTGACTTGAAGGCACACTTTGTTTTTGTTTGTTTTTTAAACATCTAAATATATCAAAACTGGGTAACACTGGAACATAATTCAAATGGTTTCTCTAATAGCTGATATATAAAGAGTAAGCAGCCAATGTTAAATCAATTTTCTGCAGGTGCAGATAGAAGAGAACATTAAGCTCAAGAAAACCATTTCAACTGCCTGATCTTCAAGGAATGAGTATTAAACTTGGAAGATAAAGGAGATCACAGCAAAAAAAGTGATAGTTGTGACAGTTAAAAAGGGTTTAATGTGTTACACTGACTTCTCCTCCCCCTTTAAAAAAAGAGAGAAGTAAAATAAAGGGAAAAGTATGTCAAGAAATCAAATCCAAAACTGAGCAATGACTTTATTGGGAGCAATGAAAAAGTTACAATGGTGTGTCCCTTTTGTAAACTTCTGCAGAACCTTTCTGAAGGCTAAGTGGCACAGAAGATTAGAAGATAGGAAATAAAAAGGGCAGTCTGGAACAATCCTAAAATCAGGAAAACTCTGCCAAAGTACATTCACAGCATCTTGCTGAGTCTTCAGCAGCAAATGAAACAGCACTGGTTCATCATCTGTAAAGCTGGCTGGGAGCTGTTGGCACTCTCCAGAGGAAGAATCAGATGTAGAGATGGGCACGAACTTCCGGTGTTCCATGGTTTGGCGCCCTGCCCCCTTTGGCGGGCACTCACTCAGAGGCAGCACCCAGAGGAGGTGGGGCAGGGAAGCCAGAGTGGACACCTGCTGGAGGAGTCAGGGTACCAAACTACAGAACACTTGTTGGACTGTTAGCTGAACCAGCAGTTTGTGCCCATCTCTAATCAGACACTTTCCAGCCGTGTGTGTGTGAGAGAAGCCATCATTGGCAGAATGGAGAACAGCATGCCCCAGGAAGTGTTGTATGTCTCCTTTCATGAAGCTCCAAAAAATAAATCTGCTTGTTCAACTAAGAGTTGCACCAGTGTAAAGATAGAAAAGGATCCTGGCTATTTTTAAAAATCAGTTACAGGTTCAAATATCTTATCATTAAATGTCGTATTTGTCTAGTCTCTTGAGAGTCCTTTCATGGCAAGCCTCCATTGCTTGGGAACAAACAGAATTTTAGCTTGGCTGATGAAGAGATGGTAAAGCTGGGGATTACTAAGATTTTCTGTCATTCACCATGACTCCTAAAATCATTTAATCTTTGTTTTAAAAAAGCAGATCAGCAAACTTGGCAGTTCTGCAGCCTTGTGGCCTTTGAATTAGCTCTTAAAAATGCAAAATTGTAGATTGAATTTGTTGGCTTTTTGTTGTGTAAGTCCTTCAAAAAGCAGTAGCAGAGATGCTAATGAAGCAATTAGGTAGGATCTTAATTCGGTTATCATTCTTGACCTGGCACTGAAAGGAATGTTTTCCTTTTATTGATGAACTTTCAATTATGAAATGTTATTTTCATAGATGACAATGAGTCAGTAGGACAAATGGAAATTTCAGGAATACATTATTTTTGTTTGACCTCTTTTGAAAGATATAAAGGCTAGAAACTACTCAAATGTCAAAGCAAACTTACTTTATAACTAAAGTTCTTCTTTCCTATAACTAATATTAGAGGTGTGTGGAATTGCCCACAGCCTTTTTGCCAGGAAGGGCAAGTCCTTGTATTCAGCAGAATGAGGCAAAAATCTCAAGTGGCAAATAGTGGGGGACAAGAACAGCTTCCTAGCTGTCATTTTTTTTAAACCTCTATTGAGGGACAGAACTTGCAATGCTAAATGGCCTGTCCTGCACCCACTAAACCAACTTGATCCTTCAGTGAAAAGTGCTGTGTTATCACCAGGGTTAAAGTAAAATTCAATTTTGGTACTATTGTGCTTGTAAATGTTTTTCCTCAGACAGCAAAATGGCTTTACTGTTAAATAAGCCCCCATCCCTCACACCTTTCTTCAAAATTGTTCAGATATTTCACTGGAGGTGGAATCTATGATTTCCAATTAAGAAAGTTTGGACTTTGTTACTGAAAATACATTTTGAGATCTCTCCATCAGGAGAAAATGTGTTAAATTTTTAGGAAAAGATCCTCAACATCAGGATGCAGGAAATCCTTGGATTTTTCAAAATTCTAATTTTTAAAAAAGTTGAAGAGTTTTTCAGTCCTCAAAAATTGTCCTTGTTAGATCAAATTCAGTCCCAGCTGGAAGCACAAAACCAATGCCTCCTATCCAATCCAACTATTTTGGTTGTTTGGCATCGAAGTTGACTACCTCAGAAGGTGGTCAACTGTCTTTGTTTACAGGTTTCTAAGTCAGACTGGCTAGGGATGCTTTGGGTGTTGTTGTTTTTTGTTTGTTTGCTTTGGCAGGGTGTTTGACTCTATGATGCAACTCCACAATTTCATGATCTATAACTATGAAGAAGGGGCAGGAGTTTGTGGGAAAATAAAAAAAAATTCACCATACAGTTTCATATAATATCACCCTGAATGCCCTGAAAGCAGACCTATAAAGGTGTGGTTTGAATGTTGTCAAATTATTATTTCATCTGGCCTAGGAAAAGAAAGGAAAGGCATTAAATAATCAGAAGCATCCATCTAGATATTTCTCCATCCTTTGATCAGATCTTTCTTCTTTACATTTCCTTCTGAAAAATCTGAACTACACTGATATGTTCAGGTGAATAGGCAAAATCAAGACAGTGAGCAATTCTATTAGATGAATATAAAAACGTCTGTGCATTTATTCATTCATTTTCTTGTTTGTCTGAATCCATTAATGCTGCTTTACTTGCAATCAAAATACCTGATATAAAAACACACTGAAATAATGAT
The DNA here is from genome assembly GCF_051106095.1 of Pogona vitticeps. Classification (NCBI taxonomy): domain Eukaryota; kingdom Metazoa; phylum Chordata; class Lepidosauria; order Squamata; family Agamidae; genus Pogona; species Pogona vitticeps. The sequence goes on from NC_135786.1 coordinate 173,163,710, forward strand.
TTCAGTATTGCAAGGGGGGGAACCTATTTCAGTCAAAACATAAACACCAAATAGTGCATTAAAAGATCACAAATGAATCCAGATGCCATCCAGCGCAAGTGGGTTTTACATCTCTAATGGGAGGTAAAGGTAAAGGTAAAAGTTCCCATTGTCAAATGTCCAGTCATGTCTCACTCTAGGGGGCAGTGCTCATCCCCGTTTCCAAGCCGTAGAGCCAGCGTTTGTCCATAGACAGTTTCTGTGGTCACGTGGCCAGCGCAACTAGACACAGAACACCATTACCTTCCCACCGAGGTGGTACCTATTTATCTACTCGCATTTTTACATGCTTTCGTACACAGGGAGCAAATAGGAGATAATATTGTATTCACTTTTCAGATGTTTCTCCATTCACCTGCCTGCCAGTTTGGGGTCTGAACTTTTGGAAGAGCAATCAATGAAGGTTCCTGACTGGATATTAAAAATTATTATTGTCTCTGCTTTTTACATAGTACCTTCAAAGAGTCAGAACGGGCCTTGCTTTGATGTTAGAACAAAATGAGACTGTTTTCATGATCAAAGAGCCACACATTTTTGCTTCCCCCCTCTCTCTCACTCACACTTTCTCTGGTATTAGTATTTTAGCAGTAGAATTTTTGTATCTATAACAGTATGAGTATTGGTAACATGCACACATTTCTTCCAAGTTTGAGATGGCATGCATAGTTTTCTCTCTCTCCTTTAGTTTACACAACAACACTCAAAGGTAGGGTAAAGAGACAGCTTCAGAGTTTAGACAAGCTACTCTAAATCAATCCAGTGTCAGAGCCGAGTGTAGGATGAGTTTTAGACTATTTCTAGTCTCCCTTAGTTATACAGTCTATTTATGTGCATGTCTCTCCTAGCCAATGCATATTGTAATCTATACTTGAGATGGGCATGAACCTCTGGTTCAGCATGGTTCATTTCCTGGCCAAACAGCTGCTTCATGGCTGGGCATCCACTCCCTCCAGCAGATGCCCACTCAGTGGCAGTGCCATGCCACACCTGCTTTGCTCTGTGGGTGCCCACTGGAGAGGATGGGGTGCTGAACCAGAGATCAGCTATTCAGGCAGGAAACAAACCGCTCCAAACCACCAAACCAGCTGTTTGTGCCCATCTCTAATCTGTACCAAAGTGTACACTGAAATATATGTTTACATATTCAACATATTTTATCCTGAAGGAGGCATCGCTAAAGGTATTTTCTTTCACAAAGACAAACTTTTCTAAATGAACATTTGATCAAAGCATGGAGTATGAAATGGGTTGTGCTACATTTAAAGACAGCAACCAGAGAAGTGTAAAATTAAGTTCCGTTCTACACATTAGCCTAAGATTTGTGGACCAGATGAGCTCATATCATAATTATGGGAGAAAATCAATTCCCTCAAGCATCCGTAATTGAATGGAAATTTGTACTGGCCTTAAGTTCCAAATATAATATGGTAGTTTTACTGCCTGTATTATTTTATTTATAAGGACCTTTCTAAACTTCCTTTTTGACCTAAGAAGAACATTATTTTACACTTGACTGTATGTTTTAATTTTGCTCCAGGAGATAATAATTTTTGGTTAAGAAACATCCCAACACAGTCTTCTTTAATCTTCTACTGTCATTAGCCCTTAAGGCATCAGTTTTAGGAACATTTAACATTAACAATCTCTACATGTGTCAAGGCTGCATGTCTGTAAGTATGCACCTTTATACAAACCTGACAGCTTGGTTTGGAAAAACCACCAGGTGATATAGAGCAGTGGTCCCCAACCTTGGGCCTCTAGATGTTCTTGGACTTCAACTCCCAGAAATCCTGGTCAGCAGTGATGGTGGTGAAGGCTTCTGGGAGTTATAGTCCACGAACATCTGGAGGCCCAAGTTTGGAGACCACTGGTATAGTGAAAGAAAATTTTGAGGCAGTAATAACAGAAGATGTGAGTGTTGCTGTTTCTTTAAGGGATGATGTCTTCATGAAGCTGAGAAGAGGATAAGGAGGGAAAATATGATCAGAGTTAAGATCACTGAGTTCTGTGTGCTGGAAGGAGAACTGTGTTTTCCTTTGCAATGCATTTTCAATATATATTCTGTTGTGATGGAGGTTCTTCAGACATTGTAGATTCTGTTGTGATAGAGGTTCTTCAGATATTGTAAAGTTAGTAAAGGTAAAGGTTCCCCTTGACAATTTTTGTCCAGTTGTGTTCGACTCTAGGGGGCGGTGCTCATCCCCGTTTCCAAGCCAGAGAGCCAGCGTTTTGTCCAAAGACAATCTTCCGTGGTCACGTGGCCAGTGCGACTTAGACACAGAACGCTGTTACTTTCCCACCGAGGTGGTCCCTATTTATCTACTCGCATTTACATGCTTTCGAACTGCTAGGTTGGTGGGAGCTGGGACAAGCAACGGGCGCTCACTCCGTCGCGTGGATTCAATCTTACGACTGCTTGGTCTTCTTTAGCCCGCAGCGCCACCATGTCCCTGGTGTTAGATATCAACAATTCATCTCTTAATGATGAGCCTGATAGAATATACCTAATCTTGAACAGTAAAAAAAAAGTACAGGCTTTTCTTTCACTAACCTCCTAATTTCTAAGCAGCAGCAAACAAATGCTTTCTCTGCTGATTTTGAAGCCCAAGACAATAATTAAGAACAGGTATTCATGTCATCTGTATAAATGAAAACTGAGAGCAACAACAGAAGAGCACGGGATGGTAGCTACAGCCCTTGAGCTACAGCAATGTCTCAAAAAAAAAAAAAAGCCACCACAACAAAACAGGATAAGCAAGGCAAAAAGGCTATGGCAGGGCCAGAAGCAAGATGGGCCCCAGAGAGTGCTGATGCAAGGCACCCTCCCTGCAGGCATGTTTAAGGACAATAAAGATCTCCCTAACCCAGAAGCTGTGGGAGGAAGTTTTGAATATGAGTATGTAGACATGTTTAAATTCCTGAAGCTGAAAGCAGAGGAAAAGAAGACAAAGCATTTGGGGGAAATGGAAAGAATAAAAGGATGACGCTGAACATACATTGAACAATTGGTTATCGGGGTATGCTATCGTCAGGGGCTGGTGCTGTCTGTATATCTAAAAAGGGCAGTAGAGCCAGATGGGATTTAATTAACAATAAATTGTGGCTGGTCCCATTTGGCCCTCGTATGAAAGGTAAAGGTGAGGTGGGCAAATTAGGAAGATGGCTGGCCGAGAGGGAGCCCACATTCAGGGTGTGCTGGGAATACTATAAGGGGAAAGTGTCCAAAATATAAATTTCAACTGCAATGATTGTTGGGCCACATCCTTGTGTAACTTGGGCAAAGAACCTAGGGGTGCAGCAACCCCTTTGGGCAGTGTGCAGTGCTACCACACCCTTGATGGGGGTGCTGCATCTCTAACTAGCAGCCACCCATGTACGTTTGTCAGCATTGCACCCCTCTCAGCCACACTGATTTTGACCTGCTAGGGTTTAAGTTCAGTGGTTCATGGTATTATGAGAAAGCCATGCTGATGGGGTGTGTGGTTTCTTGTGTAGCCTTTGAAACATTTAGCACATTCCTAGAAGAGAATAGGATGGGTAGCCATCATGTAACCCATTGTCATTATTTGATAGCAGACATGTTTGTAGAGCATTTGGTATGACATTATTTTTCTTCCTCAGATTGCCTACTCCAAGGAAATGGTTTGGAAACTGGAACTTAGCTTTTCAGTTTACATTTGGTGGATCAGGGATGGCAACCGCAGTTTACCTGAGAGCTTAAAGCACCGGTTCTTAACCTTGGGTTACTCAGGAGTTTTGGACTGCAACTCCCAGAAGCCTTCACCACCAGCTGTCCTGACTGGGGTTTCTGGGAGTTGCAGTTCAAAAGCATCCGAGTAACAAAGGTTAAGAACCACTGGCTTAAAGGATGTGTATGTTTCTCTTTTGTATGTGTTTTACTTACTCACACCTTTGCTTTACTATTTCATTAAGTCCAAAAACAACCCTTTGAAATATTTTGGCACAAGAGGGACTACAGCCTCATCCCAGCTGTTCTACCTTATGTCTTCTCCCAGCAACCATAGTACAAATGATGTGATCATCTTCTGGGATACCCTAGCCCTGAGTAATTCTACATGAGGGAGGTTTCTGTTGACATTTGTGTGAAATATGTATATATTTGAGCTACCATTTAAAAAATTCAGGAAATTCAATTATTATCTTTTAAAAAACAATAATACTGGTTTATGAACGAGGGATTGATTTGTCTTTGGGTGAGATATAGTTAACTGACTAAAAAATGGGTCACCTTGTGGGATTTTCCCTTTCTTGGTGCCTCTAAGTGAGTGATAGTGAGCAGATATTGTAGACCACCTTGACTACTGTCATTGGTGCTGTCAACATTCAGGCTGCCCTTTGCTATGTAAAGCTTGGCATCCTTTTTTCTGCTGGCAACACGGACATGATATTGTGCAGTAATATCAGGTCATTTCTTGGCATTTTCAATCATGGATACAGAAGCACAATATGTCATAAACAAGAGAGTGTTTTTTCCCCTTTTTTGAAAAATTGATTCAGACTGGTATGAATCTGAGAGAAACAAATTTCCACCTTAGATCCTCTGGCACTGCCTGTGTAGCTGTGTTTTATCCAACACTCACCTTCCCTACCTGCTGGTCAGCCTCTCCTATATGGCATTTTGTGCCCATAGTTGATTATGTGGCTTCCCTCTTGTCTTTTGCCAGATATAGTTCAAATAGTGATTGGGGCCACATCAGACCATCTGTGACTTTTAGTCAAAGGTCCTGTGGTACTCTGACCCTACATTGTCTATTTCTGCTCTACAGAAACGCCAGGAACCCCTCAGTTGGGCAGTTTATGAAACAGTGGCTGGAAGATAGATTCTGGCTTTTCCAGAATGATTCATATAGATGCCATTGCTTAAACAATTTTAAGGTCCAACCTAGAATGTACTTAAATGGCAAGGTATTTTAACCTAGCACATTTACTAACACTAAGCAATAACATATTATTTTGATGAATGTGTAACAGGATACAGTGGTGCCTCACTTAGCAATCGCTCTGTTGAGCGATGAATTCGCATAGCGAGGGGGTCCGGGCCATCGCTGGAGCGTTCGCTCAGCGATGGCCCCTATGGCGTTTTTTCGCTGTGTGATGATCGCTAAGCTGTTCACTTAGCGATTTTCACACAATGAAGCGGGGGAGAACAGCTGATCGGTGGTTCCAAAATGGCCACCACAACTTTTCCCGCTGTGCCCTCGCTTACCGAGGGCGCAAAAATGTCCACCCCTATGGAGAAGCTTCGCTCAACGGTAAGTTTAGGGCCCATTGGAACGCATTAAACCAAGTTTAATGCGTTTCAATGGATTTTTTCGTTCCGTTGAGTGATGTTTCCCATAGCGAGGGTTAATCCGGAACGGATTAACCTCGCTATGCGAGGCACCACTGTACTTTTTCCTGAGATTTCTAAATTTGAGCCTCTAGATCCGTTTTCTCTCTTGTTCTTTTTTAATTTGTCATGAAATTTGTGCTCTGCAATTACCAACATTTTAGTTACATTAAGATTGCACCCATTCTTTCACACCAGAATCACCTTTCCTTTGGAGATCCTTATACAGTGGTGCCTTGCTAGATTATTGCTTTGTGGGACAAAAAACCCGCAAGACTATTGGTTTTTGCGATCATTATGGTGCCTTGCAAGACGTTTTTTCTATGACCGTGCTTTGCAAGCCTTTTTTTTTTTTTAGACCAATGCTTCCCAAGACTTTTTTTTTAGATCGATGCATAGGGAACCTTGCAAGATGATTTTTTCACAAGATGACGATTTTTGTGGAACGAATTAAAATTGTCTTGCGAGGCACCACTGTAAATGGAATGCTTTCCAACCAAACACATGGGTTTCCTCCTTCATTATCACTCATTATTACAAAAGCGTTCTCTTAAGAAATATTGATGCATCCTGATTTTTCCCAATGGACTCCTTTGATTTCCCTTCTGTTTATTAGATTGTAAACCTATACTTGTTCTAGGCATGAAATAAACAATATAGCAATGCTGTGTTTGCAGTAGATTGCTATCTATTTGAAAATCCTCATTAACTCAAGCACCCTTTTAGTAACTGACAGACTCTTCCAGATGAAGCTGAAGGTCAGCAAGGGGGCAAATATGAGCAGTTTCAATAAAGTTATTGTGCACTCTTCGGATAATAACTGAAGATGGATAGACAGACAGACAGACCATAATATAATTGGAATGATCTAAGGGCCAGTCCCTTCCTATGTAAATGAACCGCGAATTGCATAAGGTTATCATCAGATGCCAGCCAATCGTGACCCAGTCCCTCTTTTTCGCAAAAAGCAAAATATTCTTTGCATACCGCTGTGGCTGGCATCTTCAGAGGACAGGAGTTAGTGCTAACTCCTGTCCTCTAACTCCTGTCCCGGCTGTGAAAGCTTTAGAGAATACAGTTTTCTGTTCCTTTCTCCTGGGGGTGACCTGGGACTGTGTAACTTGCCCAAGACCACACAGGTTGGCTCTTCCAGGATGCACAGTAGAGAATCACACTCCCAGTCTCTGTCCCCTGCCAGAGAGCGATTTGGTTATCCCTGATCCATCTAGCCCAGTATTATCTACACCGATAGCCAGTACCTATCTAAATGTAAATGTGGCTACACTGGAGAAATGAATTGGAATCATTTGGCTTGGGTTTGATTTGATTCAAAGTATGAATTTTTTTTTTTATTGCAGTCAGTGGTCACACAGCAGAATGTTTTGGGAGTTCACCATTTGAACTGGATGTGATGCAAGTCGTCTTCCAGCCCACAGCCTCCCCCCCCTCTCTCCCTCTAGTCCTTTTATGGCAATCAAAAGCACAAAAGGGATCCCCTTCGTGACCTCATTGAAATGTGTGTATGCCTGTACACATACAACACACTATGGGATCCTTCTCCTTATCTTTCTCTGTATCTGGACTTCTGTGAAAAGTTTGGCCCCTGTCCCCCTCCTCCCTTCTAGGCTCCAGCAGGGAGAAAACAGTCATGGCTATGAAATGCGCGCGCACACACACTCTCTCTCGGGATTCCCCTCTCCCAAACCTCTCACCTTGGATCTCCTTCTCCAAAGGAGGCACTTTTTCACTGATAGAAGAGAGAAATATCTGAAAAAAAACACTTTCTAATCTAATATGTCAGGCAAAATCCAAAGAAACAACACAAAATAAAAACATGTGGCACCTTAAAGACTGTTATATTTTAATGTGAACTTTTGTGGATGTCTCCTCAAAAGCTCACATTAAAATATAAAAGTCTTTAAGGTGCCACATGTTTTTGTTTTGTGTTGTTTCTTTGGATTTTGCCTGGTATGCTTGCACAGATGCCTGCCAGTCCACTCCTGCATTTAATGAATCCTGTTCTGCTCCCTTTCACAAGCACTCCCTCAGACAGAAGGACATGCACACACACACTATCCACACACAACACACACCTGCACAGGCAAGCAAGAGGTCAGTCAGATCCCTTTCCATAGCCTCTCGTAATGTGATAAAGGTGGCAAAGGCACCAAGTACTGTGGTGGCTTCTTTTCTCTCCCCCTTCTTTGCCTGCACATGCACACACAACACTTGCCCTGCTCTCTTTCATTGCTTCCTTTGCTTGAACTCTCTCTCTTTTTTCTTGGCTTGTGCTTCTCTTTCTGCTCTTCTCCCCTCCTCCTCCTCTACAAACATGCCGCCATCACCCCCACCTTCACAGGAAAAAAAAGCCCTTTTTCATCCTTCTGGCAACAAAAAAGTAAAAGGCTCAAGGCAGGAGAAGAAAAAGCTGCTTTGAGAGCAAAATGCCCTGGATGGATTTGATTCAGGCTTTACCTCATGTAGGCAATTAAAAATACTTTGAATTCACCCGTTTTATAAACAGAGCAAATCCCAAGGTATTTGATGGTATACTTGTGATCTGCATTTAACAGGGGATGTTGGGAACTGAACCTGCAGCATACTATGCTCCAATACTAAGCTAAGGCTTCTTCTGAAGTGTCTCTATATAAGAGAGACAACTGAAAGAAAATGTGAGGGAGGAGTAGCATCACAAGCTTTGCCCTACTGGAGACATAGTTAGCAGCCATGACATATGCCCCCCTGCCACAACCTGGTACATTTAGAGGACATCCGAAATATCTCTTTGCATATACAAAACTATGCACCAAAAGCTCCTGAATGCCAGAGGGGACCACCACAAAATTAGGATCCTCTCGCTGGGCAGGGATGTTATGCCTGCATATTCAAATAATCCTTTCACTTGTTGACTTCATGTGCAGGTGCAGGGACTCTCTCTTTCTGTCTGTATTTGTCTCACTGTGTAAGTGTAAGACTGCATAGAGCATTGCCAGCAGAGAGTGGGCTCTCCTAATAATTGTCATGGTTCCCATTATGGGTTCTTTCCATGTGGGGCAGATTAACTTTGCCCCTGTGACAGTCACCCAGCCACACTTCATCTTGTCCGCTAAATGTTCCCATCTAATGTTAGCCACTATCTTCCTCCACCATCCATTACTGGGCAGTGGGATATTCTGGGGCACATATGGGCCTATCATATATTGCTAATACATAAAGAACATGATTATGTTTTTATTTCTTGACCACGGATGATATCTATGTTCATTCAGCTATGGTGAATATAAGATAGTATGGAATGTCTCATTGCTTTTGTGCAGATCTGTGTTTTTACAGCTCAGTGTCATTTCCTGGTCCCAGACTATTATTTCTACAGGGAGAATATGGAATAGATGTGGCACATGGTGATATCATGCCAAATAAATGATGGTAATATGATTAAGGAAAATGCCCTCAGTCTGAATGAGTTTTGTTTTCCTCATTGGTAGCCTTAGACAAGCAAATCCCATTGGTGATATGATAACTATAGTGTTTCACAGAAGGGAAGATCATTAAGAAAGATGGCACCAAAGTGTCCCCTGATCAGGGATATGATGAGGCAATTTCTCAAAGCACTGCTTCCTAAGAAGAGAGGGTTGCTGCCTTTACATCTGGTCTAGGAAGAGAATGTAACGGGATCTGATAAGCCCCTATTCTGTGGGAAACAAGGCAAGATGTTGAATGTATGTGTGAGCATCTCTTCTTCCTTTTGAGCTGCCTTTGCACAGTCAACAAAACATCACAGGGACTTGCTTTGTAAGACAAATAGGCAAAATGTTCTTTCTCTAGTTCAATTTAAACCTTCTGTATAGATAGATACCTTTCTATTGTTATCCCACTATTTTTTATTTTTGTTGTTATTATTTTTGCTGTTGTTGTTGTTGTCATCATCATCATCATCATCATCATCATCATCATTCAGATGAGGCACTACTTGTTTTCCTTCAACCACTTTACTATTGCCTCCTCTAGTCCATTTTAGGAACATAAACGTCTTCCTGGTAGTGAGTCAGGTAATTAGTCCACAGGCTAATCTAGCCCTGCTTTTTGAGAGAATATTATTTTAGATGGATGGATGGACGAATGGATATGTAGTCAACTGGGACTGGCAATAGTCTTCCGGGATTTCAGACAGAATTGTTTCCTAGCCCTACCTGGAGATTTTTGGTTGTCTCTCAGCCACTTATGAATAAAGCCCAACTCTCATTAGCTTTCTAAAACATCTGAGATCAGGTGTATCCAAGGTGGTCTTCCCCCAATCTTGTCCCCTAGACCAGACTTTGAACCTCATTAGTCGTAGCTAATGTGGTAAGCCATCAGGGATCATGGTACATAGTTGAATCTAAAAATGTTTGGATGATGCTCCAATCCTATTAGGAATAGCTCTTCAAAAGCAGTTATTTGCTGCCTTGAGCAAGTCCAGCCTCACCATGATGCAGGATGAGGCAGGCATCTCAACTGGTGGAGCAACTTCCCCACCTCCACAGTGTGGCAGCTTCTCAGTGATCTGTGTGCATAAGTGCCTGACCCTATGGGTTCTTTAGGCCAAGGTGTCATGCACATAACCATCTGAGAAGATGCTGTGCTGTGGAGATTAAGAGCTAACTAGGAAAAAGAAGGCGTCACTGCTGCCACCAACACCCATTGGTGTCACAGTGGCATTAAGACAGTAATTGTGGTGGCGGCAGTGATGGCGGCATAGTGTTATGCTTCCCAACTCAAGAGGCATGACAGCTGGTGCTGGTGCTGACCTCAGATATCTTTACTGTACAAGAATAACCTGCCATCTTTATTTTATATTGGATTTTATTTTACATACATCTCTCTTTCTGGTGGGAGAGGAGGTAACAAGAGTGTATATGGACAAGGTGTCTTCTCACTGAAGAAGTGGAAGGAATAAAAACTGGCCATGTCTTGGTACATGGCTATTTAAAAACATTAACTGTATGTGGAGGGAGCTATCCATGGTACTGCCTCAAAGTCTCTTCAGAACTGGAACACTGCTGCTCCTGGTTTCTGCTGCAATGTTTGACCAAAGCCCTAATCCATCCCATTGTATTCTGTCAAGGAAGCTGTGCCAGCAGCATCACTGTTACTGGCACTGGTCTACAGTTCTGCGCCTGGTAATTGACCGCTACTGCAGAAGCAGCACAGTGAGTGAAAGAGAGCACATGATCATGTTTTTATGGGCTCAACATAACAAAACAAAGTGTCCATTTTGTTTATTCCCTTCCCGTGGTAGGCTAATTAGCAGTAAATGTTTAAGACCCTCTTGTGTGGGTTTGCAATATTTAAAAGGTAAGTCAAGCATGAGAATTAGTTCTGTTAATCTATTACTTTGCTTGTTGCTTGTCTGAATGCAATGGAAATTATAAGTAAATGCTTAGAAGCTGGTGAGGGGGAAAATGCAGCTATGCCTTTAACAGTGACCTTTGCAAAATGCACACATTCCAGCTGCTATGTACTATTTGTGTATTTTAATTTCATTTTCCTTGATTTATTAGCATATATTCACATAGAATCTGGTAAAAGTGGGGAAAGGGAAGCATTAGCACTGAATGCAAGCAGACCTGCAAATATCTGTTGTGTTGGATACTCTGTAGGTAACTAATACTTTAACACAAATATTGCAATGTCCACAGTGCAACACAGTATTGCAAATAGCACAATACTCCCTTATTGTACAGACTCTAAAAGAGTGGCTCCCAACTTTGGTTCCCCAGATGTTTTTGGACTAAAACTCCCAGAAGCCTTCACCACTAGCTCTGCTGGCCAGGATTTCTGGGAGTTGCAGTATAAGAACCTCTGGCGAACCAAGGTTGGGAACCACTGATCTACAAGGTCCCTTCCAGCTCTGTAGTTCTAAGATGATGTTGACAACAATGATGATGATGATTCATCTGCTCATGTACAAAAAGAATTCAACAATTTTGATTACTGTCATTTCCACATTCCACTTTTAGTTTGTAGTTTATTCATACTCAAAGGAAGCAAGCATTGATTCCTTTCGTATATAGTAAGTGAGCACAACAAATTGCCTGTGAGGATAGTGAGACTTCATAAGTTAAGTGTGTGTGTGTGTGTGTGTGTGTGTGTGTGTGTGTGTGTGTGTGTGTGTGTGTGTGTGTGTGTGTGTGTGAAATGCGTGTATTGTCATTTTAAATTATTTTTAATTGCTCTTCTTTTTACTTGCAGAGAAGAAAAAATTAGTAGAAAAGGGTTAGTTAACTGTTAGCAAGCAAAAAAAAAAACTTAATTCAGTTAAAATTGAGTTGGAAGGAGCCAATTTTTTAACAGTTGAATCGATGTTAACTTGGTGCTCAAGGTAACTACAAGGAAGCCTCATCAAGAAAGAGAAAAAAATCCAATCCATTATTTTACTCCTATCTCCAATATCCTTGTTTTGAACCTTTAAAGAAAGAAAACCTGTGCTCCTTCACATCTCTTCATCTGTCTAGAAGCATCTAGGTGTAGAATACAAGAGAATAATCACCTTAAAACCAAGAAGACCATCCCACCGTTCCAATATGCCATTATCTGTTTGTTAAAAACCTTTTAAACTTGCTGTATAGGTTATTTAAGTAGTGAATGCTAACAGGTTTCAATACATTCTTTTAAAGCTCTGCACCCTGCACCAAGGTGCCACCTTCAAAGTTCAGTAAGGCTTATTACCAGGAAAAGGGTTCATCAGAGTGGACTTGCTTAAGAGCGCAAACCAATGCAGACTCACTTGAAAATAAATCATCAATTCTTACTCCTTTTACTCATCCAGTTTGTCTTTCCTAATATATGTTATTTTTCTATAAACATATCTATTTTTCAGTAAAATATCTATTCCTGGAGAAACTGTAAGAGGCTGTTAGGAAATGTTAGAAAACATTGAAGCTATAGACCTACATCTATGTGTTTGGGAACTTATTGCTGAACAGCTGTTCAAATTCTGTAATTTTTGGAAATGAATTGACATAAGCCTGTTGTAGTTGGGTGTGTGTGAATAAGTAGTTTGGGGCTGTTACTGGTATGCTCTCACACATGCATGAACTCACATGGGTTGTGAGATATCTCTGTAAGGAATCTTTAAACGTTGGCAAGAGTGTCCTAACAGACTGGGCTGACTCACATGATCTTGTACGTCATGTGATCAGTAAAAAACAATGAATCAGACCACCCAATCCCAGAACTTTTCCCATATTATTTGTGAATATAGGCACACCTTTTATCTCTTTGATTGTCTTGAATCTGGAAAGCAGTACAACTCTAGCTGGAGCAGTATAAAGAAAAGGAAATTCTTGGGCAGATATTCCAAGGGAGTACAGAGTAGTAAAGGTTCTAGGCTAGTACTGGAAATGTAATAAACTAAAAGAATTCTCTGCCGTCGTTTCCAATTGTAAGCCGCCTAGAGTGGTCTAGTATGACCAGATAGGCGGGATAGAAATAAAATAAATAAATAAATAAATATATAAATAAGAAGTTATTTGCTGATTCAAGAGTCCTGGAATGCAACAGATAAAGTCTATGGCAATTTCTTAAAGGATGGTAATTCACTTATTTTATTATTATTATTATTATTATTATTATTATTATTATTATTATTATTATTATTATTATTATTATTATTATTATTATTATTATTATTATTATTATTATTATTATTATTATTATTATTATTATTATTATTATTATTATTATTTCAACTACCAACACATATCTAAACCTACATTACAAACATCCCAAACCCTCCCCTCTTTGAGGACAGGGGTCCAGACCTCATTACATTCCAGCTTTCCCAAACTTCAGAGAGTATTGAAAAAAAGAAAAAACTAAAAAGAAAACAAAACCCATCAATCATTTTACCCTAAGGATGGTAATTCACTTCTAAATGTTACCCTATCTGTAACTACGCAACAGGATTTCAGTCACTGTTGGCTATAGTCAGACTTAATTCTGCATGGTCATCCAAAGAATTGCAGTTAGCCTTTTTTTAACCATAGACACTGAGTCAGTTTCACAAACCATTGCATTAGACTGCACTACAGACCCTCTCCATCTTTCTTAAGTAAGCAGAATTAATTAAACCTGCAAAGGCTATATCCACTTATCTGGGAGTAATTCTCACTAAACACATTGTAAGTTACATCTGAGTGGTCATAAAGATTTGTGTTTTAATTGACTGTAATTTCCAGAAGATCAAAAGAGAGAGAGAGAAGATCCTGTCTTTAAACGCCCAGATAACAGCACAACATGCTGGCAGGATAGCTCAGTGGTTTAGGTAGCTGGCTGTAGAGTCAGAGGTTGGGAGTTTGTTTTTCGTGTTGTGCCTCATGCAAGTAGAGCCAGCCTGTTGGCCTTGGGAAGCCCCCAGAAGAAGGGAACGGTAAACCACTTCTGAGTATTCTCTACCTGGAGATTATGAAAAGAGTCGCTATAAGTCAGAATTGACTACACACCACATGATTATTATTTTAACAGCACAATAATGACTAAAGGTATATCTGGGCATATCCTACTCTGAAAAAGGAGAAAGGCAGCATTTCTGAGGAAAAAGAAATCTAAGTTTCCCAGATCCCACACATTCTCTGAGATTGTGTGATCAGAGGGAGTGATCCTAGGAAGAGATTTGCTGCATATGAGAATAATAAAGGCCATTTTATAGAAAGGGTGTCTGATATGTGTTCAGAGGGCAAAATCCACACACAGCTCTTTTAGGTTCTCATCCCCCTAGGATGAGCTGCACCCATGAACAAAGCTGAGTAGCCCCGATCCAGTGACAAATTCTGTGTCACTTGTCTCACTCACAGAAAGAAGATAACAGTCATAATAGCCTTACAAAACTCAGGTTTCCTGCACATGTGACTTCCTTCTCCCCCTCTGTGAGGCAAACTGGTTTCAGAAGGAGAAGCAGTCTGCCTAGACTTCTCCTTTTCATACTCTGCCATCTTCAACAAAGGGCTGAAGTGAAGGTGGTATAGAGTCAGTGGAGACTGCTTTCCACTGCTTTTTAGGACTTTCTTCAGTGTCACCGTATTTTTCGCTCCATATGCCCCCCCCGCCAGTCTTTTTTTACCCTCCCAACCTACTCGGTGATCAAGACAAAACTTCTTTGGCTTCCCACCACTGCCATTGCCACCATGCCGCCCTTCTCCTCCCGTTCCGGGGCAGGGAGCACTTCCAGATGATGAACTGGCTGGGGTGGAGTTTTATTATTATTTTTTATTAGGTGCATCTTAACGTCAGATGCGTGTGATAGAGTAAAAAAATTACGGTAATTTAATTTATGAATATGACTGAAAGCTTGCTCCTTGACAGCTTAAAAAATGTCCTGTTCCCCACTTGGATTCTCTCAGACTATGGGATCAAGCCTTCCAGATCAGAAGTACTGATCCTAGAAGGTAAGAAGAAGATTTGGTAGTTAGTCTTGAAATCTTGTTCATATCTAGTCAAAATTTAAGAATTCAGGGAAAAAATAACACTTGCACTGAATGAATTCCAAAGGATCTTATGCCTCCCATTAACAACTCCTGAGCTTTTGGCACTTTCCAATAATTTTTCTAATGAGGAATTAAATGTCTAAAGGTGTGAATTTTGGCAAATTCTTCACAATCAACAGCCACACATGTATAAAGGGGTGATGATCCTAATTCAGCAATACCAGGGCTGAAATTAGAGAAATTTAAATCCAGGTTTTTAAGACCTAAGCACTCAAAGCTGTTGGGTCAAATGGAGGAATCTGTCAGAATCAGTTTCTCCTGGACTGATTGATTATATATATATAAAATCTATTTATATCAGCCCATCCCGTGGGGGTGGGAGAAAGACTTTGAATGGTGTTAAATTTTTATAAAAAAGGAAAAGAAATACAATTCTTCCTCTTCGTAATAATTACATCATGTCAGTCAAGTAGATTAGTCAATGGATTAAAAACCATTTTGAATATCCATCAGATTCCTCTCATTCAAACAAAGCCCTGGCCTACTTCTCACAGAAGAGATCTCTTCAAGAGAAAGTGTATGATAAGGCAGACAAGACACATGGAGAACTGAGTTCTGGCTCCTACTGCCAGAATACTGCACACCACATTAGCTGTGGGGAATGAATAAATTGTATCCTTTTTCTATGAAGGAACAGTATCTGAAAGAAATGCCTTTGCTTCATACCTTTTCTTAGATGGATGCTGCAGGTACATTTGCTGCGGCATTCCTATTTAACCCAAAAATCTGAAAGTAAAACCGCATTGGGTTGGTCCAATAGAAAGACAAATCTTCGAAATAATAATGCCTGTGATGAATAACTGAGAAGGCGAGGTAGTGATATCATATTAGCTGCTTTCCACTTGAAAAATCTTGTCGCACTATCCTCTACCTGCCCCCTAACGTCAAGAAGAAGTTTCCTTTCTGTCACACTAATTATTTCTGACACTTAGCTGGCAATGGCAAATCTGCCTGTGAGAATTCATCTGCTTGGTTTTGTATTAGCCCTTTCCTCAGGAATAATGGTAAGCGTTCTTCGTTCTAGTAGTACAGACTGTCCTGCAAAGTTCTTGTAAGAGGGCATCTCTCTTCTGACTTTACTTTCACTCCAGAACACTGCAAAATAATTTCAGTGAGCTGAGTTGAGAATGCCCCAGTTCAAGCATTCACTGTCCAACTAAAAGGAATTCACACTAGCCCCTTCCATCCCTTTTTTTAAAAAATCACTAGAATTTGGTAAAGTCATTCCTCTGGGTGATAACTCTCAGAAACATCCAGCTGGTACAGCCACTGGTCCTGCCTTGATGAGTCTGGGAGATGTATGTAGTCCAGAAAAGTAACTTCTCTAAGCTTTTGTCACCCTTTACTTATAGAAGGGGATACTCTGAATAAAAGAACGTTTGCTATCCATAAATAATCTCCATGCCTCCCATACAAACTAGAGTCAGAGACAGGTCACAACATGTTACTTTCTTGGTTCCCCCTGCCCCAGAGCTTGGAAAAGTTAATCTGTGGAGCATACTCTTTTGAATACAGTTCCCAGAATCCCCAAGCCAGCATGGCCATGACAACCATGTTGGATAAGGCTCCTGGAAGAGTAGCCCCCAAGAAGAAAATTGCTCGTGTGTATGTGTGTGTGTTTTAGATCAACTTCATTGAGAACATTTGTCTCTTCATTTGCTTTTGGACTTCTAAAGGTCTTTGAGTTCCATCTACAAAGACGCCATGCATTCTGATTTCAAACTTCTCTAAGTTATTTATATTTAGTTTTATAATAAAATAAACAATGACTCATCTATATGGAGTTTTGGAGGTACTGTGTTATTATTTCCTGCTAAATATGTGAAAGTAATAATTTGCCATGAAAAGATTGCATTAGATTGGTCTTCTGACACAATGTGTAGGAGTGACCTTTTGAAACAGACATGGTAATGTAGGCTTGTAAGGGCAAAACGGAACCACACTGTTTTTCAAGGCTGTAGGAAAGACATAGCTGAGTAGGAAAGACATGGAATCCAAGTAATTATTCATTCATAAAACTGAGAAACACCACACCTAGTTCAATTATTTGGACTTTTGACTTTTACATGTCCTTACTATCCTGTAGTCTTTGCCTGGCATATTTCTAAGAACGTGACATACGCACTTAGGAGGTAATTTATACCGCCCATTTTTAGTATTTTTTAAGTATTTTTTTCACAGATAGCTTAATAGGTGCATTAAATTATTTGGACTCATTTTGGTTGGCCTTTTTGCTAGGATATAGGACTGAAACTGCTTTGGTCACCTTATTAGATTATG
Source organism: Pogona vitticeps (assembly GCF_051106095.1). Taxonomy (NCBI): domain Eukaryota; kingdom Metazoa; phylum Chordata; class Lepidosauria; order Squamata; family Agamidae; genus Pogona; species Pogona vitticeps. The sequence continues at coordinate 173,180,903 of NC_135786.1, forward strand.
TGTGCTGGGGACTGGATAAGGAGAGCACAACTTTATTAGTTGTCCTGGACCTTTCAGTATCTTTTGATGTCACTGACCATGGTATCTAACTAGATTGCCTAGTTGGGTTGGGTATTAGTAAAGGTAAATGTTCCCCTTGACATTTTGTCCAGTCATGTCTGACTCTAGGGTGCGGTGCTCATCCCTGTCTCCAAGCCATAGAGCCAGCGTTTGTCTGAAGACAGTTTCCATGGTCACGTGGCCAGCGTGACTAGACATGGAACACCATTACCTTCCCACCATGGTGGTACCTATTTATCTACTCACATTTACATTCTTTTGAACTGCAAGGTTGGCAGGAGCTGGGACAAGCAACAGGAGCTCACTCCTTTGTTGGATTCAATTTTACAACTTTCGGTCTTCCGACCTTGCAGCACAGACTTCTGCAGTTTAACCCGCAGTGCCACCACATCCCTTTGGGTTGGATATTAGGGGCCCTTTATTGCATTCTACTCCTTCCTGTCAAGTTGTACCCAAAAAGGTGGTGCTGAGAAAATAATGCTTGACCCCACAGCATTTGGAATGTGGTCTGTTCAGGACTCTATCCTATTTCCTATATTGTCTAACATCCACATGAAGACTGGAAGAGGTCATTAGAAGCTCAAGAATGAAGTGCCATCCATATGCTAATGACACCCAGCTCAATAAGCTGATGATACTTAGCAAGGGAGCAATCAGAAGATTTAAACACTGCCTAAACTCTGCTGGATGACTGTGAACAAGATGAAATTAAATCCTGATTCCTGACACAACAGTTACTGGTCAGTAGAAAGTCAGGTTCTTGGACTGGGATTAAACCTGATCTAGAAGGGGCTACACTCCCTTGAGACATCAGGCTCACAGTCCAGAAGCCTTCCTTGACTCTGTGATGTCCCGGGATTTCCAGGCAGCAGCGGTGATGAGGAATGCTTTTGCACAATTGTGCAAAGTGTGCCAGTTATGACCTTTCCTGAGTTGACAACAGTCATCTGCAAACTAGTTAGATCACATATTGACTACTACAATGTGTTCTGTGTGGGGCCACTCTTGAATCAGCTCTGAGATCTTCTTGTGATGTATATACAGCATATATACATATATTAATACAGCACCCAGGTACTGTATTCAGATGGTGTGATGCCAATATTGAAAAAACTTGCACCACTTGCCAGTTGGTCACCACCCCCAATTTAAGATGCTACTTTTAATCTTAGAAGGCTTAAATGCCTTAGGAGCACGGCTAGCTAAGGGACTGCCTGTTTTGGGGAGGAACCTCCCCATATGTTAAGAGCCCCCCCCCCGAGAATACTAAGAGCTACAGAGGACTATTTGACAGGCACATGACAGAAGGCTTTGTCCCTAAGGCTTGGTTTATGGAATGTACTCTCCTCAGAGCTACAAACAGTTTCCACTCTCAATGCTTTTAAGAAAGGTGTGAAGACACATCTTTTCTTTAACTGTTTTTATGGTGATTCTAATAGATTGTGATTTCTGCACCTGCAATCTTTTCTGTAGCGCCACACCTGTAGTAGGTGAGATTTCACCAGCAGCAGTGGTTGCCACTAATTAAAGAGATCCTTGTTGGAGTTTTGGTTGTGAAATGAGACAGAACTGCATTAAATTCAAAACTGAAGGAGGAACTCTTTAATTAGTAGCGATTTGCTGCTGCCATTTATTTTAATCCACCTATGCTGGCAGAGCTATAGAATAGGGGACTGACTATTGATTTTAATGTGGGGGTTTTTTGGGGTGATTTTATTTGTTTTATTTAATTTTAAATATTGTACATATGAATCTATAGATGTATTGAATCTATTTTTTACAGTTTTCTTTTGATTGGTGATTGTAAGCCACCTTGAACAGTAACTTGTAGGGGAAAGGAGGGAAATAAATGTAATAAATAAATAAAATCCTGGGCTTATGTACACAAAAGTTCAGTGATTAAGAGTAACAGTCCTTTTCCAAACAAAGGGTTGATTGTCGAGATATTTAAGGAAATAGAAATAAAGCTAAGAGTGGTAATCGACTGATTTGTGAAACTGTATGTTATATAATGGAAACTGGATGTTAATGCTTTCATAAGATTCTACAAATTTTGAAATTTATGGTGGCCTGATCTAACCTACTATTTGACTCACTATCTAGAAAGATTAGTATCAAGAAACATCATCTCCGTCCTTCAGACTGTTAGGTTATTACACCAGATGTAGAGTCCCTCTCCATCATGAAGAATCTTTCGCAGAGAATGTAGGGTGATAGTGGTAAAAATGAACTACTTAAGAATATTTGGAGTAGGGGTAGGATCAGTCATGTCTTTTTTTATCAACCTCGGAGTGCATAGTCCTCGCATATACTTTCTGATTATTTATGATGTGCCTTTCATTTTTGACCCTTTATCTTGCTCATTTTGTGGTATCACATTTCCTTTCTTGCTAATCTGAGCTGTCAACATTCAGCTGTTTCCTAGAAGCAAACTGCTTCTGGTAGCTGTCCACTTCTGTAGCACCACACACAAAATACATCACACACAAATACACACACAGGCCCCTGGATTGCTTGGATTGCTTTCTAACACACCTATGACAACATGGGATCCATACATTTGTCTACAATGACAGCATCACCCATGATCTGTAGCATTCTGATGGCACATGTAAGAAAACTAGTATACACCTTTCATACTTTAATATTAATTTAATAATATCACCAATAGAATTAATAATATTCATAATATCTAATATTTATAATATTTAATATATTTATAATAATATTTAACAATATCACGAATGTTATTGATATACATTTTAATGTTTTAATATTGTAAGCTGCCTTAGGTTCTCTTGAGGAGAAAGGGGTTCATAAATATTTTAGATTGATGATCATGACGATATAGGGTATTGGAAGAATAGAGGTTTACTCTAAGGTATTCCCATGTCAAATTAGTAACTATGTATTATCCATTCAACTCTGTGGAAGCAACAAGGTAGAAATTCTGCAATATAAATAAACACTTATCTCTGAGGTATGGGGTATAACCTGAATAGCCACTTAGAGCACCATCTAGAAGATAACATGGACACTTAACATCAGCCAAGCAGGACTGAAAACTGAAGAAAACATCTGTTCCCAACCACTATTAATTCATTAATAGTATTAATAGTAATACTATTCATTTGACTTCAATTGGCTTCACCCAGGAAATAGCTTAAATTTTGTCCCCAGTTCTCTGAAGGGGGCTTACTACTCATATAGGCAAACTTTATTCTAAATTTCTCTTATCAAAACTATCAGCTTGGGCCTCTTCTAAAAACCTCCCTGGGAAGGAACAGATAGGCTTCCGCTCTGAAGCCTCGACTCTGGATCATGTTCTGCTTTTGTATCACCTTGCCGAAAAATACTCAATTTATCACAAAGCTAGACTTTTTGCCGCCTTCGTCGATCTACGAGGAGCCTTTGATTCAGTTAATAGGAATTTACTGTGGGATAAACTTAACAACTGGGGTATTGAACCCCGACTGCTTTTTTTGCTTAGGCGTCTCCACTCCTCCAATATATGTCAGATTCGGCTGCCAAATTCCTATGAGCTCTCTGACAAATTATTAGTTGACAAAGGTGTTCGGCAGGGATGTGTCTTAGCCCCACTACTTTTTAATTTATTTTTAGCGGACCTGCCTTCCTCTCTTTCTGCTTCTACTAATGCTGCACCCTCTCTTAATGGTTCCCCAATTTCTGTGCTTTTGTACGCGGACGACGCAGTCTTATTATCTCTAACAAAAGCTGGTCTCCGTCGTACCCTATCCAAATTTCAAACTTTTTGTTCAGCTAACGACCTGGTTATAAATGCTGACAAGACCAAAATAATTAACTTTTCCAACTCTGTATCACTATCTCCCTGGACAATCGGAGCACAAACCTTTCAGCAGGTTTTATCCTTTAAATATCTAGGTATCACTCTGCATCATAAACTCAGTTGGCGTCCCCACAAAAAATTGGTTCTATCTTCCTCTAGCCTCCATCTTAATGCCATCTCAAAATTTCACTACTCATCTGGCAATCAATTTGTGCCTGCAGCGTTGCTTATTTTTCGGACTAAATTGCTTTCCCACTTACTATATGGAGCTCCTATTTGGATTGAGGCCATAGATCACGATGTTGACACTTTGGCAGCCGCCTTCTTCAGGAAAATCTTAGGAGTCCCCAACATGATTCATCTTTCAACTTTAGTTTTGGAATTGGGTATCCATCTCCCTTCTACCCTTGCTTGGTCCACCACATTTAAATATTGGCTTCGTTTACATTTAAACTCTAAGCCCAATTCCTTACTATACGATCTACTCAGAGACAATTTCCTTTCCAAGTGGCTGAAGTTGATTGAGATTAAACTTCAATCCCTTGATTTGAATCTAGAATCCCTAAATGATTTAGGAATTCAACAGGCCCATGCTCTTATTAAATCTAAACTCTGGCAGCATGAGTTTGAGGTTCTTGCAGCCAAACTGAATCCTACCTGTTCCCCGCTTTCTTTTGGTCTTTTCCCTTCACTTGGTTATCATCCAAATTATTTTTCCTCACTTATCAACCCCAGGTTAAGAAGAGCATTTATGTTAGCCCGATTTAACATTTTTCCCTCAGCGAACCATACCGGCCGATTTGCAAATATTCCTAAAGAGGATCGATTATGCCTGTTCTGCCATTTGGTTCCGGATACACTTGACCATATATTGTTTTTCTGCTCAGTTCATTTTTCCATTCGTAAGGCACTACTAGAACCCTGGTTATCTTCCCTGCCGAACACCCCTGAGATTTTTCTGAATGATTCTTCCTCCCGTATCACTGAAGCTGTCGCTATTTTTCTGCTTGAGATTCTTAAATTAACTTCCAAATTATAACCCGTTGTGTTTATTGTTAGTAATCCCAGCTGTATTTATGCCAATAAAGGTTTGGAGAAAGAAGAAGAAGAAAAGGGGCTTACTACAATTCTGTGTTACGGTTTTCCCTGGCCAAAGAGGAACTTGGAGTTTCAAAAGACAGCAAATGGGGCAAGTGATTACTGATTGTTGGTCATCCTTTGTTTAAGAACTTGAGAGAAAAATTCCAATCAATGGCTACCAGGGGTGGCAAACACCTTGGCTGGTGTTTGCAGCCTAGATTTTGGAACTCATCTTTAAGAAACAAAAGCGTATTTTTAAATTATCTGTGATAGTGATGGAAAGAACCAAGGACCTACTTGTAAAGCAAGGCTGCACCTCAGCCTCAGACAAACCCAAAACTCCAACCAAATTTGGCTGATTTACGCAAATTTGTAGGTGGACCAGGCTGAAACAGAATGGTGCAGACATCTGCTAAGATTTTTTTTTGAGAATCTCATGTATTTTTTTCCTGCACTACTCACAATATATTGGTGCACAACCTGATGAAAACTGGTTTAGGTTGAAAGGTAGCTCTTTAATTTTCAGTGGTCCAATAAAGGTTTCACCTGCTATTGCCTTTGTATTGTATATGGGCCACAGGGCCTTGTTTGTTTTCTCTTACCTCTGAGTGGTCAATGTGCTAGTCTTTTGGTGAGAGCTTAAAGCCCTGTGTCCTTGAGATAGATGATGAGGCAGCAATTCACCTCCCTCTGAAAGCAGTATGTGAATCAGCTGAAACCAGGTGCTGTGAAATTCAAGTCGAATTACTCAAACTATGGACAAAGGAGACATAATGGGGGGATTCTGTAAATGGAACTCCTCCACCCCCCACCCTTCACTTGCTTTACAAAAAGATACAGCTGTAAGACCCTGCAAATATATATTTCATCACCTCTCTCCCACATACCTAAAGCTACTGTTCATCCCCATTAATAGTACAACTGACTTTTATAAAAGAAAAAGAGTTCCCACAATGTGTCACGTTTGACCCTTCATATTGCTCATATGTTGCATTTTTCTCTAAAGCGCTCATTAAACAAAGTGGAAGCTGTGTGAACCACCTACACAGATAACTGGCTTCAAGTTTCAACAGAGCCTCATTAGCTTCGATTGCTTATGCTTAAGCAATATAAATTATTTTCCATAAGAGTTTTATGGTGGTGATCTCCCCCAAAAGTTACCTCTCTGATCGAGCATGCAGTAACTACTTTCCATGAAGTTGTTCATTGCTATGGAATTATCATGGCGATTATTTCAGTAATGATGCCACATGCAAATCCTTTCTAAAGGAATAGCCATGATAGTCTTCTGCAGTAAAAACAACAGAGTCTTGCAACACCTAAAAATCAGCAGGTTTTATTTGGCATATATGTTCAGAGATGGCAGCCCACTTCTTCAGATGCATGTAGTGTAGACTTAATAGACAAGACATTTGTGCACAAGCTGGGATGGGATGGAAAACACAATATAACTGCAAAAGGTACCAGTATAGTCATGGTCTTAGTGACGGTTATGGATTTGACAGTCTTTGGAAAATGATTAGCACAGATATGAATGGTTGTCAGTAAGATTTGTTCAGTGGCCTTCAGTGTGATGAGCACATCCAAACACAGATAAGCATTATCATATCTATTGTAGACAAAAGTCTTGTCCAATCCATATATGAGGAAAGAATCTGTCCTATAGATATACACAGCTGGTGCAGGAGTGAAATAAGAAGAGCAGGAGGCCTGAAACGGAGAAAATAGTCATTAAACTGACAATCACATGATTTAGAGCAGGCTATTTGAAAGCATAATCCTGTATATGTCTACTCAGTTGTAAGCCTCTTTGCCCTCATTGGGGTTTGCTCTGAGAGAGAGGTGGAGATAGGACAGAAACTTGCACATCCTTTTTGTTTGAAAAAGCTCCTTTTCTATTACTCCATAACACAGGAAGCTGTTCAGTTCTATTCTCTGAACTTCCATAAATCTTCAAAACACATAAATGATGAAATGAGGTATTTTAGCCTTATAGTTTTGTTTTATCAGAATGCTGAGGAGATTCCCGCCCTCCTTTCGGTTTCCCTCACACCTATAAATGTCTACTAAGAGGTAAGCCCCATTGAGTTTAATGAAACTTTCTCCCACCTACTGTATATAGAAGTAATATGAGAATTTAGAAAGTATATGGGAAGATGCTGCCAGGTTTCTAAGAATATTGATATAGGAATATAGAGGTTTCCATCTATAATTGATTAATTTTCATACAATACATGCCAGTACTTTGATTAAAGTGACCCAATTTTGCCATTTTGCCATTTCTATCTGAACTGTCGAGACTCCTGTTATGATTAAAAACCCTGTTTTATATTCCTCATAAATAAATTCTTCTGCCCATTATCATAATCAATGTGGTATGTTAACTCAGTGAGCAAATATATTTTGGTCAGAAGCAATGTTCCATTCAAGAAGGTGGGCTTAAGACTGCTCTTTTAAATCAACAATGACTCCTATTGTTTGGTACCCATGGGAAAAGAGGACTTATGAAATTCAGTCAATCAATGAAAGAGACTTATAAATTCTTCATCCTCTCATTACTCTCAACTCCTTTGGAGAATTGGTGAGCCTCCAGAACAGATTTGGAGAGCATACAAGATCTACAGGATGGAAGAGAGATAGAGAAATATCAATCGCATCAGTGAAGTTTGCTCACACAACAATGGACATAATCTAAAACAAGTTCTCCTTCTTCAGAATGGCAGTCAATGTACGTATTGTTTTGAGTAAGTGTCTAGAAGATGGCACTGTCAACATCAGCCAAGCGGGACTGAAAACTGATAATAATAATACCATATTATTGGCATTATTTGTTTTCTGTCCGCAACATTCAGCGCTGGGTCAAATACAGGTTGTTTGAAACACATGTTTTGGAAATTATCACATAAACAGTTCCAACTGAGAACAGCTCATGCCTTATTCCAGTTCCTGTTGTTGCATGCATTTCATTAAAAGAATAATTGTACAGGACTTCTTTCTCTGTATCCCAGGATCATTTAAATGTATCCCAAACCTCACAACTCTTGATGACTAATAATACCATGGTCTAAGCTGGCATGACATTAGTTATAGTCTTCTATCGTGTGTAATGGTAGGCATCCTTCAGTCTCAAGTGACTATGGTAATATGCTCTGAATAGAGGTCTTGGAACAGCGTCTAATGTGGCTGAGAAGGCCAATTCGAGAGTGACAATCCCTTCCACACTGAAGACAAATACTATCTGTCCCCTGTCCAACTTCCTGATTTTGCTGGTTTTGGGACTGCCTGTTTGCCTCGGCCTGCTGAACAAGTGCCTCTTCAAATTGGGAGAGGCCATGCCGCACCGCCTGCCTCCAGGCTGAATGCTCAGATGTCAAGGTTTCCCATCTGTTAAGGTCCATTCCTAAGGCCTTCAGATCCTGCTTGCAGATATCCTTATTTTGCTATGGTGGTCTCTCTCTGGGGCACTTTCTCTGCACTAATTCTCTGTACGGGAGATATCTTGGAATCTGACAGTCAGCCATTCTCACGACATGCCCAAGCCAAGGTAGACATCACTATTTCAGTAATGCATACATGCTAACAATTCCAGCTTGTTCCAGGACTACACTATTTAGAACTTAGTCCTGCCAGGTGATACCAAAAATGCATCAGAGACTACACATATGGAACATGTTCAACTTCCTCTCCTGCTGTGCACAAAGGGTCCAGGACCCACTGCAGTACAGGAATGTACTCAGGACACAAGCTCTATAGACCTGGATCTTGGTATATGCCATCAGCTTTTTGTTGAGCCATACTCTCTTTGTGAGTCTAGAGAACATGGTAGCTGCTTTGCCAATGTGTTCCTCCAGCTTGACATCTAGAGAGAAAGTGTCAGAGATCGTTGAGCCAAAGTACACAAAATCATGGACAACCTCCAATTCTTGTGTAGAGATGGTAATAGAGGCAGGTGAGCCCATGCCCTGGCCCATGACTTGTGTTTTCTTCAGGCTGATTGTTAATTCAAAATCTTTAGCAGGCCTTGCTAAAATGATTCATAAGTTGTTGGAGGTCTTTGGCAGCACGGGCAACAGCAGCTGCATCATTGACGAAGAGGAAATCCTGCATGCATTTCAGATGGACTTTGGTCTTCGCTCTCAATCTAGAGAGTTTAAAGAACTTTCCATCTTTCTAGTCTGGAGATAGACGTCTTCTGTTGTGGTTCCAAAAGCGTGATTCAGCATGACAGCAAAAAAGATCCCAAACAGAGTCAGTGCAAGGGCACAGCCCTGTTTCACTCCACTTCGAATGTCAAAAATATCTGATGTTGACCTATCAAAAACTACAGGGCCCTTCATTCCCTCATGAAAGGATCTGATGTTGTTATGTTGTCAAGGTGGACACCCAATCTTGGGGAGTATTTTTAAAACTAACCTGTGCAATAGATCCCACAAATAAAACTTCTGTATTCCTTGGGCTAGCGTATCATCAGTTTACATAGAGATCTATCTAAAGGCAGTTCAGAGTGTAAAGGGTTAATGATTAATCATTTGGAGCCTGAAGTTTGCTTTGGACGCCCACTTCTGAGGAGTTCATGTTCTTGAGCTTCTGGCAGCAGATAGCATGCATTTAGCTTTGCTTGCACTGTGCTAGTGCTCTCTGGGCTGTCATTTCTCTCACCAGCAAGTATTGTCCATGAAGAGTTAAGTATTATCTCAAGTATTGTCCATGAATAGCTAACTTTGTAGCAACATAGCAGTTTGCACCTTTGTTTTGGATCCCATTTAATGTACACTTCTAATTAGTTTGTGCATCTGATTTTTTTTAACCAGACAAAGGATTGATTCAGCTTTGCACATATTAGTTGTCTTTGGATTATTGTACCTGGGACAAGCCTCTTTTCTCACTTAGCAAGACCTAGCCATCTATACTGAACAGAACAATTCATCTGTAAAATTCTGATGACCTATGTTCATCACAGCCTGTTCATCAGATCTGTTTGTTGGTTTGAAAGCTATATGTAGCTATAAAGTTAGTTACATGCTGAACTAGAGTAATGGCTGGCTGAATAGCTCATTGAGTTAGATTTGCTTTCCCACTGTGCACCCCAGGAGAAGAGTCAGCTTTTGCAGCCTTGGGCAAGTCAAAGGGTGCCCTCAAAAGAAGAAAGAGAATGGCAAATGACTCCTAAACACTCTCTACCGAGACAATCCAGAAAAGGGTAGTCATAAGTCAGAACTGACTTGATGGCATGCAATTATTAGTATTTTAACATCAAGAATAGGAATGCTGAATGCATGAGTTTGGCATCATTAAGTAGTAGTTGAAAGATGTACAGTACTATAGAAACTATTTTAACAAAATTCTCTTGCAAACTCATTGAACCTGATTTTGCATTGAAATGTCTACAAAACCCATTTAAGTTGCTTTAAAGAAAGTGATGCCTTCTGTTGTGCAGGGAAGAAGCACACATTAGCAATTTTCAAAACTTTAAAGCAAATGGTGGATAGCATGAAAACCTATGGACTTCCTTGTCTGAAATTTGGCCAGTTTGAATCAGGTCTCAGGGAACTAACACTTCTTCAAACTTCATGCAGTTGTGTGCCCCTGAAAGGGAAAAAAATATTATGGCCATTATGGCTTCCCAGGGCAAATGAATGAGAGGCACAAGGATTCAAGATTTTGAATTTTGATTAGGATTTGTGTACAAATTAAGAATACAATGACATAAGAAGAATCATGTGGAATTACAGCCCAGTTCATGCTGGGACCAACTGTTTGCTTATGGGAAGCCAGACATGAATTCTAGTGCACCTTCTGTCTCCCATTTCCTATCAACTGATACACAGAGGTCCATTGCCTCTGAATTGGGTTGGATCTGAATCAATCTGAACAGAAATTGGGGGCCAGTTTAAGTAGCTAAGTAAAGCATGAAACCAAGTAGAGGGGTGTGTGTCAGTGTGTGTGTGTGTGTGTGTGTGTGTAGCAAATGGTCAGCCATAGGGTCTTTCCCCCCTCCTCCCATGACAGTTTCTTGAATAGAGCTCAAAAGCTGACTAAGTTAAACCAGCAAGGAAATGCCTGTTACAAAAACCATACATTTATTCAGATTCACTTTATTAAATCAAAACATTCTTAAATGATGGATGACTTTGTTCTTGACAGACAAGGCCTTTAGATGAACAGATAGCTGCTGAATAAGTAGCCAGAGGTGAATGAAGGTACAATGGAGCATCCTATGTGCTTGCACATACAATTTTAGCACTCACTACTTTCTGAACAAGTAAATATTGAAAGTAAATCCTCGTTACTTTTCTGCTGTTTCCTCAAATCGAGGACTGCAGAATAGGGGAAAAAATTGAAATGATATAATAATGATTGGTCTTTGCCTTTCCTTCTGCTCATTATGAGCCATGTCCTGAAAATCTTGGATGATTACAATTCAATATCTTTTAAAAGATAAATGCATCTAAATGATCCTACCTATTATTTTCACTCCTGGAAGTTCATACAAATATGTAGTCCACCACATTCATTGGGGATTTATCCAGAACAAAAATTAAGGTGAAAACCAATCAGGAAGCCAAAAGAATAACACCACAGAATCTCTAATGACCAGAAGAGCTCATGACCTGAGCTCTTTATTACATTGAACTGATAGACCCAATTTGATACACATCATTCCCTTTCTTCCTGTGCTCATTCTTATCTCTTCCACGAAACTCTAAGCTTTGCAATGACATTGCAATTACCTTGTAATAGTGTCTTGTTCAAACTTAGCATTTTGAAAGCTAATAGTCCTTTTCTAATCTGTCAGTTTCCGAGTGACCAAATTTGCAGCTATTTTTGTTCTGTTTTCTTTTTATAAAATCGGACATTGGATCAAATCTAATTTTAATTTCCAGCTCTTAAGCCCCTTTAAAATCAATGGATGTTTGTTAGCATTGTCTAAATTATTCCATTAGTTACAATGGGTTTGCTCTCATTGAGGTTAAAACCAAATTAAGCTCCAAGTGTTGGTGTGATGTAACATGTATCAAGCAATGCTAAATACACTCAGAGAATGATGTGATAGAAGAAGGGGCCACTATGGATATGCAAGCTGGAAACTTCTTTCAAAGATACAACAGTCATCTAGTTAGCCTGAGTTCTAAGCTTTCTAATGGGACAAAATAGGTTACAGGATATTATGGTGACACTATTCCTTTTGTTGCTGACTTGAGAAAAGATCTTGTATAGTTCAACATTGCATTTTTTCTTTGCTCTTCATCTCTCATGTGACATTATCACAAAGCTTATGAGATCTCATGTCATTATAGTCTAACATAGTATTTATATAGCATTATAGTGTAGCATTTCATTCTAAGCACCTTATTATATTATGAACATGCTAATTTTTTTTTCTAATGTGTTGCACAACAGATTGTCTGCATCAACCATTCACAGGCAGAAGATGATCCATTCCAAGTAATTGGACTATCAGTAGGCAGTCTGTGGTCTGAGCAAGGGAGGCACCTCATTTTTGCATTGTGAAGTCATGGTGGTGGCATACCCCCACTTGACTAATGCTTCCTGGGGTTCTTAGTACTAATTACCATGGCTAGTTAAAGTAAGGCTATACTTTCTCTTCCAAGGAAATATGAACCCCTTTTTAGAAACTCACAGTTCATAGAAGGAAAACACCTTAGTACAGAAACAGTCTTCCTACTAGTTTGTAACTTAACTATTAACTAGCCTTTCTATTCTCCAAGCAGTTTCACTTGTCATTCTTGGTGGTTGCAATATTACTTAAATTATTGTTATCCAGAGCACAGTTGTCCCCACTCAAAAAATCCAGTAAGCAATCTAAGAGAGACAACAGCTGACTTTTATGGCGCTACTATGATTTGGGATGGGGGGGGATGAAATAGCACCATCAGTTGGGGAGGGGGAAGAGAAAGACAGATCCTAATTCTGATCTAGCCACTCAAGACCATGCCAGAAAAATGTATACATTGACTCACAGTCAGAAGAACACTGCGAGGAGGATGCTCTTGGTTTTCCTGGCAGGCAGTACATGCCATCATCAGATCTCAAGGAAGAGCACCCGGCAGCATTGGGAAGACCCTCGCTAACTCCAGAGCAGGGCAATGAGCCAGCCTAAGAGTAAGAGATGCCCTGGTTTCCCTGTGTTGCCATTCTTTATGTCAGATTTCTGTCTGTTCATTCCTTTGAACAGGGATTGCCTTGTTTGTCTGATGTAGAAAGCACAGGGGCACTGCTAGCTGAAGATGACATAATCATATTAGAGTGTGAACAAGAAAGTAAAGCCTGTTGTTGTGGTTGACACTGGGAGGCCCTTTATGGTGGTGCCAATCTAGATACTGGGGCATAACTGGCATCTGGGTTTGCAGTTGGACCTTATTCCTGTCTCCATCTCCATCCCCATCTTCATGTTGTATTGCCAGCTGACCAAAGACTGAGAGAGGAAGTATTATGCAGAATGGCTTGCAGGTTATTGATGATGCATCTCAGTTGGCAGTTGTGACTCCTAATGGTGATTTATCCTTCTCTCTATCTGGTGTATCTTGCATCAGGTTATACTTCCTCCATTGGCACTTGCCCTGAGATGTACCTCCCTGCCTGCAGGCTTGGAGAAGCACTGCAACTCCCTAGACTTCAGCATGGGATCTGGAATCCTAGCACAGGAACCAACAATGATGTATGATTGTCACATACTGTTGGAAGATACTGTATTTAGGCCCTTACCAAATGCTTTATCCTTTGTACTCTAGTGCTGCTATGCTTGAGCACAGGCCGAAGTATTTTTCCTTCACCTGAAAAATTGCTGCCTTCCTTGGCACTTGCCTTTGGATAGGCATTGCTAGAAGCAAGTGACCAAAGAGAAATGGTTCTTTGGTTCATGTATGCAACTGGGTTAAAAGTTATAACTTAGTGGAAAATAAAGAGGCTGCAGTCACCATGTCAAGGATTCAGAAACTGGTCAGATTCATTTTTATTTTATATAAGCCACTGGAAATGCTTCTCCCCGCTCACCCTGCTACGTATGCTCATTCCCATCCTCAGCGTAACCCCCTGGGCAGGTATATCCTGCTAAGCAAGGGTGTTGGATGTCAACATTACTGAAATGTCAGTTGGCTGATGGCCTGTTGGGTTCAAAGCACAAACCCATTAAATTATTGCTTAGGCTTTTTGCAAAAGGGATTAATATTTCCAGCTGTGATATTTATTTTGCTGCATCAGTACTTGTCTCTTTTAGAGTTACCTTTGATGTGACAAATGTATTTCAGATTCACACAGGACTTGCAGAAGAGAACAGTGCATTATCTTTGGGAATATTAAGTGGCATTGCAGTGAAAATGGTCACCTTGATAGGAAGGGAGAAAAACAAAAAACAAAACACAAACACTGCCAAATGTAAACTGCCTCAGACCACTTGTGCCATTTCCCATCCTTTCCTTGCTGCTTTTCTCTTTCCACTGGGCTATGTAATAGCTTTCAGGGCTCTTGTATCAATTTCCATGCTCTACCAGCCATATCATGGACCAATCTGTTTGTTTGCCTGCAACTCTTCCCATGCAAAAAAGGCATGAAGACTCATGATAGAATTTTATCTCCCTCATTCTGGATCTGATGGTCAGGATTTTGCATGCTTGAGTACCAGCCATTGGCAAGGGAGATGCTCTCCCAGGCCAAGAATTAGGAATGTAAAGGCCAGTTTATCCTTGCACACTAAGGGTTTAAGAAATGCTCACTAAATTCTTTGTTCCCATCAGCATTGATGTCTTGACTGATCAAAATAACTTGATGAGGCATTTTCAGACTTTATAAAATTGCTTCCAGGCACCCATATGATGAGGATAACTGTTTTTATTTGTTGAGGCTGCTGTGCACAGATCTGATGTTCTTTCTTTTAAGAAGCAAGGTGTGCATGCAGCACTCACAAAACCACTGACTGTTTTTTAAAAGGCACAAACAACTCCTCTGATATTTCTAATATCAAAAACTGCAGGCACTAATGCAGCAGACACCATCATCTTGTTACTTGAGTTTAGACAATACATGTGCAGTTTTTGTAGAAATTTATTCCTGATCTTTTTTCTTGCAGAAAGAATCACAAAGGATCTCACACTCCCAGAGGATAAGGAAAATAATTTTACAGTCTCTTGCTTTTGCAGATGGGGATGAGACATGCATACTGTATGTACAATAAATAAATATTTCTCATACTTTTTTTTCTACTTGTGGTGGAAGGGCAAGATTTTTAAAATTCATCTCCAATAGAGAATAATAGAAATTTCACATTTGCAAGACTCATCTTTGGTAAAATTGCAAAATGTAAAACATAAAAGACTGGAATGTGTATTTTGTATAATGCCGCTGTTTTTCCTTGGCACATGTCTTTGGACAGGCATGGGGTTTTTTGCATCTTTGTGAGTAATCAAGCTACCCTTTTTGGCTTGTTTTACATGTGTCTGCTTAGTTTCAGAAAGCAAAAAGAAGCTAGAGGCATTTTGTCCAAATTGCATTAGCTATGAGTTGGGGTTAGTTTCTTCCTCTTGCACTGGAACAAAATTTGATTGGAGAATCCTCAACAGACTGTTTTCTTGTGTAGAGAAAGCTGATGCTTATAAGAGACACTGATGAAATTTTTACACACCCATGGCTAAAATACATGCAACCATCAGCCCAACTCCAAGATTCAGAGAAAAGAAAAGGACTCCAATCAGTGGAATATCTACAGTCATGTGAAAAAGAAAGTGCACCCTCTCTGAATGCCATTGTTTTATGTAAAGGTAAAGGTTCCCCTTGACCATTTTTGTCCAGTCGTGTTCGACTCTAGGGGGCGGTGCTCATCCCCGTTTCGAAGCCATAGAGCCAGCGTTTTGTCCGAAGACAATCTTCCGTGGTCATATGGCCAGTGCGACTTAGACACAGAATGCTGTTACCTTCCCACTGAGGTGGTCCCTATTAATCTACTCGCATTTGCATGCTTTCGAACCGCTAGGTTGGTGGGAGATGGGACAAGTGACGGGCGCTCGCTCCGTTACGTGGATTCGATCTTACAACTGCTTGTTCTTCTGACCCTGCAGCACAGGCTTCTGTGGTTTAGCCCACAGCGCCACCACATCCTTGTTTTATGTACCAGGACATAATAAAAATCATCTGGTCCTTAGAAGGTCTCAAAATTAGGTATATACAACCTTAGGTGAACAACATCACGTAACATATTACACAATTTTTTTTTACTAAAATAAAATCAAAATGGGGAAACTATGTGTGAAAAACTAAGTGTACCTTATGATTCAAAGCTTATAGAACCACATTTAGCAACAATAACTTGTCTATATAATCATTGCCTATATAACTTTGTCAGTCTCACACATCATTGTGGAGGAATTTTGGCCTATTCTTCTTTACAAAGTTGCTTCAGTTTATTGAGGTTTGTGGCATTTGTTTATGCACAGCTCTCTTAAGGTCCCACCACAGCATTTCCATCAGGTCTGGACTTTGACTGGGTCATTGCAACAACTTGATTCTTTTCTTGTTTAGCTATTCTGTTGTAGATTTGCTGGTGTGCTTGGGATCATTTTCCTGTTGCATGACCCAGTTTTGGCCAAGCTTGAGCTGTCAGACAGATAGCCTCACATTTGTTTTTAGAATACTTCGGTATACAGAGGAGTTCATGGTTGACTCAATGACTGCAAGATGGCCAAGTCCTCTGGCTACAAAACAAGCCAGAATCACCACCACTAAACCACCTTGCTTGACAATTGGTGTGAGGTGTTTGTGCTAATATGCTGTGTTTGGTTTTTGCCAGACATGATGCTGAGCATTATGGCGAAACATCTCCACTTGGGTATTGTCTGTCCAAAGAACATTGTTCAAGAAGCTTTGTGGTTTGTCAAGATGCAACTTTGCTATAGAGGTGGTTGCACTTGCTGATAATCAATTACTCAAGGGACATTTAACAGCACCTTGCTGCAGCTTAGCCTCTTAATTCCTAAGGAAACAGTAAGGATGTACTTAGTTTTTCAAACGTGGCTTCTCCATTTTGGCTTTATTTTTGTAAAAGAAAATCATTATATGGTGTAATATGTCATGTGTGATTGTTCAGTTGGGGTTGTATTTACCTAATTTTGAGACCTGTGAAGGACCAGATGATTTTTTTTATTATGTCCTGATATATAAATCTATAGAATTCAAAGAGGGGTGTACATTCTTTTTCACATGACTGTGTGAACAAAATAATTTTTATACATTCAGTATAAACACAAGGTGTGAGATTGTGTTTATGCTGAAATCAAAGAAAAATAATATTTCCCAATCACATGAACATTTTCAACCACCTTAACTGTACTCTTACATTTCTGTCTAGTCTGAGAATCTCAGTTTCTTTTACAGAATATTTTAACATAATCTTATTGGATCTCTGTATTGTCATTTGCGTCTAGTACTGGGAGAAAGGCAAAACATAAACAAAGTACATAAAGCAGTGTGAGCCAGCTGTAGCTGGCTGGCAGAGTGGTCAGCCTCCTACGACAGGAGAAATGCTCTCTCCATTACAAACACCTGGGCCCATGGAGAAGAGGAGGGGCCAGACACACCCCTTAGGCAGACCTGGATAAAGTGCAGCCCTCCAGATGTTCCTGAACTGCAAATCCCAACATTCCTCACTGTGTGGGTTAGGCCCAAATCTCCTCCCTATTGGCTGTGTGGGCTAGGAATTATGGGAGTTGCAGTTCAGCAACATCTGGAGGGCCACATTTTGCCCACCCCTGCCTTAGAGGGTGGAAGAGGCTCTGGCCTGGCTAGAAATATGAGGGGAAGGTGAGAGCTCGGGGGGGAGAAAGAACATGCTGACACTTGGTAGGATGCCCTAAAATTCCTCATTGACAAGAATGAAGCCTTGTTAACATGAGAGGACCTGGGAGGGAATCAGAGGTCCCTGCCAACCTGGGAAAACTGATAACATGGCACCCAGACCCTGAGAGGGTAAGCAAACAGGATGGGAAGGAGAGAATGTGACCTTGGCTCCCATTCTTCCCCAGCTACTTCCTCAAGTTGACTCCCTGGACTGGAGGGAAGCAAGGAGGGGTTCTTGCCTGCCCTAATTAAGCAGTTTTCTCTATGTGGACATTTCTGCTTAACTGACCAGGGAGTGAAGGAACTCCTGGCCGGCTAGGGGACTGCTCCATTGCTGGGACTAAGGCCAGAGGCTTGAGGGAGGAGCCCGGCCAACATTGGAACTGAGAGTTTGAATGGGCCTGAGCCTGCCGAGACATTCATTTCTGTTTCTTCCCTCTGCAAGCCAGAAGGGCATATGGACAGGAGATGCAGCCAACCTCCAGAGGGCCGCCCTGGACTAGATCCTGCTATTACCCAGAGAGGCTTGGTCCTGCAAGGAACCTCAGCACTCCCCACAACCTGCAGAGACCGACTCTGCAAGAACTTGTGTTTATGCATAATCTTCCCACCTTTCTTAGTTCCCAATAAAGTCCTGATTCTACCACAACTTACTGCTTTGTAATGGCGGGAGCAGCGGGGGCCTCTGACAAACAGAAAACATGAATATTTTACAGAACGTGTATATGTGAGTATCTGTGAATCTTTGTTCCAATAAAAGTAAAACTCAACATATGGAAATCTTTGTGTCTGTAAATATGGAAGATCATATTATTCACTGTAGCGGTTCCTGAAACTATTTCTGCCACTCTGATCTAGAGAATACAAAGTACTCACTGGAATAAGGAGCTGTAACTCCCAGGTCAATGCAACACATGCCACAGTGAAAGTTACACTGAAAGCTCCTTTTTTAGGCCACAATGATGAATGTGTTCTCTTCTGCATTAAGGACAGGAAATCACTTGCCTTTAAGCTATTCAATTTACCGCTATTAAGTATGTAGTACATCTCATGATTCTGCTATATTTAGATAGCCTTCCAGGGATCAGTGTGGTTTATTAATCTACTGCCAAATAATTAGCTAAGGAATGTATTATATATATTTCATCTGTAGCCTGAAACCTCAATCCCTGCAAGTCAGAGTGGGTAGAATCAGAGGGTTTGTCTTCAAGGGATTGCCAATGAAACTTTACTTTTGCCTCTTCACTGGAAAGGCGACAAACAACAAAAATGTGCATATTCGACAACTGGGCTGAGTAATATGACTTTTTGAGTGTAGAATAAATTAAATAAATGAAGTGAGTTGATCAGGTATAAATAAAATATCTGAAGTAAATTGGACATATATCTCACTGGTCTACTGTGTTCTAGAGATGGGTAGAGTTCTGTTGTCTCAATGTGTAATTACCTCTTTCTTTCCAATCGTCCTCAGGGGAAGTGTAGGTTATTCTTCACTTATGTTATGCTACACACATACTGTCCATGTCATGAACTGCTATTTGAGGCCTGCATCTATTTTGTTTGCTGATACTGGACAAATCTTTTTCTTCTAAGAACCAAAAGATGTGATTGAGCTACTTGCACTGGACAATTTGTGAGGTGGTGTTGGATGCAGGTTTGCCATTTCTGCTGCCTGACAAATGAAGTAGCCTAAAACCTTGTGCTGTTTTGAGACAGAGCAGCACATAGTACTCTACACCCCATGATGGAATCAAAGACAGACAAGTTATTTTGGTACCTATCTGGCACAAACAATTTCCTAAGCACTTCTTTCCAATCTTACTGGTTAAAAGAATAACCATACAGTATTAAATAATTAGCCCCAGGGAGGATTTGCTATGTCCTGGCCATTGCGCACTTGGCCACCGCAATTTGTCACACCATTTGTCAAATTCCTGGCTCTGGTCCAGGCAGAAACAACTTTATGCTGGTGGTTGATGGCTGTTTGGTCGGCTGTCTTGCATTTGCTGGTAGTCACAGGTGGTTTGCAGTGATGAAGATGTCTTTTACTTGCTCTTCTTCCCATATCAATTTGATGTAAGCAGGCATACCTCAGAATGTACTTTTTCCCCAAGAAGAAGGCCTTTGCCACAGATATAGTTTGGGCCAGCTGCCATTCTTGCTACCATTCTGTGGTGCCTGGGGAAGGATAGTTTTTCTATAGGCTCTGAGTATCTAAGTAACCCAGTTGGGGCACTGTGCGGTCCTCTCAGACATACTTGCTTGCAAACCCACCCACCCCACATTTATAAATGCACAGATAATGTCACAGACACAGGGACTGAAGCAGGTCAGAATGCCTCCTAAAGGGTACAGAATTGGACAGTCCCAATCTGTAGGCCTTTTCTTTGGCTGCAAAGTGAGTCAGGAGGCTTCTTCAAATTTCTACTATCTATCTAGAGAATAAATATCCAGACACTCACTCTTTTAAACTGAGAAATTACTGTTTTTTGTTTTGTGGCTGAAGATAATCTACTTTGATGGTAGCGGAGCTTTGGTGACTAGTCTACCTATCCTTTCACTATGCCATCATTTGGTAATTAAGAAAAAAGCTCTGAAGATGCTATGTGTCACTCTTGTGGTGATTATATGAGTCAACAACTTCAAAAAAGGCATATTATTAACAATTTGGCTCACATCTTGCAGTCCAACACTATTTGGTTGTTTTCTCTTCCAGTTGCCACCTCTTACACGCAATATTGTCTTTTCCAATAAATTCTTCTTAAATCTTGCAAACTAACAGCTTTGGTTTTCTATATTGAGACAATCTGTCTCATATTAGGTCTTCCTCTCTTCCTAACTGACCCCCTTTTCCCAGCAGTATTGTATAGCTCTTATGTTGTCAACCTTCAGACTGCCCTTTGTTGCAAAAGTTGGCATCCTTTTCCCAGCTGACAGCACAAGCATGATACTGTGCAGCCATGTCAGGCCATTTCCTGGCCTTTTGAATCATGGGTTTTTGTTGTTTAGTCATTTAATTGTGTCCGACTCTTTGTGACCCCACGGACCAGAGCACACCAGGCCCTCCTGTCTTCCACTGCCTCCAAGAGTTGGGTCAAATTCATGTTGGTCGCTTCGATGACACTGTCCAACCATCTCATCCTCTGTCGGCCCCTTCTCCTCTTTCTTTCACATTTTCCTAACTTCAGGGTCTTTTCCAAGGAGTCTTCTCTTCTTATGAAATGGCCAAAGTATTGGAGCCTCAGCTTCAGGATCTGTCCTTCCATTGAGCACTCAGGGTTGATTTCCTTTAGAATGAATAGGTTTGTTCTCCTTGCAGTCCAGGGATCTCTCAAGAGCCTCTTCCAGCACCACAATTCAAAGGATCAATTCTTCGGTGGTTAGCTTTCTTTATGGTCCAGCTCTCACTTCCATACATCATTAGAGGAAAAACCATAGCTTCGACTATGCATACGTTTGTTGGCAAGGTGATGTCTCTGGTTTTTAAGATGCTTTCGATGTTTGTCATTGCTTTCGACCCAAGAAGCAGGTGTCTTTTAATTTCGTGGCTGCTGTTACCATCTGCAGTGATCATGGCACCCAAGAAAGTAAAATCTGTCACTGCCTCCATATCTTCCCCTTCTATTTGCCAGGAGGTGATGGGACCAGTGGCCATGATCTTAGTTTTTTTTTATGTTGAGCACTCTCCTCTTTCACCCTCATTATGAGGTTCTTTAATTCTTCCTCACTTTCTGCCATCACAGTGGTATCATCTGCATATCTGAGGTTGTTGATATTTGTCCGGGACATCCAGATCTTTCTGGTATAATTCCTCTGTGTATTCTTGCCACCTCTTCTTGATATCTTCTCCTTCTGTTAGGTCCCTTCCATTTTTGTCCTTTATCATGTCCATCTTTGAACAAAACGTTACTTTAATATCTCCAAATTTCCTGAAGAGATCTCTGGTTTTTCCTTTTCTATTATTTTCCTCTATTTCTTTGCATTGTTCATTTAAGAAGTCCCTCTTGTCTCTCCTTGCTATTCTTTGGAAGTCTGCATTCAGTTTTCTGTAACTTTCCCTATCTCCTTTGCATTTTGTTTCCCTTCTCCTCTCTGCTATTTCTAAGGCCTCGTTGGACAGCCACTTTGCTTTCTTGCATTTCCTTTTCTTTGGGATGGTTTTTGTTGCTTCCTCCTGTACAATGTTACGGGCCTCCATCCATAGTTCTTCAGGCACTCTGTCCACCAAATCTAGTTCCTTAAATCTGTTCTTCATTTCTTCTGTGTATTCATAAGGGATTTGGTTTAGATTATACCTGACTAGCCCAGTGGTTTTTCCTACTCTCTTTAGTTTAAGCTTGAATTTTGCTATGAGAAGCTGATGATCAGAGCCACAATCAGCTCCAGGTCTTGTTTTTGCTGACTGTATAGAGCTTCTCCATCTTTGGCTGCAGAGAATATAATCAATCTGATTTCAGTATTGTCCATCTGGTGATGTCCATGTGTAGAGTCACCTCTTGTGTTGTTGGAAAAGAGTGTTTGTGATAACCAGCTTGTTCTCTTGGCAAAACTCTATTAGCCTTTGCCCTGCTTTGTTTTGAACTTGAAGGCCAAACTTCCCTGTTGTTCCTTTTATCTCTTGACTCCCTACTTTAGCATTCCAGTCCCCAGAACGAGGGAATACCAAATAATACCAATAATTCATTGTCATGAAGTGTATATGTAAAAAAGCTCTCCTTAAAACAAGTGGGTATGGAATGGCAACAATACCTTCTTATCTTAAGACATTCTAAACAAATGGTTTAGACAGTGTGTAATTGTTTCAGCTTCAATTAACTGTACAATCAGCTACATTGTTCATTTTGCTGATCCCTATTATACCTGAAATATAGGCCATCATGTAAACAAATGACTTGCGGAAAGGACTGACTGCATTATTTACTCAAATGGGGAATTAATATTTGATAATGTGTCATAAGTAGGGGATTAATATTGCCTTAATCTTATCAAGAGGTTGAGAATTAAATTTCCTCTTGTGCAGGAAAGTGTAGCTGCAGAGTCTAACCTCATACCTACTGGACACACATTGGGACAAAATATATTTAACCTTATGTACAGTGATAAGATCGTCATTATCCGCTTAAGGGACATCCTTAGTTGTTTATGATCTCTCCTTTATGAGTCTCTTGGAGGCAATTGTTCTAGGCCAGTGAAGGATTAAAGCTATGTGATTCATTGCCCTGATGCAATGAAACAGCTATGTTTGTGAACTTCAGATCTGGTTGCAATACTGGAGGGGAGGGGAAAATGACTATTTGCTATTGTATGTGAGACTTCATGGGTTTGCAAAGGGAGAGGAAAAATGCATTAATAGACAAACGACTTGGTCCTATCAGGAGCATATATGAAAAGGTCAAGACAGGCTATAAATAACATATGGCTCTCCTCTTCTGCAAGCTGATCGTATAAAGCAGTGGTTCCCAACCTTGGGTTCCCAGATGTTCTTGGACTAAAAATCCAAAAAGCTTTCACCACTCGCTGTGCTGGCCAGGATTTTTAGGAGCTGTAGTCCAAGAACATTTGGGGACCCAAGGTTGTAAACCACTGATATAAAGAGTCAGGAGGCAGTAACAATATGGAAGGCTCAGTTCGGATTATACAGGAGAAAGTTTTGTTTAGGGCAGGAGTAGGAGAAGTACTTGGCTCTCAGATGTTTTGGCCTACATTCGTCTGAGATTCACTGAACCCAAGTAATGGTTTGTGATAGTTGAAGAGCTAAAGCTCTATAAGGCAAAAGATTCTCTGCTCGTTTAGGGGGCATGTAAGAAAAGTTCATAGCATTAACATGTATCTTATTTTCTTTTCGACCAGGGAACCTCTTCTTCCCTCACAGTCCTGTACAGAGCTATTGACATGTGAGGGTGAGAGGCTTATCAATGTGGTTCTATTTTACCAAGACATTGTTCTGTAAGAATCAAAGAGATGGACACAAACAATGAAATCTAGAGCATGATCTTCCTGGACATTTTGATCTAAAACTTCCACTATATTCATTGCAGTTTCACTTACAGATAAATAGCACATAGAATGCAGCTTTAAAATGTAATTCAGAGAGAGCCTCCATGTTGCAATGATTTGTTCTAGAAAGTGTTATCTCCAAGAGGCCTTTGGTCTTGCTTACCAACTGCTGCTGCTGCTGCTGCTTTCATATTTATTTTGGCCACACCATTGGGAGATTTTGTTAGTTCTAGGGCAAGATCAATCCTGCTCATTTCATTCATTCAGACTCGGGGGGCATCTCAGGGCTGAGAAACTATCACAGATCATTTAACATCAGAATGAATTTGGCCCTTTCTAAAAGTGAAGCATGAAGTAATTGCCTGTACAAAAAGAAATAAATATCTTCCCTCAAACAGAAAAACTTCATCAAGAGAGGAAAAACCTTGAGTTTAATTAGAAAAAAGCAACTCTGATTATTTTGCAATATGCATTCCCTCAAGTTCTGCATAAAGCAGTTTTTTTTTTTTAAAAAAAAAGATCAGTTCTTTGATACAACCCACAGGCAAGTAACTTGAGCCTAGAAGGCTGCTTTCCAAGTATAACTTGATGCTTCAGTTTTGTGTACTTCCCCTTTTGTTCTAGATTTTTAATTTTTTAAAAAAGCCTTATGGTTCGTTTACTTCCTATAAAATAACCCAGTCTTCTGGAATAGCTGAAAATCTTGATAATTTCTTAAGTTAATAAAGGATGTACAGTTGATTTTTTTTTGGATGCTGTAGAAAATTAGATAATGTCTCACTCACTCACTCACCCACCCACTCACTCACTCACTCACTCACTCACTCACTCACTCACTCACTCACTCACTCACTCACTCACTCACTCACTCACTCACTCGTATTCATTCTGATGTGTGCTGTGTTTGTTGTATTCTCATTGCTAATTAAAGCCCTGTTACTTGTCTGGAATATTTGCTTGTCTGAAAGAACTACGTCCTTCTGGCATGCAAAGTGGCAGGGTCAACCAAAGACATTGTGCTGCCTAAGGCAGCCCAGGAAATGGCTTCCCCCCCCCCTGAAGTCAAGGTACAGGACATGCAAAATTGTTTGTTTTGTCATTTGATGGAGGAAACCTCAGTGGTTTCCCTTCCCTTCCCTGGATGTTTTCAGGGCAATTTAAAGAGCCAACAATCTTCCTGCCTTTTTTTGCTGTGTAAAATTACTGACGTAAGTCTGTAGCAATCACATTGCAGTACAGTCAGCCCGATGAGATCTGGGAGGAGGAAAGCTTACTGGGCTTGTTGAATCTGCAGCCAGAACTTGCTGGTGCTATTTGAAGACCAAAATATTGACCTTTGGGTATCCAGAAGTCTTTAAGCTTTTGGTTTACCCTTTGTTGTCTCTTATCACTCAGATCATGTTTGCCCACATCAATGTTTCCCTTTTAATAACAATCATCTTAGTGCTGCAGAACTGGATGGAACCCTAGGGATCATCCCTACCTTGTTCCTATTCATTTCACTCTTCACCACTCCTCTTGTGCTGAATTACTTGATGGTGACCTCTATTGGTTTGTGTCCCAGTTCTGCTTCTAGCCAGTCAGGAGAGATTAATGTACAGAACAGCTTCTTTCTTACATTTCATGTATTAGGGTAGGAGTGGAAAAACATTTGCTTTCTAGATGTTTTGAATATCGATTCCCACAATCCCTTGCATTGAACATGCTAGTGGAGATTTTTGAAATTGAAGTCCATAATAACAGGAGGTCAAATGTTAACTCACTTTGCCCATATCCTATTTCTGATAATAGTCATTTCTGGTATCTCTCCTTCCATATCCCTATTTCCAGCTTGATTTTGACAAAGTTGTCCACCTCTTATTTGATCTTTAACCTTACCTAAATTGTGGATTTTTCTGCCACCTATAATTAAAACAGGGGAAGTCATGATGATGTCAAAGTATCCTTCCCCCCCCCCATTCCATTTCTAAAGCCCAGCTATCTTTTTTCCACCTACAGAACTATGGTTCAGCTATGATTATGAAGCACCACTGTATTATACAAAGAAGACATGACTGATGATACTGCTTACGTGGAGCTGGTGTTGATGCTATGTTTGCACTAGAAACTCAAACCAGAGAAACTAGTTCTGTCCTTGCATCAGAACTAAGACGATTAATTTCCATCATAGGCAATGGAATGAACTGGGTAAACCCTAAGCCTTCAAGGAGGTGAATAGTTGCCCAAGCATTTCAATTTTTCCAGGCAGGGGCCTATCTTGAAAACCCATTCTTCACTCCTTTCTAAGGAATCCAATTGGCATTCTCTATGAATCTGGAAAAAGCAGGTGCCGGTGGAGGAATCAAAAGAAAACAGCGCTTCCAGCTCTGCAGATTGCTTGTCATGCTTCCTGCCATGCCTGCAGCATTTAGTTTATGACCTGATCTTATTATTTGCTGCAATTCCCTCCCCTGGCCCCATAAAGAACTGCAGAAATACCTTCACTGCATCCAGGAATAGGATGTGAAGTCTTGGATTGCAGTGATGATACCTATCAGATCAAGGCTGGAGTGTCTCCAAAAGGGCACAAGGAAGGTCGGCCACCAATATATGTGTCCTTATTTGGATACTGACTTAGTTGGGAATCTGGTGCACCTTCCTAGTCTCTATGTACTTTTGAAAGCACTGGCTAGAGCAGCATGAATGAATTTTAAAATTAAAACTATAAGCAAAAGGCAACATATTCCGTATAATCTTATAACTGTTCCCACAAGTATAGTAAACATAGTATTACACTGTCTGTTCATTACAGTGTGGGAGTAATTGAAGCAGGGGAAAAATAACTCTGGCATGAAACTAATTTATTTGCTTAGTTATTTGGAAGATAAAATTGACTGCAAGTGCTAAATTAATAATAGTAAGGTTAAACAAAACCATTTGGGGTCAAAGCATACATTAGAAACAACAATCTTGAAATCATCAATAATTTGCTCAGATACGTTGTTCTTGTATTCTTCCACCAAAATCAATCACAATCCTGCTACCTACAGATACTGAGGAGTGGAGAACTATGCATGTTAAGACTGTGCTATATGCAGAGGTCAACCAAAACAGTGGGACCTTTTATGTGAATGTTTGCTCCCGCTGTGAAAAGATATCTTAACTCCTTTCCTTCAACAGAAATGGTAAATACTTTGTTCCCCAGTAGTCATGCAGTGGCTACAAACCCACTGCATCACTTCTGTGTGTGGTGTTGGAAAACAAATGGGTAATAACATGGTGTGAATGCTGGTGGGAAGCCCACCAAGTTACTACATCCAGGAGCAGTATCTGAAGCCCTGGAGATGCAATCCAGGTGCAGATCAGATGAATTGATGCCAGAAGACTTGTTTACCATTCTGATGCATGAAAGGTGACCTGGGCAGGTGAGATCTAACTATCACACAGTCATTGAGGAGGACTAAAGGGCACAGCTATCCCTGGCCTTCCATCCCAAAGTGTCAGAACTCAGCTTGAGCCTTCTAGATCTGTTATAGAGCCTCTGATGTCTAGAAGTATCTCTGTGTCATGCCACTCCAAATTGTGCACTTTGAAGGTCTTGCTGAAAAGTTCTATACAAAAGCTTGACATAAATGATAAAATGTTGGTGCCCTACAGCAAAGTCCCAATTGCTCCACCTATGTTACAGCCCTGGGTATCACTGATTATGCCAAGGAGCATGTATTACTTTAGGATTGTTATTAATGTTCCCCCATAAACACACACAGAGAAAGTGACAAGCAAACATTCATTCATTAAAGGGAACACAGGTTATGAAAAAAATAGTTCTCAAAAGTAGAGTAGAAGTAGAATCCTCTCCAAATAACTTTTGTATTATCCCATAAATGTGATTGTGATTGACACAACAGACATCAATTGAAGACAAATAGGCTTGAAAAAATGGCAAAGCCTTTGAGCAATGGGACAGACTGGAAAGCAGGTGTTCACTCTCTTCATCCCCTGGGCATTGCAGGGCAACTAGCCATTTTTTAGTGTTCACCATGCAAGTTAAAAGTTTATCTATGTGACTTTGGACGGAGACGAATCCTCAGCTATTACAATGCCAAAATTAAAAGACAGGGTATAGTTCAGTAATATATTGTTTTCAGGATGACAGATCCTGCATTACATACCCAATTGCTCTCCTAAACCATACTTTATAAAAGAAAATCTGCCCATGATGTGCATCAAAAGACACCTTGTTGAAGAAAACAGAATTCTCTCTCATACAACCTTTGAATGTACTTGGATATGATTTCCCTAAAGAGGCTGTGGTGATTGATGATGTAGAAACATGGAATAATAAAATGAAAGAGGTCCTCAAAGATAATCTAGTCAAATTCTCTGCCATTGTGGGAAGTCCATAGCTAAAACATCCCTGACAGATGGCAATTCCAACTCTATTTGAAAACTTACAATAGAGGAGAATCCACCATCCTCCAAGGAAACTCATTTTATAGCAAAACATCTCTTACCATTTGTGAAGATTCTCAGTCATCCAAGTGAGATTATCTGGAAGCTGAGTCATGGCAACTGGACTTGTTTCTTATTAAGTTGAAATGTGTTGCTACTTATCCAAGTACCATATTTTTCCATGTATAAGATGCCTCCATGTATAAGAGGCCCCCCACTTTTCTAACCCAAAATTAAGAAATATAAGTGGGGCTTAGCAAGTGTAGGGGGAAAGGGATCAAAGCACTGCTCAATCACTTTGATCCCTGCTTTCTCTCTTCATGCTAAGCCCCACGGGGCTTAGCAAAAGGAGGGGGAAAGGGATCAAAGCAATCTCACAACTGCAAGATAATTTTTATCCCTTTCCCACTTCTACAGCCATGGGATTGCTTTGATTCTTTTCCCCCTCCTTTTGTTAAGCCCCATGGGACTTAGCAAGCAGAGGCGAAAGCAGGGATCAAAGCCCTGCAAAAACAATTTGATCCCTGCTTTCCCCTCCACTTGTTTTTGTACTCTCCTCAGCTTACTTCTGTGTATAAGACAACACTCAGTTTTTAGTCTAAAATTTTTAGACAAAAGTATAGTGATACACAGAAAAATACATTAGTTTCTTCAGTTTGAGGAGAGTTGGTAGGAGATCGCTGATATATCCTCCATGTTAGTTAGAAAAAAAAACTTACTTTTTGAAACTTCTTCGTAATCTTTAGACTCCTAATTTGCTTTCTTGCTGTTTGAATCCATTAGTTTGCCTCCTGCCTTCTAGGTGCAGAAAGCAAACATGGCAACCCTTCAGGTATTTGAAAATGGCTCTCGTATCACTTCTTATGGTGTATAGGATTTTACACGTTTGTTTTGGGCCCTAAAGAATGAGGGTTGGATGCTAGCTTTAGGATCAGACATACAGACCAAATGCAATAAAATATACAAGCCAACTTACTTTACAAGCCAAAAGTGCTTGCTCTGCATTTCTGATTCCATTTTCATCATTCTAAGGAAGTCCTAAAACCAATCCTTGATAATTTCATTTGATAAGTATCATTGGCATACCAAATGTGTAGTTGCTTCCCCTGTCATGTTCATCTATACCAATCAAAAAAAAATGACCACTCTCTCATTCTACTATTTAGTAACAGACCTCTTGCATGATGTTCTCCTAACCCGTCAAGCTTGTCAGTCTTGCATACATGCCATGTTTCATCTATGTTTTATCCCTTGAAGCAGCGGGACATGGAAGTGTCGGGTGAAGGGGCACATCAGCTATACAATTTATCTCTCTTGAAGAAATGGAATGGCTCCAGAACGTGCATATAAAACTGTAAACCAACCAGGAAAACCCATTTTTAAAGCCTTATATTCTCTATACCAACATTGTTAGCAATAGCTTTCAATGTGCAAACTCTTCTCTGTGCAGAGCTCAGGTAAGCAGAGTCTCCCACCAACTGAACTCCCAGGAGGACACTCCCATCCTACCCTAATTCCTCCCTGTTCCCAGCTGGTGAAATCCTCTGTTATGTTTGGTCTGAAGTAGAGATGGAGATATTCATTCTGGGAGGAGACGAATATGAAGCTCACCACCACAGGGGGCCAATCTAATTGGATCCTCCCCACCCAAATTGGGCATCCACTTACTACTTGGCATGTGGCGCCATAATGCTTTGCATTGTGCCAATTGTGAAAAATGTCACATTCCCAGGGGGTTTTAACAGGCAACAGTCCAATAAACCAGTCCAATATCAGAAGTCCAGAAGATGCAAAGCAGATACCAAAATGCCAAAGCCAAAACACAAACCGTAGTCAGCAGTGAGAGTCCAAAGCCAAGGAGAACAAGGTCCAAGGTAAGCAAGACCATGGATGCGAGCCAGAGTGTTGACTTGTTACTTCCACAAACTTCCAAGCCTCTGGATGCAGATTTTATAGCAGCAGCAGTCATCTAAACACTTCATCCTGCTAAAACTCAGGGCTGGTCAACCTGATGTTCCTATGGGAAGCATTAATGCAATTCTCTGCCCTTTGTGTCATGAGTCTTTGTTGAAGCTTAGCCCTCACCCTGGCTACTGGGGGTGGAGAATCTGGGGGCGATTCAGTTGTCTGTGCTTCTACACTTGATTCTTTTCCTTGATTCTTCAACACTTGATTCTTTTCCTCTTTAGTTTTCCTTTTCGCCATCTTGAACTTCTAAATTTGTTGAGTTAATCATGTAATTGTTTTATGCCATATTTTGATAGTAATAATGATGCTTTTATACGATCGTATTTTATGATGTTTTTATAACTGTTTGTAAGCCACCCTGAGTAGACTTTGGGGCGGGGTAGAAATCAAATGAATGAATGAATGAATGAATGAATGAATGAATGAATGAATGAATAAATAAATAAATAAATAAATAAATGCTCAGCATTTTCCTCAGCTGTAATTAACCCCTCACATTCCAGATCTTCTTCGGCTAAACTCATGACAAAGACCAATTAGCAGCTGACCAAGGAGGCTTGTCATCCCACCCATCACCAGATTGGTCAGCAGCACAGGGAGGTGGGGAAGCCCCAGCTGGGCTACTTCCACAATTGGAACTGCACAAAGGACAATGGTCATGTGCACCGAGCAGCAAGTAGTAAATGGATGTCTGGTTCAAGTGGGGAGGGTTCAATCAGACTGGCCACCTGTGATGTCAAGTTTCGTATTTGTCTCCCTCAAGATAGATAAATCTTCCATCTCTAGAAGTAAATCCTTTAGTGTGCTCTGGGATTTCTATTGTAGGAAAGCTTTGCAACTGTTCTAACCATACCATAATTGTGTGAACATCTTCTGCCAAGTTTGATAGCCCATCTAACTTGGTCCTCACAGACCTCATGCCTAGGGGTGTCGACACCTTGAGAAGTGCGAAAAAACTTTAACAAGTGGTGCCTTTCTTGTGGAAAGCCTTACTACAGGAGCTACGTCTGATGCCCTCCCTTCATTCCTTTAAAAAGCTATTAGAAGCTTTGGGAGGGTTTCTCCACAGCTAATTGGAAGGGTGGAGGAAGGAGGGATGGAGTTCCATATCAGATGTCCTGAAACTGATACTAGTCACTTAGTCTTATTTCTGTGTTTGTGGTACCTGTAGTTGATTCTTTTATAGCAATTTTATCTTATGTTTCTTTACATCTTTTGTTGTACATTGCCTAGAGTAGCAATTGCTAGATGGGCAGTATATAAACCAACCAAACAACCAAACAAACATCTGTAAAAATGAACATATTCACTTATTACTAACATTGGCTTGGCTTTTTTTTTAGATTGTTCCTATATCCACTATGCTGTGTAAGAATTACAATTTACAATCTTTCTCGAATGACAGTGACTACATCTGTGTGCACATCTAGGTGAAGTGGTTTGTTCCTTTTCGTACTCGAAAGCATTTTTTGTAGCAGTCTCTGAAGATAAGAAATGGGGCACAGTGTTTGTCATTGTCACCACATCTAGCTGGGAAGAAAATAACTAATTTCACAAATTTGACTTTATAGAGAAAGATATATGTTTTCTTTTATAAAATCAAGATATAATGATTTTGCTACATACATTCCTCTGTATATTATTGTCATGGGGCGTCTTGTGGAATTTTAAATTTTAATCTGCAAACTGCCCAGAGTAGTACTGGCACTAAAGGGATAGTATATGAATCAAATAAAACAAATAAACAAATCTACAGACTATTCGATGGAACACATTATTATTTAAACTGCCAATACACACAATATTATAATGCTGCTAAATGACATTCAAAGAACATGTTCATAATCCCTTCTGCAACTGTTTGTGTCTCCAAATACCTTGCTAATCAACTTCATTTTTCTCTTCTTAAATCCACTAATACACAAATAGTGCATGACTGAAATGCACCAAGTCATTCAGATATTATATCAACACACACACACACACACACACACACACACACACACACACACACACACACACACACACACACACACACACACACACACACACACACACACACACACACACACACTTTAACTGAATGGATGCTTCATAGCCAATGCTTCAAGGGAAAAGATGGCATGAATTTGGAAGATAATACAATGTTGTGTAAAACTCCTAGATCTCACCGTAAAAAATTTTTTCCCAAAAAAGTAGACTTTTAGAACCAAGGAGAAAAAAAATCAAAGCTCAGTGCAATTTGTAAGTAAGAACCACTTCTTATTTTTAGCAGGAAATATATTTGATCGAAATAAGCACCCCAAGAGTAGGGATACATTATACAACAATTTTAGCCCCATAGGTGTTGCTGGTGTGTGTGTGTTGCTGCATGACCAGCAGCTCTCTGTATAACAAGACTGGGAGGACCAATCTAATTTACATTGCCAGAAGTGAAATCTGAAACTTGCCAATCATGAGCTAACTCTACAGTCCCCCTTTTGAACTTGTTTTGAACAAAAGGACTTGGCCTGTCCATTTGGCCATGATTTTTGGATTTTTAATTCTTCATCACCCACAGCTCTGGAATTGCCCAGCCTGATGACAGCTGCTACAGGAATCAAAAGCTTCCTTCTGTATGTGAGATTTTAGTTATCCAGTAAAGGTATCAGCCACCCTTGTCTTCAGATCAGGTCTTCCTGTTA
Organism: Pogona vitticeps; assembly: GCF_051106095.1. Lineage (NCBI taxonomy): Eukaryota > Metazoa > Chordata > Lepidosauria > Squamata > Agamidae > Pogona > Pogona vitticeps. The sequence goes on from NC_135786.1 coordinate 173,213,777, forward strand.
TTCATTGGATAATTACAAATTGGTATGATGCAACAGTTGTTCCCTGTGCAGCCTACTTTCTCTGTCTTCAATTTTAATGTGCTTTACAGGTTACTTCTCACAGGCAAGGGATAACGCCATTCCCTCCACTGCACTGAATTGTGTGCATTCATGACAATCTTGCATTGCACACTTTATTGAAGCAATCTTGGAAAAACTACTAATTCTTATTCTAAAATAAGAACGATTTGTGTTTATAAACTAGGGATACACAAATACTTTGTTTCTTTCATGTTCCCTTTCTTTTACTCTCTGTCAAATTATCTGTAAAATCTTCATCTAATAGCATCTTGAGGGCTGCTGTCACCAGCTAATCAGAATGTCTGGTGGGGAGCAGGAATTTTGTATCTGTATCTGAGATTGGTTGGAGCCCAGTGAGTGCTTGGTTTCAATCTTTCTTGGTTGGTGGAACTACCGGGTGCTGTGGCGCTCCTGGCGACCTCCACATTGTATCATATGGTCTGCCTGCCTTACCTGCTGTGTGTCCATCTTGGAACCTTTTTCTTTTTCCTTTTCTTTTTTTTTAAATGATTTTTCTTCTTCATTTCTTTGGATTATTTTTTGCTGCTGTCACAAGGCAGCCTGCCTATGCCACTTTGCCTCTTTGGGATTATTTTCCAGATATTGTTTTCCTGATCTCTTTGGGGATGTTTTACAGGCACGCTTATTACTGTAACTCCTTTATTAGGCCATCTCAATGGTCACAACAATGTGTGAGTGAATGAGGTATAAAGGAAGGGGACAAAAAACCCAGCACTGAAGTAAGAGTATTTTTATGGATCAGAGACTTAATATGACATGGAGAAATAGGGGTCTGCATATATCCAAACTACACCTTGAATCATCCTTAAGATCAAGAGAGAAAGAAATATTGGATTTCCCATTACTCAGGTTAGTCCCCCTTCCTTCCCCCATTTTTGGTCGTTCCTTCAAACAAAGAATCATTAGCGCTGAAGACTTCATCTAATTTGTCACTGCCAAAGTTGATTGCATACTTATGAAATACATGACAGATTTACATTTAGAGGTAGGCACCTCCAAGTAACTAGGGATGATAGTTAATACTCAAGAGATGACAGTAATATTTTTAAATTTATAACTGCAGTGAATAAATCAAAATATAAACCATCCTGATTTAAAGAGAGGGCTAATTTCATTGAAAACAAAATGGAATTGTGACAAACATATATAAGGTTTGATCCAAACTTAGTCATGCTTAGAGCAGACCCACTGACTCTAACAGGACATAAATGTGGTTATGATCCCTTGATTTCAATTGGTCTCCTCTTGGTATGGTTAAGCCTGGATGCCACATCTTGCTTGAATGCAATATAAAATCATCATATGTTATTGCTTCAGTTGTACGTGCAGTTTTGCACGCAATGAGGAGGAGTTTTTGTTGCTGAGTTTTGGATTTTGATTAAACTTCTTTAGCTACACAGCAGAACTGCAGGGATTCATATAGCAGAGTAAGCTTCAAGTCCTGTGGTTTAGTCCACCGCTTTATCTCCACAGCTTTAACTGGCATGTACAGTCTCAATAACTCACTCATAGACATTAGAAGTAGAAAGAAGAAAAGGTTTCATTTACTTACAATTGATTTACTTACAATCAACAGTAGAGATGGGGGCTCCGTATTCGGAATACAAATCCTGCTGGCATAGGCGGCTGGCTTGATGAACACCCACCCCAAGAACCAGGTAGATCACTGACCATGTGGTGTGAAGTACACATAGCCAGCATGGTCTTCTGTGCCCCAATTGTGGCAGTAGCTCGACTGCCACAGCCCTGCCTCCCTGCTCACCCAGCCATTCCACAGCTGAGCAGAGGCTCATCCTCTCACTCTCTTGCTGCAGTATCTGGGTGAGTAGGGAGGCAGAACTGCAGCAGCTGACCTACTGCCACAATTGGGACACAGAAGATGACACCAGCCATGAGCAATGAGTGATACATGACATGTAATGCACAACACATGCCAAGTGGTCCAGCAGGGTCTTAGGTGGGTGTTCATCAAGCTGGCCACCTGTGCCAGTGGGCTTCATATTTGTATATGAATACGAATCTCTAATCAACAGCAAATGGAACAAATATGGCTGACTTACTTTCAGCAAACAGGCCTCAAGAGACTCATTGACTGCTTCCAGCAGACTGACTTCCAATAAAGAATAGAGAGGGGGACAAAACCCTGAGTATAGAGACAGGGCTCTCTTTGAATTCAGAGGCGTGGAAGGAAGAATTTGTTAGTGTTGGATAGACTGATATTCATCCCAGCCTAGAAAGGTCTTTCCTAGTCACACCTGCTAGAGGCAAAATGCGAAGCTGTAAAAACTCCAACAGTTTTATGTACTGTTACACTTCATTTTGATAGTAAGGACAAACATTCTAAATGAAAGGTCCTAACCCTTACCCTGAGGAATTCTTCTGAACAAGGTGTAAGATTGTGTCTATGCAAATTGGACTTTTGATCTTGTCTTGCTGAGCTCAGTACATGGTACATTTCTCTCTATAAAGTCTACTTGGCACCGCAATTAAAATACACTGGGTAACAATTTAATTACTACCAATGAAACATTTGAAGCAGCACATTGATTATTAACACAAATCCTACATCAAACATCTGTTGTACTTATCAGCAACAGAGAGAACTTGTTCTCAGCTTCTTTCATTCACTCCTGCAACAATCACAAAGATAAGGGTAGGAATTTAAAGTCCAAAAGAATTCTTATGTAATTAAAAGAAATCAAGAAATCTCTATGGCTGTACAATGAGTGTGATTTTATGAGACTCAAACTATGCTGACTGGGAGGTTCTGAGAGTTACAATTCAGAATTCTCCCCCCCCCCCGAGTTTGATTTTTAAATATAAAATAATTTCAAAAATCCAGTTTTTTGCACAATATACACAGGAAAATGTGGGGGAAGAGGACAAAAGTTCTAGCAGACTTCTATATGATATATAGTCAAGGAAAATTCTGCTGTTTTCATCATCTGAATGACGCACACCTTATCCACATATAACAGCCGTTAAATTCAGGGAGGGACTGAGGACTTTTTTTTGGTGAAGCAAAATACCTGGAGAGACGCATAGTTAGAGAGGAATGTGGGTTGTTTCTCAGTATTTTTGAAAATTTATATATCCATCTCACAATGTAGGAGGGTAGCAGTGGTCGTGTGACCAATAAGGGCAATGGCAGGTGTGCCTCTTCATTCTACTGTTACTGGTTTTCTGCTTTCCATTTACATTTATATTTGCAGTGTTAGTCAGTGCTGATCACTCTGGAAGCCAAGTGCAAGAGAATACAGCAGGAAACCTGATGGTTGGGAAAGGACTTAGAATGTAATAAAGAGTGCTATTTCAACTCCCTTGTGGTTTCTTATAATTCATATAATTTAATAATAGCAAATAAAATAGGGTGCAGTTCACTAATATGCAATACAGAAATGACCTATGAGAGTACAGGTTATTAAAAGAAATGGGAATACATTATACGCGGATGACACTCAGCTCTGTCTCTCCTTCCATCCTTCTGCAGTGGATGCTGTCCTGTCCCTTGAGCGCTGCCTGGATGTAGTGCTGGGATGGATGAGGGACAACAAACGGAGGCTGAACCTGTAGAAGGTGGAAATCCTGCGGGTATATAGTGTCTGTGATGTGGGTGCCTCCCTATCTTTTTTTGGGGGGGTACTCTTTCCACAAAGGATGAGGTTCGTAGCTTGGGCATGCTTGTAGACCCATCACTATCAATGACATCTCAGATAGCGTCTGTGGTTTGATCTGCTTATTTCCCCCTAAAGCAGATTGCCCAACTATGTCCCTACCTTGACACGAGGTCCCTCTCCACGCTGGCCCATATCCTGGTAGTCTTCAGATTAGACTACTGTAATGCTCTCTACGTGGGGCTGTCATTGGAACTGCTACAGAGACTGCAACGGGTCCAGAATGCAGCAGCCAGACTTCTGAGTGGGGTTAGAAAATATCAACATATCTCTCTCCCCCCCGGCCCCCTTACACTGGCTTCCTGTTTGCTTCTGTACCAATTTCAAGGTAATGGTACTAATCTATAAGGCCCCGTATGATTACCTTTGCTGGTAGAGAGACAGGGGAAGTGTGACCCTGTTGATACTCCTGGACCTCTCAGCGGCTTTCGACACCATCTACCATGGTGTCCTTCTGGATAGGCTGGCTGGGTTGGGAGTTGGGTGCACTGCTTTATGCTGGTTCCGCTCCTTCCTGGCTGACCGTGTCCATAATAAAACCATAACGAAGCCTAAATAGGTGGTGGGAATTCCCTTGTTTCATGCACTTACATGCCAAATGAGAAATGATATTAATTATTCTTTCCATTGTGATTTTGTGAGGTGAGAGGATTTTTGAAAAAAAAACTCTGAGAAAATCTGCATAAACTGTGGGGTGGTCTTTGCACTAGTAGGGACATGTGCAAGTGACAGGTATACCTTATAGAGAAAAACACCAAGACAAGTGATTTGTCTTGCACTGTCTTGCAAGTAGTGCTTCTCTTGCACTGATTGCTGCTATCAGTGCCAACTGAGGTGGAACAATAGGCGACACAACTTCAGCACAGACCCTGTTGCTTAAGGAAAGGACAAAAACAACTCCTTTTTAGGATATGGTAACCACCAGAGCATAATTGGAATGTGAGGTGGCCCTTCACTAGGCAGCATTGGGACAGTGGCAGGTGGATCAACTGATTGACTTGCTTTAATTAATTGATAATTTATTTATGCTTATCACATAAGCTTAAATAAACTTTGCATAGATATATAAGTCTCTCTCTCTTTTTAACATAGATTTAGCAGGATTTTGGCTGATTTTTAAATGTCAAGCAAAGCCAGGAAACAAGTAATTAAATGTTCCACTTTAGGGCAGGGTCAAGGAATGCTGGAGAAGCTCAGAATTTATGAGATGTCTCTCAATGAAGGAATGTTGGGACTATTTGCATCCTTACCCATAACGTCTGAAATTCTGGAAGCCTTGACATAACTATTAATAACATGGAAGACATTGAAAACTGTTGGCTGCGGTTTTAAATCCATGCAATCATTCCTCTCTTCTCAATAGTTTTTCAATGCTCCTTGAAAAATATTCAGTCGACTAATTTGCATAGTGCTAACTCTGTCTAATATAATCAGTTGGTATCATAGACTTGTAGATATATTATGATAGCAGGAAATGTTTTCCTATTCAATATGGGATTCCTGATGGGTTGATGTCACCTTGCAAGAAGCAACAACAGGCGTGTGGGAAAATAGTGTTTATAATATAACAACAAGGTAAAACCATGGCATCAGATAAGACTGAGCTTTTTTTCAGTGACAATAATCTTCAGAAAATATAGTATCATTTCTAGCCGCCTAGAGTGGTCGAAATGACTAGATAGGCGGGGTATAAATACAATAAATAAATAAATAAATAAATAAATAAATAAATAAATAAATAAATAAATAAATAAATAAATATTGACCTCTGACTCAAAACTATTGACCCCACCTAGTGTAGTCCTTCCAAGCTTAAGCAGTTATCCATGCCCAGGTTTTCAGATTTGGAATCTAGAGTTTTGAACATCTGGTGCTGTATTCCCTTTTTCTAGAATTGCTTCCCTGATATAAAGGGGCTAAAGAGCAATTTCCTGGGAGGCTCTGTTTTTTTTTGGGGGGGGGGCGTTATTACTCAGACATCCCAGTTCCAATCTGCCAAACTTGGAAGGTGTGAGAAGGAGAGTCAGATGAAGAATCTGTGTGAGTTTGGTACTTCTAACTCCTGTGGGGGGGCATTCTTCCATTCCTGGGGGGTCCCAAATTGCACATTTGTTTCATCAGAAAGTTCACAGCTCATGAATAGTGATGAGCCACAATCCGTCATGAGCTGCTGTTTTCCCAATTCATGCTCATCTGTAGGACTTTAGACTTTTCACTGGGACATCAAACAAGGGACACTATAAATGGACATCTTTCACCGGAGTGCTTGTAGCACAGATGTAAAATGCTCAGTCCAATGCCATTGGTTTCTCTGAATCTCAGCAGCATTTTCTTGCCTTGCAGGCTTTATATCTATATAAAAAATATTTCTTCCCATGTTTACATTCCTCGACTGTTGGACCGTTTTTCTTAATGGCCACATTCAACTCATGTTACCCAATGTGCATATTTATTTATGCATGTTACGTAATTTGTATATTCCTTACCCTGTGACTAAGGTATGTTTGTTCATATTTCTTATCATTTGTGGCCGTAATATTTTCATCTTTTTTTTAAATGTTGTGTTCATTTCAGCTGTTCATTTTAAAAGTGTATTCATATTTTTGTGTGGACTCTGCTCTCCCCCCACCCACCCCACAATAGCCTCTAAGCTTCACAAAGGAGTGAATTCTTAAGGCAAAGTGTTATTCCTTCAACAAGGAATTTTGGCAGGTGAGGAAATTCTCCTTTTTTTTTCAAGATGGCCAAATCCAATGAAAATTGTTTTCCAGGAAAAGCTTCTAGTTGAAATATCCAGTGTTCTATGGGAAATATAAGACAGAGTTTCTTTTAATGCATCCAGTGCCTAATGTACAGCTTTCCGTATCGTGGCTTGTTTTGATGTGATAATGTCAATCAACCCTGCCAGTTATTTCCTGGAGAAGAATAGACCATCCATGTCAATCAGGATTAAAAGACATGTTTTCTCCATTCAGTAAATTTTATGAGAGTTTGATAATTGACAGATTTTGGATATACAGCCACTGGTCCCCATACAAATCCGTGGGGATACATTCTAAGTGCAAATAATCAACCTAAGTATTTGTTTTTAGTTTATACTCGTTTTCATTTCTTTCCTTCCATGACAACCTGGGTAGGTGCAGTATTGTTCAAGACCTCTCAGGAAGGAGAAAAACAAACAAAACAAAACCACATTTCCAGAGTGTCTTCTTTAAAGTTTTTGATAGATACAGCACCTGCTGTGGACAATCTGACAATATATGAAATGGCTTCAGCAGAGTTGTTGAGATGATTATAGTTTCCTGTGGATTTGTTATGTTGAAATGGATTATTATTGAAGCTAATGGGAAGTACTTGTTTCATTTAAACCCATTTCCAATCAATAGGACTCTATTTTCATTCTCAGTCCTGCTGGGCTCTATAAAAGGCATACTAATATTACCGTTGTTTTGTTTCATTTTTTTTCTTTTCATCCAAGCCTGGTGGTGTAATAATTGTAATCCAAAGCTAACATTATTTTTACTACTACTACTACTACTACTACTACTACTACTACTACTACTACTACTACTACTACTACTACTACTGATGATGATGATGATGATAATAATTATTATTATTATAATAATAATTATAATAATAATAATAGTGGGCTTCGTTGAAGATCATTTTTAAAGCTTTATATGGGCATTTCTGCTGGCAACTAGCTTAATGGCAAAAATCCTCTTTCACAGCTACACATGGATAATGCAGAGCTGCTGAACCGATAGGAAAAACTGCAGCAGAATGGATGTGATATTCACAAGGCACTTCCACATCTGCATTGCACAGCAGTCATGAAACAAACTGCATGGTCAATTGTGCAATGAAATTGCACAATGCTGGCTGCCTTGTATGTAACACTCGGCATGCTTATGCAGGAATAACTTTATATTAGATGAAGATGAACAGGATTTCAGCCACTGAGTTTTAGGAACTTGGGTGCAACACTATTGCGGTAATGAGAGACATATTCTCATTAGAAAACACCATCTACACATCTTATCTGTCTCCCATTTGAGCTGTAATACAAAATTGTTCCTGCACTGTCTACCATGCAACCTGCATTAGTAAAGCTGATTTCTCAAAGTTCAGTATGGGGCTATCACGTGATCTTGTATTCTACTGATGTGGATGGAAGTGACTGGAGTGGTACAATAATAAATGTAGCAGTTGACATTACTGGCTGGGGTACGTTTTATTAGTTTCAGTTGATTTACCAGTTACATCCCTATCTAAAGAGAGGAGAACTTGCTACTGTTATTTATGCCTTGCTTAGGTTAGACTATTGTAATGTGTTATATATGCGGCTGCCTTTGATAATTTTGCAGAAGCTACAAAATACAACTGCTTGGTTGCAGATTCTATGTTGTCTATGTTGTATGCCAATATGTTTCTGAGCCCAGTTTAAAGTGTTGGGTTTTCCCTTTAAAGATCCAAAATAATTTGGACCAGGTTATGTGAAGAGCAACCACATTTATATGACACTCCTTATTGGGCATGGAGTCTCGGCCATCACTCCAGCATTGGAGAGATGGGCCAGAATCCTGTTGTGTTTCTGATGTGTGAAAAGTCCCACTAATGTTCTAATGTTTAACAGAAGCTCCGTAGGATATGGTTCAGAGTCTTTTCAGTAGTGTCCTCATTGTAGAGGATCTCTTTCCCCAAGGAAATACAGTTGTTTTCCTCACTGAAAGCTTTTAACTGATGTCTGCATGGGGCAGGAGCCAAGGTGGGGGTGCTTGAGCAGTCTTATTTGATTGCTCTGTCAGTTCTGTTTTCATTCTTTTGCCATCTCTGTCCTGTACTATGTTATTTTCTTCTCTAAGAGAACAGGGAAAATCTATTAGAATCTTTGTAGACAGCTGATGAGCTGTACAATGCAGCCATAGATCCATACTGGTGCATTAAATTCAACCAAGAGACTAATAGCCTTAGCAAGCACCAGATTGAGGTGCCAAGTTCACACATCAAGATATACTGCTTAATAACCCGTCTGCCTAATAACCTGGCTGCCATATACTGTAATACCTTTTTAATGGAGGAAAGGTAGAGTTATAATAAAGAGAACATCTACTCTACACATCCCTGGGAGAAATAAAATCTGAGTTGCTAAATGTTTCTAACCCATGAACCCATTATCCTCCAAGATTTCTGACTTCAGTTAATTTGCATTCCTGTTTCACTCTGACAGCTAGTTCCTTTGTAAGTCTTTGAATAATTAAATTTGCTTTGTTTCACTGGCTGAATTCCTGTAAACTGCAATCAGATTAGGCCCATTGAATCAGTGAGGATTTGGTAAATCAATTCCTCTGTTAAGTTCATGGATTCAATGCACCTACTCTACCTGTGACTTGCTACACTAAGCAAGCAGATTTCAACTACTCTCTGCTTGAGTATATGAAAGTCTTACTTTTGCTCTCTCATCTTTAACACAAACGTCTATTAATTCAAAACCACATTGGATTTTGCTGTTTTCTGAGGAGAGAACAAACATACTGCATCAGACAACTTGTCTATCTTCTTTCTCCCCAAACCTTTATTCTTTTCCACAAATAAAGCATGTCCATTGCTTGAACATCCCAGAATTAGTCTTGTGTTGCATCTACTCATCCTCTATTTTATTTACTGCCTATAAAAGACTCTGAAAACTTGCTGGAAAGGCAGGCAGATGCCCCATAAATTAGGTATTGGTGAGAAATTGGTTCAGTTTTCATTTTAATATGAACTTATTTATCTGCAAACTGTTAAATAAATGCATGAACTGAAACTCAGTTACCTGTATAGATTTGCACATTTTGCAATAGTGATATCCAATAAACATGTATAGAAAAAAACATGCTATTAGGGAAAAGTGTGCATAAAATATTAAGGAAAATAATATTCCAATGTGCATACATAAGCTTAGGGAAATTGTTTGCAAAAAAAGTGTACATAAGGCAAAATTGGATAAACAAATGCATATACAAAAATGCCTACCTTTTTAAAAAGGATGAACCAAATGTAAGAGTTGGGGGGGGGAATGAGCAAATGAGAACAGCTGATGCTGTTTGTACATAAATTTGAAACTGTGAACAGGGAACTGCAAAGGTGGGGGTTGTACCAACCTCTGCACCTCCCACAGTGCATGTGGTTTTCCCTGAAAAGGGCAGCTTGGTTTTAAGGAGATTTCACTAGGAGGGAGATGACACCCCCTTGAAACAGACAGGAAGCAATGGGAGTCCAGGGATAGAGGCCACTGTCCTTGAGTGTGGAGATAAGGAAGGGATGGGAACAGAGGCAGGGAACCTGCTGGAAAATTCAAAAGAACTGGGAAAGGAGCAGCTAAAAGGGAGGGCAGGTACAGGAGGAAGACAAAGAAATAGGTTGAAGCTCCAGAGTGGTGACACCTGCTGGCACTTTGGGAACCCAACATTCACCACTCAAGCCGGTTCCTCACCCCTGAATTATAAACTACGTGTGAGGGGGCAGTATGAGGAGAGGGCTGCCTAGATATGGAGCCCAAGGTGAATCCCATCAGTGAACACCTTGCTCAATGGAGGCATAAACAACAATTTCAGGGACATCCCCTACCAAAGTAGTCACTTAGGGGGCCATTGAGTTCCTTGGGAAATTCTGACAACACAATTGGCTCTGTGCAGATGGGTTGAAGGAAGACTGAGGCTCAAAGATACGAACTGAGTCACCTTGAGGTTAAGGACACAGATGGCTGGGATTTCTGGATTCACCGCCCTGTGCAAGGGTGACAGGAACTACTGGGGAGGACACACAAATGAACTAATCCTGACAGGCAAGGATTCAAAGAAGGGACAAGGGAAGTCTCTTTGACATTGTTTATTTGGTGAAATAAACACAGGTCTGGTTCTGACATTAGTCATCATACATCTCTATGTCAGACTTTTTGATATGCCCGTGTTCATGAAGGGCCTGGGAGGACACACAGTAACCCTAAGCACCATCTGAAAAAGCTTCCTGAAAAACCATGCATCATATAGCTAAACAGTTTCACAGCATGGATTTGAATCATTATATTCTCAGACTTTTTTTCTGGAGATTATAGAAAAACTCATCAGGATCAAATCCCAGTTCTAGGCATTCATAAAACTTGCCTCAATGACCCAGTACCAAAGAACAAAATAACTTGTTGCTTGATCGGAAATTGGCCATGCCTGTCTTTCAGCTCTTATCAGAGATGGAGACTGGAGTCACAAGTCTTACTGTCAAGTTGGACTTACATCACACCGATGACTCAGCTTGGATTCAATTTAGGGTCTCCCCAATTAGTTAATCCACTTATGTGCTCCACTCTCAAGTCACCATTTAAAGCTGAGAAGGGAATGTGCAGTGTTCAGGATGTTATTGGATTGCAACTCCCATCACGTCACACTACTGGCTATGCCAGTTGGGCATACACTGATTGGGCAACGTCTGGCTAGTCCCATCCTTGGCTTGGAGGTTGCAAACCAGAAATTCGGAACAGATATAATTCCCCACAGATATCAATCGGCTGATAACGCTGATGAGCAGTAATCCAAGCTTCTACAACCGAGTAATGATTCTGCTTATATGTAATGGTATAATTGGCAGAATCCTGGAAAATTGCTAGAGAGAGAGAGAGAAAAGATACATAAACCCAGCCATTGAACAAGCATTCTCTTAGCATAACAGCTTGGTTCAAAATTACTGTCATATTGAACATAGTTGGGGAGGGGGTGAGAAGACTTTCATGCCACCCCAAAAGCTCAAGCCATTCCTCCCCCCCCCCATTGTGCAGTCCGAAGCCCAAACATGATCATGGGAAATTTCTTTTAGACCTGATGGTTTTGATGTACACACCTACCTTCCACCCATTCAGTCTCACATGGATTCAGGCATAGTGACCAAATAGGGCTATTGCCACCCCAAGCCCGAAATAAAGACATGAGACAGTAAATTGGACTAAATGCGGGCCACACTTTATTTAAATAATGAATTCAAGAAAAATTGCCTTTCCGCCAGTAAAATAATATGGGGGCCTGCTGTAGTGCGGAAGGCCGGTTAACTGGGGGTATTCCCATACCCCCTGATCAATAAATGGGCGAGTCCCCGGCCCCCAAGCTCCGGCGGTCCCGAGACCACAGGATCCTGGCTAGCCACTAATAAACACCCCCAAACCTCAAGACATCTTTGACTGATGACTGTTGGTCTGGGAGTGGCCCAGTGCATCCTCCCCCCACAGGCACTGTAATCGCACGATCCGCAATGCCGGAAGGTCAGATGCACTGTTGGCTTACCTGATTTTACAAATTGGGACATACTGAAATACCGGTTATTTCCGCACTACCCGCCAGTGCGACCAAATTAGTCTCCACCAAAAGCCAACAACCCTCATCCAGTGTGGGATGGGCGAAAAATCCCCCCCATCCACAGCCAATCAGGATGAAGGTCAAAAATTCCTATCCGGCCCCGAATGGCGACCAGAAAAACTCACACTAGATTTAGGGAGGGCGGGTGGGTACCTGGAAAGAAGACGACAACGTGTGCCAGGTGAGTTGCTTAAACAGGCTCCTCTCTCCACCCCACCGTCATGTGTCCCTTCGAGTCTCTGCCTTTTCCGGGGTGGGAGGCAAAGGACGCTCGTTTGCTCAGAGTCATTAGACTTAGCAGTGAGCTAGATCTATTTGCTGCAGTTCTCCCTTTCCACATGGTGGAAGATGAAGGCACATCATACTCAAGTTCACAGGAAACAAAATGCAGGAAATCACACAATCTTCTGTAGTCAGTGTGTGTCTTTGAGTCTCTGTGAATTTAATTAAACATGATATAATCCATTTTCTTTAGTTATTTTAATGATTCAAAGAACAGACAAGAAACACCATGCAAAATAGTACCACTAAAAAACTGCAGCAACTTCAGAGAATCATCTGTGTTCATATACAATTTATTTCCCCCCTCTCAAACAAGTATTGCAAATGAGAACATACATAGTGAGAAAATGGACCACACTTCATTTATCAAGCTGTAAGAATTCATTTTAATAGCAGCTCTGTCCCCTGCATGGGAGAGACAACGGCTCAGAATAAGAATGTTGCTTGGCTGTACAAAAATTCAATAATAGGGAATCAATTAAAGTCACTTCTTTAATCCTTTTTTCTGTATCCTCTTGTAGCAGAAGATGAAAATGTCAGCCCTGCACCAGTAAATGTCTGTGCAAGTCATATATCCTTACAAATGTTCTCCTTCAATGTTAAGAAGGGCTGCTTGAGGAAAGGTTAACGTCCATATTGAAAGTACAGAGCAGTAATAAGACAAGGCATAAAAGAATACAAAGTGCAGCCTGAAAGACCATGGAGCACGTCCTGGTACAACACACAATGAGTTTTCTTTCTCCCATTTCTCTGCCCCTTTCTCCTGTCAAACGTGTGTGTTCTTGGAAGTACTTCAATGCTTACCTTGCACGTACAGGGAACTATTGATCTGGGGTAACATTCAAACACACACCCTATTCTTTGCATAATATCAAATAAAGGGGTACAATTCCGGGCAGGACTGTACCGGGGCAGATCTTTTTTGCATGCTCAGAGTCCTAGTTTAACAAATATACAAATGTACAACTGACAAACTTTAACAAAATAGTTCAAAATTGGTTGAAATGGCTGGAAATGTTTTGACTGTTTGTAATTGATTTAAATTTCTTTTGTACCTCTTCCTTGGGTGTTGCAAGATTGAATGAGGTATAGATGTTGCAGACAGAGAAAGATGGAGAGACAGAGAAATGTTTCACCCTTGTGAAATTGCTTGCCAGGTTATACTTTATTTATGCTTCAAGGGGGTACTCTTACGACTTGATATCTAGTCCCATTTACTGGTATTCTTGTGTAAGAGCCCTGTGAAATGTGGTGTGAGCTATCTTCCTGAAGGCACAGCCACCTAGATTAGGCTGACAAGATGGATGCTGCAGTTGCATCTGCTACCAATCAGCCATGATGGTGGTTAGGTTGTGAAGAGGCAATTTTCAGCAACAAGAGGTAGTTTTTCTTTAGAGGGTCTAAACAAACCCTGCAAGCCTCATTCAAGCTGTTGTGTAAGGAAAACAAATCACATAACAAATAAAACATGTGAATGAAGGGCATTTCCATGTATGGCTGTGTATCACAGATTGAGTAATTTACCAAGATAAATAACATGAATAAAATTTCAGGGACATAATTTTGCATGAGTCCAATGCCACAAAATAATGCAATACATAAAGCTCTCTCTCTCTTTCCCCGAAACTTTTTTGATGGATTGGACTCATTTCTTTTGTCCTAGCTTTCAGTCCACAGCAAGGGGGGTGGGGTTGAATGCTTTGTCATGGCTAATATTTTTCTTCACCAAACATGCATGAAGAAGTGCTGTTCAAAAGATGTAGTGCTGAATGAAACAACCTACAAATAGAGGTGGAGAGGGAATAGATTATTTGTGCAGATTATGTTTGCTTTCTGCTTTACCCTGGTGCAACCTTTTTAATGACTATACCATTAATTGGGAATGCAGATGCCAGAAGATGCTAGATAGATGATCGGGGAACTTTATAAATCCTTATAGATGTGACTGCTGTATAATAGCCCTCTGGAAGTAAGCACAGGTAACAGCACTTGGCAAATGGGTTTGTATATTACAACAGGAATTGTTATGACCAAGAGCAGAATGTTGAAGGAGGACTGGAGGTCATCTCCTCATGGCAGGAAGTAAATATACAACAAAATGGGAAACAGCTGCTTTAAGACAGGGGCTGGCTTGTTTATGCACTTCCAGTATTTGAGACACATTTCCTCAGTATTTTCAAGAGCAGCTGAGTTTTCAAATAAATTGCACAACATCACACTACCTCACATGAAAAGTTAGCAAGAGTGCCCATCTTGAAATTTTAGTGAAAACAAACTGTTGTTTCATAGTAATCCCAGAATTATGTTTAAAGCAAGTGATACAGCAATGGCGCATCATGTACCAGGCCTAAATCATATTGTAGAACAATAGGGGAGGAATAATGGCAACAATGCACAAAATGTTTTGATGATGTTTCTTGTCCATTATTGTTCCTGAGTTTCTGGAAGTACAAAGCTTACTTTCAACAAATTGCCCTCTAGGCACTTTTCTTTATGATATTTCTATGACCAAAGTTGTTTTGATGCCAATGATGGTGGCACAGTATCAAATGTTCATGATTTGGGGGCCCTTTCCCAGTTGATTCTGTGAGCATGTGTTTCAAGCAAAAATCAGAGGCCTGTGTCACATGTACTGTATGTCCTGACCATCCAACAATGCACTCCATGATTGGTATAGACAGCTCTGGAAACATTAATTGGTTATAAAATAAGAGATTGGATTCAGTCTCTCACACAAATGTTTTGAGGTATCAAAGTTACCAAGTACTTGGCTATATGAATTTAATCCCAATCTAGCCACAGAAATATTTGCTCAGCAATACTCAGCTGAATGTACAGTCACTGGGCTAGAAATGAATCCATGCACGAGACGCATATGCAGCCTTTTAATAATATTTTGTTGTTAATCATTGTGACTGTATGAAAAAATATTTTTCATACATCAGTTGAAAAATCCTGACAACTGATTCTGATTAAAAACCATCTAATTGTCTTACCATTTTTTATTTCTTTTTAATTTTATGTATATTTCATATATGTCTTTAATTTTAAATTGTGCACTGCTTTGATATAAATAAGGAAAGAAAGAACCACACAAGGCCAGTATCTTATATAATGTGACTAATTTGGAGGCAGCAAAATGTGGGGAATTTGTCTTGGAATACCGAGAGAAATCATAACTAAGACAATTCCAGTCTTAGGGAATTCCAGTTTAAGGTTCACTTTTCATTCATATAGCACGCCAACTCTCTAAATGAGATAGAATATGTTCATTAGAAAATAAGATGTTTTCTCAGAGGAAGAAAAAGCAATCATATTAGTAAAAGAGATTACAAAAGTTTTTCTTGTTAAATGTACCATAGCTTTGAAAAGGAGTGATTCTAAAGGCTATAGCCAACAATTTCCTGGAACAGAGACCTTTAGCTGTATCAGGTGTGTACTGTGTACAGAATACTTCTATAAGGAGCTTCCACAAATAGGAAAGGGGAAAACAAAGTCTCTACTCAGTCTGATCTAAGTCATTAGCATAGCCAGGAAATCAGCAACTTCCTGGGTAATTTGCATGCAGCTGCCAACAATCATCCCATAAAATGTAGCTGTTACCAGATATAACTGTGCCAGAAAATGTGATTATCTGAGAGTTATGGCAGTTGCAGGCAACATGGTTAAAATTAAAGAATAAATCCACCCCTCCACAATCACACACTGTTAAAAAAAGAACCCCTGAAGATTTATCTTTTGCATATAGAGTTGCTATTCATTTTTCTTTAACTGCCTAGTTGCTAACTGTGTTGGTCCACATGGGGTTAAAACGGGGTGCAAAGTAGATTTCTTCAAAGCATTAACTTGGAAAGCCAAAGTTTACAGGAATAGTGAGGTCCTATCTGGCAAAGAGGCCTATGAAAATACCTCGGTCCTAATAATATACACATAAATCAGTGTCAGTTCATATTTGATGGATGTGTCCAGGATGAAAACTTTGGAAACAAGTTGTTTAGACCATCCTGGAAGTCTTAACTGAGGTTAGCAATGGGCCTCTGTGGCCAAGTATGGGAAAAAGATGAAACCAAACCCACTCATTCAAGTATTATTTCAATAGTTTAGACTCAGTGCAACTCAAACCAATTGCAGAGTGAAGAGCCAATTAAGATGATCCATCCCAGGAAGTCTGTGGATCTTAATGGCTTCCTGATGACTCTTGAGGAGTTTCCTGTCATCCTAGCAAGCAATTCTGTCAAAGCCTTAGTTGAACTCTGGAATGGGGAAATAATTAGGAGAGTAGACACAATTTCCCCTACGATTCCCTTCTACAGAACAGATCCTTACTAAGCCCTTAGTTTACTGAGGAACTGGCTGCAATGAGCAAATGGGATGGAGAAAAGAGTGATGGCGGTGGAAAACTCAGAGTGAATGTGACTGAACAGGAACTATCGCTCACTGGACGGGCCTTTTCTATAGAGATTCTGGCACTAAAAAAGATCATTTTTCTGTATCAGAATTAAATCTACCAGAATCATCCAGCAGAGCTGTTTTGAGGGCCTGTTAGGCCCTGTCAAGGGCCTATTATGCACTGCCCACAAGACAAAAACGCTAGACCACTCAAAAACCTGCTGTGAACAATTTTCACAGCACTTTGCAAATAAAATTGCTCAAATCTATCCTGACTTGGATGAAGTAATTGAGGCAGTTCTAGTGGATGTAACTATGACTTCTGCTTTTCCAGTTATAAGATATATTTCAGCTTGTGAAGTCTGAGGACATGGATAGGATCCTTGGAGAGCAGAAGGTCACCACTTGCATGCTAGGCCTTTGCTCATTGTGGCTCATTAAAGCAGCCAGAGAAGGAGTGGTGTACTCTTCAACAAAGTAGAATTTAAAGCTGCCTTAAAGAAGCTGTTGTAAGACTGCTGTTGAAAAATCCCTCCTCCGCTGTATAATTACTAGCCACATCACATTTTGGGCAAGGCGCTTGAGTGGGTGGCAGCTTCTCAGCTCTAGAGATTCCTGGATGAAGCAGACTATCTAGATGCAATTCAGTCTGGCTTCAAACCTAGTTTTATTTATTTATTATTTTATTTATTGGACTTATATACCGCCCCATAGCGCTACAAGCACTCTCCGGGCGGTTTACAATTTAATTATACAGGCTACACATTGGCCCCCCAGCAAGCTGGGTACTCATTTTACCGACCTCAGAAGGATGGAAGGCTGAGTCAACCTTGAGCCGGCTACCTGGGATTTGAACCCCAGGTCGTCAGCACAGTTTTAGCTGCAGTACAGCGTTTTAACCACTGCGCCACGAGTTTTGGGATGGAGACAGCTTTGGTTGTTTTGGCAGCTCACCTGTGCTGGAGGTGAGCTGCCAAGAAGCTCACAAGGAGGATTGTGTCCCTGTTGGTCCTGCTGGACCGTTCAGTGGCTTTGGATAACAATGTAGGCTGAAATGAGACTAAAGAGATTAGTGCTCCTGATTAGTTTGTCAAGGGCAAAAGTATGGCAAGCAAACAGTGACCTTGGAACAGTATAAAACTTTATAATACCTCATGGTATGTCAGCTGAATTAACCCTTTCAGTTGATATTTATACATGAAAGGGTGAATTCCAGTGTGGAATCAGACAACCTTTCCAATCATATTGATATTCATCTGGATATCAGGGTAAATGTTGCTTCATTGTTGGAATGATTTCAGGCAACATTTGTTTGCCTATTTCTAGCTTTATCTACATTTCTTCTATGCATAAATAATGCAGAAATTAATGGAAGCATGACTTTTTGAGAAGTTAGAGGCATAATTTAATTATATAGAAAAACTGTAGGCATAAATGGTCAAAATTATGCAAAACGTAACTTAAGTTGCAGGCAAATACTTAAGTCAGAAAAAAATATTTCAGTTATAAACTTTTAGCTATAAATGTTACAGACAAGAACTGAAATCATATGGCAATCTGAAAATACAGGAGCTTATAGCCTGAAAAGGCACATCAGAAATATAAAAATCTATGAAATCAGAAATACATTACTTAGCCTTTTAGTATATTCAGACACACAAGAAAATTATTTAACAGTGTTCTAAGCCAGTCATGTGCCATTTTGCATCTATGGAGGGAAATCCATGTTTTCTTTATATGTGTGTGTTGCTGGTTCTCAAAATGAAGCCCACTACTGTGCCATTGCCTCCTGTTCTCTGATGTCTAGTGCCCAGTAGTATCTGTGTTGTTGGTATCCGATGTGTGTATCAAGTGTCTTGCTTCCCTATATTTATATTTCTTTTATTTGTTTATTTTTCCATTCAACTGTCAATAACTGAGGACTGCTGGTAGAGCAAACTGCTAACCTATGAAACACATGTCTTAAGTTTTCTGTGGACATCTACATTAGTTTTGCCAACCCAACAACCCGCTATCGTAGCAAAATGGAAAGCTTCAGCAAAACATTGTTTATGTTATGACTAGAACCATTGAACACTGGTGAAATCAGCAAACCACTAGAATCATAAATTACTGATAAATGGCATCAATTTGCTATACTTGCATTTCAGTACTCCAAGACTTTCATTGTCTAGGACTATTTCAATGTTTTGCTTTTCCTTATCAGTGTTTACATGTCCATGCTCAAGTGATAGCTTGCTAGAAAGGGGACTTTAAGGTATCAAGTTACTTACTTTGTGAGGCAATGTTATTTTACATTGACCCTGCTTTCCCTGTAGTCATCTGATACAGCCATATGCTAACTGTCTAGACTACAAAGGCAGGACGCTAACATGTCTGTGAATGGCTTTGGATGGGGAGCTAGCTGATTATCTTGCAGTGACTTTTCACAAACTGCCATTCAAATCTCATTTTCTAAAGTACAGTTTATATTTTCAAGGTTACACATTTTATACTAGCCTTAATTATTTTAGTACTCTGTACATACAAAATGTCAAACCTTGACAAGTTGAAAGGCAGATCAGAGGATAGAGACAACCTGTGCT
Organism: Pogona vitticeps; assembly: GCF_051106095.1. Classification (NCBI taxonomy): domain Eukaryota; kingdom Metazoa; phylum Chordata; class Lepidosauria; order Squamata; family Agamidae; genus Pogona; species Pogona vitticeps. Next base: position 173,233,172 of record NC_135786.1, read on the forward strand.
GGATGAAGTTAAAATTCCCCTGAAAAATCAGTTCCAGAGCTTAGGTGTACTCTTGGATTCATCCCTGATTCTGAATGCATTTGCCCCGCTGCTGTGCTAGTTGCACCCATTCCTAGAAGTTTCTGACTGGAAGTGATACATGCTTTTTTTGTATCCCTACTGGATTGCTGTAATGGTCTCTATGTGGAACTGCCTTTGAAGATTGTTCAGAAACTACAGCTGATTTGGTCAATTTCAGAGTGGGGCTAGTTACAGGAAATATATAATTCCCAATCATACAGCAGCTTCATGAGCTACTTGTCTGTTTCCAGGCGTAATTCAAAATGTTAATTATGATGACTTATAAAGCCCTATGCAACTTAGGTCCAGGTTATTTGAAAGGCCGTATCTTCCCATACAAACCTGCCTCTGCTTTAAGATCTGTGGGAGAGGCCTATCTTCAAAGGCCTATTTAGTGAGGACCACTTGGTATTTAAGCAGGTCTTTGACAATTAAGAGTCTCCAATAATAATATCCCAGTGGGTGAGCTGATTTTCATTGTTCAAAGTTAAATCATTGCTGCTATTTTTAATTGATTTTAACAGTATGCCACAAATTAGAACTTCATCCTGATCTGTCTTGTATCAATAGAACAATTATTGTGTACACTTTTCTAAAGAAAAGTCATGTTCCCTCGTTAGAAAGGCTACAGGAAACTTGTGTAGGAGATTCGGGAATCAATACATTCTCAGCTGAATGGAAATATACCCTAAGGACAATTGGATTTCCATCTTTCATTAGCAGGCTAAAATTAGTTTAGCAAAAATTGTTTGTACTATACAGTATATTAAAGTTTTTGTAGTGTATATTGTCCATGTCATTAACAAAGAAATTATTTAATTAAGATTTGAGATTCTGGTGTAAGAAAAGAAAACAACGGTATTGCAGATATTATAGTTCTCCCCTCTGCATTCTTTGTTATGTGCCTTCAAGTCAGAACTGACTTATAGTGACTCTGACAGAGCTTCCAAGATAAGTGAGATATTTAAGGAGTGACTTTAACAGTTCCACTCCTCCAGTGAGCTTCCATGGCTGAGTGGGGATTCGAATCCAGGCCTCCTGAGTCCTAGTCCATCATTCTACCACATTACTCTAGCCGCAATTTTTTTAGCAGAATTGGAAGTATTCCAATGTAGTGAACTTACTTTTTTTTGTTTATAGTGCCTTTTATTAAATTTCGCATAAGATGGAAATACAAAAAAAGGGAAAGGGGTAGGGGGAAGAGGGGAAAAAAGGAGAAAGGAGAAAGGAGAAAGAGCTCAAAGGGGGAGGGACCAGTTTTACAATTTCTTCACTCTGTGATGTTTTGGATCTTCTCATAATGTGATAATCATTCTTACAATTACTTCTTCATTTGTTTCTAATAATCATCCTAATATTCGCTGCATTCATAATTGTCCATACCCAAAGTTTTAAGAGTCTCTGTATCTATGTTTCCTATCCAATGTAGTGATCTTACTTTGAATGCTATCCTGTAATTGTTGCATGATATGTCATCTGTCCCTCTTACAATAACCTTCTATGAATTAGATTACTATTTGCAATGGTCTTGTTGGCACTGTAATTTTCCCAGATGGAACCATCACTAAGAACCACATTCCACTCTCCATGTTTCAGTATCTGGCTCCAGAGTCAGAGGTTTGATTCCCCACTGTGCCACTTTGACAGGGCTGGACTCGATGATCCCTAGGGTCTCTTCTGGCTCTGCAGTTCTAAAACTAGATTGAAAGAGGATTTCTTACACTAGGTATCCTTGCTAAATGTGCATGCTCTAAGAATTCTCTGCTAGAAAACCAGTGAACTGCAGTGGGAACAGCTGGATTCAAATCCTCATGAAACATACTTCAGGGTGACCCTGAACCAGTACCATTTTCTTAACCTGGCCTGCTTCACAGAGAGTGGAGTGGAGAGATGTAGAACTGAATGTGCTGCTTTGAGTTTACTGAACAAAAGGAGGGGATATAAATGTAACAAATGACAACAATAAACAAATAACAGTCACCCTTTCTAAATGTGCTAGTTAGCACATTCATAAAAGTAATGTGGGACAGCTTTACTGCAGTTGTGTGACTCCACAAGGTAACAGAGAAGCATGTCTTGAATATTTATTTTAATGGTTTCACTGATGAAAAGCTGTGTGTAGATAGGAAACGGATGCCCTACATGGGTTCGGAAGTGATTTGTCACTTGGTTATATTTTGTCCTGTTTTTCTTCCAAGGAACTCAAGACAGAATCCACAATCACCGCTATTATATCTTAACAAAAGCCTTGTGAGTTAGGTTAGGCTGGGAGATTGTGATTGGCCTTGGATTACCCACTCTCTGGAGGTCTGTATCTCCCCACGTGAACCTTCTGAGCTCTTAAGATCTTCAGTCCCACGACCCTTCCAGGCATGTTTGGAGAGTCCTCTCTGTGGCTGCTCCCATTCCCTGTGGAATGCCCTCCCTTGGAAAGCTTGGCCCTTGGGTCCCTCTTGTCCTTTGGGTGAGAGTGAAAAACAGACATTTAAACTACATTTAATTTCTGAGATCTTGGGTATTGCATTTTTAAAGTGTGTTTTTATAGGGCTTTTTGATGTTTCAAGATAATTGAACTAAGCATAATTGCAGCTTTACTTGATTTTTAACTGAATAATTTACTGCGTTTTTAATCCTGCTTGTATTTTAATCACTGTCAGCTGCCTTGACTCCCTTTATGGGAGAATGGCAGCATAGAAGAGGAATGAATGAATGAATGAATGAATGAATGAATGAATGAATGAATGAATGAATGAATGAATGAATGAATGATATGACAGAGTAGAGATTTGTAGCTGGGCTTTCTGGTCTGTGTCCAGCACACTGACCTCTACACCACATTGGCTTTCTCTCATATAGATCTAGCACATCCCATCTTCATTTTCTGTTGCATATTCAAATACACAGACTTCTAACCAAGCCATGTTCTTTCTCTTGACTTGTCTGGCTCGCGTAATCTAACCTCACCTCATTACAGAACTCTGCATATTTGTAAATGAGGCAGCTATTTTTCTCATGACAAAAATATGTCCTGCATACTGTACTTCACTGTATGAGTAGTGGGAGGAATAATCTCTTGCCTTGGAAATCTCTACATTTCCAGGGCTTGCAATGGGTGCTGCCTGCTCTAATCAATGTGAAAATGTTTATTCATGTTTACAAAAGGAGGAATGAATGCAAAAATGAGCCTGTTACAAAAACCGCTCTACCATTTTGTACAAAAAGATAAACGTTGAAACCAATACAAAAGTGAGACAGGACAAGAATGCTGATGAAATTTTCTGAGTGGTAAAGGTTGTAAAAATGAAACTGATCGCATATGACATCCCTACTTATAATAAGAGCTGGAAAGACAGTTTGCAATTGTGTACCTGAATGATCAAAGTAGTGTCTGTGTCAGAAAAGCAGGAAAAATTCCAAAAAGTCAGTGGGCAGTATTCTCTTCATTCCTTCTGTTTATACAACAGTCTGTTTTTGAACTTCATTATGAATGTATAAAATTAATACCTTGTTGCCCAATCTTGGAAACTATCCAGCGACACATGCAATGGACTGGTGCATGAGCAGATGGGAAAAGATCCTTTCAAACTGTCTGTTAATTTGTGAATATTCAAAATGCCATAGCTCCCAATTTAAGAATTTGTATACCAATGATGGCTTCACAGCTCTTAGAACGACAGACCAGTGGCAAGTTATGCACCCATGCCAGAGTAAATTGCCACATTAGAAGAAAATGAGTGTCACATTCTAGACATTTGTCTCCTAGAGAGGGAAAGGAAATGGCTACACTGATACTAAACCACATTTTGATGTCATGGCTGAGCAAGTACTTATAGAGAAAAACTGCACAACGGATGTCATGGTTGGACAGTTTGACACATGAGTTACCAAACCGTTTCTCAAATCTCGGAAAGCCTTAGACCAGTATCTGTTGCTAGTCCCAGTGACTTCATGGTATTTACATAAGTGTTGACTTGCAATTGATTCAATGAGTCGACTCAGGAACATTACCTTCTCATCAATTTGCATATGTTGCAACTTGATATAACATGCATTCAGAAGTGAGGCTGATAAAGCAAATATGAAATTGCTGCATGGTTTTCCTCCAGAGGCATAGCAAAAGCACCTTGAAACGATTGACGTGTTCTGAGGTGATAGTTTGAGATGGCCATTGTAGCACTATAAGAATAGACTATTAAATGTAGGTTTTGTTCCAGGAAAGAAACAGCAAGTGTCTTTACAGGCACTTCTAGTGTTCATTTCTAGGTGTTTTGAGAGGTCGGAGGTCTTTGGGGAAAACCTCAAACCCCCTAAGCTGAAAACTGCTACTCATGGTGGCCTCTAGGACAGGACAGAGGTGTTTTTTGGCCAAGTAAAATGGAAGAGAAGTTAAGCAGGAGATCTCTGGGAGAGCTAGGGGCTGCAAAAATGCCCACATGGGATTCATGTGGCCCATGAGTTGCATGTCCACTCCCCTGGCCTCAAGCCATATGCAATCTGTAGCCCCAACAAGGGTAAACAAAACTTCCCATCATGTATAGAGTTTGGAAAAATGTCTTGTATGAAAATTCTAGGATCCTATCCTGGCTATGCTGGGTGGGGGAACTTTGTAATATAAAAAAGTTTTAAGCATTCCAAACCCTAACCAAGCATTTAGCCATCACTGAAAGCTATATTAGCACCAAGAGCAGTTCTTTACTTCACTTAAGTCTTTCCAAGGCACTTGGCTGAAATCCATGATCTCCAGTAAATACTGCTTATCTTCATGAGTATTTATCTGATTCCTATGCCCACCTGGCACCTTGCTTCATAATCAGCATATCAAGTAAGAACTTAACAATTAGCAAGAGAAGCATTGCAAAAGGACAGTAAGGGAAAGCCTTGAAGGTCAAAAAGTAGGATGATGATCCATTGCCAGGATAGCTTTGCTAGCTTTCCAAATCTGCACCCCCACCACATCATATTCTTCATATCTCCTTGTCCTGCAATTTTCTCTCCTTAGATGTGAACAGGAATCTGGCCAATTCTTCCTGCTTTTGTACAAGATTGCTATAAACAAATCTGATTGCTTCCTGTCCAATGATTGCAGCTGATTTGTTCAGCTAAAAATAACAGGGTTGGGGGAGAATGATGCAGTTTGCAAACCTGAGATACTAGGCTGAAGTTTCTGGACAAGTTTACATAACTATCTTAAAAGAATGTGAAATAATTGACATTGTGAAATGGATTTTATTTGTGAATGAACACACAGTGGAGAAAAAGAAATCTGAAGATAATCTGGAATAATTTGGCCATTATGCAGAATACGTCAAGAACAGGTTGGTCCTGAAACAGAAGTTTGAAGTGAAGAAGGCTTCTGATTTGTCATTTCCTTCCCTGCTCCCAACAATCAGTCAGCATTTCGTGCACACAGTGTTTTAAGCTCCGGCTGCAGAGCCAGCAGTTGGGACCCAACTCACAGAGAGCTTTTCTTCTTCAGTCTCATTTTCTTCCACATGTCAGAGGCTGAGAAAAGAGGAAACAGAGAGGTTGAAATGAGAGTTGGACAAGAACTGCATCAAGCCCTCCATCTCTTATTCTCACCATTTCATTCTGTGTTCTCTACTACCCAATTTTCTGTGCCCCTCCTCAGCATTCTATGGTCACTGAACTCTTTTATTGATGTTTTCCTGTGCTTGGCAGGGTTTTTTTCTTTTTCTTTAATGATTGTACTTCTGCAAAACATGGGGATTCTCTGAGTCTACTGGTATCTGCTCCCTTAATCTCAAACATATAGTGATAGCACCAAATTGTAGTTAATGTTTGTGCCCATTCCTCATCCGACGAATGGGCAGGCTAATACACGTTATGCCTGAGCAGATGTTTCATTCTTAAAATGTTCAACAGCTGGACTTCATAAAATGATAATGTGATTCTTTGGCTGCAACCCAATATACACTTAACTGAGAGTAAATAGTCTTGTTCAACTTAGTAGGACCTACACAAGGAACAACATATAGAATTTGACAATGCTCTTATATGGCTTTTATAGTGTAATCAAACTGAAGATGTTCTCTGCAAAGATATATTTCTCTACAGTTACATGGACACAGAAAACCATACAGAATCTTCTGCTCTTTCAAGCATGTCAATTCCCGAGTATTTTTTCTTTTTCCCAACTTTTCTTCCTTCCTGCCCTGGTCCATCTTTGATCCCAAATACTGTCCTCATTATTTGGAGATGTACAGGAAGCATCTTCAGTGTTCCCAGGTACTATAGCTTTTCTAGCCTGTCATGTAGCTCACTTTCCTAATACTGTAAGTCACAATTACTTTTACACCCATTTACCTTATTACTAGAATAACACACAGGTTTTTTTAAAAAAAAAACCCTCAATGAATAATGTGAATTGAGCATATTTATGCAAGATTCTGAGTTCCCAAATAAATAAACTATACTGATTTACATTTTAAGCAAACATGTTTGGGGTAAAGTATACAATTTGTTTTTGTTACTTTTTTTAGTGTTGTTATTGCTACCACTTAGGATGAGATTGATGGTAAGAAGAGCAAGAATGAAAATAGTTTACCTAATTCAGCATTTCAGCTACAAAGTTAGTAGTCTATGAAAGGCACACAATTTTGGAATCACAGTTGATCGCCTTGCTTGCTGCTCTTGAAGCAATGTGTCATTGATTAAAAATAATTAGCTTTTGCACCCACTCATCACCCCCTTTGGCAGTGACAAACACTTTAGAATAAATATGCAGGAATTTAACAATAGGATTTGACTTTTTCCATAGATGAATGATACTGTGGAAATTCTGGCAAGTTACTGCCACTGAGTATAGTTGTATGTAAAATAAAATAAAAAATACATATGCCAAAAGGGGGTTTGAAAACCCATACATAATATTACAGCAACATCACAAATGAATGAAAAGGGGAAAATCTGAATTACAATCTTTACTATATTATGGACAGCTTTGTGGAGGGGAGTAATTAGGCTAAAAGAGTCTAAGAAAAAAATTTGTTACTAATTTAAAGAGCCTGGATGTGTATATTATGAAGACAAATCATATTTGTGGTAGGAGGGAATGCAATTCTGTTTCATGGGAATGCAATGAGAAATTTGAACGGCTTCCACGTAGTAGGTACATAGAAATCATGGCACCATAACTGGAAGTCCTTACTTCTTGTGTTTGCTGATTAAGTGTATTCACAACCAAGGTCTCCCAAAGTTTGTCAGTCATCTGCTGTTTAGAAAATTGCTTGGAAGACTTCCAGTTTATGCAATGCACAAATTTGCTGCTGTACACAACAGCTTAAAGAGGTCTTTAGGCAGGTATCTAAAGTAATTAAGTACAAAAATTATGAATTGTAACTTTAGGGTTTACCTGTGGCTATGTCAAGAGCATCCTATGGTTTGGGCAAGGGCGGGCATCTCACCATGAAGTAGGAATCCCAAGCAAGTCACCTTCCTGTAAACAGATGCATAGGATTGCAGTTCTAGTTACTGTAGTTTCAGGTGTGTCCCTTGTTTACTCAAAGGACATTATATTCTGTGGTCCAGTGCTTGTTCATGTATAGAGGTGCCTATTTGAGACCTCATCCCTTCCATCACTGCCAAACAAAAAATTACTAGAAAGCATTTATTATGTTTTGAGGTGGTTTTTCAAGAACTGTTGTTCCTAAGTACAAAGAAATGAAAATCAAGGACTTGCGTATATCCTACCAGGAAGAAAGAAAAAGCATCACTGCAAACAATAGGAATTTGTAGTAAGGACAAATTGCACACCAGCCATTTCTGCAATCATATATATCAGAGGTCTCCAAACTTTTCAGCATGAGGGCCACATCATATATTTTACACATTTTTGAGGGCCGAAGGAACACATGTGCACATACACAATCATGGGCTGAAGGGAACAGACCTGAGCCTGTGGACCTGATCCTGCGGACCTGAGCCTGTGGTATTCACCGGGCAGGATATCATAGGTACCGTCATTCCTGAGAACTATAGCTTCCCAGGGGCAGTTAGACCCTAACATTCTTGGCAAATTATTTTGGCCAATGATACCAATGCTCACAATGTTCCCCTTCTCACTTTCTCACTTCCTCATTTTGGCCAAAATGGCAGAACAGCCATGGCAGCAGCGAAGGCTAGTGCTGTTCCAATGCAGAGCCCAAACGTTCCAAGGTTGTGCCTGGCTCTGGAATTAGGTAACCAAAGGGGGGGGGGGGAAAGGTGTGCTGTCTAACTAAACATGAATTACTCACAGTAACTAAATTTTCTTAACTATATATATATTGATCAAATTTCAGTAATTATAGGGTACATTCAGTGAAAACACTCAGATCCACCAGGAAGCCCAGAGGTCTTCCTATAATGTGTCCAGTTTGTAAGCTCCATTTCTTGGAAGGATGCTTGCATGAATTCCCAGTTTGAATTTCTTTGTCAAATCTTGAGACATGAGTCTTATCAGTAAAGGATTATTCCCATCAACACAGAGAATTTTCCCATGTTGATGGGAATAATTTATGCAAGCATCCTGGTTAGCTGGGGCAATCTAAGTTTCAACAAAAGAACTGAAGCTGTTATCTAAGAAAAACTCTGTTACAAAGGAAGGTGTGGGACTTTTGAGTCTTCTGTGCACAAGAAATGGACCATACAAACTGGACACATTCTAGCAAGACCTTTCAGCTTCTTGGAGAATTTGAGTGTTTTCACTGAACCTACTCCATATTTACTGAAATTTGGTCAATATGTAAAGTCACTGTGAGTAATTCATGTTTAGCTAGACCACCTGTATTTTGTTTGTTTGTTTTGTTTTGTGGATATGGCTGTGTAATTACATTAGGCTTGAACATCCAAGCTGGAAACACTGATATTTGGTACTTCCTAAGTTCAAATGTTAGCTGTGCCCCTGATTCTGATAAACAAGGAGTTAAGGCACAAAATGAAGGGCTTCTGGTTCTAAATAAGGTGAGTTTTCTATTACTGAATGGGTTTCAATGAATAATATAGACTGTTTTTCATAAAGTACGTGATATGCATTATACAAATTGCTAGCTGTGATTGTTCTTATTCACATTTTCTGGTCTATTTTGGCAAATATGCCAGGCATGAGACATTATTGTTTTTTTCTCATTCATTCAGCAAACAGTGCCTTGACCTTTCTGGCACCTACTTGCAGCTGGAAGAGAAGGGAGTGGCATAAGTGATTTCCCTAGCAGTTACTTCTCCAACATTTACTGTCATTGCAACAGCTGCTGATCTAAGACCTTCGATAATATTTTGCTGAGGGAAAAAGATGGTTTCACCTAATACAGTATTCAGTCAAATCAAATAGTGCATTTCAATACTGTATATATTAGGCCATAACAATGTCCTCATAGGTATTACAAGCTCAATAGGAGACATTTTGCCTTTGTTCCCATGAAATAGGCCTGTCCATAACTTTGTGTATCTTTACCTTCATTATTTAAAACTAGACTTCCTAACATTTTTCCTATTTCAATGTATTTCCTCATAAATACTAGCTTTTTGTTGTCCTGAAAAAAAAAAGCCTGGATGAGACTTCTTTCAAAAAGTGTAGTATCTTCCTTAACCATTTTGATATTCAGAAGGCTGAATAGTTAGCTCCTTCCACCAACAACAGGGACATCTGCAGCCAGGGTCATATAAGACCCATGATACGGAATCTTTAGTCCTTCAAATGTTTTGAACTTCAGCTCTCAGAATCCTTGTTCATGCTGTTTGGACCTTCTGGAACATGAAGTAAAAAAACATCTTGAGGGCAAAAAGTTGAGAACTAATACATTAAAACACTGCATAGCTCAGACCAACAAGTCGCTGCTTTTCACTAATTCCTAGAAACAGCAAATAGCAGGTTATAGTGACTTACAGAAGCCAATTAACATCTCAGTCCTATGCATATTTACAGACAGTCTGATTGAATTCAGTGGGATTTACTGGCAAATTTATGTGCACAGAGTTGCATAATTGGCTTCAATAATTAATGAAATTGTGTTTGCCACGGATTTGTGATCAAAACACATTCAGATTTGGCCTGACTTTGCCTTGCTTCTGTTCTGTTTTTTATTATAGGAAATCTCATCTTTATCTTTTCTTAAGATGCAGAATTCAAACTGTGAATGGCCACATAAGAAGAAATGATGTTTTACTATCCAGCCTGCTGAGTGCAGTTGGCTGGACATACAGGGGGCATCTCCTAGTGGTTGGCAGGGAATGTAAACAAAAGAAGACCCAGAAAGATTGCTGTGGAGAGTAAACAAAGGAAAAATCAATGTTCCTTTTCCCAAGGAAACACAGGTGATTAAAACAGATCTAAACTTTTTTCCACCATCACCTTAGTTCAAATAATATATCCAGTTATAAATCAGAACCATGGCATTAAGGGTACAAAATCTTTCTTGTCCCATCCTTACACATAAGAATGGGGAAGTCCAACATTCCTTGCTTTGCAGAAAGGGTGACAAGGAATTTCCAGACACTCAGCTGAGTTCTTGCATTGGTGAGAATAATTTTTGCCCCAAATTGCCAGGGTTTTGTGCAAAAGTGTGTAATCTTTTCTTTGTTTGTATCAGATTACTGCACCATTTAAAATTATAGACATATATAAAAACAAAAAGTAAAAAAAACCTTGGGTATGAAGAAGCAGGCTTCTGCTACAGCATTATCTTAGCCATTAGCTAAATCTTCTTTGTACACATGGTGGGGCATAAATTGCATGTATGTAAGTGCTTCTATGATCAATTTTTTCCAGTCACCTAAAATTTGCTCTGCTTCTAAGTAGCCTCATTTCACTTGGTTATTCTTTCATCTTCCTACTTTGCTTCAAAATCTATTCAGTGACTTCCAGATGGTCTAGCGAAAGTCTTGTCCTAGTGGGAGAGATTCTTTAGCATTCATCCATTTGGCAAGGTATGTTGATTTTGCTCTCCACAGATTTTGCATAGCCTTTTCTGGTTTAATATTTAGAGCTTGAGATATGTGCAGAAAGCTTCCTCAGTTTTAGCCATCATCTAGGGAGTTGGTGTCTGTGAAGTGGATGTGTTTAGTGCTATATTAACTTATTCCATCCCTTATTTGCTAGCATCTCTTGACATACTTTTGAAAGGGCAGTTAACCTAAATTACATGTAGCTGAAGCACCTAATGGATTATTTGCATCTTCTGTACATATCATGCAAAGTTTTTCTTCTTGCTGTAATGACACAAGAGACATTCTGCATGAATTGCAATCTAAAGTGGGAGGATGTCTTTGTTTCACTCTTAGCTGAAGGTAATCTTGAGGAGTTACCTCACTGAGGTGTGTTGAAACAGGTTGCATTGATAAGAACAAGGGATGTGGGGAATGTTCTTTATGAAGAATCATAGAAAAGGATATCACCATCATCTCTATTAATTAGATGGTGAGTTGGCTGGAACTGTAGACTACTCTTCCATAGAATGCAGGTCTGACAACATGGTTCATCATCTCTTGTGGACGAAGGAGTTGTGATGCTCCCAGGCAGCCTCCCTCATTTCATTAATTTCCCAGCATACCCCAGCCCACAGCATACCCCAGCATTCCCCACAGTGGAGAAAACATATTGCCAGCTGGTCTGAAAATCAGCACAATCAAGGGCTGTTTATGTGTATTGTGGCAGAAATAAAGCTTTAGACAAGACCGGAATTCCATGCATATAACCAATGAAAGCATAGCAAACACATGGGTTTTTGGATGGTTTTGCAACTGGGTTTCAAAATATGGTGAAGTGGCTGAAACATTTTTAAACACAGTGCAGTGCAGTGCAGTAGCTTAGATTGTTCTAATGTATTTCAATTTTGATGCCATCATATGAACATCAGGATCTTGCTTCATTGCTTGCTTCTCATTGGCCAGGCAATTAAAGTATGTGAAATAGAACGACTGAAGGAGAAAAAGTTAAGACAGTTGGCCGTTCATGTAGTGTTTTGAGAACAAGAAAATACCCTTGTTTAGTTTCTCATTAGTTTTTATGAACACCTTCTGAGTTTGTAGAATTTAGGGAAGCAAGTTGTAAATGATGCATGAAATTAAAAAATCCAGCTCACCCTATAGAACAATCGCTGGTTAGTACAGCTGTGCCTAATATCTGTTGTAAAAGCTTTGGTTGAGTCTAGGCCTTGACATTCAGGTTGTGTAAAGAACTAGTAGAGGTAGCGGAGGTCCAGTGAAGAATGGCCACTGAAATGCAAATGTATGAAGAAATAAATAGTGTATTGCTTGGCTGAGCAAATTGCAAATGGGGAAGAAAATACAGTGGTGCCCCACTATATGCTTACCCCGCATGACGTCGAAATCACTTCACGATGACATTTTTGCGATCGCTATTGCGATCGCAAAACGATGGTTCTAATGGGAGAAATCCACTTGACGTTGATTAGGAGCCTGCTTTGCGAACCATTTGTTCACTTAATGACGATTTTTTCGGCTCCGCAAAATGGCTTCCATTCGCAAAATGGCTTCCCTCCCTTCGCAAAATGGCTGCTTTCCGGAGGGAAGCTTTGCATTACAGTGACTTTGAATAGCTGATCGGTGGTTCTCTATGGCCAATCTTCGCTGGACGATGAGGTATTTCCCTATTGGAACGCATTGGCCAGTTTTCAATGCATTCCAATAGGATTTTTTTTCGCTTGATGACGATATTGCTTAACAGCAATTTTGCTGGAACAGATTATCGTCATGAAGCGGGGCACCACTGTATAGAGATAAAACACCAGTAATTTAATTAAAATAGAAGCCCATTTAAAAATTATTAGTGAATGAATATAGATGAGTTATTCATTTTACTTTATTAGCTTATATATCTCAGATCTTTCCAGGGGTAAAAAGGTTTTTAAAAAAGAGAGGAAAGAGTCAGTCTTGGCCCTTACTCATTGGGCCAAGCCTCGTCCATGATATGTTGCAATCACACACTGATAGTGATGGTCCCAAGCATCCAATACACCTCCTCCCACTTCCAAATCTGTCCCTGGTGCTAAAGCTATAGTAGAGGAAGTGTCCTTTTGGCTGTCCAAATGTTTTCTGGACTACAGCAAGCATAAACCACAACCAGCATAGGCAATGTTGAAGGATCCTATGAAGACCTGTCTAATAAGCCCCTCAAGGGGCACACATGGTTTATAGATTTGGCTTGGATCACAGGATCCTGTAAACAAATCTCTACTTGTGGGATGCTCCTCATGATGAAAGGCAGCAGGTGGTTTCTGCTGGTTCAGCCTTCTCTTTGCAGCTCATGGTCCCTGCCTGAAACATTCTAGGAGAGCATACTAAGTGAAAAGGGAAAGCACAGCTGCAGGTAAAGGACACATAGTGAAGACAGCCACCTCTGTTGCTTCTTTCAGTGATAACTTCAATTGGATCAAAGATTGTTCCACAGATGTGATTGAAGCTTGTGATATTGGTAATAATTCCTCATTCACAAAATAGTAAGCCTCAAAAGTAGGTATAAAAATTTCATCTGATTCTGACAGAAGCAGAAATAACCAATATCTACACCTATGCTGCAGCTGATCTGCCTTCATTTTTCAAACGGTTCCTGGGCTCTTCTGCTTCAATTTTTAGGTTTCAGTATTATTCACTGCCAAATGACAAGGCAGAGGAGGTTCCAAATGATAAAAACAAACAAAAACGGTATCAGGGAGTAATGTCTGTTCTGCGGAATTTAATCTGTCATGTTTCAATATGGAGGAAATCCCATTTTGCTTTGAAGAGTTATTATGAGGAGAGAAAAAGAAAACAGAGAGGTGCAGGGCAGCTTACCGACTAAGACATTTATTATGGGATAAATTCAATGCTGTATGACTCCAGTCTGCAAAAGCTTATGCCATAATAAATCTGCTAGTTTTTAAGATGCCACAGGCTTCTTTATGGCTTTTGCTGCTACCTTTCCCTTTCACCTCTCTAGAAAGGACAAGAAAAGAAAGTCACCAAGCAATGACATCAAACTAATTTTAACGTGTTCCTGAGAAGGGGGTTGTGCACCCCAAATCAGATTGTGAACATTGGCAGAACTTAGAGAAATTACTTAATTAGATAACATTTAGAATCACCCCTCCAGCATCACTTATAGATTCTGACATCTCTAGCTAGGGAAAATAACTTTCCCATGCCCTGTCATCCTATAGTTAGGGCTTGATTAAGAAAGCAAGTTCAAATGGTTAAACCAGTAATACCATGGTAAAAATATGATGAGGTTTGCCAGCTGGTGGTTCAGATAAATCATTCTCCCATTTTCATTCCTCCTTCATCTTTTCCCTTCCCTTCCCTACATTTCCCTTTGTATTGGATGCAGGAAGAGGTGAAAGGCTCCTTCCTGTATTATGAACATGAGTGATCTTATGAATATCACAGCTGGGCTTTGGAAAGGGAATGGGGTGTTGCCTTGATTTTGAAATTGGAAAGTAGAAACGGGGGAGGGGGGGAATCACACGATTTGCAAAAAAGGGAGAGAGTTTATGCAAAATATGTCAAGGAAAGTTTGCTAAAATATGAAGGAGGCCATGCCTTTGGAATAAAATAATTATCTCCACCAACAAGATACACCTTAACTACTACATGAATTAGCCCTGCTGCCAGATTAGTTGTTGAATATCCATTGATCGTTGATTAATTCAAGAACATTTGGCTTTCATCATGGTGCTTCTACTGTTTGTTCACCAACTATAATGGTTTATTGACTTGGAGGTTTTCAGCCACTCAGCTAATTCATATTCCTTTGCAAGCAGTCTGTTCTGTGCAAATATTCAGGTGCTGTATGTTTTCATGATTAAAAATGTCAATTTTATCTCCAGTTCTAAATGGAATTTTAATAACTGAAAGGTTAATAAATCTCCTCTTCAAATAACATCATAGCTTATATTTGCTATGAGAAAGAGATATATTTGTCTGCGATCAGCTTTCATTTAGGTTACTATTTATTTGCCATTAACAAAACATTGTCAATATAATTTCAATACGGCAGTCAGCTACTTAAAGAATGATGGCTCTAGATTCCTTTCTGGTCTTTTCCTTAATATGGGGGAAAAAATTTAAAAGGCTGGAAGATCTGATATAGAAACTGCTTTTCTATGATTGCACATTGTTTTTGTTGTTGTTGTTTAGTCATTTAGTTATGTCCGACTCTTTGTGCCCCATGGACCAGAGCACGCCAGGCCCTCCTGTCTTCCACTGCTTCCCAGAGTTGGGTCAAATTCATGTTGGTAGCTTTGATTTTACTGTCCATCTATCTCATCTTCTGTCATCCCCTTCTCCTCCTGCCTTCACACTTTCCCAACATCAGAGTATTTTTCAGGGAGTCTTCTCTTCTCATGAGATGGCCAAAGTATTGGACCCTCAGCTTCAGGGTCTGTCCTTCCAGTAAGCACTCAGGGTTGATTTTCTTCAGAATAGATAGGTTTGTTCTCCTTGCAGTCCAGGGGACTCTCAAGAGCCTCCTCCAGCACCACAATCCAAAATAATCAATTCTTCAGCAGTCACTTTTCTATATGGTCCAGCTCTCGCTTCCATACATCAGTACAGGAAAAAACATAGCTTTCACTATGCGGACCTTTGCCGGCAAGGTGATGTCTCTGGTTTTTATGCTGCTATCGAGGTTTGTCATTGCTTTCCTCTCAAGAAGCAGGTGTCTTTTAATTTCGTGGCTGCTATTACCATCTGCAGTGATCATGGAGCCCAGGAAAGTAAAATCTGTCACTGCCTCCATATCTTCCCCTATTTGCCAGGAGATGATGGGACCAGTGGCCATAATCTTAGTTTTTTTTGATGTGGCCATAATCTTAGTTTTTTTTTATGTTGAGCTTCAGACCATTTTTTGCACTCTCCTCTTTCACCCTCATTAAGAGGTTCTTCCTCCTTGCTTTCTGCCATCAGAGTGGTATCATCTGCATATCCAAGGTTGCTGATATTTCTTCCAGCAATCATTATTCCAGCTTGGGATTCCTCCAGTCCAGACTTTAGCATGATGTATTCTGCATATCAGTTAAATAAGCTGGGGGAGAATATACAGCCTTGTCGTACTCCTTTCCCAATTTTGAACCAATCAGTGTTTCCATATCCAGTTCTAACTGCTGCTTCCTGTCCCATGTATAGGTTTGTCAGGAGATGTATAAGGTGCTCAGGCACTCCCATTTCTTTAAGGACTTGCCATAGTTTGCTGTGGTCCACACAGTCAAAGGCTTTTGTGTAGATGTTTTTCTGGAATTCTCTGGCTTTCTCCATAATCCAGCGCATGTTGGCATTTTGGTCTCTAGTTCCTCTGCCCCTTCAAAGTCCAGCTTGTATTTCTGGGAGTTCTTGGTCCACATGCTGCTGAAGCCTACTTTGTAGAATTTTGAGCATAGCCTTGCTAACATGTGATCTCAGCCTCAGACAAAGGAAATGAATGCACCATTTACAGTGTTCTGCAGGAGGGGGAAAGGATTGTATTAAACCTTTAATGAAGGGAGGAAAATTGTTCCGAAAGATTATATCATTGTTCCCTGATTAATAGTCCAGCAGAACTCTATCCAATATGTGCAAGATTTCCCTTTGACTATATGAGAAAGAAACTATTAATTAAATATGTAATGCTACTAAAAACCCATGAATAACATGGGAATCGTATAAGCATTTACTCAGAAATAAGCTCCATTGAGATCAATGAAATGTAATCTCAGGTGAGGAGGTATAGGCATTGCAGTAATACATTTACAACTTAAAATGTAGAACTCCATGGATAAATTAAATGTAAGTTAATTTGCTTAATTAACAGGAAATGCCAGGACATGCAGAGATGGACATTGTATAAGCCTCAGCCATGGAGTGAAGATATAAATTGGTTATCATTGCATTAATATGTAACCGTCTGAGATCTAATTGAGTTATAATAGCTTATTAACATTTTATCAGAAGAAACATGTTTATGTTTGTAATATAAATACATTGCATTTTAGTTTTTATTATTATTTTACTCTTTGGAAACAATACTACGTTTGGAGGTAATGCTCATGCCCTTACAATCTGAAAAGCTGTTATGATGACGTGATTTGTACATCCCAGTATAAGACTGCAAAACCAAATGTATGGGAAAGGACTCTCTTAACATAGAACCTTACTTTAGCAAAATGAGCCAACCCTCAAAACAACAGCAACAAAAATCCACAAAATTTTCCTTATTCAAAGAAAGAAAAAACCGAGCGTGGTGAAGCAGCATGTACTTAACACTGTTACAATTAGTTATTGTGCTGCAATGGAGGTGTCATCATGCTTGTCCAAGTGACCATTTGTTGAGTGGGTATGTCACAGCATAAGAAAGACCTTTCTACAAAGGCTTGGGAGCTTAAATGCAGCTTTTTAATGATATTTTAAATGTACTATATTTTATTATATTTTATGTTAAAGGAGCAGTGTGGACAGGAAAGGAGAAGAACCCAAAGAAGAAGTGGAGAAAGAAGACTGAAGATCCATAGGTTGCCCATGGTCTATGTGTATTTGTGTGTGTGCTGGGAAGGGGAGGGGGATAAGGGCTGATCTTAAAATTTTTGTGAGCACCTCCCCCCATGTGTAACTATGGACCTATCATTGTCATGTGAGAAGGGGAATGAGAAAACATCAAAAAGCTTGGTGTCATGGCAGACTTTTAAGTATCTTCTGCTAGTACCATTGTAGGTGTGAATGGGAATTAAGGGGTCAGAAATATATACAGTAACTTAAAAAACCCAGATGAAAAATTGAGTCAGGGGTTAGGAACTGTTGACTATCAGATGTTTTGGATTTCTAAGTTGCCGAAGTCTCAGTCAGAAAGGGAAGATGATTTGGGATTATGGGATATGTAGTTCAAAACAGCTTGGAGAACTAAGCCCACTCCACCACTCTGTAGCAGTGACAAACTAGCATATTGATTCATCATGAATATTTGCCCCTTGTCTTCTTCATCCCATGAAGTTTATATATTTAATTTCCACCAACTATAACTTTTCATGATCTTGCCAGCACAATATTGTTAGGCTTTAGTATTAACTTATCTTGTTTTGCTTATTCCAATATCTTTTACACATTTGTGCACCTCTCATTTGCTTAACACAAAAATTATCCATTTCATAAATATGTTAATATTGTTATGCAGGCAGAAGAATTTGGGCATCTAGTATTGTCTGACTTTCCCAGCAGATCAATAAAGCTCCCATCTCAAGCAACATGGAATCATTTGCCCCATCAAGAAATCTAGCAAAGCCAAAGACGACCAGAATGAAATAAAATATTTAGGATTTTTCATTTGGCTTTTATTGACCATTTTACAGATACCTTATCTCAATATGCAAATATGATACTGAACACACAGCAGAAGCAAAACAAGCACTTTGTAATGGATGCATGCCAGGAAGAGTAACCTTCCACTTACAGTTATTACTGCAGTCTTATGCCTCTTTGCTTAATCAGAAGTAAGTGCAAATGAGTTCAATAGAACTTATTCCTAGTAAGTAAATGAATGTATGATTGCACCCTAAACCATCATTCTAGGAATAAATATTTTATCATTTGGTCTTAAACTGACAAGTTTGAACATATATTTTTAGACAGCCATGTGGAAACATACTCATCCCTTCCATTGTTAACCCATTGTTAAGCCTGATGAAAAGTGCTAGAGAACTTGAATATGTGCACATTTTTGTAGCATAGCTATTGCTTCTAAAAAGACTACTGGCCAGAATTAGCAACTTGGCATGCAAAGATTTCTTAACTTGCTCTTCTTTAAAAGTGAGACTTTTTGTGAAACTGCAGAACTAGATTTCCACCTACGTAACTGTGGACCACCATTCCCATAGACTAGTATGGATATCTCCTCCTCCTCCTCCTCCTCCTCCTCCTCCTCCTCCTCCTCCTCCTCCTCCTCCTCCTCCTCCTCCTCCTCCTCCTCCTCCTCCTCCTCCTCTATACAGATGTGAAATCTGGAGAGTGAAGAAAGCCAACAGGAAAAAAAACCTGATCTGTTTGAAGTATGATGATACAGGAGAGCATTGTTAGTACCCAGGACTGCCAGAAAGATGAATAAGTGAAACTAAATCAAATCAAGTCTGAATTATCTCTGGAGGCAAAAATGATGAAGCTGAGACCATCCTTCTTTTGGCACATCATGAAAAGATAGGGTTATCTGCAAACAACAATAGTGTTGGGAAAGGTTGAAGGCAGCGGGAAAAGAAGACTAAATACAGATGGATTAACTCCATAAAGAAGTTCACAGGCTTCGGTTTACAAGAACTGAACAGGACTATTGAGGACTGTATATTTTGGAGACCACTCAACCATAGGGTTGCCATAGATTGGAGATAATAGCATGCAACAACAAACACAACAATTCTCATTCTTATTTTTACCACCTGACTTTTGACTTTCCATATTTGTTCCATTCTAAAGCAGATTTTGGTATTGTAGAATGGAAACTGAGCTGATCAAGTTTTAACATTTGTTCACTATTCTAGGTTAGTTTTGGGGTGAGATGTGGGGGGGGGGAGGAATAGACTTTGCTGATATTGTGGAAAACCAGAAGCACTCCTTCAGGGAAAGACTATGAGGCAATTTCCAGAGCTTGAGAAAATTGTCTTTTTTGTATTTCCTTTCTCAGATTCTGAGAATATAGTGAATTCTGAAAACTGTAGCCTGAAAAGTAACTGTTCTAAGCATTGTTAGGTATATTTCATATCTAGTTTATCTATATCTCATTGTGTGATATGACTGTCAAATGTTTTGCAAGACCTCTAGGGTAGCCCTGTAAATGAGTTGCCTCTTTTTTTTAAGTGCATCTGTGTTCTAGTTCTGAAAATTGGTTTGCAGATGTTCAAATATTTGAATTGCTCAGGGCTGTGAATCTACAGAGTTGAGGGTCTCTTTTGTAAGCCTGGCAACAACAAAACATTGTCTCAATTAATTTCAGTAGATTCTGTGACTATGCTGTGATTAGGGAGATCTTCTGTGACTTGATCCTTTATACTTAACTTGAGTTAACTTTGATGACATAAATAGAAATCTGCTGTATCCCTTTTACTTACTTATGGCCAGAATGAAAGATAATGTAACTCAAATTTAGCGTGCTGCACAATTGCACTGACATTTTTGTTCAGACTGTGTCTTTTGTTGTGTTTTCCTGAATACTTTCTAATTAGAAAACCCTGAAAGTCAGGGTTGATTTCATGGCACACAATTATATTGTATTTTTTAAAATAGGTTCTGCCTGTACAAAAAGGAAAAAAAAACATGGAAAACATCTATTACTTAGGGTTCAGAGGAGGTCAATAAGGATGATCAGGGGGCTGGAAACCAAGCCCTATGAGGTAAGACTGAAATAATTGGGCATGTTTAGCCTTGAGAAAAGAAGACAGAGGGGTGATATGATAACACTTTTCAAATACTTGAAAGGCTGTCATACAGAGGAGGGGCAGGATCTGTTCTTGATCATCTCAGAGTGCAGGACACGCAACAATGGGCTTAAGTTACAGGAAGCCAGATTATGGTCGAATATCAAGAAATACTTCCTAACAGTTAGAGCAGTTCCGCAGTGGAACCAATTACCTCAAGAGGTGTTGAGTGCGCCAACACTGGAGGCATTCAAGAGAAATCTAGACAGCCATCTGGCAAACATCCTTTGATTTGTATTCCTGTATCAAGCAGGGCATTGGACTCAATGGCCTTATAGGACCCTTCCATCTTCACTATTCTATGATTCTATTTATCTGAGTGGTTATAATGGTTAAATAGGTCACTAAAATTGACTGTACTGCTGTTTGAAGGAAAAGTTGTCTTTTGCCACTCGCAAAAACATAAACCATGCATATCTCTCTCACACACACACTCTGTGTTTGTGTGTTTGTGTGTGTGTGATTCCATTTATTAGCAGAACTCCTTGCCTGACAGTCTGATGATAGCCTGACATTTTGTTTTCCATTACAGTTAACAAGATTTGAATGGCTTGATTTGCAAATTCTGTGCATAGGCTCTGCTTCTCTCTTTCTTTTTTTTAATTATTCTTATTCTTATTCTTATTCTTATTCTTATTCTTATTCTTATTCTTATTCTTATTATTATCATCATCATCATCATCATCATCATCATCATCATCATCATCATCATCATCATCATCATCATCATCATCATCATCTCTGATCTGCTGCCCCAGTTAATTATGTTTTGCTCTGATATGTTTGCTTCCTTTTGTGTTAGATCTAACACAAGCCCAAAAGTTGCTATTTGGATAGGTGACATTCATGTTCATGGACAAAAGTCCATTTTCATTTAGAATAATAACAGAAGCAGAAACATCCTCTTTGGAAGGGTTGTATGCAAGCACAGATGAAAGAATTCTGGGTTTCTTTGTATGACAAAGGGAAGGCAATGTTCATGCTTTGAACAGGTTTTGCTTAGTTGGTGTAATGATAGTAACAATAACACTCTCTTCAATAGATTCTAGACTGCTGTATCCATCACACATGCCCTCCCTTCAGATTAGTTTCCCTCTTTTCTTTGTGATAAAGAAATTGAGTAGATGTGCAGTAATGAGATGCAAGCCCCCTCTTTTTGCTGAAGAGGAAATCAGCTGCAAGCTGGACTGTTCTATTCCTTCCTTATAGACAGAACACTAAAGCTTTGTAATACCATCACTGAAGGTCAGTGTTACAGCTTGGTGAATCCTGTTTGGGAAGTCAGCTGCAGGATCTGGGAAGTGAAGGGCAAAGGTGTCTGATGAGCCTGGAGGAGATCCCATCTGATGGAGAGGAAGAGTCAAACAAGATGAAGGTTGGCAGGGACGGTGGTATTGCTTACAGTGACATTTGGATAATGGCATGTGCTTTGAAGTAAACCAAATACGCAGCCTAGCCCTCTTTCTTCATCAAACATAGACATAGATTAAGGAGATGTTCAGAATCTGTTTTAGAAATCTGTATACCTGTGCTATGACTAATAATAATTCACTTTATTGCTTTTGTATTGCCAATGCTTTTAAAAGGTAGAAAACTAAAAGAAGAAAAAGAAACCTAGGGAAATGCATATGTTATGATTATGATCATGACAGGGGCATATACATTAATAAAATATTACCATGTGTTCAAAAAAGGTGGCTGGAAAACTCAGTGGTATCTGGTTGTGGAGACAGAGGTTTGAAATTCAATTCCTCACTGTGTCACCTGGGAGATGAGCCAGCCTGTGTGGCCTTGGGCAAGCTGCACAGTCCCAGGGCACCCCAGGAAAAAGCAATGGGAAACCACTTCTGTGTATTCTCTACTCAGAAAACCCTGGAAAGGGTCTCCATGAGTCAAAATTGACATGGCAGCATGCAATTATTATTTTATATGTTCAAAAAGAAAGTGGAAGATTGTACTTGTAGGATTCATGATGGTGTTGACATTGAATAAAAGTAAAGCTCAGGTTATAGAGTGTTTAAGTGCTCAAAGCAATTCATATACCTTATTTCAGCATTCCTCACAACATTCCTGTAAAGTGCAATAGTATTATCCTCAAACTAGGATCAAAGCTGAGAAACAGTAGCCTTGACTAAGACCTCCTAGGGAATTTGTGACAGAGGAGAGAATCATCTGGGTGAAAATATCAGCAAAACGTTTGTATTATAATAGCTTCCTTCTGTAAAAGAGAAAATAACACACAAGATTGCTTGCCATTTTGTAAGTACTGTATAGATTTTAGATGTTCACAAGTAAAATCTTATATAAAAAGCCTTCTCTTTTGTGCACATCTTCACAGTGTAACAGAGAGTTCAGGAAGAAAACACTGCTTTTATGGCCACAAGACAGACAATGTAAGTTTTCAATTGGAAAAAGGTCCCTTTTGCCTCTTTAATCCAAAGATGGATAGCATTACTTTTTGGGACTTCAGTTACCCAAATACCCACTAGCCATGCTGACTACAATATTTCATAGAATCATAGAAAAGTGAAGTTGAAAGGGGACTACAAGGTCCTCAAGTCCAGCCCCCTGCTCAATGCAGGCATACAATCAAGACATATCTGCCAGGTGATTATCTAAGATTTTGTATTCGCGAAGGCTTTCACGGCCGGGATCTAATGGTTGTTGTGGGTTTTTCGGGCTTCTTGGCCATGCTCTGAGCACAGTTTGCTGTCTTCTGAAGATGCCAGCCACAGAGACTGGCGAAACGTTAGGAAGAACCACTTTCAGAACACGGCCAAGAAGCCCGAAAAACCCACAACAACCACTATCTAAGATTTTCTTGAATGCCTCCAGTGTTGGAGCACTCACCAACTCCTGAGGTAACTGGTTCCGCTGTCGTACTGCTCTAACAGTTAGGAGGTTTTTCCTGATATTAAACTGAAATCTGGCTTCCTTTAACTTGAGCCCATTGTTACAGTATATGTCCTGCACTCTGGGATAATCGAGAAGTGGTTTCTGCAGTTGTATTCCAAAAATGCACATGTTTTTTATCTTAGTGTGACAGAACTGGATGGAGTTTCAAATCAAGAAGGAAGTGAATGGAGAACCGTAGGTACAATTGCTTCTCAGACATAAAATACTTTAGACTGTAGCTTCCAGAATATACCAGACATCATGTTGAGTGTATATTCAGAGAACTGTGGTCAAGCCAAGCCAAGACACTGGTTTAATTCATAAAATTTCTATTGGTGTGGAAGAGTTGTATCCACCAACCACATTCCTCCCAGCATGGATGTATCCACAGGGTGTCACATATGTTTCCTGTTTTTAATTCTTAAGACAGGGTAAGGACTCTTTTTTTTACTTTATATTTCTCAAACTCATACGCATTTTTCGTAAGAAAAATCAGCAGTGTGTCTTTGGAAATGTACAAATTTTAAAAAGCAAACTTTATGTTAAAAAGAGGGCATACAGAAGGTAGTATTTAATTCTTTTCTGCTGCAAGAATCGTTTGAGGCTAAGACTGAGCTGGGCATAAGAAATATCATCTTCTAGTAACTCCTTGACATAACAGCAACAAAATAAATTCTAATGCAATTACTAGAGTGTGCTGACCTTTGTGTACTTGCAGCCAAAGCTAAGGAAATTCCTACACAGTACACATAACCCGAAACACTTGAAGTCAGCCAGCCTAGCCTCAGGCTGCTGACATTATAGGCAATATTCCCACCTGAGATTGTCAACACCCTATACTTTGAAGTGTGCTTAGGGCAGAAAGTGTCTCATCATTAGTACCCTTTACCTCAGGCGGGATTCTGGCTTTACAAATGGCTTTTTGAACTTAATAAAACAATAGAGTGGTGCTTGTTCATGCAGGTAAGAGTACCAGATGCTAAGTTGCTTATAGGGTGCATTTTTGCCATGAGGAAAAGCTATATAAACTACATGAAGCAAAGAGAAAATGGGCAGTTTGACAGATGCCTCATAATACTGTCTAGTGTTAGAGATCTGATAAACAGGGATGCTGAAACTTGCATGATGTTATGTTTGTGGCTTTTGTTTTCTAGATATGTTTAATTCTTGTTCTGTATTCCAGGATATTTTATAGAAAAGAAACTAATTTAAGTCTGCTCTCGAGTGAAACCTCAGTATATTATATTACTGTGGAAGCCTGTACCTTGAGCACTGGTAACATCTGTCAAGGTAGGATGTAGAGAAGCGGACCTGCGTATGCTTACTTAAATAATTAGTGTAGAGCTGGCATAATTCAAGCAGCATATCTTGGGTGAACCATGATTCCAATTTTTTTAAAAAAACATGTTACATGGCTACATGATCAGCAGTCATGAATTTGGCATTAGTACAACATTAGGTAGTTACACAGGACTTAAAATATTAATCTTTAAAAGGAACTCATTGCCTTAGCTATTACTTTGGGTCAGTCAAATAGCCATTATTGTCATTCTGTCAGCAAAGGCAGTTTGTTGTGTTGCTTGTTATTAACACAGAGAATTGCTGTTATTTACATGCTAGGTAAATAAGTGTAATAGTCTCTGTTTTCTCTCATGGCCAATTCTGATATTGCATCTTGAAAATACAAAACATGTATAAAGTTGAAGGAAAATTACACTTCCCTTGTTTTTTAAATTGGTAAGAATATGGCATACTAAAATTGAAAAATTCCTGAAAAAATGCCTTGAAATGCCCTTTAAAAGTAACTTTTGAAAGGGAGTAGAAAATGTGACTTAGTACATTAAAAGAGTAAATTTGTGACTACTCATTATATTGTTTATGAAATATAACTGAAATTTACTCTCATTATCCCAAAGTAACTAGTTTTAGGTAACAACTTTACTCATAACTAGTTACTTCCATATTCTGGCTTGAGATATGGATCATCTGTTTACCACATGTTTACTGAAGTCATGGGTGGGGTTTAAAGATGTAGCTACACAGTGGTCAATCACTATAAAAATAAGCATCTAGGCTATGTTCAAAATTATCTCCCTACGTGGAGACAATAATTAACTCAGGATAATTATGTCAAAATAGTCCTCATTTTGAGTAGGCAACCAGTTCCAAAACATTGGGGGGGGGGGGGGGAGAAAGAGAAGAGATATTAAAGCTCTCCAAAATATTCAGTGCAAGTCTTTGGGTTTTTTTAAAATTCCATTTAAATGTTCCTTTTTGTGGAATAAAATGTTTTCAGAATGTACCGGTTTATGCAGCTGTAAAGGGTTGCTAATTATGCGCTTGGTTTCTGTCTTATGTATGTAGAAACCCCTATTTATTAACTTACTAGGTCAGGGCTCATCTCCCCATGATGCTGATGTTAAATAGGCTCTCAGATTACTTTCTGTAAATAACACTCATTAACCTTGCCACCCAGAGAACACTTTCAATTTAGGATGCTGTCCAGGCCAAGAAGCTTGCATTTTTAATCCTCCTGTTGAATATTCACTGTCTTCTGTCTCTCTCTCTCTCTGCTAGAGATGCTCCTAAAATTCCATGAACCTTCTAGCCGTAATAGCTCGGAGAAGCGATTGCCTTTGTTAGCTCTTGGCTTAGCTCCTAAGGCCCTGAAATAGAAAATTGTTGTAAATTGCCCAGAGAGTGCTCTGGCCTTATGGGGCCATATATAAATTGAATAAACAACACCAACATGCAACCTCAAATGGCAAAAATGCAGGATCCTTGAGAACAAATAGAAACAAAGCATAATAAGACATATTTGTCACCAAAGGCATCCCCTACTGCCAAAATCCGTGAGAGAGTGGGGTTTTGAACTGGATTAAGAATTTTGGATCTGGGGCAAGTGACAGTCTTTCTTGACCACCACAACAAGAGGTATGAACATCTGCCCTCCATGAAGAAGGAGGACGAGGATATGGTATTGCCAACCAAAAAGAAAGAAAACATCTGTGCTTGTCAAAAATTGAAAGTGAAAAGAGCTGGGAGTGGTTGCCATTTATTTTTCTAACACACACTAGTAAATTCATCTCTAGGTTTTGGCGCTCTCCAGATTTTGGGTTGTTCCACTCTAGTTATACTCTGCTAGGGTGTATCCCGACTGAATTTTAAAAATCCAGCTGTTATACCATGGAAAATGAAGATGAGAGGGGTTGCAGCAGTTTTCCTGAGGGGAAAAAATGGCCTGGGATCCAGACCCATGCTTTAGTTATATCCAAAGAGTTGAGACTAGCCCCAGAAGGAGGTTTGACCTTCTCTTGGGTTTATTCCTTTTCCTCAGCTCACCAAATATAAGAAGATAATAATAATCTTAGAACTACAGAACCGGAAGGCACCCTATAGATCACTGAGTCCAGCTCCTGTCAAAGAGGCACTGTGGAGAACTGATCTCCCAACCTCTGGATCTGCTGCTGAGCGATCCAGCAGTTCAACCCAGCACAGACCATACAGTTTATGCAACATGCTGCTCATCTGGCACAATTCAGATTCAAAGTTCTTGTATGTTGCAGTTTTCAAGAGCTACATTACTGCAGATTTGAGTCATCCTGTTCCTTCAAATGTTACATGTTTGAGTGGCTGAATGGTCTCTGTATACCTTGTGATTTCTTTGTTTCTTTGCTCAGCTGGCTGATCTATAAATATAAAAATAAAAGAGGTAAAAGTAAAGAAGAGACTCGGCCCCTTTCCAATTTGATTTGTCAAATGCTATGGGATAAGAGTCTGCAACTGGAATTAGAAGCCATCCAAGCTTTCATGGGCACACAAAACTATTTCTGTGTCTTTTGGAGCCAGACCTTAGTAAATCCAGATTATATACAATAGTGATATTAAACTGGGAGACACTGTGCCCAAGATGATGCTGGACTCTGCCTCTACCATCACTTCCAAGTCAGGCCTTCCCTCCTGTTAATATTTAATTTGTTCTTTATTTTTTCTTTCATTTATTATTTGTTTTATTATTGTATGTGTTATGGACTGTTTTTAAAATTCTTATGTTTTATCGTATAAACCTTATTGGAAGCTGCCCGGAGTGGTCGACCAGACCAGATGGGTGGGATATAAATCAAAGAAAGAAAGAAAGAAAGAAAGAAAGAAAGAAAGAAAGAAAGAAAGAAAGAAAGAAAGAAAGAAAGAAAGAAAGAAATGGCTATGCTGATGAGGGTCTAATGATATCTGAAGGGTCACAGGCTCCCTTTTGCTGTCAATATTTGCACAAATATACAAAACAGAAGTTGCTATTAAAAAGGTCCTGTAACCACTCTTGGATTACTAACAAACCACTATAATTTTGTATTTCATGGTTTCCTCATTCTTTAGCACCAATACTGCAAACAGCCTGACATAAAAAAAAATGTTTTCAAAAGATCTCAAACACTGATTTTAGTTTAATTAATTTTTGTTGGGAAAGGACCTTTTGGTTTTAGTTTATGCTCAGAGGTTTTGATGAAGGATTAATTTATTACCAATGGGACTTTTATCCTATTAGCATCTTTTTGTTCAGTTACTTCTTTTAATTACCTAAGATGCTACTTAGGGAAAGATTTGCAGGAAGCCTTTAGTGAGATCTGCATGGGAGGGAGGAAGAGAATGATTTTCTCCTTCATTATAGTACCTTCAGCAGATTAAAAAGAGGAATATTTGCTGTTATCTGTTTTGCTGAATTGCATGTTTTGGATGCACAATAAAATTTCATATTATTTCTAGCATCAGCATCTGGAAGCACCTCAAAACTGAGATTCAACTAATGTTATAAACCTCTGAAAGCTATAGTACTTCAGAAAGTGAAGAGAAATTGACACTGAAAGGAAAACTACATAGAATATGGGTCATATGTCTTACACGTGAGCGGAAGCAATTTTTTCTGACAAACAGCCAGCAGGACTTGGGCAAGACCTATGATTATTTACTCAAAGTAAGCTGACTACCCCAGGAAAGAGACTTTGGGTGTCAAAAAAGAACAGCAAATTTGTTATGTACCAATATCCTAAAGGCTAAGAAGATGTCCTTCACACAAATTCTTCTGCACTGTAACTCGCCTCATCAGATTCATCAAGAAGTGAGTAATGGTTCATAAAAGATGTCAAGTAAAGCACTTTGGCTGCAGCAACCAGACATGGCTACACATACAGTGGTGCCTTGACTTACTAGCATCCCAACATACGACCATTTCGAATTATGACCAGCTCTGGCCGCAAAAATTTGCTTCGACTTGCGACTGGAGCTCCGAGTTACGACAGAAAAAAAGGTGGGGGGGAAAAGGCGGGCAATTCAAATATACTAACCATTGGTTGGCAAAGAGGCTGCTTCCTTGTAGCTCTTTCACCCCAATGGTTAGAGTGTATGCGTCGGAGGAGGCTTCAGACTGCCTGGTGCTGCTTTCTGCTTCAGAGTAAGTACATTTACAGGGTTTTGCAGGGTGGGTTTGGGCTGGGCAGGTTATGTTTCTGTGCTGTGATGTTTTTTGGTGTGTTTGTTGTGATTTTTTTTGCCCCAGCGCCTTCTGATGGGGCTTGCTGTGTTGTTGTTTTCTTTGGTTTGTTTTTTTCAGCCACAGGCTTGCATTTTTTTGTGTTGTTTTTGTTTTTTGGTGTGTTTGTTTTTCAGCCCCAGTGCATTCCAATGTGGCTTGCATTTGTGTGTGTGTGTGTTTTCCAGCCCCAGTGCATTCCAAAAGGGCTTGCTTTTTTTTTTTCCCCAGCCCCTCTGAAGATGTCCTCTGAAGGTGCCAGCCACAGAGACTGGCAAAGCGTTAGGAAGAACAACCTTCAGAACACGGCCAAAGAGCCCAAAAAACCCACAACCACCACTAGTCTAAATATATTATTATTACCAGCAAATATCTTACCTTAACTTTATTTGCCATCTTAACTTTGCATCACAATCTCCATGTTAATCACCACATCTGTGCTAATTTCTCAGTGCCACCAACGAATGGGTTTTCAACGACCACAGTTGGTATTGAACAACATCTGTACTCCTTGAGTTTCAGTTTCTTCACATCACTAATTATATCCTCTCACCCAAGAATATGTGCAATATTCATTTTGAAACTGAAGCTAATACTCTATGCATCTGATAAGGTGGGCTGCAACCTGCAAAATGTTGTGCCAAATAGAGATTGTTAGTTTCTGAAGTGACCAAAGATGCTGTGCCTTTTTTTTCCCTTTCTTTTTTGTCTGCAAGATTCACACATCTACCATCTCCCTCTGTAAACTGCATTTTTTGTGGATCTAAAGAGAAGCATCCTGCACAGATGTAGTCTTTACATACATGAAAAAAAAACCTGCATAGAATCTGGATTCTTGTTTATATGTAGAACTTACGTTCAAATAAAACCTGTTCTTTAGACCAGGCATAGAAATTGAAAGAATGTGACAAAGGAGGGCGGGAATGCCACATGCCCCCTTATAAGCATATTCATTTTGCTGGCATGTACAGAAATGAATAGAAATCAAATGACAGTATGAGAGCCCTTAGCACTATCCTCCCATACCTTGCTTCTATTTCTCCTCAAGATACATCCTTTCTAAACCCCATCCCATTAGCTGCTATTTTCCTTCACTGCTATGAGCTATAATGTAGTAGGAAGTCAGATTGACAGCAGAGTTTGGAAACCCTACATTTGAGGCCACAGTATCCCAAATACTCACTGACCATATTAGCTGAGGAACTCGAGGAGTTTCTGCACAAGAAAGTATTTTTTCCCAATCTGTGCTTCCAAATAAATACAAATACATCAATATCCAGTGGACATTTACAGAGGTATACAATTCATTTGACTAAGTCGAACATGGGGCAAGCAGTTCAAAGGGCAGTGACAATTTGTTTCGACAAATAAATGAAAAATGAATGTTTTCAAAATAACTTTACCATTTCCTTATTCTTGCTTGAAATTGCTTTCTAAAAATCTAAGATTTGCAGCAACCATAAGCACAATAGGACTAGCAAAAGTAACAACAAAAATAACTAGGAAACAATTTTAATGCCTTACTCTCCTCCTCTGCCTTTCTTAATATTTTTCTTAGCTATTTGTTTCCTATGAATAGCACCTCACCCCCCCCCAAAAAAAACTTCCCAGAAGATCATGGAAGATAAAAGATAACTGGACAGTTTTCTGGAAGCCCACAAAGCCCATAAAATCTGAGACACAGAAAAATAACTTTTTGGGATTACAGCCGTCAGAATCCCTCAGCCAGCATGTAAACTGTAGTCCAAAAAAGCAAGCTTTTCAGATATTATGATGTGTCAGCTGTGAAGCAGTAAAGATAATAGCTCTAGGCCATGTCACCTTAGTTATTAACATAAGGTACAAGCAGTTTTCTCCCTTTTGTTCACATAGTTTTATTGCTACCTATTCACTGTTGTCAGGTAGATCTGCAAATCAGGAATCGGGAAGCTGCAAACCAGTTAAAGCCAGGTTTGCAACATTATCTAATGAATTAGGAGAGGATCTGTAAGACCCTGTCAGACTGTGAAGGGCCTCACTCCTTGCAGGTGACACTTAAAACGTCCCCCCCTCCAGACATAAAACATTTTTCTAAAACAGTGACCCTGTACTTTGCTTTATGTTCCCGCTTCTATAAGGACTGGAGTGGGAGAGAACACAAAGTAGTCTGAGGCCATCATGAAACCCCCAGCAGTGCAAATGTGCCTCCAGCAGTGCCTAAAGCAGCCCCTCAAAATGATCCTGTGTGCCCTCCAGGGGATATGAAGAGACAATTGTATCATGGGTTTTTGGTACACGCAGTCTTTTTTAATTAAAAAAAAAGCATTTTCATAAGAAACAGTTGGGGGTGGTTCATAGGAACAAGTTTAACCCTCCTTTGTCTAGGGATCAGTTTATGCAGCCTCTAGACCTCTTAAAATTGTCCTATCATGGTCTACAGGTGAGTCTTCCTTTTCCTCCTCCTCCTCCTTCAGGAAAATATGGAATCTTGTCAAGATGATGGTCTAGAACACTGATTCTCAACGTTGGGTAACCGACATGTTCTTGGACTACAACTCCCCCAAACCCCAGCCAACAGAGCTGTTGGTGAAAGCTTCTGGGAATTTTAGTCCCAAAATACCAATCAGTTACCCAAGCTTGGGAACCACTGGTCTAAATGATGAGAATCTAATCTAATAGCTTGCTGCATCTTCAGTCTCAATATCTATTAGTCCTCCTGTTTGTGGGAAGTTCTCCCATCCATCTATTTGGTTCAAGGGACTCAGTCTAGATCATGGCTGTTGTGCACCCCCAGTGTCCCCTGTTTGTTTTCCCACTCACATGGGTTCACCTTCAGACACGGCTTGTTCTTTTCACCCCTTTTCACTGCCACCAGAGGATATTACCCTCACTGTACCAGTTATGAATCTCAAACTATTGCTGCCAAATATAACAAGGTTTATTTATGGTTTGGTGGGTAAATCACAGAAGAAAAAAATCATTGATGTTCTTTTATTAGTCATTCAATAAACGTGGATTTGATTACATGTATGCTTCTTTGGATTCATTCACTTTAATCAAGGTCTCAATATATTCTGTCTGTCTCAGTATTTCTTATTACTTGTAACTCTTTTATATTCTCTAACATACCAACCAATCTCTTGTCTAAACACTTCACAATCTTCTCCCTAACTGACTCTCTCACTCTGTTCTGTTGACTCCGTCCCTCCTGTCCTCTCATAGGCTCCTGCACTAGAGCTCTACAATGACTGACAGGAGTGACATGTGGGCAGTCCGCCACAATGGCTATAGTGGGAGACAGAGGGTTAAAGTCTTGATTAGCTGGGAAGGGGGTATTAACAGCCAACTGTATGGTAAATGGCAGTTGTGGTTTGGCTCTTAGCTGTTTCCAGATTTTATGTGGTAGCAAAGTTTACCAGTACTACTTTACCACACAGACTTGCTGCTTCCCAAGAGTTTCTTTTTACCTTGGGGGGGGGGAGTGTATAAACAAACAAAAAACAGATACAATAAGTCAGCCTCAATAACTGCATTCTTTAGTGTTACACCACATTAATCCTAACTAAGCCTTTTTGATGCTGTGGTTTATGTGATTCATTAATTCTTACACCGTGTGTCTTAAAATGTGCACCATTGAGATATAAAAGATACGTTGCATCTTCATTCTTTACAATCCCCAGGAAACCTATCATCTCCTGGCACACATTATTTTGAAGGAGCATAAAATGCATGACAGCTCCCTGAAACCTTGCTGGTTTTACCTGTCTTCAGTGCATACTCTAATCAAAGGACTATGCCAACTCTGGATATAATCCACAACCACAGAAAAGAGAAAAACATTATTTTGTTTTAACAAGGTATGAACTGGAGCTCTCAATCACCAAGGGTTCCCCCTTCCTAAGACACATTTTTCCTTCCTAATGATATTGTTTTGACAGCAGGTGCTGGGATGATCGGAAATTGTTGGGGAAGAACCCAAATATCTTCATGGAACCATATCTTCTGTGAAGAACTCATGCCTCAAAATGAGACATGGGGTTTACAGAGGAGAAACGCAGGAGGGAACCTCTGGCTTTCCAGATATTTTAGCCAACAATTTCTCTCAGCTGCAGATGGAATGGTTAGTTGAGAATGATGATGTGTGTTTTAGCCCAGAATATCTGAAAGGCCAAAACTCCTCACCCTGGTTAACTACTAATTAACTGGTGAGTATCCACTTGATAGATCCTCAGCATAGGTTAACTAGAAATCTTAATCTGATGCCTTATCTCCTATGTCCTTCCTGCCAATATGACTAAATGTTATAATACAAGGGTACCACTTAAGCTTCAGCTGTTAAATAAACTCATTTCTTACTATCTGTAAAAAATTCTATTCTCAGAATTAGGCCTTCAGTTTGGCAGCTTGCTGCCATGAACAACATAACCAGATTTCTAAGTGGCTCACCTCAAACTCAGCTGTGTCTCTTGGACAAATTCCCCATCTCTGGTCAAAGCCCAACTTTAACCATGTCTGTATGGTCTATATTTTATTTAATTAAATTTGTATTCCACCTTTTATTAAATTGTATTTTATTAAATTTGTATCCCACCTTTCCATATAATAATGTTTGAAATGAAGAACAGGAATAATAAAATATAATAAGCATACGATAAAAGCAAGGTGGAAACAAGAAAAAAAGCAGAGCGTCAATAACTTAAATTTAAAAATTAGTTAAAACCAGTTGCGAAATTGTCTGAAGAGAGTTGCTGTGTTCACGTGACCAGTGTGACTCGACACAGATCAGCACATAGGCCTATGTAAACAACAATGGTTTTGCCTGCAGGCAGAAAATATTCAGAAACAAATCTAGATGGGCTTCCCATAAAAAGCCATTCAGACATTTTCTCCCTCATATTTCCACCAAATGTGCTTCAGATTTTGAAAAAGAAGAATGTGCCTTCAAGGGCTTATGCTTTATCTTAGAATCTGACAAGTATGAGAGGAGTTCTGAAGCCTGTTGCTAACTAAAACAATGACTAAAACAAATAACATGGATTTCCTTTACAACTGGAAAATTCTGTGGCTAATTCTGTGGCTATCTCAAATTCACATTCCCTGGTAAAGTAAGTCCTAGCATGAAAATGTCAAAGGGCAATAACTTTGTGAACCACTCTAGCTCACACTGTTCCCATCTACCTCGCTATCCTGCATATCTTTATGTGTCGATCACAAAGGTGTTTGAAGGAGTTTGCAAGTATGTTTGCTGAATGCACTTAAGGCCTGTCCAAGCAGAGGAATCTGGAGGGGTCTGGTTCATATTTAAAACCTTCTTATCTTCAGTGTGATCTGTTTTATCTCTCACTTGAGCAATCATTCCTCTCATACTAGAGATGTTCATTCTCCCATAAGAATAAGGAGGTAGCAGCTGAGGGCAGTAGCAGCATGAGCAGAAAACATTGGGGTGAAGGTTGAGGAGACAGAAAGCAGGTAACCTCTTTTCTTCTCTGCTAGGCCTGGGTTTGCCTTGTGGGGTGAAGCCCATGGAGTCAACATAGCCTTTCCTCACAGCTGTCATTCAGGGTCCTCAGTGACTTTCCTTTTTCCCTTGTCTCCTTTTGTTAAATAAAATAAGTGGCATATTGAAACAGCAGAGCTTGAGCCTAGCATGGTATTTGAACGACGTGGTGACAATTAGGGAGATATTTTTTAAAAGTAGACAAAAATAGAGGAGGAGGTTTCTCCATCCTCTCTTTTAATGTCACAACCCACCTAATATGCCACAGGGTTATCACCTCAGACAATGCTGCCCACAGCTCCATTTGGGTTTGAAATACATCCATGCAGACTAAGAAATGGGGTACTGAGGAGTGCGCTGAAGCATACCAAGAAAACAAAAGCCCCTAGTACTTTGCCAGAAAAGAGTGGGGCAGCTCTTAAATGGGCAGGATGGATCAATTTAAGTGGATGCTGTTGTTTGGTTCAAACCAAACCACACCAAAAGTGATTCAAATAGTGATCTATATACCCATTTGGACAAGTCCTTATAGACCTCCTATGACTAAGAACCCTGCCTTTCTAGCACCTCTGTAACAACATCCAAACAAACACACTAAAGAAACTAAACCTTATAAGAGGAGATGGCAATTGTGATAAAACCAGAAGATAATTGGAAAAAAAATTGATATGGCCCCCAAAGAAAAGAATAAAACAAGTGGGAAAGTGTTTGTGTGTTTGTGTAAGGCTGGAGAGAGGAATGAAGCTCTTTTAAATAAAATAGGGATAAAATGAGAATTGCACTCCCACTTCCAGAAGTGGCAGCACATTGCTTTTGTGGTGTTTCTGTCTTTACCATATCTGTTTCTTCACTGATCTCCAATCTGTGTTTCCCTCCTGCCAGCCCTGCCCTCCTTGCTCATTGCTCCTTCTCTATTCACATCTGAACTTTCCTCTCCCTTTACTGTCAATTTGACATGGACAGGAAACTCTCAGACTGGGACTTGTGTCCCCTTGGAGCCCTTGATGTGTGCTGTTGACACTAGATAAATGTTAAATTGGTAATAGCATCTCTGGCTCCAGACCGTGGCTCAGGAGATGGTCCTTTAATTTGGCCAAGTTTTTGCCAGCTTTCAGGCTAAGCTCTACATACATAAGCAGAATCAAGTCACTGTTTCTGTTCTTGGCAATATTAAACTCTTGCTAAATGCTGCTGGCTCAGAAACACCCACTGGGTTGTTGCTTACCCGGCAGGAAAGGCTTATTTTGGATAGCATGTTATTTCAGCAGAATTGGCCGCAATTGGCCAGCTTCTTTGCCCAGTATAGTGATGACGACATTGCTGAGCAGCCCCAGATAAAGGATGAGGCCGAAAAGAGTACAAATTACTGCATGTAAATTATTGATGGATCTTCCAAAAGATCATCCTGTCTTCAATTTACTGTCTTCCGATTATCTCATTTGCAACATTTGACCTTGCCTAGCTATTCATTTTTATAACTGCCTGCAGGAAAATGCCAATATAGCAGAAAATTAAGATAAATGCATGCCTAGACATACACATATGTACATATTATTATTATTCAGGACCTCATAGTCTCCTGAATATATCCTTGGGCTTGCAAGCAGCTTTCGCCTTAAGTACTTGGTGAGACAGTGCCTCTGATGCTAGAGAATTTGAGGTTTTTCAGTTTAGCATCCGGGATCAACCTAGTGTCATTGCACACGCAGGTATGAAAGTTGCTTTTAAACAAAACTCAGGAGTTACATAAAATCCTTCAATGCAAATTCACATAATTCTTGTCTACTTCACTTTAAACAAACAAAATCATTGCAACATTATCTACTTTTACATGGTTAAGATATTATTTGTAAATAATTAGTGCCCTGTTACTTGAAAAGACAGTTGCCACTAAGTCATAAGCTGTCCGATGTAGAACTAGATTCAATACACTCTGACATAATGGGTTTTTCTTCTTTCTCACTGAATCCCCTAATACAGTTTAGAAATCCGTTCTGGAGAATTTTCCAGCCATTTGAAATAGGCTTTTGTGACGGGGGGAGGAGCAGAGGGGGGCAACTGCAATGCATAGGAAAGGTGCTCAGTTTTCAAAAACACTCAATTAGCACATCTCTTGGATTTGAAGGGAAATGCATC
Source organism: Pogona vitticeps (assembly GCF_051106095.1). Lineage (NCBI taxonomy): Eukaryota > Metazoa > Chordata > Lepidosauria > Squamata > Agamidae > Pogona > Pogona vitticeps. The sequence goes on from NC_135786.1 coordinate 173,269,680, forward strand.
TAAGGGTCAATGTGCATGTTAAGGAAAAGGCATTATTTCCTGGCATTATGAATTTCCCTCTTCCAGATGTATAATTCATTCAAAGTTCAATGCCTGAACAATCATACTTCAAGCATGTTACCTGCTGATGGCCAATCTTAAAGCAGAAGCTCATCTGTAGCATGCAAAATGAGACAAACCCATGTTTGGATAAACGGATATCTTTTAGCTTTTAAGCAGCTCCATTTCTAATGATATGATGAAAGTATTTTCCAATTTGGTACTAAGTCATATTTTTTTTCATTTGCAAAGGCTACGGCTGGGATGATAACCTTCTTTGACAACAGAATATATCCAAGAAAATCCTGACCAAATCATATATTTTGGAGCAGATCAGGTAGCACCCCCAATATCTATTTAATAATTGTGGTAGCCAGACCTGTCCAGAAATTTTGATCAATTTTGTCTTTAGTTAACCCTTCTCTTGTTACAAGTACAGAATCAAAGAGTTGGAAGTGTCTTTGGGAGATTTATTTTATTTATTTATTTATTTATTTATTTACAATATTTTTTAGCCGCACCATTGCCAGTGGCTTCGTCCAAACCAGCTCAAGATCCTTTGCTAATTAGTTGTGTAGTACATTTGATATTGGAACAGTTAAGATTTTTCAGTTTAATATTGAGGTGTAACCAGAGCTTGGAAAAATTACATTTTCAGACGATGTCCAAGAATCACCCAGCGAGTATGGCTAAAGGTATTCTGTTATCTCTGAAAGGTAACTTTCTCACTCTCTAAATTTAAAGTGCTGTTGCTTCACAGAATTTTGTATTTAAATGAAAAAATGCTGAACAAATTATTCAGTGCAAATTTGCATGCCCCATTCTTAATCAATGCAACTTTTGTAGGCAAGAGTTACTAGGATAGCGTTTTTGTGTGATATCCTCAAATGTCTTCGGAAAAAAGTCATTTGCTATTCGTATTGCTAAGTTAAATGCAATTTCTTTGAGTCCATCCTTTAATGAAGCTAAAAGCATATCATGAGGCAAAGGATACAGGAAATCCAGCATTATTTGAGGAAACACAGTTTTTCTCTGGATGGAAATGTGAGCATTCTTCTGGTTGCATTCTTTGCCTGTTGACTTATAGGCGGGCATTCTGTGGATGTAATGGGAGACAGAATGGCTCAGTTGAATTGAGTCTCTGCAAATGGTTGAGCGTTGTTGTTTTTTAAAAAATAGATATAACATCCCTTCATATTCTGGATGGAGAGAACTTCAAATTTCAGATATTTGCATTAGGGAGGAAGTGAAACTGAAATATCGAACTTAGTCTTCCATTCCAATCAACACATGCTCTGTCTCTGTGTGTGCAAGGACTTTTTAAAATTAATACTAATAAGAAAAATGGCAACTAAGGTAACTTTATTTTGGTGCTGCAGAAAAAAAGCTGACTTTCCACCAGTGCTGTTCCTGTATTTGTTGTACCCAGCCACGGTGCCTACTACTTGCTAAAATGTAAAGAGGTGAAATATCCAACCATAGATGCCCATTATCTCATGCTTTTAGCTAGTAGGGAATCCCTGTGTGAGTCATCATGAAGAAACCATCATGCATGGTGAATTATTGGGGTAAAGGAAGAAGCAAGATGGGTCTGCTGCATTTGAATAACTGCCTACTATATTCTGAAAAACAGCTGAACAGCTCCGTGGTTTAGATATTTGAGAGTTTGATTCTCCTCTGTGCCTCCCTGACTTGGACTGGGAGGCTCAATGATCCATAGGATCCCTTCCAGCTCTGCAGTTCTATGATGATGATGATGATGATGATGATGAAACACTACTTTTGTTTCTAATTCATAGAGCTTTCTCAAAAGAGCTCTGTAATTTGCTACAATCCATCTGAAATATTTTGATCATTGAAGTTTCTCCACAAAGAAGGAAAATGCTTTGTGGTGTTCATTTGTTTTACTTCTTTTAGAAAACTGCCAAGAGGAAGGAAAACTATTTAACCCAGGATTTTACTCCCAAAGACATTAACCACTTGCAGTTAATATGAACATTGAGATCAATGCTGTCTTGGCCTTTTTGAAATATCAAGCCTTCTGCTAATTCTCCAAAGGCACAGTTTTGCTGTTTACTACTTCTTAGGTAGGAAACTGATATTAACAATACATTGGCTTCAAGGACTAAAATATTGCTGACTTACAAAGAGAACTGCATGTTTTATTTTTATTTGTTTTTCAGAAAGGCAGTTGTATGACTTCTGTTCAAGTGTGCCATTTGGGGCACGCTGTAATGAGCTTGTTGGTTTCTCCTCAAAAAATGTAGTTAGACCCCTTTTCATTACAGAATTATGAAGCTGTATGCCATGAACCTATACTCCAACATGATTCCTTGGAAAAGACTTAGATTTTCTTCTGCTGTAATAGGCTTACATGTATCTAGAAGTGTTATTTCTTTCAAGTCAGATCAACTAGTAATGCTGGAGGGAAAAGAAATTTTTGGTAGGTCACATGGTGTTTTGCTCCTTAGATACTTGCTTCAATTGAGAAGTGTATAAATTAAGATTTCTCATCTCCTTTCTTTCAGACTTCCATACTTCACCACTGTTTCCAGATTCCTGATTAAATAAATTTAACTAATCAATTAATTCAAATTAATTATTCTTTTAAAAAAATCTCTTTGCTTTGGTTAACTAAATTACTCTGAGCATGGGCAGCTTTGTGTTTTTAATTCACTGAAATCATGGCACCCTCATCACTGTAGAGGAAATGGGGTGTGTTCCTTTTTTAAATATTTTTTTAGATAACTAAGAATAGGGCAGGGAATACAAAAAGTTAAAGGAAGTGGGGGGAAAGAGAAAGGGTTAGGGGGATAGGAGAACACAGAATATGCAATCATTAATCTATTCATATTTCAATAACAAATCAATTTTCTGATTTTTTAAAATATTTGATTACCCTCCAGCTATCAACTTACAGTTATGTTTTACTGTATTTTTCGCACCATAAGACACACTTTCCCCCCACAAAACAGGGGTGTGTGGAAAGTCTGTGCGTCTTATGGAGAGAAGAAAACACATTATATTTTCCTGTTTTCTTATCCTAAAAAATTGGTCCATCTTATGGAAAGGTGTGTCTTATGGAGCGAAAAATATGGTAGTTGAAGTCTAAGTTACTCCAACACTATCAGGAAATGGAAGCCATTTGTAGAATAAATCCCTTCATTCAATTTCCTTTTGATTTGGACAGTCATTCAGCACATCTGAAAGAGTATCCATTTCTGTTGCTTCCCATATTTTCTCAGTAAGCTCCTCTTGTTTCCATAACTCTGCTTTCTTCCAGTTTTTGGAAGAGAAGGATGAATCCAGGACAGCAGTCCAATTTTTAATGTAGCATTTTCTGACTGTAGTAGCTAAATAGCTCACTGGGTAACTCTTTATCCCATCTATGTTACCTGGTATCGTACTCAATAAAAGCAGTTCTGGAGTTGGTACAGCTTCCTTTAACTATTGTTTAACATCTGATAACTTCTCTTTTATCAGATCTTCTATCTGGCTAAGATGTTCATTTTCTTGCTGGAATCCTGCTGTTATTATCTTTTACATTGTGCCATTCTTTGTCTGATTTTTGTGCCACTATTCCCAGATTTTGAGATTGGGCAGACAAAGTCCCCAACATTTGATATTTTAATTTTTCAGAGGCCATTTCGATCTTTCCAGTGAGTAGGGTCTGTATAAATACAACTATGTCACCAAACATTATAAGCATCCCCTAGGTTCTTCCTCCAATCCTCACACAGATATTATAATATACAAATCAACTTCTAGACCAACAATTTAAAATACAACCGTGGCAAAAAATATTCCCTTTTCTCCAGAAACCTAACAAAACTCTATTATAAGAGTCCCACACAGTCCAGCCAAAGCAAATCCAAACTAGACAGCAGTCACAGGGAGTCAGACTGTCCAATAGATATCAGTCCGTCTAATGTTCTTTCCATTAATTCAAATATTCAATTAAAAAAACCTCCAGTCCTGGTTTTCCTAACTGCTCAGTCCAGTTGCCCACGTCGTCTAGATGATGATTCTCTGTCTGTTTTCTTGCTTCTAAAAGCTGATTCCTTCTTCTCCCAAAAACCTAGCAAGATTCTATTATCAGAGTCCCACACAGTGGAGGGAAAAAGGTCTAGGCTAAACAGCATTCACAAAATTTCAGTCTCTTAAATCCTGTCCAGTGGCATTTCACTCTGGGATTTTTTTCCAGAAACAATTTTTTTCCTGTCTCACTATTTCTCTTTTGGCCTTGAACCAGTCTGCTGTTTAAGAGTCAGTTTCGTTTTTGAAGAAGCAGGCTGGTAAACAAAACTTGCTACTCCTTATCTTCTTTCGGCCAAATATTTTCACTCTGATTTCTTTTTCAGCTTAATGGGGTTGTTCATAAATCAAAAGCTTCAACTTACTTTGTTATTATATACAGTATTTTCAATGCCGTATTGCTTGTTCTCCTCTCCTCCAGGGGGTGGGTTGCTCACAGCTCTCTGCCAAGATGGCTCCCGCATCCGATCTGTTCTCGGGTGAATTTTCCCAAGGAAGAAATCCCGGGTTGCTGTCCAGTCTTCCTCCTCTGTTGCTCACCAACTGCTTCAGAGAGACCTCTCCTAGTCTCTCCTTTGATCCCCCATTTCTACAGGGACCCCAGACTGGGTGGTTCCAGCTTTTCCAGGGAGCTGTTCCCCAGAGCTGCTGGCTGTACTGCAATGAAGCCCTGCCTCCAATGTTCTCCGAGTGTGTTCCTGATGCCATCATATTAATCACAATGGGCAGCATCCTTTTGTTTCTAACAGTGTGTTTCTAACAATACATTCCAAACATGCTTCCTCTTTTTTAGCTGCTTGCATATGGGGCAAAACATGAACCCACTGCATGAACTGGAAGCCCCCACCCCCAACAGGGTGATCTGTGCTTTGCAAAATTGCAAGCTTGAGATGCCTTGAGTGGACACAGAAAATTATGTGGAATTATTCCATTGCATGCTTGTTACAGCATTCTGCAAAACAAATTTCTGCAACCTTGGAAATGCCTGGCCTGCAGTCTCATAACTGTGAAATGTTATAAAAGGGGGGGAGGAGCAAACAGAGTCAGCTCTGTTGGAACCATTCTCCAACTTGTCACTCTCTGGATGGTCATTTAGAGCCCTTCAGAAAAACAGAGCCCCGAGGATCAGTTCTAACTATACCACTGGAAAATGTTAGTACATTTTCTAACAGTAAAAATAAGAAGAAACCACAGTCTGCCCTGCCATTAGATGTTACAAAATAGCAGCTAATAAATCTGTTATTTATTGTGTTACTTTTTAATGTTTACTGTGAGGCTTGGGTACAGGTGCTTGTTGGATTTTCTACCTCATGTGCCAAAATAACCTGCTTGGTGTTGAATATTACGTTATTTGACTTGGATGGGCCAAAGGCGCAATTCCCTGCTTTGTCTCAGGGAGCAAAATGTCTTGGACTGGGCCTAATGATAGCAATCAATCAACAAAGGGAATTTCTTGAATATGCGATGACATCCAGTTTTCATGACATAAACTTTTCCCATATCTACTAGTTTGCAACTTAGCTTACTTTGGATTTGTCATTCAGAGGTAAACTCGAATCTCAGCATAGGAGATAGGATTATTGGCCTGAAATCTATTAGTGATTCACACATGAATTATGATGCAGTGGGGAATTCATTTTAATTGATGACATATTGATTGTATTCTTGGTAGTGTGCCTGGTCACACTATGGCCACACAACCAGGAATGCAACTGGTAACTTCTTAATTAATGGCAATCTGTGAGTGCAGTTTACGTAATTTCACTAAGACATGCACAAATCATCAATAGGATTCCAGCCAGTATTTTTCTTTTTATATCCACCTGCCATCTTTCCTTACATGTACTTTTTTTAAAATTCACAGAATTGGTCTGTGTAATGGAATGCATTTTGAGGGTCAAAGTACATATGACACAGGCAGAGTCATTGTTCATGACTGGGTATGGGCATAAATGTGAATGTTGTCTTTGCAATTTAGAGACAGTTTTTGGCTTGTTTGTTTGTTTGTTTAAATAAAACTTGCATCAACTGGGTAGGGTTACATTTTTTCACCATGAAAAATTATTTCATTATTTACCTGCAGTCCCCTTCCCACAATGCAATATGCATTTTGAAAAATAAAGACTAAAACTTCTTACATGGAAAATGGAAAGACACATTTCTCATTACATTTAATTTTGCTCTGACACATAATCTCATTAAATTCTCATTCTGGGGAGAAAGTCCCACCTCAAAAGTGTTGGAAGTTTGAAACTGGCATTCTTTCCCAAAAGGAAATCTGAAAAATTAAGATTTCTTTTACCCTCGTGTTTCTTATTTTTCACCTACAAAGTCTTGTCCTACATTTTTATTTTTAATCATTTTAGAATGTGGCAAGGCACTGAAACTGACTCGATCTATGCTTGCATGTGTCTGCAAAATATTTTTTGCAACACACACAATACCAAAACTTGATGCTTCTCTAGACATCTATACAAAATGCCTTCATTAATGTAGCAATTCAAGTAGGACACTCTTTAAATGCTACATCTGTGCATATATATTTCTCTCTGTGCATAATTCTGTATGTGTGCATGTGGATTTTCAGTGCTGAATCCCTAATCAACATCATGTTTAATTAAAGCCTAATCAAATTCATTTGGGTTTCAAAATACGGATAGAGAGAATGAGGAGTGCAGGATTGCAAGGGGATGTAGACATATTTCAGATTGTTCAAGGGTGATCAAGCCAATTTTGAAAACATAAATGCTACAGGATAAAAGGTGCTGATGGGTTTCTGTGAGTGTGTACTTATCATAGAAAATAAAAATGTAACATTATTCTCATTGAAATATATGTTGCAGGCAGATCCTCTTGCAAGAGACTATTTCTTTCTGTCTTTTTTAATGGCATAGATACCCCCACCACCAACCAGAACATGTTCATTTAGTAGCCCCTTTCAGACATTCTATAAAGGTTCTGGTTTCACTTCCTCCATCATGCACTTGTGTGGAAACACAACAACTCCAAAAATAGCTTGTCCTATATTGAGCTTCTCCTATACCTTTGCAATTCATGGCTGAGAAATTAATCAAGGACCTCTTCGTGTAACGGAAGCTCTCTGTTTCAGAATCTTTCACTTTCAATGAGAGAAAATTACAACAGAGGGGGTGAGGGTTAGAACACCCTCATTTCTTGTGTATTTATTTGATTGTTACATAGGGGTAGGACTGAATGTCATCCATGTGATCTCAACAGCCCAACGAGCAAAGGATCAGCTAATCTGCCCTCTTTATGAATGTTTTGGACTCATATTGAACTAGTTAGTCACCTAGCTGTCCATCTGTGTGTCACTGCTCAGCCTTAACTGTTAACTACCTCTACTTTTACTGCTGCTTTTCCCTCCCCTCCCTTTTCTTTTCTTCCAAAATGGCGAATTTCAATTTGATGGAGATGGTATTCTTCAAAATGAAGAACTAACCCACATACATGCTAATATTAAAAAGTAGGGATGTGCAAATATAGTCCAATGTGATTATTATGTAGTTACATATTGAGTTGGTTTGTATACAACCCCATTAGTGAACATCTACTACTCTATGAGGCTTACGGAGTAAGATATAAAACCCCTCAACCATCCTCCAGCTCCTCCACTCCCATATAACACTCCCATATAACACTCCCATATAACACAACTAACATGGCAATACTGTGAGTGTGTTCTTTAATAGAAAAAAAAAAAAGAAAAACTTAACTTGAAAAAATAATATTAACAACATTTGGAGATATTTCTTAAAGGCTGCCTTATAGAGTTCGATCTTTACTAATTTCCTAATTATCAGGAGGGATGGAGCCTGGGACACCTTGACTGGAAGCCTGTTCCAGTTTGGGAATAATGGGACTGTGAATGGTGAAAACAAGGGGTTTTAAACCTGACACAGCAGGTGCTATGCAGCACAATCAATTTTGAGAAAGGGGTGGCAGAGCCTGGATGTCTACCAGCTTCCTTCTTTCCATCCCTCCTTCCCAGACTAGGCTCCTGCCCTTCCATAAATCCATCCTGTACCAGTTAGTATTAGACATGAAAAAGTTAAAGAGAGAGACAGAGAAAGGGGGGAAATATACTACCAGTGCTCCTTTGAACTATTTAATCAGAGCCTGTGCAAGGGAATCAAGCATTCATCCCACATTTATATACACACTGATTGCTGGGTATAATGAAGTCTTAGTGTGGCTAAAATAATAAAAAATTAAAATAAAAAAGGAGGAAAAGTCTGGAATATTGCCAGTCCAGTCAGTAATGTCTCACCCTTCTTTTGCCATTTCTAGATGTGCCTTGTTCAGGTGGACAGAAACAAAGTCTGATAAGGTCAGTCCAAACCTTCCCCATGGGCTCAGTTACTGGAGTTTCCAGCAGAGATTTCAACTTTCAGCTGCCAATCTCCTACTTTGCTTCTTGCATTTGTTTCATTTTTGCTGACTTTCAGCTTGTGTCGACCATATAGATATATTTTCAAATTTCAGCATTTTAAACCCCTCAAACCTGAAGCAAACTCTACTGATTTGTAGGGACTGTGCAAATTGACCCAAGGGCAAGTGGCAGCTTTTAGAACCTACCCAGCAGCTGATCTGGAAATGTCTCTTCTGTCTCCTTTGGATTCTCTTCTCCAGAGCCAGGGCACACCACTATTTAAAAAACGTATTCAAGACAAAAGAAAAGGTGTGTGTGTGAGAGAGAGAAACTGAAGATGGCTGCATGCATAAGGAATACCATGATCAAAAGCAAAAGTAAGTTAGGGTTAGTGGCCAAGACAGAGCACTGTGTCTGGGATTGCTGATAAAAGGGAGGAGGTGAAATACTGATGTGACTGAAGGTAAAAACATTGGTTGAAACTATAGCTCTTTAATCCTGTTTTGATATAGAGCATCATGCGCAGAAGCAATCATGTTGGGATCTCTATTACACAGGCATTTTATGTCAGCCTTCCTATTGCTAAGGCAATATTTTTCCCTACTCTTCCTCCTGGTTTCTCTTTGTGTGTGTGTGTGTGTGTGTGTGTGTGTGTGTGTGTGTGTGTGTGTGTGTGTGTGTGTTTGTGTGTGTGTGTGTGTGTGTGCGTGTGTGTGCGTATGCATGTGTGTGTGTATGCATGTGTGTGTGTGTGCGTGTGTGTGTGTAGAAACAAACTCATGCCAATTTAATGTTATATAAATCATCATAAATCCACTTCCTGTATGTACACTACTTAGAGCTGTTTACACAATCAGCCGGATGAATCTCGCTCTACTGCTGTTACCATTGCTCCAAAGCTATTAATAGGCATGGCATCACTTGAGAATTAATTGCCTATTAAATGCAATTGTTCTAAGGAGCAGTTGAAATTTTTATGCTAAGAAGTAACTTCCTTGCCATCATTTTTCACAGCATGAGTGATGTCTTTTGTCTTTGAAAGTCTAAGGTGAGGCTTATACTTGACAGAGAAACATATTAAATAGCCATTCATATGTCATTCACACATCAACTTCCTTCCTAATTCCAAGACCAGATGGCCATATGCTATGTAACAGCTTTGGATGTACTGACTTCTTAGTCACCTATCATGTAAAGTAAGCCTTCTGAAAATAAAATATATCTGAAAATGCTAGAAAAATACATTTGAATACCAAAAGAATTCATAGCATCTCTAGGACATATTCACAAAAATATATAGTTGAGCATTAAACTTCTCAAATGTATCCACTCAATTGCCACTGTCAATTGTAGCTACAGGGGTATAGGGTTGAGATTGGGTTCTTCTACTGGGAAGGTTGGCCTTGTGAAGGCATGACATTACTTTTTCATTCTAATCTATAGGTAGGCTATATATTGTGCTCCCACATGTGTTACTGAGGCCTCCCTAAGTAGCAACCACCATCCAGATCCCAATGATTCTACTGGAATGGTGGCATATAGTATGCATATTCCTTATTGCCCAACAGAATTGCCTCCCAATGGGCTTCAAAGGAACTCATATGCAGAAGAACAAGATGGGTGTTTCTGGCTTTCACAGAGAGAGGGGGGGGGTGGCTTTCCCATTAGGTCCACTTCAGAAACAAATAGGAATGCTTGATACAAATGACTTAATCCACAGCTTCTAGACCTAATATTTAGTTTAGAAATATGTTATCAGCTATAATTTCTAGTTTCCATCAAAATTAAGAAATACATTTTAAGGAAGATAAACATCATATTCTATAAAGATTTCTAGCTTCCAATTACTGTATAATTCTTTTTTTCTGTTTGTCTTCATGCTAAAATTCTTGACAAGTGTCAGGCACACAGGAGCTATAGATTGAGAGGCCAAAGTATCTAAAGATGTTTGTGTTTCTGCTAAATCAGAGCAAGAATTTTACTGGTTTTATCATGGACATATTCTTTTAAATTGTGTGACTCAAACCCTCACCGTTCCTTAGTCCAGGATGTGAAGGCATTTTTTTAAAAAAAGAGTACTTTTTTTAAAAAGATAGGGATTAATATGAGATATTAAGATATTAACCTTTAAAGTTTAGTCTTTCATCTTTCTTTCTCGTTTTTTCATTTTCTCCTTCTTCTCCCAGCCCCCCTTTTTGTATCATACATAATTTTGAGAAAAGACACATTAAAACTGCTTATCATTGCCAGTGATATGCAAGGCTACCTGGAGGTTCTTTCCTCTCAGTCAACTTATGATTGGTAGGATTTACTCCCAAGTCTGTTCTCTTAACGGTGCTTCTTAAATCCAGGTGCACTCTATGGGCTGGTATGGGGTACACCTCATTTTGGAGAGACCTCCCCCCCATGTCAAAGACGTTTCTTTAGCTAAGCAGAACTTGAAGTATTGCAGGAGGAACCAGAACTGGGCACAGTATTCAAGATGAGGCCTAAACAGTGCTGAATAGAGAGGACCAGTACATCACAGGATTTGGAGGCTATATTTCTTTTAGGTAAAGGTAAAGGTTCCCCTTGACAATTTTTTGTCCAGTCGTGTTCGACTCTAGGGGGCGGTGCTCATCCCTGTTTCCAAGCCATAGAGCCAGCGTTTTGTCCGAAGACAATCCTCCGTGGTCACATGGCCAGTGCGACTTAGACACGGAATGCTGTTACCTTCCCACCGAGGTGGTCCCTATTAATCTACTTGCATTTGCATGCTTTCAAACCGCTAGGTTGGCGGGAGCTGGGACAAGTGACGGGCGCTCACTCCATCACGTGGATTCGATCTTACGACTGCTTGGTCTTCTGACCCTGCAGCACAGGCTTCTGCGGTTTAGCCCACAGCGCCACCACGTCCCTATATTTCTTTTAATGCTGTCTAAAATAGCATTTGCCTTTTTTTGCAGCACCATCACAATGTTGGCTTATATTCAGCTAGTGATCTGCAACAATTCCAAAATTGCATGTAATATTGCCAAGCCAAGTATCCCTCATCTTGTATTTGATCTATTTTATTAGGTGTAGAACCTTGCACTTATCCTTGTTAAATTTCATTCTGTTGTTTTCAGCCCAGTGTTTGAACCTATCAACATATTTTTGAATTTTGTTTCTGGCTTCCAGGATAGTAGCTATTCCACCCAATTTTGTGTTATCCACAGACTGGACAAGTATCCCCTGCACTCCATCATCCAAATTCTTAATAAAAAGATTGAACAGTACTGAGCTGAGAAATGTGTTTTTTGTTACCCCTGCCTTGTTACTTCCTCCCAGTTCAAATAGGAGCCATTGATAAGGGCTCTCTGAGTACGATTCTGTGCCCAACTGTGTATCCACCTGACAATTGTTGTATTCAAGCCAGAAATATTGGTTTGAAAAAATGCAGATGAGTTTCTTACCCATCTATAGCTCACAAATAGGCTTTCCCCAAGTGGATGTTATGGAGAAGTAGCCTAACTATGATCTATCTCATTGCCTCACCATGGCCCCTATTCAGTGGAGTGGGTCCAATGTTGGAACTCATTCTGTCAACAAAGTCTAGAGGGGGGCAACTTACCACTTCTTGAAGAACCCTTTGTTTACCCTTTAACCTGATTTTAGAGGGCTGGAAAACAGTAGGAAATGGGGGGGGGGTGTTGGATGCCATAGAGATCTACAAAGGTGAGTAAGGAAAGAGTATTCTTTTGGACCAATGGCCTTTCACTGGCTTCAGGTCTAGCTATATCAAAATACTTTTCACACAAATAACAATTAAGTGCACCACTTCCTCTGGTCAGTAATAATTGATAATTGTGTTCTAGCATATACATTTAGAAGATCTAGAAGAATAAGAAATATAAGAACTGTTTTCACAGGTAACCTGAAGAATATTCTCTTATACTGCCTGGATGCTTCATAAGTTGTGTTAAGTCTGTGTGAACTTCAATTACCGTATTTTTTGCACCATAAGACGCACTTTCCCCCCCAAAAAAGAGGGGTAGAAAGTCTGTGCGTCTTATGGAGTGAAGGTGGTGACTTCGCCCCCACTGGCCCCGTGGGGGGCAGCGTCGCAAGGGTCCGTGGGAGCCTTCCAGGACCCTTGCGACACTCCCCCACCCCCGACGGGGCCAGTGGGGGCGAAATAGCAACCTTCCAAGACCTTTTGAGAGGCTTGAAAGCCTCCCAAAAGGTCCTGGAAGCTGCTGATTCCCCCCCTGCACCCGTGGGGGGGGCAGCGTGGCAAGGCTTCTGGAAGGCTCCCTCAGACCCTTGCCACGCTGTCCCCACCCCCCCATGGGCGCAGGGGGGGGGGAAATCGCCAGCTTCTGGCGAAATAGCGACCTTCCAGGACCTTTCAAGCCTCTCAAAAGGTCCTGGAAGCTGGCGATTTTACCCCCCCTGCACCCGTGGGGGGGTGGGGGGAAGCGTGGCAAGGGTCCGGAAGGTGGCGATTTTACCCCCCTGCACCCGTGGGGGGGTGGGGGAAGCGTGGCAAGGGTCCGAGGGAGCCTTCCAGGACCCTTGCCACGCTGCCCCCCCCCATGGGTGCAGGGGGGGTTAAATTGGCCGTTTCTGGGAGTGTTTTGAGGCTGCCCAAGCCTCAAAACACTGCCAGAAGCTGGCGATTTTAACCCCCCTGCACCCGTGGGGGGGGTGGGGGGAGCGTCGGAAGGGTCCGAGTGAGCCTTCCAGGACCCTTACGACGCTCCCCCCCACCCCCACAGGGCCCATGGGGGCAAAATCGCCACTTTTTGGGGCTCTTCTGAAGCTTCCCAAGCCTCAAAAGAGCCTCCAAAAGTGGCGATTTTGCCTCCTCTGGCCCCCGGAGGAGGCAGGGTGAGTTTCCAAAGGGTCCTAGAATGCACCCTAGGACCCTTTGGAGACTCACCCTGCCTCCCCCGGGGGCCAGAGGGGGCAAAATTGCCACCTTCCGGGGCTCTTTTGAGGCTTGGGAAGCTTCAGAAGAGCCCCAAAAGGTGGTGATTTTGTCCCCTCTGGCCCCCGGGGGAGGCAGGGTGAGTCTCCAAAGGGTCCTGGAACACACCCTAGGACCCTTTGGAGACTCACCCTGCCTCCCCTGGGGGCCAGAGGGGGCGAAATCGCCACCTTTGGGGGCTCTTCTGAGGCTTGGGAAGCTTCAGAAGAGCCCCAAAAGGTGGCGATTTTGTCCCCTCTGGCCCCCGGGGGAGGCAGGGTGAGTCTCCAAAGGGTCCTGGAACACACCCTAGGACCCTTTGGAGACTGACCCTGCCTCCCCGGGGGCCAGAGGGGGCGAAATCGCCACCTTTGGGGGCTCTTCTGAGGCTTGGGAAACTTCAGAAGAGTCCCAGAAGGTGGCGATTTCACCCCCTCTGGCCCTCGGGGGGGGCAGGGGGAGTCTCCAAAGCATCCTGGAACACACCCTAGGACCCTAGGACCCTAGGGTGTGTTCCATAAGATGGACCTCTCCATAAGGCTCAGCAAATTTTAGGAGAAGAAAGCAGATTATTTTTTTCCTGTTTTCTTCTCCTAAAAATTTGGTGCGTCTTATGGAAAGGTGCGTCTTATGGAGTGAAAAATACGGGTAACTGCTTTTGGCATCAGTGCAGTATGTGTGTAACTCATGTTCCTGTAGTTGTTCATAGTATTTTAGAAAAATCAATGGTCAAATTAGTTTATACTTTCATCCTTAGCTTCAGTCCAACATTCTTACAACAAATGGCAATGACAGCTCCAATAAGAAAGTCTCTTGTTGGCAAATAAATATGATTTCACAGCTAGCCGGTCAGTTTTGTTTTAATTTTTTTTAAAAAAAAATAGCTTGTTTTGAGAGAAAGGCCAAGAAAGCAATTGTGGCAAAATGTGAAAAACTCCAAAGGATGTATATCTAGGTTTCACTATAACAGCTATTTTAGTATTGTGTTGTTGTTTTTTAATTCCTGTCACCCTCAAAACTTATTCATCGAGAGTTACTTTAAATATGACTGTAGCTCTAATTTATTCAAATAGGAAAGGCTTGGGAATTGTTTGATACCACCAAGCATGGAAAGGTCCCCTAAAGGGCTGAGAAAGCCCTTTAGCAATAATCCTCTACCTGCTTTCCAGGCATAGGTGTGCATGAAAGAGCTCCTCCAAATGTGACTGCAACAAACAGGTAAGTTGCTGTAGAACACAGGGGGATATATATCTGACCTGTGGGTTGAAACCAATTCATGAAGGTTCCCTATCGGACCCATGGTGACTCCCCACAGAACCCCTCCTCATCTCCTAAGCACCTCCTGATTGGAAATGGATCACCAGCTATGTATGATAACTGAGCAGAGATCTAAGGAATGTTTACCCATACTGTTAACCACCACTTAAAAACACCAGCTAAGATCTTGTCAAGACAGGGGAATCTGGAGCTGTCTGGTTTGCACTTTAAAAGTTTTTACCTTATCTCACACTTGTGTGGTTCTTCTGTTCACACTGGAGATGTTTATTCTCTCTTGAGAAGGGTCCAGACAGGTCTTTGGATTGCCAGTTTACTTGTGAGTGAGGTTTAGCCAATTTACTCATTCATAAGGAGGCAGCAGGAAAAGCAAAATAAAACAGCAGCATGAGGGGAAAACATTGGGGTGAAGGTTGGGGATATAGAAAGGAGGTAATCCCTTCTTTTTCCCTCCTTTCTCCTCAGCTGAGGCTCTGCTGAGGCTTCGCTCCATGGTGGGGGCTGACCCTGAGCCAAAGTTAGGCACTTTATTCTTCAGGGGTGTGTGTGTGTGTGTGTGTCTGTGTCTGTGTCTGTGTCTGTGTCTGTGTCTGTGTGTGTGATAGCAAAACAGCAATACGTCTACTCAGCATAGTACACAGATTATTGTTACGTTTCATTATCTTTCTGTAAACCACCCAGAGTAGTGCTTCACATTAATGCAGTGGTATACAAATCAAACAAAGAAACAAAGAAAAAAGGAAATCATCAATGTAACTTGTTTATTTAGAAAAGTGCTGCATCAATAGGGAAATATTTTTTTAAAAAATAAAGTGAGAAAATGAAAACAAAACAGGTACCATATTTTTCACTCTATGATGCACTTTTTCCTCCAAAAAAAGTGTGGGGGGAGTGTGTGCATCTTATAGAGTGAATATGGTAAAAAAATGGTGCAATTTAAATTCTAAATGTAGGTGGTGAAAGAGGCTGCTTCTTGGTAACTCTTTTGCCCCAACAGTTAGGAAAAAGCTGCGGAGGAAGGCCAGGTAAGCTCCCGGAGGTCTACAGGGAGGGGTGGCGATTTCGGCCTGCTATAACCAGAGATGGGAACAAACCATCAAAATGTCAATTTGTCTTGGCCCATGAACCATGAATTTTCCCCTGGTGACCCGATAAACCACAAATTGATTTGTTGGTTCATTGAGTTCTTTTAAATTGCCCCGCCCCAGCATGCACCACACCCTTCCCACTGCCCTCTCACTTCCCAATTCCTACCTTATCCTGCTGCCTCCTGCTCTGCTGCTGCTGCTGCCTCCACTGGAACAGAAGCTAGGCTGCTGGAATGGCAGTTTCTATTCCGGCAGCCTAGCTTCCATTCCATTGCAAACAGTGTATGTGTGCATGTTGGGGGGGGGGGGGAGAGATTCCCTTCAGTCAAGCTTATGTCCGCATGGATCAGCAGATCCATATGGAGAGATGAATGGATGAATATAAAGGGTGTATATTCTTCCCTTTGTATTCATGGGGGTCTCCAGTTCTCACAAATAGGTAGGGATGGATATCTGATGAATCAGCTACAATTAACAAATATCAAAATTTGTTTTTGTAATCATCCCCATGTCTAGCTATAACTTGACATGAACCAAACCACACCAAATGCAAACCAATTAGTGAGCTATATACCCATCTAGACAGACCTTAAGTCTTAAAATCAGAGCTCAGCTGGTACTTGAAAATGCCTCTGGGAGCACTTTTTCTCCTGATTCTTTCATAGCTAAAGGCATGAAGGAATTGGCTCTCAAGCCAAGAAGAGTTTTAAGGTTAATCACCAGCACTTTCTATTCCTCTTGGAATTATATTGACAGCCAATGAAACTGCTATAAGGCTGGTGATATATTTTCATCAGCTGGTCTCTGGTAGCAACTTACTACTATTTCAGGGGACAGGCCATCTAAAGCATTAAGCTGACAAGATCTTACTATTACTCTTAACAATTAAGGGTTCTGAAAAGTTTGTTGATTAATAGTGTTTAAAATATAATTACTCATTTGTGATAATTGAAAATATGGAGCTATGAGACATCCCTATACCAGATACATTTGAATCAAGTAAACAAATGGCTAGAAAATATGTTATGATTCTGCGATGGAGTTAAACAATGATGAAACAGCAATAGCACTTTAATTTCTACTGGATGGAAAAATTGATAGACAGATTGTCTTTAAAATGATTAATACAGATGAGTAATTTAGATGGTTTGCTGAGAGATTCTTGGATGGATATGTTCAGTTGCACTCGATGAAAGACTGGTATGCAAAATGAGAGTAGCAAAAGGAATAAAAAGAAAGACCAACTTGTGGAAATCTGATTACTGTTTTTTACAGTAATCAGTAATTTATTAAAAGCAAATCTGTTTTCATGAAACCATCACAAGACCAGCTTAGATTCTGAAAAAAAGTCATGTGAATTGTTATGAAAATATTTCTCCCCCCACCCCAGGGACGACAATCACCTTCTGTGCCAGGAATATAATCTGTTTTATTTTTATTTTTATGTAGCTAACGGAGAATGTTATAAATGAGTATTGCTGTTTTTGTTAATCAAATGTGTGTTGTATAATATATCTTTGCTTTTTGTATTATATATTTTTGCAGTGTAGTTTGTTAAATAAATTTTAGTTTAATCATTTTAATAGAGTAATATGTAGGAGGTCTTAGCGGCACCCATAAAGTGAATAATATGATTACAACTTTCTAAGTATCTATAAGATTTCAGTAAATTCTGTAAAGACAATGCCTAGTTTGTGACATGCAAATGTTGCAAAAAAGTGCAGTATTAGATAGATCGCAAAATTTAGGCACCTGAATTCAGGACAAATATTTTGCTATCAGACTCCATAGGAATGCAACCTGCAACATGAAATTTATAAGTAAATTATGTCATTGCCATTGATACATTTGCTTGTATATAAGATTTTTAATTATTCTCTAAGGCCATTACTAAATGACCTCATAATATCAGTAGGCATTGGCTTAGATCTTTTAAAAGAAATTTGTGGAAGGTATGTTTTCCTCCCTTTCAGTGAGGAAGGACTTCATGTTGGAAATGGTTGGGAGAAGATACTAATAGCTCCGATTTAGACACTCAGATTTCTTGATGAGGTGCTTGGAAGGAATTTCTGAACTCATTCCATGTTGTTGCAGGAGGGGGAGTCTTCAGAGGGAATTGGATAGGGGATAAGAGAGGATAATGGGGAATTACCTTTTTTTTTCACAAAGCATGCGGGTATTTCATAATTAAAAGACTAACTTCCATTCCATTTCAGTTTGGGAATTTAGGACTGCCTGGTGATTTTTAAAATAGGATGAATGTCCATGAGTTATGCAATGAAATTTTGCTCTCATACATTTTAATGCATCGATTCTTTTCACTTCTACAGCTGAAAATAAATTGTTAGTATACAATTTTCTCCTACACCATAGACCATTTTGACCACATTTCCAGTTCTCGGCACAATTCTTTACACTTCTGAACTGTCTAAAATATTTGGGTTTTTGGCTTCATAAATTGTGTAATACTCCCAAGAAGTGGAATTCATGCCTTACTTATCAGAAAGCATTCTAAAAGTATCTTGCTGTGTGTGCAGCTACTCTTCAAGTACTTTTCAAGAACAGGCAAGTCTACAGGATCCTGGATTCAACTCCATTTTGTTTTGTTGACAGCTTCATGAGCCAAGGGCCTTATATCTGGCCCAATTCTTGAACTGGGTTCGCCTTAACCATGAATGGTTCGCCTTAACCATGTATTTTATACCATCTTGCCGGATGAAGAGTCCTGGAGAACTTGAAGTCTCATTTTATTTTTAACTTCTAGTAATCCAGTAAAGGTCTTGGACCTTGTCTGGATTTCATGGTCATTTGATTCTGGACAATGTCTGTTTATCACAGTGAAAGAGACAATGTAATGGTCCTGAAAGTTTGGAAATTAACAACAAATCTCACTTCACTCATCCAGATGCTTGACTTTAAGCAAACATAAACAGGACTCATTCTATATACATACTATCAGGCATGTGAGTGATCTTTGGACAAATGTGCAAAAATCGATAAATATCACAATGGCCAAACTCCTGTTGTTTAACAGAGTAAATAGCACCAGAATAAATGAGGATTTAGTGAGTCACCTTCTCTATAAAATCTATTGATTCAAAAAGTCCTACTCTGTGACTTACTATACTAAAGGAAGCTGCAGTTAGAGTGAGCCCATCTGAATTAATGGAACTTAGGGAGGAGTTGACACACCAGTTCCCCAGTGATTCAATGTGCTTATTCTACTGTGGCTTACTACATTAAGCAACAGGATTTCAGCTGGCTTTTTTAAAAAATATGATTCCGGGGTGTGGCGATCCCCCGTTGTGCCCTTTATACCTCTGGGCTCCACAAAGGTAAATACGCCTTTTTCGCTGCCACCAGGTATTATACCAATACCAAATCAAATCCCACACACTCAGGAGCTGTAACCCCAAAGGGTCATACAATTTCAGGAGACAAGGGCTTTAAATAAACATTCTTTTATTATTGAACAGAATCATAAGTATAATCAAATGTAACTGTGTTATATATTCATGTGTGTTAAATCAGGTGTTAACGTATATCAGATCATGTCAATATTTCTTTTGATAAACTGAAGAGATCATTCCCGCTTGTCCAATATGTTTTATTCTTTCAATTTCTTTTCTTAACCCTTTTTGTTACTCCTATGCCCTAGCACTGTTTCAATAACTTCTGGTCCCTAACTCTCTCTGAACCTCTCTCTCTCTGATTCCAACTTCTAACTGTCTCTCCCAGCTGTTCCAACTGTCATTCTGGCTCTGCCCCTCCTGCTCCATCCCCTGATTGACATGCAGGAATGACATCATACTTTGGGTACCGTTACACAGGGTGACCATGGGACTGAGCTGGAGCTGCTATTCAGCCCCACACTGGAGCCCCACTACAGGAGAGCTTTCATATGTCAATCGGTATTCATAAGTTTAAAAGACAGTCAGTGAATGGAACTGAGGAAAAGGAAATATAAAGTAGTACAATAATTTAGCTACTAACACCAAATGAAAAATGACATCTGATGCCGCCAATAAAGCTTGCCTTTAGTAACTTTTCCTTTGGCATCTTGTAACCTTCCTTTCTTCCTTATCACAAATTATATATTAATTTGTCTCTAGAAAGGGTAAACGTTTGCTGTCAGATCTTATTGAATGCAGCTATGTCGACACTCTGCACATAATCTTCGAATCTGGTGATGTCTTCTTCTAGTATGCCTGTCCCAACCTTGTCATCCTCCACCACACACTGGATCTGCAATTTCTTGATGCCATAACCCACTGGGACCAGTTTGGAGGCTCCCCAGACCAGACCATCCATCTGAACGGATCGGACATATTCTGCCATCTTGGCCATATCTGTTTCATCATCCCAAGGCTTAACATCCAAAAGGATAGAGGATTTGGCAATCAAGCCAGGCTTCTTGGACTTCTTCTCCATGTACTACTTTAATTGCTCTTCCCAGATTCGGGCCGCTTCTTGGTCTTCCTCCTCATCGCTACCAAAGAGGTTAATGTCATCATCTTCGTCATCTTCAACAGCAGGAGCTTCTGCTTTCCGTGCGGGTGACACCGAAGGCAGTTCAACCTTCCTGGATGAAACTGCCAAGGGCTCCACCTTCTTCATGGGGGTGACGTGCTGTGTTGGTGGAGGTGGGGAAGGGTGATGTGAAGTAGATGTTTTTTTCCACCACACTCTGCCGACATTCCAGTCTGGAAATGGCAAGCTGGAGGTCTGCAACCACACTACGAAGATTTTGATTCTCTGCCTCTAGGCTGGCAATCCTGGTGACCAGCTCACTTTGGTCCCCGGCAGGTCCTGCAGAAGATGTGCTGCTGGCACTAGTCGCACGACCCGACCACTTCTTGTGTTGAACTGGAGCGGCTTTGGGAGGGTTTTGTAAAACTGTCTTGAGTCCAGCCAGTGACTTCTGGATATTCTCCCTGGCTCTGGCAATGTCATGTAGAGTCATGCTGGCTCTGTTCTCCTGCTGGCCGGAAGGGCTGCAGAGGGGACCGTTCTTCTGCTCATAGTATCTCTTCTCAGCATCATCATATTTGAACTTGTCAAACCAGATCTTCTCGTGCATGAGGAAACTGGTTGCCATGTTTGCAAGACTGGCCAGGGAAAGGTCAGGAGGTGTGAAGGAACTGAAGGTGACGCGCTCCGCTTCAGGCGAGAAAGAAAGACAGAAGGCCGCCGCCGGCGCACAGAGGACCATTAATTTGTCTCCAATGCTAACCAATCAATAATTGAATATTTCTTAATTATTCCTAATTAAGATTTTCTTAATTATATATTTTTAGACGTCTTTTTAATGTTGAGAAGACATTATCTCTCTCTCTCTCTCTGCATTGCCTTCTTCTTTGCCCTCTTTTTTAAAATGGATTTTCCCTCCTGCCTTCTGCTATACTACACTGCTCTGTTATATACCTGAATTCCAGTCATTTAAAGCCAAAAGGCTATTTATTGTGAATATGGTCCTCTTTGTTCTTGAAACAATAAATTCAGAAGTAATTAAGATTTCAGAGATTCTTTTTTGTAGCACTACTTTTGTTCTCTGGTAATAGGATTTTTGAACTTTTAGAATTCCTTCTTCACATGTCTTGAAATGTGGAAATATTGCTGGATTTATTAATCAAAAAAATGGAATGCTATACCACATTTAACCAAATTATTTCCATGTCCAATCAATGAGATACAACCATATCTAAATATATATCTTTAAAAGATACCACCTGTATATAATCGTATCTGGCTGTTGTAAAGTTGAAAAGAAATGTTATCAGCATAAACAAATAACTATAAAGTATAAGACTACATTGGCAATCATGTACTTGCTTCCTTAGGAGTAAGCCTGCTAGCCATTCTCAACCTTTTTATGAATAAAATTTAGGCTGCATCAGGATTGTACAAGTCACCTTTTAACAAACCTAATAAAGTATTGTGAGAATACAGTACTGTATTTCCATTCCTATTCTCTTGAATTGCAAAAACCACAGTTGTTCTATATTCCATGTGACAGAGCTACAAACACTTTCTCTGAAGTCTTCTCTATAACTATTCACAGTCCTACACAGAGGTTAGATGTTCACCATCACCTTCTCCTGCTTTGTTGTTCAAGACAATGTGATATATTAGAGAGCCAGCATAGTGTCATTGTAGAAGTGTCAGGCTGGGGGACTTGGTGACCCAGTTTCCAGTCCTTAGCAAGATGCGAAACTCAGGTGAGCTTTAGCTAGTCACTCTCCCAGCTGGACATACCTCAGGGTGGTCCTACCACCGTGAACTGAATGGAGGAAAGTCTGGATAGAAATTTATCAAATAAATATCAAAACACCAATATTCCACCCCACCACTGAATTCTTATAAGTGATAAGGAATTGTTAGAAGGCTCTACCAGGGTTTGCAGTCCTTCATATTACTTACATCAAAGTCTGGGGAACTGTCTCAGCTAGAGCAACCAAATCCAGCTGCTGAGAATTTGGGGGACACCTTCCAGTGAAGAGTGGGACCAAATGCAAAAAAGTGAGACCAAACACCCATGTATTTTAGCTTAAAGCTTTTACTTCAGTAACTGGGAAGGACCCAGTCATTTACTTCTAGTATTTCTAGCTCTCCTGCACAACCAGAAAATCTTCACTGTGAGGTTTTTATTAATCTGATAATTGTAATACAATGTTTTTGAACACTAAGATTCTTATAGAAATCATCAATACAACCAAACCTAGGAGAACATGTACACCAGCGAGACTCAGTGAGGTGCCTCCTCCGTCCACCAAAAGGGCTTCATCTTCAATGGGATTGACTGCCGTGAAAGGTGGTGGACTCTCCTTCTCTGGAGACTTTTTAAAGGATCTGCCAAAGCCTATGCTGGGGGAGCAGCTAATTTGTGAGTGAGCCACATTTCAGACCATGAGCTGCCTATCACCAATGCTCAAGCCCTGGCTAAGGGACTTGAGGACCTTCTACTGTATATACTGTGAGATCTGGAGTTTAGATACAGTAAATTGTGCATCTCATACACTGGTGAGGGATTCAGCCTTTATCAGAAAATCTCCCCCACTGGATTGTGACGTAACAGGATTTACCCAAATTAGTCTGTAGTTCTAAAACCTCATGGCCCACAATCTTGGCTCTACACTGTGATCAGCACCCATAAGGCACTAGCCAGGTTCTCCTTTGAGACTCCCTTGGAAGCAAAGCAATAGGGTCCAGTGCAGAAGCTTGAATCTTTCACTTCCAAAACTGGACAAATAACATTGAAGAACTGCAGTCCTTAAAAACTTGTGTAAACATTTTTAAAGACATTCCAAAATGTTTTCCAGAACACTGCTCAGTCTCTGAACTATCACTGCTAGAATAGCTTCCAATATTCAGGGGAAAAAAAGAAAAAAAAAGGATTGGGGCAGGGGAAATTTACCTGCAGAGAAGCAGCTAATCAGCAATGTAGCACTGTTTAACCTTGTGAGAGAATGTCAAGCTTCATTACTAGCTTTATGACAATTCACTTATTCATTAAATGACACCATCTGCTGAAAAGTATTTTCCTTAAATCATCATTGCCTACCTGCCACACCAGTCATACATTTTCATAGATGTTCAAGCAATAACTTTGTCTATAATTTGCCAACTTTGGCTCCTTTCCAAGATTTCCACCTTATTTTATACTGAGGTCAAAATTCAGCATAGAATATATTAGTCTTCATTGAAATTGTTGAGCCCAGCTCATGCATTATAGCAGTGGTTCCCAGCCTTGGATAACCCTGGTGTTCTTGAACAGTAACTCACAGAAACCCCAGCCAATACAGCTGCTGGTGAAGGCTTCTGGGAATTGCAGTCCTAGAACACCTAGGTTTACCAAAAGTTGGGAACCACTGTGTCATAGAATCCAGCCTTGCCAACACATTTAAAAGAGAGTATCTAGCACCACACCATTGTTGTTTTCTTTATGCCTTTAGTGCTAAGTCTGACAAGGAAAGATTACTTCTCAAGCATAGACTCACCATGTAGAGAAGACTCCAAATTTTCCAAGGTTCTTGTTTCAATATAAAGTCTAATATGCACAAGAATCTCTTCTCTTTAGAATTGTACCTGCTCACATGCAGGAAGCATGTTGATAATAATTGGTTCTATAGCACATGAATTTGGTTCAAGCATGCCTAATACTTTAGACTGGTTTGGACATAATACTAAACCACAATTTAGTGCTATGCAAACAAGCTTCCTGGAGTATCAGACATTAGCTTTCCCATTCTCCCTCTTCCACCAATTGCAGCCAGAAGAAGGAGGTTATATGATGTTAATGACTGGTTTGTACAGTATTCAGAAACAAGCTAATACGTTGATAG
Organism: Pogona vitticeps; assembly: GCF_051106095.1. NCBI lineage: Eukaryota > Metazoa > Chordata > Lepidosauria > Squamata > Agamidae > Pogona > Pogona vitticeps. Next base: position 173,293,779 of record NC_135786.1, read on the forward strand.
TTTAATTGACAGTTTAGGAAAACCAGCCAAGTTCAAACTACGGTTCTAATGTTCTGAGGCATGCTGCATGAAGAGAGGGAAAGGAAAAGCTTTCAGTAGAGCAATAATGGTTTTTAAAAAATATTGTCCATCTAAAAGATGGAGCTTTTTTTTCAAATATGAATCTCTATAACTGAAGTATAAGTCAGTTGTTGTTTAGTTGTTTAGTTGTGTCCGACTCTTCGTGACCCCATGGACCAGAGCACGCCAGGCCCTCCTGTCTTCCACTGCATCCTGGAGTTGGGTCAAATTCATGTTGGTAGCTTCGGTGACACTGTCCAACCATCTCATCCTCTGTCGTCCCCTTTTCCTCTTGCCTTCACATTTTCCTAACATCAGGGTCTTTTCCAGGGTCTATGAATAGTTAACCAACTGTTATTATATTACAATATATACATGGCTTGTTATAGAGTACCACCATGAAATTTTGATGGCAAGAACACCTGCTGCTCAGCCCATTGGTCCAAGATATTACAACAACAGATATAGCACATTCTGCTTTTATAATATAAACTAAGAAAATGACCAAGAACTCTACTGTAATGACTGGCAACTACTACAGAGTCTCCTCAGAGGTGCATGAAAGATCATGATAACCAAAGCAACAGACTGGAAGTATTCATAGAATAATTTTGTAATTAGGCCAATATTTTCAAGGACACTTCAAGATCAGAAAGGAACTGCTAATATGATCCAAGATTTTTCCTCTCAAAATTGGCTTTATTGTTCAGATGGTAAAAACAGAAAGAACAATTCCTGCTGCTGTTCCAATAAAATAGATAAATCAAACTGTCATAAAGTCTAAAGGCAAGATTCTTCTTTCCAAAACTATGTTCCCTTTTCTGACCTGAGGAACCTTCATCTTTTAAGTAAAAGGACAAGAGAAGTATCAAAGTGAGAAGAGTTCTTAGTAGATCATTCTTTCTGATTTGTTGATCTTTGTTTTTCAGTCATTGGTTCAAATTAGGAAAGATGGGGAAGACTCACAATCCAAAAGCTCCCCTCTCCCTTATCCTAGCAATGCTGCAGATGAAGAAAGACAATGTTCTTCTGGATACAATGGGTCTGTTGAAAGGTACAATCAACAAACATATTTGAAAATACAGAGGAATCAATCTCCGCCCTTGGTCTTGCTGTTGATACTGACCCAAGATTGCCAGGGATTGCTTGGGTTTCAGGAGGCCCTTAACAAAATGCTGGTTGGCTATCTCAGTGGTTTAGGCATCTGGTTGAGAGTTCAATTCCCCACTGTCTCGAATGTGAGTAGATCCAGCCTGTGTGGCCTTGGGCAAGTTGCATAGTCCCAGGAGATCCCTAAAAGAAGGGAATGGTAAACCACTTCTAAATACTCTCTAACTGGAATTGACTTGCTGGCACATATATTAATAATAATAATAATAATAACAACAACAACAACAACAACAACAACAACAACAACCATCACCATCACCATCACCATCACCATCACCATCATAATGAATTCTAGTGGGATCCAATCTAGCAGCAATGGCAATTAACACCATGATCACTCTGAGTAATGGTCTTCATATGATTCTACCAAGAGCAAAGCATGGAAAAATAAAATGGTTGCACCTGCTGCTGATTTGCTGCAATTGAGAAAAAAAAGTAGATGAAGTTTAGGCCAGACCATAGGTGGCTTGTGACTGGAGAACAGTGACACCGTGCTATGAGGAAACTCTGAGGGAACTTTCCCCTGTTCTGACTATGAATCACTCAAAATTAGGTACAAACAATGGGCTCTACCAGAACGCTGGGCATGAAAGAGCTGCCTGAAGATAACTGCATGGAAATTTCATGTTTGAAAACAGTAACAAAAGTTATTCCTTAGTTGCTGCCTATATGACAGCATTTTGAAAGGCAGTCTGTAGAAAAATGAAGCAAAACACTGCCATGTATTATGTTAAGAATTTATTTGGCAAATACCGTATTTTTCACTCCATAAGACGCACCTTTCCATAAGACGCACCATTTTTTAGGAGAAGAAAACAGGAAAATATAATCTGTTTTCTTCGCTCCATAAGACGTACAAACTTTCCACCCCCCTGTTTTGTGGGGGGAAAGTGCGTCTTATGGTGCGAAAAATACGGTACAATTTTTTTTGTCCTAAATTGAGTAGATCCAATGAAGGAGAAGAACTTGTGTCATTGATTCAGTGGAGAACTTCAGTTGGGACTAACAACTGGATTTAGCCCTTGGCATTTACACTTTTTCAAACCCTCAGATTTCTAGATTAGAGGCTTTTGTGTGAGTACAGGGTTACAGAACCAGTGCATTGTACTCAGAGTGCTGGAAAGGTCATGTTGTTGTTTAGTCAGAGCACGCCAGGTCCTCCTCTCTTCTACTGCCTCCCGGAGTTGAGTCAAATTAATGTTGGTAACTTCGATGACACTGTCCAACCATCTTGTCCTATGTCATCCCCTTCTCCTCTTGCCCTCACACTTTCCCAACATCAGGGGCTTTTCCAGGGAGTCTTCTCTTCTCATGAGATGCCCAAAGTATTGGAGTCTCAGCTTCAAGACCTGTCCTTCCAGTGAGAACTCAGGGTTGATTTTCTTCAGAATAGATAGGTTTGTTCTCCTTGCAGTCCAGGAGACTCTCAAGAGCCTCCTCCAGCACCACAATTCAAAAACATCTTTGGTGGTCAGCTTTCTTTATGGTCTAGCTCTCACTTCCATATATCACTACTGGAAAAAACCATAGCTTTGACTATGCGGACCTTTGTTGGCAAGGTGATGTCTCTGCTTTTTAAGATGCTGTCGAGGTTTCTCATCACTTTCCTCGCAAGAAGCAGGTTTCTTTTAATTTTGTGGCTGCTGTCACCATCTGCAGTGATCATGGAGCCCAAGAAGGTAAAATCTGTCACTGCCTCCATATCTTCCCCATCTATTTGCCAGGAGGTGATGGGACCAGTGGCCATGATCTTAATTTTTTTGATGTTGAGCTTCAGACCATTTTTTTGCACTCTCCTCTTTCACCCTCATTACAGGTTCTTTAATTCCTCCTCAGTTTCTGCCATCAGAGTGGTATCATTTGCATATCCAAGGTTGTTGATATTTCTTCCAGCAATCATGATTCCAGCTTGGGATTCCTCCAGTCCAGACTTTAGCATGATGTATTCTGCATATAAGTTAAATAAGCTGGGGGACAATATACAGCCTTGTCGTACTCCTTTCCCAATTTTGAACCAATCAATGTCCCTGAAATTTAAGAGGAAGCCACCTCCCTGTCCCAGTTTCCCAAGGTCATCACAAACACTCTTTTCCAACAACACAAGAGGCGACTCTATACATGGAAATCACCAGATGGGCAATATCGAAATCAGATTGATTATATTCTCTGCAGCCAAAGATGGAGAAGCTCTATACAGTCAGCAAAAACAAGACCTGGAGCTGACTGCGGTTCTGATCATCAGCTTCTCATAGCAAAATTCAAGCTTAGACTGAAGAGATTAGGAAAAACCACTGGGCCACTCAGGTATAATCTAAACCAAATCCCTTATGAATACACAGTGGAAGTAAAGAACAGATTTAAGGAACTAGATTTGGTGGACAGAGTGCCTGAAGAACTTTGGATAGAGGCTCGTAACATTGTCCAGGAGGCAGCAACGAAAACCATCCCAAAGAAAAGGAAATGCAAGAAAGCAAAGTGGCTATCCAACGAGGCCTTAGAAATAGCAGAGAGGAGAAGGGAAGCAAAATGCAAGGGAGATAGGGAAAGTTACAGAAACTTGAATTCAGACTTCCAAAGAATAGCAAGGAGAGACAAGAGGGCCTTCTTAAATGAACAATGCAAAGAAATAGAGGAAGATAACAGAAAAGGAAAGACCAGAGATCTGTTCAGGAAAATTGGAGATATTAGAGGAACATTTTGCGCAAAGATGAACATGATAAAAGACAAAAATGGGAGGGACCTAACAGAAGCAGAAGACGTCAAGAAGAGGTGGCAAGAATACACAGAGGAATTATATCAGAAAGATGTGGATATCCCGGACAACCCAGACAATGTAGTTGCTGACCTTGAGCCAGACATCCTGGAGAGCGAAGTCAAGTGGGCCTTAGAAAGCCTGGCTAACAACAAGGCCAGTGGAGGTGATGGCATTCCAGTTGAACTATTTAAAATCTTGAAAGATGATGCTGTTAAGGTGCTACATTCAATATGCCAGCAAGTTTGGAAAACTCAACAGTGGCCAGAGGATTGGAAAAGATCAGTCTACATCCCAATCCCAAAGAAAGGCAGTGCCAAAGAATGCTCCAACTACCGTACAATTGCACTCATTTCGCACGCTAGCAAGGTTATGCTCAAAATCCTACAAGGTAGGCTTCAGCAGTATGTGGACCGAGAACTCCCAGAAGTACAAGCTGGATTCCGAAGAGGCAGAGGAACTCGAGACCAAATTGCTAACTTGCGCTGGATTATGGAGAAAGCCAGAGAGTTCCAGAAAAATATCTACTTCTGCTTCATTGACTATGCGAAAGCCTTTGACTGTGTGGACCACAGCAAACTATGGCAAGTTCTTAAAGAAATGGGAGTGCCTGACCACTTTATCTGTCTCCTGAGAAACCTATATGTGGGACAGGAAGCAACAGTTAGAACTGGTCATGGAACAACTGAGTGGTTCAAAATTGGGAAAGGAGTACGGCAAGGCTGTATATTGTCCCCCAGCTTATTTAACTTATATGCAGAATACATCATGCGGAAGGCTGGACTGGAAGAAACCCAAGCCGGAATTAAGATTGCCGGAAGAAATATCAACAACCTCCGATATGCAGATGATACCACTCTGATGGCAGAAAGTGAGGAGGAATTAAAGAACCTTGTAATGAGAGTGAAAGAGGAGAGTGCAAAAAACGGTCTGAAACTCAACATCAAAAAAACTAAGATCATGGCCACTGGTCCCATCACCTCCTGGGAAATAGAAGGGGAAGATATGGAGGCAGTGTCAAATTTTATCTTCCTGGGCTCCATGATCACTGCAGATGGAGACAGCAGCCCTGAAACTAAAAGGCGCCTTCTTCTTGGGAGGAAAGCGATGACAAATCTGGACAGCATCTTGAAAAGCAGAGACATCACCTTGCCAACAAAAGTCCGAATAGTCAAAGCTATGGTTTTTCCTGTCGCGATGTATGGAAGTGAGAGCTGGACCATAAAGAAAGCAGACCGCCGAAGAATTGATGCCTTTGAATTGTGGTGCTGGAGGAGGCTCTTGAGAATCCCCTGGACTGCAAGGAGAACAAACCTATCAGTTCTAAAGGAAATCAACCCTGAGTGCTCACTGGAAGGACAGATCCTGAAGCTGAGGCTCCAGTACTTTGGCCATCTAATGAGAAGAAAAGACTCCCTGGAAAAGACCCTGATGTTGGGAAAGTGTGATGGCAAGAGGAGAAGGGGACGACCGAGGATGAGATGGCTGGACAGTGTCTGCGAAGCAACCAACATGAACCTGACACAACTCCGGGAGGCAGTAGAAGACAGGAGGGCCTGGCGTGCTCTGGTCCATGGGGTCACGAAGAGTCGGACACGACTAAACGACTAAACACACACAATGTTTCCATATCCAGTTCTAACTGTTGCTTCCTGTCCCACATATAGGTTTCTCGGGAGATAAGGTGCTCAGGCACTCCCATTCCTTTAAGGACTTGCCATAGTCTGCTGTGGTCCACACAGTCAAAGCTTTTGCATAGTCAATGAAGCAGAAGTAGATGTTTTTTTCCTGGAACTCTCTAGATTTCTGTATAATCCAGCGTATGTTAGCAATCTGGTCTCTAGTTCCTCTGCCCCTTCAAAATCCAGCTTGTACTTCTGGGAGTTCTCGGTCCACATACTGCTGAAGCCTACCTTGTAGGATTTTGAGCATAACCTTGCTAGCATGTGAAATGAGTGCAATTGTATGGTAGTTGGAGCATTCTTTGGCACTGCCCTTCTTTGGGATTGGGATGTAGACTGATCTTTTCCAATCCTCTGGCCACTGCTGAGTTTTCCAAGGTCATAAAGTCTTGTAATTCAAATCTCTAATGGGAAAAGAAATTCTACTATGGATTCTAATCATTCTCTGCTAATCCCATCTTTCTTTTCCTTTGTTGCAAGACAGGAGCAGTTCATGCAGGGATACTGTCCCTGAAATTTAAGAGGAAGCCACCTCCCTGTCCCAGTTTCCCAAGGTAAATTTCTGGCCACAGGGAAGGGGAGAAATTAGAAAACAAATTAAAAGAAATTCCTTATAAATAATACTCCTACTTCAAATAAGCCTTACTATCTTTCCTGATATCACAGAGGAATGACAATATCTAGGTAAAGATAGTCAATCATAAATGTCATTGATGTTTATTGTAAGTTTAACAAAATAACTATCACCAAAATTACCAAAAATCAAACCTCCTTTAGCGCTATGATAGAGACAATTTTGGCCTTTGTAATTACACTTCTAGTAGTTTCAGCTCTGTTTTTTTAAAAAAGGTATATATGTTAGTCTGTATCAGCACGTACAGGATAATAAAAGAGGAAAACAAAAGAATTGGCTACCTTGAGCACAAGGATTGTGTCTGATTATGCCAGAGTGGTTTCAGTCCTTCAGCTTAGTTTTCACAAGAGGGATGTAAATGAACACTTATTTTTTTTCATCCAGGCAATTTTTACTTCTCACGCTTGTGATTCTGGGACTCTTCTGGAGACTGGGGGATATCCCAGAGAAGCAGCAGGGAAAAATGCTGAGCACTGGAAGTTTTTGCCCAGCTCATCAATTACATGTACAAGATTTAGGCTGATAGGCTTATTGCTTATGACTGAAATATTGTTCTCTGCAGGATTTTAGTATCTCTTTGTTGCTCCTATCAATTTCAGTTCAGTTTCAAATGGCTGTATTAGTCAGCTTTCCATGGGATAGTATACAATTCTGTGAAACTGACCTGTGTAAGAGTTTGAAATTGACAAGAGCAAGAAGAAAGACAGAAGTTCATGGACACAAGTGGTGCAGGACGATCAAATGGAGTCTTGTACAGGAAATTGGTGAAAAGGGCATACTGTAAATGCTTCTGTTTGGAAGTCCAGAGAGCAACAGACAGGTAACATGATAATAAATTCAAAATGCTATGTGAAGTATTGTAGTAAAAGAATAGAAAAACAAGCGGAGTCCCGCAGTACAGGAAGAGTTAGGAGGGAAAGGACCCATGATTGTTACCTGGGTGGGTTTGCCTCTGCAAAATGAGGCTCACCATAACCTTCATTGTTTGCTTTTCTGTTCTTAAAGGGCAAGTAATGGCCCATAAAGACCAATGCTCAGGTAATCTGTTTAACATTTATTGTTTGCTTGCATTACAGTGTTTTACTGAATCCTAAAGAGAATGACATCAAACATTGCACTATGTCTGAGGAATTACTTGCAGGATTTTGTGGAAAGAAACTTAGGATGTTTTGCTTATTGGGAAGTCCCAGGGGAGGGGGAAAAGCAAGAAAAACCCTTTAAAACCCTTTAGAAGCATATAGGTTCACAACCCTAATGCACATCTTATTAAGGCTATCATAAGTTGGATGTGACTTGATGGCACATACATGCACATAGTCCATATGCTCTGTCTCCATGGTGGGTTTATTGGGTCCATCAGCATTTTAAGAAATATTCTACAGCAACTGTTGTTCTTGCAAAACACTCATTAATGCATGATTACTCCAGCTGATATCTATAAATAAGGAAATAAACTCACAAAAGGGCCTGAGCAATCCCAAAGAGTACATGTAGACTTCCAGGAGAGTATTTGCTTTGAGAAGGTGTTGAACTGCATTTACTCCAACTCTTTATTTATAAGTAGGATATTGTCAGCGCACCACACCTAAGCCAATAATAACCTAAATATGAAGAAAAGAATTATGTAGGAAAAGGGTAAGGAACAGAGAGTGTGTGCCACACAATAAAGTTTGAGCTGCTCCAAATTATATAGCCAAGTGTCTAGAACAGTATCTTCTACAAGATGTCTTTTAAAATCACACAAGCCCAAAAGCTATTACTGGTGTGGGCACATACCCATAACAGTGTTTTATGTCCAAAGCAAGCAAGGAACCAGCAGTTTTTCAATAAGTGAAAGAACTGTATAGCTGAAGCAAAGAGTCACACGATACAAAGTTCCAGGTTGATCTTCTCATCTGGACAGATATTCTTCTGTTTATTTACATGGTCAAGACTTTAGGCTATAAGGCAGTCTATTACTACATCTGGCCATGATTAGCTGCTGTAGGGCTAGATATAGTTCAAGAACATTGTTGTCACTTTACATGATATATAACTGAAAAAGCAATAATTTAGAAGAACTATATTGCAAATGTATATTTTTCTCTGAAATCTGGAGAAATAGCTGGGATTATTTCCTTACATTTCTTCACATTGGAGAAATAAACAGAACGGAGTTTCAGGGTTCTTTCAAGAGAACATGGTTTCACAGTTCTATTCTTCAAAAAAGAAATTATCAAAAATTATCAAGCATTGTGGGCTTTAAAATATTGTCAAATTCTTGGGAACAGAAGCAAGAAGGGAAGCTTGAGGCAGACTGACACGAAGCTTAGGCCTGGTCAGTTACTTCAGCCCAAGTCTGAGCACGGTTGAAGCATGGCGGGGGATGAAGCCACGTGTGTAAGCCCTGCCTTCCTATCCCCTCCCCACCTGGAAGAGAGGTTCTCAGTGAATATCTATAGCAGAAATTTTAAGTTCGTTGGACTGGATGTGCTTCTACCATTTTTGCAAACAGGGGTTCTAATAAGGCAAGACGTTTATTTCCTGAAATCTTGTAAGTCATGAGAACTTGCTTAAAACAACCACTGCAGATTTTGGCTGTATATGCACACAGGCATGCCTGTCTTCCCAGTGGAGTGAAGACATGGGAGTATTTACTCACAGCTCTACATCCCCACCCCATTGCAAACCTTCTCCTTATAAGGTTTTAACACCTGAATAGGACTTTTGGTGAGGGCCACTGAGCCAACAATTGCACACATTAATGGGATAATTTAGATTTAGGGTTAGTTCCTTCAATCTTTTAGTCATATCTTTATCCTCTATTATGTTTTATTATTGACATTACTACCTGGCTGCAGATTTGAACTTCATTTTCAGCTACTTTGGCTAATGAATTTTCCTGGAAAAATAGGTTTTCCTGGGAAAAAATATTTTGACCAGTATGTTCAATATTTATGCACATGTAGAATCTCCAAACACAAAAGCTCTTTCATCATTCTAACAAGGTGCCAGCTGTACATGACCAAGGACACAAGTGATGCCCCATCAGATCACTCTGGCAGGTCCAACAGCTGGAGTTCAATACGTGTAAATGTTGAACAGAATACTGGCCTTTAACTTGTAGTACATTTAAAAATAGCTGGCTGTGCTCTGATGTGTCAACATTATTCTATTGGCATTTCTCAGGAAAAGAAAAGGCAGTGTTTTCAGTTTCTGAGGCACTTCATGTTATTCTTAAATCACAGTTTGGAATCTTGAATGGTTGGAACATAGGCTTTTCTGCTAGAGGGGTGGAGGAGAGAGGACAAGAAAAGGAAATGTCCCCCAATGTACAGTCACAAATCTCCTTTGCATAACAGGTTGGCCTAACACCTTAAAACTTTCATATATATTTAGTAATCTCTTTTGAGAAGCGCATGAGGTTTGTCACCAATTGGAACATGCCTTCAGGCAAACACCAGAATTAATCCAGCAGGAAGAGCAGGAATTAAATTCTGTGAGGTAATGTACCTTTGGGCGACTGCTACTTTCCCTAGCAGGTCAGCTCTAAGACTATCTGCTTAAGCTGTGAATAAATGGCATCAGTCATAGTGATGCAAGAATGTAAGCATACTTTGCGCAACACTTTCCTTCCTAAGTTGCCAGACTTCTGAAATGCTAATCAATGTGAAGAGTAAAAGTGACTGTTCAAGGAAAAAGGTGTTTATTCTTCAGGTATAGCTCAGTGATTGAGATATCTGGCTATAGAACCAGAAGCTGAGAGTTCAATTTCCCACTGTGTCTCCTGTGAGTATAGCCAGCCTGTGTGGCTTTGGGCAAGCTACACAGTCCCAAGGCGCCCCCAGAAGAAGGGAATAGGAAATCAATTCTGTATATTCTCTATTTAGAAAACTCTGGGAAGGGTCTCTATAAGTCAGAATTGACTTGATGGTGCATGATGATTATTTTGTTTTTTAATCTGCTAAAGAACATGTTTAGCTACTGAAGGTATTAACACACTTTTTCTGTGTCTTGCAATGTAATATGAACAACATTTTTCACTCAATTACTTGAAATTTGAGTGTGAAGCCAATATTAACCAAAATGTACATTTGGTTTCTATCTAGTGGGGCGTGCAGGTATATTCTGATAATGCAAATGACAGTACAGTATTGCATGGTACATAGCCATAACTGTTCACCAGCTCATACAGTACATTTGTAGTAGAATATGAAACATGAACCAGACAATCAGGTCAGGTTACAACATACTGTATTACATTAAGATGTGCTTTCAATAGTTTTCACATTATTACTTTACAAAAAATAGTAATATGAGATGAAAGCTGAGATCATGACATATGGGGAGGAAGTAAGCCCTTTCTTCTCTCATACATTGTCTCCACAGAAATCACTGCCAGCAAAGAATCTTAGAATTTTAATGTGGAAAGAAAGATCCACCTCCCCTCTTAAAAGGGATAGAAATCCAGGAATGTCTAGCTCTGTTCACACAGAGTACTGGGTTGCCTGGGTGCCACTTAATAGGCAACAGATTGGAGTTGGCAGACTCAAAGTGAATCTACGAAAATGCAATGACATAGTTCTCTTCAAGCACAGGAAAGAAAGGCAATGTCACATCCATGTGAATATATTCTACACCCTCAGCATGGACCTTGAAAGATTTGATATGCCAAATACTTTTGACATTGTCCATTATTAGGCAAACTATCTGGCACACTTCTGTAAACATTACAATTTTATTTTTGTAAACCAGTTTGCATTTTATATGTACTTACCTATGGGTTATTTCCTAAATTTGTTTTGTATTTGATTAATTGTTTTGTGTGGCCTCTGCCTTGAATAAATAAACAAAGACTGCCAGGTAAGATTTGTCTCAAATGTGTTGTTGTAAAGTGTCCTCACTCACACGTGTCTGTGAATTTGCTAAGGCTGCAGACAATGGGATCTTTACAGAGATTTGACTGAAGTGGGAAAATTAGGAAGACTAGCATTTTAAGCACTAAAGCTTCATTGAAACTGATGTTGACAATACATTCTTCTGCAATGCTCCCTTGAAAGTCGATGGAGAAGGAACAGAAAAGAAATATAGAAAATTCATTGTTCAAGAAGATGTAGGTCACAAACAATGCAAATTGTGAATAAATAAGGAAGTTCATCTAGATTTTGTTACACTAGATTCATTTGTCTCTGCAACTGTTTAAGCTGAAGGAATCGGAACAATAAGGAAAGCTTAGAACATTGAGCAGTATTTTTTTCTGGTAGGAAAAATTGGCAAAAGGAAAGTCAAGATTAAATGGACAATTTATGATTAATCCAAAATAAACATTTTATACAGCTTCTGTTTGAACTTGATACAGACTAACATCTGTCTTTGCTCTGTTCTGTTGTGCATGACCTCACAAATATTTGCCTTTAAGGATACACAATGGTTTAATACATTCCTACAAATCTAGAGTCACTGTAGTTCTTTACAGGACACCCTCCAGTTGGTTCAAATTTTCTTTGGCATATACGTAGAAGAACACATTACTGCTGGTTAGACACCTTTATTGCAGCCATAGGAGCAGTGATGTTCCCAGGTCAGAAACTCAACTCTGTGTTTTATGAAGGAGCACATAAAAATAAGATGTATAATAGAAAAGAAATAGAAAGAAACTTAAATTTTCTGCCACTAATACTCTCTAAATGTGAAATGCATGTAGTAGCTAACAGCAGCTGAAAGGATTTAAGAGAAATCATGACTTTTGTGCTGCCTAATACATGTGTGTGTATTAGGCAGCATGTACTGTACGTGCATCTATGTACACACACACACACACACATACATACACACACAAAAGCATGTACATGCATCTATGTACACACACACAAACACACACACACACACACACACACACACACACAAATATAAAGTTTGTATAAGAAAAAACAAAACTGAAAATTAGGAATGTGCACCAACTAGAAGAGTTAATTCTGATCCTAATTTGTTGAATTAGAAAACTATATTATTTGGCTTAAGCAAATTTGGAGGCCAACCACTTCAGCTCCAGTCTAAATGAACACCTTAATCTGAAAATGCAAATCTTTCTTCCATCCACTGACTGTTGCCAGAAATCAATAAATGGCTATGAGTAAAAATTTGCTGTTTGTCCAAACTGGGTTAAATTTACAGGCATGGGCCCACCTTAAGATAAATTGTGTGTTATCTGCCATCAAGTTGCATCCAACTTACATATGGTGACTCTAATCTGCTTTTCAAGGTATGTGCTTGTACTATTGCCACTCCCAGTGCATTTGCATGGTTGAGTGTGGATTTGAACCCAGATCTCCTAGTCCATCACTCTATTGAGTACACCACAGTAGTGATCCTAAGGAGATTACATCAGTCATTCAAACAAACAGGTGCAATTACTTTTGTATTACAGGTGTTTAATTTTTATTGAGGAACCTGCATTTTATTTTATTTTATTCTTGGGGGCAGACACTCCTGTCTGCTGAGTTTTGGAATAATATACGTAGAGGGTTTTGTTCAAGATTAATTATTACAATTTAGGGATCTCCAAAGAAGAAAAAAAGGAAAAGAAAAAAGAAATGGTTTCCCATGAATTTTCACAGGCAATCATTATGATAAGAAAGGTGGCCTTAGTTACAAAACTTGGAAGAAGTTAAAAGAATAGGTGCACCATTTGGCTGGATAAAGAGTTAAATTATTGGGAGGGGATAATTTGTTTCCTCCTACACAGCTCAATGGGTTTAGGGATTGCACAGAGTTGGCCAGCAGAGCTCTTCTGAGTGATCAATGGCCTGTTACCTCATGGCCCACAGGAAGATAGTGCTGACCACTCAGCAACTTGTGAAAAATATGCCCAGCACTTTGCAGGCAAAATCGCTTGGATCTGCTCTGACTTGATTACTGCAGCTAATACAGGTCCTGCAGATGTAACTATGGCTCCTACTTGTCCTGTGCTGATGGATAAGTTTCAGTTTTTGCAATTCGATGATGTGAACAGGACCCTTGGAGAGGAGAAGGCTACCATTTTTCTGCTAGACCGTTGCCCGGCCTGGCTTATAAAAACTGCCAGAGAGGAAATGGCTGAGTGGGTCCAAAGGGTAGAGAATTCCTCCTTGCATGAGGGTAGGATCCCAGCTTGCTTAAAAGAGGCAATAGTAAGGCCATTATTGAAAAAACTCTCCCTGGACCACACAATATGGGGGAATTACAGTCCAGTCTCTAATATCCCATTCTTGGGCAAGGTGCTGGAGCAGGTTGTAGCTTTTCAGCTCCAGGGATTCCTGGATGAGATGGATTATCTAGACCTATTTCAATCTGGCTTCAGGCCTGGTTATGGGACAGAGACTGCTTTGGTCACCTTGGTGGAAGACCTACACCAAGAACTGGACAGGGGAAGTGTGTCACTGTTGGTTCTGCTGGACCTCTCAGAGGCTTCCAACACCATCGACCATGATATCCTTCTAGGCCACCTCTCCAGGATAAGACTTGGAGGCACTGTTTTCCTGGAGTAGAGAACTCAGCGGGTGCTGCTGGGGGACTCTTGTTCAATGCCCTGGCCATTGGCCTTTGGGTTCTGTTTTGTTCCCCATGATATTTAACATCTACATGAAACCACTGGGAGAGGTTGTTTGGAATTTTGGGATTCAGTGTCACCAGTATACTGATGACACCCAACTCTATTTCTCCTTTCTATCTAAATCCAAGGAAGCTGTCTCAGTTCTAAATCAGTGCCTGATGTCAGTAATGGACTGGATGAGGGGGAATAAACTGAAGCTTAATCCAGACAAGACAGAAGTTATCCTAGTCAGTCATTAACCAGATGAAGGAATAAGGCTTCAGCCTGTGCTGGATGCGGTTACAATCCCTCTGAAAACACAGACATGTAACTTGGGGGTGTTCCTGCATTCACTCTGAGCCTGGATGCCCAGATTTCAGCAGTGGCCAGGACTGCCTTTGCACAGTTAAAACAAGTGTGCCAGCTACTCCCTTTTCTTGAGAGGTTTGATCTGGGCATGGTGAGACATGCCCTAGTTACATCTCGGTTGGATTACTGTAACTTGCTCTGTGGAAAGTCTTTGGAAACTTCAAAGGGTCCAAAATGTCACAGACAGATTGTTAACTGGGGATGGTTACAGAAAACATATACTGTAACTCCCCTGTTACAACAGCTCCATTGGATTCCAGTCCATTTCTGGACACAATTCAAAGTGCTGGTATTAACCTATAAAGCCCTAAATGACTTGGGTCCAAGGTATCTAAAAGACCACATCTCCTTCTGTGAGCTTGCCTGGGCATTAAGATAATCAGGGGAGGCCTTTGTCTCAGTCTCATCACCCTCACATGGGTGGGGACACAGGAGAGGGCCTTTTCTGTCACTGCTCCCAGACTCTGGAACTCCCTCCCACAGGAGGCCAGACTGGCCCTATCTTTGCTGTCCTTCCGCAGGCAGGCAAAAACCGTTCTCTTCAGGCAGGCTTTTCCTTAATGACTGGTGGTCAGAGAGGGGTTTTAAATGGATTGTTGTGCTCTGTTGTTTTAAATGTATTTTACTATTGATCTTAGTTACCATTTTAATATAATACCTGTTCAATTCTTTTTAAATATTTGTACACTTACTGTTTTAAACTTTTAAATTATGTTTTAATGATGTAAGTTGCTTTGGGTCCTTTTGGGGAGAAAAGAGGAATATAAATATTTTCAATAAAATAGTAAATAAATAAATTTGTATGAAAATGGCACTGTCAGTAGACTTGTACAAGGAACCTACAGGACAGATGCAAGGATGGGGTGTTTTGATGACAAAAAAGAAAAAGAAAAAAGAAAAAAAAAAGAAAAAAAGAGGTCATAACTTTGTTTTCTATTTTGTTGGCATAGAAGCCACAGAATGTGCAACAGGATATGGTGGATGATAAGACGCGGCACATACAGTGGCAGAAGCAGAAGGACTTGAACATCATCATTTTCAAAGTGGATATCCTGCTTGGCCCCATTAATACCACCAAAACAGTATAGCATCACTGCTCTTGGACAAGAAAACTAATGAAACATCAATCCTGGGACATATTACTTCAGGCCGTTCCGAATCATATGACTTTCTAATGAGAACCTAAAGCTTACAATCAAAAAAACAACACCCTTCCTTTTCCTTCGTCTCTCCTCATTCTAGGATATGAATTATTTGAACAACCTGGGGGGGGGGGGAATACATCAGTTTCGTGAAACATACTGTTTGGTCCTCGGTGCCTTTGCAAATCCAAAGGACTAATCAGTCCACAGGAATGTTCATTTCCAATCTGTTCTGTTCTGGAGGAATCTTACTTCTGCTCAAGCTGAGCAAGGCCCCACATAATCCAACAGCCCCTTGATGACTTCATGAATGAATGCATGAAGAGGGCTTTAGTTATACACAAGCTAGCTAGATTTCCATAGAAGGGAAATTAAGAACTGGTTAATGAAATATTAATTGAGTGACCGGCTTCACCAGTTTTCATTCACTAAACAATGGCAAACCATATCACTTAGATCCCACCTGGGTTCAAGTAGTTTCAATTACCTTTTTTCAGCTATGGGAAGAAAGTTCATAGATGTTATTAATAATGTATTGCAGTCCATCTTTTGAAATTCTTATTATACATTTTTGAGACCTTATCAACCACTGGAACCTACGGCATCAGAATTACAGATGACAGGCAGCAACAGCAAAGAGAAGCAGCAGAGTGAGGATGCTTTGGAGCCAGTAATTGGTCCCTTGCTGATATATGGTTCTTGGCAGGTGCCCACTGATGCCGTCTCTTCATACTGGCCCTCCCTGCACATGCAAAGGCTGCCAGAACTTTCTGATGCCTGGAAAAGTATTGTATTGCCAATCTTTCTCACAGCCATATCAGAATATTTTTGACCGCTTCTAAAGATTTCTCCATCATGTTCAAAAGATCACCTATGAGCACTGTAAACATGAGAATGCTGGTTTATTTAAAAAAATCAGTATTAAAATATTAGTGACAGGATAAGTTTCTACCGATCATTTTGATTTATTAATTCACTATACAACTACAAAAGTTGTCTATAATCCTCAGAAAACTGTAGGCTGCAATCAGGCATGGTGCTAAACCATGTTCTGTTTCAAAAAACTTCATAAATTATACCTTGAAGTTCTCATACTTTCACTTGACATGGTTAAGAGTGACCAGTTACTCCACATTCAAACAACTCAGCAAGCCTCCATTAATGAAAAACAGGAATGAAATGGACAGCATGAGAGGTTGACTACAACATGGCGGATGCTGCATTTGCATTTACAGCTGTAGCTTATGGCAATGTGGGAAATATGTGGTCCTCCAAATGTTTTCCCAGTTGATTTTTTATAGGAAAATAAAAGACTGACAGTAAAACATCTCAGCAAGTCTATTGTATTTTTCTGTTGGGGTACTGATTATGCCCAAGCCAACATGACATATTAGGACCAAAACATTATGTGATATTTTCAATGGGCCATGAAAATGGAAAGCAGCATACTCTGGTTGACAATAGCTGGGTGGAGATGATATTTTTTCCCCTAAGCAAACTGCTGTATTAGAGTATCAGCATTTTCCTGGTTTTTAAATTATTATTATTTACAGTTTTTAGTAACCAAATTGCCATTTTCTGTGAGTCACACAGTTAAAAATTGCTTGCACGTTTGGATGTTTTGCTAACACCCAACTTGGGGCTTTTCAAACTGCCAGACAGCTCAACCGGTAGCTGCTCATTTTTAGAAAGCTGATACGACATGTGTTGAGTGGGATGAGTTATAATTCAAGAAACTGTCATGCTGTTCAGTTGAACCTAAAACCTGTCTGTGTGAACATCAAATAAAAGAGAAAAATCAAAAGCAGCTTTAACATTACTGTTAAATTGAGATTTTAAAAAAATAGTAACTTAATTACCGTTCAAGAGCCCGCTTGTGAAGCCAAGCAATTTTGCTTTTATTACACACATTCCAAAAAGTGGCTTTTCTGGGGCAGTTCACTCTACCAAAGTAGCACTTGCACAGCTACAGCATGTATTAACTGTATAAGTTAATAAGCTTCTGGATATGGGGCACTTTCCAGATATGATTCCACTGAAGCGAAATGAATTTTAAGGCCGAAAAAGCATTTCTACCTAGTACTGAGGTTAGACACTTTTGTTGAACGCATACTCTCCAAGTGTAGTGTGGGACTGTTAATTCTACTTTTTTGTCCCACAACTAGGGGAAAAAATTATAGTTAAGGGATGATATCTTCCAGTCTAACTTCCTAAGAAGGTTTGCCCTTGATCTTCTGCAGTGTGTCAGGTTTGGTGGCCAATTTTCAAGAGAAACTGGAACACAATAGAAAGAAAGAAGAGACTGTATATGGGAGTGTATGGTCAACACAATGCTCTTATACCATTTTCACTGTACAAACAAGCAAGCGTTATAATGCCTTGAATCCTAACCTTGATTTGGCAACTAGCTTTGCAAGTGGTATAAAAAGATGACATTTCTCAAATGAGATGATAGACAAAGTAATTGTGGGGCAAACGAAACATTTTCCTATTTATTGCAGTTTTCAAAATGTTTGTTGAAAGAACTTGTCCTGCCTTTTTAATATCAAGCTGGGTAGTTCCTTAGGCATGAGAACAGTACATGAAACAACTCTGCATCTGTACTTAGAAAGACTAATGGTGGAATTCTATTTGGAAACGCAGAATGTGACAACTCCACAGACAAAGCACTCTATGTGATCTCCAGCTTGCTTTCACATAGCAATGGGTCTTCTGTGCATGCAAGTAGGTTAATGAATGCCCCCTTGTGCAAGTGCCAATGAATAAATAAATAAATAAACACAAACATGGGTGGAATGGGCTGCTGCAGTAAAAAAATGAGTAGGATTTTGATGTACGTCTGTCTACAATTGAAAAGAGTAGTGCCAAAATCCTTCTGGAAAATACAGCAAGCATAAGAACAATTGCATAGATGATTTTCACAATTTCATCACCAGCTGGTTGAACATGTGTCCAGGCCTGTTGCATGAGCAGAGGATGACTGCACCTGCAACAAGGAGCCAGCAAAATGCCTTTTGCCACTTGCATAGTTTCTGTTGTGTGTAATGAATGCAACAGGGTTACGGCCTACAAAATTTATAGCCCAATACTGCAAGACTCTGTTCTTTTTGTTGGAATAAATTACCACATAGCTACCTTTCCAGAATCCTCTCAGCCTTTTTCCCCCCTGCTACCATACAGCTAAGTTACTCTACCATTGCCTGAGCCTTTGAACAGCAAATTAGCATGAGAAAGACTGGTGTGTATGCATGTATGCGTGCCTGCATACCTCTGTGTGACGAAAGTGACTCTTGGTAGCTTATTACAAACAGTGCCCACCCTGTCAGCAGTAATGTTACTGGTACAAATAATTTTCTGATATATTATTTGAATACATACATTCCTTGTTATTTTTCACATTAGAATTGATAAGAGAGTGGCATACAAACTGATGGATTCTGCTCAAAATATCTCTGCAAAGACCTTTTAAAATATAGCATTTTCTCATTACAGTGAAAGAGAGACAATTCACACTTCCATTACTTTGAAATGCACTTTTGTTATGCCCCCACTACAAAAAATAGAAATAAAAATAAAAATAAAGGAATTTGCTACAGGTAACTATGCTACTTGTAATTTACTATTTCAAAACTCTGTCTCTTCCCAAAAGGAAAATCAAGCTTGAACATCTTAGTTTATAATTTCATGGTTGAAAGTTTTCTTCTTTGTAAATTAATTTTTAGTTATTGTTGTACCCCTGTTGTGAGCCGCCTAGAGTGGTCTATTGACTAGATAGGCGGGATATAAATAAAATTAAATAAATAAATAAATAAATAAATAAATAAATAAATAAATAAATAAATAAATAAATAAATAAATAAATAAATAAATAAATGAATGAATAAATGTATGTGATGTTTTGCATTATGTACACTCACTGTCTCAAATACTTTTTATTTGGCTTAAGGGTGAAATTGCTGTTTCTAGCAGTCATGTCTGGTGTAGGTCTTCTTGTAAGTCACTAAGGGTAAGACAAAACTTGATAAAATATTGTTTCATCCCTGAATACCATTCTGTTGGGAGATTGAACTTCTTCATTTTCATCACTAACGTAGTTCAAGATACAGAATAGTGGCTTATCCTCTTTGTGAGTTTGCCCTTTATGGTATGGGGTGGTGATGGTGCTGCTGTAGAGAAGCAGCAACCAACTCCTCTCTGAGTTGGAACTTATTTTAATATTTTTTCCAGGTTGTATTTTTGAGGTATGTGAGACCAAAGACACTGTGGGACTAGGTCCCAGAGGTGTGCTGTCTGAAACATAAGAAAGTGCAGAAGAATTACCACTTATAAACGTTGGGGGGGGGGCGGAATAGGATATTTGACTTCTAAAGAAAAATGGTCAAAAAAAAAAACAGGGAAAAGATGTAACCACAAGGGGAGCTGTTTTGGCGGGAAAAGAAAAAGGGATAAAAGGAGAGAGGGGAGAGGGGAGAGGACAGTTAGACTGGGAAGGTGAAAAAGAGTATTGTTGGGGAGGAGAAAAGAAGGATAAGAAAAAAAAAACGAGGAAGGCTGGGAGGAGATTGTAAAGGAGGACCTGTGGATGGGAGAATGGGTCAACAGAGAAGTAGCAGAGAGAGAATGGAAAAGACAACTGTATAAAAAAACACACCCTATTGTGGGCAGACTGAAGAAATGGAAGAAGAAAGAAAGAGGGGGAGAGATTTGAAAGAGATGTGTGTAATAGAGAGAATAGGAGATTCCCGAGTGTTCTGGGAGACGTCCTCAGATGATTCCCTTATGACCACCTAGCAGACCAGCCCCAGGCAAGAAGGTTTTGGAGCGGTTTAGGGGATGGGTCTATCTGCCACACCAACCCATAAAGATGAAAATGGGAAGTTAAGCCTTCGAGTACAAAGTTCCAGTTTTGACGTTAATTCTACTCTGTTCCCTGTTTTCAGAGACACATGGTTAACTAATGAGAAATAATGTAAAAGCCAAGCCCTGGCTGGAAAGGCAGAGTTGACTGTTGATTTTGAACCTTTAGAGACCTTAAAAATAAAAGAGTTGCCTTTGATACAAGAAGAAGTGTATCCTCTGTGGGCAACAATCAGAAGGAGGAGGTTGGGGTTTCTGGATGGAGTCACAAGTTTAGCATTAGTTTATATTTGCAATCACTCAATGTAATATGCCACTTTATTGGGCGAGAGCCTTCTATACATCTTCAAATTTATTTTCAACAAAATATGAGTGGCATTGCTAAGCTGCCCAAACCTAATTTTAATTTGCTTTCAGATAATCAGAAATATGTCTGTATGCTAGAAATACGACATGTAGGTACAAAATGTCTTGTACTTGGTGACTTTCTAGGTCTCACCATGCTGAAACTTCTCACCTAGTGGTCTCCCTGCAAGATTTCCTGGTTTTCAACAAAAAATGAGCTACCAGTCTCATTTTTCTTTTTGGTTTGTTTGCTTTTGGTCCATTGTTCTATACAGCAAGCTGCCAGATTCTGCAAAGAGCGAACCCTTTTTTGGTAACTCCTGGGCACAAAGGTTCCTGTTTTGTACAATTTTAACCATCTTGTGCAGCTTGGCTTTTTTTTTCCCTTTCCAGATGAATGCTGTGTTTGAAAGATGTCGTCCTATGCAGGAATTGACACAACCCTGTGCAACTTTGTATTCTTCTGCCCTCTCCGTGTGAGCTCTGTACACGACAGATGCCAGTCTACACAACAATTGTAAGGATCATTGACAGCTTGACATTGAAAAAAAGAAAGAAAAAGACTGAAATTTCAAAGAACCCCTGCAAACTTTATCAGGAGATTTTTTGGGGAGGGGGGGACCTCGCTCAGAGAAATCTGAGAAAACAATAATCCCCCCCCCCCAGTTTCTAAGAGGGGGAAGCTGTGACATCCACATTCTCACTGATCTTTGAAGCATGGCTCTCCTCATAATGGGAAAACTGATTATACATATTCTTTGTTTCTTTTGTTCAAACATCTGTCATTCTTTTGCTTATTTTCTTTTTATCCTCAGTCAGAATTTCAATTTTTGATGCATTACTATAAAAATCTGGTACTAGGTCCACAAATAACAAGGTTTTATCTGTTGTCTATTTACATTTACTCAAAAACCAGTTCTGCTGAATTCAGTAGATTTATTCCCAAGTTTAAGTTTGCACAGATCACAGTATTTGTGCTTTACTTCCCTGGACCATAAATCTGTACAGAACTAGCTGTGCAAAATCCTTTGATTCCAGTAGGCTTTATTGTTGAGAATTTTGATTATAACGTGTATTCTCATAGCATCAGCAGAGTAAGGAGATATTGGTTAGCAGAGATACTTATGATACTATGACACTGAGAGAGTAAAACCATCTTAATCTATTTATGTATATATACATAGAGAACAGACATTCCTCTGGCAGCATAACATGAGATGAAGCGACACACAGCATAGAAAAAAGTGATCTGACTTACAGCAGATAAAGTCGTTCATTTTACACATGACTTATGTACCGTTCTGTGACCAATCAGAAAATACATTACTTCAGTTTCTGTTACACAAAGTTTCATCATGTACACAGCTGTGCAACATTAAGTCTTAATCCTTGATACCCGCATCTGAATACAATCAGTATGGTGACTCAGGTAAAATCAACCATTTTACATTTAACTATACAACATTAATATTTAACACGTTTTCATATCAAAATCTCTACATTTATTTCTGCTGGTTATGCCTGCCTGAAGTGAGAAAGCAGGCCTTTTCAGTGACCGCACCCCTCTCTCAAATGGAGGCTGCTTAGTTCCCATTTCCAATTTGATCTATTATGTTAACACCAATTTTCTAACTAGCTATTTGACTGTGTGAGTATCTGTGTTTGTTACAGATACTGCTTTATACGTCAAGCAGTAGCTGCCACTGACAATGTTATGTGGAAAGGGTGCCAGTTCTGCCACAAGCCTACAGAAACCAGTATTCTCCACTAGGGAGAATGGCTGGTCAACCAGGGCTATCATTTTCCCCTTGATGATGAGTATTCCTAGCATTTCTATATTTGCAGAAGACTTTCTCCTACAACTCTGCAAGCTCCTTGGCCCCACAGTGCCCACTTCTTTGGCAACATCCGTGCCCTGCGCTGAGTCTTCAGGTGGGTGAGCATGCTGCTTTGGAGAGACAGCCCAAGTCCTGCCTGTGATTGTGCACCCTTTTTGCAGAGTGTGTACTCAGCCATGTGAGTGCATCCATTGTGCAGGGGTGAAAATACTACCAGATTATTGTTTTCTTGAGAGCTCTAGTTTTTTTACTGCATATTTTTCAACCAAGATTGCTATTTGCAGGTCATCAGTTCCAGTAACCAGTGGGTCAAGTGCAGCTGGAGGGGCAGGGGTGATATCAGTGTCTGGAATAATACCCACCAGAGTCTGCTCAGCCTTCTCCTACTGCACATCAAATATGTCTGTACTTGAAGGGGAGTTCCCACAATGCTGCTTTACACAGGATAGTTCTGCAGAGAAAGGAGGCTGGGGGTAAACCCTCCCCTGAAAATGAGGGAGCTGCATGATATGGATACAGAAGGCAATGTCTGATCCTCTTCATAATTCATTTTCCCAAATAAAAAAGCAGCAATACTGCTGCTGCCCAAGATGTGAGTGTCAGTCTGAGTGATGATTGCATCCTTGTCCTTCTCTGGTGCCTCAGCTTTTTTGGAGAAAACTGCCTTCTTCACCATACTTTTTTACCCCTTGCCCTGTCTGCCTTGCACAAAGACATCACTGAAATACATCTAAAGTTCACTTATATCTGTCTCACCTTGAACAAGAGGCTTCTTTACCACCTCCTTGGCAGACACACACACACCCTATATGGCTGCTTGCTGTTCTTTCATAGTGTCCATGCTGAGCAAGGTATTTGGGTGACAAATTTTGTTTGGGGTTCAGAATAGCAGTTGTAGACTATCTTTTCCCTTTTTCTCTCCTAACTCTTTCAGGAGAAACTACTACAGTGGGTGCAGGCAGCATTCTTGCAGCCTTCCCCAAGTGCGTACTACTTCTACCATGCCCACATTTCATACTGCTTGCAGACTCTACTCAAAGACTGATTCTGTTAAAGCAGAACACAGACCCTTCCAATGAAAATCACAAACACACACAGACAGACACAAAACCTGTTAGTTTAACATATCTGTCTATATATAACAAAATCCTATTCTCTTGCCTGATATACCTGAAAGGGCCCAAAACCTAATGCTTCCCTGTTGATTTACAACATATTAATCTATGAATTTACTCATCTTAGATTTTATTCATTACTATATTAAGGAAACAATATAAGATGAGATGTAAAGAATATAAATGTAAGTTGAGGGTTAATTTTTTATTATCATCATTAACATTAACATTAACATTATCATTATCATTATCATTATCATCACCATCACCATCACCATCATCATCATCATTGTATCCCACCCATCTAGACTACATCTACTCTGGGTGGCTTACAGTAAAAGCATGAAAACAACATATAAAGAATTAAACAACAATTCAAATCAATAATATTAGTGGCATTCAAGATAGAAAAGCAAAATGGAAGTTAAGATAGAAAAAAAATCAAGTGGTGACTGGAGGGAAGGCCTGCCTAAAGAGCCAGGTCTTAAGTTGGCTCTGAAAAACACCCAGGAAGGGTGCCAGGTGAATTTCCGGCAGAAGTTTATTCCAAAGTCGAGGGGCCACTGCTGAGAAGGCCCGGTTTCTTGTTCTTTCTTTCTGGGCCTCCCCGGCGTTAGGCCCCTCGGCCGCCTTTCCTGGCTGTATCAAGTGATTCGAGTAGATCTAGGTGGGAGAAGGTGTTCTGCTAGGTATCAAGGTGCTAAACCATTTAGGGCTTTATATGTCAACATTAACACTTTGAAATCAATGCAGAAACAAATGGGCAGCCAATGCAAGGCAACCAGAGTGGGAGAAATATGCTGATGTCTTCTCATCCAACTAAGAAGTCTGGCTGCTGCATTCTGCACCATCTGAAGCTTCTGCATCAGTCTCAAAGGTAGCCCCACGTAGAACGCATTACAGTGAAATACACAGAGAAAACTGCTACAGTGTAGGCTTGCACCAGCAAATGATCAGGGAATTTATAAGAAGTTATGCCCACCTTTCCATTGGAAAGAACCATTTCCATTGGAAATATACCCCTTCTGAAGACTGTGCCTGCTTCTAGATTTCATTGGTGCAGACAAACATCATTTACAGGTTTTGCTTTCACCCTAGCACACCTCCCTTGGGAAACCCATGACAATCCCAATCAGAAGACACTGTGTTCTCTGCCCCACTACCCTTGGTATCAGAGTGTCTATAAGTTTCATTTCTAAATGAGGATGTCTAAAAAATAGGTTTCATTTTCATTTCTTCCCTTAGCAAGCAGAAACCTAGCCATTTGCTTTCTAATCTATAAAAGTAAATAGGACTCTAAAAATTATGAATCAGAGATATTCAGAACTATCATCTGATTCTAATCTATTTGAAACTACCTGAATATGACATTGTCCAGTGAATTCTGAATATTTCCAAATTCAAATATACATTGCTAATGAAAAGCCACAGTTTCTGATTCTTGTAGCTCAGGCAAGGGGACCTGCAACTCCTTCAGATGTTGTACTCCAAATCCCATTGCCCCAAGAAGGTGTGGTCACTATTGCATGATGGTAGGACAAGAGTCAACCACTGAAGGGCTACAGTCTTCTTTACTCATCCTGGCATAGTGCAAGTTGTTGTTAGAAGTAGACCCAGATGTGTTTCAGTTTGGTTGGAATATCTTACACTGGTCATTCCAGATCTAAAGTATGAACTAGGAGTTTCCTTTCCCCTTCCTTGCTATTGATTTATTTCATTTATAACCCATCTTTTCACCACCACCCTTCAGTTTATCTTCACAACAACCAGCTTGCCCAGGATCTAGAGCAGCTCTGTGACTACTAGACCACATTTGGTCCATAAATTTTGGATTTTACAAGGTCAGCTTCATTAGGTTGGCATTATAGGCACTATTCTGAAACCAAGCATGTGGTGAGATAAAGAAAGGAGCGCTGCATCCCCAGCTGAAAAAGCACAAAGTGCATGGCTAGGTGGCCTATTTTGGACCTCATAGTGTAGGTATATGTGTCCACTACTGTGTTGTGTCACTGTGTTGAGGCTCTGGCTGGGTGCAATACAGTTAAAGCTGAATCTTGTCTTGTTCTTTTTGTAAACGTGTTTCTCTTTTTAATCACTTTAAGGACTTTCTAGTTCTGAAGAAAAGGAACATAATGCTCTGTTCAGAAATAAATAGGTAGGTTTACATTAGACGGGGCTGTGTGCACCAACGAGCGTTGTCATCACATTGTACCTGGGATGTTCCTTAGAAAGAAAATAGCAGAGAAAATTGGAGTTTCTCCGTAATAAAATTGTTTTGTTTCCACTTATGATGAATTAATAACCTGCTTAACCTTTTTGAGGAATACGAATTACATATTCCCTCCAGAACTCCATAATGCTTTGCCAACACTGCATTGTTCTGTCTTTCCTAATGGAAAAAAGAGCTGCTGTAGACTACAACCTCATATCTGCACTTTGTAGGTGGGAGAGAGATGGAGCAGAATGTCCTAGTAGATCTGGAGATGGGAATGGAAAAATGATAACAGGACAAAGAAAAGGCAGAGGTGCTCAATTTCTATTTTAGTTCAGACTTTTCCCGTAAGACAGACTATGAACTTCCAAACAAATTGGAAGTGTGGGGGGGGGCAGGATTGCAGCTGGAGATGGATAAACAAATAGTCAAGGAATACCTTACCATCTTGAACAAGTTCAGATCTCCAGGGCTGGATGAACTGCATCCGAGAGTACTGAAGGAACAGGCTGAAGAACTCTCAGAACCGCTGTGACATCTGCCCAGGTCATGAATATTAATGTGTTATCTGCATGGACCAATGAGAGTGCTGGAGAGGCGGAGCCATTAAATATAAGAGTCTCTGTAGGGGGAGGAGATAAATAGATTGAGAGTTTCAGATCTGAGGATTGGTGTGGTGTTTTTTTTTAGTTTGGGGCAGAGAGAGAGGGTTGGCAGTTGGATGGCGTAGGATGTTTTGTTAAGAGTTAAAGACATTGAGTGCACCTGTAATAATAACTTCTATTTGGTTCTTTTTAAAATGACACATTGCCTGGACCTCTGTCATTAATAATAAATAATGTTGATGGTGGCAGCGACATGACACATAGCTTGTGCCCTTTGCTTGGTGAAACAACTAAGGGACAGGCGGGAACTTGACAACTGCTATCCATTATTTTCTTGAAATCATGAGAAACGGGGGAAGTGCCAGAGGACTGAAGGAGGGCCAGTGTTGTCCCTATCTTCAAAAAGGGGGGAAAAGAGGAACCTGGGAACTACAGGCCAGTCAGCCTGACATCAATCCCAGGCAAAATTCTGGAACAGATCATAAAGCAGTCATTGTGCAAGCACCTAGAAAACAATGCATTAATAACTAGAAGGCTACATGGATTTGTCAAGAACAAATCCTGCCAAACTAATTTGATCTCATTTTTTGATCAGGTCACCTCACTGATAGACAGAGGGAATGCTGTAGATGTAGTATATCTTGTCTTCAGCAAAGCTTTTGAAAAATATCCTAATTTCCTGATTAGCAAGCTGACCAGATGTGGGCTGGATAGATCAGGTGTCAGGTGGATGCACAATTGACTACAGAATCGTACTCAGAGAGTGATGATTAATGGGTTCTTCTCTAACTGAGAGGAGGTGACATGTGGGGGACCCCAAGGCTCAGTCCTGGGCCCGGTGCTCTTCAATATTTTTTATTAATGACTTGGATGAGGGAATGCTTGTCAAATTTGCAGATGATACCAAATTGGGCGGAATAGCTAATACCCTAGAAAACAAAATCAAACTTCAAAATGACCTTGATAGGATGGAGCACTGGGCTGAAAGAAGAGAATGAAATTCAACAGGGATAAGTGCAAAGTCCCGCACCTCAGAAAAAAAAAACCAATCGCACAGTTACAAGATGGGCGATACCTGGCTCATCAAAACTACAAGTGAGAGGGATCTTGGAATTGTTGTAGATCACAAGATAAATATGAGCCAATAGTGTGATGTGGATACAAAAAAAAGGCAAATGGTACTTTAGGCTGTATTAAAAGAAGTGTAGTTTCCAATCCCACGACGTGCTAGTCCCCTCCCCCATTCAGCACTGGTTAGGCCTCACCTTGAGTCTTGTGTCCAGTTCTGGACACCACACTTCAAGAAGGATGCTAACAAATTGGAACAAGTTCAGAGGAGGGCGACAAAGATGATCAGGAGGCTGGAAACCAAGCCTTATGAGGAAAGGCTGAAAGAATTGGCCATGTTTAGCCTTGAGAAAAGAAGAATGAGGGGTGATATGATAGCACTTTTGAAATATTTGAAAGGCTGTCATACAGAAGAGGGGCAAGATCTGTTCTCAATCATCCCAGAATATAGGACACGCAACAATGGGCTCAAGTTAAAGGAAGCCACATTTCGGTTGAATATCAGGAAAAACTTCCTGACTGTTAGAGCAGTATGACAGTGGAACCAGTTACCTTGAGAGGTGGTGAGTGCTCTACCACTGGAGGCATTCAAGAAAAACTTAGATAATCACCTGGCAAATATGCTTTGATTGTATTCCTGCACTGAGCAGGGGGTTGGACTTGATGGCCTTCTAGGCCCCTTCCAACTTCACTTTTCTATGATTCTATGATCTCCAGGTGATTTACAATAATCAGGAAGGAAGGATGTCTGCCTACCATCTGTTTAACAATAATACACACCCAGAACAAAACCTTGAAGAAGGATGGAAGAAGTGCTGCATTTTCACACAAGAAAATTGCCAAAACGTATCACCAGAGATACATCTTCAAAGCTACTATGTCTGCAAAACTTATGTACAAACAGAGATTGCTGTTTCATCTAATGACCTAGCCTGCAGAATCTGAAACTGTGAAAGCTAATAGAGATAATCACACATACTTTACAATTGAAGCCAGCTCTACTTCTAGTTGCAAGGGCACCTGTTTGTCTGTTTTGACCGTAAGTATGATATAACATAGGGGCTCAGATTACAAGGAGCCTCTACATGCAGAAGCAGACATAAATATATCCCAGTAGAAACCTGTTTTGGTAATACTGTGGAGCACCTCAAATGCAGCATACTTAGGGCCCTGTCCTATTCTTACCTGAGGAAACTTGGCATAGATTTGTGCCTGAAAGAACCATAGATGCAGTTCTGGTAATGAAAACAGATGCCTGAGCTCAAAAGATCCTTGGCTTCATAATACTAAGCATTTGCCCATCAGTCTTTCATTCCTGGTTCTGGTGGTAAATTTCGGGGTTCTGGTAATATAACCAAAGAATATGTTTTCAGTGATGTGTTGCAGGGTAGTCTGCATTGCACAGTGTAAACTGGAGCATCATGCTCATGCTCTGTAGAAGACCATGCCCCATGAATAGAAGTAAGATTCAACTGTTGGTCTGGTTAACTTTCATACATTAAATTTGGGGTTAAAGGCCCAGCTGTTTCTTTTGTGAGGCAGCAAAATAAATAGCCACAACTGCCTTCCAGATTTGCAGGAGCAACTTCAGTTCTAAGAGCATCACAGTTTTTGTTGGAGATTATATCCACTACATATGCCTAGAGGAACGTTTTTCCAACAATGCCCCACAATGGTGGGAGCTGTGGCAGCTGTGGCACACTTAGTTTCCTCAGAGGGGACAGAAACTTGTCTCTTTTTTTGAAAGATTGTCACTCTGGGTTATATTCTTATTTTGTCCAAGATAATCAGAGAGGTTATATTTTGTTTTTTAAAGGCTCATTTTTTTTATTTCAACAGTAGAGGTCAAATCATTTTATATAAAAGAAAATTGGATTGGCTAATTAAAAAGAGAATGCTGGATGGACGTGCTGACATTTATGACACAGTGAGTCCTTTTAATTCTCTTTCTTTGGCACCTCAGCAGTATCCATACAACAGTGACACTGTTAAGGCCACTTTCGTTAACAGTCTTGATAAAGGTAAAGCATTGTGTGTATCTGCTTGGTACAGAGCTTTCTCGCTGTCTTTCTTCAAACTATCACTGAGGATAAACAAGCAGAAATAAATTCTCCAGTAAATTGTTCCTTCTTGTATTAGCTAATTTTATAAAGTGTGTCTTATTCTGCCAGAGACATTTCATAGAAAGATAATGCTAGCGTGTTGTTGTGCAGTTTGCAAATCCTTGCTGTTTCCTTTCCACCAAGAGAAGATAAAATTGTTTGGCTACAGTGTCTTGACTCTTGCTTTCCTGCCTCTTTTCCTTGTCCATTTCAACAATCTTCCTGTCACCAGCATAGGTGTTTGTTTTCTCCACAAAGGTGTCCATCACGGGAGTGTTGACCTATTGCTTCCTATCATTTCCAAAGCGGTTTTTAGTTGCTAAGCATTTTACAGTCTTTATTGTGCTCGCCTTAACAGCATCTAGGTAAAATGAGTTATATACACCTTACACATGATGTTTCCGTCAGCAGGGTAAGTGTTCCAAGTGACAAGAATTATACACCATTATATATATTAAATTCAACATAAGAAAGATGCAGAATTTTCTTATTTAAATCCACTTAGGTCCAAAAACTAGGTCCACCACTTGTTTGATATGGTTATATTTATTGGCCCAAATCCTGTTGCTTAGTGTAAGTAGTTGCAGTAGAGTAGGCACCGCCCCCTAGAGTCAGACACGACTGAACTAAATGCCAAGGGGAACCTTTACCTCTACCTAGGCCCACTGAATTAATGGGGAATCAGTAAGTCAACTCTTTTGTAAATTCCATTGGTTCAAATGGGCCTATTCTAATTGTGACTGACTTTTCTCTTGCTCTATTCATTTTTGGAAGAAAAAAAACCCTAACAAGAAATTGCCTCCATCACTCACTGTGTCTAATACTTCAGATTCTCTCTTCCCTATCCAAAAATTCATTAATTTGCTTTGTGTTGTTGGTTAGCATTCTGCTCCATCACTTCTTGTTCCTCTCCTTCTGGAGATTGGACATCAGGCTGGACATTATGATGGCTATTCTGAACTCTGTGGTTGCAACCAAAGCAATATCCCAGGTTCTGCAGCCAGCAAGTTCTCCTTCCTGCACTTCTCTGCATTTAGTTTTATCTTGAATGATCAGGTGTAACAATCAGCACTTTTGATTCCTCATTACATGACGGCAGTATTCTAAATTCTGCATTCTGTGGCTAGAACCTACTGCTTCCTTCTGCATGCATTGTGTGGGTTGTGTTGGTCACGTAACTTTCTTGGGGTGTGTCCAATGCTGTGCATGATCTTGTACAAGTATGAGCCCAGCTGAAAACAGGAGGACAATTGGGAGCCCTCCCAACTGTGCAATTCAGTTCTATGAACTCTGACCACCCCTGAGTTTTGGCCATGTAGGCTGAGGGACTGATGAAGGTTGGAGTCAAACAACACCTGCTGAATAACAGAATGGTTGATACACTGCATGGAACTGCATCAATCCGATTTCACCTATGGGAAACATGATGGGGGGGTGGAAGTGGGAAGTAAAGTGGCATCCACCCAAACTATGCAATAGTGGAGCAGAGATTAGAGTCCATGTTTTCCATTTCTAAGAGGACAGTTGCTCAAATATGGTGGCAACTGGCACCTATTGAGGTTGGAGGGGAAGAAGAGCAGCCAACAGTGGAGTGACAGGTGGAAGATGGAGCAAAAGTAGGCATTCATACACATATATGCATTGATGCACATGCACAGAGTAGCATTCACACGTAGAGGGATACAAACATTTTTAAATCAATTTAAAAATCTTTAAAAATCAATTAAAAACATGGATGTTTTGGCAGGCCTTCCCTCCAGACAATTCCTGATGTCCTCTTCTCTCTCTTTCCTACCATTAGTTCCCTTCTTGTTTAAATGTTTCTACCATGTAAAAATTGTTATACAGTATATAACAATTTATTTATTTATTTATTTATTTATTTATTTATTTATTTAATATCCCACCTATCTGGTCGGTTAAGACCACTCTAGGCGGCTAACAACATAAAATAACACAATATATATATAACATAAAATAACACAATCTATATTGTGTTATTTTATGTTGTTAGCCGCCTAGAGTGGTCTTAACCGACCAGATAGGTGGGATATTAAATAAATAAATAAATAAATAAATAAATAAATAAATAAATAAATAAATAAATAAATAAATAAATAAATAAATAAATGAGAACTGATGCACAGACACAGCAGAGAGAAAAACAAGGATGGCCTTGATACCTCCAGGATGGTAAGAAAGCAGGCAGGAGTGGTCTGAGAACAGGCAGCCAGAGATGGGGCAGTGCCTCATTGACCTCACCTACAGTCTAGGTAATATCTATTCATTTTAGCTCACCATGTGGCACACCAGGTGCACCCAGCACATTTGGAATTATGGCACTATGTGCAATTACTCCATACATTTCAGTGTGTTTCCCAAGATGTAGCAACCATCTGGCAAGAAGAAGGAAAGTCGACAGATTCTTGCTGTTAGAAAAGGCAACACAGCACATTTTCCCCAGAACAGCCTATTCAGCGGTTTTCCTTCCTTCCTTCCTTCCTTCCTTCCTTCCTTCCTTCCTTCCTTCCTTCCTTCCTTCCTTCCTTCCTTCCTTCCTTCCTTCCTTCCTTCCTTCCTTCCTTCCTTCCTTCCTTCCTTCTACTGCTGCCTCTTTTTGAAAACCTTGCCATCTTTTGTAAGCAAGCCATAACTTGAAACCTAGCCATACGTGTCGTCTGGATTGGCCTGCAGGCGATGGATGTTTTCAGGCTCTCCCTGGAGAATCTTTTGGGGTTGTTGTTGTTTTTCTACTCCCCTCCCCCCGCTTTGCTTTTTCTCTCTCCCTGTTTCTTGTGTATCGGAGGGGGACGAGGACGAGCGGGAGAGAGACTAGCAGGATGCCGCGCCATTGCATGAAGAAGTGTCATCTTCAGATGTTAGGGGCCACTCACCTGCACACAAAGAAGGAAGGCGGGGAAAACCGGGAAGGAGGAAACGGGTTAGCCTTCATCCACTTTGGTTTGATCCCTGTAAAACGCAAACCAGAGGTGGCAAAGCGAAAGCATTTCAAAAACAAGGGAGTGACAGAGAGACTCTAGGGAGGCTTGCCCAGCTATGAGACTTTTTAACTGGGGCAAAATGAGACCACAAGTGATCCCAACTGCCAAGATGTCATCACAGATGTCTTCGAAATTTTATCTGGAAGTTTATTGCTAACCGAGGGACGTGGTGGCGCTACGGGCTAAACCGCAGAAGCCTGTGCTGCAGGGTCAGAAGACCAAGCAGTTGTAAGATCGAATCCATGCGACGGAGTGAGCTCCCGTTGCTTGTCCCAGCTCCCGCCAACCTAGCGGTTCGAAAGCATGCAAATGCAAGTAGATAAATAGGGACTACCTCGGTGGGAAGGTAACAGCGTTCCGTGTCTAAGTCGCACTGGCCATGTGACCACGGAAGATGGTTTTCGGACAAAACACTGGCTCTATGGCTTGGAAACGGAGATGAGCACCGCCCCCTAGAGTCGAACATGACTGGACAAAAATTGTCAAGGGGAACCTTTACCTTTACCGCTAACCACCAGCCTAGGCACTGAAATATCTCTGGCTGAAAAACGTGTGGGCCGTTTCGGATGCCGAACAGGTGGACAGGTGACTCTGCAGTGGTGCACAAACATGGATCCAAAGCAAAGATTCTCATAGTTTTTATGCAGGGTCTTCCCCCAAACACTGTCCAGTGGCTCTATTTGTGCCAATACATTAAAACTCAGAAATCCTGGGTCCCCCAGCGCATAGGTTTGCAGTGCTGCAAAAATATGGATCCAACATAGGGATCCTCTTGGATTCACATGATTTTTATGCATGGTCATCCCCAAACCACTGAATAATCATCAGTCCTATTTGCAGCCAAAGACTAAATGATGGAAATCATGGGGCCCCCAGCACATAGCTTTGCAGTGGTGCAAAAACATGTATCCAATGCATAAATCCTCATGGATCCACATGATTTTTCATGCCAGATCATCCCCAAATCACTTGTCAGTGAAAGGAACCATCAGTGCCCAAAGACTAAAACCTAGGAATCATGAGTCTCTCAGCGCATGGCTTTGCACACAAAGCTGACACACAGATCCTCATGGATCCACACAGTTTTTATGCAAACCACTGTCCTGTCATAGGGTCCATTTGTGCCCATACATTAGCACTCAGAAATCATGGGTCCCCCAGTGCATGGCTTTGCAGTGGTACAAAAATATGGATCTGACATAGGGATGGTTCCACATTATTTTTATGCAGGATCACGCCCAAACTAATGTCCAATCATAGGCGCCATCTGTGCACACAGACTAAACCACATAAATCATGGGTCCTCAAGTGCATGGCTTTACAGTGGCACAAAAACACCAATCTAAGGCACAGATCTGTGGAAACAGATGAGGGTGATGATTGTTCAGTGGTTTGGAACTGGTCTTGCACAAAAATTATATTGATCCATGAGGATTCGTAAGTCAGAGCCATATTTTTGCACCACTGCAAAGCCATACACTGGGGCATCCATAATTTCTTTCTTATAATGTATGGGCACAAATGAAGCCTATGACTGCACAGTGGTTTGGGGATTATCCTATATAAAAACCTTGTGGGTGCATGAGAATTGATATGTCAGATCTATGTTGTTGAGCCACTGCAAAGTCATGAGGTGAAAAACTCACAATTTATGAGTTTGAGTCTTTGGGCACTGATGGTTCTTATAACTGGACAGAGGTTTGGGGATTATCCTGCATAAAAATCATCTGGCTCCATGAGGATTCACGCTTCAGATCCATGTTTTTGCATCAATGCAAGGCCATGTGCTGAAGGACCCATGATATCTGTGGTGTAAATGGGATCTATGATCTGGCAATAGTTTAGGGAGGACTACAGTACATCTAAAAATCATATGAAATCATGCGGATCTGTGCTTCGGGTCCATGTTTTTTGCGCCATGATAGAGTAACGCACCCAAGGACCCATGGTGGAGTTTGTGGGCACAGATGAAATCTATGATTTGATGGTGATTTGGTTAGGATCACACACACACAAAATCATATGGTATCATCACAATCTGTTCTTGATTTTATGGATCCATCTTTTACCCAGACCCATGAAGGTCCTTTAATTGAACCCAAATTCACCGTGCCAGCTCCTCGTGCCTTCCGGGACCCAAATGCTCTCCTTGGGCCACTAGCTTGAGGAAAAAGCTGTTTTTTATCGCTTACTCTTTAAGAGTCTTCCAGCTTCCCACAGACACCCGTGTCTTTTTTTTGGCAAGGTCGCTTGTAGGAAATCCATTGTTTTAGGAAAGTATCCGTAAACTAAAAGCACCCGTTATGAACTAGACTCTCTCTCTCTCTCTCTGAATTTAAAAGAGGAGCAGTCACCTGGGCTCGGTGCCCTGCATCCCACGCTCACTTCCAAAGCAGTCGGCTTGGGCTATTACGCCAGGCTTACTTGGGAGTAACACTCTGTGGTATTCTGAATTTCGAAGGGGCATCGCGGGAAATCCTTCCCCCCCCCGCCCCCGCCCCCTTTCTTTTACAGTTCCCGGCCGAGAGGCGGATGATGTTAGAGGAGAAAAGTCGGCCAGGGGGGGAGGGGATGAAAACCTCTGCTACCCCTGCGTGGCGGTCCCGATCTCCCACTCACTTGGAAGGAAAAGAGAAAGTCAAGCTCAGAGGCTTTGCTTTCGTATTTCCCCGCAAGCTCGTCATTTCCATTGGAGCTCGATGGCTCTTTTGCAGACAGGACCAGCTCGTTACAGAAGAGAAAGAGGAGGGCGGGAGGCGCTTTGGATCCGGCTGTTGATCACCAATCGATTTCTGATAACCACCCATTGATTTTGCTTCGCAGTGCTTTGAGGGGGGGGGACTCTTACTTTTATTTGCTACTAGATTGAAGAATCGGGAATCTCGTGCCCTGCGACTTGGTTCCAGCTCTGCATCAGCTTTCGGAATCAGCAGGTGTCGGAAGAGGTGGAAGGGGGGGCGGCGGAGGCGGAGGAGTGGCGGCCGGGCAGAAGAGCTGGTGCCTGGACTCCCCCCCCCCCTTTCTCTCTCTTCCCTCTCTCTAATCTATCGCCTGATTCTTTTCCATCACCGCTCCCTCCTTCCTGCGCGCCTTCCATCCCCCCCCCCCAGCCTTTGCTGCTCTTCCTGCGTGGATGCCGCTGCCAGTCGGAGAGGGAAAGAAGCGGCGGTGAGACTGCAGCCTGGGGAACCCCTGCGCACGCGTGTCTCGCTGTGCGCGCCCGCCCGCCCGTGTGCAAGAAGCGGGGATTGCGGACTTTGCCCTTGGCAGGAGCTGCTGTGCACAACCAGGAGCGGGGGTGCGGTGGGGTGGGGGAATCCGCCGCTTCGGGCCATCGCCTCCCCTGCTACCCCCCCTCCGCGCCCCCTTCCTTCCCGTCCACCTTTGCTGGCGCTCGCCCTCGCCTCCGCGTCTTCTGGCAGCGCTTCTCCTCCCTCCCGGCTTTGGGATGGTGTCGTGATGGCGAGGAAAGAGGAGGGGAAGGAAGGGAAGGGCTCTCCGCGGGGGGGAGAGCAGAGGGGTGGGAAAGCGAGACCCCGCGCCTCCTCGCCTGTCGGGGCAACGATCCGAGGAGGCCGGCCTTCTCCCCGCGGCCGCCGGATTCCCGGCTAAACTTTTATTGCAGAGCCCGCGCATCCTCCGCTTCTCCCGCCTCCACCCCCCCCCAAAAAAGAGGAATCATCCGCCGACGCTTTCGGAAACGAAGGGAGACTGCGACTCCTGGAGCGAAGATCCCTTGTCAGCAACACAACCGTGGGGAGAAGACAGCGGAGGAGCGGAGAAGGACCCACCTCCTGCTTTGGGACGGCCGGGAAGGAGACGCCCCTTTCCCCAATAATCACCCCAATCCACGGCTTTCTAGGCTCCATATCCACCTCGCTTCGAAAAATAATAATAATAACATAGCCAGGCTTCTTGTCCGGGACTGTAGAGGCAGAGATTTCTCTCCTTCCTTCTTTATTTTCTTCTCTCCCCCCAATCCTCGCCAGTCTCGCCTCTCTCTCCCCCCCCCCGCCCGCCTCCGTCCGCACGGTCTCGGCCGGTGCTGATGCGCTTCCAACACCTTTGGCTCCGGCTTGATCCGATGCCACAAACAGAGGGCGGCATGGATCCGGTCAGTCTGTAAGCTCGGGGCGTCTCCTATGGCTCCAGGATGACTAAACCCTCACTTGGGTAAATCGTTGGGCCCCCCCGGGCTTTCCCCCCACCCCCACCCCTCGCGTGGGCCTCTCCCTCCCACAAAATCCCCGACTCCCTTTTTGGGGGGGGGTGGGGTGGGAGGGGGGAGGTCTCTCCCCCGCTTCTCGCTCCGCATTGACACCTCCCCGTCCGAGAAGGCAGCCCCCAAGCGCCGAGGACGGATCCCTTCCTCTTGCCCTCCTCCCATGCCTCACCAGCTCCCCGAGGGCCGAGACAGGGTGGCCTCGCGTTTCTCCGGGCAACACTCGGGTCTGGGTTTGGGGTCGTCTGAAATGGGCGCTTAGCAAGGGAGGTGGGCGGGCGGGCGCGCGGGACGGGGGGTGGAGAGCTTGGCGAGCGAGCGGCCAGCCGTCCTCCCCCCTCTGGCGCTTGGCGCCTCTTCCCGGGGCTCCTGCCAGGGGCGGACTGCTGCGCTCTCGCGGAGGGGACCTGGTGCGTCGACGGGGCTCGCACTCGCTCGCTCGCTCGCTCTTTTCCCCCGGTTGCCCTTCTCTGCCAGTTATGCAGACTCCTGGCGGCGGCGGCGGCGGCGGGCGCTGCTGCTAGGATCCGATGCTGGTTGCTCGGGAGCCGGGCGATGGAGCTGGGGGGCTGATCCTCGCCGGCGACGACGCTGAGAGGGGAGAAGAAAGGACAACCGCCGAGGGGGCGCCCCTCCGCCCGGGTTCCAGCGCGCAGCACGCCTGGGCTTCAGGTTGCCCGGCTCTCTCGCCTCCTCCTCCTCTTCCCACCGCCGGACGCCCTCCCGTCTCTAAATGGAATTAGTGGAGATCGGAGCCCCTTGTGTAAGGAACAGACATGATCCATGGGCGCAGCTTGTTTCACAGTGAGTACGGAGGTTCTTTCTCTCCTTTTGCGCCCCCTTGAACCAGGAGCCCCGGAGCCGCACTCTCTATTTCTTCCTTCACCCGGGGGGGGGGGTGGAGTCGTTACAAACTCCTCTAGAGGAATCAGATGCGGGAAGCTTAATGGCGTACGTGTAAATCCTCCCTCCACCCGTCCGTCCCCTCCTTCCCACGCAGTGAAAAACCCAACTGCTTAGACACTGGGGTCCGCAACTCATAATAACAATACAGTACCTTGAACTCTAGGCTTAGGTTTGATTAGGATGAAATTCAGGAGGACTAGTAGCTGTCAAAGTCATGCGTAAAAAACCGGGGCGGGAGGGAGGAAGGATGGGGGGGAGTGGGAGGTTTGCGAGAGAGAGACCCGCAAAACTCTCATCCCCCCCCCTTTCTGAGTTAAGCTGGGGCGATATTAGGCCACGAGTAAGCTCACTTAACGGTAGAAGTCAGCAATATTGCAAGCAATGGGTCTCAACGATGTAATGTGCTGGAAGGGATTATGTCCTCTCCCCACCCCCAGCCCCCAGTTTCACTCCGGCTGCAGCCTTCAGTTATGAACTTGGATAAAAGTTGCACTGAAAGGACTGGGGCTTGTTTCCCTTTAACTGTTTTCAAAATTGGAGTAACTCTGCTTCCGATACATCCTTACTTTGCCGTCCCATTTCTTCCAACAGAGTAAAATCTAGAACCCAAAATTAAATTGAACGCTGGGATTGTGACTAAACCTAATGACACACATCCTTCCCTGGTGCCAATTCTACAGCATCAGCTTTAATCCGGAGCATGTTCTCATTGATTACTGTCATTATTTAGGATTAGTGCCAGAGCTGTTGTTGACTGGAGTCCTCTTTCTCGACCCCCTCCCCGTGAAATCCAGTGCTTTGGAAGTTGGTAGTTGCCAGCAACCTCCTTTGGCCTTCTGTGGGTTTTAAGATGTTTTTTTTGAAAAAAAGTTATTTAGGATAATCCTCTAGGCCCTATGTATTAAGGGATTAAGCAAAAGTTACAAATCAGCTGTTGGTTAGTAATGGAAGGAGAATGAGTATTTTAACCAACACAGTTAAAACAGAAGGAATGGATCATTAGAAGACACAAACATTTCAATACTCAAGCAAGACCAAGAACTTGGATATAAGCCAACATCATCTCATGTTGGTATGTTTTTGGAACCCATTCAAAATCTCTGATCTGTTATCTCAAAATGCCAGCATGCTTTGGTGGTGGTCTGGCAGACTTAAATTCATCTTTGACCTATTTCAGCTGTTCTTGCCTTGTTTTGACGAGCTGCATCAGTTTACTGAGCAAAGTAGCATTTGAACTCGGGACCAAAGCCAGAGATCACAAAATGTAAGCTTTTGGCAAAGTGTGCAGTAGGAAAGGAAAATGAAGACAAAGAGGACCCAGGGCAAACTGGTTTCATAACTGGCTTGGCTCTTCTAAAACTCAGTGAATGGGACTGTCTCTTTGCCCCCTTGCTGTGCAGGTTTCTTTGACTTGGGGTCATAGAAAGTGGTCAAGTGTAGGTTGGGGGGAGAAGAAATATAACATGTGAATGAAGTTAATTTTAAAAGTTGTTTATAACTGGAGTCAAATTGTTAGCATTCTAGTTTAGTAGCAATTCAAAATGGATAATTTATTTGGTGCATTTTAAGCTGTGAATGGATCCTACTCCATCTGATTAAACTAAAAGAAACTTCCACTGTTAAACATAAAGAGATGCTTTGTCTGTAATCATACTGGTGATCCAAAGTATATAGGTCATTAGTATGCCTTTTATCCAGATGTAGATGGAAATAACTGAGTAATCTCCTCTCAGCTTTGTAGTTTCCAGGAGCTGACTCTCACAATTCAAGAAGGCTGTGATTCTGTGCATGCTTTCTGGGGGAGAGGGGGTGGAATCCATTTCACTCAGTGGGACTAGGCAAACCCATAGAGAATAAGACCACATGGCTGTATTTGTAAGCATGATTAATAGGGGCCCCGGGAAGCAAATGCTACATTAAACAGTTGGCCTTACTGTTTGTGTCCCGGGGCATGGCCTGCATAAGATAATATGTCATGTAATTAATCTTAGAATGTAGTAACCAGTCCCTAATGAAGTAGGCTTCATTAAAATTAGCAAAGAACTTGACTTCTGACAAACTTCTATTAGGTCTGGGATGTGAATTCTGTCTGTGGTTGTCCTTGCATGCATAAGCACAAGATTCCAGTTTTGTAAAAGAGATCATGTGTGTGTAATTTTAGAGGGTATTATACATCTTTATAAAATGTTGACTATATCAAGCACCAAGACTGCTTTCAGATAAAGCTTTTCTTATTCTGCCTCTTTCGTGGAATTTTACAAGGCATATCTTCCATTTGTAACCTTCCAGTATTTTCCCTCTGCCATTTCCGTTTTTCTCATTATTGCAAAAGCAGGAAAACTTAATTAAAAATATGTTAATAGCTGCATAGCGCCCTTCATTTTGGTAGTGCATGGAGCTTTCCTTCTGGAAGCTCACCAGTTCACGGTGCAAGCATGCTTCAAAATTGATTCTTCAAAGAGGAGCATGGCGATGGTTGTTATTTGTTCCCCTCTGAAAGCCTTCAGAATGACTATGTGCATATGTCCATACTGCATTCTTCGGGGAAATTGAAATATTCTGAATGCAGCTAATGATTAATATGCTTGCAACTTGCTCCATTTATCCCAGTTTTAAAGAAAGCAAAACTTATTCAATAACTTTCAGCACACATTCAACGCTGAGCATGACTGCTGACTACTAGCTTTTAAAAATATATATGGCATAGCGGAAAAAAAGTTTCTAGCTACTAGAACATGAAAGAGCTGGCTAGATAGCACAGTGCATTAGGTATCTGGCTGTGAAGCCAGAGGTTGGGAGTTCAATTCCTTACTGTGCCACCCAGAAAAACCAGCCTGTGTGGCCTTGGGCAAGCTGCACAGTTCTAGGACGCCCCCAGAAGAGGGGAATGGTAAACCACTTCTGAGTATTGTCTATCTGGAAAACCCTGATAAGGTTGAAAAAAAAATGCATCTGGATTGTATTCCTAATCTACTTCACTTCTCTCATGTTCTTTGGTATTTCACTGATGTTTAACAAGGCCTGGTCCATCCATTTCCAAAATGTAATTGAGGAAACTCATATACTATGGAGTTTCTAAAATATGGGGGAGGGCAGCTTGAGCATCTAAGGTCTGCAGTAACAAATTGGATAGAAGACATTTCCTCCAATTTCTTAATAAATGCTGAGTGCAAGATTGGAATAGAGGAGTAAAGTATATTGAAAGTATTTCCAGAAATCATTATAATAAAACACACTTATTTATGTAGGCCTTTATAGCTGGCCTTTTCACAACACACTTTAAAAAAAATGATATTGCTGACAAAGAAAAATCAGCTCCTTCCCTAATTAGAAGGGCCGCTACAATTTGAAATTACATAATGGATGTTTTTAGTCGGTGCCCATGACATCATTTTTATCTGCTTGGTCAAATCATAGAATGAAATTGTTTGAGCTGGAGTTGTGTGAAGTAGACAGTTATTATTTATTTATTATATTTTTTAAAAATCCCAGTAATTCAGGGCAGAGGGAAACTACAGCAGCACGAATGGATATTGTGAATTCTCGCTCCTATTGTCCAGAACTTTCACTGGTGCACCAAATAGTGTGGTGTCTCCACAGGTTGTTGGCATTTAGATGGTTCCAACTCTATTGTAAGATTTTTTACGAGTACTCTGTCAACTGATCCAACCTTTGATGTATGTGTGTAGAGAATAGAGAGGGAGGGTGTCAGCTCTCCTACTTCATGTAGGAAAGCTATTCACTGTCCCTCATTGAAATAATCATGGTACCTTTAAATAGGGACTTGTATGACAGCAGCACATGCCCTTTAGTGAACCTCTGGAATTGGTAGTCCAGCTGCTCTGGAACAGTTGTCATTAAGGAAGGATAAAAACATGTTGTGAGAAAACAAGGGAGAGTTAGGCAAGATGCACATGGTAGTACACTGAGAATATGTGCAGGTAGTCAAATAGGCTTGGGGACACCTGTGAGTTATGAGTGGCTGAGCAGCAAAAGCCCATCAGGACTCAAGTTCCAGAGTCCATGAAGAACCAAATGGCACATCATATTTGTCACTGGGATGACATCAGCATCTCATCAACAAGTTCTCCATCCCCAACGTACCATGAAGAACTATTGCCATATTCTTATATGGCATAGTGCCACCATGTTACCTTCCTCCTTGTTCTTGCCAACTGCCAGCTGAGGAAGATTCTCTTGCTTTGATGACATGGTGATACATACTGGTAAACACTGGGGAAAAGAGCAGAGCACTTGCCTTGGGAAGATAGTATACATCATTCCCTTCCATTGAAATTCTCTTTTGTTTTACCCTATTCTCAGTAACAGACCTCCTAAAACCCCTCTTGAACTATTTGTGCTCATGTTTCAAGCTGTAACAACTCTGAAGGTATACTAAATGGCATGTATTGCAACAATCTGTCTTTGAGAAGGAAAAGAGCATGGACAGTCATGCAAGAGGGGACAAACATGGCAAGTATCATTTGCATATTTCTGGTGCAAATGATATTCACTAGGCAAATGTATTCTTAAGGGCTACTGTGTGCATGGATACACACCATCATCAGAAACAGCAGTTTGGACTCAAGAAACATGATTATGCTTTCATTTCCTATTAGTTCATCATTAGATTATCACAAACTATTTTCTGTGCTGAGTTAACTTCCAGTCTCAAAAGTACTCTGTGAAAAGAAACCCCATTAAATAGAGTTTCTGTTGGAGGGGCACTTAAATGGCTGGGTATTAAATCAGAATGGTCCTATCCATGTAACCAACATCCTAATACAGC
The DNA here is from genome assembly GCF_051106095.1 of Pogona vitticeps. NCBI lineage: Eukaryota > Metazoa > Chordata > Lepidosauria > Squamata > Agamidae > Pogona > Pogona vitticeps. The sequence continues at coordinate 173,336,198 of NC_135786.1, forward strand.
AAGCAGCAAAATCACTAAGCAGACTTCACTCTGACAGTATTTAGTCAACATGAAACAACTTAATTATTGAAAGTTCAGATGCTGGAAATCTCACAGAAAGTTAAGATACATATTTCTAGCACTGTTCAGTTGTCTTGTTGGCTTATTAGGCAAATGCTTTCTGACTTGGCTATTAATGTACTAGAGAAATTACTGTTACACTTATAGCAGCCCTTAACAAAGTATTACCTGCCACTGGATGCCACTGAGGAATTTGATATGATGCAGGAGTCTGTGGGACCATAAAGTATGGATGGCTCGTGGGCAGAGTAAGGGGGAGCCCTCCCCACCATTCCTGTGCAAAGTGTCCCACCCCACTAGTATGATAATCTTGAACCATGGTGTTGATCCATGTGGTAGATTGTAGATGATGACAAGTTGGGTTGGCTTGACTGGATCAAATAAAATCCCTATTAAATTTCTTTTGCGTAAATTGAAAGAAAGCTGCAGATGCCTCAAAGATATAGTTATATATTGTCCATTCATGTGCACTGAGAAGTTAACTTCTTGGAAAGAGCACCCCTTTTATCCAGAAAAGATTAGCAATGCAATCTTATGCAAGTCGTCTTGGATATAGGGCCTACTGAATTCAGTAGGGCTTAGTCCATCAGTAATCTGTGGTCTGAAGGGGGTCTTTTCCAGTCTGATATTTCAGTGTAAGTTCCTCTTGGAGCACTCCAGCCTACTTCTTGGTAAGTAGTTGGAGGCATAGGAATGCAACCTAATTCTGTTCCCATCACCATATGGCTTGTTCAGTAAACCATATTGATTTTGATTCAGATCCACAATGCCCTCTTCCCCAAAAAGTTAATCATATGAAGAAAATGCTTTGTGTTAAGAGACTGGATGGCTATGTACATCTACAAAATCCATATTTTTTTTCTTTTCTTTAGTACTTCCCTTCAGTGTTGGTAGACTGTTGTAGTTATTTTGATTGACTGATATACACTATTGTTACTAATATACTTTTTTTTCCAGTTGTAGCAAGTTTTATCATCCTACATTGGGCTGGGGCAACAAAAAAAGGAGCAGGTACGTTTCCTTTTTTAAAATGAATAATATTTCCACTATATTGTTTCCTCTAGAAAAATTTAAGACATTGACTATTTTAATTATATTGCTTAGTTGTTTGTTTTTTAAGTCTTCATTCTTGACAACTAAAAATCATTAAAATTGTCATGCTAGGCAATGAAACATAGCATTTTGCACACAGGCTTACTTTAAAAAAAATGGAGGACTAAGGACCAAATGCGCAGACCAAAAATATGGAACAGGAGATCCTTTTATGCTGGTGTTTGGCTCACGTGGTCTTGTCTAGTGACAACACAGAAAGAAATTGGATCTTCTCTCTAAAACACTGGAAAATGGTTTGAAAATGCCTAGGCTAAGTCAGCCTTTGGTGGTTAGATTCAGCAACAGATTTATGCAAATACTAAAATAAGGTACACATTAGGCATCAGATCATCGGCAGCTGTCACTATTTCTCTTTGGACCTATTGTTTCTTGTGATCAAACTGACAATGGAGAGAGTGGAGATAGTTTACTCTCCTTCTTTGCATGGTTAGCCCACTTCTTCCTCTTCTTCTTTCTCTCTTTCTCACTCCTCTCTCTCTCACACACACATTCACCCACATCCCAACATCTTATTTTGTCTTGTTTTGGGAACTGATAGTCCAGGAAACCTTGAGGGTGGGGAGAAGTGGGCCTTCCAGATGCTGCTGACCTGTAGGTTCAAGGGTTCTACAGGGAGTGAGATAGAGAAAGATGGCCTGCTTTACAACAAAGTTGTAAAGCCCCCACTTCAGCATCCATGAGTCTGTTCCCCATTCAAATTTGCATGGGTCTCTGTAGAGAAGACTTATTTAGTGGTTCATCTGAATACCTAACGTGTCCCCCCACCATCATCTCTTGGGTCCTCAGACATTCTTGGACTGCAACTCCCAGAAGCCTTCATCACTAGCTGTGTTGGCAAGGGCTTCAGGAAGTTGTAGTCCAGGAACATCTGGGGAACCATCATTGGGAAGCACGGTCATAGGCAAGAACTTTAGAGCTGAGCTCTGTACCAATTATGTGATTTGTAACACAGATCATCGGGATTGGAATATGTTATTGGAGTATTTTTATACTCCCTTGCATTATATCATGTCCAACAGAGACCCTTCTATTACGAAGCATAATTGCTTGATCCATCTGCCATGGAATGAGAACTGGCATCGGCTGAAGAATAGAGGTACTCATATGACCACCCCTCACAAGAATACAAGTAGAAACACTGTGTCATGTCTGCATCATGCCTAATGTCATTCTCTCTCTCTTTTCCTTCCAGAAAAGCAAACCACTTCAGAAGGCCAAAAGACAGTGCAGTGTGGAACGTGGACAAAATATCCAGAAGGAGGCATTTTCACTTCTCCCAATTATCCCAACAAATACCCTCCTGATAGAGAGTGTGTCTACATTATAGAAGGTGATTACTTTACACCTTTTATTTTTCCATTAGTCCTACTATTCGTAATTAGCAGAGGCTCTGTAACATTTACCTTCTGAAATGGTTAGGACTAAGAATGGTTGTCAACGTTGTCTGGTATTTTGGTAAGGTGTAAAGCTAGCGTTTCTGCCACAAAATGTCATTACTCTGCGGTTTCAAAAAGGCTAATAAAGACCTTCTAAACTGTGTCAGCAGATGTACTTTGATTCATAGCAGCTGAAGAAGTCGGAGGCTAAAACCTCTTCCTATAGTATTTTAATATTTATGATTTGTTTGCCACTCTGATACCGATATATGGATATGCTGATATAGATATACTTGGTGAATAGGAACTGGGCCTCTTTCTTTTCTTCTGCCCCACAGTGCTGCTACATAGTATGGTGTTGTGTCTCAGTATTTGAGTAAGAACTGAGGCACACCACAACCGCTGCAGGCCTTATCTCGGCTTGTCTTCCTCTGTCCTGAAGATGGAGAGGAGAGCACTGGAAGCTGCTGCATCAGAACACTTCATTTACACAAGCAAAGATATGTATTGTCATGCTTTGTCAGCTTCCAGCCTAAACCATTTCCACACATGTCTTCTGGGTATGAGGAAGCAAGGCCAGAATAGAAAGATTAAATACTGAGTGTCGCTGCCTGGTGCCATGACTTTATTGCCAATCAGGGAAAGATAACATAAACACTACAGCACTACTAGTTTCTTCTCTTTCGCCTTTATCTTTTATTGGACAAGCTTCTTTATAATGATAGATAAAGAACCTTTGTGACTTGAGTCTAAATGCTTCCTCTACTAATTGAATACTATCATGTTCTTTACCCTCTTGTCCTCTGGTGTCAATATGAATGTAACTGGTACTGCCTAGAATAAAAGTAGTAAGGATCATGTCCAGGCAGATAGAAATATTGTTAGGCTGAACACTGAGAACATGCAGCATGCCTGGTGCTCATAGTCTTGGATCTGTGTAAATCATAATATTCTATAGATTAAATGAACAAGAGACAGTATGTTTTCTGGGATATTTTAATCAGGCTTCTGCACTGGCTTTTCACTGAATGCTGAATTCCTTGTTGGATTGAAGCTATTTGTTTAAAGCTGGGTATTCCTTTGTTTAAAGCAAACAGCCTTGAGCTGATCCCAGGTCAGATTTGTATCATCCTGGATCACAACCAGAAAAACATTGTCACTTAGAGGGTAAAAACATGTTTAAAACATGTATTCGCGAAGGCTTTCATGGCCGGGATCTAATGGTTGTTGTGGGTTTTTGGGGCTCTTTGGCCGTGTTCTGAAGGTTGTTCTTCCTAACGTTTTGCCAATCTCTGTGGCCAGCATCTTCAGAGGACTGGCGAAACGTTGGGAAGAACAACCTTCAGAACACGGCCAAAGAGCCCCGAAAACCCACAACAACCATGTTTAAGATACATTACAAAACTGGGAAAAGGAAACAAAAAGTGGTGCAAAGTGGCGATAAAGGGGAAGGGGCTGGGGCTCATGGACTGACAGCTTCATTTCTTCAATGAAAACAAGTTGCCGAGGCAGTGGAGCAGGTTGCATATTGTCTCATACCCTATTTTTCTGCTCAAATTCTTTAATGCTGCATTGGCTTGTTACTTTCACTTTGATTTAGAACCGAGTGAGTGGGAGAGATTGTATTGAGTGCTGTTTTTTGTTTTGTTTGCTGTTTGAAAAATTAAGCTTTAGTCAGTTTATGACAGTCTTTTGTGCTCCCCCTCCTCTCTTGGTGCGCTACTATCTTGACAAGTTGGTGGGCTGCCATCTTGCCCTTCCAGAGTTATAGCAGATAATGGGTATCATTCCAGATCTGAGCTTAGACCAGAATCCATTTGCATTGGGTAAAATCAGGTCTCAAGTGGAAGCTCATAATTAGCACCCAGATCAAATTAGGGGCCTGTGCACAAGCCCTAGTTTTAGATCTCATTAGAAAAATCAGATCTGACTATTCTTGGAGCCGGAATGCTGTCTGGAAGTACATCTGTTTACTGGAATATTCCATAAGAATTCAACAGTGTTACCAGCAGTTATATGTAGATTGGGTTACAAAGAGCTTGTTAGTACAGAAATATTTCATTCCTAAAACATGTCTCTAAAATGTCTCTACTATAGGTGTTCTTTCTTTTTCTGCCTTCCTTGCTGGTGCAATGAATTTCCTAGACTTGTTTGTTAGGGGTTGGGCTGGGAAAAAAAGCAATACAGAAACCAAGAAGAGACACAGCATAACTGAGGAAGTAATGTTGGAGTTAATCCAATATGTTCTGTCCTTGACCTGGCATTAGTAATATAGAAATAATAGTTGTAGCAAACACTGAAAATGACTTGTAATTTATTTATTGGTTTGTTTTGAATGTTACACGAACAGTGATGTCTGAATGCTTCATAGTGTAGTTAAACTTGTAACTGTGTCAGACAGTGCTTGACAGCCCAGCTTCATTTGCCGCCAGGTGCACCCAAAGGGAGTTGCCACCAATTGGACCACCATGATAAGTGTGTCTTCATTGGGCTCATACTTGATGATTCCAGATATAAGAGAAATTACCTTAGATGTATAGTACTTTCCAGAAAATGTGTGCAGTTGACAGCCAGTACTGAGCAGTTGCATCATTCAGTATATTATCTGTAAGGTAAAGGTTAAGGTTCCCCTTGACAATTTTTGTCCAGTCGTGCTCGACTCTAGGGGGCAGTGCTCATCCCCGTTTCCAAGCCATAGAGCCGAAGACAATCTTCCGTGGTCACATGGCCAGTGCAACTTAGACACGGAATGCTGTTACCTTCCCACCGAGGTGGTCCGTATTTATCTACTTGCATTTGCATGCTTTCGAACTGGTAGGTTGGCGGGAGCTGGGACAAGCGACGGGCACTCACTCCGTCGCGTGGATTTGATCTTACGACTGCTTGGTCTTCTGACCCTGCAGCACAGGCTTCTGTGGTTTAGCCTGCAGCGCCACCACGTCCCTGTATGCTTGGGAATTCATTCTCAGTGAAGCCCCTCTTCCTTAACACAAAAAGCCAGTGTTTGAAATTCCCTGTGGCAGGCACCAGTTCTGGATTCTCATGTAATATGAGCCGAGTTTGAGCTGTTCTAAATGGTGCCAAATTAGCAGTGGTCCCCTTGAAGACCTTCATCTTCTTTTTTGTAAAGCTAATGAGTCCTCCTCCTTCTTTAACACTATCTGTGGAAGAGCAGTAGTATTTTGCTGTTCTGGCGCACATCTATGCAATTATCTGCAGGAGTAATAATATCCACTAATTCCATTCACATTCCTTGTATTCAAAATGCATTCTTCAAAGCCAGCAGAGAATCTCTGTTTGAAAGAAAAATGACTCTTGCTTCCCTGTTCAATTGCTGAGCAACTGGAGAGATACCAAGGATTATTCCAATCCATTAGTGTGATACCAGCTCACACTGATGAAGGGGAGATGTTTGGATCAATCTCTCATTCCCAGACATACTGTTAAACTGGAATGGATTCCCCCCCTGCCCCCCGCTTAGCTTCAGCTGTCAGCTACAGTATATGAAATTACATTCTAGTAAGAATTAAAGCCTTAATTGTAGGGGGCTATTTCCCTGCAACTGTTCCTCTGTTTCTAGTTAGAACCCAGAGCCTTTTTAAAGCAGATGTAAAATCTCCAGATAGCACTTGTATAAGATAATTAGATGAAAAAGATGACAAGACATGCAAGCATTAAACAGTCTTTTCTGTGTTATTAGGAGTCTTTGAAGAAAGGTAATTAGAACCTAAATTAAAAAGATTGCTCAGAGTTCAAGTAGCAAAAGCTCGTCACAGGACAGCTGCGCCACATTACTGCTGAATCCTATAGCAATGTATTCTTGCATCTTTTGCTTTTATTAGTGCTGCACACAAACAAACACTCTCAAAAGCACAGAATTTAATGAGGTCTTCTCAGGAGCATCAAACAATTTCATGCATCCACAGCCAGCCAATAATATGACTGCATTGAGGCCATGACAGTTGCAGTTTTTGTTGCAGAGTTTTGAATTTTTGCTGCCACCAAGCAATGAAGGAGAGGGATAGAACACTCAGCAGAGAGGTAGGGCTTTCTTTGAATTTTAAAGCTGAAAGGAATGATTGGTTCATGCTAAATAGTCATCCCAGCTCAGAAAAGTCCTTCTCACTCACATGAACTAGACAACATGAAAAGTTGAACATAAAACTCCAACAGCTTTCCCCTCCTGTCATTTCTTTCCTTAGACATATGTATGGAAATAACCGTTCAGTAAAAAGAAAATATAAAAAAATAAATAGATTAAAGTAGCTATAAAAAGGCTGTTATGGAGCCTCTGTAATACTCAGCCCTTGACTAGCTCAGAGCTGTTATAGTTTGCAGGTGTTGTATTAGGAGCAGAGACATCCATTGCAAAAGTAGTTACAGCATCCGCTTGGATGGCAAGCAACAAAAATGGACATCAGTTCCAATTGCTGCTGAAAAAAGAGCTTAAATCCAGTACTGTGCTAGCAGACGTCTGCCTGTGTAGCAAGCCTTTCTCCTCCCCTCCCTCCCTCCCTCCCTCTAGTCCTTTGCTCTGCCCCCAAACTGTCCTAAGAACCTCTGGAACAGATTTTGAGGGCCCAGAAGGGGCTGCAATAACCCCTCCTGATTTTTCCAAAGGAAGGCATTCTGTGAGCAGAATGATGGTATTGGATCCTGCCCAAGGAGACAAAATTGCTTCTTTCAGCTTTTTGCTAGAATAGCCAGCTTGTAAGTTTAAAGATACTTGGCCTGCAGGTACAGCCATGGGGCAGAATTAGACAAAGGAAGCTGGGGTTGGGTGGGAGGAATTGGGTGGGGTTCAGGAGCAGGGACAGCCACGTGTGATATAATTTGCTAGACCAGCTGAAAAGGTCAGGCTGTGAGAATAGCAGAACAAAGCATATTAGAAGGCTGTTGGCTCAAAGTTCACAGTTTGTTTATCAAAATTCTGAATACAGAATTCAAGACAAAAATATTAAACTCGCCATGAAAATATCGAAGGCAGCGACTGGGCCTGCCAAAGTCTCAAAATGCCAGCTGAAATCTTGGAAAATTGCTGTGCTTCAATAGGCCTCCAGGCAAGAGACTAATCTCAGGATAAACAGCAGTGGAGAAAAGAAAAAAGCTTGATGTTTTGCATGTGAGGTAGCTTTGAAGCCTTTGCATCCATCTGCACACTTTCCCAGTTTGTGTCCAAGTTCACTGGCTTGGTGCAAAGGTGTCTGCACATCTGTTGTACTCGCCAGCAGCAGGATAAGGCCTGGAAGAATTCCACACATGTCATGTTTGCTTCAGACAAGGCTGAGTAGGGTGTAAGCTCTGCTGGGAAAGCTGGCAACTGCTGCATCTGCCACGTGTATTTCACCATCTATGTGGCTACCAAACAAAGCCTAGCCCCCCCCCCCCCGGTGCAGTTCTGGATTGCCATATTGTAATCCTAAATCATATTAGCTAGCTGTTTCCTGGATTTAGGACCCATTTGCTGAGACTGGCCACACTCTTGTTCCAGTCAACATGGCCCAGAAACAGTTCCAGCTCCTCTCTCAACCACTCCCCTCCTTCTGTGGCATCACAAGGGCCTGCTTGTTATCCCACAAGGGTTCACCCCCTTTTTCTTTTTCTAGATTTGGACTTGAAAGCTCAGGGAATGGGGTGATGCTCACCTGGCTACTTCATCAGCTTGTTGTTGTTTAGTTGTTAAGTCATGTCTGACTCTTCGTGATCCCATGGACCAGAGCACGCCAGGTCCTCCTGTCTTCCACTGTCTACTGGAGTTGGGTCAAATTGGTAGCTTCGATGACACTGTCCAACCATCTCGTCCTCTGTTGTCCCCTTCTCCTCTTGCCTTCACTCTTTCCCAACATCAGGGTCCTTTCCAGGGAGATTTCTTTTCTCATGAGATGGCCAAAATATTGGACCCTCCGCTTCAGGATCTGTCCTTCCAGTGAGCACTCAGGGTTGATTTCCTTCAGAATGGATAGGTTTGATCTCCTTGCAGTCCAGGGGACTCTCAAGTGTCTCCTCCAGCACCACAATTCAAAACTTCATCAGCTACTCTAGTGTAATTATTTGTGTTATTGTTTCAGTCCAGTTTATGTGTGGGAGAGAGAGGCCTTAGGGGGTGGTGAGGAGACCAGTAGTACCCCTTAATTCCCCTTGTACCGGAAGCTTGTGTGGTTATTGGCTGCTGACTAGTACAGGTTTCTGAGAGTCATGTTTACTGTTTGTTGGTGCTTCAGCACCAAAATAGCATCAGCTTTTTGTACAAAAGTGGGAGTAAGCAAACCTTAGTTTAGGCTACTGGGAGTGCATTACAGTATGAAGGTAATGGAGACTTACTCGATCTGCTCTAAGTCCTTTTTTTTAAGGAAGTGAAATTATACTTACAGTTGTTGATTATAGCCATAACAGTTGGAGAATATACACCCCAAAATGCATCGGAAGGTTTCTGTAGACTGTAATACTGTCGTGTGATTTAGAAAATGGTTTGTTTTATTGAATAAGCTAGAAGTACGTTTTGGGTACTCTTCCTAGGAAGTTGCCAGCTGCTGTGTTTTGCTTTATTTTTCTGTCAGAAGGTGAAATATGATCATTCATACTGTGTCTGCTTGCTTAAAACTGGACAAAAATCCTTGTTTTATTTTTATGTCCAGTATTTAATCACAATAAGAACGTTATGAGTTTTGTGGAGGTGGTTAATGTTTTCATGTTCATGTTCATTTGCTGAATTTCTACGCCCTTTTAGCTTGTTTATCAGTTCCATGAAGATAAAGTATTAGATCTTAAGAAATACTAGATACTCCCCAGCTATGCAGGTTACAATAAATACGACACACCACAGTACTAGATGCTCCCCCAACTGTGAAGGCTATAGTAAATATTACACACCAGAGTATTAGATTCTACCCAACTAGTAACAGCTATAATATTTATTTCCTCTCCTTGTGGCTTGGATGTCTCATTAGTCCTGAAGACTGTGAAAAGATTGGAAATAATTCCGGTGCTTTTGCTTCTGCTGTACATTAGTGGACAGGCATTTTTAATTCCAACATTCTGAAGCACATTTTGGCATAAGCCAATTTGCATAGCCTTTGTTCAAAAACTATGCTATATAGGAGTTTTCCCATTGTGACTTCAGATCAACTCTCTTCTCTGAACAAAGTAGTAGTAGTAGTAGTAGTGGTGGTGGTGGTGGTGGTGGTGATGGCTTAAATTCAATATTATTATACATTGTAAGCAGAGTAGACCCATTGAATCAATGATGCTTTGACATTGTGTAAGTCTAATTTTATTTTACTATTAATATCTAAATGTACATTGGTTTTAAATGTAATGTATTTCTTAGCTGTTGTATACCACCTTGCTAATTTATATTCCATCTTCACTGAGAGGAAGGTGGAATATAAATTAAATTAATAAATACAGTAAATGGCAATTTGGTGAGTCAACCTATTTAAATTGTATTGATTCAATGGGCTTAGTCTGGTTCCAACTTACTATTGTACTACAGTACAGTGATTGTGTTGCTGGCCATGCATATATCAAGAGCTTATAGTAAAAGTGCAAAGTTCAGATGAACAGAAATACCAGGAAGCATATGGCAATGCTGTAGGGAAAGAGTAATTTAGACCCACAACAGGAAAATAAAGCAGCTACATTTTCTGTTCTGAATTAAGTCTCATCTCAGAATGAATTCAGATAGTTTTGAGGTAATCAAGGCTGTGGATTTGCATACATTTTAGAAACTAAACCAAGTATTAATTTGTTCCTAAAATAATTTTGGAAATAAAATAATGTTGAATTCAATTACCTTCCATAGGACTAGCCATTCTTTTGGCGAGATAGCTTTTATTATAGATTTGGGGAGATGAAGAGATGAACTTTTCTAAAACAGGAAATTTAATTCTATCTGTTTCTTGCTTCTGATATGTCATGTGACCTGATTCTCTGGCAAAGGGCATGGAAAGCTCTTAAGTAATCCTTTGAGCCATCACATAGTGCTTTGCTGCAGTTCAATCTGTTTTGTTAATCCAAAAGATGGGATGTGCGGTGAATGGGTTCATAGCTTAAACACTCCTATATAGTGAACAGTAGAGCATGAGGAATTGAGATATGTAACACATGGATCTTTCTAGGATTTTAGAGAAGTCTGTTATAGTATAATCTTATATTGCCAACACATAAGGGTGTTCATTGATTTCAGTGGAACTTATTCCCAGATAATTGGGTATAGGATCATGGTTTCAGTGTAGTTCTTAAAAATGGAAGGAGCGGAGGTCTGAACAGCCAGAAGAGCTAAATTTTATCTCATCCTGCAGTGGGAACAAAGTCCTGTTCAGGATGCTCTAGATGGGAGGAAGTGGTGGTGAGACATGATTCCCTACCCCATACATTACTCTGTAACCATCCCACATTGTTCTACGGCAGTAGTTCCCAACTTCAGGTAACCAAGGTGTTCTTGGACTGCAATTTCCAGAAGCCTTCACCATCAGCTGTGCTGGTTAGGGCTTCTGGGAGTTGCAGTCCAAGAACTCCTGGGTTACCCAAGACTGGGAACCACTGTTCTAGAAGAAGCAATCATACAGTGATAGATGCATGGATAGAAGAAGAATTTTGGTAATATGTCGCTTCATGGACAAATAAACACCATAAAATACTGTGACGAATAGTTGGAACAGAGATGATACGTTGATACATTTGGATGTGATTAGGTTTCAGAGAATAAAACTATTTTATGTCTTTGTTTTAATCCTCAGCTGCGCCAAGACAATGTATTGAGTTACACTTTGATGAAAAATATTCCATAGAACCTTCTTGGGAGTGTAAATTTGATCATATTGAGGTGCGGGATGGACCTTTTGGCTTTTCCCCAATAATTGGTCGTTACTGTGGACAACAAAACCCACCAAAAATAAAATCCAGTGGCAGATTCCTTTGGATTAAATTTTTTGCTGATGGTGAACTTGAATCTTTGGGATTTTCTGCACGATACAATTTTACACCTGGTGAGTACCAAATTCAGTCATTTAATTTTTTTTTTTTTTTTGAGGAAAGGGTTTTGGGATTTTTACTGATAAGAATTTGAAGATATTGTAATGATAAGGCATATTTTTATATTAATACAGAGTAAAAAAAACTATTCTAATAGAAATATGAAGATGGATATGCTACTTTCATTTCCAGAAAAAATATGCCCTTTTGTCAACATTTAATCTGAGCTTTTAGCTGAATGCATTTATATGTACTATCTATGCCTACTGATACAAAGTGTAAAAGAATTCTCATTTTTAAAAAGGTAATGATTTTCCTTAAACAGTGATGGATAAGCTGGATAATGTTGCCATCTTTTTAAATTGTTATTTTACTATTTTAAAGTTTGTTTAAAATTTTCACCACACATTCTCTCCATAACTGCATGTACACTATGTGCAGCTAGTACATGTCAATGGGAATGTAATGGCACACAACAAATTTTGCCAGCTAAGTGAATGGTTTATAAGTAGGGCATTAAAATTGACTGAATAAACCTACGTAGTTGGTCTTTCACCGTCCAGCAAGTGCACTGATGCATTTGTCACATACAGAAAAAAGAAGAAACATGTCATTAGCCTTCCTTGTAATGGTTTCGGCAGAATGAATCTTACTAATTGCCACTACAAATGGTTTGGATTTCTGCATCTGCAGTTCCTCTTTGCTTTCAGTGTTGTCTTCTAGAATGGCAGAAGCCATTGCAATGATTCCATTCCTTTGTTCCTATCGAATAAAATGGACTGCAGTCCATTTTGCCAATGGATTCTGAGTTCCAAAGAGTAATGTCCATTCATTTAAGCACTCTTGTGAAAGATTTTCCTAATCTTAATTGCTGTGGTTCAATTACAGCTTTTGTCAAATTTTCCCTTTTAAGCCATGAGAGTAAAATTGAGGTATGCATTCATGTTTCCAGTGAAATATTTCCCCAACTCAGTGTGTGTGTGTGTGTGTGTGTGTGTGTGTGTGTGTGTTTGTTGTGTGTGTGTGAGTTTCTTTAATTTTGGACTGCAGAGTAGTGCAGGTGATTTAGTGAACATCAGGAGACTTCCTAGATTTCTGAATTAATGAGTTGTTCTTATTATTGAACTTTTGGAGAAGAGTTTTTTTTGAGAATTCATGTTGCTTTGTCAATTTTCCAATTATCGCTTTTGTTGAGTATCCGTGACACTGTGAAATAGCAATTTTAAAATTATTAAAATAATTTAAACTATAACCCACCCATCCCCATCGGAATGATACTTGCTTTTTAAATATCTGTTCTTGGTATGAAGCTCACACCAATTCATTTTGGCTAACCACACTGTTAAATAATTGTTCAGATCATATTGTTCTGTGTTATTCTTGGTGATCCTGACCATGATCCATTATGAACTTCCATTTCATATGTTCATGAACTCAACCAGCCTCCATGTATTTCAGCATGAAATACAAAAGAGCACTGTGTCAGATTAGGACCTCCAAGCATCAGTAGTTGATGGCACCTAAAGTACTAGGGTGCCAAATGTCTGCATATTTTGGTATTACTGGAAATCAGCTTCACCTAAAACAATCCACTAGCTTCTGTCAAAACCTAAGAATTCTGCATCCTTGTAAGTATAGATGGAGAAGAAATTCTTTTAGTATCCATTTTGACAAAAGCTTTCCAAGTTATACAAACTGAATCACTAAAAGAAAAATAGAGATGTTAGGATAGCTTAGCTGAACAATAGAGACAATGCACATAATGGCTGAAATCCGATTGAGTAGCTGTGCTTGCATAGCCTGACATTATGCAAGTGCTAGCGCCAATAGCGCCAAGGTGGAAGTACAATTCATGAAGCACCTCTGCTGGTATACTGCACAATTGGTTGTCACATGATCAATTGACAATCAGGTTGTGCAGTCCTTGTTGCCTGGTCATAATGCCTGACAGAGTTACAACTGCATAACTTTATATTATGCAGCGACATGCAGGATGCTGACCAATTGTGTATCGTAGCAGTGCATATGAATGGTTATGTTGGTTTCTTCTGTTTCATAGTAAAAACCGCTTTAAAAAGAGGATTGAACAAACAATTGGATGGGAAAAAAGACTGAGATAAATATGGCCAGAGTTATCCATCCCAATTTGCAGGTGACTTCAGTATTAGGGAATTCAGAATGCAGAATTCCAGTCGGGCTTCAGACCGCGGCATGATACGGAAACAGCATTGGTTGCCCTGCAGGATGACCTCCTGAGGGAGGCCGACAGGGGCAGTATATCCTTGTTGGTCCTCCTTGGTATCTCAGCAGCCTTTGATACTGTCGACCACGGTATCCTCCTGGGGCGGCTCTCTGAGTTGGGAATTGGTGGCTTCGCTTTGCCATGGCTCCGTTCCTTCTTGGAGGACCGTCCCCAGAGAGTACAGTTTGGCGAGATGACTTACATCCCGTGGATCCTCAATTGTGGGGTTCCTCAAGGGTCGATCATCTCGCCAATGCTATTTAATATTTATATGGGGCCACTGGGTGAGGTCATCCAGAGTTGTGGAGCCCGGTGTCATCAGTACGCTGATGACACCCAGCTCTAGCTCTCCTTTTTTCCAACTGCAGTGGATGCTGTCCTGACCCTTGAATACTGCTTGAGGACCGTTTTGGAGTGGATGAAGTCAAATGGGCTGAGGTTGGACCCGGACAAGATGGAAAACATGCGAGTGGGCGGTCCTGGCGTCAGTGGATTGGGAAACTCCCTTTCCTTTGGGGGAATGACTCTTCATATGAAGAGTGAGGTTTGCAACTTCGGCATCTGCCTGGACCCGTATCTCACCATGGAAAACCAGGTGGCATCTGTGGTCTGGGCAGCCAATTTCCATCTTCAGAGGATTGCCCAGCCGCGTCCCTGTCTAGACGTGGGGGCACTCACGACACTGATTCATGCCTTCATAATCTCAAGAATAGACTACTGCAATGCTTTCTATGTGGGGTTACCCTTGAGGCTGATGCAGAGACTTCAACTGGTCCAAAATTCAGTGGCCAGATTAATAACTGGGGTGAAGAAATTCCAGCACATCTCCCCCACTCGAGAAGCCCTTTATTGGCAACCGGTTCATTTCTGCATCAACTTCAAGGTTATGATGATAACATTCAAAGCCCTAAATGGTTTAGGACCTCGATACTTATCAGAACACCTGCTCCCAGCCAGATCTGTTCGTAATACCCATTCTTCACAAGAAGGGTGGTTGAGGGCTTTGACCCTGAAGGAGGCCCAGAGGGAAAGATCAAGAAACCGGGCCTTCTTGGCGGTTGCCCCCCACCTATGGAACAACCTGCCCATTGAGATCTGCCTGGCACCCTCGTTGGATGGGTTCAAAAGAGCATTGAAGACTTGTCTCTTCCGCCAGGCTTTCCCGGAGCATTAAGATCTTAGCCTCCCTCTTACCAATCTTTTGGTCATCCTCTCCATCACCCTTTGTATCTCCTTCATTGCCATCTGTTTTAATTTATCCTATTTGATTATTTATTAATTTATTTATTAATTTGTTTTAATATTGTTGCTCATACTGTTGTTAGCCACCCGGAATGACCTGGTTGCCAGATGGTGCTGGATACAAATTCAATAAATAAATAATAAATACAAACTGGTGTTCAACCATCTTCGTTGGATTACAAGTTGTGCCTTGTATTACATTAACTTTTTAGACTTGATGAAGGTATCAGGAGAGCCGTGGATAGAAATGAAGTGGTCTACATTGTCTACATGACATTTGACAAGCTTTTGATTAAAGAGAAAACTTTGCAGCCATGGGGAAGAAGTTCTTTTATAGAATGGAAACTGATTGAAGAGCAGAATCAGAGAGAAGAAATAAATTACCAGCTTTTGTAGTGGAGAGAAGTGAACACTGGGGTTGTATGAAGATCTGTATTGGAATTGGTCCTTTTTAGTTTTTTTCATAAATGACTGGGTTAGATGTGAGCAGTGAGATGGCTATGTTTGATGGTGATGCAAAATTACTTAGAATATTACAAAGAAAAATAGCTGGTGAAGAGCTCTGCAACCATTTCTTAAAGTGTGGGAGTAGTCAATAAAATAGTAAGTGAAAATGAAATTCAGCGTAAGCAGTTGTAATGTAGGAATAACAGGAATTGTTGCTGTTCCATTTGTGTCAGCTTAGGTTGTTTCAGTAGGGAAAACCCCTTGATAAGAAATTTTAAATTCCTCAATTCTCCTAAGAGTGAGACAAACAGCTTCCCCCCCTTCAGTGTTTCTCAAATTTGTATCAATTTTCTTTCCCTTTGAAAAGTAACACATACAGCAAGTGCAGAATAAAGAAACAAAAGACTCATCCAATGCTACACATTCTTGGACCAAACAGAAGCCATCCTAGTTTTGTGTGATTTACACATCTGTGCAGACTATGTAGTTTTGTGGAAAATGGACAGTTTTGCTTGAAATAGGTCTCATTAATGTGAAAACTCTTTCAAGAGTAGAAGGAAGTTGTCTGCTATGCTTACAGGCTAGAAGAACGATATACAGTAGCAGTTCTTAGTGTTCTCACATGAGAGGACAAGAGACACCATCCTTAGAAGTCATGCAGACTTTACTTGAGTTAAAAAAACCCCACCAAGTTCACAGTCTAATATAGCTTGGCAACAATATCTATTTACTGTGATATAACTGCAAAAAAGACAGATCTCCTGTGAGACATAATTAGAAAACAAGGGGAGGGGGACCTGCCACTGTATTACTGCATTTATACAAATCCATGGTGCAACCACATTTGGAATACTATGCATAGTTCTTGTCACTACACTAGAGGGGGGATATTGTAGAGCTGGAAAACATGCACAGAGGGCATCCAGAATGAAGAGAGATTGGATTACTGTATGAAGAAAGTTGCAACGTCTGGGATTGTAGAAGTTGCAAAGTCTGGGATTGTAGAAGTTGGAAACACTCAGAGGAAGGAAAAACATGATCAAGGTGTACAGAATCATGCATGGTATGAATATAGGGGAAAATTTGTATAATACTACCCTGTTTCCCTGAAAATAAGACAGGGTCTTATATTAATTTTTGCTCCAAAAACACATTAGGGCTTATTTTCAGGGGATATTTTATTTTTTTCATGTACAACAATCTACATTTATTCAAATACAGTCATGTCATCTTCTGGTTGCTGCACAATGGTGGAGGGCAGGGTTTCACTTAATTAGGGCTTATTTTAGGAGTAGGGATACCCTTGAGGCCCTACCCCTAAAATAAGTCCTGAAAAATCCTACTAGGGCTTATTTTCAGGTTAGGTCTTATTTTCGGGGAACAGGGTAGAACTTGGGGATCATGTATTGAAGCTGTGAGGTGAGGTTCAAAAGAATTGATGCTTTTGAATTGTGGTGCTGGAGGAGACCCTTGAGAGTGCCCTGGACTACAAGGAGATCAAACCTATCCATTCTGAAGCAAATCAACCCTGAGTGCTCACTGGAAGGACAGATCCTGAAGCTGAGGCTCCAGTACTTTGGCCATCTCATGAGAAGAGAAGACTCCCTGGAAAAGACCCTGATTTTGGGAAAATGTGAAGGCAAGAGGAAAAGGGGATGACAGAGGATGAGATGGTTGGACAGTGTCATCGAAGCGACCAACATGAATTTAACCCAACTCCAGGAGGCAGTGGAAGACAGAAGGGCCTGGTGTGCTCTGGTCCATGGGGTCACAAGGAGTCGGACATGACTAAACGACTAAACAACAACAACAACTCCCATCTCTACTCCTGATCCATTTCTGCAGCACTAGGGAAGGTGTTATTATCCATAGTCCTTGCATGTGGCAAACAACCATAGCAAACAACCATAGCAATATAACACATTCTAGAGAGGAGCAGTGAATTACTGACCTTGGTAGTGCTGAACATGCAAAACCAAAGCGATCTTTTCTTTACTTTTTTTACTAGAAGTCTCACAGAAGAATTAAATTTATCAGATAATTTTCACCTGGTAACAGGAAACAATAGTAGCATTTGAGGGACCTAGCATCAAATCTTGTATAGTACCTGTTGAAGGGCACAAAATACACTGACACAGATGTGATATTGCTTGCTCTTTTCTATACCTGCAAAGAACTGTGTTGGTGCTAGCACCCCATTTTTGTAGGTTTCCCTTGATTCTGTCAAATCCACTCCATAGATAATTAAATGACTTCCAAGGAACTCCATTCTCTATGTGACCAGGAGACAGACTTCTCTGGAGTCCCTCCATTTTAAAAGGTGGGCAGTTCTTTCCACATTACGGTATATTCCTGGACCCCTCTGCTGTTTCTCCAGTATTCACAGATGTTTTTAAAAAATAATCTATATCACATTGGGCTGGTGCATCCACCTCTAGAGTAGCATAGGGCTAAGGCAGTAATTCTTAGTGTTTGTGGTTGTGTGCCCTAGCTGGTTCCTGATTGCTTTTGTATTTTGGCAGCATTTCTTATAGGTTAACATATGATCCAAAGTAACACCTAGGTATTTAGGGATAAATCTGTGATTTAGTTGGATGTCCTTCCAGGTAACCAGAAGTTTCTGAAATGCCCGCTTTATTCTCAGATGAAAGACACATATTTCAATCTTAGGGGCATTGGGTTTAGGTTTAGGTTTATCATAATACAGTATGTCTCAAGTTCTTCTAATGGCAATGGTGCGGCTAAAAAATATTGTAAATAAATAAATAATAATAAATAAGATGTTGAATCATCTGAAATCTGTCTGACTGAGCAACAAGTGCAAGGTCATCAGTATAAATAAAACTTCTGGTGCCCCAAAGAAATGAGGTCATGCATCTTCATTCTTCTTCTAAATGATTTGACTTTGAAATAGAGTAAAAGAAATGAAGGGCTTGCAACAAAATGGTACAGTGGATTCTAAAAAGACTTGTCAGGGTTCCAGTAAGCCAATCCATCCCAGTAAGTTGGTGTGTGTGTGTGTGTGTGTGTGTGTGTGTGTGTGTGTGTGTGTGTGTGTGTGTGTGTGTGTGTGCGTGTGCGTGTGCGTGTGCGTGTGTGTGTGTGTGTGTGAGAGAGAGAGAGAGAGAGAGAGAGTGAGTGCGTGCGTGCGTGCATGTGTGCGTGCGCATACATGTGCGCACACACACCATGCTATGGTTTGTGCTGTGTCAATAATTGATCCATGAGGATTTTGATTACCGGTATTTTATTATATCATCAAAAGAAGTGAGCTTGAGAATGAGGCAGGAAAACAGAAGCCTTTTTCATGGGAAAGGGAAACTTTCAATAAATTGGAGGGTGAATTATCGTAAATCACTAGCTGGAGGTTTTTCCTAGGACCAGATGCAACATGTCCCTGCCTCCTACCTACTGCAGGGCTCCTATTAGAGGAAACTACCATATATTATAAGTCTCTTTTGGAGCAGAGACCAAATATATTTACAGTAACTCCTTGCAACTATCATCTGGGAGTTCTTGCAGAAGGTGCTGAATTCTGCAAAAGCGTAGAACTGAACCAAAATTTCTGAGATGTATTTATTTGGGACATTCTGAGATTGCTCTTTTTCCAACTCTCCTAAAAATAGAAGGGCTCTTTGCAGGTTTTTCTTCAACATTTCTCCATCATTTTTGGTTGCACCCCGCCCCCATGTCCTAGAATGATGCAATGTAGAGCAGTGTTCTTCAACTCCCAGAAATCATGGACAGCACAGGTAGTGGTGAAGACGTCTGCGAGTTTTAGTCCCAGTATATCTGGGGACCCAAGGTTGGGAACCACTGAGATAGTGGGCACTGTGGAGATTGCAAAGTAATGGCCAGGTAGTGCAAACAACAAAAATCTTTGGAGGTGGGGGAACAACATAGTTGTATTACACAACCACTGCTAATAGTGAAGCCTACCTCAGAAAAACTGATGGAGAAGTTCTCCTTTCTTCAAATATAATTAACAAAACCATTCCACCTTTTCCCCTCCACACTACAAATAGTGTGGAAAATTTGAAGAGGCCATCTGCACACACCTATAGTTATATTTCAGCCTTTTTTCCTCTAACTATTGCTCTGCATTTTATGATTATGGAATATGAGCAGTCTTTATTAGCTTTGGAGGGGTGTCCTCTTTCCCCCCTTACATACACAGGAAATAAATATATATGAGATACCCATTTAGCAATTACTGTATACTGAATATGCTGCTATATTTTTGCTATTATAGTCAATTTTATTAGCCCCTATTTTCCTCTGAATATTCTATAAAATCAGTACCCAGCTTTATAAAGTTTGTTCATATCATTGTGGATTCCTCTTGAGTACTCTTGATTTGATGTTCTGCAGTTTTCCTGATTACTGCAGGTACTGGTTAATTCTGTTTGATTTGGTTTTTTGATTATCGTCCCAGGCTTTAGTTTATAAAATTATAACATTTGCAGTATACAAAACTTCTCTTTGTTTTCCCATGGACCAAACTGTTTAACCAAAAAATAAAGAAGCTGTAAAAGGATCTCATCTCAGATAAACTGAAAATTTCATCTTTTTAAAAAAAACAGTCGTCTGTAAATGTTGGGATTCTTGCAAGCATGATGATACTTCTCTCTTGTTTCTCAGCAGCTCTTGTCAAGACTCAGCACATGAATTAGTAGTTATCATTATGAGTATTGTTATCAGGAATATCACTACCAATCTAGATCAATATACACTGATATTCTATATTGCAACTTTGATCTTTAACTCATAATTAGTAAAATTGCTTTGATTTGTTCATACTGGGCTGGTATTCCAAAATTGTGATGGGGCGGCATCTAGTTCTATTACCACCAGGGATTACACACTGCACATGTACCCAACACAGGTATTTGAGACAGAGATTTGTTTATCTAACAGTCTGATTCATATATTTTCCTGCTTTTTGCAAGAGAAAAATTATACAAGAAAGGGCTTCACCTCTTAGTGTGTAATGCGATCCATGTGTTAAAATGAGCAGAAAGAGGGGTATGCTGCTTGTCTAATATGCATGTCAGAGCACTGTCCCAGTTTGTGAACTGACTCATATGCCTGTGTAAATATCCCAAATAAAACCTATTCTTACCATTTTCATTCTCTTGATGCCAGCCAAGCCAGTCAGAGGTCTAAATCCTGATTTTTCTTGATCTCATGCAACAAAGGAGAAAACATAAGACCTTTATCTCTTTATCTCTGTATTATGGGATAGTAATAATTAATTTTTGCAGGGGCTGGACTCTATGATCCATAAGGTCCCTTCCAGCATAGCAGTTCTAAGATGATTCTAAGTATGCATTATTGGAAAATATGCTGAGTGTTGGCTTCTTGTCTGCACTAAAAAAACGCAGAGCCATATTGGATGATTTTGTGTCTTCTTCATCCGGGAACTTGTCCTTTTGGGCTCTCTGTGCATGAGAGTTTGGGGAAGCCACTAGTTTCATACTGTTATATTTTGTACGAAGTGTATAAAACATTATGAGAAAAAGTATTTGTTATCTCATCTTTGTGGTGGTGGGAAGTACTCTTAAGGGGGCTGGAGAACTCTTAGCACTCTGTCTTTTCATGATAAGATGACCCATCTCAATGAAGATATAGAAACTGGTGAGATCCTAATATTCATACCTAGTATGATCCTGGCAGCACTATTTTTTAAAAATTGAAATCAGCTTGAGGGTAGCAATATGTTCTTTCTTTCTTTCTTTCTTTCTTTCTTTCTTTCTTTCTTTCTTTCTTTCTTTCTTTCTTTCTTTCTTTCTTTCTTTCTTTCTTTCTTTCTTTCTTTCTTTCTTTCTTTCTTTCTTTCTTGTTCTAGCATTTGGCTTCTATTATTCATTTGAGGTAACAGATGAACAGTGTTGCTGGATTATTTCTGAAAGCCACTTCCACACTGGGGGATTGGACTCCCTGTTGAGGACATTTAGAAAATCCTTATTTCAACAAGTTGTCCCTCAATAGTGTGGAATGCATATTCCTTCTGTCTATGCCAACAGATGGTTTGAGGGAGTGCGTTGCTCTGAGCCATTTTCTGCAGCCAGTCAATTTTGTAGTGCAGCAGACAGAGATCCAGACAGAGTGAGGCTGTGCTCTAAGCTGATCACTCTTATTCATCTGGAATAATCAGATTTCTTTTTATCTTGGTTTCTCCCTCTTGGAATCTGCAAGTCTGTGGCCTCAGATGGCACATTATTATTCTCAATTCCATCAGTTGGTGGAAGCCATCTGTGTTTCTATTTGGCTTAATTGATGTGAATGTCAGCAAAGCTATACAGTCAATTGTGCTGTCTGTTTTTGAAAATAGAAGGATGTGTGCAGTCGATGAACAGGAGAAGGACAGGAAAAATAAAGGACAGGAAGTAATTTGAATACAAATACAGTAAATGAATATTTTGTCAAGACGTTTGTGGAGAAAATGGAGAAATTCTGATCATGTTTAGTTCAAGACTCTTCTCAAATGTGCCACTTGTACAATATGACAGTGGTGTTTGCAGAACAAATAAGGGCATTTTTCTAATATCACAACCAATACAAGAACTGCTGAATAACTCAGTCATTTAGGTATCTGGCTGTGGAGTCAGAGGTTTGGCGTTTGATTCCCCACTGTACCTCCCTGATTAGACTTGATGATCTATAGGGCTCCTCCTCTCTCTAAGATGATGATGATATGCAAAATGGTACTGAGGTTTGGGTTTCAAATAGTTGTGGTTCTTTTAATTTTAAAATATCCTCATAATTTCCCCACTTTTCCTGCATTCTCTCTACTTCTTCTTCAGCACACTCTTGAAGCTACATATCTGAAGACAGAGAAGGTGGGATTTCACATCTGCTATGGTGCCTACGATTTTGATGCCTAAGGCAGTGTGAGGCTTTTGCTGTGTATATATGCTAAGGCAAGGATAAGCACCATACAGTCTGTGGCCCACACACACCACCCTGAAATTCCCAGAAGCCTTCCCTAGCAAACCTTTATTTGAGGGCTGGTGGAGTTTCCAAAATCACTTCTAGAAAGTGCAATTCTCATTTAAGGCATGGTGTGCTCCCACTGCACCTTGTTTTTCTTTTAAAGTTGCGGGGGGGGGGGAGTCTCTTAGGGAACTGAGAATAGACTAGCATAGGTGATCTTGTGACCTGCAGAGAATCTGGGAGTGGGAGAGAATTGGCCTGTACTTTCACCGATGTTGCTGCCTGTATGCTATGTGTTGGAGGTTGAGAAAGAAGGTGATCAGACAATGTCTTTGTGGAAATGAACCAGCCTGCCCTGAGCGGTCCTATCTGATACCCTGTTAGCTGTCAGGGGCTTTTTATTTGGTGGTACGGGTAGTATTGTTCCGGTTTGGATTGGTTCCAGTGTGTGTGATCTTTGAAATCGATCCAAAACAAACCTTCCAGTTTTAATTTGCCAGGATTGTGAAGTAGCTTAATAAGTGTGCCACTGGCAAATTAATCACTTCCTTTGCTCTTTGGCAGAAGGGCAGGGAAAGTGACCTTTTAAAAGATTGTGTAATTGACCATCACTGATGTACTACATCGGTTATTATAAAAATTAAAAATATTTTCTTTGCCTTGCCTTAAAGAGATGGTCAAGAAACCGCCCCCAGTTGAATTTGCTGCCATGCATTCAGCTGCTGGTAGTTTCTTTAAATGGCCTTTTAAGATGAGGCAAAGAAAAGATTTTCAATTTTTTAAATAAGTAGTGCAACACATCAGCGATGGTCTATTGCAGAGTCTTTAAAAATATTCACTTCCCCAGCCCCTCCACCAAGGAGCAGAGGAAATGTTCAATTTGCTGATACCCTGAAGTGGTTCAGTTAAGTCACATCATGATATCAGAAATTGAAGGAGCTGGGCGAAAGAGGGTTGCTTGAACTCTAATATGCCATTTGGATGCGAGGATCACACCAAATGGAATACCACACCTCCACCTGATCCCAAGCAACCCAATTTAGCCCTCACCAGCATACTCCAAAAGAGTCTATGTAGCTATAAATTTTGTCTCAGAAAAGTTGTGTTGCCATTCCAACTATTATGTTCAGTGATCTATAGTGAATCAAGGGAGCAGTGATATCGTTAATCTCTCCGGGCATGCATGAAGTGCACTGTTGAAACTGTCCCAGTTTCTGAAATCCTCTGTAGATTTTGTAGGGATGTGTGTGTGTGTGTGTGTGCACGCGCACATGCATGCACACCCACACACACTTAAGGTAGAGGTTCCCCTTGACATTTAGTCCAGTCATGTCCAACTCTAGAGTGCGGTGCTCATCCCTGTCTCCAAGCCGTAGAGCCAGTGTTTGTCCATAGACAATTTCCATGGTCACGTGGCCAGCACAACTAGACACAGAATGCCGTTACCTTCCCACCGTGGTGGTACCTATTTATCTACTGGTGTTTACATGCTTTCAAACTGCTAGGTTGGCAGGAGGTAGGACAAGTGACGGGAGCTCACCCAATCACATGGATTCGATCTTGCAACTGTTGGTTTAACCCACAGCACCACCATAACCCCACTCCCACACACACACACACACACACACACACACATACACAAATAAATTCATTTGGCAACTATCCAGGGTGTTAGTCAACCTTCTTACTTCATGTTTGTCATAATGTTTTTCCAAGTAATAAAAGTTATACTCTTCCAGGACATTGTTTACAAAAATTTGCCACTCTTGCTTGTCTCTGAGAAGTTCTTTACCTCTGTGAAGTTCTCCCTACCTCTGTGGGGTCTGAGTGATGCTCTTGTGAAGGTGATTTTGTCCAGGGAGCTCTAGGAAGCAGCTAGTGCAGCTGTCACAGCACCTAGTGTCTGACAAGTAGAGCAATCTTCCTGCTTGCCTGTTCTCTCTCCTCCATCTCCCCATCCCAGCACTTGCTGCAGAAAAACTGTCACAGCATTCACCTGGCTTCCGGTCAGAAGCCAGAGGGTGCTGCAAGATGTGGCATCACTGCAGTATGTCAAGGACAACTGGTAACCATTCATGTCTCAGAACTGACATCAGCCATCTGGGTATTGAATCTGTGGCTGATTCCTAACACTGGCAAAAAGCCACACATTGCAATCATGTTCTGGCATCCCTGTCCTCATCCCAAGGTGTCCTTGGAACAAAATACTGAGGGAAAGGACCAGGCCACTTCGTGTTATGTACACATTCCCTTTCTGTTGTGATGTCTTTCTTTTTTCATTTTCAAATACTGGACTTCCGATGATACATTTCCCCAATGTGGTTTGCATGTTATGTGCTATTTTGTGTATAGATGTTGTACAATTTCCTTCTTTGTAATTAAAAGGCTGCTGTGTACTCTTTCTTAAGAAATCAATTAATTATTCTTCCTGCTATTTTCACCCTGATTCTTGCTTCCTTAAGGGATCTTTCTAAATCTCTGTACCTCTGAACATTGCCTATTCTTGGTGCAGGAGGATGCTCTGACACTCTTTTCATCACAGAGAGATTTTGTAGCTACTCTTAAATTTCAGTAATGATTGCAACAGGGGTGACTTGGATGGTAGTGCAGCCACCTACAGTAACAATTCTGGGGTTGGGACCCATGCAGTTCCCTGATTCTAGGAAGGTGGCTCTGCAAAAATCTGTGACTTTAGACCCCCATAGGGTCTCTTCACAACAAGGACTGCTGGTAGGGCAAACATGATTATGTCCAGAAGAGAAATTCCTAACAATCCTGCACTATTATCATGGTGACTTTGACTGTAGTTCTCATACTGGCCACCATCTGTTATGCTTATTTTGAAGAAGTCACCAGCTATGCAAACTATGTACAGTACTGAGAGTATTGCACGAAGCAACCAATGTGAAGTGTCACCAATACACTGTGGTGTTCCAGAAATATACCTCATGCATTTGAAACAGGAAACTGTAGTTTATTCCATAAATTTCATGAAAGCCATGCAATCCAATTTCATATCCCAGAAGTATATGCAGTACAAACCCTGGGAACAATTTTAGAGTAAAAACTTTGCTAAACAGGATAGAGGAAGTTGTGACTATGGCTAGCATGAATACCAAAATTAATAAATGTCATGCTCTTAGGCTAATAGACTGGCTGGAAAGCTCAGTGAATTAGGTACTGTATCTGGCTGTAGAGCCAGAGGCTGAGAGTTCAATTCCCCACCCTGGCTCCTGGGAGTATAGCCAGTTTGTGTAGCCTTGGGCAAGCTGCACAGTCCCAGGGCATCCCCAAAAGGAGGAAATAGTAAAGCACTTCTGAGTATACTTTGCCTAGAAAACCCTGGAAATAGTCACTATAAGTCAAATTGATTTGATGGCAAACAGTTGTTAATATTACCCCTAGTAAAGGCAAGAAGGAGAAGCTGTAGAAAACTTGATTGCTTGCTCCTCCATCACTACCAAGATCAGCCAGTGCTCATTTGTCTTTAGGAAAGCAAACTTTAGGTTCACCCATCAGCTAGAAAACTAAGCCACCCCGAGTAGACATGGTATAGAGGGGCGGGGTATAAATTTAATAAATAAATAAATAAATAAATACAATAAAGGTCATTGGGTAGTATGTACGTGCTCATCGAAATGCAGAGACGGTCACTTTACAGTATAGTGCTGAAGTTCCATAGGAACTGAATTGTTTGCTTTCCTCTTTCTGTTCACTGCCCCCCGCACATTTATATCATGTTTGTTAGATTGCTATCTTTAATCTCTGCACAGTGCTTTGAAAAAATTGCTGGATGCTACCAAGGGATTGAGAATAGTGCTGCTATTGTGGGAAAAGAGGCTGCTGCAGATTGCTGAGAAATGCTGGGAATGGACTGGCCCCCAGAAAGTTGTGGTAGTTTTACATATGTTGAGGTAGCATATCTTGAATGCTAAAGCACGTAACTCGATAATGAGCATTGTTAACACATTCAGGTGTGCTGAATGCTTGTCATTTGGGATATCTTCACTTCAGTTGGATGCAAGTATAGCTAGCTCCTTTTTCCTCTCACATGACTGTTTTTTTTTTTTTTTTGCACGTGCATCATCATCTATTTCATTTGTACTCCTAAATCTCCCATTTGTTTAGCACTATGGAATTTTAAACACTTGTGGGATAACAATAACTGCTATCCAGTAACAATATACTGTTTTTATTTCCATTCATATATGCTCTGAGGAACCTGTTGATACATTGTTGTCATTGTTATTGACCTGCATTTTTCTTTAACAACAAAGACAACAAATTATGACCCTAACACCTCTCGGCTATTATTCTATAGGCACCCACTTAGGGAAGTAGATATGCTTTTGGTTTAGTAGCGGCCTGGAAAAGAAAGGTCTTCAAAAACAGATATGGCTTCCTTGCCCTCTGATTTCCCTTGAGAAGAGCACAGATTTTTTTCTGCTGCTTAAATATTAAAGATACCTCTCAGTAAGTCTATAAAAACAGTCAATCAAAACTGTTGTTTTATAAGAGTGAATGTTTCACGAAATATGTGGTAGCTGGGATGACAGACCCTTTGCATCACTGCAAATATCTTGAGGTATCTTTCTATTTCCTTTCTGAAAGTTGGTGACTCGTAGATGACGTATGATTCTCTCATGTGGTTTTTTTTAGCTTAGACTGCTTCCTAAGCAGTGTCTGCATGAAATCTCTGCTGCTTTATGCCAACAGTACAGTAGATGTGAGGTTGAATGATGAAGCCCAGCAGTTTGGTATTTCCATAATATTTGCCATACCAGAAATGCACTAGGGACCTTTGTGACATTTTCTGACTTCCATACTGGAAGAAGTAGCAGGAGCAATGGCCAGTTTCATCCTGGATCATGACAGTGGGGTTTTGTTGGAGTCACAAACTTAGCAGGCTGGTGGGCTTTGTGGTGATCACCAGATAATTAGGATAGCAAAGAATCTTTTAGAAATAGAGGTTAAAGAAGTCAGCCACACACACAGGGATGTCTGCCAGCAGTGCTCCTGGTGGGTGGCTAGTAGAAGAGGCAGAATAACACCGAATGGGTTCCCGATGAATTCTTCCAATGCATTCTGCCCTGCCTCCCAGGAGGACTGTCCTTTTATTAACATTACAAGCTCACAGATAGTGGACAATGCACAGATAGGTTACAGAGTTCGGATAGGACGATGGTTATAAATGGCCTAAGGAAAGGCTCTATGCAAGCTGTCTAGCACCTATGAGAAAGAAGAATGATGGGCAGTCATGCCCCTCAGAAGCAACTCTGATGTCGTCCAGGAGGGTTTGTCCTCTACTGCAGATTAAGCCAACAGTTTAGCAACCTTGGGAATGGCACCCCCACAGGGTTTCATGGTAGGGGCTGATTCCACAGTCGTGATGTAAATCCTCACTTGTCGTTGACTTTCATCTCTGAAAAAGTGAAGAACTGCAGTTCTTGCCATTGAGGATGATGAGGGACATTTTGGTGCTGTTGATGCATTTCTGTTATCGATGGAAACAATGTTTCACACAAATTGCCCAAAACTAGGATGACTACAGTTTTGTTGAAGAACCCAAACAATCAGATTGCTCATTTTCCTCTTTCTTAACTGTCAACCAGTCCTTCTGTGCTTGCTCTCCCTGTGTGCATGTATGCTTTTTGCTTCTCAAAATGAAAACAGAAACCTATAGACATTTCCTCCAAATTACAGAGACCTCAAAGGGATGGGGGAGAGCTCTCTGCCTTGCTCTCAGCTGGAGACAAAACATCTTGGAAAGGGGGTAGAAATTGTTTGTTGAAATGTTTTGTTGCATCAAATGGCCAAAACTGATGAGAACAAGGGATTTCATCTAATATTCTTTCCATCTGTACTGCATAGAGCATCCTTCGTCTATAAAATTCTACTCATATTTCTTCACTCTTCTAAGAAACAGCTCTATTTAAATTACCCATACAAAACTGTCAAGAGAAGTGTGTAAACTTCCACCATAGAATTTAGTTTGTTAATTACAGACCATTTTGCTGAAGGTTCCTCTCTCAGCTCTCACATGATCTGAACCAGAAGGAAATGAAATAAGAAGCATGGCCATTTCAACATGTTTTGAATTAAAACATCTTTAGATATCAAAATCTTTCCACAAATTCCTTCTGCAACAAAGAACACTACAGATATCCAGTGGGATGGTGGGAGAGAAAAGGAAAGACGGACAGTCAGTTTCCTTTTCATTGTCACAGAAAGTGATTTAGCTCCTAGATGATACAATGCTGCAAATTTTTCTGAAGTGTCCTTTCAAAAAGAACTGCATACCCCATCCTTCAGTTATTATACAGTATTAAATGTCTCAGCTTCGTTTTGTTTAGGAGTGGGATGCAAAAGGTGCCTCATAATCCAAAATGGAATTTGGCTTCATAAAGCATTAAAGTATGTGCTTAACTTTCTACAGATAAATCTAAATCACTGAAGCTACAGCTGCCATCCTAAGCATAATTACGGAGAATTAGGTCCTACTGAGCTTGATGAGACTTGCTATTGAGTAGGATCAAGCTCCAAGAAATGTGCTTTGAGTTTGTGAAAGCACAGATATTCATACATTCTGAAAAGTACATCTGTTAATCTGCATTATGGCTTTCTTTGAAAATGTTTTGATCAACATGTATTTGTGGTTTCTCAGTCATTATTAAAGGCATACATCCTTTCTTGTTTCAGCCTAGCGTGGGAGGATAAGGAACTGCAAAATGAATCGTCCTTGCTCCCTACCACACATTTTGTCGCACTTGTGACAAAGAGGGGAATAAGAAGCATTTTTGCACAATTAAGTACATTTGTGCAAAGTAACATTTTAGTGTAAATAATTCTGAAATGCAACTAATACAAGTGAGTGCAAAATTATGATGGTTGCTGCTTGGTTTCACTGATTTCCAAAGATCAGACTTTAGAAGTATCAACGGAATGGTCTACTTCTTTTCTAAGCAATGATTCAATTTTTACTTGCTTGCTCTGTGTATGTATGTTTTGCCTTTCAAGCGAAAGAGACATTTGTTTTACACAAAGACAGTTTGCGCAAATTGTGGATATGAGTAAAATGCTTTGGGTTGGGCTCTAGATTGAGAAGAAGTCTAGAAAATTCTTCATTAGGATGCCTTGTCAAATCAGGATGGTCTAAATCAATGAGAATGAATTAGTTAGTATACTTTACATCTGTGAAGGAAAGGTGGATGAGAGTGCGCTGTCTTCTCCAGATAGCAAGGACGTGGTGATCAAGGAAGAGGAAAGGGAGGTGAAAGAGCAGAGGAGGGTTGACAAAGAAAGAGTTAAAGTGGAGGTTTGTTTGGCAGAAGAAGGGAAGGGAAAAGAGGAGGAACAAAGAATTGACGTGTGGGAGGAGGAGATAAAAGTGGGAACTGGAGAGCGGGACTTTTGGATTTCAACAAACAAGAAAGAGGAAGAGAAAAAGAAACGCAAACATGTGAGTGAGCTGCTGAAAGACTTTCCCAATTTGAAGTCGGGAAGTCTGCTGCCAGACCCGATACCAGATAGAGAGGGAGTGACCATCACTGAAACTTCAGAATGGACAGTGGTGGCCTTCTGAGGGGACAAGAGGGTGGTGCACCCAGATCCTACCTACAACAAGCCACCATCAGAGGCTGTGGCACCATTTGCGCGGTGAGGAGTGCCACGATGAGGAATCCAACAGACAAGAAGCGGTTTGGCCCAGCTCCCCCGTATTGAGAAGAGATGTTAATTATAATAATTCTATGAGGTTTGAAAGACAGTTGTACGATTGGAATCAGGTTTATCCCACGGAAGTTGTTATTGACATGCCTGTGTTAAATTTGAATACATTTATTAATGGTTTAAATGAGTCAGCCGTTTCAATTCCCACGCCAAATTTGAAACTGCCTAAGACTTCTCAAGAATCCAATCACAACATCCCTAATCGTTAATACAGAAATAATGGTGTTTAAATGACATTCTTCTGTCATCAACTCTTAGACTTCATAACATAAGTTCAGCCCATCCAGTTCCATATCAGACTTCTTGGTTGTGCTTTCATGTTCTGTGCTTTTCAGCATATGTTAGGCCTTGAAAAGCAACATAGACATTTTTGTCTTTCTCCATTTGCCATAGAAACATTTGTGGGTATTGGCTTTTCTTCTTGACAAAATCAAGGTTAATGAAGGTTATTTCAAAAGCTCTAAGTCATTATTTTGCATTGACATTATACTAGTTCTCCCGAAGGCTGTTACATTCCTTCCTTAATTTGGTTCCTACTTATGTTGTAATAAAAATTGTAATTAATATAACTCAGATGAACTAAGGCCATTATTTTGTAGAGCATCATATGAATCTGCAATATGCTGGAGATTTCGTAGTGAGAGAGATATTGCTGACCTATAGCAAGCACTGATTCTTCTTAGAAGAAGGGACATGACATATATCCCTGACACTCCAATTAATGATGGTGGTGGATTCAAATATGGAAGAATTAAACAATATTTTCTTGCCCTTCTAAATCAGTGGTGAGTGACTTACAAATTTGTTTTACTCAAAATAACCCTCTTTGTGCCATTTTGAGGGAAGGAGGCATTTTGCTGAGTTCCACTTCTCAGCTGTTTTAGTCACTTCCGGTATATATATACACCGGAAGTGACTAAAACAGCTGAGAATATATTTATGGAGTCTCTTCGTCTAAAATTCACCTCCCATAGGCCAGTTGGGCCTTCAAGATACATGATGTGGTATATGAGATGAAATTTCCACAGACACTGCTCTATGGCACAGGAGCTAAACTGCAGCATTGCAGTCAAGCCTCAGCTAATGATCTGAGTTTGATCCTAATGGGTTCAAGTAGCTGACTCATGACTGACTCAGCCTTCCACTCTCCCGAGGTCTGTGAAATGGACCTCAGGAGAATGCTCACTGGGGGGCAAGTTGTTGTTTACATAATTATATTGTAAACCACACAGAGAATTCTCCAAGTACTATGGGGTAGTATAGAAATCAAAACAACAACAACATAATCTGTGTCTCCACATGCCCCAGAAAGTGCTGTGAGATGGAGTTCTTCTGCCCAGTGTTCTTGAAGAAGTCACTGTCTTTCACTGCATAGCACTGGATATTTATTTCATTATTTATTTAAAATATTTATATGCCACCTTTTCCCTAAAGGATCCGAGGCAGCTTACAGTACTAAAAAATGTAAAGTTAAAAGCTAAAGAATAAAGATATTTAAAAGCATTAAATAGATACCATTTAAAAACTTACAATAAAAGCAATATTGAAAACACAAGTTGAAAAGCAGACTAAAATAAACCCCTTAAAAATTCCCTTGGTCAACGAGTCATTTAAAGGAAAGCCTTCCTGGAGAGAAAGGTCTTCATCTGCTTGTGGAAGGACACCAAAGATGGGGCCAACCTGGCCTCTCATGGAAGCGATTTCCAGAATCTGGGAAAAGTGACAGAGAAAACCCTATCTTGTGTCCCTACCAAATGTTCCTGTGAGGGTGATGGGATGGAGAGAAAGGCCTCCCCTGGTGATACCTGGGTACACTCAAAAATTGAGGCACAGTCTTTTAGATAGCTTGGACCCAAACCATTTAGGGTTTTATATGTTAAAACCATGAATATGGGGAAAGAAGTGGAATATACTGGTCTAGTTCACATATTAAAAATTTGGCCCATTTTGCCGGTTTTACACTGCCTAATTGCTCCAGCTTGCAGTGAGAACACCCAGACAAATCACAAGAAAGGGCAATTAAGCAGCCTTGACATGCCAGAATTTCAGCTTAGCACGATGCCCAAATGTTACCACTGATTTCCAGTTTTTAACCATTCTATTTTCTAGACCAGTGGTATGCACCAGCTCCTCAGTGGGGATAGCATTTATTTTGTTGCCTTTTTAAGGGGGGGATAAGTTTTCAAGTATTTGCATGATGAGATGTTAATGATGCCACCACTAGCAGACAAGAAGATCCTCTTTTGTTTTAATTTATACCATTTAGCTGCCATATGGAAGAAATTACATGTTCTGACGTTTTTTTCTAAAATAAGCAGATTGTTGTATCTTTATAAGGAAATGAAGGATTATTAAAGTTGACAAGTGTATAGAACAAGTATTTAATCATTTTTGAGAGAGTATGCATGGTGCAGGGAGAGCTAAGGGCTTTAAAGTACCGTTGATTTAGCGAGTGATATTTAAGCACATACTTAAATTCCTCAGCGTATATATGAGGGGGAAATTAATAGGCTTTAAAAGTTCTGAACTTTACATGGGTTGTGCCCCCTATTTTCTCAGGCCATGTTTGTTTGCCTTCAAATGGGGCTTCCAGGACATAGCACAGATGGGGTGTGAGTGGCTTAGGTTTCCCATTGAAGACTTAGTGCTTCTACCTACTTATCGTGCAAATCTTGGACTAGCATGCCTATTGCTTCCCTTCTTGAACCAACTGGGTAGAGAAGAAAAATGCATGGAATTAAATGTAGTGTAATGTTATTTATTATTATTTTTGAAATATATTTTTACTCCATCTTTCTCCTTTAAAACGACCCAACGTAGCTTGCATCATGAAAAGACAATATTTAAAAGCTAAGTACACAAATACTAAAAAAACCTGAACAAATACTTTAATAAAAATTGTAAATAAAGCCAAGACCAAAAACAGATTCAAAGCAACAAGCCACAACACTGTTTAAAAACCCTTTCGCAGACAGCCAATCACGAAGGGAAAGCCTTCTGAAGAGAAAGGTCTTTGTCTGTTCGCAGAAAGACAGCAAAGATTTGGCCAGCCTGGTTTCCAGTGGGAAAGGGTTTCAAAGTCCAGGTGCGGCAACAGAGAAGGTCCTCTCCTGTGTCCCCACCAAACACACCTGTGAAGAAAATAGGACTGAGAGAAGGGCCTCCCCTGATGATCTTAACACCTAGGCAAGCTTGTAAAGGGAGATAAACAATTCTTGAGATAGCTTGGACCCAAGCCATTTAGGGGGTTGAAAGTACAGATTTGACTATGTAGATATTTGCTTTGTTCTTTGCACTGAAATTCTTGCTGCTCATTTTACTGCCTTTTCTGATGATGACACAACATAAACCCAATCCCAAGTAGACCTAGTATTTTTTTCAACAGGTATTTAGCACATTTTGTTCTGCGAGCAGACGTTGATTTTATTTTAATTTTTTATGGTAGAGTCTTGGCTTGCATTGTGTTCTTTTGTTTTCTGGCTTGTGTATTGTGGCTTTGGGGCAGTTGGAGTGTGTATCCTGACCACAATGAGGACAATATTTTGAGTAGGGCAGGATGTGATGATATAGTGTTCCTTCCTCTTCGTATATTTATGTTCTAGTTCAGTGCTGTATCAGATCGCTGACTGGCCAGGATACCTCGAAGGATGTTCAGAGGCTAAGCCCTTTGAGTATGTATTTGCATGAAGTCTTCATATACGTACACTTGCTTCCTCACATACACACCATCACCTCAGCAGGCTTTTAGGAGGACAGAAAAGTGAGAAGAAGCCACCAATCCTTTCCCCACACACATGGTAGAGAAGTGGAGATGTCCCACCACCTCAACCAACCCACAAGAATTTTGTATGTGTTGTATATATGTATGTATATTCCTAACAGTTTTGTATGGATCAGTCAGCAGCAGTAACTGCAGTAAGGGATAGGGGATGAGGCGACAACAGTTGCAAAGGAAGGTGGAAAGGAAAGGGGCTGTGTGAACTAGGGGAGAAATGTAGGTGATTTGACCGTCTGTTGTAGACACTTGAAACACAGCTTCCAAGGATAAATACATAAACTCAGTTGGGACCAACAGTCAGGGCATGGTCTACAAACATGTACATCAACCCAAGACAGCCTTCTGTATTGTTATGCCCTAAGTGACCTTCCACCCTCTTTAACCTCTGCTCTGGCCACCATAACTTGGATAGGTCTTTCAGTGGTATGTGATCTGATGCTTCACACTCTGGCCAGTGTCGCTTACAGTTGCTCTCCTAATAAGCTATGGGAAGGTTAAGTCAGCTCTGTGTGCCTAAACTGGAAAGCTTTTTGCCAATTAGATCAGTTCTTCTATCTTGCAAATTATGAACTACAGCAATTAACACAAATATATGCCTACAGCAACAGTATTAAGCATCATTGTGTCCTGGTGGATGATTTCTGGGATGCTTTAAATATGCATATACACCTGTGCTGCTTTGTTACATGAGAATTTATCGTATTTTTTTTTCTGTTGTTCTAAGGGCCACATATGGAATTAGTTGAGTTCCCAGGCACATTACTTCATGTTCTCTCTCCCCTGTCCCCAGTGCACTAGGATGTCGCTAAAGTCCAAGGAATAGCTATTGTTCAATGGGTCTTCTGGTGGGAGAAAAATCTCAGGATGAGCAGTAGTGGAGGAGGAGAAAGTCTGATCTTATGTGTGTGTGTGTTGATGTTAAACTCTAAGCACTCATCACCTATTCCCAGTTGTTGCCAGCGCTCATTGCCTCAGGGGGTGGGGTTTGTATGTGAATTGTGCTTGTGCAATATCAGAGCATCAGAACACCAGGAGAGAGGGAATGAGAGGGGATGCTTAAATCTATTGTGCTATGAATAGCAAAGCAAGGAATAGAGTGATGTCACTGTTGGATTGCCTTCTTGCTACTGAATCTCTGTCAGCAATAGTGCAGGGAGGGAGGGAGGGAGGGAGGAAGGAAGGAAGGAAGGAAGGAAGGAAGGAAGGATTTGTTATTGGCAAAACTATGTTGACATCTAGTTATCACTGCATTGTTTTCAAGATGCTTACAGACTGACCACTTTATAATCTGCTCCAGAATTTTCCCCAGGTTGATGTGAGGCTGACTAGTGTGTAGGGCTCAGATACCTCCTTTTTGCCCTTTCTGAAAACAAAAACATCAAAAGTCCCTTTTCAAGAATGAGACAACATTAGCTCCTTTTTGCCCTTTACAAAGACAGGGACAGCTTTAGCCATTCTCTAATCACCTGTCTTATCCTTTTTAATTTCAAAAAGATAACAGGCAGTGGTTATGGGAGTTCTTCAGCTAGTTCCTTCGATACCCTTGGATGCAGTTCATTCAGTCCAAAGGATTGGAGATGGGGACAAAGTGCCATTTTGGGAAGAGGGAAAGCAGGGATCAAAGCGATCATGCAGCTGAGGCTGCAGGATTGCTTTGATCCCCTTTCCTGTCCTCTTGCTAAGCCCCGTGGGGCATAGCAAGAGGAGGGAAAGCAGGGATCAAAGCAACCATGCAGCACTCTGATTCCTTTTCTTTTCCTCTTGCTAAGCTTTGTGGGGCATAACAATAGGAGGGAAAGCAGGGATCAAAGCAGTCCCACAGTGCTGGGGTATCCGTTGGATCCCCCTTTGATCCCTTCCCTCCTCCTCTTCTTACGCTGTGCAGGCATAGGAAGAGGAGGAAAGAGGAACAAATCATCCCCCAGCCACTTGGGGGTGGCATTCCCTTTAGGCAGGCTTTAGCAAGGTGCCCGAAGGGAAAATCCTTCGCTGCTTATGCCCCCGAGGAACAGCTGATCTGCAGGGGCGTAAGCAGATTGGGAAGGAAGGGAGGAATATAAAAAGGTTATATTCATTGCTTTGTATTCGTTGGGGTCTCTGGAACCCAAGAATACAGAACAACGAATATTTGATGAATCAGGGATATTTAACGAATATCCTGATTCGTTTTTATATTCGTCCCCATGTCTACTAAGGATCTCAACTTTTAAAAAGTAATGAGGTATTATTTGACTATTTGTTCATCAATCTCAAGCTCTGATCTTCTTGTCCCCGTTTTCAGAGTCAGCTAGCCCAGAAGTAGTTCTGCCCTGCCTCAAGATTCTTTGTTTGTTTGACATCTATCATATTGCAGTGGCTTAACCCTGTGACATCACTGAAGACCTTTGATGTCATGTGCTGGCCCTGAATTTAAAGGAACATCATGCTGCTGAACTGACAACATATACAGGGTCACCGGGCCAGAGGGAATTTAGCAGTGAGGGATCTTGGGGAGCAGCATTTGTCCAGGGGTTGTAAGCATGAGTATTCCATTTTATAGCTTTCCTTGGAGGCATTTGGATAATACTGGTTATAACATAATAGCTTAAAAGCATTAATTTTATAACTGTGTCATGAATAGGAAACACAAGTCAAACTGTGCTAGCAGTGAATTAAATTCCACCGGGAAATGCATCATTGCTGCAGTGCTTTCTAAGTTATGAATTTGGCTCAGATATATCATTATTATTTCAGAGAAAGGCGTATAGAGATGGGAAGGATGAATGAAGGATTCATGAAAAAGATCCTACCATGTTGTGTGTGTGGTTGTTTTTTTTTTAACTTTATCTTCTGGCCCATTCATGTGTTAAACACTCATCTATTCCCGCCTGTCAGTGATATTTCTGTGTTGGCTGACAAGCTGTACAACACAGTGCTATCCATATTGCTTCATTCAAAATCTAACAGGCAGATACAAACAAACCCTGCAAATATTATTGTCAGCAGAACTATTCTTGGAAAGCAAAGGCAGCAGATTTTTGCAATGCTATTAAAATGCCTACTAATATCTGTCTACTAAACATTTTTTTTTCTTGCTTCTAGTCCTGGGTTCTTCAACATTGTTCAGATGCTGATGTCTGAGCTAATTCATATTCAAATGCAAATTGCTTTAATCATGATAGGATGTGGGTATAGTTATGTAGTGCGTTAGTTCTTGCACCCGTTTTCATTGGCCTAAATCATGTTATGCAGGTCTTCATGCACAACAGGGATGATATTATCAGCAGCAGCAAATTGCCACTGATCAAAGGTTTCCTTGAGTGATTATGAGGTCTGCACAGTTTCATCCCATTGCATATGAATTGAATGCTCTCCAAAATTACTGTTAATCAGTGGCAATCTGCCTCTAATGAGTGGTGATTTGCTGTTGCTGCTGACCTCATCACCATTATGCAAGTGGAGTGTGCAGCAGGATTTTCAACCATTATCTATCTATCTATCTGTCTGTCCGTCCGTCCGTCCGTCCGTCCGTCCGTCCGTCCGTCCGTCCGTCCGTCCGTCCGTCCGTCCGTCCGTCGAAGTTCTGCTTCTTGAAAATATCCATACTTTGGGTATGGAGAAATTATATGTGTGTGTGTGTGGGGGGGAGGGACAATTTTTGCAAAGGGAATCCAAGGGAAGGAGACATTTTCCAATAGTTTCTCAAAGAAAATGACTCATCATTAGCAGGTGTTGTAGCACTGCAAAGCTCATTTCATCTTCACGCAGTTGTTGTTTTATTGTGCCCTTGTAAATAACAACAAAGGTGGCTGTGTTGGCAAGATGGTCACTTCTGATGGGAAGTTCTGATATCTTGAACTACAAAACCCATAATTCCCCATTCTGGAAGTTCTACCTGACATTCATTTTACACAGGCCCCTGAACATGAGTCACCTGGGAGAAAGGCTTCAACTGGAAGGCTTCAAGGCTGTGCTAGGCCTAGCTTCCTGTTCCTGCCCCACCTCTCTAGCTGGGACTTTGCTTTCTGAAGAGAAATCTAGCAGAGCCCAAGGAATCCAAAAATCCCATGCTAATGGTCACCTTTTTGTCCCTTCCACATTTCCCTCCTGTGTCATTTTAGGGCACTGAGATGGTGGAGCAGCTACCAAAATAATGGTGGTGAAAGCTTGGAAATGATTCTGCAAAGTACTCTTCTATTTCTAGAAAAAAAGCAGAGTCAGAATGTTTCTTTAAAAACTGAGAAATGTTGACTCACCGTATATTGTCATTGTTTAAGGCTTACCACTTTCCTCAGAGCCTCTCAAATGATATATTTTGGAGAAGTCACTGCAGATATGTTTAATCTTTACTGCAGAAGACATTTACAAAGCAAATCCTTCTCTGGAAGCAGGAGGGCACTATTGTGTCCATTTCTAAAAACAGTGAAGCATAATTTCATTTATCTATGAAAACGTCTTCTATTTTCTCCCTCTCAAGATTCTTTAGAATTTTTTTTGTTGGTAGTTCTACCTGACAGACATTTTACAGATATCTAAATGTGAATTGCCTTAGAGGAAGTCTTCATATTTTTTTTTGAGCTTCCAGTAACATTACAAGGTGCCTTATTATTTAACATTTGTAACAGTATTTAATCATCCAGTTTTTAGCTCATTTGATAGTAGCTGTTACTAGGCATTGAACTTTTGTATTTCTTGGACTTCACCTCCCAGAAAGCACTGGGAGTATCTCCAGACATAATTCTGGGAGCTTTTGTCAAAAAATTAAAGTCCTCACTAAGTTTTCAGTTAAACAAATGTGGAAAATGGTGTCTCTGACAGCCATTATCTGCTTGTGAGGAAGAAAAAGGTAGTGTCTGGTAGGAGCTAAGCTCCATGGAAGCTGAAAGAGACTAGGGAACTGGTAGTTTTTTTGAGAGGCACCCTAGATAGTGTCTAATGGGCAGAGAGACTACTAGTCCTTAATTCTTTGTAGCTCTCATGGGTCTTACCTACCCATTTCATCTTTCTTCCTCATATATTTGAATATATTTTATATTATGTTTCTACATTGCTTTAGATGTCTCTATCCCCAGTTTTAGTCCTTATTGCTTTTTCAGAATGCTTGAAGAGATCTAGTATAATAACTATATATCTTTGCTTAGAAATAGGCTCTATTGAATTCAGTGGGGCTTATATTAGGCATGGCCTCAACATCTTCTTTTCTGTAACTGGAGAAATGGGTTATTGGGACTTCATCTAAAGAAAGTATGAGTAACATGGTAGTCTTTGTATCCTTGATTTCAACACCTAACTGCACTGCAGTATTCAAGGATGATCATTATTATAGTGCTAAGTAATTTGGAGAGCAATGAGTAAAAGAAATTGATCTTGCTGTCAGTTTCACTGTTTATAAAATGCTAGGAAGGAAACTGAAGCAGGCAGAGTAACATATATTATTCCTCTCACACTTTAGTCCTCAAGACAGTACAGGGAGGTCCAGAGTTGTTGTGTACCAGGACTTAATAGACATCATGCGCCAGATGGTATCTTGTAACAGAAGCTTAGTGGCAAATTTATCCAAGATGTTTTTTTCAGAGTGTTTCAAATTGCTAGCCGTTGGTAAGTGAAGAGGCTGCTTCTTTGTAGCTCTTTCGCCCCAAAGGTTAGAGTGAGTGTGATTGGAAGAGGCTTCAGACTGCCTGGTAAGGTAAGGTGCTGCTTTCTGCTTTTTAAAAACTGTGCTGGGTGGGTTTTGCAGCATGGTTTTGGGCTGGGGGGGCTATGTTTCTGTGCTGTGATGGGTCTTGGGGGTTTGTTTGTTGGTTTTTTCCCATTTCCGATGGGTCTTGGGGATTTGCTTGCTTTTTGAGGTTTTTCCCCTATTTCTGCTGGGCCTTGGGGGGTTGCTTGCTTTTTGCTTTGCATTTCCGATCTGTCTTGCATGCTTTTCCTGTTTTTCTCCCCCCCCTTTCAGCCGGAAGGGATTAATCGTGTTTCCAATGGGTCTTGCAGTGATTTTTTTTGGTGATTTTTTTCCTTCAGCCAGAATGGATTAATTGCATTTCAGTGCATTCCTATGGGAAATGGTGTTTCGACCTACCTCACCAAATGCAGGATATACTCTGGGTTTAGGCGCGTTGATTTGCATTTCCTATTGTGTCATGGGATCAGGATTAAAAAAGTAGGGATCATCCTACTCCAAACCCATAGCATTTCCTGAATTTTTTCCCCCTCATAATCAGGCTTTTGATGAAATGAATAAAAATTGTACAAGACGCTTTAACACTTTTGACTAATTCTCTTTCATTTAAACAAGGTTCACTCAGGAATTATTAGTAGGGGATTGATCCCAGCATGGTATCATGGAAAAAAAATCTCATGTTTAGATGCACACTTTGAATCTTTAGTAAGAATTCATTCCCAATGACTCCAGTGGAAAAATAGTGTATATGCTAGAACATAATGGGATCCTACAGCTTAGTAGGGATATGTTAACAACATAGAGGTGAGCATGCATATTTTTAAGAGAATGAGCTTTAAACTAGGTTTTCTTTAGATCGAGTTTCATTCCAGTACCCCTTAAGGCAAACTGCAATTGTTCATCTCCAGGGCTTGATATAGATAATGTTGGTTATTCCATTTACTTACATTTTTGGAAGCCCTACACATTCTACTACAATGTATGTGAAGCAGAATCAAGCCAAAATAAATCATTTTAAAATTTCTGTTATTTTAGTAGTGGAATTTATTTATTTATTTTATTTATTTACAATATTTTTTAGCCGCACCATTGCCAGTGGCTTTAGAATATGCTTAGCCTTGCAAATAAAACCAGTAACTCCAGCTACTGGTGCATGTTCATGACATGCTTTGGAGTGAAATATATCGTTTCAATGGGAGAAGTACTGTAGCTTTAAAGAAGTCATTCTGATTATGTTAGAAGAAATCTTCTCATTTGGCAGCCAAGGCCCTGAACAAAATTTAATTATTGCCTGCCTACAGGATAAGCTGCTGACTTTTACTTTAAAATCCTGGATGCACGGGCTGCCTAGTGTGCTTGACCTGATGCTGAAAATGAAAATCTGACATTTTCTTAAATTCTTTGTAATTTTTGAATTGGACATCATGTAACCTACTTTTCCATATTTAAAAAATGTCCTTTTACTATAATATGATGATAATATATGCTTGTGTCTGACATCTCTGCCTCTGCCACCAGAATTATTTCCTTAAGCAGACCAGAGCACATGTTTAAAATTAATCTTGCTTCATAGTTTGCATATTTTATAGGTAGGTGATATCACACACAGCACAACGGTATGATATTGCTCCAAATCATGAGTTCCTGGCTACCCTCATGAATTTGGACAATCCCAATTTTTGTTTATTTATATCTGCAATGCTCCTTTCTTCCAACCATCACAATCACCGTCATCATCATATAAGATGCGTGATAGCTGACACTACAATGAAACAAAACAAGTGCTATTAAAATAATAAAATAGATGAATTAAAATATAATACAACCTAAAAAGCAATTAAAATAGATCAAAAAAGAAGAAAAGCAACAAAAACTCACTTTGATCAAAACTCCATTTTGCAGCAAACCAGTGTCCATGAATATGTAGCTATGAGTGACCTGGACTGTGCTCATTCTGTTTTTAAACAAATGTACCATATTTTTCGCACCATAAGACACACTTTTTCCCCACAAAACAGGGGGGTGGAAAGTCTGTGCGTTTTATGGAGTGAAGAAAACAGATTATATTTTCATGTTTTCTTCTCCTAAAAAAATTGGTGTGTCTTATGGAAAGGTGCATCTTATGGAGCGAAAAATACGGGTATATCAAAGGAGTCTGGCAAATATATGGATATATGTGCTAACAAGTGGCACAATGGATACAGGCTGATTGCATATTCGTTTGCATTCATGTTTAACTTGCACATATTACTCAAATGCATTGTGTTGTCCCTCTCAAGGGATACACATTATCTTCATGCAAGTACCATATAATCACAAGCAAAAATTCAATTAGCTCTTGCTTGACAAAGGGTATTGAAGCGTTTGTGGTCACCGACTCAACATAAATTCATCATCAAGCCATCAAACATTGAAATAGCGACTTCTTACCTCTCTCACTGTATACATGATAAGTACTAAATGTGTCCATGAAGTAATTTACTAAAAAAAGAGAGAAAGTTTATTCTCTGTGGGAAGAGTTGTGAGAGAAAGTTGTATATGAAACTGAGTTGAATAAAAAAAGTTCTTCATCAGGTACAACATGGAAGGTAGAGGCCAGCTTCCCTTGATAGAGTGCTAGGGCATGAACAGGCTGACAAGAAAGCTTTCTGTCCTGTGCCATCAAAACATGCCATGTCAGGACTAAGAGAAGTGTCTCCTCCAAAGTGCTCAAAGCCAAGGCAGATTTTCTTCAGGAATGGGAGACCCTTTGATTAGCTTGAGCCCCAACTCTGTGGAGCTTTATAGGTCATATCACTTGCTTGGAAATCTCAGTCACCCATCATGTGAGCCTACTAACATGCTTTCTAGTGATTCTGAGAGTTACAAAAAAAAGTAAAAAATTTCCAAGCACTAGTGGCAGCCAGCACTTTGACCTGGACAGGAGACAGTGAAGCTGTTGTAAGAATGAGTTGCATCCTGTAAGTAAACCATCCTAGTCAGCAGCTTGGCTGTAGCTTTATTCACCTACTGTTTCAAAGGCAGCCCCATGTACGGCAGTAATCCAAACAGGATGTAACTATGGATTGAATCACTGTAACTAGCTCTGATATCTCCAGGAATGGGAAAGTCATCTCATTACCTTCACGTCTGCTAATGGTCTCCTGGGCTCCACCAAAATCTATATCTATGCTGTAAGTAAACCCATATTGGAAACCTGAGCATTCAAGGGATTGCTACCAAGTGCAGCACAAATTGAGTTCCTAAGTTGTGAAATACTTTTTAGACTGATCATGTGTCTCTTTGTCTTGTCCTGGTTAAATTTCCATTTGTTTGTCATTTGTTTCTGTCATCCAGTGTTATTGATGCTGCCTTGGAACTTAATCAACAGGGACAAGAAGTGTATTCCTGTTCATTCTGATAGACTTCTTCATAGGTTTTCACACCATGATATCCTTTTAGACAGCTGAGAATGGAGGCATTATTTTGAAGTAGTTCTGGTTCACTGTGAATAGGCAGGTTGAGAAGGTAGTCTAGGAGGGCTGCTGTTATCACAACACTTGCATCCATTAAACTGTTTTTAAAATGTAGGAACAGATTTATCAGACTTTAAAAAGGATGGGTGAAAATTTTGTTTTAGTTTATTTTTATAATTGTTTAACAAGATGTGCAAGTTTCTTTAAGTTTAGGTTAGAAGGTCTCAGCTGCTGGACGGACGGTATGCTACCCTGGAACAGCATAGCTGGGTTTGCCTCACTGTCCTGGATGGCGCGAGACTGTCCTGGGTCATGTGATTAGCTTGGATGAGGGAGTCTGGTTATTTAAGCAAGCACTCCCCTTCATTCGCCCTCTTTCCTGTTCAGGCACTCACCCGCCCTCCCTATTTCTAGTGTGATTTTTATGGTCGCCTTTTAGGGGCCGGATAGGAATTTTTGACCTTCATCCTGATTGGCTTTTTGGATGTGGGGATTTTTCACCTATCCCACACTGGAGAAGGGTTGTTGGCATTTTTGGTGGTTGATTTGGTCACACTGGTGGGTAGTGCGGAAAAACAGGTAGTCTCGGTGTGTTCCGTTTGTAATTCAGGTAAGCCAACAGTGCATCCAACCTCCCGGCTCTGCGGATCATGCAATTACAGGGCTGGTGCGGGGAAGATGCACTGGGCCACTTCCGGACCAACAGTCATCAATTAAAGATGTCTTGAGGTCTGGGGTGTTTATTAGCGGCCAGTCGGGTTCCTGCTGTCTTTAAGACCACTGGAACCTGGGGCTGGGGACTCGCGCAATGACGGATCAGGATATG
The DNA here is from genome assembly GCF_051106095.1 of Pogona vitticeps. Classification (NCBI taxonomy): domain Eukaryota; kingdom Metazoa; phylum Chordata; class Lepidosauria; order Squamata; family Agamidae; genus Pogona; species Pogona vitticeps. The sequence goes on from NC_135786.1 coordinate 173,380,033, forward strand.
CCCGCCTTCTCCTGTTTCCGCATTACAGCAGGCCCCCTCTTTTGATAATGTTTGAAGATATAGATTGATGTGATTTGATTTAATAAAGTGTGGCCCGTATTTAAACCATATCACTGTCTCGTGTCTTTATTCTGGGACTGGGGGGGGGGGCAAGTATGAGATTTAGGAAATGTTAATGTGGAAGAAAGTAAGACTGTCAGATTTCCCTGGCCCTCCCGTCTCCTGAACTACATATTTTCCTACTGGTTGTTTGACACCAGTCATCTTTTGTTTCTTGCCTAGTGAAATCTACTTCTGGCTCTCATTATTATGGCATGTGGATTCTGGCCTCCATTTGTGAGTCTGAGTTCAGCCATGCACATTGTTGTTTAGTCGTTAAGTCATGTCCGACTCTTCATGACCCATGGACCAGAGCACCCCAGGCCTTCCTGCCTTCCACTGCCTCCCGGAGTTGGGTCAAATTCATGTTGGTAGCTTTGATGACACTGTCCATCCATCTCGTCCTCTGTCATCCCCGTCTCCTCTTGCCATCACTCTTTCCCAGCATCAGAGTCTTTTCCAAGGAGTCTTCTCTTCTCATGAGATGGCCGAAGTATTGGAGCCTCAGATTCAGGATCTGTCCTTCCAGTGAGCACTCAAGGTTGATTTCCTTTAAAATGGATAGGTTTGTTCTCTTTGCAGTCCAGAGGACTCTCGAGAGTCTCCTCCAGCACCACAATTCAAAAGCATCAGGTCAGCCTTCTGTATGGTCCAGCTCTCACTTCCATACATTGCTACTGGAAAGACCATAGCTTTGACTATGCAGACCTTTTTCGGCAAGGTGCTGCCTCTGCTTTTTAAGATGCTGTCTAGGTTGGTCATCGCTTTCCTCCCAAGAAGCAGGTATCTTTTAATTTCATGGCTGCTGTCACCATCTGCAGTGATTGTGGAGCCCAGGAAAGTAAAATCTGTCACTGCCTCCATATCTTCCCCTTCTATTTGCCAGGAAGTGATGGGACCAGTGGCCATGATCTTATTATTATTTTTTTAGGTTGAGCTTCAGCCATGCACATAGAACCCTTAAAAATGCCATTTTACTGTGTGATATCTTTTTATGGGTTTCAGAGTTTACAAAACCTTTTCCTCAGCAAGACTTGGAAATAATTAAGGGATCATTGCTTTACAAGGTTTCTTACCTACTCTGGCAGATCTTTGTGCTAGATGACACACAGTGTTATGGCTATTGACAGACATTATTATTAGCTTCTGATGAAAACTGTTTTCTATTAAGAAAGCCTGATATTTTATATGCTGTTCCTTGTCTAAAGCTTGCATGGATGTCATTTTTTTTTTGGTTCCACTGACAGTATCGTTATCTGATTCCCCACGGCCTGCACTGACAGGGCTCAGTAGAGCCTGCTCCTCATCTCCTGGACATTTTCTGTGTTCTGCTGCTATCATGGCTAGCTGGTGGGCAGCTTTGTGGTTGCATTACTTTATCATAAACATCCATACACTTTCTGCTTGGCTAGATGTTCATTTTTCCCTATGAGTAGCATGCTAGCTACTGATTTGGGGGAATCTTGCCACTTGGATATTGCAAATATTCATACATATTTTGTGTGCATTTTTCTTAATTTATGTATTTGATGCAAAGTTGCCTAATATGTGTGGGGTTTGCTAGTTTTCCCTTAATGTAATGTGTTTTTGTGCACTCTGTTCTGTAGTACAGGTTTGGGATTAAAATGTTCTTAAGATGAAATGAATATTGTAGTGCATTTTTACTGTATAAGCATTTTGTTGGAGACCTCCATCACAAGGCTCATGACAGTGTAAATATTACTGCATCATATGGCTTAAGATTCCCTGTACAGATCAGTTTGGGAAGTTAACTTAAACTGCAATCTGAATGAATCTATCCCTAAAAGGGAGCACAGAATGTTCTGGCTTAGAGTAAATGGCCTGGCTTTGATGCCTGCCTGAAATTGTGGCAGTGGTCCAATGGAATGGTGATCTGATGGGCAGAGAAGGACTTTGCAGGGAAGCTTTGTGTAATGTTTTAGATGTGCTTAATTGTATCCTAGATGGTTTGGATACTATTTATATACAGAATAATCAGTATACAGTGGTGCCTTGCTAGACAGTTACCCCGCATGACAGTTTTTTTGCTAGACATTGGCTTTTTGCGATCGCTATAGCAATTCGCAAAACAGTGATTCCTATGGGGGAATTTTGCTGGACAATGTTTGGTCCCTGCTTTGCAAACCGATTTTTGCTAGGCGATGATTTTGACAGCTCCCTCCGTGCTTGCAAAACAGGTGTTTTCGGGACCTAAGCTTCGCAAGACAGCAATTAAAACAGCTGATCAGCAGTTCGCGAAGCGGCTTTCCTATGGCCGATCTTCGCTAGACAATGACGATTCTTCCCCATTGGAACACATTAAACAGGTTTCAATGCATTCCAATGGGGAAATGCTTTTGGCTAGACAATGATTCCGCTGAATAGCGATTTCAGTGGAACGGATTATCATCATCTAACAAGGCACCACTGTATAGACAAATCAGGGAAAATGTCTAGTTTTGTAACGACCGGTTACTCATAATGTGACATTTCTTCTATTGGAAAATCATGCTGACAACCACCTTGTCCTGTGATGTACTTCAGCTGCCATCTCATATATGGTAAAATATCAGAAGGTTGTCAAGTCCAGACATTCAAGCCACCATTTATATGCTTCTTGTCTGCAATTAACTACACTTAGTGGCTTCACACCAAATATAAATATGCCGATGACAGTAATCTATAGGTGTCAACTCCCCTATAAAACTAGCAAAATTACCAGCTAAAGAACTCCATTACAAAACTGGCAAAATTACCTTCTAAAGAATTTCAAAGAAAATTACCAGCCATAGAGCAATTTCTAAATTAAACTCTTCCATAGCTCCCAGAGGTGGATTTTTGTTTGCTTTTCTCATCTGGCTCTTGACTGGACTTTTAAGCAAAAGGCAATTAATATCCATGTTGTTGCCCCTCCTGTCTCCTCTTGCTTTCAGGAGGAAGTTTTACATTTGGCGTTAACTTTTTTTAAAGTGGTGCAGTGCTTTAATACACTTTAAAAAAATATTTATTTGGCCCTTCCATGGAGCTGAGGAAGCATTGAATTTGCCAATATCCTGAAATGGCCCTCTTTTTAAGACGCTTCACAATATTGGCAAATAGACATTTGGCTGGCATGAACCAAATAGGGTTGTTTGAGGTCCGTATGCCATTTGAATGTGAGGATCATACCAAATGGCATACTGGACTTCCTAGTGACCCTATTTAGTCCAATCCAGCCAGCTCCAAAACAATTTTGTAGATAAGCCCTTATTTTCCTTGTTGAATTTAATTTAATGGAGTTTAGTATAGTCAAAGATCAGCTCCAAACGAGTTGTACAGTACAAAACAGAATGAATGTGCAACTTACCTTATGCCAAACACTGTGTACAACAACAACAACAACAACAGTGTCCCATCAAGTCAACTCTTACTTATGGCTATCCTTTTCAGGGTATTTTTAGGTAGAGAATATTTCATAGTGGCTTACTATTCCCTTCTTCTGGGGCCATCCTGGGATTGTGCAGCTAGCACAAGGCCACACAGGCTGGCTCTTCAGGGAAGCACAGTGGGGAATTGAACTATCAGCCTCTGGCTCTGCAGTCAGATACATAATTCACTGAACTATCCAGCCAGCTGACATCCATGTAGTATGTAAAAAAAACATAGCAAATACCCCAAATAGGAAAAAAAATGCAATGTTAAACAAAAAAAATACAGCAACCTGTGGCAGCAGAACAAAATTTATTAGTAATTATTATTGGTAATATGGAGGAGATGATCAGAAAGAAACTGAAATGACAAGACAAAGTCCATGCAAAAGAATTAATTGACACAAATCAGGTATCAGGAATGGTGACTCAGCGAAACCTGTTTCACATCATTTTAATTTACTAGAACATTCTTCACCCAATCTAAAACTGGCCATTTTAGAAGAAAGCAAGCACAGGACAAGAATCCAGATAGAAACAGTTGATATAAAATACATGCACATGCTAGTCACACATTTCAATGGACTCAATATAAGCCAAGGGATCAAAATATTTCAACAATGATGAGAAGTATAAGGCACACAATCTTAGCTATACACACTTGGGTAAAATAAGGGGTACGGTATATTGCTCACCTTTTGTACAGAAAAATCTTACCAGTGTCACGATACTCCTCTGAGCATTTGCTGCAACGTGCTTTACCTGAGGAAGCCAGGAGCCAGGAGTTTCTCTTCTCCGTACACTATTTAACTTCTGCATCAGTCCACTAGTGAAAATTTTATCAAATCCTGATTTTCATCCCCCTAATTTGGCTATTTGGCCACTTACAACCCTTCTAAACACTGATGATATTGTGTTATTGTCTCTAATTAGTATTGATTTAAGGTGACTTTTGTGGACTCTTCATTCATATTGCAGCAAGCAACATACAAGTATAAATTAATGAAAGTGGGTTTTTTCTCACTAAAATGATAATTAAGCATAAATGGACAGTTAATGGGAACTCCATAGAACAGATATCAAGCTATAAATATTTAGGAATAGTCTTTTTGATTATTTCTTTATTTTGTCTTATACATTTGTACAGCGTCTAAAAATGTGTGTGTGTGTGTGTGTGTGTGTGTGTGTGTGTGTGTCTGTGTGTGTGTGTGTATGGATGCATGCATGCAGGTGCAGGTGCCCACCCCAACACATGTTATTTTTTCAAGATCTCAAACTGCACGTCGAACAATTTTTTGTTCCAATTTGAGGGAACATGAAATCTCTCTCTTTCTCTCTCTTATATATCTATATAGCTACCTATCTGTCTCTATCTCTCTCTATATCTGTATATATAAATGTGTAGGTACTTGCTAATCAGTAGGTGGACTGCCATTATATCCCTCTTTGTTCATGTTCATCTTTGATATATGGAGAGCATCTCAGAAGGGTTTAAGACTGTGCATGTTTTTTGCTACTTTCAGATATATTGCATTTTCTTCTTTCCTGGTGGATCTTGTCATGCCTTCCTTAGCTTTAACTTCTCTCCTGTATTATCTATGACAAGCATACAGGCTGTTGATTAGATAGCTAGCTGTCACAGAGATTTTCTCCTGCTTCAAGAAAACAGTGCGTTCCTTATTCAAGTAAGACTTCTGATAGCTAGGCTAGACTGTTTTGACAGTTTGTGTGATGATAATTTATCATTTTAAGGCTTATAACACAACAGATCAGACACCTTTCTCCTGTTCTGTTGTCTGGCTTTGTACCTGTCATCATTGCTGAAATACTTCAATCCCTTGAAAAACAGCAGAATGTCTAAGGGATTGTGTTGTCAAACTGTGGAAAATGTATGCAGATAATATAGATGCCTAGTGATTACTGTAAATTTTATTAAATTAGAGATGGTGAAAGTTACGTATTGTTTTATGGAGTGCTAAAATTCTTTGGCTGGTGATTTTGTTTGTCTATTCACCCCATCTTGGGGTTGCAACCCAAAACATAACTTTTTCCATTGCTGATTGAAAGTAAGATGAAAATAGTGGTACATGTCAGAAATGTTCTTCCATGCTCTAGAAAATTATTTGCTTTCATGCAAATCCAGTACAATGATAAGAACAGGGAAGGAATAAGAAGGCTGACTTTTTTTGGCAAACTTCTTCAGATAAACTGGTATGATTAGGGATTTTTTTAATCCTCTATATTTTCATGGCTGGAGTTGTATTGGTGTTCATATCAGGTTTGGGAAACATGTCATGGCTAATTGCAACTAATTGACAAGTCACTGGAGCACATCTCAGTTGTTCAATCAGATGTGCTAATAGTCAATCAATACAGATACACTCCGTGCTGCAGCAGTTAGCTGCAGTACGTTAAGCAAAACTTAAGGACACTGAAACACATAGCAAGGCTTGTAAAAGCACACCATGATGAGGGTAAGCAAGCTTTGTTTCACACTGAGAATCAGGAGATGTGACATAGAGAATCACTGTGACTCAGTTCCAGTAACATTTTGCATCCTTAAATATGATGGGCCAAAAACATTAGACATTTGCACCCTTCTGGTGTCTTATGTCAAGGTGGTGTAGGAAAGCATAGGGTCACACCCTGTCATCTGATACTAAAGCAACAGTATCTCATCATGCTTTTCAAATGTGTTTGGAAAAAGAGGAAGTCAACAACTTTTGCAGCTAGAGGAAAAGACTTAAACTGATCTTAGAGATGTAAAACTTGATTTAAGGATTTAGGTATCTGGCTGTGGAGCCAGAGGTTCAGAGTTCAGTTCCCAGTCTCTGTGGTCTTGAGCAAGCTGCGCAGTCCTGGGATGTCCCAAAAAGAAGAGAATAGTAAGCCACTTCTGAGTATTCCTTACCTAGAGCATCCTGAAAAAGGTTTGTCAGAATTGACTTGATGTCACACACGCACGATGATGAAGCCTGTGTTTCCTTTACAGCATGAAGTCAAGGCTGGCTATAGCATATATAGTCCAGACTTCTTTTGCATAAACGTAACTTACGCATTGTGGAAGAAATGATATCACCTGCAGTGGAATGCCCTGGAATCTACATTGGTAACTATTCCATTAGTGGATTCTGGGCTACACTGTTGCACGTGACATCATTTCCCCTATGCTACGAAAATTAACATAAGAGGATTTTTACCATAGAAGAGAAGGCCACTCTCTGATTCTCCCTTGCAAATATCAGCCACTACTAGATCACTGTTAATCATTTCCCTCCCTTCCGGAATGGGATCAAAAGAAAGTAAGCCTTCTTGTAGAAAAATCCCTTTTGATCTGCAAAATGCTCTGTATCTATATTGCCAGGATAAATGCTGGAAAACTCAACATCTGCGATGATGATATGAATTACTATCATGAATTTCATGAATTTATTCTATTGTGAATTTGTAGGCCTGTTGAATTTGGAAGGACTTGCTCTCAGCCAAGTGTGTGTAAGTTTGCAGCCTAATTATTATAGACCCTGATAATACTTTGTAAAGCTTCCATGAACTGAAGAAGCCCTCAATATGTTACAGTGAAAATCCATGTCAATCAATTAACAATATGCTATACTAAACATATCCTAGGGTAAAAATATCCTAAGTGAATAAAATTAGTGCTATATCCTTCAGCTCACCAGTTACAAGAATAGTGAACAATACAGCAAATTATGTGAGAAATTATCTTTCCGTATATGAACTTACTGTATTATGTTAGACTTTTTAAGCCTCTGAGGGTTTATAGAAAACAATGGCTGAAATCCTGCAGCATAACCTACACTGTATATGGCTGATGACATCATCAGCAGTGATATTTTAAATATTTCAAACCCATTCCTTGGAATGACCCACGACTCCCTTGGGATCCCTTACATTGTGAACAAGCTGTTGGGTGTTGCAGGATGGTGGGCAGTCTTCTGATTTCCAAAGATTGCCACTGCTGGGATGATTTTAGTAATGGTGGTGAATTTTTGGAAATTAAAGACCCTCCACAGCCCCTGGCAGCTTTCCCACAATGAAAGGGGAATTTTTAATTAAACACACACACACAAAACAAACAAACAAAACAAAAACACAACACTTTGGCTAATAACATAATCAGCCTCATGTGGTTTGAGCTATGCTACTGGATTTTAGCCATTGACTGGAAAGGAGAACCATTTCAGCTGGTAATAATATTCGATCAAGTTTCTTGCTATGTCTTCTGGATGCGAGCTTTTAGATTTTGTTTCTATAATGTAGAAAATTACATACATATTTTATGTTTCTCTTCTGCCCATCTACTCATAAAGTATCTTAATCTGTATGTTTAGAAATGGATATGATTTGTTGTTTATCACTCTGTCATGGTTCTCCTTAATTATCAGCGTAATATTCACTGCCTCATTCTCAAAGTTTGACATAAAAAGGGAAGATTCTGCCTTTGTCAATTTAGAGGACTTTATCTTCTTGCAAGAAAATAATTATTATAATTGATTCTTGAGTAACTTGCTTGATGGGATTTTATAGATACACAGCCTGATCCACAAACTAATTAAAGTGGATTTTGGATTTAAGTTGAATTAGTTCCAGTGTAGTCTGTAGAATCAGCTTAAATCCAGATATCCCCATTTAATTGATTTATAGTGTAATAGTATAATTGGGAGGAGTATATTTTTTATTGAAACCATCCAGAATTTAATCAAGTCTGTATCCTAACATTCTCCTTTTTTGCACCCCTACAGGACTGTTGCAATGATTAATTTGTAAACAAATGTGATTTAAATTTTTTTTTGTTATGTCTTCTGGGTGAAGTGCAAATATATATTAGGGATACTTTATTCTGTCATAGGCACACTCATCCCAGTTTATAGATACTTCCCTTTGATACAATTTTCATGAGGGAAAGATTATTGCTTTGTTTCTCCATGGGAGCAAAGACTAGGTTACTGAGTTTTCGTCTTATACAGATCTCTTTGGGTAGGGAGATGATGAGCCCCATAGAGAATTGAGAGGGTATACAGTACTGTGGCAAAACCAGGTGAGACAACTAGTTTCATCTTTAGAAACAGAGCTTCCTTAATTTATTTTTCCCTCCTACAATGTTTCTGCAGCTCCACAAGTTATAAATTAGCTTATGTTTGTTCCCTGACTGGTCCTTAGGAGATAAGTATAGGATTCATTTCTAAGTAGATTGCAAAGTCACAAAGCTTAAAGCAATGCATATTTGGAGGGAACTGTGTTTTATCACTTCCTGATTAAGCTGGTTTGTGGCCTGTTTTCTGTCCTTCTATTTCTACATATGGCTTGTTTACGTAGATCTGAACCCCAACACAATGATGCTTAAATCCATTGAAATAACCAAATCTCAGAAGTTGATTCAGAAATTGATAACAAGTTTATAACTCTGAAACAGCAATCTTTAGATCTCTCTCTGACACACACACACACACACACACACACACACACACACACACACACACACACACACACACACACACACACACACACACACACACACACACACACACACACACACATTGTGTCCTTTAGGTTGGTCTGATGAAGCATATTGGTGAAGGAGTAGTTAACTCTTTCTCAACACACTTTTCCAGTTGAAATCTTCTTTGTTTCCTCCCACTCTGCTATTTTCCTTGCCGGACAACATATATATTTCATAAGGGTTTCAATGAATAAAATGGCATTGGGAGTAAAGATGATAATCCCCCACCATCACCACTCCTGTAATCCTGATCCAAATCTTCAGTCTGTGGCTGCCATGTTGTGTATGTTTTTTAAAATTTGCATTCTGAATTAGCTTTGGAAACTTATCATTAATAGCTGCTAAATGCTGCTAATTAAAGTTATCTTCTAAGGTGTTAACTCTTAAAAATTCAGTTTTGCTGCATATCTGGTTTCATATGAAACTGCATACTAGACGGTTCGCAAGTCTAACTTAGTCTTAATCAATTAAGGATGGGGAGACTGGAGTTGCTTTTTTCAAAAAAGTATAAATGTATCACCCATTCTTTTGAGACTTCTGGTTTATAAATGTAACAGATCATATTCAATTCTATGCCTTTTTGTGGGTTTAATTGCTAATAAAAGTTAGTTCCAGCTACTGCTTTCTCTCTTTTCCTACAGCCCTAACCTAGACATGTGCAAATGTTCTCATCCTTGATAGAAAGAGATGTCTTATCATTATTTACACACTTGATCAAAAAACTGGACAATAGCTGTGAGATTTTTTGCTCCCACAGGGGAGTGAAAAGACCAATACTTTTCTTTATCATCATTAGCATTCACCAAGAAGTGTTTTTGTATGAAAAGCTTTTGTTTTGCAAATGGCAACATTTTGCAGAACACAGGATTTTCTGTGCAAGATGCAAAACATTCTCTGTAAAACATAGGTCTGTTGTCCAGAGCGCTAGATAACAGTGTCAGGTTTGACACAGATGATGAGATCTCTCTCCCTGACTGGAAACCTGGGGAAGCATACCAACCCCTCGAGGTTTCAGGTAGTGTTCTGGGACCTGGTAAGCCCATTAAGAGTACCAGTCTGTGTTCTGTATAGTGAACTGCAGAATCTAGACGTAATATTCTTCCCCCCCCCTTGGGAAATGATCATCACCACTAAGTGGTAGAGCACATGCCTTGGATACAGCTAAAGGCTGAAGCCTAGGCAGCTGGGAAGAATTTATTCAAAAACCTGGATTGCTACTGCTAGGCACACACCCCAAATAATTAGGACCAATGTTTTGACTAGAAACAGCTTCCTTGGGCAAAAAGGTAAAGTATGTGAAGACCAGTCTCTGCATCAGTAGTTTTATTATGTTATTGTTTTTGCACCTGCACAACACAGTCCGTTCTGCAAATATGTTGCACACTGGTTTTTCTGCATGAAATTATATCATATGTAGGATAGCTATTTTCCAGATACTTAAATCTGGAGTACCTGATTGTAACCGTGAACACTGCCCTCAACTCTCTTCCACTTTAAATCTTCTCCTGCTACTTAGGAAGGAAACAGATGGTTGTGCTTTTCTCACGTTTTTTAATGTACAATATGTATCTGAACCCTGAAACACTGTATAAAATTGAGACAATTGTATAGTAAAATAAATCTAAGGGACGAGTTCTGTGAATTTGAGAATCGAGCCTCACTGAGCAAATTTGCCTTTATTTCTGAGTAGAGATGGGCAAGAACTGCCGGTTTCGTGGTTTGTGCTGGTTCTTTTTTCATCCGAACAGTTCTCTGGCACTTCCCAGTCCCGCCTCCTCTGGCGGGCACCCACTCAGAGGCAGTGCCCAGAGGAGGCAGAGCAGGGAAGCTGGGACACTGCCTCTGAGTGGAGGTCTGCCAGAGGAAGCAGGGCTGAGAAGCTCTGAACACCTGTTTGAATGAAAAATGAACCAGCAGTTTGTGCACATCTCTATTTCCTGCTGTTAGGATGCTGTTCTGTAGATGATGACTTCAAAATAAATCACATTGAATGTATTCTCGAAGGCTTTCACAGCCGGGATCTGATGGCTGTTGTGAGTTTTCTGGCCTGTTTGGCCATGTTCTGGAGGTTTTTCTTCCTAATGTTTTGCCAGTCTCTGTGGCTGGCATCTTCAGAGGACATGAGTCAGAATGCTGTCTGTGCTCTGGTGCAGTTTGTTGGATAGTTGATATTTATAACTGTGGCATCAGTTTTTGTCCTTTTCAGGAGATTGGGTGATTATGGTGATCAGTGTGTTTTTGTTGTGGGTGTATTGTTGTGATAAGGAGGAGAGATTATCTGTCACTGTGATTGATGGGTGTCGTTATCTGGTCTTTTGTGTGCAGTGATCACTGGTCCTTGTGTCTGGGTAGAGTTTCTTCACCTTTTGCAGGCTGTGTTTTTCAGTGCTGGGAGCCAGGCTTTGTTGAGTTTTAGACTTTCTTCTCTTTTTTTGAAGCTCTGCTGGTGTTTGTGGATTTCAATGGCTTTCCTGTGCAGTCTAAAGTAATGATTGTTGTCAGGTATTCAGTATTTTGAAATAGAATTTCTTGTCCAGCTTGTTTTAGGGCATGTTCAGCTAGTGCCAATTTTTCTGATTGTTTTAGTCTGCAGTGTCTCTCATGTTCTTTCATTTTGGTGTGGATGCTGTGTTTTTACCTGGCCACAACTGCAAGGTGTCAGGTCCCTTTTGTCCTTTGCTGACCGTAACATTTGTTGTATTTTTGTGGTGGGCCTGAATACTGTTTGTAGGTTGTGTTTTTTCAAAAGTTTCCCCATGCGGTCCATGACCCCTTTGATGTGTGGCAGAAATACTTTTTCTGTGGGTGGCTCTTTTTCCTCTTCAGTTTGGTGTTGTTTTCTTGGTTTGATGGCTCTTGTGATTTCATTCTTGGAATAGCCATTTGTCTGTAGGGCCCAATTCAGATGGTTGGGTTCAGTGCTGAGAAACTGAGCTTCACAGTTCCGATTTGCACAGTCTACCAGTGTTTTAATTATGTCTCTTTTTTGTTGTGGGTGGTAGTTGCCTACACAAAAACTCCAGCCATCACCCACAACAAAAAATTCTTTACAATTTCTTTTTCCTTTTCTTATGTGAAGAAATTATTCATTATAATCTTCTGTGTAGTGCCTTGGTACCACCTCCTTTTTTTTGCTAGACTTAACACTTCCAGGTGGTATTATTATTTCTTCGTTTATGACTTGACATCATCTATAGCTTGTGATGCCAAACGAACACCTTCTTCCTCTGGTGGGTGTTCAATGTTCAATTGTCTTCATGTTTTTAAGCCTTACTGAAGCCATGGGCAGTTGGGAGATGTCGAAATGTTAAATAAATAAACAAATAAATATTCTCCAAGATGCTATCATGGTACTTCCGTTCACCTGTAAAGGCTACCCTGTTTTTTTCCACATGGATGGGAAAAGGCCCTTCCACTTACTCAGCATAGATGCAAAAATCATGTACATATACTGTCTTCTACAGGGACACACTATGTCCCAACACCTTCCATCAGCCTGGGTTTATCTATCCTGAGTGTCTTCGAAGGCCTAACATAACAGTATCAGCTTCCACGACATCCACATGTAATGTGACTATAGTAATGAGGGTAATTTTTTTAAAAAAATTGAATCTTTATATAGTCCAAAAAAAGAATGCAATTTGTCTGAGGTAAAAATTGGAAAGAAACTGGCCTTCTTTCTTTCTTTCTTTCTTTCTTTCTTTCTTTCTTTCTTTCTTTCTTTCTTTCTTTCTTTCTTTCTTTCTTTCTTTCTTTCTTTCTTTCTTTCTTTCTTTCTTTCTTTCTTTCTTTCCTTCCTTCCTTCCTTCCTTCCTTCCTTCCTTCCTTCCTTCCTTCCTTCCTTCCTTCCTTCCTTCCTTCCTTCCTTCTTTCTTTCTTTCTTTCTTTCTTTCTTTCTTTCTTTCTTTCTTTCTTTCTTTCTTTCTTTCTTTCTTTCTTTCTTTCGGGAAATCAAAGAGAACCTTGTGATTCTCAGTTGTCTTTTATGAGAAAGAATTAACTGGGAAAGACCCAAAATGGCCACAAAATGAAGGAGGAATGCTTTTTTTAAATTCATCTATTTGATTTATATACTGCCCCATTAGTGACAGGCGCTATCCTAGATGGTTTTTAAAAAATAAACATAAGCAAAAACACAAATAAAACAGTAATAGATTAAAAACAATTTGAACTGTTAGCAGCATGAAACAAAAACAAAATGGCACTGGAGCCAAATATTTTTCCATAATGTCAGGACAAAAGGTGTACAGTAAACTAGGATCAGTGTGGAAGGCCTCCCTGAAAAGCCATGTTTTGAGTTGCCTCAAAAAGTGCTTTAATTTTTGTCTGCTTTCCTCTGGACAATGGATGAAATCCTGTTGCTTAACATGGCAAGTCCCAGCAGAGTAGATTTAATTGAATCAGTGGAGATGTGGTAAGTCTGTCTCTCCATTAGTTCTGTTGATTCTAATGAGTCTACTCTATTTGTGATTTACTACACTAAGCAATGGGATTTCAGCCTGCTCCTTTAAACATCAGTGATAGTTATATCTTTTATTCTTTTATTTACATCATCAAAAATATTCAAAGGAACTGGGCTTATTTTGTTCCACATTATTGGGCAAAACTTGCCTACATATTTTGCCTAGATCTCTGGTTCTGAAACAGTTCCAGATTTTTTCCCCTTTTCATTTCCTAAAAAGAAAGCAATGAACAGTTGATGATGGGAGCATGTACCCAGTGGCATATCTGGTCTTACACAACTTTAAAAACAAACAAACCCATAACTCCTACTGTTTTAAATTGCATGATTTGCACTGATATGTTCCATGGAGCATTTCCAGTTAGCTGAATCCCTACATCAGAAAACTTGTAGTCAGTAATGAACTGAATTGTAAGCAGTTAGATTGGCCAAATGGTATCATTTAAATGTTGCCCTCTAAATCTAGAAGCTAGTGAGAATCCTTTTGAAAAAATATTTTAAATGATTCAAAATATTAGTAGTACCTATATTGTAATTCATTTCTTGCCTAATTTATCATCCTGCTGATGGATGTAATTTTGAACAGAATCAGGCAGATGGTTTTTATAAGCCTGAAACAACTTTGGTTTTAACAAATGAGCGTAGGCAATAAAATCAAGTCCTGACACAGCTGGAAAGGATTTTTTAAAAAGCGTTCTGGGAAGCAGTGGCTTGTTTTGTCAAAATCTCAAACATTTTGCAAACAATTGCCTTTGAATATCATGCCAAGCAGATTCTGTGCTTCCAAACAAAAGATTTAATTAAAGCCCCACTGGGACAAATGCTCTGGCTTTGGTTGAGTTTGATAACAAGTGACCTTCTTAGACATGAATTATACGGCAAGTCAGATAACTTAATCACAGTGATCACTTTTTAACATTATTAGTGACACTATCAAATGTAAGGTTTTCTCACATACTCCCTCATTGGTAGCTACAAATGACAGACTTCAGCAGAATTGTCATTTAGCTTTGAGGAGTTGACAGGCCTAGGAGCCTAGCTGCACCATCGAGTCAGGTCTTCTACCAATTTCAGAAGAAACTAAATTCCACGAAATTACAAAGAGATAGATAATATAGATGGGTACGAAGGTAGACTGGTGGGTAGATAGGCAGGGAATCACACAAGCAGGCAGATAGATGATTATGTGCCATCAAGTCAATTCTGACTTATGGCAACCCTTTTTCTAGGGATAGAGTATTCAGAAGTGGTTTCCTATATCCTTTTTCTGGGGGTTCCCTGAGACTCTGCAGCTTGCTCAAGGCTACACAGGCTGGTTCTTGTCCTGGGGTGCACGATGGGAGATCAAACTCCAGATCTCTCACTGAGCTATCCTGCCAACTAGACAGATTGTTAGATAGATGGGTTGCTGCTGCTACCTGTGCTAACTTATGTTCCAGTGCCTAGGATGTTGTTGATACAGCATTGTATATAATCAAGCATCACACAACGTACCTTAAAATATAGCAATTAGTCTTTAAGGTGCAACAATTTTTTTTTTTTTTGCTTTTGTTTTGTTTTGTGTTTCTTGTTGAAATGCTTGAACAGACTAACATGGCTGCAGCTTTGAAAACTGCATCTGTGGTGATCTTCAACCAAAAGGTCCTCTACTGAAAGTAATCTATTCAATGTGACCTAGAATTAGGAAATTTGCATTTTATGTAATGCTGCCCTTCGTGGACTGATCCTATACACATTTTCCTGGAAGCAACTTTCAATAAATTCAATGGGAATTCATTGAATTCATTGTCCACCTAGTAAATATGTACAGGATTGTGCAGCATCTGTTCATTCTTTTACATTTACATGTAAGATGTTAAGTCAGTCCAAACCAAGAAATGTAAGTAGAGACATTGGAAAGGAGTGATAGCAAGGTCATGAAAAATGGCAGTTTTAATATTAGTCTAATCATAATATTTCTGAACAGCCTAGGATTAATTTGGAGAGTTATTAAGGGGGAGAAAGTATACTACTGCAGTTTTTAGATGGACTGCCAGTACATCTGTTCATTTAAACACTGTAATAGTACAATGTAATGTACTGCAACATGTTCTGCATGGTGACAGGTATAAAAAATTTATTTTCTAGAAGCTAGTTCAAATCCTATAAGTTTATATAATTGTGGGGGGGGGCAATTGCACAAGGTATGTGAACCTTTTTTCTGGTCTATCTCTTGTGTTCACAGTTATTCTTTCATTTTTTTGCAGGTTGCTCCTGCTAAGGGTGGTGCTTTAGATCAGTGGTTCTTAACCTTTGTTACTTGGATGCTTTTGAACTGCAACTCCCAGAAACCCCAGTCAGGACAGCTGGTGGTGAAGGCTTCTGGGAGTTGCAGTCCAAAACTCCACAGTAACCCAAGGTTAAGAACCAGTGCTTTAGATGGACAATAAAATTAAGCTTTTGAGTTTCTGATATACTAGGGCAGTGTTTCCCAACCTTTTTAAAATCATGACCCCCTTTTTACAACTAAATAACCCATGACCCCACTACCACATTTGCATGACAAGTCAATTTTAAAAACAAAGCACCTTTTTTTTGAGAGAGAGAGAGAGAGAGAGAGAGAGAGAAGGTTAGGGCATTTGAGATGTCCTGGTATAAGCTCTAGCTTTTTTCCTACCTGTTTCACATCTCTCTTCATTTCCTGCTTGCTCTGCAGCTCCTCCTCCACATCTGTAATCTCTCACTTTTGTTGTTCAGCCCAGAAGCCAAGTGATCTGGCACCACTCCTCCCCCTCCCCCATCATAATGGGAAGCCGCTCAAACTCTTCCTAGGGTATGTCACTGATCTGATTCAGTGCCAGCTCAGCAGAGGGGGCTTGTGTACCCACAGAACGACAGTGGACACTGAATTAGTCATGAAGGTTCCATTGAGCATCAGTCAGGACCTTGGATAGCTCACAGTGCGCTGTATTAAAGGGTGTGATGACAATGCACTGAATTCCTTGGTCTTGTCAACTTAGTCTGTTTTAACAGAGCAAGACACTTTGGATTTTCAAGCTCTGTGAGATTCCTCATTTCCATCATGAAAATGAGACAAGGAATTCTGCTTTTCATGCCAATGTCTCTGTGATTTGTACAAAATGTCTGCATAATAGTAGTGCCTGTTCCCTTTGAGAAGCCAGCACTCATACAGAGCAAATGCAGAAGAACTGAGGATCAGGGAAGAGATTTTCTTAAGTATAAATACCATAATTCTTTATTCTGGGAGTTCTGCCTACCTTACAGGCACCTTGCAGAGACCTGAATGTGATGCAGTTGGCAGAAAGGCCTAAATTACAAGGCTTAGAGGCTCAGATAGGCTACGCTCTGCCTGGTTATCCTGCTCAAATCCCCAGCTAGCAGCGGGGAGCGGGGCAGGGAGAACAGAGCACTCTAAATAACTTGGGGCTTGGTTATCTAGAGGACTGCCTGTCTTGTTATGAGCCTTTAACATCTTCAGGAAGGGCCCTCTTTGAATTGCCTACAGCATCATAAACCTGCCAAACAAGCATGTGGGCAGTGTCTTTCTTCTGTGTGGCTCTTAGACTATGCATGTACCCTGTTTTCTCTCCAATTTTAAGAAAGGAGTAAAAATGGAGTAAAAATACATCTTTTTAGATGATGTCTAACTATACCTTGTTGATTTTAATTCTTTCTTTCTTTATTTTTATTTATTTATTTACTTATTTATTTATTTATTTATTTATTTATTGCATTTATATGCCGCCCATCTAGACATAGTCTACTCTGATTTTAATTCTTTTAGTGTGTTTGCTCAATTTTAATTTTTTTTCCAAGTGGGGTTGGTTGGTTTTCCAAGTAGGATCGATTTTTTTAACCTAAATGTGGTTTTATCTGAGTTTATTCTTTTAAGAACATGATAAACTGCCTTAAAAACTGTCTTTCAATGGAAGAGTGGGGTAAAAATATAAGAAAATGAATGAACAAATGTAAATCTGATCCAGTTGGGAGTGTCCCACTTAATTTTACTTAACAATAACAAAATGATTTCTCAGGTTGTCTTCCTGTTCATCATAGAATGAGCCAATAGAAACAACACATCATGGCTTTGCTGGCATGCTGAATGTTTTAGCTTCTACTACATTAGAGAATTTAATGTTCAGTATATGGACTTTGAGGGCTGGGGTAAGTCAGGGATCCAGGAATAAAACCTGGCTTCCAAGTCATAATATAAAGCAGGAGTGGGCAATGTGTGTACCTCAAAATGTTGCAGTTTCCAGTATTCTTTCTCATTGACGATGCTTGTTAGGGCTTAGGAAAGTTATAGTTGACACCTATAATATAATAACAATAATCTTGGAACTTCAGAGCTTCAAGAAACCCTATTGATCATCGAGTCCAGTCCCTGTTGAGGAGCCACAGTGGGGAATTGAACTCCCATCCTCTGGCTCCACAGCGAGATGCCTAAGCACCGATGGCCAGATGTTATAGATTGCAAGAAAAAAGAGGAAGGAACTAAACTTCATTGGCTTACAGTTTTACATCCAGGCTCTCCTGCACTTTTCAGTCATTGAGGGTGTGAGGAAGATAGCTATTGCCTTGTCAAGCTTCATGACAATGTGTAAGAACTCTCAAATGATGTAGACACTTGTAGTTCCCCATTCAGGTAAATGTGGACATAGATTAGATTGTAGAGGCCAAGCTTATCCCAGACTGAACTTGGCTGAAATCCAAAACACTGATCCAAAGCTGTCATAGCCAACCTGAGAAGTCTATATATTATATTAACATTATAATGGCAGAAACCTTCTCATCCTTTCAAGACATCTTTGGGACTTTAGAAAGGTTACAGGTTTTCATGGGCTGTGGATAAACAGTACTAGCTGCTATGGCTGGTGGTTTTGTTGTTATCTTGTCAGAGAGATAAGAGATAATACTGATGACTGTTGCAGTTCTTCCTAAATATTAACCTAAAGATTAAAGCAGAGGATGGTGTTATTTTTTTTAATAGACTGTTTTAGGTTAGCGCAATGCACTTCATCACTTATATATAGTCATTTATATATACAGTACATATATTTGCCCACAGCCAAATCCACTGATGAGTACTGGCAGGCAGTGGGTTTGGCTGCAGAATATTCTCAATTAGATTTTTAAGATGAGTGAAACAAAAGAAAAGGAATGCCCTCCTTGCCCCTCTCCTTTTGCCTCCTGCTTCAGGGAGGAAGTTTTCTTTTTTTATTTATTTATTCATTTATTTTATTTTATTTTATTTTATTTTATTTTATTTATGTCCCACCTATCTAGCCAGCTCAGGACCACTCTAGGCGGCTAATATATAATAATAAGTGAAACAGCATATCTGTGCTATCATAATATAATTGTAAAAAAATTCCTCTGGCCCTCCATGAAGGAGCAGAGGAAGTGTTTAATTTGCCAGTATCCTGAAGTGGCTGTCTTCTTAAACTGCTTCGAGCTATCCAAGCAGAAGAAGCTTGGTTAGCTGAAGACTTACTTTGGTTCATTTCCAGCTATTGTGCAGAGCAGAAACAAACCAAATTGGAGTAATCCTACCAAGCCAAAAAAGTAGAAGCCTGTGACAGGAACCCAGAAATGTGTGGGTAGGAATGCCCTGGGGGTGGGCTGCTTAGTTCCAGTCATTACATCATGTGATAGCTGTAGAAAGGAGTGAACCAACCTGTCCCCACAGTGGATTAAACAGCAGGTTAAATGCCTGTATGGTTGCATCCTTAGATCCGGCTGAGGTAAACAAAATCATGCTGCATCCATATTCCTTTTTTGAGTGAGAGGGCTGTGTGTGTGTGTGTGTGTGTGTGTGTGTGTGTGTGTGTGTGTGTGTGTGTGTGTGTGTGTGTGTGTGTGTGTGTGTGTGTCGACATCACTATTCAAGTCATTCTCAAATGAAATTTATTATCTAGCTCAGGGATCTGGGATCTCTGGCCTACAAGCCAAGTTGAGGATAGATCAATTTGCTGGAAATTTCTATCTATATGTTCCATTTGATCCATTGTCATACACCATATTCCAGGTTGCGGCTGAGTCACCTTAACTTCTTCCTCAGTTTTGTCATTAGGGAAGTGAAGAGAAACAGCTGATTTCTGATTCAGAAGCAGAAATGTTGGCTTGAATTTGGTAATTATTGATTATCAGTTCAATGGCCAGACCCTTACTGGCCATTGAACTGTGTGCCAGTGTGAATCCAGCAAGATAAATCTCAACAGTGAATTGCTGCTTGGCAAAAGGTTGGCATTTGTAATTTTTGTTGCACACCGGTTGCATGACTTGGCACATGACAAGAAATGCATGCTTCCACCCTTAACAGTGCCAATTCACAAATAAAATTTACATCACAGGGCTCACACTAGCATAAGTACCTTATTTTTCCATGTATAAAATAACACTTTTTCCTAAAGTCATTAGAGGAAAAATTGAGGGTCATCTTATACATGGAAGGAGGTGGAGGCCGCTCCTCATGGCTACCCATTGACTGCTCCTCCACCTCTGGCAAGGGTCAAAATTAGGGGTTGCCTTCTACATTGGGGGTCATATACACAGAAAAATGTGGTAATAAAACTAGTATGGCAATATTACCTGTATGAATGGATAAAATTTTTGTTTTATTTAATTTTGGACAAGATTATTCCAGAGTTCACAATGTTTTTCCTTATTTGGAATGAAAAGAATTAGATATTCTTTTAAAAAACACCCCCTGTAGTGTAGTAGAACTTGAAACTGAATGTGCAGAGTGTTCAGCTCTTTAAGACTTGGATTTAAATTCCTTTGTATTTAACTATAGGTGCAACTGGGCAAGGCAGTTTTTGTGAGTTGGAACGGCTTTGAAAAGGTTGTTTGTCTGGGTGCAATCTATCTCCTATAGCATTTGAATAGATCTTTCTGTGCACACATAGGACTTGTGCTTATCCCAGAAGAAGAAACCACATCACACCTCAGATCAGCAATCACAAAGAGTGATTAAGCAATCACTGTTTGCTTAACTTTCTCTTTGTTTTTAATATCACACTCTGCTCCACCTCTTCCCTGCCATTATTGCATGGTGTGTGTGTGAACTACTGCTGAATTAACACCCCCAACCTCCTGCACAAGTAAAGTTTGGATGGTATTCCTGTCAGAATGAGGGAGCAGGATAGGGGGAGCATTGTAATTACATTTGTTCAAGAGAACCATCATCACTTTTTATCCGATAAATATTTCATCAGTAGCTCTGTGGTCAGATTTGTGGTAAGAGAGAGATGTTTGTAGATTTTAATTTAACCATGCTTGTAAAGCTACATGCTTGGAATGAAGATGCTCTGGTCATGCCATGTTCTGCAACTGGGATTTTTGTTTTTTAAAAAAATATTTGTGTTGACTACACTAGTCCATGTAAAGTACATACACAGTGGATTTCGTGTTACTCTTTCTGCATATTTTGAAACATCCTTTCGAAAGCTGTGACATTGCTGTCTAGTTTAAATGGGTGAAAAAAAATTCAAAGTTAATAAAGTCATTGAACCAATTAGCAAGTATTAATCATCAATTTTAGTAGGCTGAGTCCCAACAGATTTCTGTCAAGTTTTCTAGGTCAGCAGTTTTTGTATGTGTGACAGGGAAGAGGAATGGCTGGCTATGAAGGAGAAATATCAATTATGCCTGCAAAGCACAATGGTCATGTGATCTGTATTTATTTATAAATATTCTAAGGGTCTCCCTATTTGTATTCTTTATTTTCTCTCATGTGGTACCATGGAACCCGGTAGCGGCATATAGACTATAAGAATTATAAAGATACATGCATAAATTACTGATGGGAGTGAGAATTATATCAATAGGAAAAGGCTAACAATATAAAGGTTAATCTTAGTTAACGTCCTCCCCATATGCATATTATCTGTCCTAATCATAGTCACTAGAGGGAAATGTGATAGTGCTTTAGAAAGATATTCAGGCTTTTGCAAATTTGCAAAGGGAGGTAGTATTTTGGGGCATTCGGTCACTGATGATAACACTTTCCTATATCATTTCAGTTCATGAGGTTTTTTTTTTTTGAAATATCAGACAGTAGGGTCTTCCAATTGGCACACAACGCTCCTAATTCTGTGCTGCTGCCAGAGAAATCCCTGTGCCAACACTGTGTCATCCATTCTATCAACAGTATTACATACGGTCTAGGAAGAGCCATTGTCGCTGTAGGCAAGAACCTTACAATTTGATCCACATAAGAAAGGGGATCAAATTCTTTGAGCTAGTAATAGCTTTATGGACTCAGAAAACATTTAGAGATCTGGGGCACTTTAAACAAAATACAAGACTCCCTGCTGGGACAGCCTAGGCTAGATGTGTCTCCTATTCTGCCAACAGCCACAAGTCTTTTTATTCAGACAGTCCTTGGGTGTCTAAACGGGGCTGTTGTTTCCTTTTATTGATGTGTTTTCCATTGTCGTTAGCCTTTTATTATGTTTCAGTTGCTTCAATGTGTATGTGTGTTTTCTTACTCACATTGGCCTAAGCCTGGTGGCCAATTCCAATTGCAGTATACCCATTCAGTGGTGAGGCAACATTTAGATAAACCCATGGATTAAATGGTTCTACCATAGTTTGGTTCACAATTTCTATTCAGGTCATAGCTATTTTATTTTAAACATTGATCATCTTTTAAAAAAGAAAAGCAGAAAGGCACATTATAAATTTCATGAATGAAGGAAGGAACACAAAATCCATGTGTGTTCTAAAGTATCATTCATAATTTCTTTCTCTTCTTTGCCCTGGAAGCTCTTGAGATGATTCCATCTCTTATACATTTTAGATCAGTGTTTCTGTGTTGTGCCAGCTTCTAAAATGTAAAGTGACCACTTCTCTTGATATAACAGAAAGCTGAAGCAATGCTATGCAATTTTTGCAGATAATTTTGCTGTTATAAAAATATGTCATATGCAAAATGAGTGGACCTCTAGGCTTTTTTGAGGCATATTTGGATTATTGATGGGGATTTATTTAAGTCAAAAATCAGGCTTTTCTTTTTAAACAAAGTTTAATTGTGTATGAAAGGGTAATTGAAGGGTTTTTCATTAACAACAAAAACAAAAAATCTTCTTGTTTAGTTCCATGAGTTGGATGTTACCCTTCAGTGGTTGACTTTGGTCTTTAAAACTACATCACATTTTCTGAATGCACATCAGAGGTTGCTATTTAATTTAACTAACTGGGAGAGGGTGATACATGAGGGAAATGTGGAAATACATGTCTCTATTGTATGTTTTAATTCCATGTATATTTTTAACTGATATGATTGATCTGGAATTAAGAGAAGAAAAAAGAAAAATATCAAAGATCTTGAAAAGTGTATAAATACACTGTGATACTGCATAAATATCAGATTCTTTTGCCATCCCCCAAACTCACAGTAGCTGAGCAGTTAAGAAGCTAAGTAAAATCTTGGAACTTAGGGTGGAAATATTTTTGTAAGTGTACTCTGAGGCTTCATTAGTCCTTTTAAATGATCTTTTTAGACGGTTGGGTCTAAAAGCTTTGGTAACAATGATTAAGATTTCAAAAAAGAAAAAAAGAAAAAGAAAAAACAACCCTAAGTCCTTATTTCAATTGTTTTAGTCTATGTATATTGATCTTTGTTGTCATGTTTTATTAAAATTATTTCTGTACAGTTTTATAAAAACAGAAAAAAAATGACTCAAGAGTTATTTCTTTATAAGTGGTTATGTTAGTACAATATCAAAAGTAAACCCAGCTGGTTTACTCTTCAGATGGACTGTAGACATAAGACAAGAACTGCCAAAATACAGAATTATAACTTGATGACAATGAAGAAAGGCTCATATGGAACAAGAATAGACTAATTCTTCTCTTCCTCAATTTTATTTTAAGATCCAGACTTCAAGGACCTTGGTGTTTTGAAACCATTGCCAGGTTGGTATGTTCAATACTCCTTAACAGCCAGAAGTCTTTGTACCTTATCTGATAACTTCCTGTTCTTGCTCAGGGTTTGATCTTTTTGTTTTGTTATGTTGTTGTTACTCAGTTTGTGAGTTTGAGATGGGAGGATCTGAAGGAATTGTGGAATCTGTGCAAATTGGGAAAGAAGGGAAAGCTTCTGATGCTGAGGCAGTTGATTGTAAGTGGTACATCCGAGCACCACCACGTTCCAAGGTCAGTCCTGTTCCATTCTCTGATCTGGTGACTTAAGAAAGTGACTTTACTAATACCGCATTCATTACTTTTATATGGACAGGCTTTGCTTAATAAGGTTTGCCGTGCTGAACCTGTAAATGATTATTTTCCATTCTACAAGTGGAAAGCAATTTGTCACAGCGAAGAGTAGCTAGCCTTCCCTTGCTATAAATAATGTTTTTGGCTGTGTAATGGGTAGGTTGTTTTGAACTACAGGAATGTTTCCTGTGTGGTCCTTTCTACTGTACAGCACAAGAAATGTACAGTTGTCATAAATTCTTGCAGGGAAATCAGACATGATAATTTCAAGTGGCACATCTATTTTGGGACTGCCCTAGCTTTGTAAACATTTTTTTACTGAGACAATAGTGTGTTACTGTTATTACTGTTAGCATTAGCATTAGCAGTTGCCTTAATATTATCATCTGCATTACCATTTGCATACATAAAGCATGACACCATTCATGCACTTCACATTTATAAACTCATTAATAAGTTAACTCATTTATTTAACCCTTACAACAGTCTTATAAATTACAGTAGTTGGATTAAGACATGCTTGGATCCTATGCTAGTAGATCATATAATTATCTCCAAAATGTGCATTACTCTAATATAATCTAGAATACATTTTTGTAAACATTGTAATCAGTGCAGCCTTCTACATCTTTGTTCAGATATGAGTCCTATTGTGTTCAATGGGACTTCAGTTTTTTTCAATCTAAGCATGAAACAAACACTGACATTAAAATTTCGTGATTACATTAGGCACAACACCTGTTATTAGTATGGTTTTTAATTTGAATCAGTTTTCATGCTGGTCTCATAATAACATACTGGCATCCAGGCTGGCTCTATTGTTAGAGTAAGGCAGTCATCTTAGACAATATGGTTGGAAGCAAGCCAGGTGCTGGAAGACAGAGAACCAAGCTACCCTGTTACTTTCAGGTGTGGTGGAGTATCCGATCCCATTACTTGTCAAAAAAAGATTCAGTTGCCTGCTCATTCTCTTTTGTGTGGAACAGAAGAGGTAGCCATCTTGTTCTGAAAGGACGATTATCTTGGATGAGGTTTTTTTTTGCTTTCAGGAAGGTGAAATCTATCTGGAATACATTAAAGCTCAATTCACTTTGACCTTTTTTATGATTCCTTTGGTGGGCTTCTGCAATGAATAAATAACATAAACCATACTATGAATAGAGGAGATTATATGGGTACTGATTTTTAGCTACTCTCATTTGTGTGGAAGGGGAGTAGGCACATAGAGTAGCCAGATGAAGAATAAAGGTCCCTTGTATCTTTAAGAGTTGCAGAGAGGAAAGAATTGCAGCAGATGTAGATTGCCTTACAAAATACATTTTATGAAATTATTTCTTATATACAAATATTGTGCAGGAGAATGTCCTGTATTTCACTTGGCCACTATAGAGCTAGGTGATGGTGGACAGCTTTGGGGTAGAATATTATAGCAAGACTACACAGGTGGACATAACGAGGGTCTGTCCCTCTGGGGCTGGACTTTCCACTCACCCTTCCGCTCCTGCTGAAAGCTCCACACTCCCTTCCTGTCGCTCTGGAGCACTCAGTTGGTGAGCCCCTCTTTGACCTGACAGGCTCATTGTCCTGCCTCCTGCCAGGAGTGGCTAGTCGACCATGAGCTCTGGAGTAGGAAGGGAGCATGGAGCCCACAGCAGCAGTGGGTGAGTGGACAGTCCGGCCCTGAGGGGGGGCAGACCCTTGCTATGTCCACCTGTGTGGAGGTATTCATATTCGTATACAAATATGAATACCCCAATCTCTGAGCAGGACCCTCACTGCAAAGAAATATGTTTTTAAAATCTAATAACATGAAGATTCAAGTTCATAATTGTGGCGTTCACCCTTGTGCCCCTTTCTTAACTGTCAAGACTCAGAGCCCACGAAGGCAAACAATCCCCTCTTTTACACTGCTGCCACCAGGTGATCACTAAATCACCATTACTTCTGGAAGATAAAGATTCAGGTCCACACTTGTTTATTGATTACAGAAACTGATAGTGATTCATTAATATCTTCTTTAGATAAATTTATTATTAACAACAGTCTTCTATTTGATAATACACTCCTAACTCTAATCACCTCTCAGATTTCCCCAAACTCCACACTCTATCTCCTTCTCCACTCTCTCACACTACTAATACTCTGACTCTCTCTCGCTCTCTGACTGGCTCCCCTTACAGACCCTCAGGCTCCGCCTCTTAAAAGATCTCTCTTAGCTCCGCCTCTTATAACATCCGCTTGCAACATGAATATGCATGAACAATTAACATAATAAAGGGGGACACTACAATAATATTATCTGTATTGATTTTGGTATATTCTAGCATAAGGATATTTTTGTGCTAGGCGTAGTTTTGCTATGTGATTGAATTGTTTCACTTGTGGATTATAATGTAATTGTTTTAATTTTGCTTGAGAGGTTAAAATTTATTTTTTGCAAAAGAAAATCTTTAACATTGCTAGCATACCATATGATTATATGACTATTTCAGAATCAGCTTTTGTTTCCCTGTCTGGAGATGGTGGAAAGAGAGGTAAAATCCATATCATTGAACAAGTGGGTTCCAAACATTAATAACTCTCTAGTCTCCTGAGTCCTTTTTCATCTTTCAAGAATGTCTATCATTTAATTTTCTTCCTTTCCCTCTACTCTTTAACCCTATATCCTTGCTAAAGTGATTTCCTCATTTCTTTCTCTTGGCATAAAAAAAGGGAATTGTTTTTTTTTCTACCCCTGTCCCATCCCAGTTATTTTTATATTATATTTATTGGGACAGAACTATAGCTTTTGCTTCCACTTCCTTCACAGCTTAATGGCTCAAGGATGCTGTTTCCAGAAGGAAATGGTGAGCAAGAAAACGGACTTTATTTAACAATGTTCTTGTTCAACTGTCTGGCAGCCACTTTTCCTTTTGCATGTATGCTGGGCTTTTTCTCCACACTGGTGGAAGGAGACTGGAGGGGGAAAAACATGGATGCACCTTCTTCCTGCCCATTGCTTCTCAAATAGAACTGTGTGTCCCCTAGAGCTACTTTGCAAAGTCAACATGGCAGACAGGGTTTTCCATACATATCTTCGCTATCTGCTTCTTATTTGCCTGGGGTTTCTATGCCCCAGTTTAAGACTCTGTAACCCACTTCAGGACTCCTAAAAGAAGTAAGGGAGCTCTACCAAAGGATATTTATTTATTTATTTATTTTATATACCACCCATCTGGCAGCCAAGGCCACTCTGGGTGGTTTTCAACAAATAAAATAAAACAACAAAGTAACAAAATAGCAAATAACAACATCCATACATGGGGCGAAAAAAAAAATCCTAAAGTGCAGTGAGGATAAAATTACAATACAATAAATACAATTAAAAGCGTAGAAAAATATAAAAACATGGAGCATGGCAGCATGATAAAAGTTATATTATTGGACACTGTTGTATCAGAGTGTAGTTTGTTCAGGGAAGGCCTGTCTAAATAGCCAGGTTTTTAGTAGCTTTTTGAATGTGCCCAGTGAAGGAGCCGGGTGGACTTCGGGTGGAAGCGAGTTCCATAATTGTGGCACTACCACTGAGAAGTCCTGGTTTCTAGTGGTTGTTTGCCGGGCCTCTCTCAGGGTCGGAACTCTCAACTGCCCTGCCTGTGACAATCTTATAGGGCAGGCAGATCTAACTGGAAGGAGACACTTGACAAAATATCAAGGTCCCAAACTGTTTAGGGCCTTACAGGTTAGTACCATCACCTTGAAACTGGTACGGAAGTGCAAGGTGGCCAGGGTGGGGGCAGATATGTTGGTATTTTCTAACCCCACTCAGAAGTCTGATCGCCGCACTCTGGATTCATTGCAGTCTCCGCAGCAGTTCCAAGGGCAGCCCCACATAGAGGGCATTACAGTAGTCTAATCTTGAGACTACCAGTGTGGTGTCAAGGTAGGGACATACATAGCTGGGCAATCTGCTTTAGGTGGAAATAAGCGGATTGGACCACAAACGCTATCTGAGGTGTCATTGATAGGGATGAGTCCAAAAGCATGCCCAACCTATGAACTTCATCTTTCATGGAAAGAGTGCCCCCCCGAAAAGATAGGGAGGCACCCAGACCACAGACACTAGGGGCCCCCAGCCTCAGGATTTCTGTCTTGTCCATGTTCAGCCTCAATCTGTTGTCCCTCATCCATCCCAGCACTGCATCCAGGCAGCGCTCAAGGGACAGAGTGCTGCAGAAGGATGGAAGGAGAGATAGAGTTGAGTATCATCCACATATTGGTGACACAAAGCTCCAAAACTCTTGATGACTTCCCCCAGTGGCCTCATACAGATATTAAATAGCATTGGGGAGATGATTGACCCCAGCGGGACTCCACAATTGAGAGTCCACTGAGCAGAAAACATCTCCCCAAGCTAGGACAGGGTTGTGTGTTTTCCTTGTTCATTCACTGTGTAGCTGGAATCCAGAAGCCCACTGATCTCACAGAGTCAAGTAGAGATGGAAGCACAAAACAGTGTAACTTTAATTTAAAGCCTTGAACACAACACATTGAAGACTATTGCATCTCTTCTAACTTTTCCCATAACTTTCCCAGCTGCTCGCTTTGCCTTTATACTCAAGTCCCCATTCTCTCACTCTCTCTCAAGCATCTTTGACCTCAGTGGATACACTTCCAAGCTTTGTGCTGCAAATGTGGAGGTCTGAAGAGAGATTATGAGCACCTTCATCTAATTTCAGTTAAAGGGCTTCATGAAGTCCTGATGGCTTCTAAGCATCCTCAGCTGAAAGCTCTTAGAAAGAATATCTCTTTAGACATTTGTGCTCAGGGCACACAAATTAGTTGCAGAAAATGTGCGCTAATATACACTGGGCACATGAGGGAGAGAATCAATATGTCTCCACCTAACCTGGAGAGACACCTGCCAGCTAAAATTGGGAAAGCCTCCCCATCTGCCAAACATCCAATCCTCTAAACCTTAGATGGATAGCATACAAAGCCATCCCACCAGGTGTCCTTCATCCCACCAAGCAAATCTTTGGATCTTGGTTGCTATGACACTGGGTGCAATAGCACCTTGTGTGCTTCTTGGGAATTCACCAATACTCACATCCTGTTTCACACTACCCACCAGTGTGACCTATTTAAGCATGACTCAGCCTCTTATCCACCATAAAAGTCCCTTGGGTAAACAGGGAGTGATAAAAATACGTGCCAATTAGGTGAGATGGACCCAAAATTCCTATCCGGCTTTGAAGTGACCACCTCAGCCAATGAGAGTTTATGTTTCTTACAACATACAGATTTGAGATACGTATTTGGAGGGAAATTGATTACCTTTCTGGAGGATACATTTCTCCTAGTCTAAATTACAATATCTTTGTGGATGAATGTGTGCGAAAATGAAATGGTCTTTTCGGGAATATAGTCTTAAGTCTTGTGATGCTTTCCTTACCCACCCAATCAATCTTCTTGTCACAGCAAATGTTCAATGACTGATGCAAGAAAATTCATCAAAAGCGATACACTATAAAGAGATTATGATCTGCCTTTTACTGAAGTTATATGTTATTCATAGTTCACCGTCATTCTTTCCTCTAAAGCTATGCAATCAGAGCTTCCCTATTATGTTCAGCTTAAAATGAAAGAGGGAAATTGTCCGATTCAGCCTGTGTTGTTTTTTCATTCTGATGATGAGAATACCAGCCTTAACAGGTGACAAGACAATCATTTCAACCGTAATATGATCAGGAGCTATAAATTATATATGCCAGAGTGGCAGGGATGTTTTATCACTTTTGTGGCTAATAGCACTGGCATTTTGCATTTTACCAAACCCCAAGCATTCAGCTCCACAGCATGTCATTTATTTTAGCCAAAAAACATGGAATGGACAATTTGAAACAGCAGCGTTCACTGACATTTTCAAACAGAAGTATGAAAATATAATATGCAATAGTTAGTTCTTCCCTGACATATTATTATGTTTTATGAGATACTACTTGCAATACAAAAATTACAAATGTTAGTTCATAAAACACTAGAGGATAGCCCATAACTCTTCACAGGAATAGCCAAAGAACCTGTATTTTTATACATAAAAAAGAAGGTAACAGTTGCATGCTTTGTCTTGTTCTCTGTTGAAAATGTTTCTAGAAAATTAGAAGTACAGTGGAATTCCAAGTCCTCCCTTGCAGATGCAAAAATGTGGATAATAGTGAACGCTGTACACAGCATAGTCACTGGCTCCCTCTAGTGGCCAGTTCTGGTAACTGCATCATAGAAGTATGTGTTTCTTGGATTTTTAAAAAATATATTTTTGATATTTTCAGATACAGTGGATAAGTGAAACTGTGGATACTGATCCCACAAATGCAGGGGTCCTACTATAATGTTTATTGATATGTGCATTACATCTTAGCCAATATGTCAGGAAATATGCCTTTCAACTTTTCCCCTGTGAAATAATCATTTAGTGATTTCCTTTGTCCATGTAAGATGCTACAAGCTTTCAATTTAATAGAATACAAATTTTCAAGAAGAAATTTAAGATAAATTCTCATGAGCGACATTCAGCATTCTTGTGCTTACTTGGGCAGATGAGAGGGAATAAGGAGAAGTGTAAACGTACTAAATTTCATTGTATAACCATCCCTGTTGTAGCTGCCATCCTCCGACTTCAGATAAAGCCCATAGAAAGATGGCATAATTTGACTTCTTCACAGGGCTGTTTCAGATCAGGAAAGATGAACAACTAGAGAAGTTTTAGAGTGACGAAAAGATGTGCAATAGAAAGAAAACATGCACATAAGCAGCACTCTCAAGGCAAAGTCAAAAATAGTGCCAAAAAGGCTCTAAGAATGAGGCAGAAAACTGAAAACCTTTTTCATGAGGAAACAAAATTTTGGGGAATTCAGATGGTAAATTATAACACAACACTAATAATAATTCTAACTTGTGGTGACTCCTTCCAGGGTTTTTATAAGGATAGAGTTTACCATTGCCTTCTTCCCTAGGCACTCTGGGACCACCTAGACCAAGACCACACAGGCTGGCTCTTCTCCTACAAGGCACCGCAGGATATTTAATTCCCAACCCTACTTCTGCAGCCAGGTGCTTCAGCTCACTGAGCTATCCAGTCAGCTGACATAGTACAAGCTTCAACTTTTTCCTGAAGGTGTATACAACACTTCTCTTGCTCCTATATGCTGTGGGGCTTAGCTGGGAAAGAGTTATAATGTAAAGATCTTCTGCAGTAGATATAAGAGGTACCTACAGTTACCCACCACCATGTAACATTTGCAAGGCTCTGGGTAATATGCTGAACCTTGAAAAATGACAAGCAATGCTGAGCCAAAATTTCTCAGAAGATTTCTTAGAAATATTCTGATATTTGACTTACTTTTTATTTTTAAATAGGAGGCCATTTTGCAGAATACTTCCAGTTTTTCCTCCAGTATACATTTTGGTGGCTGTCTCCCTGCCACCATAACACCACAATGCCTTTAGATTAGTGGTCCCCAACCTTGGGCCTCCAGATGTTCTTGGACTACAACTCTCAGAAGCTTTCATCACCAACTGGTGATGGCCAGGATTTCTGGGAGTCCAAGAACATCTGGAGGCCCAAGGTTGGGGATCACTGCTTTAGATGACACAATACACAGTAAATTCTAAAGGAATTGAAACGGTGGTCAGGCTCTCTATGCAGCTACTATTATTGTAACTTGCAGCAAAACAACCTTTAGGTGAAAAGAAAAAAATTGTGCTACAATTATAACAAACAGTGAGCTCTATCTTTAATAAACTGTTGGATAATTTCACCTCACCTTGGAGATGTTTCGGAAAATTGTCCCTCCAATTTCTGCCCACAAATAGGATGGACAATTTTGAGAGGCTATTTGCACTTGGTTGTAACACTCTACTGGAAAGAAGGAGAGGAAATTTATCAATGTGAAACTGCACCAATTAGTATAGATACAAACACGTATAACATTCAGAATTGCACATACTGTATGTTTGTAATGGGTTTGTTTTAAGAAGCCTATCGTGTTACTTATAGGATATCATCAGGGTAGGGAAGAATCATTTCAAAGCATTAGTTGAGAGAAAATTGAACTTGTGATACCCTGAAGACTCTTTTTGTGTAAGCCAATCCATTCTTTATGGTGTCACAAAACTGTTGGCTGTTTGTTTGTTTTGTTATAATACACTAATGTGGCTACTTTTATTCTTTTCTTGAAAGTAGATAGCTGAAACAAAATATGTAAAAAAAGGCAGACCTCTTTCCACACTGGCATTAATGTATGATGTTAAGTGACAAAAGCCTTTCATGACTAGAATTTCAAATTAGAGCTTTCAGCAAAAGACAAAAAATATATCAAGGAAGGCATGTGTGGGGAAGAAGTCTCTATCAACTGAAGTTTATATTTTATTTTATAGAACTTCCTTCAGGAAAAGTAGGCTATAGAGTAATAATAATA
Source organism: Pogona vitticeps (assembly GCF_051106095.1). NCBI lineage: Eukaryota > Metazoa > Chordata > Lepidosauria > Squamata > Agamidae > Pogona > Pogona vitticeps. The sequence continues at coordinate 173,412,202 of NC_135786.1, forward strand.
CTGTGCTATTAAGCTGAATCTGACTTTTCACGACGCTTCTTATGGTTTCCTATGTAAGAGAGTATTCAAGTGGTTTACCATTCCCTTTTTCTGGGGTCACCCTGGGACTGTGCAATTTGACCATGGCTATATAGGCTGGCTCTTCTCCTAGGAAGCACAGTGGGGAATAAAATTCCCAACATCTGGCTCTGAAGCCAGATATCTAAACCACTGACCTATCCAGAGAGCTAGATTATATAATATGAATGTACTGTTTCCACTCTGTGTGCAAAGTTTCATTACATTATTTTGGCACATCTGACTTAAAGCATGTCAAGTGACTGATTGTGTCAGGTATGCTTCCCTCCTCTAATCTCAGCACTACTAATAGGTGAAGACGCAGCTCATCATCCAGTAAATCTCATGAATGAAAACATTCCATAACTTCTATGTGGGACTGGGAATATCCTGTACTTGTCATAGAAAGTGAACGGATGTTTCCTGAGTACGTTTCAATATGTATCCAGAAACAGACCATCAACATTATGCATTAATGTTCTGTTATAGTAAATTGTATGTGTGAAGTCACTGTTTAGGGTTAATCAAAACAGGGAAATTTTAAATGTGTATAAAGAACCCTCAACTGCTATAAGGAGAGTGAGAAAGAGGTTCTAGCCAACATGTCACATCTTCTGCATTTCACTTACATGTGAAATCTTCTGTCCATCCGTACACTGAATGTGGCTATAATGGCCACATCCCATGCATTTGCTGCAGTCCACAAAAACCTATGCCAAATAAAACTCATTGGTCTTAAATAGGCTACAAACCCTTACAACTTTTCCTATACGGTACATGGTTTTCTAATCAGAGGATTACAGCACAACATTTGGATAAGTGGAAATACCAAAGGATAATTATGTTTTATGTTGCATCTTTGCATCACAAAACTGACAAATTTTGAGCGGAGATTTATGACTAGGCTTACAGTATTTGGAAACTTTTAGATGCTGTATGAGAATAAACCACGTTTTAAAAAGCAACTGTTTGTAAAGAGAAATTGCTCTTGTTCTTTCCTATTTTTTTATTACACAAACAACATAGCGTATCTGTGAAAAATGCTTTCAATATTCACAGAATAAAACTAGCTCATAATGAGTCATAAATTAAGCCCCAACATTCATCCACTGTATTTAAACAGCAAAATTGTAAGAATGGTCATTCTCTATTTTAAATTCAGCTGATTCAAAACATACTGTAGAGACACACGGCTTGCTGGCAAACAGGTCACTTCAAGAGGCTGCTTTCCTTCATCAGACCCATTCTTTTAAATCTGTTTTCTTCCTTCCTTCCAGGAGGTCAGGCTGTCCTTTAGTTTTCAAGCAGCCAATCTTGTCTCTCTATTCTGGCTAAGAAGATTTGTGTTGTGACTAGATCTCTGCCTGTACTCTTGGAAGTAATCTTGAAACAAAATATGATTGTCTTGTTTTTACAAATATGTCATGGAAAAAGAAGACAAGGATTTTTTAGCACAGTCATCCTGGAGTCTATTTCTGCCAGCTTCTGTTAGAATAAATGTCATTATCAAATATGTTAAACAAGAATTGATGTGACATATGACAATGAATTAAGTTGTTAGGTCAAGGAGTCTGATGCCTCAACATCTCCCTATAGAACTTTACAGACCTCTAGGTCTATAATCCAGAATGAAATCAGTCATTTTCAACCATATCAAAATTCATATGAGTATCACAGTATAAGAATTTCATCGTTGCAATAATTCCACACAACATCAGCTTGTGTAATTTTACAAGTTTCATTTATCAACATTGCTTCTACGTTCTGAAAAGGCTCATCCAACCAATCCAGACAAACAGATTTCCAGAAGCTTTTTCACACTTTTTGAGACATATTGTGAGAAGGAACGCTACTCAACTCATGAAGGTACAGTATACAAAACAAATCAAAGGGTGGAAAGAATATGCGGGTGGAATGTGATTAAAGAGAATCAGAAAGATTTTCATTTCCCCAATAATGACATCCTGTGGTAGAAAATTCCACAACATAATATTGTGCTGTTGGTTCTCCCTCACACTGAATAATATGAAAAAAATATGTTCACTGAACTGGTCTGGAGATTTTGAATAGGATATTTTTTTTTCCTGAACTCCTTTATACAGTCTATTCGGCCTAACTGAGAACCATCCATTCTCCCTCATTATCAGATTCCAAGATGAGGCAGTTTATGGATATAAGATTGTGTTAACTAACTACTACAAGTATAAATGCATTATTAAAGTTAACATATGTTAAACAGAATAGAAGAATGAGACTGCAGTTAATATTCAGAATTATTACTTTGATAATAGAGTTTAGGCTAGGACATCTCTAGGCCCCTTTGCTGTTATGTATAGAGCTTTAAAATATTGGTAATTTTTTAAATGGAATTTGAACAATTGCCATAGATATTATGGATTGATTGCAGATTGATTAAAGGGAAAAATGACAAAATGACAAAAATGGTTAGGATTAGACTCCAAAGCAGAAACTATTAAAATGCAGCCTGGATGAAGAGAATTATGTTTAACAGATTCTGCAATGATTGTGCTAGAAGTTTTGAATCAATTGATCTTGATTAGTTAAGTGTGAAGTGCAGAATAAATACTGCTGCATCTATTGTAATGCTTTTCAGGCTAAGGAGGTTGTGGATTAAAGCAAATTGTTCCATTTTTACAAAGCAACACAAGTAAGAGTTTGAACAGCTTATGTTCAGTCTTTTTGAAAGCTGGATCGTTCAGGAGTAGGATTCCCTTAACACCAGTTTGTTTGCAACATAATCCTCTCTGTCATGCTTACTAGTGCATCTCCAGGAGGTATAGGGTAAAAGCTTAGTCTGGTGACTTGACACGAAGGCTGCAAGCTCAGGGTAAAACAACATACCTCATCTGTTTAATAATGATGATCATGATCGTGATGATGATGTGGTATGTTGTATTACCCTGAGCTCCTGACCGACAGCCTTCATCTCAATTCACCATAATAATAATTGTTACTATGAGGATTTAAAAATTTGAACCCCTCATCTTTGACTGGTATTATATAACAGATAACATGTTTTACCTAAAAACCTAATAGTAATCATTTATACATTGGTGCAATATGTCTGCTATTGCTGATATTGCTGATTTTTTTTTGCGGATTTGATGCGGTTATTTCAGAGATCTGCAGCTCATGATGAAGATGGCAACAATAACAGTTATAATAATTGCTCTCTACACTACCAACAAACCAGTTAAACAGTCAAAATAAAATACAAGGGTCACTCAACTCTCCCTACACCTGACACCTGTGCCTCCAAGTTGAATAGATGGGTTTTCAAACCTTGTCTAAACTTCTCCAATTCTGTTTCTGTAGGAAGGAGCTGGGGGAAAGAATTCCACAGATTTGGAGCCAAGTGGGGAAATGCCCCAAATGTGGAATTAGTTACCTTAGTTCAAGAACCAACAAAAGTCCAGAATCTGTAGATTGAGTTCTCTTAAGAGAAACTGGTGCCATGCCACCAGTTCTGCCAAATAATTTGGACAGGAAAAGCATATTTATTTATTTGTTTGTTTGTTTGTTTGTTTGTTTATTTATTTATTTATTTATTTATTTATTTATTTATTTATTTATTTATTTATTTATTTATTTATTTATTTATTTATTTATTTATTTATTTATTTATTTATTTATTTATTTAATACCCCACCTATCTGGTCATTGCGACCACTCTAGGCGGCTTCCAGACAAAATAAAGAGTAACATATACATATAGCAAAATGAAAATTATCAAATAATAAACAGATTCTTCAAGATGGAAAAATAACAAAAGATAAGTGGAGAAAGAAAAAAATTAAGTGTTGACTGGAGGGAAGGCCTGCTTAAACATCCAAGTTTTTAGTTGGGTCTTAAAAATACCCAGTGACGGGCCCGCACAAATCTCTGGAGGGAGGTTGTTCTAGAGACGAGGAGCCACCGCCGAGAAGGCCCAATTTCTTGTTTTTTCCTTTTGGGCCTCCCTTGGCATCAGGCCTCTCAGCCTCACCTCCTGACTCCATCAAGTGATATGGGTAGGTCTTGGTAGGAGTAGGCATTCCGTCAAATATTGAGGCCCTAAACCGTTTAGGGTTTTATACGTAAGCATCAACACTTTGAAGTCAATGCAGAACTGAATCGGCAGCCAATGCAGTGCGGCCAGAGTAGGAGAGATATGATGGTATTTTCTCACTCCACTAAGGAGTCTGGCCGCCGCATTCTGCACCACTTGGAGTTTCCGCATCAGCCTCAAAGGTAGCCCCACGAGTTTTGCATAAGGTTTTGCAGGTCAAGAGAAGAATTTTAAACAATGTCTTTGACCTAATAGGTAGCCAATGCAATGCCCTACAATGATGGGAAATATGGGAGTAAATTTAAAACTGCTCATACACTACTATTTTGTACAAGAGTGAGAGAATGGAATGATGAAGAAGAAAGACCTACCAAAATGTTGTTACAGTAGTTCAGGACATTCGTAGTCTTATGAGTCAGGAATAATTGGATCTAATAGATATTACCAAGATGGAAATTACATACCTTGGCTGTCACATTCAGAAATGAATGAAATAGCCAATTATCCACTAAAACACTGAGATCCATAGCCTCAGACTCAGGAATCACACAACAACCCTGGAGGAAAAGAGAAGGAACAGTTAAGGGACAGACAAGGTGATCCAGATGAAAGACCAAGACTTCAGTTGTATCCATGTTCAGCTTCAGATGAAGACATCCATGATGAGATGTCCAATAGGCAGCTCATCAAGGAAGTCCAGATGTCATCACTAAGCTCAGAATAAGACTGGTAGACTTGGGTATCACCAGCATAAATATGATTTAGATCTGCTATATCTATTATCTTCATACTGATGACTTAATGCCACCTCATTTGAGATGAATTGTCATTACAGACTGAAGTTGGCCAAACAGAAATAAATCTTTTAGATGAATGCCCTTGGAGAAAACAACCTGCATATCTGCTGCAATGAAAGATTAATAAAACTGCTAATACATTGTTATTCATAAATTATTATTAACTGTTGCAAAGTTAAAACAGTACAACTTTAGAAAATGAATTGCTGTGAGTTAAGAAATCTCTCTAGACATTATCTGTTGGATACTGAGTTCTGCAACTCAAGAGTTCAAAGGTAATGTCCTTGGAGATTTCTTCACTTATGGCAATTTGTATCTAAAAGGTACATCACTTACATAACTACACAACAGGATTTCAGCTCACCTACCGACCGACCGACCGACCGACCGACCGACCGACCGACCGACCGACCGACCGACCGACCGACCGACCGACCGACCTACCTACCTACCTACCTACCTACCTACCTACCTACCTACCACAAAGCCAAGAGGGAGCTGTGGCTTCCTTTTAGAAAAAGAACGTACAGTAGTGCCTCGATTTACGACCATAATCCATTCCAGAAGATGGGCATAATTCAAAATGGTCGTAAGTCGAAGGACCATTTCCCATAGGATTGCATTGAAATGCAATTAATCCATTCTGTCTTAAGAAAAAAAATCACCAAAAAAAAAATCACTGCAAGGTTCATTGGAAACGCGACTAATCCCTTCCAGCTGAAGTGGGGGGAAGCAATCAAGCATGCAAGACCAATTGGAAATGGACAGAAAACAAACAGAGCAGATCGGAAATGCATAGAGAACAAAGGGGGCAGGTCAGAAATGCAAAGAAAACAAAGGAAAATGGGAAAATGGGAAAAACATCCCAAAAAGCAACCAAACCCCTTCCAAGACCCATCGGAAATGGGGGGAAGCAAAAAGACAAACAAACCCCCCAACACCCATGGGAAATGGGGGGAAGCAAAAAACCAAACAAACCCTCCAAGACCCATCGGAAAAGAGGGGAAGCAAAAGACAAACAACCCCCGAAGACCCATCGGAAATGGGGGAGAAGCCAACAAACAAACAAAATCCCCAAGAGCCATTGGACATGGGGAAAAAAGCCAAAAAAGCAACCAAACCCCCCAAGACCCATCAGAAATGGGGGGAAGCAAAAAAAAAAAAACCCAAGACCCATCGGAAATGGGGGGGAAGCCAAAAAACAAACAACCCCCCAAGAACCATCAGAAATGGGGGTAAAACCCCAAAAAGCAACCAAACCCCCAAGACCCATCGGAAATGGGGAAAACAGCCAAAAACAAACAAACACCCCAAGACTCATTGGAAATGGGGGAAAAACACTCCAAAAAAGCAACAAAACCCCCCAAGACCCATCAGAAATGGGGGGAAGAAACAAAAAACAAACAAACCCCCAAGACCCATCACAGCACAGAAACATAACCCTCCCAGCTCAAAACCATCCTGCAAAAACACCCAGAAACGTTTTTAAAAAGCAGAAAGCAGCACCTTACCTTACCAGGCAGCCCGAAGCCTCACTACAAACACACATACTCTCTCTCAGAAGCAGACGGAGGCAGTCCCGAGCCTCCTCCGACGCACAGTGTCTAATTGCTGGGGCAAAAGCGCTACAAAGAAGCAGCCTTGTCGCCACCTACAGTTAGAAATTTGAATTTCCTGCCTTTCCCCCCGTGCCTTATTTATTTATTTGTTTGTTTGTTTATTTATTTATTTATTTATTTATTCTATTTGTACCCTGCCTATCTGGTCAAAACGACCACTCTAGGCGGCTGTTCGTTTTTCTGTTTATAAGTGGAAGCTCCGGTTGCAAGTAGAAGCAAAATTTTGTGGCCGGAGCTTGTCGTAACTTGAAATGGTCGTTAAGTAGGGACGTTCGTAAGTCGAGGCACCACTGTAATGGTAAAGCATCTGCTCTGTGTGTGGAAGGATTTGTGTTCTGGTCCTGGCATCCAAATAGGGTTGGAACCTTGGAAAACCACTGCTGGTAAAAGTGAATGCAGGATAGGCAGAAGATATATTTCTGATTTATTTGCTGCAAGAGTTTCTGAACTTTTAAACAATTACAAAAGCTATTTCCCTGCCAAGTGAAGAATGCTTGAGGATAAGAATTGGGTTTATGGATGGAAGAATTGTGAGCTCAATTCTGGTACTGTACTCAGATCAGTTTCTTGGGATGAGCTGACAGACAACCTGTTCCTTAGCTAATAATTATCAGATCACCACTTCTAGTCATTATTTCCTTATGCCACTCTTTCTTATTTGTGTCTGGTGGGTGGATTTTGTGATTCCAAGGAAAAACAAAAATAGTGTTCATTGGTCTTGTTGAGTTGTGCTGTGTAACCTATCAGTCATAAAAAGTTCAATTTACCTCCAAGGCCCAGTTTAGTTCCATGGAAAAACTGTTGATCTTGGAGCAGAAATCTCTAATTGTTTCATAATTAAATGGCATTGGGGACCTTAAAATTACAATCAATCTTTTGTTACTATGTTGCAAGGGATGCTCACTGTGATAAGAGAAATCCTGTGTAACCTTGTAGCACTCTTGCCCATCTTTCCTCTAGTATTCCTTTTCTTTCTGTCTTCCAGTCCTCTTTTTCAATTCTTTGAATAGTCCTATTCTATTTGTGCTGCTACAGATTCTCTGTTTCCTTTCGTTCTTATCTTCCCAAATATTCCTGAGCACAATCGAAGGAGGAAATGAATGGTTCATCAAATGTTTAAATCACAGGAGAATATAGTAGACAGTGTTCTACTTGTTCCAAAATGCTGGAAATTTTGTTTGCTCTTTTATGCACAATTTTAGAAACAAAAATAAATATGAACCCACTGTCCTAAAAATGCTGCATGGTGGTCCTGTTGGGCAACTCAAAAATTAGGCTTTTCAAAAATTACTGGATGAAGACTCCATCTAAGGTGAGGTAAGTAGCAACTAGAACAAAGGCTTTTTGGGTAGAGAGTTATCATTTATACAATTTCCTCTTGAGAGAGACTACCATGTTATCTTTTTCATTGTTAAGCCACAGCATTTTTCATTCTCCTGTTTCATAGTTTCAAGCTTAACTTTAAGTTACTACTTCCTGTTGTGTTGTGTTTGTTTTTGTGCTCATTCTGTTTTAATGCAATTTGATTTTGAACTGCTGTGAAAACCATTCAAATACGTAAGTGCATGAAATAAATGAGCAAGGTCTACAGAATAAAGCATCCATACAGTTTGAGAAGATATGAAAGGAATATGAATGCCTTATTTTAGCAAATGCCTCCTGGATTCTCCAACAGCAGATCTTACCTCTTGTTACAAGGATGACAAAAAAAGGATGGAGAGCCAGCTGTGTATATTGTTCTTCTCTTAGCACAAATGACACAACTATCAAATGCTGAAATAAAATGCTTTTCAGTTTCCCATTAAAATCTCGGTGATGCAGAGAATCGTTCATGATGATTTTCTGCTATGACTGATTCATACAGCCATGTCATCACTTGGTGCCAGTCATCTGGTGATAAGCATGCATATATAAATAGTACATGTCTGTAGGAAATAGTAAATTCATAGAATAATGTTCTCATACTATTCTGGGGCCTGTCACCTGGAAATAAACAACAAATACAAATACCATTCAGATGTTTTCACAAGGCTATGTACCATTGATACTTTCTACTGTCCAAGAGCATAAATATGAATAGTATTTTATTACTCAGGAGTGGACTGGTTGAATGAAAGAATGCTGTTGAAATAACTTTTGTTCCTGTGTTGGTTTATGCTGTCATATTCACTGTTTTTTTGTTTTGTAGATATATTTACGGTTCTTGGACTATGAAATGCAGAATTCTAATGAATGCAAAAGGAATTTTGTGGCTGTCTATGATGGAAGTAGCTCAGTGGAGGATTTAAAAGCTAAGTTTTGCAGCACTGTTGCTAATGATGTGATGCTGCGCACAGGTCTTGGAGTAATCCGCATGTGGGCAGATGAAGGCAGTCGAAGCAGTCGATTCCAGATGCTCTTCACATCTTTCCAAGAACGTAAGACTATCAGAATGTTGAGTGATTCAAGTTTCATAAAACATTAACAATGTTTCCTTGATACAGATCAATCTGCAAGAAAATATGAAATAACAAAGTACAATTAGATTTTTTTTTTTAAATGTAGGAGATTCAAACCAGTTTTCCCCAGATGCAGTATCTGTATGCTAAGGGACCTCCATGTGTCGTCCAGGAGCCTTGATTTCCCTTCTTGGCATGCAGAGGCATGATGATCAGTATATTAACTCCTAACACAACCTGAGGCCTGTGCATGTAACAACCACAGGAGGCTCCTTACTGAAACTGAGGTATTCCCTGAGTTTGGAATGAGTCATCCCTCTCTGCTTATTCCACGAGTCACCCCCTAGCAATAACCTATGTATATCTTCATTCATCTGTTGCATCAGACAGTATGGAAATTGTACAGCATTGCTATGATGTTATTTTAAATAGCAGTTTGGGTATCATTAGAAGAATTGATTCTAGTTGCTTAAGCTGAAGATGATGAACTTAATGTTTTGTTTTCATTATGTGAAAATAACAACTTTACCCAAACACAGACTTATACACCCTGAAATTAATAGTCTTAACAAAACACTGAATTGTAGCCATTATTGGATATCAGAAATGCAAATTTGGAAGGTAGCTTTAGATGCAGTTGTAGTTAACAAAGTATGTTCTGTAGCTGATGAACGTTCTGTTCTAGTCTACTTAAATATAAGCTAGTTAGCATTCAACTAGATTTATTCCCAAGTTAGTATGCAGCCATAAAATCCATTTCAGTGCTCGATTAATGAGGACATATGTCTAGGGATATTAAGGATTCTCACTAAATTTCTTACTCTTTGCTAAGACAAGTTGTCAGGACAACCTTTTGAGGAATGGCTCACCTTAAGGAGTTTATTAAAGATTGTAAAAATAGGGACAACCTGTGTTTTTGCATGAAACAATCTGCACAGAACCGGTGTTCTCTTTATGAAGATAATCACACATACACAACAAGGACAGAAGGACTGGGTGGTTAATTCAAAATGAGCTTCTTTTTTTTAAGAGTCCATGTAGTCAAGACGAACCCAAACTCACCTGTGGCCAGAGCAGCAGCCTGGCCTCCCTTGCTCCCTTGTGGCTTTGTAATGGCAGCTGCCACATGGCAGGCCATGAGAGACCCTGAAAGGTCGTGCTGGCAGCCAGGGATTGGCTGGTGTGACTGGGGGCGGGGCCTGACAACCCCCCCCCCCGATAAACGGGCTCTCCCGGGCCAGGGTTTATGGAAACCTCCCCACCCATCCCATGCTTGCTACAGGTTAAGAGATGTAGAGGTTAATAACGGTTTAAATGGATTATTTGTTATTTCTACCGATTTTGTATCCATGTCACAACTTTGCTGGTAGATTGGGAGCATTGGGGAGGGATCCTGTGGATGATAGAGGGCAGGCGGGTCTTGCCTGCTGCTATCACTGATAGCAGCAGGCAAGGGGACCAGGGCTGCCCCAGCTCGTGTGTGTGTGTGTGTGTGTGTGTGTGTGTGTGTGTGTGTGTGTGTGTGTGTGTGTGTGTCAGGGCCTTGCCCTTGGGTGACGGAGCCATGGTGTGGCATGTGCCCTTGTGGTCTCTGAGGACCTGCCACCCTGGGTCACTTCCCAGAGGGATCTGGGAAGTAGATGCTACCTCAGTGATGCACCCGGGCCTCCCGATGGAAACAAATCTGACCCCAGTGCTTAGCCAGGGGAACTGTGGCTGTAATTCAGTCAATAAAGTTGTGGTCTTTATACTTCTAGTTTATAGTGTGCAGTGTGTTTACTGTCTGTGGGAGATACCTGGCCTGCTTAGCCATAGGTCCACAACATCGTCTTTTGTCAAGACTAACAAGAGCTGTTTTACAAAGCAGCCCTAAACATGGTTATTCAAAAGTAAGCTCCATTGTTCTGAACATATGTCATTCTTGTGTATGTAGGCACAGTGTTTCAGCAGCAACCCTGCACCTACTTTCTTAGCCAATCCCATTGATCTCCAAATTGCTTCTAAATACAGTAGATGAGTCTAGGATTGAGCTAATCTAAACACAGTTACTTCAGCACCTAAAAAGTATACACCCTACTGAACACAGTGGCACTTACTGCCAAGACAAACAAAGGATTTTACAATTAATCAACTTCTTCAGCTTAGTAATCGGAATTTGGATCAGTTTAGATTACAATAAATCAGTGGTAGGGAACATGTGACTGTCCTGATGTTGTGGGAATAAAGCTCCTTTCAGCCCCTGCCAGCATACTGAATGATGAGAAACTGTGGGAGGAGCAATCCAGCAGTATCTGGATGCGCACAAGTAGCCCACTCTGTTCCAAAGGATGAGATAATTAAAACTTGTTTGTAAATGTCAGCTGGTTGAGAAAGCCTTAAGGAAAGCTACTAGTGTGTGTGTGTGGGGGGGGGGGGAACACTTTATGTGTCATCTCAGTCATTGAAAAGGAATATGATAGGTTTTGTTTTGCCTTGTTTTGTTTAAGAAGGGATTTTCTTCTGTATTTCATGATGCTGTATGCCAGGCCTTTGGTGGCCACAATCCAGTCAAGTGTACTTAAATTTATCAATGGGGAGGGCTGGATAACCAATGTTCTAATGTTAGGGTTACTAAGTATGTAGAGGTACAATAAGAATGAAATATCATTCTTAGAGGTCAAACAATAATATTAATAAAGAATTTCCTTTTCTGGAAGGAAATAAATCAACTTTAGGCCTGTATTGCCAATCAGACTGAAAGAGAGCAATTATTACTCTTTGGTTGGAGGTAGAAGACTGGGAGAATTTCTGTATGGCTGTGGATTAACCAGAAAAATGGTTTTCCACTAGATGGGCAATATAAAAATGCAATTAATTAAAATTTTAATTAATTAGTTAGTTATGAAAATTGAAGTGATGAATTAAAATGAAGTGTGCAAATAATACATTTTGTTTTAATATTGTGTCTCTGTGTGTGTGTGTGTGTGTGTGTGTGTGTGTATCTGTGTATCTGTGTATCTGCAGTTTTACCTGTGTGTGTGTGTGTGTGTGTGTGTGTGTGTGTGTGTGTGTGTGTGTGTGTGTGTGTGTGTGTGTGTGTGTGTGTGTGTGTGTGTGTGTGTGTGTGTGTGTGTGTGTGTGTCTTTTCCTTCCACCATCTTGCCAAATGTAAATTGTGGACTAGAATTCTAGTACTTGTGCACCCTGCCTAAGTCAAATGATATAAATCACAGCAGCAGGTAGGTAAGGCATTGAGGCTTTTATTCTTTGAAGTGTGCCAAGCCACAGATCAGTTGTACTTTAAAGAATAAAACCTTCAATCCTTTAACTAGTAGTGACGTACTGCTGTTATATGTGCCCTTTGTTTTACACTACCATGTGGATGTAACAGGATTGGGGCTTACATTGTCAAGGTGGTACCTATCAGACTGAGTATGTTGAATTGCAGTGCAGGAAAGCAAGTGAATGGGAGCAGCTGCATCTTTCAGAAATCTAGTTTGAAAGCTGGCTTGTGTGTAAATAAATGATTGGCATGCAATTTTGTCTGGTCGTCTAGATATGACTCAGAGAAAGTCACTGAGGATGTGTGTTTGGGGCATCTTGTTTGTTTAATTTGGGATAAATAAAGCAAAATTCTAATGCATTCTACTGGATAGAAAGTGTGTTTCTTCCCGTCCTCAAATGTTACTGCTTCAAAGGTAATTTATGCTTCCCTTGTTCATAAATCAAGCTGGTCTCAGAGATAATGCTCCATATTACTCTGATGCCATTGCTACTTGCTTGCTTCTGAGGTTAAAACAGTCTTGAATATTCAGAGCTGGATTCATTTAAATTGAAGGCATTGCATTCTGTTACCTTAGAAACAAGAGGTGCAGGATCTGGGGATTCAGTGCTTATGAAGAACTGAAAAAAGGACATGTGGTCACTGACTTGTGTTTGGAATGTGAGTGAAGATATGCTTAGAGGGTTTTAAAATTCAAATGGAAGCATGGAAATCTGTTTTTTTTTTTACTAGAGACAGCTTCCAAGCCTCTGAGTTCCTCAGCTATATCTTCTGTTGCTTCCACTACATTGTAACTTTGTCTGATAATACATGGTTACACCAAATGTTTGTCATTAAGTGTTGAGCACTGTTTTGGTGATCACTAGTCGAGAAGTTTATTTGTCAGTAATAGTTTAGATCCATATAATAGCTCAGCTACAGTGCCATATCACTGTCCAGTTATACTATAAGATAAACGTGTTGCCCTTCCTCAACAACAGTGGGATCTAAATGCGTATTTTGGACTGAATGATTGCATGATGGCATTAGCTGTTTGTTGGACAGGGCATTATGTATTGAGCATGAATGCAGAGCAATGGTAACAAATAATTATTGAGCCAACTGTTAAAAACCTTAAAAGAGCAACTAAAGCATCTGCACAAAATTTCTGCTTCTCAAGGCACACATTCTGCAGGGCACAGAAATAAGATGTATCATATTCTACAGTGTATGAAAGGGGGGGAGGGGGGGAGATAGAGAGATATTTAGTCCCAAGGAAAACAAAATGGAAATTCAGCAGCAGAGACAAATGGCATTTCACTGTGCAATAAATCATCTTCATTAATCGTTTTTAGTTGAGCTCATATACTTAGATGGAGGGGAAAGTGTATTGTGACAAAATAAAGAAGCAGAATCGCAAGCATGGTTATTATTATTTGTTATCATGATCATTATCCTAAAACGTTTTGCATCCTGTTTTTCCCATAGTAATATCAGTGCGCCACTGTTACATTTTGAGAAGTGAGTCCCAGAGGTAATGCTTACTGCAACATTGTTTTCCGAATAGTCTGAAGAAGTTTGATTGTGACCCGAAATGAGTCAGTAAAGTATTGGGAGATGCTGCTGACTGAGAGGGAGATGGATACAATCCAGTAACAGTGGTGTAAAAGTTGATTTATGTATCTAAGCATGCCCTTGCTTTCCTGACACCATATTTCCTCCTCTCTCTCCCAGCATCTCTGCTGAGAATAAGTGGTCTAAAAATCACTCAGTAAAAAACAGAAGAATTTCACTTTCATGGACAAAGAAGCAATACTGAGTCAGTGGGAAGGATGATAGAGGATGAATAGACAAAGAGATCTAGCTATATAAGGGCATTCTCACTGGTGGTAGATGACTATGAGGGCATCTATGCCTTCATGTTTGGGGGGTATGTATGGCTACCTTTGTATACCTTCATTCATCTACCCATCCATTTTATTTGTACTGTGCCCTTCTCTTAAAAAAGGGGGGACGACCCAAGGTATCTTAGAACATATTTAAACAACGGATACAATAAGTTACACTATTTAACGTGTAATTTATTGTTTAATATTTAATTTAATTTAATTCAATAAATTACACTATTTAAACTCCTGAAATTACTATATATAAACCTATTGAATAAAAACAATGTGAAACAGGTTAAGATAACAACACATTTAAAAGTAAAGAATGTACCGCATTTCGAGATAGGTTCAGGGGTTCATACGGATGGCATCATAGGTGCTGCAAAATCCTTCCCCACCTCCATGGCTGGACCCCCACTCATCAGCCTATGTGTACTCCTTTCCTTTTCCTGTTCGGCTGTTAAACCAGTCTCTAGCAGAAGCGAGGGCTTCCCTGCCCCACCTTGTTGGCTGATCGCCCACTCAGACAAGGAGGCAGGCCAGGCAAACCTGTGCTCCTGCCGGGGACTGGCTGAACAGCTGACGTGGAGGAGTGTGCTCCAACTGGTGAATGGATCATTGGCCAGGGAGGCAGAGAAGGGGATGCGTGGCACCTATGGTGCCATGTCTATGAACTGGCAGAATCCTCCGAACTGAGGTTGATGCCCATCTCTAATCACATTTTAAAAACCCATCCTTAAGAGCTGGTTACTTACTAGAAAGCCTAAAGGGAAATGTTTTTGTCAGCCTGGAGTTTCCACAAACTGGGAGCAGCTACTGAGCTCTCTCATGTGTTCTTACCAGGAACAACTGTGAGGGTGGTGAGACTGAGGGAAAGGCCTCTCTGGAAGATCTTAAAACCCAGGCATGCTTCTATTGTGAAATGCAGTCCTTCAGACATCCTAGACTAATGTGTACAGGTCAGAACCAGCAATTTGAATTGTGCCCGGAAATGGATTGGAAGTCACTGAAGCTTTTGGAGCAAGGAATTTCAGGTCTCCCTATAATCAGCTCCCATATTCTGCATCCGGGGGTTTCCAGCTCTCTGCCAAAGGTTTTTTTTAGGTGAACAGGAAGGAGAAAATGTTGCAAACCCTGGTGGGTTATCGGTACATGAGCAGCATTTGTTTTTATTTTTTGTTCATTTTTATTTACCTTGCCCTGGTTTTTAAAAGGAAAAAAATATATCAAGAAATGGTGATGGTGATCATCATAGTGATAATAATAAATGGGTCATGATGTGACTTAACAGAGAGCCTTCACAAAACTTACTCAACAAATATAAGGAGCTTTATTAGCATTTATCTCCATATTTTCCAATAGAAAATATGCCTACCAGCAGAATGTGCTGTAATGATTTGCAGATCATATATACAGATGCTACAGAGCTAGTGGTCATTTGGAGAGGTTTGGAGGATGTGCTGCACAAGAGAGGGCATGTTATACAGAAAGCAGACCCACAAAGAATGTTTCTAGAAGTGTCAGATGCTCCCTCCAGTTTTCCTGGGTGAAGGTCTACCCACTCCATATCTTTAAAACGATCCTTTCCATCGTGATCGATTTTGGGGCACATCGCCCTCTTGCCCCTTATGAAATTAGGAAGTTCTGCATGTGACAGATGTTCACATGTTCTGGGACACATTTGTTACCACTGTTTCAGATCAAAAAAGAGGTGAAACATGAAAAATGCAGTTTCCTAAATTATTCTCATAAATATAGAATTTTTTTCCTACCCCCACTATCTTCTTTCCTTTCTCTTTTGGCAGCAGTGATCTCTAGGGTGATTAGTGACAGACATGATACACCCACAGCTCTTCCAAAGAGCTTACCATCTGAGCTGAAACACCTACATTTTAATCTAAAAGAAATTTTTAGTTTTGGGGCCTGGGGATCAGAGGAAATTCCTTTATTAGCACAGCAGCAAAAACACATGTTCTACCGCCCTTGACGGCTAGTTAGCATTACTCCATCTCTTGATACCTATCATTCTAACAGCATTTGACCTTGCCTTCTACAAGAATTGCCTTAAGCATACTCTTTATCTGCTAGCATAATTTCTTCTGCCAGCTACTTTGACAGATTGGCGTTACTCTTCTTTTGTTTTCATATTTTTGCTATCATGGGGGTGGGGTGGGAGAGAGCTGAACGTAGGTGCTGAACTAGGAACATGGCCAGTTTCTATGCCTTTAGTTTCCATGGTGCTATTTGTTTTTGATATATAACTTTATGCAAAACTGGGGAAAAGAATCAAAGGTGAAAAGTATAAATTATTATCTACTGGGAAGGAAATGTATAAATGTATAAGCTCTAGCTTCACTGAAAGCATTACTTAAATAAAAATATATCTGAACTCTACTTGGTACCATGTAAAGTAATTTTACTGCATCCAGGGCCAAGATGTGTGTTGATATCTGTCTGATCATTATTATTTTTCATTTCAGCTACAAAAAGCTGCAAAAAGAGAGGGAGAGATAGACATTGGTTGTTGTGGGTTTTTCGGCCTCTGTGGCCGTATTCTGAAGGTTGTTCTTCCTAACATTTCACCAGTCTCTGTGGCTGGCATCTTCAGAACAGGGCCAAAGATCCCAAAAAACCCACAACAACCATTAGATCCTGGCCATGAAAGCCTTCGCGAATACAGAGATAGACATTATCTATGTGCACATAGACCTATGTTCTGTCCACACCCCCTAGGTTAACATGAGGAAGATAAAGGAAGGAAAAGTTCCCATCACTTCTTACCATCTGGAAACACCTCTGGCCTGAAGCTTCTCATGAATTCTTTTTTCCTGGACAGTGTAGAATATGGTATGGGAGAACTGATGATGGAGGCAATGAGTCAAAATTCACTTAAATGATAAAACAATTACATGGAACAAAACCCTCTTTTCTCCAGCAGTCTTTCCAGTCCCATCTCAGAAAAGGCCTCAGACCATCTGGGAGCTTTACAGGGGACGACAGGAAATGGTGAATATTCCCTTTATGAACTTCCTTAATTCAGAATCCATGCCAAGTGGAATCATTATTCTCTACCTCTTTGCATATTATAATCCTGCCTTAGTATCTGCACCGTTAGTTATAGGACGAAAAGCTAATATTATGACTGTAATCTGAAAATCAAATTAAAAATGAAATGTGAAATGCTACATTGGTTATGTAGCATTTTGGGATGGTGAACCCTGGAAACTGCTGTGAGAATGGGCATTTATGAGGATGCATTAGCTTCATTGTTTGCTGTTCTGAATGCGCAAAGTGAAATAATACAGATACCTACAGTATTTTTACATATTTATTTATCATATTTGAATGCCGCTTAATGTCCTGTGATCCCAAGGTAGTTCACATTAAAAGTAGATATAAAATATCAGAAATCCATTTAAAACACTTCAAAAAACGATAACCAAATGATTAAGAGCAATTAAAATATTTGGCAATAAATGCAAAAAGAGAGTAGTGAAAATAACTATCCATGCAAACACTGTGTTCTAAGCTTACAAGAAGCACATCCTTCAAGCCTGAAACATCAGTTTGGTGGAAGAAAGCATGTGTGGGGAAATGCTGCAGTTTTTCTTTCAGCAGAGTGATCAGATTATCTCCTGCTGCAAGGGTTAAATTACATTTCTGCATCCTTTAGCCTTCGTTTGCCACCTTGTGTCCAGATATTGCAACAGAACTAACACTTGGATTAAATTACAGGACTGTCTAATCCAGTGTGCTTGCTATTTTTCTCTAATATTATTGAGCAAGATGCTCATGGATGATTTACAGCTGTGGCATCTCCAAATAGCCTGTAGCAGTCACGTTGCACTGCCTCTGTAGAGAATATTGTTTTGTGGCTGCAGAGCATTCTATTTGCCTTTTCTGCAAAGTCAACGGTTGCCTTTTCTTAGATCAGGCCCAATTCACACATGGCACAGCCTCAGACCATTGTCATAAGGGTCAAATCAGGAGAAGTGGCAGATGAGGTTTAAGGACCCTGCCTCCCTCCCCACCTGTCTGTCACATTCGATGTGTTTGTCTCGCTGCTGGTGGTTTACCAAGACTCAAGCTGTAACCCCCATCTCCTACCCCATATGCATATTGACACTGCCCTGCTCTGCTCAAGACAACTTGGGTCTTCTTAGAGGCACCAGAAAGTTGCCATTGCTTTTTTTTCCATCTGTTCTTTGTGCTTGTGAGAGAGGAGAAACTTAGATGGAAGACACCTGTACAGAACTGCCAATATGTTGCTGCGCTTCTGCTCTGGGTCCATGTAGGCAGCATAAACCATAGTGGCAAGAGGAAGCAGAGGGACATAGCATGCTTGAGCAGCATCATTCCAAAGACAGGCTATCTCGTGTGTAACAGAGACATTCTCCGCATGTGAAAATGGGTACAACAAATGCTGGTTTATCATAAATTGCATATACACCTACTGAAATGTAAGCTTCATGAAATTCTGTGGGACTTATTCTCAGAGATGTAGGTATGGATAGGACTGCAGACTTTTTCCCCTTATTTTTGAGATACAGTGGTGCCTCGCTTAACGAGCGCACCGTACAACGACGAAATTGCATAGCGATCCCTTTTTTGGGATCGCTAATGCAATCGCTCAACGTTGTTTAGACAGGGCGAAACTCGCTTTGCGAAGATCGGCAAGCGTTTCACTTACCGATCTTCGCAAAACGAAATCCGACGATCAGCTGTTCGGCGGACAAAATGGCTGCCGGAAGCCCCGAAATGGCCACGCGCAGCGTTTTCGCACCCTTGTTAAGCGAGGGGAGGGCGCGAAAATGGCTGCTGGCCATCCCGGAACATCGCTGAACGGTGGGTTTTTGGCCCATTTGGAACGCATTAAACGATGTTTAATGCGTTCCAGTGGGTTTTTTTGATCCGTTCAGCGATGTTTCGCTATAGCGAAGGTTAATCCGGAACGGATTAACCTCGCTATGCGAGGCACCACTGTATTTGATGTTGGTATATCTTGTATTGTGTTTAGTGTAGGAGTTTGAGACAGACATCACTTACCAGAAAGGTTTGTCAACCCTGAATTACTTCCTTTTTTTCCTATTGTTGTTGTTGTTTAGTTGTGTCCGACTCTTCATGACCCCATGGACCAGAGCTCGCCAGGCCCCCCTGTCTTCCACTGCCTCCCGGAGTTTGGTCAAATTCATGTTGGTAGCTTCGGTGACACTGTCCAACCATCTCGGCCTCTGTCGTCCCCTTCTCCTCTTCCCTTCACACTTTCCTAACATCAAGGTCTTTTCCAAGGATTCTTCTCTTCTCATGAGATGGCCAAAGTATTGGAGCCTCAGCTTCAGGATCTGTCCTTCCAGTGAGCACTCAGGGTTGATTTCCTTTAGAATGGATAAGTTTGTTCTCCTTGCAGTCCAGGGGACTCTCAAGAGTCTTCTCCAGCACCACAATTCAAAAGCATCAATTCTTTGGCGGTCAGCTTTCTTTATGGTCCAGCTCTCACTTCCATACATCACTAGAGGAAAAACCATAGCTTTGACTTTGCGGACCTTTGTTGGCAAAGTGATGTCTCTGCTTTGTAAGATACTGTCTAGGTTTGTCATCACTTTCCTCCCAAGAAGCAGGTGTCTTTTAATTTTGTGGCTGCTGTCACCACCTGCAGTGATCATGGAGCCCAAGAAAGTAAAATATGTCACTGCCTCCATAAGCTTCCCCTTCTATTTGCCAGGAGGTGATGGGACCAGTAGCCATGATCTTAGTTTTTTTTGATGTTGAGCTTCAGACCATTTTTTGCACTCTCCTGTTTCACTATCATTAAGAGGTTCTTTAATTCCTCCTCACTTTCTGCCATCAGAGTGGTATCATCTGCATATCTGAGGTTGTTGATATTTCTTTCAGATATCTTAATTCCGGTTTAGGATTCCAGAATACATCAGCCTTTCGGATGATGTATTCTGCATATAAGTTAAATAAGCAGGGAGACAATATACAGCCTGGTCGTACTCCTTTCCCAATTTTGAACCAATGAGTTGTTGCATATCCAGTTCTAACTGTTGCTTCCTGTCCCACATAGAGATTTCTCAGGAGATAGAGAAGGGGGGTCAGGCACTCCCATTTCTTTAAGAACTTACCATAGTTTGTTGTGGGTCCACACAGTCAAAGGCTTTTGCGTAATCAATGAAGGAGAAGTAGATGTTTTTCTGGAACTATCTGGCTTTCTCCATAATCCAGTGCATGTTAGCAATTTGGTCTCTAGTTCCTCTGCCCCTTCGAAATCCAGGTTGTACTTCTGAGAATTCTCAGTCCACATACTGCTGAAGCCTTCTTGTAGGATTTTGCTAGTGTGTGAAATGAGTGCAAATGTACAGTAGTTGGAGCATTCTTTGGCACTGTCATTCTTTGGGATTGGGATGTAGCATCTTAACAGCATCATCTTTTAAGATTTTAAATAGTTCAACTGGAATGCCATCAGATCTGCTGGCCTTGTTGTTATCCAAGCTTTCTAAGGCCAACTTGACTTCACTCTGCAAGATGTCTGCCTCAAAGTCAGCAACCACACTATCTGGGTTGTCCGGGATATCCAAATCTTTCTGGTATAATTCCTCTGTGTATTCTTGCCACCTCTTCTTTTGTCTTCTGTTTCTGTTAGGTCCATCCCATTTTTGTCCTTTATCATGTCCATCTTTGCACAGAATGTTCCTTTAATATCTACAATTTTCCGGAATAGATCTCTGGTTTTTCCTTTTCTATTATTTTCCTCTATTTCTTTGCATTGTTCATTTAAGAAGTCCCTCTTGTCTCTCCTTGCTTTTCTTTGGAAATCTGTGTTCCATTTTCTGTAACTTTCCCTATTTCCCTTGCATTTTGTTTCCCTTCTCTGCTATTTGTAAGGCCTCTTGACAGACACTTGGCTTTCTTTCATTTCCTTTTCTTTCGGATGGTTTTTGTTGCTGCCTCCTGTACAATGTTACAAGCCTCCACCCGTAGTTCTTCAGGCACTGTGTCCACCAAATGTAGGTCCTTAAATCTGTTCTTCACTTCTACTGTGTATTCATAAGAGATTTGGTTTAGATTATACCTGACTAGCCCAGTGGTTTTTCCTACTCTCTTCAGTTTAAGCTTGAATTTTGCTATGAGAAACTGATGATCAGAGCCACAATTAGTTCCAGGTCTTGTTTTTGCTGACTGTATAGAGCTTCTCTGTCTTTGGCTGCAGAGAATATAACCATACTGATTTCGGTATTGTCCATGTGGTGATTTCCACGTGTAGAGTTGCCTCTTGTGTTGTTGGAAAAGAGTGTTGGTGATGACCAGCTTGTTCTCTTGACAAAACTCTATTAGCCTTTGCCCTGCTTCATTTTGAACTCCAAGGCCAAACTTTCCTCTTGTTCCTTTTATCTCTTGACTCCCTACTTTAGCATTCCAATCCCCTAGAATGAGAAGAACATCTTTCTTTGGTGTCAGTTCTAGAAGGTGTTGTAAGTCTTCATAAAATTGGTCAGTTTCAGTCTCCTCAGCATTGGTGATTGGTGCATAAACTTGGATTATTGTGATATTGAAAGGTCTGCCTTGGATTCATATTGAAATCATTCTATCAATTTTTAGATTATATGCCATCACAACTTTTCCCACTCTTTTGTTGACTATGAAGGCTACTCCATTTCTTCTATGGGATTCTTGCCCACAATAGTAGATATGATAATCATCTGAATTGAACTCGCCCATTCCTGTCTATTTTAGTTCACTGACGCCCAGGATGTCAATGTTTATTCTTGGTATCTCCTGTTTGACCACCTCCAGCTTCCCAAGGTTCATAGATCTTACATTCCAAGTTCCTATGCAGTATTTTTCTTTGCAGCATCGGACTTTCCTTTCACTTTCAGGCACGTCCACAGCTGAGCATCGTTTCGGCTTTGGCCCAACCACTTCATTAGCTCTGGAGCTACTTGTACTTGTCATCCACTCTTCCTCAGTAGCATGTAGGATGCCTTTCGACCTGAGGGGCGCATCTTCCACTGTCATATCTTTTAGTCTTTTGTTTCTGTTCATGGGGTATTCTTGGCAAAGGTACTGGAGTGGCTTGCCAATTCTTACTCCAGGTGCATCACATTTAGTCGGAACTCTCCACCATGACCACTCCATCTTGTGTGTCCCTGCACAGCATAGCCCATAGCTTCTCTGAGTTACTCAAGCCAAATGAACAATAGTTGAT
The DNA here is from genome assembly GCF_051106095.1 of Pogona vitticeps. NCBI lineage: Eukaryota > Metazoa > Chordata > Lepidosauria > Squamata > Agamidae > Pogona > Pogona vitticeps. The sequence goes on from NC_135786.1 coordinate 173,434,518, forward strand.
ATCGATATTCAAGGTTCACTGATTTTCCCCCTGAAGCTCACTTACAATTGTTTATTAGATTGCAAGCTCGCCCCCACATTAAAATTCCTATACATTTCCATGTGCATTTTTCTAAACACAAATTCTGTGCACATTTTTGAAATGCATGCATTTGACCACTTTTGCCTAAAATCTATTTCTCTATATTAAAATATATGAATTCTTTCACACACATTTATTAAATACCTTTTTGCATGTGACTCAGATTGCATTCAGGTCCACTGTGGAATACAAGATATTGTGGTCAAAACAACTGGACTGCATTTAAACAAAATAAAAATAAAAACAGAATATTGTGTCATAGTAATATATGTATTTTCTTGGCCCTTCCCAATAATTTAGTATTTCTTTCACTGTTGCAGTCAAATCATTCCAGGTGTCCTTCTTGCTGTTGCAGTCAATGTTGCAACATTGGTTGACTTGGTGGCCTTCCTTTCGTTCCTTATACTGAGTCAGATCACAGGTATAACCAAGAGGGACCTACTTCACAGAATCCAGACTTCATTCCTGGACCAAACACACAAAGATATTCTGTATTCTGAAGTACATGAAAATGCCTTTCCAACATCAGAACTTAAATATCCTTAGAAATCATTTTGGAGAGTAAAAGCCAGGTAGCAATACTTCACATTAATCATTTTATTCATCATTCTAAAACAAATATTCCCATAATCTGAATAGTTCATTTCCCCCATTTTTTTTTTGGAAAGCAACAACAGCCATCTCTTTGAGAATATGAGAAACACTTTTCCCTGAAATTTTTCATCCTCCTCCTGAAACTTGCACATGTCTAACTTTAGGGTGTCAGAAGACAGTTTATCCTCAGGTGTACGTGTGTGAAATTAGAGGTTCTGTCCAAAGGAATATCGTCAGTATATATTGAATCTCATCTGCCATTCTGTTGTGCAGGTTCTCACCTACTTTGGGACAATCTTCTTGGTCATATATGGTCACCATCATCTTTTAATGTTTTATGCAGCTTGGTTACACTATCTCATGGTTTGTCACATATATTTTGTGATGTGTGTGTGTGTGTGTGTGTGTGTGTGTGTGTGTGTGTGTGTGTGTGTGTGTGTGTGTGTGTGTGTGTGTGTGTGTGTGTGTGTGTGTGTGTGTGTGTAAAAGATAGTATTAATATCAAACAAATCTTCATGGATATCTTCACTGTATATTTCCTTCAGTGGTAAAAACTGTTTCTAGGTAATTCCAGAATACTGGATTATGTGAATATATAATTCTTGTAAAAGCATTTTAAAGGTTTAATTTTTTTCTAAAAGTTGTTTGTTCTTGTGTTTCTAATTGAAAATGCTGAAGAGACAGTTAATCCAATCACACAAATGGCAATCTGTGTGATCATAAATATATGTCATTCTCCTGGTGAAACAACCTCGATTTAGAGTCTGCAAAATTTCAGCAGCTAAGAAATCTCCATTGGGTTGTAAAATTCTCATTGAGAACATCAGATTTTCCTGCAAAGACTAAAACAGAGAATATGGCCTCCAGTTGCACTTTCATCCTGGGGTTTTAGTAATATTAGCAATTTTATTCTATCAGTTTGTGAGCCTCAGGCAACTATGCTTTGCCTTCAGTTCAGGGACATCGAGGGTTTTTTTCATACAGTGTTGGAAGGGCAAACATTTATTGCACTATAGTTCTTTATTTGGTTATCTGAAAGAAGTACCTATGTTTCAACATACCACTGAATTATAAGTGACTCATCTCTAGACATTGATCACCAGAGGTATGGATAACAGTTTTACATGTTAAAGTTCCAAATGTATGAAGCTTGACTGCTAAGCACTACAGGAACTATAGTTGTGTGAATTGTTCCAATTCATTTGAAGTATTAAGTATTATCTTTGATTTGGGAAAGGACTATAAATGATACAAATAATAAGGAAAAAGGACATTCTGAATCAAGAAAAGCTGTGTTCTGCAACTTGTACAAATCCTACAAAATAAGCAAATTTGCATCATGTATTTAATATGCATATTATTTCCTGCTTTTGTTAAGGGAAATTTACATAAGGCATTGAAGCATGAATCAATAAAAATCCTACTTAGAACCTTCTGAGATTTCAGTAGAATTGTTTATACAATTTTAAATCTGTGTTTCCAGCATTATAAGTTTTTAAAACTGAAAGAAGATGGAAAATATAAGTTTCCTGCTTAATTGCAATAGATTATCTTGTATCTTCTTTGCTACTAGATGGAATTATAGAAATGAACTATGGAGTATCGCTAATGCAGCATTATCTCCTTTTTTCCCTAGCCCCCTGTGAAGCCAACACATTCTTTTGCCATAGTAATATGTGTATTAATAATACATTGGTCTGCAATGGACTCCAGAATTGTGTGTATCCATGGGATGAAAACCACTGCAAAGGTAATATGCAACTCTGATCTTCACTGTTCCGCTAACCATTCAGAACAGAAATCCACTTCTCTTTTTTATTTAACTATGTGCCCACATTTTTTTTCAATGACATCCAAAGAATGGCTACTTTTCTAAGTCTATCTCACCATGTGTGGAAACCCCAACCATATTTCACGTTTAAGAGAAAATGGAAATACAACAAAGAGTCATCAAAATAGTTTCTTCATTCGCGAAACCACAGGCTATTTTATGTGCCAAAAAGTTCTCTGAGCAATTGGAAAAATTGGGATTCCGGGAACATCTGCTTGGAGTCTGCACCATAACTGAGGGCAAAGCAGAGGGCAATCGCTTTTTCAGGCTGCGACTCGTAGAATCTCATAGCTGGTGGATTCTGAAAACTGCAGGAAAAAAAGAAAAAAAACACAAACCACCCCAAAACCTTCCCAAGCCCTAGTCAAGGATGGATGCTGGCATTACAATCACACCTAAACCGTGTGTGGGACACGTGATACAAATGCCCTGTTACAACCATGAAATCAGGAGAGAGTGCAGATAAGTAATTTATTTTAATGTTGATCTGGCTCAAGCTATTTCAGACTTTCTATGACAAAACCAAAAGACTGGCCTGATAAAGGTGGACAAGGGGGGAAGGACTGAGGTTTTTTTTCCCCCCACAGCACATAGTAGTGAAAAGGAAAGGAAGCTCAAGCGTTCTATTTGTGTATCTTCTTTTGCTTCTCGCTGTTCCTTTTATAACAATGACTTCATTCATGTCTCTGCAGAGAGGGGTGTCCTTTTAATGTAGATAAGGCCTGTGCATTTGTCCCTGTGTTATATGCAAAGCTGCCCTTGGTTTCATGATAAAAATAACTAGAAAAATAGCAGAAAGGCCCATTCCTTTTACACTTGTGTGGAGAACAAAAGCCAAATAATAAGTCCCCAGATAAAAATCGAGTTTGTGCTTGTAGCTAGCTGTATTGCATTAAGTCTAATTCTCCATATCTGGGTGATTTGTAATGCAAAGAAACGGAAACAAAAAGCCCAGGGCCAAAGCCTGTGTCATATAGAAAATATTGGCCACAGGTGCTTTTGTATAGCTAGTTCATTTTTGAACCATGTTTCTCTCCCCCCCCCTCCATATAAAGGTATTGAATAACTCTTCATTCTCTGCTCCATATCATTAGTTTTTTTTGTAATTTCTTGTTTCTTTTTTTTAAAATAAACAAATGAGGCAACTAAAACTACAGTGTCACGCAATGTAATTAAGTTAAACAAAACCATCCATTCTCATTTAAGGCGTGGCTAGTGCTGTGCCCAGAGAGGCTAAATCAAGTCTCAGGCATTTAAATGCCATCTTTTGGTTAATGGACGGGGTTGGGGTAAGCTGAGTGCTATATACTCACATGTTGAATAAATGGCAGCCAAAGTTCTTTGAATTTGCCTTTTTGATTTACACTTCGTAATATCCTTAATGTATTTGTTAGTCTGCCCATAAGGATTGCCACATCCTTTTCAGCTGAGAGCTGATATCGAGATCACGTAACAATTCCCATTTATAAGCCATTTCTAATCTTGCTGCTGTGAGCAAAAGACCTATCAAAACTTTGTGTAGTAGTCCTTTGTTTTCACCAGTGAATACAGAAAGCAGTTGTAAAACAGCACATTTCTCTACTTTTTGGTCTATACTGTCAGATAGTAGCTGGAATTCAGTAGTAAACTGCCACTAGAGTAGGCCCATTGAATCAGTGGACCTTATGTAGGAGTTAACTCACCAAGTCCTGATTCAATGGATTTTACTGGCTTTCAAATACAATATTTATTATTTCATTCCAAAAACTGGCTACTTTGGGACATGGCATCCACATATGTAAAAATTCCTTCCTCTCCACAGCCACTCCAGCACTTGGTGAAAGCCCCCATACAAACTTGGCTAACTTCACTGGACGTAGTTTGTGCTCTACTTTTAGTATGTTTTCTTCAAGGGACACCCATCTAGTTCTGGAGGTTAAGAAGGGCCAAATCTGGTCCTCATTTGGGCTGGAAGTTCCATTCATAAATCTGTTGCCCAAGACAAATCTGGCACCAGGGGAAAGATTACAGGTTCGCTCCATTAGCCAGCTGTATATCCATGTCATCAGTCTTTTGGTGTTCTTCATTTGTGTTACACAAAAGATTCTCAAGTAGGATAAGGGAATGCAGTGCTCCCTGCAGCTGTACTCAATGTTGGACAAAGGCAAGGATTTGGACCTTCTGAAACAAAATGGGCTTTAAGCCACTGAACTGGCTTGTTAGCTGTATATCACTCCATGTTTTGCCATTACTAAATAAGCATCTCAGTCTAAATATACTTTTCTCCTTCAGTTTCTGAAATTACAAAATTTTCCATGAGTGGAATTCCGGGAGAATCAAACTAAGGAAAAGGGGAGATAAGAGAATAGCCAGAAGTTTCACCCTCCATTGCCAAAATTCAAACATAATGATAAAAATTCAGATATTTGCTATTCAATTGAATTTGCATTTTGTGATGGGAATTGAACTACACTTCTGATGTCTTACTTTGAGACCTCCAGTGTACTGAGTGGTTTTCTCTGGTAAACCTAATTCATTACTTGATATGGAAAGAATTATAGCAGAGGCTTCTATTGGGTCTTGCTGAGAATCCCCAGGGTGCCAAGTTATGCACAATTTTTATACATCTTGGACATTTGTAATTCTGGAATTTGTAAATCTTGGAGATTTAGAAAACAGTCAACCTAATATTCCAAGTGCATTGCTTCACTTAAGGAAGCCATTCATACATTACATATCTAAGAAAGAACCAAATTAAAAACAAATGAATCAATAGTAATTAACTAAGGGAATGGGCAATGAGGAGAAATGCAAGCCCTCACCAAAGAACATACACATACTAAAGATTTACATCCTGTAAAATCAAAGCTTGCTAATTTACAAAAAAAAAATGTTGAGAAACTCTTCATGCAGTATTCCTGGATGATCAGCATTTCAGATCATTTAGAAAGTTATAGGAAAGCAATATTTCATTTTTTGATGCTCTTAAAGCATTTGAATTTAGGATAGAATAGCCCTACCTTTCACTCAGTAGTTAAGGTACCTGGCTGCAGAGCCAGCAGTTGGGTGTTCAGTTTCCCACTGTGCATCCCAGAAGAGCCAGCCTGTATGGCCTTAAGCAAGCTGCACAGTCACGGGGCACCCCCAGAAGAAGGGAATGGTAAAGCACTTCGTAGTGTTCTCTACCTGGCAAACTCTAAAAAGAGGTGTCAAAAGTCAAAGTTGATTTGAAGACACATCATCATTAAAAAAGATTACATTTTGATCCAGCTTTTTGTAACCTGTAAAAATATGCCACATTAGCTCCTCAGCATTAATGCATTGTAAAGAATTTGAAGGCATGGGATAGGTTGTTTGCATCTTTATTAACAATCAGATTATTTTTCTGTGATTGCTATGTACATGTTTGTGTGCACTTTGCTTTGCAGTGGAAAAGCACAGTAGAGATGTTTTGAGCAAATTACAAAGACTGGGGGGAAAGAGGTCTTTATCTCACTGTTGTATGGAAGCAAGGAATCTTGCAGGACATTAATGTATCTTGTTGGGGTGTGTTGTCCTGTTGACACTGCCTACATTGTCAAGATCAAGAAATTTAGCATGCATTCTTTCTGTCCTTATTCATTAGGCATGCAAAGAGGTTCAAATGTAGACATATTTTTCAGAGCATTGTTACTTGGGCAACCTATGAGGTCTCATAGAGTCTTGTTTCCACAATGTCTATACACTTAGCAAGGATACACAAACTGGTAAAGCTACTCATATAGAACAAAACCTATACAGTATAGGCTTTAATGGGAGCTGGAAATCCTTTGGAAAGTGGTGCTGATTATGTTTTCAGGTTTTCATTAGTCGGTTGTAAGAACCTGAAATTAATCTGAAGTAGCAACAGATGCAGCCTACTGGGACATAGACATTATCAAAGAGCTTGTTGACCAGAAGTAAAGGCGCCTGCCAACAAGTCAGTGGGGTCTCGGTATTTATTCTAAAAATGCATTTCATTTCAAAGCTGTGTCTCCCAGGGATATCAAACTGAATTAAAAGTTGAAATATATTCACAGCATGCATGAAATGCTGTGTAAATGGAGGCCTTGTTCTTGACAACTGGCAAATTTCACCAGCTTGTTCCTTTTTAAAATTAGGAAATATAAAGAACTTCCAGCAGATTCAAAATATGGTTGTCATACTGATGACAGGTGCCAGCAGATATGAACACATATCCCCAGTCTTGGCATGCCTTCATGCAGTCCTGTGCCCAAATCAAGGTGTTAGTGGTAACCAATATAGCCCTTAAAGAGTATCATTCCTTGATACTCATTGGAATGTCTCTAGTGCAAAATAGCTGTCCATCCTACCCATTACTCATAGTCCTTGATGCTAAGAATCATGACACCTAAGAAAGGCAAAAGAGCTAAGATCAGGAACTGTGCTTTCTCAGTCATGGCTCCTTCCCTCTGGAATAAGATGCCTACACACGTCCGTCAGGTGCCATCCCTCTCACTTTCAGGATGTTAATTAAAACTGAAAACTGCCTATTGACCTGGGATGTCCAAATTCATTTTAAATTTATTCACTTTATTTAAATGCAGGTTGTATTGATTCAGCTAAACAGGGTTTTTAATGCTTTTATTACCTTTATTGTATTTTCCTGCTGTTTGTATGACTGTAATGGTGTTCTAATGGGTTGTGAACTGCCCAGAGAGTGTTCATACTGATGTAGCAGTATAGAAGTTGATTTTATTTATTTATTTATTTATTTATTTATTTATTTATTTATTTATTTATTTATTTATTTATTTATTTATTTATTTATTTATTTGAGCTAATTGAAAACTATGTTTGTATTCCCATCAACAACAGAAAGGAGAAATTTTTTTGCTACCCTAGCCTTATCTCCCTTTCCTATAGACATATGCCAGTCAATTTCCCAAGGGAGCAATTTAATTTCCATATATTTTGCCACCCACCTACTTCCCTGTGGTTTGTTTTCTAATATGCTAAACTCATTGAGAGACATAATTTATCTCTGTTCATTCTTCAGGGTTGCACTGACTCTCCTTCCTTAGGCATTCTTACAATAAACAAGTTATAGTGTAGTCCAAACATTGATTTTTTAATCCGTCCTACAGGGACCCGAAAATGTCCTGCCTTGGTACTTTCCTGAAATTGAGAACATTTTTATTGGTATCACATCACAGTATAACCTGAATGAAAAGAAAGCCTTCACCATGTCAATTTCCTGCACAAAGGATTGATCTTAAGCAGTTTAGAAAGTCTTCAACTTTCTGGATGAAAAAAAAATTATTTGCTGGGCATGTGTTAAAAATGTTGAGTTGGAGATCAGTTGCATGAGAGCTTTATTTCTGTATATTTGGCTGAAACTAGCAACTGATTCAGAGAGTCATTTTCTAGTCATGCAAGAATTGTATCCATTGGTTGATAACCTGAGCAGACTGATCTATTAAAACAATGGGATAGAAGGGCATTCGTACAACAAACAAAAATCCATGGTTGGACAATGCCTTTATTATCAGGGACATAAATGGGTTGTTTTTGTGTCTCCAGCACCTTTTTTGCACCCTTCATCCCACCTCTCACCTCTGAAAATTAGCCACCCCAAAAGTGAAATTCTGGAATTCTCCACACAAAAAAAGGGGGAAGGAAGGCTTTATTTTAGGTTTTCTGGAGGATATGTCTAGTTTTATTTTAATTTTAAAAAGCAAATATATGATGTTTTGGAAGTGGGTACAGTCCACAGCAGGCTCCTCGGGGCAAAACTGGAACTCCTGCCTTACCAAAAAAATAAAAAATAAAAAAATCATGATTTTTGTAATGTCAGAAGAATTATCAAGCTTTTCACTTCTCCCAGTTTCTTCATAAGATCAGATAGTCCAAATAAGTAAGGGGTGAAAATCCTTAAAATTACAAAGAGAGCTGTTGAAAACGATTATTTATCATTTCTTTATTCTAGAATTTATGTACCACCCCACTATTCTGGTCGGTCTTATAAGATAACATAACACCTCCCCCCCAGAAAACAAAAATAATAAATGAGAAGAACTGACAAACCAACAAAATACAGATAGATTTTAAAAAAACAAAAACAGGTGAAAGGGCTAAATAATGGCAATTGACCTTGTATCACAGAGCAGACTGTGGGAGAAGGATGTTTTTAAAGGCTTCCTTGAAAAGTATGCCTTTGAGACATTTTTTGAAACTCTGGAAGGAGGACATCTGCCAGATCTCCAAAGGGTGGGCATTTCAAAGTGCACAAGAGGTTAAATTACAGAAGGATGTTGAATGTATTTATTGCAATAATTGTAATGCCTTATATTTCCAAATACACTCTGTTAGCTCCTAGAATGCTATTTTATTAGAAAGACAAGATTAAAATGTGAGAAATACATTTGGTGCTTTAAATGAAGATGGAAAGTGTGTTTCCCACCACACGGTCAATGATTGGGCACCTATCCACCCACCCACCCCAGCCATCAAATCATTGATATGTATAGTCTTCCAGAGTGGCCAGCAGGATTACATTGTTCAAACCCTATATGAGAGGCTACGCCAAAGCTTCAGCAGTGAAGTTACGGTCTCTGAGCTGACCTCTCATTTTGAACTTGGAGGGAAAACATAAATGTTCATTGCCTTTTCCTGAATAATCAGTTCTTCCTCCCTCTAGGGGGCACCTGCATTGTAGATTTGACAAAAATGTATGGAACAGTCATTTGGGCTTCTCAATTCTGTAAGCAAAGCTTCTGCTTTAGAATAAAACCCAGCAGTATTTGTAAATCAGTTCAGCATACAGTTATAATCACATGGCCAGTGGAGCACAGCAGGTGAAATTTATGCTTCCTGAATGAAAAGCCTGGAAGAAGGAGTCTGTGAAGATAATCCTTTGGGTCAAGTGCAGTGGTACTTTGCAGATTTATGGTCACGAACCTCAGATTATATCTCATAGCAACAAGGTGAGCAATGTCTTAGAGGGAGAGTGCCAGTATTTTAAACTTCTGGAAATGAAATTTGTAATAATTTCTACTTTTCCGCCTGAGCCAGCAAAATTATCCTGTTAACTAATACCACCCATTTCAAATAAATCATTACGGTTAGGAAATGAGAATGATTTCAAGGAAAATGGAGCATCTCTCTTGAAGCTTTTAGGAAGTAGGTGGTGCTACCTCACCTACAAATTGTGCATCATAATAAGTGAGGCCTGGAAAATGTTGATTCCATGCTCAGGTGCCCACCAAACCATTTCTCTCTTTCTGCAAGTAAATGGAGCAGTTTTTTTCACTGCTTTGCATACGGTGATGCTGTGCCAAAAACAGATGGAAGGAAGGAGAAATTCTAGGGCTTCCATCTGACTGTAGCCATTTTTGTTCTGACAACTTTTTTGAGTGGAGTGGTGTCACCACCACCTTGTATATGAGCAAATGTCTGGTGGCAGAAATCTCATATCCCTCAAAGACCCTTCAGGAAACCTTCTTCATTTCAGAGAGGGGAAGTGGGTCACCCCTCCAACTGCTTTACAGGACTGGATAACAGGCCAGAAGAACTTTAGGTGACTGCAGCTATCACTCATCCTTTTAAACTCCAAGAATATCCTAGGGCCTAACCATAGGCAGAAAGTGAGAGAGATGACAAACGTTTTATTCGGAGGTCCAGGTTATGGGAATTTTGAGATGGGAGGGATAGCAATCTCATATGAGTGACATCACTAATGGGTAATCAGTTTGGCAAAGTTTCCCATGATGCTTAATGTTTTTGTCTAAATAGGACACTATGTTGCACTAAAGTGTGAAAACAACTCCAGAATTTTTATTGTTACTCATTTTGAATATTTGAAAATAGAAGAGCAAATGAGTAAAGCAGACATATAGATTGGTGGGGAGGCAAAAAAAACCCCCAAAACATTGTGTCACTATATGCACAACTAAAGGTTTGGTGTGAAGCTACCAAAGTGGAGAAATTGGCATTTTTTTAAACTGTAGGGTTGAATCTGTTGTGAATTAAACTTCATACTTGAGAAACTCTGGCAAGATGAACTGTAATTTTAAGTTTGTTTTTCAGAATGATAATGTCATGGTGTTCACCTAAAAGTAAAATGGTTACTTTTCTTGTGTGTTTCCAGTATTAACTTCAATTATTTGTGTTTTTTTTTTTAATCCTTTCCCCATCACACAGAAAAGAGAAAAGCCAACATATTGGACCAGCTTACCAACACCAGTGGGACAATAATTGGAGTAACTTCTTGTATTGTGGTCCTTCTTATCATTATATCTGTTATAGTGCAGATCAAACAGCCTCGTAAAAAATTTGTTCAGAGGAAAACAGACTTTGATCAAACAGTATTCCAAGAAGTATTTGAGCCCCCTCATTATGAGTTATGTACTCTTAGAGGGACAGGGGCTACTGCGGACCTTGCCGATGTTGCAGAGGATTTTGAAAATTATCATAAACTGCGTAGATCATCTTCAAAATGCATTCACGACCACCACTGTGGATCACAATTATCTAGCACTAAAGGCAGCCGTAGTAACCTCAGCACAAGAGATACACCTATCTTGACAGAAATTCAGCCCCAGCCTGTAAAGCCCTTAATCCAGCCCATGAACAGAAGAAATATTCTTGTCATGAAGCATAGCTACTCACAAGATGCGGCAGATGCGTGTGAAATAGATGAAATCGAAGAAGTACCAACCACGAGTCACAGGCTGTCCAGACATGATAAAGCTGTCCAGCGGTCAGTATCCATAGATTTTTGATGAAGACCACTGGGTTCAGTCTCAGATATTTTCCCTGCACTCCATCACTTATGTGGCCATTTAGGGTCTGGGTCATTATTCTGGAAAGCAATTTATAATTAGCAAGCCAGATCTAAACATGTTGCGTGAATGAGATTAGCAGCTTCTCTCCAACTTATTTTCAATTTTTTTTTCCTGGGCCAAAGGTGTGATAAAGGAGATTTGTAGTCAGGCTTTCTTGCATTGGTGATGGTTTTGTTTGTTTGTTTCGACTTATTGGCACTCCTATATTGCTGCTTTGAAAATCAAGAAAGTGATAATTAACATCCTGTCACTCTAAAGCAACTCTTTGTAGGGAGACTCTTTCCACCCACAGCTAATAGCAGTTTTTAAGTAGAAGAATTTAGATCAAGGAAATTTCAAGTAAGCAAAGGGTTTTATATCCTCTCTTTAATTTTCAAAGCAGCCAAATGGGGCTGCTAAATTACTCACTGGTTGTTCTTGTTTTTAAGTGGGAGTTCCTAATAATAGTTCTGCATCAAATTCGAAGGGGTCATCTGTTCCTGTTCCTCCCTCAATACAGTTAACTCCTCATCACAAACATTCACTTTTTAATTTTTTTAAAAAAAAATTGTCTTGTTTTAATCAGGAGCAGATTGGTGAGAAAAATGGGTCCCCCCCCATAAAACACAGCTTTTCTGCATAGCAACGATCAATATTTTGAATTATTATAATAAGATTTCTGTTGCTCCCTGGAGTATCACAAATTGTCCAATTTATTTGGCATTTACAGCATAGTTTATTTTTCATTGTTTTAGTCTGATATTCCTTTAGATTTCAGTATGAAAAAAGGTAGCTGAGAAAAAAAATGCTAGAATAATTCCTGTTTTAAATAATAACATTATCTTGCTGTGCTTTGCATCCTGAATGCCTGTAAATAAGAATGATCTAAAGTCTGCAACTAAATGCAAAAAAGGAATACTTGTGTACCAAGAACTTTGATACAAGCCAGGACCCTTTTATGCATGCTTTCTTTAATGTTCTGTTCACATGCCCCACGTGTTTCATTTTGTACATATAAGGCACTAGGTAGGCCAAACCCTCAAAGCATTCTGTCAAAAGCCCTATTACCTTGAAATGCAAAATGTTGATGGCATGCTTTGTGGGTTGATCATGTTAACAAGAGCATTACTTTGTCTACCTGCATGCCAGTTTGAAGTGTGTGCATCAATCTGATAAAGGTCTTAAGATATACTTCAGTTAAGAATGTATATGCATATATTTCTTCTTCTTTTCTATGCAAACATTATTATGTTGAATGAAATAGCCATAACATTCCAGGTTTTGCCTCATTGGGTCTCTAAACAAACATGAATCTGAGTACAACACAACTAGGGTGTAAAAGACAAACTCAAGGTAAGTGGACGAATATATAGCTCCCAATTCACCATATCTTTCATCCCATTTGTTTTCATTAAACATGTCTGGTTGCTATCATTTGCTTTGTGTTTGTGTGTATGTGTGTGTGGGCATGTGTGTTTTGCTTTGTTTGAAAATTGTGTCGTGCTTTAAGCCAACAAAATTTTTTAGTTATAGGCAGGGGGTTGTTATAACTTGTACAGTGCATAGAATCTATTAAATCACTATCCACACATGCAACATACTGGTATTTATAACCTGCATTTTATGCTTGGATTTTGAACAGATACTTGCTTTATTTAAGAAAGTGGTATTTAAAGTATTTTGAGAGCCTAATCCACACAATGTAAACAGGAACCCTAAATTTAGATCTATCCATATTTACCATTAGTACCCAAGATTCCTTTAGGGAAACCAGGGTGGTATATAAAGGGTTATTCAGTATTATCCTCTTTGCAGCCCTATGTAGTTTAGGTCTTGTTGAGAGTCTCTTACTCGAAGTCAACTCACTATCTCCATGCAGGAGTGAGGATCACAACCAGCATCTTCAAAGCTGTATGTCATCTACTGCAATGGTCCTCAATGTTGGGCCTCCAGATGTTCTTGAACTACAACTCCCAGAAGCCTTCACCACCATCCCTGCTGGCCAGGATTTCTGGGAGTTGAAGTCCAAGAACATCTGGAGGCCCAAGGTTGGGGACCACTGATCTACTGCATTGGCTCATCATTCTGATGTTGCCGTGCCATTTATGGACAGTGCTAATTGATTCCCTGTACTGTAACTTCCCTGCACTACTGTTTGGGCTGTGCAAAGCACATGGCTCCCAAGCTCTACTTTGTGTAAATATCAAAGGAGAATTGTTTAATTGACAGCTGGAGTTTATGTACAATATCATGTCCCTGCTGTGAGAGCATCCCTGGCACCAGGTACTATTCTGATGCCAACAGCTGTGAATCAGGATGTTTGTTACCACTTAAAAGGCTTAGTTAAATTGGGATATGGAGGCATCTGTTGCTAACTGACTGTATCACCATTTAGAATTTTTTTTATATCAGAAAAATGCTTTCCTTAACAACTTGTAAGAATTTAACTTGTTCCATTTAGCTTTTCATTTTCACTTCGTTAGTACTTCTTCCCCAAAAAGTATGCCCCAAAGGGTATGAAGAATTTGGGGGCTTTTTGCTTTGGCTTTTTTTTTTTTTTTGGCATGGGAAAATATTGTATCTGCTGATGACATCTTAGACTGGCACTTATGTGTGTTTTCAAATGTATGTATACATATTATTGACCCATGTAAGAAGGAAATGTAATTGTTACTAGATAGCATCATGCCTTTTTATTTCATTCATTTGAGATGCAGTAAACTCTTCCAACTATTGTTTATTTTATATGCAAAAGAGCTGAAAACAACATTATTTCATCCAATATTTTCAGACCTTTGGAAGCAGGATAGAGTCTCAGTTAATACCACTACATTAGTCATATCAAAGAAATTTCTTCCTTTCTCAGGAAAGTATTTCCCATCATCAAATTAACAGAATTTGGCACAGATTAAGTCCTTTTTGTCAAGGACAAAGGCCTCCTGATGATAAAGATTTTAATATGTGTGCAGCTTTATGAGGGAGTTTGTAGCATACCACTAAACCACTGGTCCTACTGTTATGTGTACCATTTGGGCTTAGTGGTGCTACTCCTATATTGCTCTCTGCCTTCTCCATTCATATATGCGCCTGGCAAAAACTGATATGTCCATGGAACATTCTACATGGCTTGATGCACTGGTGACATGTTACAGCTCACAACTGATATTTGTCACTTGAAAAGCAAATGGTAAGATCAGACTGTAGAGCTGGAGTTTGCTGGAGAGTTGGATGTTCATTAGTTCATCTGAAATCACTGAGTACACATGTCAGATGTTCAGTTATTTTTAAAAACCTTACCTCCAAATTCTAAGTGCATTGGCCAGAATCCAACTGGCAGTTTCTGCTTACATAAGGGAAATCATGTAGGCATTGGCAGCAAAATGCCACTCACTAATCACCATCACTGCTAAGGATACTTAGGAAACCCTGACAATGTTTACCATAAGTTGGAATTGACTGGATGCAGTTACTATTTATCATTAGCTACAGTCCTAGGTTATTATTATTTATTATTATTTATTTATATAATTATTATTTTAAATTAATAATTAAATGAATGAATAAATAAATAGGTGTGTGCCCAATTGCCCAATTAGGTATGTGCCCAGGAATGCACCCGGTACCTCTTAAATGAGTGGCATTTCTACACATTAGTACCTTATGTGTAGAAAACCCTGGAAAGGTCCAAAATAAATCAGGATTGACTTGACTGCATATAATTAATTGATTATTAATTTTGGTTCTAAGATTTATGCAGTTTTCAGAAATCTAAATTCAGCTAGATTCTGGCCATTTAGTTATAAATATAGCCCAATTGTCTGAGTATAACAGTTCCACTTGTACAGTGACTCATAGTTCTCCATATACTTGCTCAGCCTCCAAATCCTTGCATGCATGAATTTGGTAGAAAGACAGGTTTATGTGTCTCCATATGCAAGTACATCTAACTACATGTTTTGTTCCCATCTTTCTTGTAGTAGCTGGATTGTTTGAGTGTTATGTTCTCTTGTAAGCTTTGGTTTCTATAAAAAGCTTCAGCCCTATTCAGGAATTTCCTTCTGAGCATGAAAGAGCAGGGCACTTGTGCTCCAGCCTCATCATTTCCCCTCCTGTCTTCTCTTTGTTGCTGGGGAATATGTGAAAATGTGCCACAACTAAGTGAATAGAGTTACAGAGTTTGGTGCATTCAGAAGGCCTGCCTTTTCAGGTCTTTCATTCATGTGCAATACTATTGTGCAATCAAACATATTCTTAGTTCCTTCTCAGGCCACCCCAGCAACAGAGAGAGGTCAGAAGAGGAGACAAAGTGCATGTCTCCAGCCCGCTGTAGACATTATCTCATAAGTATACATTATCTTGTAACACCTGAATAGAGCATTTGTGAAAATTGTCAAAGTGTGTATAGGTGTAAAACCATGGCTGTGTGTGAATGGTTCATGTCCAACAGCTTTCCATAGTACATGCTTTCAAACAGCCGTGTTTCCGATTCCATGTTTTAAAGCACTGAATTCAAGATGTCCAGCAATCACCTTTCATGTGTACTTATATATTATGTGTCATGTCATAGGATTATTCACATTGAACTTGTTATATGTGCATTGTTTTCATTATGTAGACAGCTTGAGAATAGCGCGATCCTGAGTGATACTGAATGTGCTGCAGTGAATTGTGAAAAGTGTCAGCCCTGGGACTGCCAGCTAGAGATGTTCTGGATTCTGCCCACCTGTTCCAATTTCATGGGGAAAAAACATACCCCACCATCAATCAGTAACGAGTAAAATTAATGGATGGCAATAAGACTCTTATTACTTATCATTGCTACCATTTACTATTGTTATTCTTATCAGGGTTTTTTCTTTCTTTATATTTATTTTTGTTTTGTTGCAAAGAAAAATTTTTTCCCAGTTTCAGGAACAAATGATAAAATCAGGTATTTATCCATTCACAATCACTTCTGTGGAAATATATGTTGGATATAAATCTAACAATAGGACTGAATTTGACACTGAGAAACTGATTTGCATGTAAGTTGCTGAAAATCCGAGTTGGCAATGCAACAATGAAAAATCCCTTTGATAAGGTACATTGTAAAAAGCATGCATTCATAATTACTGCTGTTCCTATCCATTTATTTGTGTCATATGCTTGCTAATTGTAACTTTTTATATAAAGATACATAAAATGATGTATAATACTTTCTTACACTGAGTTTTATAGTACTCGTTTCTTTACTGCAGCAAATAATCCTTTTGAAAAATCGGTTTATAATATAATATATTGGTTCACATCTAAGAACACAGGCCTGGAATATGCTTGTCTGTATTTTTGTAAAAAGCTGAAATCTTTCTGACCAGCCATGTGCCCCGAGAAGGAACAATAGGAATACCAAACTGAGGCATCTTCCAACCAAGCAGGCTGGTGGGATTTCAGGTTTTATAAAAGGGAATATGTGCACACACTCCTTATTTTTAGATAAGGCATGGAAGTCTTATGTGATTCCCCATTCATAAGGTTTGCTTTTGTCTGCATAAGGATAATAATTGTACTGGAGTGGCTGCCTATAGAGCGGAAATGAAATCTGCTAAAAGTTTCCATCTGAATACCGCAACACTGAATGAGCAATTTTAAATTCTTTTTCTCCACAAAATTTGAAAATTTGTTGAGTTTAGACTTGTTGGCATCTCCTGTTGGTTTTGAACTCAACAGGAATGAATACCCAGGAGCAGTTTGCATTCACTTTCTTAAGTATTGTTGCCAAGCTGCCTTCATTACAGGGTAGATTTTAAAAGCTGTCAGGTGATAAATACAAATCACCAAGTAATGCAAATGAGCATTACATGGTGAGTTGTATTATTTTTAAATATCAAACACAAAATATTGAAAAGAAATAGCATTGGATGATATATGTCAGTAATTTGCAAAATATTCTATAAATGTGCCATAATATCAAAATATTTGACATCAGAATATAAGAGATCTGATATTTTTTTTTTTAAAAAAGAGAGAGTTACATTTGTTTCAGCTCTAAATATGTCCCATTTCTATTCTGAGCATCTATCAAAAGGCCTGTTAAGTTCAATGGGTCTTATTTCCAGGTAAGTGTGCACAGGATTGTCCTAATGGTTCTCACTATCTGCCCTGCCTTTAAAAGTGAATGGTGTTTATCATATTTGCTTAATGGAAAAAGACACAAATGTAATCCAGAAGCAAATTGCATTGTGTTTATTGATGGCATTTAGTACTAGATACATGATTCATTATTGTGGTGCAGGATGAAGCAATTGTGAATTACTTTATGTGGGGGAAACAGGATTTTTGTAGAAGTTTGCATTTTGCATAGAACTTCGTGCTTTGTATGAAGAGATTTGTGCAACTGAAGGCCTTCTATAGCCTTTCAATAAGTCTGGCCCAATAAAAGAACATTGCCACATTGGCAGTTCCTCGTATACAAACATGACTGCATTTGCAAATATGAAACAACCCTTCTGAGTGTTTGTCCTTTCCCTGACAGCCAGAGCCACATGTACATCTGCTACACCAGACTGGAAAATAAACTGATTCAGAGTAGCTCAGCCTCAATCTTCCAACAGCACTGACCTTAAAATCTAGATGCTTTGATCCATATGGAGGATTTTAATATAGATGCATATATACTTGCTTGGATTTGTCTCTTCATTAGACAGCTGCCTCTTTTGCATTCTATTCAGGATGTCCATGTATGAGAAGTTCTCGATTCCACTTCTCATCCAGTATGTTTGGAGATAATAGCTTTTAATTTGTAAGCCTTGACTTTATCCAATGGAATACAAAAAAAAGGGAAGATGAAACAACAGTAGGGTCCCCATGTTTCTATTGATCCTGCTTTTGTTATTTTAACAGCATGTTGATACACAAAATGTATGGGGCAAATTTTTTTCCCCTTGCTACATATGAGCAATCATAATAGGAAAAGTGTCACCTGTTCAAATTTGTGTGTTGTTGGCCTTTAAAAGCATAAGAGTGGGACAAAATTTGTCATCTCTAAGGACCAAGTGCTTGTTCTTCAGCTTAGGGTGGCCAGATGCAAAAAGGACAGCACTCCTGCACCTTTAACAGCACTACAAAAGGGGATTTCAGTAGTCATTGTTACCATTAAGAAGTTTTACCCACTGAAGTATTTGTTTAAACAATTGTTAGAGGAGCAGGAGCCCTCTCCTCTGAGATCCATAGCGCTTTGCGTCTGCATGCATCATACTGGCCAAAATCTTGTTGCCAAATTATAGCCTTCAGTCCATTCTTTCCTGATAAGCCAAGTGTCCCTGCTGTGATTCTCTTGGTGTCCATATGCATACACCAAGGCAGTGTGTATGCAAGCTTTGAGAATCATAGAATCATAGAAAAGTGAGGTTCGAAAGGGCCTACAAAGCCATCAAGTCCAACCCCCTGCTCAGTGCAGGAATACAATCGAAGCATATCTGCCAGATGATTATCTTAAGTTTTTCTTGAATGGCTCCCGTGTTGAAGCACTCACCAACTCCTGAGGTAACTGGTTCCACTGTCATACTGCTCTAACAGTTAGGAAGTTTTTCCTGATATTCAACTGAAATCTGACTTTCTTTAACTTGAGCCCATTGTTGCATGTCCTGCACTCTGGGATGTTCAAGAACAGATCTTGCCCCTCCTCTGTATGACAGCCTTTCAAATATTTGAAAAGTGCTGTCATATCATATCACCCCTCAGTCTTCTTTTTTGAAAGCTAAACATGCCCAATTCTTTCAGCCTTTCCTCATAAAACTTGGTTTCCAGCCCCCTGATCATCCTTGTCACCCTCCTCTGAACTTGTTCTAATTTGTTAGCATCCTTCTTGAAGTGTGGTGTCCAGAAATGGACACAATACTCAAGGTGAGGCCTAACCAGTGCTGAATAGAGGGGGACTAGCACATCATGGGATTGGAAACTATACTTCTATTAATGCAGCCTAAAATAGCATTTGCCTTTTTTGCAGCCACATCACACTGTTGGCTTATATTTAGCTTGTGAGCTACAACAATTCCAAGATCCCTCTTGTAGTTTTGCTGAGCCAGGTATCCCCCATCTTGTAACTGTGCAATTGGTTTCTTTTTCCAAAGTGCAGGACTTTGCACTTATCCCTGTTGAATTTCATTCTGTTGCTTTTGGCCCAGTGTTCCATTCTGTCAAGGTCATTTTGAATTTTGTTTTTGTTTTCTACAGTATTGGCTATTCTGCCCAATTTGGTACCATCTGCAGATTTGACAAGCGTTCCCTGCATTCCCTCATCCAAGTCATTAAGAAAAATATTGAAGAGCACCAGGCCCAGGACTGAGCCTTGGGGTACCCCACTTGTTACCTTCTCCCAGTTAGAGAAGGACCCATTAATCATGACAGGGACAATGTGCTTAATGGAGAAGAAGAGACCAAAAGTTATGATTTGGCTTGTGCTAAGCAATTTTGACCACTGTGTTTAATGCTCCCCCTAGTTGTATAGTCTGGGATGTTTTCATATGAGAGTTTTCCATTTCATCTCCAATATTTATAATCCTTTTGATACAACACTGCTTTATTAATTTATGCGCAGTATATGTATCAAACAAAATTAACATCCCACAATTTCCTTTTTCATAGGCACTTACACAAAGGCTGAAATCCTATTGTTCTATTATGCAAACGGTGTAACTTTTGGAGAATTTGAATTAAGAAATTAAGAAATCTACATAGATACTATGTGCTGCATATTGAGTTGTGTGACTTCTCACACAACAGATAGCATCTACACAGATTTCTTAACTGGAGACAATTTGCCTCCAAAATTTACACATTTTATGTAGCAGTGCAGCAGGATTATAGCATTTTCATGCCAAGGGGAAAAGATAGTTACCATCTGATTGGGGAAATTTGTTCTTTTCTATTATGATGATCTATTTAAATCCCCTAATATTAGGCACGGATATACTGGACAACCTTGAGAGTTAAAATGTATTGTATTGCAATTCTAGAGAATTCTGCTGTATATCTCAAGAGGTGTAGTACGCAACACTCGTCCTTTTAAATTGTTCTTTTGGCCATCTTTTCTTTTTTACCCTTGCTTTTGGTGACAGAATCTCATTCTTTCTTTAACCATTTCGCTTTTCTTTCTTTTCTTTTCTTTTTTGTTTACCCCAAGACCATGGAAATTATGATCCATGGTTGCTCCAAGAATAATATTCTTCACTGATCTATTGATGTATATTTAGAAATGGGTGCTTGAGTTGTCATCATTTTATAGTTTAATGCTGTGCCATCATTTAGACTATACCTGTCTGTCTGCTTTTTTCCCATTTCTCCACTGTATAAGTGTTGTCTGGAGCTAAATCAGGAGAATGTTCACCAAAACAGATAGAATTGACATTGTTCACCTGCGTGCAATACCGCTGTTTTGAAACTTCATCAACTCATTTTTATAAGAAGGTTTCAAATTGCTATTGCAAGAAAAAGAAGAAGAAAAGAAAAGAAAGAGAAAAAGTAATATAAAAATATCACACTTATGTTTTAGAATGGTTATTTTAAAAATATAAGAAGTGATCATGGCAGTCATGGAACAACGGTCTGGTTTACATTCTGTCTCTTCTTATACAAGAGCATTGTGTGACCATAATGTTATCAAATGTTACAGCTTCTGTAGCTGCTGTGTCCAGTTCTAGTGATTCCATTACATGGTATGAAAGATTGCTACAAAGTAGAGGGCAGGAACTTTATGTTTTATTTGGTGGGGACAACTATCACAGTAATAAGGGTAAGCGCGAGACATATTTGATCAGCAGCCCCCAGAGAAATAGTCTTTCAAGCAGCCTAGAGCAATTTGGCAAGCATTCAAGTCTTCACAAAGACACAGTAGTGGGAATCATTCTTTGTTACAAAAAGTGGCACTAACCATGGATTGTCCCTTAATTAACTGACAAGAAAGGAAGTTTCTCCATTGCTCTACTCCTGGACTGCAGAGTGAGGTAGCAGCAAAGCCTAATGAAGCTGATGGATGAAAGAAGAGCAAATGGCCCTCCAGAAGGCTGTAAGTTGTGGTAAATTGTTTCACTCATGCTTCTGCACATTTTTACCAAATTTTACAATTAACATTCAAAAGCATTTGTCCCAACAAAAGCAACATTCTAGGAGTAACAAGTAACAGATGTTGTTACTTTATAATGTCATTATGTCCACAAATGTTCCCAAACAGGTTGCAAGTAATGTTACTTGTAAGGTATTACTTCCAGGTTCTGCAGTGTAGGCAACTGACTAGATGGCTTAGTAAGTTGGGTACCTTGCTGTGGAGCTAGAATTCAAGAATTTGATTCCCCACTATGCCTCTCAGAAGAAGAGACAGCCTGTGTAGCTTCAAGGAAGCTGCACAGTCTTAGGGTGCCCCCAGAAAAAGAATAGAAAACTTTTTATGATCGATCTATACCTTACAGGATCATTGTATATCACAACTTGACAGCATGTAATTATTATTATTAAGTGTCATCTTCGCACACAGTTTGCTTACAGTTTTGTGTGTTGCCACTGCTCAGACTTTAAGAGTGCCGGAACTCCAGATGCATATTGGTGGTGCAGAGCCTTCTGAATGATGCTTCCTATTTTTGCATGTAGTTCTAAATTTTCTGCCCTCAGAGCACGCTACTGCAACACAAGAAATATATTACTTCCTTTGCAAGACAGCCAGGCAGAGCTATGGAGTTCTGCAAGGAAAACATAGCACTCCAGTGAAAGGAGTTATTTATATTCTCCAGCAATGCAAGTATTTCCTTCCCCACATTGATTTAAGTGTAGTCTGTTCTCATGCTATTGTACGCTGGCTGACTGGCTTAGTGATCTAGGTATCTGGCTGTGGAGCCAGGGGTTGGGAGCTGGATTCCCCACTGTCCCTCCTGCAAGTAGAGCCAGCCTATGCAGCCTCAGGCAAGCTGAACAGTCTCAGGATACTCCCAGTGGAATGGGAGTGTCCTGAGTACTTTGAGTACTCTCTAATAGAGATGGGCATGAACTTTGGCCCTGCCTCCTCCAGTTGGTGTCTACCTAGAAAACCCTGAAATAGTGAAAATTTCACTATTTTACAACTCCATTCCCTATTTTTTTATGGGTAGAAACTCAGATTTATATGGGGAGAGGGTCATTCAATAGTAATAAGAAATTAGAGTTTCTTCTCTGTCATCTGCTTAATCTCCAACAGTATTTTGGCATCTTTAAGACAGATTTATTCATTAAACATTTATTAAAAGCATGGTTATATTCCTTTTTTTTTTTTTGCTTTGTTTTGGTTTTGCTACACATGTTGAAACATACTAACTAAGAAACGCTTTGAAAATTACTTTATTACTGTTATTGTTCAATTCCATTTTTCAACAGTATGAGCCCTGTGGCATTGTGGTTAAAATGCAGTACTGCAGCCAAGCCTCTGCTCATGACCTAAGTTTGACCTGAAGCTGGCTCAAAGTTGGTTCAGCCTTCCATCTTTCCAAGGCTGGTAAAGTAGTACTCAGCTTGCTGGGAGGCAGTGTCCCTCGGATTGTTATGTTGTAAATCACCCAGAGGGTCCATTATACCATGGGGCTGTATATAAGTTGAAATAACAATGATAACAGTATCACACCAGTTCTACCTCCTCTTTATTAGCAATGTCCAGTGGACTAGAGAAAGGGATCCAGATCTTGGGTCCAGCAGACATTAACACTCCTTGGCCGCGAATTGTTCTGGAGCCCTTTCTCAGATGACATTTGGAGACCAGATGTTTGGGCAGAGGGGAGGAATGAGATTAGCAGATACCTGGACTGTCAGAAAATGGGCAATGATGGTTGCAACAACATCAAACAATGAGGGGTAGCAACAGAGAGAAGTGAGGAGGCATAGCAGGCAGTTTGCCAGCCACGGCTTTGTCAGCTTTGCTGGGTTTTCCTCTCCTGACCTTTCTGTACTTTCTTTTTACAGATCTCTGGCATGCTTCCATTAAGCGCTTGAAGCTTTTTAGTAACAATACTGACAACTCCAGGCAGTCCCAAATTTGAAATATCCTTGAAGATGGAAAGGGTGGCATTTTATTGGAAGTCCTGCCTCCCAAAATCCGTTTCTTCTTAGCTGTGCATGTGTTGTTGCCAGTAAAATAGCCAAGTAACAATGTTGATACAAGGACAGTGGATTATTCTCACCAGTATCCTGTTTCCGAGGGATATAGAAAAAAAACCCTTCCCATGAATCTCCTGCATTCTCTGGGTTGCGTATTGTGGGTGATGAAAATCTTTGGTTACAACAAGGCTCATGCTCAAGTCCTTGTATGAGACGTGGGGTCCTTGTAGGGACGTGGTGGTGCTGTGGGCTAAACTGCAGAAGCCTCTGTGCTGCAGGGTCAGAAGACCAGTAGTTGTAAGATTGAATTCACGTGACAGAGTGAGCTCCTGTCACTTTGTCCCAGCTCCTTGCCAACCTAGCAGTTCAAAAGCATGTAAATGTGAGTAGATAAATAGGTAGCACCTCGGTGGGAAGGTAAAATGGCGCTCCCTAGTCACACTGGCCACGTGACAACGGAAACTGTCTTCGGACAAGCGCTGGCTCTACGACTTGAAAATGGGATGAGCACCGCCCCCTAGAGTCGGACATGACTGGATTAAAAAAATGTCAAGGGGAACGTTTACCTTTTTACCTTTTTATGAAAGCACCAATGGCCAAGGTAGAAGAGAATGAGGCAAGAAGATGCTGCCCTTGAACTCCACCAAGTCTATTTTGACATGTTCAGTGTCCCCAGTATATGTTTCAAAATCTGGTATGTCAATTATTTTAAGCACCAGTTGTTTCAGATTCATTCCAAAACATTGTAAAGTTCCGGGGTAGGAGGAAATACTGACTTACCTCCAGTTCCTTATTTCACCATTTGGTTGCATGGCAAAACAGGTCTTGCATCTGTGAATAGCATAGCTGCTGAATTATTGGCAAATGCCAAATTCACACTTCATTGGTATTTTTCTCTTATCCCCTTTGATCTGCAGATTTGTAAAAGATGCAGGGGGAAAGTTGATTTTTGAGAACTACTTTTGTAATTCCTTATGAATAGATTAACACATATTTATATCTCAGATATACAGTATGCAACAAAGTCTGGGTTTTTATAATCATAATAATCATCATCATAATCATGATGATGATGATGATGATGATGATGATGATGATGATGATGATGATGTGCTGGCAAGACCCTTTTTCAGGGTTTTCTAGGTAGAGAATACTCAGAAGTGGTTTACCATTTCCTTCTTCTGGGGGTGCCCTGGGGCAGTGCAGCTTGCCCAAGGCTACACAGGCTGGCTTTTCTCCCTGGAGGCACAGGAGGAAATCAAACTCCCAACCTCTGGCTCTGCAGCCAGAAATCTAAACCACCGAGCTATCCAGCTGGCTTTTGAAAACATAGCCTTTAGCCTTTTGTTTTATGCAAATCAATAAAACACACTATACCATATGGTATGTTGTTTTTAGTTTACTGTGGAAACATCATGCTAGCCATAAATATAACAATGTGATCTGCAAAAGTATTGAAATCCGGCAGCTCCACTTTGTGAGACCCCGGATACCTGAGTTTTGTATGGGCTTTGCGTTTCTTCAAAGAGCGCAGTTACCTCCCTTCCGCCACCACCCTGCTCCCAAAAGATCTCTCTCTCTCTCTCCACACCAGGGCTTCTAGCAAATGTGATTTGGTTAACTATAGTGGTTGGAACAGAGGTGGCTTTCATCTGTTTCCAGGCATTTCGTGCTACATGTAGCACACTGCATTTCATCTACCGTGATGAAGGGAACTGACTTGAAAGGCTCCAACAAACCATTTACTAAAGCTTTCAGACCTATTTTATCTAGGAAGAGTAAAAATATTCAGTTTCCATGACACAGCATTCAGAAAGCATCTGTTATACAAGCTTGAGATAAAAAGAAAAATAAGCATTGATTTCCCTTTGCTCTTAATCTCTTTTTATCCATGTTTCAGGAAATAATAGAACAGCTGAGAAGCGTGGCCTGATGCCTACATTGTCAACAGGAAGCAAGTGTGCAAGCAATGACATTTCCAAAACCTTGAGGCTCGTAGGTATTTAAGTAATTGTTTCCACTTTTCTTAATGATTCTCCAAGAAAACAATGCATATTCACCCCCTTTCTTAATGCAGGTCTAAATTGTTCAGCAATTTTCCTTCATGTCAGATGTGCCTCCCTACTGCAAACAGCTTCAAGGGAATGATGAAAGCAGGTTTTTGGGAAAAAAAAGTTTGAAGAGTCCAGCTGGAGCTGTCAACAGAAAGATAGTCAACAACTTGTCTCTGGGACTTAAATTGCTCTTTATTCACCATAACAACTCCAAGTTCCATGGTATCATGAGCTCATTGCAATATATGAAGCAACTTTATGCCAATCTGACTATTGGACTATCTAGTTTGATACTGTCTACACTTGACTGGCAGCAATTCTTCATAGTTGGAAAAGGGGCTCTTTTTCAGCCACAAAGATTGGGATCCGTTTGTAAGAATTAAAATTACTTATGTTTTCAGAAATGGAATAAAAGATCATTTGTTTCTGAAATGTGCAGAGGGCTTCCCACCTTTGACATAAAGTGACTTCCATTACACACACAAAAAGTTAATAGTACTATTTAATACCTTTAACCATTGAGTTTAATAGAGTAATGCATTCACCGTTGAGGGCTGTCATGCTAACCTTTTATTAGCAATGCCATTGTGCATGGCTACACTTTGTGCATATGTGTACACACACATGCACACCTTGTGCAGATCAGTGGGACACTGTAATTTGAGATCTCTGAGATTCAAAACATGTGAGTCACCAGTGTCTGCTCATGTATTACCTAAACATGTTGAAAGGAAGTAGAAGGTTTATTTCTTGTAAAACAAGTGGGTGAAATAGCAATTGTGGATTTTGCCTCATCCCTCAGCTTCAACAGAGTCTATATACATCCTAATCTAGTCCAGTATTTCCCAACCTATTTTCTATTGTGGTCCCCTTTTAAAATAGCCAAGTAACCTATGCCCCCCCACATTTGCATAAAAAGGTATCTTTAATGGAGTAAAGAAAACACACCAAACTGATTTTTCAGAACATAATTCCAACTAACTATATTAATATGTATTAATGTATAAAACATAATTGGGGGGGCTGTAAATCTGCTTCTATAAAAATAAATTGAGAAGGGGAAAAATGTCAGTACACTTTGAGTTTAATTTATTTTTCGGGTGTGGAAATTACTCTCGCTTCATGTCTCCCCTCAAAAAGTCCCCTCAGTGAAAAGCCCCTCCCCCTCAAGCCCAAATAAACACGTTCCCCGTGCCTCCTGTCAGGAACACATCTCCTTACAGAAGTCATTCCACTAGGGGAAGGAGCCAAACTGTAGTTCCCAGCTTCCACCACCTTTTTTTCTTGGTTAGATGCAACCTAAAAGGTATGTGAGTGGGCAATTATGGGCAAGCTTCTGTCCCTAGATTTCTAATTATTTCTTAAAATTCTTTAGCCGTGTACTTTGAAATTTGCACACCAGCCTCACCAGGTAGGACACCCAAATAACAAAAAATAGCAAACATAGTCCTTGTGGCTAAGGCATTTTCTGTAGACACTCTCACCCTTGCCCCCAAGAATCACACTTGGGTAAAATTTAAAATATTAATTCAAAAAGAGTAAAAAGTTATAAAACAAAATAAATGCAGAAAGATACAATTGTACTGGTTAAATGCCAAGCATCTAAGTATTAAGTAGGCTTTCATAAGACTTTCCTATGAAACAATGAAACAATTAACTAGCTAATGTTTTTACTACTTAATGACTAGGCTATTCTAAGTCACCATGGCGGAAAATCTCCCAATCAATCAATGAAGGCTTTAAAACTGTCCTCCATCTTCTCTTCACAAGTCCACACCCAACTTGTCACTTTCCCCAGTTCCCGTCTCTCCTTCCGAAGCTGGTAGGCCATTAGCAAGGAATGTTCTGTTCATCAGTCTTGAGACATAGCCTTGGTTCTTCTTCCACAACAACAGCTAGGTCTCTGACCGAGATGAAACACCTGCAAGTCATGGGAAACGAGTACTACAAAACCCATATCCTCACACTTCCCTCTCTGGTTCTCCGCCCTCACCTTTTTGCCCCTGTTGCTTGCCTTCTCCATGACTCAGGAGGGGCCAAGAGGCATTTCCCTGCCCAGGTCTCCTCTCTGTTTATTGCCCCACCATCACTGCACTCTGAAGAGGAGGGGACTCAGGTGGAGTGAAAGATTTCATTTTCATAGCAGTAACAACTTTTCAATCCTGCCATCTTCTTGGTCATCAGCATTGCTGGCAGGCACCACATGCTCAGCTTATTTAGGCCTCTTTGAGGTGGCTTAAGCTTGGATCCAAAGGGCTGACATCAGTCTTGCAAAGGTGAATACAGAGGGGCAGAGAGAAACGAGGAAGAGTGGATCTTTCAGAGAGGGTAAGACTGTTGTGCATGCATAAAAGGAAAATCCATCCAAAGGGGTATAGAAATAAGTCAGAATTCTAGGTTGATTGCAATTCTGGTTCAGGTTGAAGTTATCTATCTGTGGACCAAGAGGATTAAAATAAAACAGCATTGTGTATACCATATATAATATAATAAATATAAAAATAATTGCCACTAAAAATTACTGTGCTGACCCCCCCCCCCCCAGAAAACACCTCATGACCCCCAGTTTGGGAACCTGGGTTGGGAACCTATATCAGCACAGGTTTATCAGTTTTATTCCCCTTTAACTATCATGGCTACATTTTTAAAAATAGTTAAAAATGGAATTTTTAATTTGAAGACGTACTTCAAATCACCTGCTAAAGAGCTTTAGTCCGCTCTCCTTGAAGCAGGGATGTGAATCTTACCAAGAATGATTTTTCCCCATGTGGAGATTTTTCCTAAAGAAACCCCTCCGTGGGGGTGGGGGTGGGGGTGGGGGGGACCTTCTTGTTTCAGTGGGCAGTCGCAGCATGTCAAGACATTGTGAGGAACAGGGAGGTTTCTCATCATATTCCCACTTTGAACTACAGTGACACTGTGTGCCTGTTTATCTGCAAAGGTTCAGTTCTTCGAAACAAAAGCATACCCTCTGGTTTATGAATGTGGTACATTGGGCTTCTGTATCCACAATTCGAAACACCACGAAGGAACCTGACTCCCTTTTTTTTTCATCCTTTTTTCATCAGCTAACCACTTCTTGCCCAAACACAAAGCAATTGTCAGGGCTATTTTTCAACAAGTGTGAATGGCAGTCCTGTGTTTTCATTACATGTGTATGGCAGGATATTTATTTATTTATTTATTTATTTATTTATTTATTTATTTATTTATTTATTTGATTTATATCCCGCTCATCTGGTAAATCTATACCACTCTGAGTGGCTAACAGGAACATATATACAATTATAAAAAAAAAATTAAAAATATCAATTAACAGAAAATGACAAAAATCATAAATAATCGTAAATAATAAATAGATAAAGAAGAGAAAAAAAATAAATTAAGTTAGATTAGGTGCTAGCAGGAGGGAAGGCCTTGACATAGAGCCATGTTTTTAGTTGAGTTTTGAATGTACCCAGTGTAGGGGCCGCGCGAATCTCAGGAGGGAGATTGTTCCAAAGGCGAGGAGCCACCGCCAAGAAGGCCCGGTTTCGTGTCTTCTCCCTCCGGGCCTCCCTCGGCGTCAGGCTCCTCAGCCTCACCTCCTGGGTCGCGCGGGTGGTCCGGGTAGAACTTGGTGGGTGAAGGCGTTCCGCCAAGTATCGAGGTCCCAAACCGTTTAGGGCCTTATAAGTGAGCATTAAAACTTTGAAGTCAATACGGAAACGAATGGGCAGCCAATGCAGTCTAGCCAGGATAGGAGAAATGTGATGGAATTTTCTCCCTCCGGTAAGGAGTCTGGCTGCTGCACTCTGCACCATCTGAAGTTTCCGTATCAGCCTCAAAGGTAGCCCCACATAGAGCGCGTTGCAGTGATCTAATCTTGAGATTACGAGCGCGTGTACTAAGGTGGTGAGCGCCCCCATGTCGAGATAGGGCCGCAGCCGGGCAATCTGCCAAAGGTGGAAATAGGCGGAGTGGACAACCAACGCCACCTGTGTTTCCATGGTGAGCGTCGGGTCCAAATGTATGCCCAAGCTGCGGACCCCACTCACTGGAACCAGGGTGCCCCCCCCAAACGAGAGAGAGCCAACCAAGCCACCAACCACAGGGGGGCCACCCTCAGGACTTCCGTCTTGTCCGGGTTCAGCCGCAGGCCATTTTCCTGCATCCATTCCAGTACAGTCCCCAGGCAGCGCTGAAGGGACAGGACGGCATCACCTGCAGTTAGTAAAAAGGAGATGTAGAGCTAGGTGTCATTGGCATACTGATGACACAGCGCTCCACACCCCCTGATGACCCCCGCTAGTGGCCTCATAGATGTTAAATAGCATTGGGGAGATAATCGACCCCTGTGGAACCCCACAGTTGGAGTTCCATGGGCCGAGACACTCTCCCCAAGCTGAACTCTCTGGGGGCGGTCCTCCAAGAAGGAACGGAGCCAGGCTAACGCCAGGCCACTGATTCCCAACTCGGAGAGCCTCCCCAGGAGGATACCGTGGTTGACGGTATCGAAGGCCGCCGAAATATCGAGGAGGACCAGCAGAGACATTTTGCCCCTGTCGGCCTCCCTCAGCAGGTCATCATACAGGGCGACCAATGCCGTCTCTGTACCGTGACGCGGCCTGAAGCCCGACTGGAATGGATCCAGGGCATCTGTTTCATCCAGGAGTGCCTGAAGCTGGTCTGCCACCACCCTCTCCACCACTTTGCTCATGAAAGAAATATTGGCGAGGGGCCTATAGTTGCCAATTTCGTCCGCCGCCAAACTAGGTTTCTTGAGGATAACCTCAATTTATTCATTTTCACTCTAATGAGAGTTCAGACTTGATTGAACACCCTTTTTTGGCTGACTGTGGTACCTGTAAAGCTCTCCTCCAGCACCACATTTCAAATTAGTTGTTCTTCTCCCCACATCTTTCTTTCACATACTATGGATGATTTTGACTTTGGTTTCATGTGACATTCTTCGCTAACACCAATCTCCCTCACTTTTTTTTAATTTCAAAAGGTTGGGGGGAACATCTTTTGAAAAACATGCACACAACCTGTTCATAGAGCTTACAGTTCAATGCAGCTTTTCTTCCTCAGATTGCCTATCCCAAATAAAAGGGATAGACAATATTGCTGGGAAAAGGGGGAGGGCAGTAGGAAGAGAGGAAGACCTAATATGAGACAGATTGTCTCAATAAAGGAGGCCACAACTGTTAGTATGGAAGATCTGAGCAGAAATTACTAGTAAAGACAATATTGTTAGGAGGGAGGGACAGTAGGAAGAGAGAAGAACCTAACATGAGATGTTGTTTTGTTAGATCTGAGCAGAGTTATGAATGATAGGACATTTGGGAGGTCATTAACCCATACAGTCAACACACATCGGAAGTGAAACTTGAAACTGTGGCAGGATGTAAGCAGCAAAGCTCTTCTAGCATCGTGCAAAGCCATCCCCAGCCACAAAGCAAAAAACAGTAATTTCACAGCTTAAATGAATAAGCTTTTGAATATTTGTTCTGCATTCTTTTTGAAATATTTGTATTCTTTTTAAAATATCTTCATAACCAGACACAGAATCTCTTTCCCAGCACCAATGCCACATATGCTCAGTTTATAATGAAATGGATGTTTTTCCCTTTTGAAAGGCTTTTTTGGAGAAACAATATTTCAGCCCCTAGAGCCTGGATTCCTTGAAAATAAAAAAGTCAGTAGGGCCAACCATTCTCTTTCAAGATAAACAAGATTAATATTTTCAATTTATATGAGCTATTTTTAATCTGGGGATGTTTAGGGTCACCTATATCTGAATGGAGAAGGGGGTTACTTTTTTAAAAATCATAACTCAAAAACCCTTTACCCAAATTTGGCCCAGAGTAAGAGCAGACTGTTTGCTACACCTATGCCAAATTTGGTGCTGATCCAGTTTGAAAGTTGTACATTTTTGGTTTTGGCTGTCCCCATTTTTAGAACTGCCTTGTAGAATGTTGATTTGCTCTGATGCACAATAATATTATTGTACATTAGGACCCCCATATCACTAGGGATTGGTTCCAAGCCTTCTGCAGATACTGAAAACTGTGGATAACAGCGAACACTATATATAGTGGAACTGGCCACTAGAGGGCACCATAGACCATGATACATATGCTTCACTATCAAGTATTCATAACATGGCTTCAGGCTCCCTCTAGTGGCTGACTCTGATAATGCATGTGAAAATTTATAACACATGTGAAAATAGGTTTTTTCTGGATTTTTTTCCTTTTAATATTCTTTATGTTTTCAGACTGTGGATAAATGAATTAGTGGCTATTGATCCCATGGATAAGGGTGTCCTACTGTACTTTTATGCAGTGATAATTTAGGCTAAAGCATGATGTTTTCTGCTCTCAAAGAGATTTCTGCTTTTTAGGAAACCTGCCACTTACTAACTCAGCCATTTACTAAAAACTTACAGCTTTAATTAGGTTAGGCATCCTTCAGTCTCGAAAGACTATGGTAGCGTGCTCTGTGTGGAGGACTTGGAACAGCGTCTAGTGTGGCTGAGGAGGCCAATTCGAGAGTGACAATCCCTTCCACACTGAAGACAAATACTATCTGTCCCCTGTCCAGCTCCCTGGTTTTGCTGCTTTTGTGATTTCCTCTTTGCCTCGGCCTGCTGGGCAAGGGTCGCTTCAAATTGGGAGAGGCCACGATGCAGCGCCTGCCTCCAGGCTGAACGCTCAGATGTCAGGGTTTCCCATCTGTTGAGGTCTATTCCTAAGGCCTTCAGATCTCGCTTGCAGACGTCCTTGTATCGCAGCTGTGGTCTCCCTCTGGGGCGATTTCCCTGCACTAATTCTCCATACAGGAGGTCCTTTGGAATCCGACCATCAGCCATTCTCACGACGTGCCCAAGCCAACGTAGACGTCGCTGTTTCAGCAATGTATTCATGCTGAAAATTCCAGCTCGTTCTAGGACTACTCTGTTTGGGACTTTGTCCTGCCAGGTGATGCCAAAAATCCGTCGGAGGCAACGCATATGGAACGTGTTCAGCTTCCTCTCCTGCCGTGCACAAAGGGTCCAGGACTCGCTGCAGTACAGGAGTGTGCTTAGGACACAGGCTCTATAGACTTGGATCTTTGTATGTGTCGTCAGCTTCTTATTGAGCCATACTCTCTTTGTGAGTCTAGAGAACATGGTGGCTGCTTTGCCAATGCGTTTATCCAGCTCGACATCCAGAGAGAGGGTGTCAGAGATGGTTGAGCCAAGGTACACAAAGTCATGAACAACCTCCAATTCTTGTGTAGAGATGGTAATGGAAGGAGGTGAGTCCACGCCCTGGCCCATGACTTGCGTTTTCTTCAGGCTGATTGTTAGTCCAAAGTCTTGGCAGGCCTTGCTGAAACGATTCATGAGTTGTTGGAGGTCTTCAGCAGAGTGGGCAACGATGGCTGCATCATCTGCGAAGAGGAAGTCCCGCATGCATTTCAGTTGGACTTTGGTCTTCGCTCTCAATCTGGAGAGATTAAAGAGCTTTCCGTCTGATCTAGTCCGGAGATAGACACCCTCGGTTGCAGTTCCAAAGGCATGCTTCAGCATGACAGCAAAAAAGATCCCAAAAAGTGTTGGTGCGAGGACACAGCCCTGTTTCACTCCGCTTCGGATGTCAAAGGGGTCTGATGTTGAGCCGTCAAAAACTACAGTGCCTTTCATTCCCTCATGGAAAGATCTGATGATGTTAAGGAGACGAGGTGGACATCCAATCTTGGGAAGTATTTTAAAAAGGCCATCCCTGCTAACCAGATCAAATGCTTTTGTAAGGTCTATGAAGGCCACTAAGAGTGGCTGTTGTTGTTCCCTGCATTTCTCCTGCAGCTGTCGGAGGGAGAATACCATGTCAGTGGTGGATCTATTAGCTCGAAATCCGCACTGTGATTCTGGATAGACTCTGTCTGCAAGCACCTGGAGCCTCTTCAGAACAACGCGGGCAAGCAGCTTCCCTACAACGCTAAGAAGAGAGATGCCACGGTAGTTATTGCAGTCACCCCTGTCTCCTTTGTTCTTGTACAATGTGACAATGTTTGCATCCTTCATGTCCTGTGGTACTCCACCTTCCCTCCAGCAGAGACAAAAGATTTCGTACAGTTCAGTGGTGATGATCTCCTTACAGCATTTCAGCACTTCAGCAGGGATGTTATCCTTACCAGGTGCCTTGCCGGAGGCGAGGGAGTCCAAGGCCGCTTTTATTTCTGCTAGGGTTGGTTCGCTGTCCAGCTCTTCCAAGACAGGTAGGCACTCAATGTTATTTAATGCTTCTTCGGTTACTACATTCTCTCTGGAATATAGCTCAGAGTAGTGCTGTACCCAGCGTTCCATCTGCTGTGCTCGGTCCTGGATGAGCACACCTGTAGCAGACTTCAAGGGAGCAGATTTCTTCTGTATTGGACCTAAGGCCTGCTTGATACCGTCATACATTCCTTTGATGTTACCTGTGTCCGCTGCTAACTGTATATGAGAGCTGAGCTGGAGCCAATAGTCGTTGGAGCATCTCCTGGCAGCCTGTTGGACTTGGCTGCGAGCAGCTCGAAGAGCTTGCAAGTTGTACTCGCTAGGACAGGCTTTGTATGCTGCTAGTGCTCTTCTCTTAACCTCGATGGCTGGCATTAACTCCTCTGAATGGGCTTCGAACCAGTCAGCCACCTTTTGGGTCTTCTTGCCAAAGGTGGACAAGGCGGTGTTATAGACAGTGTTCTTGAAGTGTTCCCATCGTTCAGGTGCATTTGCAGTAGCTGGACCTGGAAGGGCTTCCTCAAGTGCTTGGGCAAATTCTTTCACTTTTCTTTGATCGCGAGTCTTGCTGATGTCAATACGTAGTCTTCCTTCCTTTTTCGTGTGATATACTCTCTTTGTTCGCAGTTTTACTCTACTACACACCAGGGAGTGATCAGTATCACAATCAGCACTCTGGTAACTGCGTGTGATCGTAATACTAGGAAGGCTGGAACGTCTAGTGAGGATTAGATCGAGCTGATGCCAATGCTTGGATCTTGGATGTCTCCAGGAAACTCTGTGTTGCAGCTTCGTGTTAAAGAATGTGTTGCTGACGCAAAGACCATAATGGCAGCAAAGCTCCAGCAAGCGCTGGCCATTTTCACTCATCTTTCCAATGCCAAAACGACCTAGACAAGTGGGCCAAGAATTATGATCAGCACCAACTCTAGCGTTAAAGTCTCCAAGAATGAACAGTGCCTCTCTTTCAGGGACTTTTTTGATAGCAGCTGCCAGATCGTCATAGAATTTGTCTTTCACTTCTGGAGTGGATGACAGTGTTGGTGCATATGCACTAATGAGGGTTACTGGTCCTGCTGATGAGTGGAGCTGCAGAGACAGGATTCTTTCACTCCCCACAGTAGGTGGAACAATGCATCTCAGGAGAGTATTTCTGACTGCAAAGCCAACACCATATTCCCTGGTCTCATTCGATGGTTTTCCCTGCCAGAAGAATGAGAAGTTTTTTTCCTTGACAGATCCCGAGTCTGGCAATCTTGTCTCTTGCAGGGCAACAATGTCCAACCAATTTATGTCCTCTGTTAGGATCCTCTTAGAATGCACACCAGGTTTCAAGTATCCAAATTTCATACTTTCAGAGCTATGATGGAGAAAGACATGCACACTCAAATACTCTTTTATTATTTAATAGATATAGCACATTGATTTATAGAAGCAAAGGCATTTACAGAGGGAGTGAAGAACTCAATCAAGCTTAACAAGCAGCATATGTATTCCAGATTGTCTCAAATTGCATTTTTCTGGTGAATTTTCAAATTGCTGTTATGATATCCTTCTCTCCCTGCTGGGATAAAAACAGCTTATGTAGCAAGCATCAAAAAAAGAGAGTTTTTCTTCTTAAACCCTTTTGTCTTGTTCTGTTGATCTGTTCCAAATCACATCTTCAGTTTTTCTCTTACACCACAGTTTGGCTGTTTAGTTATATCACTTGAATTTAATAGGTATTATTTTACACCAGGGGGCAAGGTGCTCAGTTTTTGGTGCTAATGAAAGACTGGGTGAGTCCAACCTGCATCTGCAGTGAGATACCTGGCAATAATTTCTTGCACCATTGTGTGTGTTGGCATCTAAAGAAGACCCTCTTTGACCTTAGCAATTGGGCAGGAAATGTATGCACACAGACATGCTTTCATGTAAAGTGGTTTTAAGTTTCTGAAGGTTACCATACTTTCATTGGTACCTAGCACAGTTGATGCAGCACTGTGAAATGGCTCCATATATAGTTGTTGTTGTTTACTCTTTTAGTCATGACCTACTCTTCATGACCCCATGGACCAGAGCACACCAGGCCCTCCTGTCTTCTCCATATATAGTGCTGGTGTGAAATGTACTTATTTCATTTGTTTATTTGTTTAGACTTATATCCTGCCTATTTAGAATACAAGCCAATATGTGTGTTTCTTGAGTTAGCCTAAGAATCCTCTGAGATATTGGGCAGCAGTATATTTGCATTAGAAGTATTCTACATTCTGCAGAATGACATCTCTACACCCCAAGGTATCCGTAATACTGACAGGAGACTTTAATGCCAGAATTGGACAAAATGATGAAGTCCTTTGCCATCATTTTAGTGAACACGCTCCTGAAATAGAGATGGAACATCCGATCCCTATTAGACAGTCTAAAGATCTGATTTGTAACCATTCTGGTCTATGTCCTTCACGGATGATAAATAGTTTGGATTTAGTGCTATTAAATGGAGGAGTGGAAGGGGATAGATCTGGGGAATATACCTTCCTGGGAGGGTGTGGTGCTTCAGTTATTGATTACTTTATCATTTCCTATTACTTGTTAAATTTGGTACTCAGTTTTGAAGTTGGTACATGCACAGAGAGTGACCATCTCCCCCTGATTACAAACTATCTGCTCAGAGCCAGAATGTTCATGCAGATTACGAACCACAACTCAGTAGAGAGGCAGAAATTGGAGTATCTCGGGTGAGACGGTCAACCAAGGCAGAGTATGTTACAACTGCATTCCTGCATTCAGAAAACTATCTCAGAGTGTGGGACTCCCTTTTGAAAACAAGTTCCCCTGAAAAGGCTCTCAATCTATATCAAGAAATAGTCACAGCACTACAAGGATGCTTGATTCGTAAAAAAAAATCCATAAGACAAGATGCCCCTTTTTGTAGAACCCTTAGATCCAAACTATGGTTCGATCAGGAATGTCTGGAAATGAAGTATCTACTACTAGAAACTTATAAGAGATACAGTGGTGCCTTGATTTACGAAATTAATATGTATTGAAACGATGGCCATAAGTAGAATTTTTTGTAAGTCGAAGCACCATTTCCCATAGGAATGCATTGAAAATCAATTAATCCATTCCGGCTGAAGAAAAAAATACCAAATAAAATAAATAAAATACTGTACTGTAAAAACAGAACAGTCTTTAAAAAGCAAAAAGCAGCACCTTACCCTGCTGTCTCCGCCACTGCCGCTGCCTGGAGGCGAGCCACCAAACCATGCTGGCTGGGCTCTGCCTCCCGTCCCTGCTGCCTTCTGCCTCCCGTCCCCACTGCTCTCTGCCTCCTGTCCCAGCTGTCTCCGCCACTGCGGGAAGCGAGCAGTCGGACCATGCCAGCTGGGCTCTGCCGTGTGCACTGCCCTCTGCCTCCCATCCCCGCTGCCCTCTGCCTCCTGTCCCCGCTGCCCTCTGCCTCCTGTCCATGCTGCCCTATGCTTCCCATTCCCACAGCCCTCTGCCTCCTGTCCCAGCTGCCTCCGCCACTGCCGGAGGCGAGCCACCAAACCATGCTGGCTGGGCTCTGCCTCCCATCCCTGCTGCCCTCTGCCTCCTGTCCCCACTGCTCTCTGCCTCCTGTCCCAGCTGCCTCCGCCGCTACGGGAGGCGAGCCAACAGACCGTGCCGGCCGGGCTCTGCCTCCCGTCTGTGCTGCCTTCTGCCTCCCATCCCCGCTGCCCTCTGCTTCCCATCCCCGCTGCCCTCTGCCTCCCATCCCCACAGCCCTCTGTCTCCTGTCCTAGCTGCCTCCGTCACTTTGGCTGATCTACAGTGGCACCTCACTTAACGGCGATAATCCATTCCAGGAAAATCGCCGTTAAGCGAAAACATTGTAAAGCAAAAATAAAAACCCCATTAAAACTCATTGAAAACCTTTCAATGCGTTCCAATGGGCTTAAAACTCACCGTCCAGCGAAGATCCTCCATACAGCGGCCATTTTCGCTGTTTGTATAGCGAGGAATCCGTCCCTAACCACAGCGGGGAACCATTTTAGTTACCCGGTAGCCATTTTGAAACCACCGATCAGCTGTTTAAAAATAATTGTTTTGCAAAGAATCGGTTCCCGAAGCAGGGAACCAATCATCGCAAAGCAAAATTCCCCCATTTAGACCATCGTTTTGCGATCGCAATTGTGATCACAAAAAGATCGTTGTAAAGTGAATTTGTGGTAATGCGGGGCAATTGTAAAGCAAGGCACCAATGTATTAAAAAACTGATTCAGTGGAACTGCTACAGTAGGGGAAACAGTTGTAGAACTGTGTCCCCAAATTTGGTACTCTGCTGGTCCCTCTACTGCCTCCTCCAGATTCTGGAAGTTTCTCCCATAGGAAGCTAGACTAGCCCCATCCTTCCTGTCCTTTTACAAGCAGGCTGTTTACGTTTTTTTGGTGTTGTATTCATTGATCCTTTTAGTATTGCACACTCATTGTTAATAATCTTAAATGCTGTCTTTTAATTGTTGTAAGCCACCTTGGGTCTTTTTAAAGGAGAAAGGTGAGTTAAATATATTTTAATAAATAATTAAATAAATTAACAACTTTTTTTTGCTTTGTGATTGATGATGATCTCAAAGCAAATTTCACCCAGTTTGCTTGCAAGTAAAGAGACAGCAGCAGCAGCAGCCAAGGACAACTGCAGTGTGAGAGGACAACAGTCGGGTGAAGATTAGGGAGATAGAAGGGGGGTAAATCCACCTCACTCCCCACCCCCCGCCTTTCTCACTCTATATGAGTTACTGGCTTCCAAAATGTCCAGTCATTAAGAGCTCTGGTCAGATCTTGCAAACCAACAGCATCTAATGTTGGGTTCTCCTTTCCTGCTGCCGCTCCCACCCCTTCCTAGCAATAGTGGGGCCTGAGAGACTGAGAGAAGGGCCTCCTGGAAGATCTTAAAAAACAGATGGAGTTGGGTGTTATCAGCACACTGGTGGTACCAGACCACAAAATTCTGAACAGCCTCTTTCAGGCTTACCATGTATTTGGGAAATAGTATGGGAATCATGGGACCCTGAGGCACTCCACAGGCTAATGGTCAAGGTCTTGAACAGGAGTCCCCCAGCACCACCACTACCATTTATAAAGTGACACCTTTGCAATGTAAAGCTTGGCATCCTTGCAATGTAAAGCTTGGGCATGTTATTGTGCATCAATATCTGGCCATTTCTTGGCTTCTAGAATTGTGGGTACAGAAGCATAATATCCCACATCCATAAATGAGTTTTTTTAAAGAATTGAATGTGGATTAAAAGAGGGGAGTCCATGAAACCTCTTCATCTGGTTTATGGTTTCTCCTTTGAGACCCTAGCTCCTGAACGTTAATTAGACTTCCAAAAGGATTCTATTGGTGCCTTCTTCAAAACCCAACCACTACTATTTTAAAAAGTTTTTCTTTGTGCAAGGTGCCATCCATTCTCCCTCCCTTAAAGAAATAAAGAAGCAAATTATGGACAACCCATGCAAGTCTGAAACTCTTACAGCTAGCAGGAAAGAAAAACAAGATGACCTCAGAGGAAGGAGGAAGGAAGTGACCCTAAAAGTAGAAGTACAGTACATTAAAAAATACAAGACAAAGGGGTGCATACTTAGGCTTTGTATCTGAGCCAAAATGGTGAGCTAATCTTCATGAAATCACATCCTTTGAATAGTTCTCTTTGATTCTTATTTTTCCCTCTCAAACAATATAAAACTGAGAAAGGAGAAATTTATTATTTTTTAAAATTGCTAACACAGGCAATTATGCACGTGAGTACCAACAACAGTTCGTATAAAAAAGTTGGGTTTTTAAAAAGTGCATTAGCATAATTACAACATAATTAGAACAATTAGCATAATGAGAACACACTAATGGACTTAATTGCCTTTTAATTCTACAGTTGTTTTGAAAAGCAAGACATTTTGTGCACACAGTACGAAAGCTTTGAAGGCGGCTTTTCAATGACTTTGGCGTGTGGATCAAAAGAGCCCCAACATATGACGAAGAAATGAGGAGAATTTAAAGGCTGTTTGAGGGAAACATGAAAAAAATAAAAAGTCAGGGTGCTGCTCCATGTAGAAATTTAAGGATTTGAAATGGTAACTTTACAGAGAAAATTAACCATACACACAATCTGGCAGAAGTTTAATGAAAGAGATGAATGTGCAGTGAAAATAAGGCTTCTAGCCACCAATCTGAAATCAGAGAAAGGATTATTTGGAGGCCAGAACCAGGTACTATCATATGAAGATTCCAGGAGGAGTGGGATTATCATGTATATTAAATATACTATTTATTTTGTTGTTCTGTTTAATATTTCAGATAACTCCTTGTCTTCAGACCTTAGCATTTTCCATATCTTGATTCAGAAATCTTTGAGCTTGCCTGGTATAATAAATGTATTGGTCTTTAGCTTACTCTCTCTCTCTGTGTGTGTGTGTGTGTGTGTGTGTGTGTGTGTGCGTGCGTGCGTGCGTGCGTGCGTGCGCGCAGACTAGCATGGCTACCTTCCATCTTTTAGATCACATTCTTTAGAGTTAATAAATGTTGGCAGTGAAGGCAAAGGCTAGTTCTGCAACTGACTGAGAGGAATATTGTAAAATGATAAAGCAATTTTAAAATAGTTCATTAAAATCCAGGGACAATTAATTAAAAGGGGAAGTCATTGTCTGGGCAAATAAATCATTATTTGGTCAGTCAGTCAATGAAGCCGCTTTCCTTTAAAAATGGGAGATTGTCAGTTAATCAAAACAAAGTTCCAATTCATGTGTTTTCTTTGAGTGTTTAGGTATTTCACGGCATCCTTACTGCTCCACTCACGGACACCTCTGTGAACAAACTGGACATGGGCTATTTTCATGCCCACGTGAAATGCCCATGTGACTAGAAAATATTTCAGAAGTTGCTAAATGCAACTGTTCAAAAGGTTTCCTTGGCTGAAAGTTTAAAAAGTGAAAACAAGATATTGAGCTTGGCTCAGTAAATAAATGGTAGCCACTGCAAATCTTTTAAGAGAGTCGTGTGTGTGCAGCAAGAGGCACAAGTAAGCAACGCAGCTGCTGCATTCCACACTTAACTGAAGCATCCAAGGCAAGCCTAAGTGTAAATTATACCACAGTGGTGCAGTCCTGAGGTTAACAACACCTTGATGATTCTGGCCCAGTTATCCCACCGTGTTAATTTAGCCTCCTTCGATAGAATCACTAAGCAACCTGTACTAGAAACAAGCCGTTTTGCCCCGTGTGGGAAGAAGCTCAGTTCCTGACATCTGCTCATGAAGAAACTCAGAAGATGCTATGAATCAACCCTAACTACATTGTCCCACTGTAAATGCATTTTACTATGTAGACCTACTCAGGTATGAGCTTATTTGCAAAGATGGCACAAACCAAACTGCACACCAGAAAAACCAGTGAACTGGGCTGGTTCAGAGTTCAGTTCATGACGAAAAATGGTTTAGGGGTTCCATTTTTGTTGAGGAAAAACAAAATGTTGAACTTTTTTCCCTTCAGTGTTTCATTTGCTTTGGCAAAAGGGAATGCCCGCCTGTCCCCTTCCTTCCCGCTGTTTCTTTTGCCTCTGCTCACCTGCTCCTGCTCCTGCTGCTGCCACTGCCTTGGCCCCCACCTCTGCCTCTGCCTCCTCCCCAGGCGCCTGGGTGCCCTGTTCCAAGGCAGTGACGAGGCTCCTTGCAGGAAAGCCAGGAGCTGCCTCTGCGCATGCACCCGCCTCCCGGCTGATCATATGGGAGGTGAGCACGTGCTCAGAGGAAATGCCCTGGCTTCCCTGCAAGGAACCCGGCCATTGCTTCAGAGCATGGCACCCAGGGAGGGAGGTGGCAGTGACATGACGGCGGTGACACAACAGGAGCAGGTAGCCCCCCCCCTTGGCACAAACTGAAAACTGAATTGCAAATTGGTTCACTTTTCTGATTGGTCCATGGTAGTTCATGATTCGTGGCTGACTGCGAACCACAGAGCGTCACAAACCACCATTTTTCAGTTTTATGCCTGTCTCTGCTCATTTGTGTTTAGTAAGATTTTACAAGTAAGAGTGTATAGGGTTACAGTTTTGACCTAAATCATACTATCCCTTCCACAAGACCAATATTTTTAGAATGCCTCCCATAAACCCTTCTTCCTTATTTTTGCCAATACACTCCCTTTCTGACTTTCTCACCATTTGAACTTCAGTGTCAGGATATTCCTGATAAAAGGAGAAAGACCTGAGAAATGTACAGTGGACCCTTGACTTACAGACGGCTTGACTTACAGACTTTTTGAGTTACAGACTTCTCTGGCCGCAAAATTTAGGTTTGACTTGCAGACTGAGATTTGACTTACAGACCAGAAAAAAACCAAAATGGAACAAAAATGGCCTGTTACGGGATTAATCAGTTTTCAATGAACTGTAGGTCAATGGAGACTTGACTTACAGACTTTTTGACTTGAGAACCGCCTTCCAATACGGATTAAGTTCTCAAGTCAAGACCCCACTGTACATGAAACTTCTATACTGTAATGAGTCTGCTACTGGTTATGGGGAAGGTGGCAGGTTGCTGTGTTTTTAAAATTATTTTCTTGCATTTTGAATAATTCAGACTAAAACCTTTTCCTAGCAGGGTCAAACAGAAACACGGAAAGATCCAGCTAATTTAACAAACCCTACCATATGGTGTTAGGTGTTTGCATTCTCTTAACAGATAAATACATCCTTTTTGCCTGTGGATACCTTAGAAGTGCAGTGTTCTTGTTTTGTAGCCAGATGGATTTTAATTAGCTAGGTAGTTGCCTGAAAGACTATTCTTCTCTGTTGACAAACAACTCCAGCCTCATTTCCATTTAAATGGCTCCTACATATATGTAATTCTTTCAGACAAAAAGGTTCTTTGATTTCATATGCGCCTGAAAGGTGGGAAGGGGGCCTTGTAACTCAAAGACTGTTCTCCAAAAATATAATTTGCATTTCAGGCTAAGACTCTGGGCATATCCAGACAGGGGAAGTTGGAGCAGTCTGGCTTGTGCTTAAAAGGTTCTTCTCTTTAGTGTGATCTATTTTGTCTCTCACTTGAGCAATCCTTCTGTTCACACTGATTGGCATTTTTTGATCCTGTGAGAAGGGCCCAAACAGGTATTTGGATTGGCCCAATTTGTCTCCCTTGCAATTAATGGCACTCCTTTACCTGCCCTCTTCCCCACCTTTTCTCACAGCTGTCATTCAGCAGGCAGCGACAACCTTCCTCTTTTTTGGTTAAATAAATTAAGTGACAGAGCAAAACAGCAATGCATCTATGGTGCACATAATACTGCCAATGTATCTTGTTTATCTAGAATAGCGCTGCATCAGTAGGAAATGAATATATATATATACATGCAAAATGGTAGAGTAGATGAAAATGTTTCTTCTTCTGTCTTTTGTCACTTTTAATGCCAAAATCTGCCAAATGCATCACAGGGGTGTCAGCAGAGATAACACAATTCACAGATCTATTTTGCTACATCTGCACAGATTACAGAACAGGTTAAGCACACACACACTAAAATTGCAGACCTACTTCTGTGTGAAAAAGGACCAGGACAGGATGGATTACTCCAAGTCAAAACACATGTGGATGCCATAACCAGACAATACAAAAAGCGATCCAAATAACAAGCTATTCTGCCACCGCAGATGTGCCCTCTGTTGGTGCAAATAGGAACTTCAAATATAAATAGCAGTTTCAGAGAGGTACGAAGTCCCAGTTCTGAAAGCTGCTAATGAAACAGTGGGACTAAGAAAAAGCAGGGCTGTGAGTTAGGGATTGAATCAGAAAGAATGGAAGAGCTGAATAGCCAGAGCTGCTATTGCTACTTAGGCTCCTAAGACCCTTACCAACCTGGTCTAGCTGTAATTCCTATATGTTTGTGTTGGGACGGGTGAGTTCACATAGTGATTCATGCATATGCAATTGAATTCATATTTTATTCTAGGATTTTGAAAATTCTGTATGTGGAACTGTTCTTTCTATGTTATGGATCCCCAGCCCCATTAAGGAAGATATCTTGGATTTTTGTCTGAATTGGAAAGGGTGCTTGAACTTTGCAGTTCAACAAGCAACTTCTGTATTGGCACAGTTTCTGTATGGATGCTGT
Source organism: Pogona vitticeps (assembly GCF_051106095.1). Lineage (NCBI taxonomy): Eukaryota > Metazoa > Chordata > Lepidosauria > Squamata > Agamidae > Pogona > Pogona vitticeps. The sequence goes on from NC_135786.1 coordinate 173,478,330, forward strand.
TGCTGAGGATGTGGGTGCACAAATTATAGCATTTAGTTGCTATAATTGCTCATGCTGTCTATTCATTTTGTGAAGTTATGTTTGCAAGGTTCAGCCATTGATATCTATGTAAACAAATAGTCCCATAGAACATAACTGTGTTACACTAAGACCTTCCTCATCGCTGGTATCTACATAATTAAACATATGATATCAAAATGTGCACCTTGAAGGGAGGTATCTGTTGGAAGAGCTCACTTCCACATTGAGTGTCTTGTATTTTCTTCTTTCCAGGCAACTACTCTAAAATTAGTGCCTTGTCAAACATACATGTGTGAAGTGAAGTGGAAGAGCCAAAGGACTTAGGCATGTGACTATAATTTGCAACCTCTGAATGTCAGCATAACCACTACTAACAAGGAAACATCAATAGCTCCAAAGAATCACCAGTAATTCCATTAAATATCTGATGTAGAATAGTGGCCCAAATCTTGCTGCTTAGCACAGTAAATTGCACTAGAGTGGATCCATTGGATCTACCCATGTTGGAATGGCTCACATAAGTGACACATAGTACTTGAATCTTCACAAGCTGCATTACCTCTAACATCCGTTGAGAACATTTGTGCAAGTGTTTTGTAGTGTTAGCGAGCTGCAAAGGTGATCTCGCCAATCTGAGCAAGTCAAATTGAAAGTAATTACTTGGAAGTTTTTTCTCAGGATGTGATTTCAGCTATGATGTTTATGTTAAATGAGAACTGAGAACCTCCAGTACTTATAGTTTAAGTCTTTACTTCAGATAGCTTTACCATATTATATTATTTGAAGTGCCCTATGTTTCAAAGCAATGTAAGTTCATAGTAGTGACAAAAGACATGGCACAGAATGTTGCTCACTCACCTGACTCTAGCTTTCAACACAGGATAACTTCCTTTATAAACAAATGTCTCCACAAGTACTCCGGGTTTGAGACTAACAGCACTGCCAGGCAGACAGGAGGAAACAAGCTATGTCAGGTGGCATTATGAAGTGAGGAAAGAGGAAAACAAAAAGTACAGTAGAACCCCTTATCCGCCGGATCAGCATTCACTTATCCGCTGCCTGAAAATATTAAATAAACAAGACCAAAATGCGTATTTAGACATATAGCCATGATGTATTTACCAGAACTAGCCACTAGAGGGAGCCACAGACACTGTTATGTACAGTCAACTCTCGACTTACAAACTTAATCTGTTCTGGAAGGAAGTTTGTAAGTCGAAAAGTTCGTAAGTTGAATCAGCATTTCCCATAGGAATGCACTGACAACCAATTAATCCGTTCCGGCTGTTTTTGGTTCTTAGGTCGAGGGGCGGTTTATAAGTCAAAGCATTTGTTCCCATAGGAACGAATGCAAAGCCCATTAATCCATTCCTACCACTAGGGGCAGAATTTTTTTCCTTTTAACCTAAGATGACTTAACTTTTAAAAAAAGGTAAGAAAAGATGGAAGGAAGGAGGTAACAGACACCTTTTCCTGAACAAACAGTGCATCCACTCAAAGAATATTTTCTGATTTTAAAAGACTCTTGATCCACATTTTAACCACACACACACATATATTTTAAAACACTGCAAGACCCCCCCCACCTAGCCCTACCCCCCCAAGCTGCAAAAAACATGTACAGTACATACAGTAAAGTAAAAACATACAGTGCACTCACCCAGAACAGGCAGTTGCTCTGCTTAAAAAAAGAATGTCAAAAAGAAAAAAAATCAAAAAGCCAAAAATCAAAAATTTAAAAAAAGCCAAAAAATAAAAATACAGTCCGTACAGCACTGTACCAGGCAGTACCAGGCAATACCAGGCAGTCTGAAGATTGTCTCCCAATCCACTCACAAAATGCTGGGAAGAGCGATGAAGCAGACAGGCACCCTCTTCACTGGCCAACAGTTAACTGAAAGTTCAAATTTTGCACTTTCCCCACCTCCCGCGCATTTTTTCGGTTCACAACTCGAAGCAAAGTTCACAAGTCGGGGCAATATTATTCTATCTGAGTGGTTTGTCGGTCGAAATGTTCGTAACTAGGGCTGTTCGTAAGTCGAGGGTTGACTTATAGTGTTCATTCCATTTTTTTGTGTGTATGTGGGGATGGAGTGGGGGCTTGGAAACAGACTTGTGTGGATACCATGGTTCTACTGTAGTACCTAAATTATCAATGTGCATCGGCCACAATATGTGTGGTAGAAAAGTTTCTGTTTCAGGGAGGAGATTTGAGGTCTTTCTTGGGCCAGCACTATCAAAAAATGCATTTACCCAGTAGAAAACCTCAAAGACATGTTCTTAGAATGTTATTTTTTCCTACCTTACAGCTGGCAGTGTTATGCAATTTTTTTTTAAAAAAAGTTCCTGCTATCAGTAAGCTCTCTATCGTAGCATAAATAGAGATGCTTATCAAATATCTGTGTGGGCCAGATTCCTCATCTAGCATTTATTATTTCCAGCTGCAGGCATGCTGATGTAAACATAGAGCTCTCTCCTGCTGAATATTCTGTTAACAGAATATGTGGATTAATGTGCATATATAAATCCACCTTCTCCAGTTTAATAAATGCTATCATTCTAATTGTAAGGAAATGTACTAATGCATACAGGATGAGAATGTTTACAGAGCCAGAGTGGAACTTCTGCATCTATAAAATATTCTCATGGATTAATATATATATATTTTAAAAAGCCAAAAAATAAAAATCAGACAAAATAAAAATAAAAACCAGACAAAATAAAAATTTTAGCCTTGCTAAAATTAAGAATACAGGACACATAAGAGAAAGGAGAACAACATTAAAGAGGAGAGGGATCATTTTGATAAGGTGATGATCAGAGCAGATCAAGTTTAATACAGTCATAGACCAATATCCAAACGTACAAATAAATGTACAAAAACAGTAAAACATATATATATAACGTATACTAAGTTAAAAGCATCCTAAGAAAGTAATACATTATACTACCTTAGTCTCCCTTACAGGTTCCCACTAATAATTAAAATCAAGTAATTTTTAAAACCTTCCTTTCACGGATTTTAACAGCAGCTGCAAGAACTTTCGTCACATTGTACCAGATATCTATACTGTGTCCAGACAGCAATAAAAGCATGTAAAAAGCCTCTGAGTGCACAGGGAGTAATTTTAGATGAGGTTCAATAAAATTCCTCCGAATAGCAAAATAACAGGGACAGGACAGGAGAGCATGTGTAACTGTTTCTATTGCACCCAAATTACAAGAGCATCTATGTTGAGAGTATGGAATTTTCTTATACTTCCCTTCTAGTACTGCTGATGGTAATGCATTTAGTCAGGCAAAGGTAAAGGCTCTACGATGTAACAGTGAGTAAAGGTAGTTAGCTGATTAAAAAGGCAGTAGTGCTTTATCCGAAGAAATACAATTTGATATTGCTCCCAAATCATGTTGCCTCTCCACCGCCATGATGCGTTGTTTAAGAGTGATGAGATGTTGTCTCCAGATACCAAGCTATCACTTGTCCTTGCTCAGCAACAGGTAAGGAGGGCCAGTCAAGGCCATTGTTATCCACAATGGTAACAATATATCTCATCACTGGGTTCTTTGAGGAGTGTTGGTTGACCAGCAAAGGACCTGTTGCTAGCTGTACATGCAGCCAGCAGGGGAAGAAACAGGGAGGCCCTGGTATGAAGACAGTGGACCTGGAGGGAAGGGGAGAGGGCTGAAAGAGGAGGAAATTCTGCCCCACCTCTGGAGCAGCCCTACTGAGGCACAAGAGTTGTGGAGCTAACTTTTCTTTGCAAGTCTGCCAGTCATTGAGGGAAAGGACCAGCGAGGTCAATGGAAAATTCCTGGTGGTTGTGGAAACAGATGGCACTGAGGTGATGGCTGCCCAGCAAATCCAGTTAGGGAAAGACCAAGGGTAGACTACCCATTGATTTGGAAGGCTTATTAATTCCACACTCACAGCTGCCATTAGGGTCTGGGGCAATGAAACTGGGCCCTACTCTTAACCTTGCCCATCCCAAAAATTTCATGGTGCTGGAATGGTGGTCCAAGGAATCCTGTCTCACCGCAATGGGTCACACCTCCTGAAATGGCAATTATCTCCCATTTGGGGCCGCTCTGTTGCTATTTGCCAGGCCAATAGTTTTGATCTAACTGAAAGTTACCTCCAGAGAGGGGCAGCTTCTGCAGACGCAACTCATAAATCCAAGTTTTTACAGGCCAAAGGAACCTGGTTCAAAAAGACTTACCTGCCTGTGGTAACAGCATCTCAGCCATTAATTGCATGAAGATTCACCCTCCCAGAAGGACTGTAGAAGCCAATCCAAGGTGTGATCCAACCCTGGGCTTGCTGTTGCATCTCACTCAGCTTGCGTATCTTATCAAAAGAAATAAACCAAGTTTTGAACTTGTTAATTAGTGGCCTATTTGTTGCTGAATTCAAATGGAAGTGGCTTTCATGTGTGAGGGGACAGATAGTAGGCATGACAGTAGAAAATGGACATTTATATTGTTATTGTTTTGACTTATATACCACCCCATAGTGTAAAGCACTATATGGGCAGTTGACAACATTATGCAAATAACACTTTACCCCCAGTAGGATGGGCACTCATTTTATCGACTTCAGAGGATGGGAGACTGAGTCAACCTTGAGCTGTCTACCTGAGTCCATGGGGGGAATCAAACTCAGGTGAGCAGAGGCTTGACTGCAGTACTGCTGTTCAACCACTGTGCCACAGGACTCCGTATATACATTGCACTGATTATGGACTGGTCTCTGTATTTTGGATTCCCTGCCTTGACAGAATTGCTGCAACTTCTGTGGGCTCAACCTCTGTGCCTCTTTTTGCTCACCCTGGTCTAATGGACTCTTTGTTTCACCTAATGGAGTTTACGGATGCAAACTTTGACTTCATTCATCTCCACGTGTTAATTAAGAAAATGGGACAAAATTTCTCCTCAGAGCAAGAGGATATAATGTGTTTATTTGTTTTTACTGGTCTCATGAACAACTTGCAAGACTGCAACCATGAAAAATGCAGGATGTAAAACAAACAAACAAACAAAAAACACATAGTCTTTAAATAAGTGGAAAGGTTTACACTAGAGATGGGGGTATTCATATCCCAATCACTCCAGAGCTCCCAATTGGCTAGTGACTCCTGGAAGAAGGAAGGAAGGTGAGTCTCCCTGCCAGGCTGATGAGTGGATAGCAGACCAGGAGCTCTGGAGCGAATGGAAGGGAGATTGGAGCCGCTGGCGGCAGCCCCAGGGGGCCAGACCCTTGTTACGTCCAGCTGTGTGGGGCTATTCATATTCATATAAAAATATGAATACCCCCATCTCTAGTGTACCCACTTTGTGAGCTATCAACCTGCCATTTTGTGCTTGCCATGTGTGTGTGTGTGTTGCGTTGTGATCATGTGTTTAGTTTCACAAAAGGAAAAAACCCTAGAGATATTTTGCACAAACTGTACAAATCACAGTTGGAAAGAAAGCACACGGAGGCTCTTACTGTGGAGATGAAAACTCTAATAGACGTTCAGAATCCTTGCTATAAATTTTCCCTAACTATAACCAAGAAATTGGAAACATGTCTCATGATCTACCACAAATGGAGTTTGTGGTGCTAAACTAAGGAAGAAGACAAAATGATCTCTTGATCTCATCGGAGGAAAGCGAAGGTCTAAATATAGCTGACAAATAAAATTAAAAGAAATTAAGAAAATAAATCCTGGTGATTTCTAGCACTTGCCCTGCTACAGAATCTGGGTGTGTGTGCACTTCACATGCTCAGAGCCACTTTTTTCATTGTTTCCTATCTTCCAGCCCTGACACTAAAAACAAATTCTGAATTTAAGTATTTCTGTTTTGAAGCTAAACCCTGACTGCACTGGAGGTAAACCAGGCCAAAGAAAGAATGTGCCCTGCTGATACAACAGAAGTGAAATGTTGATTGCTGAAGTTTCCTGGGGAGAACAATCAGGCATATTAAAGGATGTTATATGAAAGCAGCATTAGGCAAATAACTTCCGAATGAAAGAGAACATTTTATGTGATTTGTGTTACTGAATGAAGACAAACTCTTGAAAGACAATCTGTCAATGAGCCAGCCTTCCCGCATCTGAAAATGGAAGTGACTCATGTACTTGTTTGGCACATTGTCACATCTTCTCTATGAATAAAAAGATATCATTTACATTTTTTTTATTCTTTCTGCCATACTTTTTTCATCAAATCTCTTTGTGAATGTCTTTTTGTAATCAATTTTGTCTATAATTTAGTTTCGGTGCAGTGGGGGACTATTCACCTACTATTACCCTGATTCCAGAATGTTATCTTATCATAGTCTGTGGAACAGAACAAAAGCACTATTGCTGAGGTGGGGACGGGGGAATGTGATATAGCTTCCTATTGCTCTAGAAAAGAAAGAAGAAGAAAAAGCAAAGGGTACAGCTTACATATCACCCATTAGCACTTAAAGCACTCTCTGGGTGGTTTACAAGTTAATTATGCAGGCTACACACACACCTCGGAGCTGGCTACTCATTTTACCGACCCCTGAAGGATAGAAGCCTGAGTCAACCTTGAGCCGTCTACCTGGGATTGAACCCCAGGTCGTGAGCACAGTTTTGGCTGCAGTACAGCAGTTTAACCACTGCATCACGAGGCTCTTGAATACAGGTGAAGAGGCATATCATTCAGCACTGAAATGTTGAATAAGATAGTGTTTCCAATTTTCTTAAATACATATCTCTCCTAAAAAGGTCTTCCCCACCCCACCAAAAAAGAGGAAGAAATTAAGTGAAGAAAGGAAGAAAATTAAAAAGGCCAATATCTGTTTGCTGGGTGTCTTACAAGACAAGAGATGAGCTAAGTAGCTCCCTTGCATCTTCGCACTGGATCTGTTCCAGAAATCTAATACAGTAAAGTACACTCAGTTGCTCCAATTGGTGGTAAAGGAGAGGACAGGAGATGCACTATTATTACAGTCCAACATTGCTGAGTGGACAGTGCTTCATGGGATGCTTTGGCACAACCACTTCTGTGCTGACTTCCTGTAGAACAGCAAGTAAAATGAGCAGTCTGCCCGAACACAGAGATCTTGCATTGTGGACAGGAGTACCCTTAAAAGTGCAGAACTGCTCTTAATATTCCACGGATCTCACCAGTAACTCTCCAGAGGAAAAAAAAGACTTCAAGATTTAATTATACTGCTAAAATGCATCTAGAATATATTTTGCTGGAATACTAGCAATGGCTTTTTAATGCTTTGTCTTCTGCACAATATTACACTTCTTTAACAAGTAAATGATTGCAATTCTTTTAGCAGGCACAACATATTATTTATTTATTTATTTATTTATTTATTTATTTATTTATTTATTTATTTATCTAGTAATTAAAATACTTCTGACTCACCATATACCAACAGATCTCAGGGCAGGGTAGGCTCAGTAAACTCACATTAAAAGAAATCGGGACTGTTCAAATGGTTCTCAACAGTTTAAATGTTTTAAGCAATTAAGATAACAATAGCAAACAGAACGTTCTCTCTCTGATTAGGAAGTACTTGTGTAAACATTCAGATTTTAAATTGGCACTAAAATAAAGGCAGTGCCGGCATTAGTTAGTCCACCAGTGGGAGAGCATTCCACAACTGAGGTGTTGTAGGTGAGAAAGCCCTCTCCTGTATCTCCACATCATGTATCAATGATCAATCAAAACTATTAATTGTTATACAGTTTTAGCTATTGTGAGCTACCTTGAGTCCCCTATGGGTAGAGAAGTGGCATATACAGTAAACAAACATCACTCTCAGAACAGAAGCACAATCACAGCCATTGCAGTTCTTTCAGAATTGGTATCATGTAAGTTCTGAAAGATGTTCCTACTTGAAAGTGTAATTTCTATAGCATACCTGCTATCTTTAAGGACAGGTCACTATTGAGTGCATAGAATAATGTAAAGGGGAAGCCCATGAATTACGGAGGCTAGATTATCCTTGCCCAGAAATGGTCATAAGTGGTGGACCCAAAAAACACAGTCCAAGCTCTCTGCATCTCCAGTCTACTTGCACTTCTAGTGATAGGGATGGATCCAGGAGTACCCCCAAACTAAGTACTTAATCTTTGGGAGGGTATAGGTGTGACAGAATGCCCATGTCACTCCTGTCAATCATAGCTGAAGCTCGAGTGCAGGAGCCTATGATAGGACAGGAGGGGAGGAGTCAGTTAAGCAGTTAGAGTGGGACTTAGGAAGAGAGAAGGGGAAAGGAGATAATGAGAATGTGGAGGAGAGAAATTGAATAGTCAAGATAGATAGATAGAGAACTTGAGAGAACTGGTATTAATAAGTTGGTTAAAGTGAATAAATCAATAAAACAAATGAAGAATTGAACGTGTAACCAAAGATAAGAAGTTCTAATGAGTGATTCTTTACAATGATTAAAAATAACATCTGTGATTCAAATTCAGTCTAAATAAACGAGTTATGTTGGCAGCAATTGTCTGATTCAAGTATTGTGCAAGTGTGGATAAGGGATATCCACTGGTGGCAGCGGATGAAAGAGAAAATGTCCCCAGAGTGAACCTTCGTTTGGAGGAAACAAACAGGGGACACTGGGTGGAACGTCACAACAGGTAATCAGAATAAGTTACCTATCCAGCTCTCAGAAATGGTAACCACCAAACTTCACAGTCACTGTCTTGTCAAGATTCAGTTTCAGTTTATTGTCTTTCATTCAGCACACTGGAGCATCCAGAAACTGCTCCAGCACTTTTACAGCCTCGCCGGTCCAATGAAAAACAGAAATAAAGCTGGTGTCATCAGCGTACAGAAGCAGAACTACTGTAACACATTGCGTACAACTCCCATCACAAAATGTCACTCTATGGCCAATGGCATCAAAAGGCACTAACAGATCTATAAGGATCAACAGGATAGCACTCCCCTGTCTCTCTCTGGAAGGTCATCCATCAGGGTGAAAAGCAGAAGTCAATTCATTTATTTAAGCTTCACTTGTTTTTGAACTATTGATTTAGCTAATAAAGGAGTACTAAAGGCAATCTTTATATAAACTAGTTTGGATGGACTTTGGGAGGTCAGCCAGGTCAGGTCAGGACACAAAAGGAAAACTGTAAAGAAGAATTAGGCTGTGCTAAAATCAAATTTCATGATGTAGGCACGTCTGAAGGAGACCACAAACTGGAAATAATTCTTTACACACCACCTGTTAAGGTTGGTCATGCAAGTTATACAATTCTGATCCAGCCTATGTTTCTTCCATATTGTGTTTATGCCCATAGCCCAAAAAAAGTTGAGAATGACGTTTCTTGACTACAGAACATATGGAACACAATTTAGATGTCCAAAATATAATTAAAATAAACACATGAAAAAGGATTACAAATCCCAGAATTCTTCACCCTAGGAGTCTCATTTGACAGATGTTCACCTACAGATTCCTAAATGACACCTGTGAGAAAAGCGTAAGCTGGAAGGCTTGGTGATCTAACTTCCTGTTCAAAAGGAAGCTCCCAACACTTTTTGAACAGGAAGTTAGGCCTATGCTCAGCAATGAACTCTTCCTGTCTTCCATGTAGACCTTTCTTCCAGGTCAGCCACATTTACGTTTGTCTATCCTGTGAGACTCCCACAATTGTGGGATTTATAGTCCAAAACAATAACAAATGGTACATCCTGAACCCATGATCGAAATGTATACTACAGGCAATCTATGTTAACCTCCTGTTAGCAGTATAAAGGGGGCCTTCATCAAACTTATTTTTGATAGTTGCCACACCCCTCTGAGGTGGGACAAATGGCCAAGAATCGACCCAGGCCCCATCCCCCATAAGGGGAAGCTTTAGGATGATGTAGGGGGGCTGGTGAGGTCACTGTGGACCTATAGGAGGGGTTGATAGATGTGGGGGTCCCTTGTGATCAGAGAGTGGCCTCAAAATTGACCCCCAAAGTAACTTGTCACCCTCACGGTGCTGTAGGCCAATGGGAGGAGGTTGGAGGGGTTTGCCTAGAAAAGGGTTGGCCATAGAGCATGCCTTGGCATGCCCTTAGGTCTCATGGGTCTGAAACTCCATAGCGATGATTTTGGGGCCCTTCTGCATGCGCTTGCCGCTCTTTGCAGAGACCGGGACAGTTTGGAGATGATGGCGGACAAGGAAAATCTGCAGTAAGTTGAACAGTGCAAAAATAAAAATAAAAAACCACATTTTAGTAAAACTGCTTTAAGAGTATTCAAAGTAAAAAAAAAATTATACTCATGGCCTTTTCCTAGAATCTCTGTGTTTGTTAAAACCCATTTTAATTTTCCAGGAACCACCCCATAGAGTTTTAAGCACTAGGCCCCTCCTTCTTCTGTTTTTTTTTTTTTTTCTCTGCCAAACCTTAAGATTAACCCAGCTTAATACCTGGTTTTTCTACAGCTGGAGCAATGCAGAAGACCAGTATTTTGCAGGCACACATTTGATTAGACATTTTGGTCTTATCTTGCAAGAACAAATGTTGAATAAAAGATGCATATTGTACTGATTGGGATCATTCATATTTTACTGTAAAGCAAATTTACATCTGCCTGTGTGCAGTTTTATAACATCCCTCATCTCTTTTACACCATTAACTACAATTCATGCCACTTGTTCTCTATTAAAAGGAGCAGATGGCAAGCTCAGCTGTTCCCTCAGCTCCTTCAACCTGAAACAAATCGCAGCCAACAACCAAAGTGCAGTACTAGATAATGTTCTTGTTCACCTGGCATCCTCCAAACATCACCTCTTATTTTACTTATTTATTTATTTATTTATTTGATTTATATCCCGCCCATCTGGTCTGGTCAACCACTCTGGGCGGCTAAATCCTGACCAGCCCAAGTAACCATAAGGAAGATTGGGGAGCAGATGGCTGGGGAGGCTTGTCTATCCCTTTTAACTATCTGACTGCTGTTAGACTGATATTCTTAGAGTCCCCCTATCAATCTCATCATCATTTCAGAACATTTTGAGCAAATTACACAAGGAACAATGGAGGCTGGCATCTGGTTATGAAACTTTAAAAGATCCTTAGGTTTGGTGTGGAGACTCAGTTAGCACATCATCAAAGTTCAGCTGCTGATCTGTAAGTTTTATTTTTCTATCGATCCTCTTGCCAGTCTTGTCCAGTCCCTAGTCTGTCCCTCATTAATTAAGGACTATAGGAAGGAGAAAGCATTTCTGGTCACAGTATTTTGTCTCACTTATGACTTGTGCAATCATCTGTACTGGTCCTCTTTAGCTATTGTTGACCATGTCCAGGTGACATAATTGAAGATCCATAGATTGAGTGTGATGTGGTGTTAAGCTCTATGCCTTTTGCCTGCCCTCAGGAGCAAACGGTCAATGTCCTCTGAAGCTCTGAGAGTGCAACACAGGTCCTTAGTGGCAACACTGCCATCCTTAAGGAAGTGATCCCAATGTTCTAAGGATTGATTGGCATGATGGAAAGCTTAATGATGGGCCTTCTCAGCGGTGGCTCCTCACCTTTGGAACAATCTTCCTCCGGAAATTCGCGAGGCCCCAACGCTGGGTACTTTCAAATCCCAACTGAAAACATGGATGTACATCCAGGCCTTCCCTCCTGTCAACTACTGATTTCTTTGCTTTGCTATTTATTATTTATTTATTCTTGTACTATTTGTTATTGTTGTATGCTAATGTTTTTATGTTTTTTAAATTGTTTCGATATTCTGTAAGCTGCCCAGAGTGGTAGAATATACCAGATGGGCGGGATATAAATCGAACAAATGAAATAAAATAAAATAAAATAAAATAAAATAAAATAAAAATAAATAAATAAATAAATAAATAAATAAATAAATAATGAGGGGGCAGTATAGCTAGACAGAGGATTCTGTAGAGCAGGGGGTCTCTAAACTAGAGCCCATGGGACACATCCGGCCTGCCTTGCCATTTTATCCTGCCCGGTCCGGTATGCTGGGGCTCCACAGCTGCCTAGAATGGATAGTAGTGACTCTAGGACCTTTCTTACCTTATCCCCGCCTCCTCGCCTTCCCCGACAGTGCTTGGCAACAGGATTAGTCTCCCGCTTGTCCACTGTCCTAATGTATTTTTCTCTCTCTCTCTCTCAGCCTATCCGCTGTGGGGAAACAATGAAGCTCTCGCCCTTCCCCAGGCTTCTCTCTCTCTCTCTTTCTGGCTTGAAAGGACACTTCCTATTGGGTGGTGACGGGATGCGGAAAGATACAGACACCAAGAGGGATTTTCCCCCCTTCTCCCCTTGAAAATGTGTAAAATACATGACGTGGCCCTCATACTGAAAAGTTTGGAGATCCCTGCTGTAGAAGAAGAACATTTTTTCTGGCCTGAAGTGGTGAACAACTTGAAGGCTACATGTCCAATGAAGCAATATCCCAAATGTTGCCAAGTTTGTAGGTGTACCATGTTTTTCAGGAGTATTCTGGGTGCAGGGAAATAATTTAGCATAGGTGAGGATGTGCATGTAAAGTCAGAATATACAACCTATGTTGTACTCATTATCATTTACAGCCATTATGAGAATATAAAATTCCCCCCACTTTTATCCTAATAACAACCTTTAAGGAAGTTTACTCTGAGAGGTAATAGTTGCATAAAGTCACCCACTAAGCCTGGCAGAACCTGGGTTTTCATGATCTGAGGGAAACCTTAGTACAGTAGTCTGAAATGCTGCATCTCACTCGCCTTTTGGCTGTATATTAGTAAGGCTTAGCTGTAGACTGAACGTTATGAGTTAAGGAACAAACAAAGATTAACTTTGTCATTGTGCCTCTTTCTTTACCAGTTATTATACATTCCCTCAAGCTATTTTGTCAATGCGTTCCAAGTTTCTGTCGAAGCAAACGCTCTGTGAAAGTCTGTGAGTGTTCATTCACCAGAACTGTCAAGCATAATAAAATAAAATAAAAGGGAGAAGAAAATAGCTGTAAGAAAGAATAATTTCAAAAAGAGGCGATGCTTTTCTTCCTCAAGTAGAACAGAGACATCTAATGGTGAAAAAGGAAATAAATTCCTGTAAAACTTAAGGCAAACTCTTTTATGAGGAAATGTACTACATACTATGTACAGAACAGGATTTTTGTTATATGTTTTATTCATACTCTTGTTTATTTCCATTTTTAGTGAGAGCATCCATTAGCACTAAAGCAACAGACATATTTCCAGCTCTCTACTTTCCATCAAAAACTCTATAGCCACAGTTGTGATTTTAAAAACAATATTCACTGTCCTAAAATCTGTGGCACAGCAAAGGAAAAGAACCTTGAGATGATGCCATATATCACTCCTGGTTCCTTCTCATATTACACCTATTGCTAGAACATATAGACCTGGCCACTGTCATTTCAGTGAAATGATTTATTACATTGCTTACTATGTGTGATTTAGCAGGTCGAAACTTTAGCAGGTTCAGACTGCAGGCTGGTGATGCAAGTGTTGTACTATAAGATCTGTTTCCGAAAAACGTCATTGACCTCCCTCAGTTTGTTTCCAGACCCAATTCAAGATGTTAGAGTTTGCCTTTTAAAGCTGGGCTGAGAATTGGGAGTCTCAGGAAACATTTCCCATGTGACCTCCTCTAACAAGGAATGCTGCAAAACCTTGTTACACAAACCATATTTTGTGAATGCTCATCACTGTATTAGCATCCAATATCTGCTAACATCCCATTATCTAGCATCCAAAGTATGTTTTCCCCTAGTCATTCTGTTCCATTTGGAGACAAGTACAGCTCAGTGGGTTGTTGTGCCTATCTGTGGAGCCAGGGCCCAGAATTTCAAATCCACTTGTGTTGTCCAGAAGAGGGTCCCAGATTTCAAATCCAGCTGTGTCTCCCAGAAGAGGGGCCAGCCCAAATCACTCACCTGTGTGTATACCTGCCACCGGTGAGGACATACATGCGCAAGCTGCACGGCCTAGAGTGCTATCAGAAGAAGGGACTGAAACCACTTTTCAGTACTTGGTAGCTAGAAAATACTGGCATGGTTGTTATTGGTTGGAATTGGCCTGACAGCAAACAATAATTATTATAAAAATTCTGTATCCACCCTAGCCTTGAGGAACAAGGATCTTAAGTTGCTGATTCTTTCTTATTTGTTACCTCAGATGCTTTGGTTACATTTCTACGTTTTGTAAAATTTGTTTAATTTGCACCTACAAAACAGCAACATGATCACAATCATTTCGTTAACCAACTCGAGGCTCATATCTAACATAACTATCAGTTCTCAGTGGTAGGACACAATTTATCATTAAAACCATATATTTGTTATGGTGACAAAGCAGAAATGTTGAAGTCTTAAAGGAGAAACAGTGGGAAGAACTCATGAGGGGAAAACTGAGTCAGGAATGCTATTCAGGAAGAAAGCTTAAAACAGGTTATTAGGTCGAGCAATATTTATTTATTATTTTGATTGTTTCATCTGGATATTAGGCTCCAAACATAAACATATATTTATTTTGCTTAACTACTTGACAAGCTGGTAGAATCTATGATATCTATACAATCTCTGCATATGCTAGCTCTGACATCCACAGCCATCTCTTTGTATATCATCAGAGTTATAAGGACAGCACCCTGTCAGTTTATTCTTTCACTCTTGAAAAGCTGTTGCATTGCCTTTGACACAAACTAAGAATCAGAATAAAGAAGTGACTAAAGGTTTTTGGTTTTTGTTTTTATATTCAGAAATGCTTAAACCTCTCTCCTGTTTTTATCTCAATCCCCTCCTCAAGGGGGCTAAAAGAGTGAAGAAATCTTCCATGGGTGATATTTATGCATTATCTCTTTTGTGCAATGTCATGAGTAAGTATCTGTTTGCCACTGGCGAGCAGGCTTTAATTCCTGTCTTCCTTTGTCAAGCAAAACGAGGATGAAAACAGGTTTGGGAGGGGCCTTTGGAGACAGACATGAGAAGCTTCATTAGACTTCTCTAAGCGCATTCCTGCTGCAATGTGTAGGACCTCTTTATTGCTTTCTTGTCCATGTAATTGCATTGGCAAGCATTTGAGAAACGTTTGGGAACTACACCTGAACTATACCTGTAAGTCAGGTCTAGCTAAACTAAGAACATTTGAATAGTTGGCAGCAGTGTCTTCTCTGCTCTCATTAGACCTAGTTGGCGTGTTTTGTTTTGTTTTTAAATTATTCAGGTGCAGACCTTTCCTAAGTGATACAACACTTGACGGGGGGGGGGGGGAGCCAAGAAAAACAAGCAAGCTAGAAAATTGCTACCAAGAAACAGTAACCTTCCACTAGAGGGCGGCAACTACCTTCTCAAAGAGCATCAACAGCAAAACTAAGCAGCAAAGCGTGATCCGTCAAGGATTGTCTAAAACAGAGAGATTTTCCAGAGGTTATATTAAGTATGTGACATGATGTAACTCAAATGACTGGAAATTAATATTCTGATAAGCAGGTGCCTGTGTCTTTGCTGAAAGAGAACAACTACCATTGTGATCACGGGTCCGAAAGAAAGACTCCAAATAGATTTTCTTAAATTTTGTATTTAGGTCTATTTATCCTTTATTTATTTATGTTTTGTTGGTATTCTTGTTATGTCTTTTTATTCACGTGCTGTGAAGCACATTCCATTTGTAGATGATGGATGGGGACTGTACAGTTGCTTACTAGCAATCATGTGCTGTCAAGTCAATTCTGACTTATGCCTAACCTTTTCAGGATTTTCCAGGTAGGGAGTACTCAGAAGTGGTTTAGGTAAAGGTAAAGGTACCCCTTGACATTTTTAGTCTAGTTGTGTCTGATTACAGGGGGCGGTGCTCATCCCGTTTTTCAAGCCGTAGACCCATGGCTTGTTTGAAGACAGTTTCCATTGTCACGTGGCCAGCGTGACTAGGGAACGCCATTTTACCTTCCCACCGTGGTGGTACCTATTTATCTACTCGCATTTTTACATGCTTTCAAACGGCTAGGTTGGCGAGGAGCTGGGACAAAGTGACGGGAGCTCACTCCATCGCGTGGATTCGATCTTACGACTGCTGGTCTTCTGACCCTGCAGCACAGGCTTCTGTGGTTTAGCCCGCAACGTCACCATGTCCCTCCAGAAGTGGTTTACCAGTCCCTTTTTTCTGGGAGTGCACTGGGACTGTGCAGCTTGCTCAAGGCCACACAGGCTGGATCTACTTGCAGAAAGCACACTGTGGAATCAATTTCCCAGCCTCTGGTTCCACAACCATATACCTAAGCCACTTGAGAACTGCCTCTGCTATACCTTTCCAGGCTCTAAATCAGTGTTTCTCAACCTGGGGATCAAGACCCCCCAAGGGGTTGACAGTTGCCTCATATGTGTTGTAGCCCTTGCTATATAATTCCTTGACCTTTCAGAGAGGGCAATGGTCCCTCTAAGCTGTGGGATGCACAGATGCACAAAACTATATTGGTGGCGCACATTTGCAGCTGGTGTCGCCGCTCACTTGGTTTTGGTTGTGGCTGGAACATTGCGCACGCGGGGCAGGGTTTCTGCTTAGTGTTGGTGGAAAATTAGAGGAACACTGAGAGCAAGATATTAAAGTTAGTGTGTATGTGTGTGTATGATAAACAAGCCCTTTGCGGGAGAAAGAAGCCTCTGTTGAGAAGGAATTTCCTGAATGACTTTTTACCAAAAAAAAAAAAAAGAAGAAGAAGAAGAAGAAAGAAAGAAAAGAAAAGAAAGAAAAGAAATGGCAGTGGAAGGAGACAATTACTGCAGCTTCTGTGAGAAAGGGATTTTAACTGTGACATGTCACTTCAGGAGAGCCTAAAGAAAGGGAAGACAAGAAAAAAGAATTTAATGCAGTGGTCCTCAACCTTTTTTGGTTTGCGGTCCATTTGGGGAGAGCAAGCACTGTGCGTGGATCAGTTGGTGGGTAGGGCACCCTTGCGCTCACTGGTGGGCATGTCTCGCTCCTGCTACTCGTTCCCCCAGTGCCTCTCACAGGAGAGCAGCGCCCCTTCCATGCAGGGAAGCTGCCGCGGGGCAGCCCACCCGGGAAGCACCAACGGCCGGTCACCGGGCTCGGCGCCACCCCACCCTGGGTGAGCGGCCGATCCTGCTGCTTCCTGCCTGTCTGCCTGTTCCTGAGGGGAACGGTGGGCTGGGCTGCATGGGGCGCTGCTCCTCATCTGTGGAAGAGGTTCCAGGAGGGTGGCTTCCCCACTGCTGTCCCCAAGTGCGGCTCACCTTCCGGGGCCTCCTGTTGGAGCCTCGCTCCCATCCTTGCAGCGGCGACTGTGTTGCTCATGGCGGCCCTGCCTGGCAGCCCTTGCCTCCTCCTTCTCCAGCAGCAGAAGCATCCCCCACCACTGGAGCCCCGCTTCCCTCGAGCAACAGGGAGGGAGGGAGGGAGGGGGACATGCCGACCTTGGCTCCAAGACACAGCTCTTGCAGTTGCTGGAGTAGGGGAGGCCCTGTCTTGACCACCCATTCAGTCGGCTGGCATGAAGAAAGCTGAGCTGGGGGCTACGGGGCAGGAGCATCGTCTGCTGCTGTTCACCAGGCAGGTCTGGTTGCAAAAAGCCACCGCTTCCTTCACGCCAGCGCTCAAATAGACCCCGGTCAAGGCAAGGCTTCTCCTGCTTGAGCAACTGCAAGGGCTGCGTCTTGGAGCCAAGGTCAGTGCGTCCCCCTCCCTCCCTGCTGCGAGAGGTAAGTGGGGCTCCAGCGGTGGGGGATGCTTCCCCTGCCAGAGAAGGAGGAGGTGAGGAATGGAGCTGCCACTGCAAGGGCAGGAGCGAGGCTCCAATGGGGAGGCCCCAGAAGGCGAGCCCCACTTGGGGGCGGCGGTGGAGGGGAAGCTGCCCTCCTGGAACCGTTTCCGCAGATGAGAAGCAGCATCCCATGCAGCCCGGCCCACCTTTCCCACCCAGGAAGAGGCGGCCAGGCAGGAAGCAGCAGGATCAGCCACTCGCCCTGGGTGGGGTGGTGCCAAGCCCAGTGGCTGGCTGTCAGCGCTTCCTGGGCGAGCTGCCCCACGGCAACTTCCCTGCAGGGAAGGGGTACTGCTCTCCTGTGAGGGGCACTGGGGGAACAGTTAGGAGCGCAACACCCCCTCTGCAAGTGTGACATGCCCCCGGGGGCAGGGGGTGGAGACTCATCTCCGCAGCCCAGTTGAAGGTAAAATGTGAAATGTTATTAAATATTTAAGGATAAATATTACTTGGAACTTACAGGATATAAATAAAACAAATCTGGATAGACTGAAAAAAGAGATAACTGGAAGGATAAAAGATTATCAGAAATTAAAGATTTCTTGGTTTGATAGAGTGGCACTGTGCAAAATGAAAATTCTCTGAAATCTATATAGCAGGAAGAAGAGACATATAAAAATCTAAATTTCAATAAATGCTATCTAATCCAGGAATTAGTAGCCTTCATGACATATAGTGTTGCACCTGCTTTGTCTCCATTTAACCCGTAAGAATTCTACTGTACTAAGTGAAAAATTCTCCAGAAATCCATTTAGCTATATGTTATTGTTGACAGAAGAATTTCATCTAGAAAAAGACATGTTCATTTGAAATGTTGGTGTGCTTTTATTCTAATAAAAGAGAAGAAGAATCTCAGAAAAGAGATCTTCGCCATGAGGTTTGGATTGTTCCTCCCTTGCCAAATACTGTCCAAAATATAATTTTCTTCGTACAATGAATTAGTATTTAGCAGGGTGAGTATGACTTTCTTAGCACCATCAGTTAAATCTCTATTATATATTATGTCTATGTTATGGCACTGTTCATTTTCCCATTGCAAGAATCTGTGAATGCTTATGACAGTGGTTGAATTATCTACAATTCTTTATCTGCACCTCAAGGATCACTTTGTTGAGACTGTTGTTGCATTCAATTTTACTTTTCTGGGTTAAAATGTGAACAGGATAGATTGTCTTGCTGGACTGATTATCTTTACCACAGCTATATGAGGTTTTATTGATTTTTATGAGAGGATGTCTGCTCTAGTTATTGGCTCTTTTTGGGTGTGTGTGGCTGTAGATGTGGTCTGAATAGTCTGTTCTGTATCTCATCACAAATTTTGCTTTTCCCTTTCTCAGTTTTCAAGGATCAAGGGCTTTTTGCCTTCTAGAAAGTCACCCCTTTTCTCTGCACGCTGCATGCTTCATGATATTTTGTTACATGCTGTCAAGTCAGAACGGACTTATAGCAACCCCAATAGGTGAGATATTTAAGGAGTAGTTTTACTAGTTCCACTCTCCTTTCCCAGTTGCTGTACAGCAGAACTGGTGACAGCAAGTCCAGTGGAGAAATGGCCGTGAGATCAGCCTGTCTAATAGTAGCACAGAACTCTGAAAAGGAGAAATTCCACAGCAACTTAATGTTTTCCTCTCCCTTTTAGAGAAGATCTTCTACTGTCCAGAATTCATCCTCATCAAGAATGTGTATGATATATGAATAAAAGGACAGAGAGGTGCTAGTTAGGAGCTCATAACAACACATACAGGGCGGGCAAGAAGCTAAGACCTGCTATACCCCAAAGCCTTTTTGCTCCCACACTGATGGCTTCAGTGACTCATTTTGCAAAGCAGATGTTGCAAAAAGCCCAGAGTGGAACTGAATCTCTGGTGGACCATTTTTCCTAATTAAAAACCCCTGCTCTTATTTGTCCCACAGAGAAAACTTCTAAGTACTCATGTAAATTCTCTTTCCATTCCATTTCCCTGAACTGTTTGTCCCTTGCTGATTCTCAGATGAAAATCTTAATAATTCACTTTATACACCATATCTAATTTAGCCTTTAGAGCAGGGGTCCCCAAACTATGGTCCACGGGCCACATATGGCCTGCCTTGCCTTTTTATCCGACCCAAGCATAGGAAGAGGAGAGAAGGGGGGCCCAAGACAGCAGGGGTGGGGGATTGCTTGGGTCCCTTTTTCCTCCTTCAGCCCTTGAAAAAAATATATGATGTGACCTTCATACTGAAAAGTTTGGAGACCTGCTTTAGAGCATAGGATCCAAACAAGGATCCAGTAATCTCCTTGGTAGTATGATGTTGGCAGGACTACTTTTTTTCAACAGGTACTGAAGGTAAAAACTGTGCCCTAGAGCAAAACATGTCCAAGACAGAAGAGTGCCTTATCTAGAGATGTTTATTAGATTGTGGAAACAATGCACTACTGTTGTTGTGCACACCTTTTCCCATGTGTAATAAATTAGTATGAGATACGTATAGGGCTACAGTTCATTATTTCTCTCTCTTTGTCTCTCTCTCTCTCTCAAACACACACACACACACACACACACACACACACACACACACACACACACACACACACACACACACACACACACACACACACACACACACACACACACACACACACACACACACACACACACACACACACACACAGAGGCCTAGGACAGTTTGCTCTCTGAGGCAGACCACCAAATGGCACCTCCTTTCTTAAGATTATCTTACTCAAGGCTAGACAAATTATTTTAGCACCTGAAAAAGTAAATCCCAGATATTCCTCTTTGTAACAATGAAATGACAACAATAATTATTTAAATAACTAACAAACTGATCTTGTTGTATGAAACCTGAAAAACTTCAGTGTAACTTTCTTTTGACTTTGACTTAAGGGAGAATACATCAAAAAGGAATCAGCCATGTAAGAGAAAACGTAAGCCTTTTTCAAATTTAGTGAATGTCCATTAGTCAGGAAATGAAGGAATTCCTAGTCCTCAAGAGAGATACAGCATCAGTGAATAAAGAGCCTGCCTTTCAAAGAATCGAATGTCTTAAGTTTTGAGTGCCTTCCATTTCCCTAGAATAATAAAGAGGAGAAATATAGTCCCATTATATGCATGTTTATTTGGAAGAAACTTGTTCTGAGGCATGGATGTACTGATTGAAGCTGTAGAACCTGTACCTGGAATTTGGAGTACAAAGGGTTTAGATACAGAATCAACATCTTGAATTTGGATCAGTTAGGTGAAGACTCAGCTGCCTGTGATGTTCTATGTGGAAGGGAAACCAAAACTGGACCAGCATGGCATGACTGTTGTAAGCTGAGCTCAATATTATGCAGAAAACTGTGTTTCAAGGAAGGTAAATTAGTTGCTGAGTTGTCCATTAAACCATAAACATATTAATAAAGTATAAACAGTATAATAACAAGCAGTAATAATGTTCTGTCAAGATAATTTTGGCAACCCTTTTTCAGGGTTTTCCAGGTTAAAAATACAGTTGTGCCCAGCTTTAGGATTGCTCCGCATTATGACGAATCCGCTTTACGATGATCTTTTTGTGATTGCAATTGCGATTGCAAAACGATGGTCTAAATGGGGAAATTTCGCTTAGCGATGATTGGTTCCCTGCTTCAGGAACCGATTTTCGCTTTACGACGATCAAAAACAGCTGATTGTCGGGTTTTCAAAATGGCCGTTGGGTGCTTAAAATGGCTCCCCACTGTGCTTAGGGACGGATTCCTCACTATACAGGCAGCGAAAATGGCCGCCGTATGGATGATCTTCACTGGACAGTGAGTTTTTACCCCATTGGAATGCACTGAACGGTTTTCAATGCATTTCAATGCGGTTTTTAATTTCGCTTTACGATGTTTTCGCTTAACATTTTTTTTAACATAGTATTTTTCCCATCTTGCAGAATTATTTAATTAATTAATTGTTATAAATTTTTCTTGAACTTGTTATGCTTTATGTTGTAAGCCACCTAGAGTGGTCGAAATGACTAGATAGGCGGGGTATAAATACAATAAATAAATAAATAAAAATAAATAAATAAATTAACGGCGATTTTCCTGGAACGGATTATCGTCGTTAAGCGAGGCACCACTGTACACAGAAGTATCTTATTCCCATCTGCTGGAGGCATCCTGCAACTGGGCAGCTTACCCAAGACCACACAGGCTGGCTCCATTTGCTGGAAGCACAATGGGGAACTGGACTCCCAGCCCCTGGCTCTGCAGCCAGATACCTAAACCACTGCACTATCCAGCCAACTATACAGTAGAAGCATACTAATAAAGTTTTACAATTGAAGATCTTGTAAAACTTTGGTCATGTCCAAGGACTAAAGCATGTCCAGTGGTAGTTTTGACTACTATGCTTTTCGAATCTCTCCCCTGCTCTTTCAGAATCAAACTAAATTGCTATGTAAAATGTATTGTCTACTGTGCTTAAGCATGGACTTATGCACATGATCTTAGGAAATTTTTTTGGCATTTTTACTGATGGAGAGCATTGGCCTAGGACTGAAGAGAATAAAAAGTGGGAATCTAATATTATGGTAAATTAATATTCACAGAAGATCCATGCAGGGATGGTGCAGGAGAGAAAGATTCTTAAACTTTGTTGCTGAAGGCCATGGAGTTGGCTTACATGCACTCAAGTCTAATCAGGCAGCCATTCTTATGTCAGCGGGATCAGGAAGAACAAAACCTAATTGTACTGATGTAAACATATAGCTATACACAAGAAGAAGGAAGATATACCTAGCTATCTGCATGTTGCCCCCATAACAGGTAAAGGTAAAGGTTCCCCTTGACATTTTTAGTCCAGTTGTGTCCGACTCTAGGGGGCGGTGCTCATCCCGCTTTTGAAGCCATAAAGCCAGCGCCTGTCCGAAAACAGTTTCCGTTGTCACGTGGCCAGCGTGACTAGGGAACACTGTTTTGCCTTCCCACAGAGATGGTACCTATTTATCTACTCGCATTTACATGCTTTCGAACTGCTAGGTTGGCGAGGAGCTGGGACAAAGCAACGGGAGCTCACTCCGTTGTGTGGATTCGATCTTACGACTGCTGGTCTTCTGACCCTGCAACACAGGCTTCTGCGGTTTAGCCCACAGTGCCACCACAACAGACCACTTACTAAATGCTTCAGTGCTCTATTCCAAAATGTCAGTGGTTTGATCTGGCTTTGTGTATGCAGCCAGTTCACAGAACACACCAACTTGATCCATGCTGAGATGCCTACCACACAGTCACCTATATGTATGAAATCACATGAATGTAAAATCTGTAATCAGTTTTGGTGTGACTGTGCAGTTTTGACTGAAGTGCACCAGATTTTACAAGCTGGATGAGTAGGATGGAGGGAATGGGGCCAATTCACCAGCTCCAAATATAGATTATATTTTTAACATTTCATTCTGACCAGAGTAACACTATTCTGCATTGTAGTGTTACACATTACCCTGTGACTGGAAATCCCTGGGTCAGTTTGAGGAAGGGCTAGAAATTGAGACTTCTATTATTTTTGTGATTTTTTTAGACTGAAGAGAGAGGAAACATACTGGCACAAATGCTGGTTGTGGTAGGTTTACATCATGTCAATCTTCAGAGGCACCAGATGTATCTTTACAGCCGGCTTTGCTTCTAGCCAACAAGCATCAAGCAGTCAATCTGCTTTCTCTCACTTCCCAACTTAAAGTGTGGAAATTTTTCTTCTGAAAATATTATACATCTTCCATAAGTTGGTGCAGACGAAGGACAAGAAAGATGTGAAACTAGTGAACATTACAGAAAGAAATACGATCTACCATCATGTGGAAGGTGTATAGGATCCTAAAAAGAGAGAGAATGGCTTTTTTAAAAACTTGGTCCAAGATAAAAATATGGGCCATAACAGTAAACTCCACAAGGTTGATAATGACTCTATTGTGGCTGAGAAAGGTCATAATGTGTCATCTTCTGTACAGATAATTCTGTACAAAGCAAGCATACATATAGCTACATAAGTAATCATTAAGATTTTCGATTACATGAGACTATTGAACCTTGTAGTGTAACTGCCTGCTATCCCATTAATCCTCTTCCTCCTATTAAAAACATTTCCTTGTGGAATCAAAACGATTGTCTTTCAAGAAGACAGCTATAAAGAGAATTGCAGCTTATATTAAAATGAGATAGCTTATAAAATTTTTGATTTGTAATAAAGTCAAATCGTATATAAGGGCATATAAAATGGTATATCAAAATCTTTACCTATGCTAGTTACTTTTCAGTGGTGTTAGGCATAATCAATAATCTTGGTTATATGCTATATTCTGTATTAAGATCTTCTCATCTTACATTGCTCTGGTGAAGCACAGTTTGTTTTAGTACTGGATTGACTCTATTAAGCTGGCACAAGTTGTTCATTTTACATCTCAAAGTGGGGGCAAAGATTCATTCATTATTTTCTTTTATGTATTATATGCCACCATGGTATTCTGCCACAGAACAGAATTTTATTTCTTGCCGTATATTAGCAAAGGGGTGATATCACCCATCACGGACCTTGGCATTTCTTGACGTTCTCATTTGAGGAATTGGAAACTATGTCCCCAAGTTTCATCCACTTGCCACGTGCAGGGTCTCTTTCTAATAGCAGTAGCAGTAGCAGCAGTAGCGGTAGTTTGTTGTACAAAAATAAAACATGGCTGGAACAAAAATTGCCCCAGCAAATCTATTGTCAAGATGCAGATGTGGCATGCTCCAGTTGTTGGAAGTCCTTATCCAGGGAGCAATGGAATTCTCATTGAGTTAAGAATATAAGAGACGTGCAAAGTCATTTGCACCTGGTCTGATGTAACATTAGCCTCTGCTTGTCCTGATATGAAGGACATGTTTCAGTGCAGCTTGAGGATGTGGACATGATCTTTGGAGAGGGGAAAGGTCTCACATGTATGTTGGACCCTTGCCCTTCGTGGCTTATAAAAGAGGCCAGAGGGGGACTGGCTGAATGAGCTAGGGGAATGGTGAATGCCTCCTTGCAGCAAGGCAGGGTTACCAGCATGCCTAAAAGAGGCAGTAGTAAAACCTTTGTTTAAAAAGTCCTTCTGGAATTCCACCGTATTGGATGATTATTGCCCAGTCTCCAACATTCCATTTCTGGGCAAGGTTTAGGAATGTGTGGTGGCATCTCAATTCCAGGAATTCCAGGATTGAAACACTTTTTTAATCCCAGCCAATGTAACAGATTATTACATTGGTTGGGATAATCTGAAAACAGATTAGATTATTTCAAACTGGTTTCAGGCCTGGATATGGGAGAGATATGGCTTTGATTGCCTTGATGTATGATCTATGTTGAAAACTGGACAGGAATCTGCATCCCTGTCAGTTCCATGGACCTGTCTGTTGCTTTGATACCATTTTCCTTCTAGAGTACATTTCTGGGATGGATCCAGGAAGTACTGTTTTATAGTAGCTCCAATCCTCCCTGAATGGCTGAACTCAGAAGGTGGTGTTGGGGGAATCCTGTTCTACACCCTGGCCATTGGTCTGGGGTGTCCCATTCCGAAGTTCAGTCCTAGCTCATATACTATTCAACATCTACATGAAACCACTTGGGAGAGGTTGTCTGGAGTTTGGGGGTTTGATGCCATAATATTCTGATGACACTCTCCTTCCCATCTTATTCCAACGAAGCTGTTCTGTGCTTAGACCAGTGTTTGTTGTTACTGAACTGGATGAGGGCAAGCAAATTGAAGCTGAATCCAGACAATACAGAGATTAATTTCCACCTCCCATCAGATGGGATATTTCTGATGACTCAATGAAGTGTTGAATTTATGTATCTCTCTGTTGCTATATTCTCTGGCAACTTCTTTAATTATAGAGTGGAATCCATTCTAAAAGGGGCAATCAAAATTCAGTCTTGGATTTTCAGTCTTGGTTTTCCCTGTAAGCTACTTAAAGTGAAATGTGGTATCAAAATAAAACATGCATGTAATTGTCTGAGAAGGGGATAGATCTCCCTTGTGGTGCTAAATTAATTACAAAGTGGAGGAAATACCTGAGCAATATGTTTCATGGGCCTCCTGGCTCTAGGTAATATCCCCCGAATGATGTGGTTGTTTTTGCTGGCTGATAATTGTAACAGTCTATCAGCAATTTCCTAAACCATTCGAAAGTCTGGGAGGCAAAGAAGAACCTGGTTATGCGAAGGAATACTTTTTCACAAGATGTGAGTGACCAGTTAAGGTTTCCTTTTTCTCTCAGTCCCATCCTCAGTCCAGTGATTAACAGAATCAATGATTCATGATCCAATCAGAGGAGGCACCTCCTGAAACATCCTTCTGCTCCATAAGTAAAGCTAATGGCAGTCGGTTTTTACACACACACACACACACACACACACACACACACACAGACACACACACACACACAAAGGGCGGGAGAGGAAGTAGCACACCTCAATGACTGGGATTTCCAGAATCTTTGCTCTTCAAGGTTTATTACATTATTTCCAGGTAGACTACTGTGTGATTAGACCAAATAGTAGCAGTGAGTGCCTTCTATGGATGATGGGGCAGAAGATACATCACATTAACAGTGGTCTTTCTGGGGTGTGTGGTCCTAATCTTTCTGTGGATAGATGAAAGGGCAGCATGATAAATAGGAGACAGATTGTATCTAAGGCCTCCACCACTGTTGAGTGAGGAATTTTCTGTATGCACATGCATGGCCTCCCTGACCCCTTTCTCAAACCACCATGACAATGGGTGGAGAAGGACTGCAGAAGTGGGATTTTCACTCACCTCAGTCCTTTGTCCATCTAACAAGCCTTACCAGAGGGAAGTGAAACCAAAGTGGAGGATATATCAGGGATCTCCTACCAACTCTCCTTAGACCGAAGAAGCTCCTTGGCTGAGTAGTGAAATGTTTCAGCCTAATAAGAAAGAAGTCCAGGTGCCATGACTCAACTTCCAGATAACCTCCCTTACCAATTCATGGTGGAGAAAGAAGGAAATGGAGGCTCAACTGCAAACCAGGTGTGCGTGTGCCTGTGTGTGGCATACCATGTACAGTAGTTTAACCTTGGGATACAAAAATGAACAAAGGGCAATAGTAGTGGGGCTTTAAAGCAGAGATGTGCACAAGCACCTTTGTGTCTTCAAAACACAATGCAAAGGGCCTGTCCTTTTTACAGTTCCTCAATGTGTGCCTTACCCTGCCCTTCCTATTCCTTGGATCTGAAATAATAGCGCTGCAGCCACAAGACTCTGTGACAACTTAATCAATGGCTTTGCAGCACGAAACACAAGAAAGATTCATTCCTAAGATGTTTTCTTGCCTCCCTAATTTCTTCTTTCTCTTTTCCCACTTCTAATCTTGATGTATGGATGCCAGATGTAAGCCAAGGATCTGTGGGCATGCTTTTCTTCCCTTTTAATCCTTCTGGGCTCTTTACTCCACCCCAGAAATGCACGGAGAACCCTGACTTGGTTCATATTTATATACTTGTCTAAAGGTAGCACCCACTGCTACTTTACGGCATGCTGGTGTGCACAGAGCATGTCAGAAAGAAGAGAACAGCCTTGCTTTCATCCCCTCCTCAACACCGTGGAATATAACTGAAACTTCCACTCTTACCTGCTTCATATCCATTGTTGAGCATCACCCCCCAAAAAGCAGTAAAAGAGATTCAAATTTTCCCCCAGTGCACACTTTGTAAGTAAAGATTGCTTGAACAGCAAACGGAATGCTGGAAGGGCATTAACCGAAGACAAAGCGCCAAACCGTAAAGATGATTTAATCAAACACATCCTTAGTTCTATTTGAAAACGTGTGCACTAGGCAACTGCTGAGATGACACACATTAGGAAATATTGCTGGGGTCTGTGAAATTGTGCTTTGTGAGTGATATTAAATGTGTACCATGGGCATGTATGTAAGGCATGTGGTGACTTATTTCAGTGGGTATTCTTGGCCAATATTTTCCAGGAACACTGTGAATTTTCACAATAAGGAGTTCAAGATTTTGAGATAATTAATTAGAAATACGTAACATAACATAACGCAGCATACTGATAGGTAACCTCAGTCCTTTTGGGGGGTGGGTCTCTGGCCATACTACTTCAGTGTGTTTTGTGTGAGTGCAACAGCTTGTAGCACTATTTTTAAAAAATAATAATTTAAACCAATCACTTTAATAACTGGAATGATGTAAATCAATTCCTTTTAAAATTATAACTGTTACAATAACTCTTCTGGGCTTTGTAACTCTTTTTGAGCTGCAACTAATTTTTTGAACGGTAACTAATTCTTTTTTTAAAGGAATGTTTCAAAACTCTCCATGGATAGCTCTAGAAATACTGAGAAAATAAGAGAGATGTTTACTAAGCGTGCATAAGATAATGTTCATGTTTCAGATGTGCACAAAGCACTGCTTAAACTTGCTTGGGTCAACAGGGGGATGTATTTGAACAATAAAATTTGATCCGAAGCATGTAAGACATGCATTAAAAGGAAAGGAACAAATACCATTCCACAAGTAAGTTTGAAGCAAAAGGAAGATACAAATGTCATTCTCTCATGGCAGTGCACACATAATAGAATTAGGTATGATCCAGATGTGGAGATAGGAAGGTGGGAGGACGCCTGTGTCTTCAGATTTTTTTTCAAATGTATACACCCCAACTTCAGCTTGGCCTTTGGTTAGCCCACAGGCTAGTGAAGGTATGCCCATGTTTGCATCTCCATAGGCTAAATTTGATTACTGGCTGTCGCGCACCTCCAGTGTCCCCTGTTTGGTTTCCTCCTCATAGGTTCACCTTTGGACGCAACTTGTCCTTTTCACCCTTTTTCGCTGCCACCAGTGGGGATTACCCTCACTGTACCAATTATGAATCTCAGACTATGGTTGCCAAATATAACAAAGTTTATTTATGGTTTGGTAGGTAAATCACAGAAGAAAAATCATGGATGTTATTTTATTATTCATTCAATAAATGTGGATTTGATTGCATGTAAACTTGCTTGTATTCTTTCAAGGTCTCAATATATTCTGACTGTCTGTGTATTTCTTATTACTTTTAACTCTTTAATATTCTCTAACACACCAACTTTCCAATATCTTGTCTAAACACTTCTCAATCTTCTCCCTAACTGATTCTCTGTCTCTCCCAGTTCCCTTGACTCCGCTCCTCCTGTCCTGTCATAGGCTCCTGAACTAGACCTCTACAATGACTGACAGGAGTGATGTGTGGACTGTCCACCACACTGCCATTCCACCATAAGTCTTCCCAGACGCAATTTAGAGAAGGAACTCTAAAAGCCAAGGTCAACCTGATTTAGTAGCATAATGAAATGATGGGTTGAGTTCAGTGAAGGGAAATTTTACCTTTTTTTTTTTTTTGGCCTAAACTTACCAGAGAACCCCACTTAGCATAGCCACTGGTACTGCTAGCTGGCTAATCTAGGAGCAGTCGTTCAATCAAAGCAAGCAAGCAACGTTCTTAATCTCTGGTGGAGTTGACCAGCTGTGTTACAGAATGAAATTGATAGATCTTGGATTTTCGAATGGTTAGCTAGGAACTTCAAGTTTGTATTTGTGCCTGGGAACAATACATGCAACAAGTACAAACTGGTACCACTGCTCGGAGAAAAACGAAAGAACTGAAGCACTTAAGGCTGTAAGAGAAGATGAAGATACATAGACAGAATTCTCGGGCAGCAGCAGCAGCCAAGGGAGACACGAGTCTTTCATCTGCACTAGAACAGATGAACAGTGATTGTTCAACCATGTTGTCCAATCCACTATTTTTCAGTGCCTAGATTCCTCCACTGAACCAAAAAAAACTTTTCAGCTTCTTGAACATCACAATGAGAAAAAAAACAAAACATTGTTTCACTGCACTTCGATATCCAAATTAATATTTTGTTTTCCGTTACATTAGCCATTTGGTATTTCCTGTGAATATTAACTTTATACCTGTAGGGGTACTTACTGTGTGAGTGAACTCTGATTTAACGACTCCTACCATTTACCCTTCAGTGTGACATTTAATTGGTCTAATTTTCTTCCCCACCTTCAATGACCCAGAAGATTTATGCTGCTTTCTAACAATGCTGAGCATGCTCTGAGAATACAAAATGCTTCACATACCAAAATATTCTGGTTAAGATTAATGTGTGAATTAGGGGTACATAGGCGTGTGTGCACAGCCATGTGATTTCTGTCAATATTACTCCACTTCTTAATGCATAACATTAAGCATTTCAGACTTCATTTCTGCTTGTCACTGATGAATAACAATTCTTCTTGTGCTCAGATGATGATGATAATGCTTTTAATGTGGTCAGTCCCAGCGCTTAATGGACATCTACTGCCCCGTAATGAGCAGCTATGGTTACACAGCTATATAAGTGCTTCAAGGCTTTGGTAATGGAATGGTTCTCTTTGTTAATGTACATTACACTGCACAAATGCTTCTTAAAGGTTACACAACAGCTTTTTTTTCTTTGCACTATTTTGCCTTTAAGTCTGACACAGTCACCTTAAAACTTATCTCTGGTTTCTGTGCTTGAGAAAAGGGCAGTCCTTTCCTTGACCAATATAGGTGATACACATATTAACACTGGTACGGTACCTGTATACATATTCTCAGTGGAACTGCTATTGATATTGGACAAACATTGGCAACAATTATACTGCAATAACGATTGTTGCTATGGTTTGTAGCATTTTCTCCTTATTACTTCACAAACATAGCATCAAGCTAATAGGATTAAGATGAGCGTAGTATGTGTAGCTGTCACACTGCATGAATTAGTTATGGGTGTATAAAAATGTATATGAAGCTTGCACTGAACATGGTACAATGCTGAATGGAGATAAGCATGAATTGAACTTTGAATCCGGGAGGGGGGAAACAACAAACTGGCCTGGTTTGTGGTTTGGGTTGTAGTTTAGTTCAGGGATCCTATTTTGCTGAAACAAAATGAAGTGCTGAACTTTTTTATGCTTGATGCTTTTTTTGCTTTGGCAAAATAGATGCCCACCTGCCTCCTTCCTAATACCTCCATCGTCTCCCATCCTCGTTCTGCTTCCTCCTCCTCTTCCTCCACCGTTGTCATTGTCAACGAAGAACCACAAACCATGAACCACCATTTTTCAGGTCCATACCCATCTCTGATGCTGAATGAAGCAAAAAGTTATTTTTGTCCATCATGCAGCTATGCATACGCATTTCATTTGTGTGTATGCATCTGTCCTATCCTTTGAAGCCAAAGGGAAGGTGTTCGAGTTCAATAGCCCCATTGGACCATGAACACAACTTGAAATTTTGGTTAAAAAGTTCCAACTCATAAAATTCCAAGGAAGTCTTTCCATGTACTTTGCAGTGATATAGTGGAGCTAGGACTCATATATACAGTATTGGAGGATGGGAGCATACCAGTTAATCCAGGAAACTGCATCATCGGGCATTACCAGTCTACTCCTCCTTCCCTCTGAACTTTGCTAGTAACAGTTCACAGTAACTGGAAGGCAAATGGATTTTTCCCAGCAACAATATGTCCCACTTATAATGTATGGTATTTTGAGTCAGCTTGAGTGAGCAATTAAGACCCACAGAAAAATTTCTGCAGGTGGAAATGAAAGCCAGTGGAGTTCGCTCATCATCTTCCTTCATGTTAGAGGTAACCCAGTGATGTTTGTGGACTGGAAGGATCAGTTGACTACTGTAGGTGTTGTTGTTGCTCAAAAAATGTTGAAATATGTTCACAGTCCTCACATTCTTTAAGGTGGCTCCTTCCATGTCGCCTACAAATTTGTTGATCTGAATCAACACGACAACATCCCTTTTGGACTGTCCTTGGAGGCGCGTCTATGGGGACTGCCTTGATGAAATCTGGAATATATCACTCAACAGCGGATACTTTGTATTACGTAAGCTGCTGCAGGTAGTTTTGTGAATACTAGTACGACTGGCAAAGACAAAGAGCTCCTGTTCACCATAGGCCACTTTTAAATTGTGGACCATGATCAATCTGCTTTATATGATTAGTGTATATCCAGTTGTCAGGAATTAAATCATGTTGGGTTTCACAAGAAGGCAAGATTCGCTGGACAAAACAATAATGCTGAGAAAAGCTGGAGGCAGCAAGAAAGGAGGAAGACTCCTCTTTTGGGAGGATTACCCCCGCCCATTACATAGCTTCTTTATCCCATCTGGGATCCTGTTTTCTTTATTGATTTTTCTGCTCTTATGATCAAAGTTATTTTAACACTGTTTTTATCTTTATATTTTGTAAGCTGCCCAGAGTAGATTCCAACAACAAACAACTTGCATTTTATTCAGTCTTTCCATAGCAGTTCTATAGTACAGAAAGCCGAAAGAGTGGTATCCATTTCCTTACTTCAGGTCCCCAGGTGTTCTTGGACTGCAGCTCCCAGAAATCCTGGCCAGTGCTGAAAGCATCTGGGAATTTTAGTCCAAGAATATATGGGGGACTGAAGGTTGGGTAAAGTTAATTCTGACTAATACCAGCTGTTTCCAGAATTTTCTAGAAATGGTTTATCATTCTCATCTTCTACAAGCACGCTGGGACTGTGCATCTTGTCTAAGGCCACATAGGCTGGATTTTCTGGGAGGATGCACAGCAGAGATTCCCAGCCTCCAGCTCCTTGACCAGATATATAGACCCATTTAATACAAATAGAAAGAGGGAAAAAAAAGATACAAGGCCCATGCACCATATATGCAACAAATAATAGAATAATAGAAAAGTGAAGTTGGAAGGAGCCTACAAGGCCATCACGTCCAACCCCCTTCTCAGTGCAGGAATACAAGCAAAGCAGATCTGCCAGGTGATTATCTAAATTTTTCTTGAATGCCTCCAGTGTTGGAGCACTCACCAACTCCTGAGGTAACTGGTTTCACTGTTGTACTGCTCTAACAGGAAGTTTTTCCTGATATTCAACCAAGCATTCTTTTTGATCAGTTTATATCCCTCAATTGCTGTATTCCAATCATGGGAGTCATCCCACCAAGTTTCAGTTATTTCTGTCAAATCATACTTGCCCTCCTGAGTTAAAATTTCCAGTTCTTCTTGTTTGTTTTCCATACTCCTGGCATTCGTATACAGACATTAGAGGGTGTGTGATTTGTGGTCTGTTTGTCTTTGTATATTTTTATGAATATGATGTTTATTATGTTTATTACTGTGATTATTATTGTTCATGTTATTATTGTTGCCCTTCTGATCAATTTGGTCCATTCCTCTTATTGTGTGTAAGGCTTCATCTCCGCTAAACTCTGTCCTCGCGTCTTCCTCTCCCTTTCAATTCAGTTTAAAGCCCTCCTGATAAAGTTCTTCATGCTGTGGGTAAACACATTCTTCCCAATCCTTGTTAGATGCAAGCCATCTCTTGCTAGCAGTCTTTCTTCCAGGAAGCTTAGCCCATGGTCCCAGAAAACAAATCCCTCTCATCAACACCACCTTTGTAGCCAGTCATTCAGCCAGAGGATCTTCCTTTCTCTTTTGATTCCCCTTCAGAGCACTGGTAGGATGGAAGAAAAAAGTATCTGGGCCCGAAATTCCTTGAGTTTCCTTCCCAGAGCTTCAAAGTCAGACGTGATTTCTCAGTGGCTCCTCTTGGCTGTGTTATTTGTTCCCACGCGGACAAGAAAGAGATATATATCTGTAGGTATTATTAGTGATGGCAATCCTTCCATCATATCCCTTATCCGTCCTCCAAGGGGACAGTATACCTGGTGAGTCCATGGATCCTGCCAGCAAATTTCGGTCTCAATTCCATGTAGTAGGGAGTCCCCTACTACAACTACTCTTCTCTTCTTCTTTTTGTAGGGTGTGGGTTCAGCGACTGTATTCTGCTGTGCTTTGGCCCTATTCATGTCCTCCTGTGGGGT
The DNA here is from genome assembly GCF_051106095.1 of Pogona vitticeps. Lineage (NCBI taxonomy): Eukaryota > Metazoa > Chordata > Lepidosauria > Squamata > Agamidae > Pogona > Pogona vitticeps. The sequence goes on from NC_135786.1 coordinate 173,511,987, forward strand.
CTCCTCTGCATCCTGTCTGACAGACTCTTCAAATAACTGAAAGTGGTTTTGTAGTTTCACCGGGAAAGAGTGTCTTCTTCTTTTGCTCCTAACCATGTTATTTTCCATGGTGGTTCCTCCACTATGTTTGTAGCCTCTACAGCATTTTCCTCCACTGCAATGTTTTGGTTTTCTTCCATCAGCAGTGCCTCCTCTGACAGCTGCTGCTGCTCAAGAGTTCTATCAAGGTAGCTTCATCTTCCCTTAAAGCCTTGAGTGTGGCTACTCGCTGCTCCAGGTCTCTGACTTTCTCTTCCAACAGTGCCACCAGTTTACACTTGTTACTTGTATACAACATTTTGCACTCAGGAAGAAAGACAAACATAGCACAAACTTTGCAGGTAACAGGAGATCTAAAAGGAGAAATAACTAAATCCATTTAATCTATTAATAAACAGACATCTAATATAATAATACATCACTCATAAGATATTACAAGATATCTTCAAATTAAAGAGTATAGCAAGCACGTTTTATATTTAGCAGCTGTTGGCAGATTAAACACCATTTCTGATCCCAAATTTGCCACAAACTTTAGAAATCTTATATACCTTAATCCTGACCTGCAGAATATTGGGGTTTTTTTAATCTTCAAGATCTATGTAAAAGTAATCAGTTTTCTGCCCTTATATCTAGGAAGTATCACAAAAACATGTTAATTCATACCATGTTTTACAGATTCAATTCAGATATAGCCATCCTTACAGCACAGCTGCTAAATTCATTGGGACTTAAATTCATCATGACTAACTGAAGCCCCACTTATCTAAATGGATCTATTATACTAAACTGGGATATACCCCGTTCTTACAATTATAATTGATATAGGGTGAATGTAATTTCTCTTCAAATCTATTGCAGTTGTGTACATATATCCTTTGTTGGTTGGTTGGTTGGTTTGAAATGTTTATATGCCACTTTTTTCCTAAAGGATCCAATATTTTAAAAATCAAAGTTAAAAGCTAAATAATGAATTACTAAAAAACATTAAAACAGATATCATATTAAAATGCATAAATAAGGGCAATATTAAAAGGTCAAGTGAAACAACACCATAAAACAATCTCTTTAAAAAAATCCCTTTGATCAACCAGTTATTTTTAAAAAGCCTACCTGAAAAGAAAGGGTGATACACTGTCTTAGACAACTTGGACCCAATGATTATGACTCAGTTCTCTCATAATTTAGTATTTTCACTCAAGAGCAATTAATCCATGTCTGATTTGCCATTGAAATGATGATGTTGTGGAATGTGTAGTGTTGTTCAGGCAACCACTTGTCAACTTTTTTGTAAGACACAACAGTCCCTCCAGAAGAAAAAAAATATTTTTCTCTCCCTACACAACAAGAAATCATAATGTGCCTCTTAAAAATCTATTCATAATGCTTAAAGAAATGCATGGCAAAATGCTGGTTGACCAGGCTGGTCCTGCTATCAGTTTTTGTGAGGTAGTTGTCATCAGAAAACAGTCCTCTGGGGCAGGCAAATTTTACTGCATATCTGACCTTGGATTAATTAAAATGTCCCATTTCCTGTATCTCTTGATTTAAAAGGGAAGCAGTTCATTTAATATTTTCTTGGCAAGGTGGCTGGAGAAGACTGGAGCAACAGGTTTGATGGTGTGGCTGTACAGGCCACTGACCCTTTGATGGTGCTGAGCTTTGAAGTAGTCAAAAACCTGCCTCATGGTAAATGTATAGTGCTGTAATCCTACACCCATTCATTCATTCATTCATTCATTCATTCATTCATTCAATGAATTGATTGATTGATTGATTGATTGATTGATTGATTGATTGATTGATTGATTGATTGATTGATTGATCGATTGATTGATTGATTGAAGTCTACTCTGGGTGGCTAACAATACAAGAATAATGAAATAAAATGAACAACAACCTTTTAACCATAAGGATAACAATAAATTAAGTACTGTATTGACATTTATCTGGGACTAATTTTTCTTTAACTCAGTTGGATTAACTTCTAAGTCAACAGGTGTAAGGGGTGTGCAGTCAATTATGTGTACAGAGCCATAGGGGGGCATGGAGACCTAATCAACCCAAATTACCCTCTGTCCCACCCATAGGAAGATCAAGGGCAGACAGGACATTGAGCTTACTGAGTTGTGTTTGCCTTGCTTATCCCTATATGCATTACCTGAGATAAGATATTTATTAGAACCTTAATTTATTCAGGCATGTGGAAGTACCACACTTCACCTACTTCCATTTAAATGTGTTGGCAGCCCTCATTACTTCAAGCAATCCCAGCACAAAATTTTCTCATCACAGGCTTGCCAGTGTAGCAATAATCCTAACCTCAAAGAAATGCAGTGGAAATCTACAACATATTACCTCTCTGGTTCCCACTACTCTTCCTTTTTACTGTTGCATGTTAGGGAAGAGACTATAATATACCACTACTTGCTGTCCAATATACTGAAAAACCAATAACAATAAAACTTAAATAGTTTGGTGCAATGAAGTTATTCATCCAAAGGATCTACTGGTAAAGGACCATTTTCTTTTATCTTTTACTCTGACTCACATTTTACTGCAGAACTTTGCCACTTAAAGAAACATGCCTAAGTAGTAAATGCTTTCTAATACTTCCTGTTACATACAGCACTGATGTTACCTGTCTGTCATGGGTTTGGAGGGAAAGTTCCATCCTATGGGGAGTGGAAGGCGGGACATCAGGAGGAGGGGCTGTACTGTATAAATATGTGATGCCTGTGTGGAGAGTTTAAGAGATGCTGAGAGACACTGGGTTGTGACGAAGCAGCAGCTGGGAAGAAGGAGCTGTTGTGGGAGTCTGTGTGTCAGACAGGGTACTTCTGTGTGTCAGAGTACCAACCTGATAGGTTCAGGTGTCTGTTGGTTAGCCAGAACTGATAGGTTCAGGGTCTGTGCTTTAAGTTAAGGGTTCTGGGTGAACCAAACTGTATGCTTGTATGAATGAGAATAAGCCACGTTACTTTATTTTATTCACCTGATTGTTTATTTTTCCCTGTGTGTATTTAAATAAACCTTATTCTTTTTATTGTTTAAAAATCCATCCCTGGTCTGTGTGACTTCTTATAGGGAATGGTTGGTGGCAGCTTAGTGTAACTGTGTGACAGATCCCAGTAGGTCTGGGTTTGTCACATTGATTGGTGTCCAGCGTGTGGGATACGACTGGTCCAGTTGTCCAGCGGTCCAGCAAAGCCTTGGCAAGTGTGCCCAGAGCAAGGGGGGTCTAGTCAGGGACAGTCTGAGGCGCGTAGGTAATCTTCTAGGTGTACCTCACGGGGAGGTGCGCTAGTAGAAGAACGTGCCAACTGGGGAGACTTAGATTAAGGTGCTCTGAGGCAGCCTAGTTTTGGCGGGAAAAAGCTGAGGCAAAACTGCGTAGTAACAGTGAGCTAGCTTGCCAGCTGAGAGGCCCAGCAGAGGGGGGTAGGCTCTGACTCGATACTGTTGCAAGTTTAGTGCTGAGGAACAGCAGCAATCTCTATAGGAAAGCTGGTTCTGAGGCAAGAAGGAAAAAAGTGGTCGTTTTATTTTGAGGCTTGACTTTTTAAAGCAGCCTGTTCTGAGGGGGGATTATGCCCTTGACTCGAAGCCAGATGGCCGAAATGAGTGAAGTGAAAGACCCCCAGATTGACCAAGGTTCTGAGGATGAATTTGGCTCAGTGCAGGGTGACAGCACAGGAGAGCAGAACCCAGAACTTAGAAAATTGCTCATAGCCCAACAGCATGAACTGAGGATGAGGCAATTTGAAATGGAGGAAAGGGAAAGAGAAGAAAGATTAGAGAGAGAAAGAAGGGAGGAAAGGGAGAAACAGCGGCAATTTGAATTAGAGAGAGAGAGAGAGAGAATGGAGAGGGAAGAAAGAATGGAGAGAGAGAAAATTGCTCTGGAAAAAGAAAGAATGGCGTTTGAATTAAGAAAATTGGAAATGATGAACCAGAACAATAATAACAATAGGGATTCTGAGGGAGGCCAACTGTCTAAGGCTGACCTGAAGAAATTCCCGGTGTACCACAAGGGAGATTGTCCTGAGGTGTTCTTTTCCCTAGTGGAAAGAGCGTTTGTGGACTTCTCAGTGAGGGAAACTGAGAAGATGACCATCATGCGATCTTTAATCAGTGGTAGCCTGGCTGAGGTTTATGCCGAGATGCCTGAGGAACTGATGAAAGATTTTGCAGAGTTTAAAAAACTGGTGTTTGCCAGACATGGGATAAATGCGGAGCAGCTGAGACAAAGATTCAGGTCCCTCACCAAGAAACCAGAACAGACTTTTACCCAAGTGGGGGCCCAATTGGTGAGACTGCTTGAGAAATGGCTATCGCAGGAAGGGACAGAGACCTATGAGCAGCTTAAAGACTTGATAGCACTGGAACAGTTCTATTCAGTCCTGCATGGGGAATTGAAATTCCAGGTGAGGGAAAGGAAACCGAAATCTGTGGCAGCAGCCGCAGAGATCGCAGATTTTATTTCCCAAATAAGAAAGCCCTTGGGTGAGGGGAAATCTGTAGGTAAACCCAAAGAAACCTACAGCAAGTACTCTCAGGGACCAGGGAAAAGCCAGCAAGGGGGAGGGGCCCATGGTGAAGGGAAGCCCTCAGACATGAAACTAAGACCTCAGATTTTGGAGGGAAAACCAAAACAAGATGAGAGAGAATCAAAATACACCAGAAAATGTTATTTCTGTCAGGGAAAGGGTCATCTAATCTCAGAGTGTGAGAAATTGAAGCAGCTAAAAGGAATGGTGCCTCAGGAATCTAGTGGAACCAAGCCAAAAGCTGTGTTCTGTGTCCAGAAAGAGCAAGGCTCAGTGTCACTGAGGGAGCCTGTTGCCATGGCTACTCAGTCTGGAACAGCTACCTCTGCTGATCAGGCTGAGGAAAATGGTCCTCTTGTGGAGGTAAAGCGCTGCTTGCTGGTGAAAACAGATTCTCAATTGTTTGAGACAGCCGGGGTGGACGTAGGAATACTTGACCGTCAGTATAGGGGGCTGCGGGACACTTGTTCCCAGGTAACCCTGTGCCATCCAGATATTATTCCTAGGGAGTTTATAATCCCAAATGAGAGCATGAAGGTGGCAGGGATTGAGGGGCAGGTAATCTCTCTGCCAGTAGCAGAGGTACCTGTCAACTTTCAAGGCTGGAGGGGAGATTGGCGGCTAGCGATTTCATCGACTCTGCCAGCAGCCGTGCTCGTGGGAAATGACCTGGCTGAACATGTGAAACGGGTGCTAGTGATTACACGCTCACAAGCCACCACAGGGACAGTTCAGGGGGGTAATGATGAGCCAGAGACGGAAGCAGAGGGGAGTTCAGAAGCTGTGGTGGAAACCTTAACCACAGACAGCAGATTTGGACAGGAGCAAAAGGCAGACGCCACTCTCCAAAAGTGTTTTGAACAGGTGACTGACGCCCAGCTAACACCTGAAACCCCAGTGAGATTTCTGGAGAAAAAGGGGATTTTATATAGAGAGACCCTGAGGAATATCTCAAAAGGGGGAGAGGGGATCAGAAGTCAGCTGGTGGTACCTGAAAAGTATCGCCCCATGATCTTACAAAGGGGGCACTCTGACATGGTTGCTGCACACTTAGGGGTGAAAGGGCCCCTTGATTTGATCAAACAAATTTGGGAGCAGATCACCCAGGATGACCCACAAGACGTTGTGACATACATAGACACCTTGATGAATGACCTAAGGAGAAATCTAGAGCTGGCAGCAGAAAACCTGCAAGCTCAGAAGGTCAGACAGAAAACATGGTATGACCACAAAGCTAGAGAGAGGCACTTTGACCCAGGGGAGGAAGTGCTTTGGCTTAGGCCCTGCAGAGAGAATAAACTGCAGCTCAAATGGGCAGGACCATATAGGGTCATTTCCAAGATGTCAGACCTGAACTACCTAATAGAGCAGGAGGAGAACCAAGCAAGGAGGGTGGTTCATGTGAATGCCCTAAAACCCTACTACAGAGGGGAACAGAGGGTTCTATTTGCTATAAAAGCAGCTGAGAGTGAGGAAGCTGAATTACCCTTCTGGGAGGGTAGAGGGGAAGTAAAATACAACCCAGAGGAGGTAAAGATCAGTCCTGCACTCACCCAAGACCAGCAGCAAGAACTAAAAATGCTGCTTAGTAAATATCAACAGGTGTTTTCCAACAAGCCGGGGATAGTGAAGGGAGTGATGCATCGAATCCACACAGGGGATGCACCCCCGCAGGCAGTATCCCCATACCGAGTAACGGGACCCTATAGGGACAAGGTGCGGAAGGAGCTGGACGAGATGCTGAGGGAGAACATAATCGTCCCCTCTTCTAGTCCTTGGTCCTCTCCGATAGTCCTTGTGGACAAGCCTGATGGGAGCATTAGGTTTTGTGTTGATTACAGGAAATTAAACCGTGTAACCACTCCTGATGCCTACCCAATGCCCAGGCTAGACAACCTGATTGAAACCATAGGGGGTTGTCGGTTCATCTCATCATTGGACCTGGTAAAGGGATATTGGCAATTAAGAATTGATCCCAGGGATCAAGAAAAGACTGCCTTTTGCAGCCCTTTTGGTCTCTATGAGTTTCGAGTCCTGAGCTTTGGTCTCAGAAATGCACCAGCCACATTCCAAAGGCTGATGGACCAGACCTTGGCAGGGCTCAATGACTTTACAGTGGCCTACATTGACGACATAGGGATCTTCAGTAATACCTGGGAAGATCACCTGATACACCTGGAGGTAGTGCTGCAGAGGTTAAGTGCAGCAGGGCTAACAGTAAAGGCCAGCAAGTGTCAGCTGGGTAGCCCAGAAATAAAATACTTGGGTCACATGGTAGGGGGAGGAATGATAAAACCCCTGGAGGCCAAAATAGAAGCTGTTCGTGATTGGCCTAGACCCAACACCAAGAAAAAAGTCAAATCATTTCTTGGGTTGGTGGGCTACTACAGAAAGTTCATCCCGAGGTTTAGCGAGATTGCGGCTCCGCTGACCGATCTGACGAGGAAGACGGCTGATGACCGCATCCCGTGGACCAGCGACTGTGAGGCGGCGTTCCAGAGGTTGAAGGAGGCGTTAATCAACTATCCTGTCCTGCGTGCTCCAGACTTCGACCGGGAGTTCATCATCTACACCAACGCGTCTAACAGCGGGGTAGGAGCAGTTCTGTGCCAGGAGGATGAGAATGGTGACCAGCATCCAGTGTCCTACCTGAGTAGGAAACTTCAAAAAGGTGAGAGACATTTGGCAACCGTGGAGAAGGAGTGTTTGGCCATAGTCTACGCGATCCAGAAGGCCAAGCCTTACATCTGGGGAAGACATTTTATTCTGTGTACTGACCATTCACCACTGCAATGGTTAAAGACAATGAAAACCCACAATAGCAAACTTATGAGGTGGGCTTTAAACCTACAGGACTATGACTTTGAAGTGAAGGTGGTCAGAGGGTCAGTGAACTGTGTTGCTGACGCCTTATCAAGAAGACCTGAAGAATGAAGACGGCGAAAGAACATGGACTATGTGTATATAATGATGACAAAAAGTTAAATGTACCTGTTTTTTTGAACATGGTTTGTATGAATAAAGGTAAATGGATGTATTGTATATGGTAAATGTTTAAATGGCTAATTGCTATGGTTAACTTAGAATGTAAGTATGAGTAAGTATAATAAGGTATGTATAACTGTTGTTGTGTGTTTTATCCAGGTTGTTTTTTTGGTGAAAAGCACGTTAGCTTTCCCCCTACAAAACAACTTATAAAGAGGGGAGGTGTTACATACAGCACTGATGTTACCTGTCTGTCATGGGTTTGGAGGGAAAGTTCCATCCTATGGGGAGTGGAAGGCGGGACATCAGGAGGAGGGGCTGTACTGTATAAATATGTGATGCCTGTGTGGAGAGTTTAAGAGATGCTGAGAGACACTGGGTTGTGACGAAGCAGCAGCTGGGAAGAAGGAGCTGTTGTGGGAGTCTGTGTGTCAGACAGGGTACTTCTGTGTGTCAGAGTACCAACCTGATAGGTTCAGGTGTCTGTTGGTTAGCCAGAACTGATAGGTTCAGGGTCTGTGCTTTAAGTTAAGGGTTCTGGGTGAACCAAACTGTATGCTTGTATGAATGAGAATAAGCCACGTTACTTTATTTTATTCACCTGATTGTTTATTTTTCCCTGTGTGTATTTAAATAAACCTTATTCTTTTTATTGTTTAAAAATCCATCCCTGGTCTGTGTGACTTCTTATAGGGAATGGTTGGTGGCAGCTTAGTGTAACTGTGTGACAGATCCCAGTAGGTCTGGGTTTGTCACATTGATTTGGTGTCAGAAGTGGGACATACTGGGATATGTCACACTTCCCTCCTTCAGATCCTTCAATATTTATTTCCTCCGAGAATAACCAGTATTTTATAACTCAGTGGAGTTACATTTTATGAAGATAATGCATGTGCACAGCATATGATGAAGTGGATTTGATGACATGGACTCTGGAATGTATTTTGTTGTCCCCTCTGCTCTTCCTTCTTGTTTGGAGTGCTGTGATTTTTCACCAACTCCCAAATCAGCTACTTGCAAGAGTCATCTTAAGATGGCCTTTTTAGAAACCAGCATGCCTATTGTATGGCTGTCTCTTACTACAAACAATTGGTGTCTCTTGTGTGGAATACGTACATTCCAAAGGTTTTGCTGAATGTATTTCATATTATATGGTCATTTCCATATTGAGTTTGAAGAAGCATTGTGAATTTTTTGATTGAATAAGCCTGGAGATAATGATATACTCTTTCCCTGTTTACCCTGTCTCTATTTTCTTCTTCACTCCGTATCATCTCCCTTGGTATTATGTTTAGGTTGTAGGCTCTTAAAGGCAAGGACTTTTTGTGTGGTTTAGTGAGCAAATCTTGTTTTTTGTTATTTCTTCAGACACTGAGAAATTAGTGATAAAGTAACAAGACTAATTAAAATTAGATCACTTCTAGTCAGTTCTACACAGGTATTGTAGGTATTGTGTAACTCTGCTCAAGCACTTATCGAATGGCCAGCTGGTGAATCTGAGTAGCACCCTCTTCTGAAGGGTCTTCAGAATTAAGCTTCTAGAACAGACTTTCCTAACCTGCAGCACTCCAGATGTGTTGGAGAATGCTCGTCATTCACCTAGCCAGCAAAGTCAATGGAGTCACTGGCTGTGGATGATGGGGCTTGTAGTTGAACTTTCCAAAGAGCACCCAGAGGGGGGTTAATGCTGTTCTAGAAGAATGTAATATAATTTAATGTATTTGTCTCTTTTGGTGCATCTACAGAAATGAACAGAGCAACTGTGACAATGGCCAGAATCCTAGTTATTTATATTTGTTTAAGTGCATTGCCATGAATTGCACCAGTGAATTGCCAGTATTTAATGAGTTGTTGCTTATACTTCTCATAGTGAGCCAGTCATGTGACTTGACATGTGCTGAGCAGGGCAAGCAGCAACTCCTTAACTGGGGCAATTTTCTACCATAATGTCCGTCATTGTACATATGGCAACTGAAATAACCAACAAGATTCTGGCCAGTGTCATTATTTTCTAAAAGAGAAAGAGAGAAAGAGGAGAAAGAGAGAGAAGAAGAAGGATCACTTCTGTTGCATTTTTTATTACCAAACACACCAAGTATATTTCCAAGCCAGTAGCTACCAACATTGCGAATTAAGATGCATTATACAACAGTTCCATCCTTCCTTCTTTAAAACAGTTTTTAATATAATAATAATCTTAGAACTACAGGCTTGAAGGAACCCAATGGATAACAGAGTCCAGCCCCTATCCAGGAGTTTCAGTGGGGAATCAAACTCTGATCCTCTGGCTCCACAGCCAGAGACCTCAACTACTTTGTGCAGCAGGGTTTTTTTCTCTTTGTAAGAAAAAAGGAAGATAGAAGTGTTCAGATTTGGAAAATACGGAAGATATCCCTCACAAAACGTTGTGAATAAGGCAATGCAATTTTTCAATTAAAAAACCTCATTTGAAAGCACTCCAAGTTGTTGTCACTCTGTAATTCAGTGGGTTGCACTGACTTCTTTCCATTTAGCTCAAATGTTTAACATTTTGCAATCCTACTTACTTAAGAAAGTAAATTATATTTATTTATAACAATCCCAGATGCCCAAGCATAATGGGGAACAAAGTAGGACAGAACAAAAAACCTTAAGGTTAGATGAGTGAGGTGCAACAATCGAACAGTCAAGGGCAATATCTCAACCCTTCCCCTTCCTTGTTCAACAGAGGTGTCAAAGAATAAGGGGAAAGCAATCTTCCTGAGACAATAAGTACTCTGACCCCCACTCTGTCGTACCTTCTCCTCCAAACTTTGTCACTTCTAGGTTTCAGTGAAGTGTGCATGTTCGTACTTCTAGGACAATGGTTCTAAACCTTGAGTCCTCATATGTTCATTGACTACGACCCCCAGAAATCCTGGCCAGCACAGCTAGTGGTGAAGGCTTCTGGGGGTTTGAGTCCAAGAAGATCTGAACTAGTCCTAGGTTGAGAGCCACTGTTCTAGGAAGTGCACAGGTATGAAAAGGCAACCTCATTTTATCATTCTCCTTGGGCTCTATGACAGGAAGGACTGGGCGCAAAGTGTAATCTTGCAAGGCAGCACAGAAGGGGATAAAAGGAGCAGAGACCACTGGTCAACCTTTGGGAAGTGCAACATATAGATCACTGAAAGAGCAACCACCTAATCCCATCATTCACTCACCTGCATTCTCCTTCTGAGCAGTATGGTGGTGGAAACTTGAACCCAAGTTGCCCAATCCTCCACATCTTCCCATGAGAGAGGATGAATGAGCAAGCAAAGAGAGCAAATGAATGAACAATCCACCACCTCCTTGTGCCCCTCTTATCTTCTATGACAGCAGAGAAAGAGAGGAAGTGGGCCATCAGAGATGGAGGTAATTATCTCTTGGTCTTTTCTGTTGAAAGAGAGGCTGGGCAATCACGTAAAGGCAGCAGCTAGTCCTGACTCCACATAATCACTTAGTTTTCCTCTTGCCAGCTAGATTTGGCATGTGATGGTTGGCATTCCCTCCAGCTGCTGACCTACTTCTTTTTCTGGAACATTCTCCTGTTTGTGCATCTGACCTCTTAGAGGGATGTTGTCAAGAAGAGGTGACTGCTTTGTGTTCTCTCCTATACAGAGCTCTGAACCAGCTACACCCTGTCATACTGCTGTCAGCTTTTTGTGGAAGCTGGATGTCTGGGGTCAGCATCAAAGACTGTCTTAGGTGGAAAAAAGTTATTCAGGAAGGGAATTATATGTCAGAGAGATAGAGGAGGGTGAGGCCTGCGGACCATGGTTATGTGAGAACAAGAGTCAGGTCATACCTGAGTATCTCAGATCCAGACTTGTCTTACATAAACTTGCCTCAGTCTGTATTTTGCAAACTAACTTGGTTCTGTTTTGTGATTGGCTGTCAGAAGGCAAATAGGGACTTCATTGATACATCTAATTGTAATCTGAAGAAATCGTATGTCTGGAGGGAAAATGCTATAATATCAAAAAATTAATATTTCCATTTGTAGGCAAAGAAGCAATATAACATAAAAGAGAAAAAAGGAACATATTGCTAGGATACCCAAAGTACCTTTCCCTGCTGCCTCCTGTAGGCACACAGTTGCATACAGAGTCCCAAGCTTTTCTATTTCTAACAGTTCAAAGATGGTGAGTAAGAGAAGGAAAGTAGGAACACCTACTTCTTTTGCTTGCTCCCTCCCTACAAAGCTCAGAAGAGGAAAGGAGATTTAGTAAGAGTTTTCCTCAAATCCTGGATTTATCCCTTTTCAATTACTGTCTTTATTATTATTTTTCCCATGACCAGCTTGATCTCCTACACTGTACCAAAGTTCCAAAGCAAAGTTCATCTTGCCTCAGTTTAAGCTTTCAAAGAGATAGCCATACTTTTGCTTGTTTCAACAAAAACAGAAAGAGAAAACAGAAATATTGTGGTTCCTCTGAGGCCAACAAACTTGTTTATCTGTGCACTCTAATGGGTGCAACCCACATCTTCTGAAACATGGAACACAAATCCATGTTACCCATGTGATTGGTGCTCGGTTTGTCACAAAAATTTGATAGCACCAACAAAACTCACTCTAAAATAAATGTGTTACAGTCTAAAAGTGCTGCCATCTTTTCCTTTTGTTCTTTTCCTGCTGTTTTTCACATAAAGTTTGACACCTAAAGAATATTTCTTCATAATCAGGAATGGGTATTGGTCAATTTAAAAACAATGCTTGTCTTTCAGGAGAACATCAGGTATTTTGTTGTGGTTTAAAAAGTGGCTAAAACAATCCCCCCCCCAAAAAAACAGGAAAGTGGTTGGATAGCTGAAGGATATTTTAAGCACATCTCCCAGGTTCTCCTTTCTGCACTAACTACTCGGCACAGCAGCAGCTGTACAAGCGGAGCTGTGAGAATTTTTTTTGGCAGCCAATAATAACTGATGATAACCTTGACTGCAGCATATATCATCATGGCAGCACCGGGCTTCCTAAAGCAGTAAAAGATGTGCGGCGGCAGGATTCCCTTGATTGTAGATGGAGAAGGGGGAGGGGATTGAGGGAGGAAGGGGGAGGGTGGGGGAGGGGATGAGAACGTAATTGAAAGTTCATCCTCCTCCACCCGCTCTCCCTGGAAATCCCGCGTTCTTTAACCCAAACAATCCACCCACATTCACAGGGTCTGGTCTTTCCTGCATTTCCAAATACTGTACCCACAGGAGAGAGCCTTCGGTGGGCCAAGCCACGCAGATCGCTAGGTGTCACTCTGCAACCATCTTTTGGAATTACCGGGATTCACCGAGGTCCATCCGCGGACTGCGCCTCTCCCCCCGTTCCCGCTCCCCCATCCCCGTACACCTCGTTCTTCCCGCTGTAGCTTGATCTGTTCTTCCTGGGAGGGGGAATAAAATAATGAAGGCGACTCAGGAGTCCAAGCTAATAAGGCACTTGTGTTCAACAGCCCTTGTGTCCTGACGTTTTAAAGGGACAGATCCTTGTCCAGCCCAGAAATTCAACTTCTGCAAACCCCGATCGTTTCGAAACCTAAAGATCCAGCTCTTTCCAGCATCTGCCGGCGCTTTGTTCTTGGTATTTAGGCGTAGTCTGAGGTGGGCATGAAGAGGGACAATATAGTCATGTTGATGATCTGTTTATATTAGTTTTTCGGACTGCGTATGTTTTAGAGAGCAGAAGGATTCACTGTGCCTCTCCTCGGGAGGACCTAACTTTTTTTTTTAAATTGTTTTCCCTCCTTAATTGCTGAAAAAGAGGATTTCCTTCTTTTAGCCTGTGTTCTGCTTGAGGTTGTCTCTGTTATCTGGATCTGAAGGGGGGAGGGGGTGGAGAGAGAGAGAGTGAGTGAGAGAGAGAGAGAGAGAGAGAGAGAGAGAGAGACTGTGTTAAGGCGCTGCCCAGGGCACGGATGGTTGGTATGTACGTGTGTGTGTGTTTGCGCGTGGGGGGCGACGGAGGTGGCATCTCGCTGGAGTTTATCTGGTGTGAGAAACAGTGACGGGCGTGAATGTGTCTGAGAGAGGGTGGGAAGTAGGAAAGGGGGGGTAGAATTATTGGCAATGGGCGGGAGAGAACGAGGCGAATCCTGTTTCTTCTTTCTGCCAACCTAATCTCGGCTCATTTTCTCCAAGCAATACAACTTCGCGGACAGCGTCCTTAGCGAGCCCGATTCTCTTCCAGCATGGATCTTCCAGGTAATCGATGCCGACCCTTCCTTTCTTCTCAGCCTTTGCAAAATGCAGATGAAGATCGGGTAGGGAAAGCCAGCAGGACTAGGAGAGATATCGCCTGGACAGGGATTTTGAAAAGAAACGAGGACGAGGACGGGGAGTTGGAGACGGTCACGGTCCACTGATGTTCAACTTTTTAGAAAGAGTCCCACGGAATTCGCAAATGGGATTTCAAAGCTTGCTTCCCTCCCCCCTCCCTCCGATAGTGTATTGAACCCATTTGCCGAAACTGGGCAGGCAGGCAGATCAAAGCATTCGTGAGGGAGGGGAGAGTGGAAGTTGGGGCAGAGTTTATCACCAATTCAGGAAAAGAAGAGCTCTTTTGGTTGCATTCAGTCGGGACTGGAGTGGTGGGAATAAAGCCCCGACGCCCTGGATTTGCAGGCAGAGGGGTTTAATTACAAGTAAAATAAATGAGCTAGCCACTTGTTTTAAAAAGTGAGGTTCCGGCAGAACAGAATGCCTCTTAAACGTTTCAAGAGCTTCGGGACGAGATAAAATGAGAGCAGATGCTTACAAGGGCGACAGTGTCAAAAAACGAGAGGTCGGAGTTTCTGAAGTGTATGGAGCCCAATAGTCTGCAAATGGGGTTTGCGGTGTGTGTTGAGGGGGGTGGAGAAGAGGGACATACTGAGGGACCTTCCAGGCAGTTCTCTCCTTTTTAACTTGATTTACTGGAGAACTCAATCTTATACATTTCTGTTCAGACGTGCCATTACATTTAACGGGGCTTCCTCTCAGGCGTGTGTGCCTCATTTTCCTAAACACTCGCCAGTTTACACATTAAGGAGACAATATGGATGTTTGTTCGTTTTTAAAATGCCTGCATTTCAAGCCCTGCTCTCCAAAGTGTACAACAGGAATTGTGGAAGGAATGGGATACTGAAAGAGCACCCCCCCTCCATGTCATTGTCTTGTGAATGCAACCGTGAAAGGTCGCTCTTTCTCTCTCACATACACGTACGCGTAGAATGTTTTGACCAGGCTCTTTTGTGCGTGGCACGGTGGGAACGAGGATAGTGGACTAAGCAGGCCATTGGTCGGAAGCCACGGGAGGCTCTTTTGTCATTAATTGTTCTGCAGCCTCGGCGGGAAGCGCGGCGCGGCTGCCCGCCCCGTCTGGCTCTCTCCTTCCGCAGCGCGCCTGAGAGAAGCGGCGAGGCGCTCCCCGAAGCGCCTCAGCTTATTTCCTTCGCCCCCTCATACCACAGAGGGGGGACGGGGAAGGGGAGGGTGAGCTGCCAAGAGGTCTGCGAGGCGGGCAGGGGTGGGGAAAGGAGGCGCGCTAAGAAGTGACAAAGGGGGCGCGTTGCTTCGCGCTCGGCTTCTTCCTGACCGCCGTCTCTTCCCGCTCTTTCGCTCCCGCAGGCTGCGCCTCTCGCGCCCTCCTGTGAGGTCGCCCCTTGGGCCCCGCTGCAAAGGAAGAAGAGCGGCGGGGGGCACCAAAGAGCTTCGCGCCTGTCAGCAGCGCCCACCTAGCCAAGTCGAGCTGTCTGCTCACTGTTCGCCCACCCGTCGAAGACGTCGAGCGGAGCCCGCCCGTCACCCTCCCGCCGCCCCCTTTGGACTCCGCGGCCGGTGTCGGGCCTTGCAGCGAGATGCCCGGGCGGCCGTTGTGGTGGCGGCGGCGGCGAGGGGCCACGCTGGCGGAGCCCGCCGGCAGCTGCTCCAGCGTGGCGGCAACCGCGGCGCTTGCCCTCTTGCTCTTCCTGCTGACCGCCGGCTGCCCGCTGGCGAGCGCCCTCAACGACACGGAGCCCATCGTGTTGGAGGGCAAGTGCCTGGTGGTGTGTGACTCCAGCCCCTCCGCCGACGGCGCCATCACCTCCTCGCTCGGCATCTCCGTGCGCTCCGGCAGCGCCAAAGTGGCGTTCTCGGCCACGCGCAGCACCAACCACGAGCCGTCCGAGATGAGCAACCGCACCATGACCATCTACTTCGACCAGGTCAGGCGGGACCCGTCGCCAAGGCTTCCCCTTCTCCCAATCCCTTTTCCCAGCTGTCCTTCTCCAACCCGTCCCTCCCTCCCTTGCCTAAGCCCTTCCCAGCTATTCTCGGGGGAAAGGCTCTCAGGCTCCACCCACTTGCCCTGCCCTCCCCTGCCTCCCTTTCGAGCCCCTCTCATCTCCAGCAGGTAAGCCTTCCATATACCCCAAGGACTGGAGTTCAGAACCCAAAAGGGCCATACACTAATTAGTTCCTTGTTTCCACCTTTCCCACTCAACCACCCTCCCTTGCTTCCATCTTTTCCCTGCTGATCCGCCCCTCCTTAGGTAACTTCACCCTTTCATACAACTTATTGCCCCTTCTCTTCGTAACCGAGGGCCTTGTGACCAGGTATTGGGAACTACCATCAAGAGATCTCTATGAACTGCATTTTCCACAGACTGCCCTTTAGCACTTAATGCTCCTCAATCTAACGCCATCTTTCCGTCTGCCTTCCAAAGCTGGAGTTTCCTTCAAACATATCCAGACACAAGGTTCTTCTCCACTGACCCCATTCAAGCTCAGTCCGCCTTCTCATGACCCTGCCATTTCATTAACTACAGCCAGCATCCTAACAGCACTTGTGGTTCTTCAGTACCTTCTCCTGATATAGAGGTGCCATGGTTTCCTAATAATAAGTATCCCTTCGCATCTGAGATCCATAGCACTATAGCTAACAAATATCGAATGATAATAAAAGATGGCTTGCTAACTAACCTTCTCTAGAAGCACAGCATCAATGCACATGTCCTCTCCTGTCAACATCCTAAGATTTTATTTCTGCAGAGTTGATTCCCTCCCCCCAATATCTAGTCAGCTGAACTAACAGACATTCACAGAAAGAGGAATCTGCAGAATTTAGGTGTAGTGCAGGGTGGAGATAGTTGAAGGCACTGCAAGCTTAGACTTTTCCTCTTGACTGGGTTTAAGAAACCCTGAGTTGAAGCTTTCTGAGTTGTATTGATATAGTCCAGGAGAAAAAAAAAGATGGGCTCATGGGGGTTATTTGTATCTTCTTAAAATATAGATAAAAATATAATTTATAGAACTAAGTGCATTTAAATACTTTAGAATTACTCAATGCACATTATGCATGTTTATTTGTATGGTTGTCTATCTGACATCCCCTACAAAAGGATTAATTCTTTATTCCCATACACACTCTGTTTTGTGTCTGCCATGCTCTTTTAAACTTTGGGAAAAGAAGACCTTGAGGTAGATTTATATTTTTGTTTTCAATAAAATTATTCTGCCTCATAGATCAAAGGCAGAAAGCTGTTATGTCAAACACTATACACTGCATCTCACCATTTTGTTCATAAAGTTTATTTGGCTCCAGAATATATTGCCTTTAAAAAAACTGTCAGTTGTATTTTTGATGACTGTTTTGTTTTCTATTTGTGCATGTGTGTGCATGCAATAGGAAGGATAAGACTGTTATATACTCTTACCTGGGAGTGAATTGAATACACTAAGGCACACTTACCGTATTTTTCGCACCATAAGACACACTTTTTCCCCACAAAACGGGGGTGGAAAGTCTGTGCATCTTATGGAGCGAAGAAAACAGATTATATTTTCCTGTTTTCTTCTCCTAAAAAATTGGTGCATCTTATGGAAAGGTGCATCTTATGGAGCGAAATATATCTGGCTCAGAAGTACATATTATTAAGTTCCATTGAGCTTCCTTCCAGGTAAGTGGGTGGGTGTTGGATGCCAAAGAGCTTGGTTTTGAATAGACATTAATAGGAATATGCTGTTAAGAAAATACAGTAAAGAATAAGACTCTACTATCACATTCACAATCCTTCTTTGTCATTTTATAACTTTAAATGCAAGTTTTGAAACTAGACTGGACAGGATCCGAAGTTTACAAGTTTACATATCAACAATAGCCAGGGTCTCTCATCTGAACAATATCTCTGAATAGCTTTTCCATTCATTTGTATGTATATGCATATATTTATATATTCACACATGCACAGGAAATGGGTATTGTAAGATAGTACTGTACAAAGAGATACATACAAAGCAGAGGAAAAAATACTAGGAAGTGTGGTCTGCCAGGTTCTATGGCATTGTACCAATTACCTTTGATGTGGTTCTGACAATTCTTTATTTAAAAAATTCTCCAAATGATTTGAAGGCTAAACAATCCTAGAGCCTCATTTGCAGAATTTTTAAGGGCTAAAATATTCATTTGTAATTCTCCCATATTTTTCTAGCATATTTTCTGTCTTAATTCTGAACATAGAAAATCCACTTAGAGGCAAGGTTGGAATAGCTGTACAATTCCTTTTGACTGGTAGTATTACAAGCCCTCTGTCTGGAAAAAAAACCCTGTCAGCTATATTATTAAAATTTCTGGCAAACTCTGCAATCAGCTATCTGAGAAGACACATTAGGAGAAGATTTAGGCTATGATTTTTCAAGTAAAGAACATTAAATACATGGTTTGGGGAGGTTTCTAGGCCTATCATAAGATTGCTACTGCTCATTCATATTTTGCTTGTGCAGTAAGAGTTGGACTTTGTTGTGAGAAGGCAGACTGGAGCATGTGGAAACCAGGTTCCTCTTGGATCTCTTCCCTACCCCACATTTGTTAGTCTGCAGAATGCTTTTGAAACATTCATAACTTGGCTCAAGATACTATTTTACATTATTCTAATTGACAAATTGAATTCACTTTTACCACTAAGTCCGTGTACTAAGTATTTGTGGGTTAAAATGCATCTACTCTACTGATTTGTTCAAGCCTAAGTGAATTAGTCCCTGTGCTTCTTGATTGGGAAGCAAGAAACAAGAGGATGAGAGATGTACATTGCAAAGTAAAATAAAATAAAATAGGTTATATACTTAAAATTTGAACTCCTTCCCACCATTCCGTCACATGAGACATGACTAAGTCTATTTTGTTTCACATTAACATTGCAGGCCCCAAGAGATGCAATTAGTTTCAATATTGTCACATAAAAAATGTAAAATCCTAGGCTGACTTTATCTTCTTTATCTTCTTTCTGTGTATCTCACCAATGATATATTTTGCTTTTTTCCCTCTGCTGTGAAGACATAGGCTGCCATCATACTCCATTCATTCCCTCTAAGAGGCTCTGGTGCACCACTGTGTAAATCAATCAACTGCCTCAGCTGATCCTTTTAAAACACCTTGGGAAGGGACTCCTTCACCCCTGCAAGTCCATTTTAATTGTACAGCAAATGCCAGTGGCTTTGCATTGCTTGGAGATGTGATCGAGAATTTTCACTGTTTTTCTCACATCCCACCTCTGCTGCAATAAAGGCATGACCTGATTTTTCTCTCTTTCACCTCCAGGTATTAGTTAATATTGGCAACCATTTTGACCTGGCTTCCAGTATATTTGTAGCACCAAGAAAAGGAATCTATAGTTTCAGTTTCCATGTTGTGAAAGTATATAACAGACAAACTATCCAGGTACGTACTAATGAGGGAGAATCTTCATTGGTGTAGCTTGTTTTTGTGATATTTTCGTGTAAAAGTAGATGACTCCAAATAGGTACCAAAACATAATGATGAAATAATTTATAAACAGATATTTTCTTTTAGTTCTCTTTATCAGCTCTGTTAAATAACAGGATGAGCTTAGTCTCGTCATCTAAGGCTTTCCTATCCCTTTTAAAGGACTAGTTGGCAGAAGTAAGCACATGTGCTCCATCCATAGCCTGACCTGGGGAGGAGAGGTTGCAGGGCATTGTGCCCCTCTGCCCCACTAAGTGCCTGCAAAGACGGAGATCTACTGTCTCCTAATCCATTCCTTCCCCACCTCTGTTTTGGGCTCCTGCATATGGTAAACTGACTTATGTAATTTGGGTTTGATTTGACATGTGAATGGGTGTGTCTTAAGATAATAGTAATAACAGTGATAAAGTAAAATAAATGTATAGAGGTGTTCATACTCTTGTTTCTTTTTATTTGCAGGTAAGTTTAATGCAGAATGGCTATCCAGTGATTTCAGCTTTTGCTGGGGACCAAGATGTCACCAGAGAAGCAGCTAGTAATGGGGTCTTGCTCCTTATGGAAAGAGAAGACAAAGTACATCTGAAACTGGAGAGAGGGAACCTCATGGGAGGATGGAAATACTCAACTTTTTCTGGCTTCTTAGTCTTTCCACTATAAAAGGGAGGTCAAGGAGAAGCCTTGTCTGCAAGATAAAACAAGGATCCAGTCATTTAAAAACAACAACAACAACAGCAACACACAAGAACCCTTCTCCCCCTTCCAGAACTTGGCTATACTTGCCAATAATTCCAGACACCCAGTCAGACTGCTATAATAGAAGAATGATAAACCTTCTCAGTGTCACTCTTTGCTTTGACTTGTGACAGTTCCTTGGGAGACCTGCAGCTCTGGTTAGTTTTAGATGACAGTGATCTTAAGAGAAATGAAATTATCAACCTGAGCAATTTGTACCTGTGATTGTAAAGTCAATTTTGGATTTTATTGTTGGGATCATTGACTTTCCTTCCTTTGTTCTCTTTTCATCTCCTCAAGAGACACCTTAATTGAGACCACACAGCTGCTTGTCCAGGGCTTACCCTAAAGCCAGAAGAACCTGACATCTGATGAAGTGTTCTTGCAATGCTCTCTTCTTTTGTGTGTGTGTTCTAAATGAATTCCAAGACAAAAATAAGAATGGCTTCAGTTTCAATCCTGTATCTTCTGCGGGAGGGAAATCTTTGGACATTACTGTGTCAAGAAGTGCTTTATTCAGTGAAGCAAATTTTGCACGATTGGAAACTATTTTATTTTGTGTTACTTGTGTTTTTCGTCATCATCTATCTCCTTCCCTGACTCTTTCTGTGCTGAAGAAGTAAACATGATGGATCAATAAGAAAAAGCAAGCACAAACATATTCTGTAGCTTGCAGTGAAACCAAGCAGTGAGCAGTTCTGCTTGTGCTGTCCAGCTGATCTAACAGAAACATTGTTGAGACTGAGAAAGACCATGTGCAATCTGATCCTTGAGTTACAATCTGCAAAGGGACTGACATTTCGGAATTGATTTGACATTTCCAGAATCTGCTCCAGAAGGATGTGAATATCCTGTTTGAACATGCCATAGAATAACAACATTCCTTTGCATTGCTGGAAAGTTTTTGTTTTTTTTATTTTTGGTGCTTTCCTGATTTTTATCTGATCAATTTGATTATTGAAGTGTGCATATATAGTGGTTTTGTTGGCCTTTTTTGAGTGGCCCAACAAATTAGTTCCCCTCTGATTTAAAGAAAAACCATTTCATACCAAACTGCCAGGTGTGTATCAACAGTTGCTGTTAGTATGTGTCATAGAACGAGGAACACCAAAAATCTTGCAGTTTGGAAAGTTTCCTAAGGTTTACATGGCTTAGCAATGAATACTCCATAAGTTAATTACTAATTTATTTATTTATTTATTTCTGTTGCTTCCTCTATTAACATCCAAAGACTTTTCAGTAGTCTTAATCCAATACTGTATGCCAGAAAGGTCAGTGATTCCAAATGATAAAAGAAGAAAAAAACCTCAGGTTGAATTCAAATTCACCTTCTATGTATTAATGTAACCAAAATGCAAATGAACTTTAGATTCAGAATAAATGGGTTTCATGTCCGACCTGCCTTCTTTTCACTTTTATGTAAGTGTCAAAAATGACTCTGAAATACAAGGGAAAGTGCAATTTGGTCTTAAAGGAGTACTTAGGAATTTTGATATTTTTTTAAAAAAATGTCTGTTTAATTAATTTTCAAATCTATATTTTGTTTATTTCGATGAGCAGCTGGGTAGATTGGAATTTTATTTTAATTTGTTGTGTTAGTTTCTCTCCCCTTTTTAAAGGAACTAATATAATGCAAGTGCTGTTTTCAGAATACATTGCATGTCAGAGTTATGGTGGACATGTTTTCATTGTAAATTTGTCATTAAACGGTCACTGTCAGTTTAAAACAAAATATAAAAAACAGTTTCTCTACCTGTGTTAATGGCAGAACTGTGACTTTTTTTTAACAAGACAAAAATCTAAAATCTGATAATGTTTTCTTTTCCACATTCTTCTTGTTTTTGATTGTCACTTAACTTTTAGGTTTCCACTAAATGAGTCTAACTGGTTGTTGATTCAACCTTTGTTCACTCATTTCTGCATCACCAGGATCACACTGGCATTGGTGTGTTTGTATTTGAGTAGTGCAGTTCACATTTTCATATAGCTTTGTAAGCCTGTCTACATGTCCGTGACTTCTTGCTTTTGTGGCACATAGGTCCTATGCATTGGGCCTAAGTGCACAAAATATATTTGGATGTAGGTCCCATGGTAATATGAATTTCAGCAGGATACTCAATCATGGCTTAATCTGTTTGCATTGCTGTGTGTGTGCATGCATGTGCGTTCCTGCATCTAAATTCCAGTTTGTCCAGGCAAAATTCTGCAGTGAATTCCTTGAATCATTGTACAGTAGAGGTGGAGAACCTGTGGCCTTCTAGGTGTTGGACTACAATTTCCATTACTTCAACTATTAGCCATTATAACTATGGCTGATCAAAGTTGAAGTTACAACAGCATTTGGAGTTTGCCTAGTCTTTCATTGCAGATTTACAGGTTGGCACAGGTATCAGTTTATCTGCATCATTCCCCACATATGTGCTCATTGATACAACACTGCAATGTCTGCCAATAAGGACCAGATGAGATTGCATCAGATTATTCTTATTGAAGTTCCCATACATTCCTGTGTTTTATTAAAACACACAAATGGACCATACCAAGAATTTTTTCAGGATCCAAATGGTAAAGATGCTTTATCAATATTCACATATGCTTCAAATATATTTTGGAGGAAAGAAATGGCTGCAGTAAGAGAAAAATATTGCAAAATGCAAAGCATATATATATTTAAATTAAGCCATGGCAGATTTCTAGTACTGCAGTTCTGTTATCAAAATAAAAGGGGTTAATTTAATTCTCCAGAACATGGGAGAAAATCAGAGGCAAAGAGTTTGTTTTCAACAGCAGTCATTTTTGTTCGTGCAGGTATAGAAGAACAATCTGCTGTTGCAAATACAATAAAGTGAATCAGTTTGAAAAACTGCATAGTCCAAAATAACTCTTGAAAAAATGACAAATGACATTTAGAGTTACTATCTTTAAGTGCTTCATCACTTATTTTCAATGCACTGAGCACTTATTTAGTACATTACTTTAAATTTATTGGAACATAAATCTCCTGAAAGAGTACCATATGCCAAGAAATGGGAAAGGAGGACAGTATCTCAAACTTATTTTATTGAAAAGCAGATTTCTAGAAATATAGAATTAAAATGATACTTTTTCCCTGATTCATTTCATCTTCACTGTAGTGTCGTACCTAGATACTGTACCTTGTTATAGCATTACTAATTACACCAGATTTTTGAAAAAAGGAAGAGTCAAAGGATTAACAGAGTCTATTGAACTTTTAATTAAAATCAAATAGGTATAGGAGATACTGTATACGTATTTCTAAAGCAGGGGTGAGCAATTAATTTCTCTAGGGGGCCACATGAAAAATCTGAACTGTGTTCAGGGGCTGAACCAACTTTACTTAAAAATAAAATGAAACAGTGATATTATGATTGTTTTTATTTTAAATTTGTTAATCTTCACAAATACTAAAGAGGTTTTTGCAGTATGTTAAAGATAAGCAACTGATCAACTTTAGACAAAAAGCTATAAATGGTTTTGATGTTCAACTTGTTCAGTGAAAGAAATCCAGTCTGTCTTGGGCTTGAACAAGTGTTTGAATACCAGACTGGAGCGACGACCGGCAGTCCGGACAGGAGTGGCCCGCGGGCCATATGTGGCCCGCGGGCCGCATTTTGCCCGGGTCTGTTCTAAAGGATTTCATTTGTTTTGGTCTTATTTTTATGTGCCAGCAAAACAATTGAAACTGTTACTTTATAATTTTATTTAATTCTAACCTCCATGAAGGACCTTGTTATCGCTAAGAAATTGAAGTATTGAAATATATGTACCAAACAGATGATGTACATTCACAGCATCTTTTTTTAAAAAAACCTGAAACACTCTGGTTTAAGCTGTAGGGCACAACTGGAGAACCAAGTACAGAGCCAGTGAGTCTTTAATGGGCATGAAAATTTATCTTATGAAATACTATTTTATTTTAAAATAAAGGTAAACAACAGGTGATAAAAGGAACATGGTCTCTAAAGAAATAAATTTCTGGATTTTAATCCTTTTGAATATGCTTTTAGAACAATTAGAATAAAGTAGTCAAAGGAAAAGTTTATCATTAATAAAAATGGCATGTGACTGCATCTGTGTATGTGTATGCATACATTTGTGTTTCATTATATGATGCCATACAATATCTTTTAAAATTAACTGAGAGTTGTTTAGATAGCTATTTGGGAGACCTCTAAATACGGGGATGTGCAAATGTATACACAATTGCTGTGGAGAAATGTAAAAACTTAAGATTTGTTTCATTTTGCTATTTTGCGTGGTAGCATAGCATACAACACTGCTGGTTAAAAAAAAAAGTATAAGAAAAACTAATATTTAACATTCAGAGGGCCATCCCCAGAAAAGCAGGCATGCCTTAAAATGGGACCATAAACATATTTACTTAGAAATCAGATGCAGGGCTTATTCCCTAACAACTAATGCTAGGCTTGAAGCTGAAGGCACACTTACATATATTATGCCACATTAACTTGATTTCTTTCTAAGTACAGTAATTACACTTTGGAGTCCTGTGTGAAGATGTCATTACACATTATGGACTATACATAACTGCTGCTGAAAACATTATTTCTTCATTTCCCTCTTATATAGTTTGTTTGTTTGTTTGTTCCTGCCTCTACCCAACTTCTTTGGCTGCTGTTTGGAAGTACACTTTTAATAATAATGAGAGGACACTGGGTTGTACCTTTTTTCTTTTAGTGAATATCACCCAAAAAGGGGGACAGGGAGCAAAACAGAATGTATGACACAGAATATTCACTAGTATTTTATGGTCTTTTTGGTATATCGTAATAACAGCTGTCAGAGGTAGGATCAGGACTAAAATACTGAGGAGAAGGTCAACGCTTTTCTGTCTTGCCACTTTCCAGATACTGTACAAATCTCTCCTCTCACCGGAGCTGCTCTTTGACCCATGGTATCATGTCAATTCTTGTAGGTCTGTGAATGGGGCATACATATTTAGCTGTGGAATAATGTTTTGAGAAGAAAGGTTTAAATTCACCAAAGCACCACAGCCCTTACTCAAATCTTTTTCCTTCCAACTCAACATACATTGAAATACTTGGTGAAGTTATTCAAGCATTGAAACAATTATAGGGTGTTTATCTAAAAAAAAAAAAGGATTATGGAGCCTTTGACTTTCCAGAAGTTTTGGTATACAAAGACACAACCAAGCGTGATATGGGAGTTGTAGTCAAAAATATGTGGTCAAAAATCCTATACCTTTGCTCTATGAGTCTGGTGAGCATTGTACTGCAGTGTGTCTACCTCAGAAATCCTGGCCGGCACAGCTAGCAGTGAGGGCTTCTGGAAGTTTTAGTCCAAGAACATCTGGACTAATTCAAGGTTGGGAATCACTGAGCTAGCAGTATAAGCTCTCTCTCTGCTAACTACAGATATATAAACCAGGTCTTGAAAAATGATCCTATTTAATTGAGCGTCTCTTGTCTGTAGAATGATTGTATCTGGTTTAACACTGATTTTCTAAACCTCAGCTATGAAGTTCTTGCTTCCTTTCTGCCTATCTACAATTGTATTCATACTGGTAGTGGACTTCTAAGCTCTAGGTGAAGTTGTGAAATAATATTTTTTCTTATTATGGGAGAAATTTGCATTTCATAAAACTGCATTGCTACCCATTTCAAAAGAAACCACGAGCCAGTACCCTTCTTCATCATGCTTGATAGGAAAGTCAGAAGCAAGCATTTCATCCTCACATCATCCTTGGCCCTGAAGTTAGCATTTTCCACCCCCACCCCATTTGCCATTGAAGTCTAGTCATTTTAAAACCCAAAACCCAGAGTCCTGTTGACAGAGGCAATAGATGTAGTTGCATTGTATTCAATTCCAAAGTGAAATAATAATCCTGTGTTTGCAAGTCAGTTCTGACTAACAGCAACCCCTTTCAGGATTTCCTAGTAGACAGTACACAAAAGTGGTTAGCCATCCTTTTCTGGGGGCATCCTGGGATTCTGCAACTTGCCCACAACCACACAGGCTGGCTCTACTTGCAAGAGGCACACTGGGGAATCAAACCAACCTCTGAGTCCTCAGCCAGAAACCCAAGCAGAACAAATTCCACAATGCAATCTTCCACTTTTCTGCTCCTTGGTTTTTGTTGTTGTTGTTGTTCTTTTGTAGCCTTTGCTCTCCTGCCAGAGGGGGCACTAATGAGCTTATATTGACTTGCAAACTGCTGAGGTGGTATATGTGATGCACAGATAAAACACATAGACAGTTAAACTATATGATTTACTTCCACAGGGAACAGGATTATCCAAAGTGAGGCAGCTGCCTGCTAAGAACAGTGAATTTGCTGCTCCTCCTCCCTGTCCCAAACTCTGGAGAGCTACGGCTGTTTTCTGAAGGCAGGTTTTTTTATTTGGGTTCTTTCAGAGTCAGCCATTTTTCATGGTTTTTCAGGGAAATTCCCTGTGCTGAGCAATGAAATAGATTGTATCTGGCACAGGCAGCTTTCTTTGGCTAGCAAAAAAAAAAAAAAAAAAAAAAAAGAGCCTCAGAGCCCTACAATTAGAAAACAGCTTGTTGTTGTGCAGGGAGAAGTTTGCATGTGCTGTTTTGAATAGAGAATTTCCATCCAGAAAAAGTGAACTCAGATGAGCAGTGATGAAGGATATTCTGCAAAGGTTTCTTAAAAACAGAATGACCATTGATAACTGATATGAACTTTCTGCTATCAATGTACTTTCAGTGAACCTGATTGTAAAGTAATAGCAGCACAAACTACATATGTGTTCAGGAATATCCATTAATTTTTTAAAAAAATTCTAAAGCAGTGATTTGTTCCTGTCATTGACCTGGGCTAAATTATCACCAAAGGATGGATTCATATCTGAAAGAAAAGTGGTGTCCCGCACCACAATGATAATTCATTCCCCTGAAATCGCTGTTAAGCAAAAACATTGTCCAGCGAAAACAGTTTCCCCATTGGAATGCATTGAAACCCATTTAATGCGTTCCAATGGGGAAATTACCTCGTCATCCAGCGAAGATCGCCCACAGGGGAAGCCATTTTCTGAGCGCCAATCAGCTGTTAAAATGGCTGCCCTGTGAAGCATGGGTCCGGAAAACACAGGGCAGCCATTTTGCGGAGCCGGAAAACAGTCGTCTTGCGAACAAATGGTTCACGAAGCACGGACCTGATTGACGTCCAGCAAAAATCCCCCATAGGAAACATTGTTTTGCGATCGCTGTAGCAATCGCAAAAAAATCACCATCCTGTGGATTCATCGTACAGCAGGGTCATCGTCTAGCACAGTACCACTGAACATGTTACCTGGGAAGTCCTTAATCTACAGAGAGCCAACTATTTTGTAATAATGGATGTTTTGTGCCAGTGTCAGTGACAATGTCAAAAATTGTCAAAGAAACATTACCCTATGAATGACTATACAAAATCGACACAATTTGAATGTTACCCATATTCATGTAGATGTTCAGTGGATAGAGTGATGGACTAGGACTCAGGAGGCTTGGGTCTGAGTCCCTGCTCAGCCATGGAAACTCACTGTGGATGTGGAACTCATGATGCCACACCTTAAATATCTCACTTACTTGAAAGCCCTACTAGGATCACTATCCTAAACAACGGAAAACAACAAGAACAAGAGCAACAACATATCCATGTGCTTCATGAAGCCCAGTAGCTACTTGATTTCTTCATGGTAAGTATGATTCATGCAAGGCCTATTATTCTGACTGTTCTGGATTGACAGATACTATAAGTAGAATGACAATTGAGTTAAGCATAGATTATCTGAGCATAGTTATTGGAAACATTGGTTGTTCGTTCAGAAACACAATCCTTGGTCTTTCATGGACTAATGCATTCTAAAACCTCACCTCATCTGATCTTTCCTATGAAACAAATGGTTGAGATGTCAATCCTCTATCTGTGTCTAAATCTGTGAATAATCTTGGCTGTACTGAAAAATGACTAAACATACCGTCTGTAGATGGGATGGTTACTGAAGGATGTAAACTAATATTGACAACATTATTGTTGTGGACTCAACTGGTTGTGAACTTGCTGTGATATTGAGGAGTGCTGTTGTTTTTTGTAGCAGAGAGGGATTAAAGTATCACTTTATTGACTTCCATCTCCTGGAACACATTCAGGGAGCAGACCTTATTTAATAATAAGCTCTCAGACAAGAAAACAATTTTAGTTCAGCACCTTTGTTTTATAATTGGTTGAAATTTGCATACTAATAGATCTGCAGAATAGGTGCCACGTGGAAACATGTAAGAAAATGCAAGATAATTTATAAAGACAACTACTACTGTAGCTCTTAGAAGGAACACCTATCTTTAAATTCTGAACCCAAAATGGCCTTGGAATTGAATGTATAGCCTCAATTTGTAACTCTCCAGCTAAATCTGGCCTTAATAATTTACTAAGGGTTTTTATTTATTTATTTATTTATTTAATTTCTATCCCGCCTATCTGGACATATTAGCCCACTCTAGGCGGCTTACAATAAAAGAAACAATATAATTTTAAAACATTGCACCTAGACTAAGATAGAAATCAAAGAAAGATATAAGAAAGGAAAAATCGTCAGGAGTTTTCTGTTGGGAAAGCCTGCCTATACATCAATGTTTTTAGTTGTTTCTTAAAAATGTCCAGCGAGGGAGCCGCGCGAATCTCAGGAGGTAAGTTGTTCCAGAGACGAGGAGCCACCGCCGAGAAGGCCCGATTTCTGGTCTTCTCCTTCCGGGCCTCTCTCGGCGTTAGGCTCCTCAGCCTCACCTCCTGGCTCGCACGAGTGACACGGGTAGATCTTGGTGGGAGAAGGCGTTCCACCAAGTATCGAGGTCCTAAACCGTTTAGGGCTTTATAGGTAAGCATCAACACTTTGAAGTCGATGCGGAATTGGATGGGCAGCCAATGCAGTGCGGCCAGAGTGGGCGAGATATGTTGGAATCTTCTCACTCCACTAAGTAATCTGGCCGCAGCATTCTGCACCACCTGTAGTTGCTCATTTTAGATGGTTAACATACCAGTTAAGGTTGTAGCTGGATTTTATACTATGATAGTCATTCAGCATTGTACTACTAATGAAACTTGATTCTCAGAAGCTCTATGTTATAAATAAACTACTTACACATTTCATTATAAAGCTTGATGGAAAACAGCTGGTTATTGCAGTCTCAGCAGCATGCAACGTTGTTTTTTCTTCTTCTACTGGGGATGGAAGGAAGTACAAGATACACAGTTTTGATGGAATAAAGGCTGGCCACAACTGTTTAAATTGTAGCTGAAAAAATCTTGGCACTGCATTATGATGATCTATCTGTCCCCTGATAAACCACCAGCCCCAGCTTGTTTACCAGGGAAATCAGGAATGATAATAAGATGGGTCCACCTGGTTGCTTTATCACAATATATACCCCTTGCCATCAAGGTATGCTGTCACCAAACTGAGTGGGCACCATAATGTTTTCACCCCAAGATTCCTCGAGGGAATCCGAATCAATCTTCCTCTAGCTCGATGCCCCAACCACCCTGGTAAAGTTAGGAGGGAAAGTAGTACAGCATAGAATATAATTATGCACCAAAACAAACTGAACTTATAACCTTAAGGTATATCCCTGTTAGCTCCTCAGCCCCACTAGAACTGAGGATAAAGGCAAGGAAGAAGCTGTGGCAAAGACTGGCTGGTCACAGTTCAGAAAAGTGGATTTGTGGCTAATGGTAGATCTGAGAGACACTGCATCTTGCTTGTCCATGTTGCAAGCTCCCACCCTTAGTTTAATCAATTCCCAAAGCTGCCCTTTAGATCCGGGCAAGGTCCATTTTCCTCAGAGAATTTCATTCTCCCCAAAATTTATTCTGGTTCACCCAGCTGGGAAACACTATCACATTTTCTACAACTGACTCTCATCTTCAGAACATAAGTTAATATTTATATGGGTAATAGAATATTTACAGTATATGGATAACAATCCCGCAAACATGTTAAACAGAAAACTGTACTGTGATAGAATTTAGTCATACTAAAATGAATGAAACAAAAATGTTCTGATGTCTAACTGTCATGAAAGCAGCAGTCACAGTTTGTGAAACCTATTTACAAAATTGTCAAATATATTTTGTGGTAATGCCATCATTGTTGACCTTAGCAGAGTTAATGTAACTTTGTATGGTTTCTCAGCTTTGCCTTCCTCAAGTGTAGCTCACAAGACTGGGCAAGTAATGTGCACTGTTAAATGAGCAACAACTGTTTTACACCCATACAGAGGGTAGTTCTAATTAGATAATGTCCCAAGGATTAGGCATGTGCTTCATTGCCCTTAATTTTAGCAGCTTGGAGAAGTAATTTTCAAACATGTAATGGTTACTTTTTGTAAAATTCAGATACTGATTATATGTAAATATGTGTTTTCATATAAATAATTTGCTGAGCATCCAGTTAAAGTTTTCCACATGCATTAAGGCTTTCATGGAAATATTTTGTGCTTCTTTGAGTTGCACATCCAGGCTTTTAATAGCCATATGCTCAATTCTACAGCCAGAAGAACTGCTGTTGTAAGATGGACAGTTGGGGAAACAACTCATTTTACTTGTGCAAACGTTTTTCTACAATTGCCTAAGCCAACAGTTCCAGCCTTTGCAATTAATTGTCAGTTCTACTGTTTTCTTATAATGAAATTGCATTGGACTATAAAAAGACAAAATTGCTGCTAAATTCAATTTATCAAATTTATTTTAGGGATTCAGCATTCATTGTTCAGTCTGTGTTGTGGTTTGTTCATCTGAAACTGGAATAAACACTAGCAATATAAGAGCAGAGGATTTTTTTTCCCATTCACTCTCTGAAAAATGTTTGAAACAAATGTCCGGTTGGTGACATTAAGCTCTTGTGCAATACATCAGAAAAAGTGATGGTTTTTCAACTTCAGCTGTTCCTGGATGAGTACCTCAATCAGATGTACTTGGTTTTGAGATGAAAACAACTTTGGTCATCCATGGTCTCCCTGACAGATAACCTATGCTGAGGAAAGAAGGAGTCAGAAGTTCCCCAGATCTGTCAGTGATCTTCAGTACCACTGTTCATAGTATTCCACTGCAATGCCTACCTTGAGCAGGACTAGGAAGTACAGTGTTACATTGATGTAGTTTCTTTCTAGAGCAATGTATGCAGAGTAGCCTTTGGGCTACTTCGAGCTTCTGTCTTTTTCTCTCAGTGCTTTCTAGTTTCTATACATCACTTGCAGGAAGTCCTCAGAAGGTCTGGGCTAAAGTCTGTAGATGATACACAGCTCACTGTAACAGGTTTTTGAAGGCAGTCATGGAATGGATGTAAAATGCACAAAGCAAGGCATAATCTTGGTAAGACAGAAGTACTGTGGATAGAAAAATATGCCAACTGGCTGGAGTTGTGACATTGGTATTGAATGAGGTTGCACACGTGTTGAAGGACCAACTTTGGAGTTCAGGCATTCTTCTGGAGTTTACTGTATTTATAGAGCTGCAGGTTGTGTTGGTTGTTGTTATATACCATCAAGTCAGAACTGTCTTATAGTGTGACCCTAATAGGCTTTCAAAGTAAATGAGGAATCGTTTTACCAGTTCTACACCAGCACCACCCCTCCAGTGAGTTTCCATGGCCAAGCGTGGAATTCAACCAAGATTTCCTGAGTCCTAGTCCATCACTATAGCCACTACACCACACTGGGTGCTCTGTTGGTTACGGGGGCACATTTTATGACCTTCAACTGATTATTCAGTTCCACTCTTGCCTGGAGAAAGAAAACCTTACTTCGATCATTCTTGACTAGACTACTATAACTATTAATTAATTGGGGTAGCTTTTAAAATCCTTCATTGATATCATATACACCTGCCTCAAATTTAATTGTATCTTTATTGAAATGAATAATGCTGGAACAGTATGAGAAGAAGAAGCCAGGCCCATAGCCAGAAATTAGGATTTGAGGTGTCATAAGTATAATGAAGTATTGTGAAGAACAGATTAAAGGAACTAAATTTGGTGGACAGAATGCCAGAAGAACTATGGATGGAGGCTCGTAACAAAGGAGGCAGCAATGAAAACTATCCCAAAGAAAAGGAAATGCAAGAAAGCAAAGTGGCTGTCCAACGAGGCCTTACTAATAGCAGAGAAGAGAAGGGAAACCAAATGCAAGGGAGATAGGGAAAGTTACAGAAAACTGAATGCAGACTTCCAAAGAATAGCAAGGAGAGACAAGAAGGCCTGCTTAAATGAACAGTGCAAAGAAATAGAGGAAAATAATAGAAAAGGAAAAACCAGAGATCTGTTCAGGAAAATTGGAGATATTAGACGAACATTTTGTGCAAAGTTGGGCATGATAAAGGACAAAAATGGTAGGGCCCTAACAGAAGCAGACATCAAGAAGAGGTGGCAAGAATACACAGAGGAATTATATCAGAACGATCTGGATATCCCGGACAACCTAGATAGTATGGTTGCTGACCTTGAGCCAGACATCCTGGAGAGTGAAGTCAAGTGGGCCTTAGAAAGGCTGGCTAACAACAAGGCCAGTGGCTGTGATGGCATTCCAGTTGAACTACAGTGGTGCCTCACTTAGCGACCGCTCCGTTGAGTGATGAAATCGCTTAGCAATGGACTTTTTGCCATCACAAAAGCGATCACTTTGCGATGGTCCCTATGAGGAAAATTTGCTTTGCGATGATAGCAGGGAAGCCATCGCAAAGCCCCCATTTTCAGCCAGCTGATCGGTGGTTTCAAAATGGCTGCCGGTTAAACAAAATGGCCGCCCACTGTTTTGCCTCGCTTAAGAGGCAGCGAAAATGGTGGCGCTATGGAGGATTTTTTTTGCATAAGGTGAGTTTTTAAGCCCATAGGAACGCATTAAACATGTTTTAATGCATTTCTATGGGCTTTTTAAAATCGCTTAGCAATGAAATTGCTTAGCAATGTTTTTTCCAGAACAGATTAATGTCGCTAAGTGAGGCACCACTGTATTTAAAACCTTAAAAGATGACGCTGTTAAGGTGCTACATTCAATATGCCAGCTAGTTTGGAAAACTCAACAGTGGCCAGAGGATTGGAAAAGATCAGTCTACATCCCAATCCCAAAGAAGGGCAGTGCCAAAGAATGCTCTAATTACCATACAATTGCATTTATTTCACACACTAGCAAGGTTATGCTCAAAATCCTACAAGGTAATCTTCAGCAGTACGTGGACTGAGAACTCCCAGAAGTACAAGCTGGATTCCGAAGGGGCAGAGAAACTAGAGACGAAATTGCTAACATGCGCTGGATTATGGAGAAAGCCAGAGAGTTCCAGAAAAACATCTACTTCTCTTTCATTGATTACGCAAAAGCCTTTGACTGTGTGGACCACAACAAACGATGGCAAGTTCTTAAAGAAATGGGAGTGCCTGACCTCCTTATCTATCTCCTGAGAAATCTCTATGTGGGACAGGAAGCAACAGTTAGAACTGGATATGGAACAACTGATTGGTTCAAAATTGGGAAAGGAGTATGATAAGGCTGTATACTGTCCCCCAGCTTATTTAACCTATATGCAGAATACATCATGCAAAAGGCGGGACTGGATGAATCCCAAGCCGGAATTAAGATATCTGGAAGAAATATCAACAACCTCAGATATGCAGATGATACCACTCTGATGGCAGAAAGTGAGGAGGAATTAAAGAACCTCTTAATGAGGGTGGAAGAGGAGAGCACAAAAAATAGTCTGAAGCTCACTGGTCCCATCACCTCCTGGCAAATAGAAGGGTAAGATATGTAGGCAGTGACCGATTTTACTTTCTTGGGCTCCATGATCACTGCAGATGGTGACAGCAGTCCATGGGGTCATGAAGAGTCAGACACGACTTAACGACTAAACAACAAAAGTATAATGAGTGTGACTGGAATAATTGAAGTAGGGTGAAGTACTTTTAAGATACAATGTCCGCTCAACAGAATTGGACCCTATAGTAGGGAAAAAAAGAGGCAGACAGGAAGGCAGGGCAGGTACAGGCTTAAGAGACCAATGGCTAGTTCATTCCAGCTCTACAACAGGAAGCCAAAGGGATGTTTGGGGTGGCTGGCTCTCCACAATCTATATGAGCCCAGTTCAGCTTTGAGATCTTGGTGCGGAGGCCATTTTATCAGTCCCACCATGCTTAGAGGTACTAGGCATGCAACAAAGAGGTTTTTCCTGTCATTTCTCTCAGGCTAGGAATTCCATATAAAGAGAAATTAGGTTCTCCTCTCCTGTCTATATAGGGGCAGATCTTTATACGTCAGTTGCTAAGGAAGGGGTTCTTTGCTGGGTGGCTACTGTATTTTTTAAATTTTTTGTGTTTTAATATTTGAACATTTGTTTAAAATTATTGCTTTTAAATATATGAGATGCATTGAGTCCCATTTTGTGGGAGAAAACAGCAAGGCAGGGAGGGAAACAGGCTTTTCTCTCTTTTTTCATTGCCACATGTCCTTGTGATAATTTCAGGATTTGGAGAGTGAAGCAGCCTAGGGGGAAAAGGGCAGCTCTGAATTATAGTTATGATCTGTTTCTTGGGCTCTGTGGCAGGATAACCTGATCTCACACGTCAATCGAGTGCAAGTGACTGAGGTTTTATAGAATATGGTGGAGAGAAAAGATGTACAAGCTGACCCCGATCCCAGACTTTCAGCCAAAGATATGAAAGATTCGTTGAATACACAGGATAACATATGCCTGTTCTCTGTATATAAGTGAAATACCCTTAGTTATTCAAAGGCATTTTGTTTATCTGAGATGAAGGACAAAATGAGACTTCTCATATGTAGAGACAAAGCACAGTGACAACTGAATATTTAGCCCTGGTGATGCACATGATCTTTCACCAACACTCGTATCTTAGATAGATTAGGTTGCACAATCACTGCTACCCCTTCAGGTAGTCATCATAATTTGCAAATTGAAATGACCACCATGCACTGCCTAATCATAGTCTATGACTAAGACAAAGCCTGTATATGTATCCTTGGATTTATGTAAGCTCTATTCAGATTGCTTCATTTTATTGCATTTTGTTGCAATGTAGAATTGGTAGGGTGGCTTATAAATAAAGGTATCACTTGCTCCTGTATTCCTAATGCTAATAAATGTAGTAATTTCTCTTCACAAAACTCAAGGTTCCACAGAAAAATGAATAGCTGATACAAATGTATTTGAAGAAAATAATCTGATAAAAATAATTCATGTAAAGGAGAGGCCCTCAGTCAATCACAGAGAACACCCCTTAAGCCTATAGACACCTGTAGACATAAGCATGCTTGACTCTTTTGGATTGGGCCCAGTATATCTGAAACAGAGGTACAGCTCTACAATCTGCCTTTGGCCTTGAATATTGCCAAACTCCCAATGCTGTGCCATAGAATTAATATAACATATTGTTGATGGTTATGAAAAGTTTCTGTACCTTTGTGCCCCAAAGTAAGCTCTGCAGTGAATAATTATGAATAATTGCTCTCATCTCTTTTGCAACAATGGACAAACAGAAGGACCGAACCTAGCAAGCAAACTCGTTCACGTAATAAATATTTCAATCGCCTGGCAGTTGTCTTGCCACTTCTCTTCATATTGACATCCTCAAACCGTATTTCTTGCAAGCAGATTTCCTTTTAAAGCCCCGTTACAAAGAAACTGTAGCTTGTCTGCCTGAGAAATTGAAGGCATGCAAGAGAAGTGCTAGGAATAATTAGGCCATCTGGCACTGTGAATCCAACGGAAGGAATGTGATCAATGAGCTGCCTCTTTCCCATCCACAGGATCTCATTTACAACAGCACCAAATGAATGACAAAGGGACAGAGATATCATGAAATCATAACACATCATATCAGCAGGCATAAAGCACACATCACATTGTCAGCTCTCCCAAGGGAGGCCTTCCATGCTCATTATGCTGCCCACTCCCTCCCTAGTTGCCACTTCATTATTTAGAATCTTGTCTAGGGATTGTCTAGTGGATGCAATAATACATCTCCTATCAGTTTTATATGGATTCACTTAAGGCTTAAAATATTGAGCCAGGTTAGGGGATTTGCTGAAACATAATAAACTAATTCCTGACAAACATGAGAGCAGACTTACAATCATCTACCTGCTGTAAGTGGGCATTAATTCACTCAAGTTGCAGCCAATTTAACTAAAAGTACCTTTTGGCTCATGTGAGCAAGATGGTTTTGTATTTACATACAGTGATACAGTAGGATCTCTCACTACCTTCCATACTTGAATGGAACTCAATTTAGAAATTGATCTAAGTTATTGCCAAGAGGTTCTCCCTTTCCCAGGGAGTCTTCTCTTCTCATGAGATGGCCAAAGTATTGGAGCCTCAGCTTCAGGATCTGTCCTTCCAGTGAGCACTCAGGCTTGATTTCCTTTAGAATGGATAGGTTTGTTCTCCTTGCAGTCCAGGGGACTCTTAAGAGTCTCCTCCAGCAGCACAATTCAAAGGCATCAGTTCTTCGGCGGTCAGCTTTCTTTATGGTCTAGCTCTCACTTCCATACATCACTACAGGAAAAACCATAGATTTGACTACGCGGACCTTTGTCGGCAAGGTGATGTCTCTGCTTTTTAAGATGCTGTTGAGGTTTGTCATTGTTTTCCTCCCAAGAAGCATGTGTCTTTTAATTTTGTGGCTGTTGTCACTATGGTACAGAGACGGCACTGGTTAGCACTGCTGGATGACCTGTTGAGGGAGGCCGATGGGGGCAATGTGTCTTGGTCCTCCTCGACATCTCAGCTGCCTTTGATACCATCGACCATGGTATCCTCCTGGGGAGGCTCTCCAAGTTGGGAGTCAGTGGCCTTGCACTTGCCTGGCTCTGGTCCTTCTTGGAGGACCGCCCCCAGAGCGTTCAGCTTGCGGAGAATATCTCGGCCCCATGGAGTCTCAACTGTGGGGTTCCACAGGGATCGATCATCTCCCCAATGCTGTTTAACATCTATATGAGGCCGCTGGGTGGGGTCATCAGGGGGTGTGGGGCTTCGTGTCACCAGTACGCTGATGACACACAGCTCTACATCTCCTTTACTCCAACTTCAGTGGATGCCGTCCGGTCCCTTCAGCGTTGCCTGGAGACTGTACTGGAATGGATGCAGTCAAATGGATTGAGGCTGAACCCGGACAAGACGGAGGTCTTGAGGGTGGGTGGTCCTCCCATCAGTGGCATAGGTGACTCCCTCCCTTTTGGAGGGACGACCCTTGCCGCAAAGAGTGAGGTCCGCAGCTTGGGATACATCTGGACCCAGCGCTCACCATGGAAACCCAGGTGGCGTCCATGATCCATTCCGCCTATTTTCATCTATGGCGGATTGCCCAGCTGCGGCCATATCTTGATCGGGGGGCCCTCACTACTCTAGTCCATGCGCTCGTAATCTCGAGATTAGACCATTGTAATGCACTCTATGAGGGGCTGCCTTTGAGGCTGATGCGGAAGCTTCAGATGGTCCAGAATGCAGCAGCTAGGCTTATTAGTGGGGTGAGAAAAATTCAGCATATCTCCCCCACTCTTGTTTCTTGACTTTTGCCATCTTGTATTATATACGTTACTTATACTGTATACTGTTTTAATGTGTTTTAACTTATGTAAGCCGCCCCGAGTAGACGTTGTCTAGAGGGGCGGGGTAAAAATCAAATAAATAAATAAATAAATAAATAAATAAATAAATAAATAAATAAATAAATAAATAAATAAATAAATAAATAAATAAATATTTGCAGTGATCATGGAGCCCAGGAAAGTAAAATCTGTCACTGCCTGCATATCTTCCCCTTCTGTTTGCCAGGAGGTGATGGGACCATTGGCCATGATCATAGTTTTTTTATGTTGAGCTTCAGACCATTGTTTGCGCTCTCCTCTTTCACCCTCATTAAGAGGTTCTTTAATTCCTCCTCACTTTCGGCCATCAGAGTGGTATCATCTGCATATCTGAGGTTGTT
The DNA here is from genome assembly GCF_051106095.1 of Pogona vitticeps. NCBI lineage: Eukaryota > Metazoa > Chordata > Lepidosauria > Squamata > Agamidae > Pogona > Pogona vitticeps. The sequence goes on from NC_135786.1 coordinate 173,550,002, forward strand.
GATATTTCTTCCAACAATCTTAATTCCGGTTTGGGATTCATCCAGTCCAGCCTTTCACATGATGTATTCTGCATACAAATTAAACAAGCAGGGAGACAATATACAGCCTTGTCATACTCCTTTCCCAATTTTGAACCAATTCAAAATGTAGCATTCTCTAATGCCTTTACTAGCCTCAAGTACTGTATCACAAATTTGGTAATTTTTGGGATTTGGAAGAACCCTTCATCAACCTGGATGCTACCAAAGTTAGGAGATGAGGGAAGGAAAATTAATAAATTAGAACTGCAGAGCTGGAAGGGAGCCTGTGAATCATGAAATCCAACCCCTTTCAGGGAGGCATAGTGCGAAACTGAACTCCCAAACCATGCCTAAACCACTGGATTATCTAGGAATTCCATGATTAATTAATTTAAAAAAATTAAAAGAGATCAAAGAACCTGGCCATACCTTCTGTAGTCAGGTTTTTAATAAGCAGTCTGAATTCTAAAATGAGGATTGGAGTGTCTTAGTGCTACTAAGATAAATCACCTTCTGCATTCTTTGGATTCTTTTTCTTCCCTTCTACCCTAAATTTTATAAGATCCAGCCTATAGGTCTAGGAATCATACCATCCACTATGATTCAGTATTTATCTTAAAAATCACCCCTGATTTGCTTTGTGCCAATTTGTAGACCATCTAATTATGTTGGTGATCATATATTTCCAAGTATTTGTATACATTTATGTTTGAGTAGCAAAAAAACATGGGAATGTTGATCTGTCTCAAGAACTAAACTGTCTCAACAAAAGAGATAAAAGAATGGCAAGGGAAAATATTGTGGCCCTTTAGCAGTTTAATTTCAGTGTGAGTTTTTACAGATCAAAATCCACTTCCTTAGACACGAGGAGTGCAAATACTATGTCTTTCATATTTAGACATAACCCCCATGACCAGGTGAGAATATAGATAATGGACAAAGAGATAGCAGTTTGTTAGCACAAGAATGAGATTCTCAAGCTGTGAATTACTTCAATTAAGAGTTCCTAGACAGGGTGATGGATTTGATTGTTACAGGAATACCAAGAGACATTTCTTCAGTAGAGGTCAGAGTCTGTCAAGGGATACAACTATTTTATGCCCATAAGATAGTAAAGAAACCTGGGTTATTAATATATGTAAGTGTGCTTGCTACAAAGCCTTGATCTCTATCGAGGTCCTTAGAGATGCACTGGAACTTCGTTCTGTCGCCAATTTCTGCTACCTCCCTCATAAGTCTCCCTTTGTAATTCCTTTGTTCTACAATAGCCACTTTAAAATCTGTAACAGAGAGTCCTGAGAGGCTGAAGTGTTCTGAAAATGTCCCCCCCCCCCTGTGTTGCCATTCCTGCTATTGTACATGCTTTTTGTCCTGTTTGTCCTATGTAGAAGGCAGAGGTGCATGGCTGGCAGAAGATGCATTATTCACATTAGAGGGTAAACAAGTAAATAGATTCTTGATGTTGTCCCTGACATTGTTGGGACTTTGTTGGGATCCTTGATAGTGCTGCCATTGTAGATACATAGACATAGATATGGATATGGATACACAATTGCATCACTTCCATTAAACTGATGGAGCTCTTTAAGAGGATAAGAGAGAAAGAGAGAGAAACATAGCTTAGACATTTTAGGACTGCAGAGCTGGAAGGGACCCTATGGATAATTGAAGCCAGCTCTTGTTGAGGAGGCATAGGGGAGAATCAAACTCCCAACCTCTGGCTCCACAGCTGGAGACCTAAACCACTGAGCTACCCAGAAGTTCTATGATACTGACTGCTATGAGATTTTGTTGTGCTATCCACTAGTATTGTTAAGGTTTTGAGCAATGTAGATGTGAGGGACAGAACCCTGGAACTTCGTCCATGCAAAGCATGTGCTCTGTGAATGAACTATAGCCTCCTCCATCATCAATGCAAATAGGCTTAGTTTCTTGTGCCGTGCCAGAAACTTCTTATTCAGACTCTTCCAAGTTTTAGAAAGCAGTTTGTAACATAGCTTGGAAAGATGAGAATTTCAAAGTTTGGGACGAGGAAATGAAAACTCCATGACAGTGTTTATTTTAATTACTTTAGATAACAATCCAAAGAAGTTTTAAATTCTTAAACTACATTCTTACTGATCAGATTTAAGTGCTTATCTGTATACTTAATACTTATTGATTCAAATGAGATTTTGCAATGTACATTTTTCTAAAAAGAGCAAATTCCACCTCTGGTATTAGAGAAAGTAAAATAAAGAGTGAATGTCATAGTGTCTTTATACTTGTGTATACGTAGTGTGGCCACATTAAGAATGGTGAATCAGATGTAGACTATGTTGATTGGACTTACTTCCCACTGAAATGAAACCAAGTCATAATTAACTTGTCTTCTTGATTTCAAAGGAATCTAAATTCATGTGACTTATCTGGGATCCAAGTCATCCCACTGAGTACAGTTCTGGTTGAAAGAATAACACAAAAAAACAATCTTGTGCACTATTTATCTAAAGGCAAACACTACCAAGGGTTTAGTCTTGCTGCCTCCTGTCTCCAAACAGTGCATAAAAGACACCAGAGATCTGGGAAAGGTGCAGAATGTAAATTAGAACCCTCCCTATGAGAAAAGGCTAAAGTATTGGGGAATTTTTTATTTAGAGGGGAAGGGTGATTAGTTTAGAAAAAGAATATGTGGTATAGAAGTCCATCTTACTCATATGTGTGTATGCTAAACACCATGATGATTCATGCTACCATTGTTGCATGCAGTCCTACTTTCAATACAGATCTCAATTTTTCACACCAACATTGTGTTCCTAGTTGTTGTGGCCAGTTTGTCACTTTTTAGCCAGCCTTCTGATGACAAGCTTCTCTGTACTTAGTCAGAGGTCCTCAAATGGGAGATATGCAGACCCCCATTGGAACTGTACTCAAAGCCTTACTAGCTTGACAGAACCTGCCAGAGTTTGTTCTCTCCTAGCAAAGACTTCAAGAGCCAAAGGTCAGTTCCATGGAATGAACAGAAGGAGAAATCTGAAGAGGAGATACAGATAAATACAGACAAAAATATAGATAGGGATATGGGTATACTGCTAGAACAGTGTAATAGATGGGCAGCTGAATCTAGATAGATCAATTACTTCTTTCTGATGCCCATATAGAAATTGCTATTACAAAGTATGTAGTCATTAGTTTATGTGGTTTTAAAAGACAGATTTGCATAGGACGGTTTGGTCCAACGCTCATTTTTATGGAATGGAGTGAGAATCTTGATGTTAAGAAGCACTGTATAAACACTTGAAGCACTAATGAAGAAATAAGGCTTTTGCCTTCATAATTTCCTGTGGCTTCTCAGAGAACCTGTTGCTTACTACTAGAAACAGGGTGCTGGATTGTGTGGACCAGGGTTCTTACCTTGCAGAACATACTGTATATAGTTTTGCTTTGGTTACTTTCACTAGGCTTTTGCCATTGTTCCAAATAAGGAAATGTGATAATGGATTATGTTCAGTTTGGGAAAACAAGGTGTTCTCAGATTTATGAAAAGCACTAGAAAAAAGTTAGAAACAGAAACCATCAATACTTTGATAAACAAAGGAATTCTGGTTTGTTTTGATTTTCTTATCTGGACTTTGAAAGAGTCTCTTTTCTTTGACTGTCAGCATTATTCAGGAACAAAAAGAAGAATGTGGACACCTTCATCCTGTTTCTCCATGGTGAACTTTCTTTCAAAATGTTTCAGACTCCCTTGAAAGCACACAGAAACAGCCACAAAACTAAAACAAGCAGCTGGCTAAGATCAGAGTAAATCTGAGTGTTTAGTGAAACTTTACAATTAAAAACAAACTCTTTCAGTACTGCAGCATTGCTGCATACATTGTCACATTAAATGTGTATGAAATTAACTGCATGATGTATGGAATCCTGTTGCTTACAGAACAGCAGCTGGGGTTGGGATTTGGTAAGTCAATATTATGTAAGTTCCATTGATTCAATTATTATAGTATCAATTCCATTGATACTAAGCTAAACAACAAGATTTCAGCTAATAGTCACAGCATTTAAATACTAATGATGTATCATTGCAAATTCTATCCTCTCAAGTTTCATTGTCTAATTGAGGTGGTTTTTAAAGATCAATCACTTCTAGTACTGAACTGTTCTTAAAATCTTTATGGATTTAAGGGAACTGAATGTTTCTACTGATCAAAGTGTCCATCTTTGATATAAAACTAACTTATATTTTGATGGGATCCATGTTTCAAAACAAATTTCCATTTTATATCATATAATGCAGAGTATGGAGGAACTGGAATCAGGCAAGAAGGCCTGAGGGTTCTCTACAGGTAAAATGACCCATCATTAACAGCTATGCTCCATTCATGCAAACTAGAGGCTTTGGCTTCTTTTATTGATTCAATCCATCTCATATCCAGTCTTCTGTTTTTTTTTTCGCTGCTGACTTCAACTTTCCCCAGCATTACTGCCTTTTCTAGAAGTCCTTTGAGTCATGTCAGTCACCATTTAACAAGAGAAAAACCATAAAAATATTTGTTGGGTTTTTTTGGCGGGGCAGATTTTTCCAAAGCAGATCCAGACTTACCTACAAACACCTAGTACAGTAAGTGTTTGTATGTGAAGTGGGTTTTTAGGTAATTTGCTTCCCATTTCCACTCCTGTTGCAGTACCCCTGCAACTTGCCAGTTAGGAGAAAGCACCCTGTACTCCAGGAAATAATTATTGGTGTGACTTGAAGTTTTCTTGATTTGGGATTGGGTTGGGCAAAGCTCAAAAAGGATAAAATTTGATTTCTTCAAACATTAAATTGATGTTTTTCTTCACATCCAAATGTACATCCTGTTTTGTTTCAGGATATGCAACCACACCACACCCCTCAGGCCACTGCCATTCTCACTGGGACCACTGGCCACCCACTCTCCTCTTTCATTAACGCCATTCTTCCTCTCAGCCCCTGCCACCTCTTCCTGTCCTTCCATCTATTTCCTGCTGACAGCTGAAAGCTGTCAGGTCTGGAAGCTGGTATGTTAGCAGGGACAAATTTCTCCTTTTTAAACTGTCTGAATCTATGGAGGTGGCACTGCATTAATATAGCACTGAATAGGAAAAACTGAAAGAAAAATAAAAGGAAAAAGATGTGCCAGAGACAGGAGAAAACTCAGGGCAAAAGCCCAGCCCAAGAGCTGCAGCCATCTCCCATAGATTCATAGGCGTAAGGTGAGGAGAACTTGGAATATTTTGGTATGGTGGAGATGCAGCTCTTTTAACAGGGAATGAAGAAATGGGTGCAGTAGGAGGCAAAGTGAGTGAACATATGCTGAGCAAAGCTGTGGAGCCTCCTCAGCAGTTTTGGTCTCTGTTGACCCCCTGCTTGATGAGTGAGCCCCTTCCCCTTTCTGGGACCTACCAACCTTCCTTCCTTCCTTCCTTCCTTCCTTCCTTCCTTCCTTCCTTCCTTCCTTCCTTCCTTCCTTCCTTCCTTCCTTCCTTCCTTCCTTCCTTCCTTCCTTTCCTTCCTTCCTTCCTTCCTTCCTTCCTTCCTTCCTTCCTTCCTTCCTTCTTTGTTCCTCTCTTTCCTTCATGCAGGGCAAGAGAGGGCAAAGTTCACTCTTATGCAAGTGAACACAGACAATATTTAAGAAAAGGAAGGGGAGGAACAATAGGTCGTATCTCTGGGAGGGATTGGGAGAGATACAAGCGAGGTGGCAGAGAGAGATAGAGATGAAAGAATATAAATGAGATGAAAGAATATAATAGATATGATTTTTAAAAGTGTTTACAGAAAGCACAGTTCTGAGGGGACTGTGAGAGGGAAAGAGGCTTTCATGTTTTGCGTGTGGCTCACGAAGAGCTGATAGCAGCAGCAACAATGGAAAGTTAATGGTTGGGGTAAAGAGGAAGTTCTTCACCAGGATGAATATAAAGCAACTTGGCACATTGAAGATGCTTAAATCAGGTTAGTCCACCTGAGCCTGAGAGCTCTTGAAGTCTGCCCCTCCCGCCCATTAGGAGCTTCTGGTAAGGAGGCACCTCTGTATTTGACACAGTACTGAACAGAACTGGACAAGAAAAAGTTCTGGAAAAGAAAGAACAGAAGAAGAGAGGGAGTTCCCGTTGCCATGCCATGCCAAACTCACCTCAAGAATCATTATAAATGTCTTCCTTGGGCACACGCCCCTCTGCTGCCTTGGTTCGATACAGGTGATCACACATGCTAGAAAACGAACTAAAACAATGCAGTCTCATGCACACCAAGGGATCCACAAAGGGACGACTGGAGACAGAAAAGGGCTGTGTTACTCGAGGCAAAATAGATCGAACACGACTGTCCCAATATAGGGACAAAATGTGGGATAAATCATAATGTAGCCTCCCTCTATAATATCAAAAGCATGTGCAGCATTGCCTTCCATTCCCTTGCTGGACTTGGATATTGTCACTTCTCATCCCAGTCCATCTTGGGCGTTTGTTATAAAGATTGCACAGCTAAGAATTCTTGCCTTTTTATGCTGAAAAATGATATAGTAATCATTCAAAACAGCATGTGCTTTGAGACAATGGAGACCTGGATCCTAAATGTTTCTCCCCCTTTTATGAATAATAAAAAAAGAAGGAAGAAGTTTTGCTGTTTGAAGTTGAGAACTGCCACTTCAATAAAGCAGTCTCTTGGAAATTGAACAGCTAGCCTCCTAAATCCTGTTTGCAAAATGAAAAATTGTAGCTCAAATACTTTCCTTTGGCTATAATAAGATTCCTGTTGTCCTAACTACTTACACTGATGTCAGAGATGTGGTAGAGGAACCATCTGTCTGCAAGAGCAAAGAAACCATCAAGTCTGTTTTGTTTGTTTTTTTAGGGACTCTGCTTCCAGTCCTCTCTCTCTCTCTCTCTCTCTCTCTCTCTCTCTCTCTGTGTGTGTGTGTGTGTGTGTGTGTGTGTGTAACTGGTGGCCTTGTAGCTAAAGGATTTTTTTTGAGGCACAGAAATTTGCCTACTGACCTATTACCCTATGGATATCCTCAAAACAGCAGCAACATATTTTGAGATAAAGGAGAAATGAAAGCATTTGCTCCCCATAGCTATCAAGCATTCCTTTTGAAGCCATCTTGTCTTAATCTTCTGGCTTTAAGCCCTTATCCAGATAAAGTCCATGGTTAGTAGTGGAGCTAGCTAATACTAATAGTGCCATCATTAATCTACTTCAAATGATCCTCAAGGATTCTTATGCCATGTTTGCTATGACTCTGCATTATCATACTGTTTTATCTGCAACCAATGCTTAATTTCACTGTATTTTTAGGTATGTGTACTCCGTTATGTAGTAGCTCTTTGGATTTAGCCTTCTTTATGGCTGCAAAGACTCCAACTGGCATGTGTGAGAGATTTGTGTGCAGTAATTTGCCATGACTGTTTGTGGCTAATCACTTGGATGTGTTTCAACTGGGTTGCTTGAGTAGATAGCCAACCAAGATGCATGCCAACACATCATCTATTAACTGTGGCAAGTTATGAAATATTATATAAACACCAGTAGGATTCTGGCTTATGACTTAGATCTGAAGTGGTTCTGGCATTCACAGGAAAACCTCTCTTTTGGGCAGGGGGAGGGAGTTCATTCTGAGACTGCATAATGACAGCCTGGCACAAGCTAGATAGGAAGCAATGAAAAAAAAAAGCAACCTGGAAATAGCTGGGAAAATTATGAGCGAGGTCACCAAGACCAAGTGAAAAAAGTGGTGTGATGTAAGGTAAGAAGCTCTGTGAAACCTTATTTTCTCAAAACCACAGACATGAACTGACAACATTCTCAAACACTGTACTCCTATTAGTATTGCATTTCCAGTCACCATGTATGGATGTGAAAACTGCGCAGTAAAGAAAGCTGAGAGAGGAAAAAAAAGATTTATTTGAAATGTGGTGCTGGAAGAGAGCTTTGCAAATACCCTGAACTGCCAGTAAAACAAACAAGTAGGTCCAATTTAAAATCAAACCTTAACTATCTCTGGAGGCAAAAAAAAAAAAATGTTGAAACTGAGGCTGCCTTACTTTGGCCACATTATGAGAGGGCAGGATTCTCTGGAAATGCTGGGAAAGGTGAAAGGGAGCAGGAAAAGAGGAAGGCCTAATATGAGATGGACTGACTCCTTCAAGGAAGCCACAAGCTAGAGGGCAATTCAGGACAGGACATTGTGGAATTTGTCATTCATGAGGTTGCCATAAGTCAGCAGCTACTTGAGAGCACACAACCAAGAATTTTGGTGGTTTTGAGATTCCAGTCAAAATTACATGTTTCACATACTGCAAGACTCATTGGAAAGCAAATCAGTCAAAATCCAAAGAAACAAAAGGAAAAAAAAAAGACAAAAACATGTGGCAACTTGAAAACTATTAGGTATGTTTTAATGTCAGCTTTCACGGATAAGTCCATTTTGTCAGGCATATGGAAAAAAAATAAAATTCTGGATGAAATATCAAATTCACTAGTAAAATATTGAAAGCATTCATTAGCATCAAGTATCCTGGGTGTGTGGTTGGCTCAAAAATCCACACATTTACAAGCCTTGTGTATATTTCCTATTTATGCACAGCATAAAATGCATAGAATTAGAAGAAAATGTGCATATAGTACACATCATAGTCAATGGTAAAAAATTTGTGTAAAATGTGCATATTAGGTACCTAGCTGAAATAAATACATCCATTATAAAAAATGTGTATGGAAAATACATACAAATTGCCATGCAGGAGGGAAAAAAAATGAAGGGTCAGATCCAAATAAGAAGGATGGGAAAATAACTCAGGTGGAATTTGAAGAAATTGAACAGGATTGAAAGTGAACATTTTTTCACTGCTTTAAATCTTAAAGGCACCTGTTCAAAAGAAAACCCTACTAAGTTTATGAGGTCAATTGAAGCCTAAACAACTTTTGTCTCATTTCTAGAGAAATGCTATCAGCCCATTGCTATCAGTTATTCGGCTTTGAAAAGGGGGGATCCATTTTATTACAAGTACTGGTGTCTACACGTTTCAGTAAACACTGTTTTAATTATCTCCAAAACTCACTTCACGTATTTCTGTAAAAATACAATACAGTACAAAACAGGGTAGTATCCTCAGCCAAAATAAATCACTGAGTTTTAGAAAGGAAGCAATTGTGAAATATAAAGTATGTACACTTTAAACAGGGGATGTGGTGATGCTGCAGATTAAACCGCAAAAGCCTCTGTGCTGCAAGGTCAGAAGACCAGCAGTCTTAAGATCAGAGTGAGCTCCCGTCACTTGTCCCACCTCCTTGCCCACCTAGCAGTTCGAAAGAATGTAAATGTGAGTAGATAAATAGGTACCACTTCGGTGGAAAGGTAACGGCGTTCCATGTCTAGTCGCGCTGGCCACGTGACCACAGAAACTGTCTACAGGCAAATGGAGATGGGGATGAGCACCGCGCCCTAGAGTTGGACACGACTGGACTAAATGTCAAGGGGACCCTTTATCTCTACACTTTAAACTCTTATACATACATAGGCATGCACAAATACATTCCTATATGTTTGTGTGCTTGTGTTTAGGCAATGCATTTGCACTTTACAATAGCACCCAAGACATTTGAGCTGTTTATGGTCAAATATTTCATCTCACAGCTTTAAGGCAGATCTCCCTATCCGTTTAATTCTGTTGTTCTTCACTCAGCCTCCTTCAGTGCCACAAATGTAATAAAATTTCTTGGGAGACAGCAATTGTAATATTTTTTAATACCTTCCTATATTGCAACTGTATTAAACACTGTCATTACTAAGCTGAAAGGAAGTTGAGGCTGAGTGCTCTGGAAGTGTTGCATTAAACAAGGTATTTTGTATTAGAGAGTCTATTGCTGGCAGCTTTGAGTGACATTTCCAATCTTTTGCTGGTGGAATGTCAGCACATATTTTGGGGAGATATGTGTATGTGTTTGTGTGTGTGTGTGTGTGTGTGCATGTGTGTAAGAAAAAAGGGGAGAGAGCATACATAGAATATGTTTATAAATTCCTCTCTTGATTTCTTATGAAGTCTCATGAATCAAAAAGCCTGCAGTTGTGACTACCACTTTTCTCCATATTTAATTACTGGAGGTTATAATTTACAGCACACAAAAGCGCAAAACCCAGCAGCAGTATCTGAATTAGAATTTAGCAGGTTTATAGCTTTGTTTGGCCCTAGGCATGAGTAATAAAAGCCTAGTTTTTAAGTACCACTGGGGGTTTATGGAATGAAGACATCTGCATTATTATATCAAAATGGTCCTTGGTGTAATAAATATAGCTGACAGTAGTGCATGACTTTTCTTTATGAAAAATGTGTTGATAGTGGTGCTTTAAATGCTGAAGAAACTGATGATTAAAATTTTATGCTTCTAGTTACTAGATAAATGCTGAGCAGATGTCCATATCACCAGTTTAACTGCTGGGTATATCTAATAAAACATCTAGTTAAAACAACATTTAACACTGATGAAAAGACTGAATTAACCATTCCACTAATTTTAATATTGTTGCTGAAAACTTTATATTATAGTTCAGTAATAACATATTTATTGTCTCTTAAGGTAACATGTAGGATCATAAAGCATTTTTAATTTCTTTTCTCTTTCCCTAAAGGTTTTCCAGAAACAATGACACAAATTCAGATACTCATTTACTATGTGCAGCAATCTAGTAATTCCACTCTGGATGCTGAAGAGGTTGCTATGGACTCTCTTGAATCCTTTGGTGCTAAGAGACCTAGAGTGAGTTCTGACTTAAATGTAGCTGGTGGTCCTGACCACGGTGGAATTATTGGATCAATTGCTGAATGGTGAGTCAACGCTTATACAAATTCCAGTAATTTAATGACCCTACTCTCACCAGGACTGCGAGCAGATTGTAGCCACTGTGCTCATGTGCACCAGCCAATGAAAACAAAATGGATACATGAAAGGTACTGCCAGTTGGAATCTAAAGGAATACTTTATGATGCTTGAAGTATTCATGTGGAAGAATATCTGCAGGTTAAGATTTATTTCCTCCCCCCTTCCATTTGAAAGGAAGCAGTTCCTACTTCCATGGAGAATAAGATCTTTGACTTTTTCCTCTGGATAGCAATTTTTTAAAATCTGTTCAGATTTTTTTACGTTTGAGAAACAGAGGTCCATCACCGATTCCTTAGATATAAGGATCAAGATCCCACACTACACTTCAGTATGCAATTCTACTTGATTTGGGTAGTTTCTACATTTATTCCTCCTGCTGTAGTCATCCATGATGCTGGAGCAGGGTTTCTCAGCTGTCCAAAGCAGACCCTGATGGCACAAAAGAAGTGCACCATCAGATTCTGGCTGTGGACTTAGTTACTTTGATTATACCCATTGCATTTATTTGGTGGTGAAATATAAATCATACTTCAGTTTCATAATCTATGTACGAAACTGTCGAAGCAGACAAGTGAAAACCTCTGCATATTGCTGTATAAAATATATATTTTTCAAAAGTTTCATTCAGGTCTAGCATGAAAGCCCTTAAAATTTCCCTATTTGTTACTTAGTCTTATTTTTGGCTATTATATGTTTTGTAGTTTGTATCTTGTCCATTGCTGCCATCTTGAGTCTTCAGCTGTGTGGTTCCCATTATATATTATATTTTTATATATGTGGGTTGGGTGCAGTGTGGTTGTGCTCTTTATGTTTATTTAACTATTGGGAACTACCCAGAGTAGTGACAATTTCACTAGGTGCTGTAATATAGAAATTAAACAAACAAACAAACAATAACTTGGAATTCATAAGGATGCTGCCGGAACACTAAAAATGCAGCTGAGTTCCTAAGGCTGACAATATGATTTAATACATTTTATAGGATCTGTAAGTTTATGATATACACAAGTATGACAATTGGTACAGAGGCAAGAGACTAGAGGTTTACTTTTCAGTATACCTACAAAGCATACTAAGATAAACGGTTTTAGCTGAGGTTTCTTATAGGCTCATACATTTTTAAGTGACAGCAGGGAGCTATTGACTGTGGAATTTCTCTGTTATTGCAAACAATAACTAGTGCACTTTGATATATTGGTCTTTCAGCACTCTGCACATATAAAAGCTATGCACCACTTACACAAGCTTTATTTTTGCACAAAAGTCATTTTTTAAGGAAGATGTGAATCTATAGGAAGGAGGCAAGAGGCATCTGTGCCCATGATGAACACAGGGTGATATGATACAGAAAAGGAGCTTTCTATGATCGCACACACAGCATGCCTGCTATTTCTTAGGTAGTAGAAGAACATGGATTTGTTACTAATATAAACAAAGAGAAATGATTCGAGTGTGACTTATTTTTGAACTACCCATACCCTTCTTCAGATTTGTCTTTTTAACTGGTTTTGTGTTTACTATTCCAACAGAATTAATGATAAAAATAATTAACTTAAGCTTATTGTGGTATACAAAATAAAGGTCCAGGTGTACCTAAGTGTACACAGACAAAACCTAAGCCTCTAAAAAACAAAAAAATTGGAAACTAACATTGCTTTCCCTTTATATGTATTTTGAATCCATAATATGAACACATTTTCATGGGTACTGTTAAATATTTAGAGTGGTTATAGATACCAGTAATGATGGAAGAATGATGAGGTATTTTCCTATAAAAATCCATATTATTTTAAAGAAGGTCTGGGATACTTGTGGATCTCTTGATTTAATTGTATTGCAGCTCCCATCACATCTCACCATTGGCTAGCGATATAAATCCTCATTTCTCTCATTCATACCTGCAAAATCATCTGCAGGGCAAAATTGTCTTCCTTGCCTCCAAAACAGTGAGATTCTTTCTGCTGGCCTGAATTTGCTCATTTGCATTTGTATAAATGCACAAAATTTAATTGCCACTTTGCTTCATGTTCTATTCGAAAGCAGAAGCATTGACTGGATTGGATGCATCTTTGTGAGCAGTAAAAATGGCCATTTGTATTTGGTGTGTGTGCGTGCGTGTTTGTGTGTGTGTGTGTGTGTGTGTGTGTGTGTGTGAGTGAGTGAGAGAGAGAGAGAGAGAGAGAGAGAGAGAGAGAGCTCTTAGCTTCTCAGAAGGAAAAGATTATGATAGAAATGCTACAAACGTTACAGAAAGCACAGTGACCTTGCTTCCTCATTTGATGTGCTCTTTCTCTCTGTCATATGTGGCTAGATAATCCTTGATAAGCTGGTTTTCTGTACTGGGGCAGTCTGTGAGTTTGGAAACAAGACCTTGATGAGATATTTTTCCACATTCCTGCCTTCACCAATGCCAGGACAGTCACATATCCCTATCACTAGAAGAAGCTCTCCTTTAATGTAGAAATAATTGAACAATCAGCGTTCAGAAAATAGCAGACATCCAGTAAATCCTACTAGACAAAATGTGCGACGTACAGTCTGTAACGAACATTCACTAGTCTCCTCACCCCTGAAACAATCACAATGAACATCTTTATATAACTGAGCCCCTATACAGAAGCCTCCAGTTGCTGCTGCTTTTCAGCTTGTTAAAGCTCAGAGCAGGCTCTGCACCATTAGCGCTTGCACAGCTGATGGGAAAGGTCAGTAAAGTTTGAGTTCCTATATAGGCCTACAGCTTCAGAAAGCAAACTTGCTAAAAACAGAAGGGAGAGGGAGATCTATATCAACTTAAATATGATTGGGAAGCTGCTAGAAGCTACATGGGAAATTAAAAAAAATACACACACACACATATGCACACAACCCCAAATCATCCAATCATTTCTCTTGCCCCACTCCCCTGCCAACAGCCCCAAAGAAGGTCTCAACCATGAGATCTTTGTTAATAAGTGCAAAGCTGGCATTTCCTCCCTAATGTGAAGCAAATTCTTTAAATATAAAGAACTGTGACATTACAAATAGTTGCAGACTGTTTTAAAATCAAATCATATCATACTACACACAAGCACGCACACGCACACACGCACACACGCACATACACACACACACACACACACACAAACAAACAAACATACATGTGAGGGGAGTGGGCATAAGAGAAAGCTAAAAGTAATTCTTTTCTGGGGCCTCCATCATGTCTTGTTTATTATCTCTTGAATTGTCCACACACATCAATGTCACTAAATGGAAAGGTATGTGTTGGTACTGTTGAGCAACCTTATGTAGGAGCGACCTCCACAAGATCTTGTTTATAACCACCCTGCTCAGCTCTTTCAGACTCAGGCAGCAGATGAATGTTTAAAAATTCCAAGATGCAGCAGTCCTTTTCAAGAAGAATGGCCACATCAGCAGAGGAGGACTGATAGTTCCAATGATGATTGGGGCTGAGAAACCTGTACTGGGCTACAGCAGTAGTGAAGGGGCCTCCCTGAACAATAGCAGTGACAACTCTTGCTAGTACTACACAGTAAAAGGCAATGGTAAAAAAATTATGAATATTGCTTACCTTGTAAATATAAGAAGCCCATTTCCCATACACCTTGTTTTGGAAGTCTGAACATTTGTGAAGGTTTTCCATTCTTCCAGAGAATAGCCAAGGAGGCAGAATATTTACAGGCCACTCCTATATAAGCTCTGCTTCCAGAGAAGATCATGTGGATCAGGGCTTAATTTGCAGAACATAAGTAGTATTGAGAAAATATTAAATGGTTATATGTGTCCATGATGATTTAGATAGGATTGGTATAACCACCAACCTGATGCAGAAGCTCTCCCTGAGCTAAAAGTGTGGTCTTTCAATTGTGTTGAGGCAGACCAGATGGGTGGTCCCTAACAATCCATTCCTTATGAAATGCTTCTCAGAACTGAAGGACTGTATGGATTACAGCCTTTTCTAATCTTTCTTTTAGGGACACTGCATATAGTTGGGGTCGCAATAAAACTAAGTGTGTGATACTCTGATTATCTGGATCTCTTCCAATCTGTACTCATGGCTAGCTTTGATATTAACTTGCTCACCTTACTGGCAGCCTATGTCAATAAGGGGACAGGAGAGTAGAGCACTTTTAATTCTCATGGACCTCCCAATGGTTTTTGATAAAATTGAAAACTGTGTCTTTTGGATGAACAATCAAGATTAGAGGCACTGTACTTAGCTGTTTTCAGAAGAACTTTGCCAAATCCTGAAAAAGCTACCACAGCAAACTCATATTGCACATGTGCTACTGGTTTCCGCAACCTTCCCCCCCCCTTTTACCATGTCTATGAAACCACTGAGTGAAATCATGTGAGATTTTGAGCTATTAATATATCCACTTTTTGCATGGAGTCTATAATGGACTGGGTAAAGGACTATAAGGTGAAGCTGTAGCCAGACAAGGCAGAAGTCTTGAACTGGTAGAATGGATATTCTGAGTGGTCAGAGAGGTGATGGTCAGTCTGTCCCAGTTGTGGCTGAACTCCTCTTAAAGTGCCAGCCTGAGGAAGTGAGAGTAGTCTAAAATATAGCTTAACTATTGGATGTCCAGATGGCATTAGTGGCCAAAGGCACCCTTCATTGATTATGACTGTTATCCCAGTTATGACCTGTCCCTGATAGAGACCGCTTCAATGTGATGATATAGTCCTCCAGATTAGACTGATTCCAGCTATGATCGTTTCCAGATTAGACTGATACAATGAATTGTAAATCAGTTGCCTTTGATGACTCTTCAGAAACCTGTATTGTGGATTAATAAAACTCAATGGGGAGAGAAGAGGGCATTCTTTATTGTTGCATTCACTATGTGGAATGATCTCTTCCACTGAGATCAGGTGGGCTCCAAGTGCTGAATGTTTCCACTGCCAACCTGTTTACCCCAGCATTTCCCTGGTTACTTCTGTAAATCAACTTCATTTTTAATGAATCACTTTTAATGATTTTTTTAAAAGAACTCATTTGTAAATATGTATTCTTTTTGTTTTATTTGTTTTAGCTGATGTTTTACTGTATATGTAATAAGCGTCTTTAGAAGTTTATAAAAATTGAGTAAAAAAGCTAGTCAACAAAATAATTAAAATCAGTTCAAAACACAATGCACTCTGGCTGAGTAGTGACAGCTGCATAAAATACTATGCCATTTCACTTCTTCTCCTTTTATTTTTCTATATTTTAGGATATTTTAGATGTCCTTTAAGATCATTTACAGGTCATCCCGGATGTTTCACCCAAGAATTCTAAGACATGTTTATCTTTTATCCCTGAAGATTAATTTATTGTATCATGAATGCTCAATACTCATTTTGTTCATGGTTCTGAATTCAGTTGCGCTACTTGGTTATCACACACCAATCTTTGCAACATTATAGAATGTTGTGTACTTCTTTGTTTTTACATTTGTACATTCCTTCCTTGAAGTGGGGAACATGAGTTGTACTATGGTATCTACTGTACAGTGGAAATACTTCAGTCTAGATATCATGTAATATACCTTTCAGACATTTTCAGGAATCATTTTGAATTTTAGGTTTCTGGATCATGTGTCAGTGAATTTGAATACATTTAAAGAAAGAGGTGTAAAAATGTGCAATTGTTACACTATCCAAAATAATAAGGGTTATGTGCTTGAATGTTACACAGGATGTAATCAAAATGATCTTTAAAATTGATACCATGTATCATAAAACTGTATGCATAAAACATGTGACAAGATGAAATGTGAGTAAAGGAAAGGGGCCTTGTGGTGCAGTGGTTAAACTGCAGTACTGCAGCCAAACCTCTGCTCACAACTCGGGTTCAATCCTGAGGTTCGCTTAGCCTTCCAACCTTCTGAGGTTGGTAAATTGAGTGTCCAGCTTGCTGGGGTGTGTGGGGAGCTGCCCAGAAAGTGTTTTAAATGCTATGCTTTTTCACTCTTGTTTTTATAGCTAGTGGTCGTTAAATGTTTTGCCTTGGATCACACAAAATGTATGTTACCAGGAGAGAAAACTGATTTGTATTGTATTGTATTGCGCATTAGTGCTTTTATTTTCTTCTTTTTTCAATCAAGATGTCTCTTGGCCTTAATACTGCCTCATAAACTAATCCATGAGCCAAATATCAGACTTTTCATGTGCCCCCTCTTTGGTTTTGCCTTCTTGCTTTTCCACTGTTTGCAGTGCAAGTGGAAGAACTTTTCAACATTTCTCCCAGACATCTTCTGCTTGCAACCTGGAATACAGGACAAGAAATATATTTCTTTTATTGATTTTGCTTTGCCACTGAGCAAAAGTGGTGAGCAAAGCAAAGGGGCAGGGGCGGCGAGAGAAAACGCATACATTACTTGGTCTCTGGGAAAATTCCTCTTTCCCTTTGTTCGGAGAAGGGTTACACCGGAAAGTTTTTTCTATGGATTTCCTTAAGATGGTTTTAGCACTGGATTATATTCATGCGGCTTCTGAATATTCAGTAGTTTAAATTTGTGTTTGTTTATCACAAAGAGAGCTATTTTGTTCTCTAAATCTGCTTTCACTCTCTGATGCCCCAAATTACAACACTACTTATGCAATTCTAATGAGTAGTTAAATGAAACCTTTTTCAAACTCTGTTTGAAGTGTTGTTGTTTTTTAAAGTGACTGGTTCTTCATATTATAAAATTATTTGTAAGTGATGAAAATATTTGCTCCTACGTTCAAGGCTATACCTGTGTTAATAACTAGTAAAAGAACTGGTGTGGAATGTACTGAAAAGCTGGTTGTCCTACTTCTTCAAAGGTCTGTTCAGCAGGATATCATTTCCAGAATAACCTACACAATCCCATCTTACACAGAGTGGACATAATGACATACCACCCAAAATAGTCTTTGCACTGCCAACAAGTTCAAAGGACTGCAACATGTAAACTTGGCAACTCATGTCCTATGGGATATATGTTGTCCCCTGTCTATTTTATGGTATCCCAGTTTTCCCTTAAGAACTACTTTTTAACTTTTATATATAAAAGTTATATATATATATATATATATATATATATATATATATATATATATATATATATATATATATATATATATATATATATATATATATATATATATATATATATATATATATATATATATATATATATATATATAAATATAAAATGCATATATTCATGTTTGCAGAAGCATCCCCAAAGAAAAAATTAATGAAGTAAAATTAAAAAAGTAATGAAGACATGTGGGAGAATATGCATTATATTGCAACAGCAAAAGTGTGGTTTTAAAGGGAAACCATCACATTTCTACTGCTGTGCCATAAAAAGTAGAGTGGAAAAGCACACCCTGTGGGTTCTGTGCTAAGTAGGCTGGTCCCTGGATATTACCCACTCCTGATGTAAACAAAGCCATATGGTACAAGGCAATCAATCATTAAGACAGTCTACCCTTCCAAATGGGAGAAGGTGGGAAAAAGGGGAGAGTATGGGAAATATTAGCCAACTCAAAAATAATGATGTTACATCACTCATTGAGTTCAGGAAATCTGCAAAGGACATGATCCCAAATAGTTCAGTGATAGGTCCTGGCATTCTCACCAGTACGAATGCCTATTGCCACATGAGCAGTTGATGTCCCTGCATCATATACTTCTTTCTTTGGCTCAGCTTTGGAAAATGATGGTCTCTGGGGAAAACAGCAAAGCCAGCAATTGCCAGTGTATCTGGGCTGCGGAAAGATTAGTTTGTGCTCGAGGCGAATTTGGTTCTGTTTGGATAGCTGTACCTTGAGTCTATGATGGTAGTAAATGGGAGGAAGTTATTTCATCCTGTAATGCAGATCATGTGGCATTATTACAGTTTAAATTAAGAAACTAATCTGTTATCCCAGATTGCCTTTATCATTTCCCTACAAAGTATGTGAATTGCATGCCATTGTCACTTCCAACTTATGGTGACCCTTTTCCAGGTTTTCTAGGTAAAGAGTACTTGGAAGTGGTTTACCATTCCCTTGTACTGGGGTGCCCTGGGACTGCGCAGTGTGCCCATGACTACACAGGCTGGCTCTTCCCTGGGGAAGGACAGTGAAGAATTAAACTCCCGACCTCTGGCTCCACAGCCAGAAGTTGGCTATCCAGCCAGCTAAAAAGCATGCTGTTACCATGTAGCAATAGCACTGGACCCACAGAGTAAATGATCAGTTGTGACATTTGCACAGATAGATATGCTAGGTCCCAGCTTCCCCATGCATGCTAAAGTACTCCCAACCAAAAGTCCAAATCTGTAGTCTTGTTCAGATAACCTAATGTAGTAGTCTAACAGTGGAAAGGAAATGGCTCTGCCACCCCTGACTTCCACCTGTGACCTCCCTATATTGATGGGGAAGATCTGACAATGAAATTATGGAATCAGTCATGTTTAGAGTATCAGTCATGTAACAGGACTTAAAGTGGTGTGAGGGGTTAGAAGCAGGGAATCTATGGAAACAGTTCAGTTGAAAACAAGTACGTAGTTATCATGACATATTGGGAAAAATTCTGTTTGATATTTATGCACAGGAAGAGCTTCCACCACAGAAGGTCCCATGGAGTTCTAACAGGGTGTCTGCCATGTACCACAAGCATACAACCAGCACCTCATTGGACTGCCATGGCAGTTTCTGTAATTGTAATTCCACACATGTAAATATTGAACAGGACACTGGACTTTGAAAGGACAAATATATTTCTAATCTACTTTAGCTGAGACTAACAAGATTAATAAACAGCAGTGGCATTGTGTCCCTAGTGGTAAAGTTGGAGGTGGAGTGAGAGGGAGAAGATGGAGAGAAAACATGTTGTGCTAAAAAAATGCAATAACTATATTGGCTATAACTAAAATGCCTTGGCACAACCTAGGGCATTGGATCCTGTTACTGGTTGACACACCCATCAACCAATGAACTACTCTACCCAGCATGCCAGCTGCGGAAAATTGTGGGATGTGGTAACCCACAGGTTTGCCTTGTGGACTTGTGATAAAACTGAGTGTTCCTGAGCTGAGTATGTTCCTCAAAGCATCTAAACAAAACCTCTATTATGAGATGCAAGGAAATTTGGAATGTGCGACTCATTTACTCCTGAAATTGGATCTGTGCTTGTGTCCAACATTACAATAACATTTGAAAAAAATGCAAATGCAAAGCACACTCATGAATTGCTGTGAGATGTGTGTGTGAGGAAATCCCATGACCCTCTGAAATTATGAATAATTCTAGTTCCATGAATTCGGAAGCATTTAAAAGTCCTGAGTAACAAACAGATCAATAAAAATTTTAGAATACAGGGTTGCAGGCTAATTTTTAAAGTATCTTTATAGTTAATTCTACTGTGCAGAATTTACTCTGTGGTAAATCTGCTGGGCCATCTTGGTAGGAGACAAAATAAATACACCATGGACTCCCAAAATTCAAATTCTGTTTCTCTTTGACATCCCTCGCCCCACCTTCAATTTCTTAAGCCAGTTTCAGCTCAGGTTTGTACACATACTGGACGTGAGCAACCCCTTTTGAGAAAAAGGTTTCTTTAAGCCCTGCCAAAGTGGGAGATTCTCCTGGAAGAATAATGTTTCTCAGAATATTCTCTGTTTTAATGAACATGGTTGGCAAATAAAAGCAAATTAGCTTGGTAATCACAAAGTGGTCAAGAATTTACCTAACCAAGACATGGTATTTAAACTCAAAATGTGAAGCTTAATGAACTTTCAAAATCCATATTTAACAAAGACCTTCTGGAGGCCATTTAGAAGATCTCAGTTCAGACATTTGGTAACAGAGAAACTTCTTAGATTATACTGCAAAAGTAAGATAATAATCAATCCAGAGAGAGAGAGAGACACAGACACAGACACACACAGACGCACACAGACACACAGACACACAGACACACAGACACACACACACACACACACACACACACACAAAACCTCTTGTTTATGAGTATAGGTTATTGTGCTTCTATATCCATGATTCAGAACACCAGGAAATGGTCTGATACTGCTGTGTGACCATATGCCTGCATTGCCAGTAGAGTGGTGCGTCGCATTACAACATTACTTCGTTCCAGCAAAATCGCTGTAGAACGAAAACATCGTAATGCGAAAATAAAAAGCCCATTGGAATGCATAGAAACCCTTTCAATGCGTTCCAATGGGCTGGAAACTCACCGTCCAGTGAAGATCCTCCATAGGGCGGCCATTTTCGGTGGCTGTCTTGCAAGGAATCCATCCCAGAAAACAGCAGGGAGCCATTTTATTTACCCGTTGGCCATTTTGAAACCGCCGATCAGCTAGAGGAAAATTGCCGGTTTGTGAAGAATCGGTTCTCTAAGCAGGGAACTCATCATCGCAAAGCAAAAAAACCCCATTCAGACCATCGTGTTGCGATCACAATTGCAATTGCAAAAAGATTGTCATGATGCGATTTCGTCATAATGCAGGGCAATCATAAAGCGAGGCACCACTGCAGTAACAAGGACTCCAAGCTTTACATAACAAAGGGCAATGTCAGTAGTCAAGAGGGTCTACAGGATACCTTCTTCTGCTCAATTCACGAAAAGACTATGCACTTTTAAAAACCACTTCTCACCTAAACACAAAGCATATGTCACATAATTTTTTGTGTTGCCCCCATTTTTAGAATTGTCTTATGAAATATTGATTCACTCTGCCACACAATAGCAGAGGAGCACTATCATACACCTCTAATGCTGAAAGGTGAAATACATATATTGATGCTGGCATTTCTGCTTCAAAGTATGCATTCTGTGTCAAATTAAAATCTGGTCACAGATTTTAACTGAATATGTAAGTCTGAGATGAAGAACAGTAAAAGCAAAGTGTGATGCTTGTATATCGCCCCAAACTGCTCTCTGGGTAGTTTGCAAATTAATTTATTAATTTATACAAACTACACATTACTTTCCTGCACGCACCCCCCCACCAGAGAGCTGAGTACTCATTTTACTGACCTCAGAAGGATGGAAGGCTGAATCAACCTTGAACTGACTGTCAGAATCCGCTGGTATCGAATGCTGGTCTTGAGCAGAGTTTGGGCTGCAATATACAGTTTAACCACTGCGCAATGAGGCTCCTCTGTAAAAATATCCAGATCAGTTTTGAATCTCAACATGGCTTTACAATTTTATCCTGTATATGTTTGTTGAGACCAGCATTCATGTCTGGAATTGTTAGTAATAATATGTGAATGTGCAGAAAACCAAACCACATAATATCTATATGAATGTTCATTATATCCTGCAATGTGCACAGAAAAAGAACTTGTTAGGGGGAGAGACAATACTATTCAATACTATTATTATAGGACAATTTTGGCCTGAAGTTGGTTAATTTATTTCTTTTAATAGAAAATGAATCCTACGCTGTATTTTAATATTTTAAAATTTCTAATGTCTTATAAATGAATATTAATACAATCCTTGCGTATATTGCAACGGTCTGACATGAATAAATGAACGCAGAGACAATTTTGTTAAGTCTATAAAGTGCCATAATAACATCCTTGTTACTCTCTCTTTTCTCCTCTTTCTCTCCTTGTTTTCCCTTTAATTTTACTAATTTGCTGAGGCAGAAAGGCAGGGCTACATCTTTGGAAACTGCTCTGCCATTAGTCGGTGTCATCTGGAACTGTCCCGAATTTGTAGAGTTATTCTTTTTATAGAAGAGGATCCTTGTACAAGGAGCAAGAGTCCAACCTCCACTGCCTGAAAACTGGGCTAATCCATGATGTAGCACAGCTACATCATGGCAGGTTTGTAGCGACCATTCCAAGATGGTAACATCGCCATGCAGAGGAAAGGAAATTTGAACTAAGTGCTGTCAAAACTGGAGTGATTAATTAGGCTTTTCTAATTAGATTAGAAAAGATAGTGTGATGCTTCACAACCCACAGGCAGTCTGACTGGAAGTAGGAAATCCCTCTTAACTAAGCAATCACATTTCTGTTGATGTCACTGTCTGTATGTAATTTCCTCTGTGAATCATTGTTTGCTATTTGGCAGGAGATACTTCACCTACCTACCCCATTCCTATTAGTTAAGAGCCGCTAATTCAAGCTTGAGTGCCCATTGACTTAGTGGTATGTAAATGGAGAGAAATCAGTTCACTTTCCCATTTGTTTTCATGCAAACAGTGTCATTTCTTTCCATTTTCATTATATGAATTGCAATTTAATTTCCTTAGTGGTTTATGATTATTTCCTTAGGAATTCGTTTATTTTCAAATTTAATTCATATCCAGTTTTTCATTGTTTTCAGTGAGGGCCCATTCTGTCTTCTTCTACCAGTAGCATTGACATTTTTGTTCCAAATAGCATAACATTTGCAACATATTTTGCTATTCCTAGGCATTTCACCTTCAAATTCAGTTGCTTTAAAGTAAAACTTTGGTTTATTGATTACATAGATTGATTCATATCTTCAGTAGCTAATCACTCCTAAATTTCCCAAACTACACATTCTCTTGCACACCCTGACTCTACTCTCAGAGACTCAATCTGACTTCCACTCACTTCATCTCACACTCTGACTGAAATATTGACTCAGGCTCCGCCTCTTATAGCATCTGTCTCGGCTCCGCCTCTCTGCAACATTAATATTCATAAACCATTATATTACATAACATAGACCATAGATCAAATAAATAGAGAATGCTACAGTGACATCCCCCCCTCCTATGC
This sequence comes from Pogona vitticeps, assembly GCF_051106095.1. Taxonomy (NCBI): domain Eukaryota; kingdom Metazoa; phylum Chordata; class Lepidosauria; order Squamata; family Agamidae; genus Pogona; species Pogona vitticeps. The sequence continues at coordinate 173,573,631 of NC_135786.1, forward strand.
CCAAGACAGCATGAGTGAAGCATCATTGTAACGTATTCTGGGGAAAATAGTGTCTGCAATTGTTAATGGCCTTTTCCTCCTCCCCACCCCTTGGCAATTACCATTTATCACCACCCTGGAACAAACTACATCTAAGGTATTTTGGAGTAAAGAGGTTGGCTGCTGCCAATCACCAGCTGATCTAAGGAGGTCAAATGCCTCTTGGACCACAACCCACTCATGTACTAAAGGGCACTCAAGCCTAAATGTTTTCTGAGTTTTCCAGAAAGCATCAGGAAGATCCAGTTTGTTTTAAATCAACATGGGAAGAACTTCAACATCTCTCTCTCTCTCTTGCTCTCTCAGTCTCTCTCTCCAGTTGATTTATACTTGCTGTTAATTAACAAGGTACAGTACTGCTTAAGTTCCTAGATGTATCCCCCAATTTTGTGAAACACACTGAACAATGCAACAGTACTTTTCTAATTCTGCTATGACTTCTGTAATTTCACTTACATACACAAGTCTAAATCACAAACTGGACTTTGGCCATACAATTAGATAGCTTCAGTCTTTGGTGCCTAAACTTCTATACCTCATTGAATAAGGTTATTTTTAAAAAACCCTCTTTTTAAAGCTTCTGATCAGAATGAAAAGAATAAAGAAGATATTAAAATTATTGGGAGAAACATTGAGCAGGTGGAGGAGGATGGTGGAAAAGGAAAGGAAAAGAAAGCGGTACCACTGAGATTCTACATTCTGATATAAAGGAGTTGGCACTTGTATATATAACTGCTGAACAGTTCAGTGGTTTAGGTATCTGGCTATGGAGCCATATGTTGGGAGCTCAATTCCCCACTGTGCCTCCTTGACAGGGACTGGACTTGATGATGCATAGGGTCCCTTCTAGTTCTACAGTTCTAAGGTAATGATAATGATGCTAAGATTACGACTGTACAATTTCCTTCCTTATAATTGATAAATTAGTATGTTGCGTATAATTTTATGCCCCTTAATAGGCAAACCAGTGGTGGAAACTTAAATAGGCACTCCTCATGGAAAACAGAGTATTCTATTTTTCAAAGAAAAGCAAATGTGTTCTGGATAATGCGCAATGTGAAGCTGAAAGTTTCAGCAGTGCTGGTGTCTTCCAAGGTTATTTGAAAATTCATTATTTTCAGTTCTGTTTCTTATGAATCTAGCGGAAAGAAAGTGGATGACCATTTGCCCCTTTCCCTTCTCAGCTTATTTCTTTGTTCAAAGTTGATATTGCAGTTCTCATACCTCTGTGCTTCAGAATTACTCTGTGCCCACTGGAAGAAAGAAAATAGTGGAGCAAACCTTTGTGGGGTTTTTTTCATTTGTTTGAGAGCTAGCATACATAGTACTATTGCCATAGGATAACGAGTTTGTCCATAGAGTGTTTATCACTATCTGGTGAGCCACTGATCCTAGTATGAGGGCCAGCTAATGTTTTTCCTCACATCACTCTAAATAATGAAAACAAAACAAAACAATATTTTCTTCACTCATACATACATTCATTCTATCTATGGTACTCAGAGTAGCTCACAGCAAGTTCAAGCACAGTGCAATTAACTTAGACAAATTCAAAAAGATAAAAAATGTAACTTCAATCAATGTTTAAAAACAATGTAAAGCACATCAATAAGAGTAAAATATCCTTATGGTAAAAGTCATTTCCTCTGCAAGCAACAGCATGCTAAAAATCTGCCTGCATAAAAACATCTTTGTCTGCTGAGAGAAGGACATTTTTCTATTTCCAGTGTTGATTGCAACTAGAGTTGTTGTTGTTTAGTCGTTAAGTTGTGTCCGACTCTTCATGACCCCATGGACCCTCCTGTCTTCCACTGCCTCCCTGAGTTTGGTCAAAATCATGTTGGTAACTTCGATGACACTGTCCAACCATCTCTGCAACTAGAGTAGAACCATTCAATTGAATGAGTCCTGTTGATTTCAGTGAGGTTTACTAGCGTAGCCCAAACATTTTAGTCCTGCTTAGGCATTCTAAATGCCAACACTGTTGGCATGTTCAGAGGGGCACATCTAGCTCATGAAGGAATCAGGCCACGTGAATTCATCACAGTTGCTGCATCCATTACGGTTTCAGCATTGGATCAGAAGAGAAGAGATTACTGCTCCTAAGTAGGAAAATCTAGGATGAACCTAGATTTTCCAGAGTATTTACTCATATTTAGAGCCATTCACAAATAGGAATCTCTCCTTTTAAAATCCAGTTCTAAAACAGTGGAGAGTATGATGGTGTGATGACTAAGCAGTCCCCACTAGGCACGTTTGGAATGGTGACATGTACAAATTCATTGGCTTGTGCCAGTTCATTGAGTAGCTAAACATGTTGGTTGCCCACTCAAAAGGCAGCGCCGGGAGGAGACAGGGCATGGAAGTCAGACTGCTGCCTCTGAGCGGGCACTTGCCAGAGGACATGGAGCTTTGAAGTGCTGAACTCCTGTTCAGCCACAAAACAAAATGGCATGAACTGCTGAAACAGTGGTTCATACTCATTTCTAGCAGCATGTAAAAACCAGTCAGGCCCGATAGAGTTTCTATTTTAATTGTATTATCTTTTATTGTATTTTAATTGTATTTTAATTGTTGTAAGCTGCCCAGAGACCTTTGGGTAGAGTGGGTGGCATATCAAATAAATAAATAAATAAATAAATAAATAAATAAATAAATAAATAAATAAATAAATAAATAAATAAATAAATAAATAAATAATAACTTTGTGTGAAGGTTCAGTATTCCTCCCTCCCCTTTGCTCAAACAATCCAGGAGTCGGTTTTAAATCAAAATTCAAACTAGTATTTCTTTCTTTCGGTGAAGGAAGAACTTTAAACGATGTATGTTTTAACTTCTCTTGTGATGTCAATGGCATATCATAAGAGGGATAAACTTTAAAAGACAGAGAATTTAATGTCTCATTTTGCTGTGCTTGAGGCAGATCAGCAGGTATCTGCGTCATCCAGGAGGAAATTGGATGTGTCTGGTGTAACAACACAGCCTCAGAGCGAGGACAAAGATAAAGAGTCATGGACCCCCAAGGCAGTTGGACCATCGGCAGTGGCCAGGAGCTGGCAGGAGGCAACGGATGAAGTGGCAGCTGGTTCCCAGAGGGGCAGGAAGGGACACAAGGTGGCCACCTATGACAGTAGAGAAACAAGTGGAGGAGGCGTCCAGACAAGAAGCAGTGGGGTGGTAATAACACCGCTGCAGCAGTGTGCTAAAGAAGGGAGATCGACCACGATCATGGCAACAATTGGTGCAGAAGTGATTGGCAGGCAGCAGGTGATGGGTGCAGACTGCAGGTATGGCGGGGAGGTCACAGGGTAATGATGCCTCTGTTAGGTAAGTCAACTACTGCACCAGACACTTCACCACCATCACCTGTTTTGCTTTGGCCAGGCAATGGTCAATTTAATTCCCCAATTTACTCAGCATATAATACTCAGAGTTAGGGCTCCAAATACTCGATGGCTTAGTATGAATATGCACTTTGGTGGCTGGACTACTCCAGATCCATTAGTTACATCTCCAGCCCTGAGAAATATGATGGCGAGTGTAGGGGCTTGGCCATAACCATCGGTCTCGGGCATGGGTTATAACACCACACCATTGCAAGCCTTGCCATTTGGGGATCTGCTATGCCCCTGGGTGATCACCTCACCACAACATCTAAAGAAAAGATTTGCTAAGGAAAATAGATAGATTTCTTTGAATTGCTGAACAGAAATGTGGAAAAGAAGGATTTGGATGAGTAGGACGACAAGGACAAAGAGAAATGCAGGGGGCAGAGATCAGGCAGGACATGGGCGAATCAGCTGCCCAGGTTCTCAATATGCACTGGGTTTGTGGTAAATCCCCAGCCTTGATGGGCGCAATCATTATTCCAATATTTAGACTTTATCTACAAGGCATATGTGGACGTTGCAGGACAAGCATGGCTTGTGGTGATGAATTGTTCTGCAGGAAGGGCCGGTTAACCCAAATTTATGTTGGGACAAGCCCCTGCTGGGCCTCTGGCTGCAGTCTATGACCCCAGCCAGGCTCTATCTAGGTAACAGGACTGATAGTTCACTCCTTACTAGAAAGACTGTCCTGAATTAGAATCCCTGAGTAGGAGCGGGGCAAGTTATTTACTGGGCTTTTTAAAAGAAAGGCTCTAGGATACTGGTGGTTGAGGAGCGCAAGGCATTTTTTTGCCCAAAACCTTAAATCAGTACGCAGCGTGGAGGTTGCAATCGAGAAAAGATGGCCAAAGTAGCACAAGAAGGAGAGTATTGGGACCATTTGCAACAGCTCCACTGGAGACCCGGTGGGTCTCACCATTGGAAGTGGTAACAAAGGATGTACAAGGTGAGCTTAGATTGATACATCATCTGTCCTACCCCGAGGGGGAGTCAGTTAACAATGCTATCCCTCAAGAACTTCTTGAGTGGAAACTTAGGTGTAGAGTGGGATGTAACTGCAGCCCATTATTGGGATGCTTATCCTTTTATAGTGAAAGAAATATGGGAAGGTGTAAAGTTATACTAGATACCTTTCCTTCAATGGCAGAAGAGTTAGGCGTACCTCTGGTTGAGGACAAACGGAGGGACCAACCATGTCCCTGATGCTCTTGGGCATTGAAGTGCCCCACCACCACCACCACCCAGTGTAGCTTTCAGAGGTCGCCCTTTCAGAGGTCCCCTGCCAGTCTAACCAGCACTATTGGAGCCCGGACCCAGAAGGGAGGCGGCAGCCATTTTGTGCTCTTCTCTACTCCCTCCCCGCCTCACAGCTGATTGGTGCCTGGTCTTAGAGGCTTCAACGGGCTTGCCCAGCACCAAAAAAGAGCTGGAAATAAATGTGTTTTCCCCCTGCCCCCAGGAAGCCTCTGAAAACTGTGGGTGGGGGGGCTGGGGGAGCTATTTCCAGATCTTTTTCGGTACTGGGCAAGCCTAGGGAAAGCTTCTAAGACCCTGTGCCAATCACCTGTGAGGCGGGGAAGGGGGCGGGAGCAGAGAAGAGCACAAAATGGCTGCCGCCTCCCTGCTGGGTCCAGGCTCCCAGCTGTTTGGCACTCTTTTTCCTGCTTTTTGGGGCTACCAAGGCACTGTGAGGAGCCAGGCTCAGTCTATAGTACCTGGTAAGTGACTTTATTATATTTTTTTTTACTCCCCCCCCATAGGAATGAATTAATTAAATTTGAATGCATTCCTATGGGAAACCATGCCTCGCAAGACGAACTTTTCGTTAGACAGCATTAACTGTGGAATTGATTAATTTCATTTTGCAAGGCACCACTGTATAGTCAATGATCATCCCTCGCCCAGTATGGAGGGATGTGAGGCAATTTTGGCCCGCTAACACGGCATGGAAGAGTGTTAGCAGGGTGGTCTGCAGAGCTGTCTGCAGCGGCCTGGATTGGTGCTTGGTCACCAAAGGATCTATGGCTAGGCCTGAGTTTTCCAATTGATGATGGCACGGTAGCCTGCTATGAGCAGTGTATGGCCGATAATCATCCTCAGCTGGTATGGAGGGATGCGAGGCATTTTTGGCCTGCTAACCCTGTGCGAAGTAGTGTTAACAGGGTAGTCTGTGGAGCTGATTGCAGCGGCCTTGGATTGGTGATCGGTCACCAGAGGATCTGCATGGATAGGCCTCATTTTTTCAGAACGATGGTGTACATCTGTCCCATTTGGGTTTGGATGTCTTCCTTGAAGACATAAAAAGGGGGCTGCTTGTTGAGCTTATTGGCTCGATGGCAGGCATGGGACTTAGCAATACTAGTCCCTATGCTGTGGTGGGTAGTGTGGATATATCAAGTTTTTTTCTGATGAGTCCCATTGAAAGTGCAGGTAAGCCATAGACCACCTGACCTCACAGCGCTGCGGATCATGTGATTACAGTGCTTGGGGGGGAAAGATGCACTGGGCCACAACCAGACCAACAGCCATCAAGTAAAAGCTGGCTTGAGGTCCGCGGGTGGTGAAATTGCAGCCAGCCAGGTTCTTGCTGTCTTTAAGACCACGACAACTTGGGGCCGGGGACTCGCCTATTGGTTGCTTAAGGGGTACTTTGAGACCTCTGTGATCTACCTGATTCCGCACTACGGCAGGTCGCCCTTTGCCAAAGATCGCAACACTGATTATGACTAATAAAGTGTGGCCCATGTTTTAACCCATAATTATCGACTCATGTCTTTATTCTGGGGTGGGGAGGGCAATGCTTAAGCCGCTGCTGAGCTAAAGCTTCAGCAGCATGGCTCAACTTTGCCTCCCTCCCTGGATAACATCAGACCCTAGGTCTCACAAGAGCAGTTGGGCAAGAGGGGGGAATGTTAGGTTGTTTAAGGGATGTTCCCCCCTCTCTCTGCCCTCTTCCTTTTCTGGCACCCACCCACCTTATATTCTAGTATAAATTTATCTGGTCACTTTTGGGGCTGGATAGAAATTTTTGATCTGCAACCCGATTGGCTCTTGGATGCCGGGATTTTTCACTTATCCAACACTGGAACAGGATGTTGGCATTTTATAAAGTGCAAATTCAATCACACTGGTGGGTAATGTGGATGCATCAGTTTTTTTCTGGTAAGTCCCAGACATTGTGAGTCTGGTGAGTCCCATCACTGATTATAATTAATAAAGTGCACATGGTTTAACCCATAATTATTGACTCGTGTCTTTATTCCGGAGTGGGGAGGGCAAAAACATTTCGCCTACATTAAATTGCAGCTTACAGCTGTGATGCCCCATCTGGAGTCTGTTTATTCCAGAATGAATCCAAAATGAATTGGTTTCACTTTAAGGCTGACTCGAACAGTTTCTCCTATATCTCAAGGATTTGAACAGTTCTTTTCACTTGCTGTGACAAAATCAGAGAACTCCCCAGTGTTGATGATTAACATGATCTTTCTAAATGCTGACAAATCTGTCACGCTCTTTGCTTCAACTGCTGCATGCTAATTATGCCATGTGAAAATACACATGAATATTCAGCTGAATTTCTGAGCTGCCATTGCATAATATCTTACTGCTGCTTGTTAATGTCTTATTGTCATTCTATTCAAAGCTGCATTTTTTAAGCAACATTGTGTTGTTAGTTTCCATATGTAGGTTAAGTGGAGGGAAAGTGTCATTTGTTGACAATATAATGACTTTAGATTCAACCACATTTTCTGTGCCCTTCATAAGTGGCTTTCTTTGTGAAATCCTTGTGAATGAATATAGTTATGAGTGGGGAGTAGAGGACGCAACCTTATTGGATTGTTGAATTCAGCAGCCATCACACACACATTATGATCTGTAACATATAACATATTTTAGCATTTCAAGAGTTTTTCACTCTGGTTGAGTGAAATCTTGTTGCAGATATCCATGTGTTCAACAGTGATGATGTGATCAGCAGTGGCTGATCACTGCTGATTAAAGCCTAATTGCTCAGGATGAAGTGTGATTCTGCGGTGCATGTGACTTGTAACAAAGTTGTGTGCTACCTGACATCCCAAAAGGAAGTCCATAATTAGCAGCAGCTGCTGTTCACACCATTGTACATGCAGAGCTGTGCAACAGGATTTCAGGCTTTATCTCATTAATATTTTCAATGATTTTTTTAGACTGAAGTATTTGTACTTCAGTTTTCCAGTCTGGATGACTAAGCATTTACAGGTTTGCCCAAGTCTTATGCCTTAGTCCTATAGTGAAGGGATGTATGGAATGTCTCTAATATGCAATAGCTCACCAGCTCACCAAATGACTGTATCTTTCATCCCAGCAAGGGGCTGTAGGTGAGGGTGATATGGCAGCTACCATTTTGGAGGCTTTCAGCTGTCTCCTTCCTAGAAGGCAGCACAGCTACATGGAGGATCTTACAGTGGTGGCTGTAAGATTGTCAATCAGGTGGATCAGGGACCTCCTACCACAAGTGGTGCAGATTGAAGGGTTCAAAATTGGCCTGCCTTTAGGATATATACAAGAGGAACACCACCCTGGCAAAGCCATTTGGCTTCAAACCTTCTCCCTCCCACCCTCCCTTTGTTCATTTGTTTTTTGTTTTTATTTTTTTGGTTAGCAAATAAAAGAGATTTTGTGTGTTCGGTCACAGCTTTATTAGAGGTGATTGAACATGAGGATGGATCAGATCAGGGTAGGGTCAGATAGGTGCTTAACCCTCCCAAGGTGGATTCCCTTTAAGGGGTGTGGGTGGAGAGACTCCGAGGGATTCAACCTGGGGAACCAGTACTTTTGGCAACTGTTACCAATAAAGTTGTGACCTATTTTACTTTCCATGCTCGTGTGTTTGTGTAACGACTACATACCTCTCTAGGACAACAACCTGCCAGCTTGGATGACAATCAACACTCCATAAGATGAGTGCAGAGATGAAAGAAATTACTTTATTAAGATTGTGCAGTGGCCGTCTTAGCTGGGAAATTCTGAGAGCTGTAGTCCCATATGATAACTTCTCTAGTCACTGACAGAATTGTAACCTTTTACAATACTGCATTTATCTCATTCTAGAGCACTCACTTCCCAACATTTTGCATAGTAAAGGTATGGGAGCAGGAGGCATTTCAGATCTTCATTACTTTGGGGTCAATGCAAATGTCACTAACTAACTGATTGTGAGATACTTAGCTTTCAAGGCTCATCGTGTCAGATGAGAGAATAATTTTAACATGGATACGGCATACAAATTTAGGGCATAAAATGTTTAAACGATCATCATTCATGTTGTCACTTTAATAATCAGTAAATGTTGTATACTCAAATTTAGCAACTAGGAATAGACTAACTCAATTAAGCAGTTCAAAGCTCACAAATGTGATACTTAGCTTTAACATTAAAGCAGGCATGGCGATGCATCTATCATTAAACATGTAGGGTGCCTTTTCACATTCTGTCTGTAGCACTTCTGCTCTTGTAAATTAATGTTAGACATGGAAGCTATCAGATAAAAAGCACATGAAGGTTCACAATAAGTATCATCATGAATAGCATGCAGATCTGATGAGTTCCATCATTAATAATAAATAAGCAGTAGTACAGCCCAGAACCCATTCATGGATTGCTGCCTTGTCATGGTGAACAGGCTTGAAGAGGGCTATGCTGTGCAGGGACACCCAAGACGTACAGGTCATAGTGGAGAGTTCTGACTAAACGCAATCCACCTGGAGTAGGAATTGGCAATGCCACTCCAACTATCTTTGGCAAGAATGCCCCATGATCAGAAACAAAAGGCTAAAAAATATGACACTAGAAGATGGGCCCCTCAGGTCGGAAGGCGTCCAACATGTTATTGAGGAAGAGCGGAAGACAAGTACAAGTAGCTCCACAGCTAATGAAGTGGCTGGGCCAAAGCCGAAAGGATGCTCAGTGGTGGACGTGCCTGGAAGTGAAAGGAAAATCCAATGCTGCAAAGAAAAATACTGCATAGGAACCTGGAATATAAGATCTATGAACCTTGGGAAGCTGGATGTGGTCAAAAAGGAGATGGCAAGAATAAACATTGACATCCTGGGCATCAGTGAACTAAAATGGACAGGAATGGACGAATTCAATTCAGATGATTATCATATCTACTATTGTGGGCAAGAAGCCCGTAGAAGGAATGGAATAGCCCTCATAGTCAACAAAAGAGTGGGAAAAGCTGTAATGGGATATAATCTCAAAAATGAAAGAATGATGTCAATATGAATCCAAGGCAGATCTTTCAACATCACAGTAATCCAAGTTGATGCTCCAACCACCAATGCTGAGGAGACTGAAATTGAACAGTTTTATGAAGATTTACAACACCTTCTAGAAAGGACACCAAAGAAAGATGTTCTTCTCATTATAGGGGATTGGAATGCTAAAGTTGGGAGTCAAGAGATAAAAGGAACAACAGGGAAGTTTGGCCTTGGAGTTCAAAATGAAGCAGGGCAACAGAGGATGAGATGGTTGGATAGTGTCATCGAAGCAACCAATATGAATTTGACACAACTCCAGGAGGCAGTGGAAGATAGGAGGGCCTGGCGTGCTCTGGTCCATGGGGGTCACGAAGAGTCGGACACGACTGAATGACTAAACAACAACAACGACAGCCCAGAAGCTTGACGTAGCCTTACATGCTTTGCAAATTGTAAGTTTAGGCTAATTTTATTGTACGTGAGGAGGAACCTCCTTAAAATGAGTGTTCTAGTTAGTGCCAATCAATACATGAAATTTAATCCAAATGTTCCACTGCTTCTTAGTTCTTACTGTAGTCTCAGAATTGTAGATCACAATGGTTAACTGCCAAGAGACATTGTTAGCAACATAATTGCCATTCCCTGTCAGTCTTCTAGATTTTTGCACCTAATATTACTAAGATACCTGACCCACAATACTATGCCCCCCCATTTTATTATCTGCCTTACTTCTTTCCTTGCTCATGGCTGTGATTACATTCTTGATTCCCTCCCCCACTGCCTTTCCCCTCATATTCTTTCCACTCAGGGTCTTGTTTCTTGACCCAGTGTTCTTCTAGATGCTTCCTTCAGCCATCTTCTCAGCTTTTTCACCCTTATCACCCCTGTTTCATATTACAGCCTCCTGATCTTTACTTTCCTCTACAATGATCCATCAGCACTTTTAATTAAAACAAACCAACACATTTCTGTTCCTCCACAGAACCTTCTTTGATTCTGTGAAAGCTTTGTTCCTTGAATGATTGGAATGTTTTTGAACACGATGTTGGAGGTCAACCAATTAAATCTTGCTGAAGTATTAAGCCAGAACAGGGTATATAAGAGGCACAGGACTATGCACATTGCCTCTGTATCTTATGCCCTGCTTTGAGTGGCACTATCACCTAGGTCCTTTAGCTTGCCATGTTCTGTAGCAAATCTGAAGAGAAGTTCTACATATATGAAAGGACATGACCACAAGTTCCATTTCAGGCATTACCACAAAAACAGAAGGGATGGAATTGTCATCCATAGGAATAGAGCAGCTGGAGTCAGGCTTCACTCTCAAAATGCAGATATAATAATGCATGAAAGACATAGCCTTTCTCTGCTGTCTCCCTCTATTAGGCAACTTTCACTAAGAGGAACATTGTCGAACTTAGAACACATTTCAGTGCAATTTAGTTAATGGTTTGTAACAGGGATGTTGACAAATCTTTGGGTCTGAGTCCCAAATCCAAATGCAAATATTCCCAATCTAAGGGAAACCAGGCTTCCCTTTGCAAAGATGACAGCTGAAGCTTTCCTACCCTAAATGAAGCCACAGCTGCCATCTTTGCAAAGGGCAGCCAGTCTCCCTTTTTACATGCCATGGCTGGGAGGCCAGATGGAGACCTCGGGAGCAGGGATTCAGGTAAGGGGTGTCAGTGGGGGTGGGACTAAGGTAGGGAGAGGACGGGGTGGGGTAGGCTGTGGAGGTGGGTGACTGTGGAAGGGCAGCTGCCTATCTGTGGTGGGGGTGTTTTTTTAAAATAACTCCCCATGAATTGATGAATAACTGTTATTCATCACTTCATGGGGGCAACTTTGTGCTTCCTGAGTTATCAACTTTTGACAACTCACGAAGCGGGATGACTCACCAAAATGGTAAAAATTCTCTCTAGTTCTGAGCCATGAGTCAAGTCCAAGTCACTGGGGGGGAGGGGTCAAGTCTGAGTCTAGTCACCAGTGTGACTTAAGTCTGACTTGATTGCAAGTCCTGTGACATGAGTCCTCTAAGCTTGTATGTTATGATTCAATTCTTCAAAAAACCTCCAGTTTCTGAATGTGATATACTATGCTTCTGTAGCCATGATTTAAAATGCCAGAAAATGGCCAACTATCACTGCACAATATTGTGACCACATTGCCAGCAGGAAAAAGGATGTAAAACCTTGCACAGGAAAGGGCAGCCTCTCAATGTTGACAACAGCAGTAGCAGAAGTCAAGATGGTTTACAGCAGCAGTCTCCAACCTTTTTGGGACCCTGGACCATTTGGGGTGTGTGGGCTCTGTGCGCCGACCAGTTGGGGGTGGGGGCACCCCCGTGCTCATGGGTGGGCATGTCACACTCACAGAGGGGCGTGTCATGCTTGTGGAGGGGCGTGTCACACTCATGGGTGGGCGTGTCGCGCTTGCAGAGGGGCGTATCATGCTTGCGCGCATGCCCACGAGCGCGACACACCCACCCGCAAGCACGACATGATCATCCATTCTCAAAATCTGCCTGGCTTCTAATTTCAGCCCAACTGGGAGTGGGAGCAGCGGCACCTACTTGGCAAGCACGGGGCTTCCTCATCAGGGGCTCCCAGAAGTGATCTGCTTCAGAGTTGTCTCCCTGGTCCTGGATGGCACAGGAGCAACTCTGCTGCCGATCCTCCCCTCCTCATAAGGGCTGGGTCCTGCTTGCCCCCTAAAGAGCCCATGTGCCCAGAGGGGGAGCCCTCTCCCTGCCTGGCAGTCTTCTCCCTCTGAAGCAGCAGAGCTCACAGGTTTGGTGCCACTGGGCTTCTGGTTTTAGGTCTCTCTCTCCCCCACCCCGCTGCTCTTCGTGGGTCACCTGGCAAGGCGCTCCAAAGTACTCCAGCGATGTGCCAAGGAGGGAGGGAAGGAGGGGGCAACACAGAGACCTTACCTCTTCATGGTCGGGCCACCTCTCCAGGCCCCGGTGCCACCGCCTCTGCTGTCGCCTCATCCTCTCTGTGGCTGAGGTGAAGGAGGGGCCCCGCTTGCAACCTGGCCACATGCTTCTCCTTTCTCCCGCCTGGCGCTCCTCCACTCCCTGCCCAGATGTGCCATGGGAGGGGGTGATGCCGAGAGAACAGCCTTCTCATGAACGCTACCCTCCCCCCAGTTTCTATTTGCAGCCTGCTGCAGAAAGCTCGCGCCCGTCTGTCCATTGGTCTTGATGATCTGTTTTCGTTCCCTCCCTCTTTCTTCCTTTCCTTTTCCTTTCCTGCTGCTGCTTGTTTGCCGCTGCCGGGGCCAAAGAGCCGCAGCCAACAAGGGGGAACGAACGTTCCATCTGAGAAAACAAAGTGGCCAGTAGCAGGCACCACCAGCCCGCCCACGATCCAACGGGGAGCCGCGAAAGTGCGACATGCCCACCCATGAGCGTGACACGCCTCCCGGAAGGACAACATCCCCCCTGTGCGTGCAGGCAAGGGGGTAGATATCTGTGTCCACGACTCAGTTGAAGGAAGCCCACAGACCAGCACTGGGCTGTGGACTCAGGATTGGGGACCCCTGATCTAAACAAACCACACAGGGAGTGCCCCCAGATCGCTTTACACCTAAGCCTGTGGAGAAAGTTCTCCCCTTAATGGAGCTTCCAATGAGAAATAAATTAGTTCTGGCCCATACCCCATTCCCCACTGCTGAGTTATTTAACTGGAAACAAGATATTTCACCATATCAAGAGGCCCTTCAGAAGTACCTGGACTTCATACAATGGATCATTACTACTCACCACTTTTCTGAACAGCCTCCTAAGTGAAGATGAGAAATGCCAGGCTCTTCCTAAGAACTATGCATGGTATACTACTCATACGGTTCAACAAATAGCCAATGGCAATGTAACAGTTGATTGGCCTGAAGCAGCAGCCCTCATAACCTGTGTTATTGATCCCAATCCTAGCTTGCTGGGGCCCGCCTGCTGTAAGCAGGAAGAAATGCTGTAATTCATGGTCTCAAACTAGGAGTGCCAAAGGCTGTGAAACCTTTACAGAGTATATGAGATTCTTAAAACAAACAAACAAAAAACAAAAACAAAAAAACATGGAATCCCCAAATGAATTCCTGACGAGGCTCAAGGATGGTTTTCGTTGGTACACTGACCTTGATCTGGATTTGGAATCAACAGCCAGCTGTGCTACAGGTGCAGCTCCAAAAGCACCCAGGCATGTGTGACTGCAGCCACTGAACTGTCCGAGTCATGCAGCTGGTCTGGTCAGACAGCTATGCATCATCTGTAGCATAGCTACACAAAAAGCACTTTGCACATGTCTCTCTGGTGTCTGTCTACTCATTGTCTAAGATACAAGGGTGCTTCTGAGGAGTGATACCTGCTCAATAAAATGCTATGTACAACAACTCTGAGTAAAGTTTCTTTATTAGACAAGGTAGCTCACGGCCATGCTCCTAGGGAAGGATATTGCAGGAAAAAGGGAGGGACATAAACCCTATTTTCATTGATAATGATGGGAAGGGTGGGAAGGAATGCATGGTTTGCCAATCATGAGCTGTGTGAATGGGATGACTCATGAGGCTGAGGGGGCTGGGAAGACACTGGTGTGGATACAGGCTGGTGCCCTAATGATCAGTCAGAAGGTAGGGGTGGGCAAGATATCACTGGGATGGATACAAACTGGCCTCACCAATCATGAGCCAAGAGGTGAGGGTGGGAGGGATTCAAATTGCCCCCCCCCCAAAAAAAATCATTAACCAGGAAGTAAGGGGCAGGTGGATTGACAGTGGTAGGGATTCAAGCTGGCCATCCAATCATAAGCCCCAAATTTATATTGTAGAAGGGACCCAAGCTGCCCAATCATGAGTAAAAACAGAATGGAGAGTCCAAGTGCAAAATCAACATTACTCAACCAGGAAGGAGAGCAGGAAGATGGACAGTGAAAGGGCCAGGCCTTGAACTGTGTAGAATTGTGTAGAATTGTGTCACATGGACAATAGACTATAGGATCCCTGGAAAGCACAGCCTAAGAATTCTTGCCTGAAGTATAACTTTATACAGCTCTAGTCACTAACCTTGCCACTAATCATGAGCTAGGGCAGGGGGAAGAGAGAGTAATCTGAGGCCATCCTATAGATCAATAAACATAAGTTTTCTTTGGCTGCCTCCTGTGGTTCTCTCAGACAGTGGGGTAGGTGGACATTTAAATGAGAGAAAGACAGATGTCATGGGGGCACCCTGACTGTTCCAGATGCACAAGGAGGGGCTTAGCCTTCTACCGCACAAACTGGTGTTGCAATGGGTTTCATGGCAGCTGCAGAAAGGACTTGCATTTGGGGGAAATAGCACACTGTACGTTTAACAGGCATCTCCCTCTTAATTGCAAGAGTCTGCTTCAGCCAGCCTAAGGCCAGCCTGGCTAGTTAGGATTGTGCCCTAAGTCAGGATGAGAAAAAGAAAGATTTATTTTAGTGCTAACATTTTCTGAATTTGGACCAGGGTTCTGTGACATAAATAGTGCTCTGAATGGCACTTAGTTCTCCAACATCTTCTAATATTCCATTCTTGACTCTTGACCTAAAAAGGAGCAGGTAAATTGCTCCTTGTCAATAACTAGCATAGTTAATGGGTGCTCATTTGGAGATACTACTTATCATTTATGAGCTTACAAGAAAAACAAAAACAAAACAGCCCGACGGCAGTCCATGCAGAAGTATTTATGATACACAGGACAAGACTTTTATTTCACTCTTGCAAGCAGCCTGGTTGGGCTTAAGAGTGTGAGAGACATTTAAATAACTATTGACATACCGCTGAAGACATAATGAGAGAAGGTGTCAGATGACCTCTGAGGTCACATGATTGCTGGAGCAACAGTGCTCTACGTTCTTGACAGTTGGTCTTTGCCCACATTCTGCTTTTCTGCCTCACAAGCCATTGGGAGCAGAGCGAGTTAGAGATATGTTGGCTTTTCAAAATTACTTACATTTACCTTTCATCCGGGCTTAACTGTGGACTTTCTCAGCCATTCAGGTTCATAGTTTGTAGATATGTACTCTGTAACAATGGACAGGATTGCTTCCTGTTTTGTCTATAGCTCTGGAAACTACATTAAGGCGTTGTCTGGATCGTCGTCATTTAGTCGTTCAGTCGTGTCCGACTCTTCGTGACCCCACGGACCACAGTACGCAAGGCCCTCCTATCTTCCACTGCCTCCCAGAGTTGTGTCAAATTCATATTGGTTGCTTTGATGACACTGTCCAACCATCTCATCCTCTGTCATCCCCTTCTCCTCTTACCTTCACACTTTCCTACCATTAAGGTCTTTTCCAAGGATTCTTCTCTTCTCATGAGATGGCCAAAGTATTGGAGCCTCAGCTTCAGGATCTGTCCTTCCAGTGAGCACTCAGGGTTGATTTCCTTTAGAATGGATAGGTTTGTTCTCCTTGCAGTCCAAGGGACTCTCAAGATCCTCCTCCAGCACCACAGTTCAAAAGCATCAATTCTTCAGCGGTCAGCTTTCTTTATGGTCCAGCTCTCACTTCCATACATCATGACAGGAAAAACCATATCTTTGACTATGTGGACTTTTGTTGGCAAGGTGATGTCTCTGCTTTTTAAGATGCTGTCAAGGTTTGTCATCACTTTCCTCCCAAGAAACAGGCATCTTTTAATTTCGGGGCTGCTGTCTCCATCTGCAGTGATCATGGAGCCCAAGAAAGTAAAATCTGTCACTGCCTCCGTATCTTTCCCTTCTGTTTCCCAGGAGGTGATGGGACCAGTATCCATGATCTTAGTTTTTTTGATGTTGAGCTTCAGACCGTTTTTTGTCCTCTCCTCTTTTACCCTCATTACAAGGTTCCTTAATTCCTCCTCATTTTCTGCCATCAGAGTGGTATCATCTGCATATCGGAGGTTGTTGATATTTCTTCCGGCAATCTTAATTCTGGTTTGGGATTCCTCCAGTCCAGCCTTTCGCATGATGTATTCTGCATATAGGTTAAATAAGCAGGGAGACAATATACAGCCTTGTTGTACTCCTTTCCCAATTTTGAACCAATCAGTTGTTCCATATCCAGTTGTCTGGATAGTGTAGGTTTAAGGTGGAGAAGTCTGGCAGGGCAGTTGATGTAGTACTTTTGAGAGGTTGCTGTTGTTTTTTAATGGAGATAAATGGGTTTGTTAGAGGGCACCCAGATATAAGCTGAATTTCAATAACAGACTTCCCACACAGATGGGAAAGAGTAGGATTTTTGGGGATCCTTTTCTGGGTGCCCCCTTCCTGATGGACCCGTGGGTGTAGTTGTTGGAAATGAAACAGAAATGTTTCATTTCTGAAACATTTGCCCACTCTCCATGATTGTGTATTTCATCCCTAGCATTCATTAGATTGTATTCGGTTAATCTTATTCCTTAGTAAAAATAATTAGAAAAAAAGTTTTTGTTTATGTTGTTGAGAACTGAACAACATACCTCTTTACATATTGTTTCTGAGACTGAAGGGTTCCAAAGATTATTGTATCTGAAATATTTACCCATTTAATGTATTAATATACCATAATCTATTGGCTTGCTCAGCTTAATAGTTCTCTTTCTGGGTTGATTCCTCTTGTATTTATTTTCGTATTCATAGTGTTAATTACTTGCTCAACATTTAAAGAGATAGTGGTTTATAAATGTTAATATGTACCACATAATTATCTTCTAAGTAAAATGATATATCTTATGGTTGGGCACTGACCAGGTAAGAGATCAAAATTCAATTTAGATTTATTTTTTACTACCTTCCCTTCTCATACAGGCCAAGACACCAACCAGGTAAGAGACCAAATCTAATTTTGGTTTATTTTTTCCATTTCAACAACCTTGCCTCCTTATACAGCCCAGGACACCAACCAGGTAGGAGATCAAACCTAATTTTGGTTTATTTTTTGAATGTTAACCACCTTCCCTCCTTATACAGGTAAAGAAACTGACCAGGTAAGAGATCAAAACTAATTTTGGTTTATTTTTTCCTTTTTAACTGCTTTCCATCCTTATACAGGCCAAGACACCAACCAGGCGAGAGATCAAAACTGGTTTTGGTTTATTTTTCAGATTTTCACAACCTTGCCTCCTTTTACTGCCCAAGACACCGACCAGGCAGGAGAGCAAACCTAATTTTGTTTTATTTTTCCCATTTTTTAACCACCTTCCTCCTTATATAGGTAAAGACACCAACCAGGTAAGGGATCAAAACTAATTTTGGTGTTTTTTTTTGTTTGTTTTTTTTTCATTTTTACCACCTTTCCTCCTTATACAGCCCAAGACACCGACCAGGTAAGAGATCAAAACTGGTTTTGGTTTATTTTTTCCAGTTTTTACTGCCTTCCCTCCTGTGCTGTGCTGTTTTTTGTGTGGTATTTTTCCCAGCCCCTAGCATTCAGGCTGGCTGTGTGTATGTGGGGGTTCTTTTTGTGTTTTTTTCTCAGCCCCATGGTGTTCCTCTGGAGCTGGCTGTGTGTGAGGGCTGTAGTTTTCCCCCCAGCCCCATGGCGTTCTGCAGGGGATGGCTGTGTGTGTGTGTGGGGGGGAGTTGAGTGGTTTTTCTCAGCTCCATAGCTTTCCGCTGGGGATGGCTGTGTTTTTTGTTTCTTTGTTTGTTTTGATGTGCTTGTTTTTTGAGCCCAGTGCATTCCTATGAGGCTTCCAGTGTTTTATTTTTATTTTATTTATTTATTCGTATTTATTTCAGCCGGAATGGATTACTGGGGTTTCTATGCATTCCTATGGGAAATGGTGCTTTGACTTAACGACCATTTCGAGTTATGCACATATTCTAGAATGGATTATGGTTGTAAGTCAAGGCACCACTGTAGTGTAGTTGCTGACCTTGAGCCAGATATCACTGAGAGTAAAGTCAAGGGGGGGTTAAAAAGCATGGCTAACAACAAGGCCAGTGGAGGGGATGGCATTCCAATCAAACTATTTAAAATCTTAAAAGATGATGCTGTTAAGGTGCTACACTCAATATGCCAGCAAGTTTGGAAAACTCAACAGTGGCCAGAGGACTGGGAAAGATCAGTCTACATCCCAAACCCAAAGAAGGGCAGTGCCAAAGAATGCTCCAACTACCGTACAATTGCACTCATTTCACACACTAGCAAGGTTATACTCAAAATCCTACAAGGTTGGCTTCAGCAGTATGTGGACCAAGAACTCCCAGAAGTAGAAGCTGGATTCCGAAGGGGCAGAGGAACTAGAAACCAAATTGCTAACATGCGCTGGATTATGGAGAAAGCCAGAGAGCTCCAGAAAAACATCTACTTCTGCTTCATTGACTATGCAAAAGCCTTTGACTGTGTGGACCACAGCAAACTATGGCAAGTCCTTAAAGAAATGGGAGTGCCTGAGCACCTTATCTCCCGAGAAACCTATATGTGGGACAGGAAGCAACAGTTAGAACTGGATATGGAAACATTGATTGGTTCAAAATTGGGAAAGGAGTACAACAAGGCTGTATATTGTCCCCCAGCTTATTTAACTTATATGCAGAATACATCATGCTAAAGTCTGGACTGGAGGAATCCCAAGCTGGAATCATGATTGCTGGAAGAAATATCAACAACCTCCGATATACAGATGATACCACTCTGATGGCAGAAAGTGAGGAGGAATTAAGGAACTCTTAATGAGGGTGAAAGAGGAGAGCACAAAAAATGGTCTGAAGCTCAACATCAAAAAAATTAAGATCATGGCCACTGGTCCCATCACCTCCTGGCAAATAGAAGATATGGAGGCAGTGACAGATTTTACTTTCTTGGGCTCCATGATCACTGCATGATCCAGATGCCTTTACGCTATCTTTGCCATTCCCCACTCCCCCTTGCTTTTGTTAGCAGGCACTTCTACCAGCAGAATTGTCATTGTAAAGTCCTAGAATCCTATCCACATACAGTATTAATCACAATAAAATGTCAGTATTTGCAGCTGCTCCTGACTTTTCATGAATTGTTTCTAAGTGCCAAAATCGTGTTCCATAAATTACACTAGCATTGTTGTTGCTGATTATGTGCCATCAAGTTGCCTCCAACTTATAGTAACCTTATGAATGACCAGTCTCCAAAATCTCTTGCCCTCAATTGCCCTGCTCTGCTCAGGCCTGTAGCTTCCTTTAGGAAGTCCCTCCATCTTATACATGGTCTTCCTGTATTTCTGTTGCCTTCAACCTTTCCCATCATCACCATCATCATAGTCACCATCACCATCACCATCATCATCATCATTGACAATCCTGCCTTATCATGATATGCCTAAAGTAGGACAGCCTTAACTTCAACATTTTTTTCTCCAGAAATAGTTTCAGATTGATTTGATCCAGAACTCACTTACAGTGGTGCCCCGCGATAGGACGACCCCAAAGTACGATGAAACTGCATTATGACGACTTTCTGTGCTCGCTATAGCGATGATGGTTCCTATGGGGGAAATCTACTTGAAATCGATTAGGTCCTTGCTTTGCGAACCGTTTGTTCGCTAAACGACGATTTTTCCGACTCCGCAAAAAGGCTTCCCTCCCTTCGCAAAATTGGTGTTTTCCAGACAGAAGTTCGCAAGGCAGGGATTTTAAACAGCTGATTGGCGCTTCTCTATGGGCAATCTTTGTTGGACGATGAGGTATTTCCCCACTGGAATGCATTAACCGGTTTTCAATGCATTCCAATGGGGATTTTTTCCCCGCATGATGACGATTTCGCTGTACAGCAATTTTATCGTCATCATGCAGGGCACCACTGTATTTGTCTTTCTGCAAGTCCATAAAGGAGATTATGTTATCTGGCAGTTGCTGGTAATTGATGAATGTACTTATTGTACAAACTCAAATCAACCAATGCTATGTGCATACCATACTTGGGCAACTTCAAGCAGTGGAGTATCATGTATGGAGTCTTTAAATTTATAATTAAATTATAATTAATGTTCATGTCACCTTAAACACATCTCGACTCATTTTGGTTGGCTCTTGGATGGGAGACTACCTGGTAATACCTAGGATCTCCAGATATGGCTAGGAAATAATTCCACCTGATATCCTGCCCAGCGATGTTACTAATACTGGACTGGACATCCAGCAAAGGGAAACTTTCATCTTTTGGAAGGAGATTGCTGGTAATTGGGAGTGCAGTGCTTGTAACTGAAACAAGAATTCAATATAGGTCCCAAGTCCAACTTGTGATTTGTTAGAATATCTATTCCACTCCTCCACTTGTAAATTAATATTACACAGGTAGGCTGAAACTAAGCTGTCTTCACAAGTCCTAGGGGGTTTTCAATGGCACTCTCTTTTCCTCTTGACAAAGAGCAGCATTCAACAAACAGTGAATGCTTTCGAAAATCCCACCCATGAGGCCTGAATGATTCAAAGTCAGGAAAATGTTTTGTTCCCTTTCTAGTGCCAAGTGACTTGTTGGCATGTCAGTTATCAGAAGCTTTGCTCTTTCCAGATGAATGAAGGCAACAAGGCCGTGAAAGGTATTGCATTCTGGTTCTATTAATGTGCAGTTCAAGTATCCGCTGAGAAAACAGGGGCACACTGTATTTTCAGAGCCATGCATTGTTGTGTTATTTTCCTAAGAGATTGATATAATCTCACCAAAGTCCTTCAAAGTATCTTTCTATGAATAAATTGGTTGCCTAATATTTGAACTAAATAGTATCTCACATGCATCACTTCATAGATATCACCAGAGAGCATTATTTTTATTTTCAGAATAATAGGAAGCATTTTGCAAATCTTCAACACACTCCAGTTAAATAGGAATGAAGAAAAATAAACAATCTGGATCAAACTGTACTTAAGCATATTTCTCTCCAGGAATGGGGAGTTGAGTTGCAGGACTCATTGTCAAGTCAGACGTACATCACTCAGACTTGATTTGTTGCTGTTTTCAATTACTTGGACTCACCTTGTGACTCAGAGCCCACCCATCTCATTTTTTTGGGGGGGACTTGTTTTTAATAGGGACTCAGACTCGAGGCTTGGGACTTGAGACTTGGTATTAACAAGTTGGACTTGGGACTTTGTACCAAATACTCAGACTTGGGACTTGGACCCAAAGACTTACCAAAATCTCCACACCTCTCTCGTTCTCTCTCTGCTTCTCTCTCTCTCACACTCTCTCTGTAGATGTATATACATGCCAAAGAAAATGGTGCTTATATCTGTGTTTATTTATGAATTCCACTGTGGTGGGATTACAAGACAAGTATTATTACTGCATTAAGAAGGTGCTTAACAACTATTCCTGAAACAACGTGTAATCAATAAACCTGTTTCAGTTTAAAAGTTCAGTACTGAATGGACCTCAGTTTTTCATAGGAAATATAGGTTGATAAAGAGATCAACTGGTGGCAGCGTGTTAAAGGATGTGTTGGGATACTCATGTGAGCTCTGTGTTTGGTGAAACAAGCAGAGGCCACAGGGTAAACACCACAATTGGTATCCAGCGGTGGGATATGAAATAATCCAGTGAAGCCAATGTTTAAAAGTGAATTTTCTGGAATTGTGGGTGACCTGCTACAGCATTTGTGGAAAAGCTTAGTGGCGGGACTTCTGAACCCAGATCTGGGGGGAATTAAAAAGAGGGAACCGACTCTAACGGAAAAACTCTTTTTTGTTTACCTCAGGATTTGAAAGACCCAGTGGGCTAGCTTGAAATCTAAGGCTCTGGGAGATAAGAGAGTACTGATGGATAAAAAGTGGAAGCCAGGGTCAGGGCAGATCTGAGGTGACAGGAAAATAAAAGCAGAGGCTTGAAAATGAAATTGTTTTGGTGTCCAAGGGCAAGAATGGCTCAAACATACACAGTAACTAAAAAGGTGTGAGCTAGAGAACTGCTGAATGAAGCACAATAACATAGTTACTGGAATTAACAGCAGAAAGACAGGTCCTTTTAAAAAGCAGTACAGACATTAAAGACAAATTCACTCAGTCTTAAACATGCCACTCAAACATAGCCAAAAAGAGAATTGAGAGGCAGAAAGTTTACCTCAGGAAGTGGAGGGAAATGGAGACTCTCTAGCTCCAGTGGAACAGGAGGAGACTGATGAGGGTGCCTCAGAAAAACAAGATTTTGAAAAATGGAAACTAGAACAAGAATTTAAACTGAAGTTGCTAGCTATGAAAAGCCAATTAGAATTGGAGAAAGCAAGGGCTGAAGATAGAGCTAGGGAACTAGAGCTCAAGGAGAGAGAGCTGAGGCCAGACAAAAGGAAATATATTTTGAAATGGAGAAAGAAAGGGCCAGAGAAAAGGAGAGGGCTGGGGCCAGATAAATGGAATTAAGACAAAGAGAAATGGAATTAAGACGAGAAATGGAATTTCAAATACAGATGAAATAATTAGAATTAGCTGCTCAAAATAACAATAATAATAACAACTCTAGTCAGGAAAATCTCTCAAAAATCGACCTAAAGAAATTTCCCCAGTATAGGAAAGGAGATTGCCCTGGATCTTTCCTGATTTTATTTGAGAGAGCATGCTGGGACTTGACGATGATAATCCATTCCAGGAAAATCGCTGTTAAGCAAAATCGTCATCAAGCGAAAAAAACAACCCATTGGAATGCATTGAGAACTAGTTAATGCATTCCAATGGGGAAATACCTCATCGTCCAGTGAAGATCGCCCATAGAGAACGGCTGATCAGCTGTTTAAAATCGCTGTCTTCTGAAGCTTCTGTCTGGAAAACAGCCATTTTGCGAAGGGAGGGAAGCCATTTTGCGAAGGGAAGCAATTTTGCAGAGCTGGAAAAAACATCGTTTTGCGAACAAACAGTTCGCGAAGCAAGGACCTAATTGATGTAAAGCAAAAAAAAAAAAAAAAAACCCATAGGAACCATCATTTTGTGATCACTATAGTGATCGCAAAAAACCCGTCATCAAGCGGGGTTGTCGTCAAGTGGGGCACCACTGTACCTGCGCCTTGTTTGATTGAATGAGATCTTACTAAGCATGTGCAGAGTGCTTTTGTAGTAACACGTTCCCAAGGAGAGCAGTTAAGAATTTCTGAGGGAAAAAGGGAATCCCTAACTTCTGAAAGTAACCTGGACGGCCCCAGTTTAAAGGAAAACTCTGACGTGGATGAAATGGCAGAAGTTATATTTATGAAACACCCTAATAATTCATTTGATAAGGAACAGAAGGAGGATACCACCCTTACACAGTGCTTTGAGAAAGTTAAGGGAACTCCCTCTTCATTAACGACTGAATGCCCAGAGAGATATATAATAGATAAAAATCTGTTATATAGGGAAGTTTTGCTAGCACCTCAGAGGGGTGGAGATGGAAACCTCAAACAACTGATTGTGCTTGAAAAATATAGAGACAAAAAAGCAAGGCACATAGTGATGCTTTTGGAACTCACATAGGAATATCACGTACCAAATAGAGGGTTGCAAGAAACTTACTGGCCAGGAATGGGTCAGCAAGTTAAGCAGTTTTGTCAGGCTTGTGCTACATGTCAAGCGAGTGGTACCGTATATGACAAAACTAAAGCTAAGCTATGCCCATCACCAGTGATCTCGATCCCTTGCGAACATGTAGGTCTGCAAAAGTCTTCAGAGATAGCAGGGCAAAGCTTGAGGAGTGCTCATGAAAAGCAGAGAGGCTGGTGTGATGAAGGACGTAGTGGGGATGCTCAGACACACAGAGGGGAGTGAAATGCAGTTAGCATGGTCAGGACCTGTAGATGTGTCACAACAGTACTGGAAAGCTGAAGGGACTAGTACTGGGAAGGCTCCTCATGCAGCTGCAAAGGTACTGAAAACCTTGCAAGGCAAACCCCTACCTGAGAAACCAGAGATTAAAGGAATAGAACCAGATGTTGAAAATCTCAATACATCTGACACAAGCCAAGTGTTTGAGATGGCACCTAAAAGAAACTCACCTGAGAATCTTGAAGTGACCTATGATAGTGGTCCCCCACATATGGAGAACTTCACAACATTAAGTACCTACGGGTGAATTTGTTGGTGAGGGGGAAGGCGTAAGCTATAAGATTGCAAGGAAGAACACAGTCATAGCTGTGCTGGAGGAGTGAAAGAAACTGCCTAACCTTCCCACAGCTGAGAAAACGAAGCCACTATTCAGAAAAAAGAACAGGCTTAACACGGAAGAGGCAAGCCAAGGATATCTAGTGGACATCAGAGTGCCCGATGACTGTCAATCGTCAGAAGAGAGTGTGGACTTCAAGATCTGCCTTTGTTGTGCCGGACTACAACTAGGAGTTCATCATGTACATCGATGTGTCATGTGTGGGTCTGGGAGTTGTGCTGTGCCATTCCCACTGTTCATGATTCAATCAGTATGTCGTTACAGTCATTTCCTAATCCTTGTCACTGCTAGCTGTTGGTGTGCACTCTTTTTGTTTGGCAGAATTACAGGGAAGGTGTTGGAGGACCCAGGGAAATCCTTCAAAAATGGTTTGCCTCTGTGTGTGTGTGTGTGTGTGTGTGTGTGTGTGTGTGTGTGTGTGCGCGCGCGCGCGCTTTAAGGGGGAAATAATAATCATAGATATGACTGTAATGAGTTCTGGATATCCAGAAATTTAAAATTTTTCAAATTCTGAATTCTGAATCTGAATTCCAGATCTGAATTCTGGTGCTAGTGCACATCTCTGCTATTCATTTCTTCAATCACAGTTGGCGAAGAACAATATAAATTCTTCCCTCTTCAATCTTTAACCATCCTTTAGCCATCCTGTTAGAGGCAGAGACTACAGGCAGAAATGAAACTAAAGAGTTGTTAAATATTTTTTTTTTCTTTCTAAATGATTAAATTATCTTCTAATATGGATTAATCACTATCATTTTTCATTTATGACTCACCTTAAGTGTGATAAAACTGAGACATTTCAATTACTCTTAGTGCAGATTAACTAATATGTTAATGTGCATGATTCAGCCAAAATCCAAACTACAATCCATCACTTTTTAGAAGAGAGTTCAGGGGGATCTATTTTCAAAGTTACAAATCAAAACATTAGTGTAGAAGAATGAAGAACATTTGTTGTGTTTCCTTGGCCAGAATCCTATTATTTCCTACTCCAGCATAAATTACACACTGTAAATCACAGTGACAAATTAAGAAGTTGATGCTTGAATTTCTTGTTGAATGCCAGGTCATGCAAATAATGCATGTTGGGGAATACAAACATTGACGACTTAACTAGTGGCAAGTCACTACTGTAATTTATGCCATTTGACTCACAGTGGCAAACTAATTTAGATTCTGACATTTCTCAGCTCTCACAATAGCTTCCATAAAGATGTCAACACACAGGGCATTGATATTTTCAATAAATATCCTGTACCCCCAGTAAAGGGTCCCTTGATAAAATGTCAGCACCAACTTCAAGTACTTTCATTGGACCAATGGATTATGCAGTTAAACATGTAGTTAAATTCTATGGGCAGTTATTCAGAATCCCTCTGTGTATGACAGGACTTTCAGTGAAACCATATACATGTCTTGTTCTAGAAACAGATGAATCTGCCAGTTTGATTTTTTCCTGTGTTTTCAAATTTTTATCTCACATTTTTTTCTTCCCATTTACCAACATACTAATCAGTCTTGGTAACTTCTAAATGAGGATTCTAACAATCTCAAATTATTTCACTGAAATTTCAGTCTTACCGGCTGGAATCCTGTTGGTGCAGCTGCATGCATGCAAGGCTGAGGACATCTTTAACACCAGTGGCCATTGTTGGACATTGAAGGCTTCCTCCTCTCATCTCAAGGCCACTAATGTCTTCCCTAAGTCCAAAGGGATCCCTAGGGAGCCTTTGAACCTTGGGGTGGTGCAGTATACAACTTTTAAAGATAACAGGTTTTGGCTGATTACGTTATCAGCCTTGCTTGAGCCAACAGGATTCTGGCCACTATTTGGTAAGTATCCTTAAGATTAAAAATAGTAAAAATATACTTAGGCATATTTTTCTCAGATAAAATAAAATGGGATATTCTGATTATTGGTAATGTTGATTAAGATATACTACTTCATGCTTAAGTTATGCTTTGGAATAAAAGAAATAAACACCTGCATGCAATGAAGACTTCATGAACAAAAGAGGGATGTGTATTAAAACAAATCTTTGGGGAAGGTAGAGGAAGTGGTGTGGATGCCTCCAGAGAAAATGTACTGTTCCTGTTACCAAAACCTTTTGCTCTCGTGCAAAATGAAACAACTGCACTATTCATATTAGACTTTGATGCTATTGGAACAATTGTTCCCACTGCTTTGGGCAATTTGTGAAACCTGCTAACTCCTGTTCCCTTAGGTTGTTCTATTCTGTTCTCAGCTTTAATTCCCAAAGGAAGCAAGACAGCTGAGTGGAAATGCTCTACAAGAATGGGTTTTCTATAACAAAAACCACCTTTTAAAAAAACTTGTATGGAATATAAAAAAGGAAGAAGAGTATGTCCCTGCAGGGTAAATAAAAGTATTTCCCCTATATAGCTTTACTGACCATACTCTGGTTTATCTTTGAAAACTGGGGGAATTAAAAGTGCTTAACTTTGAAGGGAGTTTGGTTGTTCTCTGCTAGTGCCATAAATTCTGAAATGTTATCATTTAGCAAACTTTAATCTCAGTTTTCTTTAGATCGGTGAAAAGATGCAATACTGCTGGAAACTTTCTGTTTCTCTAAATAATATTTAAGGAGAGGATTTGTATGCTGGCAGTGGTGCTTTTCTAATATTTTGTGGATTACCATGTTTTTCAGCTGCTGAATATTTATTCTTTTGAATTGTTTTCTCCCTTCCATTCTTTAAATCATATAACATATTTTAATCCCTAAGGCAAGGGGAAATCCATCATTTTTTTTCTTCCAAGTGTACCTAGAAAGGTAATATATCTAAGAGTCAGCTTTAAAAATAAAATAGAATTAAAATGGCATTGTTTTGTATGTTGTGAATGTCTGTGAAGCAGAAAGGCAGGGAGGCATAAAGGCCAAAACAGCACCAAGAGAACTGTGCATGATCAATTTTATTGTCATTAGATGTAGTGCTGTAGATAAAGCAGACTCCAAATCAACATCAGTATGGGGGCAATGACCCATACAATTAATTTCCTGGCAGTGAGAGGTAACAGGTCACTAATTGAACTCACGCCAGCAAGCAACTGACTGTGATGGCATACAGCTATCACTCTGAGAGCTAACATGAGTTAAGCAAACCTGTCTTTTGAGTCTTTGGATGGATTCTCAAGATTACACAGCTAACAATTCACCCGTTTCCCATGTACATTTGTGATCATGTGTAAGTCTTCATAGAATTGGCCAATTTCATCCTCTTCAGTATCGTTGGTTAGTGCATAAACTTGGATTACTGTGATGTTAAAAGGTCTGTCTTACTCATATTTATATCCAATACATGTTGTTTTTTGTTTCTGAGATTTTATCTTTAGTGGAAAAACAGCCATCTGGATTATATTCTTTTCTTTTAAGAATTCTGTTTTAAAATGTACACATTTTTGTGTATGCTTTTCAAATTAGGCACATATCCATGTGTCTATGCACATTTCAAAATGTACCATTTTGTTTTAATCTGTATTTTTCAAACATGCACATTTCATTGGGTGATTTTTTTTTTGGGGGGGGGGAGTCTTGAAATATGTGGATTTAAAAATATCTATCCTATTTGTGCCCATTTCTAGGTTCAGAGCAGAGTAACTTCCCCGTGTATCTCTAACAGAAGTTCTCTTTCTATACTTGTCAATCTACTTCTTTCCTACTTTGCAGTTCATTGCTGCTCTCTTTCTCTCAAAAAAATCCTACTAAACTGACTGGCTGCAGTTATTACCCTTTATATGAAGGATCTATGTTGAAAGGCTGTTATGAGTTTCTGTCCCAGTGGATTGTATGATGAAGTTGCAGCAGGCTGTCATCCAAAACTGTATAATAGCCTCAGCTGGGAAATACAGAAGTGTCACGGATTATTGATAGAGTCATATCTGCAGTTCTGCTGACAATCTTGATGCCTCTTGATGCCTCAAAATAGTAAGGCAACAAAACAACACAAAATAAAGTCCTCCCTATTATTCTGCTGGTATTTCCCTCCCTGCTTCCATTAAAAATTTGAATGATGCTTTGGTTCTCTTTTAATTTTAAACAGATAATGCAAATTACTTCCTCTTGTTTCCCTACTCCATCTAGAAGACTTAATATATTAACAGAAGTATTAATAAAGTGTATTTAGGATAAAATCAACAACAAATTCCCAGGAACTAGGAGATACCTGATAGGTTTTATTTAATTGTCTTATATAGTTCAATTCTCCCCCCCCTTTTTTTTTAAAGACAGTTCACTATGCCTCTTTTGGTTAGCTCCAGGTGGAAATAAAAAGAGAATCTAGGTTTTTCTAAAGCAAAACCAGAAACAGTGCTAGCAATGAGTCACAGAGCTACTTATAATTATCTCAGTTTGACATACAAATAATGGTGAAAATCATTTGGTGACTTATGTAGGCATAGGCTAAACAGTGTATTCAGGTATCTGTTGAATTACTAGGTGTGCACCTGTCATGCAGTCAGGCAGATGCCTCATATTGTGATTAGCAGCTTGTTAATTAACAGCAATTTGCCAAGGCGAGTTACCGTATTCAGTTTAACTTCTGCCTATATAAATCAACAGGATTCTGGCCACTATTGTAATTCAATTATTCAAAAATCCTCTAGTTTCACTGCTTAAGTGTATGAGCTTTTGAATATTTGTTCTCTGTTCTTTTTAAAACGTTTTTAAAAATATTTTTTAAAACAGACACAGAATTCCTTTGCAAGCCTGAATCTCTCTTTGGCTAAGAAGGAGTTAAACATTCAATCGGGTCCTGATTGTCATGTTCGGAATTTCAGAGCATTTCAGACCCAGAGCTGACTTCCCCTTTGAAGACTTGTTTCAGGAGCCTGATTCCAGAAATCCTTGGAGAATGTTTACTAAAAGCAATTAGACCTGGGACAAATGCAACTGCTCTGTGATTTTGTAATGCAGAAATACTTTAAATCCCAGAATAATAGAAAAGTGAAGCTGGAAGGGGCCTGAAAGGCCATCAAGTCCAATCCCCTTATAAAATATGTCTTACAAAATTGTATGCTAATTCCATGGAGATACATGGCAAACTGCCCACCTTTCTGCAGGATTGTTATTCCATTACTTTCTTTAAAGCACACCTATTTTTTGATTTTTCAAAAGAAAACCTGTCTTTTGACTGTTTCTGTGACCTTTGATTGCCCTAAGCTATCCAGATCTGTCTTCCCTATCTATGAAACTGCAAAAATGTGTCTTGCAAAGTTCTTGCTGCTAAGCCTGTTCCACCCATGATCAGTTGTAATCATTTTTTTCTCCCTTTTGAAAGCTCATTTTTGAAGACCAGTATTTCAACCTATACAGCTTGGATTCTTTCCAAATAGAAAAACGGGTGTGGCCAACATTCTCTTTCAAGATAATGGAGGTTGGTCTTTTCAAATTATAGATCTGTCTTAAATTTGGGGATGTTTAGGCTTGCCTATTTCTGAACAGGGTAAAGCAGTTTTACTTTTTTAAAAAAATTATAAGGCCAATCCTTTGCCCAAATGTCCCCAGATTTGGCAAGACTAAATTTTGCACAGACCAACAGTAATTTTATGCTGATAGGAAGTTGAGTTTCAAATTTATAATATTTTTTGTGCTGCCCCCATTTTTAGAATTCCTTCTAGTGTGTTGATTTGTTCTGCAGTATGTGTATTTAGGATGGTGGTGTTGATTTTCTTTGGCCTCCTTTCAGCCTTCCTAGTGTACAACAATCCAATAATCTAATCCACACATTTTATATTCAAGTTTTCTGACTATTGTTTAGTTATTAGTTGCTTTATATACTTTGGATATGGTGCCCCCCTCTCTTTTGGTTAAGTTGGGAACATGAATGACTGTATATAGTTTATCTGTTTGTGTAAAGTATATTGTGAGCTGCCCTGAGTAGACTTCAGTCTAGAAGGGCAGGATATAAATCCAATAATGAATAGCATAAATAAAATAAATATAGAATTATGATGGCTTAGTGAAGGATTAAAATATCATAGTATGATATTTTCATCTTAGTGAAAGGGTTAAAATGATATGGTATTTCAGTTCAAATGCATCTTTGTGAAAGGTGTTTAGAGCATGAGAATAGTGATTTTTTTTTATTAATGTGTAATTTGTGTAAGGAAAACAATCTGTTCCTTCCAGAGATGAAATAAATGACAGAATGAAAGGGGGGCAGATTGGAAAAGTCAATGTTTTATACCAGGGATGGGAAAATCTGTGAACTTCCAGATATCATTGGATTCCAACTCAAATGAGTCAGCATGGCCAATGGTGGTGATGAAAGTTGTAATCAAGCAACCATTATGTAGGGCACACGTTGCCCACTCTCATTCTACTTCTGTTTGGTAAAAATCTCACTTTCACTTTTAGCAGCAATAGAGGGGGGAAAAGTTTATTGGAGTTTGCAAGACTCCAATAAATACAAACATTTCATCCTTGGAAACAGTACAGATTAATCCCTCAGCTAAACTAGATGGTCCTGTTTTTAGAAGTCTTATTTTTCCACAATCACTCTTGAGTAACAGGAAATTCATTTTAATTTCATCTAAACATAAACAGCTGTGTTTTAGATTGCTTATGAGAAAGTTGAGCTATCAAAAATTAGCTAGTCACAACCATCATGTGCTTCTGATATGGCAGACATCTTACTATGGATTATCTTATATATTCATGTCACCAGTGACAGCATGCTATACTGAATGGAAGTTAACTTCTTCCATCCATTTAAAGTGCCTGAGCAGTACTGCCTACCGGAGGGCTGACAAATGCCCCTCAAGTGATTGGTGTCTGCAGAAGCCATCTGGCATTTGAAGTGAAGTTTGAAGGTGAGGAAATACGACAAGTGAAAATGTCCACAAGTGCTTTAAGCCTGAGCCAGCTGTTTGTGTTTTGTCTTTCTCAGCAAGTTATAGAAGTGGACATATATTTGTTGGGCAAAAAGCACAAAGTAGAGGTCAAAAAAACCATGCCAGTGTAATAAGAAAGTTGCAAATTGGATTGAGAAGGGATGAAACAGTGCGACTGACTAGAAACAGGCAAATTTGCTTGCAAGGGGTGAACAATGTGCACGTGTAACCTCACAGGGGTCATTTCATATTTGTGTAACATTGGCAGAAAATATGAGTTTATAATTGCACTATATTCCATATTAGGAATGTGAATCTTACCACCTCTCATCCTTAGAGAAGGGTTGGTGGGGGAAATGACTCTTTTCTCCTCTTGAAGAGATTTGTGTGTGTGTGTGTGTGTGTGAGAGAGATGCACCCGCCTCAAAATCTCATGGGAAATTAGATTTCTCAGGACTTTCATACTCATATTTTTGTGGGGAAAATGGCAAACTGGGCTAAATTGTTATAGTTCCTGTGCAGAATGGCATCTTTCCAGCATAGACTTCACAGGAAAGGTCCTTATACTACACAGAATTTAGCACTTCTCTGTTCATAACAATGGGCAAAGCAAAGCAAAACACAAAACCATAATGATCTCGTTTTTGAGGTAAACAAGGAAATCTCACAGATGCAAGGCAAAGTTTTGGCAGAGAGTCTTGGCATTGCAAGACTCAGACCAAGGTCAATATCATCTCTACCCCTTATTCTGGTTTGTAATACAGTGTGGCAACCTTGTTAGTCACAAGAAACCACTTGCTTCATCATAGTAGCATAAGCACATAAATCTTGATTTGATTTGTCTTCCAACAAAAAAAATCTGCAATACTGTTTATTCAACAAAATCTGCTGTGATCCCTCTTTTGCTGGTCTTGAAGATGATTTGCACATTTTTGCATGTGGGTTTAGAGCATTTCAATGAAGTATACTAGTATTGGAAAATATGATAAAAATTGACCAGCATCCTATTTCGTATCTCTTCTGGTACTCACACTCCAAAAGTGAAGCTGGAACGTTTTACGTAGTAGCAATCTGCCAGTGATGTCACTCATGCTGCATGGGTGGAGCAATGGAAAAATAAAGCAACAGTTGCTTACTTCTTTGAGATCAATCAGCATGCCCTGTGTGCTTAGTTTCACAAAGGGGAAATATACTTGTTTTACAGAGGAAAAGGAGTTTAATGCAAATGGTGCACCATTTGTGAAAACCATAATTTACCCACCACATCTGGAGACTTGATCCTGTGTGCCAGAGCTGAGAAGAGTGTTCAAGAATCTTCAAGGAGCTGTCTTGCCAACCTCAAACTGATTAAACTATGGTTCTTTATTTCTACTGAGAACTCAGTGACACTGTTGAAATGAATTTAGAGCTGGATTGGAATTTTTGAAATCCATTTATAGTCGTGTGACTTTTATGTCCGTGTGTGTGTCTTCTTGGGATCACATTTACTCCTTATAAAACATTTATTTTATTTTATTTTATTTAACATTTTACCTCACCCATCTAGGGGCCAGGCCACTACTCTGGGTGGCTTACTACACCACACCATAAACACAAATAAAACTCATTCATGAAATTCAATAATAAATATCAAATTTAAATAACAAACAAAAGAGAAGCAGTCCTATACTAACTATAAATACAAGGAACAGGAATTAATAATAATTTGGATGATGATGTCCCATCAAATCTATTCTGACTTGTGTTGCTGTTGTTCTGTGCCGTCAAGTTGGAACCAACTTACAGTAACCCTAGTTTTCAAGGTCAATGAGATATTTAAGGAGTGGCTTTACCACTTTCACACTCCAGTGAGCTTGTATGAGTGTTCAGGGATTCAAACCTAGGCCTTCTGAGTCCTAGTCTCTCACTCTGTCCACTACACCACAGCGGGTATCCCCGAATTCTGGCATGGTAACCTTTTCCAGGTTTCTCCGAGCATAGTGTACTCAGAAATGGTTTGCCATTGCCATCTTCTGGGGCATTCTTAGACTATGCATCTTGTCCAAAGCTATGCATGCTGATTCAATTCCTGGGAGACACCGTGAGACATAACCTTCATATCCACAATCAGATAACTAACCCACTGAGCTATCCAGCCAGCTCTTAGGGCCTTATAGAAGTCATTAATTTATAAGGTCTCAGTAAGTCAGAAAGGATTTGATGACACATAACAAACAGCAGCTAAAAATTTAGGTGGCCTGCAAAGATTATTCAGTAAAATAAAAAAGTAATAAACACAGTTAAGAAACCAAGTTCATAGTCATTTGTAAAGAGCAGGCCAAGAAGAGCAGTTAAATGATATATATAATGAACAAGTTCCTCAGTATACGTTCCATGGAGTTTGATTGAAAGAGCAATGGGATCATAGCCACCTGATAGAAATCAGAAGAGGGATTCCCTAGAGCAGTTTCCTTAGGATGATAAAACTTAAAATTAGTTTTGAGAATGCATATTTGCACGGTTCTAAGTACTCTCGGTTCTACTATATTGCATGGGATCATGGACTTTAAGACAAAAGAAGCATCTTAAATGGCAATTCATTATCCCATTGTAAAAATTTCTTAGGTCAACATGGTGACCAATGAAGAAATGTAAAAGCAAATTAATAAATACAAAAAAAATCATAAAATACATACAATATTACTGTGGCTTTTCCTCAAGAACCTGCATGGGAATGGCAAATGGGTGTGAATAGGCTGAGAGGCAGGGGAAAAAGAGTCTCAACTGTCTCACCATTCCAGATGACTGATTCCCTTTCTGGCCAGTATTGTTTCCTGAGCCTGGCAGCAGCATAGCCATGACACCTGTCTGTCAGTTCCCCTAATGAGGCAATATTTACCATCTCATCCCTATCATTCTTCAGCGCCTCAGGTTTCCACACTGCGTTTCCACACTGCATGGATCTTTCCGTTGCCCTGCCCCCCTTCGTGTCAGGTTACTATGTCTCTCCCTGCCCCCTTTCACATGTTAGTTCTCCAGGAGCCTCATGACAGCTTTGGATGGCCAATTAGAAGTGCAACTTATTAGTGCAAATGTTGCTCCTGCTTTTGGAATAGTCAAATCCCCCCCCCAATCCCACATGTTATCACAATTTCCTGTCTTTTCAAACTTCTCAGGATATCCAATGGGAACTTTGATGGAGGAAGAGAGGCTACACTAATGAATGCATGCAGAGTTTCTGTAAATACAACCATTTGATATTTACTTTAATTTTGTTTAATATATTTCAAAGTGACATAGTGCTAGATCAATATTACAGATAGAAACACAAAATTTAAGAGTTCAGACTGCTGGGTATCCTGCCATCCAAAACCTGTGTTCCTGGCATCTAATACTTGACTAACCCCAGAGACAAACATGCCAAAATGAATCAGAATAAATCACACTCATAACTGAGTTAAAATAAACAACCCCCTTGTGGGTGTTTTCTAAAAAAAATCTTGCTTTCTGACCTGAAAAGAAAGTGAGCATAGCTGTATATCATTTAGGTGGATTTTAAAAATTGATTTCAAATGTGCTAAACCTGATACAAACCAGGAATATTATGATGTGAAACTTGAATATGCATTTTTGCTTTTAATACTGCAATTTTTAAATGCTTCACACAGCATATTTACCAATTAATGTGGTTTATTTTGTACCTATGAGACCTATGTGAGCCAGAACCCTGATTGGGGTGGGGTGGGCTATATCTCCTGTGAAGAAGTTACACAGGTAGAGCAGCTTCCCCCTATTCAGACAGCCATGTTTCCAAGTTCAACATACAACAGAGGACGGAGGGACATGGGTGCTCCCCCCCCATTGCATGTGGTCTCCACATTCTTCTTGAATAACTGAATACTTTGCATTTCAATTTCTCTGCTTTCTGATTCTATTGTTATAAATAAGGGGGAAAATCTTTACGTGCAACACTCATGGGAGGGAAACAGAAGCTGTTAAAGTAGAAATATGTTTCTTCATTTTCTTCAAGGTTTTCTTCAGCAGTATTTTCCTGTACCTGTTGAAACTATACTTGATGTTTGTTTTATTAAACCTGACAGTCTTAATAATGCATATAAACATAAATCCAGCTTGCTTTTCTGGTTAGTCTTTGCATCAGTTTCCAATCAATGCATTGGAGCTGTTTCATTATTGATTCCCCTCATAAATTGATACAGTGTCTCTTTTTCTTATGTCTGTCTGTCTCTCTTTCTCCAGTAATATAGTAGAGCATTAAAAAAGCAGGATAAGTACTTTACAGTCTTACTGCTGCCCACAGGGTGCTATAAATGCACAAACTGGATATAATTGAAGCACATATTAACTTACCTTCTGTTGTACAGGAAGAACATAAGCAGGCTGTTAATGTGCGCTATGTTGAAACTCTTAACTTGGGGGTTGAGAATTAGCTTGCAGGAGTAATTTGGTAAGCACCTGGGAAATTGCAAGCTTCATTTCCTGCAACGTGGAATATGATTAAAAACAGAATATATTATTATCATGGGCACCATTAAAAAATGTGTAGACAGCATTCCATGATGTTAAAATGGAAATTGGAAGTTGTATTCAAATGTGGAAGATACTGCATGTTAATTATAGTCTACCACAGTGCATTGAAAGTGCAATTCAATTATTTGCTTTGTCAAGCAATATTTTGATTAACTTGAACTTTAATTTTGTACATCTGGTGTTTTTCACAGTGGGATAAAAACAGGGTTGAGGTCTATTACTTGCCAACAGCATCTAGAAATGAGAGAAGCAACATATGTAGAGCAACAGTAAACCATACCGAAGCAGAGAAAGGCAATCTTTCTGAAATAAAATAGAAAGCACTCTTTAAAGCTGCACAATCAAAGAAATAAATCAAGCAGAGTATTGATGGATATGGAGCCTGAGGTAATGTTTATCCCTTAGACTTCCACAAGCATTGCCCATCATTATACAATTATGTTACTCTAATTGTTACAGTTAGTTATAAGGCACCCTCGGGTCTAAATTCGTAAAGCAAAATACATTTCAGAAATGGTGCCAGGAAAGACAGAAATATCAATACTACTCTCAGTTTCGAAACTTTTGGAAGTGGCAGTCTTCTCAGTTTCTCAGTTTTGCGCCCTATAAAAGCTTGTTATGGTAGCTTCAAGAGTAACAGAACACATATATTTCAATAGACAGCAATACGAAAACACGCTAATGATATACAGCTCTATCTCTCCTTTTCTTCATCTGCAAGTGATGCTATTCGAGCTCCAGATTGCTACTTATCCACAGTTATGGACTGGATGAGGGCCAAAACACTGAAACCTAGCCCTGGTAAGATGGAGGTTCTCCTGTCCAACTGAGTAGCTAGAGGGTTTTTTGCCTAGTCCAGATGAGGTTACATGTCCCCTGAAAGACCATGTATGCAGCCCTATCAACAGAGACTCAGATTTCATCTATGACCAACAGCAACTTTTACCAGCTTCAGATGATTATTCTACTGCACCCCTATCTGGACAGAAAGTGCCTAAAAACAGTAGTGCATGATTTAGTAATCTCAAAAATAGATTATTGTAGTGCTCTCTATGTACAGCTGCCTTTGAAAACAGTATGGAAGCGTCAGCAGGTCCAGAATGTGGTGGCCAGACTTATTACAGGTAATGTAGGACCACGGTATCCATGGAGGATTGGTTCCAAGCCCCCTGCAGATAACAAAAAATGTAGAAGTATTGAATAGTGTACATTGCTTGGTCTCCGGCGTCTTCTAGTTGTCAGTTCTGGTACATATACTCTGGAATTACATATAAATATGTATTTTGGGGGGCGTGCTTAGTGTTTTCAGGCAGTGGATACATGAATGAGCAGATATTTATCTTGTGGCTAGGAGAGTCCTACTGTATGAATAGATTCAATAATATATCCCCAGTTGTGGCTCACTTGCACTTGCTCCCTGCCTGCTTCTGTGTTCAATTCAAGGTGCTAGGTTTTAACCTATGAAGCCCTAAATGGCTTGGAG
This sequence comes from Pogona vitticeps, assembly GCF_051106095.1. Classification (NCBI taxonomy): domain Eukaryota; kingdom Metazoa; phylum Chordata; class Lepidosauria; order Squamata; family Agamidae; genus Pogona; species Pogona vitticeps. The sequence goes on from NC_135786.1 coordinate 173,611,236, forward strand.
CCTAGAATGTCTCTCCCTGAAGCAATCTACCTGACCCTTTGCTTCGCACAAGGGAGGCACATTGTCTTCATTTAGCAGAGGATGTTATGCTGTTTGTTTGTTTTTTATTATGTTTTGTTCTTGGTGATTATTAACATGTTTGACTATTGATTTTGTTGCCATTGGTTATATGATATCCTGGTGGTTGGTACACTGCCCAAAGAGTGCCAGTTCACTTTGGGAATGAATGAATGAATGAATGAATGAATGAATGAATGAATGAATGAATGAATAACCATAGACTAAAGGTTTCTTATTTTATTGTTCACAATGACTTGCATTAGAGTAGGCCAATTGAATCAAATGGGATTTGGTGAGTCACATCCTCTGTAAGTTCCATCACATAGTAAGCTGCAGTTAGAACTCCATGCATTTGCATTCGAATCCATGGAATTTAGAGGAATTGACTCACCAAATGGAAATTATGGACAAGTTGACCTACCAAATCCTTATTGATTCAATGGGCCTGTTCTAGTGCAATTTACTATGTAAAGTGATCGGATTTTGGCGAATATGTACGATTTCTTAATACTCATGAGTTAGAATTGTCCAGTAATACTCTCTACGTATGGCTGCCATTGAAGTCAGTACAGAAACTTCAGAAGGTCCAAAATGCAGTTTCCTGATTGATTACAGGTGCCAACAGATATGAACACATATCTCCAGTCTTGGCATGTGTTCATTGGCCAAGCCAACTACACCAGAGCATAGAGTGCTGTCCTCTGAAGATGCCGGCCAGAGAGAATGGTGAAACATTAGGAAGAACAACCTTCAGAACACAGTCAAAGAGCCCGAAAAACCCACAACAACCATTAGATCCCGGCCATGAAAGCCTTCGCAAATACACTGAATACTTTCATTATTGGGAGTAAAGTACCAGAATAACTGTAATTAAACAGTCTGTATAGCTGTTTTGTACTCAGTTCGGCCTTTAGGGCACTTCTTTTATAGTGATTTAACCACAACCCTATATAGTTGAAAACTACTCCTAGGTACTTACCTGTTCAATAGGGTTCCCATTTATTTGCCAATCATATGTCCTGTTTTGCTTGCTGAAAACCAAAACTTTAGATTTTGCTTTATTGATGTTTAGAAAATTGTTAGTGCAATAGTTGTTAAGTTTTTGTAGCAATCTCTTAAATCTATTTGTGAGTGTGCCATCAACACCATGTCATCAGCATATAGCAGGATATTCAGAAATTTGTCATGTATTTTAAGCATGTGAGTGTCAAACAGTTTCCTGGCATATCATTAACACAGAGATTGAAAAGCATAGGGGCCAGAATACAACCCTGTCTAACACCTTTATGGGTGGGTATTTTCTTGAATAGTGAGCCATTTGCACCTATACAAATTTTCAGGTGCATATTTGAGTAGAGGATCTTGATCAATCAGGCCAATTTTCTCTGTAGTATCTCTCTATTTATGGAGTCAAATAAAAGGTCAATAAAAGCAGTATACAATTTTTTGTCATTAGACAATTGCTTAGTTATAAGGTGATATAAGACAAAACAATTATCTGTTGTGGAGCTCTCAGGCCTGAAGACCACTTGTTCTTCCACTAGTAGATTTCTCTCTGAAATCCAATCTTCTATTTTGCTCAGCAGATGTTTAGCATACATTTTAGTCACAATTCCAGTAAAATTTATCAGCCTATAGTTATTTGGATCATCTTTGTCCCCCTTCTTATGTAGAGATGGAGAGTTCCGCTGAAGCAGAAGAAGAGAAGGGAACCGAGGAATGGATTGAGGCCCCTAAATTGGCAAGTGGGGTCAACAGTCCACCATTCGCTGCCTACTTTGCCAGAATCTCTTTAATCAGTGAACCTTGTCCATTTGAATTTAGTGCTCCCCAAAGGAAGACAGGTCAAGTGCTTTGGTTCATGTCCCGAAAGTAGGAGCCTAATGAAGGGTCACATCAACCCTGACCCAAATTAGAACTTTTCTTAGGATTGCCAGCTTGCTTAGCAGTCTCTTAACCACCCATTAACCCACAGACAGGCTAAGCATCTTACTCCTATCCAAACATTTGGAGTTGGAGAACACAAAATTCAAGGAAAATAAACTAAAACTACATCGTATACAGTAAAATAAAGTAAGGCAATAATATGAAGACCATATTTCTTGCATTGTGGCAGATTTCCTGTTCCTAATGAACTTCAGCATTCCCTCTGTTCCACTGAAGGTATTTTGATTTTCCCTGAATCAGGCCAACCTGCTGACAACCAAAGCATGCCATTTGAGCTTTGCTGCATTATGGGATGCCAGTGCCACCAAATGTCAAGGGATAATTTTCTTCAATATATTACACCGGCTAGGTCAGAAAAGTATCCCAGTAGAAAAAAATCAATAGGTTTTTTTTTAACCCAGCAATGTTTCGTTTCTACAAAAAATATTGTATTGTATGAGGTAAGTGGCAGAGATCTGGAGATATTGCTTAGTACTTTGTAGGTGACATTGTCATGGAATACCTATGGTATAGGTGTGGCTCTGTGGAGATACGGCAAATCAAAAATGTGTCTCTGTCTAGGGGATATCTTTCCTACTCTGTGAGGGTTAAAACAATGAACAGAAGAAAAGAAAGAAACTTTGCCGCAAAAAAGGTCAGTTAAAAACTTAAGCAGGAAAAATAAAACCTAAATATTTTGTCCTCAACAAAAATGTTTTAAAAGTTATTTTGTTAAACTTTTGGTAATGAAGTAAATCTCATGATTGATACTTCCCTATTTTATTATTTTAAATATATAATCAGCAGATGTCTAGCCAACACATGGTGGTACAGAAAACTGATACCTTTTGCAACCTAAAGCTAGTAAATATATCCACCATGCTTCAGAGCTGCTCCTTAATTTTCTCTCACACCTAATCTGTCATTCTTTGTTTTTCCCCACAAAACCCCCACTTTGTAGTTCAGTCATATGTAGACTGTGATTCCTCAATTCAGCATCTCCTATTAAATGTATCATTTGAGGACTTAAATTTGGAAGAGCACAAACCATTTTTTCATTAGGAACTGAAGAATTCTGTAGCACCCACCTGGGTTGCCAGGGACCACACTTCCTCTCCTGTACACAAAATGGAAGCTATTCCCCCTCCCTGCCCCCTCCTCCATGGAATCACTCTTTCAAATTGGTTAGAGAAATGTGTGTGTCTGTGTGTGTGTGTGTGTGTGTGTGTGTGTGTCTGTGTCTGTGTGTGTGTGTGTGTGTGTGTGTGTGTGTGTGTGAGAGAGAGAGAGAGAGAGAGAGAGAGAGAGAGAGAGAGAGAGAGAGATTCCCTCCATTCACCTCTTTAGCTCTATGTACCAGTAGGAAATCTACCCTGGAGGTTTCAATAGTCTTCAGAGCCATTCTGGAGGACATACATGGTGCTAAAGTTCTGGGAAATATATTCCCCTCACTATCTTTGGCTATTGCCATCTATCTATCTATCTATCTATCTATCTATCTATCTATCTATCTATCTATCTATCTATCTATCTATCTATCTATCTATCTATCTATCTATCTATCTATCTATCTATCTATCTATCTATCTATCTATCTATCTATCTATCTATCTATCTATCTATCTATCTATCTATCTATCTATCTATCTATCTATCTATCTATCTGTCTGTCTGTCTGTCTGTCTGTCTATCTATCTATCTATCTATCTATCTATCTATCTATCTATCTATCTATCTATCTATCTATCTATCTATCTATCTATCTATCTATCTATCTATCTATCTATCTGTCTGTCTGTCTGTCTGTCTGTCTGTCTGTCTGTCTGTCTGTCTGTCTGTCTGTCCAAATAGGATAGCCAATCCTTTTTGGAAAAAGAAGGAAAACACACTGTGCAAACTACTAAAACTAAACATTCTTCTTCTGCAGTAAAGTTACCAGGCCACAAACATCCAACAGGAGCCTGTAGTCATGCTTTGTAAAGGTTAGTTCCTTGCGATTTGCGTATTGACTTTCTTCAGCATTTTGAGAAAATAATGTGGCTGATAACCTTGCCTTTTAGAATAAAGGATAGCCTGAGGGTTGAAACTGTCTGGTCCATTTTTTCAGTTTGCTTTGTGACCTTTTCCTGTAATCTAGCATGTGATCTAACATCTGACAAACCTTTAATTTTGGCAGGTCATCTGACATGTTAGCTGGAAAGGAAATCCATCAGTTAAGGTAAGTCCCTAGAACTTTTATTGGCACCATCTTTCACAGTGCAGCTGAACTTCTAATTCTCATGATTCTTGTTTAAATTATTTTTTAAATAAAGTTTCTGTTTTTCTTCAATCATAATAATTTTCTTCACAATTTTGAGCATGCTTCCTGGAAAATAAATACTCCTTTCTGAACACAGGCAGCCAAGAGGCAAAATTTTGCTGATCTATTCTGATATTAGTCTTCCTGGTAGCTTGACCTATTTTCAGAATCTTTTATTGTGCCTCTGCCTATTGGATTTTATAGCTACCTCCAAATGTTATACAAGCTTATCTGGCTGTGTTCAGATGCCTTCTTATTTTTTCTCTCTCTTTATCTGAGCATGGAAGTCCGTGAATACATGGCGATGATCCCTGGAATCTTTCTTCCCAGACACCATGGGATTACCTTTGAAAACATCACTATTTGATCTTTAGTCAAATAAGAGAAAGCTATTAGGAAAGTTAAAGGATTTTCACTTTGCTGTTCAACTATAAAGGCTCCATGAGCAGTTTGCATAATATTATAAACAAGAAAGCTCCTATAGGCAGTCTTATGGTCTAACAGATATAACACAAAAGGAAAAATGATGAAGAGGGAAGAGGAAAACAAGCATGCTTAGGTTTTAATATGGACCCTTTGTCTTAGAGATGAAGTACATGGCTCAAAGAAAAACAATATCTCCTGGAAAATGAAAACCTAAACTATTCTCCGTCATAAACTATTCTTCTAAAGATATTGGCCAAGATCCTGTTTGGTCAAACTGTGCTACATATATAAGGAAGCTTTTTTTAAAAAACACTGTTTGCACAAGGAGGTATCCAGCACCTCTATGTTCTACTGTAAATCAGCTGTTTTTAGCAGAGATCTCCGCTTATCAGTGTCGCGAAACTGAGAGCAACCCTACTTGAAGTCAGAGATGAGTTCACCTCTTTTACACAAACAGGGCTTTATGCTCTGCCAGTGTTGAATAGGATTGCAATAATTTTTTCTTCTTCTGTGGAAAACACTTTGTCTCTTCTGTTCTATGCATTCTGAAATGGAACAGTCATCACAATTTTTTTTTTAAAAGTGAAAGAGTGTGTCTTTGACAGCCATATACAGAATACATAACTTTAGCATAGTTCCTTCTGAATGCTAGGAGAGAACATTCCGAAAGATGGGGTCAGTTTGGAAAATTATAGTGTGGCATGGCATTGTGACACATTCTATGCTAGCCCACTTAGAAGTAAGTCCCAGAGAGTCAAAGAAGTCTTATGCCTCTGGGGTCACCCACTTTTTCTATGTTTTGATCAGTTGCCTGTTTTACATATAGACTTGACATTTAGCATCAGCCACAAGTGTTGTACCTGAAGGAATCTTCTTTGGTTGAAGACTTCAGCACTACCATTCAGCATAATTAGGCCAGCTAAGGAACTCTGGGATACAAAGAGTAATCTTTCCAAGCTGTGGTGTCCACAGAAGTTCCTTTTAAAAACTACATGTATAGTTGTTTAAGCCCACTTTGCACAATCTACATCAATGATGCAGGTGATGAAAGAGTTGCCCCAGTGTCTTCCATTTAAATGATTTAATGAAGTTTTTGATATGTTGGATGCTGCTTGGAGGAGCTGTGATGAGAAGGTAGAGTGTACACTGGCCAGCATCCTACTGTGTTTGTGCATGTTTGACCCAAAATAGCATCACCAATGTGCACAATTACTCTAGCTGTTTGTCATGTGTTTGGACACTGAGGTCACCCATTCATCTGTGTGCCTGGGCACACAACAGGTGGTCAGAGCATTGTGAAAATCATTTTCATGATTCCCCTCATACTATTTTACAGTAGGATTCTGGCCACTTTTGTATAAATATTGAGCTACCTTTGCTTCTTCCACCCCATCATTTTTCAGCATAGCAATCCACTCTACATGTCAACCACAACTCTTCAGTGAGATGAAGTGACTAGTGTTGCCTATAAGGTATTCCAATGTCTCCTTACATCTGATCCAATGAAAGAAAGATCTTTTTTTTTCATTTTCCAAAGTTTCTTTGCAGCAATATTGAGTTGTTGGAATCATAAACCAATTGACCAAGCAACCAACTTCTATTACCTAGCTTTCTGGGTCACTGCAGCTGAGGAGTGAGAAACCTTGTTGCTCCCAACCTGAAAGTCTCAAGACCAGCTAAGAATGAGTAAGAATTTTGTTTCAATTTAATTGAGTTTTGAGATTTTGAATAGAAATAACTCAAGACTCCCCCCACCAGAAACACAAATATAAGAGAAATTAAAATCAGTTCATTAGTCCATCTTTATAGTTTAGACCAGTGGTTCTTAACCTTTTTGTTACTCAGATGTTTTGAACTGCAACTCCCAGAAACCCCAGCCAGCACAGTTGGTGGTGAAGGCTTCTGGGAGTTGCAGTCCAAAACTCCTGACCCAAGGTTAAGAACCAGTGGTTTAGACTGCTTGACTCTCAAAATATCTGGGTCTGAATCCTTGATAAATGTCTAATCTTCAATATCTATATGATACAAATATGTGCTGGGAACAGTTGTACCATGTGAATTCGGCCAGAGTGAGCGTTTTGGTTTGGTTTTGAAAATAAAGACCAAAATGTACAAATTCCTTAATGATTGAGATGGAAATAACTTGAAAATGTTTTAAAAATGAAATTTGTAAGAAGGCAATGCTGCCAGAGTTTCACATCCTTAATCCAGTAATGGTGATGTTTTTATCACTATCGCACTAGGTCACAGCAAGATTCTTCTGTACACTGCAGGGGTTTCCTCCTGTCTGCCAAAGATTTTCTCCATCAAGAGTTCTTTTGACAGTTTGGGGTTTATGCACTGAAAAGCAGCCTCGGAGGCTGCCTTTGGGAGCAAAGAAGTCAAGAAGGTCCTAAACAGGGTTGTGTGTGGTAGGACTACATCTCATCAACTTTTAGAACAGCTTCATTATTAGTGGAGAAAAGATTTTCTCAGTACAAATAATCCAACATTCCGTTTTCTCCAGAGCTGTTGGCATGAGAATTTGCCACAGAAACCACAGAGAGGTTTTATATGTGGACTTGAAGATACAGAGCCATAAGAAGAAAGCAGGTTGAATGGGCAGACCGGTTACCTGCCCACAGTCTCCCACATAGAGAAAGGTACAGTATTTCTGTTTAATTGCAAGTATTTGTTTGCTAATCTAGCTATATATAAAAATTCGCACATGTACATTGAACGTACATCTGTGTCTTTCTTTTGGTGATGAATATCCAAACCCTGTTATGCAAGTAAGTGATCATCCCATAACAACTCTATACTGTGTGTGTGATCAGAGTGCGATATAGCTTGTGTTTTGGCCACTTTCAACATGGTCTGTTTTGAGCTATTTTCCAGCAACTACACAACATGCAAAACCCTCTTAATTGCCCACTTCGGACCTTTCTGGCCCAGTGACAGGGCTACTCTTTTTCTGGAGCTGGAGCAATGGGGATGGGATGGAGTATGCATGGAAGGGTTTCTTTAAAGGAGATTGTACCTAGTGAAGCAACCCTTTGCAATGCAATCCAATGCAATTCAGCTTTCCCATCTGATTGTGCCCTCTGATAGAGAACCATTCTAGGCCTTTTAGTCTCCTTGCCAATCCAAGCAGAATAGTTTGTGTACCAACCTAGACTGGCCATTTAAAGAAGCAGTAGAGAACAAAACAGGACTTTCCTTCTGTTGCTTATAGATGAACTCAAGACATTCAGTGGCATGGAAGAGAGTCTTTAGAAAAATGGTCATTGGCACTCCATTACTTTGCTGGGTTTTTTTTTTTTTTTTTTTTACCAAAACGACCTTTATAATATATTGTCAAATTAAGACATGGTAATACTAACTCTGTAACCCACATTTCTGAGATCCAAGAACAATTTATAGCTGCAACATTCTATTTTCATTTCCTGAGACTAATGAATGTTTCTTTATGAGGAATATGCTGAAAAATACCAGCCCACATCTGGAAATTCTTCCAATCAGGCTGTAGCAGATGTTCCACTTGAGTCGATTAGACATGCCATTTAGTCACTGTTAACAAGCAGTGAAATGAATTACTATGGATATGTCATATGCAAATACTACAGCCCACCCTGAAACATTGATATAATAACTGAATCTAAATAAATGTTATTTTGCATTGGCATTAAATTACATTAGTAGTTTCCTTCAAAATGTTTCTTATGCTGATATACCAAGGGGGAAAGGTATCAGAGACTAACAGAATTAGATCTCAAAAGATAAAGAATCCATATATTCATGCTCATGTGGTCCTTGTACAAAATGTCATATGGTCTAATCTCAAGGTAGCACTGGACTCAATGGTATTTTGGTTAGGTTAAGAAGCCTCCTGTTGTTTTATTCACAGGATCACAGAAATCTAAATTGGAAGGGGTGTCAGTAGTTGTCCAATCCCAATCCAAATTCAGCAAGATAGCCATCCAACTTCTATTTGAAAACCTCCAATGAAGAAGAGCCTCTAAGGTGGTCCATTCCACTATTGGACAGTTCTTGTTAGGGACCACATTGTAAAGTTTAGTAGAATTTCCTTTTTTGTAATTTGAATCTATTAGCTGAAGCCCTCTTGTCTGGAACAGCAGATACCAAGCCTGCCTCATTTTCTACCTCAGTGGTTCTTAACCTTTGTTACTCGGATGCTTTTGAACTGCAACTCCCAGAAACCCCAGTCAGGACAGCTGGTGGTGAAGGCTTCTGGGAGTTGCAGTCCAAAACTCCTGAGTAACCCAAGGTTAAGAACCGGTGTTCTACCTGACAGCCCTTTAAATGTTGAGGACGATTCTCCTCCTCAAATGAAGCATGCACATATCTCTCAACCATTCTTCAACTGTTCATGTCATTAGCACAAGTGAGGCAGTCACCTCATGCGGCAGGGCTCCAGATTGACAAATTCATGGCTTCCTCACGTAACACTCTGGATAGATGCTGTTCCTCATCTGTGCAGTTCTTCAGAGCAGCTTATTTCATTAATTTTAGAGTTGGAGTTTTAAGGATCCTCAGCTAAAAAAAGAAGAAGAAGGCAGGGTGGCAGTGGCACCTCTCCCATCCTCTACCGAAGATGATGCATCCATTAATCAATTATCATGACTGTGTGTGCATTTCTACAAACAAGATCCATCTGAACACTTGATGTGAATCTTGGCTAAATAAAATCATGTTCAGGCATTTAGAGAAGGGATATTCTGAATCTATGAGCTTTGAGAGAATTCTAATGGTATCCCTTTCCTGTAAATTTTGCCAAGTAAATAATGAAATCTGAAGAGACCTCTCTACATAAATGGGGTCTCTGAAAAACCAGAGGTGGGAGAGTCTGGACTACCCAATTCTCCTTGATGCTGCCATATCCCTTTGCCTCTTTCTCTCCATCCACCTTACTTTGCAGCTGTGGCCACATATTTGATTGTCTGCCTGTCTGTGTTTATAGCATCACTGGCCATTTGGTACAGCCAGTAATGGTTTAAAGTGTGTTAGAAGGAAGCAGCACAAAGGGAAGCAAGAGGAGGAACGGGATAGGGCAAGGCAGTAATAATGACACTGTATGAAAGGTGAAAGTCAACAGAGGTCAGGCAGTCATGGCTGCTCTTAAGGAAGTGAGTGTGGCATTATTTCACCAATACGGGCTCTTTGTTAATGACGAAACCAGCTGTGTTCTTCACAAAGCTCTCTCCACCTATCAGTCTGAAACATGGCAGGCTTAAATCCCTTAGAAGAAGTGATTGACTACCTCTGCCAATTTTAACAAATTTTTAAAGTAAACATAAACAGAAAATGCCTGCATCTCTTTTTCTGGCATTGGGTAGACGCACCAGATAAAAATATATCCCGCAGGGTTTAATAGGACATAAAAACCTGAAGGACTTTTGAGCCACCATTCAAGATTGTGTCAAACCAGAGGTGCTTGGCCTTCTCCCCTGACGAAAGTGTATTAATAGTTTTCATCAAAACTTTGAGAGAACTAATGATGTGCCATTTAAAAAATACTGGAAAAATGGGGTCAGTTTTTTAGCTCCTTAAACCTTAGTGTCTTAGTAACATGCTTGTAGATCTTTTCAAATAGAATGTGGCTGCCAAGTTTCATCATTTTTATAAGCAATAGAATGTTGAGGCTTGTAATGAAGGGTTTTTTGGTGATTCACCTAAAGAGGCACACCAAAAAAATGTCATAAAATGTTGCATCTTTCTACTGTAATAATAGTCTGATACCTGGATGCTATTGGTGGCTGGAATCCTGCTGCTTAGTGTATAGCACTAGAGTAGACCAATTTGAATCAATGCAACTTACGGTGGAGCTGAGCCTCACTGCTTCAATGGACCTAATCTAGTGCAATTTGCTGCACTAAGCAACAAGATTTCAGCCAGTGTGTGTCAGGTGAGATTGAGCTAATCCCCTTCCTAGCAGGCATCAACAGTGGTAGCAATCAGGAAGAGATGTAGCAACTGATAGTAGACTACTTACTGGCAGATACAGTGGAACCTCTACTTAAGAACTTAATCCGTTTTGGAATGGTGTTCTTAAGTTGAAACGTTCTTAAGTTGAAGCAAAATTTCCCATAGGAATGGACTGAAAACCAATTAATCCGTTCTGGCTGTTTTTTTTGTTATGTAGAGGTGCGTTCGTACATTGAAGCATTAGTTCCCATAGGAACTAATGCAAAGCTGGTTAATACCTACTCTACCACCAGGGGGAGAATTTTTTTTTTTAACCTAAGATGACCTAAGGTTAAAAAAAGAGCAGGAAAGGTTTTTTTTCCTGTTCTTATCTTGGATTTCTGTTCTCAAGTAGAAGCAAAATTTAGCAAATGGAGCTGTTCTTAAGTTGGATTGTTCTTAAGTAGGGACGTTCTTAAGTAGAGACCCCACTGTATCACCAATGGGTGGCAAAGGTAAGGACACACAATGTTGGTGCCACACAACCAAAATGGGCACACATCAGTGATGTTACTGGGTGTTGTTAGACACTCAGCAGTGACATATCCACTGAATGGTTCACATTGCCTATTTCTAACACTTGCTAGTTAGCACTTCCATCAGGCTCCTTCTCTCTTAGTTTCCACTCAGCAATAACCAGTAGGTATCAACCTTACCACATTAGATGCTACTGTTTGTCCTTAACAGGACCTCCAAGATTTCTTGGAGAACAGAAAAATTACAGCCAATTTCTAGGGCTGTCTATACTGAACTTAATCCCATTGAGTTCAGTGTCTGACCTACTCCAAGGTGATTGTGTATGAATATCAGCTTTAACTGTTAATCTATCTCAACCTTTCCAGAACAGGGTAGTGAGATAGGAAGCCTTCCATTTTCACTAAAAATGGAATGATTATTCAGACTGGGTGCTAGAGCACTTCACTGCAGACTTTGATTATCATTCATCTCATTAAAAAGCTGTTGAAAAATAATTTATGATTTAGTTGTGAACTGATGATGAAAAATTCATTTGAGCTAATGGCACAATCAGATTATATTTTATTGCTCAAATTTTATTGGTCCTGATAAGGGGGCAGTGGATTAATTATATCTTCATTTCACTACCTCAGTAACACAAAGAAATATTACCAGTATGAAGGGAATTATTTCGTTCAGGAAGAGATCCTGCTTTATTTTAATTACATTGTTTCATAGGGTGACGGAAAGGAGGACAAGCACTAACTTTTCTTCATACTCAAAGGAAGATATATTTAAGGTAATTTGAAAAAGGAATGACACAAAATGACCTATTTTGGCCTAAAGTTGAAGCTAAAACCCCTAATTGTGTTAAGAATCAGGTTGAAACTTTCCTAATGCAAAGCTAAGGGCACCAAAGCGAACCACAGTTTTTTTCCCCCCAGCTCAAAGTAGGAAGTGACCTGCAGCCCAGTTTAACATCTCTTGAGCTCATACAAAGACTTCAGTTTCAACACAGATCTTTAAATTATTTGGGAAATGCTCACTATAAGATTAATTTTGATTACATCATAACAGATTTATTTCATTGAGACCTTTCACTGATTGCAACCACTCCTTCTGACACATGGAGTGAAATATTTAGTGACAGGTTTATATTCAATTGTACATTCCATTGGTGGGAACAAGTGATGTGCAGAAAACAAACTTTCAAAGTGGCAGTATATAAATATGAATAATGAATTTTAACAGTGCTAGTTATACAAACATTGCTAGAGTGATTAACTGGCAACTAGAAAAATAGGCTGTATGGCCACCCTTGGAATGTAAAAATGTTGATTCAAGGTGGGGCTTTTTGTTGTTTTTAAATCAACTTTTTCTGAATCAGCAATTGCAAATTTGCCTATCCATAACATTGCTTTTTTTTTTTAAAGCCTGTTTATTAATGTATATAGTAAGGTTAAGAATCTTTCTTCTTTATCTAGACCATTAGAGAGAAACAGGAGTTTATGGATGCAACCTATTTCAGCAGTCTTTTTTCTGCAGCAGTCACTCTGAAATCTGGAACGGAGTGTTCTGGGATATAGAAGTGTTCTGAAACTATCTTTTAGATGCTACCATTTTTGAAGTAGGATTTGTGTCCCTTTCTTGTCTTGCATTGAGATTGTCCCATTTGCCCTGTGTAGAATGGAGGAGGCAGGTATTGCTGCCAAAGGACAGCATTAATTACAAATGTCTGAACTAGTATAAAATCCTCTGATGCTGTACATGACATTTTTGGGACCTGTAAAGGTGCTGTTAAAAGTGATGTAGGAATACAGCTGGCATGAGTCTTCATGTCAGAACCCAGATAGGGTCCTTGACAACCCCATGGGTCCTGCAGAGATACATAGACCCCATGGGCAAAGATCAGAAGCTTGTTGGTCATTACAGCTGGTATTTATCCCAATAAATGGTTAATTCCAGAATGAAATCCAATAAATGCATACAATCATACTAAAGTTAATCTATCAAGATATAAGTCTTCATTGTGGCAATAATTCCAGGCAATATCCTCTTGTTTATTCCTACATTACATAAAATCACATCCAAGAGTCTTACAGCTGCTAGAAAAACCGTAGGCAGCTATGCTTAAAATATATTCTTGCAACTTATAAAAAGTTACAGGGGTGATTGCCATCAAAAAGTCTTCCTACAACTATGAGACTTTTCAGACATTCAAATACAAAAAATTCAGTTGTCATTAGAATAATATTCATTATGAACTTGAAGCCTAAAAGAGGCAAGCATAAAAGCAAAAGAGAGTACAGTATATCTCTAAGTACTAATATTGTTAAAAGTAAAAATCCATGAAAGCAAAAATATGTTATTCAGTCTTTTACCATAATTAGATACAGAGAGAAAAAAAATGTTAAATAGATTTCTCACCCAGCCTGACTGTTAAAAGTCCATGTAAAAAAATCCATTGTTGATTTTCTGGTGCCACTGCTCACTATGTGTAGCAGAACAAAAGTTGTTGTTCAGAAAGAGTTGTGGGTTGTTGATGACACACGTGTGGTTTCAGCTTGGAGCTCTAACATGTAGCTGGTGGTAGTGGTAGCGACAGCAACAACGGTGATCAGGTCAGACTATTGGGATTGTTGTTATAACAGAACAAAACTAACAAAGATGCTTGGGGAACTCTGTATGTATCAATGTGACCTTCTAGATTAATGTAGTTATAATGCACATTATGAAGTTACACATACACACACAAGCACACACAGAGTGGAAAATGTGTTTGAAGAGAAAATATAACACAAACACGAATTTGAAGAGAATGCATGTTTTTAAATTTCAAATTAATGCAGAAATTGGATGGAAGTGATCTGTAAGTGCCCAAGTGATCTAGACCAGAAAGAAAGAAACTGAGTGTGCCATCCATTGATACTCAAGCACCTTCAGAAAATGATGAATTGTACAGGCTCCCCCAACCCAACCATTCTTCTTCCTTTGTGTCAGAGGCAATCTAAGGGTGCTTCCACAGTAAAAGGAAGAGCCAGCAGGGTGCTGTTGTTGCCCAGGGAATGCCCGAATGTGTCCATGGTCCTCACATTCTTTGGAGACGCTTCTTCTCTGTCTCCCAGCACAACAATTTCAAACCAGGGACACCAAACAAGAATTCGCTTGCTACATGACATGAGATTTTCCTCCCATCCATAAGTGGTTGCAATTATGGCACTCACTGCAAAGTGACAGGCCCCACTGTAGGCCTCTGCAGGCTGTGTGAGTTCAGTCTCTCTCTTCTGAAAATTGTGCCTCCTTGATATGAAAAGGCGAGGCATGATTTCCTCTACAATATTACTGCTACATATGTTTAACTCGATACCAGTAGATAAGTGTTGGGTTGACTTTAATTAATGAAAGTGATTAATTAAGGAAAATGTTAATTATACGCAGAGACAATAATACAGTGGTGCCTCGCTTAACGAGCGCACCGTTTAACGAAGAATCCGTATAGCGATCCCTTTTTGGGGATCGCTATACGGATCTGCCCCAATCGCCGCACTCGCTTTGTGATGATTGGGGCGTCCCGCGGCCATTTTGGAGCCGCCGAACAGCTGATCGGCGGCTCCAAAATGGCCGCGGATGGCCCGAAATGCCCCCCCCGCAGCGTTTTCGAGACCTCTGTAAGCAAGGGGAGGGCGCAAAAACACTGATAGGGGCCATTTCGGGTCATGCGGCGGCCATTTTGGAGCTGCCGATCAGCTGATCGGCGGCTCCAAAATGGCCACCGGACGCAAAAACATCGCTGGAGGGGTAAGTTTGGACGCTTATTGGAACGCATTAAACTAAGTTTAATGCGTTCCAATAGGCTTTCCTTACCCGCACAGCGATGTTTTCGTATAGCGAAGGTTAATCCGGAACGGATTAACCTCGCTATACGGGGCACCACTGTAGTTGCATATTTATTTATTTATTTATTTATTTATTTATTTATTTATTTATTTATTTATTTATATGCCGTCCACTCTACCCAAAGGTCTCTGGGTGGCATCCAGAGATTTATCATCCTATCACTTAATTTCACCCAGTCTGTACTTACACTCCTACAGATCAAAGGGTACCTAAATTGCAAATACTACACAGCTCTAATCTGCACTGCTAAAATTGTGTGTGTGTGTGTGTGTGTGTGTGTGTGTGTGTGTGTGTGTGTGTGTGTGTGTGTGTTGCATGCTGTAAAGTTGGAACCAACCTATAGCAACTCTAATAGAGCTTTCAAGGTAAATGAAATATTAAGGAGATTTTTACCAGTTCCAAATCCCCCTTCTTAGTGAGTTTCTATGGCCAAGCATTGATTTGAACCCTCTTCTCCATAGTCCTGGTTAGAGACTCATCATTTTGGTGAGTTGTCCCACTTTGTGAGTGGTCAAAAATTGCCCCCATGAAGCGACGATTAACAAATAAATTTGTCGATTTGTGTGTGTGGGGGGGTTATTTTTTTAAAAAAACATCCCTGCCACCCCTCCACCTCCCAGCCCCGCTGACAACCCCACCCCCCAGCCCTGCTGACATCCCTCTTCCTATTAAAAAAACAACAAGGAAACAACATTCTGCCCACTGGCTGGCAATCAGCTGATCGGCAGCAGAAAGGCAGCCACCACCCCACAGCCACCCAAACCCACAGCATACCCCACCACCTCTTCCTTTCCCTACCTTAGCCCTTTCCCACCACCACAGACACCCCCTTACCTTAATCACCGCTGCCAAGGTCTCCTTCTGGCCTCCCAGCCACGACATATAAAAAGGGAGACTGGCTGCCCTTTACAAAGATGGCAGCTGCAGGGAAGCTGCAGCTGCCATCTTTGCAAAGGACAACCTGGGTTCCCTTAAGGCAGGCTAAAGGGAATTCAGGCTGCCCTTTGCAAAGATGGCAGCTGCAGCATTCCACCCCTAAATGAAGCCACAGCCGCCATCTTTGTAAAGGGCAGCCAGTCTCTCTTTTTACATGCTCTGGCTGGGAGGCCAGAAGGAGACCTCGGCAACGGCGATTAAGGTAAGGGGGTATCGATGGGGGTGCGGGAGGTAGGGAAAGGAAGGGGGTGGGCTAGGATTTGTGTGGCTGTGGTGGTGGCGGCTGCCTTTCTGCCGCCGATCAGCTGCTCGGTGGCGGGTGGGCAGAATGGTTGTTTTTTTAAAAAAATACGAAGGACAAATAAAAATGGGTAAATATTCATCCCATCATATTCGTGGGGGTCTCTGGAACCCACACATATGAAGAGATGAATATTTAACGGATCGGCTATTTTTGTTGAAAAAGCTTATCTGTTTTTATATATGTCCCCATCTCTAGTCCTGGTCCATCACTCTATCTCAGTGGTCAGGGAACAGGGATAAATTACCCCAAATGGGGTAAAAATGAAAATCCTGGGGGTAATGAGGGTGGCTTTGGCAGCGCGACTGTCCTTGTTACCCCCCAGGCATTTTATTTCCAACGATACTGTGTGTAGGTGGGCATTCCATTGTGGGGAGAGTGAGCCCAGCGAGGAACTGCACGGGGCACCCACCTGCCCTCCTCGCTTCCAATGTAGGGGGGGAGGGCGGTGGACCGGGCCAGCTGGACTCTTTGCCTGGTGGATCCTGGCCGGGGCTCTCCTTCCTGCCCGCATCGCCCGCCTGGTGCACTGGTGAGGAGGCCCCCCCACCCCACCTCACCTGAGCTCATTGCCAGTGGACCTGCTCGCCCTGCGGTGCACGCCTCCCCTCAACAAGGACGTGATTTCCCAGTGGCGTGGCGGCTCCAGACTGGCTGCTCAGGCACTGGCCGCAGGTCCCGGGCGAGTGCAGAGGCAGGGAGGGGTGTCAGCCACGGACAGCAAGAGTGGAGGGGCGGTGCTGGGAGGGGGCAGGGTAATGTTGGCATATATAAATTTTTTAGGGGGGTAAAAGATAAAAAAGTTCCCTGACCCCTGCTCTATCTACTACAACACACTGGGTATCTGCTGAAATTACCAAGAAGGATACTGATTTTAATGGTTTTGTTGTATTTGTGAGGGCAATATCAGTTCACACATACACAAAATTAGATGATCCACCTATATACGATCAAACTATTTATGACACAATCAACTTTCACTCATGTCAAGAAACACTCTGTGTGCTCTGAATTAATGACCTGGAGGAGAAAAAAAATTGTATTCCTTTACCTTCCCCGTCACTTACCTAGTCTTGGTTTCCCTCATTTGTCTATTAACCTCCACCCCTCCTCTGCATTCATGAAACTCGGTCAAAGGCTGTGCTGTACTTGCCAATGCTGAGATACAACCAGGTTTTCAGGCAGAGACCATATCCTTCTTCAAGATAACTAGCCTGACATAAAATGTCTTCGGGTCAGCACTACAGAGACTCTTAAGTTTGATTTAATATAGAATGAGATATTCATGTTCCATATATAAGCTTGAATAAATTATCTCCCCAGCCCTGCTGCCATCTTCAGAACGGATGTTTTCAGGAATCCTAAGCTAATGAACTCTATGGGAGAAGGAAAATGTCAAGTTGTATTAGAATTTTAACAGTGAATAGAATGGCCAAACAACAACAAAATCTTGAAATGTATTTTGAACAGGCCATCTTCAGCAAACCATGCTCAATAGATTACTGTCCATTCACAAGTATGCATGTCTTTATTTCAACACTTAAGCCCAGACGTCAATACAAATGGTTTTGAAAGTAACAATATGTATTCAAAAGTTAATAAATTAACGATTCTACAGCAAAAGAGCAAGACATATAAGTAAATGATAGCCATGGTAAAGCAGAGGTTTAAAAAGTTGGAGAAATTATTTTAAAATGACCTGCCAGTGGAGAGATGAGTTTGCACCAGCTATATCTCACCTGAGAGAGTAGCTGGATATGGATTTCTGAAGGAGATTTTAGTGTATGGGCAGAGGGAGAGATGATGCCCAGATCCTAACCATTCCTCTGCATAACCACTGTAATTGTACAAATGCTTTTGATAGAATGCAACTTATTTTTCAAGATTATAACTCCCAGAACAACGGAGCCAGCATGGCCAGCATATTCAGGGAATTTTATTCCAAAAATGTAATATTACCCTCTCTGAGCTGCTCTTACAGCTCTCCTAATATTCAAATTAGAACATTGGGCATGGATCAGTTTATGTTGAAAACCTATGAGTTTCCTATGGGGAAAATCCCTACTCTTAGGAAACAAGCATGCCAGATAGAAAGTTTGGTTACATTATGAATGTGTAAGTTAAACACTTTGTGGTGTCATTGTGGATATTTCACAATAATCTTAGATTAAAATAGGGTAACTATAGCATACTTGTAATACTTCACTGAGGTTTAACATTGCAGTAACTGTGTTTTAAAAATCATGTCTGCTATTTAAATTCACGTACATGCATACATACAAACCTTTACAGTGGGGTCTTGACTTGAGAACTTAATCCGTATTGGAAGGCGGTTCTCAAGTCAAAAAGTCTGTAGGTCAAGTCTCCATTGACCTACAGTGCATTGAAAACTGATTAATCCTGTAACAGGCCGTTTTTGTTCCATTTTGTTTTTTTTCTGGTCTGTAAGTCAATTCTCAGGCTGCAAGTCAAACCTAAATTTTGCGGCCAGAGAAGTCTGTAACTCAAAAAGTCTGTAAGTCAAGCCGTCTGTAAGTCAAGGGTCCACTTTTTTGGCATTGAAAATTACAGAATGCTTAGATCAGTAGAAAAGCTGTGGAGAGTAATAAAACCATGACCGAGTTAAGTTGGGAAAAATGGTGCAACTATGGACTATGCCTGGGAGATAGCCTCTCTGATTTGAATCGCGGTATGTAAAAAGCAAGCAACATAGGTAGTGACGTGGTGAATTTTCCCCTGGACTAAAAAGCAAACCTTGGCCTTATCAGAGCGACCTTGAAAACCAGAGAGCAGTGGATCTAAAAATCTTGCTCGCAGGCTATTATAAAAGGGGCAGTCCAAAAGAACATGAGAAACTGTTTCAATGGCATCTTGGCTGCAGGGGCATCGTCTGAGATTATGTGGGACTCTACAATATTTACCAAGTAAAATAGCCGACGGTAGTACCTTGAATCTTGCCAGCATGAATGCTCTTCTTTGGTGGGGATCAGTTAAAAAGGAGAGCTAGGGAGCTGGAAGCCCTGGCTTCAGGGGTAGACCCAAATGACATGGGGAACAAATTTTCTGAGCTGCCTCAGTCAGATGTTGGAATTTGATGTCTAACAGTCTGCGTTTGATTGATTGAAATAATGCCGAAGCAGAGGACAGGTAGAATGCGTCCAAGGAAATTCCTAAGGACCTGATTTTCTTCTGAATCATGGTCAACCATTGGGAAGCATGATGATCCATCAGCATCAAAAAGGTAAAAAAATTCTGGTTAGAATTGAATAACAGGCAGAGCCAGAACTTAAAGGTCGAGAGCCAAGAGTGAGTTTCCAACAATAGCAATCCAGTTTCCATGCATATTGCAGCACAGGGGACACAGTTAGGTAATCCGAGTATTTTCCTCAGGAAGACGGATTGTAAGCCTTCGGTGGTGCGATCAAGGGCTTCGATCCATATGGGGGCACCATATAAGAGTTGGAAGCAAGATTTCACGTTGAAAGCTCTTAGGGCCATAGGGACATATCTGTTCCCTTTCAGATAGAAAAAACGGGCAATATCCGAGGCACTAGTTCTTGCCACTGTTAGAGCGCACTTGCGGTGGGTTACCCAGCTACCATTATAGGAGAAATTGATCCCCAGGTATTTGACTGATTTGGCCTGATCAATAGCGCTTCCCTGTATTGACCATGAGAGTTGTTTCCATGACTTAGAAAAAACTAAGATCTTTGTTTTCCCGTGATTCAAAGTTAGCTCGTTAACATTGAGGTAAATCATAGTTTGGCGTAATAAACGCTTCAGTCCAACTTGGGAACATGACAGTACAACAGCATCATCCACATATAAAAGGATGGGAATATGGCGATGAGCAAGTTTTGGGGCGTGCCCATTGATTGTATGTAAACCTGGGGCTAGATCATTTAAAAATAGGTTGAAAAGTGCCGGAGCAAGGATACAGTCCTGTTTCATGCCCTTGCAAATTAGAATTCCCGGAGTTAAATTCCCCTGAAGATTATACCTGACTTGGCAACTAGTGTGTGTGTATAGGTTTTTAATCAGGAAGAGCAATCTGGGATCTATATTCAACCTGGCCAACTTAGCCCAAAGCAACTCTCTTGGGATTGAGTCAAATGCTGCCTTGAGGTCCAAAAAGGCAGCGAAGAGTTTATTTCGATGTTTCCCACTATATTTGGAAACTAAGTGTGACAATACTGCACAATGGTCAAGGGTAGACTTGCCATGATGAAACCCTATTTGTTCTGGGCCTAGTATGTTACACGTTGTTAGCCAGTCTTCTAATTTTGCTAAAAGAAGTTTAGCGTAGAGCTTACCAATGATTAATAGAAGACTGATCGGCCAATAATTCTCAGGAAGTGAAGGGGTGCCCTTTTTATAGATAGGCATTATAATAGCATTGGTCCATGTCGTGGGCATTATTCCAGTTCTGTTTATCGTAGTGAACAGGGCAGCCAAAGGGGGAGCCCACCATTCTGGGAGGAACTTCAGTACTTCTGGAATAACTGCATCAGGGCCAGGAGCCTTTTTGGACTTAAATTGTGAGATCAAAGTAATAATATCCTCAGGGGATACTGGAGGCCACTCAGGATGTTCACCGATATCAGTTTCAGGGGGATTGGAGAGGTTTGCCCCATCGCTACCAAAAAGGTTTATGAAGTATGAGTGCCAGATCTGGGGGGAGATTGTTATTGATTGGTGAGGTTTCCCCTGCAGATCCCCAGGGATTAGTGCCCAAAATTTCCCACTATCCTTGGACCTGGAAGCTTCGATCAAGTGCTCCCATTGGGTCTTAGCAAGCTGAAGTTTCTTGGCCTTAACCATATCTGATAGTTGGTGTTTAACAATAAAATAATATTTGGTTAGACCGAGCGTGTTGTGGCACCTATAACTATGGAAGGTGGAGCGAAGCGTGGACTTCAAATGAAGACATTCTCTGTTATGCCAGGGGTTATATTTAAGTTTGCTTTTTGAGACCACGGAAGAAGAAGGATTAAGCAAGGAGATAAGGTTGGAAACGAGATTATTATAAGCAGGAATAACTTCCTTGGGGTTTGTGGGAGACATAAGGATAAAATGAAGATTCTCAAGTGATTGCTCAGTGATTATTGACCAAGCTTTTACAGCAAGGTTACGTGACCAATTAAGTCTGGGTAAAGACCCCATGGACATATCAGTTACTGCAAAAGCTGAGTTGTCATAGGGAAATAGTGGACTGTCAAATATAAAAACCAAGGGAAATGGTCACTCTCAGAACGATGGTCAATATAAAAATGCTTTAGATTATCTTTAAAAGATGGGGGGGGTGTTAAAATGTAGTCTAAAACACTGCAACCTCGGGTTGATGCAAAGGTAACTTCTCCCAGGGAATCTCTGATGGTGGAACCATTTAGCACTTGTTTGTCAAATTGAATACAAAACCTGATAAGTTGGATACCAGCCTGGTTAATATGTGTATCTTTAGAAATCCTGCCTGACCTAAAAAACCAAGGGAGGGAAACATTAAGGTCTGAATCCAAGGCATCCAAAAGATCACGGTCGTCTTTGCCAATTCTAGCATTAAAGTCTCCAAGTAAAATGATGTCTGTCATGGGAAACAGGTGTTCAAGATGCTCAAGGTATGTGGACAGGTGCTCCCAAAGAAGGCATGGTGAAGCTTTGTCATGGGAGGGGGGAAGGTAAACATTAACAACAATAAACAAAAGGCTGAAAGCATGGGCAAAAGGGTTACAAGGTAATAGTTCTAGGACTTTAAATTTAGATTGCTGGGAAACTAATAGAGACAGACCAGCTTGGAACCGGCTACGTGAATTATTTTTGAATCCAGGCAAGGAATATGCTAAAAAAACCTTCTAGATGGATCAGAGAGTCTGCCCAGGTTTCCTGTAGAAAAATGATCTCAAACTGTTGGAGGTATGAGCAAAAGTCAGAGTCCCTTTCCTTTGCTGCCCATCCACCTATATTCCAGGATAACAGTTTCACTGATAGGGGCTGGGGCTTTGTTGATTGTCAGTTGATTTCAGTCAGCTGTTCAAATGAGCTATTTGGATCAAAGTTGATACATCCGTTGCTGAGGCTGGAACCAGTGGGTACTTCAGAAGAGGGGTACGTATAGTTAACCACACTGGGCTACATGGAGTTGGCCATCTCCAGATCCAATAAGGGATGGATCTTGGCTTCTACCTCCATCAGGAGCTTAGAGGAGTCGGCTAGACACAGCCCTGTTTGATGTGTTGTTGATACCCTTGCTAGGAAGCGTGGACTTGGTGACGCTTTTGGGGATGGTTTCCTTTTGTCCAATAGGAGTGGCTGAGGGCAACAGTGGAAAGAGTGGAACAAATGAGGTGTTCAGGAAAACTCTTGTAGGAAAGATACCTTTGGAGCAGAGGAAAGATTTCCTGCTTAGAAGGAGTTGTGGTATTTAGGACTGCTGAAAGTTAGAAAGGCCTTTGATGCTTGGTTAGCTTGTTCAGCAGCTCTACTGACTCCAGATCAACCTGCTTGATTCCTAAGAGAGTCTTTAGGTGTCTTGACACCAAAGGTTTAGAATTCCAAGGTGGCCCTTAAGACTGCAGATTGTTAGGCAAGCCCTGTGTGGCTGTAGTATCAAATGCCAAGCAGGATCAGGCCTTGAGTTGAGGGTGCATCAGGCAACAACTTTCTGGGAAGAATGAGTCTGGGAAAACGCTGGTGTGCAAGATTTTTCCCAGTCTGCAATAATCCCATGATTCTTGTGCAAATGGATTAGGTGATCTAACTTGGTATGCAGAGAGGTTAAGTTGTTCCAAATGAGCTCTAGGGTTCTTGCTACTAAGGAGCAGGGGTCAGCTGATGAGCAGTTAGAGTCTTTGTTGTCAGCCACATCAAAGTTAGTCTCAGAGAGATTTGTGAGATGTGCCTTGTCCTTAGGTTGATCAACACTAGCACAGTTGTTAATTCGTTTATTGGAGCCAGCTGCCTCTTGCATTGGTAAGGGCAGTTCATTAGAACCGTCAGTGTCTTCGTTATCGTTATCAGCCAAAGCCTCAGAACGGTTATGGATTGAAACCTGGGTAGAATAGAAATCTCCTATTTTTGACTCCTTGGGAGGTGGAAGCAAACCATCTGTATCCCTGGGGTGTTTGGAGACCCCCATGGTAACAGGGCGACTTCCTGAGGGGCTCCTTGATCCTAAATATAGTCTTGAGGTAACACTGCAGGGTCCACAAGTTCACAAATTTAGGGCAGATTCCCCGAGCCTTGAATTAATCAGTATCCGACAGTCCTTTTCTCACCTCGTTTCCTGGAGAAAACTGTCCAGGGACAGACAAAAGAAGCAAGCAGGGAGGGAACCAGGAATCCAAAGAATCCAGCAATCCACAAGAACAGATAACATCCAGGAAAAACAAGCAGCGAGGAGCAATCCTGAGGCAGTAGAGGGCCGTAGGTTGAAGATTTTAGGAGATGAACAACTGCAGCTTTTCTATGCTGCCGCCATCTTCCCCCTTCCACTCACAATATTGAAACACAGTACAGTGGTGTCTCGCTTAGCGACGTTAATCCGTGCAGGAAAAAACGCTGCTAAGCAATTTCATCACTAAGCGATTTTAAAAAGCCCATAAAAACACATTAAAATGTGTTTAATGCGTTCCTATGGGCTTAAAAATTCACCTGTAAGCGAAAATCCTCCATAGGGGCAGCCATTTTCGGTGCCTCTAAAGCGAGGCAACACAGCGGGCGGTCATTTTGTTTTCCCGGTGGCCATTTTGAAACCCCCGATCAGCTGTGCAAAAAGGGTCGCTTTGCCATGATCGCTTCCCTGCGATCATCACAAAGCGAAAAATCCCCATAGGGACCATCACAAAGCGATCGCTTTTGCGATCGCAAAAACAGCGTCGCTAAGCGATTTCATCGCTCAATGGAGCGATTGCTAAGCGAGGCACCACTGTATATTTGTTTAATAAATACATTTTTTTAAAAAAAATCACCTATAAGGTATAAAATAGATTACTAAGCTAGTTTTAGATACCCAATGTGCTGTAGTGGACAGAGTAACTGGAACAGGAAAAACTACTCCTTAAATATCTCACTTACTTTGAAATCTTGTTAGGGTCACTATAAGTTGATTCTGACCTGAAGGCACATTAGAAGGACAATAATAAGTTTAATGAAATTGGGGATATATGTGAAGAAAGCATCATAATTAAAATTTACTTAGGAGGAAAAAATTTAGAATCCAAGAGATGATTTGCAAATACCATCTTCTTGGAAAAAATACTGCCTGTTTAAAAGTTTCTGCATGGGGTAGAGAATAGCTCTGCCTGCATGGAGGAAAATACAATTTAGTTTTTAAATTTATGTCCAATTGCCTGATAATATTTTATAATGTGACAAGTCATTAGCTAAGGTGACATATTGTAATATAACAGCACATTATAAACAAAGAAATGCAACATAATAAATCATTAATTCATGATGCCAGGTTAGAGAATTCCATGATAAATAAACATGTACCTCTTCTGAATAGATAATCTTCTGGAAATTATGATAGCAAATTATCCACAAATAATGTACCACCTGGCTCCATTTGGGGGGAAAAATACCAATTGTTATTTTGGTCCATCTGTTTTGCAGATGCTCAACTATAAATATATAGTAGCCGGTAGGCAAAATATTTGTGGGAGAACAGCTTGTTTTAAACCAAAACGACCTTTCTTCTGCTGTTGGAAAATCTACACATTCATTTCTGGGATCTAGCATAATGGTTCTTTTGTCTCAAAACAAACAAACCAGCCAACCAACCAATGATTACCTGGAATCTGGTCAAAGAGTGTCAAAAACACATTGATCCAAATCCACTTGTATAGTTACACTGGCACAACAGAAATGATGTAAATTTTGGAGGCACATTGTCTGAAAAAATCACTGCAGACTTTATTTGTTGTATGCTCAGTTGGGTGCCTCTTAAAGTTATATAATATTTACATTGTGCCAGCATGCTGATGAAAAAAGGATTTCAGACCTACATAATTTGGTTACATGTCAAAACTTTGTGAGGAACTTTTGCGAGTCACTTATGAAGATCTGCAGGACTGGTGATTTCTTCGTTTTATAGCACTATTTGTACCAGTGTACAAATATATATTGCATGAGGAAATGGGAACTGTTAACATTCACAAAATGTGCTGAAGAAAGATCAGTTAATGGGAAAAATGCATTGTAGTACATACTTTAAGAAAAAAGAGGAAAAGCCATGAAATATTTCTATAAATTTCCACACAAGATGAAAGATTGCAACCTCATATGGAACTCGTATGGGATGAGAATCCAGATGGGACTCTCAGAAACTCAAGAGAAAATAAGACTGACAGACGTTCACATCCTTATGTCTTTCCAACGGAATGTCTTTTAGAATACCATGTCTTCTGTTATATAAGAGAATCTGCATCTTTTTCACATCTTCAAAAGTGAAAGGTTTCACTCTAGAATTGTTTTTAGAGAGGATTGGAAAACATTGGTTTAAAAACATTATTTCTCGGATAAAAGAAAGCTTTTTACTTTCCCATTCAAAAGATATTTTAACTATGTGGCACTTTATGCCCATCACTCATGAGCACTTTCTCAACAAGTATCAGGTTTGGAGATGCCAAGACATAACAGCTGTGACAATCTTCTCACTATTACTCATTCCACTGTTATCACCACAGCTGCTGATTCTCAACTTGCCACCGCCTTCAGTGTCATCTCCTGCCTTTTCCACTCACTTTTTCACACTAAGAATGGATTTTTCCACCTTTCTCTGTTACAACAGATAGCTAGACTGCTGTTGCAACAGTATGCAAATTTACTGTGCTGGTTTTATTTATTCATATCTCTTTGGAATGCTTATGAATTATCCTTGCACCCTGCTTTAGCAGCTCTGTCTTATAGGAATATAATTAACCTATTATGCCACGTTAACTATGTGGAAGCTTTTTTTTTCTTGACAGCATGGAAAGATGGAAGAATTGACTGCAATTGGTAGCAATATCAGTTTGCTCCTAACATTTTCAGTGTTTGCATTATTATCCACATATATACAGGAATGATTCCTAAACTTAGGTCTCCAGATTTCTTGGACTAACACTCCCAGAAGCCTTTACCATTAGCTGTTCTGGGCAATATTTCTGTTCAAGAACATCTGGGGACCCAATGTTGGGAACCACTGTTCTACAGGAAAATCACTGCAGATTTTATTTGTTGTAGAGCTAAAGAAAGAGCTGACAAAGGAGATCTGGGGCTTGAGAGCCTAGATAAGATGCTATCCTTCTCATTCCATGTATCAAGAGAAGCTAAATGGACTACCCAATGGTTATTACTTCAGAAATGGTGACAGGACAGCATCCTCAACTCCCTTTGAGGGCAACAGTATAGTTTTGAGGAGTGTAGGGTAAGCTATGTGACACACACCACTATATCATCAATTACTGTGTATTTGAGAATGATTTCACATAGCACTTGTGAGGAAAGCTATATCAGTGAACTCCCTCCCTCCATAGTAGATAATTCCCAAAAGAGAAAGTCAGGATGGAAAGAAAAATCACCAAGCTCTTCATTCCACATTAAATAGAATGTGACATCTCAGGAGTTTTAAAGCCCTATGAGAGTCCTCATCACTAACTAGAGTGAGACAAAGACTTTTCCTGTTCCCTGCAAGGTATCTGTAATTCACATAAAATTTCTCTCCCCCTTTCTCTTTGAGAAGTAAATCATACACACACAGAGAGAATAAGCACAGAAAGATGGAGTGTTTGTTTTTTTAAAAATGTGAAAAACCCATCTAGTGCTTCAAACTCTGGAATAAATCTGTTATCCTAATTTGGGGCAAGTCCCCCAAGAAGCAAGCTTTTTTGTGCAAAACATTATTTTCCCTAATAAAAAAACTCAGTCGGAATCCCCAGGAAATTCCTCATTATGCTTCCTGGAGTGGAGAATGTTGCTGTTCCATATCTTTGTCTTTGAGGAAGAGACAAACAAATGGTTTCCAACCCAAACAGAAAATCTGTGGCTATCCTTTGTGGATGTTACCCTCTTATAATAATCATCATGTACCATCAAGTCGCCTAGAGTGGTCCGGTGGTCCAGATAGGCGGGGTATAAATTAAATAAATAAATAAATAAATAAATAAATAAATAAATAAATAAATAAATAAATAAATAAGTCAGTTCAGACTTATAGTGACTCTTTTCAGGATTTTCCAAATAAAGAACAATTAGAAGTGGTTTATCATTCCCTTCTTCTGAGGGCACCCTGGGACTGTGCAGCTTACCCAAGGCCACACAGGTCAGCAATTCTGGGATGAACAATGGGGAATCAAACTCCCAACCATACCTAAACCACTGAACTATCTAGTCAGTTCTTACACAGTTGCTGGAATCCTGTTACATAATATGACCAAAGTCATAAGTTTTGATTTGTTCCTTCCTGGTTAAATAGAGAGCCCCTGCTGCAGTTGTCAGAGGTGCTTCTGACAACTGAGAACTGAAGTGGAGGTTCTCTATTTACCAACAAGGAAAGGACTAAGACTTGCAAATTTGTTTACATTACCCATACCATAGGCATCCTTCAGTCTCGAGAGACTATGGTAACGTGCTCTGAATCGAGGTGTGTCCTCTTCAGAGCATGAAGCCTGGGTAAAGTAATATGTAGGATAGGCTGTTACCCAAGCAGCAAATCCCCCCTCTCCATGCTGCTGAAATGGTCCAATGGAAAGGCAAGAGCCAATGCAACTGGTTCCACCAACGTCACAGGAGTTGACAGAACAACACAAACTGCCTTCGGGACTCCAGCTCCAGATTTTGCCTCTAGGTTAACTCCTGAAGCCTTTTCCATAAGTAGATATAGCCACAAGGCAGTGGAGGTTTGAAATTGGAGTTTTCCTTCTCCTAGATGGGCTGCCTTGTTTACATTATGCAACATGATTTCAGCCAGTGTTTTCTACTCCATGTCTTTCTTATGATTGTAGTGACATTGATTTTTTTTAATATTGATAACATGATCAATAGGGTACATAAGGCTCCTTTTTCTCTAAAACACCTCTTCACCTTTACAGTATGACCTGACCTTTTCTGTAGAACACCCCTTCATCTGTACAGTATAACATGACTGTAAGGGTGCTATATGAACAAAATTGTGGGATGCAAGTCCTACTTAGCAGGATGAACCAGGAACGTTCCCATCCACAACAGGACTGGTTTGCTTGTTGTTGCTTGAATTAAGTGCAGTGATACATATTGGCCAGAATCCTAATGGTTATTTACACTGATGTATTAGTAATAGCAGAAATAACAGGAATTGGTTAAGGATTTGCTGCTTGTGTTCCTTATCACATGCCTATTGTCTAACTTTGCATAAGACAAGAGATACAAGTGGGGACTCATTAACTAGCAGCAGTTTAATGCTGCTATTTATGCCATTACACTTACACTAATGTAAATAACCAATCAGCTTCTGGCCATTAACACAGAATGAGAGATTGTCCTCATGAAGATTATTAGGTCCAGGTTGTAAAATTACTGAAATGAACAACTGGTTGGTTCTCTGTACCGTAAAAGTGCAGGCTCTATTCTTTATTTTCCTCTGAAAGTTTCCTTGCTTGCTGTCTTCCACCATACTTTCCCAAAAGGTCATTCTCTTTTTTTAAAAAACAAACAAAACAAATCTTCCTATATCTTAAATCGGGCACCATCTGCAAAGCACCCTTGGTAAGACATCTAAAGCAGTCTGTGTACAAATCAAATGATATAAAACACCTCCTCTAGATATAGTACTGAAAATTCAATAAGCATTAATAATTTACCAGAAATTATTCACAGTACAGAATGCAATATTTGACATTTTACTGAATATTAAATATATGTTTCACTTTCTTCAACTGTATGCTTTTAGTTTGTATTATTAACAAGTCTCAATTTTTTAAAGAGTCGGATATAAATTTGCTGGCATTTTAAAAAGGAGAAGATAGGGAAGCAGTTACACATTAAAATAGTAAGAAAATAAGTTTATGGTTTTCAGGGAAAACAACAGTCTCATTAAGGCAGATGCTGAAGGAACTGATCTGTAAAATGGGATGGAAGGTGGAGGGTATGTCTTCCTTCACTTAAACTCCCAGTGTATTTTCAAAGCCTTTTTTGCAGGGTTGGAAGCCACCTGGAACAGATTTTTCAGGGTTCTCCAAGGGCTGCAAGGGAAGCAGAAAAAATAAAGGCTAGTAGACAGTTCCTAGTGTAATCTCAGATGTACATCTTTTTCAGACTCCTTGATTGGAATACAAGTAGCAATTCAAACAAGAACAGCCCCATTGAATCAAATGGATTTTTACCCATGTTGACTCAGAAGTCGAGTCAGTGGATTTAGAACTACCAATTGAATAAGATTCTTATTAATTATTTAGTTAATTAAAAAATTACTCTTCCTTTCTCCTAAAAAGGACACAAGGTGTCCCATCTTAGCTCTGATTCCTAATTATTTCAACCCTTTTTACAAATCAATGCTCTTCTAACTGTAGATAATGACTGACTGGTCCTTCAGGAAGACCTGATCTGTTCAGCTCATCATCATCATAGGCATCCTTCAGTCTCGAGAGACTATGGTAACATGCTCTGTATCGAGAAGTGTCCTCTCTAGAGCATGAAGCCTGGGTAAAGTAGTATGGAGGCTAGGCTGTTACCCAAGCAGCAAATCCCCCCTCTCCTCATTGCTGAAATGGTTCAATGGAAAGGCAAGAGCCAATACAACCGGTTCCAGCAACGTCGCAGGAGTTGGCAGAACGACACGAACTGTCTTCAGGACTCCAGCTCTGGATTTTGCCTCTAGGTTAACTCCTGAAGCCTTTTCCACGAGTGGATATAGCCACAAGGCAGTGGAGGTTTGAAATTGGAGTTTTCCTTCTCCTAGATGGGCTCTGACAAGCCCCACCTACCCGACCTGCTCTCTAATAGTGCGGAAGTTTGATCCGTCCCTTAAAACTTTCCTGCCTCCGAGGTGTATGCAATGCTAATTGGCTTTCCTATTTACTATATTAGGGTCAGAGATAGAGTCAGAGAATTTGAGGAGGGAAAGCCCCACCTCCTAGGCCATGTGGTGTGTATGGGGGAAACAAAAGGAATCACAGCAATAACAAACTCCTCAGCAAAATCTCCATGCAGGCAAACCTGGTCTTCAGCCTCAGCTCAGCCTCCTAGGGAAAAGGGCCCAGGTCCTGGCACACTGTTCAGCTCATTGGAATGGATACATATCTAGTGTGGACTAGGAGAAGATCCTCTTTCAGCATTTTTAAAAATTGGATTATTTTATCTAAAATGATTGGTCAGAGTTACTATTGGAAAAGTGCATTTAGATAACTGAGTAGGTCAGGCAAAAGGTAAGCATGTGGTTTATCATAAAACAGCCCTCCCTTTTTTGGACATGTTGGCATAATACTGCATAAAGAAGTTCATAATGTTGTCATAATATGACATTAATAAGTTTTACTTCTCTCACAGTGGTTATAAACAAGGCAATGTCAACCTAAACTGCTGAGAATTTGACCCAAACATTCACAATCATGATGAGTGAAGCAAAAAGTGCTTGTATTTTATGGAAACGGCTTTTTGCGTTCAAAATCAAGGAACGTCTATGAATTCTGATATTTAATCTGTTCACAAACAATATATATTTTTAGCCAATTTGCATTAGTCTGCAATGCTTGTAATTATTTGGATCATTGCAGCTAACTGTGGGTACCTCATATAACTCATAGTTAAATGGGTAACAGCTGCATGGGCCTTCCATACAAATCACGCATCATAGCTTTTTAATAGCATTATACTGTAATTCTGTATTGCCTAAAGTCTCTGTGATTCCAAGGTTATTTAACTGCTAATGAATACATCTGGAGATGTTGACCTCTTTCCTGGACACAGGTAATGCACATTTCTTCCTAGGAACGTTGTTAAATGGATTGTTGGATAAATCGTGCTACACTAGATGTGTAGTGGGATAGAATGAGAATAATGGGAGCAAAGCCATGTTAACAATAGAAAGCTCTGCTGTTTATGTACCACCCCATGGCATTTAAACACTCTGTGGGTGGTTTCCAATTTAATTATGGAGGGTACACCCTGTTCTACCCACCAGCAAGCTGCGTACTCAGTTTACCAACTTGGAAGGATCGAAGACTGAGTCAACAGAGGCTTGACTACAGTTTAATCTTGTGCCATGAGGCTCACATTATGAAACTTCAATGCAGTTGAAAATTGGAATTTAAAAGACTGTATTCAACCCCGAATTCTCACTGGAAGGACAGATCCTGAAGCTGAAGCTCCAGTACTTTGGCCATCTCATGAGAAGAGAAGACTCCCTGGAAAGGACCCTGATGTTGGGAAAGTGTGAGGGCAAGAGCAGAAGGGGGCCACAGCAGCCGAGATGGTTGGACAGTGTCATCAAAGCAACCAACATGAATTTGACCTAACTCCGGGAGGCAGTGGAAGACAGTGGAAGACAGACTGCTCTGGTCCATGGGGTCATGAAGAGTCGGACACGACTAAACGACTAAACAACAGTTGAACAGAATACAATGTTATTTCCCCCCAACTTACAGTTTAACATATATTTTCCTTAATTCTAGGATAGTTTATCCTAATATATGCAAGAAAAAGCATACACAACATACATAATCTGGAAATACCTAGTGCTGGAGGATGCCATTAGGTGATTATATTACCCGTACTACTGTAGCTGGATACTGTAGCTGGATACTGTAGCTGCATACTACCACGTATAAGGGACGTGGTGGCGCTGTAGGCTAAACCGCAGAAGCCTGTGCTGCAGGGTCAGAAGACAAAACAGTCGTAAGATCGAATCCACGCGACGGAGTGAGCTCCCGTCGCTTGTCCCAGCTCCTGCCAACCTAGCGGTTCGAAAGCATGCAAATGCAAGTAGATAAATAGGGACCACTTCGGTGGGAAGGTAACAGCGTTCCGTGTCTAAGTCGCACTGGCCATGTGACCACGGAAGATTGTCTTCGGACAAACGCTGGCTCTATGGCTTAGAAATGGGGATGAGCATCACCCCCTAGAGTCGAACACGATTGGACAAAAATTGTCAAGGGGAACCTTTACCTTTACCTTTACTGTAGCTGGGGGAGGACAGAACCAAGATCAGCTGGGATGTGGCTGCAGATCCCCTATGCCAAAATTTGCCTGCTGTTCTAATCTGGGATGAGAGTTTCAACAAGGGGAAAAGTGAGACACAAGGGATTAAAGGGCTATAAAGGAGGAAATGTTTACACCGGCCAAGCAGAGGATGTGTCTGCCATTTGAGGCTCAGAGGTAGAGTGAGGAGAAACCAGTAGATTTATTTATTTTATGTATTTAAATTTTGCCCCACCTATCTAGTGGTCAGGCCACTACTCTAGGCAGTTTATAATATTACATCATAAAATTCCATAATAATCAACGTTAAAACAGCAAGCAAGAAAGAAACTCAAGTCTGCACTAACTATGTAAAAAATAACTTAACAGAAAATAAGGTGGCAAGATAGAGACAATTTGTCGAAGAATAACAAGATGTCAATGATCAAAATGAGAGAATTAATATGCAGAAAGGCTGTGGAAGACCTGTGTGAACAGCCCTGTTTTCACTTGTTTTCTGAAGCCAAGGAGAAAAGGGCCTGTAATACCCCTACTGGGAGAGAGTTCAACAACAAGGTGGCTCCTACAGAGAAGAACCCTGTGTGTTTCTCCACTACAGAAAGCTGTTGTCCCAAAAAAGCCAGGTATGCCTTTTTTCCCCACCTTGTACAGATTGCACATTTTCAAGGATAGACTATTGCAATGCACTCTACCTGAAGCAGCCCTTGAAGGTGGTTCAGAAGCTGCAGTAAGTAGAATGCAGCAGCCAGGCTGGTATCAAGAACATCAAAATATGATTATTGTACATCTCCCCTATCCTGGCACATTTGCACTGGCTGCCAGTTTGCTTCTGAGCCAAGTTCAAGGTCCTTACATAAGTTGACATTCAAAGCCCTTAAATGGTTTAGGACCTTGCTACCTCTCTGTGAGCCTCTCGGAATGACTTGCTGTCCCACCTACACCCCTCAGTCTGGGAAGTTTCAGGTGGCGACTCAGAAGGAGGACCAGAAATCAACAACACAGAACTGGTTTCTCCACAACAGAAAGGTCAGATTTGAACTGATCACTTGAGGAGAGAAAACAACATGGGCAGCCAGACCAATTCTTTGAGAAGATATGTGAAAATTATTGCTTTCTCCTCTCCTGGCTCACATTTGCTGATTTAAGGATCTCTATTAATTTAAATAAATGGTGTGTCCTGGTTATATCTGATTCTGGTGTGTGCTTTCTTGCTGAATGTAGCTTTCTTGGCTTTGTCTGGTTTTGAAAGTATGGCAAGAAATAACTGTGGTGACATGTAACATTTTGTTTTGTTTAGGCTCAATTACTTCATTTTTTTCTATAGCAGTGATGGAAAGAGCACAGCTTTTTGTAACGTATTTTCATATTAATGGGCATAATGCCACAAGACAGCTAATGATGACTACTTAGAGCTGGCCCTACATGTTGTTCTTTTCTTTCAGGAGGGGCATTTGGAAAAGAAAGGCATCACATTTAAGTGGCTTTGAAGGCTGGGTCTATTGTTCAGGACATAATCAAGGCTTTGTGTCTTCTCATCTCAAGAGCTGTCTTTGATAACAAAACTAATTCAGCTACAGAAAGATGCGTTTAGAATGGAGAGGAAAAATATAAAGCACTGGGAACTATCAAAATCACAATTCATAGAACAGAAAACCTTATGCTGAGGATCAAGGAATTTTACTTCCTCTCTTCCTTCTGAATGATGTAGCACAGTATAATTATTGACAAAACCTTAATGGACTTGTATGGACCAAGGAATCTAAAAGCAGTTACTATTGCTATTGAAATGAACTCTACCCCTAGCTCATAGTCCAAGCAAGGGAGGGCTAGTTTTCCCCAACCCATTGGGAGGAAGTGAGCCCCATGTAACAACCTGTGGGCCACCTTTGGCTACCAGCAAACACATGTACCCCTGTATATACAAACTAAAGATCTTATCGGAAGTATATGTATGCTCCATTCCTATTGTCTGCAGGCATGTGGTAGGACTCTCCTAAGGCACTTTTTGTTTTCTACTGGTTTCTGAAGAAGATTTTCAAGTGGGTTTTGCTGACTTCACTTCAAAACCTCTCTACGATCACAAACTCTGCTTCACTGTTTGGTGCTAAGTGAAACAATCTTACAACCACTCTTGTGCTCCCTGCTTCAGTATACCACTCACGAAGAATGACTGTATAGGACTACTGTTCGTTTTATTTATCTTGCATAGTTCCTTTTTATCAAGAGTGTGAAGACGTGGGCTTGAAGCCCTTCTGGCCATGGTGAAACCCAACCATGAACAAATGATAGGCCCTGGATGGATGCCCTATCTGAAACATCATCCCAGGTCCACACCCACTTTGGAAAATGGTGACAGATTGGAACTTGAAGGCAGAAGACAGCACAGAGTGGGGAAAAAAACCCATGGAGATATTTTCCTGACTGAAGGGAGATACAAAAGGGGCAGAAGTAGCAAGCCAGAGGGAGGGGGGAAGTAGAGGCAATTGTTAGAAGAAAAGAGTGATGAAGAGAAAACTGAACAGAAATAGCAAATTGGCTGGGGGCTGAGTCCGTAGTGTCTGTTTTCACTGGCTTGTCGGTATTTGAGGACAATTTGTGTCTCAGGTGCATCCTGCTCTATTCTTCCCTTGAGACCTTTGAAGGGGAAATGAGAGAACAACTTTGGGATTCAGGAGATGTAGGAGTAGAGCGAGGCTTGTAGATGGGAACCAGGAGACACTCAGTGACCCAAACAGTCTCTGACCCAGTAACAAAGTATACCAGCCTACTTGTAAAATGCCTCTTCACTCCCTCTGTCAACATTTGAGTAACTTGGAACCATCCTGTGTTTTACCCTTGAAAAATATATACCTTATTTTATATATATATATATATATATATATATATATATATATATATATATATATATATATATATATATATATATATATATATATATATATATATATATATATATATATATATATATATATATATATATATATATATATATATATATATATATATATGTGTGTGTGTGTGTGTGTGTGTGTGTGTGTGTGTGTGTGTGTGTGTATGTATATGTATATGTATATGTATATGTATATGTATGTATGTATATATGTGTATGTGTGTGTGTGTGTATATATATATACACACATACACATATACACATACATACATATATACATATATATATACATACACATATATACATACATACATATATACATATATATATACATACATATACATACATACATGCATACATACATACATACATACATACATACATACATACATACATACATACATACATACATATATGTGTATATATATATATATATATATACACACACACACACACATTCACTTACATATAGTGTCGGTGATGTATCATTTTCCAGAGATAGCAATTGGGCAAGGTTTGTTTCGTCTTTGCAAAACTTGCAGATGATTTGGAAGTGTCTCTAGTGTAGCAATGTAAAGAGCCTTTTACAAACAAGATTTCTGGTTGACAATGGATGCATCTTTCTAACCCTGTTTGTTCAAAAGGCATCAATAAGTAAAGGATCAGTGGTTTTGAAAATACATTTAAATTGTCCCCTCTTAAAAAAAAGGTAGCATCTTAAAGCTGGCTTCATGCAAAGTCTGGCTCCACTAATAACCACGATCTCTGAAATAAGAGAGGACCCAAAAGAAGTTGTAATGGTGCAAGGCTAGCTGATCTGGGGGTGACCATCGAAGCCCCATCTCCCACTGCCCAGTTGATTCAGTTTGATCCTGTAGTAAAGGAAGAAGCCTACAGGTTGATGGCTGTAGGCCCACTGCCTCCTTGCTTGATCCTTGCCCAGTGTGGCTGATCAGAGCCACGAATGGGGCTGTGATGGATTGGGCCATGAATATTTTTAATTCATTGCTGAGGGAGCAAATGCTTCCCCTCCCCCTTTAAAAGAAACCATTGTCCGACCCATCATCAAATGCCCCCAGTTAGCATACAATCACTAATACCATTCGTGGGCAAGGTGATTGAGAGATTGATGGCAAATCAGCTGCACTCATACCTGGAGGAGCAGGACTGCCTTGACCCATTCCAGTCTGGATTTGGGCCATAATGGGGTACTGATACAACACTAACTGCACTGCAGGATGACCTTTTAAGGGAGGCTGATTGGGTAAAAACACCGTTGGTACTCCTAGATCTCTCAGCAGCTTTTGATACTGTTGACCATGGTCAATGGACAGGCTCTATGAGGTTGGAACTGGGGTCTTAGTATTGAGCTGGTTCCCATCCTTCTTCAAGGATCGTGTCCAGAGAGTTCAGCTAGGGGAGGAGATATCAGCACCTTGGATCCTACGTTATGGGGCTCCTCAGGGATCGGCACTAGAGATGGGGATGACTCACCATTTTGGCGAGTCATCCAGTTTCATGAGTTGTCAAAAGTTGATGACTCACGCAGTTGCCCCCATGAAGTGGTGAATAACAAAATTATTCTTTGATTCATTGGGGGGGGTATTTAAAAAAAAACACCATAGTAACTAGTTATATTGTTTGGAGCTGGTATCACTATTGAGGTTGTTCCATTTCAGCCACCATCTCCATTTCGCTGCTAGACTCAAAGCAACTGAAGATAAAGTATCACCTGTTCCTGAATAAAGATAAATTAGTAGGTGCCTTTTCTCCTTTCAAACTATAATTGATTGGAATTCAAAATTCAGTGCATGAGCAGTCTTAGGATATCTTTATCTGCTTCATTCAGAGTCACAGTCAGGTATCTCACAAAATTTAGGGATCACAGATAAGCCAACAGAAGGAATTTTTCAGAAACAATTTTTTAGAGCAGCAGTTTCCAACTTTAGGACCCCAGATGTTCTTAGATTATAACTTCCAGAAATCCTGGCCAGCACAGTGAGTGGTAAGAACTTCTGGGAGTTTTAGTTCAATAACATCTAGGGACCCAAGGTTGGGACTACTGTTTTAGGTGTCCACCGCTGTACTCCAGGGCTCTATCCCCTTACTTCTCAGATTCTCTTGCTGGGCAGCCTACTCATTCTCTACTTATAGGTGGAGAATAAAACCATTTGCTCTTTAAGTCCAGAATGGGGAAGTTTAAGCTTTCACAAACATCAGCATGAGATTCTTTAACTGTTGCACATTTTCATAGTCCTTTTGTTTTTTCTTCCTCAGCTGCCTTTGTTTTCACTGCTTTTATTAAATCAATCGGGCGACTCCTTCACAGCTAAAGTGATAACAGGCAACAGTTCAAAGACTTAAAGTAAGAGTCCTTTCACTGCCCGGATGCAGGGTGAGGATTTAAGTACTAAAATGTTAAAATATCAGACCAATGTAGGATATTCAGAGAATTTTTTTAAAGCTAAAAATAAAAAACTTAAAACAGCAGAGATCAGTAAAAACCGTTTCCCATGCTCCAGACAATGCTCTTTCTGATTAATGGTTTTCTTGGTATTTCTCATTATTTCTCTGAAGAATTCAAGGGAGAATGCACAGTGCACTCCCATTTCCCTCTTATACTACTATGAGGTAAGTTCCCTGAGAAAAGAGATTGAAGTATTATATTTAAGAAAAATGGAAAGAATGACATGTTGAATTTATTTATTAGCAATGGTAGAGTGATGCTCCAGAACCCAATCATGTTCTTTATGGGACATCTTGTTTGACCAATCCAAGCACCACTAACTTTCCCCTGTTTCCAAATGGTCAGGTTAAAACCTCAGTTCCACAGCAGTTGGAACCAAGAAAGTCACAACTCCTTTTGATCAGACAGAGCAGTGGTGAGGGACTGTGGTTAGAACTCCCAGAAGCTCTACCAAGGATATCCAATCATCAGGGATTATGGGGATTTTAGGCCAGAACTATCCGGTGGGGCATATTTTGCACGATGTTTCTTCTGCAAGATGTGGAAATGCTGAATTCTGACTTACTCAAAAAACACTATACATTTACTCTGAGATTGTGTGAAGGCTATAAACACTGCAAAACATGACTGAGTACATAAAATGCAGCGTTTGTTCACAGGTCCAGCAGGTGCACCTATATGTTTGGATTATCTATATCTTTGTGGGAGTAGAAGATATCCAATTAGATTTTTCATTCCATTGTTTCCTTTTAAATGTTATGTTCTTCCACATTTGTTCCTCTGCAAAGAAAAAACAATGTTTCCTCACATCTAGTCATTTGTTTGGACCTGCACACACACAATCCCCCCTCTTAAATTAGAAGACATTTAAAAATAAAACAAAATTTGAGTGAGCTAGCATATATGAAAGCAACTTTTTTTCTGGGAAATGGCAGTATCAGATGATACCATGCCCATTCTCTTAAGGCTGGCTTTCTAAATGTCCCTTCACTTGCAAAGGATTGTACACCAATTACAGGAAATGTAACCGCTGAAATAAAGTATTGCATTTCCTGTATGGTATTTTAGTTTCACCACTCTGAGGTGATATTTCCTTATAAAAATTGATTGCATAGACGTATAAATATTGTAAGTGGATACGATACAGAAAAATATGTGACTAAGAGTGTTTGTCTTAAGCTGTTTTTTTAAAAATATTATTATTCAAAGCTGCTCAAGCTGATTTTTAAATTCAAGCAGCTTTTTTTATTCAAAGGTAAATGAAAGGCAAGGTACCTGAACAGAACAGAAATGCAAACATTAAGGGAAGAGGTCCCCTTTCTGGGTGTGGTTGTTGATTTTGCTGCTATTCCTGTTAAAAATCAGTGGGACAAAGAAATGCTAAAAACACTCTGACAGCAAGAGGGGGGGAATTTAACTCTTTCTCACCCATTGTCCACATTAAGAATTCCCCCCCCTGCAACAAGAAGTAATAATAATTACAAAAACCCTGCTGGGTAGATGAAATCCTCCTCCACAAAATGTGGATATAAATTAGAGAATGGTCTGACTCAAAGAAACTTGCTGTACCTTAGTTCAGTGGCTCCAAAACTTGGGTTTCCAGATGTTCTTGGACTAAAATTCACTGAAGCTTTCTTTGCTAGTTGTGCTGGCCAGGATTTCTGGAAGTTGCAGTCCAAGAATACCTGGGAGTCCAAGGTTGGGAACCACAGTCTATTGGATATCATCTGCAGAACCATGGGAATGATTACTCGTGGGTTTTGCACTGAAGTTGAAAGCTGAGCACAAGATGACCTAGTCTCCTAAGTAAACTAAACATGTGAACATGTGCAGCAGAAGGAGGAGGCGAAAGAGGAGTCGTGCTTGGCCGCCCCTCGTGGCTGCTCATTGACTGTGGCTGCAGCCGCCTGATTGCCTCCTCCAGTGCCACTCACAGGCTCCCTTCGGGCACAGGAAAAGGCAGCAGCATGAGCTTGAGGAGAGCCCAGTAGTGGCGCTGGATTAAGCGATTGGGTGGCCACAGCAGCAGTCAATGCACAGCCACGAGGGGCAGCTCAGCATGGCTCCTCCTTTGCCTCCATCTCCACCTCCTGCTGCCGCCACCACCTGATCGCCTCCTCCAGCACCACTGCCAGAGCTCAGCTCAAGCTCACACTGCTGCCTTGTCCCCTGCCCAAAGAAAGCCTGTGAGTGGTGCTGGAGGAGGCAACTGGGTGGCGGCAGACAATGGGCAGCCATGAGGGGTGCTGGTTCACCTCTGCCTCCTCCTGCTGCTGCTGCCACCTGATCGCCTCCTCCAGCGCCACTTGTGGGCTCCCTTTGGCCAGGGACAAGGCAGTGGTGTGAGCTTGAGATGACCCCTAGCAGCAAGTAGTGCCGTGGCATCGGCATCTGCATCAGCATGGCTCATGTGCCCACAGAGAGGGCTCTGCGTGCCAGTGGTTCAGCTTACTTCTGTGTATAAGACGACCCTCAATTTTTGCTTTAACTATTTTAGGAAAAAGTTTCATCTTATACATGGAAAAAATATGGTATATGCTGCAGTCCTGAGCCTGATTGCTTTGTCTTTGCTACTGCCAGTTGTGCATGTAGCCACACAATTTCAAGGTATGTTTTGGTCTTATATTTGGTCAGGTCAGATAGGTATTTCAGAATGTTGTCAAATATAGGTTATCTGTATGGAGCACTCATAACCCCCACACACTTTGTGCTACTTGGTACCATTTGAGACTAATTGGGCATGGATCTTATGGAGGCTTCTGTTCACACCTGCAACCCCACTCCCCTTTCTTTGTAGATTTTGTTGAACTATCAATTTTTCAAAGGATAATTCAAAAATATGTAAAGGAATGCTTTTAAAAGGGTCTTGTGTGCCATGTTTTTGTGGGTGATAATGAAACAAAGGGAAGGCTAATTGCCTTAGAGAGAGAACAAAGAAGTCAACAGTGAATGTCCAGCCAGCGGAGCCTACTGCCAATGCCCTGAGGGCTCTTTTTATTGACTTAGCATGATTACATAGTATGTTATGAGAGAAACAGAAAGGATACTAGTTACCTAATAGTAACTAGGATTGGCTAAATAACCCTTTGATATTATGCTCTACCTCTGAGTGAAAGGGCAGAATGAGAGGTTACCCCACCTGCTGGCAGCTGCCACTTCCTGGAACGCCGCATGTCACTGGAACAGAATGCAGCTACAACCTTTAAGCAGAAGTTTCCCACATTTTTAACAAGCACATTAGTGTTACCATTGAAGTCTATCAGACAAAATCAAAAGAAACAAATCAAAAGACAAAAACATGTGGCACGTTAAAGATTAACTATTATATTTTAATGTGAGCTTTCATGGACACATCTACTTTGTCAGACATATGGGAGAGAAAACCAAATACTGGATGAAATACCAAATTCACAAGTAAAACATTCCAAATATTCACTGGCTCTAAGAGTCCTGGGTGTGTGATTACATTTCACATGCAGTAATATGGCCTATTTTTGGTATTATAGAGACAAAAACAGATGAGGCATGAGCAAAAAAGAGTGGGGAGAAGCGGTGGGTTTTTTGTGAATTATATCTGTTAAAAACTCAAGAGGAGGGGGAAAGATGGGAAGAAGACGTATATAGTATGTAAAAGAAGATTGCAGAGGAATCATGAATATTAAGATAGGGAATATTGACCGTTTTTATCTTTGAACTTTGTTTTTGTCTTTTGTTTAGTTTTGTTTTATTTCTTTGGATTTTGCCTGATAGGCTTGCTCAGACTAACATGGCTACCTCTTCTAACATTAAATACTACCAACTGGAGACCCATTGCCAATCTGCTTTGGAAATCAGCTGTCTTTCAGAATAATACTTTCAAAAGCAGAAAGCCAAACATTTGAACATTTTTTTAAAAAAATGTCTTCTCTGTTAGATTTTTGAGTTTGTTTCTGTTAGTGGATTAGCAGTAACACTGAGCATTTTTTGACCCAATAAACTTTTGCTTTCTGAAACCTGCTCCAGCACAAAGCAAAACCACCACCAAAAAACCCACACAAAGGGAGTGGCTTATACAATCCTGGAAGATAGGACTTTTGTCACTCTTTGCCACCATTGGCATCAATTTAAACTTCATATCATCTGGAATGGAGGGGAAAACATTGATATCATCAGTATTCAGTTGGATAAATAAAGGAGAACAAATGTTCCATCTGGATGAGCCCTCAGTAAGCAAATTAATCCTAGGCCTGAGAGTGAGGATATGTACAACAGTTAGCGTTAATGTATGAGTGTTAACCAAAGATTTAATTAAAGTGATCCTTTTATTGATGGATTAATTGATTGATTTGATTTATATACTGTTCCAGTAGCGCACACAAGTTAAAAATTAAAAATCTTGCAGACCCCACATAGCAAGATGCATGTGTTGTATGGGGATTAGCCATGGCAAGACAATAGTGGCAAACCAAGCACGTGGAAGACATTAGATTCAGATAAGCAACTGATCTGGCCACATAAAAGATATATATATATTTTAGTTATCTGTTCTTTAGAAGTGAATTTCAATAAAAAAGACTTCATTTCCATATAGTTACAGCAATCACATTTCAAATTGATTCCAGGAGAGCTGTCATTTCAGCCTGTTACAGCAAATCCTTCAGGGACCTGTGGCACTTTAAACATGAACAAATTTATTCAGGCTGGAGTTGTTGTAAAATTGTTGCACAATTTTTCTGACAGGAGTGATTATCTTCTCCTGCTGTGTTCACTGACATGGTATCCCACCCCACTTTTAAAATCTAGGAATACACACACCAGCTGTCACTCAGATTCCTAATTTCTGGTGGATGTAATGCTCACATCCACCATGATGCATGCACAAAACCAAGAGTCCTGACTGTACATAAAAACAAAACAAAAAACCTGTTAAGACAGTGATGCTAGAAATAATGTCTTAAATAAAATAATCTGTGCTTACTAATTAAGAAGCTGCCTTATAATGAAGGAAAATCCACTTTAACAAGTAAAGAGTCTTAGCAGGGTGGCTCTGTCTAAGGCAGAAAGAGACAACTGCCTAGACAGCTGATCTTGGATAACTAGAAAGGATGGCACATTCTTAGTTCTTTAATCTGTTACAGTATTTGCTATTTTAATGCTAGGCCAGGGAGATGTATATGGGAGATTTTATACCTCAGGTGCCAAATGTGCTTGAATGGCTTCGACTATTGTGAATCTTTTTAAAAGAAAAAATAGGCTTATAATATCAACAAAAAAAATCATTAGGCAAACATTAAAAACCACCATTCAATAATAACAATAAGTCTGAGCACCAGTTTTGGGACAGAGCACAGATATTAGTGCATTTCTGGAAAAGCCCCCAGTCACTCTTAGGTTAGTTTTCACACCCCAACAAATCACTAACATTGGCCCAGAACTGGGAGATCAGAAATGCTGAAGTTTGAAAATAATATTGACACAAGTTGCAAATTGTGGAAAACAAAGCTAAAAGCACTGTAGTAAAAGAAGGAAATTAGCAGAAGATTAACAG
This sequence comes from Pogona vitticeps, assembly GCF_051106095.1. Lineage (NCBI taxonomy): Eukaryota > Metazoa > Chordata > Lepidosauria > Squamata > Agamidae > Pogona > Pogona vitticeps. The sequence continues at coordinate 173,654,534 of NC_135786.1, forward strand.
CTGAAGCCCCAAGAAAAGCAAAACCTTCCTCTGGAAACTCTGATTGCTGGGAGGCTTAGACTAATTTTACCAGATTCACTTCATTCTTGTCCACCAGACTGAGCAGCCATTTTGCATCCAGACACAGCAAAGGGAAGATACTGCATTGTTTACTAGCCTATATAGGTTCCAGAATTTTCTTCTATGTGTGTGTTTGTTTGCCTCTCCCTCTCCCTCACCCTCTCTCTGTGTTTTAACATTGAGGTAACTACACTGAGTTTACAGGAGTAATGTGAATATGTGTGTGAATGTGGGATGGATGGCTGACTCTCCTATTCAGGCTTTGATTGGATAGTTCAGAGCAGTACTCTAAATTACCTCTACCTTCCCCTGACCATTTTCTACTTCTTTTTGTTTCCTAAATGCCTGCTGCTGGCTGAGGCAGGGTAGATGGAATGATGAGACCTGGTTAAGAAGCAGAGTTCATGACCTTTGTAGAGAGGAAAAAGGAAGGAGGCTGGTATGGGCTTCACCTGCACTTTGAAGATTCCCTGCATCTTCAAAATCAATGGTGTTACATGGTGTCCTTCATCCCAAGTCACAGCACTTCATTTCCCTTATTTGCATTCTCTCCCAATCTAGAAACAAAAAAAATGCCTGCACGAACCCAAGGACAAATTGGTTCAAGCCACCTTCAAATATTCAGATACGCCTTGGATCATATGGTAATCAAACAATCCTACCCTCTAACCAGTTATCCAGTAAACATCCAATAAAAACTGTTTAACAACAGCAACCATCCAATAATAACAATAATGGGATAGAAGTTACTTAGTCTCTCCTTAGATAAATATCCCAATATGGCATCTAATCATGCATTGTTTCATATCTTAAGAAAATATTCTGTTAATTTATCTATATGATCATTCTACAGGTTTTCATGTATATGTAGAGCAGAATATAAGTCTCTGTTCTGATCTGTGTGGCCAATACATGTGTACATAGCAGTGTTAAAAAAAGAGAAAGAAACAACTTAGAGCTATTTTTCAGTAACATAGAAGAATTTTCCTTTTTTAAAAAGTTGCTGGGTTAGTTTTCCCATTAAAACCAGGAAACAGAGTCTCATCTTAAAACTATTCAGAGACAGAATATGGGGAAGTAGATCACATGTTGGATCACTTATGGAGCAGTCTGGTGTGATCTAGTTCCCAGAGATCACATTACATACAGGGAAATGCACTCCAACCCAACTCCAATTCATGCACAAGCTGGATCTTTTTGGTCCAGCTACAGGACTATTACTTTTTGGGTTTAGACTGGAGTGATTCCTTGACAGACAAAAGGGTAACTTTAAGGGAGATCACTCCAGGCAAAGTGAGTCTTACTAGTGCACCCTTCCAGATGCCTTATTGCATCCAGATTCTAAGCACTTTTCTGAATCATGTCGCATCATTTGCTGCTCCATCTTTGGTTGCAAAATGTCTTGGCCAGGCCTTGCTACTTCTTGAGCACCTTCAGATGGAGAACATGGAAACCATACATGGGATTTGTTCATGGAAAACAAATGGAAAGCTCTGACATTGAACTCCCTCCTGGCCTCTGCCCCTCCCTCATATCAGAGCAATCCAATTGAAACCAATGAAACTACAGTATGTTGTACTGTATAGGTTGATAAAGGGCAATATGTCTCCAATGATTTAAACAGCATGAAACAAATGCTTTTTCCTCAGAGGTAAGTGGTAAAAGTTATCTACTGATACTTAGCAAGAAGGGTTTAGTATCTTGTAACAAAAGAAAAGAAATAACACTTCTATGATGCTCACATAAAATGTATTTCAATAAACACACAATTTCCCTCAATGCTAGCCTTTGAATGAGTTTATGGATCCACCAATCAGCCATGGGATACATTAGATCCACAATGTAGTAAGGTGAGGAATGGTACCAGCCTGAAGATTTATAGAGATAGCAGTAGATATTGGAATCATATACTGCTCAGTTTCTGAAAGCCTGCCCATGTTTTTGTCAAGATAATGAAAAGACACTCTTGAACTTCTATTTGGAAGTTAATATCCTTGCTCAGTTCCCCAAATTTATGAGTCTTTTTTGTGGTGATTCATGAAACTTTGATGGCTGTAGCTCTAAAAAATTTTAAATCTAGGGATAATGTGAAATTGTCTGGTGACATCATAAGCTAGCAGCTCTGATGCAACTTCATAAATCTTCCTGTACTCCCAAGTTCTAAAAGGTTGGGTTGTGAGACTAGTAAATTTTATGGCTGAACACTTCCAGTTCATGAATTCATAACTAGGCACTTGAAACCTGTAAATCCCATTTAAGAACGGCAACCTCAAACGTGTGAAGACTTTTTGTGCTGCACAGTGGCAAGAAATCCCTGCTGAAAGTCTTTGGTACCAGCAGAGTCTTCCTCTTTCCTTTTCCTTTTTTCCTTTTCAGTAACTGTGCAGGGTGAAGGGCAATCTGGAGGAAATCAGATGGGATGAGGATTTCTGCCGAGGATTCAGCCTGCATCAGTGCTCTTACCTCAGATCAAAAAGAAAATAAAATGTAGGTGCAACCAATGTATTTGACCTTGTATCATAGCTGAACCCTATGATTTTACTCTTCTGAGATCTATCTGTAGATATTTTGGTTTTAAAAAAAGATCAGTTGTGGACATTTAAAGAAACAAGAATCATGATATCCACCCACTGTGAAACAGAGGCAGCAGGAAAGAGGAAGATTGACTCCCTAAAAGAGGTCACAGCCTTGAGTTTACAGTTGCTGAATAAGGCTGTTAATGATAAAACTTATTAGAGATCACTAATGCATAGGGATGCCATATGTTGAAGGCCACATGATGACATGTAATAAACAACAAAGCAAGAACAGGGAAGACATTCCCCTTCAGATACCATTGGACTGCAGTTTCTGTGATTCCTTATTATTGTTTACACTAGATAGTGTTGATGGAGGGTAGAGTCCAACAATATCTAGAGAGCCACTCATTAACGTCACAGAGAAGATGACTTGTGGCCTTTAACTACAAATGGGCCCCTGCTAGTGAGAAAAAGAATGCCATTGGTACTTTTGCTTTTATACTGCGGAAACCAGAGGAGGGAAAGAGGAGAGATTACCTAACTACTGGTATCTAATAAACTGAGGTTACCTATGCAAGGTTTTATCATCAGACAAAGTGGATATGTGCATAACTTATTATGGCACAGCAATTCTAAATTTTGTAAACAAAGGATGTCGAAACCAATAGACAACATAATTGTCTCCTGTTCTTATAACACACCTTAAAGCAGTTTTAACCATCAAGCAGGGAAAGAAATGTGTAAGTAACTCACGGATCTCTTTTCTACAGCTCCTTTGTAATGTCCTAAGTAGGAATGTACACCTCTCTGTCCTCTTGAGAGGCAGACATGGCTTGTGTTTCATCTCCATGAAGTCTAAACCTGCTCTCCGCAACATCAGTACAGTCTTTATTCGTTGCAAGGTATAGTCCTGAGTGAATGTTGTAGAGAATCCATTTTCTGATTAAAAACTAAACTTTGAAAAAAAAAAAGATGATGATCATATAAACTAAGATGATCAAAAGGCAAATAGGAGGGTTACAGAGGCATTGTTGAAGGAGCTCCATTGGAGAAACCACTTGGTTTTGATCAGTGGAACTGAGATTTTTAGAGGTCAGGAGACAACATAATAAGAGCTCTGTTGCATTAACACATAGCTGGATTCATGGCCCTGCAAGTCTGCTTGACCTCTCTGGTTTAACACATTCAGTGTGAGAAAGGGCTGAATATTACTGCTACTGTTGTCAGGCAACAGCACAAGATTATCTGATATTTCCTTTTCTTTGTCATAAGAGACCAAACATTGCCAGCCTTCTCAAATGATTTACAAGGAAATTTTAGAGAAGTGCATTTAAAAAAACATTCATTTTTCTAAACTTTTTAAAATGAGTTACTCTGTGAAATAATTTGGCACATATTATAATGACCACGAAGGAAAACACTCTTAAAACTAAGATATATATATTTTTGCATGATAATTCTATTTCTTCTTCTTAAACCCAGGTGAGTTCCACAGAGACAATTAGAAAAGAGAGAGGGAGAGAGATTTGAGAGAGGAATTCTGACAGTCTTTTTCTATTCATGTAGCATTGCTTATTCCTGTGCTGGCTAGCCTTTCAAAATTATCCCATATTTCCTAAAAGTCTGCTGCTATCATTTTAACTTTGTGAAAACATCCTTTGAGAACAAAACCTCTTAAAAAGAATATTTTTCCTCAGCAATCCTGAAAGGTGCTGAATAATTCATGTGAGCCTCCAGAATAAACACAATAAAGAATGAAGCAGTTAAATACATTTCCAGGGCTTCTCTGTTATGCTGGTCTTTTAAGAAAAGAAAAGAACTGTTTTGCTACAGAAAGGATTATGGCCAACAATGAAGCAAGATGGCCGCCTCTGCTTCTCTTGGGACAGTCCCATGCCTGCCTTAGGAAGAAAAAATTTGTTTGTTGCTGTTGTTGTTTGAGAGAGAGAGAGAGAGAGAGAGGCAAACAAACACACACATAGAAGATGATAGTGTAGTCAAAACCAAAATATTCAGTACAATAAAACAAAATCTAAACATGGAAAATAAGGTGTCCTACATTCGATGGGATGTCCAGCCCAATCTGGTTTTAAGGTAAATGGTCAGAGAGAAGGCAATTAGGGACCTTGCAGTTGATAATCCCATTTAGCAACAGCCCCCTGGCAGAACAGATTTAGTATCTGTGTAGTTCATCTGGTCTCATTCTTCTTCCTTAGATGAAGTGCACTGTAGTTCTGTTTAGTTTTATAATACTAACAATCTTAGAACTGCAGAGCTGAAAGTGACCTTATGAATCATCGAGGCCAGCCCCTGCCAAGGAGGTACAGTGGGGAATCGAAATCCCAACCTCTGGCTCTACAGCCATATAACTAAACCACTTTCTAAACCATTTTCTTAAAAAATCATTTCTAATGTTGTGTCTGTTCATACAAATTGGTATATACAGTTTTATACAGTCCTTGTTCACCCATTTTGGTGGTTTGTATTCTCCTGTCTGATGATATATACAGTAAATGACTACTTTCTCACTATACGTCTCTTATACATATATAAAAAGGAAGTGATCCTCTAAGGATCTTAAGGCATAAAACAGATGGAGAGTTGAGAAAACACTATTTGGGGTATTTAATTCATCAAGAAATTTAGGACTTTAAAAGGAAATCCAGCTGCTTGAACTGGATAATAGTGAATGGCAAACAAAAAAAAAAAGTAAATTTAATACGGATGTGTTTGCTGCTTTCTTGAGAGCCACTTTGGCCCATATTCTGTTCAATATTTATGTGCTCCAACTGCAGAAGCTATAATGGTGATCTGATAAGATGTTGGTCATACACAGTCACATGTTTCATTGCTTTATCCTGTTATACCACCAGGCATGCCACTATATACGATCAACACCTTGTCAGGTCATGGTGGCAGCTTCCACAATAAGTGGAAAATATTGACCATGATACTGGCCTTTTTGTTTTATGCAGGGCTATTTTGGAAATTATTCTAGTATAAACAAAGGGTATAAGGTGTGCCAATACCACCTCATCTGATTGTATGAAAATATTTGTCACACAGGTTGGGAATTACCCACTCCAAGCTGTTCTGGAAGTGTTTTCAAGCACTATTTTCTCAAGTTGATATAGATATTTGTACATTTCTGGATATGCATTAAAAAACTGGAAAGGGGGAAAGGGAAATGTGGAACGGGGGCTGCAACCTGGAATGAAGGGCACTATGCAGGACCATCAGTTTTGGGAATGTAATGGAACTTAAATAGAATGTTATTTACGGCAGCCATACACTTCTTCTGGTGTATGGGAGGATTGTCTCCAAAAAGCCCTTAGGACCAGGGAAAGAATAATCCAGCAGACTACTCTAAATGCTAAAGAAGTAGCAGTGCTTGGCAGAGAACGGGGATGCTGTGTAGGTCATTCTCCCCACTGGCAACCTAGTTTCCAGAAATATAGCCAGACAAGACACCAAAAGGATTTTGTTTCCAGTGATGACAAAATGCACCAGAGGTCTAACTTGAACAAAAAGGGTGACTTGAACTGAAAAATACACAGTTCTTTTTTATTTCTGCCAAAAGCAGACACTGACATTTCTTTTGGTGCACCAACAAGGTAAAAAGAAGGGAAAAAAAGGAGAAAAGGGAGGTGAGAAGAGAGTGCTTAACACTATTATGACCTATCCAGTCAAAGTCTAACAGGAAAGAATATATTCATCTACTTCCATTCTCACCCATACAGAATCATGAGAATGTAATGCAATAGTGTGAAGTAATCAATATAGGAAAAAAGAGAATTCCAGAATCTAACTGCCAGCCTAAAAGAAACATAGCACCCTCCTTCCAGCTTGCTTAAATGCAAAATGAATGGCTAAGAAGCTGAAGTGACCTCTCTTTCAGTGTCTCCCCTTCCCAAGTCTCAGTGCTTAGATGGTGAAGGAGAGCTTTGGGGTTTCATTGGTGCTTCAGCTATCAATTTTTTTTCTATGATACAGTGGGATCAAAGGTGAGGGTGGTCCTAAATCAGGTCAATAGAATCCCATCCCCTAAGAATTAGTGGCTGATATCTGAGACAAGGTGACTGGTCCTTGTGATGTTATGGGAGGACTTAGTAATGTCATAAGAGATGGGGAAGGTTAGGATTGGGAGATGGGACAGGAAAGGACTGTGAGGAAGAGAAACTGCTTAAGTGAATTTATTTAGTAAATAAAAGGGCAAAGAGAATGTGGGTAAATGGGCCAGAATCCATGTAAAACCAAAATAAACAAGTAATACGGTAACTCAGAGCAAAGGAAAAATGCTCTTTGGGGTGTATATATAGTTGAACAAGCAGGAGCTGCATTAGCTGTTGACACATTTACTTAGGCTAACATTTCACATGGGCTGAGACATAGAATACATGGCATATATAGAGAGTTATTCTAGGCCCTCCGCTGTTGCTCAGATGTCTTATGAAAGAAGATGGCACATTATCTGTGATACTGGGGCTCTATTCCCTCTCTTGCTGTAAATAGTAAGATATGTGTGCACCCCAGGAAGTCTCTCCATAGTATTTCCCTTCTTTCTTTCCCCCCCCTTTGTGCATGCCCACTGTTGTTGTGCAGGCATGAGACACGTACGTACATGTTGAGCCAGTGTATCCTCATGACAGCTGTGAATGAGCAGAAATTGGTGACCAACTTTAAAGCCAATTCACAACCAAAGAATAAAATATTTTCCTCTCTACTGCTGCTCAGACTCAGATTTGTCTCCCTGTCTAGAGAAACAGAGAATTCAGCAGCTCTGTGAGACTTTAGCTAGTACTTGAAATGTCTGGATTTAACACACCTTCACCTAGCCTGGTGTGAACTCAACCACCTCTCAGGTATTTGGACTAGTGTGAACTCAACCACCTCTCAGGTATTTGGACTAGTCAGGCTTTTACATTCAGGTAAGGCCAGAAGACAAAGCCATTCAAGACTTCACCAGCTTGTAGAATCAGATGCCACCACATTAGGAAGGGTGACTATTATCCTTAACCATGTCTGCCTGTCTTACTAAGGAACCTGAGGTTAGTCATGTTAGATACAAGTTATGGGACACTGGCTACTGAAGATTCTGGTTTGAGACACATCACCAACAGTATTTGATATACTGTATATCCTGACAGGGACATGGTGGCACTGCGGGTTAAACTGCAGAAGCGTCTGTGCTGCAAGGTCAGAAGACCAGCAGTCGTAAGATTGAATCCACACGATGGAGTGAGCTCCCGTCGCTTGTCCCAGCTCCCGCCAACCTAGCAGTTCAAAAGCATGTACATGCGACTAGATAAATAGGTACCACCACGGTGGGACACTAATGGCGTTCTGTGTCTAGTTGCACTGGCCATGTGGCCACGGAAACTGTCTTCGGACAAACGCTGGCTCTGTGACTTGGAGACAGGGATGAGCACTGCACCCTAGAGTTGGACACGACTGGACTAAATGTCAAGGGGAACCTTTACCTTTATCTATATCCTGATTATAAAACTGATAAGCTTAGTTTGTATACATTAAATTAGGATATCACCTAAATCATGAGCAAAAAGAAAATCCCTAATTAAAAAAAAAAGACTGAGAAATAATGCTCAACATCTGATGTTTTCCCCAACTTTCTTATACAAATGACATTCTTCAACAACATTTTATGCAGACCATACGTTAAAATGGTTTAAGTACAGCACAAATATTGTTTAAATGTATACCCCACCATTTCACTCCAAAGAGTGCTCAAAGTGGCTAACAGTGGTTATAATTAAACTATAAATGGGAGAAAAACAACCATGTAGCATTTGTGTAGCCTACGATACAAGGTACTTCAAGATGGATGAGTTCTAGAGTCTGAGCATTCTTATGGAATTGTGAACGGTGCCATGTGCCAGAAATTCTTAAGATTTTAGGAGACTCTGAGGGAAATGTCAGAAAATTGTGACATTTTACATTGTGTTGAAATATGTATCAATCAAAGAATGTCAGAAATTATTATGGCACTTGGCTCGGCTCTGACATTTAAAACCATATCTTCCTAAATGAGATTGTGACAGCACTCTTTGATGGATCTCCTCCACTTCAGGAAACCAGCATTAAAATTTGTGTCACAGAGATGACTTGATGTGCATTCTAGGTATTGGAACTGCCACTGGCCCCACTGTGCAGCATACTCTTTTCTGATCTGCTATAAGAAACATTGATCTTGGACCAGGGAACCGCCAACTGAAAGGAAAATGTATTTATTTGCTAGTATAGTTTCTATAGATAGCTTCTCTTAGTCAGACAGAACAAGACCTTAAAGAAAAGACTTTCTTGAACAGCAACTTTCTCAATGTGTCATCCTTCCCCCTCCCCCATTTGCTTTTTAAATTTCTGTGAGGCCACCAGTTTGATGCATACAATCAGAGAAATCTAGGGATCAATTGCTGAAAGTATGTTTATCTACAGCTGGAACATATGCAGAGAGATATGTGTTTTCTAAAAGCAATTTAATAAAGAGGAAGCAGTTGTTGGGAGTATCTGCAGATTGTACAGGATAAGATTGGTGTGCAATCATTCCTACTTAGATCAAGTGTCTCATATACTATAGATAGGAAAATCTTGCAGCTTTGATCTCATTAAACTCCTCCAAATCTCATTGGCATTTTCTTTGTTTCCTCTTTTGTATCAGTTTATGAAACTTTCAGATTTCTTTCTGCAGTGAAACATTAACCCATTCTCTCTCCAAGTGTGTCTAACATTTGTTCATATTGCCGTGCAACATTTTCCCATTGAATAACTATAGCATTTTAGCTATCCACAATGTGTACTATACGTATCATTTTGATAACATTTTATTTCTTGGAAACACCCTATGAACCTTGCAAATGTATGAGTCCTTCTGGCAAGCTATGTTTTGTCTTTCATGAAAACTTAGCAGGTCAAGAATGCTGCTTTTGTTGATACAGGTGAATTCTGTGTGATTCTATTCCACCTCTGCACTATGCCATCTTTTCCCAAACTGTCTTTCCCATACAGCCAAGCTTCATTTTGAGGTGAAGGTGGAGAAAAAAAGGAAATGGAAGCAGTTTCAGGACAAAAAAAAAAGGACAGAAAAGGGCTTACGGTTATTGCCACTCTGACTACTTCTCATGCTCTCTCTCTCTCTCTCTTAAAATTCTTTATGACATTTACTTTTTGTGTGCTTCTCTTTGACTCTTAATTAGTATCTAAACATTGGAAGTTTTGTATGCACTTTGTCCAAAATGTAGCTTTTCCTTGTAAAGAGGGATGCTTGTTCTTAAAAAGTTGGCTGTAGCACCCACTCCAATAGCTGATTCTGAGATGACGAGGGCCCTGGCAGCAGCCCCATTACTTGGTCCTTATTTCTGATTCCATTCATGTCTAAGCCAGCCTGCATATGCCGTGTGGAATGCCCTTGAGTTTCCTAGGTTAACCTGGTGGGGTCAGGTGTGATGGAAATGCTTTCCCTTTTTGAATGTGTAGTATGGGGATTGCCATGTTGATATTTGCTTCATGTGGCAAAATGTCTGGGGTCTGCCCTGTCTCAACAACAGTGACTTTCCCTCATCTTAATAGAGGAGACAGCTGAGAAAGGAAAGCAATAATACTGAGGTTCTGCAACAGCTTTCAGATTATGTGTCAGTTCTTCACAAAGCCTATAAAGCAGTGAGGAAATACATAATATCTGTAATTTCAGTGCCCCAGGGAGTTAGAGAAATGGTTCAGTTACTTGGGGAGAAAAACAGGTCAAATTTTAAAACAATCCAGCTGAGTAGCTTTGAACCAGCTGCCTTCAAGTTAAACAACTAGCAAGACTAGCAGCTTCATATGTCTCTGAATTGATTGGCATGAATTTTACTATACTGGCCTCTGCTCATCAGAATGCTTTCTCCTCCTAGGTTCAGGCCTTAAGATAAATTACCAACCATTGAGAGCAGCCCCAAAGAACAATTAAATTGAAAAATACTTATTTCTTTATGTAGCCAGCACTCGGGTAACACATAAGGGCTTTCCTGGGAATTAATTAAAGGTGGGTGCACTTCCTGTCAAGATACAGCACGGTAACGTTCGCTGGTATGAACACTGTGTTGAGGAAAGCAAAATTTGTGCCTGAAGCCATTGACAAGCAAAATAAAAGAGCAGGTTTTCACAATCTTAGCTTTGTTTACAGTCTTCAAAATATTTTAGTTGTTAGGGAAGGCATGGAAGAGAACGTCAAGCTCAGACTCTGATGAGACTTCCTGGATTGCCTTTGTCGCAAGGAACATAATGTACCAGTTTCTGCCAAATGTTCAGAAAACAGAAGACGTCTTAATCATATGTCGGGTGAGAAGTTTCCACTTTTTACAGTTTTGCATCCCCATGATGATTATTGTTATTGTTGTTACTTTATTGATTGCACTTCTATATTCCTGATCCTCCAAGGTACTCATTGTGGCTTATGAATTATTCTTTGTCAATATTCCATCTAGACGGCTAACAGCAGAGCCATTTCAGCTTTCCCCAGAACAGAGAACTGCACGAAGAGCATCAAGAGAGCCATGGTAGATCTGCCAACAATGACCTGGAAAAGCTCTATTTACACCAGCAATCTGTTCCTACAATGAACAGCTAGATACCTATGCACAGTCTCCAAATACTGAGAGCAGGACCCAGCTATCACAACTAAAAGGTAGGAATAGTCTTACCCTCTGCACATAACCCTAATCTCCTTAAAGCCAAACTGATGGCCACCAATGTTCCATTTTCTAACCAGAGATCAAGAGTGGTCCCATTGAGTTTTTTCATTGTCACAACATAGCTGGTGACTCAGTTCACAAAAGTAAAAGCCTACACTGACTGATAAACTTGTAGCAATTCTCCAACTAGATTTATATAATCTAGTTGGCATAACTATTAGTATTTAGGCCTCTAAAAATTGGAAATAAATGGAGTTAGTCAATGGAGTTAATTCTTTCAGAACAGCAGGAAAAATGGTCTCACAACTGAAGAAGATAGAGGGGATAAATGGAAATTACTCTTCACTTAAGTAAGGTCTTCTGTGGGAATCACACATCTCTTTATTAACATTTGGTTTAGGAGCTAGAAAGTATGCACCTCTTGTGCTTTAGATATGCATCCATAATTTCTTTCTTTCCATAATGTCTTCAACAAAATTGAATTCTGATAAGCTACAAGATTTTTCTTCTTTTTAAGTAAAATCTAAACTTTTGGCCAATTTTCACAATTGTAACTGCAGTTTTCAGATTCTTTTCATAATATAGAATAGTTCTTATAGTATAGAATTGATTTCTTGAGCCAATTAACTTTGTCATATTTATCATTGCAGATGTACTTCATTTTGCTTGGGTAAAAAATACATGAGTCCTACTCTCTTCCTAGTATCCCTTCTCTTCTCTCTCACTGACTGAATCCTTGTAGCTGTGGAATCAGCTTTTTGTCCTTTTCAGAAGATTGGGTGATTATGGTGATCAGGGTGGTTTTTTTTGTTATGGGTGTATTGTTGTGATAAGGGGGGAGATGATCTGTCACTGTGATTGATGGGTGTTGTTAGCTAGTCTTTTGTGTGCAGTGATCACCGGTCCTTGTGGCTGGGTAGAGTTTGTTGACCTTCTTGCAGGCTGTAGTTTTCAGTGCTGGGAGCCAGGCTTTGTAGAGTTTTAGACTTTTTTCTTTTTTGTTGAAGCTTTGCGGATGTTTGTGGATTTTGATGGCTTCCCTGTGTAGTCTAACATAACAATTGCTGGTGTTGTCCAGTACTTCTGTGTTTTGGAATTGGATTTCATGTCCAGCTTGTTTCAGGGCATGTTCAGCTACTGCCAATTTTTCTGGTTGTTTTAGTCTGTAAAGTCTTTCATGTTCTTTGATTCGAGTGTGGATGCTACGTTTTGTGGTTACAATATATACATGGCCACAACTGCAAGGTATCTGGTATACTCCTGCAGTGGTGAGGGGGTCCTTTTTGTCCTTTGCTGACCATAACACTTGCTGTATTTTTGTGGTGGGCCTGAATACTGTTTGTAGATTGTTTTTTTTTTCAAAAGTTTCCCCATACGGTCCGTGCCCCCTTTGATGTATGGCAGAAATACTTTATTTGTGGGTGGCTGTTTTTCTTCTTCAGTTCAGCGTTGTTTTCTTGGTTTGATGGCTCGCATTTCCTTTCAGTCCTTGTAACATTTAATTGCCATTGTGTGTCAATAGGCATGTTCAGTTCTCTCAGGGCTGTTTTGGAGGTCTCCCCTTTGGGGGAGGGAAATACATCAAAAAGGTTTTTTTCCCTCCTGAAAGGCTTACACCCAGAGGTGGGATTGACCCGGTTCGCACCGGTTCCATAGAGGTGGTTGTTATTTTTTATTTTAGTTCGGAGATCCGGTTGCTGGCCTGAGATGAATGAAGGCGGAGGAGCCAAGTGACCAGCGACGAGCGGGGGAGGGAGTGGGGCTATGTGTTTTTTTTTCAAGTTAAAGATAACTAAGGCTGTTGCTCTGACAATTTGAGGCGACAAATGGCAGGCAGATTGCTTACTCAAAAACAGGAAGACAGCTATCAATTTGTTAACACTAGTAAGATTTACCATCAGGCCAGGGTTGAAGAAAGCAGATCAACATATCAAAGGGGAATCGAAACTATCCATACATTCAGGCTGGGGGCTGGAGGGACTGCGAGGAGGAGGAGGAGGAGGAGGAGGAGGAGGAGGGACTAAAGCATACTAATCAAGGATTTGTGACCAGCATCTTCAAGAGGACTGTGTTGAGATAGGTTTAAGTTTCAAGCTTTCATTTTTGAGATTATTCAAGTAAGTATAATACATAAAAGGCAAACTATGTTTGAGCATAAAGCTGGCTTTTTATTAACTATTTCCCTGCCTTAGCTGTTTGCCATGCAGTCTTGACTCTGGCAGGCAAAGACTTTTGTGGTAGGCTTTTTTAACATGTAAACTGCTGTGGAGAAATGGAGGGAGGGAAATGAAATGGGATTGCTTTTTTAAATTTTTATCATGTAAAATATATTTTCAAAATTATTTCAACAGGATTCCCTTTAGAACCTTTTAGCATTTATGTATTATTGCATCTTTATGCTGCCTTATAGTGGGATGTAAAAAAAATATTTATCATTGTGTCAGGGTTTGTGAGCCACTGGAGACACTCTGCAGGGAGAAAGATGGGTTAAAAATAAAAACAAACAAACAAACAACCCGAGGCACCAGGGTTTTAGAAAAATTGATACTTCTATTTTTTGAAAGAAATAAATACCTGAACTTTGGAGAAAAAAGGTCAGAAGCCTGTTGGTGATTAATTAGTTATTTAGATTTTCAGGGAGGGAACATGCCACTTTTTCCATTGGTATGCAGAAATCTAGTATTTAGGATCTATGGAAAAACTAATGGGGAACCAGGCTCTATCAGGTATTATATTTTATTATGATGATAAAAAATTTAAAAGTGGTTAAGGGCATCTATTTGCAAAGGCTTTCACGGCTGGGATCTGATGGTTGTTGTGGGTTTTTCAGGAAGAACAATTTTCAGAACACGGCCAAAGAGCCCGGAAAAAACCCCACAACAAACAATTAAGGGAATAACCTTTCAACTTTCTGGAACTGGCAGTTAGATGCATAAAAAACCTGTTGTTGCTGTTATTGTTATGTGTCGTCAAATGAGCAATCTCCAACATGGCTTGGCCTCAACAGCCCTGCCCATCTATTGCAAATTCAAGCTTGTGGTTTCCTTAGGGAGTAGGTCCATCTTGCATTTAGCCTTCCTCTTTCCCTGCTGCCTTCCACATTACCAAGTATTATGGTCTTTTTCAATCTATGCCTGCCTTCTCATGATGTGCCCAAAGTAGGACAGCCTCAGTTATTATCATTATTTTTTTTTGCCTCTGGAGATAATTTAGGCTTAATTGGATCTAGAACCCAATTACTCATATTTTTTTGGCAGTCCAGGGTATCTGCCATACGATCCGATCAGGCCAAGGGTGTCTGCAAAAATGATTGAATTTTTGTTAATTGGGACAGTCCTCTTTGAAGAGCCACATGTCAGCATGTTGTTTTAAGCTTCTGTTTTTGCAACGTTGCCCCTTTGCACTGTCCTCAACAGCCCTGCACAGCTGGTGCAAACTCAACCTTGTGGGTTCTTGGATGGTGTCAATCCATCTCACATTTGGTTTTCCTCTTTTCCTGTTGCCTCCAACTTTTCTACAGAACCTGGAATGGGGAGGGATTAAATGTTGGTGAATTGGGGAGTGGACGGGAGATGCTTGCGTGGCAGCCTAGTATTGAGTCAACATGTTTTTACAATTATTTTGTAAGAAAAAGTGACTCATTCGAAAACAAGAGGAAAAGAGCAGAACCCACAAGCTGCAAAAAAGCATACATTTCATAAATAAATAACTGGCCAATGGGTTTCTCTGGCCACTGTTTTGAGGGAGATCGTAACCCTGTCTTTGTGGTTGGTGGAGGATTCTGGGAGTTGTAGTCCCCCCATTAAGGGCATTTATTTGCAAAGCTTTCACGGCCGAGATCTAATGGTTGTTGTGGTTTTTTTGGGCTCGTTGGCCGTGTTCTGAAGGTTGTTCTTCCTAACGTCTCACCACAGAGACTGGAAGAAATGTTAGGAAGAACAACCTTCAGAACATGGCCAAAGAGCCTGAAAAACTCACAACAACCAATTAAGGGAATAACCTTTCAACTTTTTGGAACTGGCAGTTAAATACATACAAAACCTGTGGTTGCTATTATTGTTATGTGTCGTCAAATCCCCCCCCCCACTTAGGGTGCCCCTAGGAATGAGCAATCTCCAACATGGCCTGGCCTCAACAGCCCTGCCCATCAAGCTTGTGGTTTCCTTAGGGAGTATGTCTATCTTGCATCTGGCCTTCCTCTTTCCCTGCTGCCTTCTACCTTTCCCAGTATTATGGTCTTTTTCAATCTATGCCTGCCTTCTCATGATGTGCCCGAAGTAGGACTTTTCCACAGAACCTGGAATGGGGAGGGATTAAATGATTGTGGCATTGTTCAGAGACCAGTTCACATCCCAGGGTGGCAGCCCTCTCTTGCTTGTGCTACAAAAAAGCTTCATTATTACTATTACTGTTGCTCTGTGGTAAGAACTTTTTTTTCGGAAGGGGTCAGAGAATTTGAGAGTTATTCTCAAGTTCATCTTCGCTTTACATGTGTGTTACGTGCCGTTCAAGATGACCCTAATGGGCCTTTCAAGGCAAGTGAGGTTCTGCTTCTTCTTCCTTCCCTTCTTCCCACACAACTACCTTCCTTGTTTCCCCAGAGCAGGGAATAGAGATTAAACCTGCACTGCATGGGGTTACACAGCACTCTCCCTGAAAACTAAGGCTTGTATTTTAGGACTCTTTCCTGAGGACTTGTGTGGGGCTGAAGGAGAAAAGGGGCAGCAGAGGAGGACAGAGGAGATGAAAATGGAAGGTGGAAATTTGGGGAAGACAGTGGAGGGGGGGAGTCTTATGTTTTTGGTGAAACTGTGGCATGAAGGAAAAGTGGAAAATGAGAAGAGGAAGCAGCCGCCAGGGCTCTGAGGGAAGCCATCATCACCACCAGCGCCGCCAGCAACACCAACACCCCCAAAGCGACTGGTGAGGAGAAGCGGTGGGTGTGGGGTGAAGGGGAAAGATGGAGGAGGAGGAGACCTCAGAGGAGTCAGCAACTGAAGGACCGATTGAGGTGGTGGGGTTGAGGTGGAGTGGCGACAGACTGAAAAGGGACCATACCTTCCAAGCCAGAAGGAAGCGGGGGGGGGGAAGAGAGAATAACTCCACAACAGGTGTGCAAAGGCGGCCTCCAGGTAACAACAAACAGGGCTATCAGTCATTTCAGGAGCAGGAAAGGGGAGGGAAGCAATTTTTACTGGTGAGCTATAGGGCAAAATAGGAGGTAAAGGGAAGGAGAGATGTGTCAGTTCTCTGTCAAGCTTGGTCATAAGCACCCACTGTGAGGTGTGTGTTTGTGTGTGAGTTTTTGGCACATGCCCATGGTGAGGGTAACAGCAGCAGTATGCCCAAACAGATGCACTTATCCAGATGTCTTAATTATGTGAGAAGTAGTTGTGATAACAGGCAGTAGGGAGACCACTGTGGAAGAAATCCTCATCAGATCCCACTGCCCTGGGCATTTACTTACTTATTTACATATTTACATATTTACTTACTTATTTATTTATTTATTCATTTATTTATTTATTTATTTATTTATTTATTTATTTATCATTAGGACATAGAACCTGTTGTTAATTTATTTGAATCCCACCACTGCTTACACCCCATACTTTTGCAAATCTTTGGGCTCCCTGAAACCAGATGTTACCCTTTCTGGGTGGAAGCTGCTATTTAGATATGAAGTAATATCTATTTCAATCAACTGAGAAACTTGTGAGACAAATATCAATTTTCTCTAGCAAAAACTTACGTTTGTGTATGGTTTTTGTGCTAATTGTGCTGGATAAGGGAATGCAAAATAAATGTGGTGTATCTTATTACTTCACATTTTTGTGTTCCAATATGTGAGTTATTAAATTCCTTTAATTAAAATTTGCCATATGAAATGTATCCCATTTATTTTACAAAGCAGTCATTCTTCCAGTAAAGGTTATTCCCTCCTTCTGTTTTTTTCTTTATACAAAGTAGTCTGTGTTAACTGACAGGATATTATTTTTGTAGCATTAGGATTATGAAAGCAATACACTTGATGTGATTAGATCAAATGAAGAACAAAAGTGTTACACTTCACAAGTATTTTATAATTCTGCAGCATGGAAGATCAAAATGAATGACCATCATAAAAAAGAAGAAAAACTAAATTGATGTTATGCTTTTTTATGTTTAAAGCTTTATTTTCTTAATAAAACTCTTTATGTGAGAGGGAAACATTAGTTCCAGAATGTGTTTAGATATTACTTTTATTCTGTGCCAATTTGCCCATGGTAATTCTTGCTTGGGCCATTTATCATACTGTACTATTAAAACTTAAGACCTAGACAGCGCTTGTTAACATAGGAGAAAGTTCTGTTGAATAAAATTGGATTGCCAGAAACTACTCTGTGTTAGTACTTGTCTGATTTTTTTTCTGCAAAGGAATGGGCAAAAATGAATTAAATGATTATAACCAACCTTATAGGGTTGTTGTAGCATTTGCAATGAGATAATATTTGTGGAGATCTTTAAACACTAGGAAATGCCTGCTGATTATATGTGGGATGTAGCTGATTTGCAGGAGTAGTGCTTGCATCATGAGAGGGAAATGACTTTTCTTTATTAGCAGAAACTTTTATGCAAACCTCAGGTTTTCTTAGAGAAAGATTGTGTGATTTTTTTCAGTATTACTAGGTAATATCCCAGAACAGTAATGATTTTGCTTAATACCCCACTAACTTTCTCTGTATCCAAATCAAAGGCATAAAGAATGGGGCTGACCAACCCTGTACTGTTTAGGAGAAATTCCCCTGGTTGTGACATTCTCTCTGTGTTTCTCATTCTCCTTGAAAAGAAAAGAAAAAAAGAATCCATGCATGTGGGAAACAGAAATTGCTATTTTCCAGGTAGCAATATCCCAACTATGTGGCCTATACCCTTAAAACCTGTACAACAACTCTCCCTCAACTATCACACCACCCCCCCAAACTTTTCATGACTTGGGGACCATGAGGCAAGAAAAGAATACCATTTTAGACTTGGTCAAGGCACATACCAAATATTTTGGATATGGTGAATTGAGAGGTTCTTTGTTCAGCACCATGTAAAAGGGACAGCATGGCCAGAGTCAAGTGCTGTGTATGCCAGGGTTGCCATTTCACTTAGCAGGTGAGGGATGTGATGGTCACCAATTTCGGGGGGGGGGGGCTCTCTGTTGTGGTGATGGCTATGGAAGCAACCTGGTATCAGTGCCTCCCAACACTCCAGCCTTCCAAGATTTGGCAGTGCTTCCAGGGAGTTAAAAAATCTACAAGGTTAGACACTTACAACAATATACCCACCTTGCAAAGTAGAACTGCCACCACACCCACAAAAACACCAAAACACCCAGTAGCTGGTCAAGGCAAAATGTAGTTTTAATACCGCAAACCCTTTAAGCAAAATCCAGACAGTTGGTTGATCTATTATATTTTATTAAAGATAATAAAAAGACAAAAAGACAGTTTCAAAAAGGTCTCAAATAGGTAAGGAGAGCAAAAGAACACACCAGAAAAATAACACATCTAATCTAATACTCAAGCATTAGAATAGAGTTGGTATAGTTTTGAAGCATACATGGAGTGCATCCTTCCATGTATAGCATAGCAGGATAAGAACTATGCATAGAATCTGTTGAGAGGTAAGCTAAGACAACTAACATAACTTCTGACCTCTTTTTATACATTAAATATCCCATTCTAGATCCTTCTAGGTGATCTGCCAATCAGACTCGAATTCCCTTGAATGTTCACAAAGACTAGAGCACTTTCTGCCCCCTTCCTTCAAGCAGTTGAAATAATTCCAATATTAATTCCATACCAGAGAGGAAGCCAGCCTGGACTTGATGGCCTTTCTTACAAGGGATATTCTGCAGTTGTTACTCCCCTTTTTGTTACTGGGCAGAAACTGACCTCCACATTCTCACCCAGCCTTTCCCAGGCACTGAAGAGAAACCTGAATTTTCCACATGGATTTCATCTTCCATATTCCCCAATTTCTCCATTTCTTCACAAGGGAGGTTGCCATATGTCTCTTGATTCAGGCAGGTTGCACACAGTTATTTCCCCCCACAGAACAAACATGTTAAATTTAATAGTTTTCTGGCCTTCCTTTCCCCTGCATCTTGTCTCATTTTTCTATTGTGGACACAGCAAAACTACAGCAAAAACTAATTCTTACATCTTGTAAGAGTATTTTTAAACAGCAATTAGATATAATCCCAAGGCCCCCAAAAGTATTTAGTTATCATTAAAACTGCAATGGGGAAAACATTTAACTTCATTGCCTCTCAGAATTGATTAAAGTAGTTAATTTCCAATAACTTTAAAAGATATTAATGTTTTCCAGCAGCACAAGGCTTAGCATGAGGCACAGGTGTGAGCCAGCACTTCAACTATGTGATATTCTTTATCCTCCATATAGTAAAACCACACTCTTAAAATGTTATTAGGATCACTCATTAAAGTGCAATGAGAAATATGTCCAAGCTCTGCTGATTACCTTATGGTTTTCCTGGTATCCAGTTTTCCTCCTTTCCATCTAGCCTAGCTTTCCTTGTGTCATCATCCACTTGTTTTGTGGGCTCTTTTCCAAAGCCATCTATGCTGAAAATCACAACCCACAGCTGTTAAATTCTCCCAAAAGTGTTCTCTGCACGGCAATATAAAAACAAATTGGTGTTCACTGTATAAACACATGTAAATGTTAATCAGGAGACTAGACCTGTTTCTTTACAATTGCATACTTGTTTGTAATCATTTAGACTTGTGTAATGGCTGGCTGGATAGTTCAGTGAGTTAGATAAATGGCTGCAGAACTGGAGGATGGAAGTTCAGTTCCCCACTGTGTCTCCTGGGAGAAGAGCCGGTCTGTGTGGCCTTGGGCAAGCTGCACAGTCACAGGACATCCCCAGAAGAAGGGAACGGCAATCCACTTCCAAGTACTCTGTAGTTAGGAATCCCTGGAAATGGTCTCAATAAGTCGGAATTGACTTGATAGCACAGTATTAGCATTAGCATTATGATGTGGATAAAAACTAAGATAATAGTTCACTCAGTTTGCTTATTTTCATCAAGATATATAATTTCTCAAAAACACAGCGAGTAGGAATATTGGCATTTAACTTTACTTCAACATCATAGTTCTGCAGAAGGAAGGAAGGAAGGAAGGAAGGAAGGAAGGAAGGAAGGAAGGAAGGAAGGAAGGAAGGAAGGAAGGAAGGAGAATTTATAAAAACTGGCAAATAATTTTCATATTCAGGATAGATTTTTTTAAAAAGAATCTTGTGAGGAAAACGAGAACTGACAGATCCAGCCATCAGGGCAAAATGCTTTGAGTGCTAGACCTTTAAAAGTCTAGCTTTGAATGCTGTGTTTTGAGTCATCTTAGTGGAGAATTAGGGCACCACTTCTCTTTTTCTTCATTTCCCCCCCTGAGGGGCTTCCAGACTTCAGCACTTCCAAGGCAGGCAGCTCTTCTCCATGTTGGAAACTGCTATATACCCTGAATTTGACAGGTGGAATCAAGAAGATTTCATGTCAAATTGTTTCTGAAAAAATTATTAACATTTTCAAATTCTCTCCTATTCGAGATAGAAGGAAAATGTGGTGCAAAAAAAAAGTTAAATGCAGGTGAAAGCAAAACTGTCAGATTTTCCAATACCATATGAAATCCTGCGGCATCATTCTGTTGATAGCAAGGTCCTCTGCAGGCCCATTCTGTAGGATTTCCTGCTGGGATGGAAGGGGCCATTGCTTTTCAGAGGTGCAGGGCCATTTTGTCACCCATGAACTACACTACTGATATTCCCCAAAGCTGGTGTTGGGGGATGTCTAGTTGCACCTTGAAAAGCTAGTTAGCTCTATCAACTGCACTTTCCAGGTGTGGTTAAATAGCTCTTCTACATAAACACATGTCTCAGTCACATGGCCAATTTATATTGATTCCAGTCCCAATTTTTTTTTTAAATGGCTGTAATGTATAATTTAAGTAATTGACTTAAATTGCTTCAACTCATTTCTATTCTGTTTGTGGAGCACACTTTTGGTTTATTTATTTATTTTAGTAAATGACACATCACTAAATCGGGTACCTCCCAGCAATACTCCTGGCATGCCGACCATCCTCCATGTTGATGCGCTCCCTCTGTGGGTGCAGAGTATCATCTGTATCCTGGTGCACTCACTTTCTGGGTGCACAGTGGGCACAGAGCAGGCACACCAGGATACAGAGGATGGTCTGGTAATTCTTGAATGTTACTTGCACCTCACGAACCCCTTCCTCACTTTCCCTTCCTTACTTGCACCCCAAAACCCACACAGGCATAAATTAAAATGACAGCAGCACTCACATCCAGAAAACCGCATTGAATTGAATTGAATTAGAAACAAGGTATTTTAATAAGTCCCTGCTGGCCAGTTGAAAAAAAAACTCACATTGCAGCCCAAATAAAACTATTTTCCCCTTGTGTCATGTGGCCAGGAATTTGTAAAGTGCTTTAAATCATATTAAAATTAATATATCTGTGGTTCTTATGGCCAGTGTGACTGTGACCTCAGTGTTCATTTGCATCAAAGCAACAGCAGCAACTGCCAGTGTCTTTCCAGGCAATAGAATTTAATTGGGTTATTTCCGCTTCCGGTAAACAGAATTGTAAGGCAGTACATAAGCAAGAGTTATGAAAAAGATAAGGCGTATAAAAGTATATGTGCAGAATCATTGAATGCCATCCACATATCAGTCAAACTCTTAATTGCATATCTCCTATTTGCTGAAATTGTAGGGCAAAACTAAATTTAATATTAATCATACAATTAGCAATTGCATAATTGGAATTTTTGAAAGTAAAAAAGCAAGTATAAGGACTCTAATATGGACTGGGACTCTGGAGCAAGTTAAATGGGCTTCAACCTTTTGCCTGCTAAATTGGTTGCAATCTGACAATTCCCTCTCCCTCATTCATTTGCCTTGAAAAGAACCTTCCAGTTATACTCATGGATTTTCGCCTTCTGCAAGGACCCTTATCCATCTTGGAACCACAGCAGAAGACAAAGCATTGGAGCCCATTCGTCCACACTAGGATCCTGCTCTAGACTAAGTGAGTGAAGGTTTGCCACCGATTTAACTAGTCATACAATTGCTAATTGTCTGCCACCAATACTTCAGCCGATAGAAACCCACATAACTGTCTTTTTCTTTCCAGTTGCAAAGGGAAACAAAATGTGATTTTGTATTCGCGAAGGCTTTCACGGCTGGGATCTAATGGTTGTTGTGGGTTTTTGGGGCTCTTTGGCCGTGTTCTGAAGGTTGTTCTTCCTGACGTTTCACCAGTCTCTGTGGCCGGCATCTTCAGAGGACAGCAAATTGTGCTCTGGATATGCTGTCCTCTGGACAATTTGCTGTCCTCTGAAGATGCCGGCCACAGAGACTGGCGAAACGTCAGGAAGAACAACCTTCAGAACACGGCCAAAGAGCCCGAAAAACCCACAACAACCACAAAATGTGATTTTATTTGATCCAAGAGTATTTAGATCAAATGTTTGCAAATAAGAGTATCTGTCGGGCTTTGGTGGTGGTATAATGGAGCTGAAATAAGCAGCACATCCATGTTGTTCTCCCAGGCAAGGCTGATTTGAAATAAAGTGATCTCTCTTAAGTAAGAGTCATCTAACAACCCTAATTTTGTCCTAGAAACTTAGCACAGGAACAGAAACTGTCACTATTAGTCAAGCTGAGCTGCATTTTGCTCATTGCACAGTCCCCTTGGAGTCAATTATTTGTGGAGTCTAAGTTTTAAGAAGTGGAGTCCTTTTTAATAGTATGATACATATTTGCAGGAGCAAGATTTTGAACCACTATAAGTGTTATTATTTTTCAGTCTGTCCACACTGTTTTATTCACAAAATCTGGTATTGCTCATATCTTTAAACAATGTGGTATTTAAGCATATCTTAAAGAGATGATAATACTATCTGGAGAGGAATCAAACTTTTTGATTTTTAAAATTTAAATTAAATTAAATTAAATTGCTTCTGACATGGTAACTTCAAAATATACTTCTTTTGGTCCATTGCAATGGAAAAATGCTAGCATATTGTTAGACTCATCTTCAATCCATTAGAGACTGCAAACTATGTCTTCATGCTTTATATACATTTTTCTATATAGTGGGAAGCATATGTAACTGGCTTTTTAGTCATCATAGAATGTAGAGTGAAAAAATAAGAAGAAAAATGTTACTTGAAAGAGCGAGCAAGTTAAGAAATGGCTACTGATTGAATTTGTATTACATTTCATGGATGTTGTGGACTAGGGTTGGGCAAATATGTCAGTTTCACTTTTCCTTACATTCCATTTTTAAAAACACTTTCTCGTATTTAGAAAGAAACATAAGAAGTTTGGTAAATTCTTGACAAAAGCAATCCAAGTGAAACCTCTAATCATTTTTAATGGGTGTGACTGCAAAATTCTTGTGGAAGACATCATTGCCAATGTGGAATCTGCATTATATCATCTTCCAGAAGAAAAAGCAGAAGAAATAACAGGTGAAGTGACTAGGATCCTACGAAAAGCAAACCCCCCAAAAAGGAACATAACAAGAAAGGAGAGAAATGCTATCAAATCCCTGAACTCAGATCCGGACATCATCATCCTGCCAGCAGACAAATGCCACAGTAATAATGAAAACAGAAGAATACAAGGACAAAATCAGGGAACGTCCTACAGAAAACTGAAACGGGATGCAACCAACAAAATCACAAAACAAACATGCTGATCAGGAGTTCCTCTCTGCACCCAAACGTCCTTCAATGAATCTGCAATACAAAAGCTCTCCCACCAAGACTATACGGACTCCCCAACATCCACAAGGACTCTATCCCACTCAGACCCATTGTAAGTGCCATCAGCTCCCCAACATATGAATTAGCGAAATACCTAGCCACCCTCCTACAGACCCACATTGGACAAACCTCATCTTACATCAAAGACTCAGGACATTTCATAAGCAAGATCAGCACCCTAAAATTCAACTCTGGGGACAGACTGATCAGCTTTGACATAGTATCCCTATTCATAAAGGACACTCTGACACTCATCCAGCAGATCTTTCCAGAAAACATCAAGGCCCTTTTCCAACATTGCCTAACGACCAGCTAATTTCAGTGGGATAATGAATTCTATGAACAGACAGATGAAGTGGCCATGGGGAGCCCCCTCAGCCTGGTTATAGCAAACTTCTACATGGAGCATTTCGAAAAACAGGCCCTGGCTTCAGCACCCTTCACACCCACAGTCTGGTTCTGATATGTGGATGACACCTTTGCAATTTGGAATCAAGGTGAAGAAAAATTGGAAGAATTTCTAAACCATCTCAACAGCATCCACCCAAATATACAATTCACCATGGAAAAAGAAATAGAGGGCTGCAGCAAAATGCCAACAGGTGATGTCATTCCTGCCTGTCCATCACGGAAGCTCAAGGGGGAGGAGCCAAGGATAGGGTAGGAGGGGCAGAGTTAGCGAGACAGACAGTGAGAAAGACAGTTGGGGATATGGAATGGCAGTTAGAGTTTAGGAGAGAGAAGGAGAGGGTTAGTGAATTGAGCTGAGAGAGTTAGGAGAGGGAATTGAGAAGGTTAAACAATACTGAACAAGCAGGAATGAAACTATAAGCACTATAAGAGAGATATTGATTAAAAGTATATAGCAGTTTGGAATAAAAGTGATTGCCTCCATGATCCAATCTGTGTTAATACCTGATACAGTTCATATGTGATTTACCTTTATGATTTAGGTAAAGGTAAAGATTCCCCTTGGCAATTTTTTGTCCACTTGTGTTTGACTCTAGGGGGTGGTGCTCATCCCCGTTTCCAAGCCATAGAGCCAGCATTTTGTCTGAAGACAATCTTCCGTGGTCACATGGCCAGTGCGACAGATACGGAGCGCTGTTAGCTTCCCACCGAGGTGGTCCCTATTTATCTACTTGCATTTTGCATGCTTTCGAACCGCTAGGTTGGCGGGAGCTGGGACAAGCGTCGGGAGCTCACTCCGTCACGTGGATTCGATCTTACGACTGCTTGGTCTTCTGACCCTGTAGCACAGGCTTCTGCGTTTTAGCCCGCAGCACCACCACGTCTCTTCCCTGTATGATTTACTTGACAATAAAAGAATATTTCTTAATTAAACCTCTGGTTCCTAAGTTCAATTTTTAGCACCCAATTTTTGCTCACAATTCTCTGGCAGGGAATAACAGATAAAGACAGTGCATCAATTCAGTCTATATGTGAGTCAAATTTTATTGAAACACATATAGCTGGGCCTCGTTCCTAAAAAGGCAGACCGGGGGGGCCCATCATACATTTGGTAAAGCATTTTATAAGTTTCTTACACAAAATACAATAAGCAGAGCATCCCCTATTGGTCTCCTGAACCCTATGGGTGCCTGTTGGGTCATCCTATTGGATGTGATAGATGTAAGAAAATATCCAATTTGTTGTCCCCCGCTTTTGGACCTATGGGTTAGTGGCTGTGTTAGTGGCTGCCAGGTTTGTGAATTTGTGTGACCCATTGTACAGCTTATCTTTAAATATGTTAATGATGGATTATGAGCCATCTTGTTACGGTATGTTGCAGTCTTTGCCTGAAGCGCTGTGAAAAGGAGTTATTCTGAGTGAGTTGGCCTTGAATGGGGGAGGGGGTTCTCACAAAACTGTGTCAGTTTAAAGCTGTGTCAGTTTAACAGCAGTGTGATAATGTAGGAATGTTTCTGTGAGCGCCAAGCGGGAGGGGTCAGGAATGAGGATACAAAATACATTGACTATAGAGAATGCATATAAAGCACAGATACTTTATATCTGTACTTTATATCGCCCAGAGTGGTAGAATATACTAGATGGGTGGGATATAAATAAATAAATAAATAAATAAATAAATAAATAAATAAATAAATAAATAAATAAATAAATAAGATACAAAATGCATATAGAATATCATTATAGTAAGGAAATAGTAAGGACTCATATTTCAATTGCAGGTACAAGGTATGATTACTTGTGTAAAATACTGATTATAAATATTAAGTACATGTGAATCAAATAGCATGTATTGTCTTAAATTGTAAAGCCGGTACTTCGTATATGTTATATCAGAACCTCATTCTTGCCCCCTGTCACTATAACCCTTAAGTTTGACAGCACACATGTATAACATGATTGGTATTAGGAGAATACCTGATGGCAGCGCGAAGAGAAAAAGGGTGTGAGCCTTTGTGAGGGCCAAATAAAAAGGGGCAACAAGTTTGATTGCCACAAGGGCCAACTCCCGTTCTTAGATGTCAGGGTAGTACGCAAAGCTGACCTATTGAAACACAAGGTGTACAGAAAACCCACTCACACAGACCGGTACCTACACAAAAACTCCAACCATCACCCACAGCAAAAAAGAGGCTTAATCAAAACACTGGTAGACCATGCAAATCAGAATTGTGAAGCTCAATTTTTCAGCACCAAACTCAACCATCTGAATTGGGCCCTACAGGCAAAGGGCTACTCCAAAAATGAAGTCACAAGAGCCATCAAACCAAGAAAACAACACCAAACTGAAGAAGAAAAACAGCCACCCACAAATAAAGTATTTCTGCCATACATCAAAGGGGTCATGGACAGCATGGGGAAACCTTTGAAAAAAAAAAAACACAACGTACAAACAGTATTCAAGCCCACCACAAAAATACAACAAATGTTACAGTCAGCAAAGGACAGAAGGGACCCCCTCACCACTGCAGGAGTATACCAGATACCTTGCAGTTGTGGCCGGGTATACATTGGAACCACAAAACGAAGCATCCTGTCATGTTCCCAGGGGGTTTCAACAGGCAACAGTCCAATAAACCAGTCCAATATCAAAAGTCCAGAAGATGCAAAGCAGATACCAAAATGCCAAAGCCAAAAACAAACTGTAGTCAGCAGTCAGATTCCAAAGCCAAGGGTCCAGAGAACAGGATGAATGGCAGGGGGTAGTGGTCCCGAATGGTTATTTTATTCAAGGCCCAGTAATCATTGCAGGGGCGGAGCTCTCCATCCGTTTTTTGACAAAGATAATGGGTGCAGACAGGAGTGACGTGGACAGTCGGATAAATCCCCATTTCAAGTTTTTATGAAGAAAGGCCCGCAAGGCCATGAGTTCTGGTTCAAACAAGGGGTAGATCCGTGCCACAGGAAGGGGTGCCCCAGGCACCAAATTGCTGGTACAAATCATAGGGTCGATGTGGGTGTAGCTGGTCAGCCCCATTTTCCTTGAAAACATCAGCAAAGTCCCTGTTTTTTGGAGGTATCATATGACTGTCTGTTGGTCCTGCTGCAGCCAAGGTGGCTGGTGGAACTAGATACGGACACACATCCCTGAAGCTCAACTCCCCTTGTGCCCAGTCTACTAGGGGGTTATGTGTTCAGAGCCAGGAAAGTCCCAGAATGAGCAGAAAATGGGGGCATACGTGCAACGTTGAATTGCAGTTGCTCCTGTAGGAGTTGGATCTGGAGAATAACCAGATAGGTTTCCTGGGTCACCAGGCCAGACCGGAGGAGACGCCCGTCTATGAACTCAACTAGGGACGGGATCTCCTTGTCCTGTACAGGGATCCGGTGTTGTTTCACAAAGGCCATGTCAATGAAACAGCGGTCAGCCCCAGAATCGACCATGGCATAAACAAGCAGCCAGTGCCCATCTGGTAAGCAAAGTTTCACTGGCACAAGGAATGGACCCTGGATATTAACATAGGGTTCAGGGGACCCAGCTAAGTGCCCCACGTCTGGAGGTCCACTCAGACATGGTTCAAATGTTTTACTGACGGTGGTAGTGTGGAGCTGGGAGTGCACTCCTTGAACAAGCAGTTGGAGGTGAAGTGTCCTGCTCCCCCACAGTACAGGCAGAGATTCTGAGAATGGCATCATATTTTTTTCCTCAGGGGTGAGGTGTGGCTGAACAGCCCCCAACTGCATGGGCTCAGAATTTTCCTGTCCAGTGCTAATGGGCATTGGAGGTAGCTGCAAGGGATGGGAACCACTCCGTACTAGGCGTCGGCGGCCATCAATGCGAAGGCGCAGCATGATTAGTTCTTGCAGCATATTGGGTCGGTCTAAACACATCAGCTCATCCAGGATATCATCAGCCAACCCCTCCATATATTGGTCCATGAGAGCTGCCTCGTTCCAGAGCAAGTCTTGAGCCAAGAGTCTGAACTCTGTGGAATACTGGGAAACTGAACCCTTACCCTGTTTCAGGGCCTGAATCTTCCTATTGGCAGTAGCAGCTTGCAAGGGATTAGCAAAAGCTGGTGAAATATGGTCCAAAAAGCCCTGGTAGTTGGTTAACAGGGGTGAAGGAGCAAGGAGTAAAGGAGTAGCCCATTTAGCTGCCTGTCCCTTGAGAAAGCTGACTATGAAGCATACCTTGGTTTTGTCCTTGGGAAAGTCTCTGACACGCAGCTCAATATACAGTTTACACTGTGCCAGGAATACTAGAAACCCCTCCACCTTTCCTCCAAACTTTTCTGGAGGAAGCACAGGGCACTTGACCTGGGAAGCAGTGTTGGCTTGGGATGGCAGTTGTTGCTGCTGAAGCTGTGCCACCATTTGTGTAAGAAACTGCACCTGAATAAGCACAGCATTCAGCTGACCAGAACCTTCACTTGCTTCTCCCTCCATCTTGTGGAGAGAGTGTGTGGTAGAAGCAATCTGTCACATTTCTAGAAGGTTTCAACAGGCAACAGTCCAATAAACCAGTCCAGTATCAGAACTTCAGAAGATGCAAAGCAGATACCAAAACGCCAAAGCCAAAACACAAACCGTAGTCAGCAGTCAGAGTCCAAAGCCAAGGGTCCAGAGAACAGGGTCCAGGATAAGCAGGAGCATGAATGCAAGCCCAAAGAGTTGACTTGTTGCTTCCATAAGCTTGTAAGCCTCTGGGTGCAGATTTTATAGCAACAGCAGTCATCTAAACACCTCATCCTGCTAAAACTCAGGGCTGGTCGACCTTATGTTCCTATGGGAAGCATTTGTGCGGGCTTCGGATCTTCGTGTCATGAGTCCTTTCCGAAGCTTCTGCCTCACTCTGGCTACTGGGGGAGGAGAATCTAGTGGAGATCCAGCTGCCTGCGATTCTGATTGCCCAGTATTCTCCTCAGCTGTAATTAACCCCTCAGATTCCAGATCTTCAGCTCATGACACATCCACTCATGACACATCCACACCAGAAACAAAGAACATGAGTGTAGCATTCACACCTCGTGGCCCCTGCCTGACTCCCCAAACACAGAGCGCATGAAGGCAAACCAATACTCCTTTTCACACGCTGCCACCAGTTGATCACTAAATCAACATACTTTACATATGGAAGGATGAAGATGAAGGTCCAAATATCACTGTCTTTTAAATAAAACAAGTTTATTGATTACAGATGTTTGATAACTAATCATATGTAACTTCTACAGATTTATTTATCATCAATATCAACCTTCTATTTGTTATAACAGTTTTTATTCACTCTTCACACTAATCACACATCAGATCTCCCAAATACCACACTCTATCTCCCTCTGCACTCTCATCTCCCTCTTGACTCTCTCTGACTCACTCTCTAACTCCACCTCTTTTACATATCTCTCGGCCCCGCCTCTGAGCAACATTAACCTGCAACATGAATATGCGTGACTACTTAATATAATAAGGGTGAACACTGCAATGAGAAACACTGCAGACTAAAACAACCAGAAAAATCGGCAGTAGCTGAACATGCCATAAAACAAGCTGGACATGAAATTCTATTTCAAAATACTGAAATACTGGACAACACCAGCAATCATTACATTAGACTGCACAGGGAAGCCATTGAAATCCACAAACACCAGTGGAAGTTCAACAAAAAAGAAGAAAGTTTAAAACTCAACAAAGCTTGGCTCCCAGCACTGAAAAATACAGCCTGCAAAAGGTCAATGAACTCTACCCAGTCACAAGGACTGGTGATCACTACACATAAAAGACCAGCTAATGACACCCATCAATCACAGTTACAGATAATCTCTCCTCCTTGTCACAACAATATACCCACAACAAAAACACACTGATCACCATAATCACTTATCTCCTGAAAAGGACAAAAGCTGGTCCAACAGCTATAAATACTCAATTCCCGAACAAACTGCATCACAGCAGAGTGCTACTCCTGTCCTCTGAAGATGCCAGCCACAGAGACTGGCAAAACGTTAGGAAGAACAACCTTCAGAACACGACCAAAGAGCCCGAAAAACCCATAACAACCAGAAAGGCTGTACTTTGCCATCTTGCCTACAAGCCCTAGAGAGACCTCTCTTCCATAAACTCATAAATTGTTCACCTTTCCCTAACATTTTCTGTTTTTTTTTTAAATAATTGTAAAACATTTGGATAACCTATTGTGTTGTAGTGAATAGACTGATGGATTAGGATCAGGAAACCAGGATTCAAATCCCCACTTGGCCACTGGGGGTGTGGAACCAGTAAAACCACTTAGTAAATATTTCACTTACCTTGAAAGCCCTATTAGGGTTGCTATACGTTGGTTGTGACTTAACAGCACACAACTAACCAACAGTGGGATAAGCGTGTAAAATGCCACTGATTTAATTCTGTTTCAAAAATAAGACTTGTTAATATTCATTTGTAATTTTGCTTCTTTCTGAAGCACATGATGTGCTCGCTTATATTATGCTAATTGACACTTCCTTGTCTTCTGCGTTAATGATACCTTAAAATTATGAGAGCAATGAATGTCTTTGTGCTCCAGAGTATTTTAAATATTAATTCAGCTTTAAGGGCTGTTCGTTTCTCCTATGAGTGTTTAAAATAAATGGAAAAATATAACATGCAAAAGAAATTATGTCTCTGCAGTGACTTTTGCAAGGTCACATAACAAATTAGCAGCCGTTTTCTTGAAGAATCCAAATCCTAGGTTTGAAATGTAGGCAATGCAAATAGGATTATTTTGCATAATGAAGGTTAATTTTGTGGTTTCTATTATGTAGGCCTAACTATGTAGACATTTGACTGTTGGTAAGTGGCAGACTTTGCTGTCGGCTTTGTCTTCATTGATTTATATATTTCATTTTAATTGGTATTTAATTTTACTTCTGTATTTATTTATCCCACCTTTCTCCCAATGCATGGACCCAAGGAGAAGTACAAAATGATTTTAGAAACCAATACAGCTGAAACCACCAAGGGCTGAAATCTTGTTGCTTAGTGTAGTAAGCAGCAATTAGAGTAGGCCCATTCAATCAATGGGGATTGGTGAATCAGCTCCTCTGTAAATTCAGTTGGTTCAATTGGCCTGCTCTAGTTGTGACTGACTACACTAAGCAACAGGCTTTCAGCCAATAAGCTAACTATTAAAATGTAATTGAACATAAAAATATTAAAAGATCACTTTCTTGAAACAATTTTGAAACATTTTAAAAACATGTTTTAAAAATGTAAATACAGTAGCATCTTCCATTAGGAGTCCTTTTATCCATTATCAGTTATGAAAAGTTATTTGCCTGCCATTTGAAGGACAACATGGAGGGGTCCAGTATGGTTTATCTTGTGTGGTAGTTCCACAGCCTGGAAGCAACCACCAAAAACATCCTGTCTTGTGTCCTTACTAGATGTGCTTGTGGTATATCCAAGAGAAGGGCCTCTCTGAAAACATTAATACCCAGAGAGGTTCATATGTGGATCTATGGAACTTAAGATATCCTGCACCCAAGCTGCGCAAGGCTTTATAAGTAAAAAACCAGCATTGTGATTTAGGCCCAGAAATGGAAACTTGTCATAGTTGGTGAAGCTGTTGTAACAGGAGAGTGACACAATCCTTGAAACCAGCCTGAGTCAGCAACATTGCTGCAGCACTGTGAACCAACTGAGTTTTCACTTATCATGAGGGCCTCATGTAAAGCATGTTAAAGTAATAAAAGCAGGATGTAACTAAGAGATATGTCATTGTAACAAAACCAGACATCTCTAGGAATGGGTGTAGCTGGTACATTAGTTTTAAATGTGCTGACACATCTCCAGCTACCATAGAATCCTGGTCATCATGCTTAAGGCTAAATCCAGAAACATGCCCAAGTAGGAAAGCTGAATTGTCAGAGGAAATATAACCCAGTCCAACACAAGTTGAATCGGCCTCTTGACTGATGAGGAATATCTCTGTCTTGTCTTTATCAGGCTTCAATTTCTTCACTCTTATCATCTCCATCACTGTCATCAGAGACTGGTATAGAACTGAAATGTTTTTGTTTGGAATTAGCGGAAAGGAGAGATACAGATGGGTGCAAGCAGGATACTGTTAGCACCAAACTCCCAGAGTTTGTCCCAAAGAAAGAACCAGAGCCTCCAAGTTCCATCACAGAAAAGCAAACCAGAAGAAAATCGTAATAAAAGGTGTTGAAAACTACCAGATGATCTAGCACAGTGGTTCTTAACCTTTGTTACTCAGGTGTTTTTGAACTGCAACTCCCAGAAACCCCAGCCAGTACAGCTGATGGTGAAGGCTTCTGGGAGTTGCAGTCCAAAAACACCAGAGTAACAAAGGTTAAGAACCAGTGATCTAGCAGAACTAACAGGGACTTTCCTCATCCAGTTTCTGGCGCAGGTCACCCACCAAAGGTGACCAAAGCTATCCCTCTCCAATAGCAGGGCCTGAAGCCAGATTGAAATGGATCTAGATAATGCCTCTCATCCAACTACACCTGAGCCTAAGAATCTACCATATGCTCTAATACCTTATCCAGAAATGAAATACTGGAGACTGTCTAGTAATTCAAAGAATCATAGAAGGGCCCACAAGGGTAATCAAGATCACCATCATGCAGAAGATGTTCTGTGGGGTTTACAGAAGACACTTTCAATAGAGGTCTTAAGATAGCTTCTTTTGGGTATGGTGCAACCCTGCTGTATAGGGATGTCCACCATTCTTCTCATTCCTAAAGCTTCCTGCTTCTGTTTTTGTGAGTCAGAAAGGTTCATTCACTTCTTGCTCCTCTTACTTAGTTGTAGTCTGAAAAAGATATTTTGTAGATCCTGCCTTGTGGGTCTGAGCAGATGTGTTTGTATCTGAGGCTTGGCTGCACACAGATTTTGTCCTGTGTTCAAGCAAACATGCAAGTAGGTACATCAATCAGTGGGTTTTCAGCATCACATAATACTAAGATGTCCATGTTGTGGTTTCACGGTGTTATCCGTAAAATGTACCTATACCATGTATGAAGGAGAAGAGGAGGCAAGTGAACCATCCTCATCAGCAAGACCTTCACAGGACAAAAAGGATACCAATGAGGGTGATGTGGGAGGAATGACAGGGCTGTTAGCAGAAGAGAAGAACATAGAAGTTTGCTTAGTGGAGGAGGGAGAAGGATGAAAAGGGGAGGAGTTTAAACTCTCTCTATGGGAGGAGGAGATAAAAGAAGGAGGAGAAAGGAGATTCAGCAGCCAAGAGGAGGAAGAGAGTTGGGGCAGTAAGATAGAAGTAGAATCAGGTAAAAGTGATCAAAAGTATGAGAAAACGCGTGACCTTCCTAATCTGAAAGTATGAGGTTTACTTCCAAACCCAGAGACTCCAGGGGAAGGTGAAACAGTCTATGAGACACAAGATTGGACCGTGGTTGTGTTTCCACGTGGGCAAGGATGGGGGACAAAAGTGATACATCCAGAACCAATGTACAACACCCCACCAAAGGAGGGAGACTGGGCGCATCACTCTTGTTGTGGAACGGTCTGCACAATGAGTGCACCCCTGTGCGAGATTACCGATCACGAGCGGTTTGGTCCAGCCCTGCAGTGAATGGACTGGTGTTGGATGAAAGATCCGTGTTGACAAGTTATGGATAGTTACCCAATTTGTCGTCTTGTGACCCAGTTGGCATTATAGTTGATACTCCGTGTGTTAATAAAGTAGAAAGTGAGAATTTGTTACTCAGTCTCAGCCTATTCTTCCTACCAAATGTGAGGAACTGTCACCCATTTCAGAATAACCCAATCACAGCATGAAAATCCAGGAAAGGTTGGCCATAAGTCAGCATCGGCTTGACAACCAGCAATTATCATTATTACAGTCGTGCCTCGCTTTACGATTGTCCCACATTATGATGAAAATGCATTACAACGATCTTTTTGCGATTGCAGTTGCAATCGCAAAACAATGGTCTAAATGGTTTTTGTTTTTTGTTTTTTTTCTTTGCAATGATCGGTCCCCTGCTTCAGGAACCGATTCTTCGCAAAACGACAATTTTAAAACAACTGATCAGCTGTTTCAAAATGGCCACCGGGTAAACAAAATGGTTCCCTGCTGTTTTCTGGGATGGATTCCTCGCAAGACAGGCAGCGAAAACGGCTGCCCTATGAAATATCTTCGCTGGACAGTGAGTTTTGACCCCATTGGAATGCATTGAAGGGGTTTCAATGCGTTTCAATGGTTTTTTTTTTCGCTTTATGATGTTTTCGCTTAGCGGCAATTTTCCTGGAACAGATTATCGTGGTTAAGCGAGGCACCACTGTATTCGGATTTTGTTGAATTTAGGCTACAGTTATGCCAAATATGAACTACATTTCCCCACAAAATATAAATGTATGTATATAATGCCATTTAAAAGGCCATTTATTGTGGTACTATGGAAGTTTAATAACCAGAAGCAATGCCACAGGAAGTCAACAGTCCACCAACAGTAGAACAAGGAATCCCCAAGCATTTTTGAATGCTTTATAAAAACACATAATTCGTATTCTTCTACATGAAATGCCATCTTTAGAGAAAAATGGTACAGGTTCATGATGTTTGTGTGGGAGGGTGTGCATAGATAAATAATTTCATTCTTTATGCCAGGGTATAATATACAGAGTTATCTTCTAGAGTTTCTTTTTCACATTTTCTCACTACGTAGTCTTTCTTTTCAGGGTATTTAGACAGTGAAGCAACTTGGGCAATGCTGTCATAATAATAGCAGCGGTAAATATTTAAACAAGCATCTTTGCTGGAAGCAAAAAAGGGAATGCTAAGCTCGGAACATGGTTGAAGAAAGCCATTTGAGCCTTCTTTGAATACATTTAATTCTATTTTTATTGAGTTATTTATTTAAATACTTTGCCCTGCCCCCAGGGTTGTACTATCAACTTCTGCATCGACTACAGTTCAGCAAGATAATAATAAAGAGATAATCATTTTATATTTCACAGCAAATAAGTAGTAAACTATCATAGAGAAAGACAGTTCAGACAAAATTATTGACTTAAAACTAATTTTTGTTAAGTCCAGAGGTGTATCAATAGGAAATCTCCCTATGGATGTTTATTCTGGAGCAAGGATGTGATCAGATAGTGATATGGCTCCCATTTTGGACTCCTCATGATATGGTCTGATGCAAGCTATTTTTGCAGCATGGAACTCCTTCATTAAATATATCATGGAATTCACAGCAGAATTCAAACCCAAAAGAACTCTGCCTGCAGTTTTGGCAGGATAAACTCAAAAGCGCACTAAAACTGCACAAGAGATAAGCTTTATTTCAGATATATGCTATACCTGCACTGTTGTTTTTACTAATATTATACAATTGTATGATTTTGTATATTGAATTTAAAGAAAGAAAGAAAGAAAGAAAGAAAGAAAGAAAGAAAGAAAGAAAGAAAGAAAGAAAGAAAGAAAGAAAGAAAGAAAGAAAGAAAGAAAGAAAGAAAGAAAGAAAGAAAGAAAGAAAGAAGATTGCAAACCAAACCAAGCCAACCTGGTCCGTGCCCAACCTGTATTTTTTTTATCCAGCAGTAGCTCTACACTTTTTTGGAACAGGGCGGGAGTGATTCTTGTATGCATGGTAGGGTCACTGTAAGGGAGATCACTCCCAAAAAAGAGATACTTTCTAGTGCAATCAGATGTAACCCTTTATCATTGTCTAATCACAGCCTAAATCTATCTATAATCAGAGGCACTTATTCCCAATGTGAATAGGATTGCAACATGCATATTGTGCCTAGACTCCTGATGGGTACACTGGACTGTAATGTGAAATTCTCTGGGTAGCAGTAATATACTAAGATACATAGAATATTAGCAAATATGAAGTACTGAATGAGTGTTGCAATCTCATTATTACTGAAATTTTTATAACAGCACATTGACTGTATTTTGGCTTTAATCCTATTTTGAGAGCTTAATTTAGTTCAAAACTATTCAAAATGAACTGTTTTGAATGAGGACCTCAATACAAAAATACAAATGTTTATGCCTTTAATAATAATAATGTATTTGCATGCCGTCAAGTCAATTCTGACTTCTGATTACCCTTTCCAAGGTTTTCTAAGTAGAGAGTACAAGAAATTGTTTACTGTTTCCTTCTTCTGGGGGTGCCCTGAGACTGTGCAGCTTGCCCAAGGCTACACAGGATGGCTCTTCCTGTAGGAGAAATGGTAAGGAATCCAAAATGGCAACCTCTGGCTCCACAGCCAGGAATCTAAGCCACTGAGCTTTCTAGCCAGCCTTTAATCATCTGTAATTAATTAATTGTGCATTTAATTAACTGAAATTGGAAAACAGTAAATGGTTATACTTCATTTTCTAGAAGTCAAAATTTGCAGGAGTCATAGCTCCCCAAGAAAGTATTATGACTGCCAAATGTCAGACAAATAGATGCAGAA
Source organism: Pogona vitticeps (assembly GCF_051106095.1). NCBI lineage: Eukaryota > Metazoa > Chordata > Lepidosauria > Squamata > Agamidae > Pogona > Pogona vitticeps. The sequence goes on from NC_135786.1 coordinate 173,691,509, forward strand.
GTTTTTATGTTATGCAACATTACATGTTGGTTTTTTAGAAATGATATGGTATACGATGGGGTAAAATTTGAAGGGAGCCTTGCCCTTTAAATGGGGATGGGAATGCCAACTTTCAGACAAACACGTTTACTGTTTTGTGCAAAAGCAGCCTTTGTTTGTTTGTTTGTTTGTTTAGAGTTTCTTCAAATGGGACACACTTATGCCTAGGCGTGAAAATCCTTGTTCACCTTGTCCTTTCAGACGAGAAAGGACAGGTTATGAATGTAAGATGGACAGAAAAGTGAGCAGGAATAAAGAAATGCAATGTTTTTCACTCCCACAGCAGGAATGACAAGGAGTTTCCTGAGACTTCGGGTAGCGTTTTCAAAGTGCTGAGAAGTATGTTTAGTGAAAAACCTGACAATTTTTGTGCAAAACTGCCTGGTGTTTTTTGTTTAAACAAAACTGTGCAATTCATGAGTTGTGCACATTTTGTGACACCCCCCCCCAAATTAGGATGATTTCTGCTTAATCTGAAGCACTAAATCCTGTGTATGTTGTTGTTGTTGTTGTTGTTGTTGTTGTTAATGTAATAACAATCTTGCATACACTAACACTGGGTATCAGTGGGAGGGGGACTTCACAACTTAAAGTGATTTTCCTCTGCCACTAACATATTAGTTAGTTATTTTCCCACCTCAGGCATTTCAAGCAAGCCCACACCTTCTTTTCCTGTTTTGCTTGCTTGCTTCTATTATTCATGCTATTGATAGCCCTCTCTTTCTCCTCTGACCACACATTAGAGAATGACAGAGACTCTATTATCTTTGCCTTTTTATTCCTCTGAGTGTAACTGCAGATTGAATCTGTAAGTAAAGAGACCTTTATTCCTACTTAGCATGCTTCGACAGTGATTTTTATTACGTAAATTGCTAGTCACTGTGAAAGGGTAGAGACTTGGGCTATTTTCTCACATTTCCCTGCTGCTCTGCTGTTTCCCCCCCCTTCCTTCTACTTTAGGTAACAGTTACATAAGAGCAAAAACAAAAAGCTGCCCAGTCGCAAAGTGTCATCAGAAGAAAGGGACTAGTAAACCACATTGGTTTACCAGTGGTACACACATACACACTGCTCCACACAATGGAAATTCAAACTTCTCATGCCATACCAGAGTATACTATGTTGTACTATGTAGTCTATAACATTAAATTATATTCCATGCTATAATACAGTATCTCAAAGTATTATATTATCATATCGTAGTGTATTTCATACTAGGATATTATGCTATGTCAAACACTATAATGTACTCTGTGTTGTATTCTAATAATATAACTTAAGATTCTTTTATTGGCACACAAATATCCCTAAAAACACATTTCAAAGTCTTGTCCTGCAAAGCAAACATTCATCAATGCCCTTGAGAGACCAACTGATTCACTTTAGCACTTAAATGGGTCACAAAACTAAATATTTTACCCTAAGCTGGAATATACAGCTGTTCCAGCCACATTTTAACTGCGGTGAGAAAATAAACTCCCTCTTCATATTTTGCTGCAAATGCTGGTTGGCCCATTTTTATTCATGAAGCATATCAAGCCTACCAGGGGATGTGAGAGGATGGAATATCAACATATTTGGTTTTTGGTTTTTTTTTTTGGCTATCATTTGCTGATTCCTAACCACTTATTTGGTATGCTGAGAGTATGGTTTCTCAACTGCATTGTCTGCGGTGTAGGGAGCTTTTCATGATAATGGTAGCAATCTCTCAGATTTTGAAATTGAGCTTCCTATTGGAAAGCACGAGAAGTTTCCAGTAGTAAATAAGACAGGCAGCTTTATGGGCAAGTGATAGTCGTCTTTGTTTCTTTCAGAGTGCAAGCTTAAAAAAACTGCAGGTGCATTTGTAGGTTGAAAGTAACTGAGCTCTAAATTGTTCCTCCTGGATCGAATAGTGCTGTGCTCAGCTTTGGCAACTCCACCAGCCTTAATAAGGAATTGCTGGTTGTTTGATACAGTGGTTAAGAGAACAATAATAAAGGCAATCCCTTGGTCCGCAGTTAAACAGAGTGCCTCAGGCTAAATTCTTACTCACTGAAGAACCTCTTCCCCCCCCCCCCCGCAATTTTATTTTCCTGTGACTTATAGCTCACAGTGCTTAACACTAACCATTCATACTTATGATAGACAAATGCATACCAAATTTACACTCCTTTTATTCTGCAAACCATCACACTGATGGGTTTCACCCAGATTCCCCTAAGAATTTCCATAAATAGTTTTATGGCAGGGTGATGGTCAACCTTCAAATGATGCTGCTATTCCAGTCATCCATCACCATTGGCTATACTTGCTAGGCATGATGACAGTTACAGCCCAACAACAGCTGAAGGACCAGAAGTTCCCCTGCTTTTATGTAGTTGAGAAAAAGGATTGCTACAATAAGAGAAATTTCAAGGTACCCAAATGGGACCTAGAGTATAACTAAACCTATGTGAGACAGAGATTCCAACTTGGTTTTCAGCCTTACCTCATCTCAGATTCTTCAATGCAAGGGGATAATTTATTGGCTAGCACTGGCTTCATGTTTTGAATTGGGGGAGGCTGGCATACTGTCCTACAGTACATGTGACCCAGCTTATCCTTATTGCTATTACCACTGACATTCACTTGTTTCAACTGGAATTCCCCCAGCCAGAATCCTGGGGGCTTTACTCAAGAAATTAAAGTCCTGACAGGTATATTCAGGTTCTTACATGTGGTGGATTAACATCCCAGTAGCCATTTTCATCTTGTGGAGAAGACAGAGGAAGTGAGTGGGCAGGACTGAGTTCCATGGGAGCTGCAAGGATTTAGGGGTCTGATAATCTTTGCCTATTCGTCTCTGAGCAGGGTGCATCTCAAAAAACTACTAAACCACTAATTCCTTATAGCTCTCATAGAGCTTAGCCCCACTTCCTCTGTCTTCTCCACAGCATGAAAAAGGCTGCTGGAATCTTAATCCACCAACTACCAGGATATCAGGATTTTTTGACCAAAGACCCCAGATTTCTTACTGGAGGGATTCCTGTTGAATTCCAGGGGCTGAAATAGTGAGTATAGACTGCTTCTTTTTCCTGTTGTTTCTAGCTTATGTAAAGCCGATAGAAGAGTAGATGAACACCAGGGCCAGGACTCAAGATATTGGCACTGATATGTCTGCTGTGGTATGGTCATTAGCAGATGCCCAATGATATTGATACACAGCCTATTGTCAGTCCAGCTGTTGAACTTGCAATAGGTTCTGGTTCATCTGTTCTGAAATCTTAGAAGAATGGATCATATGACTGAAAGTCACTATCTGGTAAGTTAGAAGCCTTTGCTAGAGATTTGAAAAAATCCCTCCATTGTTGCAATTTTAGCTAAGATTAATCATTTTGGCATTTCTCCTGCCCCCCGGAAAGCTCACCTTCAACATAAAACTTAGATGCCAAATAGTGGTGTGTTTTTTCTCATGGTTTCTGAAAATTTCACAGAATATATGTCTCTGTGCCAAATTAGTGTGTTTTCAAGTAGAAGACAACAATGATCTCTTTACTGTGCATTATTACACTTACCATCATAGAATAATCAAATCAGAATTTATATCCCTAGTCTTTATTGCCAATGATGAAGCCACTTGAGGGAGGGGTGAACGGTACATAATTTAAGGGACGTTCCCCCCCTCTCTTCTTCCTCTTCCTTTGATAGCAGACTTAAGGATAGAGTGTCGCTGCTCAAAGCTGCTCAGGCTGCGTGCTTGATCCTACGGTTTTCACGACTCAGAGTTTGGGAGTTAGGAGGGTAGCAACAGCTATCTCCTGTGGTTTGATTGCTGTTTTTGATTACTTTTTTGGATAAGTTTAATTTCAGTATTGATTTTATTGAGATTTGATTAACTCTCATTTAATTTGACTGGGTGACAGTCCAAGGGGGGGTGAGTGTGTGGACCATGCAGTGTCACTCTTCTGCATGATCAGATCTTTTGTTCTTTAAATTTGAAGTTAGTTAATTAAGGATTGATTGGGTGATGTGCTTTTATTAAGTTAAATACAAGACGGAGGAGCGTAGTTAGAGATTGGGCAATAAACCGAGCCAGCCTTATAATATACTGTTTGTCAGGGCCAGGTTGTGAGGAGGAGGCCGCAGCAACGCTTAGCCGCTTGGCTTTTCAGCTGTTTGGCTCCCCCCCCCCCCCCCCCCGTTCAGAGCAAAAGAGCTTACAGCTTTTGGTGGTAGCCATTTTGAAGTGCACACGTGCTCGGAGGTCAGGGCCAGCATGCTTGGCAGTGAGGCATCCACTTTAGATATCATTTAGCACCCCTTCCCCCCTTTTTTCTGTTGATTTAAAACTTGGACTTGCTTGAATTGAAGTGTGGAGATTGCCAGGCAGTTGGCCAGGCACACCTATACTGGAAGACACTTGTTAATTGAGGCCAGTTATTTAGGGGGCTTCTTTAATTTGCTACCCTTCATTACTTTTATCTAGCATCACAAAGAATTTGCATGAAGTGGACTCACTGCTCACTACAGGGATCATTTGAATAAATTAATTCTTTGGGTAGAATATTATAATTAGCTGATTCTTTAGAGTAGTGATGACTGTACTTGAATATTAATTGAGTAATTCATTAGTGGTTGCGTTTGATTGAATAACTTAATTCATTGCTGATGCATAGTAGGGGTGATTGTATTTGGATGTTATGGGGGTAATTTATTAGAGGTTTACAATTGATTGATTATTAGTGGTTTACATTTGATTGATTAGATTAATTAATTGCTAATACATAGGAGAGGTGATTGTGTGGGGATAACTCAATTAAATGCAAATATAGGTATAATTAATTAGTTAATTGTAAGGAGTAATTAAAATAAATAAAAAATTGATTGCACATAAGTAGTGGGGTAATTATTCAATTAATATAATTGAGTAAACATAGTTTCCATTAATTGATGATCATTTTATTTAATTAATAATAATTAAGGCAATTGTGCCTTTTTGAAGGGGCAGGAATCCTGTGGCTGTTCTTTTATAATTCAATTTGAATGGATGGCCACAATGGCCCTAAAGAAGGGGCAAGGTTAAAAAGAAGAAGAAAGAAAGAATCAACCTGCCAAGAAGCATCCAGCGCCTCAGGTGTCACCACCCCAGTCCTCTTCGGATGAGGAGTTGTAGCCCATATGGCAACAACTCCAGGATAAACTGGCAGCTTTTGAAGATACAAGAACAGCAGGAAGAACACCTCAGCCAACAAGGTGCAGCCGCGCCGGTCAGCTTGGACTTCTAAAAGTCATCGGAGGGTTAAGCTTAATGCTCTGGCAGAGAAACTAATGCACAGGTTTACTGTTTTTGAAGCAGAGCAACAAGCAGAGGGAACAGCCAGGAAGACTGTGAACGAGCCAACGGTAACTGCAAAGCGAATGAGTTCAGACAAAGTGAGGGCAACCCCACTCACAGCAGTGTCCATCACATCGGCTCTAGGTGTGCAGGAGGCATTGGAGGAGGTTGGACCAAATACCATGCATGGTAGGGAGGAGACTGTCACCATGCCTTTGCCTAGTGAGTCACCCATCACACCGGACACTTCTTCACAGTTCCCTGCCTGGCCCTGGCCAGGCCAGGCATTGGACAGACCATGAATTCTGACACCACTCCACCATTCCCCGGCCTGGCCTTGGCCAGGCAGGAGACAAACCATGGCACCTGGCATCTCCTCACAGTCTCCTGCGTGGCCTTGGCCAGGTGGTGGGCAATTTACTTCGCTACATCATATGCCATATAATATTCAGAGCTTTGGGGCGCCGAGTTATAGATGGCCTTGTATGAGCACCCAGTTCAGCGGCTGGGCCACACCATGCCCACCGCCTATGTTCCCAGCCCCGGTATTTCAGTCCCGAACATGGGTTATAATACCATGGCATTGCAAGCATTGCCATTTGGGGATCATGCGATGCCCCTGGGTGACCACCTCACCCCCGCGACGAAAGAGAAAAGCTTGAAAGGTAAATATGTATATTTATTTGAGTTAATGACCAGAAATGTAGAAAAGAACGATTTGGATAAAGAGAATGAGATGGAGAAAGAGAGGTGTAGAAGGAAGAGACCTGACAGGAATTTGGGCAAATGGGCTACCCAGATTCCTAACACACGCCAGGGTGGTAGTAAAGGCCAAGCTTTCTCCCCCACTATTTGGGAGGGGAAGTGTGTCTTATGGAGCAAAAAACACGGTATGTATTTTGTCCCATCAGTTTGTTTCTGACTTACAGTGAACATATAAATTAACGACTTCTGAAAGCTGTAATAATTAACAATCCCACTCAGGTCTTTCAGAGAACCACAGTCTCTCTCAAATCATGGCTTACTTCATTGACTTAGTCTTTCTCATTTTAGATAATTCCTCATTTTCGACAGCATTCACCTTTTCCTAAACATTACTGCTTTGTCCATTGAGTGTAATTAAACTTGTAAACAACATAAGCAAAATGAACCTCTGAAGCAAGTATGTTGGATTCCACAGAGACCAATGAGTAAACAAAATGTTTGACTATAAACCAGGGCAGATTGGTAGCAACATTAAGAGGGCTGCTTCAAACAGCCATTGCTCATATTGACTGGGGTTAGAGAACAGTTTCCATTATGGACCAGGACATGTAGCATGATAGAAACACAATTTTTAAGAAACAAAACAGCAAACTTTTGTCCCTCCTAGGCTTTGTGCTGCGTTTTAATTCAATATGTACATTTAGAAACTGTGCCAATGCCCTTAGAACAGCACATAGTCATCCTGAGGGACATTAATCCTGGAAGAAAAACTCTTTTGATTGACATGCTATCAAATGATCCCCTCCAAGCAAACTGAACAAGTGTAGGAAGGTCTGATTTAACAAAAAAAAAAACCAAACAAACAAAAAACAAAACCCATCCTTGGGGGACATTGCGGCTAAGGAAGCGAAATTTGTGTGATTTTTGTCACTAGCAGGAGTCCTCAGTTTGTTTTGGCTTCTCCCCATCCCCACTCCTTCTCCTGGTGGGTGGAGGAAGAAGAAGAAGAAAATCACAATTTTGCAAACTTAAGCACTGAGAATATTTGCCATTTCCCTGGTAAGTGACAACATTTGACTGACCTCTTCAAGTTCAATCTTTCTTCCCCCTTCTCCATTTTCCAATCTGGTTCTCCATTGAACTGATGAGAAATGGAAGTATGTAATAAGAATAGAGGGCAATACAAAGGCTGCCCTGCCTTAGGAGTCCTTCTGACCTTCAGTGTTGGCCTTCTGTCCAGTCTGCAGAACCCTCTGTCCAGCTACAATGCCTTATCTCTTCAAATTGCAACTAAGTTTAAAATCCCCACTTGATCTTTAGGTATAGCAGGCAGCAGATAATTTTTGACACTGTTTTATAGGGCTCACCAGTTATTAAACAGACAGCCCACAGGGCAAATATGTAAATGAACTAATTATTTCAGTCCTGTTATAAAACCTCGTATTAATTCTTGTTGAGGCTGCATAGACTCTTTGATTTTGCCATCTGCTGCAATGTGAAATGTTGATTGTCACTGTTCAAGTCTTTGTATTGCCCCCTTTTTGAAAGTGCACAAATGATCCCCATGCTGGATGTTCTTCCTCTTCCCGGCAACAGAGATATGAATTTTGTATCCTGGATGTGCTCTTGCTTCAAAAATGACAAAAAGCTTATATATCCATCTATGAGAGGTTGATGGCTGGCGAGATGTACTGAAAGTGTAATTACAGAGCTTTCTGGCTAGATAAGGGAATATGTGATATTGAGGAGGGGCAAATACTGAAGAGGTGGCAGCTGCTGGACATGGTCCCTGGAGAAGCACAGAACACATGAGGTCTACAAAGAGGGCCCTTTTAATATGTGTTCTAATCTTGCTCTGTGTGTGTTTGTTTGTGTGTGCATGCCTGCATGCACTCTTGCTCTTCCACCATACCTGCTGCACATTTTCTAAAATGCAGTGGAAATGTGAACATGTCTGATTTAGTTTCATTGCATTTCTCTGAATCTCCTCAGCATTTTTTCTATCCTTGTCTTGCTTTAGGGTTTTTTTCTGGATAGGGGGGCTATCCTGGGTCATGATTTTGTGCTTTTTTCCTGCAATGGCATTTGGGCACATTTAAAATACACTTAGTGCACATTTATTTGCATTTATATGCAATTTTTCCCTGTTGATTGGAGTGTGATTCTGTATAATTTTGCATTGTGTTCATTTCAGCCATTCTCATTTTAAAATGTGCACACTGATTTATGTGCATTTCTCCAAAGCAGCTTATAAAGCTTCACAACTGTGCACATTTTTGAGGTAGCATTCTTTTCTCTTGTCAGTGAGTCTCAAGAGACACAAATAAAATAAAATAAAATAAAATAAAATAAAATAAAATAAAATAATGCTACTTTTTAAAAGACTGCCAGATCCACTTCTACTCCTTTCTCAAGTACAAACCAATATTCTAATTCATTTAAACTTGTGAAAAGCAACCCATTGTCTTCAACAAATTTTATGAGCAGCCAATCTATTCTGTGGTGTGGGAGCAGAATAGTTTCAGAAACCAAGTTCTTGCCTTCAAAGTGGCTATCACATGTGTGAAGATATGAGTTTAAAGGCTCCTTGCTTTAAAACCAGGAAATTTATTTTCTGCAAACCTGGACATTTTCCTTTTTCTGCTATTCTGCTCTCTCTCAGCTCTTTCATTGCTTGAAATGGACTGGAAGAAATATGTCATCAAACATGAACCTGGACAAATAGTTTTCAACTCATAAAACAACTCCTCGTCTATAGTAGAATCCCATGTAAGTCTAGTGTGAAATTAGTTCCATGGTGTTCAATGAAGTTTACTTCCTGGTATGTCTAAGACTGCAGTCCTACATACTATTACCTGATAGCATTTCTCTTGCACCTCATATTTCTGTTCACCTGAGTAGACATGCCTAGGTTGCACTGTTAGTCATGCACAAATAATAATGAAAAAACATTGCTTTTATAATTGAAATCTCTGCAAGCATTTGTGGTAAAATCACAGTCACATTGTCTCTTTGACTTTTAAGATGTATTTGTTTTCTTTGAAAAAAGTAATATGAGAACTCCATATCTACATGTAACAAAAACCACCAGAGGTAGGATACCACTCCTGCCCAGAAAAATATATTATATAAACAAAGAGAAGCTGTTTCTCTGCATATAGAAACATAGGCCAGATACCTATTACTTACACCCAGTGGTGTAAGTCAAATGGCATAAATCTGTCTTTTCAGTCACATGATGAGAAACATAAACATTAACTAGCAACAATTTGCCATAGTAATTGATATTGCCCCCCCCCCAACCCTGGAATAAAGACACGAGACAATTAAATGTGGATTAAATCATGGGCCACATTTTATTGATAATCAGTTCCAAGAAAAAATTGTTGCCAATCAGTTGGCAAAGGGGGGCCTGTTGTAGTGCAGAAACAGATAAATAAGCCATCATACGGGTGAGTCCCCCTGCCCCAGGTTCTTGCGGTCTTAATGACCGCAGGAACCCAGCTTGCCGCTAATAAACACCCCCAGACCTCAAGCCATCTTTACTTGATGACTGTTGGTCTGGAAGTGGCCCAGCCCATCTTACCCACCCAGGTGCTGAATCGCACAATTTGCAGCCCTGGGAACTCTGATGCGCTGTTAGCTTACCTGATCTTAAAGTGGGACTCACCAAGAAATACCTGTTTTTCCACACTACCCACCAGTGCAACCAGTTACCACCATAAAATTGCCAACAACCCTATCCAGTGTGGGATAGGCAAAAAAATCTCCCCATCCACAAGCCAATCAGGATAAGGGTCAAAAATCTGTATCCGGCCCCATGAAAGGGGACCAGAAAAACTCACACTAGACAAAGGGTGGGCAGGTGGGAGCCTTCGAAAGAAGAGAATGTTAGTGTGGGGAACACCCCTATATATAGCTGGTGGTCATTCCCAAGCCCTTCAAATCCATCCTGTTGGACCTGTAAGTCTCGCACCATCCGAGGGGGGTGGCAAAGCTCACTTTTGCCATGCAAAGCCCCATGGGCTTTCTAGCGACTTCGTCATTATTGACTTACATTGGCATGCTTAAGTAACGGGATTCTGATCATAGATAGTATGTAATACTGAAAACTGGATTAAAGTGCAGAGATATTTTTAGAAGGCAAGTATTTGAGACTGAAGCCCTATACAGATTTACTTGGATCTAAGTGCTACTTTTTGTGCATACATGTGACATGGACTTATACTGTCGCTACCTGCAGTCTGCCTTGCTAATTTGATAACTTAAAACAAAAATGTCAGCTTAACCTTATGCTTATCTCACCAGATGTAAGTCCTGTGAATTTCACTAAACCTCTTAATAAGTGTGCTGCTGAGTCATTGTGCATGAGACAACAGACCAATTTCAGCAGGTGCTGTTTCTAAAGTTATATCAGTATTTAACACTCCCAAATCAGTTTACCTAGGATTATAGCTTCAGAACATCATGTGACCTAGAAGGAAATACTGTAGTGGATAACATAATGGTTTAGATCAGTGGTTCTTAACCTTTTTGAAAGAAACGCCCCCTTGAGCCATTGAGGAAGTTATCATCGCCCCCCTCCCCGCGGTGATATCTTATCTATCTATCTATCTATCTATCTATCTATCTATCTATCTATCTATCTATCTATCTATCTATCTATCTATCTATCTATCTATCTATCTATCTATCTATCTATCTATCTATCTATCTTTTTATTTATTTATTTATTTATTTATTTATTTATTTATTTATTTATTTATTTATTTATTTATTTATTTATTTATTTATTTATTTCAGACACTTAAATCCAATGACGCCTGAAAACAATATTCAATTCCAAGAAAATGAAATGCCCCCCAAAAGTAACATTTAATGATTTAGTTGCAAGCGAATTTTAAAACTCAAAAAGAAATATTAAAAGGGCATAAAAACAAACCGCAATGCAGGAACTAAAAATTTCAAGACGAAAACTCTGAAACTAAATTAAGATTGGAGGAAAATATATATTCATGCACACTGTAAAAAAGCTGCAGCCATCTTCACAGGTTTGGCTTGCTCCAGGGCCCCCCTACAGCCCCCTTCTGCTCCAGCGCCCCCTTGCCACCCCTTTTCATTCTACCGCCCCCCTGAAAAATGAAATCGCCCCCTGGGGGGCATTATCGCCCACGTTAAGAACCACTGGTTTAGATATCTGGCTGCAGAACCAGAGGTTGGGAGTTCAATTCTTTGCTGTGCCTCCTGGGAGAAGAACCAACCGGTACAATCATGGGCAAGCTCCAAAGCTCCAGGGTGTCTCAGAAGAAGAGAATGGAAACCCACTTCTGTGTACATTTCTCTACCTAGAAAATTCTGGAAAGGGTTGCCAAAAGTCAGAATTGACTTGATGGCACACAATCAAGTCAAGTTTGAAATCTCAGTATAGCAAAAATGAGAGTATAATTTCAGAGTATCTTACCTTGCACATACAATTGGAATACAGAACTGACCAGAAAAGACAATATTGCTGAGAAATTGGGAGGGGAGAGTAGGAAAAGAGACAATCAGGGATGTTGTGGGTTTGTAAGAACTGTTAATGATAGGATATTTGGGAAGTCATTTACTCCTATAATCATCACCACACATCAGAAGTAACTTGATGGCACACAACATCTTTGGAGTTTGTTTTCGTAATTACCAAGCAATTGTATGGTAACAAGATGGTTGGAATGGAAACTTTGACAGGAGATTATGACAGGATATCAGCACCGCAGCTCTGCTAATATTAGGACTATCCCCTGCCCAAAGCAAAAGCACAGTAATTTCACAGCTTGAACAAATGGAGTTCTGAATATTTGTTCTGTATTCTTTTTAAACAAATATTTTTTAAAAAATCAATATCTGTATTTTTTTTATTTTTTAATATTCTTTCTGTGTCTCCATCTTTACAGTCAGACCTTTCTCCGTAAATACCCCTCCTTCCCACCTACAAATGTATGCAATATTTCATTCCATGAAGTTCCTGCTGGCTATCCTGTACCATGCTTGCTCAGTCTTATAACAAAGTAGCTGTTTTTCCTTTTCTAAATGGCCTTTTTTGAGGATCATTATTTCAACCACTGCAGCCTGGATTCTTTCAAAAAAAAAGTGGATGTGGCCAAGCATCTGCTTTCAAGGTAAGCAAAATTGGTCTTTTCAATTTATCTGTTTTTATTCAGAGATTTTTAGGATCTCCTATGTCTGAATTGGGGGGGGGGGATTTAGTATTTTAAAAATCATAACTTGAAATTTTCTTTGCCCAAACATCCTGAAATTTGGTACAGAGCAAGAACAGACTGTCTGCTACAATTGCAGCAAATTTGTTGCTGATCTGAAGGAGTCCCAAGGTTATAATTCTTTTGCTTGTGCTGATTTGCTCTGCCAGCAAAAGATCATTGCTATCCTTTACTGCAATGGAAACAAAATGCAAGGGAGATAGGGAAAGTTACAGAAAATTGAATGCGGACTTCCAAAGAATAGCAAGGAGAGACAAAAGCCCCTTCTTAAATGAACAATGCAAAGATATAGAGGAAAGTAATAGAAAGGGAAAAGCCAGAGATCTGTTCAAGAAAATTGGAGATATGAAAGGAACATTTTGTGCAAAAATGGACATGATAAAGGACAAAAATGGTAGGGACCTTACAGAAGCTGAAAACATCAAGAAGAGGTGGCAAGAATACACAGAGGAATTATACCAGGAAGATCTGGATGTCCCGGACAACCCAGATAGTGTGGTTGAACTATTTAAAATCTTAAAGATGATGCTGTTAAGGTGCTACACTCAATATGCCAGCAAGTTTGGTAAACTCAGCAGTGGCCAGAGGATTGGAAAAGATCAGTCTACATCCCAATCCCAAAGAAGGGAAGCGCCAAAGAATGCTCCAATGGCTATACAATTGCACTCATTTCACACGCTAGCAAGGTTATGCTCAAAATCCTCCAAGGTAGGCTTTAGCAGTATGTGGACCGAGAACTCCCAGAAGTACAAGCTGGATTTCAAAGGGGCAGAGGAACTAGAGTCCAAACATGTGCTGGATTATGGAGAAAGCCAGAGAGTTCCAGAAAATCATCTAGTTCTGCTTCATTGACTACGCAAAAACCTTTGACTGTTTGGACCACAGCAAACCATGGCAAGTTCTTAAAGTAATGGGAGTGCCTGACCACCTTATCTATCTCCTGAGAAATCTATATGTGGGACATGAAGCAACAGTTAGAACTGGATATGGAACAACTGATTGGTTCAAAATTGGGAAAGAAGTACAACAAGGCTGTATCGTGTCCCCCTGCTTACCTTATATGCAGAATGCATCATGCGACAGGCTGGACTGGATGAATCCCAAGCCGAAATTAAGATTGCCAGAATATCAACAACCTCAGATATGCAGATGATACCACTCTGATGGCAGAAAGTGAGGAGGAATTAAAGAACTGCTTAATGAGGGTGAAAGAGGAGAAAGCAAAAAAAAATGGTCTGAAGCTCAACATCAAAAAAACTAGGATCATGGCCACAGGCCCCATCATCTCCTGGCAAATAGAAGGGGAAGATATGGAGGCAGTGACAGATTTTACTTTGGCTATCTCACGAGAAGAGAAGACTCCTTGGAAAAGACCCTGATGTTGGGAAAGTGTGAAGGCAAGAGGAGAAGGGGATGACAGAGGACGAGACGGTTGTGTTAGTAGACCGACAGACATAATATATTTAACATGCTCAGAGGCTAACACAATGTGCACTTAGTTTATAAAGGCGCACTACAAATATACCTAAATGTATTCCTGCATATCATGTATACCCCAGAATCCTCTCTATTGCCTTTTATTCCCTTTTAATATGTATGTAATGCTAACTTTGAAGCAATATGCATGTACCTTGTAAGCAATGTAATACTTTACTTCTGCCCATTGCAACAGAAATGTAACATTTTATTCTTGAAATGCATATCCTGAAGATTGGCCAGAGAAAGAACAGAGTAGAAGGAGAAGGGGGAACCAATAGTTTACACTTCAAAAGCTACAACATACTTCACTTGTGAGATAAGCCAGACTACAAGAGGAAACAATATAAGAGTAATATAAGGCCATATCCTCAGCTATCTCCCTCCCCAAAAGAACAACAAAGGGACCATCTGACTCAAACAGGCAGAGTCATCAAGGACATTTATGAAGACAAATACCCTAGATAGTTGACCCTAATGTGCGAGGAGAAGAAAACAAAACACCACTAAATCTAGCAACTTGGGTTATTTTACATATACAAAGAAAGTAACATCAACATGGAGAAGGGAGATAAAAGTAATTCAGATGCATTCCTTGCAGACATCTTGACTCCTCAAGAGAACATCTCAATCCTAGGTCAACTGAACACGTGGGCATAACATGGACATTGTAGTCCAACCAATTAGGATAACCCAAGGAACTTCTTTGGCCAATAATCAGGAGAATCCTAAGTCAGGGGTTCAAGGAACCAATCAGGTCAAGACCTCTGTAACACCCTATCCCCAACGCTGTACTTTGAAAACTTATATATGGCTTATGTTTCTATTGTTCGGGGCTCATCTCTGCTTTTAGGAGATTGGGCCCTAGCTGTGTATTCTAATAAATTGGCACAATAAACAGCTAGTCTTTGCATCTCAGTCTGTGTTCTTCGCCGGAGATAAAGAACCCATTTTCAGGGGTAACATTTCTGGTGCGTTGGCCGGGAAGGCCTTCCGGTGAAGCTGAGGCTTCCTCAAAGGAAGACGCAGACTACCTAGCCCCGGCCTTCGGCCTGCCACCCGCTCTCCACGGTGAGTACCAGGAGTAGGTGCTCTTCGTGAACTATAGGATAAGGGAGATTCCTGAAAGACGGTAATCCCAAGAGGTCTGGGGAAGTGCTTGAAGGAGACCCTTCACTACAAAGACGCCCCACTTCATTGCTGAGGCTGTGCCTGTGACGCTTTGAGGTGAACGCAAGTGTGTAGTGAACAGGACCTGAGTGTGATACGATTGGTGGGTTGTGAGTGTGCTCATCTGGGCCAAACTCATCAGGGTTTGGGAGTGCTTGTGTCCTAGATGCTCTTTAGAAGTAAGACCCGGCCGGGCGGAGTAAAACTTGCTGGGCAAGGACCAGTTATGGGCCGTTGCGCCAGTAAGGCACCAAGCGATAAGGGGACGCTCTTGGCTTGCGTGTTAAACAATTGGAGAGGGCTTGTAGGCAAAAGATCTGGGCTTAAAAAGAGATGCATTATTAAATTATGCACCAAAGTTTGGCCTTCCGTGCTTCCAGTCAACCCCCCTTGGCTGGAGGCGGGAAGTTTTTCGCCAGATGCCCTTAAGGCGTTGGCACAATGGGCTGAAGAGGAGCTCAAGAAGGGGGAGCAATCCAATGCCCGCTATGCTTCATGCTTCCTAAGCATCGCCAAAGACCCTACATTATATGATGGGGCTGCAAGAGACACAAGATCAAATTATGCACTCAAATTTTACCTACTGCAGTTTCTGGCAGAGGTTGCAACAAAGGGGGGAAGGAAAATAATCTCAGATAGTAGGCTGTTTTGCTTCAGTATCAGCCCAGCCCGAAAAGATACAAGGGAAACTTAAAGTTAGTCCCTCTGAGACCAACAACATCCTGTATGGTTCTATGGATTAGGTAGCCCTCCCCCCGCAACGACCTGCAAGTATAAAGTTTTAGTGGCAGGTCCTAACAAAGATAAGGAAGCAGAGAAAGACGAAGCAAGTGAGACAGAAAAAAACTTGCCAGATTCAGTAACAGGAGAGACATGGGAACTTCCCCTCCCTCCTCTTCAGCAGCCTCAGAAGGGGGGGGGGAGCCACACCAACAGTACAGGCCGGAGGATGCAGGTTTCTTGACTTCACCTCCAGCAATCAGGAAAAAAAAAACAGAATCACAAAAAAAAAAAGAGACACTAGGGGAATTGCTGACTATGGAATCCCACAGAAAACATGCAGGACAATGGAAGATGCAGTATGTGGATTGTTGGCAGAGTACGTGTTTGAGAGCCTTTATTGACCTCAGCTTTTTGGGAAAGGAAGGCTTCAGAGTTGGGAAGCGCAAGTTGAAACCACAGAGGTGAGTTATCTGGAATTTTTTTTTCCTTCTATTTCCCAAGTCCCCCTCCCAGATACTAAACGGGGCTGGTGTGCATTTCTAGGCATAGTGGGATTCTGAAATAAATGTATATCTGGATTTCAAATTTTCCTGTTTGGGCCTCCTCTCTCTATGAGGCACTTAAAGGGCTAAGAGGAGACTCCATGCATGATGAAGGCTTTCCAGCTCCTAAAGCAGAGGCTACCCTCTGCCCCAGAACGGGCTGCCTGACACAGAATAGCCACTTATTTGTTCATGAGTGAGACAGCATGGCACTGGGAGTCCCCATGCAGATGATTGGCAACTGGCGAAGGCCTGTAGCTTATCTCTCAAAAGTTGGACATAGTGACCAAGGGCTGGCGCTCATGGTTACAAACTGTGGCAGCTGCTGTCTTTCTCATAAAGGAGGCATGCTGATTATCTAAGGGAGTGCTGGTAACAGTCCGGTGCTGGAGCAAAAAGGGGGGCCCTCTGACTTTACTTCTGGTTAGCCTGGAGCCACTAACTCATTATGTTTGAACTCGTTGAAGTACAAGCCCTTCCACTACAGACTTGAGACCTTACCCGTGCCCTCATATTGGCCCAGGGCCGGGAAAATAAATTTTTACAGACTCCCATTATGCTTTTAGGATGTTGCCTGTTTTTGGGGAACTTTGGAGAAATAAGGACTTCAGGACAGTAGAAGGAGAAGAAAGAGAGCTATGTTGGCGGTGATGCATGTATAGAGAAATGCAAAGGAAGAGAATTTGAAGACAGGAGAAAGAAATAGGTTAGTAGATAAGAGATAGCAAGCAGAATTGCCGGGAATGTTCAGACCTCCTTGCTTCTCCAGATGCACAAAGTGGGAGCTGGAGAGACAAGGGGGGTTGATTTCATACCAGGAATGGCCTGCTTGTTTTACCAGGATTGTTACATAGGCACTTTCTGTGGGAATTCCTTAGACACACATGTGAAAATTACTGCATTACTTGATAATCTGTGTTCTTGGACATCTGGACAATTGAAACTGTACCATCTGCATGAAAATTTGTTGAAAATACTTACTCACACACTGAAATGTTTCTGAAAAGGAACTACAGTACTTTCAAGATTGACAAAGGAGATTTCCAAGAGGGGTTGGGGAAGATTAGCTTAACTATTTGCTTGGAGTTTCTCATTTGCAGGAAAAAAAAAAAAAGGTTGAAGGGATCGCTGCCCCCCCCCCCAGTGGATGGAAAACAGACAGAGGTTGGAAGATCTTCGCCGTTACACCATAGAGCAAAGAAATTTAGTGCTGTAATAAAAATGATAGGATTTCTTTTCCTTGCATATGTATCATCCTGATGGGAATTGTGCTTTTGTTTTAAAGTTTAACTGCTTGTATTATTTCTAAGTTTACTCTCTGTGAAACATATGGTTTTGCAACTGCTTTTTACCAGTCCTGGCTTCCTGACTTTTCCAATTTCATCCTTTCAAAATCTGTTATGTCTTTACTTGTTGCTTCTGCAATTTGTGGTTTAGAGTTTAAATTCCGCCATCTTATTGCTGTCAGAATTTAAAAAGGGGGGAGTGTTAGTAGACCGACAGACATAATATATTTAACATGCTCAGAGGCTAACACAATGTGCACTTAGTTTATAAAGGCGCACTACAAATATACCTAAATGTATTCCTGCATATCATGTATACCCCAGAATCCTCTCTATTGCCTTTTATTCCCTTTTAATATGTATGTAATGCTAACTTTGAAGCAATATGCATGTACCTTGTAAGCAATGTAATACTTTACTTCTGACCATTGCAACAGAAATGTAACATTTTATTCTTGAAATGCATATCCTGAAGATTGGCCAGAGAAAGAACAGAGTAGAAGGAGAAGGGGGAACCAATAGTTTACACTTCAAAAGCTACAACATACTTCACTTGTGAGATAAGCCAGACTACAAGAGGAAACAATATAAGAGTAATATAAGGCCATATCCTCAGCTATCTCCCTCCCCAAAAGAACAACAAAGGGACCATCTGACTCAAACAGGCAGAGTCATCAAGGACATTTATGAAGACAAATACCCTAGATAGTTGACCCTAATGTGCGAGGAGAAGAAAACAAAACACCACTAAATCTAGCAACTTGGGTTATTTTACATATACAAAGAAAGTAACATCAACATGGGGAAGGGAGATAAAAGTAATTCAGATGCATTCCTTGCAGACATCTTGACTCCTCAAGAGAACATCTCAATCCTAGGTCAACTGAACACGTGGGCATAACATGGACATTGTAGTCCAACCAATTAGGATAACCCAAGGAACTTCTTTGGCCAATAATCAGGAGAATCCTAAGTCAGGGGTTCAAGGAACCAATCAGGTCAAGACCTCTGTAACACCCTATCCCCAACGCTGTACTTTGAAAACTTATATATGGCTTATGTTTCTATTGTTCGGGGCTCATCTCTGCTTTTAGGAGATTGGGCCCTAGCTGTGTATTCTAATAAATTGGCACAATAAACAGCTAGTCTTTGCATCTCGGTCTGTGTTCTTCGCCGGAGATAAAGAACCCATTTTCAGGGGTAACAGTTGGACAGTGTCATCAAAGCGACCAACATGATTTTGACCCAACTCCGGGAGGCAGTGGAAGACAGGAGGGCCTGGCGTGCTCTGGTCCATGGGGTCACAAAGAGTCAGACACGACTAAACAAGAACAACAACTGCAGCAATAATGCATGGACAGCCATATTGTAGAAAGCAGCTTTTGAAATAGGTGCTTGTAATCAGTATTAGGTAATGGATAAGTTGAGTCTCTGGAGTGTGTTCGTTATGTAATTAAAATGGGGGTGGAAAAAGAACAGAACAGAAAAAAAGTAGCAAGAGAATTTTTTATCTTTTGGTCTATCTCTTCAGTGACTTCCACCACTATTTTTTACAACTAAGTTGGAAACATTCTGCCTTCTCGTATGCAGACCTCTGATGTAAACACTAAAGAGAAACTTTAATTGATAGATTTTAAAATAATTAGAAAGCAACGATGCACAGTGGGGCATTTTAGGACCAAAGGCTAACAAGGAGCTACATCTCCAGACGGTAATGTGATCATTATGAAAACTAAGAGATTAAAAACGACATTTTTGAAAGTATTTTGCAAAAAAAGGAAAGGAAAAGGAAACTTGCCAGGAAATTAAGCAGTCTCTTTGCCTTTGTGTGATGTGTGTGTATGTGTGCAAGGTTATGCCCTTTGCTATGAATCCAATATTTCTTGTCACTTTCTTCTACTTTATTAAAAAGTAAAGGTTATAATGAGTTATTCATCATTATATTTTTACGGAGTTTTAAAGACTACAGTCTAAAATGCTAGACTGTAAAAAACCAACTACTCTGGGTATTAATGAACACATGCCTTATTAATAGACAATCACAATTTATTCCATGTTCAAGACATGCAAATGTTAAATTCAGGTTTCATACAAGCAAGCAGTCATACGATGGCTGCATATAGAGGTTATTTATGTGCAGTTCTAACCACACAGACACTGAATATGTCCACCATGTTTTGATAGTCTGAGATGAGAATCTGCTTCTATGTGGCAGGCAATGAACCCATTCAGTAACATGTATGAAAATTCTGTTTACTGCAGATTTCCAAGAAGTAGTGGCCAGAGTTCGGGGAAGTAAAATCTTGGACTGAAACTCCCAGAGTCTCTCAACCAGAGATGGGCATGAATTGCCGGTTTGTTAGAAGGAGTGCCCAGAGGAGGCAGGCCAAGGAAGCTGAAGTGCTACCTCCAAGTGTGTGGTTTCTGGAGGGGATAGGGCACTGAACCATAGTTGGCTGAACTGGCATGAACTGCTGAACCAGTAACTCATGCCCATCTCTATCAGAATGTATAGTGACCATTCTCGCCGGCAAATTCTGGGAGTTGTTGCCCCAAAAAACTAACTTTTATAAGCTGAGATTAGGACATTGGACAACTTGGTAGAAATTGAGCTTAGATTTAATGTGTGTTTAGAAATGTTTAAAGCAGTGCCATAGCCAAGCTTTAAATAAAGCTCAGCCAACAATGCCACATCCTTTCCACTACAGCTACTCTTTCTTGCTTCCACATTCAACTTCCTGTTCTCCTCATACATAAAACTGAAAAGATGGGGACCCTTCTTATTTGGCTCCTGTCATATTTTGCATTTCATAGACTGAGCTGTGGATAGACAGATGTTAGATGGTTGGATGAGCATGTCGTGTGTGCTGCATGAGGTTGGACAAGACACATTTCTCTAATGAAAGGGAAAAAATGAAGGTGAAATTTTAATGTCCTCCTTAGATAGAACAGCAAGTAATCTGAAGATCTGCAAAATAAGCTTCAAGAATCAACGAACCTTTTATAGGGGATTCTATACATCTGTTTTGTTACCACATTTAAAAAAAAACCAAAGTAGAATTCTTTGCTTGATAGTGCTGCGCAGGAAAAATTCCGAGGGTAACAAAACAATTGACAAACACCACAAACATAAGTCTTGTGTCAGTGACACTAGCAAAATGGTGGTTCTTCACAAATACAGCTGTCACTGTCATGGGACTGGATGAAACCGTCAGGTAAGACAGTGGGGCTGCCAAGGTGGCAACCTAGTGGCTTTGGGAATTACCACTCACCCTACTGCTACCCAAACAGTTGTCAGACCACCTGTCTACTCTGACATATTTAAGAGCTGCGGGCCACTTCAGAGCTGCTGCTGCTGCTCCCCCCCCCCCAGTTTGTGCTTGGAAGCCACCATTAGACGGCAGCCAGAAAAAAAAATCTTGTGCCATTCTTCAGAGGATTCTTTTGGTCAATGTTCCCATAAAGCAGTGGTTCCCAAACTGTGCACTGCAGCACACTGGGGTGCTGCCAAACCCAGCCAGGGGCACAGTGGAATCACCTCTTACCCCTCTCACTGCCAATGTGACAGTCTAAGCTGAAAGCAAGAGGATGGGTGACGGAGCCCACTATATCTTTAATTTTGCAATAGACATGCTTGTAAGCTCCTAGCTAAATCAGAATAATGCTCCATGCCCCACCCACATTGTGGGCTGCAGAGGGGAATACATTCTGGAACTTTCACTCTGCCCCTCCTCCTGTTGCTACCGCTGCCGCCTTCGTTGTCCTCCATCCTCTGCCATCTCCCTCTCACCAGCAGGCTTCCAGGACTACCCTCTCCTCTGTCCAGGCAAGCAAGGCAAAGGAAAGAGAGGGCCTGGCATCCTGTGAGTTGCTATGGACACCGTCCCTTGCTTCACCTTTGCTGCTGCTGGCAGTGTTACGTCCAGGGACTGAGAAATGCCTGGAAGCAAGGTAGGAAGGGGCTGGGGAGCGGTGAGGTGGCCTGTGCCAGACTAATCCTGCTTGTGCTTCCTTGTGATGAATTGTGATGGAGTTTTCAGGACAGCTTATTCTCTGGCAAAGATAAGCAGGATTGCAGGCCCAGAAAGAGAAATTTAGGAAAAGGATAGGGAGGAAGGCTGGCGGCGGGGATATTATCCTTTGGACTTAATACTCCCAGAACATGGCTGTGAGTTCCAGTTCCATGGATTACGGAACTTTTAGGTTTATTTTGTGCCACCATCATCTCTGTAAGATCCTGTCCAAGGTCCTGCAGAGCTAACAGTTAGTTTTTGCTTGTGTTATTTTAGGGGTCTAATAAAAAGACCATCCTTGGCTTTGGGTTGTGCACAAGAACTACTTGGCCACTCCCACCTCTTTTTTTGGTGGTCTGAAAAGGATTTTTTTTCCATTACCTGGGGATGGAAGTGAGAAAAGTCAAGGGATAGACTTAAAGCTGTCTTGAGTATACTTATTGGAGGTAAGCCCCTCCCTCCATGTTCAGTGGGGTTTTCTCAGTGCACATTTAGAAATGCAGTCTTAATTGCACAGCTACCTGAAAATAGACTCCATTGGATAAGATGATCTCATTTCTTGAGTAAATGCGCACAAATAATTGCTGCATGTAATCCTATGCACATTTTCCTCAAAATAAGACCTACTGGGCCTTGTGGGCCTTGTTATATACCAATTCTTCCCAACCTTGGGTAACCCAAGTGTGTTTAGACTACAACTCCCAGAAGTCTTCACCACAAGCTGGGCTGGCCAGGGTTTCTGGGGACTGTGGTTCAAGAACACTTGGGTTACGCAAGGTTGGGAATTACTACTCAGGCCAGACTTTCACCCTCCCTTCTCCTCCCCCTTCAAAGTACTGTATTGTGGAGCCATTGTATGTGGTCAGTAAGTCAAGGGAGCTGTGAGTCCAAAAAGTTTGTGAACATTCCTAAAATCTTTGGCTCCAAAGACACAACTTGGAACTTGCCATTAACTGAAGGAAGAGCCAGTCTGTGCCCACCACAAAGCCATCTTCTGCCCACTGCTGCCATCTCCTTTTTTAATGGAGGACAGGGCATCCCCACTGTTGCTCTATATCTTTCCTCCCTCAGTTGTCTTCCCCTCCTGCTCAATGGAGGGCACCTTTTCTTGCCACCTCTGCACCTTTTCTCCTCCTCTGGCTTTCTCCCCTTAATTCCCCTTTCCCACTATAATTTCCTTTTCTTTGGAGAATAGGATCTTGTTGCCAATTTGCCTGTAATAGTGTGGGGGGGGGGCAGAGTGAAAGGGAAGCTAAAGCCTCCGTATGTGCAGTTCATGGGCCCAGCTGTATAATCTGCAACATAATGAAAGCCTGGGAGGAGGAGCAGCTATGTTTCACAATGCTGCAGAATCAGAGGGTGGGACAAGATCATATGAGGTGGATTATCCCTTTGAATGTAAACCTGAGTGTGAATCAGCAGCAGCTCAGTAGATACACACTCATGGAAAACAGGGGTCACAGCAATTTCTTTCCCCTCTCACATGGTTTAGACAGCTCAGTCTGCCACCATTTGTAGCTAAGCATATACAAGATGCTGGAGTTTTCCATCCAGATAGCTTTTGTTGTTGTTGTTGTTGTTGTTGTTGTTGTTGTTGTTGTCTACCAATCATTTAAATCATTTGAGGACAGCATTGTGCTCATTTTCTGCAAAATAGAAATGATGGTGAGGTACAACATAGAAGTACAGCACTAAGTTTGATCTCTTGTGCTACAATGGGCAACTGTGTACCTTGAAAATTGTTGCTTCATAATGGGCAGGATCTTCATTCTGCCAAAAATCCATTTATCCCTGCCTCCTGGTGTATTGACCTGAAAGTAATAATGGATAATTTAATCAGTTATATCCCACAGGACACATACCTGATGTTCTGCAAATGATAGAAGAAAAACAGAGGCCAAATTGAAATAGGAGGCCATTGTGTTTTCCACCCCCTCATTCCTTCAAATGAACAAACCAAAAATATGATCTGCACTGCAATTCTTCTGTACTTGTCTGCTAATTTTCACTGCTAGATTATTTTGTCAAGAGGAAAGATGAGCTCAAATGTGCCATGCTTTCTTGTTGACAGATGGCAAATCGCCAATAGATTCCAGTTCTTTTCTCCACTCTGACTGGTGGCAGAACCATCAGGTATTCTTGGCAAACGGTTATATCTCGGTTCAGTGAACATTCCTTTATAAAAGAAATGGGGTCTTAATAATGTTCACAGCTCTGAAAATGTGGATTATGTATTTACATGACAGAATGCTGGATATAAAACTGCCATTGAGACATGAAAAGGGTTTTGAAAATCTGACCTTGTCAATAGTGCCATTAACTTCTCCCTAATGGCAGTATCCCTATGTCACATAAACTAGAGGCACCCAGTAAGTTATTCTCCCAGTAAATGGCTTGATGAGGACTTAGACAGAGGTAAGGACTAGAATTTGCTCGATATCTCTTTCCAAGCTTCACCCCTGCACACTTTGGAGCTGAATGGTATGCATATGTGTTATAACATGGACGCAGTGCTATGAGTGTTTCACTCTGAAAAGTCTGGATTTGAATTAAAGATATAATGAATGCATGGAAATGTTCTTGTTGTCAACAAAAAAAGGGCATCTGAACATATGAGACACCACATTAAAAAAGGGGTTGACAAACCAAAATGGTCCATTCCTTAGCAATTTATCCACCTTTAAATGGACTTTATCAGCAGTGTTTCTGGGGCATAAGAGAATTAGGGGGAAGAAGGTTTGTGGTACCAACTTCTTAGCTTCACCATCATAAATACATCTGCCTATTTTGTCACCCTTGTGAGCAGGGATCATTATGGTAGACAAAGCATGTGTACCACACCACACACAGAGAGAGTTTTGCAAACTGTGTGGATTGTTCTTTCAGCACATCATTTTATTTGAAAGGTGCTATGTTAAATCCTCCTCTGAAGAAATGGCAGTGATTGAAATAGGCTTGTTACAAATATAAAATCAGAGAATGCCATTTTATGCAATCCTATTTTTAAACCTGAACTACTAAGAAACATGTTTTAAGCATTTTGAATTTTTCTCTCTTTCTCCCTCTCCCCCCTCTTCCTAGTTTTCTCTTTCTTTCTTAGAAACTCTCCCCCAATGTTTTATTGAAAAGCAAGCATTTAAGGGAACACTACGATCTTGGAAAGATGGGATCAGAGATGAATAATGCAATCCTATGCATTGGAAGGGACGTGGTGATGCTGTGGGTTAAATCACAGAAGCCTCTGTGCTGCAGGGTCAGAAGACCAGCAGCCGTAAGATCAAATCCACACGACTGAGTGAGCTCTCATTGCTTGTCCCAGCTCCTGCCAACCTAGCTGTTCAAAAGCATGTAAATGTGAGTAGATAAATAGTTCCCAGCTCGGTGGGAAGGTAACTGTGTTCCATGTCTCGTCATGCTGGCCACGTGACCATAGAAACTGTCTTCGGACAAGCACTGGCTCTATGGCTTGCAAACGGGGATGAGCACCGTGCCCTAGAGTCGGACATGACTGGACTAAATGTCAAGGGGAACCTTTACCTTTACCTATGCATGCCTAATCCAAGCCACATTGAATTCAGTTCAGCTTACATCTGAATAACCACAGTGAAGAACCAGTGACGTGAGCTGGAAAAACAAAGCTAGAGGAGGGGGCATCTCACACAAAAAATTGCTTCTCAAATCATTGGGTTGATTTCATGAGGTTTTGGGACAATCTGTTTCTCCTTAACACAGATCTGAATACTGCCCTTTCTTTAAGGAGTGCACTAGGAGGCACTGTTTTTGCTTTACAGTTACCAGAGAGATTAGATTGCTGTAAAACAAATCAGGCTGCACTTCCTTACAGTCATCAGCCCTTTCTGCATCATCCTTCACCCACCCCCCACAAGCTGAAACTGTCTCACCTCTTTCAACCAAAGCATCATTAACAGATGCCAAAATGAAACTGTGTAGAGGTTAGAAGAATCCTCCAAACTAATCAGAAATATCACAGATCAACAGGTTGCATCAGGCTGGCACAAGTCACATGGGTTTCCACTTGTCGTACATGTAGGAGAATCTTTGCTTTGGATTGCATGCAGCACTTTTTAGACAGTGTTCATTCTGCCCTGGGATGAATATAAATTATTTGTAGTGTTACTATGTCTCTCTCTACTGAGTTTCAAGAAAAATTGGGACATTTTAGGAAATGTGAATATTAGTGTAAATATAGGGTAGGAAATGGTTATACTAAGTTGAAGATGAAAATGGCCTGAAAGAACATCCATTTCTTGGAAGCTACTTAGTGTTGACTAATGATGGATATAATGCCATGTCCACTTTTTAAAAAAGTGAATTCAAACCCAAATGGAATGATGTTTCTTTGCCATAAATTATTTGTATTGCTATTTGCTTACCAAAATAAATTAATGTTAGTACAGAGTGAAAATAATGTGTTAGATCAAATTTATATAATGTCATCCCTCTAAAGCAGTGGTTCTCAATCTTGGTTCCTTAGATGTTCTTGGACTAAAACTCCCAGAAGATTTCGCCACTAGCTGTGCTGGTCAGGATTCTGGGAACTGTAGTCCAAGAACATCTTTGCACCCAAGGTTTGGAACCACTGGTCTAAAGAAATCAGAATGACAGAAATAAGGTTACACTGGATATGTTTCACAGCACAGCTTAGGCTGGAAGACTGTTCCAATTTATCAAATATCAAATGGCCAATGACTACCACATACAATTGCATAGGGTTATGTAAAGTATATTCTACTGTGCAAGGAATAATCTAATGTATACAACGTGACTGACATATTACCAAGGGAGATATATGCACAATGAAAAGTTATGGTTCAGTCATTGCCTATGATAATCAAAATGGCCACTTGAACACAGCTCCTGTTCACAGCTGAAGAAGGCTGATCATCTGCCTGGTGAGCCCATTTATCTCTGGGATGAAGAACCATTCAGCCTACAGCTTCTTAGTTACTATATCCAACCAATGATCACATCAGTTATGGGTTAATAGGATATTAAGAAGTGTTAAGCCATTCAATAACTCTGCAGAATGTACTTTGCAAGCATTTCGCAAACTGTTGCACAGAATTCAAAACTGCACTTTGCAGACAGGTGGTATGAAACTGAGATGTGATCGTTGCACACATATTAATAAATCATCTTTGAACTGCAGACCTGGAAGGGACCTTATGCATCACTGAATCCAGCCCCTATCAGGGAGGCACAGTGGGAAATCAAATTCCCAACATATGGCTCTGCAGCCAGATACCTAAACCACTGAGCTATAGATCCTGCCCCTCCTCTGTATAGTCATATAGAGGAGGGGCAGGATCTGTTTTCAATCATCCCAGAGTGCAGGACACATTAAAATGGGCTCAAGCCACAGGAAGCCAGATTTAGGCTGAATATTAGGAAAAAAATCTTAACTGTCAGAGCAGTACGGCTATGGAACCAATTACCTCAGGAGGTGGTGGGTGTTCCAGTGCTGGAGGCATTCAAGAGAAAAATGGACAATCATCTATCAGATCTGCTTTGATTTGGATTCCCACCTTGAGCAGGGGGTTGGACTTGATGGCCCTATAGGCCCCTTCCAACTCAGTTCTATGATTCTATGATTAATGCTTCCTTAGTCCTGCCAAAAGAAAAAACAAAGAAACCTTACCTCTATGTTCCATTGTATAATAAACTCAACATGACTCTTAGCTGATCTTCTTTAAGCCTCTTGGGGGAGGCAGCTGCATTAAGCCCCCATAAATAGCTAAAAAGGTGCTATGCTGAATCTAGGTGTATTTGACCTATTAATATGAGAGCCACTTTCTGAAATTTTGTATTTGAGAAGAACTTTGTGAGCTTCAAAGTTTTCAGTGGAAATATAAATTTCACACCAGCTGAGATTCACTGTAAAACAAAGAATGTTTTGCCTCAGAAAGCTGTATTTGCAAGGCTTGTGGCGTGATCTGGAGAATTAAAATGCAACAGAACTACTGTATACCTATGTTTAAAAATAAGGGTGGCTGAAAATGCAAGCAGTTGGCAAGAATGCACAAAATATACTTACTAAATTGAAAAAAATGCATGCAAATTGTATATATCAAGACTCTGTATAAAAATGCATACAGAAGTAAATATGAATAGCTCCTTTTCAAGAAGACATAACTCCCTTTTAATACTTCATGGAAACCAAATAAAAATCTCAGGACAGGATATGAGAATGCAAGCAGAGCTGGAGGAACTTCGTAGAACTGAAGCAGAAAATATGGTCACATCCCTTGTTGTAATTATAGGTTCCACTCAGTCCTCAGCAATCCTTTTGTCACCACTCTCTGGCAACAGGCTGGACAGAGCAGCAAATATCCGTAGAAAAACACATGCTGAAGCAAACCCTAACTGCATCTTTTCTGTGTAAATTAATCTAAACAACCAACCATCTTTTTCTTATTAAGCAAGCACATTCAAGTTTACGAGAACTGTGTTCAGTTTTCACTTGATATATCCCATCACATTGCATAAGCTTAAACCCGTCATCCTCTATTGCATCTTCTTATGTTTGATAAGATGTGTCCTGGCATGACTGATCTAGCTTGATACCAAGCAGAGCAGTGTGCATGCCAGGTCAAGAAATCTAAGGCATATAATGGAGAAATGAAAGTTGAGCTTGATGTTCTATGTGTTGTTTCATAAGGAAGAATTCCAAAGTGATAAATCACAGTCTGGGAAGGAGGGCAGTGCATAAACATGAAAGTTATCACCAAATCATCTGAGATAGCTACTCTGTTTATGCTGAATTCGGCTGCAGATTTCCCTGTGTGGTTTAATAGAATTTGTCTTTGGTTTGACAGCAAATAAAGATGAGATGGAGGGAGAACCATGGAGTAGGGATAGAGTTGTGCCATACAGATATTTATTTCTGTTGCAAAATTGGTAGCAACTGAAATTTTAGCTTTGTTTTTACCACATGTCTACTTCATCTATGTTTGGATCCCAGAACTTAAGTTTCGGACAGAAGTACCCACCTTGGGAGGGTGGATGACTGGAACTGGAAAATGTAGCCCAGAGTTTGCCTCACAGAAACAACAGTGTTTTTCCAAAATTCTGCAAAATAGCACCAATATACAGAAAATACCAGGAAGGGGAGAAACAACGAGGGAGGCAAGAACTGGTCTAGATTTCAGGGGCAGAATCTCAGCTGTCATTGAAGCTACCAACATGAATTTGACCAAACTCCGGGAGGCAGTGGAAGACAGGAGGGCCTGGCGTGTTCTGGTCCATGGGGTCACGAAGAGTCGGACATGACTTAATGACTAAACAATATCAACAAAGAATCTCAGCAGGACAAGTCACAGTGCTTGAAGGATGGTGTATGTTCTTTGACTGTTTTTACTCAGCCCCCACTCAATGTGATAATTTGAGAGAAAAAAATATAAAAGCAGAGAAAATCCAGCCCTGCCATGGAAAGTCAGGGAAGGAGGCACTGTGAGAGTTTTTGATGAGACAATGAGGTTTACAGTGAAGGAGAAAAATTATGAGGGAAAGGAGGGGAGCCTCAATAGCAGGTAGGGTGAGCTGTACCCAAAAAGGCAGATAGAAAAGAAGAATAACCTTTCCCAAAAAGGAAGTGAAGTAGAATTTGCAGGCTACGGCAAATGTTAGAAAGTGCATGGAAAGAAAATAAGGAAAGAAAGAGGAAGAGAAAACTTCAGACACACTTACTAGTCTTGAAGTGTTTGCAGTATCTTTAGATGTTGAAGATGTGATGCCAGTTCAATCCTGTAAGTAAAGCATATTAATATTCTCTGGGGCAACTGTTTTTATTTTGCATTTTTCCATTGGATTGCATGGAATTTCTTCATATTTTAACTAATTGGTTTCCTGTGTTTTTTTCTAGGATTTCTGTTTCCTATTACACATTTTGTATTTTTATTGTACTGCTTACTATTGTTGTTTCACTAATCCGGGGAAGTTAAGACCATGTACCACATTTTTCCATGTATAAGATGCTATTTTTCCCAAAATCATTTCATTACACTAAAAATTGAGGGGCGTCTTTTACACAGAAGTAAGCTGAAAACTTGGAGAGAACAAAATGGCCCATACCTTGCCTCTGTAAGCAGGCTTCCTTCAATCCCAAGGCTTAGCTTCTTCCAATCACAAGTCATATGGATCTGATGTCAGCTGATGCTGAACAAACCAATTGAAACACACCTCATGGGAGGTGGGGCCTGTAAACTCAGATTCAACAGGGACTCCTAATGTCTGAGCATTCTGAGCCCAGTGACTGAATACTCAAAACTAAGTTTTCTTAATTTCTGGGTTAGAAAAGTGGGGGTGGGTGGGGTTTCTTATAAATGGGGGCATCTAATAAATGGAAAAATGTGGTTTCTTTAAAATCTTTGTTAATAGTACTAAAATTTCAACAGTTTACATCTTGGCTGACATAACCTCTTCATTTTAGGCTACTGATTTGAGCTCTCATACCCAACTATAGAAGTGTGTGTACATGTCTTACAGGCTGCCTTCCTAAGGCTCCCCAATGCCATGTGACTACTGTTGGTGTTCTTGGGTTAACACTGCTACTTTTTTATTGTCCTAGTCACTGCATTTTCCTGTTCAGATGCAAACCAGGCTGATACAGTCTGATTCAGATTTGATGTAGATTGTTCTCAGTCATAATCCTTCAGTTCAAGATTTGGGCTACAGAAGAATTTGTTTCACAGTCCTAGTTTTCATCCCTTTCTGCTGAAATGTCTACTGTTTATTCTGACATGCACATCCATTTCTTAACTATTGAGGAAGAGAGATTAACATGTCCCGGATTTCAGATTTTTCTAATTAACCAGAGTGCCTTGGAACACATGTACTTCACTTTCAGCTCTCTCTCGCTCTCTCGCTCTCTCTTCCAAGTATCTTAGGAATGTTGATATGCACATGAATTAGTAATTGAGGCCCAAACAAGTTTATATATACTGTATTAATATATATGTTCAAATGGTTTCAGAAGTCATTTATATTATGAATGAATTTACTTTATATTCACAGGGTTTTTCTTCACCCAGCAGCTTGTCTGTAGTTCTACTCACCCAGTGAGCAATTACCATTATGCCAAGTGGGGGGGGGGGGTAAAAGGTAACGGTAAAGGTTCCCCTTGACAGTTTTTGTCCAGTTGTGTTCGACTCTAGGGGCGGTGCTCATCCCCGTTTCCAAGCCATAGAGCCAGCGTTTTGTCTGAAGACAATCTTCCGTGGTCACATGGCCAGTGCGACTTAGACACAGAACGCTGTTACCTTCCCACCGAGGTGGTCCCTATTTATCTACTTGCATTTGCATGCTTTCGAACTGCTAGGTTGGCGAGGAGCTGGGACAAAATGACGGGAGCTCGCTCCGTCATATGGATTCTATCTTATGACTGCTTGGTCTTCTGACCTTGCAGCACAGGCTTCTGCGGTTTAGCCCAGAGCGCCACCACATCCCTGATGGGGCGGGGAACACACATTTATTAAGGGCATAAAATGTGGCAAACAAAAGTGGGAAAATAACTAGTCATACCCCTCATACATCCATATTATAAGACAAGATAACATGTAAATCAAAGATGTCATATTGTCTAAAGAATATGACTCCCAGATTTGTTTGTTTTGTGAAACATGCTAATAAAACCAGTGAAAAAAACATACAGCTTCAGTGAAAGCAAAACCACAACATTTATAGAATAAGCCTTTGAGGATATAAGAAGGTGTAACCATATTAAGGGAACTGGTAGATGTGCTGGGGAAGAAAGGAAGCAATTAAGGAGGATGAGGGCAGTGTGGAGATGTGAAATGATTTCTTTAATCTGCCCTCATAACATGAGAAGCTAAGAAAGCAGCACACTATTTTTCAAGCAATAAATGTGAGCCATTTATGTAAGGCAGAATGTGAATACTTGCCCAAAGGGGTTAGGTGTGCTTGCAAACTGTTATGATACCCTTTTCTATTTCTTTAAGAATCAATGACATCTTGTCTGTGTCACAGACTATTAGAAGTCAGCCACACAGCACTGATTGACACTCAGCAGAAGCAAGAATTACAACTTCGGTTTGAACAATGGAAAAGAGATAAAGCTCTAACAGAGATGGTGGCTTTAAGGTCCATTTGTAATCCCAGAATGAATTTCTAGAAATCTGTGTACAATTTTTAATCCCGTTTCTACTCTTTTGTGAGCTCAGAGCAGCTGTCATGGTTCTCCCACCATTATTTGCTTCTCACAACAACTCTGTGTGTGGGCACCTTCAATTTCAAAGAAAATGCACTCTCACACAGACACATTTACTACTGGATTCCAAAAACAGCATTGAACCTGGTTCAATAGCCATCAGGAGCTAAGACAGACTGGTAGTGCTTGGTTTTCTTTTCCCTAAGGTTTGAGAATTAGCTGCTTGTAGCATCAGACCTCCACAGACATCACTGGAAAATGTGAGTTCCATTAGAAATAATAATGATCAGTCACCACACTGGGTGCTGCTACCATACCCAGTTTACCCAGTTTCTTTAGTAAGGGTTTGTTTTAGGGTCTGAAGAACTAGGTGCTGTACTAAGGAGACCATGAAGCAGAGCTAACTAATTCCATTAAAAAAAACCTGTATGGTCTTCAATGAGCTAAGTTGGGATGGGGGGAGAGAAGCTCTAAGCATCTACTCAGACAAACGTTGGTGGCAAGCAAGATGTTTCTGGGTCAGGATACTGGAGGAAAGGGCATTAGGGCTACCCGAGTAACTAGGCCTAGAACCTAGGTAAAACAACAACAACAACACTAGGTAGCCTAGTACTATGGCAACCTAGAACTGGAGGTATTTTTCTGGTAACTGAACCGTTGGCAAAATATGGTCAATATCTGTAGCAGTTGTTGCCATTCCCACTATGACTGTCCTTCTCCACAGCCTCATGTACAGCACATATGGTGCATGGAAAGTTTATTCAGGACTCATGCTATTGTTGAGACTTGTGGAAGCTTATTGCCAGCCCAGGAGAAGTTCGCTACCAGGCCTTGCATTATTGCTGCCAGAGTTTGTAAATTGTCTTGGGTCCTCTTGATGAGAAAGGCAAGGCATAAATATTTTAAATAAATAAACATATAAATGCCCCCAGCACATAGCTGTTGCCAGATGATTCTTCTGGATCAACAGAAGTTATGGAGAAATATCATGTAAAAACAAAAAGAAAAAACAGATATGCATAATTCATCTAAAGAACAATCAATTTAGGCCGTGAAACCCCCCTCCCCATTGACACCCAGTGTTAGTGCATGCAACATTGCTATTTTTCAACAAGATTTGAATTCCTAGCACACAGATAGGGCCATTACTGCCCGATCATATCAGTAGTAAAAGACGGCGTGACCCATTATCTTTCCAAACCTACTTCTCATGCCATGTGATACACCATAATAGGGCTGATCCTGATTTAGGTAAAAGAAGAAACAAACACATAAAAAGCTTTACCACATTCCATTACAGAGTTTGTTTTCTTTTGCATGTTCCCAGCAATTAAATCAAGTTTAAGAGCCATGTAGTGGTCTCTAAGTATCCATATATGTGATCAGAGCAGTGTGATTAATCTTAGAACTGCAGAGCTAGAAGGGACCCTATGGGTCTAGCCCCTGTCAAGAAGGCACAGTGGGGAATTGAACTCCAAAACCTCTGAGCTGTCCTGCAATGCCTGAATGCCTAGATACTTAGTGAAAGGAATATGAAATATACCAATGGTATAAAATGAGCCAGTTATGTTTTAGAAAGCTGACCTAATTGTTTATCTTTTAAAACTTTCTCTGGAGTGACCCAATACCCATCCTCCAAAAGGATTACAATAATCACAAAATTTAGAGATTCCTTCTTATTTATTCTCCATTGAAGCCTTACTTATTCTGTGTCTATGGAAATCAGAATTTTAATGAATTTCTAGAACTATAGCCAAGTAAGATGAAGCAAGCAGGAACTGCAAGATCAGCCATACTCCCAAAAAGTGACTTTTTTAAAAGATAAATTCAAAGTAGAGGAATTGAAACATAGAAATATGCCGTGGAAGTGGAATATTTTGCAAGCAATGACTAAATTCAGAATTTAAAATATGCTTTTAACCAATGAAAGCAAATATTTCAAAATAGGTTATACAATAGCTCAAAGTCTAGGTGCTTGATTATATCTTATCGGACCTATTCATATGCCAATTGTGTGATAAGTGTGGTCAGAAATATTCCATTTTATATTCTCTTTCTTTCTTTCTTTCTTTCTTTCTTTCTTTCTTTCTTTCTTTCTTTCTTTCTTTCTTTCTTTCTTTCTTTCTTAATGTGAGGTTTTCTACTCTTCCACTGCAGTGAATTCATCCTGAAATGGTTTTCTAGTTTTAAATGCCACTTTTGATATTTTACTTAATTCTCCCATTGAATACAGGTGAAGATAGTCTGACTGTACATTGTATGGGTTCCACTAAAGAATGGTCTGTGAGCAGTTGGAGAATAAAAGTGAAGAAAGACACACTTAATTAGAGACAGGCTGACAATGAACTGGAACAGTCAAAAACAGCTGAATAGTGGCTTGAATGTTTGTGGAACTTTAGTACTGATGAAGGTGAAGGTGAAGAAAAGGATGTTCTGGTCAAAAAGAAGTTGTTTAAATATGGTTTTGGCAGTTTGATTTTGCTATGCAACTCAAGTACATGTAAGGCCATCCTAAATTGTCTTACATGATACTGCATGTTTAAGTTCTTAATAAACAGGTATGAATAATCCCTCTCTTTTCCCCTCTCTTTTTCCAACTGCAGATTTATGAGTTCTCACTACATAATCTTTCCCCCCAGTTGCACATTTTGAGTCCAACTGCACACTCAACCCCTCCCCAACAACCCTGGGGTCTTCAAAATAAACAAAGTGTGATATAATGCCAGCCCCCTACCAAAAAATAGTATGGACTGTGTGTATTATCCCTGTTTCTGAGTAATACATGTTCAACAGGTCAACTAGAACATTTGCACATAACTTTTGTTTGACTGGTTAAAGTGTTTATACACTGCTTCTTGGCTCAAAACTGCTTACCTATCAATACAAATAACATGACACAATCCCTGTCTTTAGACTTGTGTGAAAATACACAACACAAGATGAAAAGGGCATTTTGGTCATGAATACACCCTTGAATTCTGAAAATGCAATAAACACAATTGGAACAGGGTCTTGTACAACCACAATGACACCATTGGCTACAATCCTTAGTCTTCACTTAGTCTTTCCATGAAAAGTTGAGATGAATGTCAGCTGTAGTTCTGCAAAATATATGGTCAAGTATGTCATCATTAAAGCAGGGAAAGTATTTCAAGAGAACTGACCCTGTTTTATTTTTGTGTTTTCTTTTCATTTCTCCCCAGGCAGTGTCACTGACTCTGTTAGTTTTTTTCTTCCACTGTGCCTGTCTCTCGCTTCCTCGTTCTAATCAAAACCTAATTGAAATCTAATTCATCCAGGTAGGGTGCATTAAAATAGATTAAGTTAAGATTAGATTAATTTTTCAAAGAGCTGGAAAATTAAAATACATTACAACAGTGTTCTCATGCATTAAGGAGGAAGGATTGAGCTAAATCCTTTTCTGTAACCCAACTACCAAAAAGAAAGGGAGAAGAAAAGTAGGAAGACTGTGTAGACCCCCAGGAAACACTGATCAGTACGTTTTGTTTTTTAAACTCAACCCAATCTGACTCATGTTTGGATATGAAAAATCAAGATAGCAGGGAGAGAAACCACTCCCTTATGTGGTTTTATTCTCATGTGGAAAGTTCCTGCTTTATATATCTTATTGCCTTTTTCTTCTTTGGCACACAGTGCTATGTGGTGCCATGCCCATCTCTACAGATGATGCATTATTTGTTTAGTACATCAAATACGCTGCCTATCCACTTAAAAAAATTAGCATTCAAGGTGTCTTGCAAACATTTAAAAGAATAAAAACAGAGTGGGGGAATCACAATTAGGTAAAAATAATTCAGATCATATAACGCAGCAGCACCAGCATAAAAAACCATTATACTGAAGCAAATACGTTAAAAAAAACTCACTAACATCAGCAAACAATACAGATTAAAACAACAGAGCAAGGCCAGTCAGACATATATTGAGACCAAGAAGACAACGTGGAAGAAACAGAAAGAGCTATGGAGGTTTCTAGTGAGTGTTGTAGTTATCTGACTTCAACTGTGGATTTTGCCTTACACTGTGTATTATTTTTTAAAAAGAAAATAGATGTTAAAGTTTAGAGTTAAAAAATAGAATAAAGGTAATGTTTCATTACTGAAGGGTGTTTCTTGTACTTATAGATCTCTTGTCCAAATCCATAGTCCTGCTGGCAGTATTACATACACATAAAATTCTCCATGAATAGATGTCTCCATTAACTGAAGAGAATATGCATCTGGAACTGCCTCCCTTTGTTGAAGTGAATGGAATGGCCTTTGCGCACAACACAAGATTCTCCAAGTGAACAACAGAGCTGTGGCATGCACAGAGAATGACTAAACTGGGACATTTAGATTTAGGAACAGCTTAATTTTAACTCAGAGAAAAGTGCTGTTAAAGAAGTAGGTCAGGAGGAAATGATTAGAAACCTGTTTCTAAGTTCTTGGAAAAAGAGTCCAACAGTGGTAGAAAATAGTGGTGTCCAGAACATTTTGTGCTACTGCATTAAATTGTTTCAGAACTCCAGAAACTTTGTACTACATTAAGTATAAAGCAACTGCAACTTTTTGCATTTAATGTTTAATGTTTATCTTAATATAACTTTTCTTTTAGCATGAAATGGAGATTTTTTAAACTAATCGTTGGCTATAGCAGAAAAATGGAAGAATGAAAAAAAGGGGAATATTTTCATACAGTAAATAAGTAGGTAGGTCAAAACTAGAAGGGTTTCCATTAGGGCAATATGGCTGAATGGTGGACAAAGGGCTGAATGATGGAGACAAAGCAGAGAAAAAGGGCAAAAGAGAAGAAAAAGAAGTGTTGTGAGTTGAATTTAGAGGAACAGTTCAAGATGTGTCTGAACAGGATGTACTGGCACCTCCCAATACTGCATGGACACCTGTTGGAGATTAAAAAGTGTGGGATGATTACTAAGCATCCATCAGATCATATAAAGCATGACCTGTAGATTGTTACATTTGGTGGGTTTGAGCCCTGCCGACCATTGCTGGGTCAGCAGGCATTCCCTCCGCCATCCCTTGCTCCACAAACAAGGACACAAGTGCGTGGAACAAAACAGCATTTATTAAAATGTGGCTGGGGTGGGTATGAACAATAATAACTTCTTGGAACTGGCCCAGATTAGTTTCAGGCACTGCCCAGGTGTTAGATCTCAAGTCTCTAGGCTCCCTTTAATTAACATTAAGGGGAGGGGCTTCTATTCAGTCCTTCTTAATGGGGTTGCCTTGTAGTGCTGTTAGATGAGTTCCACAATAGGGATGGCTTATATGCCTAAAATGAGGGCAGCGGTACCAGTCTCTGGCTTCTGTCTCTGGTTGCTGCTTGCTGACCCCGGTGGGCTTGCTGTCATTTCCTCTGCCAGTGTTATTCTTGGGTTGCCATAGGTTTTCTGGGACCTGCCTCCTAGGCTCAGTGGCAGTGCCATTTCTTCTCATGCTTGCCCCAATATGAAGGACAGGGAGGAAGGCCTCCCTCTCAGTCTTTATGCATCTAGAGCTGAACCAGCAACCAGGTGCCAGGATCTTCCTTATAGATGCACTCCCAGCCCTTGTCCAGATTCCTTCCTCCTCGTGATTGGGTTCTTCTTCCTCAGTTCCCTGGGAGAATCGTCAGCCAACATCTCTCCCAGGTTTACTGGAGAGCTCACAGTATAAAACTTGGCAGGTCTCAGTGGAAAGTGAAATGGTCCACTGACACACCTATGTTACTGTCCCCATCCTCACAGTGTGTTACAAGTTGTTCATGTTTAAAATAAGAATGTGTATATAATAAAACTGTGCAGCATGAAATCCATCAAAAGATATGCATTACTTCTTAAAAATAAGCATAAAAATGGTGTTGGTTCAAAGTAGGAAACTTTGATCCTGGTTCATCTGTGGGCATATTAAAGCGCAGAGGAGTTGCCTGCCAGGCTGAAAACTTCAGAACACTTTCCCTTCCTTTTTTGTAATCTACACACAGAACGTTGTTCAGAATGTAATGATATCTCCCTGGGAGTTCACATTACTTCTCTGATCTAGAATTGTTTTGACAGGAATTATGTTAGACAAGTCATTTTTCATCTATTAGTAATTAAGTTAAAATGATTGGAGGGACTTAGTCAAGTGCCTAGATGAAATGGATAAGGTCTTTTATGTGTCGTAATGGAAATTGTCTGATTAAGTAGTAGAGGTCAATTTAATTAAAATGCTCCAGTGGGTGATGGAGGTAAGCAAAGATACTGTGGAAACTTTATTGACTCTTTATCAGATAGTCTGCATGGATTGTTCTATATGCAATAGCTGTAGCAAGGTGTGTGAGTGTGCTTGTCATTCATATATGACTTTCCTTTTTAAAATCTTTCCTATCAAATTAGTTGAATTAAGAAACACTTCATCAATATTTCTCCCTAGATCAGTTATTCATTTCATTCTACCCAGGTTTGTGTCCCTTTGGAAAGAAGTAATCATGAGGTTGTTTTTGTGACAGAAACAATATGCTAAGTTGCAGCATATCAAACACATATACACTTCTAGTGCAAATCACAATAATTAATACTTTGTTATATAATACTGTACTGTATATAAAAGGTATATGCAAATATGATTAAATTGGATATTATATAAATTATATGGTATACTGTATGGTATAATGAGGACATGAACATGAGCTTGCATGGGTGTCTGTGCTCTAGCCATCTGGATGTTCTGACCTACAACACCCACACCTCTTAATATGCTCATACAAGGTGGGGCAGACTTTAGTTGCAGACCAGAACATTTGGAGGGCCAAAGTTTCCCCACCCCTGCAACAGCACATAGTTTTCCTTTAGCTTTTATGGATCATATCAGTATTTTTTTAGTGTCAGAATTATGGTACCTGCAGTCAGCTACAACAAAATCCAGAGTTAGGAGGTGTTTGGCCACCTCAGAAACCAGACAATAGTGGCTTGAGTTGGAGAATTTATTTATTTATTTATTTATTTTATTTTATTTTATTTATATCCCGGCTATCTAGTCACGGTGGACTACTCTAGGCGGCCAACAACAAAGATAAAATACAATAAAATAAAACAACAAATTACAAAACAATTAGAGTAAAGAACCAATAAAGGAGAAAAGAAAATCAAAAGTAATCTGGTGAGAAGGCCTGCAGAAACATCCAGGTCTTTAATAGGTTCTTAAAGGTGCCCAGCAAGGGAGCTCCGCGAATACCAGGAGGTAAATTATTCCACAAGCGAGGAGCCACCGCCGAGAAGGCCCTATTTCTTGTTTTCTCTTTTCGGGCCTCCCTCGGCGTTAAGATCCTCAGCCTCACCTCCTGGCTCGCCCGTGTGATCCGGGTAGAACTTGGTGGGAGTAGGCGTTCCGCCAGGTATCGAGGCCCTAAACCGTTTAGGGCTTTATACGTAAGCGTTAACACTTTGAAGTCGATGCGGAACCTGATGGGCAGCCAATGCAATGCAGCCAGAGTGGGCGAAATATGTTGGAATTTTTTCACTCCACTGAGTAATCTGGCCGCCGCATTCTGCACCACCTGTAATTTCTGCAGCAACCTCAAAGGAAGCCCCACGTAGAGCGCATTACAGTGGTCTAATCTTGAGATTACGAGCGCGTGTACTAAGATGGTGAGCGCCCCCACTTCCAGGTAGGGCCGCAGCTGGGCTATCCGCCTGAGGTGAAAAAAGGCGGTGCGGACCACCGATGCCACCTGTGATTCCATGGAAAGCACTGGGTCCAGATGGATCCCCAAGCTGCGTACCCCATCCTTTGCAGGAAGAGTCACCCCCCAAAAAGAGAGGGAGTTTCCCAAATCCCCGACTGTCCGGGTTCAGCCTAAGCCCGTTCTCCTGCATCCATTCCAGTATAGTCCCCAGGCAGCGCTGAAGGCACAGGACGGCTTCTCCTGCAGTTGGCAAAAAGGAGATGTAGAGCTGCGTGTCGTCCGCATACTGGTGACACGAAGCACCACACCCCCTGATGACCCCACCCAGCGGCCTCATATAGATGTTAAATAGCATTGGGGAGATAATCGACCCCTGTGGAACCCCACAATTGAGGCTCCATGGGGCCGAGATCCTCTCCCCAAGCTGAACTCTCTGGGGGCGGTCCTCCAAGAAGGAACGGAGCCAGGACAATGCCAGGCCACCTATTCCCAACTAGGAGAGCCTCCCCAGGAGGATACCGTGGTCAATGGTATCAAAGGCTGCTGAGATATCGAGGAGTACCAACAGGGACACTTTGCCCCTATCGGCCTCCCTCAATAAGTCATCACACAGGGTGACCAAAGCCGTTTCTGTGCCGTGGCGCGGCCTGAAGCCCGACTGGAATGGATCCAGGGCATCTGTTTCATCCAGGAGCGCCTGAAGCTGGTCGGCCACCACCCTCTCGACTACCTTGCTAAGGAAAGAAACATTGGCGACGGGCCTGTAATTGCCAATTTCGTCCGCTGCCAAACTAGGTTTCTTCCTGATGGGCCTAATGAGTGTGTCCTTCAGGGCAGATGGAAATCTGCCCTCAAGGAGAGACCCATTTATTATAGCCGTGGCCCATTCCGTTGTTGACGGCCTGGCTGCTTTGATTAGCCAGGCTGGGCAAGGGTCCAAAGAGGAGGTGGTGGCACGACAGCGGTCAAGCGCCCTGGAGACAGTGTCAGGCGTAACAGGCTGAAAGGTGTCCAAAATCACCGGGCAAGATGGAGCGCTGGACATCTCAGCTCGACTCACTGTACTCAAAAAAGGTGAGAGGTCCCGGCGGATGGCCTCCACTTTTGATTTAAAAAATGCTGCAAATTGGTCCGGCGAAAAACTAGGGGGAGGCCCATCGCCCGGACCAATTCCGGAAAGGTCGCGTACTATACGGAATAACTCCGCCTGCTGGTTGGACGCCTCGCTTATCCGGTTAGCGAGGTATGATCTACTAGCAGCCTTTACCTTAGCAAGATAAAGGTTAGTAGCGACCCTGACAGCTATCCTGTTAAAATCCGTCGGGACCTTTCTCCATTTGCGCTCTAGCCGTCTCCTGACCCGCTTCCTCGCCCGGAGGTCCCGGTTAAACCAGGGGGCCGGGCGGTCTCTGCGGCGGAGAGGGCGTTTAGGTGCGA
Organism: Pogona vitticeps; assembly: GCF_051106095.1. Taxonomy (NCBI): domain Eukaryota; kingdom Metazoa; phylum Chordata; class Lepidosauria; order Squamata; family Agamidae; genus Pogona; species Pogona vitticeps. The sequence goes on from NC_135786.1 coordinate 173,732,307, forward strand.
TCATGTCAGCAGCCCTAGTCGCGGCAGCAAACCAGCTATCTACCAGAACCTCGACAGGAGCGCCAGCCAGGTCAGCCATAACACCTCTCATGGCATCCTGGAATCCAACCGGATCCAGTAGCCTTCGAGGGCGGACCATAACAATAGATCCCTGCTCCCTGCAGGGGGGGAGAGCCATTTTAATGGTACACTTTATTAGGTGGTGATCCGACCATGACAAGGGTACCGACTCGAGGTCAGTCACCATCGGACCACTCTCACTCCCATTGGTAGAAAAAACCAGGTCAAGTGTATGACCCCCCACGTGAGTGGGGCCGTTGACATGTTGGGACATGTTCAAGAAGGCCATGGTCTCCAGGAACTCAAGAGCTGGACCAGAGGTCTCCGCCCCCGCGTGCACGTTGAAATCCCCCAGGACCAATAGGTTCGGGGAACCCAACAGTGCCGCGGAGACGAAGTCCACCAGCTCCGGTAGGGAGGTGGCTGGGTCGCGGGGAGCACGGTAGCCCAGCAAGATCCCAATACCATCCCTGGTCCCGATAGACACGTGGAGGGCCTCAAGACCCGGCTTTATCACCGAGGAGCGCCTAGTGACCTCCAAGCTTGATTTATGGACAATGGCTACTCCCCCCCCGACCCTCCAGTCTACCCTGGTGTTGGACAGCATAACCGGGCGGACAGATGAGAGCTAGAGGGGGACCCCCCTCTCCGCCAATCCAAGTTTCGGTTATGCAAGCCAGGTCTGCATCCTCCTCCAGGATAAGGTCTTGAATTACCTGGGCCTTATTGGATACAGACCTGGCGTTCAACAACACCAGGCGTAGAGTGGAAGGCTGGCTGGTCTGGTTACCTCGATGCTGGGGGCTGGTCTCCGTCTCAGAACAAGGAACAGCCTTCAAACATCTGTCCCTAGTTCTTCTAACACGAGCAGGGACGGAGCCAACGCCATATCTCCCCCTACCCGTAATCACAGAAATATTCTGGGGCCCCTCGCTGGGAGGGCAGACCTTCCATACCATATCAGAGGAGAAAAAAAAAAAGGAGGGGAAAAAGAAAAAACAACTAAGTACAAACAATCAAATTAACCCGAAATAAATAACTTATACAATTGTAAAATAAACAAAATTAATCTAACTAAAAATAATAATAGTATCAAATAAACAGACATTAAAAAAAAAAATCACAGTATAATAACTAAGTAACTACAGAATTCCCCCAAAGGTTATCCCCCACATATAACCAAAAGCTGTTTTTCTCTGCCGATTGATTTTGTCCCTTTAGATGATACCAGAGTCAGTGGCGTTTCGTTAACAAAGCAGGAGTCCCGGATCACAGTAACGGGCTCAGGGGTCTCGATATTGTCACTGAGCAGGGTCACAAGCGCTGACAAGCAAGCTGGAAAAAGCTTGGACCCTGCCATTTCCCCCCTTAAGAATCCAGTTGGGGGGAGATCAAATGGCAGCAAGCAGACAGAGGCAGAGAAGCAGGCAAGGGAAGAAGGAGCTGGGAGGAGAATCTCCAACATGGCGCCCGCGTTCCCACGCTCCGGCAGCCTCTCAGCTCCCGCTGGTTCTTGCAGGATCTTGCACCCTCTCGGCTGCCCCCAGCCCCAACAGTCCGTCCAGCCGCGCCTCCAAGGTCCCCAGTCTCCAAAAGACGCTCCGTTCCTCCACCAACTCCACCGGAGCAAGACACCTCCCAGACAAGCGGGGAACCCCCAAGCACTTCCAGGCTGTTGCTCACCACCGCTCCTCAGGCAAACCCGGCGTCCTGTGCTCCGCGCTCGCCCGTAGCGGCGTCCGTCTGCAGCGCCAGCTACCCAGGGCCAAGATCTCTCCAGCGTGGCAAGGTTCGTCTCCAGGGAGGGAGGGGAGGGCGTTCGTCACTAGTCCGCAGATCCTCTCCCCTCCAGCGATCGCCTCCGCACCAGTCCGTCGCCCGCCGCTTTCCCAGGCCTCCGAGCCCAGCGGGAAACCGGAGGAGCCCTCTCCCTGCTCCTGCTCCAACTCCGATCCCCGCTTATGAGCTCTCGGTCCGGAACACGGCTCCTGCTTCTCGCCAGCCAGTGTCAGCAGTATGTGTGGGGGAAAGCAGGGGGAAAATAGACAAAGAAAATTAGGGTGAGAAGGTGACAGAGGAAAAAAAAAAGAAAGGAGTGTTGGAGTGTTGGAATGTTGGGGAAAGGAAGAAAGAAAGAAGACCAAGAGGCGAACCGAGGCAGCGGAGAAACGCGGAGGCAGCGGAGAAACGCGCTAGCCGTCCGTCATCGGCGCCATCTTGGTCTATTTTTCAGAATCAGAAACCTTAGATCAGGGGTCTCAAACATGTGGCCCGGGGGCCATTTGCGGCCTGCCGGATGATAGCTTGTGGCCCCCGCCTTGCCTGCCCCCCTGAAGCACCCACACATCCTCTGCTGTCAAGAGTTAAAAAAAAGCCTCACCTCGCTCACCGGCTCTCCCCCAAGACAGCGCCTCTTGCACCCTCCATCCGGAATTGCAGCCTGTCAGCTGGCAGACAGGTGGGCTGGCTGGCAGGCTGCAGTTCCAGATGGAGGGTGCAAGAGGCGCTGACTTGGGGGAGAGCTGGCGAGCAAAGCGCACTGACAGCCCTTTTCCCCGAGTGCCCGAGCCACCACCGAGCAATGCCTGAGAGTGGAGCTCACTCCCAGCCCATCTTCGAAGAGCACCTCCAACAGAGCCGCCAACAGCAGCTGCCACCGCCGCCTCTTCCAGGGAAGCAGCTCTCTGGCTCTCTTTCTCTCTCGCCAACCCCAGTCCTGCCAGCGGCTGCCTCAGCGCCTGGTGGTGCTTCCTCCTCCACCTCCTCCTCATCTTCGTCCTGCTTCAGCTACCTCAGCTCTGGAGGCTGCCTGGGCTCGTCCTGCAAAATTTGCTCCCCTGTCGTGGTGGGGGTAGCTGCTGCTGCTCAATGCACCTTTTTGAGGGGGGCCCTCACAGGAAGGTTGCCAGACCTCCGTGTGTGTGTATGTGTGTATGTGTAAGTGTGTGCGTGCGCACCTGTTGGGGCCCCCCGCCCCGTTCTGTTTAATTTCGCAGGTACCGATGGGGGCTTTTCTCCTTTGGCAAGGCAATTTTGTGAGTTTTTTTTTTTAATCTGATGCGGCCCAACCTCACCCAGACTCTGCCTCCAGCAGACCCCAGGTAAATTGAGTTTGAGACCCCTGCCTTAGATGCTGCAGATACTGCCCTGGAAGTAAAGCATCAAGGTGAGTGGGCAGTATTTGAATCAAACCATGACAATCCAGAGACTCCTGTTCAGTTTGCTAATCACAAGGATCCCTTTCTTTTTCTGCATCTAAAAGCCTACACAGACTAGAACGGTTTATTGGATTAAGGTCTAGCCTCAGAACAAAAAAATATCCAGGTTTAAATCCTACATCCCCATATCATGACTAAACATTTAGCTGTATAACCTTTTAGGCTTAGCACCCAAATAGGGTATCAGTATCATGATTAATAAAATCAGATAAGCCTAAATTTCTGTTCTATATAAAATATATAGTAACTAACAAAGTAGCATAATGCACCAGTTTTCCATGAAGAAGTGGCATGAACAGGCATTGTGTAGCTATTCCTGTGGGGTTTTTGTTTTTTGGGGTTTTTTTCTTGGTTCAGTTCAATTTGGGGTGACATAAAACTGACTTTCCTCACTGACTAATTATATTTAAATATTTGTTTTTTAAAATGGATATTTGAAGTCATAATTACCCTTTTTTGAGGTTCTGGTCTCTACTCCATAGCTGTTTACTTTAGGTTAATTTGATCCACCTTTTATTTAGCTGGAGTTTGTGTAATTTACTTTATTTCAGATCACCTTCCTTTAATTTGTTTAATTTGTTTCTTTGACCTTGAGAAAGTGAAACAAACACAGACTTGGTTAGCACATTCCTAGAACCGTTTAAGCTATCCTCTCAATACAGAAAAGTGTAATACAATATATACATTATGAGATGTGTATACATCGTATATAAAAATAGTAACTAGTTACATAATTAAATATCTTAATTTTACCACCTGAAATCCTATTTTTCATAGTCTGCATGGGGTTGATCAAATTAACCAAATGTAAACAGTTAATGGTAAACAGACCCTGATGTTGGGAAAGAGTGAAGGCAAGAGGAGAAGTGGACGACAGAGGACACAATGATTGGACAGTGTCATCGAAGTGACTAACATGAATTTGACTCCGGGAGGCAGTGGAAGACAGGAGGGCCTGGCGTGCTCTGGTCCATGGGCTCACGAAGAGATGGACACGACTTAACGACTAAACAACAACAACAACCAGTTATGAAACAGCCGTGGTGATTTCCTGGAATTAAAAAAAAAAAAACTCATCTCCCTCAAAAGGTCCCAAGGCTCCTGTGGAATCTTTTTTGCTATTGGGAAGCCATTATGGGTCACAGGATCGGCAAGATGTCTTTAATTATTGAAAACCACTGCTTCCAGTAAAGTCATGCTAATGTCAGCAATGGGAACATCAGAAACTCCAGGGGAAAACTGAACATATTTTATTCCTGAAAAATCTCTGCATCTGATGATGTTATCAGCTTTATGTGGCATATCTTACAGAACTGGATTTCAGACACTGCATCTTGCTGTTTCAATTCATATTGCTTTAATGTCTGAAGAGATAGTAATTTGAGTTATCTAAAATAATTTTATTTAATTTACATTGTTATAATTACACTGCCCAGTACTGCTAATGAGCTGAATTCCAGAGTTTGCTTAAATGCTTGGATTGTGTAGTGATTTTATAGAATGCCGATAAAAAAGCTTTGGGGCTTGTCTGCATAGAGAAACTAATGGAATTTGTAAGTGAGTGCATAACTTACATAGTTAATAAAAAACATGTTGTATCTCTGAAGACCACAAAGTGTCCATAGAGATCTCCTATCTACAATAATTGCAGATCAGTGGCTCTATGGTCTTGAGTTGTGTGCAAGGCTTTCAATTCTTGAGGTTACCATGTAAGCTGATATTGTATGCTAAATCCAGGCGAAAAGTGGGAAGAATACCACTCAGTTCCTCATTCTTGTTGATTTCCCTTCTCTCAATGCCCTGAGATACCTCTGTGAGGAATCTGGCAGCCTTCCAAGACTTCTCAGTTTTTCCCAAAAGGAAAACTGATTCATTAAGGTCTCTGTAAGGCTCACACACCAGAATGACATGCAACAAGTATTCTAACTTAGCATTAATAAAGACATAAACAACCCATCCAAGGCTTAAAACTGGCCGTCAAACAGAACAACAGTCATCATGCTATATTTTGCAGGAATGCAAGGAATATTTTGAAAGAGCAATCAAGTCTTGGCAGTCTTTGCAAGTGAGAAGAATTGTGCAATTTCTTGCCCTTGATTCAGAGATGAGACAGAAAAGGATTGTATCAACTTTTTCCAAGTTCACCATAAGCTTACTTAAAGGAAACTGTTGCAGCCACCTATTCAACTCGAGGGCTAGAGGCCTTTGTCAGCTATGCTTGACTGAGCAAACAAAAACAACACGGAAATGAAAGAGGTGTTGCCCTTGAATTCAGACAAATGGGATGAAGTGTATCAACCATGTGCTGTATTTATACAGCCTGGAAGTAGCAGATTATGTGTAACAAGAATGCTGCCACCATCTCATTCTTGTGAGAGGTGACAAGGTAATAACGAATATTCCTTTTGCAAAATAATGTAAACATTGGTAACATCATTACTGTTTTTGTCAAGTAACAGTTACATGTTACTTTTTCTCATATTTTGTGGCAAAAATGCTTTGATATAACATTTTGAAGGATTCTCTCTCCTAAAGTTGAGACATGTTATTGTTTTAGGTGGATTCCCTACCCGCAACAAAGCAGCAAGCAGCGTTAATAGGTGATGAACAAGTAACTTCATTGGAAGAAGTCACATAATGAATTATTTGGGGGGAAAAAACTAACTTCCCAAATGTTGTTTGTTTGTTTATGAAAAATGCAACAACCAGAATGCAGGTGTTTGATGAAGAATAAATACTTAATAAAATGAATCAACAAATTGCTCTCCTCTTTTTTTTTACATCATCTCCTGGCCACACACTTTCCCTCTCAATTGGCAGGTGACCTTGACAGCTGGCACTTAACTGTTGCATACTAAGTTTCTATCTCACTCTTTTGCAGTCCGAATGGGTCTAAACTATTTTTGTGTCAAATGTGTAGCTTGTAGTTTAAGACTGTGTCCATCCCCCCCCCCCTAGATTTCTTTACTAGACAGGAACGCCATGTGTCAGATATCTGAAAGCAGGTGCAAAAATGCCTGCTCCATATATTCTGTTTTAATATCATTCCTCTCATAAAAGTAGGACATGGATCAGCCATCAGCCCACCAAATAGGTAGTGCTGGGAGGCTTCCCGATGCTATGGACAACATCCTCTAGTGTATTCATATTGTTGCTTTATTTTACAGTATTTTAATATCGTTGTTAGCCGCCCAGAGTAGACTTTGGTCTAAATGGGTGGGATATAAATAAATAAATAAATAAATAAATAAATAGATAGATAGATAGATAGATAGATAGATAGATAGATAGATAGATAGATAGATAGATAGATAGATAGATAGATAGATAGATAGATAGATAGATAGATAGATAGATAGATAGATAGATAGATAGATAGATAGACAGGGGAGAGGGCAGCCTTGCTTGCTCATCATGTGGGGAAAAAGGAGCCAGTGGGGCGTCCCCTGCCCTGCCCAAGCAAAAACAGCAACAGCTGGTCGATGCTGAAGTGGCTGAGAAGCTACCCAGGCACCGGCCAGGCAGTTATGCTGTTCTCACCTGAAGGACAGCTTCAGTGGCTCTATTTTGGCCACCCAGGTGAACCCCTTCCAGCGCTGGCCAGCCAGGAGGGGAGCCCAGGTGTGGTTTTAAAAAGGTGCGCTTTGTAAAACTGCATTAGGCTTGTGTCATGTGAAATGACCAAAGCCACTGTGAAGCAACCTCAGTCCTTTCTGAAAATTTAGTCAGCAGCCATGCCCAGGGCAAATGTGTACAGGCAAGGGATGCATTTCAAAGTTACCCCCTCTCTCTGAGGCGGGGGAAGCAGCTAAAAAAATGTAATGAAATTTCATTGGTACCCCCTGCTTCAAAAATAATTTCTTCTGAATAATGCAGGAAGCAGCAGAATTTGGCTGCTCATATTTATTTTCCTCCCTTACATTGATTGCAATCAGAAGAATGCCTGAATAAGGTTAGGTACATTCTAACTTCCCTGTCCTACAGGAGAACTCCTGCTTTCTCAACATTCATCCCTGCTTGTTCTTCCTGATCCCAAACTCCCTCCTACTACAGTAGCAGAAGTTATGGTGGTCCATGGTACTTGTTGTCTTCTCAAGGACTTCTACCAACTGTATGTAAACAGGAGAGAAAATTGTTATTTATCAAAAAAGAGCTGGCAGCAAGGCAGTAGAAGAAAGGTGGATAATTTTTCAGGATTCAAATTGGCTTTGAAAGACATTCCAATCATCCTCTCCCTCCCCTGGGAGGCCAGGCTGGTTCTATCTTTGCTGTTCTTCTGCAAGCAGATGAAGACTTTTCTCTTTTAATCAGCCTATGATTGATTGGCCAAATGGATTTTTGAGGAGATTGTTGTATTCTGCTGTTTTACTTGTATTTTTAATATTGCTTTTATGTATACATTTTAATATATTTGCTTAATTCTTTTAAATATGTAAATAGTGTATTCGTTAAGCTTTTTTCCTTTGTTTTTGTTTGTTTGTTTTAATTTTATAAGCCACCTTGGATCCTTTAGGAGAAAGACAGCATACAAATATTTTAAACAAAATTAGATAAATAAATAAATCCTGATTCTTTTACTCTTTTTATTTGGTTGTGAGAAATAGGCCATTTCCAAATTGATCTGAGGTAATGGGAAGGAATGGGACTCTCCCACCTCTTACATACACACTGACGTGTGGAAACTGAGTCTACTGAGGAGAAAAACAGGTTACATACACAAGTGAAAGCAAACTATATATAATATGAACAATATTAAGATGTGATCCTAGTAATAGCTATGAAAGGACAGAAGACATTTCTGGTATAATGAAATGCCTTTGGCTTTTTTTCTTTTTCTATCACAACTTGCTCTCTTGGGTTTTTTTACTATCTGTTACAGTTCTACTCGAGATCCAGGAAAAAAAAATGTAAGGGTGGAGCCTGAAGAAGCTAAATTTGAATACCCTTTCATAAATAACCCAATTCAGTCCAAATTGTTTCTTTTGTCCTTTAAAAAATGGTTTGGAAAAAATTACCCTACTCCTCTTATGCAGAGAAACAGGAGCAGCAGTAGCCTGAGGGACCCTTACAGTCATGGATCCTTTGGGCTTTAGTGACTGTACCCTGTTGTTAAGTGAGGATACAGTTCACTTTTTTTGAAAAAAATCTCTATAGTCACGCAGCTGAGTTTTGAAGTGAACAGATTTTCTTTTCAAATTGAAACCTCCGTGAATGCAAACATCAGATAAATGCCAAAAAAAGAAGAAGAAGAAGAAGAAGAAGAAGAAGAAGAAGAAAAAGAAGAAAAAGAAGAAGAAGAAGAAAAAGTTGAAGCAGGCAATGGGCTGCTGAGCTTCTTCCTTTGAGAGTCAGAAAGCTGCTTCTGCAAGAGAACATTCTTTTTTGAAATATGTATTATTATTTTTTTGGTCTATCCTATCGCATTCATCTACTTCATCAAACGAGTATTATATTGGATTGTGTTCTGTGGATATGGAATAGCTGGATGTATGGGTTTGACCGTTGCTGGTCTGTTTCAATGTTTCTCCAAAGGGCATGCCGGAGTTCACTTAATTCTTTTGTATCTGTTTTGTGCTTTGTTTTGTAATAGCAGAAAGCCCCTTTTGGGACAAAACTAGAGAAGAGGCAGAGATGAAATGCCATTTTTTAAAAATTTAGCTGTAAAAATATGGTTTATACACTGAAATATTCACATTGCTCATTAATTTGCAAAACACTAATAGTAAGCAATGGCATTTTCATCTAGTATCAGCACAGTAGATCTTTATTAAAGGGCTTTATTGGTGTGTTTTTCTTTTTAGTTCAAAATGCCCACTACCCTTTACATCTTATAAAATCTGGGTATCTACTTGCTCACATATGAGATAATCCAACAAATAGGATCATACTTGTAGTTTAACAACAAGTATGAAGAGGGGCAGGATCTGTTCTTGATCATCCCAGTTGCCTCTATGGATATAAGTAAAGGACGGTTTTTGTGCTTCCACCGTGTTTATGGAACTCCCTCCTGTGAGCCTTTCATAATTCTCCTTTACATACTAGGTGAACAGAGTCCAGTTCACCCGTGCTTTTGATATTTTCTTAAGTTTTGCTATGGTTTAGATTTGAGTACTGTTGTGACTGGACTGCTAAACCTGGTTGGATTATTTGTTAGGTGGAATCCTGTTGGTATAACTATGCAGACGTAAATGGTGATGTTGTCATTAGCCTACAACACTACTCTATAATTTGAAGTTTAATTTAAACTTTTCAATTCCCATCACAGATTCCAATGCTTCCATTGGATTCTCTTTTGGAATAGGGAAGACTTTGGGAGTCCCATGACAGGGAGGTGGGAAGTCTTTAAAACCACTGCACAATCACTGCTGGCAGTCCCACTCCCAACAACAGCAACCCAGCGGCAATTTTCAAGCATTAAAGCCTCCCCTCCCCTGCAGAAATAGGTTGATGGCAATATTGCCATTTATTCCTGTGTAGTTATGCCAACAGGATTTCAGCATAATCTGCTAGACTCTAGTTCATCTCCATTTTTAACTATACCGATCTTTTCTTTGTCTTGCTTTTTATATTTTTGCTTGGTTTTATGACTTTTTATTTATTTAATTACTGTTAGCCACTTTAATTGTCTTCTTAGGGAGAATGGATGCATATAAATAGCCTAAATCAAGAGTGGAAAGCATTCCTCAATTTGATGAGAGCCAGATTCAAGTTTGTTGAGGGGTCCAGCATCCCAGCAGTCATGAGGGCTCAAGGAATTAGACAGGGATGAAACAAAACAGGTGTGGTAAGATGAAATTCTTGCTCACATGGGTGGTTCTTCAACAAGTTTACAAAGCACAACTTAAGTCTATGCATGCATACTCTGGAATAAGTCAGAATGAAATTTCCAGAAATATGAAGCACAACTCCATTCTGTAGATATCAAACTGGAATGAATGCCAATGCAGCAGCTTTCCAGGATGCACAACAGAGTTTGGCTACACAGGACAGGTCCTGGCTCCAAATATTATTTCATATCTTATTTCTGATCATGGAGCAGAGATAAGAGTTGAAAAATGCTGTGAACACAAGGAGCCTGTACAGAAATTTGTTAGCCCTGGGGTGAAGGTTCTCTGTCTTCAATAAATAACCTTTCACACAGTGCATAGTGAGCTTATGAATGAAATATAAGGTAATAGCTATAAGCTTAGATAAATTTAAAAGAGAGTTAGACAAATTCCCAGTGGATATTCATGACTATTAATCACTATCAACAATATTCCTTCTGAATATTAGTAGTTGTGCAATTTATTTATTTATGTATTTATTTATTTATTCAATTTGTATCCAACTCCCATTCATTAGTGTCACAGCACTACTCTGGGAGGGTTACAACTCGCAAAATAGAAAATAAAAATGAAAATCATTAAAGAAGGAGATTTCCCTCACATCCAATTCCTGGGCAACACAGGGGCATATGACAAGTCGCTCCATGAAAGTGGGCTGGATGTCTTTTTGAAGTTACCGAATATGGCTGTTCTTACTCTTTTTACTGATCTAAGCTCAATTTTTTATTCTACAGCAGTGATTCCCAACCTTGGGTCTCCAGATGTTCTTGGACTACAACTTCTACAAATCCTGGCCAGCACAGCTACTGGTGAAGGTTTCTATGAGTTTTAGTGGAGAATAGGTGTTATGGTCATTTTGGAAAAGAACCCTATGACTTACTTGAGTTCAAGGGCTTTAAGGCAGATCTGAATTCAAGACAATGTCTTCTTGGTTGTCCCCCAGCTTCAGATCTCCCTTCCAGGGGAAGGAAGACAGGACCTCTCTCTATAGTTGTTTCACTGGCTAAAAAATTCTATTTATTGAGAACTTCCTGCAATTCAATGTATTCGCGAAGGCTTTCATGGCCGGGATCTAATGGTTGTTGTGGATTTTTCAGGCTCTTTGGCCGTATTCTGAGGGTTGTTCTTCCTAACGTTTCACCAATCTCTGTGGCCGGCATCTTCAGAGGACAGAGAGCACAGAGTGCTGTCCTCTGAAGATGCCGGCCACAGAGACTGGCAAAACGTTAGGAAGAACAACCCTCAGAACACGGACAAAGAGCCCGAAAAATCCACAACAACCATTTCTGCAATTCAACAACATATTGATATTGTAACTTCTTACTATCTTGTGTACCAAATCTCATCTGGCATATAACAAGCCTAACAGAGGCTTCAGGGTGAATTAGATATTTAAGAATATTATCATATTACAGTTTATTTGGTTGCGTTTTAACAATCTAGATGTTTCTCTGTCATTATTGGTAATTATTTTTGCATTGTTATGAGATTGGTCTCAAGTCTCAGTTCTTGCAGAAAGGTGGAATGAATCAGATAAATAAATAAACACTTTTATTAGGATTTCACTTCAATAAGAAGTGGTCATGGGATGTCATTTTCCAGATGACCATGGAAGAAGATATCTACAAAAGAGTGGGATCCTGCTTTGGGTGGAATTTAGAGAATTATTAGTAAAGAACACTAGAAATCTCAAGGTTTCTTTCAGACAATAAATCAGATACTGTAGTTTTTATTGAATTAGGACTGTGGAAAGATTGAGCATTGGTGATTTCAGGATATTTCTAATCAGTATAGGGGAGGGGGAGATACCAGAGCCCATTTGAATGGAGCCTTAAAGCAGAGCCTTTCAGGTGAATTTTGTTGTCCAGCTTTGCAAGACATTGCTGGATGTCAGCAAAGTCAGTTCCACTAACATTGTGTCTTCCGTGTGTGTTGGACTGCAGCTCCCATCATGGAAGGCCAACATATACGTACAATGGCTGAGCCCCTTTTCTCTGGAATTGCCTCTTTACAGTTAAATGCTGTCTTCCTGTCTCAGCTTTGAAAGCAGTATTTTGTTATACAATAGTTCTAATATTTTGCAGACGTTCTTTCCCCCTTTGCTTTTAGTATTATTTTTCAAAGGTTAGATAGTATTATTTTTCAAAGGTTAGTTTAACAACAGTGATAAAGAAGATCTTTTTGTAAAGCTTTTGTATTTGATAGCACTTTTCAGATATAGTCATAATGAAGAGGGGCATGATCCGTTCTTGATCATCCCAGAATGCCGGATGCATAATAATGGGCTCAAGCTACAGGAATTTCAGGAAAAATGTATTAACTCTTAGAGCAGTACGGCAATGGATTCTATACCTTGGGAGGTGGTGAGGACTCCAATGCTGGAGACATTTGAGAAAAAATTGGACAACCATCTGTCAGATGGAACTGCTGGATACTGGCTGTAGAACCAGATGTTGGGAGTTTGATTCCCCACTGGGCCTCCTTGATAGGATCTCAACTCTGATCCATAGGGTCCCTTTCAGCCCTGCAGTTCTGAGACTATTATTATTATTAGATCTGCTTTGATTTGAATTCTTACATTGAGCAGGCGGGCGGAGTTGATGGACTTCCAACTCAATTATTCTACAATTTTATGATTTATTTATCCTTGAGGTTTTTTTTAAATTGCACCAAAATTGTAACTTTGATAGTTGAATTTTATATCAATTTACTGCACAATGCTCCCTGCACAAAAAGTAATCTTTATTCATAAGGCCAATAAATTTGTTCAAAGATGCATCTACTAAAGGCCAAAATGATTAGGGGCAAGATGAATTGTTACTTTGTTTAGGTCTGTAATGACAGTTATTTATGAAAGGAATCACTGTTTTTTTCTCAATTTGTTTTACTCTGTTTCTGATCTCTGCTACATAATATGAAACAGCAAATCAAGTTCTTACGAAAATACAATTTGATAATTATATATTCAAACTGAACAAGAAAAACAAAGCCATTAAGCATCATATTAATTCTCTTGAAGTGTTTAGACCGCATTTACCATCATTTGTTCATTCTTTTGATGGTGTTTCAAATAAAATTGAGAATTATAGTTGACTTTTTAACTTCAACGCCAAAGATGTGTCAGACTAGCAGGGCTACTATGTGATCAGGTTTCAGGTTCTGTAGAGAGTACTGGGTGTCAGGCCAAGTGTAGAGTGAAATAAAAGGCAAATAACAACAGTCTAGGGTAGGGGTATGTTACAGTTCTAAAAGAAGGAGTCACATACCTGAAGGGTGTTGCAGAGTTTTGAATTTCTGGTAATTCTCCCCTTTTTTTTTTGCTACACAATACAAAGACCCACAGAGGAGAATAGTTTCATATTCTCTAGAGTACACCTCTTTCTTATTAATTGGAGTTTAAAGTCTTAATAACGCACTCTGAACCATTTGTAGGAGGGGGAAAAATAAAATGTTTACTTACAGTTGCTTGAAATTACAGACTTGGGTATACTGCTTCCTTTACTGCACACATACTTAGCAACCAACTGAACAGATCAATAGCAAACAAACCACTGCCACCAACAGACTAAAGTGAAGGAAAAAGGACTTGGCAAAAATATGGGGTTCTCTTTGAAGCCAAAGGCTGGAAGGACAATCATACCACCTCAGAAAAGCCCTTCCCAGTCACACAAACCGCATACACCATGTAAGGTTGCAAACAAAACTCCAGCAAAGGATAAATCAAGTTCCGAGAGGCAGCAGCACAAAGGGATGGAAGAGGAATTTAACAGACAAAATCTTCTCTGTTGAGACAGACTGCTTCAAACCAGTTCTTTATACGGGCTTTATGGGGTCTGGTGAACGGGTGATAGGATTTATATTGTGGTCACTGTGTGGCCCTTGATAAAACAGAGCGCTCAATCTATGAAAGTTTGCCCCACTAGAATCCTAAAGCTGACCTTTCTTTAATGGCCCACAGATAGATTGAACAAACAGAAACATTATCATGACACAGAAAAAAGTGTAGTCAGAGTGATCACTGAGATTAGTGATATTGGTAAGAGAATAATTCCTTGCTCTCTCCATCTCCAAATTATTTCTAGGGATGTCCTTGAGGCATTGTACAGAAATGTATTTTTCTTCTAACTAAAACCCCCAGAATCACTCAGTCATTATCATGGTCACTTAGGATGACAAGAACTGCACTTCAAAACATTAACTTTTCCAGACTCTGTTCTAGATCTTGTGATTTGAGAGCATGGATGAAATAGGATTTTGTTTCAGTTTATTTTTATGCAAATGTACCAAATTTCATTAATATCTTCATATCCAGGAGTGAAAGAAAATGAGATTTTTAAAAATGAAATTCTAAGAAGTCAAATATAAGGGAAACCATACCTTTGCCCTCTTAGACAGATACTATTGGGTGAGTAAGTCCTGAATGTGACTTTCGTCGTTTAGTCATTTAGTCGTGTCGGACTCTTTGTGACCCCATGGACCAGAGCACGCCAGGCCCTCCTGTCTTCCACTGCCTCCCAGAGTTGGGCCAAATTCATGTTGGTAGCTTCGATGACAATGTCCACCCATCTCATCCTCTGTTGTCCCCTTCTCATCTTGCCTTCACACTTTCCTAACATCAGGGTCTTTTCCAGGGAGTCTTCTCTTCTCATGAGATGGCCAAAGTATTGGAGCCTCAGCTTCAAGATCTGTCCTTCCAGTGAGCACTCAGAGTTGATTTCCTTTAGAACTGATAGGTTTGTTCTCCTTGCAGTCCAGGGGATTCTCAAGAGCCTCCTCCAGCACCACAATTCAAAGGCATCAATTCTTCAGCTGTCTGCTTTCTTTATGGTCCAGCTCTCACTTCCATACTTCATGACATGTGACTTTAAATCCTTGTATATTCAAGCATGCTTGGAATGCTGACTTAAGGTTGCACTTCCCCCTGTTGTTGTTTTTTAATCCCAAAGCGGCTCCCCCCCCCCTTCTGTCACCAAATGGCTGCTACTTTTTCAAGCCAGAACAATTTAAACAGTCTTTTCCCCATGAGGCTAGTTGTGGTACATTCTTGTAAAAAAAAAAAGGGGGGGGGGAGTCTGTAGGTTTGATCATGTAGGTTACTGGTTGCAGCCTTGGGTCCCCATATGTTCTCAGACTAAAAATCCAAGCAGCCTTCACCACTAGCTGTGTTGGCTGGGATTTCTGGGAGTTGTAGTCCAAGAACATCTGGGAATCCATGATTGGGAACCATTGATGTAGATTATTGGGACATATTGTTCAGGCCTGAGGAGACATGGCCCCTGCATTCGCTCTCTCAATCACCATCTGATTTTTAAAAATATATATTTAATTTCTTACATATATGAGATTAGTGGTGTATCAGCCTACCACCTTATTGCTGGCTCCTTGTTATTATTATTTCCCACGTTTACACCCATAAAAGATTTGGTGGAGGCCAGACCAGAAAAGGAAGGAAAGATTGGCAGAGGTGGGACTAGAGGAAAGAAGGAGTTGCAGAAGTGGGACCAGGGAAAGGGAGGAACAAAAGAAAGTGCTGCAGGCTGGAATGAACAGTACCCTCAAATCAATCTGCAGCCTGTGTGTGAGCACTGATTGTGATTTCAAATGTAAATTCATAGCAAAGCTGAATTGTTCTGATTTGGCTTTCTAGTGTAGTTGTGCCCTATATCTTAGGAATGTACAACGTGGTTTTGTCCATACTGGCCATAGGTCAAAGGTTGTATCTATTTAATTTCAAGCTCTTGCTATTCATATAAGGAGTGTGACATAGGAAAGACCTGAGCATGCAGCGCTCCCCAATACACATTTTTATTTAGTGGCTTAGAATTTCTGACTAGGACCTGTGTCAGTTTTGTTTTCTCCCAGATTTGATATTCTCATAAATCTCAAATTCTTTTTATCCCAAATATGAAACAACAACAACAACAACAACAACAACAACAACAACAACAACAACAACAACAACAACAACAACAACAACAACAACAATAGCAGCAGATTTTATGAAGAAAGAACTGATAGGAGTTTTTTCGCCAGCATCCCATTTCAGGTCTGTTTATAGCATTTTTTTTATTTTTTTTTTTTTTACAATTGTGGTTTGAAATATCATGGCCATTGGAGTGATGCTGCTTTATGTCTTAGGCTCAGTACAATATTATTATCTGCTCTAAGCATCTGGAGTGAGAGTTTAGCTGTCATTGATTTCAACAATTAATAGAACTTTCCATTATAAATTTGCTTAATTCCTTCTATGACACTGCAGTGTATCTAGGTATTTATCATGGCAATATATTTTATATAGAAAGCAATTATGATTGTCCTTGAGAAAAGCAAGTTTTACTTTTCCGGGGATGTCATGCAAGTGGTGCAGATGTTAAGAGAATAAACTGAAATGAATTAGGCTGATACCTTGATATTTCCAGGGTTAAAATATGAATAGGCATGCAGTGAATAAAGATGAGCACAGTATGAAGACTTATGTTCTGAGCAAATACTGTAGTAAAAAAAAAAAATCTCCAGACCTCATCTTTTGCACAGCCATATGTTGTTTTCACATTTAGGGCTTGCCAAAATTTAATAGATTAATCAAGGCTACTAATATTAAATCGAAGTCTTGGGAGATATAAACATGAAAAAAATGGTTTAAACATGAAAAAAAATGACAAGTTTATTTTCTTACTGTAAAATGCCACAAAAACATTTTCATACAATTGAAATCCTTCCTGTAGTTACATCTTCAGAAGGCAAATGCTGCTAGTTAACCCAGCAAATTTTCACTGCCCAGATTATCTGGTGCAGAATGGTTCAATCAGTTGGTGTGCCATCCAAAATCCAAGCAGGGGCCCATTAACTGCCAGCGGGAAGCTGCTGTGTGTTACACTATTTGCCTTCCACTGGCATAACTACACAATAGGATTTTGGCCTGTATACCTAATACTGTAGAAAATCCAGCCACAAGGTCAATGCCTAAATATATAGACATGCTAGAAAATTTTTAGATCTTTCCCTGCTATTCCTCGAGAATCCTTTTAAAAAAAACTTTTATTGAAAGAACATGGACACAACACCAACAATAAAAATAACAGTACAGGCATTTCACTAGAAATGTAAAATCTGATATTTTTATTTTATTTTTATTTATTTATTCAATTTATATGCCGCCCAAACTACCCAGAGGTCTCTGGGCGGCTTACAATAATTAAAATTCAATACACCTTTGTAATCAGAAGATGAGATGGATGGACAGTGTCTGAGGTCACGAAGAGTCGGACACGACTTAACGACTAAACAACAACAACCTTTGTAATCAGCACCAAATTAGAATATGACAGCAAAGATTGACATGGGAGACTGGTGGGAAATAACTCTTGTCATTCTTACTAATATATATATATAAATAAAGGAAACCATGTGTTGAAAAAATCATCTTGGTCATGTAGTTTAAGTAATTTGCACATTCGGGTAACATCTAATATAGTAGTTCCCAACCTTTTTTGAATCATGACCCTATTTATAATAGCTGAGTAACCTGTGCCACCTGTGATCATGTCTGCATAAAAAGGCATAGTTAATAGGGTAAAGTCATCCCTTCTCAGAAAGTTGAGGCTTCTTTCTCCTCCAAAGGGCCTGTTTTTCATACATACACATACACACTAACTTTAAAATTCCGCTCTGAAAGATCAAAGAAGAAATTGTTAAACAAGGGGTACAAAACATACACAGACCCACGACTGCCCCAGAAAACACTTTGTTGACCCTCTTGAGGGGGGGGGGTCACAACTCCCAAGTTGGGAAACACTGATCCAGTGCTTTCAGGCACTATCACAACTCTCTGAACTTGTTGCACAAACAGCATTGTTTTTGCATTTTGGGTGGACAACGTCAACAGCTTTTAGAATTTTATTTCACAATACAGAGCTGGAAGAATAAATGTTCAAACTTTATGAGTACAGTGGAACCTCGACCTACGGACTTAATCTGTAGTGGGACGGTAGCTGCAGGTCGAAAAGTCCGTACTTCAAGGCTCCATTTTCCATAGGAATGCATTGAAAACCGATTAATCCGTAAGCGGCTGAAGAACCCCCCCCCAAATGAAAATAAATACAGTACAGCAAATTCCAGGCTGGGACTGAAAACAAAAACCCTTTTAAAAAAGCACAAACATATTCCCCAGCCCAAACCTACACTCCAAAACCCACCCAGACATCTTTAAAACAATAAAACGCAGCACCTTACCGGTCTGAAGCCTCCCAGGGATCCACTGCTGCCACCATAACTGCTGCCGGAGGCCTCCCGGGGGTCCCTCATCACCGCTGCTGCTGCTGGGAGCCCAGCTGAGTGATCCCAGCAATGCTTGGACTCCTGGACTTCCCCCGCCGCCACTGCTGCTGGGAGCCGAGCTGCGCCGGACGATCCTGACCATGCTCGGACTCCTAGGCTGGAAGTCCAGGAGTCTGAGCATGGCCGGGATCGCATGGCGTGGCTTGGCTCCCAGCAGCAGTGGCGGCAGCGGGGGAAGTCCAGGAGGCTGAGCCTCCCTTTCCCTAATTGTTGGAGTGAAAGAGCTAAGCAGCCTCTTTGCCTACCAAGGGTTAGCAATTTGAATTTCCTGCCCTTTTCCCCTGGCTTTTTCTTTTCGTAAGTGGAAGCTCCGGCCGCAAGTCAAAGTGAAATCTTGCAGCCGGAGCAGTCTGCAAGTCGAAAAGTCCATAGGTGGGGACTTTCGTAGGTCGAGGTTCCACTGTATTGAGGGGGCTACACTAAGGTGTAATAAGAACTATGGGAAGTGTCCTTTTAACACAGAACTATTATTCTATTCTAATAGTGCTCTTATCTTGGATATTACAATTCCTAAAAATACTTTCACTTGATTTCTATATTATGAAAAGTTACACTATATTATTGATATTAGTTATATCCAAAGGCACATCACATCCATGAAAAGGCTAATGCGGCCATGATTAATAATACTAATTCTTGCAAAGTTCAGTTTGAAAATTCACTGATAAAGTACTCAATTTTAATCGCAAACTACATGCAACAATTTCCTTTAAAAATAAGATCATGTAAACTTTTGCCAAAGAAAATGTATGTGGTAAAAGAAATTATCAAGCTCCTGTTTAATGACCATAACATTTGTTTATGATTATTAAACAACAGTTTTACCTGTTTAATAATCATACTGTGGAAATGGGTATCAGCTTTTTGCAGTGGTTGCAGATGGCTTCTTCAGAGAGCCCTCTATGGTAACAGAGCGACGAGCTGGCTGAGGGCACCTCACACAAGAAGATTTTCCTCTCTTGCCCTACTCTGTTCCCTTCTCTCTTGTGGGCCTCTGGCAGCTGGGAGATTACCTCTAAAACAGAATTTTATGTGCACTACTCCCATCAGTGCCATGCCCCCAATCTCCAGAAAAACATACTCAGCAGTTCCTTCCTTTCCAAATAAAACAAATCTCAGGTGATCCATTGCAGATCATGTTAGCACATTCACAAGTCAACTGGATGAGAACCCCATCTCCCGAATTACTGTTTAAAGACACGATTACCAAGGAATTTGCAGTGTGATAACTCTGTGTGGTGGTGGTGTTTTACCGGACCATCTATTTACCAAACAGTTTTTGGCGTTCGCCCCTCGTGGCCCCTGCCTGACTCCCCAAACACAGAGCACACAAAGGCAAACCAATACTCCTTTTTACCTGCTGCCACCAGTTGATCACTAAATCAACATTACTTATGGAAGGATGAAGATGCACGTCCAAACTTCACTGTCTTTTAAATAAAACCTGTATATTGATTACAGATGTTTGATTATTAATCATAGGTAACTTCTACAGGTTTATTGATCATCAATCTCAACCTTCTATTTGTTATACAGTTATTATTCACTCTTCACTCTAATCACACCTCAGATCTCCCAAATACCACGCCCTATCTCTCCACTCTGACTCACTAACTCCGCCTCTTTATTACATATCTCTTGGCTCCACCTCTTAGCAACATTAGCCTGCAACATGAATATGCATGACTACTTAACATAATAGGGTGAACACTACACAGTTACTTGGTAAAAACCTTATTTTTGCAAGATTCCCCAACAGAAGAGAACACTTGCACATTTCTCTGTTTTTCTTTTCAAAGTGCCTGAAACAAACAGTTGTTCTATTGTCAGATGGTGTGCTTCCTTTTAAAAATGCTGCAATGCAGAAAGAAAGACGTATGTACAATATGTGGGATTTTCAAACTTCCAGCAGATTAATTTTATACTATTATCTTTCTATCATTGCAACTTTCAATTGAATCATTCATACACCAGAACCAGATGCATTAAAGTGTCTGTGGGGATATTAGTTTCATGCAATATGTGAGTATTACAGATAATGTTTTGTCTTCATGCCAAGTGACTAAAGATTCATACCTTGTGACAGTGGAAACTGCTAGGTTTTCTGGGGTTCCGTAGCTAAAAGACGTATGAAGTTTTGTTTCCTTCCCTGTCTTAGGAAAACATTTGCCAACAGGATGAGAGGAAAAGAATATGCTGAGTGGGGATGGCCAGCTCCAATCATTCTATTTCATTCAGTGGACTTCTTTCTTTTCCCACCACAAAATCTGTTTCAGGCAGGTTCCCTGAGAAGCTGTGCATGCATGTGTTTGTACTAGAAATAAATCCATACATATCTTTGTACACATTATCCAAATGGGTGCAATAATGGATGTGTTAATGGAGGCCATAATTGATGCTTTAATGGATTCTTCCTCTCTTTGGCAAAAGGGTGTTTGTGTGTATTTTAAAATTGCATGCAACATTTGTTCTTGCTTTTTTCCCCCAAGACCGTTAAACACAACTTTGTCTAATTTTACAGAACGCATTGCAAATCTGCCAACTGCAGAGCTACTCAGTTCTATGTTCAGCCTGGTTATGGTCAACACATAACGAACATCTCCAGAGAAGATTTCTCTCACTCTTCTATTGTTGCGCATTGCCCTGTATATTCCTCCGTAAAGGAGACGGCTAGAGCGCAAGTGGAGAAAGAACCCGACGGATTACAATTGGATAGCTGTCAAGGTCGCTACTAACCTTTACCTGGCTAAGGTAAAGCTGCCAGTCGTGCATACTTCGCTAACCAGATAAGTGAAGCTTCCAACCAGCAAGCGGAGTTATTCCGCATAGTATGTGACCTATCTGGAACTGGTCTGAATGACGGCCTCCCCCTAGTATTTCACTGGACCACTTTGCAGCATTTTTAAAATCTAAAGTGGAGGCCATCCACTGGGAGCTCTCTCCTTTTTTGAATACAGTGAGTCAAGCTGAGATGTCCAGCGCTCCGTCTTGCCCGGTAACTTTCGATTCCTTTCAGCCTGTGACGCCTGACACTGTGGACAAGGTGCTTGATCACTGCCGTGCCACCACCTCCTCCCTTGACCCACTCATTAGGCCCATAGGAAAGAAACCAAATTTGGCAGTAGATGAAATTGGCAAATATAGGCCCGTCGCCAAGGTTTCTTTCATGAGCAAAGTGGTCGAGAGGGTGGTGGCCGACCAGCTTCAGGCTCACTTGGATGAAACAGACGCCCTGGATCCATTCCAGTCAGACTTCAGGCCGCGCCATGGTACAGAGACGGCATTGGTCGCCCTGAATCCGTTCCAGTTGGGCTTCAGGACACGCCATGGTACAGAGATGGCACCGGTCGCCTTGTACGCCCTGTTGAGGGAGGCTGACGGGGCAAAATGTCTCTGTTGGTCCTCCTCGACATCTCAGTGGCCTTCAATACCGTCGACCACGGTATCCTCCTGGGGAGGCTCTCTGAGTTGGGAATTGGTGGCTTGGCGTTTGCCTGGCTCCGTTCTTTCTTGGAGGACCACCCCCAGAGAGTACAGCTTGGGGAGAGTGTGTCGGTCCCGTGGAGTCTCAATTGTGGGGTCCCACAGGGGTTGATTATCTCTCCAATGCTGTTTAACATCTATATGAGGCCGCTGGGCGGGGTCATCAGGGGGTGTGGGGCATTGTGTCATCAGTATGCTGATGACACACAGCTCTACATCTCCTTTTCTCCAACTGCAGGTGATGCCGTACTGTCCCTCCAGCACTGCCTGAAGGCCATACTGCAATGGATGCAGGAAAATGGGCTGAGGCTGAATCCAGACAAGACTGAAGTTCTGAGGGTGGGCGGCCCCATGCCAGCAGCTTGGGTGACTCCCTCACATTTGGGGGGGTGACACTGGCTGCGAAGAGTAGGGTCCGTAGCCTGGGGGTACATCTGGACCCGACGCTCATCATGGAAACACAGGTGGTGTCAGTAGTCTGCACCGCCTTTTTCCACCTATGGCGGATTGCCCGGCTGCGGCCCTACCTCGACATGGGAGCGCTCACTACCTTGGTACATGCGCTCGTAATTTCAAGGTTAGACCACTGCAACATGCTCTACGTGGGGCTGCCTTTGAGGTTGATGCAGAAACTCCAAGTGGTGCAGAATGCGGCGGCCAGACTCCTTAGTGGAGCAAGAAAGTACCTACATATTTCTCCTATTCTGGCCGTGCTGCATTGGCTGCCCATTTGCTTCCGCATTGACTTCAAAGTATTAATGCTTACTTATAAAGCCCTAAACGGTTTAGGACCTCGATATCTGGCAGAACACCTACTCCCACCAAGGTCTACCTGTATCACCCGCGTGAATCAGGAGGTGAGGCTGAGGAGCCTGACGCCAAGAGAGGCCTGTAAGGAAAGAACTAGAAACCGGGCCTTCTTGGCGGTGGCTCCTCGCCACTGGAACAATCTCCCTCCAGTGATTCGTGCGGCCCCTTTGCTGGATATTTTCAAAAACCAACTGAAAACATGGATGTTTGTACAGGCCTTCCCTCCAGTCAACCCTTGATTACCTTTTCCTTCTCTTCCTCTGCCATCTTGTATAATCTGTTAATTTTACTTGAGGATGTCATAAATGTTGTGTATATTTGTTGTTTTTATTTAAGTATCTGGAGGCTGCCTAGAGTGGTCCCTGGACCAGATGGGCGGGGTATATATTAAATAAATAAATAAATAAATAAATAAATAAATAAATAAATAAAATTTGTTTACAGCAGACTCACAGCAATAAGCATTACTCAACCCCTCCTTGGCTGAAATCCTGTTGTTTATCACGTTGTTCAGGTTCTCTGAATCAAAGGAATTTTAACTTATGAAATCCCCATTGATGCAGTGGACCTGTTCTAGTTGCAGCTTACTATGATGAGCACTAATATTTTAGCCCTTGTCTCCTTGTAAGCAATAGTAGAAGGAGATTCCTCTGTAGTTTGGCTTCAAAGAATCTTACCAAAAAAATCCCCCCCCTCTCTCTGTCTCTGTCTCTGTCTCTCTCTCTGCTTCCCATGACACTCTTCACATATTTAAACTGAAAAAATTCTGAATTCACTTTAGCTAAATGTGGGGCAGCAGTTCTGTAATTATATTCTTCTATTGATGAGAATTTTAATACTTACATGCACCTGCATAAGCACAGTGGTATAAATTGCAGCAGTGAATTGCTGTTAGATAAGAAGTGGATGATTGTATTCCTCATCATGTGACAGTCACATGAGTTAGTACAGAACAAGAGAAACAAGCTTCAGCTTCTTAACTAATAATTCACTCCTAAAATGTATACTGTTGAACTTAGGCCTGCATAAGTATGCAACAGGATTCTGGACAGTATTCCTTATTCCAAATCAAATTTCTTATTCCAAGATAGTTTAAATAATTTGGTAAGCTTCACTAATTACCACCAGTATTGTCAGTTTTTTAGTTTAACATCAAGACAAAATTTAAATTTTCATAGCCTGGTGGTTTAGGTATCTGACGGTGGAGCCAAAGACTGGGAGTTTGATTCCCCACTGTAATTCTTTGACTCCATAGGGTCTCTTCCAGCTCCACAGTTTAAAGACTATTATCATATATATAAGTATATGTATCAATAGGCATTTCAGGGATCAGACCACAGATGGATATTGAGCTTTAAAGATAGAATTGGCTGTAAGAGCTTCTGGTATCCGAGAGAGAGGCAGGTTCATGCCTGGTCATTTTTAGAACAAGGACAATTTTTTCCTTCTCCTTTTATCTGTCTTTATCTATGAAGACAGCTGAAGGAGAAAACATGTCCTTGTTGATTTAATTCATTTTTTTATGATTCAGTTGGTTATGTACTGTGTGTTATCTGAAACTGTTAATGTTAGTGGCACAGGTAAGTGAGCCAGATGGAGTTTGATGGTCCTATGTAGCTGGCTGCTGTACAGGTTTCCTTCCAGCTGTCATTTCTTCTGCTGCATCGTCCTTGGTATCTGATAGCCAAACACATCTTTCTAATAGTCTTGTAGGTACCTATTCTTATATACATATGCCGAACTATAGTTCAAATATATATTTTATGAGGGTGTGGTGTTGAAACCCATTCAGAATTTTTGTGGTTCTCCTCAAAGGTCCTTGGGCTTCTTATCAAATCTGTTTCACCTATTTTATTCAGGACTGCATCATGGAGAACGTTCATACCCACATATACTTTTTTTCAACATGTGCTAGCTTTTGTTTAAATGTACTTATGTATGCTGGTGGCCAGTTCATGTTTTAACTTAGCCCTCCAGCTATCAATGGCCCAAGTAAATATTCTTCCAGCAGGTTTCTACTGAAGTCCTGAAATCATTCTTATCTTTCTCTTGCCTAGGACCTCACAAGTTGCTTAGTTAGTATGCTAGTGTACCATCTTTACAAAAAGTGGAGCGTTAGTAGAAAAAAAAACATAAGGTATTTCACTAATCATTACTGAATCTGAAGATCTAATCTATTTATGATAGACAGGCAGGAGAAATGTTAGCACATTATGCTGATATTATGTTAAGCATTGACACTGATATCAATATAATACTATGGTTGACACCATTGCCCACAAATGTCACCTCTTACTGTTGGTTCATTCAGAAATGCTCATTTTGAACTTCCCAGATGAGACCAAATTCCACAGTTAGATTGCTGGCTAGAGATGATGGGATTTGCAATTCAACCCATTTGCAAAATGCCAGATAGGGCAGGCTGTCCATAAAGTGAAGTATCTCAAGACCTGTGCGACTATATTTGTCTCCTGATCTGCTTCATTGCCTCTCTTTTCACCCTACCTCATCAGTAACATACATGTTGTTTACACATCTTTGAAGACAGAGAAGCAGATTTCAAAAATCCGTGCAAATTATACTAGAAATGTCTAAGAATGTTCTCCAAAAGCCAAAATACTACACTGAAAGCCATTGCTCATTGTTACTTGCCTTTCAAATGCAAGTCTGTTATGTCCTCACTACCCCTCCAAATGTTTTACTTCCCTTGTAGGCAGCTTTGATCATGAAGCATTTATAGAGCTTTGCTTGTAAAACTGTCAGAGTGGCCAATCTACATCACTTTTTCCATTGAAATGAATGCACACACATTTAGATCTTAGAAAGTACTGGTCACAAATAAAATACTGCTTGCAAAGAGTTCACTTTTCTAGTGAGGAAAGTATAGTTATGTCATATTAAGACTAGACCTTAAAGAGGAGTAAATTCACTGCAGTACATCTGTAACTTTCAATGATACTTTTATAATTTTCAGAAGGTGGTATCTCTGTGGTCTCACTAGTGAAGGTGGAATATTATGTAGTTCAAATGCTACTTCCTGCTTTTAAGAGTGTACTTTATGATTCAGTTTTTTTTAAAAAGCAACAACTGTTAGTGTTTTTTTAAAAAAACTTTTTGTCTCTTTTGAGAAATAGAAAAGTGTTAATGATGTTTAAAAATGCAGCACTTTTTTCAAATAAAAGAAGTCATAAATCTTACCAAATATTACTATAAATTTCCCTAAAGGAAATCTCTCTTTATGTGTAAAACTATCACAACCTCCAAACACAAGGTTACTGACATTGGTTATAATACCTAGAACATATACAGTCATGGCCAAAAATATTGGCACCCTTGCAATTCTGTCAGAAAGTGGATAAAGAAAAGTTAACCTTTGTGTTGTGTGTGACACTGAGCATGGAGAAAAGTATGAAGTGTAAAGAGATATCTGTGGATTTGAGAGACAAAATTGTAGAAAAACATCAACAATCTCAAGGCTACAAGTCCATCTCCAGAGATCTAATGTTCCTGTGGCCACTGTGCACAATATCATCAAGAGGTTTACAACCCATAGCACTGTAGCTAACCTCCCTGGATGTGGAAGGAAGAGCAAAATTACTGAAAAATTACAACAAAGGGTTGTTCAAATGGTGGATACAGAACCCAGATTAACTTCCCAACAAATTCAAGCTGATCTGCAGATACAGGGCACAACAGTGTAAGTTTGCACTATACATCACCATCTGAATGAAGAGGGACACTATGGAAGGAGACCCAGGAGAATACCACTGCTGACACAAAGGCATAAAAAAGCAAGACTAGAGTATGCCAAAACTTATTTGACAAAACCACAATCCTTCTGGGAGAATGTACTGTGGACAGATGAGACAAAAATAGAACTTTCTGGTCAAGGACGTCATGGCACAGTTACAGAAAAAGAAATGAAGCATTCAAAGAAAAGAACAGAGTCCCTACAGTCAAACATGGTGGAGGTTCAAAGATGTTTCGGGGTTGCTTTGCTGCTTCTGGCACCGGATCCTTGACTGTGTGAATGGTATCATGAAATCTAATGATTACCAAAGAATTTGGGGGTGCAACGTAGTGGCCAGTGTCAGAAAGCTGCATCTCCACCAGAGGTCATGGGTCTTTCAGCAGTACAATGTCCGGAAACACACTTCAAAACCACTCAGAAATTGTTATAAACAAAGCACTGGAGAGTTCTGAAATGGTCAGCAATGAGTCCAGATCTGAATTCCATAGAACACCTGTGAAGAGATCTCAAAACAGCAGTTGGGAGAAGGCATTCTTCAAATCTGAAGGCCATGGAGCAGTTTGCAAAAGAAGCGTGACCCAAAATTCCAGTAGAGAGGTGTAAGAAACCCATTCATGGTTACAGGAAGTGATTGATTTCAGTTATTTTTTTTCCAAAGGGGATGCTACCAAATATTATGTTAAGGGTGCCAATAATTTTGGCCAGTGCATTTTTGGATTTCTGTGTGGGATTTATCAGATTAGATTTTTCATCTCTGTTTTTGTGTGTGTGTGTGTGTGTGTGTGTTGTTCCAACACAAACCAAAGAAATGAACATGTGAGTACCAAAACATTTGCAACTGCAACAATTTTCTGAGAGGAGGGTTGCATTTTCTGACAGAATTGCAAGGGTGCCAATATTTTTGACTATGACTGTAGTCTTCCTTTCTATCAGATGCCTTCTCCAAATTATTTTTTCCATGCCAGCCTTCAAGTATGTTTAATACTCTGGCTGTTACATTCTGATACTTACCAAGTTTCTTCTGTTTGAACACTAAATAGAAAAATATCATTTACTAAAAGCTGCCCTGTGATGTAGAGTTTTTTTAATTTAATTTAATTTTTTAAGGAACCTGAGAAATTTTGCTAAGCTTATTTATTAAATTTCCTTCAGAACGTCTGCAGATTTTTACCTGAACAGGAACTTCTAAATATGCATCAAAGCTTGTCACAAGCCATATTTAGGAACACCATCACAAACACCAACATCATTACTGCTACTACCAAGAACAACTGCAGATATACTCATATTTTAACATTTCTCTTGAGATTCTTCAAAATATAACCCCATAGGACTGGAGTCTGTTAAGCAGCTGCTCCATAGAGGCCACCTCTATGACACTGGATGGAAGGAGGGCAGAAGTTCATCCCAGTTGAGGACTCTTTTGTTTTGGGTCTCTTGCTGGCTGAAAGTCATCACCATTGGTTCCCCCCATCCTCACCCTCAAGTAGCTGGTATTATGCCACAGCTGCAGACCCACATTGCTGTGTTTTTACCTCTCTTTCTTTTTATGGTTAGAATTTTGGATCTAGAAAGGCAGGTTTCAGAGGCAATGGCATGGGTTTCGAAGAACACGTTGCCAGCTAAGCAGCCACCTAGAAAGTAAATTCATGCAGCAATTTCGTCTAACAAGGATGAAAGGCCTAATCTGGTTGGAAACATTAGAAGGCTTGGAGATGAGGAATAGACTAACTCTCTTGCATTCCAGTTGGAGAGAGAGCCATAAAACCATAGCTGCTTGGGTAACTGATGATATTTTGGCTCAGCTTCCCTTATACAGTTGGGGATTGGGCTCCAGAAGCAGCTATTTTTCTTTTTGGCAGGAGAGGTTCCTACTCTCAGTGAAAGAAGACATCAAAGCAGCATGACATGGAGCTGCATCCATTGGCACAGCCAGTGTGTGGTGAGCCCAGAGCAATCCGCCACACTTGCTGATCTGCCATCTCCCTGTGGGTATTCTGGAATCAGTTTGATGCTTCTGTGTCTTTCATTATGAAAGGTACACATCATATTAGGGAGTTCATTGGATAGTACAAGCAAACTGTCTCTGTGCAAGAGAAGCAAAGAACACACAGGACAAAGAACCAACTCTGCAATGGTTAAAGAAAGAAGCAAATAACCACAGCACTTATAATATCTAAAAGTCTGTGAAACAAAGCATCCGCCATCATTTTGTGCAGATTATTTGCATGAAGGTGTTAGTTGTACAATATTGCTTCATTTGCACACAATTTTTTTGAGAGTGCTACAAATTACCTCACACGCTCTAATTGTAAAGAAATTAAATTTGCATCTGAGGACAAGCCAGGTCAGGTTGGACATTGTAGCCCAAGGAGAATCTTGTGCACCTGTTTGCAGTAAAACAGCCCCCTCTGCTGTGATGCAGAGAAAAATTCATTTGTGTAGTACATCTGTGTGTGCATCCACCCTGGGTTTGGTTGCATTATGTATTATAAATACATATACATTTGTGACATAATGCAGTGAACTCTGGACCTCCAGTTATAATGGGGTCATATGAGTATAAATGAGATAGCTGGCTGAGTTCCTGGCTTCTGTTCCTAATCCATGCAATTAGATACAAGCGGTAATAGCTCATGTGTACTATCCGTCTGCCTAATAGCTTACCAGTGTTCTTTATAACGTAGCTCCTTGCCAAAGTACAGCCAGTGGATTGTTTCTTTGCCCAGTTACAAAAATCAATCACAGAACCTTGAGTCTGGCACTTAGACATTAAGAGTTTTTGATTCTACCAGAGGGAGTGACCTTCTGCAGAGTGACCTCTTCCTTTGAAGATGGAGGCTGCACATTTGAAATGTCTACATGCCTGTCCTTTTGCTATATGAGGGGAGTTAACTGAATTGGCATGAGTTTGCCCCCATAGTCCTAAATAGAAGACAAGATGCAATTGTATGACTAACTATAGGTACAAAAGTATTAAATGGAAGTCAGACCTCAGCAAGTATGTAATCAGGAATTCCACTCTTTCACTGAGGGCACTCATCTACTAAAGTAAGGGCCAGGCAACTTCCATTCCAGTTTTCCCACTGAGACAAGTGATAACCAGATTGGCTGGGAGCACTAAAATTATTCTTATTATCCTAAGCTTATTCTGCCCCTTGCTCTTTAATAACACTACATGGAAGCATTCACTGAAAGGCGCTTCATGATGTCAAGTCAGGGTCAAATGTAGGAATGGAGAAGAATTTCACGGGACTGGACATTCCTAATAAATGTAGTCCCTCTTTTTCTGCACCTCTTAAGACTATTTGTGTTTGCCTCTTTGCATGAGTATGCCAGGTGTGTCAGAGAAATAAAGTTCATTTATTTCTCTAGCCGTATTTTAAAATGCCGTGCATTTTAAATGTTGTGCATTTTAAAATATGGCTAGCCAAAATGTGCACAATCACTAAAAACATATACAAATACATTTTAGTTAAAGGGGAAATGGACATCAAGTAGGTAAAATATGTAAATAAATTCATATGTGAAGAAACATGCATAAAAAATTCACAGACATTTCCAGGGGGGAAAAATCCACACGAAGTCTTGCAATTTGGTATGTATTAAAGATGGGAAGAAACGTGGGATTTTGAGAAATGAAAGAAAATCAAGACAGGGAGATTTTCATGCCAGTAGTCAAAAGCACTCATCCGGTGGTTCAGTTTTTCTAAATATGGCGAGCAATTGGGATATCTTAGCCCTCCAGCTCCAAAAATGCGGTGTGTTCTAGATTGCCACTGTCTATAAACACAATGCTCCACTTGAGCAAGAACCTGTTGTTTGCGGTCTCCAAAATGTGAGGAAATCTGTCATCCTGCTTAGCCAAATTCAATTGCAGCACAATTGCAGAGCTTCCTCATTAATATAATGAGATCATTTGTGAAGTAGATAGAGCTGGAATGCATATTCCTGTCACCTGTCATGCTTTTAAGATAATGAAAACATGAAGGGCTAAGCTCAGGTCTTGATGACTGCAATGATTTGTACTTCAGGTGGACATGTGCAGTGATGCATTGTAATTGGTCTCCTTTCCATGTTCTGGTGTCTTATGGAAGTCCCTACTCTCACGATTCATGTGGAATAGTGGTGTGCCCCGCTGAAGCTTTAAAAATTGCAGCTAGAACAGCACCTGTGACTGTAACTTATTTAACTGCAATTTCATGGAGAGATGCAGTTATCCAAAGGTGAGGTTTTAGCAGGCCTTGGGAAATAAGGCTTCTGGTAGCTCTCTTCTTTCATTACTTAGCACTCTCCTCCTTTAGAAAGATTCCTTGGTAATGTCAGTCAGAAGCAAGGCTACATGGTTGAGTAGCTTCTTGGACTAAGCTTCATGAAACTTGAGTTCAGATCTTTCACATTAAACTTAGTGGGTGACCTTGGGCCAATTGCTCTGTCCCTCAACCTGACCTCACAGCATTGTTATGGGGATGAATGCATGAAAACAGCCATACATGCATACCATGTATACCGTTCATGGTATACAATGTTATGTCATTATGGAAAATAAATGAAATAATCAATCTTTAAACACTGTAATTTTCAGTAAGCAGGGGAGTACAACTTAGTTGAGGCAATATTGAATGTCGTTTCTTCCAGAGGGGTATCAGGATAAGTCTTGGTGGACTGCATATAAGATTTTTCTGGAGGCGGGAGAAAAGTTTGGAGGTCTCCGTATGCCTTAGCGACTGTCGTCCATACAGTGGCCCACGATTTTCAACTTGACATAACATTGTGCATGTAAAATTTAGCCTAATTACATTCCACATTCTAATTACATGGTGTGGCTTTATGGCTGACAGATGCTGCAGCTGCAGTTTCAGACTCATGAGACTCTGATCAAATATATGTAAAACCCAGTGTTTTGTGCCTGTAGAATATTCCTCATTTTCACATTCTCCATACAGGCTTAGTAATATCAAAGAAAGGTTGGGGGCAGAAGAAACAATGTATCTGTCCTGCTAAAATTAGTTACAAGACAAAGGAAGCTTTTAGTCATGAAAGCAATGGGGCTTAGTCATAGCTAACATTAGCCGGATTAAGATTTAATAGCAAGGGTATTATTAATAGATGTCATCATGTTAGTAAAAGGATACAAAAATACTACAGCTGTTCACATTAACCAGTACCAGTAATCAGTAGCAGGTTTTTATCACCCGAAATGCTGCCAAGAAAATTAAGCAAAGCCCTAAGCAAAAAGACACAGCCAGGGTGACCAGTTAAATTGGCTTTTGCTTCAGTCCCTTGTAGGTGTTTCTCCCTAGCTGTTCTCCCTTATTTCTGAGAACAATCCATTTCAAAAAACAGTAACTTTAAAAATCCTCTAGCTTACAATGCCTAAGACTGGACCACTTAGAAAGTGCTGACATATCCGAGAGAAGTAGGTAGGTTGAAGGCAAAGATCCAAAACCATGCCTCCCACTGCACTTCATGTCCACATTTAAGACACATTTTGGTCAATAAATCTTAACACACATGTCATTCAGGGTGCTAGTTATGACAGCTTCCCAACATCCAACTTGGAAAGCCACATAAGAATATAGTGGAATAACATGATGTGCAAGGCTGGCCTTATCATTAGGTAGTGAAGAGGCAGTAGACATTTGATATCATGAAAATGCAACAAGTGATTTATATTACATTATCCTGTATTTGAATTCTCAGGGAAGGAGCAAGGGCACCTGTGAGGCTCATGGCACCAGGTGCCAAAAGGTTGTGTAAAATGCATTTTGAATTTGGAGAGGGGCTGGCAATATTCTTTATTGATGTACCCCTGGCTGAAAAATATCCCGGGCCATGCACAGTGGAAGCTGGTTAGCCTGAGGTTATTGGGGTGTGTGTTAATTAATTGACTCTGGTTTTTAACTCACATTTCAAAGGAGCTGTCCACAGTGTTAACCCTAGTTTCAAGATAGATTTGGCACATTGGATAGCTCCTGTAAAGTTTAAATTACCTAAAAGTGGAGTAGAATCACTATCCTTATGATGCTAAAATCAACCCCCCCCTCCACTGGAGCTTCCCTGATAATGCCCTCCCAAATCTTAGGTGGATCTCTCCACAAGACTCCATCATCAATTTCAGAAGTAATAAGACCTCAATTCTGAAGCATCCAAACCCTGTAATCTAGAACTGGAATAATGGTGTGCCACACTGAAACTTTAAAAACCACAGCATACTCAACAACAACAAAATTGTACATTCATATCAGAATATAATTCTATTTCTATGAAAACATGGTCCCTTTCATGGAAACTAAAGCCCAAGTCCAGCTCTAGAAAACAGATAGCCCTGAATGTCATAAATTATGTCCCCTGTGGGGGTGTCACTGGAAGTATTCTAAAAATGGTGGGGATGTCATGACCTCAGTAGAGGAGTCGTCCATTGAGGAAAAACCTCAGGAACTGGACACTCCAAAGCCTGATGAGGTGGAGCACCTCCTTGACTCTGTAGATCCTGGACCCTCAGGGAACCAGGAACATGTGCCTACAGATCCTGGGTCCTTGGGGTTCCAGAAACCTGAGCCTATAAATGATAGGGCCTTTGGTGCTGAGTCCAAGGACATGATGGGACAACCTCCCAGTCCTTGGGAGCAAAGGAGGCTAAAGGAATGAGCTCAGATTGAAGCCCCAAAGTGGAAGTGCTTGTCTGTAGGGGACAGCTTCCTATGAGAAAGTGGTCTTCTCATGAGTGGGTTCCCAGGGAGACTCAGGGGCCATACCTTGCAAATGGGTTCTTTCTTGCAGAATGGGGCTCTAGCAACACAGCTAGAAAACAACCTTCAAAAGGATCTGTAAATTGCTGGAAACAGCAGAAAGCCTCTGCCTTGTGCCTGAATCCCTTCCTCTAGATTGCCTGGACCTTGTTTGACCACTTGGATTGCTTCTCGGACTACAACTTTGGGTTGCTTTCCTGGGTAACTGATATGATGAGGTTCACCATTGCTGCTTCTCTGCCTCACCCTTTCTTTGGTCTGGGATTTAACTAGCCAGCAGCTTCACTCGCCTCCCAGTGCGGAATAGATCAGGGAACTGGAATCAGGGTTTTCTGGAGACACACTAGGAAGGGTATGGTTCTGCAATATCCTGCAATACTTCTTGTTCCCTGGACACCTCTCAGAGCAGTCATTTAGATGAGACAGGTCTGGAAGGAGATAGGTGAAGAAATGATGGGGGGGGGGAAATCATCCCCATATTTCCTTTTTTGTTTCCTCCCCTACAGTGAGCTGGCATAGTTTTGGTTGACCTAGATGTTCTGCCATGGAATCCTCACCACAGCTACCACTGGACTGTGTTGTCCAGAAATTCTGTCACTCATAACTGGCAGTGAAAAATAATCCATTTTGTAAAAAACCAAATTCTACCTTTCCCTTTATTGCCTCTTATTTTCTCTCAAGTTAAATTTTAGGTTATTAATAGTGCCTTGGATTTAAGCACAATTCTTAACCTGGCAGAATTTACAGTTAATATAGTATAGCATTACAACTGTCACTTAAATCACCTGTGATATAAATCTATTGCAGGGAAACATGCAGAAATTGAGATGGTAGATTAGATTGCTTAGAACAAATTATGGTTTATTGGCTGGGATTCAAAGCAGAGGAAGAGAACTGCTTTCCTTCCTTCCTGGCTTTCTGGTTAAATACCAGACCAGGGTATTAATCATTATGTTACAAAGTCTGAACTCTTAAGCATTCTTGCTTAGAGGTAAATCACATAGAAATCAGTAAGGCTTGCTTCTGAGCAATAGCACAGTGAAGCACATGCTTTCTATGAAAACATTACCACGTTCAATCTCTACCTTTTCTCTTACAAAATACGAAGTAGTCATTGCCCACCAGCCTCAAATGAAGAGGCAAAACACAGGTGATGGGTATAAACTTGGGCCACAACTCTATTTAACATCTGAACATTTTCACATTTTAACAGGGGGTGCTACCGTGGTGCAGAATCCTGACCTGGAGCTATGGGTTGACCCTGACCTCAGCTCCAGACTTTCCATGGGCAAGTTCACAGCCCCAAAGTTGTGCTGTCCTCTGTACAGCCTGGCTTTGACTGCCAGAGTATCTGGGTATCCCCCCCAAGGCCACTGCCTACTCAAGCCTCATGGGCCTCAGAAAACTGTGCCCAGGAGGAGAGAAATCCTGGTGCATCGTCCCTCCCGGCACCAAAATCTCAAGATTGGCAATGCAGTGAGGTGGGATAGGCTAGCACTCCCTTAGGTGCCCCTTGAGAACTCACCTGAGCACCTTCCTGTCTACACTACCCACTTGAATGACCTATTTAAAGACAGTTCACACCCAATCAGCTCCTCAGTCCCTTTGAGTACTTGGAAAAGGATAGGTGAAAAGCCTCCTGCCCACGTTTCATTCAATATGTCAATCAAGTGTGGCAGGCCAAAAACGTCCTATCCAGCCCCTCAGCAATCAGCTAGTCTTGTCCTGATCCCACAGGGTGGGTGGGTGGCCGTGTGCCTCAGGAAAGAGGCAAGGGCAGTGAGCCCTTTTGAAAGCTCACCTTGGCACTGTCCCCTTCCTGGCCAATGTGATGCACATTCCTGCACTAGCCATGTTCCAGGTAGGTGGGCAAAGAGCTCCATGTGATCGCAGAGAGGACCTTGATGGGAGAGAGTCCACATGAGACTTCAAAGAGGCCTTGACTATGAAAACAGACACAAGTAGGATATATGGCCAAATTGGACTGATATAAGCTAGCTTCCTATGAGTTAACGTGAGTTAGAATTGATTGTTAATTCTCCTATGAAAATGTGTTGGCAGATAATCCAGATCTACTGAAGTAACCTCAACATTGAAGTAGCAATAGGCAAGCCCCTTGTGGAACGACCAAAATACAATGGGTAGATTATAGTGATCTAGTCACAACTCTTCCTCTGGGAATAATTTTGGGCTATTTTCCGCCCCAGGAGAATAATGTTGAAGGTGCACACTCTAAGGGCTTGCATATGTCCACCTTTGAGCTTCCCACATCATTACTATGCCACATGGATGCTAAATTAGAGAGAGTACTAAGGACCTTTGATGGTCTTTAAGGAACAGGAAACAAGGGCCAGATGCGACCTGATGTGGTGGCAGCAAATCCTGCTTTCATGTTGCAAGAGATTACTTCTTGCCTGCTTTGCTGAAAAAGCAAAAAAGCAAAGCGTGCTGCTTATATACCGCTCCATAGCACTTCAAGCGCTCTCTAGGCGGTTTACAAGTTAATTATGCAGGCTACAAGTCCCCCCCCCCCCGTGAGCTGGCTATTCATTTTACCAACCTCAGAAGGATAGAAGGCTGAGCAAACCTTGAGCCGGCTACCTGGGATTGAACACCAGATTGTGAGCGCAGTTTTGGCTGCACTACAGCAGTTTAACCACTGCGCCACGAGACTGAAGTAAAGGAGAGAAGAGCACAGTTCCACAGAATAGCCAGCTTCTCTGAAAGATAGTCCATAAACCAATGTTGGACCAGACAACCACAAAAGTATTTTTTTTTCCAGTTTATGGATTGGAAAAAAAATACTGGAGAGGGAAAACGTTTTGATTTTCTTCTAACCTTCATGAGCCACTGACTCACTCTGTGAGACGGTAAGCTGGCATTGCTCAACAGAGCTAGAAAATTGGGTAACAAGCAGGGAGCAAAATGGATTCAATATCTGAAGTGATGTTCCCTGAGTAAATATAGATTGGACTGTAGGAGATCTCATTGTTCCTGCATTGGCCAAGCTGTACTGACTTCATGATATTTTATGCCAAAATAAAGAGAATCTGGACTTTTTGCTGAAGCAGGCACCTTGGAAAAAAGATGAAACAAATAGACCTACTGGAGCAGTTTAACTTGAAGGCTCCTAGCAAAAAGTCAGCAAGAGCAACTAAGGTATATGAGAAACAATTCCATTTTGCGTGACTTTTCCCCCTTCCTTTTCTGGTATAGCTAGCATAAGTGGTGCCAGAGGAGAGCTTTGCGGATACCTTGGACTGCCAAAAAAACAAAAAAACAAAACAAAAACCAAGCAAGTGGGTCTTAGATCAAATCAAGCCTGATCTATATCTGGAAGCAAAAATGTTGAAGCTGAGGCTGTTAATTTGGGCCCATCAGGAGAAGTCAGGATTCTCTGGAAAAGACAATAATGCTGTGAAAAGGTGGAAGGCAGAAGGAAAAGAAGAAGACCAAATATGGGATGGAGTGAATCCCAAAAGGAAGGAACAGGCTTGAGTTTACAGGAGCTGAGCAGGGCTGTTGACAAACAGAACATTTTGGAGATCACTTATTGACAGGGCTGCCATAGTTTGGATGTGGCCTGTCAGTATATAACAACATAGCTGGTACATACATGGACTTCTACTGGCATACATATGAACTTGTTGGACTTGTATGTTAGATTTAGAGTCGTTTTGCTTTGTTTTCCAGCATGCAACACTAGTGAACAGAAAGGACCTAAATTTGGTTCCATTGTGGACAAGAATATGACAAAAATTTGTTTCCATTCTAAACTGTATGTACAGATTTTGTGATTTTATAATTGAGAAATCAGTATGAATACATTTCATCTGCAGAAAACATAGGGAACCACAATTATTCCCCTCTCTATTTTACGTATATGATACCACATTACTTCTGCTAAAGTTATCTTTCTGATAGCCTCTCCTTAGGATTGCAATTAGACATGGGGACAAATAAAAAAAGGATTGCGATATTCATCAGAAATCACTGATTCATTAAATATTCATCCATATTTGTGGGTTCCAGTGACCCCCACGAATACAAAGGGACAAACATTTCCCCATTTTTATTTGTCCCTAATATGAAGAGAGGGAAGGCTAGCCTTCCCTCTCTTCCTATGGCTTTCCTATTCTGCCAATTGGCCTGCTGATCAGCTGATTGGTTAGCTGATAGGCAGCCACACCTCCCCACAGCCGATCCCCCACCCCTTCCTCTCCCTACCTTAGCCACCATCTCACCACCTCGGCTGATGCCCCCCACCATAATTGCTGCTGCCACCGCCGTCTCCAGCAAGCCTCCACAGCCATGGCCTGTAGAAAGGGACACTGGCTGCCCTTTGCAAAGATGGCAGCTGCAGGTTCATTTAGAGTAGGGAAGCTGCAGCTGCCATCTTTGCAAAGGGCAGCCTGGATTCCTTTAGCCTGCTCTAGGGGAGTCCAGGCTGCCCTTTGCAAAGATGGCAGCTGCAGCTTCCCTGCCCTAAATGAAGCCACAGCCACCATCGTTGCAAAGGGCAGCCAGTATCCCTTTCTATAAGCCATGGCTGCAGAAGCCAGTTGGAGATAGTAGGGGCGATGGTGGGGGTGGCAGGGGATCTTTGGCAGGGGCGGTTGTGGTGCAGGGGGACAGTGAGGGTCAGGGTCTTTAAAGTAACCCCCCATGAATTGACAAATAAATTCATGCTTTGTCGGTTCATGGGGGCAGCTTCATGCTTTGTGAGTCGTCAGCTTTTGACGACTCACGAAGCAGGATGACTCACCAAAATGGTGAGTCGTCCCCATCTCTAATTACAATACTTTTATACTACCAGTGGTTCAGAAAAGGGTAATGATTAAATGGTCCAGAAACTGAGTGTCACTAGTGCAAAAGCTTGAGATCAGTGTACAGGAAAAAAAAATTAATGTGTCCCTTGGTCTTTTTATAAGTGCAACAATCCTGGCTTCACCCAGCTTTTACCGAGTCAGTTTATTGACCAAACTATGTAAGAGCAAAACATTGAGGCATCTCTGTATCTGATGATAGATGCTCTGCTTCCTGACTTTAAACTCATAAAGCAAAGATGATTTCTAACCAACAGTAACAGCCAACCTGGGGAACCCTTTTGAGAATAGACATGTCCCTTTTCCTGGTACTATGCTAAACCATCCATCCTGCACAAGAACCTCATCTAGTGATGTAGATCTGAAGCATGACTAATGCCAATCCGCCTCTGATCCTTAGCTGAAGGCACAGCTCTAGCATTACATGCTGATTACATGACCATTCTTCGCCCTTCTGACTCTTATCTTGTATTCATTCTCAGAGAATGCTTGAAAGGGAGTTTCCCCCCCTCTTTAGATGTTAAGGTGAACAAAAGCTCCTTTGCTATGATCAGACTGATAATGTAGAATGCAAATTTGATAACTGATGAATAAAAATAAAGCTGAAACTATTTAAGCTACTTGTGAAAGTAGTAGATGGACTATCTGATTGGAAGAGGAGGATTCCACATACATGCATATTTAGTAATATATATATTTAATATGTCAGAGCCAGATAAGAATGTACTGGAGTTTCTTAAATTGCACTTGTACAAAAATGTATTACGAAATTATATATTAATTAATTGCTATTGATAAAGTGGCTGAAATCCAGTAGTAAGTTGCAACAAGAGTAGGCTCACTGAATCAATGGAATTTACAGAGGAGTTGACTCACTAGTTCAATGGGCCTCCTCTGGTTGTAAATTACTACTAGCTTTAAGTCATTAGTTTTTATAGCATTCTGGTCACTATCATCACTATGATTCATAGCACACCAGGTCCTGAGTAATACTCTTTTGGATTAGGTCCAAGGCTGTATTCCCTCTAATTCAGAGGTCGTCAACCTCTGGTCTGCGGACTGGTGCCGGTCTGTGGCCTGAGCTGGACCACGCCACAGAGACAGACCTCCCGCCCCACCCCCACTCTCCTCCCCATAGCTGCTTTATGCACACGCATGCATGTCAGCACCGGCATGAACGCTCCCCACACCTTCACGCATGTGCCCAAGTGCCTGAGCACCCATGCAAAGGGGTGGGTGGGTGCATGGGTGGGTGTGCAGGTGCTCCTGCGAATGTATGAAGGGGTGGGGGAGTGTTCACACTGGCACTGGCAGGTGGGTGGTTACTCCCCAATGCTTCACGCATGTCCCCAAGGGAGCATGCGCATGCACCCGAGAGCATGCCTCAGAGGCTCAGCCAGTCTGCAGTCCCAAAAAGATTGGGGACCACTAGTTCCATGATCAATTGACAACCTGTTTGGGGGCCCAGTCACTTAAGACACCTCTAAATGTGCTTTTTTATTCTGACAAGAACTGCAATTGTCACGTCAATGTGAGATTAACTGAAGTCACACATTACGGAAACACCTCCTCCTTTTGATGCCTCGCTGGTTTTTTTCTCTCAATATCATATGGAATATTTTGTCAGAAAGAGGGGTAGAATGTCCTCTACAGCATTAAAGACCTTTGGGAACTTGGTACTGTCACCCACAATGATGAACAGCCAGTCGCCTTTCAAGGTTTCTAGCCCATTTGATACTATATACTCTCGAAGAGCTTTCCATATAACATTGCCTGTCATTCCTATGTCATCTTCAAAGGCAGCCCAGGCATTAGACACATGACACTAATCCAATTTGGAGGTTACTAGAGCAAGATCATTAAGCTGTTCTCAGAAGAAGGGTAAGATTAATGGCTTCTGTTTTTTGGGGGCCTTTTTTTTTTTAGACCCACGTAAGGTTTCGAGAAGTACAATCCTAGTGATGTTCTGCAGTACTAAGAACTCCCAGTAACTCAGCCAGTAACAAAAATGATTATGACTGGCTTCATCAATCATAGTGTTCATTTTCTCTGGCTTTAAATGCAACACCAAGCTTCTTGCATCTTTGCCTCTCCTCTCTTTTTTTTTGGCAACTGAATTTCTGTTCTGAAATCTTAGTAGTATTAAACATTAGCTGAACTCCTCTTGTCTAACTCTGCTGGGCATAAAAGGTGATGATGCCCTCACCTGATAATGTTAATCTTTATTTTATATGCATTTAAAACCTCATATCCCTCCTTTCAGGTCCCATTGCTCTCTAGGAATCCCTTTTGCCCTGCAGAAGTATTTGGGAGCGGATGGGATGGGAGCGGGAAGCATTTAGTATGAGAAAATTGCACCCTTCTGTCATTTCTTCTGCCACTGTTGCCTGCATTATACACCTACTCTATATGTAACTGGAGTTAAATGTTCTGGAGGTGGCCAACAATGACTCTGACTCAGTGTGCAGGAAATGGTAGGATGAACTCTGAAAGTGCTATTATCATCTCAACAGTTTTTGTTTCATTCCTCAGACACCAATGATGAATTATGATCCAGTGCCCAGATTGGGATCTTGTGTGTGTCCATGTTTCTCTCCGTCTGTCTGTCTCCACGGTAACTTCAGAACCGTGACACCTAAACATCTAAAACTTCACATACACACTTAGGGGACCCAGAGTTGTTTTTAAAATGTATTCTATCAAATTTTCAAACACAGAACTATAATCAAAACAGGTAAAGATAACAAAAGAAAGTCTTTTAAAAGACAAGATAGAAAAACAAAACAAAATGCATAGAGTTGAAATGAATGATTGACAGTGGGTTCAATGTTGAAGATATTTTTCAATTCACCTTGCAATTACAAATATAAGATAAATTCATTGAAAGCTTGATGGTTTCCCTTATAATGCTTTGCATTACAGTTTGTACTTATTTACTTTTCCATAGATTGAGGAAGAGTCTGGATAGCTGTTCAGTTAAAAAGTGACTAACTGATTTGAATTCATTAAAAGCTGTTCGTAGCTTTCAGGTGGTTGAGTGACTGCACAACAACAGAACTACTGGTGTTTGACTGAGTAGGCAGCAGAAAAGTAGTCATTTCCTCAGGGACAAAAGTGAGGAGCTTTAGTCCAAAACTGGTTTCAGGTGAGTTTTTCCAAAATTAAACATGTCTTATTCTCCCTCTCAAATCGTCCTGTAGTTCCTTCAGATCCATTTTGGTGTGGGGAAGATGCTGTGGGCTGTGGGAGGGGGGGGAAAAGACTTTATCAGATGATGTGATCAGCCTTACATGGCATAAGTCACATTACTGGATTTTTTGAAAAAGGTGTGCTACTTATATACTGCCCCAGGGTGTTTACAGCACTCTCTGGGTGGTTTACAACTTAATTATGCAGGCACGTTTAGCTTATATACATTACTGAAACAGCAAGGTCGGATTCCAAAGGACCTCCTGTGTGGAGAATTAGTGGAGGGAAATCGCCCCAGAGGGAGACCACAGCTGTGATACAAGGACATCTGCAAGTGAGATCTGAAGGCCTTAGGAATGGACCTCAACAGATGGGAAACCCTGACTTCTGAGCGTTCAACCTGGAGGCAGGCGTTGCATCATGGCCTTTCCCAATTTGAAGAGACACTTGTTAAGCAGGCCGAGGCAAAGAGACTGTCCCCAAACCAGCAAAATCAGGGAGCTGTACAGGGGACAGATTGTATTTGTCTTCAGTGTGGAAGAAGGGATTGTCACTCTTGAATTGGCCTCCTCAGTCACACCAGATGCTGTTCCAAATCCTCCATACAGAGTACGTTACCATAGTCTTTCGAGACTGAAGGATGCCTAATAGAATAGAATATTCAGGCTACATATTGCACTCCCAGCAAGCTGGGCACTCATTTTACAGACCTCAGAAGAACAGAAGGCTGAGTCAACCTTGAACTTGCTACCTGGGATTGAACTGTGGGTTGTGAACACAGTTTTGGCTGCAGTACAGCAGTTTAACCACTGCACCATAAGGCTGCTTTCAGCCATTGTATTACAATATTTGCATTGTAAAAGAAAGTATCCAGTGTGTTGTAGTGGGTAGGCTGACGGACTAGAACTGTAAAGACCAGGGTTTTAATCCCCACAATGGAAGCTCATTGGGGAGTGAAACCTTTGAAGGCAGTACAGAAGCTTCAAAAGGGTCAGAATGCGGCAGCCAGGCTGGTCTCAGTAATATCAGGATATGATCACATCTCCTCAGT
Organism: Pogona vitticeps; assembly: GCF_051106095.1. Classification (NCBI taxonomy): domain Eukaryota; kingdom Metazoa; phylum Chordata; class Lepidosauria; order Squamata; family Agamidae; genus Pogona; species Pogona vitticeps. The sequence continues at coordinate 173,774,611 of NC_135786.1, forward strand.
CCTGGACTACCTGCACTAATTGTCTATATGCTTCTGTGCCAAATTCAAGATCTTAATGTTAACATATAAGGCCCTTAATGGTTTGGGACCTTATTACTTGTCAGAAAGCATCTCTCTCTGAGATCATCTGCCCATTCCACCTGCTCCAATCAAGGGCCTCTCATCTCTATGATATTTGTGAGGGTTGAGTATTCTTATGTCTTTATCTGTGTAAGCTGCCCAGAGTAGTGGCATGCCACTAGATGAGTGAGGTAAAAATAAAATAAAATAACTACTGAAACTACTATTTAAATATCTCACATTGAAAGCTGTTTTAGGGTCACTATAAGTTGGTTCTGACTTGATGGCATGTACAGTAACTAACTGTAAAGGATGGAGATGGGAGACTAGAAAGAAGCCAAACAGTGATGCTTATTGTATGAAGCATCACAGGGAACAACAGGCTTACAGAACAGTGAAGGAACTGGATGGGAGAAATCTCAGTGCCCATACTTCTTATTTATTGATCCTCCTAATTTTCTGAAATGTAAGTGCAGATATGCTGAAGCATTTATAAAATAGCTTGTGGTGCACCTGAGCCAGAAGTGGTTGAAAAATCTCTGTGTTAAATTGCCCAGTGCCATATAAGCTCCTTTGACTGATGGGTTTGTAAATTTACATTTCCTGCCCTGTCCTAATAAGTCCATGCTGGGTTAGCATTTCCAGCGGCACTAGTAAGCTCAGTTGCCAGCACACCACACGATGCCATGTCACTTGAAGTAAATTTAGACAGACATCAGCCTTGCTGAGGACATTATATAACGGACCCTGCCTGCCTGCCATTGCTGCTGTTCAGTTGTGGTTGCAGCTCTCTCTCTCTCTTTGAAACGTCAGTTTATGCACAAGTCAGTTTCAGCAGCCTCCTTAGAGCGATGACCCTTGACTGGTGCTGTTAGCATGTTCTTGTCACTTTCTGTTTCTGTATTGATCCTGTTGATATTAGGTGGCACTTTGTTATATTAATTACCAGCACAGAATATCATGCCAGCATGATATGAAGGAAATAATTTTATTTCCATGAAAGAAAGCAGGGTGCGAGAGAAGATTGCATCCAAGCACAAGTAAATTGACTTGAACTAGGGCCTCAGTTTATTTAAAGTACAACATTCATTAGAGCATGAAAATAACTGAATGGGAGATGGGGGATTTAATCTAGTTGCCACCAGTGTCTTATGTCCCTTTGGCAAACTCAAACCTCTCTGTTTCCCTAAGACACACCTCTTCAAGCCCTCACAATTCTGGGTGAATGAGAAAATTAAGCCCTGAAAGTGGTTCTTATTGTGTCCCTGGATCCCAAGCCCTGAACTACAGGTTTTGAGAATTGTCCTTCACCTTTTAATTTCAGGATCTCACCTAAATCAGTAACCACATGAAATATTTCCAAAGTATGGCTGCCAAAATATAACCAAATAACCTATCTTGCAAAATGACACTTGTTCCTACCAATTTCCTCATCTGCCGGAAAGACAGAGTAGGCAAAGGAACCAGTTGCGGGACACACACGGCAGAAGGCATGTCTATGTGCACCAGTGCTTACCTTGATTTCGCAAGATCCCTCCAGGCAATCAATCCATGCTGCTGCCAAGAATCATCTGTCTCTTCTTTGGCTGCATGATAGGCAAGAAAGAAACCCAAGTGAGAAAAAAGGGTGACAGAAAACAGAAGAGGATGTGTTCCACATGCTCCTTGTTCTGGCCCTGTCTACTGCTTAGTTTGGCCCTATCCCCAAACAATACATGGTCCTTAACATATGCTTTAAAAAAACACAAATGTCCCAATATTGCTGGATAATATCATGCCAGTGCTGTCAGAAGGAAAAAAGGATGCCAAGTTTTGCACAGGAAATGGCAGCCTGAATGTTGACAACACCAATGACAGCAGTCAAAATGGTCTACAGGATACTCTCTTGTGCTGAGGACCATTCACAAAGTGACACCAAGCAAGGAAAAATCCCCAGAAGCTTACTCCTTTTTTCATCAATTCACCACTTCTCACCCATACACGAAGCAATTGTCAGGGCTGTTTTTCAACAGTTCTTTTAAAAATCTATTTTAAACATATTTCAAAGATATAAATTTTTGTTTGGATTACCCCATTTTTAGAATTGCCATGTAATTCATGTGTACACCTAGAGATGTAGGGTGAAAGCTTGAAAGCCCTCTATGTGACACCGTTTACAAAAATGGATAGCACATTTGTGCTCTTACATGGCATCTTTTCTTTAGCTATGCTTGAACAGTGTACAGCAATGTGTGCCGAACATGTTCCTGTTTTCTTCATCTTAATCCCCAAAGCTCTCAATATAGAGCAGGAAGGTCTGAAGTGGTCTTCTGTTCAGGTTGACCTGGACATAAATAGAAGCTCTGGATAGTTGAAAATCCCACTTTGTCGGAGCTATTGATTGCCTGCAATTAGTGAAGGACATTCATACAGAAGAGCCTCAGAACAACTGGCTTATGTTGGGAAAGATGCAAGCAATACCATTGATGCTTCTGATCCTTTAAAATCCATATGACAAGCAGCAGCCATCATTATTTTCTGACATTTGTGTTAAAGCCTTATTTGTGCACGATACATAATTCTTATTCTCCTTTTTCTACGAACTGCACAAAATACAGCATCTTGCTCTCTCACAGGGTGAAAATACTAATTTTCAATTTCCTTATCCTCATGAGTGAGGACATGAGGATTTACCCAGAATTTAATTTCAGTAGAAATATAAAACTTCAAATATAAAACCCATAAACATTTACATTTTAAGATTTCTTGACCCATGGAGCCACAGAGGCTGTTCACCATGATGGCTGCTGTTTTACTGCAAAGAGTAAACTATCAAATTGTCATGTTGATCATTTATCCTTTCAGCCCATGCTGAAAGGAGGCCATATTGGCTTGATTACATTGCTACTATGTACTTAGCATAATATTTAAGCTGACCCCAATGCCAATCAATTTTCCAATATGAATGTCGGCAAATTTATTAAGTAGTCAGAATGGTAGCTATCAAAATATCTTATAATCTTATAATCTATGACGAGTTCTGCATAGCTCAGGCCTCACCTGTGGTTATAAGTAAATTGGAAGAATATTTTCCTGGTCAGAGTATATCAACAATAAAATGCTACACAGCATCAATATTTCCAGTGAAATACGTACATCTACTGTGAGAACCACAGGAAGGGATCAATACTAAAGAAAATCTGTAATGTTCTTATTGGATTACTACAGGATCTCCTGCTTACTGCATTTGACTTTGTTATCTCTGCCATGATTTGCCTTGTCAGAGATGCTGTTTCATTAAACATTCAAAAGATCATAGCTTGCTGATAAATTGTGATGTGCTTAGAAACCAATTGCAGCACCATAGTCATTAGTCATCCAGTCGTCTTCAAAGGTAACTCTTTTCACCTTCTATGTCTTGAACACAATTTTGAAGATGTTGTTAATTTATATTATTGTTGCATCAGAGTGCAGCAATGAACTTGTGTGACATATCAAATTAACATTGTGTAAGGCAATTCATAAGGGACACGGTGGCACAGTGTGTTAAACTGCAGATGCCTCTGTGTTGCAAGGTCAGAAGACCAGTGGTCATAAGATCGAATCCACACGACTGAGTGAGCTCCCATCGCTTGTCCCACCTCCTGCCAACCTAGCAGTTCAAAAGCATGTAAATGCGAGTAGATAAATAGGTATCACCATGGTGAGAAGGTAACAGTGTTCCATGTCTAGTCGCGCTGGCCACATGACCACGGAAACTGTCTAAGGACAAACGCTGGCTCTACAGTTTGGAAACAGGGATGAGCACAGCACCCTAGAGTCGGACACGACTGGACTAAATGTCAAGGGGAACCTTTAACTTTAGCTTAAGGCAATTTTAAAATAGAAAATTACAACATTTATTACTTCAGACCAGAATGAAATTTGGCACAGTTGTAGCAGTTTGCTCTTTTCAAATTTGCTGAAATTTGGGGGAAGGGTTTTTAAATTATGATTTTTTAAAAAGTAGAACTCTTTTACACATGTTCAGAAATACTAGACCAAACACTACCTCAGATTTAAATTATTGCTCACATAAACTGAAAAGACCAGTCTTGCTTATTTTGAAAGAGAGTTTTTGGCCCCACCCACTTTTTTAAAATTTCAAAATAAAGGCTTTTGGGGCTAAAATATTGGCCCTAAAAAAAAAAGACCTTTTAAATGGGAGAAACAGTGATTTTATTATAACATTGAGCATGTGTGGTACTTGCCAGCAAGAGCTTCATGAAATTATACATTGTATTGTAGCTAAGAACTGCAAGTTAACCAAAGATCACAGCTGTTATGGAAGGAGTTTTTTTTTAAAGGTTTACTTTAAAGAATGTAATGAAGTGACAGTCTTCTAGAAAGGGGGACATTTTGCCAGGTATCTTCAGGGAATTAGCATGCAGTTTTGTAAAACATATTCAAAGAATTTCTCCATACCTTAGGAAAAAAGCAGAGAGTTATATTTTGTTCTAGTGTTTTCAGTAACCATTCTCTCAGGGTTTTTGAGCCCAAACAGTATCCTGACAGACGTTTTCAAAGGGGAAATCAGCTTCACATCTCCTGCAATCTGAACTTTTGAACCTGTCAAAAAAAGACCCAATTAACTAACACCTTGCTACCTTTTAAACTTTTAAACTCCCTCCTAGCCAAACAGACTGTTTCAGATTATTTCTTGCAAGGGGACCCTGTGTCTGGTTTCAAAAGTGCAGAAACAAAAATGCAGAAATGAGAAGAATATTTGTAAAAGAATACAGATATATAAAACATATTAAAATACTGTATTTAAAAAGAAAATATTTTTAAAAGAGTTTGTCTGGCCATCTTTGCCATGGGTTTTCGGAGCATTTATAATTTTTCTGCATCACTCACAAGTTATTGGTGTCTGCCTGAAGAAATGGGAATTTTTATTCCATGAAAGCTTGCATGAATTGTTTGATTTTTAGTGGTCTAATAAAGGTGTCGCATTCTTCCACAATTTTGTATTGTGTAATGACCACATGGCTTCCTTTGGATTCTATTCAATAGAGAGAGAGAGAGAGAGAGAGAGAGAGAGAGAGAGAGAGAGAGAGAGAGAGAGAGAGAGAGAGAGAGGTAGAGAGGTAGAGAGGTTAAGTGAAACATTTTTTACAGACCACAGCTGGCATAAGCATCAACCCAACTAGACTGAGAGCACAATGATGGAGGTATAACAGAGAGATTGTTTCATAGTTACCTGTGCTGAAGCAGTGGGACCACTGTGGGATACTATTCTACAGAAGATTAGGGGGAAAATGAGTTAATAGATAATGATTTAATAATTTCGTGCAGCCAGATGGGAAGTTTTAGTACCTCAGGCTCAGATCATGTTTTGTTGTAAATTTCAGACAGAACTAGACCTAAAAGGTACTGTTTACAAATTGTGAACAGTATCCCCAAGCCACTTGCCATGTGTAGTGTTTTTACTGGCAAAAACAGCTGAGATAAAAATGTTCCCCTACAAAATCTGTTGTGTTTTGCCCCTAGGGTACTTTCTGTTCCAACTAATGTAATGTATTGGGACAAAAATTAGTCGCCCTTCTACTCTCCCTTTTTTTAAAAGCCTCCAGCAAGTTGCCTACATTTTCAAGGAGGTTTAGAAAAATCACTAATTCTAATTTTTCTTCTAACCCTCAATATATTGGAATTCCCATTATGTCAGAAAGTATTGTACGAGACACTCGATGCAAGTTTTTTTTAATTGGTTTTGTGTATTTGGGTGAATAAGATGGGGGAACAGAGTTAACTTTGTAAGAACAGTTTTCCATACCTGATATGGTGGCACAGTCTTCTTGACTTGACAACGTAAGTGTAAAAACTGCTTAAAATGATATGAGTTGGACATATAAAACAGCAGAGTGACAATAGACACATAACAGTTAAGATTAATCCCACTGTTGCTGGTGCTAGAAATTATTACCACCACCCCAACACCCTCTCCCCCCAAAAAACATAATGTGAAATTAATTAGAGAGTCCAGTTTTCAGGGAAATACTATAGGAGTTTCAATGGCAATCAAAAGAGCTTTGATAAGTAGAAAAAATCCTCAGGGTATTCCCAATATTTCCAGTTCTTGCTCATTAAAAAATCTATACTCCAGCACTGAAGCCAACTTCCAAGGTCCACATCTTTTAATTCATAAAAACTATGTCAGGTTCTCTGGTGTGAATGCTGATAAAATACAGTTCCTAATGTTAAAGAGTCAGACATTCAGAGCAGAAGTGTGATGAAAGTCTTACCAAGGTTTAAGAAAGAGTCACATACCAATCCAGTTAGATTTTGTACAATCGTTTCCTTTCTTTTAGGTGGTAAAATATTTTTGGCACCATGTTTAGTTTTGTTGTACCAGGCAAGCAACAAAATTTCAACATTTATCAATCACCTTGTGGCAATATCAGTTCAAGCCATTATGATGGCTGTGGTAGATCGGTACGTATATCCCCTCATTCCAAACCAACTAAGCCAAGGCATCTAGCCTTTATGGCCAGCCAGGTACTGATACACAAGGGAAAACATTCTCACATGCCCTGTACCCTCAGCCGTAAAAATACCACCACCACCAGTTTAGTAACTTAACACTGTGCTGCCCTTTCATCACACCATCAATCTTTATGCAACTATCACACTCTGTCCAGTAGTAGGGCCAGCACAACCTGAGAGACTGCTAGTCATGGATGATAAGGTAAATAATCTTCTGCTCAAGGGATAATGACATGTCTCTGTTTCTAAAATATTTGTTTTGTAATGTAAGGTAATATAACAATTTTATTTTATTTATTATTTTTAAAGACATTAATTAAGCTACAAAGTTGAAGTAAATATTATCAGGGTAAAGGGGAGGAAGAAAGCAGCCTTTGGGTGGAAAAAAAGGGGGTGAGGGGAACCTGCAAGCTGCAGCGAACTGGTTTTCCATGGACTTTGGACCTTCCTTAAATAGCTTTCTTATGCTCTAATTGTTAGTTAATATACCCAGTTCCCACATCCTCAGAGGAGGTGGGAAAAGAATCACTGTGGTTGAAAAGGTGCACATGCATATTGGCATACATATTAAATATGCTTTTCGGGTCTATAACTTAACTTATAACTTATTAAATATTGATAATGATATAAGTGCAGAAATCCCTTTACTATTTAGTAACTGATCCCAAAAGACAATTTGTTCTTTTGTTTAAAGGAAGGCTGAGGGCTTTATCTAGGTAACTTGGAGAAATTTTGGTTTCATGTTCAAAGATTCATTTATGAAGCTTTCATTTTCTACTTATGAAGTGACTGATAGATTTGCAATCTATATAAACAACCTTAAATGGTTTGTACTAACATAAATAAACAGTGAATATGAAGTGTAGTAAATAATTGGGGGGAAATTAACTCTTGCCAAAGAATGTCCCTAACAATAATGCCATTATAGGGATTCCAGAAGATGCTGTTTCTTTTTAAAAAGACCCATTTAATTAGTTTTTTCAATTCATGCTCGTTAAACATCATGTTACATAGGTTACTTACAGTTTTCTTTTCTTTCTTTTTTCTTTCTTTCTTTCTTTCTTTTTTTTTTGCATCTTGGTGTCGTCTTAGTTGTCTCTTCAAAATCTATACATTGTATAGAGACTTCCAGCTTGACTCTGCAACAAGACAGCAGGAGGATGGAACTCCATCCCCTGGGCTGAATTCCTACCTGCTTGGGACCCCCAAAGAGGTGGTGAAATGGGAGAGAAGCCTGTTGATCATGGGGGAACAGTGGTTACCCATGTTCGATCCGGGAAACTCCCCAATCAACCAGCGGGCGGAAACAAGCTGAACTGCCGGCAACCAGCAATGGAGAAGTGATAAATCAGCCCAATTAACATCATGTTATCACTGGGTGAGAAACATTTTTAACTGTATTGCTTTCCTATCAGGGAATAATGAACAAGGAAATGAGAGAGTGGTGGATGATGTAGGCCAAACAAAAGAGAGGCTGGAGGAAATCAGAGGAGAAAACCTAGGAGATTAAATTCTAACCTTGGATCCCAGGAGAGTTTTATGTGTGCTAAGGGAAGATATGGGCAGAGAATCAGTAGATATAATTAAAAAGAGTCTTGAAGATCTATTGGAGATAGATCAAATGTAGCACAAAGCACAGCAGAATTTTTAGAGAGATAGAAACAAGAATTCTGAAAAGACAAATAAGAGAAGGAGTTACTTAGAAAGATGAAAAAGGAAAAAATATTAGGGTGGACTTCAGTGTTGAAAGCATGTATATACTGTATCTAACTTCTGGAATTGCAAGGGCTCATATCCTATATATTAAAAGATGCTGTTTCTTGAATCACCCCAGGCATCATATAAATTAGGTTTGCTAGGTCTCCCAATTGAACTCTCAGATAATTTCTGTGTTTCTCTGGATCTCCAGGCAAGGAAACAGATTTTACAGTAAACAATACTGTGGGAGAAGAAAATTTGCTTTTCAGATTTATTTTGTTTTTAAGCCTGGACACTGGTTTTCACTGAGTGGCAAAGTATTTTGAATGACAATAATAAACACATTGTTCTTTATTTTGTCCTCATATCTTTAATACCACAGAAGTGAGATGTTCTGCTTCATGTGCCAAATAGCTTAGGTGTCTTTGAGTGCTATGCACCATGGCCTGCCAGACTGAAAGTGCCATATGGTACCTTTTCTTAGCCGCCAAGCCTTCTTTGGAGCTTGTAAGAAACAGCAATAAAGAGTGGGTAATGAGGATGCAATGGAATCTTAGCAGTTAATGCCTATGAGTCTGCTTGTGTTGTGTTCCTTCATCCTGTTCCAATTATTGCAAAAGAGAAAGATGTATACACAGGAAATAGTCTTCAGGAGCTGAATAGAAAGAAGTGGTGATAGCTATGAAGGGACCTGTCTATTCTTGTCAGAAGAGGGTGCTAAAATATAAAGAGGGTCCTGTGTTTGTATGCACATATGCATGTGTGCACATATGCAGGCAGGCATAAAAATATAGGGGTATGCATATCCAAGGGAAGAAGGTAGAAAGTCCAACTTACCCAAGGAAGGGTGATGTAGTTTGGAGGAATCCAAAATCATTTTGGCTAGAGAACATAGATTGTGGGCAACAAAAAGGCCAAGGCTGGAACATCAGTATTAAGAAATTTGCCAGGATTGCATTGCCTGATGGAGTATCCTGAGTTTATAAAAGACTGACTTGGATGTAACTGGAGAGAGAAGCTCATGGACTGAGCTTTTCCATCCCACCTGATCAGGAGAGGTCAATGACAGCTGTTGAATGCTTGGGTGCAATCCAGTTGTATGAACCTATATGCCTAAGCGTATCCAGAGCCAGCCTACTAATAAATTGAGTTTAATAAGGTGTTGCTTCTACAGCACATTAAATGTTTTAGACGGAGGTGGTTAATTTGTGATACATGATCTTTTGGTTCATGTGTAACATTTTTAGACCCTGATAAGTGGAGCTGTATTTGCCTATCTTGCTTAACCCAGTAGTGACTAATGTCTCCTGGAGAGCTTCAAATCAATTATTATGCTTCCTCCTGACATAGTTGTGTAGGGCCAGGAGTAATCATTCAGCCCATAAAAGGAAGTCTGTGGAAACCACATATTAATCCATCAGACTCAAGAATGAGTTGTGCCAAAAATAAATACACTCATAGGAGCAAGCTTTGTGAGTTTTTGTGTATGAACAAACATTCCTCCAATGCTGTCTTACATCTTCAGTTTTCTGATTTCAAAGTTTTAAGCAAGTTATAGGTCCATTTGAAACAGGGAGAAGTGGAGAGGATTGATCTGTAATACCTAAGAGTTAAAGGGCATTAGTTGTGTTCATAATTTTTTTTCCAATGTGTGAAATGTGAAAAATCTATCAGGCTTATTTTCCTCAGTTTCTCAAAATCCCAGGAGCATTCTTATCCTACCCTTCCCTTGCATTATCATTTTTTTAAAAAAAAATCCCTACATGGAAATTAAGGTGCATATGGGTTCCCTCCCCACAAAAAATGCATGCCTTTTCTCTATGCATCTGCCAATGTATGCACTACATATTTTCCCACTCCCTAAAGCATGCTTTGTACTCATTATTCAAATATGCACATTTTTAATTCTTATGCACGCATGGTTTTCTCTGAGTTTTCTTTCTATAGCTAAATGCATTGCAAGTCTCAAAAATGTGCAGACTTCTGGGGTGAAATGTGCTTTATCCTGTTGCCAGTCTCAGAGGGTGCAAAATGAATATTTATGTCGGGAAATGCAAATCCAGTTAACTGACTGTCCATCTCCCAGCCTGTTCCCCTGCTACACTGACATATTTAGTACCATAGCTGACAAAGGGTGTCTGTACGCACACAGGTAGAGATTCTGTAAACTTCCCCAGATGTAATCCTGCAGGCTCCCCTTTTTTGGACACATATGTATATAAAAGGAGGATTTTGGAAGTCCTGTTGCAGTCATACTTTAAGCATGTGTAATCCACACAGAGTAAGGGGAGCATGCTGGGTTTGATCCCTCCATTGTCACTTTCATCACAAAGAGGTCTGGTGAGGGAGAGGCTCCCAGGCTGCTAAATCCAGGTAGACTTTTCATGTGATCCTGGATCTTGATTTAGGGGGGAGGACAGGCTTAAAGTTAATGCAGAGAGGCAACCTGAATGCATTAGCCTCCTTCTCTTGTTACTTTTGCACATTGGAAGGGCTAGTATACTTTCTTTATCTCCTTTATTCCATGAACCAATAGGACTATGAAACCCTCCAAAGAGCCAGAAAATTCAGTTTCACTCTCTTCCACACCACCACCTGTTGTTTTATTTATGTACATGGGAAAAATTCTGTGAGTTTCTGTAACCATGATCTGACACTTGATTCTGAGTTTCAGGCTCTCTCTGTTTGTAAAGCTGTGGAGAAAAGAACACACCCTATCGAATGGTGGGAGCAGAAAGTGCAAGGAGAACAGGGTTCAAAACCAATATAGTATGTGCATTTGCATATTGCTCAGAGTTTTAGTGTTTTATTGTAATTTCTGGAATAAGCTGAAGAGCAAGATAAGGTTAGGGTTAGGTGTGTCAGCATGCCATGAGAGCATGGTTGGGTTCACCACAATGTTAAGTGTTTTTTGAAGCGCAGGGGTCACCTAGTTCAACAGAAGGAAAAGTAGCAGGAGAATGAAAGATGGCTTTTCTTTTCCCTGCAGTTAGAAATGGAGGAGACTAGCTGTAATAAAGGACTGCTGGGATCACTTTGCTCTGAAATCACACCTGATTCAGCAACCCTTATGTGTTCATCCCTTATGTCTGTTTGTCCATGCTAGAAAGGCTAGGAGCAATTCCACCAAGAGGACGGGCTCTATCATGAATCTAGAATCCTAACAAGGTCACACAAGATAGAATGCTCAAAACTAAAACATCAACCTAAGTTTGATCCGTCCCCTCCAGAAATTAATTATTGTAACAGCAGAGGAGAATTGATAGTTCCAAGGGTGATGGTAGTGGAGAAGCTACCCATCTACTTGGTGGCAGCAGTATTGGAAGGTGAAACTGGCAGAAGATCTTTCATAGACAAAGGTAGTGATACTCAATTTAGGACTCGTTAGTCATGCTCAAGGAAGCAATGATGAACTGCTCCCAAATACCAGTATCTCAAACACCTTTTGATGAGATGTACCTTACTGATGATGATAATGACAATGACCCTGTGATGAGGCAATCTTAAATGAAGTAAGACATGATGTTAGAACAGACAATTGTACATACGGATGTCAATGCACTGCCAATATAGATACCAAATGGACAAAACAATTGGAAACAGAAGGTGGAGCAACTGTATTCTGTCTGCCAAAACAATGCCAGGACTGATTGCAGTGCGCACTATCAACTGTTAATATTAGAATAAAAATGAAAAAGAACACTACAACAATCAAAGTGCCAACATAACATTTTAGAAACAATTTCTGAATAATGTAATGTCTGTGTGCAAGAACAGATTTGCCTGGGAACCAGAACTGTGGACTGAAATAAGAAATATACAGAATGTAAAAAGACTCTGTAGTCAAAGGGAAAGAAAAGTTTCAGTGAGTGACTGATGAAACTCTTTTAAATTATTAACAACAGATACAATGCAAAACATAACAGAAACAGAGACAGTCCTAAATGCTATCTCTTCAGCAATTTGCAAAGAGAATTATTATAATGATCATTGGAAATAAATAGAAGAGGACCACAATAAAGGAAGAAAAAGAAATCTTATGAGATATGATAGGCATTATTTTTGTAGATTCCGTCTGAAAGAGGGAACATGCTTTAACATTATACTTGCAGAAAGCAGCACCTCAAAAATAATGAGTTGCTTGCAATTAGCTTTCCTTTCAATAGCAAAGTTATAACATTGCACAGTTATAGCCTTTGGATATTGCCATGACTCCATTCTATAGGATCCCTGAATTTCTAGTTAGGTGTTCTTAAAATTATTTGCTAATAATGTTGTTAAAGGAAGCTTTGTTGTAGAGAACTGGAGGTATATAACCAAACAGAAAATCTGAGAAGTTCATAGTATGGAGTCATGTGTCCAGTCTGGCAATTTTGGGTGAGGGTAGATCAGGCTACAGGGACATGGTGGCGCTCTTTAGATCAGTGGGAGGAAGGATGTGCCATTTGCCCTGCTCCTCTCATCTGAACAGCAAAAGGCTCCTTGTGGCTCATCAGTTGTCAATTTAAGCACTTCCCCGATTGTCTGCAGAGGGTCAAGGGAAGTTAATTTTTTTTCTGTTTCTCCTCTCCCCTGTCAGTGCCATTCCAGCCTCAGATAAAACCAAATGCCTTGGGTAACTGAAGGCCTGAAGGACTGAGAGCCACCAAAAGGAAAGCAGCATTAGAGGGAGTGGAGGCTAGGGGTAGTGGCTCCTGAGCAGCTGGATTCATTTATTTGATAAAGTCTGCCTGTGTCTCTTCACACACTGATCTTGCCCTGAGCACCGAAGAGTAAAAGATATATTGTGCCCCACTGACAGAACCCACTCCTTGCAACACTGAGACACACAGCACCTCTATCAAATAGACACACATATATAGAGAGAGAGACCATGGAAGGAAGCAGCAAGACCAAAAAGTGAGAACAAGACAGAGCAGAGATAAGGGGGTGTTGTGTTTTCTCTGTTCTTCCCTCTCCGCTTCCCTTCCCTCATCCCCCCCCCCTTTGGAATCTGCAGTTGGAGCTGGCTATTATCTCCCAGGCAAAATGAGCATGCCAAAGTGATTGCATACCCTACCATTGGGTCAGAAAGATGCCTGTCAACTCTTAAAAGAAAAAGATTGTTTGATCTAAATATAAGGACAAGTGGACACAGGCTTTTTTTCCCCAAGCCAAACCATGAACCATAGATCATACCTATATACTAGTGCGGACAGCTGCTTAGAGTTGTATCATTATTGTGGAGTGCAAATGGACACTAGAGTTCATATTAGGATTGTAACATAATTAGTGATAATGTAATTACCTTGATATCTAAAAACATAATAGCCTTCAACATAGAATCATAGAATAATTGAGTTGGAAGGGGCATATCAGACCATCAAATCTAACCCCTTCTTAATGCAGGAATCCAAATCAAAGCAGTTCTGACAGATGGTTGTCCAGCATGTTTATTGAGAATTAATTAAAGAAGTCATTATTGTATTTTCCATAGTTATGCCTTTTAAATTACTCTTGAAGTTCATGGGTTGTGCCATCAACAGAAGTAGGGAGAAATGTCACATAGATTGATTGATTGATTGATTGATTGATTGATTGATTGATTGATTGATTGATTGATGGATGGATGGATGGATGGATGGATGGATGGATGGATGGATGGATGGATGGATGGATGGATGGATGGATGGATGGATCTATCTATCTATCTATCTATCTATCTATCTATCTATCTATCTATCTATCTATCTATCTATCTATCTATCTATCTATCTATCTATCTATCTATCTATCTATCTATCTATCTATCTATCTATCTATCTATCTATCTATCTAGGTTGTTGATGTGCTGGCTATTAATTCTTCTCCCTAGTGAGAATTCCTACCATGAAGTTCTATCTCTGCTTTTTCTTCATTTTAAAATCAAGTTTGTATGCTTGCCATGTTTATGAAAGAAACTTAGTATAACACTAAACATTGCAGGGCAGATAGTGTATAGTATTTAATTCCAAAGAAAAACAATTTAAGTCTTGAATGTCTGAAATAAATGGTCAGTTTGGGCCTTCCAGTAAAAATGAATAGGTAAGAAAATATTTTCAAATCTCTAGATAGAAACATAATACATGAAGGACAATTAATTATTCTTCCTTCCCAGATAGTCACTCCTCCTCCTGAGTCCCTGAATCATATCAATAATCCTGGTCTTGAGGGGCTCAAGTGAATTTTGTGATTTTCCATTGCTGCACTGTGTGCATATTAGTATCATAGAATTTAAAATCGCCTGACATGAAGGAAGATTTCTTTTGGGAGCTAGTCTTTCTCCATTACAAAATAAAGAGGATTCAATCATGTCAAAAAGAGGAAGGAGATGGTCAGGTAATATGCCAATAGAACCCAAAAATTCTTTAATTGTGAGAATTGAAAAATGTTGTTGCTCTATCCCTACTAATGAGTGCTTCCTTTCTGTAAACATTTGCTGAAAATTAAATGTTCAATCTTTGTTGATGTTTTAATGCTATTAATATCATAAAATCTAGCCCAGTGTATAAACCATAGATAGAAGCCATGTTTCTGCAACCAAGCTGAATATTTCTGTGTAAGATGGGTATGTGTATAGGGATACAATTCACATACATGTGTGAAAGAAGACATATAGTAACAAGACTTAATTGAGGAAAGAGAGAGATGTGGCTGTGTGTGTGTGAGAGAGAGAGAGACAGAGAGGCAGAGTCTATGTCCTCTCAATTAGTTTATGATAACATGCCAAAAGCTGCTTATTACAGTCTGAAGTTGTCACATCACCCAAGAAACAGATACTGCTGTTTTTGCAACAAAAGCTGTGTTACTGGCCCAAGGGGGTTGTTTGCTTGCACAATTAAGAATTCTGACAAGATATATAAAGAAAGGAATGACAACTGTAAATGTATGCTGTCAGATTATGTCCAAGCTTGTGTCATATAGAGCTTGGAGCTAACACCCTCTAGAAATTATTGTTTGGATAAGAAGACAGAGTTAGATAATTTTAAAAAAACCTACACAAAGAAAGTAGGAAAAACAACATAAAACTGCTTCTGTGAGGTAGAGGTCTTAATTATTATTTACTTATTATTTGTTTATTTAATTTATATCCCACCCATCAAGACTGAAGTCTACTCTGGGCAGCTAACAACACTCAAGAATAATAAAATAAAATAAAACAACAAAAGTAATACAATTAAAGATGGCAAAATAAATTGGGTATTGACAGGAGGGAAGGCCTTCGTAAAGAGCCAGGTCTTGAGTTGGCTCTTAAAAACAACCAGAAAGGGAGCCAGACAAATTTCTGGGGGGGGGGGGGAAGAGATTGTTCCAGAGGTGAGGAGCAGCTGCCAAGATGGCCCACTTTCTTATTCTTTCTCTTTGGACCGCCTTCGGCATTAGACCCCTCAGCTGCACATCTTAACTAAAGTGAGTGATTTGGGTAGATCTAGGTGGGAGGAGATGTTCCACCAGATATTGTCCTAAACCATTTAGGTCTTTATATGTCATCAGTAGTACTTTGAAATCAATGTGGAAATGAACGGGCAGCCAATGCAAGAGCAGGGGAGATATTTTGATTTTTTCTAACCCCAGTAAAAGGGGTCTCCTTTATAATTGACCCCAGCATCAGAACCTGGGAGGTCCTGGAAAAAAGGTGGGAATGTATCTTCACATGTTCGTTTGTGGAAAAATGGAGATGAAGTCAATGCAGCCGGATCAGGTTGCAGAAGCTCTGGAGGAGCTGGCTGTGAATTTCTCGGAGGAGGAGTGGGCTCTGCTGGATCCTGGCCAAAGGGCCTTGCACAAGGAATTCATGGAGGAGGCTTTGACCCATGTGGTGTCTCTTGCCTCCTCTCCACCCCATTTCTCTTCCGCAACATCATCGTCCTCCATGCCATGAGGGAACAGGCCAGGTAGGTGGGACTCATCAGCCTTGGAAGGCAGCCCATCTAGGAGAAGGAAAACTCCTATTTCAAACCTCCACTGTCTTGTGGCCATATCCACTGATGGAAAAGGCTTCAGTAGTAAACCTCGAGGCAAAATCTGGAGCTGGAGTCCTAGAGACAGTTCATGTCATTCTGTCAACTCCTGCAACATTGCTGGAACCACTTGTATTGGCCCTTGCCTTTCCATTGGACTATTTCAGCAACGTGGAGAGGGGGGATTTGCTGCTTGGGTAACAGCCTATCCTCCATATTATTCTACCCAGGCTTTGTGCCCTGGAGAGGACACCCTAGCTTCACATACAGAGTCAAAACACTAGATGCTGTTCCAGGTTCTCCATACAGAGCATGTTACCATAGTCTCTCGAGACTGAAGGATGCCTGTGTGTAATAGGAAGAAAATGTTTGCTACTCCCCAAACCTTGGCAGCTGAATTCAGTGAGATCTCCTATTGCCTTAAGAGGCTGAAACAGCAGCTGAAGACTGACTCTCACCATCCCATGCTGCTAGATACTGTTAACAACTGGAATATTATCCAGAATCTAAAGAACAAGACTTCCTTTTTAAAAAAAAATCAACAAACCACTGTGTATACTCCTGGACAGATTAATTGTGGGTACCGGCATCTGTTATTCCTAGAACTGATTCAGCTGATTCAAAGATTGGTATTATCACAATGGGTAATCCTACTGCAGTCATATTATAGTTAACTTTAACTTCAACCCAGAATGACGTATCAGTGTGGCATTTGAACTTGTGTAATTAACCAGATCATCGGTAACAGAATATTAAGGACCATATACATCTATTTTAGAAAGAAAATCCCCACTATCAAATATTTCCAGCGCTGTTATGGAACATTTTGGGCCATTTCCCAGCATTTTGAATCATGGATACAGAAGTACAGTATGTTTACTCATTCCTCTGTTAATATGATCTATGCCATCCTTTGTCTAGCTAGAACAAACAGAGCAATCTCTGAGCAAAATAATCAATAGATATAAATCTGACATCAGGAATGGCAACATACAAAACCTGTTTCAGAACATTTCCGTCTACCTGAATATGCTTGAAAGTCACTTAAAAACATTACAAAACACGACATGGGAAGAGAAACACTGATATACGGTCTATACAGATGCTGAAGACCCATTTAAAAGAACTGAATATCAGTCAAGGGTTATTAAGTCACTACCAAGCATGAGAGGCTACAGTGATTCACAGTTTGCTACTTGTGTCAGCTATGCAATTGTTGGCTTGTAGATAAATGACATTATTCATAGCCTGAGAGCCTTGTCCCTCTTCTAACAAACTGTTGTCACTTTGACCATTATCTGTATCCCCACCTGATCCACCTGATCCCCACCTACAGTGGTGCATGATAATCCGTTCCGAAAAAATTGTCACTATATGGATTCATTGCTATGCGGAACAAAAAAGCCCATAGGAACGCATTAAAACACGTTTAATGCGTTCCTATGGACTTAAAAACTCACCTTATATGAAAATCCTCCATAGGGGTGCCCATTTTCAGTGCCTCTAAAGCGAGGCAACACAGCGGATGGCCATTTTGGAACCGCTGATCAGCTGTGCGAAAATGGGGCCTTTGGGATGATCCCGGGGGAGTGCTTCCCCATGATCATCTCAAAGGCCCTGCCAATCAGCTGTGCTTCAGCGCTCTCTCTCTCCACCCCTCGCAGTTCCAGCCTTGGCAGGGAGACTGAGGCACCGCGCCGCCACCCTGGCCGAGAAAGACCTTCTGCACCTGCATAAGGTCTTTCTCAGCCAGGGTGGCAGCACCGCCTCAGTCTCCCTGCCGAGGCTGGAGCTGTGAGGGAGAGAGAGAGAGAGAGAGAGAGAGAGAGAGAGAGAGAGAGAGAGAGAGAGAGAGAGAGAGAGAGGAAGCACAGCTGATCGGTGGGGTTTTG
Organism: Pogona vitticeps; assembly: GCF_051106095.1. Classification (NCBI taxonomy): domain Eukaryota; kingdom Metazoa; phylum Chordata; class Lepidosauria; order Squamata; family Agamidae; genus Pogona; species Pogona vitticeps. The sequence goes on from NC_135786.1 coordinate 173,792,741, forward strand.
CTATGACGGCTTCCCCGCGATCTTTGCAAACCCCCGCCGGTTAGCTGTGCTTTGGAGCTCTCTCTCTCCACCCCTCGCAGCTCCAGTCTCGGCAGGGAGACTGAGGCACCGCGCCGCCACCCAGGCCACAAAAAGATCACAAAAAGATCGTCGTACAGCGATTTTGTCATAATGCGGGGCAATCGTTAAGCAAGGCACCACTGTAGTCTCATTCTTATGTCTGAGGAAGTGGACTTGATCCACAAAAGCTCACATTAAAATATAGCAGTTAGGCTTCAACTTGCCACAACATTGTTCTCTCTCTCTCTCTCTCTCTCTCTCTCTCTCTCTCTGTTTTAGTTTTCTTTTTTTGTCAGATACAGAAGCAAATTCCGCATCTTGTTTTAAGGACTGAATTAGAACAAATGCTGGCTTCACTGAGGCTCATACTGGAAAATAAATAGTTTGTAATACTAGCAGTATTATAAAGACCTTTAAAGTTTGGAGAACCCTGAACCTAGAGCTGCAGAACATTTTTAGGTTCTGTCACTGAAATCATTATCTTACTTTCACCAAGATTTTCCAAATGCCCCAATCAAAGTAGGAAAGTTACAAAAAATCATTAAAGCATTCAAAAGTGATGACTCACCAGGCCTAGACAGTTTCTTAGGAGAATATTATAGTATATTTAAGGAAACTCTACCTCCTCATTTGTGCAGGTTATTTAATGACATTCTGGCAGGTGGAAGGACCCCAGAGACTTGGAAAAGGCTAAGCTTATAATTGTGCCCAAGCTTGGCAAAGACTTGTGCTCCTCAGTCAGGATATAAAATTATTTACAGTAGTATCAAACAGTAGAATAAACTCATTTATTCATCATATGTAAGTGTGAACTGAATGGACTAATGCAGAACAGACATATGCTGACTCAGTGAGAAGAATATTAAATACAGTGCACTATAGTAATGTGCAAAAGCTTCCAGTCATTCTCCTGTTACTTGATGCCCTTAAGGCATTCAACAGATTAGAATGGCCATATTTATGTGAGCTCCTAGACAGACAAGGCTATGGGGGTCCTTTTCTTATGTATAAGCTATACAGCATGCCAGTTGCTATTAGTTTACAAAAATTTGACAAATTCTTTACCATTCCAGATATTTCAAGGGAAAAGTTAAGGTTGTCCTCTTTTTTTTTTTTTAATTTTGCAACAAATATTGGAATCTTGGCCCAGTGTACAACAACATATTTGAACATTTATGGGGAGCAAATAAACAATAAAATTCATTAGTAAAATTATTGGCAAACAATATACTGTATTCCTGTTTGTAGCAAACTCAAAAGAAGCAATTTTAGTCCTTCAAACAAATTTAGCAAATTCCCAAATATATTCCAGCTTAAAAATTAACTATGAAAATTCAGAATGTTTGTGTTTCAGTACCCTCCTATGAACACAAAATAGGTTGTAAGAGATTTCCAGCTTCTTTAAAATGTAGACATTATAGTTCCTAAGGACTTCTATCAGAAAGCACACCACAGAAAATAAACTCCTGCAGTAACTTAGGATAAACATCAGCTTCTTGCCACATTTCCACCACTGATATTCAAAGTTCTAAAAGGCAAGAAATTATAGATGCATTCATAAAGTATGCTCCTGACTTCAACAGTCTGCTTTGTGGCCACCCAGCCACGCCTTTATGACTCAGTTCCAATATTACCCATTCCCTCACACCTGACTAGTCTCCAAAACTCAGTTTTACCATCTTGACAGCTGGTACACTGATCTCAGGAAGTGTAACCACAGAGGAAGCAGGGAGCATGGAGGTAACAGAGGAGAAAAAAAGGAGCCTGCAACACAGAGAAAGATGGATGGGAGAAGACAGCAGAGGGGGACAGAAGGAGTAAATATGATGGCGAAAGATGGAGAAGAGAATGGGGAGGGTGGAAAGGAGGTTTGAGAATTGTCTGGGTACAAAACCTACAAACTTTTATCATTGACTCTGATGGGAAACTACGGTTTGACGTGGAACAGCTCACTTTGTCACTGTCCTTAGGGAACTAATTAAGTTGTAAGTCTGTGGATCTGCTGTATGCATTGGTAGACATACAGATGCCCCAAAACATTACTATATCTATTTCAAATGAGAGAAGTGGAGGTCTCAATACCCAATCTCTTAAATTGTATTTTACTGCTTTCTAGCTCTAACAATTAATTCATGTGATTTGTGCAGATGATGTAGTCTTTGTGTCTCAATGGAACAGCCACAGATGATTCAATGTAATGTAATTACCTACTGTGGTTAGAAATTCATTTTATGCAACAACCTAATTTTGGTGACTAGGTGAGGTTTCTGGTTTCTCACAGAGACCCCATTGTTCTCCATATTAGATCATTCTCTTTTCTCTGATTTGGCTAAGTATGCCTAACAGCAAGGCTGGTGTGAAAAAGTATCTTTCATAAACAGGATGTTTCCATTAGGGATACGCCAATAGAGCTTGATTGATAAGACACATGATCTGTCTACCACCTGGCTACAAAAAGCTCACATAACCACTTTTGCAAGGCAATTGTTAGAGGACGGTTGTTAAGGTCATCTATCTTATCTGAACACTGTTGTTTTACTCCTGCAAATATCACAAAAGATTGAGTTTCCTTTAATTATTTCTGGCTCTCTAATGGGACATATGATATCCCATTAGATATTAAACAATCTTATTCAAGTACATGAAAGTCTCACTTAAAGTGAATCACTAGTTGCACCTCACACCCTCTAGACTCTAGATATTTTGATAAATTATCTCCTGGAGAGGTTGGTGGTATTTGGGGTCATAGATTTGCATGTGGATCTGTCTTCCTGTTGTTTCTCCCTTTCTGGAAAATATTTTTTTCATGTATTATACAAACAACCTGTACAGAATAGGATAGTTTTATTAATGCTGCCTATATTTAAGGCAAAAATCTGTTAAATAATACATTACATTAGATTAAAAGCGAGTAGGCAATGGAATGAGGATTGTTTCATAAAAATAGATGCCAAAACAGTGGGATGTGCTGGACAAACATCCAAACAATATTTTAGACCTCAAATCTGATGAATATTGACCTTTAATTCACTGTTTATTAAAAAAAATCCACTGGAACAGAGCGCAGTGGCTGGGAAAGGCATAAAAATAGCCTGGAATGACAACTTCCAAGTAGACTAACCCAACCAAATTCTCCAGACCCATCCAACTAAGGATGGAGCCAGCCACAAAATTCCCCCCAGAAAAATTTAGCAGTGCCCATTCAAGACAGCAAATCAATATTGCAAAAAACTGCTCAGAATGATGAATTCCGATTAGGTCAGACCAACCAAACTCACCCATCCCATCCAGCTACAGAGGACTGATGTCACCAGCCACAAAACATTCCAGGTTCCATATCCCAGTACCCATTCCAGGAAGAAAATCAATATTGTGAAAAACTATCTGGAATGGCAAGCCAGAAAACATTGTCAAGAACTAAATTCCAGTATCCATTCCATGCAGGAGACCAACATTGTGCCAACAAACTCTAACCAGCCACAAGGACCGGTGATCACTACACACAAAAGACCAGCTAACAATACCCATCAATCACAGTGAGAGATAATCTCTCCTCCTTATCACAACAATACACCCACAACAAAAACACTGATCACCATCATCACCCATCTCCTGAAAAGGACAAAGCTGATCCAACAGGTATAAATACTCCATTCCCAAACAAACTGCACCAGAGCAGAAAGTGCTACTCCTGTCCTCTGAAGATGCCGGCCACAGAGACTGGTGAAATGTTAGGAAAAACAACCTTCAGAAAACGGCCAAAGAGCCAGAAAAACCCACAACAACCATTGTGCAAGATAGTCTGGAAAGCAAGTTTCAGGTGGGATAGCTTGACAAGATTCATCTCTTTCATTGGGATGAAGGGACTGATGTACCAAACCACAAAGCAATAGAAGGGATAGATGTACCCAGCCACAAAACAACTCTAGAAACAACATTCCCGGACTGGTTCTGATCCCAAGTTCCATGTTTTGGAAATGGCTCATGAACAACACCTTCAGAGTTGGTGACACCAACTAATTCATTAGTCATTTTTGACTGGATGAGAGCAATACATCAAACTACCATCTTTCCACAAGGAACCAAAATCCACACAGAGAAACACAAAATTGTGGCTCTATGCATTCCCAGTGGTAAAACTGACAAATATTACTGCTCTTGGCTTAATAAGGGAAAAAATTAAATTGAATTAGACCACAAATTATAATGAACAAAAAATAATAATAGAAACCATCTGCTAGCTCAGGTGACTAGAGGGGATTGATGTTGCAGGGCTCATAACATCTCTAGGAATTATGCTCCAGTACCCACTGTGTTCCAAAATCTATGTTCTAGAAGATAGCTCAGAGCAGTAACTTCAGAGCAGGAGAAGCCACCTCATTTACCAGCCATGCAGGGCTCAACAGCAGTTAATGAACAAGCCACAAAACATCCAAAGCTCTCTGGTATCTCATCTTCACCAAAGTCCTGCATTTCAGAAAACTCCCTGGATCTGGAACTTCTGAATAGGATAAATCTACCATGTAAATTATAAGTAACCATAAATGATCTAAAGCAGGGGTTTTAAACTCAATTTACTTGGGGGCCTCTAGAGGCAGAGTGTGGGTGAGGCTGGACCTCATCAGATTTTCTGCCAAGCAGAGCAAGAGCCTGAGGAAGCCGCCCAGGAGTTTCCTTAGCTGACAGACAGGTGGGCTGACTGGCAGGCTGCAGTTCTGGATGGAGGGTGCAAGAGGCGCTGTCTTGGGGAGAGCCGGCGAGCGAGGCAAGGCTTTTTTTTTAACTCTTGACAGCAGAGGATGTGTGGGTGCTTTGGGGGGGCAGGCAAGGTGAGGGCCACAAACTATAATCTGGGGGGGCGCAAATGGCCCCCGGGCCGCATGTTTGAGACCCCTGATCTAAAGGAACCATACAAGGTTTTATTTTGTTTTTACAGTATTGATTTTCTGCCTGATATTGGTATTGGAATGTTGTTCTGGGGGTGTTTTGTGGGTGGTTGCATCACTCCCCTCTAAGTGGATGGGTCCAGTGAGTTTGGATGGGCTGGCCTACTTGGAAGTCTCTATTCCAGGCTGCTTTGCCACTCCAGGCCATTGTGTTCTGTTCTGGTGGTTTTTTGGGTAACAAAAGGTTAATGTAAAAGTAATATTCACTGGATTTGAGGTCTAATTATTGTTTGGATGTTTGTCCAGCACATCCCACTGTTTTTGGCATCTATTTTTATGAAACAACCCTTATTCCATTCCGTTCTGGCTTTTCCCTAGTCCCGTATATAAGTGCAATAAATACATATGCATACTTTGTAAGTATTTCAATCTGTTCACCAACATCCACCATAGTGGATTTTGTCATAATTAATAAGGCAAACATATATATTCAGATCCATATAGCAGCATCACTTCCCAAACTACAGGTGGGTAGAATCAGGCTTCCTTGATTGAGTTTTTTTCCCTCAGTCCAAACTGGACCACACTTGCACTAAATTTTGTTGCTGTTGTTTTTAAGAAACTCTTAAGCAGATGGTTCATTAAGCAGTCACTATAAACATTGGTGTTTTCCTTTTGAGCCAGTGTAATAAAGCCTTGGCCAAATTTCAAGATTGATTCCTCCTCTGAAAATTTGACTGAAAAGATTCACTAAAAAACTGTGTCATTTTAAACTAACTCTAAGGGGGAATGCAATGAGTTGCTCATCCTGGGTGATCTTCTGGATCTTGCCCTGCCAAGATTCCCCACTGCTTCTTTTTGATTAATAAATCAATAAGATTTATTAATTTATTTTACAAAATGGGACCTGAACTCATTTTCCTGTGGCCCACACTTTTTCCTATATAGGAGACCACGAAATTCTGTGAAATTATATATCTTTTCCAGTCATTCCTAGGGCGGAAATATTCCATTCTGCACAGGAATTTTAACAATTGTAACTGTACAGGTCAGTGCTGTTTCTGTCCTTTTGGGACAAGCCCTATGCAGGAAAGATACAATTTCTTTCAAGAATTGTAAAAATCCTGCAATTTGCCAGATAGCCTGGAAAAAATAGCCACAAAAAATTCCAAGGAATCCTGCTAATTTCTAGTGAGATCCTTCAGTGGCAGGAGTGAATCATGTGCAGAGAAACATTACTTTGAGGAGAAAAGCACAATCATCTTCTCCATGATTTTGCCAATGATGAAGAGGCTACAAGATTCACTTCCCTAGCTCTACTACTTCTGCAAAAAAACACCAAAAAACCCAAGTCCAAGAACCTTGCTGCTTTTTAATATGTCCATTTGTTACTGTTCCAAGATATAAAGACCTAGACTAAGTAAAAACTCAAATGATGGCACACTCTTTGGGAATTTGTATTAGTTCTAATAAAGGCATTCTGTCTGTGGATTTTCGTGTTTTAAAATAAACTCATTCATGCAAGTTGATTGTTAGTTTGAACCAAAGTAGACCCATTCAACAAATGGTGTTTGTTATGCCAACAGTTATATAAGCCTCATTGAAACAAAATCCATTTTTTTAGTATAGGAAATCATACTGGAGTAGGCCCCTTGAATCAATGGAGATTTAATGGAATGACTCCTCTGTAGGTTCCAATGATTCAAATAGACCTACAATAACTGTGACTTACGCTAGAATAAGTAGCAGTTAGGATATGCCCATCTGAATCAACATAACTTATGGATGTCACTGATTCAGTAGCCCTACTCTAGTGTGATTTGCTATGCTAAACAACAAATGTTGGCCAATGTGTCTACTACCTTTGAGACTAACAACTGAATTTAGCCCTTTATGCCTGCCCGGTGTTATAGTGTCTGAATGTAACAGTTCCTCGGTACATACCTTACTAATAAACATTGTGTGCTGTCAAGTAGATTCTGACTTATAATTACCTTTCTCAGGATTTTCTAGGTATAACACACTCAGAGGCCATTTACTATTCCCTTTTCTGTAGTTGCACCAGGAGTATGTAATTTGTCCAAAGCCTTACCAGGAGGAGAAGGCACAATGGGCATTTGAACTCAGCTCTGACCTCAGTTCTATAGCCAGGAGCCTCAACTCAGTGAGCTGCACACTTCTTAATTGTCCTGAATTGCATTAATGCAATGCAATACTATTCACAAAATAATTTCAAGAGAGTATAGGCATGAGTACTGTCATACAGATCTTCCCCAGTCTTGTCCTGACTAATCTTATAATCAGTCAAAAAGTCCTGCGGGAAAGCTGTACCTACTTGAAGCCTGAACTTTCCTTAGTTTTTTTTTATTGCTGATATGAAGCTGTTTTGCATGTTTTCTTTTTAAATAGTTGCAGATGATTCTTTGCCGTGAAATAGATTTAAAATGTCTCCACGTTAGTGGACTTTAAATTAATACATCTGTAACTATTTATATCATTATAAAACAGTCCTTCTGCAAATTTTGTAGCAACCCTTTTGCAGCTGTTAATCTAATTCAAACACACATTGACATTTTCTGCACATGATTTCCGTATAATTACTCCAAAGAAATTGCTTGTTTAGCTTTGGTGTATTTCATTCTAGGGCAAGAGATAAACCCTCCCTCTCTTCCTTCCTCCCAAACCCCTCATAAATACACATACAATACAGAGTAAACATATGGGAAGAGCAAGGTGTTGGATGTAGACATAGCAAAATATAAGATAGATATGTGAATTTCATTGGGTATGGCCTAAGAAAGACTAGGTCTGGAACCCAATAATTCATAGAGTTGGATCAAGAAACACTTCCTCTGAGTGTATAGCATTCTTCTTTCAAAGAAGCTCATCTTGCTCTAATCTGTTATGTTGTCCTGTTTTAAGTCCAAAATAACTTTAGGAAGTAGCCAGGTTTTAGGGGAGACTGGTGCCTATGTTTTCCAAATAGAAGGTTTCTCATTCATCAGGCATCAGGTTTAATTCTTTCATCTTCCCATAAAGAAAGTTGAGGTGCTATAACCCTCTGCTCAGTTTAAGCCCCTTCCCAACTTCCAAATCCTGCCTGCATTGGCCTTGTACACATCCGCCTTTGACTTCAATACCATTAACTTTACCTCTCTTACCATCTTTGGGGCCCATCTCAACCTACTGCTGGAATTCAGAACCTAAACATTTTTTACCTGACTATCATAGGCCTCAGATAGATATTGATGAAACTGTCAAGTGTTGATCAGTTTCTCATTTTCATAACCTTGCATTTTTTTCTGGCCTTATATATGTGCTTACCTTTCTGAGCACTTTTTTAAGTGAATAACTAAAATGTAAAACTTTAAAAATTCTGAATTTTCATGTGCACCTCTTTTTTTTTCAGTTTTTCCCAGCCGTCCTATGAATGCCTAAGGTGCTTAGTGTGAATTAGCTCAATCTGGGTTTTTTAAAAAAAGACCAAACAAAATTCCCTTACTTCAAAGATTCATAAAAATTTTGGGCAACCTTTGCCATTCAGAGCAAATGATATGCAAGGCTTTGTTGCTGAAACAATGGCTTTTTGACTCTGCATAGGGTAGCTTTAGACCTTAATGTAAAATCCAGGTTTTTTTTCCTCCTCCAAAATAGGCAAACCATAATGTTACACATTCATGTGGGCAAATGTAGAAAATATTTTTAATTATATCCTCCATGTGATGAGCTTTCTTCTGTTTTTAGTTAGATGATGCACCCAAAAGGATAATTAGATCAACAAATTATCTTAGACAAAAGTGACATTTTCATCTCTTACTGACACTTACTGTCTCTTTGAATACTGTTTGTAACAAAACACCACCACCACCTACACATGATGTCCCTGAAAGCATCAGGCGTCAGTATTCACTTCTGAAGCCTAATGGTCATTAGCAAGTGAAATCCAGCTTGCCAGTCGCAAAACTATTTTCTTACCACTCTATCCTGTTCCCTTTCCTTACAAAGGCAATTATGAGGAGCAGCATATTAAACTATAAACATATGCAAAGACACAGCTGTGTTGCTTACTTTGGAGTGTGGGCATAATTAGACATGGCACAGCTTACCTATACAAACAAGGGAAGATAGATGTTCCAATGGGTAAATTCTAAATGGATGGTGAGCATCTATGGTTTGTTTTTGTGTACAATTACAGGGTTTGCAATATCAAAGCAGAGTTGGATTTTTTTTTATTCCTCTTGAAAATACATGCTCAAGTTGCATCCAAGAACTAGATCTGTTAAAGAAAATATAGATATTTGTAATGTCCAAATTCCTTTTACTGTAGAGACCATTGTAACAATAGCAACAGCATCGGCAGCGTCATCACCATCAGCAGCATCAACAGCTCCTTCACAGAACTAAAGGACATGTTTACCCTCCACTGTTTGCAATCAGAACACCATCTGTCTCTCTTTCTCTGCTTAAAATTAGATTTCTCTCTTTCTCTCCCTCATAAATGTGCACACATCCATGGATAAGGTATTCACAGCCCAAGATTTTTATATTTTTGTTGGCTAGTTAAACTTAAGCTTTATGTGAGATTGACATTTCAAATGGAAAAGCAGAACTGAAAAGTCTGCAAAACAGTGGCATTCTCTGTGAAACCTGTGAAATATTTCACAATTCCTTGGAATGTCAGCATGACTTGCTAAAGCTTGCGTCAGCAATCATATCAACCTTTGATATCACAGAGAGGAAATCACATCTTGGTGAGTGGGAACAATGCAGATATCTTTGTGAAACCTGAGTAATGGCTGAATGGGAATGGCTAAGGATTGTGGGGTGTGTGTGTGTGGGATTTTTAACTTAGTTTTGAAACAGTTCTACTGTTGGCTTGAGCCCTAGAGCCTCGTTAGACGATACAAAGAATTTGTCTCTTGAGTGAGTGGTCCCTCAAATGGCAGAATGGATGCTACTGTGAAAATGACATAAAATATGATGCCATGAGGATCATACTTGAATATATAAAACATCTTCCTATGTACATCATGCGTAACAAAATAGATCATGTTGTTGTGAAGAAAAATAATGTAATAGCAGAAAGGAACCATTTCTCTGATTGGCCCTTACTTGTGGCAAATTGTGTGTTGGATTTCACATTGTAAATATCCGAATCTCGATGGGATTGTAGGGTTACCATTTGACAATATCTACTGGTTTATGTTTTGGCATAGCACAATGGAAATGAAATAGATGGTGAATTAGAGTGTATGTCCTCATAGGTATTCATAAGAACCAAAGACAAATTCATGTTAAGTCGTTACTTTTCTTCTTAAAATACATGTCTCTTTCCTTGAAAATGACAGCAACAAGCCAATAATAAATATACCAAACTTAGCTTATCAAGAAAAAAAGTACACTCTTAATGTGATTCTATAATTGTCTTTTTACAGGTAAGAAAAATTAGGCTTAATACATCATATTACCCAGTAAGTATGCACAGCATTGTAGTGTAAAAGCAGTAAAACAATTCCAATTACACTTAATTGCCTCTTATGTCACTTTGAGAAATTCCTTATTCATATCAGAGCACTGCACAATTTAAAATTATGGATGTATATGAAATATAAAGTTCAAACAATTTAAAAATGTTAAAACAATTAGACTATTTTTGACCAGAAGTGGGCTACTTCAATAGCATTATCTTGGTCATTTCCTAGATCTTCTTTAGAACACACGATGAGGCATAAATTGCATGCATGTTAAGTGCTGCAGTGATTGAATTTCATCACATTCACTGAAATTTTGTACTACATCCTAGTTTTACTTTATTCTTTGATCTTCCTATTTTGTTTCAAGGTCTATTAAGTGACTTCCAGATGGTTCAGCTAGAATCTTGTCCTGATGGGAGACACTCTTCAGCATTCCTCCATTTGATAAGGTGTGTTGTTTTTGCTCAACATAGATCTATCTAGCCTCCTGTGGTTTAATATTTGGAGCTTGAGATATGTGCAGAAAACTTTTCCTCAATTTTGCCCAACATCTAGGGGGTTGGTGTACATGAAGTGGATGGGTATGGTGGTGTCTTACTTTATTTAATTTCAGCATGTTTCTATGTACTACTGGAGGGGCAATGCAAGCCAAATAATAGAATTTTTCAGTGTAGGCAGGTATCAGGCAGCCAGTAATAAACCTGCATGATTCATTAAGAGCTACCTCTACTTGTTTGGGATGTGCTGATTTATACCATGCAGCACTAGCATATTCTACTATGGAGTAACACAGGGACAAAACTTATTACAGTATATGTGAGTGTGTACTCCCGCATGAACCAGTTAGTTTCCCAAGTATGCTGACTATCAGCCTTTTATTCTACTGCCATCAATTTTTAACCTTTTAATATTTGTTTATTTTATTTTATTTTAACTATGTTGTTTCCATGTCATGTGATTGATTGTTAACCACCTAGAGTGACCATTGGTTAGAAGGGCAGTATATAAATTAAATAAGTAAATGAATGGATGGATGAATGGATGAATGAATGAATGAATGAATGAATGTTATTCCTGGCAGCAACTTTCTGCTTCATATTTAGACAATGATTTTTGTAGAAAGATAGATAAAACTTCATCACAGTCAAAGACCAGCCACAAATAAAACATTGAAATATATAAATATACAGAGGTATACAAAAGTATTGGGATCAAATGCAAATACTCGGTTGTGAGGTGCACAACAACAGCATCAAAACATCTCCCCTAAAGCAATATGGGACATGGTGGCGCTGCGATGGGATGTGGTGGCGCTGCGGGCTAAACCGCAGAAGCCTGTGCTGCAGGGTCAGAAGACCAAGCAGTCGTAAGATCGAATCCACGTGACGGAGTGAGCACCCGTCACTTGTCCCAGCTCCCGCCAACCTAGCGGTTCGAAAGCATGCAAATGCCAGTAGATTAATAGGGAACACTTTGGTGGGAAGGTAACAGCATTCCGTGTCTAAGTCGCACTGGCCATGTGACCACGGAAGATTGTCTTCGGACAAAACGCTGGCTCTATGGCTTGGAAACGGGGATGAGCACCGCCCCCTAGAGTCGAACACGACTGGACAAAAATTGTCAAAGGGAACCTTTAACTTTACCTAAAGCAATTCCAGAATTTCTGGCAAATCATGCTCTAACTACAGAGGCTCGTCCACTTTTAGGGTCCTTTTTCTAATGTCCATTGCAGTAATAAGAAATTTGGCAACACAGCAGCACAGGCATACATTGTTACTCTGTACAACCGAGAAATCGGCCAATCACAGGGGAAACAAGTTCTTCATGTACATCCTTGTAAAATGTGCACCGCAACAGGATGTGTTCAATTGTTTCTATCTGCTCCATTCCACATTGGCAAAGGTGCTCTGCCCAAGGAATCTTTTTATACTGTCCATTCTGCACTGCTGAAGGTAGTGCGGTAAGCTGGGCCAGAGTAAATGCCCTTCTATGCCTGGACTGCTCCAACTGGGCAAAATAAGGTGCTGCTGTGACCTTGTATAAGCTGTCCTCCCTAAGGTAGAATTCTGGGGCACTGCTTAAATTATTTTGTCTCTCAATGTCCTCAAAACGCTGCTTGATTATTTTCTTTGCCTGTTCCATTCCCATGGTTAACAGAGTCAACCTAGAGAGATCCGAAGAGGCTATTTTTTTGCTCAATTGACTGAACCTATTTTGACTTTAAGGTGTCTTGCAGGATCAATGGTGCAAGACCAATAGGGAGATAAGACAGTCTGAGCCAGTACATGAGAATTGCAATCTATATCCTGGCTTCGATTTTAATTTGACCAGTTTCCAATCTTAGTTTTACATTGGCGACATCTCTGGGGACTCCTAACATTGCCCTCAGGAATTTTGACTGCACACATTCTAAGGTTGCAATATTTGGGAAGGGGCCCAATTAGGAGCCATACAGTAGTTGGGCTACTGCTTTTGTGTGGAATAATTTAATGGCCAAGGGAATGTGATGCCCCCCTTTGTTCTCATAAATTGTAATATTGCAGCAGAACTTCTCTGCGCCACATAATCACTGTGTGCTTTCCTAGAGCTGTTAGATTGGAAAATGACACCTAAATATTTAAATTGGTGGATCTGATCATTTCTATGCTGATTTATCATCCATGTTTGCATTATTGGCCTTTTGGCAAAATACATGATTTTTGTTTTTTGAAAATTAATTATCAGATCTTCCTTGTCACAATATATAGATAACCTTCACAAAGCTCTTCTAAGCCCAATTGGGGTCGTAGAGATGATAGCTGCATCATCAGCATAATGTTGTTATATGTGATTTTTGTAGGTCAGGGTGTCTAGAGTGCCACCCAAAAACTGTGGGGTATGGCACTGTTCCAAAATATTGACCTCCCACCGTGGAGAATGACAACAGTGGCACTTGTTTACTGTCAATTCTCCTGCTACTTCTATTACTATTCCACCTTTTACCATCGGAGAAAGTTTCGCCCCATAGTCACCATGTCCATTAATTCAACTTCTAGCTATCTCCATTGGAAAAGAGAAGATCTACAGCCAAATTGTGATGGGAAAAGGCCGGGGGAGGGGGGGAACATATTGGCTTCCCTTTTTTACTTCTTAATTTTATTTTATTTTATTTTGTTCTTTTTGTCTTATTATCTTTTTATTATACAGACTTACCGCTTTGCACTTAGTGATGGGGTGGGCAGAAGGGTTTCCTTAGTTATACAAACTAGCTTACCCTGCCCTAAGTTGCAATAATTATTTAATGTTATTAGTGTCTTGTTTATTTTTATTGATTCTAGCTTAATTTACAGTGTTTAATTTATTTTGTTTGTGTTATGTTATTGTTTATTATTGTGTACTCATTCTTATCTTAAATTGAGTTTTCTTCATTGTTGTCAGACTGTTTTGTGCTAAGAGTGGAGAGGAAGGCCTGCCTCCCAGTGGGGGCTTTAAGAACATACATGTGATTCCAAGTAGAGGAAGATATGGTGCTGGTACAGGTGGTAGTTGTTCCAGAAGAATGGTGAACAGATACTTGAAAGCTGTCCATTGTTCTGGCACTGTGACCACCTGCCAGGCTCGAGGTAGCCAGCTCAGTCATCCCTCCACTCTAACTTTGGTGCTGTTGAATGGCAGGTCTATATCCAATAAATCCCAGCTAATACAAGATCTTATTCTGGAAAAGGATGCAGATCTGGCTTGCATAACCGAGACACGGATAGGTAGTGATGGGGATGTGCCCCTATCTCCTGCCTGACCCATCGGTTATGTTGTCAGACACCAGGGTAGACCAGAGGGTCAGGGGAGTGAGCTGCCATTGTCTATAAGGGCACCCTTGAGGTTGTCAGGCTCTGCTCTGGTGATGCCATGCCTAGAGGCCCGCCACACGTCGATTGGGGCTAGGGATGGTATTGAGTCCTCTGAAGATGCTGGCCACAGAGACTGGTGAAACGTTAGGAAGAACAACCTTCAGAACACAGCCAAAGAGCCCAAAAAACCCACAACAACCATTAGATCCTGGCTGTGAAAGCCTTCGCGAACACATAAAAGGTGTATGCCCAAAAAGTTATGTTGGGCAACTGCTCTCTCTAAACAACTAAAAGGCAAAAGGGGAAGAGCCCATGTAGCCTTTTAGGAAGTTCCCTAACTCTGGCACTGCAATAGTAAGATAAGTTTAGTTTTAAGGTTCTTGCCTTCAGACCATATCCATTCTAGACAACATGTCCAAAACAAGTGAAGATGGGGGCCAAACATGAAGGAAAAGAGATGGATTTGTTTTTTGTTTTTTTGTTTCTTGATTCTGTACCTGGAAATGTAGGAAAGAAAGCCTTCTGCTTCATGGGGCCTCTTCTTATTTTATGACATCTCATTCTAGACTTAGCATATGCTACAACTACTGTGCAGTACTACGTTCCCCAGCCACCTCCATAGGGTCCTGCCTCAATTCTGTAGCTGCTGTCTTCCCAGCACTCCTATTTGCAAATATTAGACTAAAGATTTAAGATTGTCACCAAAGGTCCAGAAAAAGCACTTCCAAAGTGCTTTCCTGTGCCTTTGTTGACAGTCTTAAATCCTCTGCCACAAACCAAGCTGAAAAATATCATATTCATGGTAGCTACTTCAACATATGCCAGATACATGGATTCCAGCAAAAATTACAGGCTTACAATATTATATTGAAGTTTCTAGATGGTACTCACATTCTGTGTGAGCAAAATCAGTTTAAGATTATCTGCTTATCCACATTAGAAAACTAGTGAGGAATGATATTGTGATGCTTTTCTGAAAAGTCTTTGTGTTACTTCCATTTCATTTTCTCTCTGTTAACACTGGAAATCTAAAACCAGACTGCTGTACTGCAAATGTAAAAATTATAATATTAGCTGTAATATTAAATGTACGTTAACAGTTTTATCTAAGATTGCCCTTTGTAAAACATGTTGATGCATTTTTGGCAAGCGGAATATTATGTTTTGATTAGCAAAAATCCCTTCAGTGACATCTCTCAGAAGACAAGGTCAACAAAGCTTTAATCATCTGTGCATCTCTTTTCTCATATGAATACCTGACAAAAACACCTGCGTGAAATGGCTGTGAATAGTTTCAAAATTATAGATTTTTGCAGTTGTAGAATCCTAAATACCTACAGTGTTATGGATGAAATGAAAAAACACAGTTACCAAAACTCATAATGATTCAATTTGTGCAAAACTCTCAATAGGAATTCTATTGTGAAACTCATTTTCTCTCACTCCAAAGTGAGATTTTTTTTTCCAGAACATGAGCTAGCCTTTTTAGATTTTGACCATTTCTAGTAAGCTTTTCAGAGACCCTCAAGACTGTCAACATATTTTCATTGCTTTCATGCCCCGAGTGTTTTCGAACTCACACTGCATCATGGTTTTTATAGGTCTAAATCATATTGATAGTCTTTGTTAAAAGACCAACTGGATCAATGAGACATACATAGCTCCATTCCTTTTGTCTGGTTTTGATATGGCTTGGGGGAGATAGATTGAAAAGAGATATCTGGAAGCTGGAAGGGGGGATGCCTGCCTTTTCTGCTTCTTTTGAGTTCATGTTTCTCTCTGTTGTGCCCTATGTAAGGAAGAAATTGGAAGAGGAGGGAGAGTAGTGGAGTCTTGTTGATTCCTAGAGCGGTACAGATATGGGGTTTTCTTCTTTAAAATGTTAATAGTAGTAGTCATAATAATAATCAGTAAAACCATAACTGGAATCTAGCTTATAGTAATAATGTTTTTTTTAAAAAAACATTGGAGTTCAATTGGATTAGGCTGTCATACTGATGGTCAGAAAAGATTAATAACCAAGGTCATATATTAAAATGACCTATTATTATTTGCTTCAACAAAAATGCACTTTTAGAATAGGGTTTGAAGAGGTTACTGCTTGATTTATATTGCATTTATAAATTCATAAATTTTTATTAAGGCTGCCTGACAAGTCATGAATATTCTGTAGCAAACTCATCTTAATCGTTGGCTATCAAATTTAACCTTTCTTCTGTTTCTCACTACACATTGAGTTTTAGGGAAAGCAGATAGCATTCTAAGAAACCTTATTGCAAACACTGCAGCACAGATTGAACAAACTACACACTTGTTCTTTAATTAAGAGATAATTATGAATTGAATTAAATATTGAGTGTGCAGTCCTGCACAGTGTTTTGCATGCTAAAAGCTTACAGTGGAAGTCAATGGGATTCAAGGGCATGCACATGCAAATATATGATGTGATCACTTTATTCTGGCCACAGAAACTTTACCTGAGTGAAACAGAACAGGATTTCCTTTGCCTATATTTTGGAGCAGAGGAATTCAATCAAAGCAGGAGAAGACCATCTCTCCTGCCATTAGAACACTTTAGCTTAAAAAAAAAAAGATCTGCAACGCTGAGAAGCCCTATCAAGGTAGATTCTGGGTAATCCAATGGGCTACGGGGCTGTTGCAAAGGAATGAAAAGAAACTCCATCCAGCTAGTGATGCAATATTACAGCCACATTGGATTCAGGCCATATGAATTATAATATCAACTGTCTGTCCAGCCATTTTGAAATTGTTTATGCCAAAGGCAGGACCTCTCCAGGGTTCCTGGCAGAAGTCTTTCCCATAATTTGTTGGTTCACTCTTTTACAATGGCTATGCCAGAGATTAAATTTAAAGCCTTCTGAATGCATAGTATATGGTTTACTTCTCAGTTATGTTCCCTTAGTCTATTTACTTGTTGTAAAAAATGGGGGATTTAGCAGGCAGCTGATGCTCCTGCCAAGGATTTCTATTAATTTTCATAATTTCAAAAGTATATGCTTAACCATGCCAACACTTAACATCAAAAAGGTCACAGACCAGTTTTTGCAACGATTCCTGGGACAAAGCCAACAACAGCTAGACAGCATCTGTTGTGGGATGAATGGTCAAATGTTATGAGAGCACCGTATCAATTTAAATGATTGAGCAAGATGACTCTCCTAACCTTACATCACAGTCCATTTTCTACGAATAAATGGGTGGAGGTTGGCATGCTGTTACTTAAATATTAGGTAATCCACTGCTTTGCAAAACTAGATGCAGAATTGTAATATTTATTTAGACATGTCTCTGATGAATGGGATCAAAACATCATAAGTTCTCTCTGTGTGTGAATATTCATTTTAGCTTCTCAAGAAATATGGATAGCTGCTTGCAATCTAAAAAGATGTAAAATGAAACAACAGCATTCCGCTGCTCTTCAGTTTTCTGTCCTTAAAAAGAAACTTAAAAGCCACCTAGAGTGGTCCGGTGGACCAGATAGGCGGGGTATAAATCAAATCAAATCAAATAAATAAATAAATAAATAAACTTTAGTCTCTCCTTGTTTCCAGGTTCATATTCATCTGAGAATCAATCTCTCTCTCTCTCTGGAACATGGTTGTGGCTTTATTTTGAAAATATATCCCATTTAATATAAGAAAACAACTATAGCATGCTGACTTTGATTTATTTTTAATGAGACCAAGTTTTTTAAGAAGACTCAAGGCATATTCATTGGTGCACAAACATTCCAAATTTCATGGTATACTGCATTGTACTGTCTGTCTCAAACGGAGGATATCATGACCTATGATCTCCTTTATGTATCAGTCACCTCTTTGAGGAAAATAACATTCATGATTGTCTCTATTTCTCTCTCATCTATTAATAATTCTTATTCATTATTCCCAGACTTCTCCACATACTGTACATCGTGAACCTCTGTTCACTGTGAACACATGAAAGGACTCTTATGCACAAGTGGGCTAACCCCGTCACCTACATTTGGATCAATCTGCTTTCATTTTCTGTAGTATTCTGCCATGTCTAATACCAAATCAATCAACCAAAGTTTCTCAGTTATACACAATGTGCGATACTTTATCATAGGGATCTTTCCCTCACATGTGCAAGGTAATTAAAACTCTTATCAGATTCTCAGATACCTAATAATCCTTCTTTAAGCCTATTATTTTAGTTATTTGAGGGAATGCATATTTATTCCACTGTTTACTTACATGTGATTCTATAAGGGCCAAATGAAAAGTTACATTTGAGTTCCATGAGTGAAATTCCAAGTTTGCACTTAGAAATGCAGTGAGTGTAGGAAGAGGTTATTTGAATCAGGCTTCTGACATTGAAAGGGCTCTAATCCCTTCCTTATGGTCAAAATTATCATCACAGCTTCCTAGTAATTTTCTCTCTCAAATCATGCACCAATGAGAAATGGTTTTGAGAAGGTAACTTACAGTACATTTGGTAGAAAGGGATGGAACTGTATCCCCATCCCCCTAACATCCTGGCTTTAAACACAAAGAAGAGTCTCCACAATTGTTAAAAAAGAGAACCTAATGATGTTAGGAGATTCTCCATGGACATCCAATATAAAACATATTACGGTTGGACCCTCATATCCACTGGATCAATATCCACTGATTCACTTATCCACAATCTGAAAAGGCAGCTTCCTTCTAGAGCAGTGGTGTTGTAAAACTCAGAGTTGGATTGGGTGGCGAGGGAGCTAACCCAAGTCAAACTGCCTCCTGGGAAAGGTTTCACACCTTCTGCCCTTCTTACCTTCTGGCTAGCTAGCCCCTTTCTCAACATTCTCAGGCAAACAAGGAAATGGATTCTGAACTGTTTTTGAAAAAACCTCACAGAGCCATTGAGATTGTGTGTAGGTGTGGGTGTGTGAGAGAGATGGTCATCTTCAGTCTTCAGCACAAGAATGAGAGAAGATTTCAACTCAGCTCTCACTCATAGAGGCCCCATTGAGATGAAAAGTACGGGGGAGTCCTGTGTCAGGTATAATCCATTCTTTTCACAATCCAGATATGGTGGTCCTACTGTATATAGAATACTACTTGTAAAGGTAGCAGATAACCACTCTGTAGGCAGGGTGCTCCAGTATTCTCAAGTGATCTCTGATTTGCTGTTATTGAGATAATCCTATTGGAATGCGAGTAACAATCCAATTAAAATGAGAGTAACATTCTTCAGTTACTATTAATATGTGTGGTCTGTATACTTGATAAATTTTGGCAATTACATGTACAACAGCATCACTCAGTATGCAGTAAAAGAGTAATGGTGCTCTGGCCATTTGATCCTAAATGCATCTTAATAATGCCATTTCATTTCATTTTTACTTCAGTATGGTTTCCAGGGCTCAGACAATCTCTAAAAGATTAAGTGTACTCCACTTAATCCAAAAAATGATCTTTCATTTAATCATTTATCTTAAAGGTACATTAAAAAGAAAATAAGAAAATGTAACAGTTCTTCTTTCATACATCCACATCAGGCATGCCTGCTATATTCTACTGGGAAAGCCAAATCAATGTTAAATCTATATTTCCTAGAGGAATGAAACAAGTTGATATTATGTATTTTGAGACCAGCCTTACCTTGTTAGAGGGAGCCATCTCTGTATAAATTCTATCCCTCATCTGCCACCACCAAGACTTGTGTAGATGATGTCAGTAGACTCTTACATATCTTTTTGGGGGAAAGTTAATGAGGAAAATCTGGGCTGTCAGTGTCTGTCTCTTTTTATTTGTTGTCACTGGATTTACAGCCTCCTACATTCTAGTTAAGCAGAATGAAAAACCTGGGCTTGTTAAGAGTGACATGTATCAGCCTACTGCCCATACGCACAATCCATACAGGATCTAATTTGGTTTGCTACTAATACATGTGTACCTTACTCTGTTTTAAATCAATATCTAAATATGGAAAAATTATTTCATCTTTAATCTTCAGAGCTTTTTGGATGACAACTTTACATTGCTTTTAGAAACTTTTAGAAACTGCTGTTGCCACTGTGCAATCACCAACATTCAAATGGTCATTCATGTGTTCTTTTATTGTAGTTTTTATGAGGTGGCTGAAAACCACATGCAGTCTATCTTCTTTTGAGACTGTCTTCATTTTGACAAATCATTGAGGATTTTTTTTTTCATTGAAGAAACTGACATCTTTATTACTGAACATTTCAAAGTGTTATTTTTTTTAACTTCAGAGATCATGGCATCATTGCCCCTTCCTAGGCCAAAGTTGTGATTTGTATTTACTGTCTGGCTACCTGTAATAATCATGGATTACAAACCAGATTTCTACACAGCTAGGTACCATTCACTCATACCCATAATGACTTCTTGGGCAGACCCTAGGGCATTGCATGCTTTCAGAAGCGTTGTGGGAATCAGAGAGATGATGTCAGAAAATGGCCAGTTTTGCTGGCCACTGATTGCTATTGAATCCTTCCAAAAAACTCCAGTTTATGCACGTGAGGTATTGCTTCTACAATCTACAATTCAAACATGAGGAAATGGGCCAGCATTGCTAGCTTGCAGTGTTGTGCTTGTATTCTCACTTGGGAAAAGTATTCCAAACTTTACCTAGCAAAGGCGAGCCTGATGGTTGACAACACTGAAAACACCAGTCAATATGATCTCCTCTTATGCTCACAATCATTCACAAACAGACACAAAGCAAGGGAAAATCCCAGAAATTAATTAATCACTTCTCACTCAAACACAAATCAATGGTCATGCAAAAAAATAAACTGTAACTGCTTGTGAAGCAATCATATCTATGAAAGACAGTCTGCACATCTAAACTTTCTTACAGTTTCTCCAAACTCTTGAAAGAATCATCCCAAAGAGAGGCCTTGCTGTCTAGAAGCCTTTGCTGTCTATTATCATGTGAGGCATAAAGCTTCTGTGAATAAACTTCAATGTTTATGAAAGGGTTGCCCCTGTCTCCTTGATGCCCACCTTGGACCAAACTCCTGCCAAAAATCCCACATCTTCAGGATTTCTAGTTGGAAAAAACAAAGTAAATAATTTTACATGATGTATTTAAATGTTAAAAGTCCTCTTGCATAACTTATGCATACATCATTGCAGAAGCAGATCACGACTAATTAGAGTCCCAGGAGAATGAATTCAAGTTTGAATTTTATAAGGCAGCAGCTTAAACTTGTAGGTAACTCAGACCACTGAGACAGACCAGGAAAAAAATTAGGAAAAGACTGTGACATCTCCAAAAACAATACACAGGAGCACATGATACCTTTATTAGACCACTAAAAAAAATCAAGCAGACAGCTAGCTTTTGATGATTATTCCTTAAGCCGTGCACCAAGATTTTGTGGATAGTTTCAAAAATTAGGTATTGGAGTCCCAAAGTTTCATGGCAGTTGTTCTGTGCCAGGCAAGCTTATTAAGGTGAATTCAGAGGCAAACTGTAAAGAGTGTGTGTGTGGGGGGGGGGGTTCAAAATCTTCCCCAGGCAGCATTTGTTTGAAATTTACTCACCAATTCTTCAAAGAGCAAACAAATAATTTGAAACCCCCTCTCACCTCCATCACCTGTTTTTGAAATTCAAGGTTTCTTGTCAGCTGGGGGAAAAGCCACCAGTTCATTTAGGCCAATACTGCCAACTCTGACCGGAAGTGGTGTTACATACAGCACTGATGTTACCTGTCTGTCATGGGTTTGGAGGGAAAGTTCCATCCTATGGGGAGTGGAAGGCGGGACATCAGGAGGAGGGGCTGTACTGTATATATATGTGATGCCTGTGTGGTGAAGCAGGGAGACACTGGGATGTGACGAAGCAGCAGCTGGGAAGAAGAAGCTGGTGTGGGAGTCTGTGTGTCAGACAGGGTACTACTGTGTGTCAGAGTACCAACCTGATAGGTTCAGGTGTCTGTTGGTTAGCCAGAACTGATAGGTTCAGGGTCTGTGCTTCAAGTTAAGGGTTCTGTGTGAACCAAACTGTGTGTATGTATGAGTGAAACTAAGCCACGTTACTTTATCTTATTCACCTGATTGTTTTATTTTTCCCTGTGTGTATTTAAATAAACCTTATTCTTTTATTTGTTTAAAAATCCATCCCTGGTCTGTGTGACTTCTTATAGGGAATGGTTGGTGGCAGCTTAGTTAAGTGTGGCAGATCCCAGTAGGTCTGGGTTTGTCACATTGATTGGTGTCCAGCGTGTGGGATACGACTGGTCCAGTTGTCCAGCGGTCCAGCAAAGCCTTGGCAAGTGTGCCCAGAGCAAGGGGGGTCTAGTCAGGGACAATCTGAGAGCACGTAGGTAATCTTCTAGGTGTACCTCACGGGGGGGTGCGCTAGTAGAAGAACGCGTAACCTCAGATTGGGGACTAGATTAGAGAGTTCGGAGGCAACTTGTTTTGGCGGGAAAAAAGCTGAGGCAAAACTGTATAGTAACAGTGATCTAGCCTGCCTGCTGAGAGGCCCAGCAGAGGGGGGTAGGCTCTGACTCGCTACTGTTGCAAGTTAGTGCTGAAGAACAGCAGCAAGCTCTAGAAGGCTGGTTCTGAGGCAAGAAGAAAAAAAAGTGGTCGTTTTATTTTGAGGCTTGACTTTTTAAAGCAGCCTGTTTTGAGGGGGGATTATGCCCTTGACTCGAAGCCAAATGGCAGAAATGGGTGAAGTGAAAGACCCCCAGGTTGACCAAGGTTCTGAGGATGAATTTGGCTCAGTGCAGGGTGACAGCACAGGAGAGCAGAACCCAGAGCTCAGAAAATTGCTCATAGCCCAACAGCATGAACTGAGGATGAGGCAATTGGAAAAAGAAGAAAGATTAGAGAGAGAGAGAATGGAAATGGAGAGGGAATTGCAGAGAGAGAAAATGGCGTTTGAATTAAGAAAATTGGAACTGATGAACCAGAACAATAATAACAATAGGGATTCTGAGGGAGGCCAATTGTCTAAGGCTGACCTGAAGAAATTCCCTGTGTACCACAAGGGAGATTGTCCTGAGGTGTTCTTTTCCCTAGTGGAAAGAGCGTTTGTGGACTTCTCAGTGAGGGAAACTGAGAAGATGACCATCATGCGATCTTTAATCAGTGGTAGCCTGGCTGAGGTCTATGCCGAGATGCCTGAGGAACTGATGAAAGATTTTGCAGAGTTTAAGAAACTGGTGTTTGCAAGACATGGGATAAATGCGGAACAGCTGAGACAAAGATTTAGGTCAATCACCAAAAAGCCAGAGCAGACTTTTACCCAAGTGGGGGCCCAATTGGTGAGGCTGCTTGAGAAATGGCTATCTCAGGAGGGGACAGAGACCTATGAGCAGCTTAAAGACTTGATAGCACTGGAACAGTTCTATTCAGTCCTGCATGGGGAATTGAAATTCCAGGTGAGGGAAAGGAAACCAAAATCTGTGGCAGAAGCCGCCGAGATTGCAGATTTTATTCACCAGATAAGAAAGCCCTTAGGTGAGGAGAAGTCTGTAGGAAAAACCAAAGAAACCTACAGCAAGTACTCTCAGGGACCAGGGAAAAGCCAGCAAGGGGGAGGGGCCCATGGTGAAGGGAAGCCCTCAGACATGAAACCAAGACCTCAGATTTTGGAGGGAAAACCAAAACAAGATGAGAGAGAATCAAAATACACCAGAAAATGTTATTTCTGTCAGGGAAAGGGCCATCTAATCTCAGAGTGTGAGAAATTAAAGCAGCTAAAAGGAATTGTGCCTCAGGATTCTAGTGGAACCAAGCCAAAAGCTGTGTTCTGTGTCCAGAGAGAGCAAGGCTCATTGTCACTGAGGGAGCCTGTTGCCATGGCTGCTCAGTCTGGAACGGCTGCATCAGCTGATCAGGCTGAGGAAGGTGGTCCTCTTGTGGAGGTCAAGCGATGCTTGCTGGTGAAAACAGATTCTCAGTTGTTTGAGACATCAGGGGTGGACGTAGGAATACTTGACCATCAGTATAGGGGGCTGCGGGACACTTGTTCCCAGGTAACCCTGTGCCATCCAGATATTATTCCTAGGGAGTTTATAATCCCGAATGAGAGCATAAAGGTAGCAGGGATTGAAGGGCAGGTGATCTCTCTGCCAGTCGCGGAGGTACCTGTCAACTTTCAAGGCTGGAGGGGAGTTTGGCGGCTAGCGATTTCATCGACTCTGCCAGCAGCCATGCTCGTGGGAAATGACCTGGCTGAACATGTGAAACGGGTGCTAGTGATTACACGCTCACAAGCCACCACGGGGACAGTTCAGGGGGGTAATGATGAGCCAGAGACGGAAGCAGAGGGGAGTTCAGAAGCTGTGGTGGAAACCTTAACCACAGACAGCAGATTTGGACAAGAGCAAAAGGCAGACGCCACTCTCCAGAAGTGTTTTGAACAGGTGACTGACGCCCAGCTAACACCTGAAACCCCAGTGAGATTTCTGGAGAAAAAGGGGATTTTATATAGAGAGACCCTGAGGAATATCTCAAAAGGGGGAGACGGGATCAGAAGTCAGCTGGTGGTACCTGAAAAGTATCGCCCCATGATCTTACAAAGGGGGCACTCTGACATGTTTGCTGCGCACTTAGGAGTGAACAAAACACAGCAGAGAATCACACAGAATTTCTACTGGCCTGACATAGGGAAGCAGATCAGGGAGTTCTGTAAAGAATGTGATGTGTGTCAAAGGCAGGGGAATAGCCGCGATAGGACCAAAGCAAAGTTGTGCCCTTTGCCTGTGATTGACACTCCGTTCAAATGCATAGGGGTGGATATTGTGGGACCTTTGCCCAAGGCCACAAAGAGGGGGAACAGGTTCATTCTCACAATTGTGGACCATGCCACAAGGTATCCTGAAGCCATACCCTTGACTAACATTGAAACTAACACAGTGGCGGATGCTTTGGTGGGGTATATGTCCAGGATGGGATTTGCCTCAGAAATAATCACAGATTTGGGCGCATCGTTCACATCAAAGCTCATGAAACGCTTATGGCAAATCTGTGGAATTAAGCACAAGGAAACCACTGCTTATCACCCTGAAAGTAATGGGTTAACTGAGAAGTTCAATGGGACTCTAATGCGCATGATTAGGGCTTACTTGGCAGAGAATCCAAACAATTGGGACCAGAAGCTGCAATCCCTTTTGTTTGCTTATCGATCAGTGCCACAAGCCAGTACCGGGTTCAGTCCATTTGAACTTTTATTTGGGAGAAGGGTGAAAGGGCCCCTTGATTTAATCAAACAATATTGGGAGCAGATCACCCAGGATGACCCACAAGACGTTGTGACATATATAGACTCTTTGAGGAAGGACCTAAAGAGAAACCTAGAGCTAGCAGCAGAGACCCTGCAAGCTCAAAAGGTCAGAAAGAAAGCTTGGGATGACCAGGAAGGCAGGGAGAGGCACTTTGACCCAGGGGAGGGAGTGCTTTGGCCCAGGCCCTGCAAAGAGAACAAACTGCAGCTGGGTATCCCAGAAACAAAATATTTGGGTCACATGGTAGGGGGAGGAATGATCAAACCCCTAGAGGCAAAAATAGAAGCTGTTCGTGATTGGCCCAGACCCAACACCAAGAAAAAAGTCAAATCATTTCTTGGGTTGGTGGGCTACTATAGAAAGTTCATCCCGAGGTTTAGCGAGATTGCGGCTCCGCTGACCGATCTGACGAGGAAGAAGACTGATGACTGCATCCCGTGGACCAGCGACTGTGAGGCGGCGTTCCAGAGGTTGAAGGAGGCGTTAATCAACTATCCTGTGCTGCGTGCTCCAGACTTCGACCGGGAATTCATCATCTACACCGATGCGTCTAACAGCGGGGTAGGAGCAGTTCTGTGCCAGGAGGATGAGAATGGTGACCAGCATCCAGTGTCCTACCTGAGTAGGAAACTTCAAAAAGGTGAGAGACATTTGGCAACCGTGGAGAAGGAGTGTTTGGCCATAGTCTACTCGATCCAGAAGGCCAAGCCTTACATCTGGGGAAGACATTTTATTCTGTGCACTGACCATTCACCACTGCAATGGTTAAAGACAATGAAAACCCACAATAGCAAACTTATGAGGTGGGCTTTAAACCTACAGGACTATGACTTTGAAGTGAAGGTGGTCAGAGGGTCAGTGAACTGTGTTGCTGACGCCTTGTCAAGAAGACCTGAAGATTGAAGACGACGAAAGAACATGGACTATGTGTATATAATGATGACAAAAAGTTAAATGTACCTGTTTTTTGAATTTGGTTTGTATGAATAAAGGTAAATTGATGTAATGTATATGGTAAATGTTTAAATGCCTAATTGCTATGGTTAACTTAGAATGTAAGTATAAGTAAGTATGATATGGTATGTATAACTGTTGTTGTGTGTTTTATCCAGGTTGTTTTTTGGTGAAAAGCACCTTAGCTTTCCCCCTACAAAACAACTTATAAAGAGGGGAGGTGTTACATACAGCACTGATGTTACCTGTCTGTCATGGGTTTGGAGGGAAAGTTCCATCCTATGGGGAGTGGAAGGCGGGACATCAGGAGGAGGGGCTGTACTGTATATATATGTGATGCCTGTGTGGTGAAGCAGGGAGACACTGGGATGTGACGAAGCAGCAGCTGGGAAGAAGAAGCTGGTGTGGGAGTCTGTGTGTCAGACAGGGTACTACTGTGTGTCAGAGTACCAACCTGATAGGTTCAGGTGTCTGTTGGTTAGCCAGAACTGATAGGTTCAGGGTCTGTGCTTCAAGTTAAGGGTTCTGTGTGAACCAAACTGTGTGTATGTATGAGTGAAACTAAGCCACGTTACTTTATCTTATTCACCTGATCGTTTTATTTTTCCCTGTGTGTATTTAAATAAACCTTATTCTTTTATTTGTTTAAAAATCCATCCCTGGTCTGTGTGACTTCTTATAGGGAATGGTTGGTGGCAGCTTAGTTAAGTGTGGCAGATCCCAGTAGGTCTGGGTTTGTCACAAGTGGTTCTCCAGAGCTTGCTCCCCCAAGCCCCAAAATGAAGACGCAAGACAACAATTCTTTGGATTTAAATATGGGCCACACTTTATTAAACCAATTCAAATTCAACCAAATAAACCAATTCCAAAATTGAGGGGGCCTCCGGTAGTGCGAGGAAATAACACCAAATAATTCCTTATCAGTCAATGGGCGAGTCCCAGGCCCCAGGTTCCAGCTGTCTAATGACCGGAGGAACCTATCAGGCCTCAATTAAACACCCCGGACCTCTAGCCATCGTATTTGATGACTTTTGGTCCGAAAGTGGTCCAGCGCATCAGCCGCCTTCGGCCCTGTAATCGCATGATCCGCAGAGCCGTCAGGACCAACGTGCTGTTGGCTTTATGATAATTACAAAAGGGACACACAGTGATAACCAGTTATTCCTGCACTACCTGCCAGTGTGACCAATTATAAACCACCCTTAAATGCCAACAAACACTTTTCCAGTGTGGGATAGGTGAAAAATCCCCCCCATCCACGAGTCAATCAGGATAGAGGTAAAAAATTCATATCCGGCCCCCAAACAGGCGACCCCAACAAACATACTAGAAAGAGGGTGGGTGGGTGAGTGCCAAAAGTGAAAGAGGACCAACAACGAGCCGGCACTTCCTTATATTAGCGCTGGCCTGCGCCAAAAAGTCACGTGGCCTGGTTGCTTACCTCTTTCGGGGTTGAGGAAGCAAAGGACGCTGCGGAGATCGATGGTGCAATAACGCGCCCCTCCTGCGCGCGTGTACTTCTGGCAGCTTTCCTTCTTTACCTTTGATGCATAACATCTGAAATTAGACAAGATTGGTTTTGCTCAGCATGGTTTGATGGCATAATTGCTTTTACAGTATGGCTATTACCCAAATAGCTTTTAGGGAACTTATTTGTGACAGCACTATTTTTTGCATATTTTATTGTCTTTCTTAGAATGCTGAATTTTAAGTTGTACAGGTTTTCAATAAATACAAGCTAAACGTGGAAAGCAACTGTATTTTTATAGTGCTTGAACACTTCAGCAAGAGCTTCATTGCTGGCCAGGTCAATCTCTGCCATTTCTTCAAATATCTTGTAGCTGTTCTTGTCTAAAAACATTCCATGTTTCAAGAGCTATGTGAAAATGATAGTGATGTCTCAAACAGTGGATCATAATTTATGACCTATTAGCTGGAAGAAACATGAGGAAGTACTGCAGACCTCTAGGTAAAATGAACTTACAGAACAGGAGAGCAGCTTAACTGCAGGCAAGACGTACGCTATGTGTCCAAATAATGATCTCTTATCTACCTTAAAGCTATGCCCAGAAGTAAGCAAGGAAATGTATCATTCAGACAAGTGATCTGCTTCCCCTCTCCACTGAGCAATGTAACAGACTATTTTAGTTTTAATAAACTCTAGACAGAGTTGGAAGGAGCTAATCACAGAGCTCAATTGATAGTTCCTCAATGTCCAGAAAATCAAACCAAACAAATTGCTTTGATTGAAGTGGGATTAAATGAAAAATGAAATGTTAATGTCAAAATAGTAATAGGCTTCTTGGGCAATATGCAGTTTTTATAGCAGTCTCTGCTGGAGCCCAATCCATACATTCTGTGCACTCAGGGTAAGACCACTTGGTGTTTCCAATCAGTGGTATTGCCAAAAATATATATTGGGGAAATCAAAAGGGCAAAGATCTGTGCAGCAGAGAAAGAAGGAGCACGTTGTCTCTCATGATTCATTTCTAAAATGATGGCGGGTGGGGCGGGAATTGTAGGAGAGCTAACCTGGCAGAAGTCTCAATAATCCTTTCTTGGCTTATTTTGTAATGTTTGCAGCAAATATCCCATTCCCAGATATACAAATTGTGCAGTGGAACAAATGCCACGTAGCTTCTTTCCTTAGAGTGTCTGTTTTAAGCTATTCATGAATTCCCTCACATACTTACTAACAGGATCTCACTTTGCAGTCGTTTAAAGTAGAACATGGAACAAAGGAACTGAAGTCTTAATATAATAATGGTATATATGTATATATCATGGGATATTTATGGTAAATATGTGTTTTCTTAAGTGAAACTGTATAAGTCATGGTGACAAATTGCTGTCCACTCACAAGGTGTTGGTCATGTTCCTGAGTGGGCAGCTGATCACATGATGGGGTACAAGTTTAGCAACACAACCAGCAACTTGTTCATGAGCAGCAATTTTTCTTCAATAACTTGCCTAGTTTTCATTGCACAGTTTCAATTACTGACAATAGGACTCTGGCTGATACCATGAGATATCCACATCTATAATCATGTCTACACCTACCAATCTGCCTCTTTTTTTAAAAAAAGCTGTTGTCTCTTTTTTTGATTCATGCTGCAAGGTTGAAAATATAAATAGAAGAAGAGTAATCTGTGTCATCTATATTTGTGTTTAACTGCAAACATCTGGCCAAATATTTGGACCATCACACTCCTCGTCACCATATTTTGAATTATTTAGAGTACACCTTTGGTCTAGAGTAGACCTTTGGTCTAGCAATCCAAATAAAATAAATAAAAATAAATAAATTTAGCCTGATGGAGTATCTGAAATCTTGCAAATGCCTGTGCATTTTTAGTTTATCTTTAAAAAGGTTTGGTGCACTTACAGAATTTTTTCCTTTGCTTTTCACCTGCCCATCTTTGTTTTATGTTTACATATCAAGATATACGTATGCAGACATAGTTGCTCACACAACAGACTCACTAAAAGCAGGGCCCAATAAATCATATTTGATCTAAGAATCACTGAACTCATTGGTTCCATTTTAGGCACAACCAAGTCTGGATCCGACCCACTATAATTGCATGTAGGCCATCTAGAGACCCTTTTTTAAAAAGGGCAAACCATGATGAATGTACAAAAGTTGGAATATGCATTGAAAATAACTGAAAGCTGAAGAGTCACCCCCAGTAGTGGTTTCCATTTCCATTTCTGTTACTCCTGAAGGGATCTAGCTGTATGAGTGTCCCAGACCATGAATGGCCTCCTTTACTCTCTTGTCAATATGTGAATTTTTGTCTGTATAGATTGTTTAAATTACTAAGGAGGTGTTAAAGGAGTAGCCCTTAATATGAAAGGGCTTTTAAAATTGAGGTTTGAATATTTGTTTACTATAGTCATTGCAAAATACTTAGATGGCTCACCAAGCTGAGTAGGTTTGCTGTACTGTACCATAACATTCCTGATAGTTGAACATGGTTTACAAATGATAACAAAGCATAAACAAAGGATGCAGGACTTTTATCAAACACTCTTAATAGTTCCAATACCTTTGAGCTGCAATTATTTGGCATTTCACGGTCCCCATACAACAAGGTTTTACTAGGTTTCCAAGCTCTGCAGCAATTTATTCAAAACCATGATGCTATAATCAAAATAGCAGATTTTGCTAGATTTTTAGTTACAAACTGTTTAAGTTACAATATATGCAGAAACAACTGAGATGCCTGTTGAAAAAAAAAATCTTGGAGTTCCAGACCCCTGGATTTACAGGCCCCTAGAAAAGAGATTTAGAACTGGATACGGAACAACTGACTGGTTCAAAACTGGGAAAGGAGTATGACAAGGCTGTATATTGTCCCCCGGGTTATTTAACTTATATGCAGAATACATCATGCGGAAGGCTGGACTGGAGGAATCCCAAACCGGAATTAAGACTACCGGAAGAAATATCAACAATCTCAGATATGCAGATGATACCACTCTGATGGCAGAAAGTGAGGAGGAATTAAAGAACCTTGTAATGAGGGTGAAAGAGGAGAGTGCAAAAAACGGCCTGAAACTCAACATAAAAAAAACTAAGATCATGGCCACTGGTCCCATCACCTCCTGGCAAACAGAAGGGGAAGATATGGAGGCAGTGACAGATTTTACTTTCTTGGGCTCCATGATCACTGCAGATGGAGACAGCAGCCACGAAATTAAAAAACGCCTGCTTCTGGGGAGGAAAGCGATGACAAACCTTGACAGCATCTTAAAAAGCAGAGACATCACCTTGCCAACAAAAGTCCACATAGTCAAAGCTATGGTTTTTCCTGTTGTGATGTATGGATGTGAGAGCTGGACCATAAAGAAAGCAGACCGCCGAAGAATTGATGCCTTTGAATTGTGGTGCTGGAGGAGGCTCTTGAGAGTCCCCTGGACTGCAAGGAGAACAAACCTATCAATTCTAAAGGAAATCAACCCTGAGTGCTCACTGGAAGGACAGATCCTGAAGCTGAGGCTTCAATACTTTGGCCATCTCATGAGAAGAGAATACTCCCTGGAAAAGACCCTGATGTTAGGAAAGTGTGACGGCAAAAGGAGAAGGGGATGACCGAGGATGAGATGGCTGGACAGTGTCTGCGAAGCAACCAACATGAAACTGACACACCTCCGGGAGGCAGTGGAAGATAGGAGGGCCTGGCGTGCTCTGGTCCATGGGGTCACGAAGAGTCGGACACGACTAAATGACTAAACAACAACAACAACAGAAAAGAGATTATTTAAAGATTGGTAGAAGTGAACAAAAGAACTATAAATATAAGGGCATAAGACATACAAAAGTTCAACTCATCACCACAACTCTACACCATTTAGGGTACCAGACATCAAAGAACAGCAATTATTTATTATTATTATTCAAAATACCAGACACAATCAAAATTATAAGAAATGTTGACTAGTATTATGTAAGTGACATGTTTTAACAAAGTACCTATATTGTTGTTGTTGTTTAGTCATTAAGTCATGTCCGACTCTTTGTGACCCCATGGACCAGAGCACACCAGGCCCTCCTGTCTTCCACTGCCTCCCAGAGTTGGGTCAAATTCATGTTGGTGGCTTTGGTGCTACAGTTGCGTCCTGTACAATGAAGAGCCTCCGTCCATGGTTCTTCAGGCACTCTGTACACCAAATCTAGCTCCTTAAATCTGTTCTTCACTTCCACTGTGTATTCATAAGGAATTTGGTTCAGATTATACCTGACTAGCCCAGTGGTTTTTCCTTCTTTCTTCAGTTTAAGCTTGAATTTTGCTATAAGAAGCTGATGATCAGAGCCACAATCAGCTCCAGGTCTTGTTTTTGCTGATTGTATAGAACTTCTCCATCTTTGGCTGAAGAGAATATAATCAATCTGATTTTGGTATTGGCCATCTGGTGATGTCCATGTGTAGAGTCGCCTCTTGTGTTGTTGGAAAAGAGAGTTTGTGATGACCAGCTTGTTCTCTTGACAAAGCTCTACTATCCTTTGCCCTGCTTTGTTTTGAACTCCAAGGCCAAACCTACCTGTTGTTCCTTTTATCTCTTGACTCCCTACTTTAGCATTCCTATCCCCTATAATGAGAAGAACATCTTTCTTTGGTGTCAGTTCTAGAAGGTATTTTAAGTCTTCATAGACTTGGTCAATTTCAGTCTCTTCAGCATCGGTGGTTGGTGCATAAACTTGGATTACTGTGATGTTGAAAGGTCTGTCTTGGATTCGTACTGAAATCATTCTATCATTTTTGAGATTGTATCCCAGTACAGATTTTCCCACTCTTTTGTTGACTATGAGGGCTACTCCATTTCTTCCAAGGGATTCTTGCCCACAATAGTAGATATGATAATCGTCTAAATTGAATTCGCCCATTGCCGTCCATGTTAGTTCACTGATGCCCAGGATGTCAATGTTTATTCTTGCCATCTCCTGTTTGACCACATCTCGCTTACCAAAGTTCATAGATCTTACATTCCAGGTTCCTATGCAGTATTTTTCTTTGCAATATCAAACTTTCCTTTCACTTCCAGGTGTGTCCACAGCTGAGCATCCTTTTGGCTTTGGCCCAACCACTTCATTAGTTCTGGTGCTACTTGTACTTGTCATCCACTCTTCCTCAGTAGCATGTTGGACACCTTCCAACCTGAGGGGCACATCTTCCACCGTCATATCTTTTAGCCTTTTGTTTCATGGGGTTTTCTTGGCAAATTGTGTGGCTTGCCAATTCCTGCTCCAGGTGGATCGTGTTTAGGCCGAACTCTCCACAATGACCTGTCCATCTTGGGTGTCCCTGCACAGCATAGCCCATAGCTTCTCTGAGTTACTCAAGCCCCTTTGCCATGACAAGGCAGCAATCCATGAAATACCTGTGTGCTGTTCCTAATATTGCCATTTTTATTGCTCTAATGGTGTTATTTTTGAGATCTGCAACTGCTTATAATACTGTGTGAAATTTCTTGATATTGTTCCCAAAGCCCTGATGACTAAATGGACCATTGGATTGTGTTTCATCCACAGGCAAGATGTTTCAATTGCCACATCTTCAATTGCGGTTTTGTTTTTGTTTTTTAGTTTTCCAAATTCTTTATTGGAATCCCCTGGAATTGCAATGTCAAGGATCCAGACATTTCTTCATTCTATTACTACTATGTCCGGTGTGTTATATTCAAGGTCTATCAGTTTGGATCCCGAAATCCCACAAGATCTTGACTTTACCATTTTCTTACACATTCTCTGCCTGATGTTGCCATGGGTCTTTGGGGGCTAGAAAGTTATATTTTTTGCATAATGACCAGTACACTAATTTTAGCACTCTATAATGTCTAATTTGAAATCAGTTTGTGTAAATTTTGGACATTCACAGAGGAGGTGTGACACAGTTTCATCTTTTTCTTGGCAGAGTCGACATTTGCTGTTAGCTCTAGCTCCTTGAATCTTATCATTCATCACATTGGTTTGAAACTCTTGTTCTTGTGTGGGAAATATCAAGTCTTCGGTTTCTTTCTTAAGGGTCCCCAGTTTCACCCATGACCATGTTGAATTATTATCATGCTTTCCACCACTATTTCTCAGGTGTCACACGTGTAGTGGGTTATTTTTCAAACTGTTTCATTTATTTTCAAATTGTTGAGTCTTATATTGAGCCTTTGTTTCTGTTGTTTTCAAAATATTCTCCATTTTCAATACCTTAAGTAATTTTTCTCTGCTTGTACTAATATAATCATTTAGGCTTCTTTTTTTCCTCCTCTACTACTTGTTGTATTTGCATTAATCCACTTTATTATTATTATTATTATTATTATTATTATTATTATTATTATTATTATTATTATTATTATTATTATTATTATTATTATTATTATTATTATTATTATTATTATTATTATTATTATTATTATTATTATTATTATTATTGTTGTTGTTGTTGTTGTTGTTGTTGTTGTTGTTGTTGTTGTTGTTGTTATTGTTATTGTTATTGTTATTGTTATTGTTATTGTTGTTAAAATTAAAATTAAAATTAAACAAGCTGCTGTTGCTTAGAATCATTTCAGCAAAGAAAAGACTTATACAGGTACCTCAATATTCAGATGCATTTTTATATGTTTAGAAATGATCATTTGGTTTCATTATGGAATTAACCCTTTTTGGGATAAATGGCAGTTTCTTTCAAACATAGGCTACTGTTCCCTCCCCCCCCCCCAGTGGTCTATGCAGTTCTGTAGGGTTCGTAGGAACATGTCCAGGCATCTAAACCCCCCAACCTGATGCTCTGAGAGGCCTGTTTAGGTAGATTCTGTGTCACTTCCCCTTATGTTTCTTTGTTTTATCAGGATTTCTAAACACAGATTGTCCCTGCACACTCATTTACTCACATAATGCTATTAGTTAGAATATGGGCTGGATGTTTTAGTAACTAACTTACACCCTTGTTTTATGAACTGTGCAGCCCTATATATTATATTGCATGGGCAGTCTGGAATTACAGAACTCACCTCGGACATATTACAGCCCTATCCTGCCAACAGAGTGAAATGTGCAACCCTGATAGTAAACAGCATGAGCTAAGAATTTGCTCTCAGTCCTTCAATTTGTCATCATTTGTCCAATGTAATTGTGAGCTCCAGGGATGCCAGATGTAACAAATGAGTTGCTTTTCTGAGACTGGTTTGTTCCCAAAAGAACAACTTGTCCTTTTGTCTTATTATAAACATCCTGATCAACAACAAAACTAAATTTCTGAGCAAAGCAGTAGCAAGCAACAGGATCACCATGGTTGTAAGCATCACATGTCTGAAGGTGCCAATGATACAGGTACAGTCCTCTTCGCTCCTCTCCATTGGGGAGAAAAATTCCAATACATGACATGGCTGTAGAAGAATGCAAAGGGAGATGCCCTTCTTTCTTCTTGAAATTAAGATGCATTCATGCCAACCTAGGCAATGACTGTGTTACTGCTTTACTTCTCACATGACAAATGGGCTGGTAGATTTTTTTGTACAATCACATTTAATGCCAGAAGATCTTTCCCACTTAGGCTGCTTTACAGCTCTAACCCCCTAAATATGATGCATCACTTGAGATGAAATCCTATCTACATTTTTCTTTATTTTAAAATTTCACCCAGACCGATTGAAAAAAGTCAGGGATTGTGGAGGGGTTTGTTCTCTTTTTCTCTCTTGCCGTCCTGTTTTTATCCTTCATTGTTTGTCCTAGTCCTTGCCAACTAAAAGAAAAGACAAGAAAGACTAATCTTCTTCCTTTAAAATATATATACTGTATATTTGATTAGTTCAGCTCCTTAATGTTGCCTTCCAAGAGTTCATGAAAAGCAATAATTTCAGAACGAAGACATCATCAAAACATCCATGTATAACATAGACCACACATAAACTAAATACAAGGTCTGTTGTCAGCTTAAACCAGAGCTAAACCTCTTATACTAGTTCTAAAAGGTACAATATTTAGGGTGAAATGTCAATAGACTTGTAAAAGAAGTGAACTCCATAGTCATGGGCCAGTCATTCCTCTTTGCATGCCCTTGCAGTTCATAGGAGTACAGCTTGTGCCTCTGGTGGGAGACCTTTCCCAAACATTTGGGATAAGGAATTCCCCATCCTCCCCATCTACAAGCTGTCCCTGTGTTTAGACTTCCCAGAAAGGAAAGGAAAGCCTGCAGAAATGGCACTTCATTAACAAACCAGAGAAGGCAAAAAAGAGCTCAGGAAAATGCTGCAGATAAATCACATGGTTGTGATATCTCAGGAGACATGGTAGAGAAGTTAAGGCATGGTATTCCTTTATTTGATGAAAGTGCTAGGGAGACAGTACAGAACAAACAGGAAGAAAGATATTGGACAACAAACAAAAATGAATGGCTCTGCTATTGGAAGCCTTCTGGTCCAAAAATGCATCAATCTGTGATCTAGGATTACCACCAACACTACTGGTGACATTCTGTGCGTCCCTTTTGTGCTGCTTGTTAAAATTCAATAAATATGGCTCTTCTATCCCTTTCCCTCATGATTCCTCAACCAAGTCACTTCATCTTGGAGGTCTGACTTTAGAATTTATGGGACGCAAGGAAGTCAAGGAACTATTGTGAAATGACACTCCATGGTCAAAATCCTGTTAATTTTTTCTATGCACACCATACCCTGCTGTAGATAAATTCATTTATTTAAAATGTTTTTGATCCACGTTCCTCCTAATTAAGAACCCAAAATGGCTTATATCGTTAAAAAGAAACAATATTAAAAGCTAAAAACAATAAGTTGTTTGAATGGTATGAAATAATTAAACATCATATTAAAAGTTTTAGCTAAAAGCATTACTAAAGCAGATTTAAAAGCAGCAAAAATAGCAACAATCCCATTTTTAAAAGGCCCTCATAAACCCCATATGCATGATTGTTTCTCACCCGCCCTCCGCCACTCGATGTATAAGGGTATATTCATTTCCTGGCTTGCACTTGTGGAAGCCTTATTCATTTCAACAAGAGAATCACTGGCTGATTTACGAGTCAGCTGGAGATTGCAAGAAGCAAAAATGGAGCCTTCAGCCTGTGGAGCCAATGCACTTTACATTTGCTGGCAGAACTCCGGCAGTTATATGTTGGTGCTGCGCTTCAGTGTTTTCAACTGGTTGGGTTAACCAGCTGTCCTTTCAAGAAAACACAGCATCAACCTGTCTGAAACTGAACTGACTTCATCTGCTAAGAAAGGACCAGTGTGGCTTCATATTTTATCCACTTCCATGAAAAAGTAACAAAGCGAGAACCATTTTTTATTTCTCTCGTGGCAAGCAATAAGGAGGCAAAAGTTATGATTTTCCAAAATAGACCTGTGCTTTGGACTCAGGATGAAGTAGGCATTCTCCAAAGTCATCTGAGAGAAATCAACCCACAATCAGACTAGGTTCCAAACTGAATTTTTTTCTTAAGAGCACAGCTCTAATTTGGAAAACAAACAAAAAACAAACATACAAACAAAAAAGTGGTTGTTGTGGGTTTTTTGAGCTCTTTGGCCGTGTGCTGTCCTTTGAAGATGCTGGCCACAGAGACTGGCAAAACGTTAGGAAGAACAACTTTCAGAACATGGCCAAAGAGCCCGAAAAACCCACAACAACCATTAGACCCCAGCCGTGAAAGCCTTCGCAAACAAAAAAGTGTTGTACTATTTAGGAAAGGGGGGTTGGTTTTAGTTTCATGTTCAGTAATAGATGGTGACGAATAGCAATTACACAGCAAGATATTTGTATTTATCTCAGACACTCTGGCCAAGTTTATTTAAGGTACTTCCTGTGTTAACAATCTGTTAATGATGTGTTATCTTTTGTTAAAAAATGTAAAATCTCTAGAACTTCTGTTTCCTCTCATGCAGTATGTGCATTTGCTTTGATGAGTACTGTATTAGATCTTCCATACCAAGCATGTGTTTCAAGAAAAGTTATACAATGCTTCAGGGAATACCAGTCCACACAATCATATTCTAGACTCCGTTATCTTTTAATCAGCTCTTTCCTAATGAAAAGGGGGCTACAGACCATTAAATCTCATGCCAAATATAATGTAGAAGTTTTTAATGGACTGTAAGACTCCTTGTTATTCCTAGAATTATGCTACATAGCATATTTTTTAAAAAAATTGAAAGCAAGCATGGTCAAATTGAAGCAGAGTCAAGGACATTGACTTTGATGAGAGCACAGGCAGGGCATTGCTCTAGCACAAGAAACATATCACCAGAACATTGATTTTTTCATTGGCTCAGGCTGCAATGCCGTATCATTTCATCTGTGAGCAAATCCCATTGAACTTAGTAGCACTTGCATTTGAGTAGGCCTGTGGCGGCTTGAACTGCCAGTTAAAGTTATCTCTGCCACAAATCATCACATTTTACTTTTGTTGCCAGCCTCTGTGGCAGAGAGAGTGAAATATTCTATATATGGAAAATGCTTTATTTGCATAGTATTCAGGCCAGTAGTTTCCATTTTGACTGTTGAACTAAAATTATAAGATTCAGATATTGAACTAGCTTATTTTATGTCTGCTTGCGAGTTTTGCTTGCATCCATTATCTTCCTCTAGGAATTTCATAACAAGGGCAAATTGACTCCTGTGTGAACTGTCTCTTCCCCACAAGGCTTAATGATAACATTATTCTTCTAATTTTAGATTAACTGAAATGCTTCTTGACTTGTAAATTTGAAAGTCCATATCACGAGACCTTTAATTGCAGAGTATCTATTTCCACTGCAGGAAGAGCCTCTGGTTACCATGCTTTTTGCTTCCTGATTTTCTACAGTTCTTTCTACAGTCCTACAATCCTCTTGGCAAATCCACTCATAGAGAATGTGTTTTTAAATTATCAGGAATGAGATGTTTGGAACAGTAATTTTGCTGTTGGAATTTTGAACAGCAAAGCAATGAGCAAAGTGGAACTTTCATATTCATATATTTTATTACAGTCCTTGGACCAATTAAACAAAAACAGTTGCAGTTTCAACCTTTTCAGCATAAAAACATAACAAAATTACCACATAGTTTAAATCCCATTTAAAATTTTGCAATTTAAATCCATTTAAAGTTGACAATTTTAAACCATTTAAAATCTGCACATCTAAAATTGATCCACACTGATTTCTGGAATCTAAGTATCACCATGCAGAAACAATGTAATAGGTAATCTTAGAGTCTTTATCTGAGAGAAGAAACTGGAGACTGCATTCTTCTGTACAACCTGGGATTTTTTGTAATCAGTGGAAAAATAATCTGGTTACGTGCAATCTCATAGTGGGGACAGTGTCGCATAGTTTCTACCACCCCTAGCAAACAGGAGCAAAGCCTTTCTGCAAAAGGCACGTTCCTATATTTCCCTTCGAGGATGGCAGATGGAAGGGCAGAGCATCATGCTAGTATAAAAGCTCTTCTAAATCCTCTCACTTCTAAGAGTGATAGATAGTCTGCCAGTTCCATGGGGTTCTTAATGTTGGCCCTTAACAGCAGATTCTGTACACTAGCAAAATCAGCTTGGTGTTCTATATCCTCAATTCTTTGTGTGACTAATTTCCTTGCCTCATTTATTTGGTACGACAGCAGCACTTGTAGAGATAGACCGATTTTCATCATATGGCTCTGGACAGCCTTTACCCAGTTGGATTGAAAATTATCATAGAACACCATGGGCAAAACGCCTTGGGAATTGCTATGTCCCTTTAGCCATGTATATATAGACAAGATACAAACTCAGACCTCGACTCTTAGGAGACCTGTTTCCAATCGTACCCTTGCATTTGAGACACATCTGGGAACCTGAAGGATAGTTCTTAAAAATTTAGATTGTACCCTTTCTTGGGGTGCAAAATGTGAACTAGGTGGCCCCAAAAATGAACCCTATAGCAGTTGTGCACGCGTCTTAGCCTTATGGAGTTTAAGAGGTGCAGGAACAAATAATCCACCCTGAGAGTGGTGAAACTTTGCTATATTAATTGCTGGTCTGGATGAATCCCAAGCCAGAATTAAGATTGCCAGAAGAAATATCAACAATCTCAGATATGTGGATGATACCACTCTGATGGGAGAAAGTGAGGAGGAATTAAAGAACCTCTTAATGAGGGTGAAACAGAGGAGCTCAAAAATGGTCTGAAGTAAGATCGTGGCCACTGGTCCCATCACCTCCTGGCAAATAGAAGGGGAAGGTGTGGAGGCAGTGACAGATTTTAATTTCTTGGGTTCCATGATCACTGCAGATGGTGACAGCAGCCATGAAATTAAAACACGACTGCTTCTTGGGAGGAAAGTGATGACAAACCTAGATAACATCTTAAAAATCAGAGACATCACCTTTCTGACAAAGGTCCACATAGTCAAAGCTATGGTTTTTCCAGCAGCGATGTATGGAGCTGGATCATAAAGAAGGCTGACCACCGAAGAATTGATGCTTTTGAATTGTGGTGCTGGAGG
Source organism: Pogona vitticeps (assembly GCF_051106095.1). Lineage (NCBI taxonomy): Eukaryota > Metazoa > Chordata > Lepidosauria > Squamata > Agamidae > Pogona > Pogona vitticeps. Next base: position 173,833,153 of record NC_135786.1, read on the forward strand.
AGGCTCTTGAGAGTCCCCTGGACTGCAAAGAGAACAAATGTATCCATTTTGAAAGAAATAAACTATGAGCGCTCACTGGAAGGACAGATCCTGAAGCTGAGGCTCCAATACTTTGGCCATCTCTTGAGAAGAGAAGATTCCCTGGAAAAGACCCTGATGTTGGGAAGTGTGAAGGCAATTGAAGAAAGGGACAGCAGAGAATGAGATGGTTGGACAGTGTCACTGAAGCTACCAACATGAATTTGACCCAACTCAGTCAGTGGAAGACAGGATGGCCTGACATGGGGTCACGAAGAGTCAGACATGACTTAATGACTAAACAACAACAAAAGCACTTATATACCACTACCTGTTTGATTTACAATGTTTAATTATGCAGGTCAAACATTGCCTCCTCCTGCAAGCTGGATACTCATTTTACCAACCTCGGAAGGATGGAAAGCTGAGTCAACTGCAAGCCAGCTATCTGAATACATCAAGACTGAACTCAGATTGTGAAAAGGGTTTTGACTGCAGTTCTGCAATTTAACCAATGTGCCATGAGACTCCTCTTGGGTACAATGGAAACCATATAAATGTAAAGAACCAGTGCTCATTTGTAAACATCAGTGGTCATGTTTTGGGGGCTCATCAAAGTTTTTGAGTCCCATCAAAAAGTCCTTCAGAGTTTTTATACTGTGTGCAAAAACGTGTACCCACCACTCATACTTCCCATGCTTGTTGTGCTTAAGCCCAAGTAAAATTAGCAAAAACAAAGCAAACACAATTACCGTTCAAGTGTGAGACCCCTCCTATATTAGTAGCAAATAAGATGGGGGGAAGAGCAGAAATAAAAATAATCTGACAGCCACAGTGAAGCAGTGGCATCAGTGTGATCTTAAACCCACAAGTTAGTAAACCAACAGCTGTTTTGTGGAAATTTGTATTGTCAGCCACATTATTCTTTTATAGCTAAGTCACAAAATGCATCATATGCATAATTTACTACTAGCATAAGTCTTCATTGGGTGCACACAGCTCTCATGAGGTTTTCTGCTTCTCAAGACTTCAATAGTACCAGATGTCATAGATTTGAGGACTTTTTTTTAATTAAAAAAAGAAGTTCAGGAAAGGTAAAAATTTGCATGCAACAAAGAATTGCCTTGCTTTCCATGAAATATATTGCAATGCAAGCCTGTATATGTCTCTGCAGTCCTCAGAGGGAAGCATTAAAAAAAACCTCTATCAAATCTTACTTCCCTGGCTCTCAGCGACACACAATCTCCCCCCTCTTTTGCCACTTTCTCCACATGATGAGTGGTATCTGAAGAGGAGACATTTCCTACTAATATATATATTCTGTGTAGAAGGAATAATAATAATCACATGCTGTCAACTCACTTCTGACATATAGTGACCATTTCCAGGGGTTTCCGTGTAGACAATGCTCGGAGGTGCTCTACTGGGAACATTCTGTGAATATGCAGCTTGCCCAAGGCTATACAGGCTGGCTCGACTTGCAAGAGGCGCAGTGGGGAATCAAACTCTGCAGTCAGATCTTCAGCTCTTGTCTTCAGCTCTGCAGCCAGATACCTAAACTGCAGAGTTATCCAGCTGGTATGTCTGGAAGGAAAAACCTGGAAGATTGGGATCCTTGCTCATATGCAGAGGCTACATATGAGAAGAAACCTCTCATCTTCAGACATGTTCTCCATGTGCAGAAAGGACTGATGGAGAGGGGAGAAGCTAATCACTGTGTTCTAAGGATGTTGCCAATAGATAAGGTGACAGACTAGGACTCAGGAGACCTGGGTTTGAATCCTCATTCAGTCACGGAAAAACATAGGTAAAACTGTTCTTTATATATCTCACTTACCTTCAAAGGACTACTGCTGTCACTATAAATCTGTTCTGATTTGATGGCACATAATAAACACAGCAGTAAGGTGGGCAACACATGGCATGTGGCTTACATGCAGCCCCAAGTGAGTTCAACAGCCTGCAAGCCACTTAAACTGAATTGCCACATTTCAAGGGCAAAATGATGACAGCCCTTTACAGATTTGAAGAAAATGCCCCTTGAAACAAGCATTTTCTGCAAGTACAACCCACAAGCTTGATGGTGAACTGAGTCTAGCTGAGCCCACGAGGCCCATCTTCCCACATTACTGCCCCTGGGAATTCAGCAAGGACACCACTCTCAGGACCTCATCTTTGAACAATGTGGCAGCCAGGCTTCTGAGGGCAGCCAAGTCGCTTTCAGAAGTAGCACTTTCAAACTTGGAAGGTTATTTGTGACATTTTTTATATATAAAGGAAAAACTCTCAGCCTTCTCATCTGATGTGCAAACCCAAATGTTTCCTCTGAAGAAGTTTTCAGCTCTCCCTGCCCCACTCCTACATACACACAACCTGGAAATAATAATAATAAAAAAGATCTGGGATGACTAATTTGATCTTGCTCTAACTGGAACATCTCACTCTAGGAGGTGTTCTGGCTGAAGGGCACCACTGTTACAGTGTTTTAGTTCTCATTTTGTCTTTTTCAGAGTTCCTCTGGCAAATGCTCTGTGCCTTGCAGCTGTATTTATTTCCGCCTCTGCTAATGAAACCTACAATATATTATTGTCTATATTATTGTTTGAATGCATATTAAGTAGCGATGGGTACAGGGTGTACATTCTATCCAGGCCTCTTGTTAAAGGCTTTGTATAACCATAAACGCAATGTTCCTGGAGATGCCCAGGAAGGCAATAAAGATGAAATAGTATAATGGATTCATTTTGGTAACGGGAACAATTGTATTTAAGATTTTGCAGCAAATCTTAGCAGAATACTGAAGTGTTGGGGATACGGAGGTAAAATGATTCTCATTGTAACCTTTTAAGCATAGGCAACTAAGGAATTTACAGAGTGCTAAAAGTTAAACAGGATAGATCGAGGAGAGGGTAATATTTTATTCTAGGTTCACGCTTTCTCTATTATTAGTTCTTGAATAATTTATTCACCACTTTATAATGCACAAACCTCTGGCTTGTGTTAAAAAAAGAGATCTTGATGCTAGAATATAGGTGCTAGCACTCCACATCATTATGCAACCTCCCTACTACATGTTTCCAAAGGTTGTGTACTGTATATGTCAATTTCTAACCAGCTACTTAGAGAACTACAGTAGTTTGATGTAGTCACCATACTCAGGATACCTGGGTTCAAATCTCTGTTTGGACACTCAGTGGGGGCACAGGTAAAACCACTCCTAAATAGTTCTGTTCGCTTGAAAATCATGTTAGGGCCAATTGATCAAAAGTCAATTTAGACTTGACAAGGCATCACAAGAAGAGCAAGACTTACTGAAGTCAGTGCAACTTCCTTTGGATTGAGAATGCATGTATCAGATTGTGAAAATTCAATGCCTGTGTCTGTCTCTGTGCAAAGTCTTTCATGTCTCAGGGAGGAGTATAGCTTCATTTTTACACAGGACTTATGAAAGATTGGTGGTATCAGTCCAGTCATATGACTGGGGAACTGATCCCACCGTTCCTCCTGTAGAGTTTCTGTTTCTCCCTGAAGAGTTCCTGAGGAGTCCTGCTAACTCCTGGTCCTGGCCAGCCTCCCTCTCCCAGCCTGTCCCACTGGTGTTCCATTCAATCCCCTCTTCCAGCTTGGCTCCCTCTCTCTCAAAGCATTTCTGTTGGTTTACCTTTGTCCACCAACCTGCTGTCCTGGCTGTGGTATGTCTGGACTCTACCTCTGTTCTTGGACAGCTTTCCTGTTTCACCTTTTGCCGGTCTCTTGCCCTTTGTCCAGTTTCTTCTTTAATACAAATTCCCTGTAACAGAACTCTAGCCAGCTGACTTCCTGGCCTCCCTAGGATGACTGGCCATTCTCTTTTAGCTCCAGTTGCTGCAATGTGGAGAGAAGATTGTGTGTGTGTCTGCGTGTCTGCGTGTGTGTGTCTGTGTTTGTGTGTTAATTTAGCACAACTGGACCTCCCAAGTTCTCCAAGTCCAGCAGCAGGCTAGATTTGAAGGGTGAGGAGACAGACTCACAATAATCTATCATGAAGTTACTCTCTATTGCCATACTTTGACCAACATTCTCAAAGATTTGAATATATATTTCAGATAGTAGGACATCAACACAGAATGTGTTTCCTGTTGGTAGCAAACAATCTCACCAGCCTGAGGTGACAGATACTCTTAGAAGTTGACTTCTCCAAAACAGTGACTCAACAGACTATATTGGGATATTTCTACATTCATGCCAGTATTCCTTTAAGGAGGAAGATTTCAAACATTCTATAGCAAGCATGGGGAATTGCTTGGCCTCAATATTAGACTGAATGAGGGCTGATAGACTGAAGCTGAACCTGAATAAGATGTTAGTCTGCTCCCCCCCCCCTTGACAGGTTGGACTGTTACCTCCCTAGGTTGGATGACTTTACCTTCCTCTTTGGGACTGAGTTTGTAACTTGAGGGTGCTCCTAGTCCCAGCCCTTTCCTGGGAACATCAAATAGTGGCTGTGGCTAGGTCAGCTTCATCTGATTGCCCAGTTGTGCCCTTACCTTGATGGGGGTCTTTGACAATCACTGGTTCATGAGCTGGTGATCTGAAAGATAGACTGGTGCAACATGCTCATGTGGTGATTCCCTTGAAGCTGACTTGGAGACTGCAACAGTTGCAAAATATGCATATTTCCCCAGTGCTGGCTCAGCTAAAATGGCTTCCTGTGACTTTCTGAGTCAGATTGAAGTTGTTGGGACTAACATAGCAAACTCTTAATGGTTGGGATCCCATTATCTGTCGGAGTGCCTTTCCCGAAGAACATCTCCCCATGCCATCAGATCCACTGAGGCCTGCCTCTTACAGGTCACCACACCAAGGGAGGTGAAGAAAGTTTCAATGAGAAATTCAGCCATCTCAGTAGTGGCCCAATCTCTGTGGAATGGGCTTCCATTAGAGATCCAGTAGGCCTTCTGCCTCCCAGCCTTTAAGAAGTTGTTAAAAAACAAACTTTTTGAAGAAGCCCTTAGAGACATTCTCCCCCTGCATTAATTATGGGCACTATGATACATACAGTGGACCCTCGACTTACAGACGGCTCGACTTACAGACTTTTTGTGTTATAGACTTCTCTGGCTGCAAAATTTAGGTTCGACTTGGAGCCAGAGAATTGACCTACAGACCAGAAAAAAACCAAAATGGAACCAAAATGGAACAAAAACAGCTGGTTGAGGAATTAATTGGTTTCCAGTGCATTGTAGGTCAATGGAGATTCGACCTACAGACTTTTCCACCTGCAGCCACCGTTCCAATATGGATTAATTCTGTAAGTAGAGGGTCCACTGTAGGTAGGTAGGTAGGTAGGTAGGTAGGTAGGTAGGTAGGTAGGTAGGTAGGTAGGTAGGTAGGTAGGTAGGTAGGTAGATAGATAGATAGATAGATAGATAGATAGATAGATAGATAGATAGATAGATAGATAGATAGATAGATAGATAGATAGATAGATAGATAGATAGAGAATGAATGAATGAATGAATGAATGAATGAATGAATGAAGGAAGGAAGGAAGGAAGGAAGGAAGGAAGGAAGGAAGGAAGGAAGGAAGGAAGGAAGGAAGGTAGGTAGGTAGGTAGGTAGGTAGGTAGGTAGGTAGGTAGGTAGGTAGGTAGGTAGGTAGGTAGGTAGGTAGGTAAACAGACTTTCAATCTGTTTTGTTCTCAGGTTGTTGTTGCTTGCAAAACTGTTCTGGAGGAAGTACAAAAGAAATTCACTAACATGATAAGATGAGATTTTTCAAACATGAGCAAACTCTTAAAATTGTCTGCCTTTTAGAGATCATGAATATAGAGGAGTGAGTGAAAATTTCATTCATTTCTTTTCTAATGTCAGATCATTTGGCCAATAACCAACAGAAAGTGGAACAACCAAACATAACCAACTGGCAGTTCCAACTAGAGTGAATCCACTGAATTTCAGAACCTATTGTATGTAAATCTTGATTTGCCAAACTACCACTGATTCAATGGATGTATTGTAGTTCAGTGCAACAAGTGATCACTTTTCAAGTGCTCACTTATGCAAAAACATGGATGTCATAGGGGCTAATTTAAGCTAATCAGCAAGGTGTTTGTAGCATGCCTTGTCACTTGACAAGGCACACAATAGACACCTCTTTAATTAGCTTCAATTGCCTTCTTTATTTTGAGTTATGCATTCATAAGAAGACCCAAGAGGATTCTAGTTAGAGAAAACAATTCATAAAGACATACTATTAAAGTGTAAGATTAAAACCAGAAGATATACATTGTCATTCCATTTGCTATTTATTCTAATAATTATACTGTATATCATGTTCTAGTTTAAATTTGTGCTCACTTCCATCATGGTCTTCTGGTCTTCACTGGACTAGGAATATATATATATATATATATTTAATGCTGACAGTGACATTAACAACTCTAGAGATACAATGGATTATTTCTTCATTTTCTTATACATAATTAAGAAAATGAGAACAATACTGACAAGCCAGAGCATTCAATTACCTTGAGATCACAGAAAGTTATGCTGTTAACTTAGTTTCAAAGCAGCAGCAGAGATGATCACAAGGGTGAAATTTAGTGGATCAACATTGCGAACTAAAGAGAATGCCCAAATTTTATTGTGGGAATGCTATTGCTCATGTCCTACTTAATGTACAATACATGGCACATAAATCTACCCAGAAACGCAATAATATTGTGGATTGTCATAGAACTACAATGTTGGCAATCTCAAGTGGCTGTTAATGCCTGTGTTTACTAGACAACAAAGAACTCAGATCTGCGATAAAATCCGAAGAATTGTAAAATCACTAAACCATAGCTGTAACGTACAACTGAAGTATCATGACAAACTAAAAGGAATTTTGCACACCAAAAACATAGGTGATGATAAAGTTTTACTCTTTTTCCTCTGCATGGTGGAATATTCAGGGCAGTCACCACAGGATAAGGAGCTTCCCAAACAAGAGGTGCCAAAGTTCATGATTCTCTTTGTGTCACTTTGCTTGTATTCTAAGGATGTAAATCCTCATTTGTCTCCTCCTCACATCTGACAACAAAGAAATGGAACAGTCCTCCCATTGCTGGCAAAGATAGTGATGAATTCCTCAGTGTTCTCCATAGAGTTTTTTAACTGGGAATAGCATTTTGTACAAATTTGTCCTGTGAATGTGCACAATAGCCATGTTTATATAGAAGTACACACTGCACTAAATGGTGTGAATTATGAAAATGATGTGAACTGCTCCAGACTAGAATGAGTATTGTTTTGTTTAAGGACTAGAAGCATTGGAAGGCCTGTTTGTATCTTAATGATCAGCCAGTCCTTCTGTGTTGGTTGGTATGTTTGCTTTGCTTTTCAAAACAAAACAAATCTAGGGATATTTGGCACAAAACATTGAGCCCTTGAAGACAAAGGAAAGCTTTTTCCATCATTCTTGGTCTGAGGTGAGAAATTGTGTGGGTCTTTAAAAATTCTTAGTCACACAGTCTCACTCCATAAAGACTAAATTGATGAGAATGAAGAAGCTAGTGAATAGCCTTTTTATCCTATTATTTTCCCATTCAATCATGATTCTTTGGAAGTTTAAGGACTTTAGTGGTGCTTCTTCCCATGGATTGTAGGGTTGGCAATTTTCTAAAGTGGTAGAGGAATATTCATCCCCTGTCTCGGTCCACAAAGCGCTACACTGCACTCCCTGCCAGAAGAAATTAGCAGTCCCTACTAAACACCATTGGCAACCATTCAGATTGCCACAGACGTTTCTGGCATTAGCACTGTAGGGTGGAAGAGGCTGCCAGAGTGTCCTACTGCTATATAAAGTCCTACAAGAGTAGAACAGAGCATTTCCTTCCTACCTAGAAGGTAAAGAAAGAATGAATGTCAGTGACATTCATGCTTGTTGAAAAACAAACCTGACAATTGCTTTGTGTTTGGGTGAGAAGTGGATAATTGATGAAAAAAGGAGTCAGAAGTCACCTTCTGCAATTTTCCTTTGCATGGTGTTACTTTGTGAATGATAGTGAGCAGAAGAGGGTATTCTGTAGATCAGTGGTCCCCAACCTTGGGTCTCCAGATGTTCTTGAACTACAACACCCAGAAGCCTTCACCACCACCTCTGCTGGCCAGGATTTCTGGGAGTGGAAGTCCAAGAACATCTGGAGGCCCAAGGTGGGGACCACTGCTGTAGACTATCTTGACTGCTGCCATTGGTATTGTCAACATTCAGACTGACCTTTGCTATGCAAAGCTTGGCATTATTTTTTTCCTGCTGCCAACACAGGAACAATATTGTCCAGCAAGATCAAGCAATGTCCTGACTGAACTGTGCGTGCAGAAGCACCATATTGCACATTCATAAAATAAAGGTTTTGTGAAGATTTGAATTGCACAATTCCAACAAAAAGCAACTTAAGCCTTGAATGGCATTAATCTGGTCCCAGTAATGGAAATGAATAAGTTTAAAAAAAACCACATCTGTTTAAACTAGTAGAAAGTAAAATAACATACGGAGACCAGATGATTACAATTCTTCCCCAACCTTGAACTGGTCACTCAACTGTGAAAATTAAAATTATTTTTTTAAAAAATTAAACTCCTCCCTGACCAGTTACCCTTTGTCCATGAGTTACATCATTAGCCCTGGTCCGAAGAGGCTAAAGGGAATTCTGGTATTCCACATAAAGTGGTGCCTCGCTTAGCGACGTTAATCCGTTCAGGAAAAAACATTGCTAAGCGATTTAATTGCTAAGTGATTTTTAAAAGCCCGTAGAAACGCATTAAAACTTGTTTAATGCATTCCTATGGGCTTTAAAACTAACCTTATGTGAAGAGCCTCCATTGCGGTGGCCATTTTCCGTCCCTCTAAAGCGAGGCAACACAGCGGGTGGCCATCATGTTTTCCCGTGGCCATTTTGAAACCGCCGATCAACTGGCCGAAAACGGGGGCTTTGCGGTGATTGCTTCCCTGCAATCATCGCAAAGTGATTTTTCCCCATAGGGGCCATCGCTAAGTGATCACTCTGGCGATAGCCAAAACCCCATCACTAAGTGATTTCATCGCTCAACGGAGCGATTGCTAAGCAAGGCACCACTGTAGTTAGACTGTGCATTCATGCATGTGAATTTCATAGAATATTACTTCTGGAAGTTTTTTGTTGTACATGGCAATCTACCTCTAACAGAAAATACAACAATCTTATCTGAGAACAACTAAAGGAAGGAGATGTTCAGGTGATAAGCCTGAGAGAATCCAAAGTATATATTGGTCGATTTTGGACTTTGAGGTTTTTTTTTTTAAATTGGCACATCCCTAGTAGCTGCTGCAAAGGCAACAGACGAGGCAGACGTTAAACCTGTTGTACACCTCTAGAATAGGACTGTAGCTGTACACAAATTAAGTAATCAGTAGGAAATCTGATGTGTAAGAAAGACTGTAATAATCAGTAAGAAATCTGATGTGTATTGGCTTTTGGAACAGGAGAATGGTATGCCGAAAACAAACCCAACATTTTCAAAATGCACAAAGTTATCCTTGGATGTTTTTTATTTGTGGAACACCTGACTGGTTTAAGAGGAGGAACATTCCTCTCCTAATCTTTTTAATACAGACTTGAAGTCCTTTATAACCTGCGTGCCTCCAAAAGCTCTTGAATTCATTCCATGTGTAGTTTTAGCTCTATAGCTAGCAAGCCAAGAGAAATCTGAGGGACTCTCTGCTTCGTCGCATTTGCCATCAAAATGAGTTTGAACTGTTTCTGTGGGTCAATTGTTCCATCTTGACTAGCTATGGTTAGATGTAAAAGAAAAGGAAAGTCCCATTTCTGAGAATGTGCAACTCATTTCAGAGTCATTTATTTCTGCTACTCATCCTAAGGTCACAGAACCACCTTTTTTTTGAAGTGTGATGGCCTTGCCTCACTTCCTGGTTTTTGATGCTAATTACCTATTTTAAAAAAAGCAAAAACAAAGACCTGCAAAGCACAAGGTGAAGTCACAGTTTTACACTGCCAGAAATGTGGTGCTCTTTCTAGCACAGGTATCACCCACTTATCTAATGACAATTTTATGAAACCCCTGGTGTCAGCAAGAGAAGTAAAGAAGATTCTCTATTCATGGGTATATACTCACTAAGCATGACATCTGAGAGCAGAAATGATACAGTGGGACTGCTAGTCAAAGGATCTGCAAGTTAAACCACCTTGAATCCTACAAAACACACTTCTGCATTCCTTATAAACACCTGCCTGCCTTACAGGTCTCTTTTCAGTTCATTTTGTTCTGAAACAGTAATTATCACTTCACAGTGACAGGAGCAAGAGTGTCAGTGTTGGTGAGAAATACAACATTCATTCTCAATAATAATTCGCACCTATTGAAACTATACTGAGCAGTCTCAGCAGTTACAGAAGGAGAACAAGAGAAACCTCACTGAAAGTTTCTACACTCTTTGCATAAGATTGTTCTTGGTAATTTTTGTTTGTGTGTGGGGTGAGATATTTTATTCTTACCATGCCACACAGTATATTCACACTGTGGATGAAATCCTATTGTTGGCCACATTTAGAGTAGGCTCATTAAATCAATGAAACTGTCATGGGTGTTGATTCACCAGTTCCCACTGATGAAATTGGCTTACTCTAGTTGTGACTTACTACTGACTTACTAGTTGAAGGACATGTTCTTAACTCCTATTACTAGTACCAAGTAGAGTAGCCCAATTAAATCAGCTGCTTAATGTTAACTATACTTATGCAGTCCTGTTGATTCAATGGATTCAGCAATGTTGGTTATTTTAATGCGGTGGGTCTACCATGACTTTGGGATGACATCTGTGTTATTTCACCACAATGAGAAACCCAACAGAGACTTTCTAAGGTCTATGAGATTTCTTGCTTCCAGAGCTGGAGCAAGAAAAGAAGCATTTCCTCCCTCAGAGTTTCTGTAATCTGTGCAGAATGCTTCTGCATGAAATGAGTGTTCACTCCCTTTGAGAAGTAACATACACACACACACATAGAACAAGCATAGAAAAATTGGCCCATTGTATCTTTAAAAGAATACAAACAACACATACCATTTTAAATGCCCAATTATGTGCCATCAGGCTGAGTCCTATTCATGGTGACCCTTTCCAAAGTATCCTAAGTGTAAAGTACTCAGAAGTGGTTTACCAGTTTCTCTTTCTTTAGGATTATGCAGCTTGCCCAAGACTGCATAGGCTGGCTTTTCTCCTGGGATAACTCCTAAAGAGCCATGAAATGAAACAGCGCCTTTTCTCTAATTATTTTATACATGGAAAAATATGGTACATTGTAGTAGACAGAATACTGAACTTGTTACTTAAACTTTGTTCACACCACTGTTTAGTTACAAAACTCATTGAGTAATGAGGTTTATGTGAAGATGAAATTCCAAAGTTTTCAGACTTCAGTGCTCCCGGTAACATTGAAAATATGATCCCAGACAACCTGTAACAGGTACCCCATATTGTTTAAATGTCATGTTCAAAGCTCAGGCACTACGGCAGCTATATGTTTCAATTCCCTTTACAACCATTGTGTTAATGCCAAAGCTTTGTCAAAGCCTAGATAAGATGTAACAGAATCTGTGAAATAATATAACATGGGTTTGTATCTTTGTGTAGTTTCCAAAGAGGTAGCTGTGTTAGTCTGTGTGTAATTTGTTGTTTTTTTATATTTGTTATCCATATCATTTTACAGTGTATTTTTCAGAGTTACATAATTCCGGGGTTGTGTGTGGAATGATGGACAAGTAAGGAATGTGTGACAGTGTGTGCATTTGTATAGGGAGGTGATAAACCTCACTGAAGGAGAGTCCACCACCTTCCAAGCTAATCTCTTCCACCGTTGTACATGTCTTATTGCCAGGAAGTTCTTCCTCATGTTTAGTCAAGCTCTGCTTCCTTGTACTTTGAATCCATTTCTTCGGTTCTTACCTCCTAGATCTGTGGAAAACAAGCCAGTTTTGAAAAGAAGGAAAATGAGGAGAAAGGTTGTGGCCACTGAATAGAGGTAGGGGAAAGATGGTCTTTGAATCCATCCATTTCTGTAGACAAACACACAACAAATTTAATAGAAGCATTAGTGCACATTCTCTTAAATATAGAGTTTTCTGGTACACCAGCTTTTACAGTGAATTCCAAAACCTTGAGTCTCTGAAATCCATTTTGGCTGCAGTCCTATACTCATATGTCTGTGCATGAACATCTGAGTAGAGGGATATAGGACTATACTGTTCCAGGATATTAAAAAATAACAAAATAAAAAACTCCATCTCATTATATTATTTTATTATGCTGCCATTTCTTCCACATCTTCTGAATTCAAATATTAGGAGGACTCCTAAAATATATTCTGTATATTGCCAATGCACACACATGCCCTGATAAAACACTGCAAAAAAGCAATTTCAGTATGATAGTCTATGCCAAGATCCGTTTATGTGTGGTGTTTTAGGACACATGTATAAGTATTAAAGAATTTGACACAACTGGATATTCAACTACATCAATTCTGGTTGTTGTTTGTTTTTCGGGCTTCTTGGCCGTGTTCTGAAAGTGGTTCTTCCTAACGTTTCGCCAGTCTCTGTGGCTGGCAACTTCAGAGGACAGCAAACTGTACATCAATTCTACTTTGCAGAGTTTGATCAGTGTATACAAGAGCACATTTATATTAGTAAAATACTACATATATTTTCAAGCAGCAAAATTCTTGATCACATCCAAAAGATTTCTTCTCTTTGTAGATCTTTATCAATACACAGCTGTGCTTCAGGGAAAAAATTATTAAAGGAATAGAAAAAAACAGAAAGTTTTAGAATACATAAATACATTGTCCCCTGGCCCCGGAATAAGACATGAGACAACAATTTTGGAATAAACATGGGCCACACTTTATTGATTATTCTAATTTATATTTTCTGGAAAAATTAGGGGGGTACCTGCTGTAGTGCAGCATCAGGTTCTGCAGAGGGGTCTCAATAGTTTGGTAGGGGTCCATTGAGACCCCTCTGCGGAACCTGATGCTGCACTACAGCAGGTACCCCCCTAATTTTTCCAGAAAATATAAATTAGAATAATCAATAAAGTGTGGCCCATGTTTATTCCAAAATTGTTGTCTCATGTCTTATTCCGGGGCCAGGGGACAATGTAGTTTGGTAGGGGACCATGAGATCTTGGGGCGTCCCAAGCCCCAAGATCTCATGGTCGTGAAGACAGCAAGAACCCGGCCGGCCCAAATTTAACCACCCCCAGACCTCAAGCCCCCTCCTTCTTGTTAACTTCTGGTCCAGGTGCATCCCCAGCTGATCTTCTCCCCCAAGCACTGTAATCACGTGATCTGCAGTGCTGGGAGATCAGATGAGCTATACCTTACCTGTGTTTGTGACGGGACTCACCAAAACCTGTGATAGCTGTACTGCCTGTGTGACCAAATGACCCACTTGTTATGCCAATGCACCATAACCAGTGCGGGACAGGCGAAAAATCCCTGCTTCCAACTGCCAATCAGGATGCTGGTCAAAAATTCCTATCCAGCACTCAAAACAGGTGACCAGTAAAACTCACACTAATATCCAAGGTGGATGGGTATGGCTGCCAGAAAAGGGCTGAAGGAGACGGAGCCTGTACTTAAGTACTTTCCCCCTCCCATCCAATTCTCTTACTCACCTCTTCTCACGTTATCCTGGGCATTTATAAAGAACAGCAGAGAAACAGTTGCTGAATTCATGCATTGTTTGCAATTCAGAAACAAGGTACAGTAGTTAGAACTCAAAGCATGGAAGAAATTTGGATGAGGAAAATTTGGAGGCATCTCTAATTCTAAATTTTCTGTTATATCTGAAGAGAGCTGGGCAATATTGATGCCTATTAAGAACCCAAGAAACATAAAAATAAACTATCAGGTGTTTCACAGAAGAAGAAGAAGAAGAAGAAGAAGAAGAAGAAGAAGAAGAAGAAGAAGAAGAAGAAGAAGAAGAAGAAGAAGAAGAAGAAGAAGAAGAAGAAGAAGAAGAAGAAGCAAAGAGTGTTGCTTATATACTGCCCCATAGCGCTTCAAGCACTCTCTGGATGGTTTACAAGTTAATTATTCAGGCTACACATTGCCCCCCCCCCCAGTGAGCTTGGTACTCATTTTACCGACCTCAGAAGGATGGAAGGATGAGTGAACCTTGAGTCGGCTACCTGGGATTGAACCCCGTGTTGTGAGCACAGTTTTGGCTGCAGTACAGCAGTTTAACCACTGTGCCATGAGACACATTAGTATTGGTTTTCCTTAAATCTTTTTAGGTGAGTGCAAGGACAGTAACAGAGTTCCATTCCACACACCAGATTTCTTCCATTCCCATCATGGAAGCCTTAGACATCTTTGGATCATTGCCCAACCATATATATTCACATGATATCAGATATAGACTCTTTTCAGTAGATACTTAGTATTAAAATATAGAGGAGGGTTCATGTTGGCAAATTGTTGTTCAGTTTCATCAAGAAACAAGATAAAGAACTTGATTCTGTTTATATAAAAAAATGAGGAAGAGAGAAGCAATCACTCAACCTTTAGCAGAAATAATCTTTTATTTTCTGTGTAGAAATTGCATACTTATCTAGGTAGTTTTAATACATTTAAACATGCTTATTCCGCAAGCATTTTCACTTTAATTATTGATATATCTTCCTCTCCTTTGCTCTGTCTTTTCCTTTTGCGTGGGAAGTTGAGTTCTTGCTGGGTTTCCTTCCACTAAAAATAGCTTTTGGAATTTTCTCATGCATCAGTAGAAATGACAGTCCCAAAGTCAGTAATTGGGTACTGGAAAGCACGTATGTAAGATATGGTGCAAGCTAACATGTCAGAACTCCAATTCCTACAATGAATGGAATTCTTTGGGCTTGAGTCATTTTTATTCAGCATGAGCTACATCATTTACATATTCAGAATGACTGAAACATTCAGTGCCAATTGACATTTAACAGTGTTATTAAGCAGGAATTTAGTTTTGCCTAGGTCATTTGTACAGAATGAGCTATTTACCAGTGATTGAGATACATGGATGCACATGTTTGCTCATTTCACTTCTGTAGCAGAAAGTGAAACTCCAGCCCCAAGCAAGATTAGAAGAGATTTTTGCATTTTTCATATTTTGGAATTTTTTTTGGTTAATTTTGTTTGAGCAAAAATCTTGCATTTTACCCCAAACCCCTTCGATTTTGTGCAAATCAGTATTTTGAGGAAATGCAACATTTTCCCTCTAACGTTGCCAGTAATGAAATCAATGGTTTTCTGCTCTCATTCAGGGTCAAAACATTTCTTGGTGACATATCTTTTTTTCCTGATTGTTGTCTTCATATAGCAAAACACCTGTTTTGATTAAGAACAAGACAGCTTGTGAGTATTCACTGTGCTCTTACTGAGATACTAGTGTTGACAGGCTAGCAATCTAAGCTGCTTGGCAGACCTTGTGGCAATATGAGTCCCATAGCCTAAGAACCTCTGACATTGTTGAGCACTTCAGAAAATTGAAGAGTCCTGATCAAAATCTCTACATATCTCTTTGTTGCAGACAAATATGAGAACTACAGGGTTCATACTTTCTTCAGTACAGAAGAGTCTCATGCTTTCAACAGAATGTGTGCATTGATAAGAACAATGTTTTGTACAAAAATTGTCAATTGTGCAAAATTATCAAAGTTGTGCTCCAAATCATGCATTTTATACAATTTCACAAAACAGATGAGGCAAAGTAGAATGTCCACAACTTTCTTTAAAACACCAGATCTCAATTTGACTGCAATCATCTGTAAGACTTCTAAAAATTGCTCCACATGGTAGCATCGCTAGGCTGTGAGCTGCTGTAGCACTTTTCTTTTCACCACATGTTATTTAAAGCAACCTCCACAATGTTGAATACATACAGTCTGGGCCTTAGTCCTTTCTAGGTTAAATTAATTTTTTTAAGAATTTAAAGGAATATGTCTGATCACATTGTTGCCTTTTCATTCCCCTTGTCATATGTATGATGACATCTAAAATTCTGAATAATAAGTGCTAAAATAAGAACATTAGTGAGAGGCTACACATTAAGTTAACCATTAATAGGTGTGTATGTGAGGGCTAAACAAATTATGTTCAGGTTGAAATACGTTTTTCACATTTATAGTACGTTTTAATTGATGTTTATAGTACTACACTAAAACCTTTAAACAGAATGAAGATTAAAAATATTATCTGTGATTTTACTCTCTTCCAGCTTGCCTCCTTTTGACTTTTGGAGTTTATATTCCTCATCATGGGCCAGCTATGTGGCCTTGCATTTGGCAAGGAATATAAGTGATAACTCTTTAACTAGTGACAATTGACCACTAAGATTTATGCCTTTCCACTTATAAAGGTCTATATCAATTCATAGGATTCTGGTCAATAATTTAATTTTAAGAAATGGGGCAGTGAAGAGGAATGATCAATTCCAGAGAGACAGTACAGGTTGCTTTTCCCTAAGTCACCTTCTGCTGCTATTCTCTCTCCCCCCCCATCTCATTCTCTGTATGTCCTCTTATATTATCCTGTCTTTGTTTAATTCTCTCTCACACAGTGCTTCCACCTTCTCCTTCTGTTCATATCAGACAGGTCAGGTCCTCCTTCCCTTCATGCAGTCAGATTTCTGTGCATGAGATAGCACAAATCACCTTGGCACCATTGCATAACGTCCCCTTTGCATGCAGGAGAGGCAGCTGCATACCTCTTTTATTTTATTTTATTTTTTTACAACATTCTGTAGCTGTTATTCAAGTGATGCTGCTATTACCTGGACAATAGTTCCTCTTCCCTGCACCTTCCTCTGGATGGCACTAATGCAAATATATTGCTAAAGAAAAATTCATGGGGGAAAAATCCAAATAGGTCTGCTGCTTCTCTTAGCAAACGTTCAGACTTACTTTGGTTCCAGTCTCTGGGTCAGTGTATGTTTTTACACAGGCCAAACACTGTTGCTTATGCAACATACCTGGGCCCTGAAATCTTTGAGGCAGGCCCTGATATTTTTCACACAGCCCTCGTAGGGAAATTTCATGGGGACATGAGAGAAACCCTTCTCTATGGCTGCTCTCAAGCTTTGGAATTCCCTTTGGAAGGAAGCTTGTCTTCCCCCTCTTCTTTCCAATGACAGGTATTATTCTGGCAGGCATTTGTCAACTGACTGGCTATTAACAATCCATATTTCCATCCCTCTAGTAGTAGTGTTCTCTATGATTTGAAGAAGAAACCAGCAGAGTGTTAAGAAGAAAATGCTGGCAAGATGGCACCTTTGCATTTTAGAAGTCATGCACAAATTCCCCTCTCACAAGGAGACAATGCTCCCCTGTTGTTGTTTAGTCATTTAGTCATGTCCAACTCTTCGTGACTCCATGGACCAGAGCACACCAGGCCCTCCTATCTTCCACTGCCTCCCAGAGTTGGATCAAATTCATGTTGGTAGCTTCGGTGACACTGTCCAACCATCTTGTCCTCTCTCATTCCCTTCTCCTCTTTCCTTCACTCTTTCCCAACATCAGGGTCTGTTCCAGGGAATCTTCTCTTCTCATGAAATGGCCAAAGGATAGGAGCCTCAGGCAAATGCAACCCTAGGCAAAGCCAATCTGCAGGATCTCAGCAAGTATCATTTGTGGCATGTAATGTCACAGCTGGTCCTACGCTGCTTATATCACATGCGATTCTCATCTTGAGCAATGATTTGTTTTTATGTGCTTTTCTGCTTTTAATTCTATGGTGATTTTGCTAATTAAAAACAGCAAATCAGATTTTAAAAGCCCATGACTTTTCAGGCAACCAGGTTTGATTGGAACATCATACATGCTTGTCTACATAGGTTTAACAAAAACATCCATCTCTGTACCAAAGAAATGGCTGAAATCCTGTTGCCCACTTTATGCTGCACAACACTGATTACATCATCTACTACAGCAGTTTTTTAGAGATTAAAAATTTCCAATTCCCTGTCCCTTCAAAGATTCCAAGGCTTTCATTGTGGGTATGTTGTTGCTGGTGATAGCATGGAGGAGAAGCCTTTAGTTTCTGAAAATTACTGCCATTGATAAAATCATTGCGTGATAAGCATTCTAATTCCTTCTTTTTGCCATTTCAGAGACCACGCTGGTCAGGGAAAAGTAGTCCAGGAGGCCCTGAGGTCACTTCTTTAAGCAACCTGGGACCAGATTGGAGTGATTGGAAATATAATCAGCAATTCCTTTTCACAAAATGGTACAAAATTAGAAGAACTGCTAGATTTTTCCTCCCTCAGCTCAGAACACAATTGTTTGCTTAGGCCCCAGAGTCATGTTCTTCCAGAATGTCACATACACTGCAGTATTCCCTTGTCCAGCTGCCTTGGCAGCCATCAGAAAAGAGATGTAATTTGCTGACCTATTCATCTTGTACAATAAAGCAGTGACCATGTTTGTAAATGCCCTGCTGCAATGGTAGAGTCAACCAGTTTCATATACTGTAATTAGTAAATGCCTATTCAGTTGCTTTCTAAATATGTCAACCAACTTATGCACTTTTATTGCTGTTAATGCATCACAGTCATGCATTAATTAGTGCTTTTACAGATAAGGGGGAAATGGCTTGGTGACAACAGCTGCAATGTATCAAGTGGTAAGCAATATATGATAAATAGGTCATTGAGTGTTTTTATATCATCAAATGCATTCATGACAAAAGCTAACTCTGCATTATTGACTGAATAATTTAATCATTTCATGTCATACTGTATTTTTCCAAATAAATTGCTGAAACTTGGAAAGGTTATTGAGCACTCATCTCAAGAGACATGGGGGATGCAAGCAGATTCTTGTACCCCATCTTTCAGGGATAAGACACATCTGTGTTCCTTAAAACTTGCCACAATGATTTCCACATCCACATTTTTCATTGCATAGGGCAAAAAGTTATCTTTTTCAAGATCAATTGTGAAGGCTGATCACTTTTGTTTTCTTTGAATGTTGTAAGTGGGCCAGATTACATTAGGTTGACATCCATTCATTCTTATACACCTGTAGCTATCTAGAATTAGTTGGGACAACATTTTAGGTTTCCAGGTGCCAGGTAACTAATTTCACTCAGGACTGGATAACAATCTCAGTAAGGTTCAAAGGCCCCAGCCTTGATATATTCCAGAGTAAACTAGCATAAGCAGAGAAAAGCGTGCATTTTAAGAACATTTATGTTTTTTCATATTTCATCTAATTAGAAATACAGTTTGCCTCTGAATAATCATATACAACCTAGAATATGCTGTCTATCTAACCCTAAATCCATCACAACCACCATCCTAATTGTACCCCTTGATGGAATATTGTATGTATATGTAAATTACCATATACAGTGGTGCCTCGCATAGCGATGTTAATTGGTTCCAAAAAAAACATTGCTATGTGAAACCATCGCTATGCGAAACACCATTTCCCATAGGAATGCATTGGAAACCGGTTAATCCGTTCCAATTGGAACGGATTGCCATTGTTAAGCGAAAAAACCCATAGGAAACATCGCTAAGCGAAACAATGTATCCTCCATTGGAATGTATTGAAGCTGACTCAATACATTTCAATGGCTTTGCGAAGTCAATTTTTGCAATTTTAAATGTGTCATACAAGGGGCAAAAATGGTTTTAAATGCTTGGATTAGCTTCTGCACCCTCTAAAACGGATGCAAAAGTTAATTTGGCTTTGATCTGACTTTTCGTTAATTTTTTCTGAATTTTTCCCCCCAACTTTTGACAGCTGTCAAAATCTGACAGCTCCATTATTTCCTATGGGGGAAGAACAAATTCACAAAAAATTAACGAAGACTCAGCAACTGTTCTAAATTCTTGGGTTCGTTAGAGGACCCCCTAAGTCGTGTGCAAACCTGATTTGGCTTTGATCTGAACTTTCGTTAATTTATGGTGAATTGTTTTCTCCCCCATAGGAAAGCATGGAGCTGTCAGATTTTGACAGGTCCATTGGTTCCTATGGGCAAAAAAAAAAATTCACAAAAAATTAACGAAAAGTCAGATCAAAGCCAAATCAGGTTTGCACATGACTTAAGGGGTCCTCTAACGAATCCAAGCATTTAGAACCGTTTTTGACCCTTCTAAGACACTTTTTTAATTGAAAAAAGAAACATCATTAAGTGAAGCAGGGGACCTAAAATCGCATTCGTTATGCAAAGCATGGTCCCAAACTTCGCTAAGCGAAAATCGCCCATACGAAACATAGTTATACGGTGCATATTATTTTCTAAAAAAACACATCGTTATGTGAATTCATCGCTAAACGAGGCAATTGTTAAGCGAGGCACCACTGTATTCAAGTGTACGTGTCTAGCCTATCATAGTTAATGGTGAGTATGCCAAATCCATGTACCAAATTGTACATTTGTATAGGGTAAGTGGTCTCACCTTCAGATGAGATCCAGACTAGGGATCTGCAGTGCCCCCTTGACATGGTCTGTGCCCAAATAATGGCATAGAGTTGGCGACCCAACCCTCTGTTCCCTTTCAGATGTACTCCAACCTGACTCATATCAGCATCCATGATAGAATTCACATGTCCATGGCAACCACAAGATAGTGTATAGTGGAAAAAAGAGGGTATAACTGTCGTCAAGAAAAACATCAGAATTATTTCTGGTTTGGCACCTTCAGCCAAGAGAAGACAAGAAAAAGAAAAGCAGGAGACAGTTATTAGAGACTTTGGCAGTGCCACCAACAACTAGGGACAGGGAGAGAAAGATAGGTATTAATGTCCTAAAGCGATAGTGAGAGAAAGATATATTCTAAGATTCTAAAGTGGTGAGGTAAACACAGTAATAGAGGCATTATCTCCACACATGCATGCAAAACCACTCCTAGCAGTGTTAGTAACAATATGTTTGAAAAATGGAGAAAAGGGCAAATCTCAGACAATATGCTACAGTAACAGAAGTCCCTCAGAGGCTGCAGCCTGGTGACCTCACTCAAAGAACTTCCTCAGTGCCTCAGCAGGTTTGGTCTTTGGCTTCAATGAAGGATGAAACTGCCTCTTTCTACCTCCTGTGTTCCCAAGACAGTATTGCCATATCTCCTCACGAAGTATTGATATTTTCAATTTCCTTATGCCAACATTCAATAGCATTACATCTTGTTTATTTGCCAGATGCAACATGAGGAATCTTGAGGGAGGGCTACTGCTCTACCTTCTGCAGCTGCAGAAATGCAAAAATAGCCCTGATTCTGTTAGGGTTTCTTTATTCAGCCAAATACAATGTACAGTCCTAATCAAGTCTTAGTCTTGAGGAGAAATTTGTTTACATGACATTTCCAGGTGAAGAAGAGGGAGGAACTTTTCTCAATGTTTCCATCAACATTCAGACATCAGTATTTTATGCTGAAGTTACAGAGATGCTCTGGAATAGCATGGAATGTGGTGTGGGGACTGGAGAAGGAAGATAAAATCAGTGGGGAAAAATATAATAAAAAGAAGTTTCTCTTCCTCTCTTACTTCCAAATGATGCATCTGTTAAATTTCAGTCTTTCTTATAAACAATCTTTATATTCACAAAACAGCAAATCTGAATTCAACATATTCTACCTACGGATATTACATATAAATATGGATATTACATATCAATATGACATGTTATATCTCAAGACAGTTTGTTTACCAAGGCAAAGAATGAGATGGCCTCTTCCTCCATTTTTACATACAGATGCTGACTAGACTGGTAAGTGGATCTTATGGGGCACAAAAAAGGCGGTGGAAGTAATATCCTTTAGGATGGGGAAAGGGACATAAGAGAAACATTTAGGGCAGTGCTACACTTGATCTCCACCATTTGCTGCCTTCAGCAATAGTTGTTTCTCTCTAATGAAAGGATTGGGCCTGCATGTTGAACTTTAGAGATGTTCACACACAAGCATTAAAGTGACACAATAGTGATAGAAGACAGGACAGAACGGAACAGAACAGAACAGGAGAAAGGGGAAGGCATTAGTCACAGGCAGGTAGAATGTGGGTTGGAATGACAGATGAGGAAAGATGCTTTTTGTAGTACAACTCCCAAAATACTTCAGCCAGCCTTTTGCTGAAAAATACATTGCATGTGGGCAAAAGAACTGAAATATTTGCCCATCTTGAGTTTGCAGTGGTATGAGGGAAACTCAAACTTCTTTTACCACAGGTTTGAGAAAAGCTGCCACATTTGATTTTCACTAAGCATGACATACTCAATTCTCACTGTTAGTCTGTCATACGCCCACAGGGCATAGCGTCTTCTAAAGAGACAAGTTGGCATTCACTGATTTTTGCTTTAAGGTACAAACATCATTCTAGATTGTTCTGAAATGCTGTGTTCTGCAGAATCAGTTTGTGGACTAAGGCTGGAGGGCTCATAACCCCTAACTTCAATTCCATTCTTGGCAACAAGATGTTGTGAGTAACATGGGGGGTTTACTTTAAATTCTTATATATCCCATAATATAGTTTGGGCCACACTTCAATTAATTCGGAGCCACCCAACTTACTATCAGCCAAGCCGAATTCAATCTTTTCCATCAACTATATGCAGTTATTCACCAGAGGATCAATGGTTTCTGCTCCTGGGTGAGTGGGTATAGTTTTGAAGTAAACATTCCTTATGTCCAAGGGTGTCAGTTACTTTATGTATGCATGAGACAGAAGTATGGACGGTATAAGCTGTATCCATAGCAATCTGATGGAATGGAGATCTACCAAAAGTTACACAAGCAGGAAACAACAAAATAAAGTGTTAGGCTAGTAACACTGTGGTTCTAGTGAAAGCCCAAGGAACCAAATGGCAAGAGAAAGATTTACAGAAAAGTGACGTTTCTGCACAGAAGTAATGTCTTCACTTTTGTAAAACTAAGCATTTTAAAGGCAAGCAGAACAAAACAGATTGGTTGATAACAGAGACACAAGCAACCCATGTTAATACTTTAAGGTCATGCAACAAGACAAGAGTGATCACATTTTCCAAACCTGTGAATTTTACTGAAATATGGAAAAGCTCTACATTTGTAAAAATGTACAAAATTTCTCCAGATCCAGGAAGAAAAAAGTGTGCCTTCTTGCCTTGGATACATTGAGGAGAGAGCTTTTACAGTTTTCCCATTCGTTGCTTACATATCATTGTTGCCTCTGACCTCCAAAATGTCCAATCATCAACACTTCTGAACAGCTTCTGCAAATTCAAAGCCCTAGATTCCTTTTTTTGGAACCTATTCATCTCATATTTGGTCTTCCTCTTTTCCTGCTGTCTTCAACCTTTCTAAACATTATTGTCTTTTTCAGCAAATCGAATCTTTAACAGTTTCTATTTCTACATTAAAGTTACGTAGTTCTTCTATAGTTATGATTTTTGCCTTCCTAATCCTCAACTGCAAGCATTCTTTCAAATTTCCTTCTTTTACCTTTACCAGAATTGTTTCTAGTCATTGCTGCTTTCTGCCAATATGATGGCATAATCTGCACACCTTAAATTATTTATGATGCTCCCACCAGTTTTCACTCCCCCTTCCTCCGACTCTAACCCAGCTTTCCATATGATTCTCATTTTCCACGCAGAAACAAATCAGGTCAGGAATTACAACTTACAATTACAACTTACAGTTACAATTACAACTCCACAAATATGTTTAATTGTGGATCTGAAGCATATCATGTATAGATAAATTAACCTTAAAAAAATCACCTTTCTGGCATTCAACTACAATTTAAAAATCAAGTACAGTACTATGATTTACTTTGTTCCATGCTAGTATTATGACAGAAAGAGATGCTGACATTCCAGTGTTATGCAGGCTCAAGTTCCCTCAGCGTTACTGACACCCCCTCCCGTAAGCATGTGTTTAAAACTGAGAGACTGAAGGATTTATACTCTTTGAACAGGTCTTTCAAAACTGCTTTGTGACACAGCAGCCATTACTGAAAATCGACCTTCTGGTTCTTCAAAGCTAAAACTATTTAGTAACAGATGAGCACAAAAAGAAGCACACATGTTAAATTTAGAGAAATCAGCTCACATGATTTGAATGCATGGAAAACTGGCAGCCGTTGATTTGTCTGGATTGGCTTACGCAGGCTGCCACCTGGGACTCTAATGAGCATGTTTGCTCCATTACAGGGCTGAGAGACAGGGATTTATATTCATTCCCCTCCATTGTCAGCAAGTACAAGCAGGAGATGGGCTCTGTGAGCTGAAAAGAAATGGGGAAACCTTCACTGCAAATTGAGATGGCTGCTAAATTGATTCGGCAGATCCTATTATTATTTATTTAGTGCTTGAGGTAAAGCATGACATGTTAAAGACAGGGAATATGACAAGGTCCATGCCCTAAGGAGCTCCCAGTCCAAACAGAAAATCAGAACCTAATGGGCAGATGAGTGGGAAGAAAAGCAAAGAAACTAAGAAAGAGGGATGTCACACTATCCTCAGGAGAAAAGTCTTTTGCAAACCCAGTACGTCATTTCATTTGCTATCCCTCTCTTTCTAATCTTCAGATGTACCTGGCAAGCTTCTCTATTTGTTGTTTGGTTTTATTCACTGTTTTATCATGGGAAGTCTGCATACTTTGTATGCAGCAGAATACTAAAATATGATATCCAAGTAAAGCAGATACAGTTTGTTTATCAGAATAAGCATTTTGTGCAGGTAAATGACACATAATGAATTCACACATTTTAGTTCCTTTTTCTATTGTGTGACATGATGTACAATAATGGAGCACTACGTGCAATGGAATGCATTGGATCCAACTTTATTTTCAGAAGGATAGAAGGAGACATAGGGCTGGGTTTCATCCACGTATTGGTGACCGCGGGCGATCACAGAACAAAGGAAGGCTAATTGCCTTAGAAAGAGAACAAAGGAGTCAACAGCGAAAGTCTGAGCCAGCAGAACCTACTGGCAATGCTTTGAGAGCTCTTTTATTTACTTATCATGATTACATAGTATGTTATGAGAGAAACAGATAGGATTCTAGTTACCTAATCATAACTAGGATTGGGTGAAATAACTCTTTGATCTTATGCTCTACCTCTAAGCAAAAAGGGCAAAATAGGGGGCTACCCCGCCCTCTGGCAGCTGCCGCATCCTGCCAGGAGTGTATGCACATTGCTGAAGCAGAGTATGAAGAGCATGATTCCATACATTAACACAGTGCGAAGCTATCCAAAGTGGGGTAGCCATGACCACAAACTGTCCCACCAGGAAGGAAATATGTCCTGTCGTATGTTATTGGTAAGATGTCTATGCTGAGCACCCCGATTATTTACTGCATGACTATTATCAAATAAGTTAAAGCAACAGAGATTGGCTAATGACTCACAACCAATGTGATTACGCAACATGAGATAATCTTATGTTGTGCAGTTGTCTAAAATAGTGTCACGTAGCTGTCATTGTTCCTCATTCAGCATGGCAATAGCAGTGGAAGTGCTGTTAATGGCTCTAGCTAAGGAACACGCAACGTTGGCAAGAGTGTGAGAATTATAAACAGCAAGGCCAGGAACACCAACAAGTGATGCAGACAATGAAGCATATTCTGCTTTGGATAACAAAGTAACATAACCATCACAAGTACTATCAAGAGACAAGCTTTCCCATCTCAGCCAAGTCGAGGAGTTCTGCAAGGCAAAAGGTTGCATTAAGCTGATTACTAATCTACTAAGACAGCATTGTGTTTCTGACAGATTGGCTGGAATGTAGCTAAAAGTACATTGACCGCATGTAAAACACCACCCTGTAGATAGGATATGTGCCAAATTATAAGAAATGTTGACAGCATGGGCACAATTCCATGTGACTTTGGTTGTAGAAATATACTTGTCAGAGGAACAATTGATGACTCTGGCACATGAAGTGTTTTCATTAGATGCTGCAAAAGGGGTGTAGGGGGAAAAGGCATCAATGGGTAGCATTTTTGTTGTTCGCCCCCAGTCAAGAGAATTAGTGTACTCAATGACAGTAGCATTCAACCACTGTCCTAACCAAGTGTCATTAGTAATGTCACAAGGTTCTTTACAGACAGGAATTAAGCAAGTTCCTAGTAATCCATGCATAGCATATGCCTTCTCCAGAGAGAAGTGAAAGACGTTCACAATTTCCGCCAACCTTCCCCATAATTTAAATCGTAGACGGGCATGCAAATCCTCTCGATCCTTTGCGACACATATTGGAACTGCTCCAAGTATGAGAACACGACACAACAGCATCACGGAGTTGGCATTCAGCTACAAGATAATGGCTGCTAGAAAAGTTTCAGGAGTTTCCAGGATCTTTTGATGAATTAGATTTCTTTTTGCATCAGCACTCAGCATCTTTATCATCCCCCAAGTAACTTTGGGCTGAGTGCCTTCAGGTCGGGTGCTTCCGGCAATGTGCAGTCATCTGGTCCTGCTCCAGGGCCATCTCTGGGTTGAATTCCGAAATCGGGTTCTGCAGGTTGTGATGCCAACTCATCCTTTCCATGATATGGCCTCACACAACAAGCCGGGATCCACAAAGGACCTGTGGGAGTAAGCACAGCAGCATAGCCACACCCCCATGTTAGTAAATGGGTTGGAACCTCCCACTGAGGGTTGGGAGGTTGCTTATAAGTCACCAGTGGCCATTCCATGGAGATTTTTTTACGAAGGTGTTTCTCTATTGGTGACAACTTATGCTGACCTGCAGATATAGTTAAATGATTTAATGTGAACAATGCTATTGATACTGCATTTGGAATATCTTGGGGCTTAATCCCTTTGTTTTTTGTTTGTTTTGCAAGGAAAAAATTAAAAGAGTGGTGTGCTTGTTTTACAATAGCCTGTCCTGTGCAGTTATAAGGAATACCATGGGAACGTCGAACATCCCATTCACTGCAGAAAGTGGTAAAGGCATGAGAGGTATAGGCAGGGCCATTGTCTGTTTTTAAGGCTTGAGGCCAGCTCATAATTGCAAATGTATGTAAACAATGTTGTATGACATGGCGAGAGGTCTCATCATGAAGAGGGGTAGCCCAGACATATCCTGAATAAGTATCAATAGTTAGATGAACATAAGAAAGAGGTGCAAGAATAGGAATATGAGTAACATCCATTTGCCAAAGCTGACTGGCATCCATTCCTCATGGGTTAACAGCATCAAAAGGAAAGGAAATGAGAGACATGGAACAGGAAGAGCAGCAGGAGACAATGTCTCAACCTTGAGAAAACAAAATAGAAAATTGCTTATGGAGTTGTTTGGCACTCTGATGAAAAAAGCAATGGCTGTCAATAGGACTGGAAAAGAGGGGACACAAGGAATGAAGAGCAGAGTCTGCATGATGATTTCCCTCCGAGATAGCATATTGAAATCCAGTATGATATCAGATGTGAGCTGCAAAGAAAAAAAAGGTTGTGATCTGGCAGCAAGGGGTTTTTTTAAAGTCAAAAACAGGGAAAGTAAGGAAAAGTCAAGAGCAGGAGAAAGATAGGCATGTGAGAGATGAGTGAGAAGGTTAAATACATATTGAGTGTCTACAATGAGATTTAAAGGTTGATCTTGAAACATTTGGAAGGCAAGGATGACAGCTGCCAATTCTGAACACTGCAAAGAGGTTTGAATAGAAGTAAAACAGCTTTTCCAGGTTCTGGGAGGTTGCTGAACGGTAATCATGCTTCTGGTAGGTTCACCATAGGTAAAAACAGTTAGTGCATCAGGGAGAGGAGTAGCAGTGAAAGGAGAGGAAAAACGAAGGGGTACTTGCTGAATGAATGTTAAGTGAGGGTCTTTAGGTGGATTAAAATGTATGCCACCAATATAGTCTGCAAAAGCAATTTGATAAGTTATCTATCTATCTATTGATCCATCCATCCATCCATCCATCTGTCTGTCTGTCTGTCTGTCCGTCTGTCCGTCCATCCATCCGTCCGCCCGCCCACCCGCCCGCCCGCCCGCCCGCCCGCCTGCCTTAAAGGGCCATTGGCTCTGAAATTGGGGGTCTTGGGGGGAACCTAAGGCTGTGTTACATTTGAGGTTTTGTCCTGTGGCTGTCCGCACTCCCTCATTTTGGCTGCTCCTCACCCCCCCCGGAAATATCAATAGTCTGACATGACAGTGGAAATTTAGTAGCCAGAGGAAAACACTCCCTCCACTTTCAAACAGCAAAAGTGAACAGAGAAATTTACAATATCAGAAGCTTCTTCACTTTGCAAAGGCGCAGCGAGTGCTTTCTCCTTGCTTCTGATTAAAGAGAACATGCTTCCATTTGTGTCATTTGGCCAGGACTTTTAAAATCGCTTTTATTTAAGAAAAGACTGACTCAACAGTTGTTATTATTGCCATTAGAACTGAGCCCTTACTTGGAATAGCAGTGGGAATGAGTTGTTTATAGCAAGCTAACACAGCAAAGTAAGATGCAGGAAGAGGCAGTGTTCTTGTCAGTGTTCTAAAAATGGATGAGTGTGTTGTTTTTGCCATTTCCCATGTCTGATTTACTCTTTTAATTCTCTGGTCTTTTCCATCAACTTCATTAAAAACTCTGAGGATCTGGTAAGTCTCTGTATAAAAAAGAAAATACTGTGAAAGTTCTCATTTCCTGTATTGGCCTGCCAAGCACAGTATGGACAGCATCTTCTTGTACTTGCCTGTCACTCAGCTGTTAATGGAAAGGCCTAGCTGTCAGAAAAGAAGAGGTGGCAACCCTAACTCTGCACTACAAACACGTTTAAATACACAGAAGTTCAAAGCCAACCATTTAAAAGATAAACACTCAAAACTCTCTGGTTGGATTGATAAGTCTGTCAGTTTTGTTTTCTTCCATATTCAGTATTGCTTCTTATCTCAAGCTTTTTCCCATCAAATTTTATGAATTTTACCGATCTCATAAGCTTTCTATCAAAGAATGAACCTAATGTACTTCTCACATATTTCCAGAATTTACTGAATGTTCTACATAAATGGAGCAGACATGCAAATAGCTATCCAGTCATTTTTAGTCTTACCTTAGAATTGTAGTTTTAGCACTGTGACAACAGAAAATGATGCTGATGGCAACCGAAGTTTGTGTGATGTCTTCCAACCCAGTCATTCAACACCAAAGTATACCAAATCTTTATCACTGAATGACACTTTGTCATGCTATGTAGCATGAGCCTTAGATAACGTGGCAGGGTATGCAGCTTGCTGTCCCCCAGAACAATAATACTTCATTTTGGAGAAAAGATTCTGCCTACATCTGAACAATGTGTGAATGTCATTTTAAAGCTGTGTAAATATTCAGCTCTTTAAGTGCAAAATCACTGACATGGTTCTACATCATGTGCCATTAACGGTTTCTATTTTATATTCATGAAATATGAAAATATTAAAATTTTATGCACATAATATCAAGCAGTAAATATCCATTACCTGGATACATAGCCAAAGAGAATCCACTGCTGTCACAAGCAATTCAGGTGCCCACAAATCAAACTTTACCATCCAGGAACATTGTGATTAAAATCATGAAGCTGGTATATAGTTAGACCTGGAAAGGTATGGCTGTACGGCTTGTTTTTGCTCCTACTCGATCAATGTTTCTCATACTATTTCAGCTAAAATTTATTAGTATAGGTTCAATGACCCTAATAACCCTTTAAATAGGATTATTCATTAGCACAAGAATCTTATTCCAAGTATTATTTCAGAATATAGTTTAACCTGTGATCATTCTCATATCTTAGCATGCACTAACTTAAATGTAACTCTCTATATTACTTGCCAATTATCAAGTACTGCAAAGGATTTTAGATGGGAAAGTCTAACAGTCATTCACCTATCTTCTGAGAAATGAAACAAATAATAGTGTCAAACCATCAGGACATTGATAATGATTGTGTTTCTGGAAGCTAACTTTAAAAGCAGGTTGGTGGGAGCCAACCTGTCTAAGAGATTGTGGTTTTTCAGACATGGATGGAGAGGCATCTAATGTTATTGGTTGTGGATGGGCAACTGGTGGCCCCCCAAATGTTGTCTTCAGCTCTAAGCAGCAGAGCCAATGGTGAGAGATTCTGAGAGTTGTAATCCTGCAACAGTTGCAGAGCTACAGTTGCTTACTCCTGCTTTAGAAATAGGAAGGGCAGCCCATGGTAAGAGGATAAAGAACAGCCATGCATCGTACATTGGTTAAAATCCAGTGGTCAGTTGCAACTAGAGTAGGTCCATTGAATCAGTGTAAATTCCATTCTTTCAATGGGCCTACTCTAGTTGCAATTTATTACTGCATTTCTACATTGTATTTCTACTAGGTCTGATAGCAGAAAAGCCAGAGTAATTTCCAGTGAGTTGAGCCTTTGCCCCACTGACAGTTATGAATTACCATACCTGGAACTTTTCCAAACACCACTATCATTTGCCCCCTAAATTGATTCACATGCATATGGGAGCTGAGAATATGCTTTCATTCTCCAACAATGTTTTGCCGTCAAAAGTGGCATCTGTCTGTGGTGATGTGCTGATTTACACTTCCCCAGAGCTGTTATCTGCACAGACAATCAAACTGTTTCTCCTTGTGCAAATTGTAAACTTCAGAAATGGTCTCACAGCTGAATTAAAGTGTGCAAATGTTCTCATGGCTGTGGGTTAAAATAGCACTGTAGGGAGGCAAATATCCACTGTGCAAAGTTAGTTTCATCTGTTTTGAGAACAACAATGGAAAAACACCTTCTACCACATAGTGTTATGGCAGAATGTTTGAACTGATTAGTCCTCAGAAAAGGACGAACTTTTGCCTAGAGCCATTAGGATAGGTGGAACATAAACCTTTAAATAATACAAGATACCTTCTGCCAAGCAGTTCACATCACATTAACACCAAGAGGAGAATTATGTGTCTAACAAGCAAACATCAAGCAGTTTTGGAAATAAGATGTTTGTGATGTGATGAAATGTAAATTATATGGTTTCATTAAACTTTGGCCTTAATTCACTTATGGGTATTCCCTATAGACCATAACTGGTAATTTAATAAAAGCTTGACATGTATTTGGGGACAAGAGGCAGTGTCATAAAATGTATCATATTTGACAATAATAGAGGCAATACAGCTGCTCTAATCTGGCATTGTGTCTTTTTGAGAATTATTGTACACATTTAATTTCCATATTAGAACACATGCCAAATGCTTCTAAAACAGAAGTGTCTTCTATGTCTGGAGCAGCCTTTCCTACCATTAATTTCAAACTGCTTTTTTTTAAAAATGCAGTTTTGTTTCATTAAATTTTATGAAAAACCATTGCATAACTCTAATGCAATGTAGCTTTGTTTTTGTAGAAAACGGAACCATTTTGAGAAAGCTGAAAGAATATTTCATTCAAACATCTGCTGAACAAACCTTCAGAGTATTATAAAACAATGACATTATTTAGTTGCATAACTCCAAAACTGTATTGAGGCATTTGCTTGAACACATGGAAAGCTGAATGAGTGGTGAAATATGGGCAGGCACTTAAACTTCACCCACAAACACTCTCACATACCTGGATGTAAACCCGGCTTTTGCACATGGAGTGTAAAATTTTTGCAGAGTGCTTTGAAACTGCTTCCAACTAAACACAGAAAGCTCCCATGACTGAAAACCTTATCTTGGGACTCAGCAATTACAATTTCATGAAAGATGAGGCTGGCCTATTGTTACAAAATGCACCACAAGCATTTATACTGTATATAGTTATATGAAGAACTGGAGCTCAATGGTGGAGCCTGTACTGTCATGAAAGATTTCAGGAACAATTCAAGGAATATCTTGGTATGATTAAGATGAGTTACAGAAACTATCATAAGAGATGGACCAGATGGCCAGCCTCGTGGCGCAGTGGTTAAACCAGTGGTTCTTAACCTTTTTGAAAGAAACGCCCCCTTGAGCCATTGAGGAAGTTATCATCGCCCCCCTCCCCACGGTGATGATATCTTTTTATTAATTAATTAATTTATGACACTTAAATCCAATGACCCCTGAAAACAAAATTCAATTCCAAGAAAATGAAATGCCCCCAAAAAGTAACATTTAATGATTTAGTTGCAAGCCAATTTTAAGACGCAAAAAGAAATATAAAAAGGGGCATAAAAACAAACTGCAATGCAGGAACTAAAACTTTCAAGACAAAAACTCTGAAACTAAATTAAGATTGGAGGAAAATATATATTCATGCACACTGTAAAAAGGCTGTAGCCATCTTCACAGGTTTGGCTTGCTCCAGCGCCCCCCTACTGCCCCCCTTCTGCTCCAGCACCCCCACACCGCCCCTTTTCGTTCTACTGCCCCCCTGAAAAATGAAATCGCCCCCTGGGGGGCATTATCGCCCACGTTAAGAACCACTGGGTTAAACCACTGTAGTGCAGCCAAAACTGTGCTCACGACCTGGGGTTCAATCCCAGGTAGCCGGCTCAAGGTTGACTCAGCCTTCTGTCCTTCCGAGGTCAGTAAAATGAGTACCCAGCTCATTGGGGGGGGCAATGTGTTGCTGCATAATTAACTTGTAAACTGCCCAAAGAGTGCTTGAAGCACTATGGGGCGGTATATAAGCAGTACCCTTTGCTTTGCTTTTGCTTTAACTTGGAAAATTACTTTTAAAAAGTTGTTAGTTACAGTTTATAGTCTCAAGCCACCTCTGCCCCAAGGTGTGGGTTGCCATTTAGGTTAATTGTTTTTATAAGTAATTCTTTATTTTATCACTTTTCAAAAGTGCATAATGGCTGAAATGATGTTTATGTAAGTTTTGCCATGCAAGGCCAATGGCAACATCAGCCAGGATGATTTTTTTAAAAAAATTAAACATGCCCAACTTCCATCCTAGTGGCAATTTTCAGTAATCCTTGCCTTCCATAGTCTTCTCTGTCCCACAGATTTCTGATGATTAAAGGGATTATACAGGAGCATGGGTGCCTCAGGACAAAAGTCAGAAGTGGTAGATTAAAAAAAGTTAAACAGCCTAATTTACAAGAACAGGATTTTAGACATTATAGTTTTAAATTCTTAAATTAAAATTTGAATGCTGCAAGTCATTGTGATGTAAACATTTTTTCACCACTTTTCATCCTGTCCTTTTTGTTACCTCAATGTGTAAAACACAGCATGAGGCAACAGCAAAAGGTAAAAGTTAAAAACCAGTTAGATAGTTGGATAAATGAATGGTTGGAAACTAATGGCAAATGTAGAGAATGTACTAAGTACAAACAATTTCTGTCATCACATGAAGACATGCAGAAAGATGCTTTGAGAAAGGGAATAGTAAATAGAATGTATAATCTAATTTTGGAACAAGAGGAAAAAGAGACAGAAACAGAAGATTTGAAATCAATTTGGGAAAATGATTTAAAGACAAAAACAGAACTGGACAAAAATTTGAAAGATGAGAGTTTTAAGATTAATGTTGGTAAGAATAAAGGATTTTTTAAAAAAATAGTTTAAGGTGGTATATGACTCTGGTGAAATTGAATATAATAAATTCAGACTATTCTAAGGCCTATTTGGAAATGTGATGAAGAAATCATATGTGGTGGCAGTGTAAATGGATTCAGAAATTTTGGAAACTGATTTTTAAGGAAGTATGTGATATATTTGGAAAAGATATGGAATTCAATTCTAAAATGGCTTTGTTGTCAATTTTTGATACGATAGAACTTGATTATTGCTCAAAGGAATTGATTTCCAATTTTATGACAAGTGCCAGAATATTAATAGCTAGATTCTGGAAAGATAAAAAATGATATTAAATTAGAAGATTGGTATAATGAATTATGGGACATTGCATTAAATGATAAATTAACTACTGAACTTAAGATGAAAAGAGGGGAAATAAGTTCAAATATTTTTATGCTATTTGGGGTAGATTTGTTGAATTTGTTTGTAACGAAGAAATAGGCTGTATTGCAAAAGGAGTTATCTCATCTTTTGCAATGCAATGTAGTTATGCATTTGGTATTGGAATAGGAATTAATTCCAGATAATTTAATTCAATGCTAATTACTTCCTGTGTCCAAGATTTTAAAAACAAACAAACAAAGCAGTGCATACACAAATAGTACTTGCTGGGGAGATCAGCAGGAGTTGTCCTGTCCTTTTCAGGAATTACTCTGATCTGGTCTATGTCTGTGTTTCTGTGAAAAACCCCACTTTTGAGAATGGGGAAATGCAGATGACTATAATGGGTGTGGGGAGGGAACATTACATGGCACCGTCACAATTATTTCTGGCAGAATTGTTTTCTAACTTTTGAGGCAGAGAACTTGAGAAAAATCGAAGCAGGAGACAGCTGTTACG
This sequence comes from Pogona vitticeps, assembly GCF_051106095.1. NCBI lineage: Eukaryota > Metazoa > Chordata > Lepidosauria > Squamata > Agamidae > Pogona > Pogona vitticeps. Next base: position 173,867,494 of record NC_135786.1, read on the forward strand.
AACTTGGGAGGTGATACCACTGCAAGAGTTTGTGCCTTAACAACAAGAAATACACACACATACACACAGACCTAGAAATTTGAAAAAGAAGAAAGTATGGCAAAGCGCATGCAATATGCAAGTTGCTCACTTCACATCGTAGCTTTAAAAAATGTGAAGAGCAGTTGCTACAGCCTGGTGATTTCACTGCAAGTACCTCCCCATAACCTCAGTGATTGGAATTTGAAGAATTGGACTACTTTCGGGGTTGAAGTCATCAAGTCTCCTTTCCTTTGATGCCAACTCTATGTCCCCCTTTTAAAGTATTATTATTTTTATTTCCTTTCCCCCACCTTAATCGCATTGTTTTTCTTCTAACATTTTGAATCTCACAAATACAGGTTTTAACATAAGAGATGTATGGGGGGGGGTTCCATCCTGTGAGTACCCCCAAGTTTTCCCCTCCACCCTCTTATTGCTGCAGAAACACCTTGCTGTTGCTGCATACAACCTTGATTCTGCTGCAATGCACATTCCCACTTCTTACATATAGGCAGTATTTACACTTGTAAACAAGTGGCAAAGTAAACATGAGAGGCCAAATTGAAATTGCTACTGCAGTGTGTGGAGAGGTAACATTTAATTATTTTTTTCTTTGTCATGAGCTTCCCCTCCATTGGATCTGAGCTCTCTAGTGCATCCCCATCAGGACTCTGAATGTATAGCTTGATTTCCAGAAGCAAACAAGTTGAGACCAAGTCTATCTTTTCCAGAATAGGTAAACTTTTTGCCTCATCCACCAGATGTCTGGGTAATACTCTCAACTATGGTTTTTCATCTATTAGCTGCCACTAATTTATTTATTTATTTATTTATTTATTTATTTATTTATTTATTTATTTATTTATTTATTTATTTATTTATTTATTTATTTATTTATTTATTTACTTACTTACTTACTTACTTACTTACTTAAGATAAAGTAAAAGTAAATGTCTTTCTTCTCAAAAGGATCCAAGGTAGCCTACATCATTAAAAACCAGTATTTAAAAGCTAAAACAGTAAGTATACAAATATTTAAAAAGAATTAAACAAGTATTATATTAAAATGGTAAATAAAATCAATATTAAAATACATTTAAAACAACAGAGCACAACAATCCCTTAAAAAACCCTCTCAGACCACCAGTCATTAAAGAAAAGCCTGCCTGAAGAGAAAGGTCTTTGCGTGCTTGTGGGAGGGAGTTCCGGAGTCTTGAGAGGGAGCAGCAACAGAGAAAGCTCTCTCTTGTGTCCCCACCAAGCACACCTGTGAGGGTGGTGGGACTCAGAGAAATGCCTCTCCTGATTATCTTAATGCCTGGGCAGGCACAAAAAGGCAGAGGTGGTGTGGCATACAGCTCTGCTCTCACCTGTCCGTCACAGCTGGGCAGGGGAACCTCAGCCAATGAGAGGACGGAGGGTGGTGCAGAAGGGGGAGGAGCTGGATTATATAAGGGGTGTGTGTGTGTGTGATGTGTGAAGAGAGTTTTGGAGAGTTTGAAAAGATGAGAGAAGTTGATTGAGAGAGTGAGATAGATTTGAGAGAGATAGTCAGTGAGGGAAAAGTCTGTGTGATCTAGCAATTGAGAAACATGATTAACAACTTGATTTATTACCTGTGATTCATCCTCTTTATTTTGTACAAATCAATAAACACTTTATTTGTTTGAAAGAAAAACTTGTCCTTTGTGAGTACTAAGGATAGGTTGGTGGCAGCAAGTGAAGAATAGTAGTGAGCACTCTTGGAGGCCTGTATTGGTAGAGGCTTGAGAGTGGCCTGCTACAAGTGGTCTTTTAGGTAGCTTGGAACCAAGCCATTTAGGATTTTATAGGTTAAAATCAGCACTTTGAATTGTGCCTGGAAACAGAGCAGCAGCCAGTTATATGTTCCCTGTAACCAGTCCCAGTTAACAATCTACCTGTGGCGTTTTGTATCCTCTGGAGTTTCCTAACACTTTCCAAAGGCAACTCAACATAGAGGGTGTTACAGTAATCCAGCCAAGATGTAGCTAGGGTGTGTGTCCACAGACTTCACACCAAGACTCAGGTGCTATTCCTTTCACGTTCTGGGGCTATTCATTGCTGGTATATGCAAATAAAGTTAATTTCGCAACAACAGAACAAGTTATCCAATCATCCCTACACACATAGTGTGCGTGCATACACACAATGAAGGAATCAGGTTGAAAACTTAAAAAGTGTTTCACAAATCTGGCATCATGATCTTTTTTCACTTGGTTACCTCACAGAAAGCTGAAAACGGTGTCCACTCTCAGGGAGTTCTTCCTTAACTCTTACCTTTCATACTGAACTGCTTCAAATAGATGACTGCCAAGAGTCCATTGCCCTGAGGCTAACTGAAGATAAGCAGCAGAGAGAGCTTCTCCCAATCATTCCCACCATGACAGGTAGTTTCAGATCTTGAAATGCAGTCAGTGAGGAGCTCAAGACTACAATTTTTTTGTTGTGTGCTTGGAAGCAGAACTAGGTTTCTTCAATTTGCCTGTTTGACTGGATTTTGAGTGATAATCATCATCATCATCATCATCATCATCATCATCATCATCATCATCATCATCATCATCATCATCATCATCATCATCCCTTCCTTTCTAAAAGAAAGAGTTTACAAAAACCAAGAACCAACCAACCAAAAAGCACTGTCAAATTCTTAATAGATGACAGCTCATTATAAAGTCCCTCTTAAACTACCGCTCTAAAATATCAGAATTTGGGTGAAAATAATGCTAACTCAATTCCTCATATTCATTGAGTCTGGCTGTCTAGCTAGCCTTGTCAAGGAACTTGAAAACTCCATGAGTCTCTAGGCGCATGTGAGAGAAAGAGTTGTTTCCCTCCCTTTAATTTGCTTAAAATGTCTCAAGTGTCCTTTCCCTTTGCATTTGCTTATAAGCACATATAACAAGGAAATAAGGGCTGGCAGACAAGAAAGATGCAAGTAACTCATGCAGTGCTTCAAATTCTTAAACAAAACACCAAATAAACCAGTTATGGACAATTTGCACTGTTGCATTAATTTTGCTAGTAATGCAATTTTGTGCAACCAATAAGACTTTTTAGTACAAAACACTGTTCTCAACGATCAGAGAACCCTATCAAGAATGACAAAATATTCCTCACCACCCTCACTGCAATTGCTCTTAGTGCATAAGGAAAATACAAGTCAAAATATTATATGTTTGGGGGGGGGAACAGCTTGGAGGGTTTCAGTGCCTTCTGAGCAGCGTTTCTGGGATGCATGACAGGCTCTGAGGGAACAGAGATCATCTCTTCCAAATTCCATTTGCAAATGGAAAATGAACATCAGATACTGCTTTATGTATCTTTCTTTGTCGTATTTTAAAACCAAAAGTAGCTTCATGGAGCCTGTTAAATTATGATAAATGAATGGGTCACTCATCTTTTTTAATAGTTCCACATTATTTTTGAATTTTAATTCTAGTTCTCTTCTTGTTAATTCTAGTAACCCTCATGAACCAAAACCCATGGGTGAATTTTGTGGGGACACCACACAACGTCACAGAGGCCTCTGGCAGAACAGAATGCTGGACCAGATAGGCGAACATCTTCTTTGGCACTGATGTTCATTTTCCTGCTAAATTACAGCCCAATTTTTTTAACTCATTGAGGAAAACACATAACAGTAACCCATCTGTGTGACGGCTGCGATGACGTCACCTGCCTATCATGGTTATGCTGGAACCCACCTGCCTATAGCAGAGCAGGAGGTGGGACTCCAGGAAGTGGAGCTGTGTATATAAGGGGGGGGGGGAGTGAATGATGTGAGTTAGTTAAGTTATGAGTTAAGAGTTATGTAGAGTTAGAGTTAAGAGTTATGAAGAGTTAAGGTCTGAGTGATAGTGTGTATGAGGGGATACTTTATTATTACTGATTGCCTTTTTATTTTAGTTGATAAAGTAATTTACCATTCCTTCTGTTGTTATCAATAAAAGACAAGTTTGTATTTTTAAAATCATACATTTGTCTGAAGAGTCTTATGAAGGAGTGGTTGGTGGCAGTGTAAATAAAGTGTGAATGAGAGAGTGTCCTGACCATTGTGACGTGAAAGAGGGACGTCACAATCTGTTTGAGAGAAAGGAAGACACACAACTACTGCTGGTATCAAATGTTAAGGATGCGCACTTCCTGCCACTGTTGCATTGTTCCTGCAGGATAATTGCCATTTTGTTCAATAGGATTCATTTTCCAGTAGATGTACATAGGACTGTATCTTTCATGTAGAAACATAGCTGACACTGACATCAAGATACCCTTGCCTTCTTTTTCTTTGTCTCATGTAGACAAGCTTTCCAATTTTGGCTAGCTATTGTTCTTGCATGAAATCCTTGCAAAGAAGGGGGTTACATTACTAAGAAAGAGTTTAGCCTGTTTTGAATCACTGTTAAAATGGGTAAATACATGACATATGTGTAAGGGCAGATTAAGTTGATGAGGGAATCATGTTTTTTGGAGCAGCAACAAGTTGTTGTTGGTTTTTTTTACTCCTCCACCAGAGGTCCATTTATTTAACTGACAAAGAATTCATTTACATTTAAAAACAACAACCAATTCTCCCTGTGTGAATGTCTATATATGCATTAATTCTTACATAGCCCTTCTGCCAGCGGAGTTTCATAGCCACTAGGCTCTGCTGTTGTGTTCAAAGGGGAGGATGAGGGAGAGGTTTGACCACCAAGGAGTATGTGGCAGCCCCTGCTGCTTCCTCACTCACCCAAATCTTCTTCCAAGATCAATCCAAGGAGGCATCTCTTCACTGAACCCCTCATGAAAAACCCAAAATCTGTGGCTGGAAGGCAGGCATGCAGGCAAAAGGCTGCGGCTTCTGCCTCTCTCTTCGCCCCTCCAGCCAACCAGTTTCAGCTCATGTCTCCTTCTTCACTTCAGCTGTATGTGTGTGTTTTGTTTGCAAGTTTGCAGGTATGTGTCATCTGCCATCATTGCCCAGGCTCTCCTGCATGCATCAGTGCTCAAAAGAAGCAGCTGTGCATGTGAAGGCTTTTCTAGCACCAGCTTGTTCAGCTGTTTCCTATTCTACTTCCCTCTTTTGGGTGCACACACTCAGGGTATACACACATACATGCTCACCTGTTTGCCTCTCTGAATTCCAGCCTTTAGTTGGAGAGAGAGCACATACACCCAGCAAGGGTATCCCTTCAAAAATACCAGACTGAACATTTGTTTCAAGGGAACACAAACTGTCATTCAATCATCGTGTGACTACCATGTGACTCAGAGTCTATTTAACTTGGAATTTATTTACACTGATACATATTCCAACCTATTGCTTTACTGTGAATTAGCCCTAAGACCGCTAATTCTGCCACTAGAAGCTTGAATGTGATAACTATAGGTGTGCATAGTGTGCATGTGTCCATATAGCCGCCTAGAGTGGTCCTGAGTTGGCTAGATAAGCGGGATATAAATAAAATAAATAAATAAAATAAATAAATATACATGAGCAGCAGTCTGTTCTTTTCGATCCTGCATTCACACACAGTCTGAATGTCTTTGGACAGATTCAAACTTCAGGATTATTATGAGCCAAAATGAAAGTTCATAAAGTAAGTGAAATTTCTTGCAGTCAAACTTAACCAATAAAACAGGAAGAAAATCAAAGGAAACTAAATTACCAAACTGAAGCAGATCATGAGTGTGTAGCAGAGGAGATCACAGTGAGATCCTCTGAGAATTGTAGCTTCTCCTAAATTAGCACTACACAAAACAGTAATAATGCTACTGTGTGAAAAAATATATGCAACACTGTGTGACAGGTGATACAGTCTGTCTCATAAAATCATTAGATGTTATTATAAAAACATACATTACAGAAAGCAGTGCCATCACCAAATATCATCTAAGCAAAATTCAAATCTAGGAGGTTTTGTCTCATTCTCCTACCTTTCAAGGGAATTGAAAAGCAGTGTAATAATATACCTAGTAGAAGGCCCAGTAGAAAAAAGTATTTGTTTGCTTCTACTTCTAGAATATTACATTTCAGTCAAAAGTACCAGTTTGGGATCTATATATGCCTCCAGTGTTCTCCTTATTGTGATAATATGATGTAGCATCCTAGTATACAAAGTTCTGTTCAATCCTCCCTATCTTTGTTGTAGCCACTGAAAGTGTTCTGTTAGTTCTGTGCTATATGATTCAGGATCATAAATTTAGCAGTAGGGTGAAATCACCTCTCACCTACCACATCATTTAATGTTTTTTGTTGTTATTGTGGGAGAAGGAATTTCAGCATCTGTGTGACAAAAATAAAAAATAAAATATGGGATAAAAATATAAGCAGCTGAAACATCACTCACAATTTGTTGAGTCCTGGTTTAAAACTAAATCAGAGTGAGGACAGTATTCACATATGCAGTATATATATATATATAATGGCATCTCCTTTATCTGCTTATACACATATCTCATTTTGGGGAGGTTTACGTTTGATTGCACTCTATGCTGCAGGATTTCTGTCTCATCTTTCTTATGAAATGGGGTGGGTGATATCTTATTAGGATGTTGGTTGGGTTATTTCTCAGAGCTCATCAAACAAAAGAGGCCTGTCCACATGACTGAGTGGCCATTTTGCCTGCAGGCATGGCAAGGGGAGGTGGTACATCATTTCCTAAACTGGCTGTATTCTATAATGATCTGTCCCAACTAGTGAAAGAGCCCTTTGTTTGATGAATTGGGAAAGATAATCCAATCAAAAGCCCCCAGGGTTGGAATTTGAAACCTACACTCCTGATTTGTGTTTGCAGCCTGCATTTTGGAGCTGTTTCAAGAAAAGGACCTGGCATAGACGCATGCCGTGACTTTTGGAACTTTCATATTTTTCTACACTGTCTACAGTATATTGGTACACAACTTGATGAAAGTCAAAAGCTAACAATTTTTTAAAAAAATTCTAGTTGTGTAAATTTTTTTTTTTAAAATAACACTTTCTCTTCTGTGTGTACCGAGACTCAGTGTAGCTATCTGAAAGAAAGAAAAAAGAAAAGAAAATGTTATCCAATCTGGTAGGTGATGTACCCACTCTCCCGTTGCCCTGCCTGCAGGCAAAATGGTGGCTCCATTGTGCAGACAGAGCATACTTACAGTCCACTCACCTTGATGTGTGCCCCCCACTACCGGTCTCAGAGATTGACTTTCCAGGAGAGATGTTGGCTTCAACTATCAATCTCCTTCTCTTCAGCTTCTATTTGTTTCACTGCAGCAACTGGAAACAGGTGTTTTTCTTTTGTTTTCAGCTTAACTTCAACAATGCTGGAACAAGTTTCAGAAATTTGTAGAGGCACTCTCACTGATCTGAGTGTAACTAAGGGTTTCTTGTATCTCATTGTGTCAGGTCAAATAAAGTACAAATATCCCTCTTTTGCCTCCTTTGAACATTTTTTTCTGAAGGTGATATACTGTATATCCTTGTTAGCTATTGTACCATCTTGGTTTTGCTTTCTTCCACCAAATGTTTCAAATGCTGCAAAAGAGGTGGGGACGCTCATTGACCAAGAAAGGTTGGTACCTCCCCTGCTGCAGCAATGAGCTCCTATTCCAAAGAACAATGTACAATTTGCTTTTCACTTAGAAAACTACCAAAGATACCTTTTTTTGCCTGTCTTACATTATGCATGCAATTTGTCAAAAAACCCCAGAGTCCTTCTTTGAAGTATATAAAACATCCCCACCATGATTACCATAAAGCTCGCTCCTGCACTACCAATTAAGCACATTGTTCCTGGCTCCACTAAATTTTAAATACCACTTTAAAAAAACCTACAGCAGACACAATTACCAGATTTTATTTGTATAAAAGTATGGTGGAAACAATCTGGAGGACATCAGGGAGCAACTTAGTTTTATTTTCAAAATTAATTTTGTTCTAACCAGGCCATGGAAGAAGAGAGCCAAGAACTCAATAAAAATAAAGTCAGCTTAGTAAAACATGTCATAAAACACCCTTAAAGTTCTCAAGAGACCTCCTCCAGATTCCAAAGTATTTCTCTGAAGCAAAAACTTTAAAAAATGTTCATGGGCAAGCAAAGTTAATTCAAAAAATAAATAAATCTATATACATGGATAAAGTAGACACTGTGGTTATATGCAGTAGTCACTGTATATACAATAGTTAGTACATTCAAATGAACATTTATTTATTTATTTATTTATTTATTTATTTATTTATTTATTTATTTATTTATTTATTTATTTATTTCCTGCCCACCTAATAGCTACTGTACTACTCTAGGCAGCTAATAAATGGACACACAGTTATAAACAATCATGATAAAGATTAAAAAAAACACAGGGGGAAATGGGGTTCCAGACATAACTAGAAGAACTAGAAAAGAAAAAAAAGGAAAATTAATGGTACACTGTAGTCAGTTTTTGGCTTAAAACATTCAAAAATCAGTGGCTACTCTGCTCTGCTGCAGATACATATTATTTATTTTTTAAATCACAGGTTAATTATGTTTGTCAGTTGAAATAGTCAATATATGCTTCATTGGCCTATTACCAGTGCAGGCAGAGTGTTTGGATTGCTAAATGATGATGGACTCCAAAACCACTGGTTCCAGGACCAGTGGGCAGGGATGATGGTTATTGTGGTGTCAACATTTGGAGATGACATGCTCTTTGCCACTGCCAGGACTTGTCCATTTATTTTGAATAAAGAAATGTGGAAATACATTGTGTTTAAGCTTTTGCAATAAATAAGAAAATCTAAAAGAACAAATTTACATGAAATAGTTGCATATGTATGTATGGAAAGTGCATATGGGTCTCAGGATAAGATATTGCTATAGGTCATAAAACTGGTACAAAATATGCTTACTCGGGAAAAAAAATTCAGTGTGACTAACTTCCAGAGAGATATACAGAAATGAAACTTAGCTGTGTAAATGGGTAATGTGAAGAAGAAAAATTGGGTGATAATTTTATTGGAAAATGAAAATATCATAAAAATACTTGAAAATATTCAGAAATGATTAATCTTTTCAATATTGATTTTGCAGATCAGTCAAAGTTTAATTCACTCTGCACTTAGTGTGGCTGTACAAGAACGTAATGCTGGGCAAATCTGAAATCCCAAATTTACAAATTCTGATTAATAAAAGGACCTGGAACAAAGTTCTTACCGATTCTTAGGGAAACAAAAATGTGCCAGTTTTTCTTTCATATTTGGATTTTCTCAGACTGAATTTTTTTAAGTGAGCCTAATTTTGTTCCAACACAGAACCAGCCAATTTTATAACACAAATCAAATGTTAACCACAGACAAGAATGCCTGAGGACTGTGATTTTTTTGTAAATTCCAGGAAGAATTGACCTGAGCTTTTATGTCTCAGAGCAGAACTTATTATGATTTTGTTTTAAATAATTGATTTTTTAATTATACTGATAATTGCCACTATTGCAATTGTTACTCACCCTGTGAATTTAATGGCCAAGAGGAGATTTGATCTCAGCCCCCTTGAATGCTAGTGAGGATCTGAAAATCTATGGTTTTTTTTTTCTTTTTCTCATATATGGATTTTTAAAACTACAAAGCTTTTTTCATCCTGAATATATGATTTATGAATTTTGGTCAATTCTTCAAAAGTCGACTGACTTACTACTCCCTGTTTTCTCTGGTGCTAACAAAAAACTACTTCATAAAAATTTGACTTCCTTTCTCCTGGCCACCACATGCCTCAAAATTGCTACACATTGGAAGCGCTATAAAGCTGAAGTGAATCCATCTCACGTCAGAGAAATTGATGTATAAAACAATGGCCGTAAAAGGACCCAGTCACTGCTGGTATCCATTCATACTGTTTGGAAACAAAGACTCCTGTTCTGGCCTGCCTACACACTGTACAAAATTTTGGAGGAGTACTTTTTGACAGCCAGGCCAGATATTTAGCAGACCTCCTGTCATATTTCATACAAATGAAATTCGTTTTTGTGAAGGGCTGTTTAGATATGAACTACTTGTTTTCTTTTAGATACAAACTACTTGCTTTCCCTTTCCCCCCCTTCTCTTATTGAATGTATTGTAATTTAATGAAGTTTATTTTAAAAAGTAGATTAATCTGACTGTCATCCATCTGCACTGACCAAGTTGAATAGGTACTACTACTGATATTCTAAGCATGGAGAAGCAGACAATGGCTTGAATATCTTATGTTTATTTTTATTTTTTAAAAAAACCCTACCGATTCTGAATAAGGGAAAAGAATTGAAAATTTAGAAAATTTGGTTCTGCTGAATTTCTTCTTCTGCTGGGCCAGTGACTGCATTTTGCAGTAGTCAGGATACATATGGGTGATAGATTTGTTTCATATCAATTTATGACTACTGCAGAATTCAGTCACTGCCTAGCACAGGAGGATATTCAGAAGAACCAAATTCTAGTATTACTAATCCATTTTAGTAACATTTTATTTAAAATAAAAGCAACAGAGTGGGGGAAACAGGACTGGTAGTGTATTTGTTGTGACATGGACAAACTGCTATATGGCTTATGGTAAAATTTATAATAAATCTGAAGACCTGAAATGTGGAATCCCCTTTTTATATAGACTTCCAGAAATGTTGTTCCATTGTGTGCCAGCTTGTCCAAACTGTTACTAATTTTTCTTCTTATAGTTTAATTAAAAATGGAACAGTGGAGGCTTTGAAGAAAGTTTGTTCTACTACTTACTAGTGGACCCTTAGAGAGGTATGTAGAGGGACTTGTAGCTGTGGCAACAAGGTTTGTTGACATATTGACTGGTGAGATGGGGAGAATCAACCTCATCTCTAAATTTCTAGAAACTTAAGTTAAACTTCTATAAACTTCACTTAAGTGAAACTCAGGAGCCCTGGATATGAATCCACATTCAGCCATGGAAGCTCATTGGAGGAGTAAAATTGGTAAAACCACTCCTTAAATATCTCACTTACCTTGAAAGCTCTATTATGGTTGCTATAAGTCAGTTCTGACTTGATGGAACATAACAACAATAATACAGTGTGAAATTGAAACATTCAATGTTTATTATTTATTTTCATTCCTTCATAACTTTCAAAATCTTTTTTAAAAACTTATCCAGATACCTTTAGGAGTAAAATCAAAATATATGTTCTTCTAGCTGCATATAGTGTAGATTGTAGTGTAGATTGTATTATATGATACCCTCTCATTACCAAATAAATTATGTTTTTTGTTTTAGTCATAGTGGTAGTAGTTTTTTAAAATGTTATTTAAATAGTGAGAAGTGATTTATGAAATGGATACATAATTGTCAATGTTAAATCCTCTAGACTCTGGACCTTCTGGGGTCGAGAAAGCTGATCTCCCAGAAAAAGGTAGTACTGCACCTGAGTCAGCAGGAGAGGCTGACCTGCCAGCCAGTCCTTCAGAATGCTGCAGGATAAAGGCACGTACCTATCTAGAAATCCCCAGAGGAAGTTCTCAACTGCAGAGAAAGGTGTTGTGTATCTGATTTATCAGACTATCCAGTAGACTTCTAGGACCAGTCTGCCTCTTATCACTTGCCAAATAGATCCTTCAGCAAGGAATGGTCCAAGGCGCTTGACTTTGGGGATTTTGAAGAGCCAGGTGCTCCTGTAGATCCAAGATCCTTGGAGGAGGGCAAAATGGAGAAGGCCAAGATCTAGGAACAGACTGCTGTGCACAGTTTGTGAGGTGTGGGACCTTGCTGCTAGATTGCCTGTTGCAGTGTGGTGCAATACTTGACCTGGACTATTTATCACTAGGTCTGTATGTTTTTCACTCCTTGCATTCTGGCTATTTCTTGTCAGCTACTGAGCTTGGACTATTGACTTTTGCTCGGATACTCCTTGCTTGCACTGATGCCACTGTGCTTAAGTCCAATTATTTGTTTTTCTGACAGCTCAATAGTTTAGGTAACTGACTGCAGAGCCAGAGGTGGGGAGTTCAATATCCCACTCTGCCTTCTGGAAGAAGATTCAACCTGTGTGGCCTTGGGCAAGCTGCACAAACCTAGGATGGCTCCAGAAAATGGGAATGGCAAACTACTTTGGATTACTCTAGAAAACACTGAAAATGGTCACCATAAGTCAGAATTTACTTGATGGCATATAATTATTATTATTTATGGTATCTGAACAATTCTCCAATATCACATTTTATACAAACAGTTTTCCCCCCTGTCATTTTGCTTTATATCAGGGGTCCCCAACCCCTGGTATGCGGCCTGGAACTGGGCCACAGAGACAGATCTCTGGCCCCCACCCCGCACACACACACACACTGGGCATGTCACACTTGTAGAGGAGCATGTTGCGCTTTGCGGACGGGTGTGTCACACTTGCAGGTGGGCATGTGCTCATGGGTGGGCATGTCATGATCCCTCGCATACACACGAGCGCAACACGCCCCTCTGCAAGTGCAACATGCCCATCCCCGAGCATGAAACACCAACCTGCAAGCGTGACATGCCCACCTGCAAATGCGGGGGTGCCCCCACTCCTTGCGCACAGAGCCTACACCCCCCAACCAGTCCACGGTCCCCAAAAGGTTGGGGACCACTGCTTTATATAATCCAACTTCTGTAAATAGTCATTAGGAATACCATATTATGGATAATCCTGGCTTTGTTCTCTAGCTACACTTCTTTACCCTTAAGGATAATTTTAGCTTCACTTCAGGTATTCTTCCAAGTGTCAGCCTTCTTCAGATTCCTTGGCTGCAGTCTCGGCATTGATCAATGATTGAATCAATCATGTTGTTGCAAACAAAGAGAAGAATGAAATGCCAGCCACACAGTTTAATTTAAAATTCTCATTTCAATTTAAACTAACATCTTAGTTTAAAATGTATGACTCGGATCTTTAAATTAACTGTGTTTCCCAAAGATGCACTATAATGCATGCCTGATGCATATCCATATTACAGAATTAAGCAGATCTAACATTCATATTCCTTTTGTAGGGAACTCTGGGAATTGTAGTGCAAGGAAGAATATTAGAATTCTAAGCATCATGGTGAATAAATTTACAATGCATGCGTTTCTTTAGGGTATGCCTTTACTGCTAAGGGACTATTAAACCAGACATGCAGAACTTTTGACCAGCTGTTTTCATCTACAATACTTCCAGCATGGCAAATATTAAGCATTTGTTTTGTCCAAATATATGGGTGACCAAAGGTTTTCCCACTCTGATATTACATCAATATAGGTTCATAGAATAGATTTGCTCTGTCTTTAAAACTTTCATTTTCCCACCTAGGTACTAGTTCCCAGAGCACCACAGTTTCTGACCTAGTCACTTTTTCTTCCCTGACAAATAAACTATATATAGTGAAGTTTTTCAGGTTTTATGCTTCAAGGAGAGTTCTGTTTCACAATATCTACATTATTATGTGAATGCAGCCTTCCTGAGGTCAATGGTTAGTTGGCATTCAAGCTCCTCCAAATGAAAAGGAAAGGGAAAAATAAATTGGAGATAATATCCCAAGGCAGGTACTTTGAACTGCCAGTATTGTGAGAGCCGGCATAACTGCAATTATGCATTCTTGCTGTTTTAACAGTTATTATATTTCTAAATATTTTTTTTTACCAAAGAAAACACAAAAATCAATGCAGAACTTGGGAAATGTGTTTTTTTTAAAGAGTGAGAAAGAATATAATGAAACTCACATCATCTATTATTGAGCAATAGTAGGATAATGTTCTGGTTCCCCAAATATTATCCTACTTTTACAGTTAGAGATGACTTTGGTATGTGATTAGCTTCATTTTCCTCAAAACAACTTCCTAAATTTTGAATTGATTTGGAGCCAGATTTATGCATGTTTCAAACAGCGAACCAATGAAATCAACAGAACTTCAGCTATGTGTGTTATGGGCTTACAAACCTCATCTAATTTATAGAAATTTATAGCAATGTATAGCTATTTTTTCCTTTCCAAGGAATGTGAGGTATTTAAGATATTTAAGGCATTTATCCTCTGAGCAGGGATTTGGACCTACTGTAGGTCCCCTAAGTCCTTGGGACATCAATCCTTCCATGACACCACACTGACTCTCAGGACTTCAATTAATCATGACTAAAATTAAGTTTTATATGTTTCACTGGGTCTGCATCCATTCCATGGTCTCTTTGGATCTGAGGGAAAACATGCTTTGCTAGGAACAGGAGACTGTCCTCCAAACAACTTGTGAGATATCTGCCTGTAAGAGATTTTTACAATGGTACCATGTTGCTTCTGTAATCCATCAAAGTTGCCATGCTTGAGTTCTGTTCCTGAGCTCCCCAATGCTGCTCTGCAAACTGTCTCAGATATTATTGAAATTACAAGGAGGTTACTTCATAAGCAAATGGAGGATCCATTCACAGGATAGAACAGTACATGTAAATGTGTGGAAGGCACATGTTAGTGGCTAGGTACAAACCTGTATCTGTTCATAGCAGAGGTGGGCAGAAAGCAGGTTTAAGTCTACCTTTGATTTTTGAATCATTTGAAGTAGATCAGCCAGGATTTCTGGCTCCTAGATTTTTAACAGTAGCAGCAACCAAATGACTTCTTCTCCCTAACTTATGTTACTGAAAAGAAGGCAACTTGAAGTAACTGAGTGCATTTTGGTGCAGAAAGACTATGAGATTTAGCTGGTTTTAAAGGTGTATGTTTTTTGTATCAGGCAGATCTTGGTGATCTTGCAAGTCTTGTAAGATATTTAGACGTAACACAGTTAATAAAAACATTGTGTGCACAACAAACGTTAGGACAGGAGTCAGCACAATAAAACAAAAAGTAAAAATCAAGGGAGAGAAATTTGGCAAATTTCTCAACAGTTTGCTGAAGCAAAAAGGGTTTTAAGTGTCTATGTCATGTCCATCTATCAAAAAATCAGGTTTCAATTTGTGTAGGAAACCATGATATAGAAAAGGTGGTAAATTCACTTGCTACTGTGGGGTGGGGGCTCCCCAAGGTTGCTAAGCTGTTATCTATTGTAGTGAGAGCACACTCTCCTAGTGGGCCAGCTGCTTCTGAGGGAGGACCCCTTCTTCCTCTTTCTCATAGAGATAGAGAGCTAACTTCAAAGCCTTTCTTCGGCCAATCCTAACTGGCATTATGTAACCAGTAGCTTATCTGTTACTATCAACAATCTGTAAGCTTGTTAAAGTTAATAAAAAGGAGCTCTCTTGGGGGTGTCACCCAAGACGGGCAGGAGGACTCCGCTGGCGGACATCTGTGTGTCGACTCTCTTCATTAACTTCTTTCTCTAAAGCTAAGTGCCTTCTTAATTATCACCCACTTTCTGTTTCTGTGATCACCTAAACCATCAGCCTTCTTTTGATCCCGTGATCACTACACTACTGCTAACATTTCAGTGGTTTCCTAGTAAGAGAAAAAAATATCACTGTCCCATGATCACTCTTCCAATGTCCTCCTTCCAATATTCTGAATCTGCTCTGTTACTGCAATGGTGAAAGTAGTTCAAGCCAGGGAAAAGCCTGATGCTCAGAAATGAGGTTGCAGGTAAATAGACTGTGTTTGTAACTTTTCCAGATAGCGTGCATTTTTGTTCCATTCTCTGATTGTTAACCGCTGTAAAAAATGATGTCAACCACCATTGTATACTCATTGTTTTCAACTCCCACCTTTAAATAGTGTCTTGAATTGCTGTAAGCCACCTTGGGTCCTTTTCAAGGAGATAGGCAGGGGCGGGGTAGAAGTCTAATAAATAAATAAATAAATAAATAAATAAATAATCCCATTAAATGCCTGTGTCACTAAGAGTCATCAAAGAGTAAGACAGCCTCTGTACAGAAAGTTCCATAAGCTGGATGACTGAAATGAAAAGAAGCTGGTCCCTAAATTATAAAGGAGTAGTGAAGGGAGTGATATTTTTTAAAATGAAAGAATACTTCCATATACCAAGTCAGACCATTGGAAGGTTTTACTAAGTATTGCCTTCATTGATTGGCAACAGAACTACATGATTTTCAGGAGGCAGCATTTCACTGCCCTCTATGCCCTAGAGATTCCACATATTGAATATGTGACTTTTGTATGCAAATGTGTGTTTCCATTACTGACTTATGGCCATTAAAACAAGCCAGGTAACAACCATAATATTAGTTTTAATGGAATGTATCTACATTTTTCTATGTGCACTCAATCAACACATCTTCCTTGGCCTAAATCAGAGTTGATAATTTCAGTGACCTTAGGAACCAAATGCTTGTCTCCAGACTTAACTGTGGTTTACACCTGACTGGGAAACAACTTTAAAAAACCATTCACACCTCCTCAGCCACACCCATCCACACACATACAAAGTGCTCAGGTAGGGACAATCAGTTTCTAGTTTTGAGTTTAGGGAGGGTGAGGATCAAGGCAGAATTCCAGCCTGTAGGTTGAAAATTGCTTGTGGGGGATCCAGGAAAAATTTTCACCGGACTGGTTTTGGAATGTCCATGGGGACCACAAAAATACACTGGGGGCACATGTTGCCTACCACTGGCCTAAAACCGATCTAGCTCAGAAGTTCATCTCAATGGTCCCAATGGAATAAATTCTCTAGTAAATTTGTTTAGGGCTATTGCATTAGTCCCATAAATGGGTGGCCAACAGAAATAATTCAATATCTTCCTGAATAACCTTAAAACCTTATCCTGTGTTGGCATGTGAGTTGATTTTCTGTATGCAAAATATACTACTTTTTTTCTTTAAAAATTGCTTCTAAATATTTACAATATGGTAGCTTCTGCTAATATAATTGCCTCTATAAAACATCAAAAACTAAACATAAATTCTCCTTTTTCACCATGTATGAGAGCTTATAAAATATTTAGATTAGACTGCTCATTTTTTATCCACAGACTTTAATATCCTATAAAATATGCACCAGATGCACAAGCTTGCCTCTTGTTTGTGTTCTTTCATATTATATTTTTATTCTTGTCATTCTGTACTTCAAATTGCAAATCAAGATGCTTTTGAGGTAACTTGTGATTAATTTAAGACACAACTTGGCTTCTTTCAGATTTGTACAGACTGGCAGCAATTTTTCCATAATATAAAATTGTGTGACATAAAAAACCTAAATCGGGGTAGGGCCAAAGAAAAATCAAGCTTCTGTGTGTACGAACTGCTACATTTCTGATGTCACTTCTAGCAATCACAAGTAGACTTGCCAGGAAAAAAACATTTCCCCCTTTTTTAAAAATAGCCACAAATGACCCTCTTTTCTTTTCCCTTTATGTTAGCATCTTCCTTTAAATTAGCATGTTCTGAGAATGTTCAGTGCTTCCGAAGTATTACTAGCATTCCAAAGCATTCCTAGCACTACATAAGTGGCATTTATTCACCACCTTTCTCTCTCTCATTTTCCTCTGTCTCCTTTTCAACATTACTGGCCTCCCACTGCAAGCAGCAGAAGGGAAATAAGTCAATAAGAGACCTGAGACTGATGAAATGTTCCCCTTTGGTGGAGTTGTAGTCAGGGATAATCAAGGCTCTTGATCTGCCAGAAAATGTTTTCCCAATGCTATACCTCTAGTCTACCTCCATTCCCTGTCTCCGATTTTGAAATGATCTCACCATCATAAGATAATAGAAATCTGATCTTTTCTATGACTTCTGAGATACTATCCCAGGAACTGTAGCATTGTGCTGTAAATTCCTAAATAACCTTAGTGTGTAAGTGGAATGTTATCAGGCTAGGTAAGGAGCTCCCTGTTCCTTGAGACATGAATTCTGTCCTGGAGTAGTGGTGGGACTTGGCACGTGCTTTAAGCAGCACGTTTTTATAGATACCACACTAAGGGTACAATTTATGTCACAGTTTATGTCAGCTTGGGTACTGATGTATTTGAATTAAAGCCCAGTGACTACATGACATACAGCTGAATGTTCAGCCACCAGGGTGTTTGTTGTTACTGGGTTGACATATCTTTTGTTCCCTTTCTGCCAGTGTGATTGTTTGATCCAAAGCAGAGGTGCACTTG
This sequence comes from Pogona vitticeps, assembly GCF_051106095.1. NCBI lineage: Eukaryota > Metazoa > Chordata > Lepidosauria > Squamata > Agamidae > Pogona > Pogona vitticeps. The sequence goes on from NC_135786.1 coordinate 173,885,521, forward strand.
TGTGGCTGTCAATTCCCCTCAACCAAGCACCCCTTGTCTCCAAGCAATTTACTGTTTTTAAAGGTTTCTCATCTGCCCTGGAACAGATGTCCACCCAAACAATGAATGTCCATGGTTAGAGTGAGAAACATGGGTGGGACTAGATGAATGGTAAAACATCATGAATATATTATACCCCTTTCATGGTGATTATTGAAAGCCACATATAGTCACTTGAATGTACTCACTTAGCATTTGTTCCCGTGTTTTTAAAAAGCCAGAGTCAAGTCAAATCTGAGTTGGAGGTGAAATCAAGCATTTATTTTTTTTCTCACACATAGCACAGCAGAACAGGATCTGACAGATATATGAAACTGAATCATAAAGGATTCTGTTGAATCCTGGTTAATTGCCTGCATTTTCTATTTTCAAGCTGTGCAACCTGAAGAGTAGTCAAAACTTTCGACAATTTATGAACAAATTCCCGTAGGTAAGTTGCTGCTTAGAATAGCAATATTGATGGCATTGATAAACATAAAACATGTAAAAGAAAAATCCTTAACAAACTAGCTGTTTTCCAAGCAGGCAGGTTGTTTGATTAGATTTAGCACAAAAAAGCCACAAACATGGACTGACCACCACTGGCTGAAATCCTGTTGTGAAGCTCTGCATGCATACCAGTGATGATGTCATCAGCAATGGTAAATTACCACTCATTAAAGGATCTCTTTTTGGATTTTAGGATGTACAGTACACAACTTCATTGCATTGGGCATGAGTGATATGCACCGTGAAATCGCTTTTAATCTATGGTAATTTGCCTTTAGTTAGTGATGATTTCCCACAAATGATATTTCCACTGTGTATACAGAGCTGCACAGCCGGATTTCAGCAACTGTGTATTGGCAATATTCATACAGACATAATCTCCAGCTATGACAATAAACAATAGCCAACATTCAGAACTGTAACTCCACAAGTATCACTAGTGAATGATTTCTCCTTATTCTCTTATCATACTTATTTGTTTGCATGTCATTTAGGTACAGCAAGTGGCAGAATATGTAGCAGACACCATTAAATGCAAAATTAATAGCAATCCTTATTATCTGCAAGATAGCTGAAGCAACTCCTCATGAATATCTAAAAATATTGATAGTTTCTAGCTCCATGATGTTAACAATTTATCCTTCATTTATATGAAAAACAAATATATTCCTCAAGTGTCTGTATTGGAAGGAATGGCTTGTTGACTCTATTCTTCTTTTTACATCTTAAACTGTACTCTTTGATAGTCACAAAATTTCTCTGCGGGAATTGCATATTATATATCAGTCAACTTGACTAATTGGGGAACTCCTATTCTCATGTGGTTAATAAAATATGTACTTGAAGAATAAATAACACAAACTATTGGTAACCAGTCCTTAATAATATAACATAAAAATGATTTCAAATAGCATAAAATTGTATATAGTATCTCATTAGTAGTGTATTCATGGGAGAAGAAATCATACTGATTTCTCCTGTATATTTTTTACTAAATATACATAGGGTTACAGTCTGACTATTTTTAGCTTGTTTATTTAGTATGAAGTCACGGTGTACATAAGTCAGTGCACATAACGTTGTTCTTCAAGACACTATATTCAATCAATCTAAGGCAGCTGCACTGATGTTATTGAGACTGTTCCATATTATGGATTATAGTCATCAGCAATAATTTAACCAGTGATACCTTATTGTTTGTCTCACCCAAAACTGACTCTGAACAATTCAACCAAGCTACTTTAGATAAACTAATGGAAGTTTTTTGATGTTTTTTACAAGAAAAATTAAATTCAGTCATTAATCCCCTGCATTGTCCCAATGACATAAGATGGAGCCATTTTATATTTATCATTTATATTTATCAGCCATGTTATATTTATATTTATCAACATGATTTAATGTCCTAGCTAACTCCACTCTTGTCCATGGTGTACAGGAATTCTTGTTTCAAAGTCCTGAAGACTTTAACACGTCTGGTCCTGTTTGGGTACTGAAAGAGTTCTTATCAGATGTTGAAGACATAAAAACATAAGTATAGATGATAAGGGGCTATGAGGCCAAAGTCACAAGAATCAACATGGTTCTTACAGGATATATCAGGATTTTTATATTGGAGCTCCAGCACCTAATTCCAGCCCTTAGTCCTCATCCATCAAGACTAAATGCAAGAACAGGAGTAATTACCTTCCTGACATTGTTTTGTGGTGTGTTTTCTCATCCCATGAGAATTTCATTGTATTAAAGATTTGCAGTAGCATTAGAATTAGTGTTGTAGCTATTGTTTGGACAAAATTTGCATGCTTTTTATTTCCTAACCCTTGAAGAATTCCAGTGCTTCCTCCAATGACTGAGGCCATATACTGAAGCCCAGAATTTATTACTTCTTCTCAGGACTAGATATGGGCATGACTGGATTCATGCCAAGTCATTACAAGTCATTGGACTTCCCTTCTCTACGTCCTCCAGCGACTACCCAGATGCAATGGTGGGGCAGAACTGCCTCCTCCTCTGTATGGGCAGCAGCTGGAGGAAGCAGAAAAAGAAAGTCTTGTGTTCCTGCTGTGACTGGATGGTCATGCAAAGAGCAGGAGACAAGCAATGTGCACTGGCTGGTGAGGGAGGGAGCCAGCCATGAGGTTGGCAGAAGGGAACATGTGGCATCTGTGCCACAATGATGACTTGCGATAACCCAGCATGAAGGAAGTCATATCCATCTCTGTTGAGGATCATGACTTGGAAATAAGGACATCCTGATGCCCCCAGCAGTTTCTGGAGTTACAGTTCTCTCATGATAGCTACAGGAGATCATATATGTATGGATACTACCAATACACAATGGCTAAAATCCTGTTACAGAATTTTGGATGCACAACCCAAGGGAGCTTCAAGAAGCAATAGGGAATTTGCTTTTATGAAAACCTGCTGATGACATCACCTTCATGGATTTTACAGAGTATGCAACTTCATCACATTGTGGTTGAGTCACATACACTCTGAAAGCACCAGACTTATGGCTACAGCCACTATGTACTTATTTAGTTATTTCTTCAGTGTACTAGATTGGGTTAGATATGTGCTAAAGTAGTGCAAGTCACATACGTCTATCAATCTGAGAATCTAGTTTGCCCAAATTCCTGTTGTTGTTATGCACTGTCATTTATAACTTACAGTGACTCAAAGATCTAAGTACCTGTGCTGCTGAAAGTTCAGGTGGCAGTCAACTATATCTAAAGAAATAGCATACTAACAAATTATTTACATGAAGCTAGAAATATATGGCTATGGACAACAAAGGTAGAGGTTAAAGAAGTGCAAAATATATATATATTTTCTGTGTGTGTGTGTGATGTTTAGAAGAGATGCCATTCAGTCTTTAGCCAAGTTTAACACAACACGTAAACCAGCATTTGTGTCAACCAGTAATGCCAGGTTTCCTTTGAAAATGTATGTGATACTTCCAGAGGAATTACTGCTGTCAAAGGAAGCTTGGGTACCAAATGTCCTAACAGATGCTGATTCAAAGTGCTTTATTTTATTCCTTCCTTTGAAACCAAGAGAAAAGGATGCATTGCTTATGATGAAAGGCACTCTAGGGAAACAAGTCTGAGTATCCATGAAATAACAAGCTGAAAGTGTCTGAAAGCTGACCCAAAATGGGGATGCAATAACAAACCTAATAGCAGCCCAGGCACCATCTGAGTTCACAGAAGCTCCAATATGACTCTTATAAATGGATTATGACTGGCAGGGGATAGCCCCCATCCTGGTCTACAAGCCCACTCTACCCACATCCAAAGAGATAAGTAGGTCTCACATCCAAAGTAAAACTCTTACATCCTAATTGAGTATAGATATCAACCATATTGTTTGCGGCATTTCCATTTTTCCCCCTGAAAGCCTTTACTACACATGCCACCATGCTTTCCCATGAGAGTTTGAGGAATGAAAAAGGTTTCATGAAGGCTTTCACGGCCGGGATCTAATGGTTGTTATGGGTTTTTCAGAGGAGTGCTGTCCTCTGAAGATGCCAGCCACAGAGACTGGCGAAACGTTAGGAAGAACAACCTTCAGAACACAGCCAAAGAGCCTGAAAAACCCACGACAACCAATGAAAAAGGTTGTTTCTTCAGCCTGAAATATGAACGTTGGTTACATAGTTCAGTCAGTGTTTGATTATGCAGGTTCTTCTTGTCAAAGTGAATATAGATTGTGGCTCATTTGAACACTAACATTATTTTTTATTTTTTATCTTTGTCATGAGATTGAAGGAGACTAGGACTTGCAGTCAGAGATTAAAGGACAGTGGGAACTGTAGTCAATGAGAAAGAGAGAAAATGGAGTCTGTTAGGCTTTTAAAAATGAAAGGAAGACATAGGAATGTGAGAAAGGCAGAGAGGTTATTTTTCTTAATTTAAAGCCAGCTTGGTACAGCATGAAACTGATAAGGATGCACGGACGAGGAGGCACAGAGAGCACAAACACCCAACAAATCATTTTCTAATTGGAATTGAGATAAATCACCTGCATCTTCATGAGAATTATGGGTGGAATGGACAGTTACACCTCTTTGAGTTGATTGGATTATGGTCAAGAAGGAGGTCCAGAGAATGTAGAAAAAATGGACAATGGGTTATGTGGGAGAGATTCTTGTTTGATTCGAGATCTATGATGATGGATTGATGGTTTGAGTATGTGGCTTGGAGGAGAAAGAGGATGTAAGTAAGGGAAAGAAGGAAGTGGGGTTAGCCAACCTTAACTCAGTTTAGTGTTTGTTATTTTTAATGGGAATTAGTTGTTGTATTTAACTGCGGTATTCTTTTGAACTTGTTCTTTATGCTAAGCTTGAGCATAAACAAACTGTTTCTAGGAAACTATATTTTCTTAATAAAAATAATTATAAAAATCTTCAACAAGGATTGTCTCTTGGATCAGCAGGGTTTGGCTAAATCCAGAGGAGTGGTAACGGCCATTGACTAGCTACCAGAGAAGTCCTAATTAACTGAGCGGTTGTGAGTTCTGAGGAACTACAAAGCCCATCTGTCTGTACTTGCAAAGTAATGAGTAAAAGGTCAGACCTATTCTAGGTGCTAAGGCTACGCACTGCTGGAGGTTGAGGACTTGCCCCAGTGTAAAGGTGGTAGATTTGTGGCTGAGGAATTCCCTGACCGAAGGATCCATGCTCTTTAGGAAGATTAGGTCCTGACAATATTTGGGTGCAGTGAGTCACTGCATTCTCTTTAGCCCTATATGGAAATGTGTGGAGCTCAAAAGGGTCAAGGGGAGTGGTCTAGCCCTGCCCTTCCACTGCCATGTTGAACATGAAAATGAAAATGTCTGAAGAGTGGGAAGCTGCTGGTGAGAGCTATTCACTACTTTCAATCCCACTTTTCTGCTGCCCCCAATCCCCCCCATTCTTCTTTGCATCAGCAAAAGTTCACAGAGGGTTGACAGTACATCATGCTAGCTCCTTACAACCATCCAATGTCTGGGGCTTAGCATGATGTTATTCTCCATCAGTAAACATGACCACATGGAGTGCCACACATTGAGGAGATGCATAAGCTGCATAAAAGCAACCTTTGGTCTGAAACTATGTCATGTTTTCCTCTCCCTCCCAGGAAGTATAATCACTTTTACTCCACAGATCTGGATGTTCTGTACTGATTAGATAAGCTAAATGCCAGCTCTCACTTAGGGACCAAAAGGCTGCAGTTATTGATCAGCATGTTGGACTAAAATATCAAGAGAACCGAAAAGGAATGGTAAGAAAAGAGAAAAGAAGAAAACAAAGGAAGAGGGGTTCCCTCCCCAGCTTCCTTTTTTGGAACTTAAGTTTCAAAGAAAGTGTTTTCACCAAAGAATGGAATTCTCTTGTTTGACAAAAGTGACTAATATCCACTCACAAAATTTGTATTACATGTATGGAGCAAGATAGACAATAATGTGAGATACAGGTCCTAAGCCTGTGAAAGGCAACTTGTCTTTTGTTGCTACAGGCTCATTTGGTAGAACATAAGTAGTTTCTCCCTGTTGCCAAATACAACAGTTGAGGAGAGAATTGTTACAGGTTATGGAAGACCAGTATTAGAAAAGTGCTTCAGGAACTAGAATCAAGATCTCAACCACATTTTTTTTTTTTTTGGTAAAATCATTCCTTGAAATAAGTTCTGTGTATTTTTAGAAACTAGAAGATGGATCCACCATGGTATCAGGCTTCTTTTCCATTAAACATACAAACCTTTACCCCTTTCTGTAATGACATTTAGGGTATTCTTGAATCCATGTTGTTGAATTCTATTCCATACATGATCTAAATGAAAGTCTTGGGTATTGGTTACAGCAGAAGCCTTTTTAGAAGAATTAGGACCTCTGGATTCTAGGTCAGTTAACATGGTCCAGTGTACTATAAAGTGATGGTTCTTTTAATGCATGCTCCATTTCATGTTGGAGGTAATTTATTGCATGGCCTCCCTTAAACTTGCCTGGCTAAAATTATCTGAAATCTAAATATCTTCAAACTATATTGTCCTCCCCTGAAATCTTGACATAACCCATGGGGGGAGGGGTGTCACACTGCTGTGAGTGAGAATAACAAGTAAGGAACATTGAATGTACATCAAAGAGACATGAACTTAATTTCTTCTTCAGCCATGAAGTTCACCAGGTGACCTTGACCTAATTATTGTCTCTTAGGATAATTACCTTATAAGATAGTGGGCAATGAGCCATATAAGAGTGGGGAAAGGACCCTCTCCATTGTGTATCATTTTTGGCACTAGTTAATTGTCACTTAGGTGATCGGACAGTGAGTTAGGTCATACTGTATTTTGGACTGCTTGTGGCATGGTCCAATTCAAGCTATTTTTTGGTGATAGCACAATGTACAGGAAATCACGAACCACCTTGACCCTGCTCTGTGCTCAGTCTGGATCTATGTGGTTCGGTGGCAGGGCTACTCATTTTTTGGTTGAAAACAGGATATTACATGCATGGAAGGATCACTTTAAAGGAGATTTCACTCAGCAAAGTGACCCTTTCCAGTGCCATCCAATGCAACCCAGCTTCCCTGTCTGATCGGACCCTCTTCCAACACCTTTTAAAACAAAAGAGAGGTCACTTAGCTTTAGAGCCCAACAGCCAGACAGACCTTTGCAAAGAGTTTTCCGATTTTAAAACCAACAGCCAGCACAGAAACAAACCCCCTGTACAATAAATATAGTGTACTCACCCAGAACAGGCAGTCTCTCTGTTTTAAAAAAGAAAGTCAAAAATCAAAAAATTTAAAATTAAATAGCCCCCCTCCCACAAAAAAAAATTACAGTCCGTACAGCACAGTACAAGGCAGTACCAGGCAGTAGGCAGTCTGAAATCTCTCTCCGTATCCACAGTCTCTAACCATTTAGGTGAGTGAGGTAGCAGACAAGCAGCCTCTTCCCTGGCCAATGATTAACTGAAAGTTCAAATTTTCTGCCTTCCCCGGTTTTTGTTTGTTTGTTTGTTTGTAAGTCAAAGCTCCATTTGCAAGTCAAAGCAAAATTTTGTGAACGGAGCGGTTCATAACTCGAAATGTTTGTAGGTTGGGATGTACGTAAGTCAAGGCACCATTGTAGACAAATTGGCCAACACACCCTGCAATTTATAGCTTCCTAGCTCAATTTTTTCTGGGTAAGGCTTTCTGTGTGGGATTGCATAAAATTTGACTTTTCTTCTCTGTTTTTTGTGTTGTTCCAACACAAACCAAAGAAATGAACATGTGAGTACCAAAACATTTGCAGCTGCAACAATTTTCTGAGAGAAGGGTTGCATTTTCTGACAGAATTACAAGGGTGCCAATATTTTTGGCCATGACTGTATATATTCAAGCAAGTCCATCTTCGGGCAAATATTATTCAGTTCTTATGGTTAGAAGGAGTGTGTTGGCCTTTAGCTAACAGGCAACTAGTAGAGTCACTTCTTCATATAAAACCACTTAGATGTGAGTTTAATAAATTTACAGAGTATTATTTATTATTTTTATTTATTTTACTAGATTTATACACTGCCCATCTAGAACATGTCTATTGAGGGAATGAAATGACATGAATGAATGAGCTATTAAGGGAATGAAATAGTTTTCCATACTATCTAATTATAAAACATATAAATAAATAAATAAATAAATAAATAAATAAATAAATAAATAAATAAATAAATAAATAAATAAATAAATAAATAAATAAATAAATAAATAAATAAATAAATAAATAACATTGACCCATGTAGTTTTCTATTTAAAAAATTAAACCAAGAAATGTTCCTTATTTTTGCATTGCTTTTTATTGTTTCCATGGATTTATTTCAGTAGCAGAAGAAGAACTGAAACGGTACAGAAATGTGTAAAGAATGTTATCTTACTAGAAGGAATGTGGACATAGATTGAGAGCAAAGTGGATCCATATGGTTTTCAAAGCTGCTTTTGTGCTTACATTCCTGCCCACTGATTTCTTTTTCTAGCCACAAACAAATAAATAATGGCCTAAGCCCCACCTGCATTTTTAATACGGGGGGGGGGCTCTTTGGGCAATTTGTGTGGTTCTTGGAGTTTCACAAGGGCAGAATATTGACTCCAGATCTGCCAAATCTGTCTTTCTCTGGTCTTGATGTTAACGGATAAAAGTAATTTGACTCAAACACCCACAAGTAATTCAATATTCATTAATTTAGTGAATCATCCACCATTCTGCTTCTCTATTCTCATAGTAGGGCCTGCTACAGTGACTACAATAGAATGGTGCCTTGACTTATGAACTTAATCCGTCCCAGAAGACAGTCATAAGTCAAAACGCTTGTAAGTCAAAGCAGCATTTCCCATAGGAATGCATTGAAAATCAATTAATCCATTCTGGCCAAAAAAATACACCTCAATAAAATAAAATAAAAATAAAACACTGCAAGCCCCATGCTGGGACTGCAAAAAACAAACACCAAAAAACCAACAAAAACACACCACAGAAACAACCCCCCCCCAGCCCTGCAAAACCAATCCAGAACAGTTTTTAGAAAACAAGAACTGCACCTTACCTTAATAGGCAGTCCCAAGCCTCCTCCGATGGCCTCCGTGGGCTGATGCCGCTGCTGGTGCCTCCTCCAGCTCTGGCACAGGCACAAGCGGCTGCTCACTGGGGCGGCCACAACGGTCCTTGGCGTTCCTTGCCGACCTCCGCATGCTGATGCCGCCGCCGTTACTGGATCCCGTTCCCACCAGGTCAGGGACAGAGCGCTGCCCGCTATTGGCAGGTGGCTCCTGGGCTTCTCTTCAGGGCTCCTCACCTGATGTCGATGATGCTGCTGGGCCCCATTCCTGCCAGGCCAGGGACTGAGCACAGCCTGCTGTTGGCGGGTGGCTCCTGGGCTTCTCTTCAGGGCTCCTCACCTGATGCCGCCGCCGCTGGGTCCTGTTTTGCGAACAGAGCTGTTGGTAACTCAAAATGTTCGTAGGTCAAGGCGTTCGTAAGTCAAGGCACCACTGTAGAATGCATCTAACGCTTTCAGCCTCAGAATGAATATGTTACAGATACCACCATTATTAGTAATGAATGAGTGCAGAAGTGCACAAACATGCTCATGCATTCATGCACACACACAGAAACTTTGTAAGCTTTAGGTCAGTTGATTAGACAACTTCTTTTGCATAAACAAAACTGTAATTAATTGCTATTTAAGCCAGCAATAAATCTTGAATGGTTTTACTGCACTGTTTAAGAAAACTAAGTTTGTATTATACCATTATTCTGGTTCTGTGCATAAAGGCAAACCAAGAATCTAAGCAAGGGAAACTGGGTCAAACTTTACTCATTCTCCTGGCTTCACAGGAGAAGTAGGGAAGTCCAAACTTTGCTCAGGCTGACAGGATCACCTGCATTTAACATAAATGTCTGGTTCAACATCACACACAGAATGTGCCTCTGTCTCTCCCAAAGCAGTACTTCAGGGAAGGTGCAACAGCAGAACGGAAAGAGAGAGAGAAAGATAGTGGGAGAGAAAGCAACCTAGCTCTGTTAAGTCCTGTCACCATCAGATGTGCAGCTAAATAAGTGTAGCTGGGAGTGAAAGAGTAGAAATGCTCCCTAGACTAAATACAATGCTGTGTTAAATAAAGCTGCTTTGAAGTTAATAGATTTGTCCATACCAGCAGCCATGCAGAGATTAGAGTGCAGAACTGGGCCCAGAGAGGACTGGTGATCTTGAAACAGTCAGGGAGAGGGAGAAAGAATGAATCAGCTTTGGTCAGCTGATTACAACACTTTTTCAGATTTGATTGTACAGCCTCGAGGATCACAAAGTTTCTTTGCTACAAATTTTGCTCTTTCCTGAATAGTGCTCTGTAGAACTGAGTGTGGACTAAGATCTGGGAAGAAAATTACCTAAAAGTTCCTGAATGGGTCTCACCAATGGAAGCATTCGCACAACCAACATTAATGTAAAAAATGAAACTCTTGAAATATAGAGATCTGTTAAAAGAGGACTTAAGTATGAAACCGAGGAAAGAATTAGAAGGACAAGGTATGATTGGTGGACAAAAGCACAAATAGATTCAAGATATACAAGAGATAAAACAATAGACTTTTGTAAGAAACAGACGCCATTAGATAAGGTACTTCTGAATGTAAAGAAAAAACTGATCAAAATGTTGTATAATTATCTACTAGAATTAAAAATACAAGATGAAATAGTTCATAGGATCATAGAATCATAGAAAAGTGAAGTTGGAAGGGGCCTACAATGCCATCAAATCCAACCCCCCTCAGTTAAGGAATGTATGATAAAATGGGCCCAAAATGTGGGCCACAATATTAACTTGAAGTCATGGTTACAGATATGGGAAGGTAATATTAAGTAACAAAAGCAATTAATTAAAAGATAATACATATAAGGTGTTCTATAGATGGTATATCACACCTGAAAAATTATCTAAAATATATAAAAGTACCTCTAATGAGTGTGTGGGACATAGTGGCACTGTGGGTTAAACCGCAGAAGCCTCTGTGCTGCAAGGTCAGAAGATCAGCAGTCAGAAGATCGAATTCATGCGACAGAGTGAGCTCCCATCGCTTGTCCCAGCTTCTGCCAACCTAGCAGTTTGAAAGCATGTTAATGCAAGTAGATAAATAGGTACCACCACGGTGGGAAGGTAATGGCATTCCGTGTCTAGTCGTGCTGGCCATGTGACCATGGAAACTGTCTATTGGAGAAACACTAGCTTTACAGCTTGGAGACGGGGATGAGCACTGCCCCCTAGAGTCAGACACGACTGGACTAAATGTCAAGGGGAACCTTTACCTCTAATGAATGTCGGAAATGCAAATTAAAAGATATATCATATATAGTGGACTTGTAGGAAAGTTAAGAGCTTTTGGAAACTAGTCCATGAGTTTTTACAAAAAATGTTATCCTTTATTATTCCATAAAAACCTGAATTGTTTTTTATGAATATAATACCACATTCAATAGAAAAAGAGAAAAAAAGATACTTGATCATACAGGTAAGTACAGCAGCAAGGATTTTATATGCCAAATACTGGAAAAAAGGGGAGACTTCAACAATCCAGGAGTTAATAGAATTTTTTTCAAAGCAGCAGAGATGGATATTTTAACTGAAGTATTAAAAGACAAAGAAACTGTTGAGGCTAGAAAAAAGTGGGAACCTTTGTATCGCTGGATGAGAGATGAGAACTTGAATGGGTTAAAGTTATGAGAAAGAATTTATTTATTTATTTTTATTCATTCATTCGATTTATACCCCACCCCCCTAGACAGCATCTACCCGGGGTGGCTTACAAAATCATAAAATATCATTAAATAACAATAAAAACAGCGCAATCAAAATAAACAACATTCATAATCATAAAGACATTTGAACATTAATATAGCGTGATCAAGGTGGGGAATAAAAGAACAGAAAAGATAGAATTCAAGAACTGACATGAGGGAAAGCCTGCCTGAAGAGCCAAGTTTTTAAATGGCTCTTAAAAACACCCAGTGAGGGAGCCAGGCAGATCTCTGATGGAATGCTGTTCCATAGAAGATATCTTCTTCCATAGAAGAAGATATAATCGTAGATTTTAAAGGCTTAGAAAAAAATGGCAAGATAAGTGTGAAGTAAGGTTAGTAAGAAAACATATTGACAAAAGTAATTTTGATATATATTGTTCTCTGTCGCATTCTGTATTTTTTTTATTTACCCCAGTACTCTGTTTCAAATCCCCTTTCCTATTATTTTCCCCTACCCAATGGAAAATGAATTAAAAAATTAGTGTCCTGTAGAGCGCCACTATAGAAGCTGTGTATTCCCCTGGAGTTGTTGTTTTCCCCATCAACTTTTAGTGGGCATTATTACTTCTGCGTCCAGGATGTGGACAAACATTTTGAGGGGGGTTGAAAATGCCTGAAAGCAGAGGAGCTATTTGACAGTAAGACAAATGGACATCAAACTTCTTCAACTCCCTCCCTGCCCAGGAAGAAACCCTAACTTTTATTCAGTCTCTTCTAATGGAGAGCTTAATCACCTTTGCATGCACCGATTCAACAACAGTAATGTAGGAAGCTGACACAGCTTACGTGCTTGCTTACTTTTCTTAGATGAGGTTCATCTGAATGAACAGCATTAGCAAATAAATTATGAATACTTTATTAAAAGAGCAGAATGAGAGTTGGCTATTTAAATGCAAAAATTTAGCCAGTCTGGCAGTGGCTGTGTCATTTTATTTGTTATTCTCAGGTCGCCTGTTTGAAATTTCATATTTGGAAAGCAGCAGAAAGACTGTATGGGGTTTTCTAATTCACGGTATCAATCACAAAAAATGAACGTAACCTAATGTCAGTGCTGAATCAGGCCATCAATTTATTGCTTTGTAAAAGCAATCAGCAAGCTATCAAGCAATAAAGTGTATGAGATAAGTGCTTCTTTTGAGACAGCTCAGCCATTGACAATGATATACTGATGGAGAAATCTAACTACCTGCCAACCTGGTGTTTCTATTACTTGTTAAAAGCCTCAACCGCATGCAACAGATGTGAAATATGTTTCTTATTATTATGGGCCAATCCGGTTTGTTTAATAGCCTTGTATGCCACTTAGGCTTGATGTCTTATTTAATGAGGTTATATTTGTTCTCTCTATGCTCTTCTCTCCACTTTGCTTGGGGAGAGGGTAAAATTGGTTTACACTCAATTTTCCAGTGAGCACCTGGGCACCTTTTGTGTCTGTTTTGCTTTCAGTTGCTTATTAGGAAAGTGTAGGATGTCTTGGGGAAATTTCAGAGCTGCTGATACACTGTCACTTTCAGCTACAAGAAAAAAATATTTTATAGCATGTTAACAAGATGGTCTGTTATTCCATAAGACTCTAATAGACCAACTCTCTGTCCTCCCTTTCCTCTTGTCTGTTTGTGATAACAAATCACTAACAACCACACACACACACACACACACACAAATGTCCTGTCTCAGTTTAACTAATTGCGCCTATGAATGGATATGTTGGCATGATAAATGTGATTTCCATTAATCTATCTCTCATGGGTTCCAAACCTTTCATCCTTTCTTTATAATTTGTGTCAGCAAACCTGACATGGCCTCAGGGACAAAAAAGCTGGAACCAATAGGAACTTCATTTTTAACGAAGCAGCACTACTTGTGACAGCAACCAGAGCACCTTTAAGGATGTCAACGTTCTTTGCTTTCTGATATTATTATTAGCTTTTAGCCCACTGCCATAGAGGCTAAACAGTGTCTGCTTTTCTCAATGATATAAAATGTCATTTTAGTTTTTCTAAATTATGATCATGCCTCCCATTCACCAAATAGAAAGTGGAAGATGTTATTAAAATAAAAGTCTCATAAAAAGGAATGTTAAACATTTGGCTCAATAGAAATAACTTGAAAAGGGAAAGGAACATAAGATAAGGGTACAGAAAAAATGGGGCAATTTTGAGAAATTTAGGGGTGTGCACTGGCCACAAGCATGGGACATGGCACCACAAAGCTTTGTAGAAATAACAGAGTGGCATGACAGCATGAAGGAGTGACAGAGCTTCATTCAACTGCTGTGGGCAGCAATAACATTAATTGACTCCTGATGAAGGTGAAAGAAGAAAGTGCAAAATAGGATTGCATTTGAATGTAAGGATTAAAAGTAATCATGACTACAGAGCTACATAATTTAGTGTATCAGACAAAAACAGCTAGCTCAGACTAGCATAGATAGCTTTTCTAAAACGACATGTATTTTAGTGTCAACCACGAAGAAACTGAAATTGTTAAAGATGTCGTCAATTATCAATCTAAAATGGAGACTGCAGTCAAGAAGAAGATGAAGGCTGAAAGAGACACTTATGAAGGACCTAGAAAGGATCATCAAGTGCAAGCATGTTTCATTGGTGACAATGAAGACCAAGGTTAAGATGATCCCAGGCCAAGATCATAATTGTATTCCTGAATACTATGTATGCATATGAAAGCTGAACAACAAAGAATTTTGAGAGGAAAAAAATTATTTATTTGAAATATCATGTTGGAGGATAGCTTTGGTGATATTGTGGACTTCCAGAAAGACAAGTAAGTGGGTTCTAGAGCAGATCAAGCCTGAACTCTTTCTACAGGCAAAACTGATGAAACTGAGGCTGTTGTACTTTGAACATATCATGAAAAGTCACGACTTGTTGGAGAAGGCAATACTAGGAAAATTTGGAGGCAGCAGGAAGAAAGAAAGACCAAATATGAAATAAAGGAATGTGCAGATTTGAGTTTACAAAAGGTGAACTGGCTCACTAATGACAAGACATAAATGGTGACTGTTTTATTTTCTAGAATTGCTTGTCAGGGCTTTAGGCTCAGGGAAAAAAGGCAACATATCCACTTGCCTGATTCTTCTCCCTTAAAATAATTAACTTGGAGTAGTACTTCAGGTCTTTCTAGTATTTTGTGGGAGATGTATACAGTTGTGTGCATAAACCAAAGCGAGGTTTCCCATGCATAATATTTTCCAACCATCCCCCCCCGAATTCCACAGCTTACGTGACCACTACTCATGGGTTGGGGGATTCTGGGGGTTTAACTGTTTCCAACATGAGATAAGGTGGAAGACAGATGGGCATCACATATCCACTACTTCATTCCAGGGTGTACAATGGGAGTAAGGCAAACAGCACAGCATTCTATCTCACTGCAGCGCCTTAATCTGTTAGAATATAGTAATTGGGTGTTTTTTTTTAACTCTCTGTTTCAAGGTCTGTCAGCAAAGCCCATTTGCTCAATTTTGTTGATTGCTAATGCATTTCCTAGCTGAATACACTTCTGCAGATATGTACAAGTGATTAGGATGGAGGAAACGGCTGATGTGGTTTTTTAAATTCACTTAAAATGTGTATTCCTTAATTTTCTTAACAGTTGTTATTGTTGTTGCTGCTGCTGCTATTTAACTCTAAGCACATTTACTATGAAGTGAGGTAATCCAGTGGAATGGTTGTTGTGGGTTTTTCGGGTTCTTTGGCCATGTTCTGAAGGTTGTTCCTCCTGACGTTTCACCAGTCTCTGTGGCCGGCATCTTCAGAGTGCTGTAGTAGGAACTCTGTCCATGCTCTGTTGCTGTTTGTTCGATAGTTGAGTATTTATAGCTGTGGGAACAGCTTTCGTCTTTTTTCAGGAGACGGGTGTTTTTGTTGTGTTAAGGAGGGGAGAGATTATCTGTCACTGATTATCTCCTAGTGATTATGTCACTAGATTATCTCCCCCCTTATCACAATAAAAACAAAAAACAAACAAAAACAAACAAACAAACAAGCAAGCAAGCAAGCAAGCTAGGTCTGTCGAATAGCCACCAGAAAATGAGCAATCTTACCACTAATGGCTGAGGATTGAAGGCTGGGAAGTCCCACAGTCCTTGGCTCAAATCATGTGTAGGCTTACTTGTAATGTTTAAATCATAAATTCTAGATAGCCAATCTATACTTTTCCTGCTTAATGCAGATGTGCTGTATTTACTTCTACCATCGTGCCCATCGTGTAAGCCAACATAGCACTAAGAATGCGGCATTCACTCTTCCTATTTCTCGCCAAGCAATTTAGAGTTGAATGGGCATGCTCCAGTCACTGGACATTGGGCACAGCTCTCAGAAAGCAGCTGAAATTCTGGTGCCACATGAAAAGACTGCTGAAAAGAAAAGAATTGTGGGGCCATATGAAACGATTGCACCACATCTTAGGCTTCAACTCTGCAACTTGTTAAAACAAAAACCCAGTCTAATAATTGCATGCCTTTCAGAATTTTGCAAAAGATGTGTTGTCTTTCTGCCAAATCCCAACATTTCCTTACCAATCAAATCCTGTTCTGTCGTGGATGCCAAATTAATAATAGGGTAGGAGATGGCACAGCAGTGGTATTTTTGTGGTATTTTTAATTCTACAAGGTCTGGAGATACCACTTTTTTAAGGTGGAACTGAAAGTCCATGCTGGGTCTGTTATTTCAGAAGTTATAGTTCCCATCTCTGATGGGACACCAGTGAAATAAATGCAAATTCAGTGATTTTCTTATGTATGCATATTTGAATGTCTATCGGCAATTAACAGTGGAAATAGACACACTTACGATCTATTGACCCATAACATTTTTGGAAGCAGAAATCCAAAGGATTGCCTACTCCCATATCAGCTTGCTCAGCTGTTGAGATCCTCTGCAAAAGACTTTCTTTCTCTTGGCAACATTTGACATACATGTGGTGGAAATTTGAGAAGCAAACTTCTTGGAGGCCCTCGAAAAAAAACATATATACATATCCCTCAACATCTTCAGTGACCAGCTGGTAGTCTCTGAGTTGCATCCAGTCTGCAGATTATGTGTGTTCTCTGCCATCAAGTCAAATCCACTTACCGTGATCCTGATAGGCCTTTCAAGGTACATTATTTTAAAGCAGTGATTTTACAAGTGCCATCCCCACCTGCATGACTTCCCATGGCCAAGTGGGGATTGGAAGTCTCTTACTCTATCTACTGTATCACACTATGCCCCTGTCTTCAGATTATTATGTTGTTATGTGCTGTCAAGTGACGCTAGGAGGATTTTCAAGGTAAGTGTGATACTTTAAGGAGTGCTATTAGCACTTCTATACCCTCAGTGAGTTTCCATGACATGTGGGCATTTAAACCCAGGCTTTCTAATATGTCACTCTATCGACTACACCACACTGGGAATTCCCTGTCTTCAGATTAGGGGTGGGCTAATCTCTCAGTTTTGTTTTCTCCCACTTCTTGTCAAAAATTTTTTGCAGGGGGGCGCAAATTGTTCTTAAAGAACAAACTGGAACAAAATTCTTGTCTGTTTTGGTAAATTCTGGAGCTGTTTTTTTTAAATTCAATTTATCAGTACAGTATTCCAAACAAATAGCAACAGAGAAGTGGTGTATCAGATGGCATTATACTATAAATCTGCATATGATGTCTCAGCAGCATATAAAATTCTGATCATTTGTTGTTGTTGTTTCAATTTATATAATGTTCCATAGTGCTAGAACACTCTCTGGGCAGTTTACAACACAATTATGCAAACAACAGTTTGCCCCCCAGCAAGCTGGTACTCAATTTGCTGACCTTAGAAGGATGGAAGTCTGAGTTAACCTTGAGCTGGTTACCTGAACCTGTTGGGATCAATGGTTCAGGTCATGAGCAGAGGCTTGACTGCAGTAGTGCAATTTAACCACTGTATCCCGGAGCTCACTCTTATAGTATATTATTGCTCGCAGTGCTGATGTCGGTGGCTGTCTTTGGTGGAGAGTATAGCCTGGAACAAAATAGTATGATCACTACAATCCGTGTGATCCAGAATTCATGTCACTCAGGCAATGAATGCCTGAACCAGGGGGAAATTCCTTTTGGGCCTGGGTAATGAGGTAATGAGGCTGCCATACATTATTGCCAAATTCCTACAGATCTTTTCCCATGCCGTTGCCTGTATCTGAAGCTATTAAACCTCTTAACCCTGACATCTCTTGCTCAGTGTACTTCCCAGAAGGAAAATCAAAAAGGACATTGAGTGTAAGAACCAAAATCTTGGCTTTATTTTCACATTAAGGCAGATGGAAGTGATGGAGTGAGCAATAAGATCCTGGGGCTAGAACAGAGCTGGATAAATCACCGCAGTGACAGAAACAAAGAGAAGCAAGACTGATGGGGTGCTTTAAAATGGAAAGGACCCTACACATTAGAAGCACATTTTCATCATCCGTACACTTCTCATTTCAAACCTATGCATATGGTCACCTGCTTGAGTCTCTTTTTTTAGAGGATTTCACAGCTGCATTCATATTTCAGGGCCTCCGCTCTGTACCTGAAACAGTTATGGTGCATATACTGTATTTGGAAATGCATATTAATGAAGAAGAAAAAGCTGCATTGGGATGCATGGCTAAAAGAAGTAGCTTGGGAAATGACTCCATTTCTGAAAACTATTTGTCTGAAATGTTGCCATGCATGCTGATTTAGTTTTCTAATTGCAAAAGCTACTTCTTCTCTATTGCTGTTATTGCGGGGGGGGGCTGATGGTGGTGGTGATGATAATTAGTCACTATCAGAACCATTAAAGTTATCATTATTGCAGATAGCAACTGATTAGAGCTGATTTGCAGCCTGTCCACTTCATTTCATATTCAAATATTGGGAAGTATTTACATGTATTTTTAGGAGTGAGAACAGAGAAAAAACACATGAAAATTGTGAAAATAAAGGTCTCCAACCTGGGATGGGGGTGAAATGCAGTGCCATTAACTAGCATTCAACCTCTACTATCCCTCTCTTTCCCTTCCCACCCCAGGAACTATTCAATTTACTCAGACTGACTCAACAAAACCCTTTACTGAAGGGAGAAGGTAGACATGGTCTAGAGGGGCGGGGTATAAATTTAATAAACAAACAAACAAACAAACAAATAAATAAATAAATAAGAAGCAATACTTTGAATAGTAGCTTTGTTGCGTCAGTGGGTAGAGCACTTGGTCACTTGCTTGTGTGTCCTGTTTACCACCCACTTCATCTGGACTTCAGACAAGTAGAGAAAAAGTTATTCAAAAATAAAAGCCAGCAGCAGGCATTTTAAAAAGAAAAAGTATAAAATGGAGAGGGAGGGTAGCTTGGGTCCTACCCCAATCAAATTCTAGATGATATACTCAAGACTTGCATGGCACTTTCACAAAAACAGGCAACTCAGTCAATTGGATTTTAAAGCATAGTGCAAAATGGCATCTGCTAAAAGAAAGGAAGGAAAATGTCCAATGCACACTTAGTTGTTGTTGTTGTTGTTTAGTCGTTTAGTCATGTCAGACTCTTTGTGACCCTATGGACTAGAGCACACCAGGCCCTCCTGTCTTCCAATGCCTCCCGGAGTTGGGTCAGATTCATGTTGGTAGCTTCGACAACACTGTCCAACCATCTCATCCTCTGTCGTCCCCTTCTCCTCTTGCCCTCACACTTTCCCAATATCAGGATCTTTTCCAGGGAGTCTTCTCTTCTCATGAGATGGCCAAAGTACTGTATGTTGAAACCTGCCTAGAGTGGTCGTTCGACTAGATAGGCGGGGTATAAATGTGACAGACAGACAGACAGACAGACAGACAGACAGACAGACAGACAGACAGACAGAGATAGATAGATAGATAGATAGATAGATAGATAGATAGATAGATAGATAGATAGATAGATAGATAGATAGATAGATAGATAGATAGATAGATAGATAGATAGATAGATAGATACTGGAGCCTCGGCTTCATGATCTGTCCTTCCAGTGAACATTCAGGGTTGATTTCCTTTAGAATGGATAGTTTTGTTCTCCTTGCAGTCCAGGGGACTCTTAAGAGTCTCCTCCAGCACCACAGTTCAAAAGTATCAATTCTTCAGTGGTCAGCTTTCTTTATGGTCCAGGTCTCGCTTCCATACATCACTAGAGGAAAAACCATAGCTTTGACTGTGCGTACTTTTGTTGACAAGGTGATGTCTCTGCTTTTTAAGTTGCTGTCGATGTTTGCCATTGCTTTCCTCCCAAGAAACAGGTGTCTGCAGTGTTCATGGAGCCCAAGAAAGTAAAATCTGGGACTGCCTCTATATCTTCCCCTTCTATTTGCCATGAGGTGATAGGACCAGTGGCCATGATCTTAGTTTTTTTATGTTGAGCTTCAGACCTTTTTTTCCTCTTTCATCTTCATTAAGAGGTTCTTTAATTCCTCCTCACTTTCTGCCATCATAGTGGTATCTGCATATCGAAGGTTGTTGATAGTTCTTCTGGCAATCTTAATTAATCTTAATGCACACTTAACCTACTATAAATTGAAGTAATGAAAGTAGCAGTCTCTAACATACTAACATTTTTACCTTGCTTTGCCATGTGAAATGGCTTCTGATCACATGACAAAAGAAATTATGATTGATATTTCCAGGGAAGCATGGACTTTTCTTTGGCATTTCAGCTGCCAATCTACTTTTATTTAGATTTTCCTGGCTCTGTTAAAGTATTACTTTCATTTTCCAAGTGAGACTACTTAGTGTCAAGTGTTTTGTTTGTTTGTTTGTTGTTTTTAATTTTCAACTTTTAAAACCAAAGTGCCAAACCTACATGCAGCTGTTCGGAGAGCCCTGATTTGATTTGAGGGCCACTTCAGGCTTCTTTGCTTTGGATTGGATTGGTTCAGAAACTGAATCAAATATCGTGCTGCATTTAGGATTCCAGATTGTTTATGAACCCAAAGCCTGTTCTTAATCCTTAAATTCCTCAATGGGATAACAATAACATAATAGTAAAAAGTCTGCTGTCCAAGTCTTTCTGTCTTCCACCTTCACAGCCTTAAGAAAGACAGATCAATAGAACAGGGCTAAAACTGCTGTTGTTTGCATCTAATTTCTTTCTTTCTTTCTTTCTTTCTTTTTTAGAGCTATAACAACTCTATTGTAGGGCTAGCAATAGTAAAACAATGCCTTCTGTCAGTAAATATGTAGGGCACAAATTGTGCAGAGAATATAAGTGGTGAGCATAAACCTACCATGTTTGCATAGCTGTTTCGCCATGTGGCAGAAATATCAAGGGTGTTGTACATGTCAGTAGGTGTAAAGAAAATAAAATGTCAGAGAATAAATCTTCAGATCATAAACTCTTGGCTGCTTTACATCTAGCAGATCTGCACTATCCACATATAGTCAAGCAAATAAAATACAAAGATGCCTTGTATGAGAAATAAAGCATTATTTACTTGAAACATTTTATATTCAAATAAATACATTGATAAATATAAGTTATAGCCAGAGATGGGGAAAGTATACATATTTTTAAAAGTGGCATTTCTCATTTCTGGTCATTGCATCGCAATATAACATTAAAACCTAGACTTGTTTTTTTATGTGAAAAGCAGAAGCAGATGGAATATGAAATGGGCAACATTAAACTGTGTAAGCCATACCGTAGCATGAATACTCGATTTCCCTTAATTTGAGAGCTACCATATTTCTTTGGCACTTTTTCCCCCCAAGTAGAACACCCCACAATGTAAAAAAGAAGAATGCCACAGGTAAATCCTCAACTCTTTCAGAAAGTCACAAGTAAATGTTCAGATCATAAATGATTGTGAATCATAAATAAATTACAACTTAAGTAACTAGATAAATATTTAAATCATAAATAACTCATGGGATTTTTAAATTATTGCTTCACGGTGTGACTCATTGCAATGCACCCTTCTGTCTGGGGACAGCAGTAAGAACAAAATGACTCTACTCTCATTTGTTTATTATCACTGTGTTCCTGTGAGTCCTGCCAGCAGGGCATCAAGATGGCTGGGCCTGTGTTTTCAATATGCTTGCAGATATTATCTTTCAGGCTGATGTACAGTGGGGTCTCTACTTAAGAACGTCCTTACTTAAGAACAATCCAACTTAAGAACAGCTCCATTTACTAAATTTTGCTTCTACTTGAGAACAGAAATCCAAGATAAGAACAGGAAAAAAACCCTTTCCTGCTCTTTTTTTAACCTTAGGTCATCTTAGGTTAAAAAAAATATCTCCCCCTAGTGGTAGAGTACGTAGTAACCAGCTTTGCATTAGTTCCTATGGGAACTAATGCTTCAATGTACGAACACACCTCTACATAACAAAAAAACAGCCAGAACGGATTAATTGGTTTTCAGTCCATTCCTATGGGAAATTTTGCTTCAACTTAAGAACGTTTCAACTTAAGAACACCATTCCAAAACGGATTAGGTCCTTAAGTAGAGGTTCCACTGTAGTTTCTATGGACGGAAAAGAGCAGATACGGATTAAATGGTCTTCAATGCATTCCTATGGGAAATGCAGATTCAACATAAGACCGTTTCAACTTGAGAACCACCTTCCAATACGGATTAAGTTCTTAAGTAGAGACCCCACTGTAATAAGGGAAACAAAACAAAAAATTAAATTGAAATAAATACCAGAGCACTCCTGGTGTCTCAATAGTCTCTGATGATCTCTTTGCTATCACTGCAGGAGAACACATAAGATGTTCTTGCTGTTTTATCCCAGTCAATTTTGTTGGTGAATGGAGCAAGGACAGGACAGAACAAGAGAATGGAGATGGGCTGGAAGGGGGCAGAGCTGGTTTCCTCGCCTCTCAGCTGTGGCAAAGTCCTTCCTCACCACTCACAGCTGTTTGCCTAACTCTGTAAAGGGGCAGCAGTGTTCTTTATGCAGTGCCAGTTTCACATCCTCATGTGCAGTTGGCATAAGGTGACTTCACGTCAAAGCAACAAGGCTTCTTTAAGCTTTCCAGCAAGGGGTTTCTCAGAAGATGAAAATGTCATGTCTTCAAAAGTAATTCACAGTGTGTCGGACAAGTGATGGGCATTTTGAATACAATTATATTTAAAGGATTTTTAAAAGCCTCTCCTTGTGTAAGAAAAAAAATCAAGCAGTCTCTGGATATACAATATAATGTCATAGCTGCTACTCCTACAGATAATGTATGTCTTCTAATAAATGACTGCCAGTATTTAAAAATGAAAATGATTCTTCCTCTGAGAATATGGTCCATGAGAAACAATCTTTTGTATTAAATTTTTTTTCCAGTTAAGCAATAAAAAAATTCATAATGTCCCAGCAGCTGGATATCTGAATAAATTCTTTCATAAATATTGTTACCCAAAAATGCACTGTAGTTGGATTTTGTTTTCCCCTCACATTTTATTTATGGTTTGATCTAGAATATGGAAAGCTGCATTTGGGTGGGCACACAGAGATTTAGGCACCAATTGTTACATACAGCACTGATGTTACCTGTCTGTCATGGGTTTGGAGGGAAAGTTCCATCCTATGGGGAGTGGAAGGCGGGACATCAGGAGGAGGGGCTGTACTGTATATATATGTGGAGCGTGTGTGGAGAAGTTAGGAGAAGCTGGGAGAAGAGCTGAGAGAAGAAGCTTGAGTGGGAGTCTGTGTGTCAGACAGGGTACTACTGTGTGTCAGTCAGTACCAACCTGATAGGTTCAGGTGTCTGTATGGTTAGCCAGAACTGATAGGTTCAGGGTCTGTGCTTTATTTAAGAGTGTTCTGAGTGAACCAACCTGGTGTATGTATGATTGAAACTAAGCCACGTTACTGTATCTTATTCACTTGATCATTTTATTTTCCCTGTGTGTTATGTAAATAAACCTTGTTCTTTTATTTGTTTAAAAATCCATCCCTGGTCTGTGTGACTTCTTATAGGGAATGGTTGGTGGCAGCTTAGTGAAACTGTGGCATAGCCCAGTAGGTCTGGGTATGTCACACCAATTTATCTGCCTCTGTTTGGGTACTGAGTGAGTAGCAGGGATGTTGGCAAGTCTTTGGGCCCACGTCCCAAGTCCAAGTCTTTGGTGCCAAGTCCTGAGTCCCAAACCCCAAGTCTGAGTCCCTATTAAAAACAAGCTTTTTTTTCCCAAAAGAAGGGGAGGGGATGGGTGAGTTGTGAGTTGCAAGTCAACTCACATGAGTCATTCGGGGGGGGGGAAATCCCTGTGTCGAAGCACCAGTGTAATATAAGTTGAAGTTGACAGCAAGTCCCATGACTCGAGTGCCCATCTCTGGCAGGTTGGGGGGGGGATAACATATTTCTTTGTGTAAAAGTAATTTGTAGTGCGTCTAATGCAGCTCCCTAGTAGATCGGTTTTTGGGAAAGGACTGGCCATATGAACAAACCTGCTGCAAAATAGTGACTAAATCATCTTTGGCAGTGAGCCTGTTCAGGAGGACTTGAGATGTTTTACTGGGTATGACAAGAGGGGATAGTCTGGATGTTGAATGTTTTTGTTCTATTTTTATTTATTTATTTTTCTTTCTTTCTTCATATCTCATTTTTAAATTGTTTAAACTTCTGTAATTTTATTTTTTAAATTTTGTTTCGTTTTCCTTAAATTATTTTCTTTTGCATAATTCTATATGAGTTATAGTGTTAATTGCTTAATTTATTTACAGTCAACCTTCGACTTACAAACTTAATCCGTTCTGGAAGGAAGTTTATAAGTCGAAAAGTTTGTAACTCGAACCAGCATTTCCCATAGGAATGCATTGAAAACCAATTCATCCATTCCAGCTGTTTTTGGTTCTTACGTCAAGGGGCAGTTTGTAACTTGAATCATTAGTTCCTATAGGAACTAATGCAAAGCTGGTTAATCCGTTCCTACCACTAGGGGCAGAATTTTTTCTTTTTTTCCCTTTGAACCTAAGATGACTTAGGTTTTTAAAAAGGAAAGGAAAGAGTTCATAACTTGAATCTAAGTTCGCAAGTCGAGTCCATATATTCCTATGAGAGCGGTTCGTAAGTCGAAGTATTTGTAACTAGGGCCATTCATAAGTCGAGGGTTGACTGTATGTATATTGTTACTGATGTCTGATTAATTTGATTTTATTGTGTTTATTATGTAACAGTTTATTTATTTTGTCTGATCATTTATTTGATTTGATTGTTAATTCTGTTACTAATTACTGGCTACTCTTTAGTTGTTAAATATTTTGGTTACTTTTTTCTTTCTTTGTTGGCATGGAGTGGAAGGCTTCCTCCCTGCCCAGAGGGGGACATTTTAACATCAGAGTGATTTCTGGCAGAGGGAGATATGGTGTAACATTTAAACAATAATATAGTATGATCAAGATGAGGAGTGAAAGAACAGAAAGATAGAATTCAAGAACTGACAGCAGGGAAGGCCTGCCTGAAGAGCCAAGTTTTTAAATGACTCTTAAAAACACCCAGCGAGGGAGCCAGGCGGATCTCTGATGGAAGGCTGTTCCATAGTCAAGGGGCCACTGCCTAGAAGGCCCGGTTTCTTGTTCTTTCTTTCTGGGCCTCTCTCGGCGTTAGGCACCTCAACTGACCCTCCTTGGCTATGCCGAGTAATTCAGGTAGATCTGGGTGGGAGAAGGCGATCTGCCAAATATGCAGATCGCCTTCTCCCACCAGTTATGCAGTCCAGGGTGGACTGGAGGGGCGGGGTGTGGGAGTAGCTATTGTCTAGAAAAACACCCTTCAGGTTGCTAGGCACTCTGCTCTGATGACACTGGGTCTAGAGGCCCTCCATATGTCGATTGGGGCCAGGGATGGTATAGGGATCTTGCTGGGTTACCGCGCTCCCCACAACCCAGCCACTTCCTTACCGGAGCTGGCAGACTTTGTCTCCGTGGCACTGTTGGGGTCCCCAAGGCTTTTGGTCTTGGGTGACTTCAGTATGCATGCGGAGGTGGAGGTTTTCACTCCAACCCTTGAGTTTTTGGAGACCATGGCCTCCTTGGACATGTCCCAACATGTCAACGGCCGTACCCACATGGGTGGCCATACGCTGGACCTGGTATTCTCCACTGAGCAGAGTGAGTGTGCTCCGATGATGACTGACCTAGTGTCTGCCCCCTTGTCATGGTCGGGTCATTGCCTAATTAAATTCAACCTTGCAGTGCTCCCCCCCCTCACGGGGAGCAAGAACCTGTTTTAATGGTACACTCTCAAACGTAATTGGATCCTATAGGATTCCAGGACACCATGAGAGGGATTCCAGCCAATTTGACTGGTGCTCCTGTTGAGGCTCTGGTTGATAGCTGGCTGGTCACCGCCACCAGGGCTGTTAACATGATCGCACCTAAACATCCTCTCTGGTGCAAAGATCGCCCTTTGCCCTGCTTTAATACAGAGCTGCAATCAATGAAGCAAAATAGGAGAAGGATAGAGCACATATGGAGGCAGAACCCGATGGAAAATTATCACATAGCTGTCAGGATCACAACTAACCTCTACCAATCTAAGGTGAAGGCTGCTAGTCAATCTTATTTTGCTGCCTGGATAAGCGAAGTCTCCAACCAGCAGGCAGAACTTTTCCGTATACAGTGGTGCCTTGATTTACGAAATTAATCCGTATTGGAACAGTGGCCGCAACTCGAAATTTTCGTAAGTCGAATCACCATTTCCCATAGGAATGCCCTGAAAACCATTTAATCCATTCCGGCTGTTTTTGGTTCTTATGTAGCGGTGCCATTCTTAAGTTGAAGCATTAGTT
This sequence comes from Pogona vitticeps, assembly GCF_051106095.1. Taxonomy (NCBI): domain Eukaryota; kingdom Metazoa; phylum Chordata; class Lepidosauria; order Squamata; family Agamidae; genus Pogona; species Pogona vitticeps. The sequence goes on from NC_135786.1 coordinate 173,912,113, forward strand.
CCCATAGGAACTAATGCACAGCCAGTTAATCCGAACTCTACCATAAGGGGAAGAATTTTTCTTCTTTTGAACTAATATGAACTTAGGTCAAAAAAGGGCAGGAAAGGAGGGAGGGGGGAGAGAACACCTTGTAAACAGAACACCTTTTAACCCAAGCACCATTTAAACAAAACCAAGCACATTTGAGTTTACAGTAAACTCCATTTTAAAGTCTGGCTGCATCGACAAGCATCACAGTCCCTCACAGAATATTTTAAAAGAGACAGTCCTTTGAGCCACATTTTAAACACACATTTTAAAACAAAAGACAGGTCACAGTACATAAACCCTAAAAGCCACAGAATTCAGCAAGCATTATTCCAGCACAGAACCCCTCATCACAAAAAGAGAGTTTAAACTGCATTTTACAGTCTGCCTGCATCAACAAGCACCACAGCTCCTCACAGAATATTTTCTGATTTTGAAAGAGACAGACCTTGGAGCCACATTTTAAACCCACACACTTTGAAACAAAAGTCAGGTCACTGTAAACAAACCCTAAAAGCCACAGAATCCAGCAAGCATTATTCCAGCACAGAACTCCTCATCACAAAAAAAGAGTTTAAACTGCATTTTACAGTCTGCCTGCATCAACAGCCAGCACAGCCCCTCACAAAAAATTTTCTGATTTTAAGAGAAAAAAAAAACTGTGGAGTTCAAACTGCATTTTACAGCCTGCCTGCATCAACAACCAGCAACCATTATTACAGCAAACAGATCCCCAAAGAAAAATAGACTTTGAAGCCACATTTTAAGCCCACACATTTTAAAATAACAGAGAGGTCACAGTACACAAACCCTAGAAGCCACAGAATGCAAAATTAAATAAATAAATTATATATTTTAAAATTACAGTCTAATTTTCACATTTAATTTAATATTACAGTCTACTATTCACATTTTAAATCCACACTGCAAGACCCATCAGGGCACAGAAACATAACCCCCCACCTAGCCCTACCCCCAAGCTTCAAAAAACTCTGTACAGTACAGTATAGTACAGTACAGTAAATACAGTGCACAGTATGTATTCACTCAGAACAGGCAGTCTCTCTGTTTAAAAAAAAGTCAAAAATCCAAAAACAAAATTAAATAAAAGCCAAAAAAACCCACAATCCTTACAGTACAGTACCAGGCAGTACCAGGCAGTCTGAAGACTCTCTCCCTATCCACTCTCTAACCACTAGGACAAGCGAGGTAGCAGACAAGCAGACTCTTCGCTGGCCAACGGTTAACAGAAAGTTCAAATTTCGCACTTTCCCCACCTCCCCCCTGTTTTTTTTTTTCTTTCATTACTTGAAGCTCCAGCCACAAGTCAAAGCAATATTTTGCGACTGGAGCTTTTCGTATCTCAAAAGTTTTGCAAGTAGGGATGTTTGTAAGTCCAGGCAGCACTGTAGTTCGTGATCTATCCAGAGTTAGTCATAGTGACTGGCCTCCCACTAGCATCTCACCTGACCAATTTGCAGCCTTTTAAAAATCAAAAGTGGAGGCCATCCACCAGGATCTTGCCCCCTATTTGAAAACAGTGGATTGAGCTGAGATGTCCAGCGTTCTGTCTTGCCCGATGAGTCTTAACCACTTTCAGCCTGTTACATCAGACATGGTGGACAGAGTACTTGACCACCACCTCCTCCCTTTACCCTTACCTGCCCTGACTAATCAAAGCAGACAGGCCTATAACATATGAATCGGCTACGGCAATAATTAATGGGTCTCTCCAGGAGGGCAAGGTTCCCCTTGTCCTCAAGGAGACACTCATTAGGCCCATTAGGAAGAAACTGAGCTTGGCGGCTCAGTTGTTTTTTAATTTGTAAACCACCCAGAGTAGACCTTTGGTCTGGATGGGTGGGATAGAAATCTAATAAATGAATAAATGAATAAATGAATGAATGAATGAATGAATGAATAAATAAATAAATAAATAAATAAATAAATAAATTTTGAATTGGAGCTGCAGTCTATTTAAAAGACAAGAATAATCCAAGCATTTATTTCCTGCACTGAGCAGAGAAATGGACAAGGTGGCCCAAAACACCTGTTCCTGTTGTATGGTTCTACTTAGTTGCTCTGCCTGCACAGATGTGATATGCATCTTTACATTTCAAAAGACAAATGTATTGGAATAAAGATGAGAAGTTACACAGTAAGATAACTTTGTTGCAATAGCTAATAGAAAAGCCAACCAATTATCTGATTTAAACTGACAGAAATGTGAACTGCAACAGGAAGATGCTGTATGAGAATTGGCTTCATATCTTAAGGCTTAATTGAGAAGGCGAAGACAGAGAGAGAGAGAGAGAGAGAGAGAGAGAGAAGGGAAGACAGAGCTTTGCCAGTTTACATGGGAGGGGAGTTCCATTTCTGAAGTAATTACTTTTCTGAAAAGAGATTGTGGGGATGAAATTGATGTTACTGCAAGTTCTTTCTTCATTAGCATAGGCAATTTGTTCTTTGTAGATTCCTTATCTGTTCAGAAGATTGATTCTCCAGACAATGTCTGCTTAAGTGTTTTACTCAAGAAATCTGAAAGAGCATGCAGTAGCTGTTGCAAGAAAAGTAAGGCGAAAGAGATGGATGGTTAGTTAAGGGACAACAATCCATATGCAATACACTGCTAATGAAAAAAGAGGTTTTTTAAAAATGACGATAAACTAATGACAAATCGAGATGGGCATGAACAAGAAAAATTGTGGTTTGTGATAGTTTATGGTTCGTGGCTAACCATAAACCACCATGAATCTCTGGAAAAACAAACCAGTTTATGGTTCATATTTCTGGTTCATGTCTCGGGGAAAACCTTTCTCCTCCTGCCTCCTCCTCCTCTGTCATCTACCCACCCCCTTCCACTGCCCCTGTTGCCCCTCTATGTGCTATGTGCCCTGCTGCCGCTGCCATATCATTGCTGCCACCACTGTTCTGTCGACTCCGCCACCCCACCGCCTCCACCACCACCACCAGTAGGAACAAACTTGTTTTTGTCTGCCTGGACTGCTATGAAGATCGCAGTGACAACTGGCTTCTGTACTTCCTAAATATCCCAACATGATACTTGGCTCAAGAAGGGAGAGGGGACTAATCAAATGAAGCTAATGAATATCTAAACAAGATTTAGAAGTACCTAAATAAGCTTTTTGTATTTTTTAAAACCCTGCATATTATTACAATCACAGGGAAGAAACCAACACAAAGACTTTCCAAAAGTGACTTAGAATGGAAGCAATACTAGCTTATCCATCCCTAGCAATGCTTTACATGGTTTTGAAAGTTAGCCTCAGCAAAAAGAAAAAAGAAAAAAGGCATTTTCTGAAGTTCTCTAGTGAAAGTTTGCTCAGAGCCAGAATTTTGAACCTCACGGCTACGTTTTCAGAAAAATGCCTGTAAAGTGTATTGACAAATGTATGTTGTCATATGATCTGTATTTCTGCTGACTTCACTGTCTTAAGAATAATGACTTTCAATAGAGACTGTTTCTATTTTTTCCCTCTGTTTCAACAATACACTTTCATATCTATGATATATTTTTCAGTCATTCATTATTAAGGGACCAAGAATGACATGCTGCAGAGATGCTGTTCCTAAACCAGATATTTTATGAACACCCATATTGTCTGTGTTGCACTAAAGCTAAGTTTGCTTTCTAAGTCTGTTTGAAAACAGGACTACATTGCGCATATTTCCCATTTTCTGTATCAGTCAGCTTGCCTATCTTCTCTGATAAAACTCAATTTCCACTCCACACATTTCTGTGAGGCCATAGGGAGAGTGAGTGACTCTTTTGGATGACCACTTGTCACAGGGAGATCAGCTCCAGGATAACTTCTAATATCAAAGGCAAGGTTAGATTAATTGCACTCCATACAGCTACTATTACCTAACTTTTTGAACAGCACTTTTGTAAGTAAGTGGAATTCAAAATAGGTCAGAGTAAAATATATTATGAACAGACGTAGGACTTCTATGGCATGTCATATTTCTTCTCTGTAACCTGTGTTTGGGCAGATGGGTGGGTTTGAAACAAGTTTATGAGTAGAGATGGGGACAGATAATAAAACCGGATTGTTTTTTCTTACAAATATAGCTGATTCATTAAATATACATCGATCTATATTTGTGGGTTCCAGAGACCCCCATGAATAGTCTGGCATGGAGTGGGAGGCCTGCTTGCCCAGCGAGGGGCCTTTTAACATCCCGGTGGTTATGGGTAGAGGGCGATATGGTGGGGGTCCAGTCTCTGTTCGTGTTAGTAGAACTGTGAACAGATGTCTGAAGGCTGTTCACTGTTCTGAGGCCGTGACCAACCCTCAATATCGAGGTAGCCAGTTCAGCCAGCCTTCCACTCTAACCCTGGTCCTGTTGAATGCCAGGTCTGTATCCAACAAGTCCCAGGTGATTCAAGATCTTATCCTGGAGGAGGATGCAGACCTGGCATGCATAACCAAGACGTGGTTCAACGGGGAGAGTGGCCCTCCCCTGGCTCTCATCTGCCCGCCCGGTTATGATGTCCAGCACCAGGGTAGACTGGAAGGACGGGGGAGAGTTGCCATTGTTTACAAATCCAGCTTGGAGGTTACCAGGCGCTCCTCGGTGGTAAGGCCGGGTCTAGAGGCACTCCACGTGTCGATAGGGGCCAGGGATGGAATTGGGATTTTGCTGGGCTACCGTGCCCCCTGCGGCCCAGCCACTTCCCTTCCGGAGCTGTCCGACTTTGTCTCCGCGGCATTGTTGGGATCCCCGAGGCTTTTGGTCTTGGGTGATTTCAACGTGCATGCGGAGGCAGAGGTTTCCGGGCCAGCTCTTGAGTTCCTGGAAACCATGGCGTCCTTGAACATGTCCCAACATGTCATCGGCCCCACCCACATGGGTGGCCATACACTGGACCTGGTTTTTTCCACCAATTGGAGCAAGTGTGGTCTGGGGGTGACTGACCTTGTGTCAGTCCCCCTGTCATGGACAGATCACCATCTGGTAAAATGTAACCTCTCAATGGCTCTCCCCCCTCGCAGGGAGCAGGGACCTATTTCTATGGTCCGCCCTCGAAGGCTACTGAATCCGGATGGATTCCAGGATGCCATGAGAGGGATTACAGCTGACCTGGCTGGCGCTCCTGTCGATGCCCTGGTTGACAGCTGGTCCACTGCTGCCACCAGGGCCATTGACACGATCGCGCCCAAACGCCCTCTCCGGCGCACAACTCGCCCGGCCCCCTGGTTCAACCAGGAGCTTCAAGCGATGAAGCGAATAAGGAGAAGGCTAGAGCGCAGATGGAGGAAGAATCCGACGGATTATAACTGGATAGCTGTTAAGGTCGCAACTAACCTTTACCTGAACAAGGTGAAGGCTGCATGTAGATCATTCTTCGCTAACCGGATAAGCGAAGCATCCAACCAGCAGGCGGAGCTTTTCCGCATAGTGCGCAACCTATCCGGAGTTGGTCCGGGAGATGGGCCTCCCCCTAGTCTTTCACCAGACCAATTTGCAGCATTTTTTAAATCTAAAGTGGAGGCCATCCGCCGGGAGCTCTCTCCTTTTTTGAACGCAGCGAGTCGAGCTGAGATGTCCAGCGCTCTGTCTTGCCCAGTCATTTTCGACTCCTTTCAGCCGGTAACGCCCAATTCTGTAGCCAGGGTGTTTGACCGCTGTCGGGCCACCACCTCCTCCTGGACCCTTGCCCGGCCTGGCTAATCAAAGCAGCCAGGCCAAAAACAACGGAATGGGCCACTGCAATAATAAATGGGTCTTTCCTTGAGGGCAGGTTTCGACCTGCCCTCAAGGAGACACTCATTAGGCCCATAAGAAAGAAACCTAATTTGGCGGCGGACGAAATTGGCAATTATAGGCCCGTCGCCAATGTTTCTTTCATGAGCAAAGTGGTGGAGAGGGTGGTGGCAGATCAGCTTCAGGCACTCCTGGATGAAACAGATGCCCTGGATCCATTCCAGTCGGGCTTCAGGCTGCGTCATGGTACAGAGACGGCATTGGTCACCCTGTACGATGACCTACTGAGGGAGGCTGACAGGGGCAAAATGTCTCTGTTGGTCCTCCTCGATATTTCGGCGGCCTTTGATACCGTCGACCACGGTATCCTCCTGGGGACGCTCTCCGAGCTGGGAATCGGTGGCTTGGCGTTAGCCTGGCTCCGCTCCTTCTTGGAGGATCGTCCCCAGAGAGTCCAGCTTGGGGAGAGTGTCTCGGCCCCGTGGAGCTCCAACTGTGGGGTCCCGCAGGGTTCGATTATCTCCCCAATGCTGTTTAGCATCTATATGAGGCCGCTAGCTGGGGTCATCAGGGGGTGTGGAGCGATGTGTCACCAGTATGCTGATGACACTCAGCTCTACATCTCCTTTTTTCCAACCGCAGGTGATGCCGTCCTGTCCCTTCAGCGCTGCCTGGGGACTGTACTGGAATGGATGCAGGAGAACGGTCTGAGGCTGAACCCAGACAAGATGGAAGTTCTGAGGATGGGGGGCCCATGGTTGGTGGCTTGGGTGGCTCTCTCTCGTTTGGGGGAGCAGCCCTGGCTCCGGTGAGTGGGGTCTGCAGCTTGGGCATGCACCTGGACCCGGCGCTCACCATGGAAACACAGGTGGCGTCGGTTGTCCGCTCCGCCTTTTTCCATCTTTGGCGGATTGCCCGGCTGTGGCCCTACCTCGACACGGGGGCTCTCACTACCTTGGTGCACGCGCTCATAATCTCAAGATTAGACCACTGCAACGCGCTCTACGTGGGGCTGCCTTTGAGGTTGATATGGAAACTTCAGATGGTGCAGAACGCAGCGGTCAGACTCCTTACGGGAGGGAGGAAATACCATCATATTACTCCTATACTGGTCAGATTGCATTGGCTGCCCATTCGTTTCCGTATCGAATTCAAAGTTTTAATGCTCACTTATAAGGCCCTAAATGGTTTGGGACCTCGATACTTGGCGGAACGCCTTCTCCCACCAAGATCTACCCGGATCACCCGCGCGAGCCAGGAGGTGAGGCTGAGGAGCCTCACGCCGAGGGAGGCCCAGAGGGAAAAGACTCGAAACCGGGCCTTCTCGGCGGTGGCTCCTCGCCTCTGGAACAATCTCCCTCCTGAGATTCGCGCGGCCCCTACGCTGGGTACATTCAAAATCCACAAAAAAAATGGCTTTATGTCCAGGCCTTCCCTCCTGCCAGCAGTTAAGTTAATTTATTTAATTTAACTTTTTCTTTTTCTTATCTATCATTTATTATTTTTAGTATGTTTGTTAATAATGGATGTTCATGGATTCATCTTGTTTTAATTGTATTTGTCCTGTTATCAGCCGCTCAGAGTGGTATAATTATACCAGGTGGGTGGGATATAAATCAAATAAATAAATAAATAAATAAATAAATAAATAAATAAATAAATAAATAAATAAATAAATAAATAAATAAATAAATAAATAAATAAATAAATACAAAGGGATGAATATTTACACATTTTTATTCATACTTCGTATTTTAAAAAACCCATTCTGCCTACCGGCTGCCAATCAGCTGATCAGTGGCAAAAAGGCATCCACCACCCCACACAGCCACCCAATATTACAGACTACCCCACCCCTTCTTTTCTCTTCCTTAGCCCTCCCCCATCCCCACTGACAGCCCCTTACCTTAATCGAAGCTGCCAAGGTCTCTTGGACTAGTCCGAGCCACAGCACGTAAAAATGGAGACTGGCTGCCGTTTGCGAAGATGGCAACTGCGGCTTCATTTAGGATAGGGAAGCTGCAGCTGCCATCTTTGCAAAGGGCAGCCTGGGTTCCCTTAGCCTGCCTTACCCTAAATGAAGCTGTAGCCACCATCTTTTCAAAGTGCAGCCAGTTTCCCTTTTTACACTCCATGGCTGCAGAGGCCAGATGGAGACCTTGGCAACAGCTATTAAGGTGGGGTGTCGTGGGTGTGGGGTGGGAGCTAAGGTAGGGAAATGAAGGGGGTGGGTGTGTAGACTATGTGGGTGGTTGGCTGTATGGGTGGCAGCTGCCTATTGGCCTCCAATCAGCTGATCAGCGGCCGGTAGGCAGAATGGGCTTCTGTGCCATGTGGTAAACTCTCCTGGGGGGGACCCAATTTGTGGGTGAATAACTCGGATGTCCGATATCCAATCTTCACCAAAGTTGGCAGGCATGTTGGGGAAAGACATAGAAAGCTCCGTTGTGATTCTGGACTCTCTAAGTACCTGGCGGAGCTTTACTGGGGGTTCCTCTTTGTGACTATATAACTCAGGGGTCCATGATCCAATGTTCACCAAACTTTCAGGAGTTATAGAAAAGTGTCTGAGGAAGCTTTCCTGTCTCTAGGTGGTTGGGGTCCAGTTTTATAGCTTTTTAAAGCAAAGATGGATCAACAGATTGATTCATCAATTCATCGAAGAATATTTGTATATTAGTATCCATTGATCAGTTAACCTTGATGGCTCATGAATCAAAACAGATCACCATTTTAAAAATTTGTCCCCATCTCTATTTATGAGTAATGAGAAAGGCTAGATTACTCATAAACATGTTCGAACTTGCTTATGGGTTCAAATGTAGATTGCAGAAAAAATGTGAAATGTCATAGAAATCCTCCCCCTAATTACAAGTCTCTTATTGTAAAAGAATCAAAATAAAATATGTAGGTTTATTTTATTACAAAAAATAAATAAAATACAATACATTTTATCCATTCATTTATTTATCATTATTTATATCCCACTCTTCCTACCTTAAGTAGTTCATTCTAAAACCAATAAAACAATACAAATAAGTGATTAAAAGTAACCAGGAATATGACCATTACATGTTGTTCATCCCTGCTCTGTATCCTTAGAGTAGGCAGTTCTTGCAATACTATGGTTTATGGCAAGAGATTGTGAAGAAACCTGCTCAAGGCAAACAAGAAGCAGAATTAATTTATTTTAATGTATTATTTATTAATTCATTCATTTTTTATTTAATAAAACAGAATATAATTTGGGTCTGGATGGAGAAAAAGTTAGCACAGCAATACACAGTACAGTGCTGGGTAGCGCTATCCTCTCAACATTCTCACTTTTATCAATGGGCAGAGAAATTGGACACATTGTAATCTATTGGGTGGTATCTTTGAAGACACCTAGGAAACTTCAGCCTCCTCGAATCCATCCTAAACATAGATTGTCAAATCATAGCACTCTAAAACAGTATCAGCGACGCAGAGTGTAACCACTAAGTACATTTCTCCACTCAATCCCAAGTTTTGGGTTAGGCCTCTGAAGCCCTGTACAAGCCTGAAACCTGGGTTGCACAGTCAGGATCTAGGTTTGTTTGTTTGTTTGTTTTTGGAAAAAGCTGCCTACAGTATATGAAACTTTACCTTAAAACAGAACCTGTGTCTTAGGGTGGTTTTCAATGCCCTACTTGTCACAGTTCATTGTTTAGCGTAAAATTATTTAAAATCATTGTGTGATGTTATTTTCTATCAAAGCTTAATTTTTACGTTTGTTTTATATTGTAAGCCATGTCATGAAGAATGTAGTCTTGCAAGAGAGCAAAAATATATATTATGTACAGTAGGGCCACGGTATCCAAGGGGGATCAGTTCCAATCCCCACTGCAGATGCTGAAAAACAAAGAAATATTGAACACTATAAAAAAGGTAAAGGTTCCCCTTGACAATTTTTGTCCAGTCGTGTTCGACTTTAGGGGGCGGTGCTCATCCCTGTTTCCAAGCCATAGAGCCAGCATTTGTCCCAAGACAAACACTATACATTGAACACTATACATTGATGGTTTCTAGCTCGCTCTAGTGGCCAGTTCTGGTAGATACACCTTATATATTTTGTATGTATTTCTGGGAGGGATTCTTTAGTATTTTCAGGCAGTGAATCAGTGGAAAATAACCTTGTGGATAGGGGGGTCCTAATGTATTGGTAATAATTAGGAATGTACACTCACACAATTTGTTCTGGAACTGTCAAACTAATTTCCCACAATGTAGAGGTGGAAGATCATTGCAAGGAGAAAATTGGTATGATGCCTCATTCCTCTATGAGATGCTACTGGAAATTTCTCATACCGTACAAAGCAACTATAAATCAAGAATTTAAAATATCAGTGGTGGTGAATGCGTTGCTGCCACTTCACCAGATAAACTGAATACTTCATTGAAGTAGGAGGGACCCATCAGGGAGGTTCAAAGACAGGTCCTTGTGTGTTTGCTCTGCATCTATCTTTCTCAGTTGGTAGATCCACAGGCTGAGGAAAAAGCAAACACTTGGAAATCTGTCAGAAAGAGCTTTTTAGGCACTGGCTTAGATTGACTAGGTTGGCAGTAGTGCTGTGGCACAGATAACACGGTGATGATCATTCAGCACAGTGCAGGAAGAACTATTGATTTTTGTGGGCTGAGTCCATATATGTTACCCTCTGTGTGTAAGCGCTATTGGATTTCACCTAAGGTTTATTTGATAACTTGCCTCAGAAGAAACAGCAAATAAGAAATTGAAATCCAAGCAACCTTTAAAATAGTTTAGCTCTTGGTGCCCGGCCTAGAGAAGAAAGACATATTGTACTGGATTTCTAGAGGATTGCCTAGTTTACTCTGAGAATCCTTTCTATTTTGACTCCCTCTGCTCACCTGCTGTTGGAGGCACTCACTGTGAAAAAGAAAGGGCAAACTCATTTCCTGGCTTTTAGTCAATCACCCTCCATTCAAGGGTGGAACAGCTTTTAAGGACCACTCTGATGTTTTGCGATTTGTCTTCAAATGATGGTTATTTTCTTCTCTGATATCTCTAGAATCTACTGCCAATGTTTTGGCAGCAGGACTTGAAAAATGACTCAGTGCAGCATTCACAGTAGGAATTTCAATATATAAAATATATATCTGGGTCAATGGCAAACAATGCCCTCCCTCAATTGGTGGCACTTGAAAATTAACCCAACACCACCTAACTGAGGTAATGATTTATTTGAGTCAGAGACCATTTCACAGAAAAGAAAAAAGAAAAAAATCTAAGGTACAATCCGAATTTCCATTGAGTATGAGTATGTTTTGGCTTATTCTGTGTACAGTGGTACCTCGGTCTCCAAATGCCTTGGTGTACTTTTTTCCCTCCCCTCCCCCGCAATACGAAAGGGTTTTCCAAGGGCACATTGCACCTATAGTGCCACCCCTTTACTAGTGCAATTGGTGTTTCAGTTTACAAAATTTCTGCATTGTGTAATGTCACTTAGAATGGATTAATTTCATAAACCAGGGTATGCCTATATATATAATTGTAACCATAGCGTGTGAGAATTCATTCTCAGAATGAGATCTATAAGAGAAAAGGGTCCAGAAAAGACCACAGAATCTGAATCTGTCACTGTTAAAAACAAAAACAAAAAGTGGCTATGTTCCAGAAGCAGTCATGGAGAAGGATATTTTTATTCATTTTATTGTTCCATATTTTATTCTTGAAATGGGAACACTGTAATTTTTTAATGGATTGTTATGCTCTGTTGTTTTTAAATGAGTTTTTAGCATTGATTCTATTGACTATTTTTAATATAGTACTTGTTTAATTATTTTTAAATATTTGTATACTCACTGTTTTTAGCTTTTAAATATTATCTTTTAATTGTTGTGAGCTGTCCTTTTAAGGAGAAAGGCAGGCTAATAATATTACAAGCAAGCAAACAAACAAACAAACAAATAAATAAATAGTATCCCTGCATATATGCAGATTCAGAGGAAAAAACTTGCCCTACCACTTAGCACCAAGCTATAGCCCAACCTACACAATGATAATTCATCATTGGATGTTGAACTCATGTTGGTGCTCCAGATACATGATCCTGGCAAACCTTCTTGTTTGAGAAATCAGATTACAAATGAATCTCATAGTCACCTACCAAAGACCAGAGACAAAAGAAAACATGCCAATCTTCAAACGATAGGAGGTTTGAGAAGTTCATGCTGTGACTGATGCTTTTAGCACTTAAGGAATTCCCTCTCATAAACACAAGCTTATAACAGGGTACTTCTAACTTTCCACTTCCTTGTTTTAGCAATTCAGTTCTATGGAAGGAACAAGGTCACAGAAGGCATATAATTTTGCTAGCTATACAAAATGCCCCAGTTGCTTTCTATGCAGGACGTGGATTATCCTTGCTGGTCCACAGTACCCCTTCCTCCACATCACAATTTGGCCAAAGCAAAGTACAAATGCATGTTTTGAGCAACCACAATTGCCCACCCAATCCCGGAATAAAGATGCGAGACATTGATATGGATTAAATATGGGCCAAATTGAATATTGCAAATATTGACAAAGAAGGGGTAGGAGTACCGAAACACCCCTTGATCAATAAATGGGCGAGTCCCTGGCCCCAGGTTCCAGCAGTCTTAAAGACAACAGGAACCCAGACGGCCACTAATAAACACCCCCAGACCTCAAGACATTTTTAATTGATGACTGTTGTTCCGGAGGTGGCCCAGGAAAGAGGGCGAATCAAGGGGGAATGCTGCTTTAAATAATTGCACTCCCCACCCAGCACCAATCCGGGATGGTGGGCTTCATCCGGGATGGTGGGCAAAAGCTAGCCATGCAGTTCCAGGTCAGTAGACCGTCCAGTGGCTGGAACCTTTGAAGCATTTCACAACATCATAACTGCTCATGGGTAGGAATGTGTCAAATTAAAAAAGAAAAACTTCAATTCTCAACATTTATAAATGTTTGGGATTTTCTTAACATATCATTTTATTATCTCCTCTCTTCCTTCACTAACAAACATGCCGGCTTTAATATTTTGTACTGGAGAAAGATTGGCCCCGAAAAGAAAAAACCTTCCTACATGCCAGGAGATGGCAAACTGGAATCACAGAACTGGTTTTAGCATCTCTTGACCAAGGTTAATGTGAAGACTCAGGGACTGAAATGGAGGAGAGACTGGCATGAGGGAGAAATATAATCATGAAGTATAATCATACTCTCCCCCCCCCCCATCTGCCACTTTAAAAACATTTTATTCCTTCTTTGCTTTTTTATTGGAGGGACAAAATGGTCCATTCATCTCCCACATTCAAGGCCTAAATTGTGGGAATCAGGTGCCATAAACTTTCTATACTGCTGTGTTTCATGTTATGTTAAATTTCCTTTAGACATATTGCACACAAATTTGATTTAATCAGAGAAAGGCAGAGACAGAGGTTTGGAGGAGGAGCTCTCAGTACTAATCAGCTTAGAATTCTTTTGCTTTCAGTGAAGAATTTCCATCCCTAGTCATGGGAGATGTCTGTGAAAACATTAGCTTTCTTGTTCACTTTTCTGGGTTCATGCCGTATGAGTCAACATAAGGTAGCCTTAACACTGACCTTATCTTGGCTGGGGTTTTGTTTAACTGATCAGTAAGAGGACACTTATAGATAAAGGAGAAAGAGGTGGCTTGGAATATAAAACTGCATGATTGAACTTGACGAGTTATATAGAGGTAAAGGAGACATGAGCACCCACCTGAAGGCCACTCAGGTGAGAAATGTCTCTCCAGCTCTTGTCATAATTACTGTCGATTTCTCTGCACTTAGAATTCCACAGCATTTGTGGAGAAGGGGCTTGCTGAAAGCATCCTATGCAGTCCTCTTCTATTGCTTTGGAATTGACTGGAACTCAGAATGATAGGGCCAGATGGATGTTGAGTTAGCAGGAGCCCTGCAGATGACACTGGTGGTACTTGTGCCAGCTCCAGACTTTCTGCTGAGAAAGATAGCTTGGAGCGTTGCTTGTCCAAAACAACCTAGGAGTGACAGAAAAAGAGAGAAAAACTTAAAATGTGAGGTTTGTCCATTCCTGTGCCCAGTACAATAAACAAGATACTCAGAGTCAGGAGGACACATGTAGAGTTTCCATGTTTGGCTTGTCAAAAGCTGTTATACTGAAACCCAAGTCTTCAGTTCCAAACCTGTGTTAAAACAAAAATAGACCAAAACATCTCCTCTAAAATGTTTCCTCAGAGCCTTCCACTTTTTTGTTTCCCAGCATGCACAATTTGACAACTTTGTTAGCTCTACGGGGAAGAACATTTTAGTCCTATTACTAGCTGCATAGAAAAAAATTCCAGATAAGCCATCAACAAAAATGTTGCCATCAATGCAACAGTAGAACAGTATTCCAAAATATGAAGGGCAATACTAGGATGCTCTCTCTCCACTTCTTTCTGTAATACATTTAATTCCTAACTTGTGCTAGAATAGTGGTATACAGTGGTGCCTCACATAACGAGTGCCCCGTTTAACGACAAATCTGCATAGCGATGCAGATTTAGCGATTGCAAAAGCGATTGCATTGCGACGTTTTGAATGGGCGAAAATCACATTGCGATGATCAGTAAGTGTTTCGCTTACCGATCTTCGCATTGCGATGTTTCCCCAACAGCTGATCGGCGGTTCCAAAATGGCCGCTGGGTGAAGAAAATGGCCGCCTGCAGCGTTTTCGCGCATTTATCTCGCTCACGGAGGCGGCGAAAATGGTGGCCATATGGAGGATCTTCGGATAACAGTGAGTTTTCCCCTCATAGGAACGCATTAAACAGGGTTTAATGCATTCCTTTGGGTTTTTTTGCCCCATATAGCGATGATTCCAGATAGCTACGATTTATCCGGAATGGATTATCGTCGCTATGCGGAGTACCACTGTACCAGTGCAAATGCCAGAGGCCATGGTCTTCTAGTTCTATTGTCTTCTGTGATGTAGAATAATCCCAGTGATTATGATTAGACAGGCCCAGCTACAGCTAAGAGGTAGGATATACAATTATCATAAATACTATAACAGCAGTGGACAGATGCAAAGCAAGATTTTCAACATTTTGCCAGAATCCTACCAGGTTTTGTGTAAGATATGTGCAACTTCCCATGGTTAATTGCTAAATGATGAGGTGCTGGGACATGTCTCAGTCATGTGCCCAGTTGTACATCTGAGATGCAGCCCAACAGTTAACTATATAGTAGTTAGCTACAGCAAGTTGCACAAATCTTATGAAAATCCCAGTAGGATTCCAGCTGTTCAATATTTTTTCCTTTGTCAGAGGTCAAATAGGTTGGCCAAAGACAGTGGTGAAGGGAACAGAAAAAAGTGCAATATATTACCTGGTTAATATCAGTTCAGTTTTTTCAATCAAGTTATAGTGTTGGGAGAAGAAAGGTTAATTACATTAACCACCTTACAAATTAAGTTAAAATATTGTAAGAGTTGACTTAAGTTTTTAGTTAAGTTAACATTTTGCATTATGCTTTATGATAATAGGCCATAATCAGATGTCATAGCTTTCACATACGGTATATGTTGACCTAGCTCTCTGGCCTTGGAAGGTTTTATGAAGCTTCTTCAGGAACGAAAAGAGAAGACAGAGAGAAAGAGAGGAAAAAATTGAGAGGTTAGGAACTTGAGGTGCTATTTTATCCCTCTTATCAAGATTACACATGAAAATAGAACAAATCTAAGCTAATGACTCAAGATAGTCCATTGAATTGGGGCAGATGGATTTTTGCTATGCTAGGGCAGGATGTAAGATGGAAAATGGCTCTTTGTTCCCTGCCATGGTGCAAAACACAGGTTAGTAGATGATAGCTCTGAGCTCACATGTGGCCTCCCAAAGGACTTTCATAGCCTTGAGCACCCTTTTTTCTCTTAATGGATGCATTCCTTTATGGATAATATGTCTGGACTGCTTGTTATCAAAACTGATGCTGGTGGGTGCTGGGCCATAACCAAAAGTAGGCAAATCTACCTAACCATTCTCCTTTTTCTCCTCTTCCACCATTTATTGTTCCTCATGTATATGGCTGCTAAGGAGGGAGCAAAAAACCCTTGTAGGGCTGAGAAAAGCTTTTGACATTACGCCAAATGCCACAAGAGATCAGGCTGGGGGTGGGGTGCATGTGGCACTAGTAGTATAGGCCTATATTGTGCATATTGAATCGAGAGATATTGTCTCTATAGAGTCATAGGATTTGGTGTTTGGGGATGCTCTTGTCTGCTAAACTACTTGCTATTCAGCAGGAAAATGGCATTCACAGATCCATTTCACATGGGAAACAGCATATACTTTCCATTATCAAATTGTACAAATGTTTTCTACAATCCCATGGCCTTCATAATCATTTTCAGCATACTAACTTGATTCATCATGATTCATTTAGTCAGGCAATTGTCTCTATAATAAGTCTGTGTTTCTGTATTTTTCAGTAAATATATGAGCCAACCTCTTAACATATTTATGTAAAGCGCTTCCTGAACCTATGAATTGGAACAGTTTAGTGATTTGGGCTGCCTTATTTTACTGGACTATAACTTATCAAATTATTCTGCAGAAAAACTGGTGTGACAGCAGTTTCCGTATTATAGTTTAGGACCCACTGTGGGGCCATAGGAGTTTTTTGGGGAGGGTTATGGAAAGGCCAGCCATGAAAATATAAACCAACGAGTCTATATGGGCCCAAGGCTATGTGACGTTTTGAACAGTCTAATGAACACTTAAAAGAAGTCAGCACCAGAATATATAAAAAGAGAATATTTTGCTTTCTTAGTGAGATTTCCCCTTACGAAAAAACTTTACTAAACACCAATATCATATACAGTAGTACCTCGGTTTACGAATGCCTTGGTTAACGTAATTTTCTTATTATGAAGGGAAATCCATAGAAAATAATGGCTCGGTTTACATTTTTTTGGAGGGGGTTGGTTTGTGAAGGAGGTTTCCCCAGAACCCATTATGCCTGGAGATTAGTAGTGCTGCCCCCATTCCTATGGCAATTGGCATTTCGGTTTACAAATGTTCCACATTATGTAACATTATGGAGAACATATTAATTTTGTAAACCAAGGTATGCCTGTAACTAGCTTGTTCAAAGGTCACTTTTGCTGAATAAGAAAGGCCTTTTGTGCCACTCCCCAAATTGTTTGTAGTGCCACTGGGTGGGCAATTCCCATCCCCGAGTGCCCCGGCCAACAATAGACACTCTGTTCCTGCAGGAATGGGAATTCTATAGCTTTCTTGCTGTGGAAGAGAGAGGACAGCCAAACACCAGCAGCTCTCAAAATGTATCTCCCTCCCTCCCTCCCTCCCTCCCTCTGTGTATGATTCTTAGCAAAGTTTCATTGGTAAAAACACAATAGTGAAATTCAGGAGTTGCACCCCAAATCATGCACAAATCTGAAAAGGTGGTGTGACTGGAATTATCCACATAAACCTCACCCCTGTGTCCCTTTCCCTACCCAGTAGCCACTGAGACTTCCATGTGAGGAAGGAAAAGGTCTGCAGACAGAAAATAAACCTGCTCAGCTCAGCATGCTTACAGTGCTTACATGATTTGGAGCCTTGATAAGGGAACCCTCAACCACACAAGCACTGCTAAGTGTCCCCAGAAGGGGATGAGACATAGGCCTAGGGTTTCCATGTATTATATGTTTCCATCATCCTTTCAGAACTTGATATGGTTTCTGTCATAAGGTGAATAGGACTATAACTATCACTCCTTGCCTCAGCATTTTGTGCATTTGTGAGACATGCAGTTCTATGCACAGATTTACTACATGTGAATGGTTAAAAGCTTGTACAGTTAAAATATAAGCATAGACCTCTTTTAATCAGTGGTATGAATGTATAGACAAATATTTACATTAGAAGAAGAATGAACATAAGTTGCACATGATGGAAAATAGGTGCAAATATTTATGCAAAGATTGAAAACAAAGTCTCCCAAATATACTCAAGCAAACAATAGGACAGTAACACAGTTGCAGTTTGGAAAAATACAATAGAACCAAAACAGAGAAACGATAATATCTCTGTCAGCTGTAAAAAGGAAATCTGCCACCCGTGTTCCCTGTAAAGCTGGGTAAAAAAGGCAAGAGAGAGAAGCTATAGTCCAGGATGTATTTTCTATTACTGTCTTCAGGGACTTCTTTTTCTGAAGATATTGTCTGCTCAGTCATGTATCTTTCCCACAAATTCTGCTGCATCAGAACATAAGGTTTGTTGTCTTGAGAAATATACTTTCAGATTGCCTGATCTGCCAGCGAGCCATGTTTCGGTAGCATGGGTCGCCATTGCCTTCTTCCCTGGAGTCTTGTGACAGTGATCCAGAATGGGAGAGGGGAAGGAGTGAGCTACTTAAGAGGCATTCCCCCCTCTCTCCATTCTCTTCCTTGCTGGCAACAGGCAAGAACGGAGTTCCGCTGCTTGGGATAATTTCAAGCTGCGTCACTCCACTTGAGATATGTTGGCAAGTTTGCTGCTTGAAAGGGGGGTTTGCATTGGCACACTCCACAACAGTTTGATTTGACTATCAGCTTCTGAATTTTGGAGCTGCCTTGATACAAGAATTTAAATTTAGTTTTTAATTTTATTACTTCTTTTGAAGAAAAAGTTTGGGGAGTGCATCAGGGCAAAGGGTGCAGCAACTTGGACCCGGCCAGGTGGGGGCCTCAGTGCCCATTAATTTTATGGAAGGTGCTGGGGATGTTTTACTTCAGCTGGCAATTAATGCAATTTGATTCTGATAGATAACTCATTACATATATTGATACGGGAATTGGGACACATCCATTCTGCCTACAGCCCCACACAAATTGGTTAGTGTTCTGTATTATTGAGAAGTTTGCTGGGGACTAGGTTACAGCTTTAGTGGAGGTGGTGTGGATAGAAGCTTGAGTTGGGCTTTCACAATGTCTTCCTGAAAGGACCAGGGTAATAAGAAAGGTAAACAGCCTGCTAAGAAGCGGGCAGTCCCTCGAGTTATGCCACTTCAATCATCGTCTGATGAAGAGTCTTGGCCTATTTGGCATCAACTTCAGGAAAAAAAATTGGCCCTAGAAGCCAAGAGAGTAGTGCAAAAGACCACCGGCTGTAGGGGAACACAAGACGTTCATTGCCCAAAATCTGAAATCTATACAGGGATGGAAAGCATAGTCAAGGACAAAATTGGAAAGGAAGTAAAAGATTGCAGGGTGGTGGAACCTTTTCCATACATTCTGCTGGAAAACCTATGGGTCTCACCACTGGGCATTGTCCAAAAGGAACCAAGGAGAGTTTAGGCTCATATATCACTTGTAATACCCGGAGGGAGAGTCAGGGAATGATGTCATTCATGTGGAATTCTGCACGGTACATTATACCTCATTTGATGAGGCAGTACGAATGCTTCATAGGTTGGAGTAGGGGTGAAGCTTGCAAAATGTGACATTAGCAACATTGGAAACATAAATTCATTCTAGAAGCATTACAAGCAATGGCGTGTGAGCTGGGTTTACCATTAAGCTGCAGGAAAAGCTAAAGGACGAGCTGCTTCCCTCATGTTTTGTGTCAATAAGAGTTGGACACAAGGATGCAGCCTTGCAGGTTGGCAGACAATAAATCGAGAGACCTTGCATTAGAATCAGTTTGGTGTTAAGGAAAAGAAAGTGTCGCCAAGAGCTGAAGGAAGTTGTACGTCAACAAAATTTTGCATACAGACTAGTGGCAGCGGGTGATGCATTCCTGCATGGATCATATTATGCTATGAAGGGTCTTTGCTGCCCTTTCCACAGGATGAGATTTACAGTGGTGTGAAACAGGATTTATAAATTTGGAGCCAACTTTTAGCATGAGTCTAACAGAGTCTCTTTTGGAGATCCGAGACAAACCTCTCTCAGGGCTGAGTTCCAGGTTCAGACAGACATGGCAGGCTCTCTAGGCTTTGGGGGTATGATTTAAAGGAAGATGGGGTATAGAAAGGCAGCTTGAAGAATTGCACCAACAAGGGATCACCAGGGATCTTGCATTCCTAAAGTTTTTTCGATAAGGGGTGCCCTGTGGTTTTGGATGCGCGTTTGGGCCAACTCCGTAGTGCATCTCTAGTGCCACAATCAAACAGTGGCTTTCATTAAACAATTCATATTGCTCCTTGAACATGTCATGGCATTAGTGCACACATTTACATTGTGCGCTTTGCGATACATTGTCTTAGTTCATGCTAACAGATCAATTGGGTAAGGAGTTAGATACAGGAACTAACAAATTCTCAGAAACTCCTCCCCCTGGAGGTTTGGGAAATTGTGCCATGACCCAAGGATGCAAAAAGGGTACTTGGTAGCAAGTATGGAATTTCATGAGTTCAGATCCTAGTGGGTTTGAAACTCATTTGGCTTCAAATGCACTTGGAACAGTTTATAATTTATTCACATAGGAAAGCACTGTTGCCAGAATCCATACAGGACAGGATGCCAGCATTGGTTTCGCTCCTGGATTTGGGGTATCAGGATCATTCATCTGACTTCTGCATTAGGAAGATGATTGCAGGCTGGAGTAACTAAAGGGGTCGGGTCAGGGATTCAAGGGCACACATATCACCAGCATAAAAAAATTATCATCAATGGCTTGCCAATTGTAGGGATGAGTATGAGACAGTGTTATTTAGGGCGGCATTGTTGTTAACGTATTTTGGTGCATTAAGGATTAGTGCAGTGGTAACTACAGGAAAGTGTGACCTTATCGAGTAGCATCAAAATGGCAGGATGCTAGGTGAGAGGATATTATGGTCAATAAGCACATTCGCTGATCCAAGGCCAACCAGCGTGGTAGAGGCGCCGATTCTAGCACCATGTTCTATAGTGGAGCTATACACAGTAAAAGTGGGTGGTGCATATTTGGAAGTCGGGGGCAAGGACAGGATTACTTTTTTGCACACAAAGAGATTCCCCTTTAATGAAGTATAAGTTATAGAAGACGATAGACATGGCACTGCATAAGGTAGGAATTCAAGGTTTAGAGTTTGGTGCAAATTCTGTTAGAATGGGTGCTGCTTCAATTGCAGGTGCCCTAGGCTTCCATCTTGACAATATTCAAAGGCTTGGGCATTGGTCATTCAACAGTTTACCATGGATATCTCAGAACACTCCCTCACATCTAGGCAGGCGCCTGGTTCTTTCTGTCATTGCAGGTCTGGTAGTGATGGTGAGGTGGCAGCACATTATGGTACTTGGCCATAGTTATGTGTTTCAAGCACAATATGTGGCTAAGTCTGCGTGGGGGAGTAATTTGGGCCTAGAAGCTAGAGCCCTGATCGAATGGAAGGGGTTTCAAGGAGCGCAGTGGAGCCAATTATGTAGAGCAGCTGCATTTGGCTTGCAACCTGCAGACACTTGGGAGGTAATGATCTGGCCAGGTATGTTGAAAGGCCTTGATCTTTATGTAATATGTGACCTCAGACGGCTGAGGGCAACTTACCCTGCTATTCACACATATGGTCCATGATTGTGTGGAGAGCAGATTTCCATGTTCAGCAAGTTAATACTGGCGGAGGAGTGTTAACAGAAAAGTATGCAGAGCTGTATATAATGACCATGAATCAGTGATCGATCACCAGGAGATACGCACGGACAGGCCTGAGCTCTGTTGGCATGCCCAGCGGGTTAACACTGCGTGGAGAAGTGTTAACAGTGGAATGCATCAGGCACTGTACAGTGGCCTTGGATTGGTGAATGGTCACCAGGAAATCAGCATGGAGAGGCCTGAGCCTCTTTTTTAGCACAATGGAGTGCACCTCTCAGATGGAGGTTTGGATTTATTTCTTAAGGACATCCAGGAGGCCCTGCTTCTGGAACATCGGAGGTTAGTTGGCGGGCATGGGACTTAGCGTTGCTAGTCCCTATGCTGTGGCGGGTAGTGCTGATAGAACAGGTTTTGGTGAGTCTCATCGCAATCACAGGTAATGTAGAGCTCATCTGACCTCCCAGTCCTGCAGATCATGCGATTACAGTGCTTGGGAGGAAAGATGTGCTGGGGCCACACCCGGACCAACAGTCAACAAGCAGAATGTGGCTTGAGGTCCGGAGGGGTTGTCAAATTTGGGCCGGCTGAGTTCTCGCTGTCTTCACAGCCGCAAGAACCTGGGGCTAGGGATTCACTCATTTGTTTTGTAAGGGGTCCGTTGAGACCTCTGTGCTTAAACCTGATTCCGCACTACACCAGGACCGCCCTTTAAGGTGGACAAGAATAATTATTTAATTGTGGTCCATCTTTATCTCATATTACTTGCCTCACATCATTATTCCATAGTAAGGGGGCAATGTGATTTGTTTCATCACATGTACATCCTTTGCTGGCATCAGGCTTATAATGTAGTTTTCTTGCAATAAGTAGCCTCCTCCATTCCATCCCAGATGGTCCTTTATGTCTGATTTCAATGTTAGATATCCCATTTTCAACAGTCTTCCAATTTCTTTTATTCATTACAAAATTTCAGAGAAAACTTTAACCGCATTTGATCCTAATGTTTTATTCCCCAACTTTTAATGACATACTCTTTGCAATGTCTTGCCGTGCACACACAATCTAAATCCATTTCTCCTTTCCACATACAGACACGCTCACCCTTCAGAGAACAAGCATGACTTTTTCAGAGAGAAAGAGAGACAAGCTTATATAGTTGTTAACTTAGCAGGGCAAAGAGTGACATGTTTTCCAATGTGTAGGGGCAGCCACATGTATCTGCCATTTATGATACAGAATTCAAGAAAAATCAGAACATATTCCCTTGCCCTGCCCATTCCATTACAGCCAGCAGGAATAACACAGTGCTGGCAAAGCAGTGACCTCTCATCATACCCAAGATGATGCAACTTCTAGGTTTGTATTTCTTATCTGACATTTTCATGTCTTTCTTTAGGGCACAGACAGAGTCTGTGATGAAGATAGATAAGACAATGTCTGAGATTTGCTTATGTGTTCAAATATTAAGAAGAAAATATAGGAAATAAACTTTTTGACTTAGTAAATACCATAGAAAGTCAAAGATAGATATATGCAGGTTACTAGTATGGCTGACTGAACCAGGTGTTATGTTCTTGTTATGTATGGAGCTCAGTCCATTTCTGCTCTATGGCTCTTGAATATATATTTATTCTCAACTCTGTCCTGTTCCACTTATGCATTAACCTGTGTGTTTTTAAAGAAAAAATATATCTTATTCTCCCATTCAATAACACAGTGAATACAAATTGCATAACTAGATAAATATAAAATACGTTTGTGTGTATGTGTAAAATGACTTGTAACAATGAGATCATTTTGAATTAAGCTCAGGGGAGGTGCCATGATCTAGCAGATTAAGTGGCCCTTCTGGGTGTGACTGATTTTTACCACTGGCCAAAAAAAATAAAAGGGAAACATTTCTCTGGAGTTTCCCAGCATGCATCTCAGCTAAATGTTTTTCTCCAGCATGGTTATTAGACATCTTTAAGAAATCAATTGATTTTTAGATCATAAGCCATTTAGTTGGTTCATTGAGCCCCATGACATTACAGGAGCACATTTCAATATGCGTTATGATATTAACTCAGTATATCAATATGTGGTGCATTAGGAAAGGATGGCCTCAGAGAATGTTATGAATCAGATCAAGAGGAAAGAAAAATGGGCAATGAGCGTCCCTAAACCAAACACATAAATAGGGATGAGAAGATAAAACTTCCTTATGCTGAGGAGACATCAAGCAAAAATGTACCGTCTAGACATTATTCAGCCTCTATATATTGTCATGACAAATTAAAACTACATTTATGGCAAGAGCCTGAAAATAGAAACAAATTACAGGCCAGAAGAGAGAGAAGAAAGAGGGGGGAGAGAGAGTGAGAGTGAGTGAGAGCTAAAACTGAACTATTATAAACTAGGACTACACAGTGTGAGAAAAAACATGCTAATAGTATAATGACACATGGCCAGCCAGCTACATCCAAACCCTGTGGCTCAAATTCTGTGGCTTGAAACAGTACGTCAAACATACAACAGGCCCACTGACTCAAAGGACTCTAAGCAGAAGTAGATTCACCAAATCCCCAGTGATTAACTAGACTTAGTCTAGTTGTGATTTACTGTGCTAAGCCACAGGATTTCAGTCATCATTTCATAGTTGGACCCCGAAAGAGATTTTGTTCTCTCAGAAACATCATAGGAGCTTATAGTGTGTACTAGCATCTGCCTTCCATGCTCCCATCCTTTGGGGAACAGAGAATGGGAATATAGGGTCAGAGGTAGCAGTGAGCACTCCCCAAGTCTGAGTGGAATGCCTTTTCCCATCAGTAAAGGGAATGAGAATAGCACTACTGAATCCAGAACAGGAACACAATGCCACTCTTCTCATATCACTCTCATGAGTGAATAAGCTTTTTTGGAAGGTGGCAACAATAGCTTACAAAATTAAAGCCAGCACAGCCCTACTGCCAAGGCTGTGCTTCCATCCTGTCCATGGCCAAGGATCATCAAAGTCCCACTGAGAATCCGCAAAGGAATCTGGCAAGATGAATAGGAGCATTGCTCTACTTGCCTGTTTTATGAGCAGAGAGATGAAATCTCTGCTCACCAGGGCACTGCTTACAAGCATTCAGGAATCCCTTACTATCTCTATATCAGCAGGTGCAGACAGACATATAAAACACATGAGCCAAAATTCTGTTTCATAGTTATGCCAGTGGAAGGGAAATGACACAACCCATTGGAACAAATTGGTGCTAATTTTAAAATCCCTGTTTGAATTTCTGGTTATGCACCTAGTCATCTGACTGGCATTGTATGAAAAAAAAAAAACAAGCACAGACTCTAATTAGTAGGAAATTGCCACTGCAAGTTATTCTATTCCATTGGTCTAACTCTATAATAGGCTTTTGGTCATTGTTTAATTACTCTCTGGCAAAAGATTTATTTATTGGATTTATATCCCACCTTCCTCCTTAAGATAGACTTAAGATGGTACTCAGGTGTGACTACATTGACATATAATGTGGGAAATGCTAGAAGACTGAGACCATCTGATTCACTTTTCCCCCTATTGACCACATGATGCAAATATGAATCAGCTCAGACTTTTCCCATCCTCATCTGTAGTTTTTCCCTTCGTTTCTGGGGCTTCTAGCTTTTTTGACATCAGATCTATTTGCTGGGGAAGAGCAAATGACTGAGAGGGCACAGTAATGCTCTTAAAAAATACCTTGGTGCCAGCACTGTAGAGCTAGGCATCTAAGTGCTCTAGGGCTAGGGAATTGCCCAGCCCAGAGTGGAGAGGGACCTGGTTTGGTCCAATCAGAGGGGAAACAGTCCCAAGAATGTCTCCCTAATTTGAGCTGACTGGGTCAATGCTGGCCATGATGCACTACTTTAGGCCCCACCTCAGTGCAGGGATTTAAATAGTCA
This sequence comes from Pogona vitticeps, assembly GCF_051106095.1. NCBI lineage: Eukaryota > Metazoa > Chordata > Lepidosauria > Squamata > Agamidae > Pogona > Pogona vitticeps. Next base: position 173,937,330 of record NC_135786.1, read on the forward strand.
ATAAAGTTATGACCTGAGTTTGAACCCATCTCTTTTCCCCCTACCTCTTTATTTATTGGTTGCAGGGGGGGTAAAGGGGAACTCTTTATGTTGCTCCCAGGTGGAGGCAAAACATCTTGGAGGTCTCCAAAATCATCTGGAGACAATCAGTGTCAATAAAAACAAGAAATTTGTAAAGTATCCCTACACCATCCCTCTGGTACCCAGAAACAGACCAGTAAAAAGCAAGTTGTTTTAACAAGGGAGTTGTGTGTGCTCTAGGAACATAAATCCTTGCTTGTCTTGCTTTATTTCATCTCATTCTTACTAGTGGGGAAAGGGAGCCCCAAATTATTTTCCCCATCCTGTGACAGTGATTGATGCAAATTAGGCAACCTTGTGCAAATAACACATTAATGGAAATTGCAGAAAATGTGAATGGTTTTTGCATTGTTGCATGTATTTTTAAAGATTACAGTGATAGTTTGCAGATTTTTCTAACAATCAGACAGAATACATGCTTTCTCTATGTGTCTGTCTGTCTGTCTCTCTCTCTCTCTCTGTCTCTGTGTGTGTCTCTCTGTGTGTGTCTGTGTGTGTATGCACACACTTTGCTTCTCAAAGGGAAAGGATACCAACTTTGTGTGGAAACAATTTACACTAATTATAGAGGCCTTAGCAAGGAAAAAAACTTTACCGTGCCTTGTTTGTTGTTTGGGGTAAGGAATCTCCTGAGTCTTGAAAATCCTTTTTCAAGACAAGACAGCCTAAATAAACAAGAATGAAGAATAGTGTAACCATTATTTGCAGCTGCACCTGTAACCAGTTCAAGTCAACAATCTAACTGTAGTGTTTTGGGCCAGTTGCAGTTTCTGAATACCAGTGAACCCTCGACTTACAGACGGCTCGACTTACAGACTTTTCGAGTTACAGACTTCTCTGGCCGCAAAATTTAGGTTCGACTTGCAGCCGGAGAATCGACCTGCAGACTAGAAAAAAAACAAGATGAAACAAAAGTGGAACAAAAGCGGCCGGTTACGGAATTAATATGTTTTCAATGTATTGTAGGTTAATGGAGACTCGACCTACAGACGTTTTGACCTGCAGCCACCGTTCCAATATGGATTAATTCTGTAAGTAGAGGGTCCACTGTATATTTCAAGTGCTACTCCATACTGTATATATACAGTATATTACATTACAGTATAATGGTAGGAATAAAATATTTGTCATTGTGGCCAGATCAGATTTTTTTTTTAAATGTACATAATCAGGGTCCTATCCTCAATATGCAAACATGGTCCTGGTCACTGACAAAGGATATTTGAGTTCAAGATTGAATATCAACTGTATTCAGTCTGTGTCCTTGAGTTTTCAAGTGGAGTGAACCCCTCAATTACAGGTTTAACCCCTATTCTATGATTACCTTTCAGATGATCAAGAACATCTCCATTTAGTGTGACTTAAGGGCTCAGGTGCAAACTAAGATGCTTTCATCCTCTTCAAGGCAGTTACTCGGCAGCAGTAGTAGCTGAAGGTGACAGGAGGCAACGGCAGTGATACTCAAGCTAACTCTTCTTAATACAGCACAGAATGTGGCAATGGTAACTCCCTGATGAACTTTCCATACCATAAAAACCCTATGAGGAGACAGTCCAAAATAAAACAATGCTGGAAGAGGAGACTTCCAGTTCAGTAGCAATCTACTACTGGGAAAGAGCAAAGGACAAGTACAAATATCTCTGTCGCTAATGACGCAACTAGATTAAAGCTCAAAGGCTGATGTGCACAGTCCAGTGACTGATGTGCACAGAAGTGAAAGGAAAGTCTGGTGCTGTACAATACATACAATTGGGACATGAACATGAGAGATATGAGAGGTGCTTGGTGTCAGTGAACTAAAGTGGACTGGAATGTGATATTTTCCATCAGACAACTATAAAGTATTTTAATCTGAAAATGAAAACTCAGAAGAAATGGACTGGCTCTAATAATGATGCAAGATGTAGCATAGGCAGTTAGGGGCTATAATGCAAGGCCTGTCCAAATAATATCCATCAGATTCTGGGGAAAACTTATCAACATAACCATCACTGAAGTCAATGCTCCAACTACCAATGCTGAAAAAGATGAAATCAAAAGCTTTTATGCAAGATAAAACATCAAAACAAGACATGCTTATAATTATAGGTGACTGGAACGCAAATGGAGGTAACAAAGCAGAACCAAATGTTGGTAGAAAATGTGGCCTAAGGGACAGAAATGACGCAGACAAATAACTCATAAGAGTCCTGCAAAGCCAACAATCTATTATTGTTTTGATGAAGACTGTAGCCAAGAAATCAAAAGAAGACTGAGGCCTGGGGGCAATATTGAAGGAGTTAGAAAAGAGGTATCACTGGAGAGTAAGAATAAGATCATTCACATTCTTGTATTCCCAATGATTATGCATGGGCCGTTGATTGGTCTTCATTCCCTTCCGATAAGTACATGCTAGGCCTTTGACCACTCAAGATTGGCCTCTAGCCAGTCAGACTCTTATTATTTCAGCATATCTGTAGTCTTCATCTCACTCTTTCATTTCCAGCAGCTCCCCAAGTACAAATGAATGTAACCCTTCTCAGGTGCCCTGCACATGATTGCATAATGATGTAAAGTTCCCTGATACTAATGCCACCATCGTTCCTTCCAGAAAAACATCATCCCCCTGGAAAATAAGGAGGGTCAAATACTACTTGGGACACGTTCATGGTTACCATGGTATCATTGAAATCATAAGTCATGAAGTAAATAGGGCATTGCTGCACCACTGTTTAATACTATACTAAGACAGTCCACTCTTGTTAACTCTCTCTCTCTCTCTTTGTGTGTGTGCGTGTGCGTGCACGCGCATGTGTATGTGTGCACATACACATGTGCATGAGAGAGAAAGAGAAAGAAATGAGAGAGAAATAATGCCTCTCTGCATGTACATGTGTGTATGATTCCCCACCTTTGTCCCTAGCTCTTGTTTGTCAACCTTGGCTCTAATCACCATTGGCTCCTGTGTCTGCACTTCTCCCTCTGATCTCTACAGTTTGAATGGCAGCTACCCATTTACTTTTTCACTCTGCCTCTTTCATTTTTATTTCTAAATTATTGTTTCCAAGATGCAGTTGGATTTCTGCTACAACTACACACTGCAAGACCCATCAGAGCACAGAAACTTAACCCCCCCAGCCCAAACCCACGCTGCAAAACCCTGTACAATACTCACCCAGAACATGCAGTTTCTCTGTTTTAAAAAAGAAAGGCAAAAATGCAAAAGGCAAAAATTTTAAAAAGCAAAAATGTAAGAACAAACAAACATAAAACAGTACAGCGCAGTACCAGGCAGGACCAGGCAGTCTGAAGTCTCTCTTTGAACCCACACTCTCTAACCCCTGGGGCGAAGGAGCTACAGAGAGGTAGCCTCTTCACTGACCAATGTTTATCTGAAGGACAAAAGGAGGGAAAGAAGTTCAAATTTCCCACCTTTTTTTGGTTGTATCTCAAAGCGCCAGTCACAAGTCAAAGCAAAATTTTGTGATGGGAGCTGGTTGTAACTTGAATTGGTCGCAAGTCAATACATTTGTAAGTCGAGGCACCACTGCTTTTCAAAATCCAGTGAAGCAGAACAGTTGAGGCTTCCATCAGGTGGTAGTGGTGGAACACTTTGACTGGAGATTATTGGTTCATGTGGCCCTTGCTCCTCCAGGCCCCGAAATGAATATGCAAGACAATAACTTTTGGATAAAATACGGGCCACACTTTATTAAACCAATTCTGATTAATTCAATCAACCAATTCCAAAATTGAGGGGGCCTGCAGTAGTGCAGAGAAATAACTGCATGGCATCCAACCAATCCTTATAAGTCAATGGGCGAGTCCCAGGCCCCAGGTTCCAGCTGTCTTGATGACAGGAGAAACCAGGCAGGCCTCTATTAAACATCCCAGACCTCAAGCCATCTATATTTTGATGACTGTTGGTCCGAAAGTGGCCCAGCGCATCTTGCCGCCTCCGGCCCTGTAATTGCATGATCCGCAGAGCTGGAAGGTCCGATGCGCTGTTGGCTTAGCATAATTATCAAAGGGGCACACCGAGACAACCAGTTTTTCCCACACTACCCGCCACAGCATGAGGACTAGCATAGCTATGTCCCATGTTCCCACCGAGCTGACCAAGCTCAGAAAGCAGGCCCCCTTTATATCGTCCAACAAATGTCCAAACCTGCAACATACAGTTGGACTCCATCGGTCTCCAGTATAACAAGACATCAGTGCCATTTCTGGCGATCTGTACCAACCTTTGCCACCAAATGTACCACCAAAATGCCCAGAGGCCCATTTTCCAAATATTTCATTATTCCAAGCTGTAACCAATGCATGCCAGGCATGCTTTTCCAAAACATAAATGCATGAGCACCAAGCCCCCAAATCATTCCCACATGGGTACGATGCAGCACCATATGCCGCCCAATAGACAAAACTGTGCCACCAATCACGATGTGTCTTCATCACTCCAGAGTCTTGCCACCTGAAATGATACAAACATCCTCTGCCATACGTTAGGTAGTGATCTGACATGTTTGTGGTAGCAGCCAGACGACCACCATCCTAACTGCTTAATTTGTTCTTCGTTACCCCTCGTAGTTCTAATTGGCATGGGTCCCTTTTCCCTGAACACCACTACCCCCTTCCAATTTCTTGTTGGGTCCCCCTATCTTGTTTTGCTGCTGCGTCCCTGCTTTAAAGCAGGTGATCTTAGGCTGCTTTCCCCCACATGTAATGCAGTCATGGGTAAACCTGCATGGGGACCTTACACAAGAACCTCTGTTATTGAATTCGTAGCAAGGCAGCCAAGGCCGACCCTCCCCCTGGCGGGTATCAGTGGTCTCCGCATGTCACTGCAGATTTTATATTCAGATGCCCACTGTCAAATCTATCACCTAAATTGCATTTGGCGGGCATCATGTGTTGCATCCTAAGCCCAGGGTGTGTCTCATCCCATCTCAGCTCCGGCTTGATTGCGCTCCTCATTCTAAATGCTTCGTCGTAACGAAGCCAGGCCAGGCCTTCAAATTCTGTTTGTGCTCTACGAATTATGTCGAAATACTGGAATTGTGCTGATGCCTTCCAGGGTTGGGTTTTAACCAGTACCCCTGCATATATAATAAATCCAGTGACCCAATTAGTCCAATTCCTATTGAGCCTCTTTCGCCTGTATTTCTCCTTAATTTGTTCATCGTCCTTCTCTATCTCCTTGACCTCAATTTGCCGATTAAGGAGCTCATAGAAGTCAATGTATTGTCCCTTCCAAATCTTCTCTTTCACTGCCGGGGTCAGATGATCCCCCAAAGGCGTGCTATAGTCCGAATAGGGAAGTGCCGCTATCGGAACTGTATTGTACACCATATCAGGTACTGAAGGGTGTTGTTTAGTTCCTGAATTCTTACCCTCACTGGCTGATACTGCTTTAGCCAGATTTGCATAGGGAACCCCCCATCCAAACCACTGTGGGCTTATTGGGGGCCAAAAACCACCAGGCCACGTCATGGGAAGAGTTGTACAAGGGTTGGGTGAAGCAAATGGTTGCTGCAGGCCTCCAACCCATGGCCAGGTGGCCGATTGACTGTGTGTGTTGTGGGTCGTTACGTACTCACCATATGAAGTCCCTGATGTTCCAGGAGCCTCAACAGCCCCTTGCGAACACATGGAGGGTTCATCATAGGGCTCATGCCCATATGATGTTCCCTCCTCATCCTCCTGGCAATCAGCTGCTTCAATCCTTCTGCTTTTCCACCTCCTGGCCCCTTAGCTGTTGCCATTGATCCTTCTTCCACAGTTTGTCTTTCCACCTCATGACCCTGCTCAGATTCAAGGGCATTAAAACATCTCATTAGATCCTGTGTAAGTGCCCTCATTTCCGCCTTACATCATCCCTTCATGTCTCTGACAGAACGACGAAGGGTAACCTCATGGTCCATAGAGGCCTGCCTGTCTAACTTTTTGGCCTCCAAATTTCCCACTTTGGCCTGCAAATCCTTAAGCATGTCCCAAGACTCCTCATCAGAAGATGACTGAGGGGGGGACACCTGGGGAACAACTTGTCTCTTCACAGGGGCTTTACCTTTCTTACTTCCACCTCTTTTTTGTGTGGCATTTTTAAGCACCTAAACCAAGAGTCCTTCTGTTTTAATCTAATAAAATCTAACAATCTTGAAACAGCCTAATCACTACCCCAACCACAGGGCCTTCCTTCCTCGCGAGGAATGCCTCTTTTGGACTTACCTTAATGTAGTTTAAATTTATAAATCTGCCTGGCTTTTATTTGGCCTTAATGAATTTTTAATTGAAATTAATGTAATTTTTAATTTCTTTTATTTATTTATTATTTATTTAATATCAAATGAATATATATTGATTAGTACTCTCCAATTCTTGCCCCAAACCAGTCCTTTAAACCTTCAATATCCTATTGTGTTGTTATCCTTTATTATTATTATTATTATTATTATTATTATTATTATTATTATTATTATTATTATTATTATTATTATTATTATTATTATTATTATTATTATTATTATTATTATTATTATTATTATTATTATTATTATTAATCTATTTATTTATTATTTTTTCTCTCCCCCGCTAATATAGAACCCCTATTTGATTCCCCAACTGCTTAAAATCCTATCCCTCTTGTTATATTCCAATCAATTATAACAACACTGGGGTGGGGGGAGAAGGGAATCAATAACAAGGGGGGGGGGGCTAAAGAAAAACACCAGCCAAAATTGTTGTTTTGGGAAGCAGGTAGGTAAGGGAACCAATTAAGCCCTGGAGCCACACGGCAGGCACACCTGCCCACCGCTCACAATCCAATCCAACCTCCCTCTCCCCCTGCTAAGAGATGGATCACCCTTCTATTCCTCTGAACAAGCAATCCAGAAACGAGAAAGGCAGGGGGAGCAGGGAGGCAAGGAAATCAGATTTCTCGTGTTCGCGCCAAGCCACGTGCCTGTGCGTGTGCACACCAGTCACCCGCAATCCTATCCACCTCCCTATCCCCCTACTGGGAGGTAGACCACCCTTCTAGTCCCCTTGATAGAACAAACGATCCGGAAACGAGGAAGGCAGGGAGAGTGGGGAGGTTAAAAAAGCCGAATTTAGCCCTCGTGCCATGCAGCGGGCGCGCCCGCCCGTCGCTCGCGTTCCTACCCAACCTCCCTTTCTTTCCCCAATTGCCTTCCCTTCGCCCAGAGAAATGCAGAGAAAAATGATCCCCAAACAGAGAATGAGGCAGATAAAGAGGAAAAGAACAGGGAGGGAGCTCGGGGCCACCCTCCCTCAAACTGCTTCCAAGGGATCGTAACCAGTCCAGTCTCCTTTGCCAAAAGCGAAAGAGGACAAACTGAGGGCTGGCCCTTCCATATAAGGGCCAGCCCCCACCCCCATTACGTGGCCCAACTGTCTTGCTTCTTCCGGGGCTGGGAGAGCAAAACCTCTGTGCACTTCGAGGGTGTGGCTATGCCCCTCATGCACGTGAAACCTTTCCTGCAAAGAAGAAATGTTCTATCACTCAGGAGTTATACAGTTAAAGTAGCAGGCAGCCCTGTAGAAAAGCATGCTCTTCCTTTAGCTCGCAGAAAATCTTGGGATATACCCTCTCTTCACAGGAGCACTAATGGTCACAGACCCATAGCAGCCCAGCTGATGTTCTGGCCCAAAGAAGATGCTACAATCTGGGGCTTGGAAGTAGTAGAGCATCTTAGATGATGTTTGCTGAGCGGTGGGGTGCAGTCTAGCAGATAAATGATCCTTTGTAGCTTAGCGGAACCAAAAAAGGAAGAGACAGGAAGCATGTTGCAAGCAGGGTTGCTAGCCTGAGTGTGTCATGGCAGGTGACATGATGTGCCATCCTGCCTTGATTACTTTATCATTTTCTGCAATTAGAAAACTCAAAAATCAAATCAGGCAAATCAAGACTCAAATCACAGAGAAGAAGTATACAGAACAGTAATGGTACAGATGAGTATTTCAACAAGCTACACTATTTAGACCAATTTGTTATCTGACCCAAATTCCATAGCTTTATGTAAGAATTAACAATTCCTATCATTATTTGGGTTGTGTCCTTCTTCTACAGAAAAGTTATCTTGCTACTGCAATATTAAATTTCAACCAAACCTCAATCATATTCAACTTGCCAACATGACACCTATTAGTTCAAGAGAATCTACTTCAGAAAGGAACTTTTGCTTCATTCTAGCATCCATCCCCTACAGGGTATATCTGTGAAGAGGCTATTTTAGATACTTATAGATCTTCTCAAAACAAGTGTATAAACTTTGCATAAACATACAGTACTTGAGATAAAAATTAACATTGCATAAAATGGTGGACCAACCATCTACAGAAGCTCTTGCCCTCAGTAATGTTTTAATATCTTCCAACATCACTCCTGTTTGTAACTCTCTTCTGTTATAACAATCCGTCAAAATGACTCCTATAGCACTAGATGTCAATTTTATTTACTCTGTATCCAGTTCATTTTGCCACTACAGTGGAACCTCTACTTACGAACTTAATCCGTCCCAGAAGATGTTCGTTAGTTGAAATGTTCATAAGTAGAAGCGAAATTTCCCATAGGAATGCATTGAAAACCATTTAATCCATTCCAGCTGTTTTCAGTTCTTATCTAGAGGTGCCGTTCTTAAGTCGAATAATTAGTTCCCATAGGAACTAATGCAAAGCCGGTTAACCCGTACTCTACCACCAGGGGGAGAATTTTTCTTCTTTTGACCTAAGATGAACTTAGGTCAAAAAAAAAAGGGCAGGAAAAGAGGGAGCGGGGGGGGGAGAGAGAGAGAAGACGAGGGGGGGAAGCCTTGAGTCTACAGTAGATTCCATTATAAAACTCCATTTAAAAGCCCATTTTAAAGCTTGCCTGCCTGCCTGCATCAACCAGCACCACGGTTTTCTGATTTTAAAAGAGACAGACCTTGGAGCCACATTTTAAAAAGGTAAAGGTAAAGGTTCCCCTTGACAATTTCTGTCCAGTCGTGTTCAACTCTAGGGCATGGTGCTCATCCCCGTTTCCAAGCCATAGAGCCAGCATTTTCTCCGAAGACAATCTTCCATGATCACATGGCCAGTGCGACTTAGACACGGAATGCTGTTACCTTCCCACCGAGGTGGTCCCTATTTATCTACTCGCATTTGCATGCTTTCGAACCGCTAGGTTGGCGGAAGCTGGGACAAAGCGACGGGTGCTCACTCCATCGTGTGGATTTGATCTTACGACTGCTTGGTCTTCTGACCCTGCAGCACAGGCTTCTGCGGTTTAGCCTGCAGTGCCACCACGTCCCCTTAGCGCCACCACGTCCCCTGCCACATTTTAAACACACATTTTAAAACAAAAGACGGGTTAAAGTACACAAACCCTAGAAGCCACAGAATCCAGCAAGCAATATTCCAGCACAGAACTCCTCATCACCAAAAGAGAGTCTAAACTGCATTTTACAGTCTGTCTGCATCAACAGCCAGCACAGCCCCTCACAGAATATTTTTCTGGTTTTAAGGGGGAAAAAAGACTGTGGAGCCTAAACTGCATTTTATAGCCTGCCTGCATCAACAACCAACAACGATTATTACAACAAACAGATCCCCAAAGGAAAAAAAAGACTTTGGAGTCATATTTTAAACCCACACATTTTAAAACAACAGAGAGGTCACAGTACACCAACCCTAGAAGCCACAGAATGCGAAAATAAATAAATAAATTTTATATTATAAAATTACAGTCTAATTTTCACATCTAATTTTAATTTAATATTACAGTCTACTATTCACATTTTAAATCCACACTGCAAGACCCATCAGGGCACAGAAACATAACCCCCATCTAGCCCTATCCCCCCAAGCTGCAAAAAACCCTGTACAGTACAGTAAATACTGTACAGTGTATGTACTCACCCAGAACAGGCAGTTTCTCTCTGTTTAAAAAAAGTCAAAAATCCAAAAATCAAAAATTGAACAAAAATGCCAAAAACAAATACAGTCTGTACAGTATAGTACCAGGCAGTACTGTACCAGCCAGTCTGAATACTTTCCGTATCCATTCTCTAACTGCTGGGACAAGCAAGGTAGCAGATAAAAAGCCTCTTCGCTGGCCAACGGTCAACTGAAAGTTCAAATTTCGTGCTTTCCCTGCCTCCCCCATGCTTTTTTTCATTTGTATGTTGAAGCCCCGTTCGCAAGTAGAAGCAAAATTTTGCGAGCAGAGTTCTTTGTAAATTGGATTGGATTATTCATAGGTAGGGACGTTCGTAAGTAGAGGTTCCACTGTATTATTTTTAGTATTTCAGTAGGCCCATTAATTTCCCTTACAGTAACCAGGTTCCATGGCTCTGGTTTTAGTCTATTCTTGTTTGGTGCCAAGTCTGAGTCCCAAGCCTCAAGTCCGAGTCTCTATTCAAAACAAACTTTTTTTAAATTTCCCAGGGAAAGAAGGGGAGAGGTGGCTGGTTTCGGAGTCATCAGTCAGGTCCCAGCCACTGAAAAAACAAACAAACCCAAACCGAGGCAAGTCCGAGTTGGGCCACCAGTGAGACTTAAATCTGACTTGATAGCAAGTTCTGGACCCTGATCCCTGCTAAATAGATGAATATGGATAGCACTGTAAATAATACATCTCCATGGATGTTGTATGGAATGTGTGACTACATTAATAATGGCTGCTGATAAAGGCATATCGTAATTCTAAGAAAGTGAAATCTTCATGCACAATATTTGCTGGCCATGGATTGTTTTACTCTGCTTTTGTCAGATTGGAACATGTTCATTTTGGTAAATGCCAGACTGTTTCATTCAAATGCTTCATCAGCAAGCATTATGAATTATCATTATCTCTTCATTCTTGCAATGTTTTCACATCTAAGTTAACAGTCATTATGATCTATTGCAAATATCTGTCTGCTTTTTCACATGTTCCATGCTTTTATACAAAAAGGCATTCTTCTTCATCTCCTAGGGTAGTGTTTTCACAAGCCTCATGTACATTTAAAAACTCTTCCACACTGAAATAAACATCCATGCACATGTCTACCGCTCCCATATGGACTGCTGCAGCATGTCTGAATATAAAGTGCTTCTAAAGTAAGAATTAATGAGATGATTCCCAATGTAGAGTGAAAAGTATAAGGAAATCATTCTTGTGATTCCAAGATTTGAATATTCAGTGCTCATTTTTCTCAAGTGATTCAAGACTTTACTAGTCAAGAGACAGCATGTATTATTTTGCTATCAGTTTTGATTTTTATTGACATTTATATTGTTAAACATAATAGAACTTAATAACAGAATCAAGGTTACTGAAATATGAGTACTGGGATACATGATATTTTGATGGAACCACTACAGTGTTGATTATATATTAATTTGACTTGTAGCTGATAAGTCCTAGTTTACGTATTTCCTACAAGTTTTAATGGCTGGAACCCTATTAGCAATTTACACATACATGCGTGAAATTGAATAAACCGCACTAAACAATTGTTCCTGGTTGCATGATGATTGCTCTACCAGGTGCACAGACAGCCCCTTGTTAATCAATAGCAGGAACATGAGCACAATGCTCACAATCTTATTAATTAGTGCCAATTTTCCTCCACATTTTATATAATGATGTGTTTAAATTCTGTAAATCATTAACAGGATTCTGGAAAATGAGACTTAGAGTACAACTACAAAAACCAATGGGATAGAAAAGTCATTATTGAGTTGTTTCATGGATTTCAGGTTGTCTATTTTTGAGTATGATTAAATTTGATACTAATTTATTTGTACATGTTTCATTATTGTAAGTATTTTAAGACCATTTTCTTAGGTTATCTCCTCTCCAAGTAACATACAGAAGAGCAAAGGGAAGAGGTACAAATTTCAGGTGAATCCAGCCCATTATATGTCACTTTGTTAAAATACATGCCAAGAAGTATAGATAATGAATGAATCAAAGCAAGAAAGATGTAAGACAAAAGGCCAGTACAAGCGAGATGGATAATACAAAGTACAGTATTTTGCAAGATTACAGTATTTCCAAACTACAGTATTGGAATGTGAATCTCTTTCAATCAGGATTCACGTCTTCCTCAGTTAACTTTAAGCCCTGTTCAGTTGTTACATATCTGATTCTCAAGGACATGCTCACATTCCAATACTTTGGGAAAAGTTGTGATTAGCTTCTTTCTATTTTCTCTCTCCACATGGAGTGCAGCATGTCTGAAGAGAAAGTTCTTGCTCACATATAGACTCACCATGCAAATAAGAATTCCAGTTTCCCAAGGTCCTTGTTCAAGTATAGAGCCAATACACACACAGGAACCTTATTCTCTTCAGACATATTGGTCTTCATGTGGAAAAAGCACCAATGGAGAGAGGAAGGGCTATTTGCTCCTTTCTAAGAACAGGTGTAGTCTTAAAAGAGGTAGCCATGTTAGTCTGTGCAAGCATATAAGGCAAACATCCAAACAAAACAAAACAAAAAGACAAAAAACATGTTGCCGAGAAAGAGCTTGGTAGTGACTGAATAGGGTTTTAGTTACACAGATTTTACACATCAACAGTCACTTGATCATTCATATTTTAACACTGTTCCCCCCCTTTTTTTGTCAGAAGACTATGAGCGAAAGCAAGAGAAGTCATATATCATAAAAGGCCTATTATGCCCAACCAGACTTGTATGCTCTGCTATATCATTACTCCCCTCATTTTTTGTCATCCAGTCCTTATGCCTAGGAGAAGACAGAAACATCTACTTATTCACGAATGCTATTTTACAAGCAAAGTAATACTTACCTTTTCTGAGGTGATTGTGAGCATTTGGAGCACAACGTACCATAGAAAAGCAGCATGCATATAAAAGGAGGAGGACGAGGAAGGTGAAGATTATTTCAGAATTCTGGGATTTTACAATGAAAGCCTTCCCAGCTGAAGGATGGGATGTGAAGTGTAGTGTTACAGGGGAAAGGTTTAAGGTACAGAAAGGCAGAAACCAGCAATTCATGACGTAATGTAGATAGATTGTTAATTTGTCTTTTGAGTTTAATTGTAAGCCCAGCAGCATCAGTGGGGGGAAATAACATAAGTTTGGGTAGGTTTTTTGCAGTTGCTTTTCTTCTTGTTTTTAGTGTCAGCATAAGAGGAAAACCAACTACACTAGTTTCTGAGGCGGTATAGTTTGTGCCCGTCTCAAGCCATTGTGAATGCATAGTTACTTGAATTCTTGGAGTGTTGGGTGTGTCAAATAAAGGTGTGTCTTCTTAGACAAGTGAAAGTAACTGGCATGAATCCGAAGGGTTTGTTTGAGAACTTGTTCAGAACTCAGATGCAATTCAGTGATGGATAGCTGCAGAAATGCTAATAGAAAACATAGTCCACAACTGAACCAAGAACAACTTATGAGATCTGGGATATAGACATTTCCAATCATTGCCTCCCTGAAGCCTTCATATGTCACTACTGTCCTTTAAAAGAAGATAATGCATTCTTTTGCACTTATTGTCAGCCATCTTGGAAGTCTGTTGTCAGACAGAAAGGGAAGGCACAAATAGTTTAAATAAACAACTGACTTACAAACCTTTGGTAACATTTTGATTCAAATACTTATTTATTTATTTTAGCTGTGGCCATCTTTTCAGTGTCACTTTAATCAAAGAGCATGATAAAATATTTCATGTGCCACACAGGACTTCTGGCCTCTTCAACCCAAGCGCTGATAATCCGTAAGTGTGCTCCTGTGTTTTTTATAGCAATGGTAGAAAGGCTACCCAATGAAGGTGAAGGGGCAGAAACTTAGTACAACTTATTAGATTAATTCCTCAACATTCTCTTCCTGGAATCAAGACAGATGGAATATTAATATGCTTTGGAGCCTGGGCATATGTTGTATTTTGCCCCATACTCAGCCTGGAATAATGAGATGAGGCACAGGTGATGGGTTTAACTAGGGCCACAACTTTATTGAATATTTAAACTGTGATTCCCACTTCCTGCAGAGTGGCCTGCCATAATGCAGAAACTTGAGTCAGGAGCTAGGGGTCTCAACTTATCTCTGCTTCTGCCCTTACACAGGTGAGTCCCAAGCTCCAGATGCACGCAGTCCTCTAGACAGCCTGGCAAACAACTGGGTGGCCTTTCCAGACTGCTACTTGCTCAAGTCTCATGGTCTTGGATGGGCCACAGCCAGGGCATCACCCATCCTGGCATCAACATCTCAATATATGCTGTGCTAGGACACCAGATGGGCTAGCATCCACTCAGCTGCCTTTTGAGAACTCACCAGTAAGCACTGTACCAGTAAGCTACTGTTATGCACTACCCACATGTGTGACCATTGTACCACCCCTGATTTGCCCATATGTGTCCTGTAAACAATCATTAAGAGGTAACCAACATTTCCCACCCATATTTTGTTCAATGTGCCAATCAGGTGAGAGAGTCCAAACATTCCTATTTGGCTCTAAGGCAACTAGTTAGTCTTTGCACTGGTCCTACAGGGCAGATGGCTAGGATGAATGACTGGAACCAAAAAGGCAAAGATGAGAGTGAGACTGCATTATATAAGGCATGCCATCCCTGCCCTCAGGCTGGCCATACAAATAATGTTGCAGCACAGGGAGGAGCAAAGAGTCCTTGCCCATGCTGCTCCTCATGTCTGTGAAGACAAACCTTCTTGTTAACCTGAACAAATAATCATTGAGATCTTTGCATAAAGATGCAGATTTGGTATAAGGAACATGTTTGACTCTTCTAGCTATTTGTATACCCTGGACTGAAAAACGGATTGCTCTTTCTCTCTGGAATGCTTATTCTCTTCCAATAAGCAAAAGTAACACCACCCAAGCAATTAGCTCTTGGACCAGATCTACTCAATGTTAGGATTTCAATAGTAAATCAAACCATGACATGTTGTTCTTAAGCACATGGAAAGCTATCATTAAGCACCTGTATTACAGAGGAGCCATGTTACAGTTATATAACCATTCTCTGTGGGAATGTTAATAAAAGTCATAAAAGAAATGAAGCAATAAAAGATCTGTTTATGTATTTTTAAAATTAATCAGCACAGAATTGGTCTCCAGAGCTTGACAGCTATTTTTCCCTTCTTAAATGAAGTGATAAACAACAGGATCTGCTATTATTCAGAAAAATCCCTAGAGTCAGATGCTCAGTGCAGTCATAGTATATGCATGGGTGTTATCTCAATAATCAAAACTGTATGGGGATTTTGCCTGCTGAGAGTTTATCAATATAGAGCTCTACATGGAATACTAAGAGCATACCACTCTATTATTTAATGTAATATTTAGAGCAGATAATAGCTTATATCCTTAGTATTACCATTCTCAGATATTTGCTTCTAATGGACTTCCCCCCCCCTTGCAATTACAAGGCATATTGGAATTCAGAAGATGGAGATGGGTATTATGACATTCCACCAAAGTTGGGCTCTTCCCTGTCATTTTACAGTGTAAAGTAGGAAGAATTTGCTGACTTTTTGGAGAATTTACTTCTCCACTAATTGCCCCCTCAGGAACAATATGTCAGCAGTGTTCTCTTCCAAATTTTGTGTAATGATTAAAAATGGAGAAACCAAGATAGCTGAAGAAAAGGTCACTGTATAATTTCCACTTATTGTAACAAATAGAGGTAATGGAAGTGCTCCTTCTTTCTTTCTTTCTTTCTTTCTTTCTTTCTTTCTTTCTTTCTTTCTTTCTTTCTTTCTTTCTTTCTTTCTTTCTTTCTTTCTTTCTTTCTTTCTTTCTACCCCTACCCCACCCTAACATTTTCAAATTTGGATGCATTGTGTTCAGTGTTCTGCTTACCAGCTATCAGCCATTGATGGTAATGAGGTGTGATTCTTTTGCTTATGCCCTTTTCCACCAAGAAATTAACTTTTAAACAAAGTTTAATTATCCTTTTATTTAGAAATGACAGTGAAGCATTATTCACTGCCAGTGGGAAAGTGGCTGAGGAGTTCATTGTTGCTCAGATGTAAAGCTTATAAGATTCAGCATGTCACACTGTGTGCCTTTCACAGGAAGGGTGAAATGGAATTGTATTCATTTAGTTAAAACTGAAATGTGCCGCTTGCTACCTCCCATTTCATAATGCATCCTTATGTAAGAACACAACCCAAACACTATCAGTTTTAGCAGAGCTACTTAGGAAGAACAACAACATATTGCTCTTTTACAGTTTCTTTATTATACCGAGGTAATTAAGTCTTGTTAAATGCACACATTCCTAGTGTTGTATAAAATACACAGCTGCTTGTCAAGATAAATGAGTAAATCATTTGTAGAAAGGAACAGAATCCAAGAACATTCTATGTCACAGCACAGGTGTCTGTGACACCCCTGAGGCAATTAATTTGTTTTGGGGGACTCTTGATAGAGACATGGAGAGTTTTCAACTCTTCTCATTGAATTCCTTGTCTAAACCAATTTTTGCACAACTCACTGAGGTAAATAAGCAGTCACAGATTTAAGTTTCATTTCCTGCCATGGATTGACTTGCATATCTTGACATGCAAACAGAGTAACTGACGACAAGGCTAGGACCCTAAACAATGCATTCCCTGTATGTATCTATTAATGGCAAAATCAGAATTTCTGAATAGATTTGCAATGAGAATACTTACTAAAGTCAAGGAGATGTGTGTTCACAGCGTGTTTCAAACAGAGTTCTTTCAGATTTGTAGCGGAATAGTGTTTGTATAAGATCAATTGCTCAGAAGCTCCACTTAGGCCTGAAAGTAAATAGATCATAAGTTTTAAAACCAAATATGTAGAAATGTAGAGTGAATGTGCAATTCAAATGAACATCCTCTGCTGTCCAAATTTTCAGCATCCTGCTAACATAGATAGCTCAGTGGTTTAGGTCACTGGTTCTTAACCTTGGGTTACTCAGGAGTTTTGGACTGCAACTCCCAGAAGCCTTCACCACCAACTGTGTTGGCTGGGGTTTCTGGGAGTTGCAGTTCAAAAACATCTGAGTAACAAAGGTTAAGAATCACTGGTTTAGGTCTCTGGCTGCAGAACCAGAGAATGGGAAATTGATTCCCTGCTGTGCATCCCTGACAGGGGTTGGACTCAATAATCTCTTCCAGATCTGCAGTTCTAAGGTGGTGCTGATGATGAACTCGTTAACTTTTTCTACTTCTACTTTTCCTTGCTTTCTTTTTTTCTGTTGTTCCTTTTTTGCTTTCAAACTTTATAGGGCAGGAAAACATCCTACCAAGATGACATATCAGCCATTAGGGCTACTCTTTCCCCCTTTCTTTGCCAGTTTGCCAAGTGTTTTCAAATGGCCATGTCCCACTTTTCTAGTGTCTATTGAGTCTCCTAATGCTGAGTGTTAAATAGTCTGTATATTTTTGGTTGGTTCTATCTAATCTCTCATCAGGGAAGAAGGTGTGGCATAAATGGTCCCTGATTTCCATATAAGATGTAAAATGCCTGTACTGTAAGACTTTTGCAATCAGTTTTCTCTGTACTGTGACTGTGTGACATTGATTGGCTCCCATACTGAAGGATATTATATGTTCCCACCTGTTTTCCCTGTTTAAGGGCAGGAATCAAGTCTTTGGTTCATTTCACTTCTCCTTGTTAACTTTCACCTGCCAATATGTACATACCTAAAGGAGCTTGCAGTGGGAGCTGACGTTGGCCTGGCACACCAGAAACCATGCAAAATGGACCGAGGCTCATCTACTCAGCCCTGCCTGGATGACCAGTGCTCCATGAAATGCTCTGATCTATTACTTTTCAATCCAATTACTTTGGAAAGTTTGAATAATTATTCTGTTGCTTTGTGCTTTTTTCCCAACAGTTCACAACCCTCTATCTCAGAGGGCAAGTGTTATGCCTGTGCAATGTCCTGCCACTTTCTGATCATATAGATTTTCTCAGCAATTCTTGTAAGTAGAAAAAAAAACCAACCTCCTGTGCAAAGAGTTTCTTGCACGGCATAAGGAATTATGAAAGAGAACACTAACAGCAAAAGATAAAAATCTTTCTTTTCTCTTTTATAATGCCTGCAGCAAAACACAATGGAAGATTTTAGTTAGACGGTGACTGACATATGACCCCCTTTAGTTCATTGTTATTTTAGAAATAAGTTGTACTTTTGTAAGAAAAGAAGGGACTATTCTTCTACGCTCTTCTCTGTGGTTGAATATATTTTATTATTTGAAGTGATCGTTATTCCCCTTTTCAACATAAGCCTTCTATAAATCCATTTAATATACTCAAATGCCTGACCAAATAATGATGATAGAAAGGAGCACCAGCATGTTAAAACGAACACAGTACAAAAATGTCCCTGAAAAACATTTTAAAATAAACTGAATGTTCAAAGAAAAAGAACTAAAGATTCCTGCAAATGAATGGAAAGCCTATCTAGGTGTCTGCAGGATGTGTGTGTGTGTGTGTGTGTGTGTGTGTGTGTGTGCACGCGTGTGTGTGTGCACGTGTGTGTGTGTGTGTGTGTGTGTGGTTGCCCTAGACAGGGATGTGGTGCTGCTGTGGGCTAAACCGCAGAAGCCTCTGTGCTGCAGGGTCAGAAAACCAGCAGTCGTAAGATCGAATCCATGCGATGGAGTGAGCCCACATCGCTTTGTCCCAGCTCCTCGCTAACCTAGCATTTCGAAAGCATGTAAATGCAAGTAGATAAATAGGTACCACCTTGGTGGGAAGGTAAAACAGTGTTCCTAGTCACACTGGCCACATGACAACGGAAACTGTCTTCGGACAAGCACTGGCTCTATGGCTTGAAAAACGGGATGAGCACCGCCCCCTAGAGTCGGACACGCGTGGACTAAAAATGTCAAGGGGAACCTGGTTGCCCTAGCCAAATGTCCTAGAGCCTTGAATTCTCTAGGGCATTTTTATAAAGATTCAGGGTTTTTCTGGAGCAGTGGTTCTCACGCTGAAATGCTCCAGGTGTTTTGGACTTCAGTCCCCAGAAGATCTAGGCAGTTTGGCCAATGGTCAGGAATTCTTGGAGTAGAAGTCACAGCACATAGGGAGAACCAAAGGTTGTAAACCGCTATATGGATGTATTGCTATTTGCTGTGAGAAAAACAGATGCAAGCGGAGCCCAAATTATCATCACATTTTGTGTTTACATATGGTATGTGGTACTGTACTCTCCATTTTCAAGTCTCCACAATGCAGAGAGCTGTCAATCAAAACTAAGGTGGATTTTGCTTTTTTTACTTTTCATCATTTGTCTGCTTCATCAACTAATGTCTTCCTGTTGAAATAACAGTGAAGTGAAGATGCCTTTCATTCTTCAAAGAGATTACTAACCATAGCAGTAGCAATAACGGGGACCCTGACACAGCACTGTGATGTTATGGCAGGGTAGATCTACAGTGCTGTACAACAATGAACTTGTCAGCCAAATGGATATCGGGGAGCCCTGTTTCTAACAAAGTATAGTGAGATGAATGCATATCTCCAAAATATACATTTGAAAGGGTATTGTGAAAGGTAAGATATATTCACATGGCATAGGCCATAGCTCAATGGTAGAGCACATGCTTCACATTGAGATGATCACAGGATCTGCAGATACAGCTGGGAAAGAACTCTATCTGATAATCATGGAAAGCTGCTGCTCATCAGTACCAGCAATATTGGGCTAGATCGGTGATTCCCAACTTTGGGTAGCCCAGTTATTTTTGGACTGCAACTCCCAGAAATCATGGCCAACACAGCTGATGTGAAAGTTGCTGGGAATTGCAGTCCAAGAGCACCTGGGCTACCCAAGATTGGGAACCACTGGGCTAGATTCAATATAAGGCATCTTCCTATCTTCTATAATTATGGCTTTTAAATATATGTTAGTTGCTTCCACTTCTTCCAGAAAAGATACACAGGATGTACAGATTTAATTTATATTTCTTCATTCTTCACCCCATTCACTACCCATTCAAATTAGGCTGAACCCCTGTTTGGTTATTTTATAATCCAACTTGCTCGATATGGTTAGATGAGAGCATCTTATATACTACCCCATCCCTCACTGCTTTCTCCATGTGAGTCTCAAGAGGAGGAGTTTCTGCTTACATGCAGTCTCTGCACATAAGCAAGAAGGAATCTCTTCTCTTTAGAATCACACCTGCTTAAATGGAGAAAGTGTTAAGGGATTGTGTGGGATTAGCTGCTCCTCTGAGACTGTAATGAAGAGAACAACTGAAGAGGGCTTGAGATATATTGGCCGAAGACTACCAGTAACTGTAATGGTTCAATGAGATTTTGCACCAGGATCTTCTACAAAGGGTCTAGTCATTGCATTATACAGGTGCTTCAAAGTGAACATCACGTATATTTCCAAAATATTTTATTCAGTGATATTACCAACTACATTATTGCCCGGATAAGAACATGAAATTGTCAGTGGCACAAAGGAAGAGTTTCATTTAATTCACTAAAACTAAAGATGGGGATAGCTTTCAGACCCTGTAATAGAACTTTAAGTTTCTTGGGTGTTTGGGTTGAGAGGAGAACCACTTCCTCTGCAGATAGAGGCTGCCCAAATGGAGGGCTGGCTTGTATGAACTCTACCTCCGTGGTCTGTATGGCTCTATCATTACCACCCTTAAGACCTACTGCAATGACTGTTCTTCTGACCTTTAAAGATTGGGAAATCTTGACTGTGAATGTCTATATTCCCCCCTATTCATCCCCTTTATATTATGAACATTGTTGCTATGACTTGGAAATGTATATATATGATCTTGAAACAACATTTCGTTGAGCCCAAACAATATTACTTGGAGATTTTAATGCACGTTTGGGCAATGGCTGTTTTAGATCTATTTATGCTGACCACATGCCGATCTTTGCACAGAATATTCCTTTAATATCTCCATTTTTTTTCTTTTCTTTCTCTTACTTTCCTATTTTTTTCCTTTCCTATTTTTGATTATTATTATTTTATTGTAGCTGTTACTGAACCAGCATGTATTTATCTGTGTTTTATTGTCTATTTTTGTATGGAAGCCGCCTAGAGTGGACTGATAGCCCAGATAGGCGGGGTATAAGTAAATAAATAAATAAATAAATAAATAAATAAATAAATAAATAAATAAATAAATAAATAAATAAATAAATAAATAAATAAATAAATAAATAAATTTTCTTGAATAGGTCTCTGGTTTTTCCCTTTCTATTAGTTTCCTCTATTTCTTTACAATGTTCATTTAAGAAGGCCCTCTTGTCTCTCCTTGCTATTCTTTGGAAGTCTGCATTCAATTTTCTGTAACTTTCCCTATCTCCCTTGCATTTTGTTTCCCTTCCCTTCTCTGCTATTTGTAAGGCTCCGCTGGGCAGCCACTTTGCTTTCTTGCTTTTCCTTTTCTTTGGGATGGTTTTTGTTGCTGCCTCCTGTACAATGTTATGATCCTCCATCCATAGTTCTTCTGGCACTCTGTCCACCAAATTTAGTTCCTTAAATCTGTTCTTCACTTCCACTGTGTATTCATAATGGATTTGGTTTGGATTATACCTGAGTAGCCCAGTGGTTTTTCCTACTTTCTTCAGTTTAAGCTTGAGTTTTGCTATAAGAAGCTGATGATCAGAGCACAATCGGCTCTAGGTCTTGTTTTTGCTGACTCTATAGAGCTTCTCCATCATTGGCTGCAAAGAACATAATCCATCTGATTTCGCTATTGCCCATCTGGTGATATCCATGTGTAGAATCCCCCCTTGTGTTGTTGGAAAAGAGTGTTTGTGATGACCAGCTTGTTCTCTTGACAAAACTGTATTAGCCTTTGCTCTGCTTCATTTTGAACTCCAAGGCCAAACTTTCCTGTTGTTGCTTTTATCTGTTGACTCCCTACTTTAGCATTCCAACCCCCTATAATGAGAATAACATCTTTCTTTGATGTCAGTTCTAAAAGGTGTTGTAAATCTTTAAAACTCTTTAAAGCTCAGATACCTTTTGGAGGCCCTCAATCAACATCTGAAGGAGCTAGTCCTCTGCTCCCTGCCTTTCAACCAGACAGCAAGTCAAAATGTGTAATTTCTTCTTTAATACATTAGAGATCATGAGGATTTTAATCCTTTTAATAAAAAAATAAGAAAAAGGGAGGAGGAAATGTCCCAAATGATCCTCTGCTTCAGAAACAAATATTCCTCATGGTAACTCATGGTTACTGCATTGCTTCATAAAAATAATATTATTGGCCTGTTGCCCTCTAGAAGTAATGTTACAGGTGGTATCGTTACCTATGACACTCTTTCTGAGCTCTGAAGGAAATCCACAGCCATCATTATTGGCAGTCAGTGACAACCGTATCCTTGGTTAAGTCATCTAAAGACATCACAAGACAAATGGTGGCCAGTTTCCAAACTGAACTGAAAGGAATTCTCAGTAATCTTATTCATTTTGATGCCAAGGTATTAACCAGTTGTTTTCAGTAACATGACTCTGGTATTGCCTTTTACCTCAATTATATGTCAGTACTATCATGTTTCCCTGCATTTAAGTACCAAGAATATCCATAAATCTCATAATTTTCTTTCTCTTTAAAACTCAAGCTGGTAATAAAGATTGGCAATCTGGCTCCATAATTCACTGCACAAAAACAAGACAGGTGTCAGAATTGTTGAATATTTATGTACACTTTAATTGCAGAAGAATCTTGTACGTTTTCTGTTTAACACAGTTCTTAGCATTCTATTCAGCTAAGCAATCCAAGCTGCTCTGCATACATTTCTTTCTTCCTTTTTTTGTGAATAATCAAGCAATGCAAAAAGTTTGGGGCATCACATATGCAAAAACACATTTCACTATGGTTTTTGTGTGCATATACAAATGTGAAACGGGATGTTAGCTGTTCATTACCATCCGCCAGTTATCAGGACGCATTTAGCTAATG
This sequence comes from Pogona vitticeps, assembly GCF_051106095.1. Classification (NCBI taxonomy): domain Eukaryota; kingdom Metazoa; phylum Chordata; class Lepidosauria; order Squamata; family Agamidae; genus Pogona; species Pogona vitticeps. Next base: position 173,960,284 of record NC_135786.1, read on the forward strand.
CCTCAATTGGAAGAAGAAGAAAAAAATCCTGGCATCTTTGGCTGAAATAATTGATTATAATTCTCTGGTAATTAGCTTATTGCCTGATAATGTGTATGCAGCACAAATGGCTTCCTATTCATGCTCATTCCACCAAAGATGCTAAATATTTATAAATACAAGCTGTCTCTCTTAGAAAAATATTGATAAACAATTTCCAAGTCATGCCTTTGTTCACTCTGTCAGTTAATCATACACGAGAAGCAAAATATTTTTAGATACAAGCTGTCTCTGTCAGAGAAATGGCTTTCATCTGGTGTTCTGACTGATGCATTCATCAGGGAATCAGAGAACTGGAGAAGACTCTGAAGAGGCTCTAACAGTCAACACAAGCCAAGCATTCCCTTTGCAGAATTTGCATATTGTCACTAGGCAGCCAGGTGCCTGCTCAGCCACACCTTCAAGCATTTTTTGGAGTTCAAAGGAAAGGAAGGCATCCTAAGGAAAACAGTGGTTGTCCTCTGGCCCGAAGCAGCTCTTTTGTTTGTCAGTTTTATTCAGTTCCGGATGAGAGAAATTTGGAACAATTCCATGATGCTTTTAGGATTTTCTCACAGCACGACAACGCTGAGCATCCAATGAGATCATCGGTTCAAAGGAAGAAATTGTTTCTATTTGATCAGCTGAAAAGATCCTGTCATCTTTCCCCTTACAGAGTTTTTGTCTCTCCTGCTCCTAACACAGATTCCTAGGAAGTGTCCCAGAATGCATTGTGCCTTCCTTCTGATGAGCTGGGGAAAGGGTTGGGAATGCAAGCCAGCTACACATAACCCATAATATGAACCTAAAAAACAATAGTTACTGAAAACAGTAAACAAACAATAATTGTAGCATATGTCTTCAGTCGCTAGTCAAAACAGAAAGTAGCAATCAAACATTCTCTAAAGGTACAGAGGAAAAAAATCTCATTTTGGTAATCTCCCTGATAGATACGAGATGAAATTTTGTCTGCTTTTCACAGCCCTCCACAGCTGTGAAATTAGAACACCATTGCACCATGGATAAGGTGTCTTATGGTCTCTGGAGGGAGATTATTGTAACACAAAGTAGAGGATATTGTCTGTTCCGTCTCTCCTCTCATTACTGCTGATGGATGAGTTACTTTTTCAGTTATTTCACTGGTTCCCAACCTTGGTGTTCTTGGATTATAATTCCCAGGAGTCTTCATCACCAGCTGTGCTGGCCAGGGTTTCTGGGAGTTGTAGTCCAAGAACATCTAGGTTACTCAAGTTTGGGAGTCTCTGAGTTATTTTGTTGTGGCCACATTGCTTGATCTGTGGCATCCTTCTGTGGAGAAAGTGTGAGAAGGAAAGGCACTAGTGAGCCTTGAAACTTATCTAAAGGGGCATTGTAATGTAGCTACCATTTCACATCTCACAGTGCTATTAACAGAGATTAGAAAAAATAAAATAACAATTAAAATATATATGACTTTATATTGGTGCACATGGTCCTGTTAATTGCTAATAAGAAATTATAACTCACCAATTACATAGCTGACTGCCAATAACTGGGAAGTCAGCTCAGTAGAACAGTACAGTGGACTTAAATGGTCTTAAGATCCTAATTTAAGGAAATGCTATAGTTCAGTAGTAGAACATTTATACGTAGGTATATATAATGTTTGAAGTCCAATTCTGGACTTTTCTGTCTAAAGAGCCTCATGGCGCAGTAGTTAAACCACTGTACTGCAGCCAAAACTGTGCTCACGACCTGGGGTTCAATCCCAGGTAGCGGCTCAAGGTTGACTCAGCCTTCTATCCTTCCAAGGTCGGTAAAATGAGTACCCAGCTTGCTGGAGGGGGGGCAATGTGTAGCCTGCATAATTAACTTGTAAACCGCCCAGAGAGTGCTTGAAGCGCCATGGGGCGGTATATAAGCAGCACGCTTTGCTTTGCTTTAAACAGGATTTTAAATAGTCTGAGATTCTTGAGAATGATTATTGCAGTGAGCAAGGATGGGACACTTATATGACCTATCTGGAAATCCTTGGCAATCCCTCTTCTTCTCCTGTGCAGTTGCTAACGAGGCCCAGTCCTACCTCATCTCTAAAATGAAATGAGATTGGGTTTGTTCAGGGTGGAATGGTAGTATATTGCACAATAGCAGCAGGAGACCTGTCTGGCCTCATAAGCTAAATTGTGAAAGGCCAGCAGGAGAGTTGTCAGGGCTTAGATCAAGAGCAGGCTAGCTGTCTGAGTCACTCCACTCAAAGATTTTACTACATGAAGTAATTATGTTGCTACGGATGTAGGGGCTGTGGAGTGTTTTGCCTTTATACTCATTTGTTTTGACTGACATTGAAAGATCACTTTTTCAACCCATTGAGAATTGACCCAAAGTTCATATTTAAATAAAATACTCACTTGTACAAGACAGAAATGGAAGTGGAACATCTGCTGGACAAAGTTGCCTCAGGGAAATAAACTTTGCCTGCCTACCAATTATTTAAAGAGGCTGCTGTTAACAATTAATTGATATGAATTTGCCTTTATTTCCCCAGGATGTCCCCCACCCGGATTCATGAAAGTCTTTAATTACTGAATATTTTTATTCTCACTGATTAATAATTATAGCTAGAGAATATACCTAGACATTATATCATTGAAATGATATCTAGATACTTAAATAGAGAAATAACAAAAACTGCATTGGACAACATAGCCGGTTTTCATTAGTAAATCATTAGCTTAAACTGATGTTCAATAAATACACGACTCTTATAAGGTTAGATAATGCCCTGAAGTCCTTCAAGAAACAACGGGTTACAAATGTGATTTTAAAAATTACAAAATCAAGAAACATCCTTCTGCCATCATAAAAAATAACAGTTTTATGGCACTGCCTTCTATAATTAACTTAGAGATAAGTCCCATTGTGTTCAGTGGGGCTTGCTTCCATAGAATCTTAGCCTTATTGTAGCATAAGCATTCAAGCTTGTTTGCCAGATGCATGAAGATTTACCCTGAGATATACATAGGATTCAGCCAAGATAATTTATCCACTGCGGGGGGAGGCGAAGTGGCTAAATTAACATCATAAAAGGGAATATTGTCTTAGCAGCACAGTTGAGCCAAAATGCTCCTCCAAGTTTGTTACCCCATGCTCCATTTTTAAAGTGATGGTTAGGATTTTATCAGTGTTACAAAGAAGTTGTGTTGTAATTGTGCATATTAAATGGTAGTGTTCTTCATTTTCTGCACTGCTGCTGAGCACAATTATTTGTTTATTTGTTTAAAATATTATTACCCCACCTTTCTTCTTGAAAAGGACCCAAGCCACCTTATATTCAATGAGCATACTAAAATGGTTTACATCATTAATATTAAATGCTAAGCACAATAAGTATTAAAAAGGGGGGAAGGAAACATATGCTACTCTGAGAAATGGAGAACACAGGTAGTACTAAAAACCCAGGCAAAACAGTAATGTATAACAGTCCATCTAAAAATCACATTCAGATAGCAAGTTAGTGAGCTATTTATACAAGTATTTATACTATACCAGTTATTTATACCAGGAAATACTACTTCCTGCTTCTGTCCCCACTCAGAGGTAAACAAGACTACACATTTACCATGCTTTTAGAAATGGTGATTCCTCAGGTAAACAGATAAATAAATAAAATTATAAAAATAGGGCAAAATCAGACCATGATTTCTGCAAGGTCTTAGCTCTCTATGTCCTAGTAGAATCTACTCTATTACAGTCTGTGATTCTATTATCATGCTACCTCCATTAACTATTGTTTTGACTTGCCAGGGTTATTTGGAACTACGTACTAATTAAGAATGAGCCTTAACATGATGCTAAATTGGGCAGAATAGTGAATACCCTAGAAAACAGAAACAAAATTCAAAATGACCTTGATGGGATGGAGCACTGGGCTGAAAGCAACAGAATGAAATTCAGCAGGGATAAGTGCAAAGTACTTCACCTCAGAAAAAGAAACCAATTGCACTGTTACAAGATGGGGGATACCTGGCTCAGCAAAACTATGAGCAAGAAGGATCATGGAATTGTCATAGATCAGAAGCTAAATATGAGCCAACAGTGTGATGTGGCTATAAAAAAGGCAAATGCTATTTTAGGCTGCATTAATCGAAGTTTAGTTTCCAAATTCTGCAAGGTGCTAGTCCCTCTCTATTCAGCACTAGTCAGGCCTCACCTTGAGTATTGTGTCTAGTTCTGGACACCACACTTCAAGAAGGATGCTAACAAATTGGAACTTGGAGGGTGACAAATATGATCAGGGGGCTGGAAACCAAGCCTTATGAGGAAAGGCTGAAAGAATTGGGCATGTATAGCCTTGAGAAAAGAAGACTGAGGGGTGATAGGACAGCACTTTTCAAATATTTGAAAGGCTGTTATACAGAGGAGAGGCAAGATCTGTTCTCGATTGTGCAGGACATGCAACAATTGGCTCAAATTAAAGGAAGCCAGATTTTGGTTGAATATCAGGAAAAACTTCCTAACTGTTAGAGCAGTATGACAGTGGAACCAGTTACCTCGAGAGTTGGTGAGTGCTCCAACACTGGAGGCATTCAAGAAAAACCTAGATAATCACCTGGCAGACATGCTTTGCTTGTATTCTTGCATGGAGCAGGGGGGTGGATGGCCCTGTTAAGCCCCTTTCAACTTCACTTTTCTATGATAATAATAAAGCAAAGTGTGCTGCTTATATATATTAAAATAGACGTAATCTAGATAGTTTGTTAGGTTCAGGGTTTCGCAATAACATATTGCAATCAGTTAAGTTGCCTTTTTGCTAACTTAAGTGGGACGTTTCATTCAGTGTATTTCTAAAATGAAAGTGATGGACTTACATTGGAATTTTTGCATGGAATTTTTTTTTCCATTCAGTACTACATTAGACTTGTTCTTTCTCAGGAAATGGTCCATGCAGGGATGAGAAACTGTTGAATAATAACAGAATTCAATTAAATCATAAAAGAAGAAAGAAGTGAGCAGCTCCAGAGAAAGTAAGATCCAGGATATAACCGTTTTTCTGGAAAGCTGCCAAGCAAGTTTTCACAGTTCTGGTTGGATGGACAGTCATAAGAGGTTTTGAGGTTGATAGTCTGAGTAACTGATACTCCTCCACTCCATTATGAAAAATCATAAAGAAGGTATATTACCGAAACCAGCTACTTTTTTATAAAATCTGGATGACAAAAGGAAGTTGTAGAAAAAATGAAAACTATGTGAAAAAGACCAGATAGATAGATAGATAGATAGATAGATAGATAGATAGATAGATAGATAGATAGATAGATAGATAGATAGATAGATAGATAGATAGATAGATAGATAGATAGATAGATAGATAGATGGGGAAGAAATGTGATAGCTCAAAAGAGGAGAGAGTGGTAAATAAAAACATGGAAGATTTTTGAACTTTATACTGGCAAGACATTTAGCTTAGCAAAGTAGTGTTAACTTAAACATCAATTTGAAATTAATATACATTTTTAAAAATCCTCTCTTCCATATGAATATGGTCTTTTCCCACATCTGTTGCCATCTCTGGTCACAGCCCTGTACCACAAGAAGTAGCTTCTGTGCTCTTGGATATGGATGCTATTTGTACAGTTGTTCATACACAATGGTGTTTATCTTGCTGAGTGTATTCTCCTTATTTGTAGTGATGAATAATAAGAGCTCTCAAGATGACAGGGTCTGAAGACCATTTTGACTTAAAGTTTACTTGATAATCAAACACTTTTTATTCACACACAACTATGGCACCGCACAGCAGGAGATACTCCTTCAAGACATGTTTCAGGTGGCTTGAAGCAAATTGCATTCTTTGAAGAGGTTTTCATAAATAATAAATTATTTCTGTTTTTAAACTATAGAAACATGTTCAAACCTATTCTTCTAGTTGAGAAGAAACAAAATACTGAATTGAGGATCCATAAAGAGAAAAAGAATGAAGCCCAGTGAATGGAAACTAGAGATCCTTGCATATTCTGAGTTTCTGCTCATGTTGACTTGAGAGTTTTACAGTACCTTCAGTTAGGGAAAAATCGGGAAGCTCAACAAATTGAATCTGGGGACTGTCACAAGTGCCAACTGACACAATATTAACTGGGGCAACCCAGGAGAGGAGAGACAAGAGAGGGGAGAACCCTGAATGTTCATGTCAACTATGGCTGGTGTTACCATTCTCACACAGCTGCTAATGACAGAATTGAAATAATGTTATAGGTCATGGAGACAGAGCAAGGAGAGGCCTACCAGTCTTCAGGAATTTATTTGAGTTTCAAGAGAATTTTGAACTTTTAAAAGCCTAAAAAGGGTCACCATTAGTCAGAATTGACTTGACATGATTACTATTATTATGGGAAGTAAGAGAGAAATATGTGAGCTAAGCTGCTAAATGACCAGAGGAATATAAGTAACAGAGACTATTTTATATAATACTGGTTTCTGATTCAAGGGGACCTGAGGCAGGAAGCAATCTTGCTTATTGCTAACCTCATTGTCATCTCCTATGCTTTTCCTTGTCTGGGCACAAAAAAACTAGGAGCCATTGCTTAATTGAGCTGATTACTTCAGGCCAAAGTAGAATTCTCTGATGAGACAAGTCACATGTGATTTTATGTATTTATTAATGTATGTATTTGTGCATGTGATGAATTTAAAAAAAACATTTTTCAGGATAAATTATTTTTCCAAGGCAATATATAATAGCCAGTTTAAAAAAAATAGTAGTACTAATATATTAAAACAACAATGCTTAAGTTGAAGGAAATAGCTAAAAGTAGCATCAGCAACACATCATTCCTTCTCTTGAATGAGCTAAAGGCAGCATATATGGCTTCCTTCCTTCACAACAACCCTGTAAGGTATGTCACTGTATGACAAAATTATTGGCCCAAGCCTATCCAGTATGTTCCATGGCTCCATGCTGATTACAATCCTAAACATACAATGGCAGTGCTCTAACCACGATACCCTCCTGGCTTTTTAACTATAACTAATATAACAATTTTTTATGGAAATTGTGCAGAATTGAACAATTGTGCAAAACTATCTGGGCTGCTGCTTCACTTCCTAGACCCTAAGAGTGAAAACATTAGGTGTCTTGTTATGTCTTTCTCAACAATGACCCAGACCACCTGTGGGTGCTCTTTGTTTCCCAAAGGTTAGGGACATGGGGTTTTAGGATAGATATTTTGTGCAAATTGCGGAAACCTTGACATTTATTTTTTTATATTTATAAAACAAACAACTAAATAATAAATACAGGGAAACAGAAAGAGTGCCTTCTCTTGCATTTGTAGTGGTGAAGAATTTAATGAGTCTCGTAAATTCCACATCAGGATGTCATGTCACTGAGGTAGCCTAAAGTGATGATATGGGGTGGGGGGATTTAGTATGTATTATTCAAATCTCTGTCAAAAACAAACTATAATATTCAGCTCAACCATGGTAATAAAACCATTTCCTGCAAATTATATCAGGCCTAGCTGGTTAATTTGTTTTTATAATAAATTGCGGTAAAGATGTTCTATTTATTACCTTCTTCTGTTGCTCTTTTTTTTAAAAAAGTGTACTACTACAGTGATATGGTATACATGTGTTTTAATTGTAATTATATAACTGCATAACATTTGTTTCAGTTTAGAATCTAATTTTCTGCAACAGTAACACAAGACTTGGTGATTTTTGTCTTAATTCTTCTGTTTTGTTGAGCTTACAAAAACAATCTCAGAAATCATTTCTAATGGATTCAGAAATGAGAATGGTATTGTAATATCAATACGAAAGCAATAAAGCAGTTCGGTTTAATGGAATACAGTCATCTAATTCCTCTCATATTCAAAGCATTTCAAAATTTGCAGTGATGAAATTTAGTATTCCTACTTCTTTTTGAGCTCCTATTTCTTACTTTTAAAATGATGAAATATTTTTTTTTCAGAATTCTGGAACTTTGTAAGTTATTGAACATTCAAGCATACCATTTATATTTCAAATCTGACAGCATTTAGATTTTCAAACACCAGGCTATTACAAAGTTAGAATTTAAAAGTATGAATAAAGGCTTTGTGCAAACTCACTAGGCCAGGGGCCCCCAACCCCCGGTCCGTGGCCCGGTGCCAGTCCCTGGGCATCCTTGAACTGGGCCGCGGACATGGATCTCCACCCCCCCCACCCGGGGGCATGTCGCGCTTGCAGATTTGCCTTTCCGGGAGGTCGCGCTCCCCACCCCACCCATCAATACTGTATTCAGAATATCTTTCCCCCAATGGAGGTTGGCAGTTTTTGTTGTGTTGGTTTTTTGCTCTGCAGCATCAGGAACGGGCAGGCTACAATGGAACTACAACGGGGCGTTGGTGAAAAACCTCTGCCAGCTGCTTGCCAACTTTCGGAGTGCACATGGCTGCCTCACTTAGAAGTTGGGGTCAGGTGGGGAACATTGTAACACAGGATCAAGAAGCCCAGATTCCAGCGGCACCGCCAAGGAGGGAGAAGGGCTGCCCCCAGGAGCGAGTCCAGCGGCGAAGGGCAGCGTGCCCCCAGCCCACGCTTGGGCATGCATTGCCTCCACCCGGAGCTGGGTCATCCCAGGCTCCCCTGCCCCCCAGCCCTGCTCAGATGGCACCCCCCAGCAGCACAGACGACCCTCCCTCTCTTCCTCCACCCTGCCACCGCCTTTTTGTCTGGGTTAGGGGTGGGAGGGTGGCTCAGTGGGATGGCTGGGGTGGGTGGGATGGAGGGAAGGAAGTCAGGAAAGCCAGCCAGCAAAAAAGGAGGAGAGCTGCAGGGGCAGCAGGGAGGTGCTGCTCTTGGTGGGTGGAGAACCCGTTGGCGCCACCGCCGTTGCCTTCCCCTTCCGGGCATCTGTGACCAGCAGGTTTGCAAGCGAGATGGGCGGGCAGAGCCAAGATGTGCCTCCTCCGTCGCTTGGAAATCTGGCCAGCCGCCACCACCACAGGAGCCAGCAAGATGGTGAGGGGGCTGATGGAAGGGGTGCCCGTGTGCATGTGCCAGGATGGGTCTTGGGTCTTGGCGAGTGAGGAGAGGCAGAAGGGGCACCCAAGTTTTTGCCCCCTTTCTGCACCAAGTCCCTCATCTTACCTCTTCTCTCTTCCTCCCCACCCACATTTGGGGAAGAGCCTCCTTGCCTTTGCCATCCTGATAGGGATCACCTCAGGGCTCCAGATGGAGGCAGGAGATGAAGTGGGAGAGCCTCTTCTCTTTCCAAGCTTCTGCTCTCCAGCCTCTGCAGCAGCAAAAAAAAACAGGAGCCTGAGCCGGGGATGGGTTTTCGGCAAAAGTCTGGCTTTGGGGAGAAGGGGAGGGAGTATGATTCAGGGGCCATGCCAGGAACCGGTCCCAGGGACAGGCTGCTTCAGGCCAGGGTGGCCACCACCAAGCGTGCGAGCCAGCGGAGCTCACCTTTGCCCGCCTTCGTCTGAGGGCAATTGTTCTTTTCCAGGCCCCTGAGAAGACATCCTCTGGCAATGAGATATTAATTAAAGTTACAGGATGTATCTCACTTTCTCTAAACAGGGCTTAAACAACCATGAGGGACAAGGATTCAGCCTGTTAGGTGATGGTCTTCACACATTCCAGAATCCTACCAACATACCTAACAGAGAGCTACCTGGAATCCAATCAATTCAGATCAGTTAGATTTTATCATCAAATAATTAAACAAATGTATTATCACATTGGTGATAGTCTTCAGTCCTTGCTATTCTGTCTGTATAATATGCTATTTTGGCAGCTACAACTGCTTGTGAATAGGTACACATAAATTATCAATATTGCTCTTTAACTGAAATGGACTGAGTTCTCCTCCATTTCACTTGTGATGCCTGCTTAAGCGTTTCAGCTCACCCATCTCCTCATTAAACCAAACAGCTGCCTTTCTCCCTCTTGGTCAGAGGCACCACAAGGAAGTGATTTGATTGATAGCCTTGCAGAGCCCATCATTCCATTAGCTTACTAGACCATCTGTCACCCCACTGTCCAGGACTCCAAAACCCCCTAAGGATTCAGAGAGAAAAATATTGGACTCTAGGGGGCAGACCATCTTAATGATGGCCCTATTTTTGTAAGTTTCAGGGCTATGTCCATTTAGGTCTCAATGAGGAAGTAGTCAGACCATGGGGCAGGCTGAATCTTCAACCGTTCATTAAGATCACCAGAAATCTGCTCAGTGCAGAAAAGTAAGTCCTATATATGCACCTTTTCATGTGTAGATCCCATCACAAACTGGGACAGGTCTGCAGTCTCCATGAACACCATGAAGTCGTGAGCTGAGGGAGCTCAGAATGTTTTTTTTTATTATTTTTTAATTTTATTTTAAAAACTATTGGGTAATGGGGAAGGAATACAAAAGGCAAAGGGCAGTGGGGGGGGATGGAAAAAGGGTTTTGAGAATAAGAAAACATCAAATGCATAATCATTCAATCTTTCATATCAAGTATATAAACATCTAATCTATTCATGTTCCAATAAAGGTTCATCTTTGTTCTTTTTCTTCTTCTTCTTTTGACTATTTTGTCTATGTATTAACCTCTTTAGCTTTCAACTTATACGTGTAATGCAGCTTAAATCTATGTTATTCCCACAGCATCAGAACACCAAGGCCAATTGTGAAATATATCCCCTCTTTCACCCTCCTTTTTTCTTGAAAATACACTCAGCAGACCCAAAATAACATAAATTCTGCTCTCCCCTTCCCTTTCCTCCCTGTGCTTGTTTTGTTTCTGCGACTCTTTTTTCTTCCATATTTTAAAAGGGGAAACAATATCATTCAAAGTTTGCTTTTCAACCTCAATTTCCTTATCTGTTATCGCTACATCGCTTACTGGGTGGCCCTCCATCCCTTGTATATTACCTGATATCTTCATCAATACAGCCGGTTCTGAGATCTCTTTTTGGTGTAATTTAACCTCCGCTACCTTCCCTCCCCTAGAGCCTCCAATCACGTCTTCCATCTGGTCAATATAATAATTTACCTGCATGAATTTTTGCAACAGTGACATCTGAAAAGAGGTTTTCCAGTCTAGCCACCGATCTGTAATTTTCTCAGGGGGAGGTTCCATTTTCTGTTTCCACTATTTTCACTTAAAATTCCCTCTCCCCTTTACCCCAATACACATCCAATATTTCTAATATTTCACCTTGCAACTATACCATATTAGCAATAAGATAGCAGGTACATTCAAGTAAGAGATGGAATCTAAAACATAAATCTCTCAAGTGGCTTTGTAGTCCAGTCCTTTTACACATCGCTGATATCTTCAGACCGGTTGCTTCTTCTTTTCCCTTCTTTTCTCTTCTCCAAGTTTGTTTTAACCTTCACCCGGCAAGACTCTATTATTAGAATGTCATTTGTCAAGATCCCAGTTCAGTTCAAACCACATAGCCCCCAGTTCACAGCTCACAGTCCGTTTCTTCCTTTTACTTCCAGAGACTTCCTTCTCCTCCCCCGAAAAGGGGAAGTCCAGCAATCAGAGTCCCGGCAAATATATTATCCACGGAAAGCAGAGTCCCACACAGTCTAAAAATATATATCCGAAGAGGAAAACGGTCCAAAGTGAACAGCTTGCAACAGAATTTATTTTTTCAAAGCCTGTCAGTTGATTCTTCAAGAGTTATTTTTCCTCCTTTAATGGAGACACGAGCTATTTCTGCCTGACTGTTCCTTTAGAGATGACTCAACCTTCAGCTTGGTAAGCTGGTATGCTAGGAATGCCGCTCCTTATCTCATTTGGCCATAAATTTGCACACAATCACTTGTTCTTTATTTAATGAGGTTTTTCATAGAACAAGGGCTTTCACTTACTTTGATGTATACTTTCGCCGTGCTTCTGTTTTCTTATTCTCGGCGAATGGAGCTGTCTTTGGCTAGTTGCCAAAAATGGCGCCCGTCTTCGTCTGTGCTGATGTGAATTTCCAGAAGAAAGACAAATCGAGTTGCTGCCCAATCTTCTAACTTCTGTGGCTCACCAGCTGCTGCAGAAGGGTCTCTCCTGACTCTTCCTTGGCTCCCCCGTTTCTGGGAGGGTCCCAGACCGAAGTAGTTCTAGCTTTCCCCGGGAGCTATTCCCGAGAGCTGCTAGCTTCACCAAGACGAAGCTCCTCCTCCCAGGGAGCTCAGAATGTTGATGTCTCTAAGGAAAATAAACTTTGGTGGAGTTCAGTATTCCAATTAGATACATAATTAACCATGCAGATCACTGTTTGATTCACTACTCCCCCACCATGTCATTAATTAATTTTTTCCACTTCTATACCATCTCATTAGTATTGAGTAGGATCTCTGGGAGATTCTCAATATATAATAAAATCATACAGTAAAAACACCATGTAATAAATACAATAAAAAGACCATGGAATACAATGAAAAACAATATACCCTATTACTAGGTAAAGGTAAATGTTCCCCTTGACATTTTTAGTCTAGTCGTGTCCAATTCTAGGGGGCGGTGCTCATCCCGTTTCCACACCGTAGAGCCAGCGCTTGTCTGAAGACAGTTTCCATTGTCATGTGGCCACCGTGACTAGGGAACGCCATTTTACCTTCCCACCGAGGTGGTACCTTTTTATCTACTCACATTTGCATGCTTTCGAACTGCTAGGTTGCGAGGAGCTGGGACAAAGTGACAGGAGCTCACTCTATCGCGTGGATTCGATTCGATCTTACGACTGCTGGTCTTCTGACCCTGCAGCACAGAGGCTTCTGCGGTTTAGCCCGCAGCGCCACTACGTCCCTCATACCTTATTACTAGTGAAACAATAAAATTTCCTTTAAATAAAAATATACAAATTAAAACCCATTAGAGCATCACAGGTCAATACTAGTAGATGGCAGCTTTATATAATTCTGTTTTAATTAGTTTCCTTTAAATTGAGAGGGATAGTGCCTGGCAAACCTCTTTGGAAGTTTATTCCAGAGGGAAGGAGCCACAGCCAAGAAAGCTCAGTTCCTACTGTTGGCTTATTTGGGCTCTTTGGGTGTCACCGTTCTTAACATCTAGGACTGCAAGGAACAAGTTGGGATGGGTAGCTATTTTGTGGGCGAGATGTTCCACCAAAAATCAAGGTATATTATTGCAGTGGTATCCAAAGTGGAATCCAGTTTTCAGTCTTGCTGACTGTCTTTGTCATATCAGAAAACAATCAATCACTTCGTTCACAGGCATACAACAAATCTTTTAGTTTGGCATATCAGGCAGTACCCCAGCTTTCCATATCAATCTATTCTGAGTGCTTATTTTAAGGTATCTGCTTGAGGTAGGAAAGTATGAAAATATAAGATTATTTATCACATGCTGACTGATTATACTTGCACACATTAAGTGTAATAACTGCATTGCTGTTGTAAAAGTCATTGAAAAAAAATCATTCAGGCATTTATACCTCTTAGGCCGAAATAACTTATTGCTGGAGGAAGGTGTGACAATCCACACCAATTCAAAAGGCTATACCAGTGCTAATTATAACTGGAACATCTGCCAGCCTGCTTATTTGCTTGCTTATTTCCTGTTTGTGCATTAATTTTAGATTAAAAATTAAATAAAGAACTTTGCAAAGTATAAGTGAACTAAAATAAGAACAAAAAACAAAAGAGCAGAATCTAGCAAATCAACAAAGATCCCAGATTAAGTACTTAGTCCTTAACCATATTGAAAATGATTTGATCTGTATTTTTATTGTCTTTAGTGTGCTTTATGTATGCATAGACGTGATGCTTCATCAGCAGAGCGAGTCAACTGAGCTGTTATATTAAGATGCTGCTTTAGATTAGAGTTATCAATACATAAAGTAATTGCAGGCTCTGGAGAAAATCAAAATGCAAAATAATAGGCTTAGTTAAGAAGCAGAGCTGCAAAGATGAAGAACGGATCATCACCGACACAGCAGTCCTTGTTCAGCTCAGTTTGGATTCTTTTTTCTGATGTTATCCATCAAATCAGCTGTAATGGGACATAAATTGTTCTGACCTGAAAAAATACATGTCTAAACTATTACAGTGGAGATGAACTCCATGCTTTTATCTTCTTTTCTGGAAACTGGTTCTGTATAACTGTTCTCAGAGTTTATTACAGTTCAGTTTCCCTGCACAAAGATAACTGAAGTGCTTCTCTGTATGTGTGTGTGTCTGTGCACATATGCACATGCATGCACTTAAGGAAAGCGGAAATAAAAGATACATAATAAGAATAATCTAAATGAAGTACACATTTGCTTTAACCAAAGTTTATCCAGAAAAAAAATTAAATCAGTTTTTGATTCAATTGTATAATTTACAGTTAAAGTTTACACAGTTCATTATTTATTTATTTTATTAATTCTCAGTCAATGAGGGTTCCCTAGATCAGTGGTCCCCAACCTTGGGCCTCCAGATGTTCTGACTACAATTCCCAGAAGCCTTCACCACCACCTATGCTGGCCAGGATTTCTGGGAGTTGAAGCCCAAAAACATCTGGAGGTTGGGGACTACTGCCCTAGATGATGAACAAATAGCAAAACCCCCCTCCTTAGAGAGATGAAATAATTCAAAAAATGATTTACAAATCAATGTTCTTTTAAAACAAAACAAAAAACACCAAGCTGTTATTCAGACAACAGCAACAACATACATTTAAGAAATTATGCATTTGTAGAATGTATATGGAGTAGTGTATCCATTTAAAAATGTGCACAATTTAGTTAATGCAAAAACAACAACAGGAATAATGTGCATATTTCTATGCAAAATGGGGATGGAAGTAGAAACTGGAGAACCTCAATGAGTTCTTGGTTTGCATATCTCTAAAAGTTATCTTTGAAGTAGTTTACTTGAAATGTCTGTAATATGAGTTCAAAGAGATTTATGTACAAGTAAATATCCTTATGATTATTTCCTCAGTGTTTCTGTGTGCTCACAGAGAGGTTTGCATGCTCCATTTGTGCTCTACGGAAACTGTGAGGAGCATCTTGGGTGAGATAATGTAGAGTTTCTCAGGGCTCCCTTGTCCCAACGTGATCCCTTTCCATACAGAAATGTATGTGAAATGGTGTGGCAAATGATGTATCAAACATCACACAGTATATTGGCTCCTCATCTATCCTTTCTCTCCAAGGATTCAAATGTAGAAGGTGGGGTAACAATATCCTGTGTTCTCCTTCTTATCCCCTTGTCTGTAGAGACAGTTGGCATATTGGACACTGACCTCCTCTCTTTAAAGGCAGCACAGTGAGGCTACCTTGGTATGTCTTACCTTACCACCGTAATGCACTGCATTTATTTATTCAATTATCCTGTTGGATACAAAGGAAGAAATGAGTGGCATTTGATTTTGGAAAAGAGCAGCACCCAACACGTCATTTTCATAGCAAGGTAATTGCAGTCTCTTATTACTACTACGTGATGCCTCTTTGAATGTCTTGCAATTTGCTTTTCCAAGGTTTCAATCTGCATTTTCTCAATTGTGCAGTCCGTAGTAGACTTCAACTACCGTGTTCCTTTAAAAATGTTTTTGCCCCAATTATTTTTGTTTGGATGCACTCAATGGGACAATCAAGTTTATCCTCTTGTATTTCTGTGCAGGAATATGTAATTTTGACATATAGTGCTCTTCCGTTTCCCTTTCTATACCTTTTTGAATGATTTATATCCTTCAATATCTGTATTCCACTCATGGGAGTAAGTTATCCCTATTAAGTCATATTTACTCTCTTGAATTAAGATTCTGCTTTTTTTGGTTTTATTTCCCATATGCCTAGCATTTGTATATAGAAGCTAGAAATTGTGTTGTTAGTGGTGTGGTTTCCTTCCTACATTTTTATGAAATATACCTTGTGTTTGTTGCATCCAGAACTATAGTTGCTGGTTTGGCAGGCAATCCAATTTTTCTTTCCTCCATGCAGTCAATATATAGCCACTGCTTCTACATCATTGCAATGTGTGATACATTGCTTTAGGAACCTTGAAAAACAAAATCATGGTAAACAAATAAATAGTCTCACTATCATCTCAAACATAATAAAATAGTGCATGTAGCACATAGCCTTACATACTTTTAGAGCCCCCATATTTCCAGATGCTTTTTGTATCCCAGGTGTTCCTTGCAAGTTGCACGTTATGTGAGTTGTAGACTTCAAAACAATTAATAGACTAGATGGCTATTTTGTCTTCCACATTATTTCCTGAATATTATTTCATCTCACCGGGAATGCCATCTAGTTCTATTGTTCTTTCCTATATAATCAAGAACTAAGTCAAACTACGTGAAATGGAACATCTGCTTGTTCTTCAAAGACTCTTCATATACCGACCCTGTATATAGTTATACTCTCTAAATGGCACACAACATTTCACTTTGGGCTATCTCCCCAACCTTGTTTTAGGTGTCCTCCCCTACCCCAAAAAACTCCAGAAATGATAGCTTTCTATTGTTGTTGTTTAGTCATTATGGCCGACTCTTTGTGACCCCATGGACCCGAGCACATCAGGCCCTGCTGTCTTCCACTGCCTCCTGGATTTGTGTCAAATTAATGTTGGTTGCTTCAATGACACTGTCCAGCCACCTCGTCCTCTATTGTCCCCTTCTACTCTTGCCTTCACTCTTTCCCAACATCAGGGTCTTTTCCAGGGAGTATTCTCTTCTCAAGAGATGGCCAAAGTACTGAAGCCTCAGCTTCAGGATCTGTCCTTCCTGTGCGTAATCAGGGTTGATTTCCTTTAAATTGGATAGGTTTGATCTCCTTGCAGTCCAGGGGACTCTCAAGAGTCTCCTCCAGCACCACAATTCAAAAGCATCAATTCTTTGGCAGTCAGCCTTCTTTATGATCCAGCTCTCACTTCCATACATGGCTACTGGAAAAACCATAGCTTTGACTATGCAGACCTTTGTCAGTGTGGGAATCCAGTTCACTCATCACTTCTCCATTGTCATACTGCTCTAACAGTTCAGAGGTTTTTACTGATATGCAGCTGAAATCTGATTTCTTGCAAATTGAACCCATTATTATGGGTCACATACTCTGGAATGATTGGGAAAAAAGTCCTGCCCTCCTGTGTATAACAATCTTTCAAGTATTTGAAAAAAAATGCTATCATATCTCCCCTCAGTCTTCTTTTCTCAAGGTTAAGCATGTCTATTTCCTTCATCCTTTTTTTTAATAGGGCTTGGTTTCTACTACTCTGATAATCCTTGTTGCCTTCCTCAGAACTTTTTTTCAGTTTTCTGGAATCTTTCTGAAAGTGTAGTGTCCAGAACTGGACACAATACTCGAGATGAAGGCTAAACAGTATTGAATAGAGGTGGACTAGTACTTCATGGATTTTGGAGACTATTGTTGTTGTTCTTTAGTCATTAAGTCATGTCCAGCTCTTCGTGACCCCATGGACCAGAGCACGCCATGCTCTCCTGTCTTCCACTGCCTCCCGGAGTTTGGTCAAATTCATGTTGGTAGCTTTGGTGACACTGTCCAACTACCAGTCTCTTTGGAGACTATACTTCTCTTAATACAGCCCAAAATAGCATTTGTTGTTTTTTTTTTTTGTAGATGTATCACACGTTGACCCATATTCAGCTTGTGAGCTACAATTCCAAGATCTTTTTCACATTTAGTATTACTGAGCCAAATATCCCCCAGCTTGTAACAGTGTGTTTAGTTTTCTTTTCCTAGCTATAGAACTTTACACTTATCCATGTTGACGTTCATTCTGTTGTTTTCAGCCCAGTGTTGAAGTGTAGCAACATATTTTTGAATTTGCTTTCTGTCTTCCATTAGCTATTCTGCCTAGTCTTGTGTGATCAGCAATTTTGATCTACATTTCCTGCAGTCCCTCATCGAAATCTTTAATAAAAATGCTCAAGAGTACTGGGCCCAGAACTGAGCCTTGTGGTACCCCACGTATTACCCCCTTTCAGTTTGAGAAGGAGCTCAAACTAATATGGTGGCATATATAACATGATTACAATTCTTCCCAGTGAGAGCAAGTGGAAAGGCCATTTCAATTTGGCTTTGTGCAGATGATACAGTACTAATACATTATACTCAAGTAGGCCTTTGGAGATTCATAAAACAATTGAACATTTATTATAAGAGACTACTAAGTAAAAATTATGAGAAAACCAAAATCATGGGGTTTAACAGAAGGTCTCAGGCCCATGGATGGTTAATGGATGGGAGGCTACAAACACAAGTCATTTCAAGTACTTTGTGGTGGTATTTCTCCTGTCAGGCTATTGGACATTCCATACTGAGTTTGCTAAACAAAATTTGAAAAATCTACTGTATGCTTGGCATACTTAGATTCTATAGAAATAGAGCAAGATCTTTGATTTCTCCTATTTGTGAATTTTGTAAAACAAAACAACTCCCTATGGAGCAGGAATTTGGAAGAACAGCATTGGTCTCTGAGCAAGAGCTCTGATAAAGGGAAATGTTTAACCTGGACTTTCTGCTTATAATGGCAAAATAGAGTTGTGACTTTTGGAAGATTAGGGTAAGGTTAATGCCAATTTGGAACACGCTAAATGTGAGTCAGCATGACATTATTATGCAGAAAGAGGGAAGTTAAAACAAGCTAAAGTTGGTGAAGGGATTCCTACCAATGATGCTTATCAGAACAGGAAATACTCTTAGAAGTAATCATATATTTGGAGCCTGGTAGAAAGCTATCCTCAAAATCCTCCAAGGCAGGCTTCAGCAGTAGGAGGACTGAGAACTCCCAAAAGTACAAGCTGGATTTCAAAGGGGCAGAACAACTAGAGGCCAGATTGGCTGTATATTGTCTCCCTGCTTATTTAACTTATATGCAGAATACATCATGCAAAAGGTTGGACTGGATGAATCCCAAGCCAGAATTAAGATTGCCGGAAGAAATATCAACAACCTTCGATATGCAGATGATACCACTCTGATGGCAGAAAGTGAGGAGGAATTAAATAACCTCTTAATGAGGGTGAAAGAGGAGAGTGCAAAAATGGTCTGAAGCTCAACATCAAAAAAACTAAGATCATGGCCACTGGTCCCTTCACTTCCTGGCAAATAGAAGGGGAAGATATGGAGGCAGTGACAGATTTTACTTTCTTGGGCTCCATGATTACTGCAGATAGTGACAACAGCCACGAAATTAAAAGACACCTGCTTCTTGGGAGGAAAGTGATGACAAACCTAGACAGCATCTTAAAAAGCAGAGACATCACCTTGCCGACAAAGGTCCACATAGTCAAAGCTATGGTTTTTCCAGTAGTATTGTATGGAAGCGAGAGCTGGACCATAAAGAACGGTGACCACCGAAGAATTGATCCTTTTGAATTGTGGTGCTGAAGGAGACTCTTGAGAGGCCCCTGGACCACAAGGAGATCAAACATATCCATTCTGAATGATCCTGAAACCGAGGCTTCCTGGAAAAGACTCTGATGTTGGGAAAGAGTGAAGGCAAGAGGAGAAGAGGACGACAGAGGACGAGATGGTTGGACAATGTCATTGAAGCTACCAATATGACTTTGACCAAACTCCAGGAGGCAGTGGAAGACAGGAGGGCGTGGCGTGCTTTGGTCCATGGGGTCATGAAAAGCCAGACACAACTTAACAACTAAACAACAACAAAAATTGGGGGGAAATATGATTTTGCAGGGAAATACAAAACATTTTTCTTCCAATATAAAAACATTATTGACCTACTACTCATTTAAACTGAACTCTAGTCAGTTTTTCAGAGCTGTCATAATTCCAGGCAATAAGTCCCTAAAGTTTGCATCATGCTACAATTGATGGCTATTCCAGAATTATCTAGTCTTGAGACTTCACAGGAGCAGGGAAGGACTAGTAAAGCTAATTTTATTCTCAGATTACATACATACATTTACACTTCTTCTGAACCATTTCTGAGCCTCATGGGTATAAATCAGTTGAATCTCAAGCTAGTCAAGAGACCCCCAAGTAGTTTCATCATCAGATGAATTGGATTATGGTGGATAACCATTGCCTGACAGAATGTGTACTATTTTCTTAGGAAGCAGAACCTTACAATAGCACCAAATAGGTTAGAAATCTTGCTCATTTGCTTGCTTGCTTGTTGCTCACTCACACACATGCACCAGAGTTTGGCCTCTCTGTCAGGCTGAGTCTCACAGCCTGTGGTAAGTGCATTTGTTACTATGACAACCATTGGATTCATTGTAAAGAGAAATATTGTCCAGTTGAGCCCTCCAGACAAGTAAGACCTGAATGATTTGAGGTCTTGCCCTCCTTGTTGATAACAGATTGTATAAAACTCTTTTTAAAAAATCTGTGCTTTACCTTGAGTCATGCTGCAAGAAATGTGAATCAATGTTTAATCCTTAACGGGTCCTTCATATAACAAATGGTGGGAGGACCAAACAAAATCAAACAGCCATCTAGACTAAAACACCCTCTGTTTCTGTTCCCAGACTCTTGGCAGCTATATTATTTTTAACTTAATTTTACAAGTCCATAGATTTACAATTGCATTTAAAGGGAATACCTGAACTTTTGATTTATACCATAAATATTGATAAAGTGTTTATTTGCATTATTATGATGATTAATATTCCTCTTGTCAAAACTATTTCAGGAACAATTGTTCTCAGATGAGCTTCAGCTTATTCATAGTTTTAAGTAACTCAGATTTTCAGACAAGTACGAAATACACCATTATAAGAGACACTTGCAAAATGAAGCAATGTAGACCACCTAGTTTCTGGACTGCAACTTCTATTACATTTCAGAGGACCCCATGGCACCAAGGACAGAGGATAATGATGCACGGCTCGATGGTACAGAAATTTGCTAGAGAAATAATGACAATGAAGTAGATGCCCCATGACTTCAGATGTGTTTATATATATATTGCAAAGTTATACAACTCTTAACTCAACTCTTGAAGCAGGAAGACAAATATGATTTAGTTGGCATTACTGAAACCTTGTGTTTTGAGGCATGACCTAGAGGCACTAATATAGGAGCATAATCCCTAAAACGAAATAGATTAAACAGAAAGACAGGAATTTCAGCACTATATGTAAAGGATGTATGTATCCACAGGAAGATACATGACTTGGATCATGGAGTTTTTTTGCAAGCATTGGAATAACAAGTATCGGTGAGGAAAACCACAGTGGGCATCACTTTGAGGGACCACTATTGACCTCCAACCTTGACGGAAGATTTCAGTTATGCTTTCTTGATTGGAATACCAAACATTTGAAAAGGAGAGAAGCAGAAGGAATTGGAGATTTTGATATACATCTATAGATATCAGTTAGAGCTGAAACACTGGTAAGAATGCAAGGTCCAACAAAATCTTGCCTTCCATTACTGACATGTTATTGTTCAGGTGTAAAAGAAGAGTTATTCGCAAAGGTTTCTTGCCGTCTTGGACGGCAGTAGTGATGAGAGGGGCTCCTCGGGTTCTCTCCTAGTATTGTTCCAAAGCTTTATAATTATTTTTTAAGTGGCACAGGACAAACACAAAATATTTTAAGAGGGATGAATATGAAGATCTACATTTGAGCAGGGGTAATCACAAATATAAGATGGTGACATGTGGCTTGACAACTGTACATGTGAAAAGGAATCTAGAGGTATTTATAGACCATGAGTGAAACATAAATCAATAGTGCTATGTGGCAGTGGGGGAAAGCTAATACAATTATAGGCTGTAACAACAGACATGTGGTGTTCATTTCAAAGCACTATTTCATTATGCTCTGTTCAGACATCTGGTATACTGCATCCAGTTGTGGGCACTATAATTTGAGAATAATTGCAAACTGGAACATCCTCAGAGGAAGGCTTCCAAAATAATAAAGGACCAGGAAACCAAATTCTATGTTGGAATGATTGGGTGAATTTGGTATGTTTAATTTGGGGAAGAGAAGAATGGGAAGAGATCTGACAATCCTCTTCAGATATTCGAAGTGTTGCCACATAGAAGACGGAGCAAGCTTGTTTTCTATTTGAATGCACTAGTTCACCTTAAGCAGTGAATTCAAATTACAAGAAATTGTGACTAAGCATTAGGATGAGTTTCCAGATGGTAAGACCTGTTTGATAGTGGAATTGACTATGTTAGATAGGTAGGACACCCTCCTTCATTGGATGTATTCACTGGCTGTCTATCAGGGATGCTTTAGCCGTGGATACCTGCATGGGGGGGGGGGTTTGGATGACATTATTCTTGTGTCTCTTACAGTTCTATGGTTTTATGACTCTATAGTTTCTCTTTCTCTTTCCTTCTTTCACTTAGAAGATACTTTTGTGGACTACAACTCCAACCTCCCCCAGCCAGCACTGGAAATTTCCATGGTGGCTTAAGGATTCTGGGTGTTTTACTGCAAGTAACTTATCCAAGCTCCAGTGTTCATACATGCCCATCTTCTTCCTCCATTCCATCTTTCCTCCAAAAATTATGTAGACTGGAGTCAGGGAAGGAAGTGAGAGGAAGCAATTAGAATCCTCCTAGAGGAAAAAGAAATAAAACTTCTCTAAGCAAAAGAAGTTTATAGCTTTCTTCAATGGACTCGTGGATATTCAACACATTGTAGAACCATTCAACCCATTATATTTTAAGTCTGTGCTTAAATGCTTTCTGCTTTCACTTCACACTGAACTATTGACAGAAAAACTCTTCTCTGCCAGTCATGCAGTTGTCACTGTGGAATTTTATGTATCTGACAAGGCTGAAGTCATGCACTTGATTAGGGAAGAAAAAAAATTGAACAGCTCAGCCAGGTGTGAAGCAGGACTCTGAAAAGAACATACTGTCATTTCATGTGGTCATCAAATAGGAACAGGTGGAATCAATCTTCCGAGCCAACACAAAAATTGATCATTTGCACAGGTAGAATTTTTGAAAACCTCTTTACTTAACAGTCAGATGAAATCGTAGTGCAGTCAGAAACACCAAGAGTGCAGAATCGCCTGCTGTGTTCCCTGATCTAACTCATTTAAAGGATTGGTCTGTTCGCCTCCTTATACAAGACTAACAAAGAAAAGTTTGTCTTCATCATGTCGGATCGAATAGACAGTACTGAATTGATCATGTCAACTCTGGAGATAAATTGTTAGCCAAGAATATGGACATTTTGGAAATGTATCAACTAAATCATGTCCTTTTAATTTGCTGCAATTACAATGGACATATTCAAATAAAGAAGTATGTAATGAAGCCCCCAACATTGCTTCAATGTAAGATAAATCTGAAAGAGCCCATCTAAATGTTCATTTTTCTTTTAAATAATCACAAAATATCATATCATTTAATTTTAATTAATTGTAATATCTGGAATAATTAATCAATTACTATTAACTTCGATTGATTGATTGATTATCATTATTTACATCATCTCATCATCTATACTATTGTATTTTCAGTTACTTTATATGGGAGTAAATGTTGGACATTGAAGAAAACTTGAGAGGAAAAAAATCTTTTGCTTGAAATATGATGCTGGAGGAGAACTTTGAGAATACCCTAGATTTATTTATTTTTATTTTATTTATTTATTAGATTTTTACCCCGCCCCTCTAGACAATGTCTACTCGGGGCGGCTTACATAAATAAAACACAGCAATATATATATAAAATCATAAAAATTACAATTATAATTACAATTATAACAATTGATTCTAACCAAGATATTGCCAAGATGGCTTACCATAAGGAAAAAGAAAGAGAAAGAACTAGAAATGGAAATCACTTAATTGAATGGAGGTCCTGAAAGACAAACAAGTGGGTCGTACACCACATATAGCCTGAATTTTCTCTGGAAGCAAGAAATGATGAAACCAACTCTTTCAAAATTTGGGCACATCATGAGAAGGTAACATTCACTGGAAAAGACAATAACATTTGGAAAAGCTAAAGGCAGCATGGGGGGGGGGGAGACCAAATATGAAATTGATCAACTTCATAAAGGAAGCCATAAAGGAATCTTTGGTTTAATTTAATGTAATTTCCCCTCTTCAGGTCCCAGGGCTTCCTAGGGATCCTATTTGCCCTGGGGAAATCATGGGAGTTTCAATAAAGGAAGGGGGGGGGACATACCTTTTATATCAGAAGATCTCCGCCAGATCAAAAAAGCTCCCAAATCCAAATGGTGACTAATTAATTGCAGGAAGAAGCTGCTGTAAATAATGCCATTTGTTTTTGACAAGCATAACTGAGGAATAGGATTTGGGTCAATGAATCATGTTCTGGACAACCCCTCCCCCCTTCACTTTTGGTTCTTTCTCCTTTTTTGCAAAACAGAGATCTTATATATCTGCTAGCTAACTATTTCCTGCACATAACTTAAATAGTTTTGATAACATAAACATCCAAGAACTTACTTTATATTGTTATTCAGTTCTTCAAAAAGCCTTCTGGTTTATTAATATGGGATACTGTGCTTCTGTATGCCTGATTCAAAATACTAGGGAATGTCTCAATATCATCGGACAATATCATATCCACATTGCCATTACGAAAAAGGATGCCAAACTTTGCATAGCAAAGGGCAGCCTGAATGTTACCAACACCAATGGCAGCAGTCAAGATGGTCTATACCACTGGTTCTTAACCTTGGGTTACTCAGGAGTTTTGGACTGCAACTCCCAGAAGCCTTCACCACCAGCTGTCCTGACTGGGGTTTCTGGGAGTTGCAGTTCAAAAGCATCCGAGTAACAAAGGTTAAGAACCACTGGTCTATACTACAGGACACCCTCTTGCGTTCACCATCATTCACAAAGTGACACCAAGCAAGGGAAAATCTAAAAAGATCACTCATTTTTTTCATCAATTAACCACTTCTCACCCAAACAGAAAGCAATTGTCAGGGTTGTTTTTCAACAAGTGTGAACAGTTGTGAATACAAGAGAGTATCCTGCTGCCGCTGATGTTGTCAATATTCAGGCTGCCCTTTTCTAAGTTCTCATGGGAGACACAGTGGGAAATCAAATTTTGAAATTCTGGCTTCACAGCCAAGAAACCACTTCACTGAGCTATCCAGCTGGCAAGCTTTATATAGCAGGATATAGTACTGTGCTCCACTTTATTTTTTTTTTTTTTTTAGTAATGTAGTAGAGCAGGTGATGGCAGTCAACCAAACTGAATACAGAATCAATGAAACATTGATATTAATAGGATTCTATGGGCCCACTTTATCGTAGTCACACATAATCAAACAAAAGCAAATATAAATGTTACCTAAGTAAGGTCTTATTTTACCTGCTACATTCTCCACAGAAGGTCATCTTTTTTCAGTCCTGCCATTCAGACGCAGCTAATAGGATATATATATGTAGCCTTTGATATTGCTTTATCTACAATGAAAGCCTGAACTTTCATTTCCATAAAACTCTCATGGACGAGTAGAATTCAGGTTTCCCATTAGCAGTATGTAGTGGCTAATTAAAAAGAAAGTTCATAGTATTCAAACAGCCTTGCTTTGGAGTATTACCTTTCAAAGTACTGGTAAAGCATGAAAAGCTGCATTGCCTCTTTCACCTTTAGCTTATTCACACTACCATAATTGCATTTTGTTGCTTATTCACTGCAAGGAGATTGATTTCAGTCTCAGTGTGCAGTCAGCTTTTTCTCAGGGTAAATGTGCTAATAATATGTTTTGCATGATTATTCTTAATGTGTTTATTATAGATAATAATATCTTTATCTAGATTTATATTATATTATATTATATTATATTATATTATATTATATTATATTATATTATATTATATTATATTATATTATATTACCCTGTTTCCCTGAAAATAAGACCTAACCTGAAAATAAGCCCTACTATGATTTTTCAGGATGCTCGTAATATAAGACCTACCCCCAAAATAAGCCCTAGTTAAATGAAACCCCGCCCTCCACCATTGTGCAGCAACCAGAAGAAGATGACATGACTGTATTTGAATGAAGGTAGATTGTACATAAAAGAAATAATAAAACATCCCCTGAAAGTAAGCTCTAATGTGTTTTCTGGAGCAAAAATTATTATAAAACCCTGTCTTATTTTCGGGGAAACATGGTATTATATATTTGGTCTAACATACTGGGCCATTCTTCAAAGGTTCCATAGATAGACATCAAAGAGATCAATATATATTTCACTCAAAATAAATCTGTCTATTTATAGCTCAATGCTTGATGAAAGCTAAATGAGAAGTGTCCTTCCTATAGTTTGGAATTTAATTAGAAATGTAATTTTTTCTAGTTCTTTTTAACTCCTTCTCATATTGAATTGTGGTGTATCTTTAAGCTATGGAAAAATATGTTTGTCTTTGTGTCTTTATTGTTGTTTGTATCTTTGTTAATTTCAGGAATTAATATTGTGTCATTCTACTAACATAATCAGTGTTGTGATTTCAAAACAGTTGTTGCACAAACAGCAAAGTTCCAAGCAAATTTTTCTTTTTGTTTTGTTTTGTTAAAAAAAGCACTGTTGGTTGTTAAAATGAAATCAAGTCCACACAGCACAAAAGCAGGACACAGAACAATACTTGAAATACTAAGCAACCCTACAAAGGAGGGAGAAACTCTGTGGGGTTTCTGAGTAAGTACATAAAATTAATCCATTCATGATCTAATTTTATTTTTGCTTGCCAAAGGTGCACAAAGATAACACCAGGAGAACTCAGGAGAACTTTGAAAGACCATTCTGTAAGTTCACTGCATTATCTAAATGCTCGAGCCGCTGCTGAGCCAAAGCTTCGGCAGCGCAGCTCACCTTTGCCTCCCTCCCTGGATAATGTGAGAAGCTAGGTCTCTTGAGAGCAGTTGGGCAAGAGAGGGGAACACTAGGTTATTTAAGGGATGTTTCCCCCCTCTCTCTGCCCTCTTC
This sequence comes from Pogona vitticeps, assembly GCF_051106095.1. NCBI lineage: Eukaryota > Metazoa > Chordata > Lepidosauria > Squamata > Agamidae > Pogona > Pogona vitticeps. Next base: position 173,987,142 of record NC_135786.1, read on the forward strand.
CTTTTCTGGCAATGGCAAAGGATAGAGCCACATGGCTCAGTTGCTCCCAGCTGCGTCACGGATTGAGGCCTTCAACAGCATCTAGGTGGAGGGTAGGGTAGCATCAGCTCCCTCCTGGGGTTTTTATTACTGACATTTTATTATTACTCTTTAATTACATATAAGTTAAGATAATTTGTTTCTGTTGTTAACTGTATTAGCGAAGACAAAGTGGAGGGGGCCAGCAGCAACGGCACAGCTTGCACCGACTGTGCTCCAGCAAGAGCAGGGCTTGAGAGCATTTGTAGTAGTAGTAGTAGTAGTAGTAGTAGTAGTAGTAGTAGTAGTAGTAGTAGTAGTAGTAGAAGAAGAAGAAGAAGAAGAAGAAGAAGAAGAAGAAGAAGAAGAAGAAGAAGAAGAAGAAGAAGAAGAAGAAGAAGAAGAAGGGGAAATAGATGCTTAGCTTTTAAGACGGGTCCGATAGAGGTGCCACCTTATCCATAGTAGGTGTCAAGACTTGCTTCAGGTTCAGGCAGGCTCGAGAGGCAGAGGCAAGGCAGAGGCCCTTTGAGCTCAGCTGTCTGGTGCGTGCGGGTGCCGCTTGGCTCCCCTTCTCTTCCTCAATGGCTGGAGTGGTGTGCTAGCCCTTTGAGGACTGATTCGGCAGCAAGGCCAGTACTTTAATTGCCCTCGCAGCTATTGTCGGCCTGTGTTGTTTATAAATAAATAAATAAATAAATAAATAAATAAATAAATAAATAAAAATGATAATGAAAAATGTATTAATAAATAAATATCTACATAATATATTATAATAATTCTAATATTGATATTAATTAATTTATAATAAATAATTCATAAAATTGAATAAATTAGATTATTTTAAATTTGATAAGATATTTTATATAAGAATAATTAAACAGGAGCGTTCCTAGATCAGGGGAATCAATTAATTAATTGGGTATAGAGCACCAGTTGAAGGATTAAATTGATATTGATTAAGTATTATTGAGGAAATAAGGGTTGAGTCCTGAATTATTAATTAAATTAATTAAGGACTTACTTCATTTTTGGTTCTAATTGGATTGGTAGTTTATTTAAGCGGAATTAATCAAGGAATTTAGTTCATTGCAATTACAAAATCAATTAAAATCAATAACGTTTATGTGGTCTGATTAGCTGGTTATTACCACATAAGTATGTTTTGTCTTAAAATAGGAGCACAGCTGAGAGCCATCAGCTGGTAACCACCCTTCATTATTGCGCATAGATAAGAATTATTATCTGACTTGGCATCAGTACTGCTGAGCTCTTCATCATTTTGAGCTCTATATTCATAATGTCATCTCGGAAGGGCCAAGGCAATAACAAGGGGAAACAGCCTGCCAAGAAAAGGCCAGTTCCCCAAGTGTCTCTTCCCCAGTACTCTTCTGTTGAGGAACTCTGGCCTGTCTGGCAGCAACTGCAGGAAAAGATTTCTGCATTGGAGGCTGAATGGCTGGCGAGACAAGCTCCACAGCCATGTGTGGCCATGCAGATCATCCAGGGATGCCAAGAGCCATCATAGGGCCAAACTTAAGGCAATCTAATGGCTAGATTTGCTATTCTTAATGCAGAGCAGCAGCTTGAAGGGACGCCCAGATGCAATGCAGATGGGGCTTCTCCAACACCATGGCCTTGGCATGCTGATAAGGGAAGAAGTTTTTCAACCCCTGTGACACCTGAACCAGCAACCACAATTCAAGATAGACAAGAGGAAGCGAATGAGGTCAGCCCTGACAGGCTATATGCCAGGAATGAATCAAGTATGGCAAGAACTTTGTCAGGTGAATTGGCCATTGCACCAGGCACCTATTCATCGATCCCCACGTGGCCTTGGGCTGGTGGTGGACAATTTAACCTCAGAGTGGTAGGCCTCCAAACACTACACGTCCGTGTTCCAGCCCACAATTCGGTGGATGGGGCACACCATACACTCAGTTTATGGTACCAGCCCAGTTAACACTATGGCTGGTGTGGGGGTTTGGCCTTACCTGTCAGTTCCTGACAGGTGTCATAACACCATGCCTTTGTGAGCATTACCATATGGTGGCTACTCAAAGCCCTTGGGCGATCATCTCATCCTGGCAACACAAGAAACGATATGGAAGGATTAATATACTGTATATATGGATTTATTTGAATTACTAAATAGAAATGTAGAGAAGAAGGATCTCGACAAGGAAGATGACAAAGAGAAGGAGAGACATAGGAGGAAGAAACCTGATAGGACATGGTCTAGTTGGCTGCCTAGGTTTCTGATTTATGCTGGGGTGGTCGTCAAGGCTCAGCCATGGCGGGCGCATTCCTTCTTTCAATGCCTGGATTTGATTTATAGGGCTTATGTAGATTTTGCTGGGCAGGTATGGCTTCATTATGATGAATCGTTATGTATATGGAGCACAATTCACCCAAATTTTCTCCAACCAGACCCAGTTTAGGGGATAAGGTCGATAGTGGGCATCTAAATAGGAAAATTGCCCCAGGTCTGAATCCCCACATCAGAGCAGGACAGGTGGTTCACCCCTGCCTGCTCTGTTGGGAGTTCAATGCCAAGGGCACTTGTGCCAGGATGGATGTTCTGCATTTGGGGGTCAACATCCAAGTCCATCATGTTTCAGGGTCGGGGCTCAATGCCAGAACAAGGGCACAGGAAGACATAAAAAACCCAGCAGTGGTGGGGGTATCTCTGGAAAAGGGACTCAGCCCAATTAAGTTTACAGTTCTAGAAGTGTGGCTGAGTACCTACCCCAACAGAGACAATGCTAATTACCTCTTGGGAGGCTTTAAGTATGGATTTAGGATCCCGGCGGTGGGTAAGCATAGGGCATTTTTGCACAGAACCTCAGATTGGTGTACAGGATGGAAGGTGTTGTCCAGGATAAGAAAGCTACGGAAGTAAAAGAAGGAAGAGAGCTTGGGCCCTTCGCAATGACTCCTTTGGAGAACCTGAGGGTTTCACCTTTAGGTATAGTGCCAAAAAAGGCTCAGGGTGAGTTCAGATTAATTCATCACTTCTCCTACCTGGAGGGAGCGTCAGTCAATGATGCTATCCCTCAGGAACTTTGTACCATGCGCTGCACCTCCTTTGATGAGGCAGTTCGCATGGTGAGAAAGTGTGGAATGAGGTGCAGCTCACAAAATGTGATATAAAATCATCATTTTAAATTTTGCCAGTTCACCTACAACAGTGGTCCCCAACCTTGGGGCTCCAGATGTTCTTGGACTACAGCTCCCAGAAGCCTTCACCACCACCTCTGCTGGCCAGGATTTCTGGATGTTGAAGTCCAAGAACATCTGGAGGCCCAAGTTTGGGGACCACTGACCTACAAGACTGACTTGTTGGGATTTCATTTTCAGGGATTTTTTTACATTGATAGAGCTTTATCTATGGGCTGCTCAGTTCATGTGCTGCATTCAAATGGTTCAGCTCATTTATTGAGTGGAAACTTAAGAGTAGGGTGAGCTGTAAGTCTACAGCTCATTATTTAGATGATTACATTTTTTGTGGAGAAAGGAATTCAGGAAAGTGTACATTTATCTTAAACAGTTTTCAATTAATGGCAGAGGAACTGGGTTCAACCCGGCAGAGGAAAAAACAGAGACACCAACCACGTCCCTCACTTTCCTGGGCATTGAACTGGATATGATGCAGCAGTCATCACAGTTGCCCAAAAGCAAATTAGTTGACCTTAGGATCAAGATATCTGGACTGTCGCAGAAATTAAAGGTGTCTCTGCATGAGCTCCAGGAGATTGTGGGACATTTAAACTTCACTTGTAGAGTGCTAGCACTCAGGCATGCATTTTTGCGCCGGCTTTCCAATGCCATGGAGGCCTGCCGCACCCATTGCATAGGACTAGGGTCACATGTGGTATGAAGGAAGATCTACTGGTTTGGAGTAAGTTTTTGGGAGAGTTTAATGGGATATCTTTCTGGAGAAGTGAAATAGGGCTGAACGCAGACTTTCAGGTCCATTCAGATGCGGCAGGTTCCCTAGGGTTTGGAATTTATTTTAGAGGTAGATGGTGTGCCGGCATGTGGCCTGATGACTGGCATCAGAATGGCATTACCAGGGATTTAACATTCTTAGAATTCTTCCCAACAGTGGGCACACTTTGGCTACGGGCAGAGGAGTGGTCAAACTCCGTGGTGCGATTTTGTTGTGACAATGAGGCGGTTGTTTATATCATAAACAACCTTATGTCACATTCAGGGTCATGACATTGGTTAGGGCATTCACGTTACGGATCCTGCAGCTTAACAACCTAGTGCAGGCCCGACATGTACCAGGTATAGAAAATAGACTAGCTGATGCATTGTCGAGCTGTTCAGGGAGCTAGACCCTGGAGCTAAGGAGTTCCTGGAAATTCTGTCCCCAGAGGTCTGGCAAATTGGTGTGAAGATGTGGAAAGAGCAACAGGCTTGGCTCGGGCACCGAGGACACGGAAAGGGTACTCAGCTGTGAGTATAGAGTTCCAGGAATTTAGGAAGCTGGTCAACCTAGAGCCGGTTTGGCCAGTGCCTGTGGAACATCTGCAACAATTTATCATGTATTTGAATAGAAAGGGACTGGCACCTAGAACTATACAGGGCAGGTTATCAGCACTTGCCTTTTATGCTAGGGTTAATGGCTATCATGATTATTCGGTGGACTGCAGAATTAAGAAAATTATTGATGGATGATCCAAAGAGAGGGGTAGAGTACAGGACACAAGGGCCCCCATATCACCTGTGTTGTTGGAACGCATTTGTAGGCAGTGGGAGTTTTTGTGTAGGGATGAGTATGAAATGGTCCTATGTAAAGCGGCACCATTGTTGATGTTCTTTGGGGCCCTCAAGACTAGCAAGGTAGTTGCTTCTGGAAAGAATGACAAGGGTAGGATAGCTTTGCAATGGCAGGATGTTAGGCTTGAAGACGGGATGGTGTGAATTCTTATTTGACGATCCAAGGCAGATCAGCTAGGTAAGGGTGCTCAACTCGCCCTAGCGTGTTGTCACATGGATATAATCTGTCCTGTGAAAGCCATGATAACATATTTGGAGGTTGGGGGACAGGACCAAGGCTGTTTCTTTAAATATAAGGATAATTCGCCATTGACAAAGTATCAGTTCTGGAAATTGACGGATGTAGCCCTGGATAGGGTCAGTGTCCAAGGAATGAGGTTTGGCACACACTAATTTAGAATTGGTGCAGCTTCCACTGCGGCATCCCTGGGTGCTTGGAGGAAATTAAGTGTTTGGGTTGGTGGTCTTCATTCAACTATTGTAGATACATCAGAACACTCCCTGATGTCTAGGCAGGGGCCCGGGTTTTGTTATGTCTTCGCAAGTCTTGTAGAGTCAGTGAGATGGAGGCACATTTTGATTTTGGGCCACAGCTATGTATACTGGGCAGAGCCAGAGTACATGACATATGAAGAGGGCTGCGTGGAATGCTGTGGAGCCATCTATGCAGGGCAGTGGCCTTTGGCCAGTATCCACTGGATTTGTTGATAATACATCTGAGTGGCAATGATTTGGCCAGGCATTCTGATAAGGCATTGGTTCTGGGTGTTTTACATTACCTGAAGTGGTTGAAGGCCACGTATCCAGCCATGCATATTGTGTGGTCTATGATCATCCCTTGGTTGGTGTGGAGGGATGCCAGGAGATTTTCCCCCATTAACACAGCATGCAGGAGTGTTAACCGGGAGGTCTGCAGAGTGGTCTGCAGTGGCCTTGGATCGGTAATTGGTCACCAGATGATCCGATTAGATAGGCCTGAGTTTTTTCAGAACAATGGTGTTCATCTGTCCAATTTGGGTTTGGATGTCTTCTTGGAAGAAATCAAGGGGGCCCGCTTGCTGAGCTTGATAGGCTTGATGGTGGGCATTGGACTTAGCTGGGCTAGTCCCTATGCTGTGGCGGGTAGTGCGGATAAAACAGTTTTTTTCTGGTGAGTCCCATTGCAAACTCAGGTAAGCTAACAGCCCATCAGACCTCCCAGTGCTGCATATCGTGCGATTACAGTGCTTGGGGGGAAAGATGGGCTGGGCCACAACTGGATCAACAAGTAAAAGATAGCTTGAAGTCTGGGGGCGGTCAAATTGAGGCAGGCCAGGTTCTTACTGTCTTTAAGACCGTGAGAACGTGGGGCCAATGGACTCACCCATTTGTTGATTAAGGGGTAATTTGAGATCCCTGCAATTTAACCTGATTCCGCACTATGGCAAATCCCCCTTTGCTGAAGGATGGCAACATCGAATTATGATCAATAAAGTGTGGCCTGTGTTTTGACCCATGATACTTGTCTTGCGTCTTTATTCCAGGGTGGGGAGGGCAAAGGCTCTGTTCTTTGGGACTACCTATTGTACTTCTGATGGTGGACAGTCTCAGAGGCCTTGGAGATACTGATCAGGAAGAAGATGAGGGAAGATGCTTCTAGGGATACAAACTGATAATCATGTAGCATACATGCCATTCTTTGGAAGGGGAAGATGGTATCTTGCAGCCAGACAAAGCCAGTGTGGAAAGGAAATGTGGTGGCCACCTGGCAGCACACTCTCAGAAGCTCAAGACAATGGAGTCTGGTCCTGCTGGGAGGACTCAGAGAATGAAGGGAGCTTGGCAGACATGTGGACTATTTACTGAAAGGAGTGGCAACAGCCCTGGCAACTGGAGCAGAAACATATGTGGTGTTTCAAGAGCAAATAGGCTCTTGATAGTCAAATGAAAACAGCTGGGCACTGAGATATATTCATTCTACTGTCTTAGTCAGCTGAGAATGGAAGACAACCATCTTAAACTACTCTCTTTCAACATCATTTCTGTCTGTCAAGTCTCCTTGGAATTTCCTGCCACTCAGATGGACTGATAACCCTACTACTGCTTGCTCTTGTTTCACAAAGTGAATATTTTATTGAACTGAACTTTCACCTTGATCCACAGACTTTTGAATGCACTGCCTGATGCACTCACTTGCTGTCTGGCAACATTACAATAATTGGAACTTTGGACCATTTCACTTTAACATGAATTATCTTGCATGCCTACACATTATTGTTCTCAGATGAAAAAGCTTGAAAGCAAGTGTGGGACACATTTGCTGGGCAGATTGCTTTCCAGAGCCCTCAAGCAGTTAGATATCTTGCAGGCTAATGTTTCTAATATTGTGTGATCTTCAGCTAAGCTTCTCCAGCTGGTACTTCAGCCAACTTAGTCCAGTGCCTTTTCATATAAGCAGACAACACAAGATTGGTGAAGAATCAATCTGAACCATGTGACTTGGAAAAGCACTCTAGGGCCTGATTTCTTCCACATGCTGCCATCCCTGGTTGGGGTGGACAGATGGCTCCACCAGGAACTAAATTCACTTTATTTTACTTTGGGGATGCATGGCAACGCATTGAGTTACACTACCTGGCCTACTTACTTGGTGCTTCAGCAGTGGCATGTTTTTCCTGATCACAGAAAGCATAAACCACAGACATAGGGAATCACTGTTCTGATCTCTGATATGACATAGAAATGTGGATTCCTACTTCTGCTGCACTGGGAGAGAGGGCAGGGCAGGACCGATGTTCTTCATATATTAGGATGACAGTATTTTAGGGTATATTCTGTCAATTTAAAAGAATTCTGAATCCTCACAGTAAATAAGAGGTAAAAAAGTATCTCCCAAAATTATGAAACGCAGCAATCAAAATCAAGGTAATGAGGCCCTCATGGGTCAGATGAGTTGTTGAAATCTGTCATTTGTATCATTGATTTGAAAAGTAGTAAAATATAAGCATTATATCTTTGGTTATAATGTGTTTTCATGCAAATGTACTCTCTCAGTGAATCATGAACATGATGCCAGAATGAGATGCATTCAGTCTGTTTAATCAAGGCCTAATATATATATATGATTATATATATAAGGCCTTGATTAAACAGACTATATATATAATCCTTGATTAAAAAGGACTGAAGCCATGGCAAAACAGTGCCTCCATGTATTATCCCAGAGAGATGGCTCAGAAGGATACCATTATCGATGGCACTGAAAGCCACTGAGGAGTCCAGCAAGAGTCCAACAGGGATATACTCCCTCATACATTTATCAGCACAGGTAATCTATCAAGGCAATATATATATTGGGCCTTGATTAAACAGACTACAGTCGTGCCTCATTTAACAATTGCCCCGCTCGACGACAAAATCACTTGACAATTAGTTTTTGTGATCATTTTTGCAATCGCAAAAGATGTTTTAAATGGTTTTTTTCGTTTAACGATGATCAGTTCCCTGCTTTGGGAACCAATTTTCGCTTTACAACGATCAAAAACAGCTGATTGTCGGGTTTCAAAATGGCCACCGGTTGCTTAAAATGGCTCCCCGCTGTGTTTTTGGATGGATTCCTTGCTTTACAGGCAGTGAAAATGGAGGATCTTCACTGGACGGTGAGTTTTCAGCCCAATGGAATGCATTGAGGGGTTTTTAATGGTTTCAGTGGGCTTTTTAATTTCGCTTTATGACGTTTTCGCTCTACAGCGATTTCTCTGGAATGAATTAATGTCGTTAAGCGAGGCACCACTGTGTGTGAGTGGAATGTAGGAAGTGTTGTGTTAGAACAAAGAAGGATTCCTGGGTTATGGGACAGAGATAGCTTTGGTTGCCTTGATAGATTACCTGTGCTGATAACTGCAGGTGGGAGTATATCCCTGTTGGACTCTTGCTGGACTCCTCAGTGGCTTTCAGTGTCATTGACAATGGTTTCCTTCTGAGCCATCTCTCTGGGATAATACATGAAGTGACTGTTTTGCCATGGCTTCAGTCCTTTTTGAACAGGCAGTTTCAGAAATTAGTGCTGTTCAACATCATGGCCATTAGCCTGTGTGTCCCCTTGAGGGATCTGTTTTGTCCCCCGTGTGCATGAAACTGCTGGGAGAAGTTGTCCAGAGTTTTGTGCCACCAGTGGATTACACCCAACCTTATCTTTTCTGTCTTTTCTAAGGAAGCTGTCGGTGTTCTAAAGGATTGGGACAAACAGACTGAAACTTAACCCAGACAAGATAGATGCTCTAGTCAACTGAAAGATAGATCAGGGAATAAGGATTCAACCTGTTCTGGATGGGTTTACATTTACCTCCTGGAGTCATCCCTGAGCCTGGACATCTTTCAACAGTGGCAAGGAGTGGATTTGCCCAGTTAAAGTTGGTGTACCAGCTGCGCCCATTCCTGGAGATGTCTTTTTCGACTATAGTAATACATGTGCAGTTACATCCCACTTGGATAACTGAAACATGCTCTACGTGGGACTGTCTCTGAGGATGGTTCAGCAACTTCACCAGATTCAAAACACTGCACTCCCCACACATGATATATTGATCACTTCCCTGCCTTCCAGTGACAGATAAACATGTTTCTTTTAAAACAAGTTTTTAATAGCTATATTGGGCATTAAAGCTAGTCCCACTTTGCAGTTTTGATTATTATATTTTGAAGTGTGTTTTCAAGGTTCTTCTGTTTTTAGATTACCATTTTGATGCTATTGCATGTTTAATTGTCTTTTAATTAAGTAACCTATTCTGTTTGAACTCTACTTGTAATTTAATTATTGTGAGCTGCCTTGAGTCTCTCTAGAGAGAAAGGTGACACAGAGATTATATAAATAAATAAATAAATAAATAAATAAACAAACAAACAAACAAACAAACAAACAAATAAATAAATAAATAAATAAATAAAAATTAGACCTGGGTGAAATTCTCTTGGATTACTAATGGTTTTCACTTAACATGTCAACACAAAGATATTTCTCTGTTTTTGCTCCCAGACTCTAGAACCCCTTCCCGAAGGAAGCCAGGCTGGCTGCATCTTTGCCATCCTTCAGCAAGGGGGCAAACCCTCTTCAGAGAGGGTTTTCCTTAGTGACTGGCAGTCTAAGAGGGGTTTTGTTCCTTTTAAATGTGTTTTTAGTATTGGTTTTATTTACTATTTTTAATGTGGTACTTGTTTAATTCTTTTTAATGTTTGTACACTTCTGTTTTTAGCTTTGTATATTATCTTTTTAAAGATGTGAGCTACCTTGGCTCCTTTTGAGGAGAAAGGTGGGATATAAATATTCTAAATGAACTAAAATGAAATGAAAAGGAAAAACAATTATTTATTGATTTAAAATATTTTTTTACTCTGCCTTTCTCCTCAAAAGGAAGCAAAGTGGCTCACATCATTAAAAAGACAATAACAAAGCTAAAAACAGTAAGTGTGCAAGTCTTTTTATCTCATCTTTCTCCTTAAAAAGGACCCGGCAACTTATATAATTAAAGCCACAGTATTAAAAACCACAATATTAAAAGCTAAAAACAATAAAATGTTTTTAAACAATTTAAAATGTAAAGCAAAAAGCATTACGAAAATGAACTTAGGAGCAACAAGATACAATTCATCCTGTTTATTGTCTCCAAGACAGCCAGTCACCATGGAGAAGCTGGCCTGAAGAGAAATGTCTTCACCTGTTTGTGGAAGGATAGCAAAGATGGGGCCAGCCTAATGTTCACATATGAACATTAGAAGGATCTGTTGTTTATTTGGAAAGCTGTTCACATCAGTCAAATTTCCTAATTTAGACGAAAACCAAATATTCAAGAAATAATTTCAAGTCCTTTTTCCTTACAGATTTTATTTAAATAGGGAGACCTCTTAGCAAATCAATCACTCTGAAAGGGGTTTATGAGTAATTTGCAGTTACAGTATTCCTAGGAATAAAATATAGCATGCATTATTGTCCTTTAAAGATAATTTGTCTGGCTTCATTATCCTGTATATCCAGCTTATCAAACCTGTCTTGTAAATCGCAGTGTACTTCATCAGCAGAAGCAGAGCTTGCATAAATAACAGAGTTATGAGTCTAAAATGATAATTACCAGAATCTAATGAATCACATAAATCATTTATAATGAAAGGAAATAAACAGGGATGCTGAGACGAGCACATTAATAACTTAAATTTCTCAAAAGCAATGAGTAGTTTAATTTATATGTTATGTCCATAGATGATAACAACTTAAATCCTATCAGGGAAATAATTAGAAGCTAATCTAAAAGGATAAGTAGAGACATTCCAAATTGGAAAAATGAATATTAAAGTTATTGCCAAATTATATTCACTACCTTGAAACTACAGTACATGACCTATAATGGTACATCGAAAGATGGGGATGTGTTACGAAAGTCTTAAAGTTTGATAAGCATGAAATCAAACTCCAAATAAGACAGAAACAAAGAAACAAAGAAAAAGATTAATAGTTTGCAATACAATCCTTGTCCCTTTCAGATGAGCACCTTGGGTGTGTGCATGTGTGTGTATGACAGAGGGAAGGAGGGGGAAAGAGAAAGAGAGAGGGTGTTTGCAGTAAAGGATGATGTGAGAGCACCTTATCATCATTAAAGAGAAGTTCAGGCAGCAAGTAGTGTCAACCAGGGATGTACCCAAAGGTTTAAAAGCTAAAAATCTACTGTATGTAGGGTTGCCAATGGTTGTAATTAGAGATGGGGGCATGCATATTCATATATGAATATCCCTGCACAGCTGGACTTTACAAGAGTCTGGTCCCTTGGCTGAACTGTCCACTCATGTGTCCAGTGGTGGCAGCAGCCTTGCTCATCCTTCCAATCACTCCCGGAACTCCACTCTCTTTTCACTCGGCTGGCCACTCAGCAGCCATGCAGGGAGACTTGTCTTCCCTGCCCCGCTGGAGTGGCTAGCCAAGCGGGAAAATACCAGTGCTCTGGGAGTGACTGGAAGGATGAGCGAGACCACCACCACTGCTGGACACATGAGAGGATGGTCTGGCCCCAGGATCCAGACTATTGTTAAGTCCAGCTGTGTGGGGATATTCATATTTGTATTTGAATATAAATACCTCCATCTCTAATGGTAATCCTTAATCTAGGGTACTTGGAGGGGAAGTCTTAAGGTGACTGGAGCTGGTTTTGTGTATGATGTCATGCTACATTGAGCTTATGGGAACCATATATTTTTTGAGGCAGATGAAATACTCTAGGAGTAGTTTTCTATTGCTACTCTCATGGAGTTTCCATGGCCCAAGCCCTCATCTCTGTCCACTCTAACACTCTGGCTCTCCCAAATTGTTTTACAACCACTGGGTCTAAACCTTGACCATTCCTCTGAGTGTCCCCAAAAGAATGCCCCTTCCTTGTCTGTGTGCAATCAGATGGGCTGTTTTGGAGCACACTGGCATTGGTTAAACAGGGCCACTCAGGGAGTGGATGTGTGCTATGCCGTTTGGTGCAGTCCTTGCATCCAAATTGCATGTAGATTGCCAGTGACCCTATTGGCTGTTGAACCATGCAAGTGAAGTCTGAACAGAAGGAGGTGGTGCTAGGCTCCTCTGTACTGCCAAACTAAGCAGCCCCCTGCCTAGCTTATTTCCCTGGCTCTCTCTGAGCTGGTGGGGAAAAAAACCCCAAAGCAATATGCCTTTGGCTGCAGGACAAAGGAAGCCTTCGCATGAGCCTCACATGTTCCTCCCTGTCCTGCCCCTGCTCAGCTAAACCTAGCCCTGCCCAGATGGCAACCATGGTGGTGGTGGTGGAAAGACTTGGAGCACACGGGGAGGTAGAAGGTGCAGGTAGGCAAGGAGCAGCAGACAGAGGAGAGGGACGAATTATTTAAGGAGCAGCAAGAAGCTCATTGTAGCCTGGTCCCAATAGGTGAGGTCCAGGTGGAGGAGAAGCATGCAAACCCTGCCAGACATGGCTCATGTATCACATTGGTGCCAGTACAAGGGCAGTGGAAAGTCATGCATGCCCTGAGCACACTGGCCCACCACCTCCTGCAAATTTTACAGGAGATGCATCAGTGGCAAGAGCAGGAGCAGAAACAGAGAGGTACCAAGATGGAGAATGACAAAAGTGGCTTCAAGCACCTACCCAGACCCAAGCACAAATGGGCAAGTGGGCAAGCACAGATTTAGCTGCAGGCAATTTCTCAACCAGCCTTTCAGACAAAACAAAGAATTTTTTAAAAATTATAAATGTTGCAGTGCATTAGCTACGGTCTATGAGAGTCTTTAGAAAATATTGCTTCCCCTACCACTCCACTGAGGAGCAGAGGAACTGTTCAATTTGCCAATACCGTGAAGTGGCTCACTAATTAAGCCACTTCACTATATTTGAAATTGCAACCAGAAGGAGCTTTGACAGCTAGAAGGCTCACTCTTGTTCCATCCCCAGCAATCACACACACTGGAAGCTGACCAAAACAGACCACTCTTATGTGCACCAAAAAGTAGAAGGCCCTGACTGGAGCTTAGAAACATCTGGATAGGAAAGCTCTTGGGGGCAATTTGGTTCACTCCAGAAAAAGGAGTGAACCAACTTGTTCCTGCTGTGGACACAACAGCAAGACAAATGCCCATCTAATTGCACCCTGAGTCTTTAATGCCCTGATTAGTCTTCTACAGGCCTGAGTTCAGGAGAGGGAATTCCAAAACATAACAGATTCAATAACCAAGTAAAGCTGCTGTGCACGTCATACCGACTGGCATTAAACAGCTTCTGGAAATGCCGCCCCTCTGCCCCTACTAAATAGAGTTTGCTCTTTTAGTCAGTTTTTTAATTAAGAAAACCGTAGTTCATATCTTACTTCTCTCATAAATTAAGAGACAGCTTTGGAAAATAGACTTGATCTCTATCTGGAGTATTCAAATAATATACCCCTACCTAAAGAGCTGGTATAATTCAGTTAAAAGAAATTACATCTCAGAAGGTTTCTGAACTTTGATGGTACTTTCTGGACAACAGGAGATTCAGCCATGCACTGAGAAATATTTATTGGTTGCTTTGACTGTGCTCACCATGAATATCAAAAGAGAGAAGTAAATATGGTGTATAATTGTTTGATAACATTGTCAGGGTAAAGTGAGGGTTGTGGGTAGTCTCATCAAAATTTAGAACAGAAAAGTGCAGATTCTTTTCCAGTCCCAGAGATCAGCATCATGAGCTGAGGACAAGAAACTGAAAGCAGTAATCTGTGACTCAAACAAAGGCAGAAAGTTATGTTTCTTGTGTTTTTTCCAGGCCCGGCTAATCCTGTGGCTTGATGCTGTCTTCCAGTAATATGGACGGAGGAAGAAGGCACTACAGTTACTGGGAAGCACTGGTTGCCAAATCTTGGTCCATGCATCTGCTGTCTGCAGTTCCTGAGATCTTGACATTTATAAGCATTAATTTACAACCTGAAGCCTGTAAGACCACACTACAGTATCTGAAGGGATGCCAACTCTTTGCGAGTTTTCTCATACATTAAGATCAGCACTTAGGTCAGCTCCCTGTGCCTTCATTCACCAGAGAGCTATCAGATTGGCAGATTCTAGGGATATGTTATTTTGATGGAGGATCCAACAGCTTTGGTCCTCTCTCCAGGGGGAGGGAGTGCCCACATTACTGCCAGCTTTGAAAAAAGAAGAAAAGAACCATGTTTAAAGACACCTTATTCTTGCCCCTGCTTGATGCTAAAGACTTATTTAGCTGCAGCTATGTGAATTTTTTTCCCCAGATCCTGAAGCTGAGGCTCCAATACTTTGGCCATCTCAGGAGAAGAGAAGACTCTGATGTTAGGAAAGACGCTGATGTTAGGAAAGTGTGAAGGTAAGAGGAGAAGGGGACGACAGAGGATGAGATGGTTGGACAGTGCCATCGAAGCCACCAGCATGAATTTGACCCAACTCCGGGAAGCAGTAGAAGACAGGAGGGCCCGGAGTGCTCTGGTCCATGGGGTCACGAAGAGTCGGACACGACTAAACGACTAAACAACAACAATGTGAATTTTTATTTGTGTTTCTTATGTAATCTTGTAAACCAACTTGTAAGTGCAGTTCAATCTGAAGGGGAGGTTAAAAGGCTTCTAATTAAATAAAAGTTAAAAAAGATGTCCACAGAAAGGAGCAAACAGCTGATCAAAATGTGATTTTACATTTTAATAAGCTAGGAAAATGAATCTACCTTCTGCAATAAGGTTTAATAGTTAAAAATTAACCATAGTTCTTAAACTCTGTATCTTTTACCCAGATTAAAATACCATATTGTTTTCCCTCTCATATCCTAAGACCCACACGCACACATACACAAACATGCACATGAACAAACAATATGGATTAATCTCTTAGAGTCAATGAAATCATTTTTCTTCTTTTCGAGACAGGCAACATGAATTGAAATTTGGCATTGTAACCTTCACAATAACGATTCCTCATCATCTGTAGCTTCAGATTCTGAACACCTGCTGATTGGCTTTTGTGTGGTCATCTGGACAAGTTCAATTTGCTGAGAGATTCATTTGTTGCTGTTCTGCTCATTTTGTTTCTTCTTCAGAAATCAATTTCTCCCCTAATTGACGCTAAGCCAGCTACCTATAATGCTGTTACACTGGTGCTTTCCTATGACTGTGAATGGGATCATTTTATAGCAAATGGGTTTTGGCCTGCAACATGAAATATCTCATCCAAAACCCTTAGGACAATACCTAATGGCTGATTTTAAATTTTGCTCACATTCAGAGCAAACAAAAAGAAGTGCCTTACTAGAGGTGGCTTTTGCTGTTATATGCACGCCATAAAATTAAATACTGTACCATTCTTGTGTCATGAAGTAAAACAATGCTGTCCTTTGAAAAGCAACAGACTCCTGTCTGATGGGGGCTTGCCGCATTTCTGTATTACTCACACACACATGGTCAAATAGGAACTGTAAGTTTCAAAAGAACACAAGGGTAGGTAAATGCAGATTAATGTTGGTCCTTTGAGGAGTTGGGATAGAAAATCTGACCAATGGCTACCAGGGGTGTAGTTTGAAAGCTACACCACCAACCAGTATTTGCAGCTTGCTTTTAGAACTCACCATTAAGAAATGTTTCTGTACTGTTTATTTATGTACTATCCACAATGTATTGTCCTGAGGAAAATTGGTTTAGATCAAAAGCTAGCTATTTGTTTATTTTTTATTTTTTTACTGATCCAGTAAAGGTATCACCTAATTTTCCCTTTTTATTGTGTAAGGACCACACACCTTTGTTTGTTTGTTCCAAAGACTTTTCTGTTATCTTAAAAATTAACAAGTTCTTCATTCAAGCATGGCAACACGCCTGCCCGCCCTGGTGTCAATTTAGCTTATGTGGTCACTTTAGGACCAGATAGGAATTTTTGGCCTTCATCGCCAGATTGGCATTTAGTAGATATGCAGGTGAGTTTTTTCCTATCCCATACTGGTTACCCATGGGACATGTTGGGCAGATTGGGTGGTGGGGCCACTTTGTGGTCACATGGTAGTATTGGGGAATGGAAAGTCAGCGTCGGTGAGTTCCATATAAGCACACAGTGTGCTTTTTTTTGCACGGCGTCAGATCCTGAGATTCGTTTGCTGTGATGAGGAGTGTCTACTGGGCCTAACCTGGCTGCTGGCTGTCTATGGTAAAGAAGATCGGATGGTTGACAACTGGCGAGGGACTTCCAATTTTAGCCAGCTGGGAATGAGCTGTCTGGGGACTACTTGGACCAGGGGCATGGGACTTGCCTGTTATGGGTCAGGAAAGGGGTAAGAGGTACCCCGGAGCCTGCCCCAGGAATCTGCATTACATTCAGGCCCTTCTGTGGGTTAAGGGTGGGGAATTTATAGTCAATAAAGTGGCCCTAGTTCAATACCTCTGTCCATCTCTTCATTTCAGGAGTGGGTGGGCAAAGAAGTGGCCTTCCTTCCATGCAATCCAGTGTTTGACAGAGATTTTCTAAGATGCAGGATTCTTTAAGGAAAAAGAAATTGGCAGGCTGTTGGAGCTGCTGAATATCTTCATTGGCCATGATGAGAAGACACTCAGTTTATGCAACAACAGCGTGAATTAATACAGCCACAAAATGACAATGGCAGAAAGAGCTGTTTCTTTCTTGGGACCTATTTTTCTGCCCTCCAAAATCTACATGCAAATCAAAATTCTGTGGAAGTCTTGTTCCACTCTTGCTCAAAAAATAATGCCAGCATGAAACTAATGGTTGTGCTGGCATATAACTACGTACTAACTTCTCAGGGTGCTGATAGCGTACAGCTCTGCATACAAGCTTTGTGTACCTCATATGCCTAGATGATTGTCATGAGTGTGAATACAACTCTTAACTCTTAAGCATTGTCTTGTGCTAGATAAATACAGAGTTTAACATTTACTCACCCCATTTAAAACAAGGATGCAGACATCAAGCTGTTACTTTTCTCCATGAATGTACTTTAATGGCAGAGCTCAAGATTTGTATGTGAAAGGTCCCAACTTCAACCCCTGGGTTATTCATTTGTGACTGTGGAACCCTGCTGTCTGAAACTCTGGGAAGCACCTGGCTAAAATTTACTCCCAAATGTTAGTCCCAACTAGAATGCACATACTAAACCACTAGGAACTTGTTAAGTCAACACTTACACAGTGTCCATTGATTTAATGGTCCTATTATAGCTGGAGCTGACAATTGGACTTCCCTAGATAATGGTCTAATTACAAAATGGGGGAAACTTCTGCTTGACATTTGTAGCTGAATTCTGATCCAGTGACATGCATACACTCCTGGCAGGAAGCAGCAGCTGCCAGCAGATGGGGTAACCCCTTATTCTGCCCTTTCACTTACAGCATAAGATCGAAGAGTTATTTCAGCCAATCCTGGTTACGATTAGGTAACTAGCATCCTATCTGAATTCTAACAACATACTGTACTATGTAACTCATGCTAAGTTAATAAAAAGAGCTCTCAGGGCATTGCCTGTAGGCTCCGCTGGTTCGGACATCCGTGCTGTCGACTCCTTTGTTCTAAGGCAATTAGCCTTCCTTTGTTCCAAGATGACCCACAACAAAGTACTCCCCTATGTTCATCTAGTTGATAAATCAATCTGTTCTTATTTAATGGTAAATCCAATATATCCTTATTGAGCTAATTTCATGTGGGTGGAAAACAGTGGCCCACCTGAACACTGATGGCATTTGCAACCAAATATCTAATAGATAAAATTAAACATGGCATTTATGACTTCAAGGAAACACAAAACTCATACCGGGGAAGCAGAATCACAAAAACACTTGAGTATTATGGTCATTATGTCAATGTCATCAGACTGCAGGGAGCACAGACGCTAAGATTTTCATTATCTTTTTAAGGTTCATATGACAGAAAAAATTCAAGTGAAGTTGGTGTTCTATTATTAAACATGATCAGGATTTGATTTTCTGCCTGTCACACATGTAACTATTAAAAATACAGAGCAGGACCCACTTGGGAATCACAGAGCACAAGGCACTTTGAGTTTAATACTCCATGCAATCTCCAGCTTGCAGTTGTGCAAGCCAAATAGCACCCACATTTAAAGCAATAAGGCTTCCATACATGCAAGCGGTAGCGCGAGCATCCCACTGTGTAAGTGCTGAAAAAAACTCTGTTCACTCACACAGTTGCACTAAAGAAGATACTGCTTCAGGCACTGACTAGGTGCCTTGCATTTCTTCTACTATTGAGTGAGGGTACAGTGCTTTGGAAACAAGATCTATTAAAATCAAAATGGATTTTGTAATTACTATTCATATTTTAGCTTGCCCTACCTCTTTGCCTCTGTGATGAGTGAACAAGGGGCTTATTATGCCAAGAAACCTCTTTGACTCTTCACTTTTTCCCCTTTGCATATACTACAGATCTGGGATAGTCTGACAGATCTGTTTTAATTCATGTCACTTTGGCATGTATTCAATTGTAACATTCTTCTGTCCTCTTTCTGTATTTATGTGCAATTGTTCACACCAAAACTCCTATGATTTTTGACAAAATACACAAATATATCCACACAGAGAATTTTAAAACACCTTTTCCTTCAAATTGTACATTTAAAAATGAATTTTAAAAAAATGCTGAGACAAGAACAGTTCTGGAACATTCAATAAGCGCAATGAACAAAAAGGCTCTGATTTGCCTTTAGTCCAGAAGTACAGATCTGCTCAGTGTACTTTAGAATTCACAAAGGAAGAAATTCCTACTTTTGATATACATCAAGGTAGCTGGAAATAAATGCTATAAGAACCTTCTTTCCCATTGAATGAGAATGCATAAAATGGGACTATTTCCCCATATATTCTCTCATACATTTTTAACCAGTCTGTGGCTAAATTGCTCTTTGAATTGGGAAGGCTGATTCAAAAAAAAAAAATCATCTCGGTATTTTACTGCATATTCCAACCATGTACCTCCACCAAGTGATAAAAGTCTCCCTACCATTTGACAGGATGATACCAGTGCCAAACTGCCAAGGTGAATTTGGTTGCCTGAACTCTTGGCAGAGTATGGACATTTATGGCTTAAAAAACTCTAACTACACAGCAGAAAAAAGCTCAGGGACCTACATAGCAGAATTAGCTTCAGCTCTTCCCAGAGTAGACCACCCATCTTGGCTTCTCACTGGTACTTACAGTCACAATAACTCACTCTGAGACATTGCCAAAAGAATGAATAAAAGGTTTCATTTACTTACAGTTCTGAACAAATCAAAAGCAACATATTTTAGAAAAAAGACTGGTTACGTGAATTGTCCTTAACTGACTCATAGCTACATGACTAATGGCATAACACTACAGCAGACTGGAAAAGGAGGGAACATATTCTTAGGCAGAGAGGTGTGGCTGTCTTCAAAATCAGAGCCAGGAAGGGAACAATTGGTTACTACTGGATTGATTAACACTCACCCCAGTCCAGAAAAATCCCTCCCAGCCAAACCTCTTCAAGGAAACATAAGAGGTTGAACAATAATTCCGAAATGAGCTACCTCAACATTAAGAGAGATTGCTCTGTGGGGCACTTTGTTTAATACCAATCTGTGCCCAAGCTGGCCCTTTTTGGACCTTTTTGGTCCAACTGTAGTGCTTCTGCTTTTGGGGCCTGGCTGGATTTCCCAACAGACAAAAGGGTCACTTTAAGAGAGATTACTCCCATTAAAGCAACACTTTCCAGTGTGATCAGGTGTGTGCCTTTGCAGCCATCTTAATCTACCCTCAGTTCATTTTATTAGGTATTCAACGATGAAAAGTTTTTGTGCACACTTCCCTCTGTCTGCCTATCCGATGGGCATCCTGTTTTCAGTTCTACTAACCTGGCATCATTCCAGACTATTAAATTATTCTAGCAAAAAGAGGGGAAAATAAGAAAGCCTTTATGTCATCTCCAAGCATTACCGCTCAGTGATCTTGTCATTTTTACAGCTACTTAATCTCTTTATGGTTAGCAAGGCTACACATTAAGGGCTTGATCCTCTGCTTGGATGCATGGACACACTTTATCACAGAACAATCAATTCCCAAATGTGAACTGATATCCCACCTAGACAGTTTGGATTAGCAAACAATGTGGGAGATGGGGATGCTTAATTTTGAGTGATCCATCCACAGACAGGAAAGCCAGATGAGTCCCTTCCGTGCATGCATTTGTACCACTGCCACAGAATATGCTTCTCTTACAGCAAAGAGATACATTTATTCTTTAAGCCATTCTCTTGTCTTCTTTAAATTGTTTTCTACTTGTAATCTGGTGCACATTCATCAGTGGCATTTAGAGAAATGTATGCATAAACATAACCCCCTGGGACACTGTGATGGGGTGGACAACATGAGGTCCTCCAGTTACCATAGGAATAAGATTCTTATCTGTATAACCAGTACTGAGGGATGCAGTTGACAACATCTGCAAGGCCAGAAGTTTCCTGTCTGTTCTAAAAGGTGTTAAGTAATTGTAAGATCATCATTACTGGAACATTGTTATACGTGCTTCAAGATATACTGATCTACACCATGCCCATTGGAGTAGGAACATTGCAGGTAACATGTAGTGTAATTTTGATTTGGGTAGCTTCCTTTACTTTCTTTTACTTCTTTCACCTTCTTTTAGTTTTTTCTGTTTGTTACGTTTTGAACTAGATCGATTCATTAGTAACTGATATTTTAGTTTTACCATATGTATTACACATACAGTAAAGGTTTTTTTGTCTCCATCATTATTAATTGGATTGATTACATTTCTGCTAGATTAAAAACCTGGAGACCAAATTTCCAATTTGTAATGACAAAGCTTTGGCTAACTGAAGTGGCAATAGAAGAAGCTCAAGATCACATGGGGTAAGTACAGGCAGGTACATAGAGAAATGAAAAATTATGTGGAAAATCTACTGTGGACCACAGCTGTCATAAAAATGATCCCATTGCCCAACATTTACATTAACTTATCTGCCCAAAACAGCTGGAACAGACTTTTTGGCTCATGCTTCTTCAGGAGACAATTGGCTTATAACTACACATTAACCCTTTTGCTAAAAATGAAGTGTTATATCGGGCAGTAAAATGGCAGTATAGTAGTACAAGAAATGGTTGGAATGCCTTGTAGGGTATGTTTTCTCTGTTCTATTCAGATGTCACTTTCATGTGATTTTTTTTCCTTTGACAAAATGCTGTTTTGGGATGGTGTTGGTTGATTTGGGCGGTTGGCTTTTAGTTTCTTTAGAGAAAGCTTCTGAAACTCTGATAATGAAACTATGCTTCTGAAGATCACTTTGAACCATCTTGGGAGATAAGTGTTGTTTGTGTTTGAGCTCTGGTTCATGGTGAAATAAAAGACGGCTGTAAAAAAAAGACAGTGTGCATATTGAGAGATGTGGTGAGTAGCAGGGCTTTTTTCTCATCCAGGAAGGAAACCAGGCTAATAGATAATTTAGAAAGGGTCTTATCTGAAGAGAGGGACAAAAGGTCAGCAGCTAAGAATTTCTTGATGGACATTAGTGATGGTAAGTATCTTGTAGCTGTAAATCTTGCACTCTAAGAAAATTTGTCTTAAGTCCCACCGAGTGGATTGTGTGTAAGGAGGTGGGTTTTTTTAGGAATTCAGGTTATCACAGTATAAAATGGAGGGCCTCTATTGCACTGAATGAGAGGAAGAAATGCCTAAAAAATGCCCAAAGACATCTAATTTTAATAATCCAACTTAATTTATTTAATTTGATAAAACATAAGAGCTGCTGGTTCATCTGCCTATGTTTTGGTTAGATAATTTTTAGCCACATGACACAAAGTCTGCTTGTTTGGTTGTAATATGATAATATATTTTATTCATTTATTTATTTATTTAATTTATATGCCGCCCACACTACCCAAAGGTCTCTGGGCGGCTTACAGCATTTAAAATCCAATAAAGATATGTAACAATTAAAATACAATTAAAATATATATAAAATTGCCATCGGACCCACAGCTAATATTATTTCAGTTAAAAGCCTTCTGGAACAGGAAGGTTTTGACCTGGCACCGAAATGTCATCAGTGTCGGCGCCAGACGAATCTCAGTAGGGAGGGCATTCCATAGTCTGGGGGCAGCTGCCGAAAAGGCCCTTTGTCTATATAGCCTCTATTCTTCAGTAATAAATGTATGGAAAATTGGGTACCACCTCCATTCTCTGTTTTAGTTATGGGACGTGGTATAAGATGACTACTAGTTTATGAAGTAACTCTCTGTACTTCCCAGCATAGATTTGTACCAAGCAGTGTCCCTTTGCAAATGGAAGGCTCTTTGATCTGGTGCTGCATTCCCTTAATAAAATGGGGTGGAACACAATTTTTGCCCATTCCCTGCACCCTTTCTAGATCTCAGTTCTGTAATGACATAGTAAATGACATTGAGGACCACAGGTATGCAGGAATGTATAAAAATGGTAGAGGAATCACTTCCCATTCCTCTAACAGAAGCCCTTGCTGGATCAATGCTGGGACAAAACTAGATACAACTCTAAATTTTTGCTATGTTTGTTAGCGTTCATCAACAGCAACTATAACATGGAATGGGTAGAGCTTCTCTCGGAAACGAACCATAACCAGATTTCCGCCTGGAGCTTGTGATTCAAGCAGCAGACCCTTTCTTCCCTTCCCTCTATACTAGGAGGGCATGATTTTTCTGACAATGCCTTTTTGAAAGCCAACTACAGAAATGTATTCAATTAAAAATATATTCGGTTGATGGTGATTCATTTGCCAAGCTATGCTGCAAATCCAATTCAGCAAACATTATTGGCTTGACAGTTAATATAGCAACTGATTTTTAAAAAGCAAAAAAAAAAAAAAAAAAAAAGAGAGAGAGAGAGAGAGAGAGAGAGAGAGAGAGACCACACCGTGGCTGTTTCCTCCATATTATGTATTCTGCAATTACCCATTCAGAGTGAAATCAATGTAAGTAATTCTGAGTAAGTAGCTTGAAGACTGCAATCTCTGTGTGTGTTGCCTTATGCACTGGCTCTTTTTCAGTGATGTAATTTGCATTTTACATCTACCACATGTATATATAGCAAGGTAAATAGCTAAGTATTGATCTCTTTTTGCTCTCTTTGTTTTTCTTTATGACAGCTTTATATTTAGTTTGTTTTTCTATCTCCACTGCTTTCAGACCAAACTGCTGAGTCCAATTAAATACTTTGGAAGTGGCATTTATAATTCTTGACAACCTAAAGGAGAACTACTTGGAATTGTAATCCTTTTCATATTGCAAAGGTCAAGCCCATGAGGAAAACGTATGAGATCGGCCAAGATTTGGGTCCATCTGAAAGGAACATGCATAATACAATTTTGACCTGTGGCAAGCAGCAGCTCAGCAGGCAACTCTAAATCATTTAGAGAAGATTTAACTAGTTGTGAATTGCATCTCATCTCATTCTGGCAGCCCAGGTAACCCTTGAGGGTAAGTGATGTCTTAGGCCAAGTGTCTGTCACCTGCTTCTTTTGCATAATGATGCCTGGTGAGCAATATCCACTGTAGTACCAAAGGAAAAGATTTTCTCATCCATTCATCACTTTTCTTGCATGAACCTGTAATTGAAGCCCATTGGCTTTACTGACATGTATGCAGAGCAGAGGAAGAGTAGTCTGGGAATTGCTTTTTATATATGGGTTCATTGTGCATTGAAGCATGAGAGCCTCTGGATCCAATGGGATGCAAACGACCATGCCAGTAGATGTCAATTGATCAGTGGAACTCACAGCTGGGGACTAGCTGTGTGCAAGTTACTTGTACAGTGTCAGTCTATTCAAACCTGGGGGAGGCATGCCAGAAGTGAGAAAGCAGAAAAAATACTGGGCTTTGGGAAAGCTAAATTGCATTGTATGGAGACAGTTGCACTGTCAGTATATGAGATTAAAGCAATTCCTATTATATAGATCTGTCCAGAACCATAATCTAGGAGAAAATCCTCTAGTGAAAACAATAAAAATGGCTGTTAAACTGTAAATCTAATCAGTATCGATTGGGTGCAGCTCTGGAATTCATTTGTGCACTAAAAAATATCTGTTTTCTGCTTTTTTAATAGGTCTTACAATAGGACTAGGAGGGAGTAAAAATGCAATCAGCATTGATTTTTTTTAAAATTAGAATCCATAGTCTCAGATACTTATAAAGCTATGATTCCTTTGTTTTGGGGTCTTTAATTGTTTCCTATAAGAACACTTTATTGAGACAGTGCCCATGCAAGTTATGTGCTGTGCTTTTTAGAGATTTTCAGTTTTCTTTACAGAAGTGCCAGATGGGCAAACCAAATGTATCACAGAATACAGATAAATGGCTTAACAGTATGAGCCAAGCTATACAACAGAGGGATAGGGAACCCACATTCCATATGCAACTATCAAATTGACTCTTTTCCCCCCTTACTGAAATATGAATAAACCAGGAAGCTAAGTCAGGGTGCAAATAGGTGGTAGAGAATGTTTAGTTTGCTGACTTATAAGAAACCAAACATTCCACCAGCCAATAACAATAGCATAGGCTCTCTAAATCCCCTACTTTTGCTGCTGGCTTAAAGGTAAAGGTTCCCCTTGACATTTAGTCAGTCGTGTCCTGCTCTAGAGGGCGGTGCTCATCCTCATTTCCAAGCCGTAGAGCCAGCATTTGCCCGAAGAAACTTTTCATTGTCATGTGGCCAGCGCAACTTAGGCACGGAATGCTGTTACCTTCCCACCAAGCTAGTACCTATTTATCTACTCGCATTTGCATGCTTTCGAAATGTTAGGTTGGCAAGGAGCTGGGACAAAGCAATGGGAGCTCACTTCGTCACGTGGATTCGATCTTATGGCTGCTGGTCTTCTGACCCTGCAGCACAGAGGATTCTGCAGTTTAACTCGCAGCGCTACCACATCCCTATTTTGAGACCCCTAAGCTGCTGGCTTAGTGGTCTCAAAAATTGGAACTCCTGACAAGTAACTAGTTGGTCATAATCCTGATAAAGTGTCTTTGGCCTAATGTGTCTATACTCAGAAAATATCTAGCCATGGAGTTAATAGATGAGAATCAATGAACTCAAGTTCATTCCTCACAAGTGGGAGGGACAAAGGGAATAATTTGTGTATGTACTTAGCAAATGGAGATTCAGAAATTAACAGTCACAAGACAAATCAAGCCATAGGGATTCAACCTGGACTGTATGGTGTTACATTCTCCCTAAAAAGTCAGCTCTGCAGCTTGAGCGTGCTCCAGGACTCAACCCTGAGCATGGATACAAAGGTTTCACTGGTGATCAGGAGTGCATTTGCATAGTTAAAAGCTGGTGCAACAGTTGTGCCCTTTCCTTGAGAATTCCCTATTTGACCACAGTGACACATGCCTTAGTTACATCCCATTTGGGCTATTCCAACACACTCTGTGTGGGTCTGACTTTGAAGAGTGTTCAAAATGCTGCAACTGTTGAGGAGCATGTACATAGGGATCATGCAATGCGCTCTATGTGGGGCTGCCTTTGAAGACGGTCCGGCGACTGCAACTGGTCCAGAATCGAGCTGCGCGGCTGGTGAGTGGTGGAGCCGCTAGAGATCACATCAAGCCAATTCTGTTCAATTTACATTGGTTACCAGTTGCTGCCCGAGCCCAATTCAAAGTGCTTGTTTTGACATATAAAGCCCTAAACGGCTTGGGCCCTGGATACTTGAAGGACCGCCTCCTTCCATATGAGCCTACCCGGCAGTTAAGATCTAGCCAGGGGGCCCTTTTGAAAGAGCCATCCCTCAAAGAGGTAAGAGGGATGGCTTGTAGACAAAGGGCCTTTTCGGCAGCTGCCCCCAGACTATGGAACGCCCTCCCAACTGAAATCCGTCTGGCGCCGACGTTGATGACATTTCGGCGCCAGGTCAAAACCTTCCTGTTCCAGAAGGCTTTTAATTGAAATAACAACTGTGGGTCCTGATGATGGCAATTTTAATTTTAATTGTATTTTAATTGTATTATAATTGTATTTTAATCATCTTATTGTATTGAATTTTAATTATTGTAAGCCGCCCAGAGACCTCTGGGTAGAGTGGGCGGCATATAAATAAAATAAATAAATAAATAAATAAATAAATGTAATTCCCTTATTGCAACTGCTTCAGTGACTGCCAGTCTGTTTCCAGGCCCAATTCAAAGCTTGTGTCCAGGATATATGAAGGACCATATCACCCCATATGACCCTTCTTGGTTTTTGAAATCTTCTGGGGGGCCCCTTGTGGGAAATTTCTGCTTAAAGGTTGTAGCTGTATTCTGTTCCAGTGATGTGCGTGCACTCCTGGCAGGAAGCGGCAGCTGCCAGCAGGTGGGGTAACCTCTTATTCTGCCCTTTCTCTTAGAGGTAGAGCATAAGATCATAGGGTTATTTTAGCCAATCCTAGTTACGATTAGGTAACTAGTATCCTATCTGTCTCTCTCATAACATACTATGTAATTATGCTAAGTAAATGAAAGAGCTCTCAGGGTGTTGCCTGTAGGCTCCGCTGACTCAGACATCCGCTGTCAACTCCTTTGTTCTCTCTCTAAGGCAACTAGCCTTCCTTTTTTCTGTGATCACCCACAGCTCCTTCTCTCAATTTCACCACCTTCCAGAGTTCATTTAGTGAGGACTTGAGAGAGAGCCTTCTCAATGGCTGCTCCCAGGCTTCAGAATTCACTGCCCTAAGAAGCCAGGTTGGCCCCCTCACTCTTGTCCATCAGTCAAAGACCATCCTCTTTGGGCAGACCTTTAAGCAGTAAGTTATTTCAGGAGTGAAGGTTTTTAACTTACATGTTTTAAGTGTTTTCAAATATTTTTATACTTGATTGTTTTAATCCTAATGCACATTTAATTGTTTCTTTATGTAATATTTATATAGCATTGTAACATTTCTTATTTTACCTCTTTTGAGCTTCCTGGATCCCCTATAGGGAGAAAGGTGGCATATAAATAATTTAAGCAAACAAACATCTTTCCTCTGCAGTTGCTGGTAATTAGACTTGTAAATATCAATTCTTGCCCTGATCTAGAAACTCATGGAGACTGTGATCTCTATATGAAACTAAATATGTAACCAGTCTTCCTGAATGCTATGTATACCTTTCCATGGAGTACAGGTGCACACAACGAATATAGAGGAAAAGGGTTGTGATGCCAAGACCTATTCCCAAACTATCCACATTCAGTAAACTAACTGCAACTTCCCAAACTTACACAATGTGTGGAGCTTTTAAACTTTTTGGGTGCTTCTGTGTGGTTCCTATAAAAGTTCCATAAAATCCTGAGACTGTGCTAACATAAGAGTGCAATGTTCTGAGAACACCTATGCTTTGCTCTCATGAGTATGACGAGATCAAACCTGGCTACAAACAAACAGAAATTACTAGATTTGTCAAAGGATCAGGATATTCGATAAATGGTCCCTGATGTTTTCCTCCTATTTATACTCCCACAAACAATGTACCATAGATGACATGGCTTTTACTGGGCTTGGGTTGTTTTTTTTTTAAATAGCTCAGAAATTGTCCCCTTGGTTCTTTGAAAAATGGCTAAGTCATGTCTTCATAGTTACTACAGTAAGTGAAAATGATTGCTTAAACAACTGTCAAAAGGAAAGAGTTCAGTAACATTTATAAACCTTCCACCTGAACAAATGAATCTGATTTTCCTTCTATGTACAGTATCTAGTGTTGCTTTCCCTGGCACAAAATAGCGAACATTTAGATGCCTTATAGTCACATGGATATCAACACAATCTCTGTGCATTGGCTTTGTCTTAATCCTGAATCCTAAAACAAATTGGGCCACTTTGTATGAGGTTCAAATTGGAACAGAAGGGGCATGTTCAGTTCCAGAGCAAAACAGAAGATTGCACAAATTAATTCAGAGCTCCAGGCATCTAAAATGAGGAAGGGGGGGAAATAGATGATTGGGGCTGAAGAAGCTGGGCTTCGCTCAATAACAGGTGTAACATGGAATCTTAGACCAGAATTTCATTTCAGTCACCATAAGAAGCAAATTTTATATACCTCAATGCAAAAAGAAATTCAGTTGTAGCCATTTTGTTTTCCCAGTGCAAGTCAGTGGTAGGGCTGGCAATCTGAGTATACAAACCTATCTATGCCTGAGGCATAAATAAAATAAGTCAGGACTAGAGATGGGGTTCAGCAGTTTGTGTTGACTCATCTGTCAGTCCAACAGGTATTCCATGTTTCCAAGCCCGGTCTCCTCCATCAGGCCCCACACAAAGGCAGTGCCCAGAGGTGCCTGACTACTGCCTCTGAGTGGACACCTGCCAGGGCTCAGAACACCTGTTGGACCAACAGATGAACCAGCATGAACTGGCAAAGCTGTTTGTCCTTCGGTCCAACAGGACTAAGGTCACCACACAGCAAATTGCAGTCCAATTCAAAATGTCAAATTGGCATCCAAACTGAATCTAGTGCCCTCTGCTTAGTTAGGCATCCTTCAGTCTCAAAAGACTATGGTAACGTGCTCTGTATGGAGGACTTGGAACAGTGTCTAGTGTGGCTGAGGAGGCCAATTCGAGAGAGACAATCCCTTCCACACTGAAGACAAATCCAATCTGTCCCCTGTCCAGCTCCCTGGTTTTGCTGCTTTTGTGACTTCCTCTTTGCCTCAGCCTGCTGGACAAGGGTCTCTTCAAATTGGGAGAGGCCATGATGCAACGCCTGCCTCCAGGCTGAGTGCTCAGATGTCAGGGTTTCCCATCTGTTGAGGTCTATTCCTAAGGCCTTCAGATCTCGCTTGCAGATGTCCTTGTATCGCAGCTGTGGTCTCCCTCTGGGGCGCTTTCCCTGCACTAATTCTCCCTCTGCACTGCCTAATTAATAGAACAGAACACTCAAAATTTCAAATTCCATAATTCCTATCCAACATAGCCAGTGATGGGGATGATGAATTTGGAATCCGATAAGATTCCAAGGATCAGGAGTGTTACTGTATTGATACAGCTGAATGTTGTACTTTTGTTGTTGTTGTTGCTTAGTCATTAAGTTGTGTCTGACTCTTCATGACCCCATGGGCCAAAGCACGCCAGGCCCTCCTGTCTTCCACTGCCTCCCAGACTTTGGTCAAATTCATGTTGGTAGCTTCGATGACACTGTCCATCCATCTCATCATCTGTCGTCCCCTTCTCCTCTTGCCTTCACACTTTCCTAACATCAGGGTCTTTTTGTTAAATTTGTTAAAATGGAAAAGGAGAATGTGTGACCTTCCAGATGATGATAGACTGCAACTCCCATCAGCCATAACTAGTACTGCAAAGTGGATGAGTCCATGAAAGTTCAATGGTCTTTAAGGTGCCACATATTTTTATATTTTTTAAATTTTTTCTTTAGATTTGTTTCTTTGGATTTTGCCTGACTATTCAAAATCGTAACTAGTATAGTCAGTTATGAAGGAAGATGGGAGTTACAGGCTGATAACTCATAGAGGGGCACATGTTCAGTATATTCGTTGTCGTTTAGTCGTTTAGTCGTGTCCGACTCTTCGTGACCCCATGGACCAGTGCACGCCAGGCCCTCCTATCTTCCACTGCCTCCCGGAGTTGTGTCAAATTCATTCTGGTAGCTTCAATGACACTGTCCAACCATCTCATCCTCTGTCGTCCCCTTCTCCTCTTGCCTTCACACTTTCCTAACATCAAGGTCTTTTCCAAGGAGTCTTATCTTCTCATCAGATGGCCAAAGTATTGGAGCCTCAGCTTCAGTATATTAATATGTTCTATATTGTGTTGTTAAGTCGTTAAGTCGTGTCTGACTCTTTGCGACCCCATGGACCAGAGCACACCAGGCCTTCCTGTCTTCCATTGCCTCCCAGAGTTTGGTCAAATTCATGTTGGTAGTTTCGATGACACTGTCTATTTTCTATATTACTCAGAATTAATTTCAACGTGATATAACGATAGCAAGTTCTCTTCAGAAAATGCCATGGATTCTTGTTTCAGTATTAAAACCAAGGGACCTTATTCTATGAATATTCACTGTATATATCCAATATAATGTAGTGGATAAATTGGAGGACTAGGACTCTGGAGAACAGGGTTTGAATCCCCACTCAGCCATGGAAACTCAATCACAGGGATGTGAAGTTGGTAAATATATTTATCTCATATACCTTAAAAGCCCTATTAGGATCTCTGTGAGTCAGTTATGGTTTGACAGCACATAACAACATGTAGCCAATTAGAGTTTAATACTGGAGAACTGTAAGCTGGGAATTTCTTTATTTTAATAATCCTTTTTTTTTCAGTTTGTTATTTCACCTGAGAAGAACTGCTGCTTACCAGAGAATGTGAGCATTTGTATTAAATTGCAGAGTGGCTCTGGGAATTCTTAAAACACAATTCATTAGAAGTACATTGAAGGAGTGGTTTAGTCATGGATTGATTTAATTGATCCATATGCTGGATGTTGGGAAGGGGAGAAAAGTATATTCTCAAATCTTACATTCCTCAGCTTAGATGTTTGAGATGCAGTGAATTCATCTTTCCGGGCAGAAACAGACATTATGGTCCAGCTTTCTTTACAGCTGAACAGAAGAGACATAATTGAGGAAATCTGACATTTCTAAGAATATGCCTCTACACTGGAACTGTTCAGATGGGTAGATACCGGCAGTAGCCCTCTTTGCTCCCCCAGAGGATAAGGCCCAGGAAATGTTTTTCTCATCTATACTCGAGGCCCCACAAATTGGGAACTTGTGGGCAGAGTAACTTTCCCTGAAGCTCCCTCTTTGGGTCATTGCTTGGAAAATGGAAAATAATTTAATCAGGGGACTTGGCTCTTTCCTCCTACATCCTAGTATCTCATCCTAGTTTTGTGAACTAGGTTAAGTATGTTGGTAAAATGACAACTAGTTTTCAAAATGGCCTGCAAGCCAATTTAGGTATAACCTTTGAACTGGAGAGCTGGAAGGGACCCTATATATCATCAAGTCCAGCCCCTCTCAAGGAGGCACAAGGGGGAATTGAACTCCCAACCTCTTGCTCTGCAGCCAGAGAACTAAGCCACCGAGCTATCCAGTAGTTCCTTATGAATCATAAATAATCATGTCTTGGTCAGTTTCACAAACATATCATGAATGTTCATATTCACTCAGCCATTTCTGATTCAGCTATACATAGGACTCCTGTAAGCTGCCTACGGAGTTCAATCATGTACTGTTCTTTGAGAATGGTATACTTTAAACAAGACCTCTCAATAATTCAAGAAGGAAATTATATTGTGTTTTCCTTTCCTTTTTTTAAAAAATGTTTTAAACTTGCTTAAATGGAACTACATTTTCTATTTAAATATTTTCTACTTTAATGTCTACTTCCTAAGGTTTCAGAGATCCCCTCTGGGAGATAGTTTTTTTGGAAGATCCATTTTGTTCTAGCAACTGTACATCACTTGATACTTCAGCAAATTTGACTATTTTAGTACTCATGCAAGGTAGTTTAGAAATCCATTCTTGCAGTTGATTTTGTATAATCCATTGGTTGCAACTGATTTTGTGATTCCTGTTCAGTTAGTTTCCATGCTTATTAATTAATATGCAAATTAAGATGATATAATCTGGACATAAGAAATGTAATAAACAAACCAACTCCATTCAAGTGAAAAGATGAGTGAAAATTAAATATCACTTTATGACTTTGTAAATTGCAGTCTATTTCCATGGAGAAATTTTGCAAGCAGTTTAATAAGACCTGCAGTGTGGAGGGTCATTACAATATTATTTTCTTTCACATCTCTCTACAACACATGCCTTTTCAAATGAAAGGTTCAATCATGTCTGCTCAACATAGTTCGTAATGACCCAATATTCATAGTCAAGCATCCGTAATAGCAGATACTAGATTAAGCACCAGAAGTTCAAAATCCTTGTGTTAATTGTGTGAAGCCAGGGCTTGTTTGCAAGCTACTTTGTGTATTTATGATGAATCCTTCATCTCATATGGGGGCTGTTCTTTGGGGGGGTGTTGTAACCCCACACGCCGCTTCTTGTAGGTGTGGCTGGCGGTGACCTTTTCCATGCTAGGGTGACTGTCAATCACTAACAGTGCTAACCAATACTTATCTTCTGCATCTAAATTCAAAGAGAGTCCTGCCTCTCTGCTCTGTTTCTTTCCCTCTCTGTTGATTGTTGGAAGTTGTTGTACGTTGAGGCCTGTTGCTGACAGCAGTCAATTTTTATTAATTTGCTGCTTGAGCCTGTTTAGAATTGTAAGTAAAGAAAATGTTTTTTATTCTTTCTTCTACTTATATTTCAGAGTGAGTTATCGAGACTGTAGGTGCCATTTAATAAGAAAAAGGGGTCGTCTACTCTGGAGAACTTGAAGCTATTCTCCTCTGTAAATCCCTGTGCCTCTGCTGCACAGCTAGAGGATATTTAACAAAATTTCAAAACTCTAGCACATAAATCAAGTGCTCCTTCCCACTGACAATAAAACCTGTGGCTGTACTTAACGTTTTAATGTACACACAAGGTACATGCATGCAGAGAATATTCTGCCAGAGGAGTGAGGGCCTTTTTTTTTTTTTTGCTCCTCTTCCAAAGGTTCATTTATTTGGGGGCAGATGTCGAATCAATTCCACATGTGCAAATGCTCTGCTTTGGAAAAAAAATCTTGTTATCTGATACACCACTATACCAGATAGCAGGAATTTTAAAAAGCCTAAAAGCCAGCACGCATCTGCTGGCAGGTAGGTAAAGGTAAAGGTTCCCCTTGACAATTTTTGTCCAGTCGTGTTCGACTCTAGGGGGCGGTGCTCATCCCCGTTTCCAAGCCATAGAGCCAGCGTTTTGTCCGAAGACAATCTTCCGTGGTCACATGGCCAGTGCGACTTAGACACGGAACGCTGTTACCTTCCCACTGTGGTGGTCCCTATTTATCTACTCGCATTTGCATGCTTTCGAACCGCTAGGTTGGCGGGAGCTGGGACAAGCGACGGGCACTTACTCCATTGCGTGGATTCGATCTTACGACTGCTTGGTCTTCTGACCCTGCAGCACACAAAGGCTTCTGCGGTTTAGCCCGCAGCGCCACCACGTCCCCTGGCAGGTAGAACTGCAGCTAAATTCTCAGCATTTAGCCAATAACCAGCTTGAAGCCAATGGCTGGCGGGGGCTACAGCTGAGTTCTAGCCCACTGCTGTGAAAAAGCAGACAATCAGCTTTTGTTTTCATTTTTGTTTACAGACTTACCTTAAACAGCATACTTACCAACAGCATTCTTGTGGCCCCTTTCCTTGTCACAGGAATATTCTTTGACCAATACAGTAAAGCTCAGCTCCTCCACAGGGCAACACAGGACCAGGTGCAGATGTTCCATCCTTTGCTGGTTCCAGGCACCCCATTCTCCCCCTCTGGGTTTTTAAGAATCAAGACAAAGCATGTGCACATGCTGGCTAAGGATGAGAATTTTTGGATTTTTTAAGACTCCGATTCCAGCTACACTTGTGCTTCTATCATCATTAATCATCTTTTAGAAAAAAGGAAACTGCCCTGGTACTGCTTGGGAGTGGCAAGGTTTCATGGGAGGTGCTAGAACTGGCTGCCCATTAGGCTCTATAGAGGCTGCTTCCCCCGTCTATTTCCTTCTTTTTGGAGAATGATTAATAGTGGAGTGTGTAAATAAGAAAAGTTGTTCTGTAAACTTCACTGACTTAGATGCATCTCCCAAAATTCTGCATGGGAGCATTCTTGGCATGTTTTGGAAGTTAAGAGTCCAAAAAAAATCTTGAAGTCCCTTCCTTAATGCTGGGTAAATTGAAGATAATTACAATTTGAGACATTGACCATCGTTCCTAGGCACTTGGTATGTCTGTTAATGCAACAATTTCCAGTTTCCTGTCTTCAACTAAGAGTGCAACTACACAGAAAGGTAAATTCAAATTAACGAGCATTTCTTTGCTGTGAAGTCACACTAGGGAATTTGGTTTTCTTTGATATAAGTGGCCACACAGGCAGTAGAGAGGGAAAAAAGCCTTCTAATTTCAGATCTTTTGAAACCTGTAGGTGACATAGTTTAAAGGAACTTCCTTAACAAGGCTTTCCTTTCTCAACCATGCACTTCCCAATTTTATCTTGCAGGTTAGTAAAGCTTGTTAAACTGTTAAAGTTAATAATAAATAAATAGGAGCTGTGTCTGAGAAGAAGCTGTTAAAAGAAGAAGTGTCTTCGGAGTAAGGCTTTGTAAAGCGAGGTGAATGCTAGCACTGCTTGTTTGTGTGCGCACATACTTTCCTCATTCTCCCTTGTGAGGGAAGAGGCAAGAGGTAAGGTGCTTTACCAAAGCACCACTGTGTATATATGCTTGGTTGTTCTTTCCATTCTGCAGACTTTGAACCAAAGTGAAAAGATTCAACTTTTCAAAAGTAGAAGGGTGTTTAGTGTGAAAGAAGAGCTATGTATGGGGGCCATGGGTCTCCAGGCTGATTTGCATTTCCCATTGCATCATGTGAACAATGGGAAAAATTTGAACCAGCAATCCCAAACTCATAGTATTTCCCAATTTTTCCCCTGTGTTGTCAGACTCTAAGTCAGAATGAGCTAGTTTTAACTCTGTTTCTGAACCAACTACCCTATTACTATAATATAAATTGCTAT
Source organism: Pogona vitticeps (assembly GCF_051106095.1). Taxonomy (NCBI): domain Eukaryota; kingdom Metazoa; phylum Chordata; class Lepidosauria; order Squamata; family Agamidae; genus Pogona; species Pogona vitticeps. The sequence goes on from NC_135786.1 coordinate 174,022,090, forward strand.
ATTACTATGAATAAACAACATAGGTCACTGTGCTCCATCTCTTTCAGAATCCTTGAAGAGTTTTGCAAGTTGCTTATATCCAGCTTTGTGTAAGCATATCTTTAATGATCTCCACTGTGGCTCATTTTTCAGCTCCTTGGCTGTGCAGATTGAGTGCCATACATTTTATGTTTCATCTGCTTATTAGTTTATGGCCTATGCATTCTTGCCATTTGTAAAAATTGCTTCTGCTTCTTTTTCATGTAACACATGTTCAATAATCTGCAACTGTCTAACTGAGCCTCACATGGGCATGATTTGGACTGTTTTTATTTCTAAATTACATTGTTTTACCCCAGTTTGAAACTGTCCAGTAATATGAAAAGTATCAATTATCTTGGAAATTGAACAACTTTTATGTGGCATTTTATTTCTCCCAGAAAAGCAGGTTCTTCTCTTTTTGCCTTGTCATTCTATATTAAAGAAATTTGTTGGGTTTGGATTTTGATGTGAGCTTATCCAGTTTCCACATCTCAAAACTGAATGTAGAGACAATTTGTTTTATTTTATTTAAAGCACTTGTTTAATCACCTCTCTGACCGGAAGGGCTCATAATTTGTGGGCAGGAATCTATGTATTTCTGAAAGTAGTCTGTGATTTGCAACATTTTTTTTCAAAACTGCATATAATTGAGAAAAGCCTGGAGTGAGAATGCATGAGCAGTAAAAATGTCACAATCTTCAGCCGATTTGAGAACATACACAAAATATGCACCTTTCAACAGGTGCATAAAAGGCAAATATTTTGAAAAGTGCACACATAAAACATATACTCGTATGTGCATTCATAGTTTGGGGGGGAAAGCTTGCAATTCAGTGCAGTCTTGAGTCAGAATGAGTTTGGCTCATAAGACTGAGAACCTTGGTGAGATCAATCTTTCTTGATTAATTTGCTATGAGATGAAGAATCTATTGTCTGCCAAGACCTGGGTTCTACTGATACTTGTCTGATGGAAGCCACTGGTCACTAATTCGTGGGACCAAAAAAAAGAAAAAAAAGAAAAAAATGTCCTCTCTCTCTCTCTCTCTCTCTCTCTCTGTCTCTGACACACTGCACTTCATAGTCCCGTTCTCTCTTGCACTACCTTTTTTCACACTTCACCCAGTGACTTGCTGGAGGTTACAACTGATCAGCTTCAAAGATCTTTCATGGCCAAGGGCCATGGGCTGTTTGCTCCTGTGTTCTATGAATTCACTCACTGTAGCCTGAAGTGTGATCTTGGATGAACTCCTATTTTTTATTGGTTTTAGTGAGCAGTCACCATTTTCAATGAAGACATGCAATTTATGCTTTCGTTTCAGAGCATTCATGAAATCAGTGCCAAACCTCTTATTAAAAAATGTGCACATTGGCGTACCCATCAAATTAAAATAGTGTATCCACTGTGACTGCTTTTAATTTTTGGCCATACAGTATAGTTTACTTTAAGTACATGCCTAAGAAATAGTGTTCATCTGGGTAGGGGGAAAAAACCTTTGCTTGCTCAGGGCCACTTTTCATTTATTCACAATGACTAGTAGAATAAGTGTGGTATAAGTGAGTAACAGACTGGGACTCAGGAGGCCTAGGTTCAAATTCCTGTTCAGTCATGGAAACTCACTGGGTGTGTGGAACTGGTAAAATCACTCCTTAAAATATTGCACATACCTTGAAAGCCTGCCAGGGTCATGAAAAGCATCTAACAACAATAACACAAGAAATTATAATTGACTCCTATTTTACGAAGGTGGCAATAATGATTTTTTTTTCACTTTGTCTTGGCTCTTTGGTAGTTATAGAGTGGCATGTCTTACATGGCCTAAACTGTGCTATAACCTGTTTTGATGCAGTGCTTGGTAGTGACTCTCTCTCTTTCTCTCTCTCTGAATGTTTTGAGCAGGCAGAACTGATCTTCTTATCACGATATCCATGCACTATCCATAGAGTGCCAATTTTTCTTGCATATTATGTTCAATCTAACTGTACATCTAAAAGCTACAGAAATACCTTGCATATTTTTTCCTGTAGAGATATGAAGCAGAGGGGGAAATGCAGTTCTTCAAAAAACTTACAGTTTATGAATGTGGGATATTGTGCTTCTGTATCCATCTTTTGGGGGATCAGAATTACAGTCCTTGCAGCCTGGATTTGTTTTTAAAAAAAGTGAGTGGGGCCAACCATTCTCTTTCAAGATGCTTGTTTCTGTGGTGTGTGAGTAAAACAATTTTACTTTTAAAGAACTCAAATATTCTTTGCCCAAATATCTCCACATTATCACAGAGCAAAAGTAGATGGCCTGCTACATCTGCGCCAAATTTGGTCCTGATGCAAAGTCTAGTTTCAGAGTTATTTTTTGTTTTGTTTGTGTGTTTGGGCTGCCCCTCTTTTTAGAATTGCCTTGAGGAATATTGCTGTTCTGCCCAATAATACAACCTCACATTAAATACAGTTTTCTTTCTTTCTTTCTTTCTTTCTTTCTTTCTTTCTTTCTTTCTTTCTTTCTTTCTTTCTTTCTTTCTTTCTTTCTTTCTTTCTTTGCTTCATATCAGAGCATTGCACCATTTAAAATTATGAACATATATCAAATATGCATAAAATTAAAAACAAATTAAAATGTTAAGATATTTATACCATAGGGGCGTAAGCCACATGCACATAAGTGACAGAATTTCTCTACAGTCACAGAAAACGTGTCCTGTAGCCCCATATTATGTTGCATGGTTTTGATTTTCTGGTTTCTCTAGCTGCACAGCAGAAATGAAGGGATTCACAAAGCAGAACAGCTTCAAGTTCCCCAGAGTAAACCACCCCTTTTCCTCTCATAAACTGGCACTTACAGTCTCAGTAACTAACCCTAAGACAAGACAAGACAAGACAAGACAAGACAAAAGAAGCATGTGGCACCTTAAAGACTAACTATTATATTTTAATGTAAGCTTTTGTGGACACATCCACTTCATCAGACATATGGAAACAGAATGAAATGTTGAGTTAAATATCAGATCCACAAGTAAAGCATTCTAAATATTCATTGGCTCTTGGTTGTATGGTATATCTACAGGCAGTAATTTATGGCCTATGTTATTTTGGGGTACTAAACATTCCTCCAGGAGACAGAAAACAGACACCAGGCCTGCACAGAAATGAGGAGAGAGAGAGAAGAAAGAGAAGTGGTGTGTGAGAGGGTGCTGGAAGACTGGAAAGTTAAAACTTAAGAGGGGGAGGGAAAGAATATATAAAAGTAAATATAAAAGTGAAACAAGATAGAGGAATGATGTGTGTTAATGTAGGGAATATTGACAGTTTTTACCTCTGAGTCTTCTGATGAGAGAGTTATACTTATGATGGACACACATATAAATGGATTGAATATAAACCTAGGTTTCTTATTACCAAATGTAATATTTCTGCTGTTATCTGTAGTAGTAGGCATCCTTCAGTCTCAAAAGACTATGGTAGCGTGCTCTGTATGGAGGACTTGGAACAGCGTCTAGTGTGGCTGAGGAGGCCAATTCGAGAGTGACAATCCCTTCCACACTGGAGACAAATCCAATCTGTCCCCTGTCCAGCTCCCTGGTTTTGCTTCCTTTGTGACTTCCTCTTTGCCTCAGCCTGCTGGGCAAGGGTCTCTTCAAATTGGGAGAGGCCGTGATGTACTGCCTGCCTCCAGGCTGAACGATCAGATGTCAGAGTTTCCCATCTGTTGAGGTCTATTCCTAAGGCCTTCAGATCCCGCTTGCAGATATCCTTGTATCGCAGCTGTGGTCTCCCTCTGGGGCGGTTTCCCTGCACTAATTCTCCATATAGGAGATCCTTTGGAATCCGACCATCAGCCATTCTCACAACGTGCCCAAGCCAGCGTAGACGTCGCTGTTTCAGTAATGTATGCATGCTGAAAATTCCAGCTCGTTCTAGGACTACTCTATTTGGAACTCTGTCCTGCCAGGTGATACCAAAAATCCGTCGTAGGCAACGCATATGAAAGGTGTTCAGCTTCCTCTCCTGCCGGGCACAAAGGGTCCAGGACTCGCTGCAGTACAGGAGTGCGCTCAGGACACAGGCTCTATAGACCTGGATCTTGGTATGTGTTGTCAGTTTCTTATTGAGCCATACTCTCTTTGTGAGTCTAGAGAACATGGTGGCTGCTTTCCCAATGCGTTTATCCAGCTCGACATCTAGAGAGAGAGTTATCTGTATGTGCTGATTTATACCATATAGCACTAGCATATTCTGCCATGGAGTAGCACAGTGACAAAGGTATTGTTTTTATTGTTTGTGGTTGTGCACCCCAGTATGATCCAGCCAGTTTCTTAAGTATGTTATTTCTGGTGGCAGTTTTCAGTTTACTTTTTGGCAATGTTTTTTGTAGGCCTGCGTTCAATCCAGAGTGCCACCCAAATACTTTGTGGTAGGGCGATGTTCCAAAATCTTACCTTCCCAGCTAACTCGGAGCTTCATCTCTGCTTCTCTGTTTTTTAAGTGGAAGGCACAGACTTGTGTTTTTAAAGAGTTTTGTTTCAGCTGGTTGCTTTTATAATGTAAGGAAAGATATTCTAACGCAGAGTTTAGCTGATGCTCGATAGACAGTCAAAGCAAGATCATCAGCAGAGCTGAAACTCCTGAAATACAGGAAGATTGGTTGATTATTCAAGGAAATGTTAGAAAGTAATGGTGCCCTGTGGGATACCATTCCTTTGGTTTCTCCCGTGACTGTGCCATCCTTGACATTATGAAGAATCTTTGGTTTTAAAGTACTAGAATGGCAAACGTTTCTGTAAATCTAAGGCGGTAGAGCTTTATGAGCAGCAATTGATGGTGAACAGGATCATATGCCTCTGTAAGGCTGACAAATGCTGCTCCAGTTGTTTTATGTGTTTCACCACCATCTTGTACATGCTGGGATAGATTTAAGATTTGAGCTGTACAGCTCTTGCCAGGTCTAAAGCTAGCCTGTAAATATAGGACTAGCTGAGGTTATTGTCTACTGTAAGAACACAAATAATAGATTGTTGTAATGTCACGGTTCATTAGAACAGTTTGTATTCACCTGTAAGCCAATATATTATATTATTTGCAGCTTGAACAACTAAGAGTTTTGTGATTAAGCCAATATATATTTGGAGAAAACATTTATATTAAGTAGTAATTGTTATTTCGAGCTAAGAATGTGCAGCTTCATTGATCTGCCTGTTGAAGCTTCAGATACCTGTGAGAGGTTTCCAACCCACTGCAACTCTGTAGTCTAGTACAGTTGAAGGCTTGGCTTTATTACAAATGGCCGCTCCACCAGCAAGCAGGCTTCGCCGAGAGGAGCCTCTTTGCTTCGCCCTCCAGAATAACACGAGATGGTTGGGCCTCACAAATGTGATCTGGAGGGGAGGGGAGTGAGCACCCATTTAAAAGAGCGCTCCTTCTCATTTCGGCCTCTTTCGAGGCTTGCGACCCGCCTGCCCACTCTTTAGCCAGTGTGAGTATACTGGTCACCTTTTTGGGTCCGGATAGGAATTTTTGACCCACTGCTTAATTGGCTAGTAGTCACAGAGATTTTTGCCTACCCCACACTGGTCAGAAAATGAGGCTGTTGAATGCTGGGTGTTAAATTGGTCACGCTGGCAAGTAGTGCGGAATGAAGTTGGATCAGTGAGTCCCAGTAAGAGCACAATATGGTTATAGCTAGATATGGGGACGAATAAAAAAATGGATTGTGATTTTCTTGAGAAATTGCTGATTCATTAAATATTTATCCCTTCATATTCATCAGTTCCAGAGACCCCGACGAATTTGAAGGGATGAATATTTCCCCATTTTTATTCATCCCTCATAGGAAGAGAGGGAAGGCTAGCCTTCTCTCACTTCCTATGGCATTCCCATTCTGCCTACAGGCCTGTGAATCAGCTGATCGGGGGGCTGATAGGCAGCCAGCCACCCCCGCAGCCTATCCCCTGCCCTTTCCTCTCCCTACCTTAGCCGCTGCCACCATCCAGTTCCACCACTACCACTGCAGTCTCCAGCTGGCCTCTGCAGCCATGGTATGCAATAAGGGACACTGGCTGCCCTTTGCAAAGATGGTGGCTGCAGAAGCCAGCTGGAGACCATAGTGGTGGTGGTGGTGGCAGCAGCAATTATGGTGGGGGGGGCCGGTGGGGGCGTGGCAGAGGGGGTGTTGGTGGGGTGTCAGGTTTTTTTCTTTCTAACCCCCCCCCCATGAATTGATGAATAAATTCATAGGGGAACTTCATGATTCATGTTTCATCAATCTTGACCGATCACGAAGGAGGAGAACTCACCAAAATGGTGGGTCGTCCCCATCTCTAGTTCATCCAACCTCCAAGCACTGCTGATCAGTGTGCAGGGGGGAAGATGCAGTGGGGCCACACCCAGACCTGCTGGCTTATGTTCCAGAAGAGAGGGAGTGGGGCTGTCTAAAAGGAGAAAGGGAAATAATGAAATTATCCCCTTTTCTATAAATAAAATTAAATTGGCTGTATTGAATGATATTTTGCTTGTTGCACTCATGGTTGCACATTTTCAGAGGCTGTACGAACAGTTGTGTAGCCGAGGTATTTCATTTCTCTCATGTTGAATTGTGACAATCTTACCTAAATCTTTTCATGAGCAGGCAATTTTTGTAGGTTAAGTGTGTAAAACTGGAGTCAAAGTCCGATGAGACAGTTCAGCAATAAGCCAGGAAACAAACAGAAGATTTTGGGTGTCAAGAGATAGCAAAGTGAAAGGGGCAAAAAGTTTTCGCTGTGCAGCTGTTCTGCTGACAAATTGACCAATGACTAGATTACACAAAATTGACACCGGACATAATATAGATCCTCTTTACCAGTGAAAAGTAGGTAAGGGTTAGAACTTTGCTTTCTGCCATAGACTTGCTATCTGGAAAATGAGGTTATAATAGAGCTGCTACTTCTCTCTGTGAAAACATTTTTTAGCATGAAGTATCATACAACCACCAATTCCTACATCTATAGAACAAGGCAATAAAATGTGGAAAGACCTAAACTTTGTGAATATTCTTTTCACATTTGTTTCTGAACATCTGACCCAGCTGCATTATCCCTTTTCTTATATACTTATAATTCATATGTGCACTGCCATGGGACTCCTCATTGGGAGAAATGTAGAATAGAAATAAAATAAAACTAAAAATCGTTCTGGATTTTCATGCTACTTCAGCATTTCAAATGACACATTTGTGATATGATGAAGTCTGTGAATGAATGAACTTTATTGCAGTATAACACCATAAGAATACACCTAGCACAGTTACAGGATAATACCCTGACAACATAAGGCGATTTCTACATATAATTCAAAATTCAAAGTTTAAAATTTAATTTAGAATTAAAACCTTGTAATTAACCCATCTTCTTAATATGAAATTTAATCAAATATAAGCAAAATCTAGCTATTTGTTTAGTAATAAAAGAGTTTTTATCATTCAAAAGTCTTTTCAAACCCTCCTAATTTGCATCTGCTGTTAATCTATCTAAACATGGCAGGATAAGTCTCTCCTATGTAGGTGATGAAAGGGGTAATGGAAAAGCATATGTGCCACTGATTCCACCTCCCCTTGCAGCCATGGGCAGTGTCTGCCCTCATAGGGAACCTTTGACAGGATAGCTGAGCAGCAAGCCAAAGTTAAAGCTCTCCTATAGACGGGATTTTCCAGCTCTGAAATATACCTGGCCATTCTCATGACATATCTGGCCTCAACAGAGGCCCTAAAAAGAGTAGATTGTGCTATATTGCATTGACTTCTATATCCTGAACCCTTTGTTTAAGTGATTTCACCTGTGTAATACTCTGGACCAGTAGATCATCTGATGAAAGACCCAAACTTCCTAGGCTGCTTTTAAGAAGTCTGTGACAATGTCCTCTCTGCCTTGCCCCACCCAGTCTTGTCACGTGTGGAAAAAAAAAACTCAGTCTAGTCCCAAAGAAGTTTTATTTTTCCAAAAAGGTTGGATCCAAATCTGTTGCATGGATAGATTTGTCTTTTTTTAATATAATGATAATGATATCATTTTGTTTTTACCTTATATAACCTTATTCCACCACCCCCACTTTTTTATTTGCATGAAAGAATACTGGTTGTCTTTCATCTGCACTTTCAACTTTTTCTTGATTTCTTTAGGTTATTTCTCTCATTTGCTCTCTATAGCCCCGAGACTTCTCCCTAGTGACAACAACAACAGTTGTCCTTTATCTGGAAGGGGCTTGTAGTAGCGCCGCATTTTAAGGATCCATGATTCTTTTCTCTTACATTTACTCTTTTCTTTCCCTATCTCCCTTGATGTTCCTCTTTTTAATTTTCTCACCCTGTTATGTCTCATCTCATTCCTCTAATTCTTTTCCTCCACTCCGGAAAACAGGGAGATATTGTCAATATGTAAATGAGAAATAAGGAAAGGAGGGTGATATAGTTTCTTCGTACAGCTGTGCAATTCATGAAAAAGGCGAAACAGAGCCAATTATTCCTGGGAGGGCCTTCTCTCTCTCTCTCTCTCTCTCTCTCTCTCTCTCTCTCTCTCTCTCTCTCTCTCTCTCTCACACACACACACACACACACACACACACACACACACACACACACACACACACACACACACACACACACACACACACACACACACACACACCTGCACACAGACATCCAAAGGAAAAAGAGGCCAGCTGCCTGCAGAGAGAAGAAAATAAGGCAGAAAGAAAATGTGGGGAGGGGGAGTACTCATTGTGTTTTTACAGTTGTATTAAGTGATTGTGACTTTCCATCAACAAGTGCCTTCCAGCATTTACAGAAGAACTCTTGGTCCCTTCAGAGCCCAGGAAATAATATAAGAAATGATGCCTCTGGACAAAGAAACAAAACCAGCCTGAATATGTTGAGTGCCAAAAGAATTTCTAAATGCTTGCAGTACCTAATATAATGATTGTGAGGCACCGTGGCACAGCTTGGCATTTTATTTGAGGCTGTCACAGATATAAAAATTGACTTAACTATCATTCTCTCTCCTGAGGAAGCCTGGAAATTGTTAGAGAGGTGAATGAGGGATTTCTAAATAGATAACAGTCAGTTCTTTCACCACTCTTGCCCAGGTTTGTTTAGGAAAACCAGTTCTAGCTGGTTTAGAATTTATCTGAGTAAAAATGTAGAAATGCCCCATGAAAGTCTACAGTTACCAAGTAGTGTAGGGAGTGTTGAAAGGCTATCAAGGGACCTTCATCCCCAAGTTTCAGAAGTCTCAGTCAGCCGGTATGATTTCAGTTCCTCCCTCAACATGCATGTTGTATGAAAAAGGTTAAAGTGAACAAGAGGCCTAGCAGTAGGAATGTCCATCTTGTAGGCTTTCACTCTTAGAGAGAAACTGTTCTCTTTCCAACAAGAGTTAACTGTGAAAACCCGCCCCCCCCAAGAAATCTTGGAGGAAATCTCTCAGAATTTCACAGATTTTTCTGGTCACACCACTCTGTACAGAATTATTATAATTCCTGCATCCCACATAAGATGCACAGAGTTTGGCAGTTCCTTGTACAAAAGGGGAGGGACAGAGAACTGTAGATTATCTTCTTTCTTTCTTTCTTTCTTTCTTTCTTTCTTTCTTTCTTTCTTTCTTTCTTTCTTTCTTTCTTTCTTTCTTTCTTTCTTTCTTTCTTTCTTTCTTTCTTTCTTTCTTTCTTTCTTTCTTTCTTTCTTTCTTTCTTTCTTTCTTTCTTTCTGGTTGCAATTTCAGTACACCCACTCTATCTGTGGAAAGACCTAAATGAAGAATACAGCAGTTGGGATTCAGCATTGCAGCTCATGTATGAAAGCCATGACTAGTGATTCGTAGACTCACAATAGTACTTCAGCAGTGACAATGATATCTGCCATTAGAAGACCAAGACATTAAAATACCAATAGAAACATATTTTTGTTCTAGTGATATTTGGCTTCTGCCTACTACAAATTATACAACCCAGTTTTCCATATTTGGAGAAATTGCAGGGGGCAGCACACCCAGAGTGGAATGGGTGGGCCTCACCTTCAGAAAACCATCTTCATGATCATGGCACTTCCCCTGCTTGGGAAGATACCAAGAATCTCAGTGGTGAATTGTGAATTGTCAGCAAGAAGCAACTGAATGTTACATTGTTTCCCTTCTGTAAGTACTGTATAACGAAGCAAGAGGAGTTAGCCTATACATATAAATTATGCTCACACTGCCCCCCCTTCATGGATTGCTGCCTTGTCGTGGTGAAGGGGCTTGAGTAACTCAGAGAAGCTATGGGCTATGCCGTGCAGGGACACCCAAGACGGACAGGACATAGTGGAGAGTTCCGACTAAACGCAATCCACCTGGAGTAGGAAATGGCAAGCCACTCCAGTATCTTTGCCAAGAACACCCCATGATCAGAAACAAAAGGCTAAAAGATATGACGCTGGAAGATGGGCCCCTCAGGTCGGAAGGCGTCCAACATGCTACTGAGGAAGAGTGGAGGACAAGTACAAGTAGCTCCAGAGCTAATGAAGTGGTTGGGCCAAAGCCGAAAGGACGCTCAGCTGTGGACGTGCCTGGAAGTGAAAGGAAAGTCCAATGCTGTAAAGAAAAATACTGCATAGGAACCTGGAATGTAAGATCTATGAACGTTGGGAAGCTGGAGGTGGTCAAACAGGAGATGGCAAGAATAAACATCGACATCCTGGGCATCAGTGAACTAAAATGGACAGGAATGGGCGAATTCAGCTCAGATGATTATCATATATACTACTGTGGGCAAGAATCCCGTAGAAGGAATGGAGTAGCCCTCATAGTCAACAAAAGAGTGGGAAAAGCTGTAATGGGATACAATCTCAAAAATGATAGAATGATGTCAATACGAATCCAAGGCAGACCATTCAACATCACAATAATCCAAGTTTATGCACCAACCAGCATTGCTGAGGAGACTGAAATTGAACAATTCTATGAAGATTTACAACACCTTCTAGAACTGACACCAAAGAAAGATGTTCTTCTCATTCTAGGGGACTGGAATGCTAAAGTAGGGAGCCAAGAGATAAAAGGAACAACAGGGAAGTTTGGCCTTGGAGTTCAGAACGAAGCAGGACAAAGGCTAATAGAGTTTTGTCAAGAGAATAAGCTGGTCATCACAAACACTCTTTTCCAACAACACAAGAGGCGACTCTACACATGGAAATCACCAGATGGGCAATATCGAAATCAGATTGATTATATTCTCTGCAGCCAAAGATGGAGAAGCTCTATACAGTCAGCAAAAACAAGACCTGGAGCTGACTGCGGTTCTGATCATCAGCTTCTCATAGCAAAATTCAAGCTTAGACTGAAGAGAGTAGGAAAAACCACTGGGCCACTCAGGTATAATCTAAACCAAATCCCTTATGAATACACAGTGGAAGTAAAGAACAGATTTAAGGAACTAGATTTGGTGGACAGAGTGCCTGAAGAACTTTGGATAGAGGCTCGTAACATTGTCCAGGAGGCAGCAACGAAAACCATCCCAAAGAAAAGGAAATGCAAGAAAGCAAAGTGGCTGTCCAACGAGGCCTTAGAAATAGCTGAGAGGAGAAGGGAAACAAAATGCAAGGGAGATAGGGAAAGTTACAGAAAATTGAATGCAGACTTCCAAAGAATAGCAAGGAGAGACAAGAGGGCCTTCTTAAATGAACAATGCAAAGAAATAGAGGAAGATAACAGAAAAGGAAAGACCAGAGAGCTGTTCAGGAAAATTGGAGATATTAGAGGAACATTTTGCGCAAAGATGAACATGATAAAAGACAAAAATGGGAGGGACCTAACAGAAGCAGAAGACGTCAAGAAGAGGTGGCAAGAATACACAGAGGAATTATATCAGAAAGATTTGGATATCCCGGACAACCCAGACAATGTAGTTGCTGACCTTGAGCCAGACATCCTGGAGAGTGAAGTCAAGTGGGCCTTAGAAAGCCTGGCTAACAACAAGGCCAGTGGAGGTGATGGCATCCCAGTTGAACTATTTAAAATCTTGAAAGATGATGCAGTTAAGGTGCTACATTCAATATGCCAGCAAGTTTGGAAAACCCAACAGTGGCCAGAGGATTGGAAAAGATCAGTCTACATCCCAATCCCAAAGAAAGGCAGTGCCAAAGAATGCTCCAACTACCGAACAATTGCACTCATTTCGCACGCTAGCAAGGTTATGCTCAAAATCCTGCAAGGTAGGCTTCAGCAGTATGTGGACCGAGAACTCCCAGAAGTACAAGCTGGATTCCGAAGAGGCAGAGGAACTCGAGACCAAATTGCTAACTTGCGCTGGATTATGGAGAAAGCCAGAGAGTTCCAGAAAAATATCTACTTCTGCTTCATTGACTATGCGAAAGCCTTTGACTGTGTGGACCACAACAAACTATGGCAAGTTCTTAAAGAAATGGGAGTGCCTGACCACTTTATCTGTCTCCTGAGAAACCTATATGTGGGACAGGAAGCAACAGTTAGAACTGGTCATGGAACAACTGAGTGGTTCAAAATTGGGAAAGGAGTACGGCAAGGCTGTATATTGTCCCCCAGCTTATTTAACTTATATGCAGAATACATCATGCGGAAGGCTGGACTGGAAGAAACCCAAGCCGGAATTAAGATTGCCGGAAGAAATATCAACAACCTCCGATATGCAGATGATACCACTCTGATGGCAGAAAGTGAGGAGGAATTAAAGAACCTTGTAATGAGAGTGAAAGAGGAGAGTGCAAAAAATGGTCTGAAACTCAACATCAAAAAAACTAAGATCATGGCCACTGGTCCCATCACCTCCTGGGAAATAGAAGGGGAAGATATGGAGGCAGTGTCAAATTTTATCTTCCTGGGCTCCATGATCACTGCAGATGGAGACAGCAGCCCTGAAATTAAAAGACGCCTTCTTCTTGGGAGGAAAGCGATGACAAATCTTGACAGCATCTTGAAAAGCAGAGACATCACCTTGCCAACAAAAGTCCGAATAGTCAAAGCTATGGTTTTTCCTGTCGTGATGTATGGAAGTGAGAGCTGGACCATAAAGAAAGCAGACCGCCGAAGAATTGATGCCTTTGAATTGTGGTGCTGGAGGAGGCTCTTGAGAATCCCCTGGACTGCAAAGAGAACAAACCTATCAATTCTAAAGGAAATCAACCCTGAGTGCTCACTGGAAGGACAGATCCTGAAGCTGAGGCTCCAGTACTTTGGCCATCTCATGAGAAGAAAAGAGTCCTTGGAAAAAACCTTGATGTTAGGAAGGTGTGATGGCAAGAGGAGAAGGGGACGACCGAGGATGAGATGGCTGGACAGTGTCTGCGAAGCAACCAACATGAACCTGACACAACTCCGGGAGGCAGTAGAAGACAGGAGGGCCTGGCGTGCTCTGGTCCATGGGGTCACGAAGAGTCGGACACGACTAAACGACTAAACACACACACACACACTGCCCACTAAGAATGTCATGAGTAGTCACAATTAGAGATGGGGATAAATTTAAAAAAAATTACCATTCATTTTGATCCGTTATTCATCAAGGTTAACGGATCAATGAATACGAATATATGAATATTCTTTGATGAATCGATTGATCAATCCTTTGATTTGTCTGCATTTTAAACCACTATAAAACTGGTCCCCAACAACCTAAAGACACCATGTTTGCAGGAAAGCATCCTCAAATATCTTTCAATGAAGTCTGAAAGTTTGGTGAGCATTGGATTATGGACTCCCAAGGTATATAGTCACAATAAGGACCCCCCAGGAAAGCTCTCCCCAGGCACTTAGACTCTTGAATCACAAGGGAGCTTCCTATGTCTTTTCCCCAATACGCCTGCCAACTTTGGTGAAGATTGGATATCGGACATCCACGTTATTCACTCACAAATTGGGTCCCCCAGGAGAGTTTACCACATGGCACAGAAGCCCATTCTGCCTACCGGCCACAGATCAACTGATCATAAGCTGATAGGCAGTCACCTCCCCACACAGCCACCCACCCCAACAGCCTACACCAAACCCCCTTCTTTTCTCTACCTTATCCCCCACCCCACTCCCACCGACACCCCCTTACCTTAATCGCTGCTGCTGAGGTCTCCATCAGGCCTCTGTAGCCACAGAGTGTAAAAAGAGATACTGGCTGCCCTTTGCAAAGATGGCAGCTGTGGCTTCATTTACAGTAGGGAAGCTGCAGCTGCCATCTTTGCAAAGGGCAGCCTGGATTCCCTTAAAGCAGGCTAAGGGATTCCAGACTGCCCTTTGCAAAGATGGCAGCTGCAGCTTGCCTACCCTAAATGAAGCTGCAGCTGCCATCTTTGCAAAGGGCAGCAAGTCTCCATTTTTACATGAGTGACTCTGAAGCCAGAAGACCTCGGCAGCAGCGATTAAGGTAAGAGGGTGTTGGTGGGGGTGGCGTGGCGTGGCGTGGCGTGGTGCCTAACGTAGGGAAAGGAAGGGGGTGGGGTAGGCTGTGGTATTGGCTGGCTCTGGTAGGGTGGTGACTGCCTTTCTGCCACCAATTAGTTGATCAGCAGCCGGTAGGCAGAATGGTGTGTGGGAAGGATGAATAAAAATGGGTAAATATTCATCCCTTTGTATTCGTTGGGGTCTCTGGAACCCACTAATATGGATCGACAAATATTTAATGAATCGGCTATATTCGTCTGAAAAAGCGATCCGTTTTATATTTGTCACCGTTTCTAGTCACAACTTTTCTTTTCTGTGATGAAGAAGTGTGTCTCAGCAGAAAAACATGTCAAGACATCCTAAAGGAACAAAGATATAAATGTCAAATACTGCTAGGTTTTGGGGGGTTTGTTTTGTTTTGTTTTTTGCTCATTCAAGGGAGCAAGAAGACTTTTAGCAGCAGCAGCATTAACAACTCATGTCTGAGCAAAAATCTTCTAATTTTTTTGACAAAAATGCACTTTGCACGAAATGTAAAGTTTATTTGCTGACACCGATGTTTTCCATGCCAAAAGAAAACCTTCCATGAAGGGTTTTTATGGAAAAATATGAATTTATGCAGAAAAAGGGTTTTTTAAAGCAAAAAAAAAAAAAAATCCCTTGTCTGAATTTTCCCAATATTGCAGAATGTTAAAAAAAATACAACAATGATACCTCAGCGGTTTAGGTATCTGGCTGCAGAGCCAGAAGTTGGGAGTTCAATTCCCCCCCTGTGCTTCCTTGATAGTGGCTGGACTCAATGATCCATAGGCTCCTGTCCAGCTCTACAGTTCCAAGATGATGATGGTGATGATAATCTTACCCCGGAGGGAGAAAAGTCTGAAATTTTTCATCCTTTCCTATGAGAATAAGGTAAGTCATGATCTAGATCCAATTTCTACTTTTGCTCAGAAATTATCCAAGAAAAAAGTTGAGAAGAATCGCTGAGCCTAATAGAGTAGGGTTCACAGTACAGATGTCAAATTCAATAATCCTCCTGCACCTGTCATTGTGCCTATTGGCGAGGGCCGCCTTGCACACAACCCTGGCAGGAAGAATGGTGATTGTAAATGCTTTCCTCTTCTCTTGACGGAGTAAAGAGAGTTAACTTATCGTTCTTTTTCTAAGATCTTACTTGCCAAATGCTGAGCGTAAAACAGCTCTCCAGTGGCTTATCTGGTTGTTCTCCTGGCAGGCTAGATTTCATTATCTCTAAACTATTTCCTGTAGCTGGGTGTCCAACGCAGTCTTAATTATCCTCCATGAACTTGATTTTACAGGTCTCTTGGCAGCTTTTCCCCTTGTTTGGATTCTAGTACTATCACAGATAACACTCCAAATATTTAACCTAGATGTTATTCACTTCCGTGTAAGTCCATCACACTGCTTAAACAAAATGACATACTGTCATATTTTCTATTAAAGAAGATATGTTTTATTTTTAGTTCTATATTTGCTCTTCATGAAGCTCCATTTCCTGAGCTACAATCTCTGTACATAGAGTTACAATCAAGTAACTTTAAATTTTTAATTTATATGTGATACACAGACAAAATCACTCCTAAGAAGAGTTGCACTGAGTCCTTCTCATTTTACCTTACTTCATCTTGCCTGTTTGTTCTGAAAGAGTGAAGACTCTGCCAGTTTCTTTAGGCACTGGCAAATAGTGACTTTGGGTGCAATCCTAAATCGCCAAGATGGCCAAGGCCAGGTGACCTCACATTAGGCTGGACCAGCAGAAACTGAAATGAATCCAACCCTCTCCTAGACTAGAGATGTTTAAAACTATGCAGTCAAAGATTATTTAGAACCATCGTTCTATAAGTTTGTGTTGGCACAGTGTATGTGTCCTAAAGCTGGTATATCTTTGAGTTAAGATAATACTGCCCTTGCAAACAATATTCTAAAGGTTTTTAGGAACATCTGAAGGGGGGGAATAAAGACACCCCAAATTATCATGCTTTGATTCAATTAAAGTCAATGCAGCCAATCTCTTTAAACATACTGGACTTTAGTTTCTTCTGGGAAACCATCAAAATCTAATTCAGTCAGGAACTGGTAAACTGCAGTTACACTTTAGAAATTAGGCATCTGTTTGGTCTGCAACACACACACACACACACACACACTGCCAAAAAAAATCACAGAAAATTTGCACACAGTATCTCAAATCCTGTTGCTTGGCATAGTAAATCATGCCTAGAGCAGGCCCATTTGAATCAACAGAACATATGGAGGAGTTGACATACCAAATCCCCACTGATTCAGTGGGCCTACGCTAGTGCAATTTATCCTAAGCAACAAGATTTTAATACCATGCTATTGACTATCTTCCTTCTGAACATTTTAGGAAACGTTTAAGTATTCTGAAAACATAGCTGGCAAACAGACAACTATAACATTCATAAGAACATTTTTGGGGTATTTCAAAGAACTCCTCGGATAGTTATCTGATTTAGATAGAAATACTATAATTTGCACAGGTAACATTTAACTGTTATAGTGAATAAAAGAAACCTATCCTATACATTAAATATATTATTATACTACATCTGAGGAGATTGATTGTCTCAGACTGTTTGCACTGAAGGAATATTTATTGCTATCCAGCTTACAAGGTAAAACAGTACACAAATATCTTATAGTTTCACCTTACCAACATTTCCCAAAGAGAACTTAGAATATATTTCTTGTTTATAGATTTCAATAAGAGGCCAATTTTTGTACACTGTGTCAGGTGACATAAAATTGAGGGCTCTGACTGAGCTTCTTAAACTAGTGGCATCATTTGTCACTTGTAAAGTGTACTGATGAATCAACAACATGTTAGCATTATTGTTGATATATCACATATCTCCATCTGACATAAATGTCTGTCAGGCAATACTGCCCCTGAGATCAGAACGTGGATTACAACTCCAAAAAATTCAAGATCTCGTCACATACTTGGCAAAATTAAGATACACATATTCAGCCATGGAAACTCACCAGGGGAGTGGAATTGGTAAAACCATTTGTGAAATATCTCACATACCTTGAAAGCCCTATACACATTATGTGTAGAGATACATGGCTTGTCAGCTAAACACATTTATCTAATTACGTAATGATGTAATCCCAAACTAACCCTGAAGCTCAGCAGGTAACCTTGGGCCAGTTATTAGCCTAGCCTATGCTATGGGAAGATAAAAGAGAGAGAACCTTACATACTAACTGTGAGCTCTTTGGAAGGATGCATGATAGCGATGGAATACTACTAGCCACTATCAGCTGATCAGCGGCAGAAAGGCAGCCACCACTCCACACAGCCACCCAATACCACAGCCTACCCCCACCCCCTTCCTTTCGCTATCTTAGCCTGCCTTAAGGGAATCCAGGCTGTGCTTTGCAAAGATGGCAGCTGCAGCTTCTCTACCCTAAATGAAGCTAAAGCTACCATCATTGCAAAAGGCAGCCAGTCTCCCTTTTTACATGCTATGGCAGGGAGGCCAGAAGGAGACCTCGACAGCTGCAATTAAGGTAAGGGGGTGTCATTGGGGGTTGGTGAGGGTTAAGGTAGAGAAAGGAAGGGGTGGGGTACACTCTGGTGTTGGGTGGCTGTGGGGGTGGTGGCTGACTTTCTGCTGCCGATCAGCTGATCGGCAGCAGATAGTCAGAATTGTGTTGTTTGTGGGGTTTTTTAATAGGAAGGGGATGTTGGTGGGGGGTGGGGTGGGGTGGGGTGGGGTGGGGTGGGGGAGGGCTAAAGTAGGGAAAGGAAGGGGGTGGGGATAGGCTGTGGTGTTGGGTGGCTGGGGGGGTGGCTGCCTTTCTGTAGGCAAAATTATTTTTTTAATACAAAGGAAGACTAAAACTGGATAAATATTCACCCCTTTGTATACGTGGGGGTCCCTGGAACTCATGAATATGAAGGGATGACTATTTAACGAATCGGCTATTTTCATTGAAAAAGCCGATCTGTTTTTATATTCATCCCCATCTCTAACTGCTACTACTCTGTTTGCTCTTGACTAAACATTTCCTGCTTCAGTTCTCTTATATCTTCCATGGTGTCTGAGCTGTTTTCTTAGAATATGGTCTCAGCTTGCATCTTTCATTACTGCCATTAAAAATGATGGCGAATACAGTTCAGAACATCATTATATGTGGAACCTCCTTGAGTGCTACCTCTGTTTATCTCTTACCAACTCCACAGAGAATTGCAGAGCATATTGCTCTCTGACCATTAGATAATGATAGATAATGTAATGGTTTTCTGCAGAATTTCAGCTGATGAGAGAGGAAGGACATCCCAGTGAGTCGTGGCATAGGACTCACTGTAAAGAGGGGAAATGAATTTGTCCATGAAAGCTCACATTAAAATATAACAGTTAGTCTTTAAGGTGCCACAACATTTTTGTCTTTTTTATTTTTCTTTTGTTTTTGCCTGATATACTGCAAAGATGACTGTATGTCAGTGGAAGCACATAGTTGTGCCTACTGCATGATGGTGAACACAATAGACTAATCTTGTTTGACTGATTCCATTGCATCCAGAAATAACCACCCTGTGGCGATTTCCTCTGAAGTCCCTATCCCCTGAGGCCTTCAGGAGGTTCTCGCTCTTCTTTCTTGTTCACTGCCACCAGATATTAATGCTTTAATATCAATTACGTGTAGAGACCAGTGTGCTGTTAAAACCTAAGTCATTTTAATCAGGGAAGTTAATATCTGATTAATATTCAAGCAATAAATCACATGCTGCCAATCACTTATATTTGAATCAAATCTACTACAACTAAAACTCTTTTAACTCTCTGTTCCAATCATTGTTGTTACAGATCTCTAACTCACTCTCTAGTCACTTTCAAGATACACACAATCTCCTTCTCCCAGATTCTCTCTCAGACTCCATCCACCAGTCTTTATATCTAGCTCCCTCCCCCCTTGGCTCCGCTTTCCAACCACTCATTGGCTCCTGCCTTAATGATCTACCGTGATGGACAGGTGAGGGCAGGGCTGTTTGCTACACACCCGCTTGAGGTTTTCCATGCAGTGCCATGCTTATTGCCTTCTGCACCACCACCCCCAAATAGTATGGTGTTATCCTCAAAGGTCCATTATGAAGTTTTTGTACGGCATTTTGAAGATAAAGCCATGGCTTCCCAGGACCTTTGACACGAACTTTAAGAGATCATGATGCCCAATCTTACCTGATTTTGCAATATCAATTTCAGTCAATACATTTGAGGAATGTGGGAAAGAATCTTAAAACAATACTTCTGTAAACTTCTTCTCTATCTTAGTTTAGACATTTGGCCAAGAGGGTCCAGAGAGTGGTTACTGTGATTCTACAGCAGCTATCAAAGAAGGAAATGTGTGGTTACTTGGAAAAAAAGGACTTATGTAATTATTTCCTGGTTATAAGTTCTTTGTTAGAGAATAAATCTCTATGGTGCTTATCTTGAATGGAAATCTATAATTCCTCCATTATAGTCAATCTCTCTCATTTCGTCTACGGCTTCTAAATATATACATTTTGGTGATCCTGGTTCTAATACTTAGAGACAGATGAATTTATCTTTTTTCACGTTCTGCAATTTTCAGTTTTCTGAAGCAGAAGTTATCTCTTCTTTCCACAGTGGTTTGTGATGGGGGCACTGAACAGTTGGTACGAGAACTATTGAGTATTGTCTTATGCATCTTATCAAGTCCCCCCGCCCCCAGTATATACATATTTGTGTACTTTGCTCCTAATCAATACACAACAGAAATGGACATAAACAGACAGACCCTGGGCAAAATGTGCACAAAATTGTTAGGATAAATAGATATGAAAATACACACAGTGGATAAAATGCATGCAAAAAAAGATACATTGCAAGAAAAGCATATAAGAACAAATGCATTAGGAGAAATGCATATAGAATAGTCTACATTTTCACATACATTTCTTCTATCATACACTTTCATTTGTTTCCGTTTGTATATGTATCTTATGCACAATTTCTCTGGATGTGCTCATGTTTCATAGACGAAATGAAATTTCAAGATTCAGAGAACCATGAAAACTCAAGGATAATTGTGTTCTGGTTCATATTTCAATTCAGAAGTGCAAATTAGCTTGGCCTGGATGAAATTTCAAACCTCCTAAGAAATATATGTTGGGATATTGGAGTATATTTATTAATTTAGAGCTATTGTAGCCGGGAAGGCTGTGATACAGCAAAGCAAAAATAGAATACACTAGTTTTTCTTCATTATAAGGGTTCTCAGGCTCATATTTTCTAATCTGACTCAGAATTATGGTCCAAAGTCTTAGTCGGATACTGAGATTCTTTAATTAGGGCAACCAATTTGTGCACAACAATTTTAATCAGCTCTAGTCAGCAGGAACAATGGTAAGAAGTCTACAGGAGGCGCAATTCACCAAGAGCTGGAGAACCAGAGATTTCCTATCCATTCTTTAACTGGAGATGGCATTGATGGAATCTGGGCTCATAAACATGTACATCATGCTCTCTTCGCCTGGGACAACCACTCTTAGGAAGACTCACTTGTTTAATATACCATCTCATTTGACCTCACCTTTGATGAGTTATGGAGATCTTAACTCTAGGGGACATAGGCATCCAGCTTACTGCTAAAAAATCAGACATCAAGTAAAATGACTCCATCAATAGGCTGCTGACATCCTTCACAATTCTTATGCTTCACTGTCTATTCTTACAGCATTTTAAACTCTGAATTCCAGGCGATCATCTGACATTATGCGTTCAATTAATTTGTAAAATGCACAGGAAATGTCAGGCACTTGTAAATCTGTGTTAAAATGCCATTGCCATCTAACATTTTTTTAAAAATTCTACTCCTAAAAAGCAGTCTGGCAATGCTCTTGCCTTGAAAATGATTCTCAAGATGCATTTTCTTCTCTGACCTGTAGCACTTATGGAAAGCTCTATTGTAATGGTGCTACTGACTTGTTTAATAAATTCATCTACAAGCAGTTTGTTATGATTGGCACAACTACATCATTACATATTGGTCCTTTTGTTTAAATTGGTGCTGGTTTCTATCCTTAAAACAGACTCAAGTGCACTGAAGTGACTAGCATATTGATATGCTTTACAAAAAATTGTCCCCATATCAAAAATTATATTGACACAACCCTACAGAGCATGATGCTCAGATCTTGGAAAAACTACTACAGTATTTGGGGATAAAGCTGAATCCTTTGTTTGCCTTGTCAACTTGTTTATTTAAGCTGTAGTCATTTTCTTATGTATGCATTTTAGAGTAACCTCTACCCACCCCACTCCTATACTTTCCAAATTGGGATGGGCAAAAATCTTAATAGTACTCTCCAATCAGTTTTTTTTTTTTTGAAAGACCTTTGGGGTAGTTTTGTGTCACTGTAGTTTGTGTTTCTCCTTCCTTTGTCCTCTCCGTTCCTAACCTTGAATTCTTCTTTCTTAATCCTTCCCTGACATACCTATCTAGATCAATGGTTATGTTATTAAATGGGACACTCCTCAGGATATTGGCAAATTGAACACTTCCTGTGCTCTTTGGTGGAGGGGAAGGAAAAGTGAATTTATTTTAAGACTGGTAGACCATAGCTGATGCATTGCATCACTTATTATCTTTAAAAAGATTTCTTTGTCTTATCTGAAGGCTGGTCAAGAAACCTCCTGCAGTTGAACCCATGGATTTCTTATATATATAATTTATTTATATAATGTCCAAGTTGCCAATATCCTGAAGTGCCTCACTTATTAAGCCACTTCACAATACTGGAAATTCAAAACTGAAGGATCGATCACAAAGGCTAGAAATGGACCAAACTAGAGCAATCCTACCTGCCTCCCCCAAAAGCCTTTGACAGGGGCTCTTGGAGATGTAACTAGGGACAACATTCTGGGGACAATTTGATTGCAAAAAGTTCATCATCATGTGGTTTTGTCGTTAAACAGGGCAATCGTAAAGCGAGGCACCACTGTACAGTATTTAGTGTCAATAATCCAGTGCATTATTGATGCTATGCAACACTCAAGGACTTGTACAGCATCCCATGCAGGCGAAGTCAAGGACTGATAGAGTTGGGTATCATCAGCATAATGGTGACAGTGAACCCAAAATCTCTACATGGCTTCCCCAGCAGTTTCATGTATAATGGTGCCTCCACTTATGAACATCCCTACCTACGACCAATTCGACTTTCCAACAGCTCTGGCCACAAAATTTTGCTTTTACTTGCAACTGAAGCTTCCATTTACAGACAGAAAAAGGCAAGGAAAAAAGGTGGGAAATTCAAATTGCTAACTGTAGGTGGTGAAAGAGGCTGCTTCTTTGTAGTTCTTTCACCCCAACGGTTAGAGTGAGTGCAATCGAGGAGGGTCTGCCTGGCTTCTGCTTCTCAGTGAGCGTGTGTGTGTCTGCAGGGAGGCTTGGGACTGCCTGATAGATAATGTGCTGTTTTCTGCTTTTTAAAAACTGTTCTCTGTATTTTGCAGTGTGGTTTCAGGCCTGGGAGGTTATGTTTCTGTAATGTGATGGGTCTTGGGGGTTAGTTACTTTTGGGGGGTTTTCCCCCCATTTCTGATGGGTCCTGCATGCTTCCCTTGTTTTTTTTATTTTCTTTGCATTTCTGACCTTGTCCCTCTGTTCTCTGTGCATTTCCAATCTGCTTCATTTGTTTTCTGTGCATTTGCAATGGGTCCTGATTACTTCCCTTGCTTTTTCCTTTCTTTTCTGTGCATTTTCGACCTTGTCCCTCTGTTCCATGTGCATTTCCAATCTGCTCCATTTGTTTTCTGTGCATTTGCAATGGGACTTGCATGCTTGATTGCTTTTCTCCCCCCCCCCTTCAGCTGGAAGAGATTAATCACATTTCCAATGAGTCTTGCAGTGATTTTTTTGTGATTTTTTTTCCTTTGGCCGGAAGAGATTAATGGAGTTTCAATGCATTCCTATGGGAAATGGTGCTTCGACTTACACCCATTTCGACTTACATCCATCTTCTGGAACAGATTATGGTCGTAAGTGGAGTCACCACTGTAGATGGGGTGGGTAGAGGTTACTCTAAAGAGCATTGGGGAGATAGTCAACCCCTGTGGAACCTCACAGAAGATGTTCCAAAGGGTGGAGAAAGCATGCTCGATCTTTATCATCTGAGATCAGCCATCAAGGTTGGAATGGAACTAGTGGGGAACAGAGCCCCAATCCCTAAATTTTTTTGCCTTCCCAGAAGTATACCATGGTCAACAGTATCAAAGGCTGCAGAAAGATCCAGGAGAAATGGCATGGTTACACTCCCTATGTCTGCCTTCCTTTATTGCCTGTTTTGCAAGGCAATAAATGCTGGTCAGGGCGATTAGTTGAGGGTCAGGTGTGTGTGCAGAGGCAGCAACCTACTTCCCTGCAAGATGCCAGGGCACTGCCTTTGCACATGGCACCTGGGTAGGCAGTGGTGGTAGTGATGACAGAAGCAGTAAGAGAAGGTTGGCCAGGCAACCGGGGCAGCAGGAAGGGGGCAGGGAGGCATCCCACTTTGCCAAAGCAAAACATAGTGCCAAGGCCAAAAAAAAAGTTTGATGTTTTGTTTTCCGTAGCAAAACAGGATCGCCAAACCAGGTCATGAACTGAAACATAAATTGGCCCAGTTCATCAGTTTTCCTGGTTTGTGGTTCAGTTTCCGCCCATCTCTAGTGGCAACAACATTTTTCTTAGAAGCCAAATAAAATAGGATTGGGTTGGCTAATGTACGCCTGGGAGACTGAGTACAATATATTTTGATGAAAATGATCAGTATACACATGAACACACACACAATTTAACACCTCAAAATGAGCCATTTTACTTAGGTGCAAAATTTCAGTTAGAAATCTATAAATGCTGACAACTTATGGAAAACTAGCCAGTTCACAGAGGTTTTTTTTTAACATTTAAGGACTGCTACAACAAAGCCAAAATTGTTAATAGACAGCATTAAATTCAGTTGCTACTATTAATATATTTCTCCCTGACTGTTACTCAGCAAGACACCATAGTATGTGCTGAAAGACCACTCCATTGCAATAGCTTGAGCTGCATGAAGTAATTAATTTATAGTATCCAAGTTAATGAAATCTTTTTGGAAAGATTAGCACAGTATGCTGCAAGAATTTAAACACTAAACGCAAATCTCAAGCATCAGTCCATGGATAAGTTTCAGTGCTTCATCCAAAAGCCTTCAAGTATTCCCTCCCCCATCTAAGTAAGAGTTCAGCCACATATGCTTACAGTATATCAGTAGAAGCAGTTTGCATAGCCACTTGTATGTCATTAATTGACATCAGGTGAATTATTGTGTGAATCTGTCATTGGCCGTTCTACATCATCTGAAACCTGATAATAGACGATAGCAACTAGCCAAAAAGAGGGAATATTATACACTTGACTGAATCACATTATCATATAGAGAAGGACCATGACTTGGGATAAGAGCACATGCTTTAAATGCAGATGTCCCTACGAGAAACTTGAGAGTCACTGCCCGTCAGTGTCCGTAATGGTGAGAGCTCCATGACCAATGGTCTGTCTCAGACTAATGTACCTTTACTCAGATGGATGCAGAGCATACTCCAGCTAATGCTGCTTCAACCCAAGACTGGAGCATGCATATTTATGGGAAATGGGTTATGATTTGTATTTGTCACAAGCACAGTTGCACACCACCGCGAACTGTCAGACAGGTTTGAGCAATGGTTTTATGAAATAAGAGCTGTACACGGTGACCAAAATATGCAATATATGGCTGTGTAAAGGGTTTTGTGGGTTTCTTGCACTAAGAAAAGCTTGCAGTGTTTCACTTGTGCAAGTTTCTCAGTGCTAACCCATAAACCACAGTTTTGATATAAGGAGGGAGGAAGCATCAGGTATTAGAAAGAACAACTGTGGTGATGAGCCTGAGTGACTAAACAAGTAGCTAGGAAAAATGTCTTTTAAATTAAAGAAAGGCACTAATGATAGCAAATGTGGTATTATGCACACTGTCAAACTAGAACTCAGGACCTAGGTTCAAATTTCTACTCAGCCAGGAAATTGGCAGCTGGCAATGGTAAACTGCTCCTTGATATTCTCAAAATCTTGAAGAACCTATAAGGGTCACCAAAAGTCACAAAGCAACTTGACAGCAGATAACAGCACCAAGGAAGTAATAATGCAAATGTTCTCATCCTGTTTTCTTAGACAGAAGCCAGAATGAAAATATGATAATTATAACTGAGAAGACCATCCCAGGCAAAAAGTAAAGAAAGGAAAAAAAGAGAGGGGGGGGATAAAAATGTTGTAGTAACTTGAAGACTGCTGTATTTCAATTTCAGCTTTCATGGACAAGCCTACTTCTTCAGATCACGAGCAAGCTCATGTTAAAACACAGCAGTTAGCTTTTGAGGTCCCATGGCATTTTTATCTTCTTTATTTATTTTATTTTATTTTCCCTGAGATGTTAGGATAGATCAGGGGTCAGGGAACTTTTTTAACTTTTACCCCCCAAAAATTTATATACGCCAACATTACCCCCTTGATTTGAAAGTAAGGAAATCATATATTATTTGAATTCAAAATATTATTGAATCTACAAAGGCTGTGTACTGAACTAGCAGGATATATCATAAGTATCAATGGCTGCCAGGCTATGTACTGAACTAGCAGCATGCACCAAATTTAATAAAGATGTGCACTATTTTTGCTGGAACACACTGCACTCCAGCCATGGGGTGGTATAGGGAATAGTAAGGTGTCCAATGTGCCTAGCAAGTTGCATTAAATTTTTGCTAGCTCGCAGAGGATTTAATCATCATCAATGGCTGCCAGAGTGGTGCTAGCAATTGGGGGGGGGGCTTTTCCTACCACTTTAATCATTCTGTGTGTGGTTTGCAAAAAGGAACAAATTTTTATTTATTTATTTTATTTATATCTCCCCTATCTGGTCAATTATGACCACTCTAGGCGGCTGTGGCTAAAGATCATGTCACCCACCCTGGTGCCACAGCCCAGCATCAAAGACCAGTGCACTATTTTTTTTATCATCCTCAATGGAAAACTCAGCAGTGGCCAGAGGACTGGAAAAGATCAGTCTACATCCCAGTCCCAAAGAAGGGAAGTGCCAAAGAATGTTCCAACTACTGTACAATTGCACTCACTTCACACGCTAGAAAGATTATGCTCAAAATCCTACAAGGTAGGCTTTGCTCATTACCCCCAGGATTTTCATTTTTGCCCCATTTGGGGTAATTTACCCCTGTTCCCAGACCACTGGGATAGATTGACATAAGTACTTCTTATAAAAATAGAAGACCATTATTATTATTATTATTATTATTATTATTATTATTATTATTATTATTATTATTATTATTATTATTATTATTATTATTATTATTATTATTATTATTATTATTATTATTATTATTATTATTATTATTATTAGCATTAGCATTAGCATTAGCATTAGCATTAGCATTAGCATTAGCATTATTAGCATTATTAGCATTATTAGCATCAGCATTATTATTAGCATTATTAGCATTAGCATTATTATTATTAGCATTAGCATTAGCATTATTAGCATTATTAGCATTAGCGTTAGCATTAGCATCATCATCATCATTATTATTATTATTATTATTATTATTATTATTATTATTATTATTATTATTATTATTATTATTATTATTATTATTATTATTATTATTATTATTAGCATTAGCATTATTAGCATTATTAGCATTATTAGCATTATTATTATTAGCATTAGCATTAGCATTCTATGAAAAAGACCTGGAAATTGGCAAGTCTTTGAATCTGAGTCCCAAGTCTGAGTCTTTGGTATCAAATCTCAAGTCCCAAACCCCACGTCCATGCCCCTATTAAAAACAAGCTTTCCCCCCAGAAAAAAAGGGAGGAGTGGTGGGTTCTGAGTCGCAAGTCTAGCCCAAGTCATGGGGGGGGGACTGAGTTGAGTCCAAGTTGAGCCACCAGTGTGACTTAAGTTGGACTTGACAGAGAGTCCCATGACTTGTGTCCCCATCCCTGTTATGAACCTGATAGTGGCGGGAATCTTCCTTTTTGCTCTTTTAAACTTGTTGCAATTCTGTTCACTGTGAACAGAGGGAGAAAAGAAGGTGGCAGCAGGACCAGGTTGGGAGGCAACAGGCGCATTGGGAAGGGGCATCTGTTTTGCTGAAAATGAAGCACTGAATGGAAAAAAAGTTTGGCACTTCATTTAATTTCAGCAAAATGAGATCCCTAAACCAACTACAAATCGAACCATGAACCAGCTCATTTTATGCGTTTTTTCAGTGGGTAGTCTGGTCTGTGCCCATCTCTATTCATTCATAAAACACAAGCCTATATTTTCATTGCATAGAAGTTGTTATATTACAGATAGGGTTCGTGGGTACATAGGAGAGAGCCTTCTCTGTTGCTGTTCCCAGACTTTGGAACTCTCTCCCACAAGAGGTTAGGCTGGTCACCATCTTTGCTATCCTTCCACAAGTGGCAAAAACCTTTTGGATTGTGGTTTTGTTTGTTTGTTTGTTTGTTTGTTTGTTTATTTATTTAATTTATACCCCGCCTATCTGGCCCACCGGACCACTCTAGGCGGCTTCCAAATATAAAATCAAATAATAAAACATAGACAAATACATAATAATCAAACAAGAACAGCAGTAAAAATAAAAAGGAAAAGTAAGAAAAAATCAAGAGTTGGCTGGAGGGAAGGCCTGAATAAACAGCCATGTTTTTAATTGGGTTTTAAAGGTGCCCAGCGTGGGGGCCGCACGAATCGCCGGAGGGAGATTGTTCCAGAGGCGAGGAGCCACTGCCGAGAAGGCCTGGTTTCGTGTTTTCTCCTTCTGGGCCTCTCTCAGCGTCAGGCTCCTCAGCCTCACCTCCTGACTCGCACGGGTGATTCGAGTAGACCTTGGTGGGAGGAGACGTTCCGCCAAATATCGAGGTCCTAAACCGTTTAGGGCCTTATAAGTAAGCCTTAAAACTTTGAAGTTGACACGGTAACAGATGGGCAGCCAATGCAATGCAGCCAGTGTTGGAGAGATGTGTTGATATTTTCTCACTCCTGTAAGGAGCCTGGCCGCCGCATTCTGCACCACCTGAAGTTTCCATGTCAGCCTCAAAGGCAGCCCCACATAGAGCGCATTAAAGTGATCTAATCTTGAGATTACGAGCACATGCACCAAGGTAGTGAGTGCCCCCATGTCGAGATAGGGTCGCAGCCGGGCAATCCGCCAAAGATGGAAAAATGCAGTGCGGACTACCGACGCCACCTGAGTTTCCATGGTGAGCGTCGGGGCCAAATATATGCCGAGGCTGTGGACCCCACTCTACGCAGCCAAGGTGGGCCCCCCAAATGTGAGAGAGCCACCCAAGCCACCTACCATGGGGGCACCCACCCTCAGAACTTCTGTCTTATCTGGGTTCAGCCTCAGCCCATTCTCCTACATCCATTGCAGTACGGCCCCCAGGCAACGCTGAAGGGAAAGGACAGCATCACCTGCAGTTGGTGAAAAGGAGATGTAGAGCTGGGTGTCATCAGCATATTGATGACACGAAGCCCCACATCCCCTAATGATCCTGCCCAGCATCATATAGATGTTAAACAGCATTGGGGAGATAATCGACCCCTGTGGAACCCCACAGTTGAGACTCCACGGGGCTGAGACGCTGTCCCCAAGCTGAACTCTCTGGGGATGGTCCCCCAAGAAGGAACGGAGCCAGGCAAGTGGCGAGCCACCAATTCCCAACTCAGAGAGCCTCCCCAGGAGGATACCGTGGTTGACGATATCAAAGGCCGCCGAGATGTCGAGGAGGACCAGCAGGGAGATTTTGCCCCTGTCGGCCTCCCTCAACAGGTCATCGTACAGGGCGACCAATGCCGTCTCAGTACCGTGGCGCAGCCTGAAGCCCGACTGAAATGGATCCAGGGCATCTGTTTCGTCCAGGTGAGCCTGGAGCTGATCGGCCACCACCCTCTCGACCACTTTGCTCATGAAAGAAACATTGACGATGGGCCTATAATTGACAATTTCGTCCGCCGCCAAACTAGGTTTCTTTCTTATGGGCCTAATGAGTGTCTCCTTGAGGGCGGATGGAAATCTACCCTCAAGAAAAGACTTGTTTATTATTATTGTGGCCCATTCTGTTGTTATCGGCCTGGCTGCTTTGATTAGCCAGGCTGGGCAAGGGTCCAAGGAGGAGGTGGTGGCTCGACAGCGATCAAGCACCCTGGTGACAGAGGCGTTACAGGCTGAAAAGAATCGAAAGCCACTGGGTAAGACGGAGGGCTGGACATCTCTGCTCGACTCACTGTTTTTAAAAACGAAGAGAGCTCCCGGCGGATGGCCTCCACTTTAGATTTAAAAAAGGCTGCAAACTGGTCAGCCTTTATTAAATTATTATTTATTATTAAATAAATAATAAATAATAAGTATTGGAGCCTCAGATTCAGGATCTGTCCTTCCAGTGAGCACTCAGGGTTGATTTCCTTCAAAATGGATAGGCTTGTTCTCCTTGCAGTCCAGGGGACTCTCAAGAGTCTCCTCTAGCACCACAATTCAAAAGCATCAATTCTTTGGTGGTCAGCCTTCTTTATGGTCCAGCTCTCACTTCCATACTGTATATCGCTACTGGAAAAACCATAGCTTTGACTATGTGGACCTTTGTCAACAAGGTGATGTCTCTGCTTTTTAAGATGCTGTCTAGATTTGTCATCTCTTTCCTTCCAAGAAGCAGGTGTCTTTTAATTTCGTGGCTGCTGTTACCATTTGCAGTGGTACCTTACTGCTTTGAATATGTTATGATGTTGCTAATGTTTTTAGTATGACATTTGTTTAATCCTTTTTATTTGTATACTTGGTGCTTGTTAGCATTAAATGCTGTCTTTTAATGGAGTAAGCTGCCTTGGATCCTTTTTAATGAGAAAAGCAGAGCAAAAATATTTTAAATAAACAAATAAATATTATGTTCCTTCCATACAACAGTGAAGGAATGCGTATTTCAGCATTTTTTAATTGAATATTCTATTGCATTGCATAACATCATTCCAATTAAAGAAACCCAATCATCCAGACTGGAAAGAGCTGGAAGGGGGTATATCTGTGTCAAATGGCACCATGCTCAATCAATCAACGCCTCAGCCAGATGTGTCACTACCAGATGCCAATAACTCTAGCTTTTTAAAAATCAGCATGTCATCATTAAGTTAACAATCATCTGAATTTGAATAGCATGCAAGAGTGTTTATTGAAACAATTACAAGCCCTCTCTGGGAAGGAATAATGTCTGCAGAATTTGAACCTCCAAATTTCTACAGGAGATCATCTGTCTCCACTTCTCAGAAGCCACCTTCATGCATGAATTGCATTTAAGGGCATCAAGCCCAACATTCAGAATGTGCAGCTATGCCATTTATCTCTTCCCTCCCCCCCATGAGATTGTATGACTGCTTGGTCCTAGCTCAACTTTCATGTCTTACATATTAATGCCTACAGGGAAGAGCCTCTAAACACAGAGCTCATGCAAGGGAATAGCCATGCATTGAGGACCTCATATCCTATGTATGTCAAGAATGTCAATCTTCACTCTTTTCTCCCCTTATACTTTGATCTACTCACAGGTGAGAAATTTGCTGGGGCTTTCAACAGAATTCTAGCATTAGTGAAAATGATATGTGCAAAATAACACCAGTTTCACTCAAAATTGCCTGGGTTTGCTAGCAAAATTGTGCAGTTCACAAATTGTATTGCTTGCCAAAGATTAGGATGATTGCTATTTTTTTCAATGAATTGGAAACACTAGATAGAAGGTTACTATCTTCCATAACAATCAGGCAGTTCTCTACTTGCTGTGTGTTTCTGTTTTTGTGTGTTTTGTCTTAAATAGAAAGGACACTAAATACAGTTTACAAAAATTACAGTGACCGTGGGGATGTGGGGAAGGAATTCCTTTGCTCATTGCTGGAGACTTCTGAGGCTTTAAAAACTTTAGTTCAGAAATTTTACTGTTGATTTTCACCATGTCTGTAGACACATACACTTTGCTCTGACGTGTCCATACTCAATGCATGGAGCTGGGAATGAATCAAGGAGATCCTTTGGTGGGCCAAGAAGTAACTATATACAAGTTTTCTATACATGATAACTTTTAATAGGATTTAGCATGTACAGCATTAGAGGTATTGGTCATATCAATTTCTGGAAATAAACAGTTTGTGCTTACCTGCTCATGGGGGCAGGTCATTCCCTAGTATAGATGCTGGGGGACTGAATCCCAGAAAGCAGGTAATTCTGATCTATTGTTCCACACTCTGGGAGGCTCCATGGTCCTCTACCCTCTATGAAGACTGGGGAAGGGAATCTGCTTGTAGATGGGCAATCCAATGGCTGTATCCATGCCTTTTGTTGCACTTCATGCTGTAACCAATCAAGCTGTGATCATCTTGCCCTCCACATGAATGACTGTGCATGGCTCCTCCCCTTCCTTCTCCCTTGCCACACCCATTCCCATAAACTTGGGTGTGCAGGTAGATATGTAAATTACTACCATCCTGTGAGTGATAGGAGCAATAGAATCATGTACATGTTTGGGACACATGGGAAATAGGATTAAAAACAGCACAGAGAATGTTCAAAATATAGTCACAATGCTATGAGAGGTAGGTCACTTTCCCCCTATTTTTAATTTACACGTTGCCCCACACTGAAATGAAAGGGATATTCCTCAAGCAACAACAAAAAGCTGAGCTAAAGACTATTATTCTGAGAAAAAGTTTTTTTCTTGAAATATCCATCAATTCTTGTGGCTTTCACAACTCCACACCCCCATTGCCTTAAAATTATGTAAGGGCCAGGATATTATGGAGGACACAAGATAATGGTTAAGTCACCATTTATTACCACTTAATTGGAAGGAAGGAAGGAAACACAAGGGGGAAAACAAGAAACTATGCTCACAGTGAGCCTCCTCCTTAAGAACTATATATTGAAGAATTTCTCTTCCTCCTGAAGAAATTTAGAGATATGGTCTCTCCACCACAGCTCTTTTGAAGGGCCATTTTTACACAAGTTTAACAATGATTCTTCCTGTGTGTGTTATATGCCATCAAATTGCTTTCTACTTATGGCAACCTTAGCGGTGTTCTCAAGTTATATGAGAAGTTCATGGAGTGCTTTTCCTTTGTATCTCCTAGTGATGATCCATGATCTCCCAGGGATTTGAACCCAGGTTATCAGAGTACTAATCCAACATTCTATCAGCTAGATCGCACTGGTTGTCAGAAATCCTCAGGAGCTAATTATCAGGCCGAGAAAAACATACATCTCTAAAACTGCACAGTGACTCTGTGATAGGCTGATATGAGCTCTCCTTTTGAACACTGGAATGCACTCATTGCTTTCGTTTTCTTCCTTGCATTTAGTAAGAAAGATTGCATGAAACAGAAACTTACAGTGATAACAAATTATGCAGTGTTTTGGCCTCAGCGATGTAGAAATGCAGTCTGTTGTCAGGGTCACAGAGTGGTGCTGGCTTAAGAATTCAGAGGAGTGTCTTGAAATACAAGTAAACAATTCTCCATCCAAGATTGGTAGCATGATGATGAATAGGCGAAAAAAAGCACGGCAGACTTCGAATGAAGCAAGTGAGGAGATGCAACTTGCTCCCCAAGAGGTTGTGCTCCACAAATCACTCTCTCTACCGTTGAAACAGTATGCCATCCAATTCCAGCCCAGATGCTGCTGCATGCATACCAAGTGTCAGAGGATGAGATCTGCACTCAAGTAGGATGTCAGTCCTGGGGGATGGATGGATGCAAACTGGCCAGTTATGTGTCAGTGATAACAAGCGTACAGAGACTGTTAAGGTCAGCTGGAAGAAGCTGACTGCATACCAGCTAGCAGGTGTTAGACAGATGGCTGAGCTCTGCAGAGGAAACAATGCACCCAAACAAGAATTTTGCTTTTATCTATGAAAAGCGCAAGCATGGGGAGGAGGTGACTGCTGTCTACTGTACAGACGTCTATTAGGTTTGTAGGTAAGGTGAGAATGCATTTCAGATGCATCCTGGAGGATGGGGTTCCCCAATGTCACATTTTGGTATTGAAGCCACTAGTCTGACATGGTAGCAATTCCATGGCATTGTCACCTGCACAGCTATAAACAACGTCCACCACTTTCAGCTTCCTCCCATGTTTGTTTTTGTTTTTAACAGACAAGCTTTTTCCAAGGAAATCAGGACTCCCTCTCCTCCCCCCCACAAACCGATGTTACCAATGGGACCACATACACACAAATGTTCTAAGCCCTTTTTGATGCAAACCAGTGAGACTGGAATTCTTGGTGGGTTCTGGAAACAGAAGAACCTAACTGTATTGGTAAATGTCAGTACATTGGAAAGAGGTGTGTGTGTGTGTGTGTGTGTGTGTGTGTGTGTGTGTGTGTGTGTGTGTGTGTGTGTGTGTGTGTGTGTGTGTGTGTGTGTGTGTGTGTGTGTGTGTGTGTGTGTGTGTGTGTGTGTGAGAGAGAGAGAGAGAGAGAGAGAGAGAGAGAGAGAGAGAGAGAGAGAGAGAGAGATTGGAAACACAACAAAAACAGCAAATTAAACCTTTCCAAAAACTGCCGCAATGGGAACATGGATAATAGCCTCTTTCAAAATTACTTTTAAAATTAAAGCTTCTTCGGTGGCTGCTGCTGGGGCTATGCATCTCTTAGTTAACAAAGTTAGTATGGTGTACGGCTGCAGTTACATCTACTCAGAAAAAGGGGCTATGTATCCCCAAGGAGATGGGTGTGATTACTGTTACACACATCCAATTAGAAAATGAGCAGGAACATGCCTGATTACCTGTACCATGCGTTACAGATATCAGATTATAAGATCCTTTACTTTGAAGGCCCAACTGGCACCAGTGTTGCTTTCATTTCAGCTCCAAGTTAAAGTTCTGACCTAGAAAGAAATCAAATACAAAGGCCTCTTTCAATATATAAAACTATTTATTTGAGGCACTAGTTCTTAATTGGGAAGAACCCTGTTCTGTTGTTATGCCAGCAGAAGGAGAATTAATGAGTCCCATCTTGGATCCTTGGTTACAAGCCAAGCCACCCAACTAGCATACAGTGAAGAAGCTGAAAGAGGACTTTAAATTAGCAGCAATTAATTGCTGTGACTTATGCCATTTACCTTCACCCAGCGCAATTTCAGGACAGGGTTTTGGCCATTTAAAGGAAACATCAGACCTCTAAGGCTCTCAGTGAAGCAGTTCCTGAATAGCCAGATTGTCAAATAGGGGTTTGTTTGTTTTTTGATACCTTGTGTTGTGCCCCCAAGTCAGAATAGCCTCAAAGATTCTTTAAAAGCCACAGATAAAAATTAAAATTTTCAGTGAAATACCACTTCCTTATATCCTGCCCTAAAGTTCTTTGATTATGCAGTAATTCATTTATATGTTTTTATTTAATGTATTATATGAGGTTTTAAAAATACAGAATCTACAAAAAGTTGAAAGAAATGAGTGTTAGTAGCAAGTAAGAATTCCTTAGTGAGAATATATAGTACATGGAGGGTGAAGAGCATGTGCACAGACACATTTCAAGGTTGCCTTCAGAAACAAATCTATTAATTTATCAGTGATCTGACTGCTGGTTCAAGACCATGAATTCTACCCATTTCTGACCATTTTATTTATTTATTTATTTATTTATTTATTTATTTATTTATTTATTTATTTATTTCTTTCTTTCTTTCTTTCTTTCTTTCTTTCTTTCTTTCTTTCTTTCTTTCTTTCTTTCCACTTCTGTACTGCCCCATTAGTGTTACCACCCTCTGGGCAGTTCACAGCATACAAAAAAAAATCACAGAATAAAAATACAATGAATTAAACACATTTTAAAAAGTACAAAAAGTAGAATAAACCCTATCATGAGCTAAAAACAACAAAAACAAAAGAGCGAGAGAGGTAACATACTGGAAATGATACATAAGCAAACTCCTTCTGCCACAAAACCTGTAAGAATGTTGATGAAAATCTCTTTTTTCCCCATTTTTTCATTATTATTTTTTTAATTCCTATGACATGGTGCTAAAAGAGAAGTGCCAGTGTTTCCTGGATATCTGCAAGGGGGATCTGAAGGCCTTAGGAATGGACCTCAACAGATGGGAAGCCTTGACATCTGAGCGTTCAGCCTGGAGGCAGGCAGTGTGCATCATGGCCTCTCCTATTTTGAAGAGACCCTTGTCCAGCAGGCTGAGGCAAAGAGGCAATCCTGAAACCCACAAAATCAGGGAGCTGGACAGGGGAGAGGTTGTATTTGTCTTCAGTGTGGAATGGATTGCCATTCTCGAATTGGCCTTCTCAGCCACACTGAACACTGTCCCAAGTCCTCCATACAGAGCACGTTATCATAGTCTCTTGAGACTGAAGGATGCCTAATGTTAAATCTTATTTATTTATTTATTTATTCGATTTTTACCCCGCCCCTCTAGAGAACGTCTACTTGGCGCGGCTTACATAAGTTAAAACACATTAAAACAGCATACAGTATAACATATATAATACAAGATGGCAAAAGTCAAGAAACAAGAGGGGGGAAAAAAGAAAAAGAAAAAAATTACTTAGTTGACTGGGGGGAAGGCCTGTTTGAATAACCAGGTTTTTAGTTGAGTTTTGAAAACACCCAGCGAGGGTGTCAGCCGAATTTCAGTGGGGAGTGTGTTCCACAGCTGAGGGGCGACCGCTGAGAAGGCCCGGTTTCTTGTTTTTTCCTTCCAGGCCTCCCTCGGCGTCAGTCCCCTCAGCCGCCCCCGCTGGCTTTGTCGGATGATTCGGGTAGACCTGGGTAGATCTTAGTGTTTCCTACATTACAGTTTTGAATGTGAGTCATTTGATCCTTGTTTTACATAATCACAGCAAAAGCTGATGTATCATTATAGTTCATTTATAACATGTGATATATGATTTCTTCCTTCCAAGTACCTCATCACTCAGTGCATTTCTTTAAGTTATCCTTACACCTCTCTTTTGAGGAAGTCCACTAGCCATCTTTTTTTATCTATACCAGGGTTGCCCTGGCTTTTTTATTTTATAATTTGTCAACCAAATGGTGGAAATGAAGTTTCATCTGTCATTTTTATGAAAATGTTTAAGCCTGAAGACTAGCAATGGAAAGAAACAGAAACAGAAAAGCTAGTCAGGACGTTGTAGACCATCGTGGACATGTTTGGAGCTATTAAACAAGCTTAGACCTTGAACAAAAATAATTATAGGTGACATTTAGAGTTTATAGGATGTGACCAAGGACACCAATGAATTTTAAATGAAAGGAATGAGAATGCTTTAGAAATGACTGTCAAAGATACAGCAGCTGGAAAATGGTTTATTGTTAGTTGCTTTTAATAGTATCTTGAAAAGGTCAAAAATCAAACCGTTTGTTATATGACATAATCTGAAGTAGAATTTTGTACTATAAGGAATGCTACAGTCTGGGGAATGCTACAATATAAACATTGGTGAGACACAAACAGGGACTGAATAGGGGAAGAAACATAGAAAGGAGAAATGTATTTTTAAAAGGCACATTAAGCAAAGGAGATATAAGTATGGTGGAATAAAGGCATTTTGCCAACTCATAGATATACCCAGGCAGCCTACACTCCAAGAATCAGTACACCAGAGATGCTGAAGCAGGAATTGCATTGAAAGACCCAAAGAGAAAACTCCAGATAACTGTAGCTTTTCCGATTTATTCCGCATGTGCAAGGCACTCAGGCATGACAAAGAGCAAGGCCATCTCCAGTGTTACATGCCTTGGTCAGCTCTGCCTCCCAACAGCTGTGCAACGAGCAAGACATCTGAAAAGAAAAACATATGCATACAAACCTGTTCATATGAAGAATTCCCCCTTCCAATATCCTCACAGCTGTGCAACAGTGATAGTAGAACCAGCTGCAGAGCCTCCTTCTTCTACACATGAGTAACACATAAAGAAAGTCTAGTCTAAGGACAGAAAAACTGCACAGAAAGGTATTCAGGATCGATCAATTATAAATCAAGCAGCCACGTAACATGACTAAAATCACTGCAAAAGCAGAAAATGCTCCGGATAATAGAAAATAAACCTTCAGAATGTAAAATGGAACACTATGGAAATGCATCCCTACGAATGCCACCATGTGTCTAGAAAGGAGGTATTTAAGTTGTATACATATACTGGAAATAATGGCCAGAAGAACCTTCATTAATAGCAGACAACTGCACTATGAAGTCATATCTTTTGTCAGGGATGAATGTAAATGCAATTTCAGTTAGAAGGGTTTTTGCTTGTGTTTTTAGAATAGGACATTATAATCACTGAGACCAAGCAAGATTGGGGGGGGGGGGGGTTGAAGGAAGAAAATAATAACTCCGTTTTGGAAGAAATTATTGAAAAAAATGACTTTAGAAGTATTGCTGCCAATCAAGTATAAGATTTCACACTGTATAAAATGGCAAATAGATGAAGACTCTGAATGGGCTTTCATTTCTGAGAGCATATTTAAGGGTTCTTCTTTGCTTCAGAATAAATATAACTAGAATGAATGAATGAATGAATGAATGAATGAATGAATGAATGAATGAATGAATGACTTGATCATGAATACAGCTTTCCAATTACATTCATTGTGGTTGGAATGCAGGATTAGGACAGGAAAGACACCTACCCCTGTGTCCCCCTTAAAAAGGTGCTGTCCCTAACATTTCTTTGCTGTTTCCCCTAAATAGGCACATCTCTTTTTTCCCCCTCATTAATATCTGTATGAAAATATTTGACCAAACTCTGGGAGTTTGCATAAGATCTATGCATCTCAGCCACTTCTCCAGCTATGCACCCAGTTGCACAACCGGTACCTTCAGAACTAGCCAAAATTAGCCCTGGCAAGTTATGCAAACCTTACATGAATATCAGTCAGAATCTGGCCCATGAGTTGGTAATCAAATACTACTGTTTGTTGCTGAGTAATAACAAATCCTTTTTTCAAAAAGGTATCATTGGTGAATCACCTTTCCCAATAGGGTTTCTGAGCAGAACAAGTAATGGGGCTTTGCTCCCCAAGCCCCGAAAATGAAGACGCGAGACAACCATTATTGGATTTAAATATGGGCCACACTTTATTAACCAAATTAGATTGTTAGATTAAACCAATACCAAACTTGAGGGGGCCTGCGGTAGTGCGGGGAAATAACGCCAAATCCTTCCTTATAAGTCAATGGGCGAGTCCCAGACCCCAGGTTCCCGCTGTCCCACGACAGCAGGAACCTATAAGGCCTTCACTAACCCCCCGGACCTCCAGCCATCGCATTTGATAACCTTTTGGTCCGTAAGGGGTCAAGCGTCTCAGTCACCTTCGGCCCTGTGACCGCACGATCATCAGTGCCGTCCTGACTGTAGCGCTGTTTATTTTATGCAAATTACCAAAGGGAGACACCGTGACAATCAGTTATTCCCGCACTACCCGCCCGTGTGACCGATGACAAACCTCACCAAAACTCCCCTGAAAAAACCCTATTCCAGTGTGGGATAGGCGAAAAATCCCCCCTTCCAACTGCCAATCAGGAAGAAGGTCAAAAATTCCTATCCGGCCCCAAAATAGGCGACCCAAAAGCACACTAGAAATCGGGCGGGCGGGAGGGTGCCGAAAACGAAAGGGCCCAGACCGGAGTGCGCAGCTCCCTTAAATTGCCTGAGGTCTCGCAGCAAACCTCGCGAGGCCCCAGGCTGCCCGCGTCATCATCAGGGCCGCGGGAGCAAACAACGCGCGGGGCTCCATGGCGCGCACGCGCCACTCGCGCGCGCTGTCTATTTCCTTAGGGAAGGACCACCATGTTTAGCTTGAGTGTCAAGTTCATACAGAAACACATTGCACCATCCTTCATTTCAGTTTCTGTTTTATCTGTTTGGATTCCTTAAATATTGCATCACTGTGTGGCTGGTCTACACAAAAGTCTATCCCAAAGATTATGCAAGAATTGAGCCACCACTATATTATACACATACAAAATACTCTTATTTGTTGATTGGTTTTACCACTTTTAAAAAGAATTGTAATTATGAGTAGGGATATATAATTTGGATTCAGCTGAAATCAGAGTTTAGAACTAAATGGGACATGAGGTGTTCAGATGTCAACTCATCCAAAGTGCACAATATCTACATCTCAATAGCCTTAAGGATTTGTTATGGTATGGAAACTGCTTAAAACACCTGTTAATTTTACCTACCATAATATAGAATGGGAGACAGCTCGCTTGGCAGCAGTACATATACAAAGGATCTAAGAGTTTTGGTAGAGTACATAAGTCAACAGTGTGGTGAGACCACAAAAAGTTAACTTAGTTGGATTGGCACAGTGTCCAGATCAAGGGAAATAATAGCACCCCTCTATTTTGCTTTGGTAAGGCTTCAACTACTGTGTCCATTTTTGGATATGACAGTTTAAGAAGGACATCAACAAGCTCACAATTGTGCAGATAAGGCATCCAGGGGGGCAAAAGGTCCTGAAGGATGAAGGATGGTTAAGGCAGTTGGGGTATGTTTACACTACAGAAGAGAAAACAAGAGGTGATAATGATAGCCATCCTCAAATATTATAAGGGCTGTCATGCAGAAGATTGTTTTCCTCAGCTTCAGAGGGTAGAACCAGAAGTAATAAATCCAAATTCCAAGAGAGGTGATCTTGACTAAATATTAGAAAGAACTGTTCAACAGTAAAACAGACTGTCTTTAAATGGAGGTTGGATGACCCCCTATCAGGGTTGCTTTAGTGGAAGATTTCCTGCTACTGCAGGGAGCAGGTCTCAATGCGCCTTGGGGAGCCTCTGCCATATGTAATGAAACATGTTGTGCACATCAAAATTTTCCAGGTAGCAAACCATCAAATTCTTATAGCAAGCTAGTGTCACTCTTTATATTCAGTCCAATTGTTGGCTTCTTGCAAAGTTGTGCTGGGGTTTTTAAAAAGTGCAATAATAAGTAATTGCCACATTTTTGAAGGTCTTGTGTATTCAACTCTCAATTAAAATTAGAGTGTACTGTGCATCTAAATCCCCTAGGTGGCCATGAAAACTTTGTTGAGCATGCTTGGATTAGGGAAGCAGGTACTAACTCAAGTTTTATAGTTACGTTTTGCTTCATTGTAATTTATGTCCCAAGATGTAAATTTCATGGTTGCAAGCACATTAAGTACTACTTCTGTGCTTGGGTGAAACCCCAAAGTGATAGCTGCAATAGTCATCCATATTCATGGACAACAGAGATTGTAACCATTTCATTCCTAAGTAACAATTCCATTGTTTCATTTTCATTTTTTTTAAAGTGGAAAAGATAATCACAGATATAATTAACAGCAATAGCAGTGACAATGATGGAGACACCACACTATCTTGTTAAGGGAGCTTATTAATGGACATTGCTAAAGTGTGAAGCAAAAGGAAGAAAGGAAGAAATTACTCCCGAAGCACAAATAACAGGAGTTTCAATATAGGACAAAACATGGAACATGATGAGGATAACACACAAGGAGAGAAAAGTGTACAGAACAAGGACCAAAATCCCATAAAATTATGCCTATGGAAGTTCATGAGGCATTATGCCCAGACAGGCCACATATCTTTTTGCACTACTAGTTGTACAATTCATTGTAAAACTGTTCCCGCAGTACTGCTTTCTGAATATGATTTCGACTTTGCAGCAAATTTTGCAGTGGCTTACACAAGTCAAAGTTACACAGGCATAGCAATGCAGCAGGATTTTGGCCAATAACTGCTTAACACTCTAGTCCTTAGCTTAGTAAGCTAAGCACAGAAATATCTAACTGTAAGCAAATTATTGTTTGACAAAAGGCGAGAAGGCTGCACCCCTTGACTTTAATCCTTTCTAGGCTTTTACAAATAGAAATTGGTGGCTTTGATGGTACTATGAACATGCTCTAGATTTATTCCAAACTTTTAAAGGAGCTACCAAGGCACTGGCTCCTTACTCTTAAATAGGTTTCATGCCTTGTATAACTCCCTTAAAGTTTAAGCTAAAACTCAAAATATACTTACAGCTCCACTAACATTCCAGCCAACAGATCAGTTCACTGCATTTTACCAAATATTTAGTGTTTTCATATTAAATGCAAATTATGGCATGTGCAACAAATGATAATGCAAGCATAGCTCTTTAGATCCTTCTCTAGTCATACTGAGCCATAGTTAGTGTTACTCAAAATGGTACCTTGAACCATTTATATAAGAACCACATGGAAATTTACACACACACAGACACACACACAAACACACACACACACACACACATAAAATAAAGCAGTGAGCATAAGGAGAAGTCTATTACTATAGAGGCCTGTGAGCTTTAGAAGCAATAGCTGTGTCATTCTACACATGGCCCATATTCAACACCAGCTGTTGAGAACACTTTCTGACCTGGGTCACAAGGACAGTCATCCTTTACTGCTTGTGTATCCTGCTTTGTGATTATGGTCACTTAGAGGGAAGTTTGACCACAAGAGGGAAGGTTGGCCTTGGAGTTCAAAATGAAGCAGGGGAAAGGCTAATAGAGTTTTGTCAAGAGAACAAGCTGGTGATCACAAACACTCTTTTCCAACAACACAAGAGGTGACTCTACACGTGGAAATCACCAGATGGGCAGTACTGAAATCAGATGATTATGTTCTCTGCAGCCAATGATGGAGAAGCTCTATACAGTCAGCAAAAGCAAGACCTGGAGCCGATTGTGGCTCTGATCATCAGCTTCTTACAGCAAAATTCAAGCTTAAACTGAAGAAAGGAGTTAAAACCACTGGGCTGGTCAGGTATAATCTAAACCAAATCCCTTTAGAATGTGTAGAACAGATTTAGGTAAAGGTAAAGGTTCCCCTTGACAATTGTTGTCCAGTCGTGTTCGACTCTAGGGGGCGGTGCTCATCCCCGTTTCCAAGCCATAGAGCCAGTGTTTGTCCGAAGACAATCTTCCGTGGTCACATGGCCAGTGCGACTTAGACACGGAACACTGTTACCTTCCCACCGAGATGGTACCTATTTATCTACTTGCATTTGCATGCTTTCGAACCGCTAGGTTGGCGGGAGCTGGGACAAGCAACGGGAGCTCACTCCATCGCGTGGATTCGATCTTATGACTGCTTGGTCTTCTGACCCTGCAGCACAGGCTTCTGCGATTTAGCCCGCAGCGCCACCACAGATTTAAGGAACTAGATTTGGTGGACAGAGTGTCTGAAGAACTATGGATGGAAGCTTGTAACACTGTACAGGAGGAAGCAACAAAAACCATCCCAAAGAAAAGGAAATGCAAGAAAGCAAAGTGGCTGTCCAATGAGGCCTTACAAATAGCAGAGAAGGGAAGGGAAACAAAATGCAAGGGAAATAAGTAAAGTTATAGAAAATTAAATGGGGACTTCCAAAAAATAGCAAGGAGAGACAAAAGGGCCTTCTTAAATGAACAGTGCAAAGATTTAGAGGAAACTAATAGAAAGGGAAAAACTAGAGATCTGTTCAAGAAAATTGGAGATATTAAAGGAAAATTTTGTGCAAAGATGGACATGATGAAGGGTAAAAATGGTAGGAATCTAACAGAAGCAGAAGACATCAAGAAGAGGTGGCAAGAATATACAGAGAAATTATACCAGAAAGATCTGGACAACAGTCACGAAATTAAAAGATGCCTGCTTCTTGGGAGGAAAGTGATGACCAACCTACACAACATCTTAAAAAGCAGAGACATTATCTTGGCGACAAATGTCCGCATAGTCAAAGCTATGGTTTTTCCAGTAGTGATTTATGGAAGTGAGAGCTGGACCATAAAGAAGGCTGACCGCTGAAGAACTGATGATTTTGAATTGTGGTGCTGGAGGAGACTCTTTAGAGTCCCCTGGACTGCAAAGAGAACAAACCTATCCATTTTGAAGGAAATCAGCCCCGAATGCTCACTGGAAGGACACATCCTAAAGCTGAGGCTCCAGTACTTTGGCCATCTCATGAGAAGAGAAGACTCCCTGGAAAAGACCCTGATGCTGGGAAAGTGTGAAGGCAAGAGGAAAAGGGGACGACAGAGGACGAGATGGTTGGACAGTGTCACCGAAGCTACCAACATGAATTTGACCCAAGTCCGGGAGGCAGTGGAAGACAGGAGGGCCTGGCAGCTCTGATCCATGGGGTCACAGAGTCGGACATGACTTAACGACTAAACAACAACAATGATACATATAAGGCAACCCACAATCCACCAGGAAAAAAATCTTTGGGACCCCTTTGGGTGTCATAA
This sequence comes from Pogona vitticeps, assembly GCF_051106095.1. Taxonomy (NCBI): domain Eukaryota; kingdom Metazoa; phylum Chordata; class Lepidosauria; order Squamata; family Agamidae; genus Pogona; species Pogona vitticeps. Next base: position 174,065,895 of record NC_135786.1, read on the forward strand.
CCTCCAGGTTGGGAAACACTAATCTGAATAGATTGAAGGATAGTTAGGATACCAATATTGCAGGTGTTTACAGTATTACTTTTACCAGTAGTCTTGTACGTCAGGCACAAACTGCCCCTAACCATGGTCAAAGTGAAACAGTTGATTTCTCAAAACCTCCATAGACTCAACATTGTTCATGTTTGTTAAGGAAGTGAAAGGGAGGCAGAGATAAAATGTATTGTGCTACTTAATCATCTTTTTCCTGAAGTATTTATTATATTAACAAATCGGCTTGACATATTTGCTGTCTTCCACCTGCTTAACTTTGACTAATATTTGGTAACACATATGCTAGAGTTCATGTGTTTTCATATTCAATTCCCACTGAACCAGCACAGTGTGAATTAATTTTAAAAATGCCTTTTCACATGTGTATTTTATGTGTATTCAGATGCATATTAGATTTATACCGTAGTTCTGATCCAGCAAGTGAAAAGCAGAAAGATCTCCGCAGCTGGATCAGGGTTGGTGATGATCTAGAGGGGCAAAGGCTCTGAAGAATGCAATTTGTAAGATTGCCAAATAAACCACACTTTCATCATGTTTTGAACAGTACCGTTCCCAGCAGGGCATGTAAAATTGTAACAAGCAACTCCTGAACAAGACACCTTCTTCCTTTTCTGTATTTGATGAAAATTCATCACCTGAATTTTTTGACAACAAATATACTGAGTTGACATATTAGACCAGCAAGTGATGATCTTACAGTATTCTTTAGTTAGAGTTATAGGGAAATATTCACACTTCCAGCAGAACTGTCAAAAATCCTATTTTTGTCATGTTGAAAAAAAGGTTTGACATTTCCTTGACAATTTCTTGTTCTACATTTGTGTGCATAAGACATCTGCACTGAGTGCTCTCTGAAACAGTTTCTGAACATTAATGAACTGACCTAAATTTCTATTTGTCAGGAAGGAAGGCATTTTTAAACACCTTGAATCCATGAATACATTTGGAAATCATTCCCCAGGAGAGCAGAAATAAATAAAATTCAGCAAATTTCCCACATCAATGCAAATAGCAGACTTTCCCAAATCACGGCCCCCTATCAGGACTCTTCCTGGTTTACTTTTTAGAAGCAAATTATGCAACCAGCATCTGCATCAATGGTATTTCATCTTGTCTGGCACTTAAGCCATGCAAATGTTTTGAAGGAATTGTGTACACAGACTTTCAATAGCTAAGGACCATTGTTTATTTAGACTTGACTTTTCTCTATGGTTTCTTCCTATCTTCTTTGCTCCTGTTCTCTTTTTATTTTGTCTCATTATTTACCATCAAACTACTTAGATCTTAAGGCTCAGATTGTAAGTTATTACTTTCGATCTTGTTCACCTAGCTGCCCAAGAAATGTTTCTCATAATGGTTCTATGATTCAGTTATTATCAAGAAAGAAGGCAGTTTACAAAGTGTTGTAATCTAAAACAATTCTTGTAACTCATATTCCGTCTTCAGAAGAAAACTAATTTGTTTCTGAAGCAAATATCAAGAGTCTTTAATAGCCTTTAATGAATCAAATCTCTGGGAAAATAACATATTTGAAAACTGGGTGATAGTACCCTGTCTCTTGTTTCACGGGACTGTAGATCTTTCTAGTTCTGAATCAAAAGTCCCTGATGTTAGTGGTAGGGTTTTTTTTTGGAGGGGGGGGGAGAAAGAGGTTACTCCTCCATTTTGACATTGTGCCCCCACAAGCCACCTCCACTTGACATCCTCTCCCAGCAGTCATCCCAGCTTGTCTGCACATCTGTTTTAAATTCTCCTTTCCTCCTAGAGACAACGATGTTTCATGACTCTTGCAGTAATATGTGCTATAATTCTTTCTAAAGTGTTATTTTTAAAACCTGTGACTCAGGATAAAAAGACTAAGGGGAGCTGTTAGCTCTACAAGCCAGGTGACAAGTCACGGTAAAGCTTTCATAAGATTTCTGGTAACTGTATGCCAGTAAATTGCATAAGATTGGAAAGTATGCCCTAAATATGCCTCTTGTTTAAACTGGCAGCCTGTACCAACACCTGTTCAATTAATGGTCTAGGCTAAGATTGTCCCAGTCCACAGCCTTCTTTCTTTCTCCAACATCTTACCAATTATTTATCTTTAATAAGAAATGTATTTCAACTTCCCTACCAGGGGTGTATCTTTGATGTAGAAAAAAATGCGAGTAATTAATACAAACAATATATTAACCATCATTTCTGTTTACATGCATACTATTTGCTAGTGAATAGCTGAAGATGTCATTTCATTAGCAAAGAAAATATAAACAAAGGGATGTTGACACAGCTCAGATCTGTGATTGAATTTCTATAGTGTAGTCTATATGAGAAATATGATTCACTAAGAAGCTAGGAAAGATCAACCCAAGTACAATTCTAGCTGCTGGACAGAATGCTGCAAGAAATAGATGTGGAGATTTGAAAGTTGCACTTTGGAATGATGACCGGGCAAGATATCGAAGTGTTTAATTCATTCCTTATCTACCGTCTTCCCACAGCAGCTCACTATGCCAAGCACACAACTTTGACTCAATACTATCTTCATAAAAGTATGTATGAATCTTAAAACCAATTTAAAACTCAATCAGTAAGAAAATCACATACATTCTTTTAAAAGAAATACAACTTTCAGTTAAAGACCCTAAAGCATAGGAAAGTCTCTAAAGCCTTCTGGAAAAAACAAAACAAACAAACCAGTAGATGAAGCAATCCACCCATTTCTTGAGAGAAAGTTCTGCTGAGCAGATGTTATCACCAGAAAACCAAAGGCAAGGAAGGAATTCAATGAGGAAGATTTTGGAAGCATTTTAAAATATGTAACGTATTTAAATGATTTATTTAACAAATTGTGTAGCTATTATTCACTGGCTGAGATTCTGTTGCTTTGCTATGCATGGGGAAGCCAAAAGGTATAACTTCCACTTGCTCCTAAGCAGCAGTTAAAGAGTCTTCACAGTAATTCTGAGGGGCAAACACAGGCCACTGACTTAACGTGTACTTGAGGATCTCAGTGGGGAGTTGTTACTTGCTGGCTAGAACTGAGCAAATGTTATGCTGTTTGTCTTCTGTCTGCATAGCAAAGTAATAGGATTTCACCCCATGTATATCAGTAAGTTTGTTCATACGTATGTATCTCTAATGAGACTCAAAGAAGCTGTCAATTAGGTACAACAAAAGCAGTTAAAACATAGCATGAATAAAAGCAGAAACAATTAAACACAATATGCATTAATAAAAGACAATTCATTATCCATCATATTAAAAGACCTTTTAGCCACAAGTGATGTCAGTTTATTCCTGAGCTATTCTTTCCCCAAAGCAATGTATTTATATTCTTTCCTGCTCTGATCCCCAACTTCAATGGTGACGGTGGAACATTTGCAGAAATTGTTAAGGTGAATGTCTGGATGAAAATGACTTTCCCCTGACTGCCTAGTGAAATAAGGGGGGAAAATCATATCCAGAATTCTGTCCACTTTTGACATTGGCCATAGACACTGCTAAAATGCAGACCCTAATAGGTTTTGACCAAGATAACACAAACGGTTTCTTTGCTATTTTTCTTACTTTTTCTTCTTCATGAATGAGCTTCACAAATGTTACTAAAGAAACTATTGTGCAGTCTAATTTTTAGCAGGGATATTTTTAAAAAACTTTTTTTAGGGCAGGACTACATTCATCCTCTCAGTCTTGATGTACAAAAGGTAAATCCTTAAGGTCATATGTTACAGACTGAAAATGAAACATGTTTTTTACTCAAGGTTGCTTACTGTGATTTTTTTCTTTTAAAAGTTCCAAGAATCATCATTGGAGTGTTCTTTTTCATAGGTGCAAAAGGAAGGAAGGAAGGAAGGAAGGAAGGAAGGAAAGAAGGAAGGAATTGAGAAATACAATGTTGATGTTTTATAAGTGACACTGAACATGTGTCATTTCTGTGAAATAACACCAATGCACATAAAATTTATTCTGTGGTATAATTCAGATCCCTTGAGTCATGACTCAAGTACCACAAACAATAATCAGTGAGTGAAAATGAGAAAGAAAGAAAGAAAGAAAGAAAGAAAGAAAGAAAGAAAGAAAGAAAGAAAGAAAGAAAGAAAGAAAGAAAGAAAGAAAGAAAGAAAGAAAGAAAGAAAGAAAGAAAGAAAGAAAGAAAGAAAAAGAACATGTCCATCCAGGCCATCAGTTTTCATTCTTCATTCAGGAGCCACTGGAGCAGTTGCCTTTCCAAAATCGAAACAACTTGCTCAGCATTATTACAATTGATTGATTGATTGATTGATTGATTGATTGATTGATTGATTGATTGATTTCTACCCTGCCCCTCTAGACAGAGTCTACTCGGGGCGGCTTACAAACAGTTATAAAACATCATAAAATAATCATCATAAAACAATTACATAATTAAATCAATAAATTTAGAATTTCAAGATGGAGAAAAAGGAAAAACTAGAGAAGAAAAAAAATCAAGTGTTGACTGGAGGGAAGGCCTGCCTAAGGAGCCAAGTATTTAAATGACTCTTAAAAACACCCAGCGAGGGTGCCAGACTGATTTCCGACTGCAAGGTGTTCCATAGTCGAGGGGCCACTGCTGAGAAGGCCTGGTTTCTTGTTGTTTCTTTCTGGGTCTCTCTCAGGGTTAGGCCCCTCAGCCGACTTTCCTGGCTAGAATGAGTGACTTGGGTAGATCTAGGTGGGAGAAGGTGTTCTGCCATATATCGAGGTCCTAAACCGTTTAAGACTTTATATGTCATCATTAACACTTTGAAGTGGATGCAGAAACGAATGGGAAGCCAATGCAAGGTGGCCAGGGTGGGAGTGATATGATGGTATTTACTCATCCCACTGAGAAGTCTGGCCATAGCATTTTCGCACCATTTGAAGTTTCCGCAACAACCTCAAAGGTAGCCCCACATAGAGTGCATTACAGTGGTCTAATTTCGAGATTACAAGTGCATGGACCAGAGTGGTGAGCGCCCCAACATCAAGATAGGGACACAGCTGGGCTATCCGCCGCAGATGGAAATAGGCGGAGCGGACCACTGATGCCACCTGGGTCTCCATGGTGAGCGCCAGGTCCAGATGTACTCCCAAGCTGCAAACCTCACTCTTTGTGGTGAGAGTCACCCCCCAAAAGAGAGGGAGTTTCCCAAACTGCAAATGGAGGGGCCACCCACTCTCAGAGCTTCTGTCTTGCCCGGGTTCAACCTCAGCCCATTCTCCTACATCCACCACAATATAGCTTCCAGGCAGTGCTCAAGGGACGGGACTCAAATTTGGGGGGAGGGATGCTTTGGTGGAAATTACAATCTCTACAGCTTTAGCTGGAATTTGGTTTTCTTTGGACTTGAAACATGATCACCCAAGACTCAACAAAAGCCAATGACTGACCTTAAGTGAACTGTAGTAATGTACAGACAATATATTTACTGCTCCAGATCAGATGATCATACCATTAAAGGTTAAGGGTAGTGTTTCTGAATTGGCCCTGCCTGTCCCAAAGCTTTAGATACGTGAGCCTCAAAAAAAGGTACTGTACTTTCTTTTCCTCATATAATGAATGAACCAAAGGGACCCATCTAGGAAACACCATGATGAGGCTTCAAATTGCTTACAAGTAACTCTTCCTCTGTTTTTTACCATAATGTTGGCCATATATGACCAGCTTACTTAAAACAAGAACCCCCTAGCTAGCAGGCCATCTTTTCCTGAAGTGAAGCACAGACTAGGCAAAGAACCTACTTCATTTCTCACTGTTAAAGTCTGCAGTACAGTATTTTTAAAAGTCCTACTCCACTTCAAAGTACACCCCTACCATGTTTATACTGTAACCCTAACACATGGAAACACATAAGGTCAGCCTTGCTTTATACAGCCCAACAGCCACTTTTCTCCAGGAATGCAATACCTCCCTTACACTACTATAGGCACAGGGGAAAGTAAAATGCTTTCCACTTATTTAACTTCAGAATTGGCTAGACGATTGTAGTAATGAAAAAAAGTTGAGAGTTCTAAATAATTTGTTTACCCTTTACTACAGATGGTTTTATAAAACAGATTTTTAAAATGTAGTCCCCAGTCAGAGCCAGTTGTTGACAGACGAAGGGTCTACTGCATCTTTTTAAGAGCAAAACGTTGTTGTCCTCTTAGCTGACTGGGCAATTATACAAAACAAATAATGGATAATGGTGGAAGACTCTCTTCATTTTGTGCTCGCTGCATCAAATATAGTAATGCAAATAATGCAGAACTTAATTTAAGGGGAGGGCGATTACATTGACTGCCTTTTGCCATGTGTCCTTCATGTAGCTGCACAATTTACTACAGTAGAAAGCAAGAGGATTTACTCCCCTGCCATTTAGCTAACAGGACTGACCTCAAAGTGTAGCCAAAGTTTTATTTTTAAAAAATGGGCCTGTATTGGGAGTCAGCAAGAGAAGAAGGATATCCCAAGATTAAAGTGCAATGTGCACACATAAAATACAGACCCAGGAGGGACCTTAAAAGCTTTATAGTGCATTGCCTTATAAACTAAGCAGTTAAGAAGATAACTTCTCCTTTTTTTAACATTTCCTTGGATTAGTATTTTAAGATACCTAACCAACTGATTATATAAATATGCCAGCCTTGAAGCAGGATTTCAAAAAAATAATATTTGCATTCATAACCATAATAATATTTTACCCAAAGTATTTCAATCATCTTCAACTCATTATCCACGTGAGGACATCATTGGTGACCTGCTAGGAAGTGTTCTCCAGTCTAGGGTCAGGCTGTGTTGTGAAACTATCTTTCTGTTCTCTAGCTATAAATCACTGCTCTCTTAGAGAGGTGTTGTACAGGATTATTTACTCTTTTATTTATGCTATTTGCAGACATGCAACTAATGACAGTTCTAAAGCATCAAAATAACAAATTAATTAAGCTCCCAACATCAAAATAAACAATTAAAACAGCAATAATGCAAATAAAAATACAGAGATAAAAGTCAGATTAAACAATATCAGATAATCCAAAGCAAACAGTGTTACACAGAGAGTAGAGAATAAAGATCACAGGGCTATATCAAAAATAAAAGTTAAAACAGAGGGTAAATATGCATCTAGTGAACAGAGTGGATTGATGAAGATAGAATCATAGAATAGTGAAGTTAGAAGCAGCCATTAAGTCCAACCCCTGCTCAATGCAGGAATACAAATCAAAAGTGGTTGTCTAAGTTTCTCCTGAATGCCTCTAGTGCTGGACCACTCGACACCTCTTGAGGTCAATGGTTCTACTTTTTTGCTGTATCCCAAAAAAGGAACAAAGTTTTTAATGGGGAGTGTAAGGTAAAGGTAAAGGTTCCCCTTGACAATTTTTGTCCAGTTGTGTTCGAATCTAGGGGGCGGTGCTCATCCCCGTTTCCAAGCCATAGAGCCAGCGTGTGTCTGAACACAATCTTCCGTGGTCACATGGCCAGTGTGACTTAGACACGGAACGCTGTTACCTTCCCACCAAGGTGGTCCCTATTAATCTACTCGCATTTTGCATGCTTTCAAACCGCTAGGTTGGCGGGAGCTGGGACAAGTGACGGGTGCTCACTCCATCTCATGGATTCGTTCTTACGACTGCTTGGTCTTCTGACCCTGCAGCACAGGCTTTTGCGGTTCAGCCCGGAGCGCCACCACATCCTGATCAATGGGGAGTGTATCTCCTTCCAAAACAAATTAAACCCTACTTTGCTGGGATCAGCCACACACCAACAGCTGTCTAACCAGCCTGTTTGGATAAGCCCTAGCATTCTGAGTCTCAGCCAGTATATTTCTGTGCTAAATAAATGATTTAGTACTTTCACATGATGATGAAATGCACATTTAAATACTGCTGAAAAGGGTAAAGAAATAAATCTGTAATAGCTACATGGATGCAACCAAAGCTAAACAACTGTTGCTAGGGTCTTGACTCTGCTTAGACATGCAAAGAAAACCCTGTACTTCTAGTAATATTTTAGGCTTACTTTAAAATGCACACATTCAAAACTTACTAGCTGAAAATTCAGCAGCAGAACTTGCACCACATAAGACTGATAACAGCATCAGTCATGGCAGTTTTTCTGGAAACCGAAGACTTCTGATTCCCCTATAAAGTTTCAAGACTCTTTTTGCATTCCTTTCATCATGGGGAAGCTGTTGGGGGCTATAGGGTAGAAGCAATATTTAATTTCCAAAAATTGCTGCTGCCAGTAGTTTTCAGAAATTAAGGTTCCCTTCTCCACCATCCCTGCCACTCAACATCTTGCAGTATCCATGATGAAAGGGGTCCAAAGGGAGGACCTCTGGGGAGGAAGAATTTGAGATGTTTAATTTCCGAGAAAATGCCATGGCTGACTATGTCATCGGCTTTATGGGTTTCAGCCATTTTTTTTTTGCATCAGCATCCCATGTCCCTGTTCAGTCAATGTTGACTCTAATTCGGTCCACAGGATTCACCATAAGGAAAAAGGTTTGATTTTCTGCTACCTTCCTACTAAATACGCATATTTAGGCAATCAGCATGAAGGTTCCTGTTTTATTTCCCATGCTGAGCCATAGACCAGTATACTATCTATTTTGTTTTGTGCAATGACTATACAAAATGAGCCGTAGTACCCTAGAGACTAAAATGGGTTATTGTGTCATTTAATCATCTCAGGTGCACCCAATAGATGACTTTAAAAAAAAATAGCAAATTTCATTTACTTCAGAAGCTATTAGTATTTTGCCAGATCTTTGCTGCCAGTGCAATTAAAAATTATTTGTGAATGGTTGTAAAAGTTATTTAATTCATGCAGAGATAAGGGCCAACCACAGTGGAGCTCAGAAAGCCCTTTGGAATACAGCTAACCACTTTGGTTGAGATAGTTTCAAAACTTAGCAAAAACAACTGGAATTTGGACCAAAATGTAGCATCTACTGACTAGGGAGGTATTTCTGCTTCACTCAGTGGGCATCTAATACTTGAAGTTCAAAATGGTTAAGCAGTTGGATTTCTAAGCAAGATGGTTTCTTGCAAAATGTACTTTGCGGATGCATGCCACTGTTGCTTCAGTAGCCAGGACTTCTGAACCCGGGTCTCATAACGTAGTCCAGAAACTAGGTGATTACATACTGCCTCTCACTTGGTCTGGAAAATTAGAAAGCTGTACCAAACATTAAGGCAAGAGATGGGGAATGTATGTCTCTCCAAATATTACTGCACTGCCCTTCCTATGAGGTCTAACCAGCATGACCGATCCCTGGTCTGGAGTGGTGGGGACCTTGCATAAGGCAGCCAAAATATTCTTCTAAGATGCTTTTGCAAGTTAGGCTGGTTCATTTGCTGCCAAGTAAAATGCTAAAATGGCAGAATAACTTTCCCATATGCCAGGGTATACAGGGTTACATTTGCTAATATTTCCTTGGTCTTATTTGGCACCATGTGTAGAATGATAAGAATGCTTTGTTGTGATTTCACAAAGCATGCAGAAGACAGCTTAACTCGAGCAATGCTGTGCGGTCTTTGGCTCTCTTGCCAATAAGGAGCCACTCTGTATCACTCAGGAGTCCCATTTTCTTTGCCAGTGGAAAAAAAATAGATAACAAAGAGAAAGCCATGCAGACCTTACATGCAGCAACTGTGATAGTAAACACTTACTGAGAACAGGGCAGCAGTCGCCAGCAAAAAAAAAACACAGAACAGAAAATAAAAGCAAATGAGAACATGAAAGAATGACCGAGGAACATCTGGCCCACTGAGGAGAGTCAATACCTTACAGTGGCAAAAACAAAACAGAAACTGAAAGCTCTATGGTTGACAGCTAATTCAGATAATTTCTGCTATGCTGATGCAAGGGGACTAACACACTAGTGGAGATGGTATTTTCTTTCACCTGTAGTAACTGAAATCTTAACTTAAACATATTATTTAATATGTTTAAGTTAACATAAACAAATTATTTTCATAGAATCATAGAGATGGCATGGGCTAATAAGGCCATTGAGACCAACGTCATACTCAATGCAGGAATCTAAATCTAAATACACACACACACAGAGAGAGAGGGACAGACAGACAGACAGACAGACAGAATCACAGGTAAGCAATGGACAAGGAATTATTACATTGCAACTATAATTTTAGATGATTGAGCAGTTCATCCCTTGTGGTTAGATCATTTCATAGAAATCCAAGCATCTTCAATTTCTCAACAGTTTAAAAAAAAACATTTTAAAGACACCGAGGAGTCACCTTTGTAAACATCTCTCTGGTTGTGAGTTTGAACATAAGGAATACAGCTTTGGCTACACATAAATAATAGATGCACTTTTCATGAAACAACTTAAATGAAAAGCTTTTCTTTCCTTTTCTTTCACAAGTGGGACTTTTCCAGATTCCAGCCATCACATTCTGTAATGTTTTCTGAAGAGTACTTCAACAAGTTCTTCCATCATGTCTTGAAACACTCCGTGCTTGCTTTCTGCTCTTCCATCCTGCCCTCTTAAAGGCTGCCACATGCGCAAATCAGTCCTTCAACTTCTTCCTTCCCAACATCACTTGAACAAAATCATGATTGCTCAGCTCTGATTAACTACTATGCCCATTCTGATCTTCAAAAGAAAAATTATGCTTTAAAAGCCCAGAAAACGGACTCTAAACTTTAAGTGTATTAATTTGTACAATATCGAGGCACACATATACCAGTTCACAGTATTATTCAGTTGAACCAAAACACTTCAATATACTTTCATTGACCTCAATAAGACTGCAGTTTAAACTGTCAAGAATCCAACTTTCAATTAGGATGCAGATTTAGTTTTCAAGCTGAATCTTTGGTTTGGTTCTCAAATAAATAGCTTCCCATTTATGTCCTCTTTTTCATTTGTATGCGCCACCAAGTCAATTCTGATTTATGGTGATCCCTTTCAGGATTTTCTAGGTAGGAAGGAAGGACTCGGAAGTGGTTTGCCATTTCTTTCTTCTGGGGATTTCCTGGGATTGTACAGTTTGCCCAAGGCCACATAGGTTGGCTCTTGATGGATGTACAGTAGGGAAGTGAACTCCCAACTTTTGGCTGTGAAGCCAAATACCTAGCCCACTGAACTACCCAGCCAGCTACATCTTTTATTAGCAAAATATTATTACTAAGGAATTCTTTGCTCTTAACCCCAGATCTTAGATCTCTCTATTTCTCATTACATATAATGAATGAAAAATACTTGGTAATCAGTCAGGATTTATATGACAGAAACATCCATAAAAAGCAAAATAAATTAGATTGGCTCTGTGACAGTGTCATCTTCATATGTATTCCATCTGTTTCATTGTTCATCAATAGACAAAACAAAAATTTGCATACTAAGCATGTCCATGCCATTCTTTTTTTATTTCACACACACACACACACACACACACAAATTACTGTTAGCAAATTCACACACACACACACACACACACACACACACACACACACACACACACACACACACACACACACACACAAATTACTCTTACTGTTAGCAAATTTTTATAGTGTCTTGTTGCTTGTAACCAAAATATGGGCACTGGAAAATGTGAGGGATAGTAAGTATGTTTGGGGGAACCCTGTGGTTTTTGGAAGCACAAAAAAAGCTCCCTGTTTTTTAAGCATAACAAACAAGACAGAAAACACCATCCAGTTAGGACTGAACATATTCAGCAGTTTTGGCATGTAGAGAGATAGTGGAAAGGAAATATGGAAAACATAGAAGTAGTTATGGCGGAAGAATTGAAACACCCTATTGGAATATTGAAAATGAACACTTCCTGATCTGAGTTCTTCTTGATCTGAAGATCCTTGGGGAAGGAGTTAAAATATATTCCCTGGGATTAACTGAAGTGGAGGGAGGGGCTGTGAAGATCACTGACTGCCACAAAGATAATTGCACAAACACAAGACATACTGGCACACTCCCCTGCCAACTTACAAGAACTCTGGATATCACCTCTGGGAGTTCCTCTGAAATTCTTCCCACTGTGAAATTCTTTTTGAAGGGAGCATCCTTTCCATCTGATTGAATGAGAAGGGTTGAAATTTTCATGGGAGAAATTTTCAGCACAGCACTAATATTTATCAGTTCTACTTTCTGTCAGCTATCTTCTAACAGCAGGAGAGTAATGTCTAGAGTAAATAAATAATTTAAACGCTTGTTTTATTTTAATTGTTTGTGTTTCACCCACTGGAATTTTAATCAGTCATATTGAGATTGTCAGCTACTCAGTGTGGTGCCGGGCTGATTTCACTCTATTTAAAAACTGTTGGATCATATTCTATAGCACTTATTTCCAAATTACTTGTTAAATCCTTTAGATAACATATAAATATTTTACAGGCTTGCACAGATTTCTGCACTTCCCTGTTGCATGATTTACAGAAGTATGGTTTAATACTGAGACACTGTGTAATATAAAAAGGAAACAGAGCGTGGTGTTTTACAGTATCTCGGTGAGCTAAGAAAATGGTCTGGCCCAAGTAATATTTTCAAAAGGAAAGGTAAAAGCATTATAGATAAGCCAACATTCACAGATAATTTTAAATTGATGCTTTTTCCTTACACACATTAATTCATTTAGAATTTCAGCATATTTCTAAATCTACCAAACAACCAATGCATCCTTTGTCGAAGGGAATCAGCTACAGGTAGTGAAACATTTCATTGACATTAACTGATCCAGCCATGAATTTCAAACCAATCAAATATGGCACAAAAACGTTAAAAGACAACATTGAAATCCATAAATAAAATAAAATAAATCTTAACATTGTACAACCATGGTTATTTTAGTAAGATAAAAATTCTAGTTAGACAAAATAGCAATTCATTTACAGTGGGGTCTCTACTTAAGAACTTAATCCGTATTGGAAGGTGATTCTCAAGTTGAAAAGTTCTTATGTTGAATCTGCATTTCCCATAGGAATGCAGTGAAAACCATTTAATCCGTATCTGCTCTTTTCCGTCCATAGAAACTACAGTGGAACCTCTACTTAAGAACTTAATCCGTTTTGGAATGGTGTTCTTAAGTTGAAACGTTCTTAAGTTGAAGCAAAATTTCCCATAGGAATGGACTGAAAACCAATTAATCCGTTCTGACTGTTTTTTTGTTATGTAGAGGTGCGTTCGTACATTGAAGCATTAGTTCCCATAGGAACTAATGCAAAGCTGGTTAATACGTACTCTACCACTAGGAAGAGAATTTTTTTTAACCTAAGATGACCTAAGGTTAAAAAAAGAGCAGGGAAGGTTTTTTTTTCCTGTTCTTATCTTGGATTTCTGTTCTCAAGTAGAAGCAACATTTAGCAAATGGAGCTGTTCTTAAGTTGGATTGTTCTTAAGTAGGGACGTTCTTAAGTAGAGACCCCACTGTATATCACTAATATTTTGGTGAGAATTTCCATTACAGACTTTTATGTTAAATAGAAGGAAAAGACATGACATTATGGCAAGATAGAAGATAATCAGGAGATTAATAAACTCATTTGAGACATTGGGTTAACAATTAAAGAATATATATTCAGTGTTCAAATGGTATCTGAATAATGAGGATATAATCTCTCATCCAGGAGAATTTAAAGTAGCACATTTATTTATTTATTTATTTATTTATTTATTTATTTATTTATTTATTTATTTATTTATTTATTTATTTATTTATTTATTTAACAACAACACCCCATATTTCTGGATACTCGGTTTTTGAAGACCAACAGAAACAGTATAAAAAACTCAAGTTCTATGCATTTCTGCAGCTGAAAGTCCACCATCAGGATATTGCTGGCCAACATGAAGCATAAGAGATCTGCACACAGAGAACTCTGTGTTTGCCCAGCTTGTAGTTAGCACAAGGTGGAGACTGCCTCACTGATCGCTAATACAGGGGGTTAGTAGATTCCCTCTTGTGCAAGTGGTGGAGAAAGAACAACTGCGTGGAATGAACTATTCTGGATACGGCCAATAAGCAACAGGACACTAGCGCATTGGATTGCATTTTTAATAGATTGGATGACTAAAAACTGGCTTTTTCAAAACTATATGAACAATGAAATAATAAAGACAAGCCTTACTCGTTTTTTTTTTTCATTCAACAGCTTCATAAGATCTTAATACATTGACAGATAAAAACTGTGTATCAAGATGACTTTGATTTATGGTGGCCCTTGCCAAGGTTTTCTAGGTAGTACTCAGAAGTAGTTTACCAGTTTTTTCTTCTGGTGGAGCTCTGGGAATGGGCTGCTTCTCCAAAGATACCCAGGCTGGCTTTTCTCCCAGGAGGCATAATGAGGAGTCAGACTCCTGAACCTTACTACAACTCAATGAGCTATCTAACCAGCTACTATCGAGATAAAAGAACAACATGCCTTAAACCAGACCTGGGCAAAGTGCGGCCCAAGGGCCACTTCCTATCCGGCCCGCCAGACGTCAAAACCATTTATAGCTTTTTGTCTAAAGTTGATAAGTTGCTTATCTTTAACATACCACAAAAAACCTATTTAGTATTTGTGAAGATTAAGCATTTTAAAATAAAAACAATCATAACATCATTTTATTTTTAAATAAAGTTGGTCAGGCCCCGAACACAGTTCAGATTTTTCATGTGGCCCCATATAGAAATTAATTGCCCACCCCTGCCTTAAACAATACTTGATCATAGCCAAAAGACAGAAAAGCAGTTAAACACTGGCATGATTTCAGAGCTAGACTCCTTGACTAAGATCAAGTGTGGCAGATAACTATCAGCCTCCAAGCTTCCTAAATCTTAGAAATATAAATCAATAAGTCTAACAAAGTTAAACATATTGAACATGTTTTCAAAATTCCACAGATGTTATTCTACAACTCTGTTCTACTCTCCTCCCATTCCCTCTCTTCTCCTTTCTTCTTTCAGTCTTCATTCCATTTGGCTATGCATCCTCCATGTAACCTGTACATGATATATAACAGTCTCCCTTACCAAAAAAATCCTACGCCAGAATCCAGTAGGGTATTTCACTGCATTCTATTATTTCCACCAGGATCAATATCCCACCACCACCACTTTTTCTTCAAGTCTCTAAAGACATGTTAGTCAGGGCTCGGAAACCAACTTGAACAGGAGGTTTGGGTGCCACATAGTGCTGTGTGCTACGAGACATGGTGGTGCTATGGGCTAAACCACAGAAGCCTTTGTGTGCTGCAGGGTCAGAAGACCAGCAGTTCTAAGATCGAATCCACATGACAGAGTGAGCTCCCATTGCTTTGTCCCAGCTCCTCACCAACCTAGCAGTTCGAAAGCCTGTAAATGCAAGTAGATAAATAGGTATCATCTCAGTGGGAAGGTAAAACGGCGTTCCCTAGTCATGCTGGCCACGTGACAATGGAAACTGTCTTCGGACAGGTGCTGGCTCTATGGCTTGAAAAGCAGGATGAGCGCCGCCCCCTAAAGTTGGACACGACTGGACTGAAAATGTCAAAGGGAACCTTTACCTTTACCTAGTGCTGTGCTATGGATTGCTGCCTTGTCATCGTGAAGGGGCTTGAGTATTTCAGAGAAGCTATGGGCTATGCCATGCAGGGACAGGTCATAGTGGAGAGTTCTGACTAAACATGATCCACCTGGAACAGGAACTGGGAAACCACTCCAATATCTTTGTCAAGAAAACTCCACGGACAGAAACAAAAGGCTAAAAGATATGATGCTGGAAGATGAGCCCCTCTGGTTGGAAGGTGTCCAACATGCTGCTGAGGAAGAGTGGAGGACAAATACAAGTAGCTCCAGAGCTAATGAAGTGGTTGAGCCAAAGCCGAAAGGACGCTCAGCTGTGGACACGCCTGGAAGTGAAAGGAAAGTCTGATGCGGAAAAGAAAAATACTGCATAGGAACCTAGAATGTAAGATCTATGAACCTTGGGAAGCTGGATGTGGTCAAACAGGAGATGGCAAGAATAAACATTGCTATCCTGTGCGTCAGTGAACTAAAATGGATGGGAACTGGTGAATTCAATTCAGATGATTATCATATCTACTATTGAAGCAAGAATCCCGTAGAAGAAATGGGGTAGTCCTTATAGTCAACAAAAGAGTGGGAAAAGCTCTATTGGGATACAATCTCAAAAATGACAGAACGATTTCGATACACGTGCAAGGCAGACCTTTCAACATCATAGTAATCCAAGTTTATGAACCAGCTGAAGAGGCTGAAATTCACCAATTCCACGAAGACTTACAACACCTTCTAGAACTGACACCAATGAAAGATGTTCTCATTATAGAAGTTTGGAATGCTAAAGTAGGGAGTCAAGAGATAAAAGGAACAACAGGGAAGTTTGGCCTTGGAGTTCAAAATGAAGCAGGACAAAGGCCAATAGTTTTGTCAAGAGAACAAGCTGGTCATCACAAACACTGTTTTCCAACAACACAAGGGGTGATTCTACACATGGACATCACCAGATGGGCAATAGCGAAATCAGATGGATTATGTTCTTTGCAGCCAATGATGGAGAAGCTCTATATAGTCAGCAAAAACAAGACCTGCAGCCGGTTGTGGCTCAGATCATCAGCTTCTTATAGCAAAATTCAAGCTTAAACTGAAGAAAGTAGGAAAAACCACTGGGCTACTCAGGTATAATCTAAACCAAATCCTTTATGAATACATAGTGGAAGTGAAGAACAGATTTAAGGAACTAGATTTGGTGGACAGAGTGCCTGAAGAACTTTGGATAGAGGCTTGTAACATTGTCCAGGAGGCAGCAACGAAAACCATCCCAAAGAAAAGGAAATGCAAGAAAGCAAAGTGGCTGTCCAACGAGGCCTTAGAAATAGCAGAGAGGAGAAGGGAAGCAAAATGCAAGGGAGATAGGGAAAGTTACAGAAACTTGAATTCAGACTTCCAAAGAATAGCAAGGAGAGACAAGAGGGCCTTCTTAAATGAACAGTGCAAAGAAATACAGTGGTGCTTCACTTTACGATTGCTCCATTTAACGACAAAATTGCATTACGACAAAATTTTTGCAATCGCTTTTGTGATTGCAAAACAATGTTTCCTATGGGGGAATTTCGCTTTGTGATGATCTGTTCCCTGCTTCGGGAACTGATTCTTCGCAAAACGATGATTTTCCAACAGCTGATCGGTGGTTTCAAAATGGCCACCGGGTAAACAGAATGGCCCCCGCTGTTTTCTGGGACAGATTCCTCACATTACAGGCACCAAAAATGGCCACCCTATGGAGGATCTTCGCTGGACAGTGAGTTTCAAGCCCTTTGGAACGCATTAAACGGGTTTTAATGCGTTTCAATGTTTTTTTTTCTTTTCGCATTAGGACGTTTTAATTCTACAGCGATTTCACTGGAACTAATTAATGTCGTAATGCGAGGCACCACTGTATAGAGGAAAAGAATAGAAGGGGAAAAACTAGAGATCTGTTCAAGAAAACTGGAGATATTAAAGGAACATTTTGTGCAAAGATGGACATGATAAAGGACAAAAATGGGATGGACCTAACAGAAGCAGAAGACATCAAGAAGAGGTGGCAAGAATACACAGAAAAATTATACCAGAAAGATTTGGATATCCTGGACAACCCAGATAGTGTGGTTGCTGAACTTGAGCCAGACATCCTGGAGAGTGAAGTCAAGTGGGCGTTAGAAAGCATAGTTAACAATAAGGCCAGTGGAGGTGATGGCATACCAGTTGAACTATTTGAACACTTAAAATATGATACTGTTAAGGTGCTACACTCAATATGCCAGCAAGTTTGGAAAACTCAGCAGTGGCCAGAGGATTGGAAAAGATCAGTCTACATCCCAATCCCAAAGAAAGGCAGTGCCAAAGAATGCTCCAACTACCGTACAATTGCACTCATTTCACATGCTAGCAAGGTTATGCTCAGAATCCTACAAGGTAGGCTTCAGCAATATGTGGATCGAGAACTCCCAGAAGTATAAGCTGGATTTTGAAGGGGCAGAGGAACTAGAGACCAAATTGCTAACATGGGCTGCATTATGGAGAAAGCCAAGGAGTTCCAGAAAAACATCTACTTCTGCTTCATTGACTACGCAAAAGCCTTTGACTGTGTGGACCACAATAAACTATGGCAAGTCCTTAAAGAAATGGGAGTGCCTGACCACCTTATCTATCTCCTGAGAAATCTATATGTGGGAGAACTGGATGTGGAACAACTGATTGGTTCAAAATAGAGAAAGGAGTACGACAAGGATGTATCTTGTCTCCCTGCTTATTTAATTTATATGCAGAATACATCATGCGAAAGGCTGGACTGGATGAATCCCAAGCCAAAATTAAGATTGCCGGTAGAAATATCAACAACGTCAGATATGCAGATGATACCACTCTGATGGCAGAAAGTGAGGCTTCAATACTTTGGCCATCTCATGAGAAGAGAAGACTCCCTGGAAAAGCCCCTGATGTTCGGAAAGTGTGAAGGGAAGACGAGAAGGGGATGACAGAGGACGAGATGGTTGGACAGTGTCATTGAAGCTACCAACATGAATTTGACCCAACTCTGGGAGGCAGTGGAAGGCAGGAGGGCCTGGCTTGCTGTGGTCCATGGGATCATGAAGAGTCGGACACACCTTAACAACTAAACAAAAGTGCTGTGACACAAGTATTAAAGTGCAATGATTTGGGGTGCTTGCTACAGAACCTAGAATTCCAGGTTCAAATTCCCACTGTACTCTGCCATGTATGTGGCTTTGACTAAAGTGTATGATCCCAGACCAACTCCAGAAGGATGGAATGGCAAACTACTTTATAACTAGGAAACCTTGAGGATGTCACTATAAGTCAGAATTAGATGTGGACACAAAAGGACCCATGAAACAAAAGAAAACCCCATGAATCAGGCAATTTTGTAATTTGTTTTGGGGTGCTTTGGGGAAATGAGACTGCCCAGAACAAAGTATAATGCCAAACTATTATCAGCATATGTGGGCTATAACTCAGACATCCCAAATCCAATCTTCACCAAACTTGAACATGGTCAGCTGAAGATGTACTGTGAACTTAACATTTGTAAGTCATGCGTTGCTCATTCTGCTGCTCCTTGAACTCCTGGAATTCCCAAATAGCATAAACCACAAAATGTTTCATTTCACTGGAAAGTTCACAAAAGTTTGCAGCCTGTAATTCATGCATACTGATGAACCACAACCCGTCACAAACCACCGTTTTCCAGCTTTGTGCCCATGTCTAGTCAGAATTCACTTGACAATATGTTATTAATTAGGATGCAACTGAATGAAGCCTTAATTAATTGGAAAGTAAGAGGGGAAAGAAGTCCCTCTTCTGCTGGCTGTGAATAGTAAGGTACACTGTTGGACATTAGTTGCTGAACCTCCCAACTACCTTAGTCAGTCTTTATACTGTTTGGGAAATTGTAATCAATGTCAGTAAGTTTTCCAAGCTCAGAAAAATATAATTCCAAAATCTCACTCAAATACCCTCTATCTTTTACCAGCACATACCACAGCAAGGAACAGAAATAGAATCTCAACATTTATGAGGTAAAATGAAGCTGAAAACCTTCTCAACATCAACCATGTACATTTACAGACAGATGCTTATAGGCTTATGCAGATCTAATGGTTTTTAAAATGCTGAATGATAACTAAAACTCTTTTAACCACAATAACAATTCCCATAATTATTATTTAAAATAATGGGATTTGTATATAGGTTTTCTAACAGAAGTCCTCAATTCAATCAAATTTGCAGGATCTCCAATTCATATGTGTGATTTTAGTTATATCTAACATATGATTATATTATCTCTTTTTCCCCTTCTAGCTCTTTCCCCCCCTCCTCCTTGTTTTGTTCAATTTTCAGCTCTATGCACACAGAGTTCTCTTCTCCTCAAGCTTTTGATTTAACTGCCCTTTTCTTGTTTTTTCAATAGATTTTTGAACACAGAGCAATCCAAAGCAAATGCCAACATTTAAAAATGTGGCCTGATTCTCAGTTACAACACCAATGCCAAATTGGACTAGGATGTGGCAAATACAATCTACTGTCCCTTAAGGACCTCATTAAAGTCCCACAGTGGCAAAAGGTGACCTTAGACTAAATGAGAGGCATGCTCAGTATAGCAGATCAGGTGTGCTAGGAACAACAAATATAACTACCATCTGTGTTTTATAAAAGCACCATGGGAACTAGACTCTTCCTCCTTCACCTCACTGAAACACATCATCATCCTTATACTGAGCAAGCTCAGTATAAAAATCAAAGCACCTTGTCATTTATAGGTCATCATTTTAAAAATGATCACATGGTTTGCTGAACTCTCTCCCTCTCCAAACTAGAAAAGAACCAAAAAGCTGGTGAAACTTAAGCTAAAAAGAGAGTGCTCCCATTTTTTAAATAATCTAGACTTAAAACAAACAAACAAAGAAAAGCAGATACCTCAAGAGTATTCCAGCTTTATTTTAGTGAAGGCTAGCCATCTTTTGTTCTGCTCTTTCTTTTCTCATGGTCACAGCCAGCTGGTCTTTCACACCCCCAGCTTCATCTGTACAGACTTCTTGTTTCTCAAAAATAGGCTAATTCTAATTAAATCAAGATTAAAGAAGGAATTATGTTTAAATGACAAACCATGCCCCCAGAGGTTTGGGGGGGATTGCTATTGGATGAACTTTCTTGGGGTTGGGTGATTCCTGTGCCCCCCAGCATTGAGGGCCTTGGGGATCTACTCACTCCAAACAAACTGCACCTTATTCCTGAAACCTGTGGTGATTAAAAGAATGATCCTCTGTTTTGGAGACTAAGTCTCTAATTCCTCTTAATCTTCTGCCTTGTGTGTTTGGTATGTTGGTGAGCACAACTATAAGTGAGAAGCCTGGATAAAGAAGACCACCATCAGAAATACACGTCTGACACTTTTCAATTTGTAGGGGCATTTAACATTTCTCCAAAGAGAAAACAGTAATGAAACAGTTCCATGGGATTGTTGGTCATTGCGTCCTGAAAAGTAACCCACCATTTTCAGGTCACTTGAAAATCTGTACCTTTTAAAATAAATAAACCCAGAGAATCAAAATGCAATCATAGTGGAGTTTCATTGGTAATCCGGAGAATGGTACTAGCATCATCACAAAATCTGTTTGCTCCAATAATCTGGAATAAACGAATATTACATTAGAATCATGCTTACCATTCAATTTTAGAAATTGAATCAAATATAAGAAAAATACAGAGTCCATTAAAGGCTAATTCAATTTCTTAAAATGGTATAATCAAGAAAAATGTTGCTTCAGAAGATAAAATAATATGATTAGGCTCATCATGAAGATATTTGTTAGTCACAGTAAGATCCATTTAAATCAGTAAGTCAAATTATTGCACATTACATCACAGAATAAACTCTAGCACTACTGCTTCTGCCTGCAAGTAGGACCACACATACCTCGTGCAAATACATGCTTTTCTCTTTATCTGTACTCCAACTACTGAATTGCAAATGAAGTCCCGGTTAAAATCAGATACTTCCATTTTCGTTTAACAAGATTGCTTTAATGCTCAAGAGATTCATAAGAAATAGCTGGTATCTGAAGAGTAAGAATTTCTATTAATGGCCTAGGTATTATGGAGATTTAAGGAATTTGTATGAATAATCCCTCAGCCCACAAGAGGAAATGATAAAGAGTGAAAAGTAGCATTAAATGTCCAGGGGGCTGAGAGTACACGATATGCAACCCATGTACCAAATTAAACTCTTGGTGGGGTTTTTTTTTTGGTTTTTTTTTGTGCCTGATCTATGTATGGAGGATGTAAAGAGTGGAAATACAGTAAGCTTAGGGACTCACTGTACTGACCTTGCATTAAAAACAAGAACATTCATGGTACATGGACTTCAATTTTGTCCTGCAGCTTTGATGTAAGTGGTTTTATTTTAGCAGTCATTTCACACTGTATTACATATCAATGGATTTTATGCAGAGGTTCATACTGGTAACCGAGCAACAGAAGAGGTGAAAGAAAGAAAAAAAATCAGAGGAACTAGGATAGAAATTTTTGTTCTTAATGTGCAAAATACATATATTGATCCACAGTCCTTTGGAAAAGTCACATTAAGCAATTACAGCACCAGATGGAAAAGAGATCTGATTTCCAGTGAGTGAAATCTGAATGCATTTTAAATACAAGCCCTATTCAGGAATTTAGTAAAAGGATTTACCCTAACCCATGAGTGCAGGGTAGAGATGGGGACAAATAAAAAAATGTCAACTCATTTTGATCCATTATTCATCAAGGTTAACAGATCAACGAATATGAATATACGAATATTCTTTGACAAGTGGATTGATTTGTCAATTCATATGCATTTTAAACTGCTATAAAACTGGCCCCCAACCACTTAAAGACACCGAATACGCAGGGATGCTTCCTCAGACACTTTTGTACAACTCCTGAAAGTTTGGTGAACATTGGATCATGGACCCCTGAGTTAAATAGTCACAAAGAGGACCCCCCCCCAGGAAAGCTCTTCCCAGGTACTTAGAGACTCCAGAATCACAAAGGAGCTTCCTATGTCTTTCGCCAACATGCCTGCCAACTTTGGTGAAAATTGGATAGCGGAAATCTGAGTTATTCACCCACAAATTGGATCACCCCGGGAGAGTTTACCACACAGCACAGAAGCCTATTCTGCTTTCTGGCCACCGATCAGCTAATCAGAAGCTGCTAGGCAGCCATCCCCCCCACACACACACAGCCACCCACCCCAACACCCAATACCACAGCCTACCCCCACCCCCTTCATTTCCCTACCTTAGCCCCCACCCCACTCCCACCAACACCCCCTTACCTTAATAGTTGCTGCTGAGGTCTCCATCAGGCCTTTGCAGCCACAGCATGTAGAAAGGGAGACTGGCTGCCCTTTGTAGTGATGGCAGCTTTGGCTTCATTTAGGGTAGGGAAGCTGCAGCTGTCATATTTGCAAAGGGCACCCTGGATTGCCTTAAGGCAGGCTAAGGTAGTGAAAGGAAGGGGGTGGGTAGGCTGTGGTATTGGGTGGCTGTATAGGATGGTGGCTGCCTTTCTGCTGCCAATCAGCTGATCAGTGGCCAGTAGGCAGAATGGTGTTTTGTTTTTTTAAAAAAAATACAAAGGACAAATAAAAACGGTTAAATATTCATCCCTTCATATTCATGGGGGTCTCTGGAACCCACAAATACAGATCGATGACTATTTAACGAATCGTCTATATTCATCGGAAAAAGTGATCCATTTTTTATATTCATTTCCATCTCTAGAGCAGGATATCAGCTAGCCCCAGCCCACTTGGTCATAGCTCTTGCATGTGGATCATTTATTCTAATCAGGAGAGCTCTTTTCCTATGGACTGTCTCTACACAATCAAGAGAAATGATTTTTCAGCAGCCACAGTTGCATGGATGTGCTCCATGTGTAAAGACTGCTCTCTCTCATATTTAGTTCTCCACATATAAAAGCTAAAATGGATGGCGGTTGTGGGCTAATCTGCTCTCTCTCCTCATGGTTTAGGAAGGATCATTCCTCTTACTGTTTTCCTGAATTTGCAGTGATTGATTCCTAAACATAGTGCCTTTTGAGACACACTCCTGTTGTACCAGAAGGAAGCTTTTTAAACCTAGATACATTGTAGGGATATGCATTGCTGTGAGAGGATGCAGGTGAGGACCTCCTAGCAAGCCTTCTGGCCCAACACGCAAGTGTCAGGCAACCGGGAGGAGGGCAAGGTTTCTCAAGATCAGGCTAATACCACTGAAGGAGAGAAAAATCCCTGTTGAGAAACAGCTGGAAGAGGCAGGGTCAAAGAGAATAAAAGAGCAGGATAGGGAAGGCAGGGGGTTGTCACCTATCTCTAAAGAAGATTTATTCATTTGTTCGACTAATCCCTGGGTGGAGGCAAGAGTACAGGAAGCTGTCTACCCTTGCCTGGTTTGCTTGCTTGCAACAGGAGCCAGTCACCAGAGCCTCCGGCCCCATGCTTGGGTAAGGCTGCACTAACCTACACACTGCCACAGCCCTGGCAGATGTCCAGACAGCAAATGACAGGCACACTGAGGGAGGGGTGGGTAGAGACAAGCTGCAGAGCCTGACTTCTTTTGCTTGACTATAGAAGCCTTCTCTAAATGGGGTGCTTGCTCTAAGCTCTCCTCTTCATCCTGCTTTCCAGAACATGGACTCTGGGGAACTCCAGTGAAGTTAACTGGGTCCCCGAGTTGGCAAGTGGTGCCCAAGGTTTCAGAGACTATAATTTAGTCCTGTGAAACTGTGGGAGGAAAGGTGGGGGAAGTGATGCTGTACCACTAATAAAAGCTGATCTCAGCCAAGAAGGTGAGCTGGAACCCATGGAGTTATTCCTGGGAGACCCCAGGTGCATAATTGCATACAGCTACGATCTGACATCCAAGCATATATGGACACTTTGGGGTGAGCTTTAGTGTTTTCCAAGGCATAGCCAGCTTCTCTCCTCATCCAAAGGTAGCAGTGCAAAACCCAACCTCGTGATAGCCTTTGTTTCAGAAGGATAGTTAGTTTACTATAAGAATAACATATTATGTGGAAAACAGAAGTGGTCATCCTCAGTTTTGTCATTTTTGCCTTCAGAAATAGTCCAAGTATAATTTGATCTAGTACCTACTTTTTTTTTTTTTTTTTTGACAATCTGGGGTATCGAGAAAGCTCTCCTTCAGCACCATATTTCAAACAAATCAATTCTTTTTCCTGTTCAGTTGTCTTAACTGTCTAGCCCTCAAATGCATAACTGTGCCTTGCCACCTACATCCAAGGAAGCTGCTTTAGCTCTAGATCAGGAGATACTCATTAGGCCCATCAGGAAGAAACCAAATTTGGCAGCAGATGATATTGGCAATTACAGGCCCGTTGCCAATGTTTCCTTCCTTAGCAAAGTGGTGGAGAGGGAGGTGGCTGATGAGCTTCAGGCTGTTTTGCATTAAACCAATGCCCTGGATCTGTTCCAGTCGGGCTTCAGACCGTGCCACGGCACAGAAATGACACTGGTCGCACTGATGGATGACCTGTTGAGGGAGGCTGACTGGGGCAAAATGTCCTTGTTGGTCCTCCTCGATATCTCAGCCACCTTCGATACCATTGACCACGGTATCCTCCTGGGGAGGCTCTCCAAGCTGGGAATTGGTGGCTTGGTGCTTGCCTGGCTCAGATCCTTCTTGGACGACCTCCCTCAGAGAGTACAGCTTGGGGAGAGTGTATCGGTCCCATGGAGCCTCAACTGTGGGGTTCCGCAGGGCTAGATCATCTCCTGTATAATTAAATTGTAAACCGCCCGGAGAGTGCTTGTAGCGCTATGGGGCGGTATATAAGTCCAATAAATAAATAAATAATAAATAAATATATGAGGCCGCTGGGTGGGGTCATCTGGGGATGTAGGGCCCCTTGCCATCAGTATGCTGATGACACACAGCTCTACACTTCCTTTTCACCTACTTCAGTGGATGCCGTTCTGTCATTTCAGGGTTGTCTGGAAGCTGCACTGCAATGGATGCAGGAGAATGGGCTAAGGCTGAACCCGGACAAGATGGAGGTCCTGTGGGTGGGTGGCCCCTCCACTTGTGGCTTCGGAAACTCCCTCTCCTTCAGGTGGTGACTCTTGTCACAAAGAGTGAGGTTCGCAGCTTGGGAATACATCTGGATCCAGCATTCACCATGGAAACCCAGGTGGCGTCTGTGGTCCTCTCCACCTATTACTATCTGTGGGGGATTGCTCATCTGCGTCCCTATCTTGATGGTGGGGCCCTCACCACTCTGGTCTACATCCTTGTAATCTCGAGATTAGACCACTGTAATGTGCTTTACGCGGGGCTACCTTTGAGATTGATGCAGAAGCTTCAAATGGCACAGAATGCGGCAGCCAGATTACTAAGTGGAACGAGAAAACACCAGCATATCTCTCCCACTCTGACTGCCTTGCATTCGCTGCCCATTCATTTCTGCATTGATTTCAAAGTGTCAATGATGACATATAAAGCCCTAAATGGTTTAGGACCTCGATACCTGGCAGAACGCCTTCTCCCACCTAGATCTACTTGGGTCACTCACTATAGCCAGGAAGGACAGCTGAGGGGCCTAATGCCGAGAGAGTCCCAGAAAGAAAGAACAAGAAACCGGGCCTTCTTGGCAGTGGCCCCTCGACTTTGGAACAGCTTGCCATCAGAGATCTGCCTGGCACCCTTGCTGGGTGTTTTTAAGAGCCAATTAAAGACTTGGCACTTTAGGCAGACCTTCCCTCCTGTCAATACTTGACTTTTACTTTTACTTAGTTTTTTGTCTATTTTCCCATCTTGATTAACACTAATACAGTATGTCAATTTTATTTATTCTTTTAACTGTATTATGAATAATTTTATTGTGACCCGCCCTGAGTAGACATCATCTAGAAGGGCAGGATAAAAGTCTAATATAAATAAATAAATAAATAAATAAATAAATAAATAAATAAATAAATAAATAAATAAATAAATAAATAAATTTTTCTTTTTTTCTTTTTTTATAACTGTCATAGCACATCAGCAGTACAGACAAACTTTTTTTTTTTCACTTCACCTGACATCTGCCAAGTAGAGGGGAAGTGATTAATTTACCAATATCTTGAAATGGCTTGCTTATTAAGCCCCTTGATGATATCATCATCATCATTTTAAAACTGCAGAGCTAGAAGGGATCCTATGGAACTTCAAGTCCAGCTCCTATCAAATTCTCAACCTCTAGCTCTGCAGCCAGAGACTGAATCCACTGAGCTATCCAGCAGTTGCTGTAATATCTTACAACTGCAGAGCTGGAAGAGACCCTATGGATTATTGAGTCTGGCCCTTGTGAAGGAGGCACAGTGGGGAATCAAACTCCCAGCCTCTGGTTCCACAGCCAGAAATGCTTGCTTTGGTTCAGTTCTAGCAATCACATACATGAGAACTTATCCAAACCAGAGCAATCCTACCTGCACCAGAAAAGAGACACCCCATGATACAGGCCAGAAAAGTATAGGCAGAAACACTCTAGGTGCTGGCAAAGATGTCATCTGAGCACCATCTTTAAGAGCACACCAGCCCATCCATGTAGCATGCCAAACAGTGGGCTAAACAGCTTGTGTAGTCAGTCTCTAAGATTTTATTTATTTATTTAACTTATATGCTGCTCACACTACCCAAAGGTCTTTGGGTGGCTTTCTTCAATTAAAATACAATAAAAAGATAAAACAAAATACAATTAACATATATACTCTAAAATTGCCATCAAGACCCACAACCATCAAGATGCAACTAGTGTAGGCCCCTTGAATCAGTTGGGATTTGTTGAGTCAACTCTTCAGTAAATTCCATTGATTCGAATAGGCCTACTCTAGTTGCAACTAAGTGTTGGATTTAAGCTATAATGTCCGTCACCCTTCTACATCTTGCTGCTTTTTGTTTAAGAATTTAGCTCCTGCCTGCCTCGACCACTGGCCGTGGTGCTGAAGTTTGAAGTTGTAATACAAAAACTTATGAAGGGTAGCCAATTGGGAAAGACTGGCACGGATACCTATCAAAATCCTCTGGGCATCAGGAATGCTACCAGATTTTTTAATTGGCAACTTACTTATAGAAAGTAAAGTTTGTCTTTTGTTTTTAATGAGGAGCAAGTGGTGAGAAAAGCAATGCAAGAAAGAAGCAACCATTTCAGCCCTCCTCCTGCAATAATTTGGAGATTCCTTCTCATTTGTTATCTAAGGCTGAATCTGTGGATGCTTCCCTGTTCTGTTCATTTCTTTTCTTCTTAGCAGTATAGAGGGATTTTTAGGAAGTGAGCAGCTCAAGAGAACGGGTATAATTAGAGTCCTGGATGACAACCAGAGTAACAACACTGTGGGGCTCAATTTTGTTTTCATTTCCTTAGAAGAATTATGATATCTACAGAAACCTATATATTAGAGGAAGCACAAAAGTGACAATACGTCCACATACTTCAGACCTCTAGTCATCAGTTGCAATGAGAAGCATTGTCATCAGCTATGTTTTTCTTCCTGTATATGCATGGCTGTGTTCAAATGCTGTAGTCTGCACAAATCTCAGCTTTAAAACATTATGGGAAGGGGGGAGTTTGGTGTTAATAGGACCAGAAAATGTACATCATTTAAACTGAAATCATAATACCAACATTACAGTTAATAGCCTGATTACTGAGTTAAAAAGTGGGGAGTGGTTTAAGAAAGGCTTAAAACATTTACAGTAAGAATCCTACTGTGTCCTTCCCCCATCTGAAATTCTCATGATCCAAATTATTATCTGGATAATGCAGTTATTATAAGGTCTCGTGCCAAAATAGAGCTGATATACTAGCAATTGTTCATTGTAATAGCCTTATTTTTATTTCTGAATTTTGTGGCACAGTGCTGAGAATGTGGACTTGAGAACTGGTTCGTTCACCTCTTCTCTCCTACTTCACCACCTGCACAGGTAGTGCACATTGACAGGACCATTCATAAAAAGAAGCCTGACATTATCACAACCAATAAAAGTGGGGCTGAACTTTGGAGTGAAAGAGGAGAGGAGAAAGTTGCCTGGAAGCTGCCCCAGAGCTTAATCTTGCTGCCCCAATGTTGTTTGTCAAGTCAATAGTAATGGCAGAATTCATTTGGGGTTGGCTGCCAGTCCTGTTTTTTAAAATTCCGCTGGGACTACACATAACTTAATTTCTCTGTGGGAAATTAAAAAGAGTGCAACCTGGGTATCCAGAAGAACACCACTTCTGGTGAGGCTTGCATTTTCTTTTTATTTTCTTACTCTCTTGTTTTACTCTCCAAAAAGGCTACAAAAATGCCGTTCCCCATTTTCACTTGACAAGAATAGGTGGTAAAACTGCAATGGGCACAATTTAGCCTTGCTTATATGTAAAAAATGACATGATAGGTACACAAGCTATCAAATATCTAAGAACTCTATAGGCACATAAACAGCAAATCTCCAATGACATTGTGTTATTTATTCATAAGGACATGGGGCTGATAGAGAGCAAATAACTGGAGGACACATTCTAATCCCCTCAAAGGATGCTTTAAGAGACCTTGGATGTTTAGGGGACCTGCTGTCATGATCCAGAAACCATGGACCAACCAATTGTCTGGATGAAGAACAGTGTGTCAGAACCAAATGAACAAATAGAGACAGGATGAACAAGTGGGTCAAAAGTCAGGAAAAATGAATGTCAGAGCTACAGGACAAGCTAAAAAGGACAAACAGCAGGTCTCACAAAGACTCAGGCTTTAACAAGGCTGCAGTGGAACAGGAAGCTATCATGTCCAGAGGGATCCAATAGCTAGTTTGAGTAGACAGAGTAACTCTAGGTCCTATGGACGATAGCCTGCTTTCAGCTGGAGGTGAGGAAGTGACTGTACTGAACACCAGCACAAGTGACTGAGAGGGTGCATGGGGCCATGGGGCAGCTATGTACAGCAGC
This sequence comes from Pogona vitticeps, assembly GCF_051106095.1. Lineage (NCBI taxonomy): Eukaryota > Metazoa > Chordata > Lepidosauria > Squamata > Agamidae > Pogona > Pogona vitticeps. The sequence goes on from NC_135786.1 coordinate 174,095,409, forward strand.
CATGGGACTCTGGCGTGTGTGTGTCACAATATTCAATGCTTGGTTGCTCTCAGGGAAGTGCCATCCATGCCGTATGCAGGCGCAGCTATGGTGGCAAGCTGCACAGTCATGGGGTGGGCCTGGAACTTCCTGCCTCTCTGGGATCTCACTGATGTCAGACACTGATGGTGGACCGGTTCCAATCCATGCCCTTCTTTTTGGGGATGAAGCCATGCTCCTGGGGGACCATCTTTTGCCACCCACAAAAGGAAATATCTTTCAGGAAAATATCTCGATGTCTTCCATCTTTTGAATAGGAAGGTAGAGAAGGGAGCTAAGGATCTTTTGGAGGATAATGATATGGAGCAACTGAAAAAGCACAGGACAGATATGACATGGACAAACTAACTGCCCCATTTCCTAATATGCACAACACTCATAGCTCACATCCAGCCATGGTCAGCAGCCTCCTTAAGAAAATATAGACTTGATCTATAAAATATAGACTTGATCTATAAAGTGTGTGTGGATTTTGCGGGCCCTTCATGGCTCCTTTATGATGTAGCATTCAGAATACTGGCTTCTCTCTACCCTTCCCTGCAATGGGACCAGAGACACCAGCAGTTGTAGCTCCAGTTTACGATCCCATCTTGGCCCTTACAGAGGGATCATACAGAAAGCTTCCATTTGATTTGCAGGCCAGTTTCATGTGATGGTCCCTACAGAGCAGTGAGGTACATGGTTCAACCCTACTTATGTTAGAGGTTTTGAAGTCAAGGGGTATGCAGTGAAGTAAGTATGAACCATGCAACCAGGAAACCATATAAGTATGAATGTAAGTGCTATGTCTGCAAAGGACAGCATGCTTTCATAGTTTGTCAGAAAGGGAAGCAGAAAGGGAAGGGGAGTTAGAAAGGCATGAGGCTCATCCAAAAGGGTCTTTGTCCAGTTAGGTTGCAGAGGTAAAGGTTTAGATTGCAGTGGTACTTGATATGATGGATGCTTGATACGTGTACTTGGAGGAAGGTTTTCAATATTTTTATAGCTTCCCTTAAAGTGTGATAGACAGTCAATGTTCTCAGGCAATCTGAAGTTCATTTTGTTGAAATTATTGCACCCTCATATGTTGCCCTTCAGAGGTTTCGGCTGAGAGGGATCTTTCTGGACTGGAGTGAATGTCAATCAATCCAGCAGCAGCCAATTGTTTCCTCTCTGCCTTAGAATTTTGAAGAGTGTCATGCCTCTTTACTCAGGTTTTGTTTTCCTGCTCTTTTTAGTCAGATAGTCTGGTCTCAGTTAAAATAAATATGTAGTCAGTCAGGAAGTCATGTAGTGAGTCAGTCACAAAGCTATTTACTCAGTTAATCAGTTGATGTAACTAGTTCATTTTTTTTTTTTACATAACACTGTTTGTTTTGATCTATTACAAACTGTGAGTAAAAGGACACCTTTTTAAAAATTCTTTTCTCTTTTCTGAGTTATTGAAACATTTAGTGCCAGTTGCGATAAAGTAACAAATAAGGGGTAGTGTGCTGTGGGAGACCTGAAGCTAATTCTGCTCTGTAGGTCGTTGAACTTTTCCACTTTGTAGTTAGAGGGTTTTAAGTCACTTCTTTTTTCACACTCTGCCAAGTTCAAGGTCTCAACCAAGTACAGTTTGAGGAAAGCTCACAAAGGAGAAGGTGGCCAGAAGAGTGGTAGAGTCTTTTAAGTGCCTTGTTTAAGGGTGTCCTCACTGGGAATGATCCCCAAGAGGGCACTGGGGGAATTCTGCCCCATTCAGCCCCAGTCCTATCCAAAAGGAGAGTTTATGAATTATGCAATTCTGGAATAATTAATGAACATTAGGTATACCTCCTTCGATGTGGCCTTTAGGATGGTTTGTCCTTGTGACAGGAGCACAGAACTGGTGAAGTGTGAGATTAAGTCATCACTTAATCTCATACTAGCCCATCTTGAGAAATTTGAGTTCTGGAACAATCTTATTTTCTTTTCTCCCCTCATTCCGCTTAGGATACTAAATTTTATTGAAATATCGTTAACTATTTAAAATCTCAGTTTTCATGCCTGTACAGAGCAGGTTGCAGGCCATCTGCACATATCTAGTAAGAACTGTTTCCTGCAGATAACTGAATGACACATTACCAAGTATGAAGGTAGGGCTGTGCAATGCTCTTCTTTTCATGCGAAACTGTCAAAAAGAGGTTTTTAGATAAAATTTCAGCTTGTTTTAACCCACATTCATACAATGTACTCTTTTCCTGTTCCTTGCTGTGTCAACGAGTTACACAAGATTAAAGATGTGCACAAATTGCTGGTTTTGCAGTTTGTGCTGGTTTATTTAGCAGCAGGTATTCAGCGCTTCAAAGCCCTGCCTCCTCTGGTGAGCGCCCACTCAGAGGCATTGGCCTGGCTTCCCTGTGCTGCCTCCTCTGTTTGCTGCCTCTGAGTGGGCACCTATTAGAGGAGGCGGGCCTTTGAAGTGCCAAACATTTGTTCAGCCACTGAACAAGCTGATACAAACCACTGAACCCATCTCTACACAAGATGTACTGTATAATTCCACCAGCTGAAATGGTGCTGCAGTCAAAATATCTTTCATTTCTCTCTCTCTCTCTGGCATCTCATCCTTCATACATGTCACAGAAAACAGCCTTGCAAAATCTGAAGTGCGAAGGGCAACATTTAAGTAGGAAACTTCTTCAAGTAGGAGCTTTATTAAGAAATGTTTTATATTAGTCTAATATAATACTAACAATATGCAGTAATACAATGTGATGAATGAGTAGCACCCCTTTCATATTGCAACAGCAGTATATTAGACTAATAGGATTCAGTCTTAATATCCTGTGATGGATGATGTACTAGCTATTGTGTTAAATTATGTATATTAGAAACCACTGTCTGTGGAGCTACCTCACTTTTTTTTTCCAAATAGAATGAGGTTAGTAATGCTACTGATATAAATATGAAGGTAGATTTAGGCTTGCAAACAAGTTGCAAGTGACTTCTCAGTTCCTCCACTTGAGCAGAGTTTTCTTCATCATTATGTGTATTTTTTTCCTATTTGGCATATGGGGGGAAAGGGTGGCAAACTGACAGTATTTTTAAAAATTCTAGTACATATGTTGGAATCCTGTTAGCTCAAATTAAGATTGTGGCAAAGGGATTTGTGGCATACACATCTGCACACAAGTTGTGTAACTCAGCACATGATTGCAGATGCCTCAATTGACTTTTTAAATTGTTCCAATGTGTTGTTCCCATTTATGCCAATGGATTTCTGCCAACATAAATTTTCAGTTGGATTCGAGTCTTAAAGTTAAGGAGGGCTATAGCTTTGTGCTAAAGTACATTATTTGCTTGAAGAAGGCTCCAAGTTCCACCACAGCATCTCCCACTGAATGATTACATGACAATCATTACAATGATTATATGACTGCCAGAGATCCTGGGGAACCCACTGGCAGTTACTGTGAATTGTATTGGTTCAGATCACTATTTCCCAATAGAGATTGGCATGAACCTGAAAAAATGGTGGTTTGTGGTTAGCCCCAAACCATGAACCATCAGAAACCAACTGAAAACCAAAACTGTTGGTGGTTTGGTTTTCAGTTTGTGTGCAGGAGGGGGGCAGCTATCAGCTCCTGTTGTGTCAACACCACCACCACTGCCTCAGAGAAGCCAGATGCTGCTTCTGCACATGGTACCTGGGCACCCAGGCACTGGGGAGTGGGCTGAAACAGTGGGGTGGTTTCCCTTCAAGTTGCTCAGGTGCTGCCTCTGTACACACATCCATCTCCCCAGCTGATCAGCTGGGAGACATGTGCAGAGGCAGCAGGCCTGGCTCTTGGAAGGAAAACTGACTCGCTCTGCTCTCTCTGATGATGGCAGTGATAGTAAAGGAGGAGATGGCAGTGGCAGGACCAGGTAGGGAGGCAACTGGGGCAGTGGGAATGGATCAGGCAGGCATCCATCTTGATGAAGCAAAAGGAAGCACTTGTAGGGGGGGGGGAGTTTGGTGTTTCAGTTTGCTGTGGAAAACAGGATTCTCAAAATGGGTCACAAACCGAACCACAAACTGGTTCAGTTCATTGTTTTTCTGTTGCATGGTTTGGTTCATGCCCTTCCCTTCTCTATTTCCCAACCCTTTTCGACCCCCTTTTATAATAGTCAAGTAACCTGTGACACCTTGCTGTATTTGCATAACAAGGTATTTTAATGAGATAAAGAAAACACATTAAAAATAGATTTTTCAGACTATAATTCTACCCTAATATATTAATATTAATGAAACAATATATAATATTGGAGTGAGGGTTGTAAACCTGCCTGTACCAGATAAAATTTGACAAGAAAATAAATGTCAATATAGTTTTGAGTTTAATTTACTTTTCTCCCTTCATGTCCCCAACCCGCCCTGAGTGAAGAGCCCTTTCTTTTCAATCCCAAAGAAATACTTCCCGCACAGACCTGACCCTGTGCCCCACCCTCCCTGGTTCTCCTCCCTCACCTTTTTGCCCCTCTTGCCTTCCTCCTCTGTGGCTCAGGGCCCCTCAGAAGTATCTCCCTACCCAGGTCCCTTCTCCCTTCACGGAGCTGCCATTGCTGCACCCAGAAGAGCAGGAGACTCAGGTGGAGCAAAAGGTGTTGCTGCGGCGGCTTTTATGAAGTACAGAATGGTTTTCTGTATAAACAAATTCATTGGATTTTTTCCCCCCTACTTGTAACTCTGAAGCCTTGCTCATACATTACCTGGCAGGTACAGTTGCCACAGTTGTATTTCCCTTGGGCTCTCTGAGACAACTCTTGTGATTTATGAAGTCGATTGGTGTTGCTGTGGCAGCAAAACAGACTATTTTCTCCATATATGCACACCACCTGATATGATGACACTCTGCAAAGGAATTCAGAGAAAAGCTCAAAGTAACACCAAAAAAGGTACTTTATTGCACCCTTGCCTTAAAATATCCAGGCTAGTTATATCTCAAGATGCCAAGAGTGGTGGGAGAATTGGGTTAAGCAGTTAGCTGTGATGTCCAAATTAGAGTTGGGGGTATTCATATTTGTATATGAATACAAATATTATCACACAGCTGGAGTTAATGAGGGTCTGGCCCCTGGAGCTGGACCATCCACTTACATATCTGCCACTACCACTGGCCCTGCTCATCTAATTGCACCTGAGCGCCATTCTCTTCACAGGTCATCTAGCCACTCCAGGCAGAGGGAGGGAGGACAAGTATCCCTTCAAGGATGCCAAGTGGCTAGCTAAGTGGTGCTCTAGAGTGATTGGAAGAAAGAGAGGAGCTGCCACCACTGCCGGATGTGTGAGTGGACAGTCTGGCCCCAGGGGCTGGACTCTCGTTAACTCCAGCTCTGCAGGGATATTCATATACGAATACCCTCATCTCTAGTCCAGATATAGGGACTGAGAAGAAATAATTCTGAAACTCAAAGATGGAGTTTCATCTCAAAATTAAGTTGTAAATTGTCCCAATTACACCTAAAGATGAGGGTACATGAAAAACAGCATGTATTCTAGAAAATTCATTGGAAAACTTTATTCGATTGGCTAAAGGAGATCAGCTAAGAGTTCCTACCAACAGGGTATAAAGTTAGTATGCACTAGCTCAGAAGGTCTTTTGGTGTTAGAGTTAAAATAATTTTGCTTTTCTTTTCTTGGGGGACCGTCCCCAGAGAGTGCAGCTTGGGGAGAGTGTCTTGGCCCCATGGAATCTCAACTGTGAGGTTCCACAGGAGTTGATTATCTCTACAATGCTGTTCAACATCTATATGAGGCTGCTGGGATGGGTCATCAGGGGATGTGGGGCTTCGTGTCATCAATATTCTGATGATACCCAGCTCTACATCTCCTTCATACCAACTGCAGGTGATGCCGTCCTGTCGCTTCAGCGCTGCCTGGGGGCCGTGCTGCAATGGATGCAGGAGAATGGACTGAGGCTGAACCTGGACAAGATGGAAGTTCCGAGGGTGGGTGGCCCCGTGGTTGGCAGCTTGGGTAACTCTCTCACGTTTGGGAGGGTGACCCTGGCCGTGAAGAGTGGGGTCCGCAGCTTGGGCATACATTTGGACCCAATAGTCACCATGGAAACGCAGGTGGTGTCGGTAGTCCACACCACCTTTTTCTACCTATGGGAGATTGCCTGGCTGCGGCCCTATCTCGACACGGGGGCGCTCACTACCTTTGGTGCATGCACTCATAATCTCAAGATTAGACCACTGTAACGCGCTCTATGTGGGGCTGCCTTTGAGGCTGATGCAGAAACTTCAGGTGGTGCAGAATGCGGCAGCCAGACTCCTTACTGGAGTGAGAAAATACCAATGTATTTCTCCAACTCTGGCTGCATTGTATTGGCTGCCCATTCGTTTCCCCATCGACTTCAAAGTTTTAATGCTTACTTACAAGGCCCTAAATGGTTTAGGACCTCGATATTTGGCAGAACGCCTGCTTCCACCAAGGTCTACCTGGATCACCCATGCGAGTCAGGAGGTGAGGCTGACGAGCCTGACGCCGAGAGAGGCCCTGAAGGAGAACACACGAAACCGGGCCTTCTCGGCAGTGGCTCCTCACCTCTGGAACAACCTCCCTCCGGAGATTTGTGCGGCCCCTATGTTGGGTATCTTTAAAACCCAATTAAAAACATGGTTGTACATCCAGGTCTTCCCTCCAGTCAGTATCTAATTTCTCTTTCTATCTTTCCTTTATTTTATTTTTCTTTTATCTTATTGTAATTTTATTGAATGATCACATACATTCTTGTGTTTTATTATTTTATTCTGTGTTGGAAGCCACCTAGAGTGGTCTGGTAGTCCAGATAAGCGGGGTATAAATGAATGAATGAATGAATGAATGAATGAATGAATGAATGAATGAATGAATGAATGAATGAATAAATAAATAAATAAATAAATAAATAAATATCTTGTCTGGATGATTTTTGTACTATTATCTTATTGCTTACATTGGAGTTTTTATTTCTAAGCCATTTTCCTCTCTTTTGTTGTTGTTGTTGTTGTTGTTGTTGTTGTTGTTGTTTTGTCCTTTAGTCGTGTCCGACTCTTCGTGACCCCATGGACCAGAGCACACCAGCCCCTCCTGTCTTCCACTCCCTCCCGGAGTTGGGTCAAATTCATGTTGGTAGCTTTGATGACACTGTGCAACCATCTCATCCTCTGTTGTCGCCTTTTATTCTTTTTTTGTTAGATATGCCCTTTTCTTAGTTTAAAATCTCCACGTGGTGCGCTTTGTGCACAGTGGTTGGGACGCTCAGTTCTAAATTATGTTTCTTTAGACTGGAATGGGCTCTGGTAATATTTTGTAATAATTAGTATTACTTTTTTCAGCTTGCAAAGCTCATGGTCATCCCTCAAGGGCAGAGTTATTGGACTTGTAGTTCCTGGAGTGAGGGAACACAGTTGCTGGGTGGAATTTGGCCACACTGAGGCTTCTTCATAATGGCAGCACTACTAAGTTTTGTAAATACGTTGAGAATAGGGTAATATGGATAACTTCAGCTCTCATGCTGCTGGAATTATATATGAATGAAGCCTGAAATTCTGTTCCATTTAAAGAAAAAGGCCATGATCCTGATTGTTTTATTCCACTAAATCTTAACACCACATTTGTTTCCAGTAAATTTAAAAAACCTATTTCTGGGAGCAGAGTATTCCCTTTATTTCTCTCAGAATCTACTGGTATATACTATCTTCAGGCATAGAAACTATTCTCTATGTCCAACCCCCTCTTTTTAAAGCATTCTGCTCCTCTTACCATCAAGCACAGCTATGTTTTTCTTTATTTGATTTACGTAGCAATAAATGAAGGCTACAGCCTGATTTAGCATTTTCTGTGCTCCATGGGGAATGGAGGCAAATATTAAGTTCAAGTCCCACAACCATTTAGTTTTCATAAGACCATTATTCTTAAATATTGCACTGTATACATTTATTTTGCCAGCCTGTTTCCAAAAGTATTTTGAGAACACTCATATGCAGGGTTGTCGGTGAAAGGATCTCAGGATGGGCAGGCCCTGAATTTGTTTTTGTGGAGGGGCCTTTGATTCAAACACAAACACAGAATATGGAATTGCTTACAATCTTATTTATATGCATGTCAAACATTTATAGCTGGTCCTATAACTCCATGAGCTGGAGCTTGTGATTGTGGGTGCAGGGGCTGAGAGTTTAATTCCCCACTGCCTACATCAGAGAAGAACCAACCTGTGTGGTCCTGGGGAAATTGTGTGGTCCAGAGCATCCCCCCAAAGAAGGGGAATTGCAAACATCTGAATATTCTATAGCTAGAAAAGCATGGAAAAGGTTGCCAGGCATTGGAACAGACCTGACAGCATATAATCATTGAGAACCAGTGTAGTATAGTTGATAGACTAGGGATTCAGAAGAACGGGGTTCAAATCCCTGCTTCACCAAGGATATTCACTAGAGGTGCATGGTGAGCTACTACTTAAATATTTCAGATATCTTAGAAAGCCAAGTAGTGTCACAGTTGGAACTGACTAGATAACACATCTCTCTCTCTCTCTCTCTCTCTCTCACACACACACACACACACACACACAAACAAACACACACACACACACACATTTATATCTTGCATCATCAGGAATGTTTGAATGAAGTTTCTCCAACAGTAAGGGGAATTAAGAAAAGGAAAATAACACTTTCCCCATGATTTATCCCTAGGTTTGCATGCTTACCAACAAATCTCAATAATTCACTCTTCTCAGCACTGCCACAGTGGTGGTGTTTGGAATTTTATTTGATTCTGAGAAAAATCCAGGTGTCTCAGGATCATAGCTCTGGAGGTCATCTACTTTAAGCTCATGATTGATGCAGGTCCTACAACGCAGAAAGATAACGTGGAATGGCCGACACCCCTCCAATCTCTTCTCCAAGCTAAGCATATCTACCTCTTTCAACTAGGGTAGTTCACAGGTCCCCGATCCTATTTGTAGGGTGGCTTAGGGTTTCAAAATTATTTAAATCATATCAGAACTATTTGTACTCTGGTATGACTTTCACTAGAAAACTGAAACAGCTATAGCTTTTTGTATTTCTGTTGATGTACATGAAAGCTGAAGCATGAGAGACCCTTAAGAGAGGATTAAACCTGCCACATTTCAGACAGACAGCTTCAGGAGTTTGTCTAGTAAAAAACCACCGAAGTTTACTTTTTTCAAACAAACCAAACCAACCCCCCCCAAAAAAAGTACGTTGAAATAATTCTTGTCCCATCTAATTTGATTATGCTTGAGAAACATATCAATTTGTGAAGGCACTCCAGAACTGAAGCCAGTCATTTTTCTTTGGTCTAGAACTCATACCACAGTCACCCAATCATACTAAATTGGGTGAGTTTGGTTCATATTTTTTTTGCTTCTAATAATTTCTTCTAGAACTTTTCTAGACCTCATATCATCCTGATTGCCCTCCTTTGGGCACTTGCCAAAATTAGCAACTATATTCCAAATGCAACCTGATCGGCGCAGATTAAAGTATAAATGTTGCTTTCTTTGATTTGGATACTATGCTGCTGTTAATGCAACTTAATGTTGTGTTGCTATTATGTTTCCGCAGCCACATTACATTGGCAGCTAATACTTAGTTTGTAATCCATTCACATGTTTAAGCACTTTTCGCAAGTACTGCTGTGGTTTTAGGTTTGTGTTTTCCCCTACTAATTGCATCCAGTTTTAACTCAATGTTGTTGTTTTTTTTAAAAAATGCATATTTTTGTGAGCACTCAAATTCTCCAAAACAGAGTTGCAAGTTCTGCAAATGTGTTTTTGTGCAAGTTGTGGGTAGCTTTGCAATGAGTCTCATAAGGTTGACGTTGTTGTTATGTGCCATCAAGTTACGTCCAACTTATGGTGACCCTATGACTGAACAACCTCTAAAATATTCCGTCTTCAACAACCCTACTTAGCTTTTGCAAATTCAAGTCTGTGGCTTCCTTTAGGGCAGTGGTTCTTAACCTTGGGTTAGTCAGGTGTTTTTGAACTGCAACACCCAGAAACCCCAACCAGCATAGCTGGTGGTGAAGGCCTCTGGGAGTTGCAGTCCAAAAACACCTGAGTAACCCAAAGTTAAGAACCACTGCTTTAGGGAGTCCATCCATCTCGCATTTGGTCTTCCACTTTTTCTGCTGCCTTCATCGTTTCCCAGAATTATTGTCTTTAATTCACAATGTTTACCCCTTCTTTTTAACTCCCATTGCTACCTTTCACTGGCCATTTCTTCCATGTCGGTCATGGAAAGAGGAAGTTGTTAACCAGATAAAGCAAGGTATTATTGGCAGAGTTAGATTTCTCAAATGTCAGGATAGTTTTATTCCTATGTCACCACATAGTGGTATACTGCCACTAAAATATTATTTTTGCTTCTGTTTGCCTCATATTGCTTTCAACAGGGATTCTCTGAGTTTCACGAATGTGCAGACATGTGCATTTTTAAAGATACAATGATACTCTTCTTCTGTTGGGTCTGTTCCATTTGAACAAGGTGCATCCTTCAATGGCTGTATTTTAATCATGATAGACATCAGCTAGCCAAATCTCACAATCTTTGACAGAACGTACTTACTTTTCCATATTTAAGCTTTCAAGTTCAGACTGCTGCTTTCTCACACTCTGTGCATTATACAGGCATTGAAGGTCAATGGCTTTGCCCCTTCATCATTTCCCTGTTGTATTTAGCAGCAAATTGATGCCATGCCCTGTTTTGTAAAATGTGATCTTGTCCTTAATACTTGCCTCACCTGGCATGGTTTAGTCTAAAACCCTCTCCAGGCTTGTTTGGCTCCTGCCAAAAGCTTGAGTCATTTGAAATGGCCATTTACAAGTCACCCAAAGTTCTCTCTCTCTCTTTTCCCCTCCCTCAGAGTTTTTTTTTTTTTAAACCAGGAAATCTTCTATATTACTGAGGGGAAGGACAGTCCTTCCGGTTGTGTTCTTTTGAGCAATTTCACTGAATATATGAAGTGCTGGCATTTGAGAACTAACACCCTCAAAAATCTTTTAAATGACATACCAAAAAAAAAAAAAGGCTTCAGTGCAGGCATCTGCCATGCAGAAAGAAAAACAGCTCATTCATCTCTTTTTTCTTATCAACTGGCACTTACAACCTCAGTAACTCACTCTGAGACATTAGTAGAAGAAAGGGAAAAAAAGATTTCATTACTTACAACTGAACAGATAACAGCAAACTAAAAACATGACTGCTTTGAGCAACAGGCCTCAACTGAATAACAACGGCTAACAGACTCTAGATAGGGCAAAACCTCCAAAGGGAGAGAAAGTGTTATCTTTGAATTTAGAGTCAGGGAATGAATTATTGGTTAAGTGCTGGATAAACTGACAGTAGCCCCAGCAGAGAAATGTCCCTCCTAGCAGTACCTACTAGAGGAAGCATGTGATGTTATAAGAACTGTAAGAGTTATACATGGTGACACACATGTGCAGATCAGCTGATCATGCTGGTCCAGGGTAGGGTGTTTTTTTTTTTCTTTCCAAAAACATAGCTTGTAATGAAGCGGCAGTGACATCATACCAGTTTCTGAGTGTGATTTGGGTAAGGAACAGGGTCATAAGAGCTGGGGTGACCACACTGACTCAGGATGTGAAAAAAGTTAGAGGGTGCAAATGTGTGCTTCTAGAAAGAGATAAACTCCTGCCACTACCATTTGCTGCTAGAAGGGAGAAAACCTGGCCACCTTGACTGTGTGTACCAGCTCCAGTTGCTCTTTCTCACACAGAAGGTGGCACAAAACCAATGGGTTTCCGCATCTTTCTCTTTCTTATAATGTGGTCATTTAATTAGAGTACAACACTGAAACGTAATTACTGTATGAGATGTATGGTACAAATAGTATGTCATATCATTAGAAGGAGGTAAGCAACAAGAGCACTTGAGTTTGCACATTTTAGGTGCATGCTAGAGAGAAACATTTGCAGTTAAGTTCACACTGGCTGGTTTTAATTTATCCGAACAGTCCCACCAGGAAGTCTTCTTCCAGACAAATCTCTCCAGGGCAGTTGCTGAACAAAATGGATGACTGAATTGAGTGAAATGGATGACTGAGTACAGGGAATAACTGAATCGAAATGGAAATTTGAAAGCACATTCTTTTAATTGATTAGGTCATGCAACGACCCAAAGAATAGATCAGGCAATGTTATTGATTTGCTAATGCAATACCGTGCTATCATTTTTCAGAAAGTAAATATAGTAGTATTCATAAATAATAACAAAAGGTAATGATTATTCACAGAAAGGAATATTCTGGATAAGCAGAACATTACTGGTTCAAAATGTGTGCATGGGGTCAAAAGCTTATTGGGAATGATGCAATTGACAGAAACTATGTGTTTGCAGAAAACCCACAGTAAGCTTCCACCCCCACCCCCCAGACTATCTCAAACCAGAGTAAAACCACTTGAAACACATGCCCTCTTTTAATGTGCATCTGTGTATATGTGTCAGGCAGCCAGATGGCAGCAGTGGTGACCAAGGAATGCATTGGTAGCAACAGGGGTCTCTCCAGCTGTCAGAGACAATGATGATAACACTGCCACCATGTTCCCGACTGTCACCATTCATCCAGCCACCAGACAAATGGCCGACTGCCAGATGGCATTGACAACAGCAGCAGCAACAGCGAGGAGATCTCCTCCACCACCCTGTTCCTGACCAGCATTGGCCAGCCTTCCACCAGTTGAGCAAGCTCTGTGGAGGAGGGTCTCTTGTCCCGGCTGACCAAAGAGGAACTCTACTGCTGTTTAAAATGGTGGGCATTTGGTGCTATTTTAAACTGCAGTAAGGCTTGTTTCATTGGAACTGATGAAAGTTGCTGGGCATTCCACTCAGTTTTTTCCAGTGTATCATTACAGACATTGGCAGCAGCAGATTGCTAATTAAAGGCTCCCTTTTTCAGTTTTGCATATATCTGCCTTGCATACTCTGACGTGAAGTTGTATGCAACCTGAAATTGAAAAAAGGAACATCTTTCATTAGTGGCAATCTGCTGCTGATGCGAGTGTCGTTCCTGTTGCACAGGTGAGTGTGCCCCAAAGAATTCTGGCCAGTATATGTTGTATATCTGCTTTATTATTCATGAATGAAAATTAATTGGTAACAGAGAGACATAAGAAATAATATATCTCCTACTTAGTTGCACATTGACACATAAAGATATGTTCCAAAATGGTTTGTTCAGTTCATTCAATAGCCAGCGGTAGAAAAGACTAATGTTGAAAGGATGGAGTCTTAACAGAAAAAGAAAAAGCCATTCTTAGTTACTGAAAATCTTATTGTTGCCCTGTAGTATAAAAATAGAGTTCTTCTCTATTTTATGAGTGTGTATGTATGTATGTATGTATGTATGTATGTATGTATGTATGTATGTATGTATGTATGTATGTATGTATGTATGTATGTATGTATGTATACACACACACACACACACACACCACACACACACTGTATATTTAAAATTCTAGCCATTTTGGAACTTGTTATATATGGTTATGAAGATGCTGCTTTGTTGACTTGCCGTGGGTTTTGTGTATTGACTCAATGTTTCAATGGCCTTTGGCTAAAATTTGAATGAAAAATTCACAAATACTGTTGCCCTGTAAGTTTCATACTGTGACACCCTGCTGAGGCAGGAAAATGGACAAAGAAAATAAAATTTAGAAGTAAAGGTGATAAAATTGATAGGTAGACAGACAGCTAGGTATTGATCAGCTGTCCAAGGATACCCTTGTGGAACATTTATCCTTTCAGGCTCAGGAAATCTTTTGTGCTGATGAAATATAGCATTGCTACATCCACTTCCAATAAATCACCCTGTAGCTGTTAATTTGTTAGAGGCCACCATAGCTGCATCTTGTAGCACAATTAGAAACACAATGCCATCTTTGCAGGCCTTGAAGAGTAGAATGAATACGTTAATATGTGGATTACTTTGTCATATTGTACAGCATTTCCTCAGTCAGAAACTGCAAAAAAATAATTGATTAAATAAACCTTTTCTCTATACTGGGCTTTTTGCTTGAAAGAGACACCTACAATGAAGAAATGCATTGTGGCACTGAATATATATCTCATCTTTCTTGTTTCATTTAAGTTGCTCTGCAGCTTATCCTAAAGCCTTTCCTAAATTACTTGCCCTGCTCCTACTCGAAGATTCTGATTCAGGGCAGTCTTTCTAGTAAGGTGTCCACCATCAGTCCTGTCACCTAGATAGAACCTGGCTGGGGTCATAGACTGCAGCCAGAGACCTGGCAGGGGCTTGTCCCAACCTAAATTTGAGTTAATCACCCCCCTCCTGTGGAACGATCCATCATACACAAGCCATGCTTGTCCTGCAACGTCCACATATGCCTTGTAGATCAAGTCTAAATATTGGAATAAAGATTGCGCCCATCAAGGCTGGGCATTTACCACAACTCCAGTGTATATTGGGAACCTGGGCAGTTCTCAATATATACCAGCAATTCGCCCATGTCCTGTCTGATCTCTGCCCCCTGTGTTTCTCTTGTCGTCCTCCTCATCCAAATCCTTCTTTTCCACATTTCTATTGAGCAATTCAAATAAATCTATTTGTCTTACCAAATCTTTTCTTCAGACGCTGTGGTGAGGTGGTCACCCAGGGGCATAGCAGATCCCCAAATGACAAGGCTCGCAATGGCGCAGTGTTATAACCCATGTCCGAGACCGATGGTTATGGCCAAGCCCCTACACTCGCTGTCGTATTTATTGGGGAAGGAGAGGTAACTAATGGGTCTGGAGTAGTCCAGCCACCAAAGTGCACATTCATACTAGGCCATGGAGTATTTGTCCCCCCCCCCCTGCACAGCAGAGCTCTTTCCTTCACTGTTGCCAGAAAAGAAACTGGGTGGATAGAGGGGGGAATGCCCCTTAAATAACCTGGCGTTCCCTCCCTTGCCCAACTGCTCTTGTGAGACCTTAAAGTCTTGTGTCATCCATGGGGGGAGTAAAAGACAGCCATGCTGCCAAAGCCTTGGCTCAGCAGCGGCTCCAGCAGTTGTGAGAATGGCTGATGGTCAGATTCCAAAATATCTCCTGTATGGAGAATTAGTGCAGGGTAATTGCCACAGAGGGAGACCACAGCTGCGATACAAGGACATCTGCAAGCGGGATCTGAAGGCCTTAGGAATGGTCCTCAACAGATAGAAAATCCCGACATCTGAGTGTTCAGCCTGGAGGCAGGCGGTGCATCATGCCCTCTCCCATTTTGAAGAGACCCTTGTCCAGCAGGCCAAGGCAAAGAGACAATCCTGAAACCAGCAAAATCAGAGAGCTGGACAGGGGACAGATTGTATTTGTCTTCAGTGTGGAAGGAGTTGGCCTTCTCAGCCACACTAGACACTGTTCCAAGTCCTCCATACAGAGCACATTACCTTATTCTCTCGAGACTGAAGGATGCCTAATTTAAATCTACACCAAACTGCTATCTCCCAGAGCAAAAGGAATAGAGGTTTCAATAATTTGTAATAATATCAAAAGTGAGATATTTATATTTCCCTAACTTTAATTGAGGTCCTTTAATCTGTAAATTCCTATCTGCCTGGGAGTTAACTGAGTACTTTATAGGTCCATATAATGAATCTATTAGATTTTGAATGTTTTAATGGTCATATTTATAAGATGTATGTAGCTCAGAGCACAGCAATTAGTTTGATAATCATGTTTCCAACATTAAACATCTAGTTAATAATGAGATTAAAAAGAAGCACAGAAATTTCTCTTTTGCCCTTTCCTTGAATTGTGGGTAATCCTATTCATCTATTTACTTGTGGCATTTTGAGAAGTAAAACATAATTGATAGCTTCATACTAATATTCTTATTATCTTTGTCATTCAGATCCATAGCATTCTTTGTGTACTTCATTACTACATTTTATCCATTCTTTAAGTATTGAAAGGTTTAATTTATGATAGATTTCTTGGGGAACTTTTCTGAGGGAATCACAATATAAAGCTAATATCAAGCTAATATAGAGCTGGCAAAAAACAAATGAGACCAACATTCTAAATTCCTCAAAGACTCTCTGAGAACAGGTTCAGAGTAGGCAGCATTTTCTATGATCTAACGTTTGCTTCTACTTCCCTTGATGGCACCAAAAGGGAACAACGCTTTTCCTAGATCCACAAGATTGCCTGCATTTGATATCCTTCCCTGGATGTTTTGTTGAAGTCACAACAAAAGGGTCAGGCTCAAGAGAGCAGTAAATTAATCCATTCCAGTGATGGTATAGGAGGGGTGGACAAGTTCAGAGGATCTTTAGAGGGTCAGCTCTTGGAATTCTTCCTCATTCCAAAATATGGGAGGGGGATTGCACCCCCACTAATCTCAGAAATGTGATCTGCTCAATTGACTTTTGAGTAGCTTAAAGTAAAACAAAGGCAAGAACCTAAGAGAGAAGGCAGTTAAATGATACCTCACTAAATTATGTTTTACTCTGATATAACATGTTTTCAATATATGGTGCCTAACTGGAGATCATTTGCCATATTATTTTCTTAAAATAGAAGTAAGATATTTAAGGAATGATTAAGATTTTTGCTGTTTGCCATTTATTCAGTGGGATCAGAATTTTTTTAAAAAATAGCTTCAACCCTGAAACATGCAAATTTTGAAACTAAATGATATATTCTCCAAGATGGTTATTCTTTGGGGCTTGGCATCTAAGCAGAGTTTCCATGCTTCAAAGGGCTTGCATGGAGGAAGCAAATTGTGTATTCATTTGCACAGGTCTCTCTTCTGTGTTGAAATGAGTGGGGCAGCCACTCCATAAGAGTTTAATTAAAAAGAAACATTGGAGAGGAAGCAAAGCATTCAGTGCTAAAATATATAGTTTAATTTTCTTCACATGGGTATTCACCCTGAGCACTGAAGATGATAATATCAGAAAGAGGCAAACTAAATTCTTTCATATTTGCTGCCAAGCTTACCCTGAGGCTTTTAAACCTATTGAAAATATAACTATGCCTCAAAGGTACAGACAATCACAACTTCCTCCTTTCTCTGCCGTACTGTTCATTTACCATCACTTTCATTTTAGATGCTGGTAGAGAATTGGCACCGTAGTCATGGAACCTGACTTGCTGCATTTATTTGATTATGAAATGAAGTTGCATTCTAGGAAGTGCAACTCTCCCCCAAAAGTTGTGTGTTTCCCACATGCCTTGAAAAAAAAGTTCTATAGAGGCTGTAAGTGAGATCCTCCACTTTATTTATTTATTTATTTATTTATTTATTTATTTATTTATTTATTTATTTATTTATTTAATATCCCACCTATCTTACGACCACTCTAGGTGGCTTCCAAGTACATAGATAAAATGACATATAAAAATTATTAGCACTAGGAAATTATTACATCAGATAATAGATTCTTCAGGAAGGGAAAAAGAAGAGAGAAGAAAATAGAAACAAAAATCAAATATTAGCTGGAGGGAAGGCCATCTTCTTCCAGACTATTGCATTTTGACAACAGCAGGGGGATGAGGTAAGGTTTGCAGTAAGATCTAAGTGATAAGGTTGTTCCTGAGCTCCATCTATGTTTCTTATTTGTGTTCTATTTTAGTGGTTCCCAAACTTGGTTCTTCAGGTGTTCTTAGACTGAAACTCCTGAAGTCTTCATCACTGTTGTAAAAGGAAAAAAATAGAAAATAATTTTAAGGTTCTTGGTTCCTCTAGCAAGGTCCTGAAAAACAGAAAAACAGTTGGAGAGAAACCCCACACAGGTAATTTGCAAAATATATGTAAGAGATTTTTTTGGGAAAAGAAAGAAATAAAGAAAAAGAGGGGTCTTGCAAGATGGAGTGCATGTGGTCAATGACGTACAAGCACCTGTAACAAGGTTACAGAAATCTGTACATTCTTTATAGAGCTCTTCATCAAAACTACTGAGTAAGTACAGTAATGCTGTCACCTCCAGGATGACAAGTTATGGGTTTTCTATAAGCATCCTTGCCTAAAGTTGCATAAAGTTACATATGCCTTGGCAATGCCCTTGTCATATTCAAACAATTGTAGCCCTTTAGAGAATGCAATCACCCATCTTTCGTATGTTACTATTGATGTAGTTTTAATGGTACACTGACTTAGTTTTTATCTTGTGTGATATTGATACAGTGGTGCCTCGCTAGACAGTTACCACGCATGACAGTTTTTTGCTAGACATTGACTTTTTGCAATCGCTATAGTGATTCCCAAAACAGTGATTCCTATGGGGGAATTTTGCTGGACAATGTTTGGTCCCTGATTCGCAAACCGATTTTTGCTAGATGACAATTTTGACAGTTTCCTCCGTGCTCGCAAAACAGGTGTTTTTGGGACCTAAGCTTCGCAAGACAGCTATTTAAACAGCTGATTGGGGGTTCGCAAAGTGGCTTTCCTATGGCTGATCTTCACTAGACAATGATGATTCTTCCCCATTGGAACGCATTAAACAGGTTTCAATGCATTCCAATGGGGAAATGCTTTTTGCTAGACAATGATTTCGCTAAACAGCGATTTCAGTGGAACGGATTATCATCTTCTAGCGAGGCACCACTGTAATTCCTCTCTGCTAGCTTCTTGTTTCTTGTCCTTGGTCAGACTGCTCTCATTCTTCTGCAAGGTTACGTATGTTTTCAGACCTTGTATTTGTTATCTACCTGGCAAGTCAGCAAAGAATGATTTGAAAGCACACAGTGCCTTGTGTTTCTCAGAGATGCTTTCTGGGTAAGCTTATTCTAAGTTTCTATGATTGGTCAAGCTTAATGGGAAATTGCATTATTGGAAATAAATGGTTGTTAGAAGAAAATAAATGGGAACAATATATAATATATTCAACATCACTAGTTGTGCTGGTCAGGATTTCTAGGAGTTGTAGTCCAAGAACATCTGGGGATCCAAGATTGGGATCTGCTGCTCTAGCCTGTCTTGCAACAACACTGGGTTTAGGCTTCCCAGACTTCCATGGAGTTCAAAATCCATGTATAACTCTTGTGCCTCCTCCTCCCAAAAATGTAACTACAAAGCATAAGCAGTAAATTAACATGTTTACAGACCTCCCGTTTCAGCCTTCCAGCATGCCCGAGCACCCTCCCCAGCAGCCTTGAGGAGCCACCATGTTGGGAGAGGGGCCTGGCCAGACCATTACCAATGGACCAGAGGTCACTACATCAAGAACAACAGGACCCTCGGTAAGTCTGAGACTCACCTTTCTCAGGCCGCTTCCTGGAGACGAATAGCAGTACTATATTTATTGAATATTTACTTATTTATTGAAAAAAATCCATGTATAGCCAAAACAGTGCAACTTGTATTCATGCAATTCAAGGGAAAAATGTACTCTAGACAAAAATCAGAACGTTGTTCTCCCAGTTGCTAAAATATCATCAGCAGGATACATTTAACTGCATATCTGCATGTCCACACCAATACCAACACACACAGTTGCTTAATGAATTTCAGGGGCTGGAACTGTGCATTTTCAAGTCCAGATGCAAAACGCAGAAATCTTATCAGGACTGTTCAGGTTGTAGCGACAAAGCAAGATCTGTGTTTATGAGACCTGAGTCACACATGATCTAGCACAGTGGGTTTTGAAAGGCATCATCAGACTGTATAAACTATGTATAGATTTCCTCTAGAAATGCCACTGAATAGAACTACTTGGAATTGTGCACATAACACAGATGACCAGACATCAAACTGAAACTATCATACTTTGTTTCAAAGAATAAAGGTATCTTATTTGAGGACCACCAATCTACCATATAAGATAACTTACATTGTGATATGAATTCTCGCTAGCATGAGGACAGTTGACCACTTTATTTCCCTGATTAATAATGGGTACCAAACAGAAAGACATATATCAGAGCTATTGTGGAATCTTTATGAAAGTGCCAGCTCAATAGGCCATAGCAACAATAAAGACAAACAGTGACTTAAAGAAAACAGGAAATATTATATATTTGAATAAATCTCATATCTACACTTTGAATATCTTGTTTGTTTTTGGTAACCTTATAATGAGAGAGATCTAATACAAATGAAGAAAATTCAAAGACTAATGCGATGAACTCAGATATGTCAGTTTGCTTGTAGTTTCCTAGTGATATGATGGTTGAACTATGAACTTTGCAGCTCACAATATTCTTAGCTGCTAGATATTAGGTAGTCCTTTTTTGGAGGGGAAGATACAGATGTGTACTGAGACTATATTGCCAGTTTGTATTAACAGTCATGAAGAAAATAGGAAACATAACTTGCCATTCTACATAACACAAGGTGTCATGTAGAATGGCAAGAAAAGCATTAGGAATCATAACCATGTTCTCCTGAAAAAAATTATAATGGTAGAAATGTGAGTATGATCATCTCTACTGGGACAAATCATTTATATACAAAAAGAAAAGTTGTCAGTTGATTTTTTTTTCCAGAGCACGAAATACAGTAGGACCACAGTATCCGTGGAGGATCAGTTCCAAGCCCCCCTGCAGATTCTGAAAAATGCAGAAGTAGCTAACACTATATATAGCATTGTCTATGGCTCCTTCTAATGTCTAGTTCTGGTAAATTCATCATGGAAATACATATAAATATGTATTTCTGTGCTTTTTAATTGAATATTTTCAAGCAGCATATAAGTGAGTCCATGGATTCTGATCTAGTGGATGGGGGAGGACCCTACTATATTTTAATCCTGTTTGAAATAAATGAAATTTAAGTTAATCAAAATTAATTCCAGACACATTTCAGTGGGATCCAAATGGATTTTTAAAAAAGGATTTGCTGTTACTGTTATTCTGATCACAAGTTGGAAATTAACATTGAATCACCAAGAACAGCTTGATAAAATTAGCCTGTTACTTACAGGAAAAGAACATCATAGTTTACACAGCCATTTTGGCTGTGGTAAGATTCTTAAATATATATTTGCATCAAGGCAAGATTAGACGAGAGAAGTCATCATTGTTTCATAGAAATACAGTAAACATTATTTTGCATTAAGCCAAAAGTTCCAATTGTCTAATTTGACAAAGCACTTAATCAAATGTAACAATCTATCAAGTGGTAATTTAATCTTGAAAGGTACTTTCTAAAAGTAAATCTGCTAGCTTATTTAAGCATCTTTTTGTTGGAAGGAAGGAAAATTGATCATGACATTTACATTCTAAACTATTGGCATTGTGTCATAAAATGCAAGCAGATTTGAAAGATGAATCCTATGCACTTTTTCTGCCATAGCTATTGATTATCTCTCAACCTATAAAGAGCATGTAAGGTTAAAAAGCATTTAAAGATTTATTACCTGCATTGATCTATCTTTTCTGTTATGATGAAAGCAAACATAAATCTTACTTCCACCCAGTAATAGAGTAAATAATTCTGCTTAAAGGAATTAAACTCAAGCTATATTTGCAAAATTAACACTCATGAAAATCCTTGATTTAACCAGTGTGCCTTTGTTCATATGCAATAATTATGACACACAGTTTAAGAAATATTTTGACACTGGACAATTTCACTGATGCCCTCTTTGCATGTACACTGTTGGAATTGTCAGTAGACTGGAAGAATGCTTATTCTTGTGTAAGTCAGATTGAAGTTTAGACATGAGAGTGTAAAGATATGTTCAAAGGAAGATGACCGATATTATGATGAGCCCAGTTTGGAGATGTCTAAGTTGAGGCTTCAGGGAAGGTGACATATAGGCTCAGTTCTTTTACTCAGTCAGTCAAAAGGATACAGTCTTTGGAAGCTTTTTTTTCTTAAGATATACATTAAACGGGGTTCTGCAACACTTTTCTGAATTTTAAAAAATATGAATGCAACTTGAAACTATCTGTATCTGAGTGGCAATGGTATGGCCAGCTTATCTTAACTCTTTATATTTTTTTTGTTCTGAATTTTCCTGCCTAGACTAGCGGTGTGTGGGGGGGGAGAGTGGTGGGGCACGGGAAAGACATGGAAATGCTTTGCCTTTTGTATGGCATTAACAAAGAAAACACTCAGAGACAAGCATCCTGAACTGAGTGAAAGAAGCTTATGGAACTGTCCCAAAACAGTTTAAACTTTTGGTGCTCAAATGGAGCCTGGGCTCAGCAGGTTCCTCTGCTGAGGGGGTTTTGTTTTCTTTTTAAATACAGCAGAGGAAAGAGAGGAGAAAACATGGGCACGAACAAAAATCAGGAATTAAGGGATAAAGGAACAGCTTGGATCTCATCACAGCTTTCCTTTATTCCTATCTGTTCAACTAAAGGGCAAAACATTCCATATATCAGGATTAAGCCCTTCAGTCTGAATTGTATGCCTCTTCCAAATTCACTTTCAACACTATCAGCGTAAATGGGAAGAGTACATGTGGGCACAAGGTGTAGGTTGGTATAAGTGCCCATGAAATTTAATTTATAACTCCTCTCTCTCTCCCTAAAATTGAGAAACTAAACATGTGCTGCCCCAGGTCTTCCAACTGACATTGTTTGTTATCTTTGGGGCCCAAAATTGCAAGCTCATAGCATAGATGATGGCCTCTCATTGAGGCAGGAAAAATTAAGGACAGACAAGCTTTGAACAGAGCTTACATAGATAAAGCTGTATGGCCGTAACCTATATACATGTGATATGCAAGGCAGTAAAGGCCACATGCAGATAATTTCCTCCGTTTTCAAAGGCACATCAGTGTGTATGCACACTGAGGTTCCATTCAGTCCTTTGGAGCAATGTGCTGAAGTCAGAGGTAGGGTCAGAAAATGCCTTAATATCTCCACCCATATATGGATATTGCCACATATATCGCATGCACAAGGTTCATGGCTACAATCTGTTCTCATGCTCCTGGAATTAGGTCTCACTGCCTTCAGTGGGACTTACGTCTGAGTAACAATTCATAGGATCAAGCTATATGGGACTTATACATGCAGCAAAGATTAAGTGTGCTGTCCTGTGTGTGTTTATTTCAGAGGTCAACAGCATGCAGTCTTTTAAAGACCCAAATGTGATTCTCCAAGAACACCAGGGCCCCCAAATCCCCCAAACATTTAAGTGTAGGATAACAACCCTAGTACTCCTAGGGTGGATGGGGATTATTTGCCGTATATTGAGGGCTTAGACACACACAGAGAGACACATTTAAAACACATTGGGCCATGAGAGAAAGCAAATGTTGGATTTTGTCAGTTTTGTTGTCTTAGATGGGGGAGAGAGTGGTTGTGGGAGAATGTGAAGCCCTCAAAGGTCTCAGAATAGGCTTACACAATAAATTCAGAAATTATTCACTCCAATTTATTTAGCAGTCATCTGCACTGAATTCATTGAGACTCATTTCTGTCCTGAGTAAACAAGCATCATTTTGATCTCTTTCAAGTTATTATCTCAAGGCTTGAATTATCACTGCATGAGAATGCAACAAAGTTATTGTGCTGGCAAAGCAAATCAACTTTCAACAAGGTAATTCTAAAAATGTGGGTATTTTTTAAAAAAACATTGAAAGTGGACTTCTCATCAGTACCAGCTTTCAAATAGGCGTAGCAGACAGTGTACGCGTGCTCTGTACCAAATTTGGGGAAGTTTGAGCAAAGGGTTTTCAAGTTATGATTTTTTAAATGTTTAACTGCTTTACACTCCTCCACGCAGAAACAAGTGACCTCTAATGCCCTCAGATTTAAAACAGATGAAATAAATTGAAAATACCTGTCTTGACTACCCTGAAAGAGAATGGTTGGCCTGATATTTTTTTAGAAGGAATCTTAGCTGCAGGGATTAAAATATTGATAGTCAAAAAAGGCCTTTCAGAGGGGAAAAACAGTGACTTCATTATAAACTGAAAAGGATGCTAAGCTTTACATAGTAAAGAGCAACCTGAATGTTGACAATACCAATGGAACAGTGAAGATGATCTATGATACCCTCTTGAGTTAATTACTATTCAGAAAGTGATACCAAGCAAGGGAAAATCCCAAAAGCTGAATCCTTTTTTTCATGACTTAACGGCTTCCCATCTAAACACAAAGCAAATGTCAGGGCTGTTTTTCAACAAGTGTAAATATTAGTAAGCACAAGAGGGTGTAGGCCATCTTGACTGCTGCCATTAGTGTTGTCAGCATTCAGGCTGCCCTTTGCTATGTAAAGCTTTGCACCCCTTTTCCTACTGGCAACATAGGCATGATATTGTGCAGCAATATCAGGACATTTCCTGGCATTTTGAATTGTGGATATAGAAGCACAATAGTCTACACTGATAAAAAATTTTTTTTGAAGAATTGAATCAATTCAATTTGTCATATGGAGATAACAGGAGGAGCTTACAGCTCTTTCTGTATAAGAAGTGGAAATTTCCAGGCACTCTAGTGTCTAATCAGACACCGAGTTTTAGTTAAAACAATGGCAACTCTGAAATTGCCATTTAGTTTGGCTGCCCATATTCATAGTGAACAAGTCCAAATTGCCCAAGCGGCAAAATAAGTTTACACCAATGATGTCCCAATTATTATTCTTTCCAAAATGTGCTTTTCAAGGCTGAACAAAAATGTTCTGTTTGTAAATACTACCTCCCAAAAAAATGGGGAGGGAATGCACTGAATATTGAGTTGTGGATGTGCCATTGTCTCATGTTTTTTTTTTTTAAGGCATAAGGCTTAAATATTGTCTGCTGACTGGATAGCTCAGTAGGTTGGAATACCTGCCTGAAGAGCAGGGTAGTAGTTCAGTTCTCCACTGTGCCTCCTAGGAGAAGAACCAATCTATGTATCCTTGGATTTATCATAGAGATCAAGAGCACCACAAAAAGGAAGGAACAGTAAACCTTTTAAAGTACTTCATATCTAGAAAACACTGGCAACGATTACTTGAGTTATATTGTCTTAATGGCACACATAAAGTTGATTATATATTCTCAGAAAACTATATTTTGAGATACTTTGATTTAGTTAACAACCAAAGAAATTCTATTGTTAGATTATATTGCTATCTCAATGAAAAAAAATTAAGAAAAGAGGACTGGACACACCAGATGCTGAGTTCAGTTTTTCCTTCAATATGCATCTATAATGCAAAGGTATCAGCAGACTTAGGAAATCTACAGCCTTGCAGAAGCACTATCACTAAAAAGAACAATAAAACCAAAAAGCTTTATGTGTTGGGTAGAAATGAAGTACTGACAACTCCATGACATAGGACAGCTTCAGAGAGCGTGTCTGGCCCAAAGTTTTTCAGTGAGTTTCATGATTCTCTGTGATCTAAAACATGGATATTCCAGTTCTTAGTCCAATGCCTCAGCCATTACATCATTCTGCTTCTTCATTACTATACTACTGTCTCTCGTCTCCTTCTCAGGAACATTTATATAAAAACATTGGGCTACCTACCCCTGCTTGTAAAAAAAATGAATGAATTTTATCTGTATTTAAAAGAAAGGCTACAGCATTTCATAAGATTGTGTGCAGATTCACTCTTTAACTCCTTCTTGAAAAGAAAGAAAAAAGGAGTTCGGTGTCGTCTTGAAACTAATTCTCCTTGGATATACCTAGTCTGTTCTTTCTCACTCTTGCATTTATTTACACAGTTTCCATTCCTATAAAAAGTGGTCACAATAACTTGCTGTGTGTTATTTAAAATATTACATTAAAAACAATTAAAGGGGAATAGTAGAAAGAGACCAATTCTGGAGGCAAAAAAAGCCTGGTTAATTCAGATAAGGCTTTCAGCTCATAAGTCTTCTTTTCTTCCTCATTCTGCATTCCCTATAAAAATCAAAATATATAGTGAACCCTGGTAACATATAAATTTACAAAATGACATTAAAAGTTATTTTGATATACTTTGATCCTTTAGCTTCTCATTTCATTTTATACACAGATCATTGTAAAATTTCTAAGGAAGATTTTAAACCTTTTTTGATAATGTTTGACACAAGACAATGTAGAAGAAGAAAGAAAACTGAAGGCAAAACTATATTAGATTTAAATGAGATTCAGACATACAATGAAAATAGGCCCTCTGGTTGACCATTTTATTATTTCGGTGGTCAAAGTGCTTTTGAGCTGTATATTTTTCACAGCATATAAGAGCTGATAAAACAATTGAGTTTTCATCTCAACATGTTTCCCAGTAATTTTCCAAATGGTATACTGTGAATAGGCTAAATAGCTACTAACCATTATAAATAAGGAATGTTTATAGGCTAAGGACTATGCTTTTACTGTACAGTGGTGCCTTGCAAGACAAAAGTAATTCATTCCGTGAGTCATGTCATCTTGCGAAATTTTTGTCTTGTGAGGCGCGGTTTCCCATAGGAATGCACTGAAATTTAATTAATGTGTACCTATGGGCCAAAAAAATCTGAAAAAGTCACTTACCAGGTAGGGAGCTGGGGAAGCACCATCGGAGGACTGGCAGGGCTCTCCCCTCGCTGTGATTGCCAGCTTCGGAAGCCTTCAAAGGCTTTCCTTGCACCATTGAAGGACTGGCGGGGGACTTCTGAAAGTGGCGATTGCTGTGAAGGGGACCCTGCCAGTCCTCCAATGGTGCTGGGCAAGCCTCTGAATGGAAAAAGGCAGGAGGAAAGGGTGGGAAATTCAAAAATGGTGCTGGGCAAACCCCAGGAGGCCTCTGAAAGTGGCAGTAGCCATGTGGGGGGACCCCCGCCAGTCCTCTGATGATGCTTCCCCAGCTCCCTACCTGGTAAGTGACTTTTTCAGACTTTTTTGGCCCATAGGAACACATTAATTAAATTTCAATGCATGCCTATGGGAAACCATGCTTCGCAAGACGAAAATATCTTCATCTTGCGAGTCACCTAAAAAACTCGCAAGACGCTTTCGTCTTGTGAGTTTTTCATTGTGCGAGGCATTTGTCTTGCAAGGTACCACTGTAGATGGTTTCAGGTTTTCATGCTGAAACAGGCTTCTCAGTCATGTTCAAGAGTATGTCTCCCATCAACAATCAGTGTACTTCTAATTTCATACATTGAAATTAGATAGTTTTTCATATAGAGCAGAAACAAAGTGACTGTATGTCATGTGAGTTTTTATGTACAGGATGAACATCTGAGTAGCCTCCTTCTTTGATTACAGCAGGTATGAAATCAGAATTGGTAAAGAATACAGCCCTGGTTTAGATCTGAATGTAGGCATGTAGAAATACTCATTTCAGTACAACTCTGGGTGGAAGAGGAGGAAGAAAGAACAGATATACAGTTTCTCACCTCACCCAGTCCATCTAGGTCCCAGCCAGAGGCACTATGCCCTATTCAATGCAGAGCTTGGAAATGTTCCCTTTTTTTGGAACTACAATACCCGGAATTCCCGAAGGACTCCAAAACAAGTCAGTTGTCCAAACCCTGCTCCAATCAGCTCTCCTGGAAATTAAACATGTATCATTTGGATCATGGTCACATCCCCATTTCAGTGTTACAGTAGGTTTAACTGAAGAAAAGTTACGCCTGTCACAATTCTGTCCTTAGACTCACATTTAACCGAATGGCCACTAATTATTAAAATAAGGAAGGCTTATAGACCATGGGCTATGTTTTACTGTAAATGATTTCAGTTTTTCATGCCTACACAGGCTTCTCAATCATGTTCACTACTAAGACTCCCTCCAATATCTTGGTTCCCTACCCCCCTACCCCGCTTCTGAGGAAATGGAAGGAAGGAAGTTATACTGCTGGAAACGTCATGAACTGGCAAAATTTATTATTATTTTTAAATAAAGCTATTGGTACCACTGCATAAATAGTTTGAGTCTGCACAGAAGGAAATAGCACTTGGTTGACTGGTGCTTATCCCTAGCAAAATGAGCATGCAATGACAGTCCAGACCTTACATGAAAGAAAAAAAATGTATATGCTTGTTTAAGAGTAGCATTAAGCAGAGTGAAGACTATCAATAAAGGCTAATAATGAACAACAGTAGATGGAGTTACTCAGGGATACAGGGATAGCCACAGGGATTAGTGTAAACGTTGGTCTTATTTAAAACTGTAATTAAATTACACGGAAGAGGGAGTAGAGAATCCGGTAATGAAATTCAAGAATATTATCAAAGCACTAATAGTGTTGTTAGGGTAAAGAGATACAAACAAAGAAAATGTCTTTGCCTTGAGTGGCTTAGAAATTAAAAGATACATGAAGATCCTCTGGGAATGTGCTTGAAAGACCCAAATATTGTAGTAACTCAGAAATGGGTTACTAAAGAGTGGAGCGACAATGCTGTAAAAAAGATGCATTCATAGCTGCACACTTGGCAGGAGAAGTGGCTTTTGAAAACAGCCCCCAGAGAGAGAGAGTGTCTTGTTCCACTGATTTGACATCTTGCTTCACCCTCCCCCTGAGGAAATGAAGCAGAAAGTGATGCTAGTGGGAAGGATGGTGGAAAGTATACAGGCATCCAGACACTGGTATAAATAAATGTGTGCCTGATTACCACACATGATAGCATGCATGTAGGCTGTATGTTTTGACATTCATGCAGTGAACTTCCATATTTGAATCTGGCCTTTGGACATTTGTTTTACTGTATTTTAAAACCAAATTCTCAATCCACCTTCTAGATGTGGATTGCTTTTACAAATAAGGAAAATTTGGAATGGTGTGAGGTGCTATTCTTTTCTACAGCTGCTCTCTCTCTCTCTCTCTCTCTCTCTCTCTCTCTCTCTTCCCCCCCCCCTTCACCTCCAGGTTCATTGACTAGCAGGGATTTTCTGGATGGGGAAAAGTATGCCTTTTTGTTTGTATTTTTCCCAAATGAAGAGTAATAGATCTGTTAATGGACAAATGAAAATTAATAGATGTATTAACAGATCCACTGACTAAAGTGTGTTTGCACACATTTTAGAAATGCACTTTTCTACATATTTCAAATGTAAACATATTATCGAACATATTTTTCTTTCTTTTAAGTAACACGCTTAGTAATGTGTAAATTTGGACCAAAAACTCTGCTTAGGTCCGTGCCTAATCTTGAAGATACAGAACCAGATAAATCTGGGAAAATGAGTTGCTCACATGTTCCTAATAAACACACATTATATTTATTAATTAGAATTTAAATGGTACATTTTAGAAGTTACCTGTTTTCTAGCAGAATTCCACCAAAGGCAAAATCAAAGTGCTCCCCTGTCCCTGTTTGCAGTTCAGATGAACAATGGAACCCTACAGAAAAAGACATGAAACCTTACTATTTTTGCAGCCATTGGATAGTGGCAAACTGGGGAACTCAAGCTGAATCCCATAACCTACTGATCATGCCTAGCAGATGACACAAATCTTTCTGCTGCGTTTGCAAATGAAAAATCTCTCATGGTCCTTTCCTCTCCAGCAATCTGAGAAGAACAGAACAAATAACTTTTTTACATAATTTTCTGAGGGGAAAGAAATCAGCCAGGCATCCTACTCAGGTCAACCCCAAATGAGGACTCTGAAGAAGTGGGTGCCAAGTTTAAGGGCACCCAGGTCCAGCAGCTCCAATGTCCAGCTGAGACTCATTGTCACATGGTGGACACTTCACCCCCATCCCCACTTAATAACAGTGCAGAATTGATACCTGTATTGGTTGACCATCCTGATGACAACCGTAACAACAATTTGGTTGCTCTTATGGTTACCTCTATCTAGGACAAAACCTGAAGAGCTCTGAGAGGAAAAATTTCCCCTGTCAATAGAAGAGTCCATCCCTCTTTGCAAATGTTTCATTTTGTTCAAGTGTTGCTGTATTTGGTCACCTCACAAGCTGCACGTGCTAAAACTCAAGAGATCAACAAGAGAATTCCGCTCTGAGTGCTGGTGGCATCACTATGACCCCAAAGCATTCCTACTCCAAAATTCCATCAAGAGTTCAGTCGTAGAGAGCAGGGCTTTAAAATGGGAATTCCACAATCCGCCTTTTTGTGACTTCAAGGCAAGTAGCATTTCCAGAGGAACAAGATTGATGTAAGTTTGCCTTGACTCCCCCACCCCCAAAACCTGCATTGCACCATTGGTATTATCCAGCAATGCTGAGGTTCTGCTAGTTTAACCCCCATCATCTCTACAAACTGCTTGACTTGTTACAGAATTATGCAGAACTCCTAGAATGTTGCCACTCTTACAATGGCCAACTCTTTCAGAACTCTAGACTTTCCTACTTGCTTAAATACTGTAAAAATGGAATTACATTGTTGCTTTCTCTATCTCAGTCCTCCAGGACTCCACAGTGCCATCAGCACGATCTCTACTTGGTTCTGGAAAGAACAGGCAAAATGTCGAGAACTGGCCATCTCATTTGATGATAGCCCATTGGCCATGACTTTGACTGGCACCAGCATGTTCAAAAAATCCCTTAAAATGGAGACATAGCTTGGTGAAGGATCTAATGAAATAGCAATGTTAATGTTCATACAAATGAGGGAATGGAGTAGGAACCTGATCACTGCATAGAAAGTGGACTAAAAATTGTGTGTTCAGTCATTTAGTCGTGTCCGACTTTTCGTGACCCCATGGACCAGAGCACGCCAGGCCCTCCTATCTTCCACCGCCTCCCGGAGTTGTGTCAAATTCATGTTGGTTGCTTTGATGACACTGTCCAACCATCTCATCCTCGGTCGTCCCCTTCTCCTCTTGCCTTCACACTTTCCCAACATCAAAGTCTTTTCCAAGGAGTCTTCTCTTCTCATGAGATGGCCAAATTACTGGAGCCTCAGCTTCAGGATCTGTCCTTCCAATGAGCACTCGGGGTTGATTTCCTTTAGAATTGATAGGTTTGTTCTCTTTGCAGTCCAGGGAACTCTCAAGAGTCTCCTCCAGCACCACAATTCAAAAGCATCAATTCTTCGGCAGTCAGCTTTCTTTATGGTCCAGCTCTCACTTCCATACAACACTACAGGAAAAACCATAGCTTTGACTATTCGGACTTTTGTTGGCAAGGTGATGTCTCTGCTTTTTAAGATGCTGTCAAGGTTTGTCATTGCTTTCCTCCCAAGAAGCAGGCGTCTTTTAATTTCGGGGCTGCTGTCTCCATCTGCAGTGATCATGGAGCCCAAGAAAGTAAAATCTGTCACTACCTCCATATCTTCCCCTTCTATTTCCCAGGAGGTGATGGGACCAGTGGCCATGATCTTAGTTTTTTTGATGTTGAGTTTCAGACCGTTTTTTGCACTCTTGTCTTTCACCCTCATTACAAGGTTCTTTAGTTCCTCCTCACTTTCCGCCATCAGAGTGGTATCATCTGCATATCGGAGGTTGTTGATATTTCTTCCTGCAATCTTAATTCCAGCTTGGGATTCCTCCAGTCCAGCCTTCCGCATGATGTATTCTGCATATAAGTTAAATAAGCAGGGTGACAATATACAGCCTTGTCGTACTCCTTTCCCAATTTTGAACCAATCTGTTGTTCCATATCCAGTTCTAACTGTTGCTTCCTGTCCCACATATAGGTTTCTCAGGAGATGGATAAGGTGGTCAGGCACGCCCATTTCTTTTAGGACTTGCCATAGTTTGCTGTGGTCCACACAGTCAAAGGCTTTTGCATAGTCAATGAAGCAGAAGTAGATGTTTTTCTGGAACTCTCTGGCTTTCTCCATAATCCAGCGCATGTTGGCAATTTGGTCTCGAGTTCCTCTGCCCCTTCGGAATCCCGCTTGTACTTCTGGGAGTTCTCGGTCCACATACTGCTGAAGCCTACCTTGTATGATTTTGAGCATAATCTTGCTGGCGTGTGAGATGAGTGCAATTGTCCGGTAGTTGGAGCATTCTTTGGCACTGCCCTTCTTTGGTATTGGGATGTAGACTGATCTTTTCCAGTCCTCTGGCCACTGTTGAGTTTTCCAAACTTGTTGGCATATTGAATGTAGCACCTTAACAGCATCATCCTTTAGGATTTTAAATAGTTCAACTGGAATGAAGTGGGTGGGACTAAAAATTAGTTCATATGATATAGTTATGATTAGGGGAAATAATTCTAGGAAAGCAACGTTCAATCCTCACGAATCCAAGACCTCAACTACCTAGTGGTACATTATCTGAATCATCCTCATACAAATAGAAGACTGAGTTTAGTTCTTTGCCTTTCAAGCTCATTCTTTCCTTGAATTTGGTCCACATATTGGCTTTTCCCCACAGTTTGAATCAAAATGCCTCTCAACAAGACTGTCTAACAGATACAGTTAGAAACACAAAGAAATATTAATGTGCCAAATTGATTAAAATGAATTTAAAAGCATATCAATAAAAAGTACAACACCCACACATTAAAAAGGCCCTTCCTTGGTCACCAGCCAATTGAGAATAACTCATTTGAATATAAAGTTCTTTGTCTCCTGGTGGAAAGGCAGCAGGATGAGGACCAGTGAAGCTTTCTTTGTGTAGCTAGGACCAGCCACAAACATTGCCCTCTGTCACATTCCCACTAAACATGCCCCAAGTAGACATTGTCTAGGGGGGCGGGGTAAAAATCCAATAGATGATAGATAGATAGATAGATAGATAGATAGATAGATAGATAGATAGATAGATAGATAGATAGATAGATAGATAGATAGATAGATAGATAGATAGATAGATAGATAGATAGATAGATAGATAGATAGATAGATAGATAGATAGATAGATAGATAGATAGATAGATAGATAGATAGATAGATAGATAGATAGATAGATAGATAGATAGATGTTAGCAGTACTGAGAGGGATCATAGCCATAGCCACTCATTTGATTTTAAGCGATCAAATTTCAGCTAATTCATTCCTGTATGTTGGACTACATTATTTGTATGAATGAGCTATCACAGGTCCAACACCTACAAAACTTTTTCAATGGACAGAATTCACTCAGTTGATTCATAACAATTATAGCCCATTTCAGACATACAGGTTCATCACATTAAAAGTAGATGAAATACCAATTAGCATCTCCTGGAATGGCATGTTTTTAATATCATGAGTTCACATATGTGCTGGACATTAAGATGTGTAAACCAAATGATGAACATGTGTGAACTCAGGAAAGAAGAGCAATCTGGCGCCAGTAAATTACCTTATTTGTTCGTGTATAAAATGACAATTTTTTCTTAAATAATTTGAGAGAAAATTGAGGGTAGCTCTTTACCACTGCCTTTTGCGAAGGCACAGGGCTTAGCAAAAAGGAAAGAGAGGCATTGTTTCCTTCCTTTTTGCTAAGCTCTGTGCCTTCTCAAAAGGCAAGGAGAAGCAGCAGTCACTTTGACAGCCACTTTCCTTGCCTTTTGCCAAGGCATGGGGCTTAGCAAAAAGGGATCCCTTTGATCCCTGCTTTTTCTAATTTGGGGTTAGAAAAGGGGAGTGTCGTCTTATACTTTGGGTCATTTTAGAAAAATATGATAAATGGTGAGTATGCAGGTGTCAACCAGCCCTATAAAGGTAGTATATCTAGTTCCAAGTGGAATTGCCTTTGCAGCTGCATGTCCCAGCAAAATATGATTATGAATGCTGTTAATCTCATAAGATAGCTGCAGGAGTGTCAGTCTATGTAATGCATTTTATAGTATCATCTGGTCGGCATCCACTTCTACATATGGGCCTGCTGGATAATAAACACTCAAATGCATCTCATTAATCATTTCCATTGCTATGAATAAATCAAACGTCACCTTAATGGAGTGCTAGCAGACATTTTAATACTGTAGCTAAGAATATCTATTTTCATTATTTTAATTAGTTGGCACTTTTAATTGAACAGTGTGTATTTGTACTAAACAAAATTGGATGCACTTAACAATTAACATCCTACACCATAAGATCTTGCTCTGGTGTTTGTTTTCTCCACTTTCCCCTCTCTCATCTTCCCCCATCCTCCCCTGTGCAATGCTGAATTCTAAATGGCCATCTGTCTATAGTAATTGGGTTGTAGATAAAGCTGATTTATTTACAAGACACTTTTTGGCAAGCATCCTTAGATCTCACCTAGGGTCTCAGCAAAACTGGGAGCTGCTTCATAATTCACAGCCATCAAGTGCTAGTGGTTTACATTGCCTTGTGTTGCCTGCGCATGGTCTATAAAATATTTAGACTCAATGGTGGGACCTGAAGAGACAGTTTTGTCACATCGATTTTGGCACTTTTGTTGTACTTGGCTCAGGCAAATAGTTCAAATATTTTTGTTACCTGTCAAACCCCTAGTAATGTGCCCTTGCCACCAGCAAAAGCAAGCACAAAAGCAGTATTAAATAATCCCACTGAGGGCCATGTGCCATCTTTCCTGATTGGAATGAGGAAATAGAATCCTAAAAAGAAGATCAAAATAATATGCCACCAAGTTAGCAAATCCAGCAGCACAAACAAACCTAAAGAACATAACTCTTAAACTTCAGCCCATATATTGGTGGCCTCAAATTAGTTCTAACGAAGATTAGAAGAACATGCTTGATATTGTGGGCTAACTTGATAGAGACCCTCAATTCATGTCCTCAACTACATGGAAGTAGAGGAGCTCAAACCTCAAGTAGAGGCCATTGAAAACATCATCTGTATGAAGACTTGACACCACAGCCAATATTCTATCAGTGGATTATACTAACATTAGTGCTGAGAGGGATG
This sequence comes from Pogona vitticeps, assembly GCF_051106095.1. NCBI lineage: Eukaryota > Metazoa > Chordata > Lepidosauria > Squamata > Agamidae > Pogona > Pogona vitticeps. Next base: position 174,130,001 of record NC_135786.1, read on the forward strand.
GGCAAACACCCTCAAGCTCACTTTGTATGAAATGATCCAAATACGTTGGATGCAATCAGTGTAGGATATTAATGCATGCAGAGGGGGAGGAGGGGGAGAAATTGAAGTTAAGTGATCTAAGTAGTTATACTCTTTGGAGAGAAGGAGTTGGTTAGATGTGACCTCCAGATAGAGCTATTGATCAAGGGAACAAATTAGTTGAAGCTAGAGGAATCTGGGTGAGTAATGATCTGGGAGAAGAAACCTGATTTGATATAATGTCTTGCAGGGATACTAATTTGAGAGAGAATGGGAACGGGAAAAAGAGAAGGGTGGATAAAGATATTCCCAGTATCTCTTCCTCCTCTACTAAATGAAATATGGTTCTCCACTATCAAAAGAAGGTTGCAGAAGCCAAGACACATGGAAAGAATGTTACACTGCATATCACTGTTATCATTTACGGTGATGAATCAAAACCTAGCATAGCAATAGTTTAACAAAATTACATGACATGGCAATAACATAACCACCAAGGGGAAAAAAGTCACATTTTACTATGCTCCTGTTATGAAAGAGTTATTGGAACAATCTGTATTCTATTTCCAAATGAGCCTGTGCTGACAAATTGAAATGGGAGAAGTGGTCAGGAGAGACATTCAGGAAGTGTGTTTCTTAAGTGTTAAAATGCAATTCAGAAACTGTATTTGTCTATTAATTTTTTTCCTTGTCATTCTCCTTTGAGACGCTGATATGGTAGAACTGACCCTTTATCCTCATTAGCAATCATGTGAAATAGCTATAGCAGCCTGGGCTCTTGAAGCTCTCACAGATAAGAGCTGGGATGCAGTTTAAGGGCTGAGCCTTATACTAGTCAAGATGGCTGAGGGACTGCTGTGCACTGTTGACACATGAATCTGAACCCCTTCTAGGTGCAAGAAGTTTCTTCTGACTACATTGACCTTGGCCTCATTTTGTGCCAGCACAGAGGCTGTAAGTCTGGGCTGAGAGAGACTCATCTCCTCTCCCACATCTCTTTCAGCTGTTCCATCCACTGATATCATCCAGCACAGCAGTTGTGCTGATGGACTGAGCTGTGCCAAACAATCTAAAATCAGCTGGGGCTTGTGCCAGCATAAGAATTTTCTGCCCATTCTAAATATACAAGTGGTGCCCCGTGTAGCGACGTTAATCCACTCCAGGATTAATGTCGCTATCTGGAAACTTTGCTAAACGGAACTGAAAACCCCATAGGAACGCATTTAACAGAGTTCCTATGGGGGATAAACTCACCGTTAAGCGAAGATTCCCCATACGCCCGCCTTTTTCGCCGCCTCGGTAAGTGAGGGCAGGGCGCAAAAACGCTGCGGGTGGCCTTTTTCTTCACCCGGTGGCCATTTTGGAACCGCCGATCAGCTGTTTCCCAAACATCGCAATGCGAAGATCGCTAAGCGAAATGCTTACCGATCATCGCAATGCGATGTTTGCCCATAGAAAACGATCGCAAAAAATGCATCGCTATGCAGATTCGTCGTTAAACGCTGCGCTCATTAAGCGAGGCACCACTGTACTATGGCCAGGGTATCTTTGAGTCTGGAGTGCACGGTCTATTGTTTATTATAAAAATAATGCCTTGTCTGAGTGGGCTGGTAAGGGAAATTTTATTGCTTAATACTGAGAAACTTTATAATTAAAAATGTAAACTAATTATTATAAATATAAATTGTTTTTTAAAAAGTGCACTTTTATAAATATATCAAAATATATTTAAGAGGTAAATTAGTTTGTGATTGCAAAAGCAGATATATTTAATATCATGACAAGATGTTTTAGTTTCTGCTTCTTTTGCTGCTCTTAATAAAAGTGTGCTGTATCCAAAGTGGCAAATATATACCACTGAAGATGGAGAATTTCAAAATGAGTTGATTATGTGTTGTCTTCTAGGTTGGGACTAGGTTGGGATATTAAATTTATAATTCGAAAGTATTACTTTTTCCCCAGTGTATCTAGATTTAATGGTATTGCCATCCCAGTTTATGCTAAATTTGACAGGCCGTGATGTTCTGAATCAAACTGCCCATACGCTGATACTGCAAAATCTACTAAGCTCCACCCCTTTCCTTAAGACCATCCCCCTTTGAGTGAGTTGATCCTCCAACCAATTAGCCAACCCCCAGCCCCATAGAAACAATCCAGCCTGTACTAATATTGAATAGTATATATTCTGCGATCTTTCTTTGTTCATGTCAGGAACTCCACCGTAAGTTAAAGAAGGTATCAGATAATGTTTGCCCAGTAACAGGCAACATCTAAAGCATTTGTGACAGCTAACATCAAATCTTCCACAGTACATGTTGAGGTACATAGAGTGACATTGGTGTAAAGTTGTATGTTCTTCTCCACAGTCACAGAAAACTGTGTTGGTGCAAAGCTCCCATTTTCTTAGGTACTGTACACCTTCTTTCTGCCAGCTCATTATATTAAGCTGTTATTTTCAGATGAAATACTAGGATGAAAATACTTCAGAATATTTCAATATAATATATCTTGGAAGTGGTTCTGCCACATACATTACAGTAGATTAACTCAAAACATTGTGATAGGCCAGATTTTCAATGATCTTCATGTCTGTTTCCTTCAGTTTGCCTGCCATGCAGCTGATGAAGTCAACAAACTATTGCCAGAGGAACAGGTGGTATCCTGTTTAACAGCTAGAAAACTCTTCTTCCCAGTGTCAAAATTTCATCTTTCAGCACTAGCATGTTTTCTAATTTGGAGCATGAATCATCTCTGTGAATAAATCTAACACCATATTCAACTAAATGCAACTACTTCTTGATAACATGCCTTACTTCCTCTCATTCTAAAATGTTCCTTTAAAGCTACTATCCTATGTACGTTCATAGGTGAGCAAGCTCTAACAATCAAGGGAAGCTTATTTCTGAGTAAGCATGCACAATGTTGTGCGGCATGTGTAACTCTTTAAGGCTTAAACATAAATACAGCTGCTGAGGATATGAAGCTGACATTTCTGTGTTCTTGAGATGGCATTCCTTTGCCATTTTGCCAGTGGAGGGGGAGGAGAGGGAAAGGTTACTACCCTTGTCTTCATTAATCCCTTTTCACCAGAGAATAAATGCTCTTTAGGCAGGAAAAAAAGAAAGAAAACTATACACTCTCACCCTTTGTATGTATAGCTCCTGATCCTTGGAGTTTAAAGTGTGCAGAAGATAGTGGAGGCTTGCAAATTATATTGCTAATAATATATTCCTTTTTCATTCCCTCCTCCCTTTCTTCTTGTCTTGTGAATTGTAAAAAAAAAAAATCAGCACTTTATTTTGAGGTCACACAAGTCAAGGCTGGGGGAAATAAAAGAGAGGCTTCCAACAGAGATGATGGGTCAATCAGATCTGTCTCTGCTCAGCATGGGGCTTCTGCTGCAGCAAAGGTAAACCAAGCTTGGCTTGGAATTTTCCCAGCAATCTAATGGTTTTATACCACAGTGGCAGACTATTATCTTTCCCTGTGATCTTTTCCTATTTGTGAAAGGAAGGAGCTCTGGTTAGTGGGAGACTCTTTAAAGCTTCTAGGTTTTAATACTTCTGAACCAAGATTATATGCTAATTTATGTTATACTTGCACATGCATACATCACACAGTTGAAATATATCTTGAACTGAGTACTATTGAAATCCAAAATGGTAACAGCTACAATAATCTTTATGAGTAAAATCAAGTGCATTGTTTGGAAACACAAAAATTATTATTATATTATGTATATAGGTCGATGGTTTTCACCTCTCCTTCCAAGAAGATTGTGTGTTTTCTGCTGTCAAGATAAAGGTAAAGTAAAGGTAAAGGTCCACCTTGACAATTTTTGTCCAGTCGTGTTTAACTCTAGGGGTGGTGCTCATCCCCGTTTCCAGGCCATAGAGCCAGCGTTTGTCCGAAGACAATCTTCCGTGGTCACATGGCCAGTGTGACTTAGACACGGAACGCTGTTACCTTCCCACCGAGGTGGTCCCTATTTATCTACTTGCATTTGCATGCTTTCGAACCACTAGGTTGGCGGGAGCTGGGACAAGCGACGGGAGCTCACTCTGTCACGCGGATTCGATCTTACGACTGCTTGGTCTTCTGACCCTGCAGCACAGGCTTCTGCGGTTTAGCCCGCAGCGCCACAACGTCCCTTGCTGTCAAGATATATCTGATCAATAGGGTTTTCAATGTAAGATATTTAAAGAGTTGCTTTAAGAGTGCCACCCCTTAGTGTGTTTCCAAAGCTTTACTGGGATTCAAACTTAGGTCTTCTGAATCCTATCCACTTCAATATACTGGGTACCCATGAATAATAGGGTAGGTTATGAAAGGGATGTTGGTATGTTTTTCATCTTTATTTACTTGCTTTTCTTCATTTTGGGGAGAGGGGGCTGTGTGTGTTTTGTTTTACTATTCTCCCCTCCATTTGAAGGGAAGCGTGCTTTCCATCTTTGAAATTTTTAAAAAAATGTTATTTGAATTTGTTTATTCTGGAATTTGGTGGGAAGGTTGGGACTGTTTTGTTTGGTGGCTAATGTTGTAATGACTGTACTGTTGACTGCTTTTGGATTAGATTGATTTTTCTGTTCCCTTGCTGCTGCTTTTTCAGTAGATTTCATGGGTTATTTGGACGTTTTCTGCACTACTGCCAAAAAACATGAACGGGGAAAAATGAATAACCCAAAAAGAGGTGGTACCTTTTGTGTTAAGCAAATGGGTCAGCTTGCAAAAAAAAAAAAATACAAAAACAAATGTTGGAGCCGCTGCTGAGCCACGTTTCAGCAGCGTGGCTTGTCTTTGCCTACCTTCCCAGATGTTGCGTGATTTCTAAATTCCTTGAGGACAACTTGGGGGTAGAGGGGAAACGATAGGCTATTTAAAGGCTGTTCCCCCCTTGCTCCTCCCTCTTCCTTTGCTGGCATCAGTTCAGGATGGAGTCTGTTGTTTGGCACTGGTTTAGCTGCATGCTAGATCATAGGCCTGCACGGTTCAGCAATCAGGAATTAGGGAGGTAGTATCAGCTCCCTCCCACAGTTTGCTTGGCTTTCACTCAGTTTGAATTTTGTTTTAATTAATTTGTCTTGATTTACTAGCTGTTGATTAATTTAATTTGAATTAGATAACAGTGAGAGTAGCGCGGATCGTGCTCCGGCGTGAATGCGGCTTGTGCAGCTGATTTTGTTTTTGGTTAGAGTTTGTTTTACATATTGATAGGTTTATTATAATATTTTTTAAAAAATATTTGGTTTATTATAATTTTTTTATTTTATTCTGTGTACACGCACACGCACACGCACACACAGACAGTCACACACACACACTAAAAAGGGGCTATTACAATTCTGGTGAAGTTGGAAGGAAGGCAGAGACCTGAGAATGGAGTGAGCCAGCCTAACATTTCACCGTTGGCTAGGGCTGGGTGATTAGAAGTGGTTATGGCACTGCCCAGCCACTCGGCCTAGCAACTGTTTGGCACTTCCGTTAGAATTGGTGTGGCATCCACCACCACAGCTCTAGGGTACAACGCAGATGAAATTAAAAGGCTTGGATGGTGTTCATCATCCACCTATCATAGGTATATTAGGACATTTCCTAATGTCTAGGCAGGAGCCTGGTTCAGTTTTATCATTGCAGGTCCTGGGGTGATATTGAGGAGATGGCACGTTATGATTGTGGGCCACAGTTATGGGTTTTGGGTGGCACGTCATGCAGCTGTGTCCCCTTGGGGTAGCAGTTTCAGCCTCGGTGCTAGAGTTCACATTGAATGGAGAGGTGTGCATGGTATGCAGCGGTGCCAGCTGTTCAGAGCAGTTGCTGTGGGCCGAGTCTTCCAGATGTGTTGGTCATACAACTGGGCAGCAATGATTTGGCAAGGCATAGCGGAAAGGCCTTGATCCTGGACATGCTATGTAAGCCAAATATCTGTCTATGAGCATCATTTGATCAAAAATTGTCTCTTGGTTGGTGTGGCGAGGTGCCTGGAATTCGTTGCCCATTAACACTGCTCGCAGGAGTGTTAATAGGGAAGTCTGCAAAGTGATCTGCAGCAGCCTTGGATCGGTGATTGGTCACCAGAAGATCCGCACGGATAGGCCTGAGGTTTTTTTTTTCCAGAACAATGGTGTACCACTGTCCAATTTGGGTTTGGATGTCTTCTTGGAAGACATCAAGAGGCACCTGCTTGCTGGGCTCAATAAGCTTGATGGTGGGCATGGGACTTAGCATGGCTAGTCCCTATGCTGTGGTGGTTAGTGCAGATAATACAGGTTTTGGGTGAGTCCCATAGCAATCTCAGGTAAGGTACAGCTCATCTGAACTCCCAGCACTGCGGATTGTGGGATTACAGTGCTGGGGGGGGGGGAGATGTACTGGGGCCACACCCGGACCAACAGTTAACAAGGAGAAGGTGGCTTGAGGCCCGGGGGTGGTCAAATTGGGGCTGGCCGGGCTCTCACTGTCTTTACCACAGTGAAAACGTGGGACCAGGGACTCGCCCATTTGTTGGTTAAAGGGTCCTTTGAGACCTCTGTGCTTAAACCTGATTCTGCACTACGGCAGGACACCCCTTTGCCAAAGGATTGCAACAATGATTAATTTAATAAAGTGTGGCCCGTGTTTAATCCATAATGTGGTCTCACATCTTTATTCCTGGGTAGGGCAGGCAAAGACATACACCCCTACCCCCTGAAGAACCAAAAATGAAACAAAAGTGGAACTTTTCACCATGCCCATCCCTACTCAAGAGCATCTAAAGACAATAATAAATATGAGAACACAAACTTTCTACTCAGTGATCTACCCACACTGCTAATAATATTATCCAATGGAATATCACTTTGTAACCATTTCAAATGAAAGAACAAATTATGTAGATTTTTTTAAAAACAGATTTTTTTCCTCCCTCTCTGTCCTCTACAAAGGCACTACTACCTGGAGTAAGGATGAGTACTCATGGCATTTCTCATTCTCTGTGATTTTCTGAATTTTACCATGTCTGCCACACCACTGAGATTTCTTGACTTCTCCTGAAGACTTTTGTCTCTTTTCTCCCCTCACCCCATTTTTGCCTACTGTTCTGCACAGGAAACTACCACATTCTATGCAGCTTAACACCCTTTCCAGTAAATCCTGGTCAGGAAAAATGCTATTTTGCACAGGAATTGCAAGAATCTTGTATTAATTGACATCTCTTCTCCCCCCCCCCCCCCGCTGAAAAGTAGCCAGAAAGCATCAAAACATCTCACAAGATTTGCAGCAAGATCTCATGAGAAGGAGTGTCACACTGAGGAATTTTGCTGTAAGGATCAAAGGAAGTTCTCCTTCATCTCTCTCCTGGACAGTTTTCTCTGTGTGAGATGTCAACTAGAAGGAAAAGTTTCATATCATTTATTGCTTCTCTGATGTCCTACTTGTTGTATTATTTGTGAGCTCCCTAGAATTCTGAATAGTATTCCCCTTGCCTTGCTACACTTGGCCATCACTACAGTTGCTTATTCTAGGCTAGTGGGAAGACTGGGGGGAGACAGGAAACATGGCCACTGATTCTCTCTGAAAATCTAAAACATATCTAATATTTATTTGTTGGAAGTCTATTTGTTGTTCATGTATGAGAAGTATAGAGGAAAGACTCAGTGTTTAGCATCTGGGCCCAAAGAAGAAATACAGTAGTATCTTAGTTATAAGAAGGAATATAATAATGTATGGAAAGTTAAGCATTAAACTTTGATGCAACAAACAGAACACACAAATATTAGTATCCTCTTTGGAGCCAAACGAAATCACCTAAGCTTGCCTCTTTGCAGCAAATCCCGTCACATAGCCAGTTACACAATTAGTTGTGCAAACAGTATCATAGCTTATATGAGACCTGGCATGAAATGTGGAGTTTGCCTGAGCATCAGGAGTGCTTACACAATCACCTTTTCACAATCACACAATATTCCAAGATGTTGGTCGTTCAGTTTCACTACATGAAAGGAAAGGGTTAAATTCTCATTATATTCTTTCTGAATATATGACAAGATTGCCCCTCCCCCACTCCCACCCCACCATTAAAAAAAGAACAGAAGAGCCTTCTGGGAGTACTTCTTAGATAAAACTGAGGAAACCTAATCAAATCAAAGGCTCAGCTATTTATAGGTTTGATATGCACACAGAGATACAGTAAACTTCAGGAAGTAGCAGCATTAATCCACCTTTACTAGCATCTATTTACATGTCACCGTAGCCCAACTTCAGTTTATAATATGTTTTTAATAGCTCCATCGACTGCTTTATCACAAAGGCTCTTTTATTTTGCCAACCTCTTAATAGCAGAATTTGGAACAAGGACACATGTTAGGCTGACTGAGAAATGAATGAGACATGGACCCGGTGAGGCATGTAAACAGTTCTTTTACAGCTAGATTGTTTGAAAGCATACAGCCCCTTTTTTAATTGAAAGAAAAACAAAACTTTCTGCTGTCGTTAATTTCCCTACGGTAACATAGAGGAGCAGAATACTCCCTGTATATCTTTAAAAGAATCTGTCTTACTCTATGAAGATAATGATCAATATGGCTGTATGATAGAACTGAGTGGACAGGATGAACATACTTGCAATGGTACATCTATATAATATGCTTACCGTATTTGCCAGTGTACAAGATGACTTTTTGGCCCTGAAAAACATGCCTCCAAGTGAGGGGGTCGTCTTGTATGCCGGGTGCATGCCCAGCAAACCCTCCCTCTCTCCCAGCGAAGTCACTTACCTGGTAGTAAGACCGAGTAGAGCCCCGCTCCTAGCCTGGGAACAGCCTGACTCTAGCACTGAACAGCTGACTGTCGGAAGAGCAGAGAGGCAGCAGCCGTTTTGAGATGTGACCACATGGCTGCTGCCTCTCAAAATGGCTGCCGCCTCTCTGCTGTTCCTTCTTCCAGCAAACCCTGGCTCTCTCCGAAAAGGAATCAAAAGGAGCAAAAGGAACTCTCCCCATGATGTAGCCAAAGCAGAATCACGCATGCGGAAGAGGGGGGTGGTCTTATACGCCCAGTCGCCTTATACACCGGGAAATATGGTATGTAAACACAGTGAACAGACAAGGTAGGCCACAATGGCACGGTACTTTGTGAACTTATACCAATTTTGACAGCAAATCCCACTGATCTCAGTTGAGCTTACTTGTGAATAGACAAGATTTGGGGGTTGCACTGTTAGGGAACTATCTCTATTATAATAACATTGCATTCTTCTCTTCCAAAATAAAATGATGAAGGTGGGGGGACTTTAAGACACTCAACTTCTGAGGTATCTGCCAGCTTATTTTGTGAAATTGTAATGTGAGGTTCAAATGATGAGGTGAACAACAATCTTTTGGGGAGAAAAGTCTATGAAAGTAACATTTTCCTTCAAACTAAAACTCTTTATTCTGTATCTCCTTTTATTTTTACAGAAATAAAACAACCACAGTTCTTTTACCTTCCCCCTCTTGAAGAAATCACACAAAGTCAGTCCTGTTTTCCAACTACTATGATGAGTAATTAAGACACCACCACAGTCTTTCCATTAAATTTACATATAAAATGCACTATTACTCAGAGGCCAAATAATGTTATTACTGCCAAATATCAGTAATTTAGATGTATAATTAAATCATTTCCAATGCAATTTTTATCCAGACTTGTCTGCACACAATAGAATCAGAGCAGCACAATTTCCTAGAGACAGCAACTTCCCTGACAAATCATATTTCAAGTTGCAAATAGAAGCAATGGCTAAAATCCTGTTGTCATAAATGTATGCTAGTGGAAGCTGATGATGTTATTAGCTGGCACCAACAAAATCGAATTTAAATTGATTGAAAGATCTGTATACCTCGTTTTTGGTACAAGACTTTCTGAATTTAGCTTTTGCCCTGGGGAAGCCTTTGGGAGCCTCTGGACACTGCAGGAGGAAGACTTTAATCACAAAAATCACTGTCAGATTTCCTCTGGTGGCCCCAATCCTGGCAGGGATGATATACCAGTGACTTTGGGCTATTAAAGGCTTCTCACTCAAAGGCTTCCTCAGGGTTAAAAGGAGCTCTAGGGAGCCTCAGAACCTGAAATGGAAGATAGAAAGTTTTCAATTAATTAAATTAAATTTTACTGGAACCAACTCATTATATCTTCAGCTTCCCATGATGTAAATTTATGTAACAGGGTTTTGCCCATTAAAGAGTAGGTTGAAAACAATCTTGGGCATTCCTCTAAAACCTTTATGTTCCTATAATAATCTTTATTTGTAATCTACCTGTCTACTACAAAATAGAACTCAAATCAGTTAACAACATCACTAAGCACAAATTAAAGAGTTGCTGTTGTCCTTAAAATACATCAGACAATTAAAGAGATTCATATCTATAATGTTTAATCAATAAACAACAAAATGATTGAAAAGATCAGTATAATAACATCCTTCCTAAAGCCAGTGAATGTTTCTATTACATTTCACATTCTGGGAGTAATACAGGGGGAAACTACGAATGTGTCAAGCGGGCTACCACAGGTGATGACCTTTCCTGTAGATGGGAACATCTGGAAAGATCCATAATAAAACAGATATTCCATTAGACAGCCATGCTTCAAGCCACTGGCTTTAAACTGTCAAAATGGATCCAGAAAGCGACTGGCAACCAATACAAGTCCTTCTGTCACACACACGTCACATCACTAAAAATTGTGTATTTGGTACCAGCTGTGCTAAATACTTTGTAAGACCTGTGACACGATCGTTGGGAAATAAGCTGTGGCCTTACAGGTATCACTCTTCTCTGTGTTCTTTGTGAGGCTGAATTTGATGTCAATTTCTCGGTTGCTTTGTCAAATGCTTGCTGCATGCATAGATTAAATAGTTCGTTTGACACCTGTGCCATAAAATATGACTAGTGAGTCAGGCTTGCTGCTTTCTTTTTCCTCAAGGCACTTGCCAACTATAGCATTTTCTCTCACACACATACACACACTAGCACAGTTTTGCATATTGTATGGAATATTTATGTAGTTTTTTCTGGACATACTATATATGGTCTACTTTGTTCATTTTCAAATTAGTCATCATAATGAGCATCCACCTCCTCCTCAAATACATTTCACCTCCTCTGTGCACAATTCCTGATTATTAAAATCAGGGAGTTTGCCTTTATCAGCGTGAGCCCATTTTTCATAATGCATGCATTTCAGTAGCTTGCAATTCTTTCTAAAATTCTCAGTGGATAATAACTTTTTTAGAACAATATTTTATCCATGACTTAAAAAACCAAACTGCAAATGCCAGATACACTTGCTAGTGCATACGGAGTGGAAAACAGCTGTGCAGATGATCAAAGCCTATATTCTATTTATACTTAATTTAGAATTATAGTGTTAGAAGAGAAACCAATGATAATCTACTTCAACCCTCTACTGATACTACAGATCCACTACTGACAAATGGATATCCATCCACTTTTTATAATCTTCCCATTAAAAAAGCTCCTTCAAGGTGGTCTGTTTCACTATTCGGCTATTCTGTTTAACTTCTTCAAGATTGTCTGATAGCAGAAAACAAACTTGATCTGCCTTACAAATGCCCACCTTTCAAATATTTGCAGATGGTTAAAATGGCACCTCTCGGGGCTATGTCTTTATAACCAAACACAGAAGCCTTTTCCCAGGACCAATGCCTATTTGGAGATACTAAAAAGTTCCTCCTGAGAAATCAGCTAATTGGGTCCTGACTGACACAGTAAAATCTTTGGCTTGCCCCAGACCTGGAGCTGATTTCCCCTTTGATGAGTTGTGTCTGGAGCCCGGTCTCAGAAATTCTGGGAGAAAAAAAAAGTTTAATGAAAGCACTTAGGACTGGAACAAACACAACTGCTCTGTGCTTTTGTTATACTCAGAATATGCCTTACACAGTTGTATGCTCATTCCCTGGGGATACGTGACAAAATGTCCCTTTCTAGAGCACATTACTTTTTTTTAAATAGAAAGCTGTGTTTTGACTGCTCAAAGAAAACTTGCTTTTTCACTGTTTCTGTGACCTTTTATTGCCCTCCAAACATCTCCCTTCCTAGCCTATGAAGCTGTAACAATGCAACTTTGCAACACTCTTGCTGGTAAGGCTATTACATACTGGTTCAAACTTGATTATCAATATTTCAGCCTCTGTAGCCTGGATTCTTTCTAAATAATACAAAAGGAGAGAGTGGGACCAACCATTTCCTTAAAAGATAAACACGATTTTTTTTCCAATTTGTGTAAACTGTTTAAAATCTGAGGATGTTTAAGATTGCTTGTTCCTGCATGGGGGATAAAACAGTTTTTCTTCTAAAAAATCATATTCAAAACCCTGCACGCAAACTTCCTCAAATTTGACACCAAGCAAGAACAGACTGTCTGCTGCACCTGTGTCAAAGTTGGTGCTGATCCAAAGTCCTGTTTCAAAGTTATGCTGCTTGGTTTGGATTGCCCCCATTTTTAGAATTGTTTTGTAGAATTTGATTTGCTCTGCTGCACTACCATGCATAATAACAACATCCACATCAGAGAACTTGCTCCTGTAAGAGACATGTAGTACTCAACACAGTTTTGTTCATGGTTGTTTAGAGACATGTTTAGAGAAGGAAGAATTATCTCCAACTTTTTCAATTCAGAGTGTATTTCATAAGCTGCTTGATCACGTGCACTTTTTTCTTGGAGCAGTTAAAAATGAACTGATACCTAAAATCCATCATTACAATGCTGAAAGCAAGTAGGACATCTTGCATCTAAAACTTCCATGACTTAACACCACTTAAGTTAGATTTCTTGCCCAGTTTATAATTATCACTATTTCTGCCAGTGTTAAAATGCTTTTGTGGCTGTGTCTAGTATATCTTTGTCCACTGCTAGTTCAGATGTTACAGTGCTCCAGTGATAAGACAAGTAACACAACTGACATGAGCAAAAGATACAAGAAGACTGATAGCAACCCAACAGAGTGCTATTTATTTACTATATCTTTCACATCATTGTATAAATAAGTGGATTGATTTGTTCCCCTGTGTGTGGTAAAATGAGGGAATTCAAGAAACCACAATGCTCCCTTTAATAAAATTGTGTAAGCAAAGTTAAAGAGAACAAAAGGAGAGAGAGGAAGATAAAATACTGTAGCATTTAAAAGACTAACAGCTTTATTTAAGTGTGAGCTTTCATGGATCAAAATCCACTTATACAAGCACATTATTCTTCTGTTTTTAAAAGTGGATTTTGATCCATGAAAGCTCACACTTAAATTAAACCTATTAGCCTTTAAATTGCCATAATTTTTCTTTTCTTTTTTTCTATTTTCCCCCTTTAGTCTTGCCAACATGCTGAGAGAGAATAGCTCAACTACCTTTTTGGAAATTTTAATGGAAGAATAACTTATGATATTTTTCATTAATTTAATTTCATTAATTTAAATAAGAACTACACCAAGCTTCAAAAATCAAGGCAATGAATCCAAGCACATCAACCAAGGAAAATCACAGTTATGGACTCCTGTGTGTGACTCAGGAAGAAAATCCTTGTTTGTCTCATTCTCCCATGTGAGGAAGATGAACTGCAACATTCTTCTTTCCAACAAAGATGATGAGGAATTTCTGACATTCTTGACAGAGCTGTCATATTGGTTTTTCATGCAAAAATGCTATTTTTAACACACACAAAAAGCCCTGAGGTGAATTGCATTGATGGCTAGGATGTTTGTTTTCTGCTTTGTGTCTTAAAAGGAAAGGGCACTAGAGATATTTCTCACAAATCCCAGAGAAATTGCTGGGGGTTAGGTGGAGAACTTTCTGTCTTGTTCTCACCTAGAGGAGAGGCATCATGTGGGACCAGAAAAGTCATCAGTAATGTAATTCATCCAGGCAGCTGTTCAAGCCAACAAGAGCATGCAATTTAGCCAGTACTGTTTCAACATCTTGTGGACATTTGCACAGGAAGGTTTCTAAGGTTATTAGTGGAGATAAATTGCCTAGGAATGATACATGGGCTGAAATGCTGTTGTTTAGTGCAGTAAGTTGTAACAGAGTAGGTCCACTGAATCAGTGGGGATTTGATGAGACAGCTCCTCCATATGCTCCATCACTTCAAATGGACCTACTCTAGTTGTGACTTATTTTAGTGTATTAAATCACAACTAGAGTAGGCCCATTTGAATCAATGGAACATATGTAGAAGCTGTCTCACCAAAACCCCACTGGTTCAGTGGGCCTACTGTAGTGCTACTTACTATGCTATGCAACAGGATTTCAGTCTCTTTGTCCGGGGTTGAACTGAACAACATTATGTCATTCTATAATCTGTATAATATAAGAGTAAATTATTTCTGTATTGTTTCCCCTTTCAGAGAGATACTAAAGGGAACTATCAGCTTTATTTTAAGGAAGAGGAAAAGCAAGATGACTCTCCAAAATAGTCATGATTCATGAACTAAAATGTGTGTTGTTATCAGAAAGTGGATTTTGCTATTGTTTTTTTCTTTGCACTTCATTAGGCATCCTTCAGTCTCGAAAGACTATGGTAACGTGCTCTGTATGGTGGACTTGGAACAGTGTCCAGTGTAGCTGAGAAGGCCAATTTGAGAGTGACAATCCCTTCCACACTGAAGACAGATCCAATCTGTCCCCTGTCCAGCTCCCTGGTTTTGCTGCTTTCTTAGCACTAAGCACAAAACAATTTGTATCTCTCCCCTCCCCACAAATATACTAAACAGTCTTTCATTGGCTGGGGACTTTTTATTGAGGTTTTTTTTTAATTATATTATACCATGTCATTTTATAACCTGTAGTTACTCATTGTGGTTCTTAAAAATCACTAATCAAACAGACATACATTCTGTGCCCCAACATTGCAGGTGACTGAAAAAATAATGGCCAGTTTTCAAACTACAATGCAAGAATAACACCATCATTTGAAGCTGAGAGAAATCTAAAGCAAGTGCTTTTCAACAATAGCTGTATTCAGCCTGGAGGACTCCTGTCAGGGGAGTAGTACCATGGAAATTCAGGCAGCAGTGTGGAATGTACGTAGCAGTCAGAAGGAAAGAAGATCTTTCATAACCAGGTAGATATGCTAAGCCTACAAAAAAAGCCTGATGCAGAAGTGAGAGAGATTTGTTCAGAACCAGTTTTAACACTGAAACTTCCTTATTTCCACTACAATTAAGGAAAAGTACCACCCCACCCACATATGCAACTGTAATTGCAGCCCAGAATTAAAATTCTGTAATATGGATGGCTGTCACCATACAGACCAATACGCCTAGTGTCATGGGCACCTCTGGTACCAGAAGAGGAAGACGGGCAAATGTACCCCTTCCTACTCTTATTGCTGAGACCCATACTCTGGTAAATAAAAGGTAATTAAACTTCTAAGGTGCCTTCTTGGGTCTCTAAATAGGAAGATAAAAATGAAAGTGATTGGAATCTTAATGATGTAAACAACTGAATTAATGCTAAGAGTAACCTGAACATTAACAGCATCTGCAAATCCACAGGATGTCAGAGAAAATGTATCTAGGACGAAAGCATAAAGGTGAAGAATATTGTTCTTTCCTTTTCAAACTGTGACGTGGGACAAAGTTATTCCCAGGTTCCTGAATCGCTCTTTGCTTTTTGGACGATGCTATTACACGCACGCACGCACGCACGCACGTTTATGATAACAGTGATAGTATAATATTTCACAAGTATTTACATAAAGAAAAACACAGCCAACAGTAGCTGATTAGATTCTGATCTTCTGCCTGAACAAAAGTTTTGATGATGTCTATCAGGCATGTAATACCGCACACCATTTTAAAGCTTTGTTTCCTTCTCTTACATACTTGCACATTAACCAACAGCTAACCTCTCCATGACCCTTTCAGCCTGCACACAAACACATTATATTCCATCACTTCCTGTGGTTCTCATGGATTCTGATTTCTTAGTCTCTGAGGCTCAAAAAAAAAAAAAAGGCTGTGTTGTTTTTCCCCCCCACCTATAAAAGAAAGTGCAAAAAGATGTGGAATTTTAAAGATGAGATTGTTAGGTGAATCGTTTGATATTAGCTCCTTAGTTCTAAAAGATGAAGAGTTTTATACAGGCTAGAGGATGCCAATTAGAGTGGTAGAGCTAGCTGGCACTCACAAACTTGCAATTAAAATTTATAGCAACATACAATGACCTTGCTACCAGCAGTCTTCTTGATGAGATGAATTCAATGAGAGAAGTCAGTAATTTGATAGGATATCCCTTGTGCACTGTAAGTAGAGCTGCCACCTTAGTATTCACAGAGGCTCTGGGCCTTTAACAGCTCCATAATCAACACTCAGTACAGGAGTCCCTGTGTTTCCTTCCCTGCGTGCCCATGTCAGAAAATGCTTCATCAACCAGAACCCTTTAAAATTCAAAACAGAGAAAAATCAAACATAACTCTAGCCTCAGCCAACTCGTGAATTAGCTTTGAGGAACTGCTGCATTAAAATACCTCAGCTAGTATCTGGTTTTAGCTTAGTGAATTGTCCATGTCATGGTACTTTGGAAAATCTTACCATAATATTTTGAAGAACCATCTCATTGTGAACCCAACTAATGAGTGAATTGTTGACAAATGACACTGTAGAACTACTCAGGCACACTGTGTAAATATGTGTGTGCAGATGTACACATGCATGTTCCTGCTGCTGTATGGAAGGCTGCAACAAGTTCCTCACATACTGAAACACTTTGTTCTTTTCTGTTAAATATGAATTTTAGAAAAATCTACACATTTTTCATAAATGGGACAGAGAAATAATGTGAAGAGGGTACTACAGCAAATAGAGCATTGTAGGAGCACCAAAGAATACAGTATGTTTTTCTTTGTAAATGCAAAGGTGAAATGTAAAGGTGTGGGAAAGAAGAGCATATGTGATTATAGTTGTGGCAGGGTTAATGCATACGAATTTAAACCTGTTTAACCTGTGTGCTTGTAGATTGCTCAGGGATAATTTCTGAGTAAAGGGACTACAGTGCCATAACCTGAAGGTAACAGGCAGTAGTGAATCTTCTGTTGTATATGTTTAATTTATTTTTTGTAGATAGACGAATAGTTGACAAAGAGACAAAGTGATATAGATCTAGATAGATCTGTCTACTCCTATACAAGTTACTAAGGCCCATAAGTTTAAGAAAGGTTTATTTGAGTGTGACTCAAATGTACACCCTATTAAATGTAAAGGGAAACATTTGCATTTGGATACATGTCCATTAGAAGTGATGGACATGGTACTTTTTGTGGGTACATAGTCCAAGAGGCTGGTTAGACAGTGAGCAGGAGAACCTGGAGCCAGAGTATGGGGTTTTATTTCCTCACTCTGAATTATAGGAGAAGAGAGAGTCTTTGTGATCTTGGGACAAGCTGCACAGGCCCAGGGTGCCCCCAGAAGAAGGGAATGATAAACTACGTCTGAATACTCTATACCTAGAAAACCCTGGAGAGGGGTGCTATGAATTGGAATCAACTTGACAGGATATAATTATTACTGCTAATTATAATCTTATGTACACTGCACTTATAGTTTTTAACAAGGGGCACCTGATTCTCATGTTTACTACAGAGTTTGAGACCATAGGACTAGAGGACAGAAAAGTGAAAATGTAGAGATAAGTCTCAGTTATACAGCAGCACATGCTGACAGCCGGTATCCTGTAGTATAACTGCACTATCACAATGGGGGTGACATCAGCAACAGTGACAGATTGGTGCTAATTAAAGAGCTCCTGTCTCAATTTTGAGTTGTGTTTGATTTGTGTGCATTAGAAAAGTTGGGCACAACTTGAAATTGAAGCAGGAATTCTCTCATGAGTGACAATTTGAAATTTCTGGTGTCATTATTGGTGTTATTTGGCACTGGAAGAGCTACACAATATGATTTTGCATGATAATTCTTCATTAGATCAGTTACTGATGGGGTTTTGTTGATCGGTTATGTCTATTAGCGAGCTGATATGTAGACTACACAAAGATAGTTTTTTTCAAGTGTAATTTTATATGGTTCAATATGTATTTTCTTTGACATTCTTAACCTTTCAAGGTGATAAAAATGAAGAATCCTTGTTTCCACAAACATATTCATCTTCATTTGTGACATAGGTCTGTTTTAGGATTCCTCATGTGTGGAAATAAATTTGAAGAAAAGGAAAGAAAAGAAAAGAAAGTGATTACACATTTGCCAGGTACATTCATAGCACAAGTGTTGTACGAAGGGTATTCAAACATCATTAGCATGTCACCCAAAGTTCAAAACTGACCTTCCCGTTCATAAAGCAGCAATCATTTATACTTACTGATACTTAGTATAAAATATGATTAATCATGCCATTTTTCTTATAATTAGCATATGATTTAGCTTTCGTGGCACACTCCAACTGTATCGTTACTGTTGACTAAATTTAACACAGCAAGTATGACATACAAATCAGCAGTCTCAATGGGAATTTAATTATATGTTTAAAGTGTCTTCCTGCCCTGTAATGTGCTCTTACTTTTGTGAAACAGAACAAAAGAATCTCTGAGAAAAGAAGAATCTTCAGCATGTCAAGCAATCATATCCAATTGAATTCCTCCACTGCAAAAAAAGTGGTTTTATTGGCAAAAGCATGTATCTGGAAGTTAAATAAGGCCGACCGTATATTGTGAGTGAAGCAATGTTGGAGAGAGCGAGTATTGATGTTACACTGTTCCATTAATCTAACAGAGAAAATTAGGAGCATGTTCCTGCAAATGGTAACAAAACAGTAGCCATAAATACCCAGCAAATACTTAGTTGTATTTCAGCTAAGATGTTCAAGAACATCTTAATCTGGTTGGCGTGTGGCCCATAATGTCAACATGAGCTATGTTTGTTTTAGGAATCTCCATGATTAATGTTTGTTTATTTATTAAAACATTTATAACCCACATTTCAGTCTCCAAGTTCCCCTGAAGGTGGTTTATAAAACATTAGTTAAATTACTTATAATTAGGAATGTGCTTTGTCCTTGAATATATATCCAACTTCACTGTTCTATGATTCTATCAATGCAAACCAAGTCAGGGATATTTGTGCATCTCTGAAGTATTAAGGAGTTAGAGGCGCCTCCCCACTGATGTTATAATGAGTGTGTATGTGGCAAGATTAAAGTGGAGAAAGGTAAAGAAAAACCAAAGAAGCCATTCAGCTGGTGACTTTATCTTAAAAATGAACCTTCCCTGTCTTTCTTTCTGTAAAGTCATACAGTTAGATCACTGAAGTCTATATTGTGGCTAGAGCAGGGCTAATTTCAGATCCTGGGAAGAGGAAGAGTGATAAGAAAGATTCATGATAGTAGTGGAGATAAAAACAAGTTCACCTGCATTGCCTTTTTAAGAAGAAATAAAATGGAAGCATATTCACTACCCTTTTAAAGTCCTTCCCTTACTCCCTCCCCTGTGACTGCTGTAGGACAGATTTTCCCATCCCATCTTTCAATGTATAGCAGTTGTCTGAACTTATCTCTCTGTATGGTTCACCAAATGATCTTTTTGGCAGAGCAAAGACAGACTAGGATCAAAGACTCATTAATGCTTCTGGACTCTTTATCCTATTGCACAGTTGTGTTGGAAATGTACAAATATCCCTGATTTGGTTTGCATTCAATCATATATCCAAAGACAGACGATTTCCCTAGCTATAAGTAAGGTTTTGTAAGCATGCTGAAGAAAACCCCCAACAATTTTGCCTTTATCTTTTGCAATGTAGAGAGCCCTGCTCAATCAGTTTAATTCTTTTACTCTATGAATATGTGAGGCAATGGCTAACCGCACCATAATGTTTCAAAAGCAAAGCAAAGCGTGCTGCTTATATACCACCCCATAGCGCTTCAAGCACTCTTTGGGCGGTTTACAATTTAATTCCGCAGGCTACACATTGCCCCCCCCCAGCGAGCTGGGTACTCATTTTACTGACCTTGGAAGGATAGAAGGCTGAGTCAACCTTAAGCCGGCTACCTGGGATTGAACCCCATGTCATGAGCACAGTTTGGACTGCAGTACAGCAGTTTAACCATTGCACTGCGAGGCTCACACTCTGAGCCTTGTGGTGCAGAGAGTTTCACACTCTGCACACTACCTGACATCCATATGTATAAAATTAACACATCCAAGGAGGGGAACTTTGGGCACACAGGTGTACAAGGGCTTGGGAACATTACTTTTCTGGACTAAAGTCCCAGCATGGTCAGTGGGATTCTGGGAGCTGTAGACAAAAAGAATGATTTCTCCAAACTCTGAACAATGTAAATAAAAGTTGGGGCATATTATTACTGTAAGCTAATTAGCATGTTCCCTCAAACATTAGTAGAGCATATGGAACAAGAGGAGTGGATGAGTCTTGTGTCATGTTGCTTGAATCTGCAGTATATTTTTATAGTTATAAAGCTTTTTTAAAAAAACTAATGGTAACAGAACTTTTAAGCATAAGGAGAATGACATAGTTGTGGGGCAACCCTTTGTTTGATTGATTGTTTGAAATATTTTTATCCCACCTTTTTCTTTCCAAGTAAATTCCTTCCCAAGAAACAGGTCTGGCTCCATCTGGGGTTGCTTTTAAGAGGGTGTTACAAACTCATCTCTTTTCCTGCACTTCTTATTGAGAATGTCCACAGTCAGGATCCTATCGCCTAATTATGGAACAGAAGGAAAATTACATAAGCACTGTTTTTGCTCTGGCAGGTTTCTCATCGCATGACCAGTTGTGGACTCCAGTGGAATAATGGACACATGAGAGGGAGCATGCCAGAACAAGGAGACACTTACATGATCTCCCTTTCATTCCACATTTTGCAGTGGATTCCTGACCTACCTTACTCACAAGTAATATATTCAAAGCTACATTTTATTGAAAGTTATAATTACAAATGCTTATGTTTGACACCATGTCATTAACTGGGACATTGTATCTATGCTGAGAGAAACCTTCGGAAAACTATGATGTTGAATGCTGGCTGTGTTACAAACAGCTATGATGTCACCTGTCCTTCAAGGTTTAGGCTGGAGGGTTAACATCCAATGGTGGTCGGAAGGCGGGACATCAGGGGGAGGAGCTGAGATATATAGGGGTGTGAATGTGTGTGAGGGGCAGATCAGGATCTGTGAGTGTTGAGATGAGATAGTGATCAGATTGTGTGGAGATAGGAGTCTGTGTGAGCTAGAGCCTTTCTTTATGTGATTACATGATTTATTTGTTATACCAATCTTAACGTACCAATCAATAAACTTTAGTTATTTTGTTTGAAATCCATTCTGGCCTGAAGATACTTATTGCAGGGAATGGTTGGTGGCAGACTACCAGAAGAGTAACAGTGGAGTGATGTAGCGACCTTCCTTTGTGAGGTAGAAGGAGGTCGTTACAGGCTGGTCAGGAATTTAGAGGTTCTTTGTAAGTGAGAACATGATACCTCTGGCCAGTCTCTTAGAAAACTGGGAATACTCAAGCTCCGGCTTTTCAAAGAACACATTTATAATAGGAAAAAAATGTTCTTCGAAAACCATGTTCATCATGTAATATTAACAAGGCTGAATTATCCCTCATAAATACGTAATATCTGTTTGTTCACTGGATGATATTTCAGTTGACAAATGATGATCCAGTTTTATCGTAACCATAAATAGAATTAAAATATTATTTAAATAGTGTTTTCAGAAACAGGCATGTAGTCCCTACCATTTCAGAAGGAAGGAATGTGCACCTCCCTGCCCCTTGCTTTTCTTGAGTTTTCTCAATAGTTATTTGACATTAGGAACTTCTTTATCTAAGGAACCTGCAGTTTC
Organism: Pogona vitticeps; assembly: GCF_051106095.1. NCBI lineage: Eukaryota > Metazoa > Chordata > Lepidosauria > Squamata > Agamidae > Pogona > Pogona vitticeps. The sequence goes on from NC_135786.1 coordinate 174,151,856, forward strand.
ATGCATTCTAAATAAGGCATACAAACAACAATGGTGTATAACTATAAATCCATAAAGATTTACTAGGAGTAAGCCTAATGGGCTGAACAGGAGTTACTTCTGAGTAGACAAGTATAGAACAGTGCAGAGGTTCATTGGTCCAGTGAAGCTTTTGAGTAAGCACCAAATAGTTTGGTCAGATAATCAGAAAAAGGGATTGCAACATTGTTGAGTTTCCCATTGGGTTTTGGTCCATAGGGATAGTAGGATATACTTGTCTATTGTGTTCTTACTTCCTATAGCAGGAGAAAGAATCTAGCTTGATTTATTTTATTTTATTTTATTTTGAGTTTCCCAAAGTATGCATGTTTCTTAATATGCAGAACTTGAGAGCAATAAAATTCAAATATGGGAAAAATCTATCCAGCCCTTGGGTGCTCAGCTTTTAACTCTTTCTCCTTGCCATTGAGGATGATGAAGAATTTTCTGACATTATCAATGGAGTTCTTGGCAATAATAACATTTTGCAGATAAAAGGCTAAACTGAGCTAAAAAAGGCACAATTTGCACAATTCACACAATTGCCTGAAATGTACAAATTTCTCAAAGCTGCTTTTTTAAAAAGAATGTGAAGGATTAGATGAGTTGTTTGCATCTTTCTCTACATTTAGTCAGTCTTTCTTTGCTTGCTGTGTGTGAGAGAGAGCGAGTGTTCTCTCACGTTGCTTCTCAGAGTGAAAAGGAATGGAGACATTTTGTGCATATAGAAAAAAAACTTGAGCAGAAAAAAACTACTTTGTCATGATCTTAGCTGGAGTTGAGGAATCTCATGTAGCTTTAAAATTGAGGGTTTCTCATCATGTAGAGACAATTGAAATTCATGATCATATCTAATTTAGCTAGTATTCTTTCCACCGCCAGTATTCAACTATGATAGAACAGTACAGTCACCGTATCCATGGAATCAGTACCCATAATTTCACTTATCTACTGCCTAAAAATAAAAATAATAAAACCCATGTTTCAAAGGTGTATTACCAGAATTGATCGCTAGAGGAAACCAGAGGCTATGCAGGTGGCTTAATGGACATGCATTCATGGCCTGACATCTCTCTGAGGGAAACAGTTTTGGGTGAAATGGAGAAGCTGCATTGTGGGGGGGGGGGTGGAGGGGGCAGTTCCTGGTTCCAGGGAAGCCTTCTTTGTGAACAAGAGGGCAGGAAATCCAGTCCTTTGGCAAGACTAGGCCAGGGCTCCCTCTCTCTCAACCATACATGGACACCAAAGAAATTGGAAGTAAGTGCTTCACTTATCCGCTATTACTGGCATCCGTGGGGGGGGGGCTTGGAACAGATCCCCCATGGATACTGCAGTCCTACTGTACTGAAATAGTGATGCCATATCTTGATTAAGAGAGGGTGCTCATTTTTTATATTTATGTAGCAGTCACCCGTGAAAAGGTCCCTTGCATGCTGGCCATAAGCTATTCATTTACATGAAAATTTTGTTTCAGGACAGTTGAAAAAAAAATTCTAAGATCCCATGTCCAGGATTAAAAAAGAGTGAATGTTTTACAATGCAGATATGGAAGGAAGGAAATGTGGCATATCTTCATCTCTATTCTAGTCTTCTTGTAGGTAAGCTGCTGTCACCACCTGGTTTATAAAAAGAAACAGGCTTTCCCTTCTATGTATTTGGCTATAAAATTAAAAATATTTGAGTGCTATTATAATTTGGCTAAACATGCACATATAGACAGGAGCCCCTCCCCTCTGCTAATTCTATGGCCTTCATACACATGGAGAGTAATCAGTCAGAAAAGAAAGGGGTCTACTATCCTTGGAGGTTCAGTGTATGAATTGGGACTTTGATGTTGAAGGATGTCCTGGACAATGAATATTTAAAATATGTAGAACTCACATTTCAGTCTACAAGCCACTGGTGATCTTCATGAAGAAAATCTACTCTCTGCTTGAACGACAACAATACTTACATATGTAGCATGATCCTGCTTTCCTGAGCTGGCAACACTTGCCACTTAGCAGAATTCAGTAGAATATTGGCCTCTTGAAGTAAGATCTGGCCAGAATCCTATTGCAGATTTACTTTTGTGTAAAGGAAATCACATGCATCTTGTTGGCAAAATGCTACTTACTAACAAGATGCTGGTTGCATTCTTGGGTACATGACTGGGCCAAGAAACACAACCAGTACCTTGATAAAGAACAGCAATTTGCCACAAGGACTTAACAATTTCCTTAATGCAAGCCTAAATTGGTAGCAGGATTCTGGCTTCTGTGTTAATGTCATTAAGACAGAGATGAATTCACAGAATCTATGAAATGTTCTCACCTTGTTTTCAAGGGGGAAAACAAATTCATTCCAGTTATCTGTTCCTTCCATCTGACATTAATTAAATGCTGTACACATCTTATAAACTCATCCTTGTTATATTATACTGTTAAAACATGCTTGCAAAATGTCCTTGATCCATTAAAAATAGTGGGAACATAGTCATTTATTAGAATGAAATGTGAATACTTGCATTCCCTTTACTTCACTAAAAATGCAATACATATTCTTAGCCGCTCAGAGTGGTCACATAGACCAGATGGGTGGGATACAAATCAAATAAATAAATAAATAAATTAGATAAAATAAATTTGATAAATTGAGTGTAGGATTATCAGATTTTAATTATTATTTCAAAGGGAGCTATTGGTGTTACTCTTATTTAAAAGGGGGAGATGAGTTAGGTTCAGTGGCTGGCTGGTCTAGGACAAAAGGCAAATGCTGGAAAATCCACACTTTTACTTAGGTCAGGGTTGTGGAACATGTGGCCCTTCAGACCACAATTTTAATAAGTAACAAAGAATACAGCCAACAATAAGAGATGGGTGACATTAGAGGCTAACATCTCGACCACCACATATTCCCCAAGGTTACACCAAGAAGTACTAGGTGTAACCTAAAGAGGATCCCCTGGTAACTTTGGTGGAAGAGGAACTGTAGTGATGGAATGAGTAGCATGGACTTCTCCATCTTTGAGCCAGTATGTGGACAGCTTTGATAAATGGAAAAAGAAACAAGATTTAAAATCAGAGGAGAAGAATTCAAGGTGCAAGCGTATTTGGATGATTTAGCGATAATACTAGAAAATCCCTTAGAAAATTTGGAAGAATTATTGAGAGTTATAGAAGAATTTGGACAGGTGGCTGGATTTTAAATAAATTATCAAAAAAACAAAATTCATGACAAAAATATAAAGAAAGAAGACATGGAAAAATTGGCAAGGAACTCTAATTCTGAGGTGGTGAAAAAAAATTAATATTTAGTAGTTATCATCACCAAAAAGCCAAGCAATTTAATGAAAGAAAATTACCTAACAATATAGAAAGAAATACAGAAAAATCTCAAAGAATGGAGCAAGTTACAACTCTCCTTTATAGGAAGACTATCAACAATAAAAATGATGATTTTACCAAAACTATTATTTCTATTTCAAAATCTACCAATACTATTGAACTTTGAGTATTTTAAGGACCTGGATAGCTTGATATCAACATTTATCTGGAAGCCTAAGAAACCAAGAATAAAAATAAAACTGTTACAAGATTTGAAAGAAAGGGAGGGGCGGGACATTTTTAAATGTATTCATTTGGTTTGTTTGTGAAAAATATTTTGCACTGGATATATTTAAAACATCAGAGGACAGCACCCAAATCATACAGTGTGCAACCTCAGTTCACAGAATAGCATCTTAGGATGGAACAAGGTTAACAAAATGATATAAATCAGTGAATTTCCCCCCATTTACCAGTATTAATATTTGAAAAATGTTCAGTGTATTTGAATATATCGTTAGATTGTGGTAATAAGCCAAAGAAGGGCAGAACATGAGAATAAGCACAGCAAGAAAATGAAAAGAGAGATGAAAGGTTAAATGGGATCCATGAGGAAATATATGCAGTTTTAATAAGGACAGAAAAAAGAAAGGATGGTTTACAATATTGTAGGAGTGGAAGTTAGCTGTTAATGGAATTTTCTTTTCTTCTCCCTGGTGATTCATTGCCTTTTGTCATGACTCTCTGGACCATATTCCATTCTACATTATTTCTGTGTATTAACTTTTATGATTACCGTAGACCTTGTACCTTCTGAATGACCTTTTGGGATGGTTTTGGAATTCACGGATAACGTGGCAGTCTCATGCAGCAGCAGTGGCCAAGAAGAATCATTCAAAATTAGTGGCCTGTCTCCTGCATCACCAATATAAGCTTTTCAATCTCAGGTGACTTCTTTTTCTTGGTATAGATCCAGTAGATATTGTCCATTGTGTTTGATAAGTTCTCCTGCCCTTTTGGAGATGATTTTTTAGGGAGTATCAGGAGCTGCAGGAGTGAAGAGGGTAAGAGAAAGAGGTGTTGTGTGAACTTGCCTTCTGCTCACCCCAGGTTGGATATCATCCAAGGGATGCAGGAAAGAAGCACATAAAGAAGTCAGAGCCTATTCCCTCCCAGTAAGGTCATCTGTCACTAACTGCTCTATGAGGATATTCCTGAGTACTTGGCATATGTTGGTTTAATCTTGGATTGAAATACTGTCATGATATTTATTAGTTGCCTTGGAAAGTTTTGCATAATTCAGTCTTCCCTGCTCTGTATGGACATAATGCTCTCTTTATGTCCACATAGTTTGCCCACTAGCTGTGTGGGTGGTGAATGGTAGTAGTTATCATTTTAGTACACTCAAAATTTACTAGGTTGGAGGTCTCTAGTAGGCATCCTTGAGTCTCGAGAGAGTACGTTAATGTGCTCTGAATAGAGGTCTTGGAACAGCATCTAGTGTGGCTGAGAAGGTTGGAGGTATATGGAAAACTAAGCTACAAATAGGACACTTGGTGGGGAGTAATGGGCAGAATGACAGACTAGGACTCAGGAGACTGGATTCAAATTCTTGCTCAGCCATGGAAATTCACTGTGGGTGTGGAACTGGTAAAACCACTCCTGACATATCTCATTTATCTTGAAAGCCCTATTAGGGTCACTATCCATCAGTTTTGACGTGACAGACCATAACAGGATATAAGCAGTCATGTCGAATAAAGAAATTCAGGGACACTAATGAGTGAGGGGTAAATGGCAATAGAGATCTGCCTCATATCTCTATATACAGGAAGATCAGGAAGCCTCTTCAGCAGATCTGGTATTACCCAAATGAGGGAAGCAGACAAAGGGAATGTGAAGAAGCTAACCTGTCATATAAGATATATGTGATGTTGGTGGAAAAAGGACTCTTGAGATATACTGAAAGCTGACGTTCACTTACTGATTCATAATAAACAGCCAGATATTTGGCTACAGCTTTCTAGTTTCTCTGTAGTTTATCTTTGTTTCTATCCATCTTCCCCCTTCCTGCTTCTACTTCTTAAATGTATAAAAGTCCTACTTATACCTGCCCTTTCACATACGAGCACAGGGCCGCAAATTATCTTATATCTGGTGACTGGATATGTATGTTTTTGGTGCTCTGTCTGATTGTTGTGGCAAACAGCACACCCATACATTAAAACAGGCAATAAATCTCCCTTAAAATCCAACCAGTCTTCTAGCTAGTTCAGAAGTCTCTGTATAATAATAAAAACTTCTGTGACTTCCTTATTATGGTTCTAATCTGTAAACTCTTCTTGCTGATGCAAGTTTCTTCATTCCATTGGTGCATCACTTTGAATATCAATCTCTGTGACAAGTAAACGAGCAGATGACTGTTCTGCCTTATAAACAAAGCGATGTGGTCTACAGTAATCATAAAAGTTAATACATAGACATAATGTAGACAGGAATATGGTCCAGTGAGTCATGACAAAAGGCAACAAATCACTCCGCTTACCGAGATGAAAAAAGCTTTAGCAAAACTAAAAGGTTTCAAGGGTTTCTGTGTGTGGTTTGCAAGTTTGATTTACACTTGAGTGGAGATTGCCTAAGTGCACCAGTTCAGCTTCCCATGAGTAACATCCATCACAGTAAAGACTTAGGTTTTTAGTGCTGCTGCACTTCCTTTTTTCAAACAGGATTTGCAAGATAAATCCATTTTGTGGCCACAAATAGTGACAGGATATTTGGACCTATCGCTGAAACTCTATCCAGGCATACCACAGTGAGCCCATGATCTGAGAAGAAGAGTTGCCTTGCCCCAAGGTTTAGGGGTCGGGTGTCCTCCCTACTGAGAGTAGAGGTTGCACCTGATGATGGCCAGATCCTTATCCTCTCCATGACAATGGTTCCTCTCCTCTGTGCATGCGATACTCCACATTGGTACCCCAAAGTACTCTTCCATCCATGGTTCCCCTGAAGAAACATCCTCATCTGCTCAGAAGGCAGTTCCATAATGAAAAACCCTCTGGTGCTGCTTACCCCTGGAGAGAAAAAATTGGAAATGAATGATGGATGGATGGAGTACTTAGAGCTAGAGACAAAAATGTTAAAAACTTGGCTATTTAAGCAGGCCTTCCCTCCAGTCAGCTAAATCTTTTTATCTCTTCTTTTCTTATTCTATCCCATCTTGGTAATCCTTTCTCAAATTAATTGACTTAATTAATACTGCAATTGTATTTTTATGATTATATATATTTTTATATTGATCTATTTTTATGTTGTAAGCCGCCCCGAGTAGACATGGTCTAGAGGGGCGGGGTATAAATTTAATAAATAAATAAAATAAATAAAAATTAGCCACTCAAGAAATTGAATTTTCCTTTGGATTGGTTTAAAATCAAAGATAGATGAGACTCTGGAGACTTGTTAAACTCACCTCAGTTTTGGTATACATTTGAGCACTCATATTTAGTCTTTCAGGATACCACACCACTCTTCCCATTAGGAGCTATTTGGTCATTCCCAGTGGGAAAACAATGCATTTACTTGTTCCAAAAACACATGGTACAAACTGGACTTGAGGAGATCACCTTTTTTTGAGTTTAAACCTAGGTCTGTTCTTCTTGTGACCAACTGCTTTGCTACTTGCGACCAACATGCTTCTAAGACTGAGTGGACATTCTGTTCCACTGGATTTCAAGCTTAAAAAACATGGTTTCCAGTGAGCGTGGAAACATTTCCAAAATGGAAATTGGAATATGAATGTGATGAATTTGTGAACTGGGGTAAATTTTTATTGATATTAAACTGAAACAAAATTCTAATCTGGTTGCCTTGCCCAACTTCTATAGGTGCAGCTATATCTAACATGGAGACAGTGCTGTTTTATTTTCCTGTCCTATTGCTATACAGATCAGGAAAATCAAGAGAAAAAGAAATGCCACCCTAATTCAGCAGTGGCATGACTGAATCCAGAACAATTCAAAGTCAATCTTTTCAGAACTGGGACTAGGTGCCAAGAACTGTATTGGGAGGACTCGTTAGCCTGAGAAGGCAGCCCATCTAGGAGAAGGAAAACTCCAATTCCAAACCCCCACGCTGTGAGGAGAAGGAGGCGCCGCCGTCACCCAAGGAGCAAGGAAGCAGGCCAGATAGGTGGGATTCATTAGCCTGGGAATTCAGCCCATCTAGGAGAAGGAAAACTCCAATTCCAAACCTCCACTGCCTTGTGGCTATATCCACCAATGAAAAAGGCTTCAGGAGTTAACCTTGAGGCAAAATTCGGAGCCGGAGTCCCGGAGGCAGTTCGTGTTGTTCTGGCAACTCCTGCGACATTGCTGGAACCAATTGTATTGGCTCTTGACTTTCCATTGGACTATTTCAGTGATGTGGACAGGGGGGGATTTGCTGCTTGGGTAACAGCCTATCCTCCATATTATTTTACCCAGGCTTCGTGCTCTGGAGAGGACACTCCAGCTTCACATACAGCGTCGAAGTCCTCCATACAGAGCACATTACCATAGTCTCTCGAGACTGAAGGATGCCTATGATAGATTGGGATGAAATAAGATTTACTGTCACAGGCTTATGAGGGAAAATTGAATGTTGGGATTTTGAAGGGGGCTTTGAAATGGAGGTGTTCAGATGTCAAGCCAAGAGGCGACCACTTTTTGCTAATGCAGAGTAATGTATCTTATGAGTCAAATGTATTTCAGCTTAATGAGTGATATTTAGCCCTTTTGTGCCTTAACCCACTTCCCAGTGTTTTCCTTTAACTTACATAAAAAACAGTCATTTTTGAGTTAGGAATGACAGTTTATATTGTTCTTGTATGCATACTGTTTTATAAAGGGGGGGGGAATGGAAAAGGTTCTGTATAATTATACCTCTTTTCTCCGGAGGCACCAAGACTTTTCATTTTCCACCCCCTCCATCTTGCTATAGATTAAAATACAAGAATAGTTTTAACCGAGCAGTTTCAAAGTGAAGGTCAGAAGTGGCCTAAACAAAGAATGCAGCAGGGCAAATTACAGTTCTTCAAGCCATGAAAATAATTAAATGCAATAAGCCACATTAGAATGTCATTAAAGATCTGCCTCAAATGCGCAAGACCAAAGGAAATCTGAGTTGAAAGCAAGCAGCTACCGTAGTCCTGGTTCAAGAAAGAAAGTCCTTTCTCACTGTAATAACCCCAGGACTTCTCTCTCTCTCTCTCTCTCTCTCTCTCTCTCTCATGTGAAAACAGAAAAGGAAAAGGAAAATCTGTTCTCATTGAAGTCTGTCTGAAACTCTTCAGGGTGTCAGGAGGGTCAAGAGTGAACTTTGTGAATAGATGGAGAACTGATTATCAGTGGGGGTTTTTTGCATGTTTTTAATAGAGCCACAAACTCTCTTGGAGGAAAATGGCTGGATTGTAAGTACAGTAAAAAAAATGTTTTACTATACTGAAGGAAACAATGGGGAAGATAATAATGATATTGCATGGTAGGCAGAAAAAGGAGGAAGGTGTTTGCCTGGTACTTTATTTTCCTACTCACAATTAAACTCAAAAAGCTCTTTGGTGTGGTCTAGACTTCAGTGCCACTTCCAGCCACTTTCCTAGAAAGGGTTGCAAAAGTGAAGGGTCAGCTTCCTGGTTGATGAAATGGTGTGAAAATGTTATTGATCGTTCATTAAAACACATGCTTCTAGTCAAGACTGCTTCCTCCAGGTTCCTCAATGCTCTTCCCCACACATCCTGTTTTGTTTACTTTGGTTGTGTTTCATGCAATTCTAAAAATGTCTAATAAACCTTTCCTGGATTATCTATACAGTCTCCTCTACTTTTCCTCCATCGACAAAGTTATATGCTTGCAGAAGTACAAATGTGCTTCAAATGAACAGCTAAACAAAATAATACAGAAAAACGATGCTTGCCGTGGTTTGCATTTCTAATGGTCTTTGCAACAACAACAAATCCAGGCAAACAAAATGCAAAAAGGGTTGCATGCTTACAGTTCCATTTCTTTCCCCTAGCAGATGTTCTGATATAGCAGTTGTTTGTATACGAACCCTCCCTGTCACCATTATTTATTCATGGGGCCTCCCACTCTTCCACTCCTCTTGTCGTGAATTATGTAGGACCTTGACAGCAAACCATGATTAATTGGTGAACACTATAATAAACAGGTGGAGAAAATGTTCCTTGTGACACATGCCTCTCCTTTGGTAAAAGGGCTTTAATCATAGGAAATCCTAGCCGGGCAGCCACAACCCACTCTGTATGTTTGTGCCTCAATTATTTTGTCCTGAATGTACTTTTTTGAAAAGCTACTCTTGATGTGTTGTTGGCCTCAGTTTAATGATGGGAGCAGTTAGGAATGAATATATGCCTTTTTTCTTCTTTCCTTCTGAAAAGTCAAGGCACAAGGCAAAGGTAGCCTGATTAAATTATTGGCTAAATTACATGCAGTTGCTGAATTTACAAGACAGTCAGATAAATCTTTCACAAAGTGTGCACGTTCATGCCAGTAAATGTTACCTGCTGATAGCAGAAATTGTATCAAATTCTGTCAAAATAAGGCAGACAACTTACTTATTACTGTGTTAATATGTGGATGCCTTAGAGCAGTAGTTCTCAGCCTTGGGTAACCCAGGTCTTCTTGGACTACAAATCCAAGAAACCCCAACCAGCACAGCTAGTGGTGACATCTAATGGGAATTGCAGTACAATAACTCCTGCCTTACCCAAGGTTGGGAATCACTGTCTCAGAGCACAGATCTAGATGGGCATCTCTGCATTTCTCTTCATATGTCTCAGCTCTCAATTGAAACACCTCCTAGTGCAGTTGTGCATGTGATGTTTTATAATAATAATCTTAGAACTGCAGAGCTACAAGGGACCCTATGAATCATCAGGTCCAGCCCCTGTCAGGGAAGCACAGTGGGGAATCAAACTCCCATGCCTAAATCACTGAGCTATCCAGCACTTCTCACAAACTAGCAGAGTGATCAGATTCAGTTCTTGAGTGAAGTGAAATAGTCTAAGAGATTGATCCCCCCCATCATCATCATCATCATCATCATCATCATCATCATCATCATCATCATCATCATCATCATCATCATCATCATCATTTTAAAAACAGTGTTTTACTGGGTTCTCCTAAAAAACCTCCCACACAATTAAAAGATATGTACACATGTAGAACACTGTGCCAGGGGAGCAAGTTTTTCTACTCTATGGCCACAGATCTATTTAGTTTGGGGTGGATGTGGAATCGATTCATTTGAATCAATTCCGCATATATGAATATCCCATTCAATTATTTTTTTAAAAAAAATCCTGGTAACAGAGAGCAGGAATTTTAAATAAATAAATAAATAAATAAATAAATAAATAAATAAATAAATAAATAAATAAATAAATAAATAAATAAATAAATAAATGCAATAAGCTTGCTGTGTCATCCTCCTTCCCCTCCTTTTCCACTCTCCCTGACAACCCCCATCCCAGCTGAGCAGAAGCATCTGGCAAGAGAGGGAGTGGGTGGTGGTGGTAGTGGGGGCACCACAACAGCATTAGAGGCCCTATAGACGCAGCAGTAGTGAGTTCGTGCACACTACCACACAAGTCTTGGATTTGGCCTAAAGTCCATGTGACTTTAGCCTGAATAATAATTTTAAAAGATCCTTCTATTCGTTTATTTCAGCAGTAGAAACAGGTTCTAAGGTAAGGATGTGCTTTGGGTTCAGATTTCATTCAGAAAATGGAGCAAAATGGTGTGTGTGTGTGTGGATTTGTGTTTGGTCAATTGCTGATCTGATCTGAGGAAAGCCCAAGGGGTCCCAAACTTGAATTCTGTCTTTTCAAAGCACTGACTGTCAAAAGGTGGGAAGGTGTCTAAGTACTCAAATGACTGTTCATACTTTTCCAGAATTGTGTTTTGTTTTCTGAAGAGAAAACTAGCTTTAAAGACGCCTAGTACATGATTCCCTGAATGTAGTTCTCTAGCTCAGGTCTCCTCTCTTCTGTAACTAATACACAATATCAGTAACTCTTTCCACCTCCCCCCCCCAAAAAAAAAGATAATTGTGTTTTAAGTTTTCTTTGCAAGTCAATAGAAGACTGGTGATCCAATTTTACAAATCAGTTCAGATTCAAGGCACAAATGGAATTAGTGGGGGCCTTCATTGCTTCAGCCCAAATCAGGAATTACTCCAAAGTGCCAGACACATTGGGCTTAGCTATAGTTCAGGGTGTAGGGAATATCTTAACCATATCTCATACATGTATATAATGGCTACATTCTAACATACATGGTTATCTCTCACAGTTACAATGAAGAGGGAGATCCTGAATTCTTCCCAAAATTACCGTATCTATTTTGAGCATGCTGTGTGTGTGGTATGTTCATATGCACATAACTGAATGGATGCATACGTACATGGTACTTATAAGGGCTAACTACTTAGTTCAGACCATGACATAAGTGAGATATGGGGGATTTTTAAAAGAAAGAAAGAAAACCGTTTAATAAATCAATGTATTGTAGAGAATTAAATCCTATTAAAAGCTTGGTATCTGCTATCAGTTTTGTGTCTTTTGTTTGCTGAGGCATGCTTCATTTATTTTCAAGCTGCTTTGGTTTCCTTGAAAATCACAAAGCAGTGTATGAAAGCCAAATGTTTTCTGTCATAATGAGATTCTGCTTTTAAAGGGAAAATAACCTCCCAGAGGCACAAAAAAGAAAAAAAGAAAAAAGAAAAGACTGTCTCCTCCCTTGAGTAAAACGAGGGTGGCAAATCAACCATTATAGTACTTAAATGAAGCTAATATCCATTCAAGCATGGCAGCATTTGACAGATAAAAATACCAGGCAGCCAGCCACATTCCAGTGCCTCAGAGAAAAGCATACACTCAGACATGCAGCCGTACAGCCAAGTTGTATGAAAGCCCCATGGGAACATTTGCCCTTCTCTGCTAATGAGACAAACCACTGAATGTTTTTCACCTACTAGTTCGTTCCTTGTTCAGTGGTCTTTCCTTGAATCTTCTAGCAGAGAGGCAGGTTTCTTCAAAGTCCTCATGTAGAATCCTCATATGGGGATTCTGAGGAGTGGAATGGGCAATTGTTGCTGTATGGATTACTGCAGAGAATAAAAGGCAAATTAACAACACAGAATTAAAATGTGGGGCTATTAAAATGGAAAGACTTGGCTATCTTTTTGATTTTTTTGAAAGTGCATGCCTGCACACTTGTTATGTGCTTGCACATATTATATTCACTGAAAGTGTAAGCAGCAAAGGTTCCAGTCCCACTCCCAGCCACTCACTTTCTCCAAGGTTTGGACAAAGACCGAAGCTTCTGCCACGTGTGAAGCTTCTCTATGCAATTAGGGATCCTGTAAAATAAGGGTACTAATTGTACAGATGAGGTTCATGTCCAACACCATTTCTTCTTCAGCTTGTCCATCTTCACATGGTGACAGTGACAGGCAGGGCTAAAGCCTTCTCCCCCGTTACAGTTTCAAATTTATCCATTTCTGGACACCTGAATAAGACTTATTTATATTGTGGATTACATCACACACTGACAAACAGCTTGGATAGGATGTTTCTCTTGTATGAAATAGCAATAGTCATTAATCCCAAAATTCCTTACTGATTTTCACATTCTGTCCATTAGGAGATAATACTGTAGATGCCCCCCTAAAGTGACAGCTGTGATAAAATATATATGTAATGTGTGTTTAAAACCTGTTTCAACTGATTCAGTATAAACCAAGGTTTTAGGCCATTATCACAAATAAAATATTGTGGTGCATCTGCTGTATACAACACAATATATTTGTATATTTGTATACAATATACATTGTATACATGTTGTATATATTGTGTATATGTGTGTGTGTGTGTATTTGTATATTTTTATACAACACAGCTAATTAGTAAGCCATATTTCCTTACTAATTAACCAGTGCCATCTCACAAGCCCCAATAGTGATACACATTGTTCCTGCCCATTATCTATAGCCATAATCTATAAGGATTAATTTAGCCACCAGTCATTGTCATTGTTTACAGAACAATGCTTCCTCTGAGGGAAACTGAGGGAAACTGAACATCAGCAGGGGTCTTAAAGGTCATTACCTGGACAACAACTTGTGCTCAAATACAATCTCTGTTTTGAGGCCATGTGTAAATATTTGCCATGTAGTCTTATGTCCGAGGAAGTCCATGAAAGCTCACATTAAAGTATAGCAGTTACTCTTTAAGGTGCCACAATGTTTTTGTTTCCTTTATTTTTATTTTTTATTTGTTTTTGCCCTCTAAGTATTGTAAATTTTATTGCCATTGTCATATGTTTAGGACTTAACGATGGATAGCTCAGTCTGTTTTTTCCACGTGTCTGTTCTAAAATTGTCTTATCATGTATCAATCAAGGAATCCTGTTCTGGTCCAAGCCAAAGTCTCATGTTGGCATTTACATGTACAAGGAAGCCACGTAGATTTTTGCCCTAAACAGTATTAACATAATATTAGCATAATAAGGTTAAAATGCCTCATGATTCAAATTTTAAAGAATAGTAAATCTCTTTATTGAGAGCTAGAAGCTGGCTGGGTAACTCAGAGGTTAAGGTATCTGGTTGTGGAGCTAGAAATTGGGAGTTTGATTCCCCACTGTTCCTCCTGGGAGAAAATCCAGCTTGTGTAGTCTTGGGCAAGCTGCACAGTCCCAGGGAACCCCCAGAAGAAGGGAATGGTAAACCTCTTTTGTGTATTCTCTACCTAGAAAACCCTGGAAAGGGTTGCCATAATTCAGAATTGACTTGACGGCCGACTCACACACACATGGTTTAAGGATATCTACTGTGGTGTAATAATGGGCTAGGATTCAGGAGGCCTGGGCTTGAATCTGTGATCAGCCGTGGAAGCTCACTGAGGAGTGGAATGGGCAAAAAGACTCCTTAACTATCTCATTTACCCTCAAAGCACTATTAGGATCATTATATGCACAAAGCATAAAAGTATCATTTAGTAGTTGGAATGTTGGATTAACACTCTGGAGACATAGAAGAAGAAGAAGAAGAAGAAGAAGAGAGCTATGTGTACTGTACCACCCTGAGTTCATCGGAAGAAAGGTGGGTTATAGATGTAACAAATAAATAGTCTAATATTTGGGAGATGTTTTATTTCACACATTGTGATAGCCTTTCAAATATATGAGGAGACCTCTGTGTAGCATATGAAGCAGAATTTAGATGGTTGAGTTCAAGGGAATGAAACTTTAAAGGTATTCAGGCTATTCATTTAAAAAAAAAAATCCTCAAACCCAAGATAAAAATGTCTGAAAAGGCCAAAGGAGTAAATGTGTTCATAGGCTTGGCAACAGAGTTTTACTATTGTTGGAGCAAATATAGTAAAACCATTCTATAACCAGCTGGCATGAAGGGACTGGCATTAAAAAATCAGAACAGTAGAATGAAGTCCTATTATGCCTGAGTCACCCATAAAGATGCCAATTATTTTTTAAAAGAGAGAGGGAGAAGGAGAGATGGCCATACACAAGCATTCCCACCATGCAATAGAGATAAACTCCTCTAATGCATTGCATTGAAATGATTCTGCTCCTTAACGGGAATTAATGAAACTAACAGTGATACCCCTTGCTGGTCGTCTATTGTCTAGAAGTATGATGATGCTTGTTTCATGCAATCTTTTGAATTTAAGCAAGAGGATTTGGAATGATGTAGTGGAAAGTGTGTCATAAAAACTGTTCATGCATAAAATCTTGCATTTTTGCATTGCTTCCTAGGTAAACACAGTATACTCCTCAGAGCAGAGAATTTATATTTTTGTTTTGTATCACATTGAACATGTGTAATGTGGTCATAATTAATACATTATAACAGTAAAAACATGCCTGCCTTTATAGTGGTATTAAAATTAATGGCAAATATGTTCACTGTAGCTTGTGATGGAGAAAAATTTCAAAGCTACCAAGTTATAAAGCAGCACACTTTATAGTGTTGCATTAAAACACAGCAACAGGCATTATTAATCATAAGGGATAAAATAGTTTAATGCACCCAACCATCCCTTTTTACCCAATTAGACACACATTGTATAGGAATAAAACATGTTCCATAGTTCTCCGCTTTCTTTAGCTGTTCCTAGGCATGGCTTATCTATATAAATGGGCAAGGAATATCCTGGGTGGTATAATTCTAAACAGTTGGGTTCATCAGTGTTTACCTTGGGTAATTTAACTGCAGCTTAGAATCATAGATTCAGAGAGTAATGGCGTTGGAGGGGGCACATAAAGCCATTGAGTCCAAACCCTGCTCCATGCAGCAATCCAAATTAAAGGATGTCTGGCAAATGGTTGTCTAGTTTTCTCTTGAATGCCTCCAATGTTGGAGTGCTCACCACCTCCCAAGGTAATTGGTTCCATTGCCCTGCTGCTCCAACAGTTAGGAAATGTTTCTCAGCTATTCAACCAAAATCTGGTTTCCTGTAATTTGTGCCCATTACTACTTTCCCTGCACTCTGGGATGACTGAGAACAGAAATAAGATAATAAAACTTATCACCACTATAGCCCCAAGCTTGTGAATTTTGTGGATGAAATTGTTGATAAAGGAGCAGAAGCAGACTACCTGTTGCTTCTACTGGTAAATATGCAGAAGCTACCAACTGGAATGTGGTCCCTTTCAGTGGTTTTCAGTGTGTGCTGTAAAATAATGACAGGGATGTAAATAATCATTTGTTATATCTTCACATGTGAGAACTACAATATTTTTTTTCCTTGCCGGAGAGAAGGCAATGAATATTTTATTGATTTTGACTAGAGATGGGGGTATTCGTATTTGTATATGAATTTATATCCATATATGAATGCCCCCGTACACCTGGACTTAACGAGGGTCCGGACTCTGGGGCCAGACCGTCCACTCACGCATCTGGTGGTGGCACCCTTGGTCAGCCTTTCAATTGCTCCCAGAGAGCCACTCTCTTTCCACTCATCTAGCCACTCAGCAGCCATGCGAGGAGATTTGTCCTCCCTCCCTCTGCCTGGAGTTGGCTAGATGAACAGAAAGCAATTGGCACTCCAGGAGTGATTGAAAGGCTGACCAAGGCTGCCGCCACCACTAGACACATGATTGGACAGTCTGGCCTAAGGGGCCAAACCCCTGTTAAGTCCAGCTGTGCGGGGGTACAATCATGCCCCACTGGACGATTACCCCCGCTCTACGATGAATCCGCTTTACACTGACATTAAAATGATGTTTTAAATGGGTTTTTTTCCTCTGTGCGATGATCAGTTCCCTGCTTTGGGAACCAATTTTCGCTCTACGACGATCAGCAAACAGCTGATTGTCAGGTTTCCAAATGGCTGCCAGCTGAAGAAAATGGCCCCCCGCTGTTTTCTAGGATGGATTCCTCACTTTACAGGCACCGAAAATGGCTGCTGTATGGAGGATCTTCACTGGACGAGCAGGTATTCAGCCCATTGGAACACATTGAACGGTTTTCAATGCGTTTCAATGGGTTTTTTTATTTCGTTTGATGGCATTTTCGCTCTACAGCGATTTCGCTGGAATGAATTAACGTCATCAAGCAAGGCACCACTGTATTTGTATTCATATACAAATACCCCCATCTCTAGTTTTAACTTTTTACATTTACAAGAATTATTTGGGGCCATATAATATAGATTGAGCCAAACTGCAATGGCTGCTGCCAGGATTTTTAAAAGCAGAAGCATCAAATAGATTGCTTGAATTTTTTCCTTCATTGAAACAGTCCTTTTGTGCATGTTCTCTCTGTGCATGTGTGCTTAGCTTCACAAAGGGAAGATGCTTGCTTTGTACTGAGACACTTTGTGCAAGTTGCAGAAGCTTTGCAGAAAAGAGTTCTCATTATCTTATTCTCATGCATTTTGCTAGCCTTGAAAACTGCTGGTTCAGATGTCTCATCATGTCAAAACAATGTAAGTTACCAGGAATTATTTACAGAATATATAGTAGACATGGGCATGAACCACTGGGAAAAAGCAGAGGAGGGAAGTGTGTTACAGCCAGTGAATAGGTGTGCACATGGAAGAGGAGGAGGAGGAGGAGGAGGAGGGAAGTGTGTGGTACTGATGAAACATCTGTGCAGGTGCCACACCGAGCCAGGCTGAATTGCTGAAGCATGGTTTCTGCCCATCCCTAATGTATAGTCATTTGGTATGTATTTTTCACATCCCTAGTACAGTTAAACTTCTATTTCAATGTCTTTCTGTTTCTTATTTATTATTGTCAAGTTCATCACACTCCATTTCTACATCAGTTTGCAACTTTTAAAAGTCTGTAAAAATCAGTATTTAAAAATATGTATATATTTTTGTGTATATTTCCACAATATATGTATTTCTAATACACCCCCCCCCAAACACACACACCTTTGCTTAATGAAGACATTTTTACAAATGATTGGTTTATTTTAAAACGAACTCCAGTAGCAGATTTCACTTTCCACCTTCACCATGTTCTAACAGACCCAATGTAGCAGACTTTATCTTTTGGGAATTCTGAAACATCTTTATTTATGGTTACCAATGTGGCCAGATTTAAAAGGAGATTGGGCAGATAAACAAAGTCTATGGCTAATCACAATTTCCTGCCATGATGGATATGTAATAAATCTAATCATTCTCTAGTCCCAGAGTGCAACGGGGAATTGGGGGTGCCATGTAGCATTGTTATACTGCCACTGAACTGTCCTATCTATTCACATAGAAATGCTTATATTGGGAGAAAGTATAGAAAATAATTTAAAAGTACCTAACCTCAATTAGCAATTCAAAAGCATGTAAAATGAGAGTAGATAAATAGGTACCACCATGGTGGGAAGGTAACAGCATTCCGTGTCTAGTTATGCTGGCCACATGACCACGGAAACTGTCTTTGGACAAATGCTGGCTCTATGGCTTGGAGACAGGGATGAGCACTGTGCCCTAGAGTCGGACACAACAGTACTAAATGTCAAGGGGAAACTTTACCTTTACCTATGCTTGTTTTTACAGAAGCTTCTTCATAGAACTGACTGACACTATCATTTTCAAGTCAGATTTTAATATCCAGGAGGAAACTATGCCATAAATGGCAGATACAGCTCTGACCTGGGTAGAAAGTACTTTTTTTCACAGTCATAGGTACTAATTTAGTTGCAGTTAATCTTCACCAAAATAACTTTGCTGTAGTGTTAAACTATTTACGCTTTTCTGAACACACTGTAAATGAAATATCATATAGTATATCATCTGAATCAAGAAAAATGCTTTGGATCAATTTAATTTCTCACTCTAAACATTGTTGCTAAGTGGATTTAAGCCTCAACAACCTATTTTATTTCACCATTGTAAATGCCCACAACAAATAAACCAGTCCCCTATTAATCTATATTTAGATGCTCCCTCAGAATTCTCTTTATTGCACCATTCACTGACAGCTAAAACACTTCCTTTATCATGAAGTCAAGACAAGAGGGTGGAAATACTATGAAGGAATACTTCTGTTCTATAAATATTACGAAGACATCACTTTTTTGGATCTGGGCTGTTCTGAAACTCTGGATTTTCTTGACAATTTTACTACATTAATTATCATTCTACTTTTTTAAAAAAAACAACAACAACAATGAATGGTCCCTTTAAAAAAAATCATTATGAACATTAACACCCCAATGTCCAAAACATGATTAGTTGCAATGGCCAAAATGCTATTAAATAACTACAGTGTGAAGTGAGGGACTTCCATGGCTGTCACATATTCCCTGGTAAATCTGTCAGTCTCCTTCTGCATCAGCAGGAGGTCAGTGTCTTCTTTAATGGGTAATGATGATACTTGTGATTTCACTTTTCTGGCTTTTAACTGAGTGATGTCTTCTTATTTTAAAAATATCAGTGCCGAAAAATGTCAGAAATCACACAAGGAGTCTATGGGGATGTCACTCTTCGCCATGAAAACTCACAAATCTTTACTGTGCCCCACTACAGGCATAGAAAGGCACAAATAACTCAGATTATGGTTGTTGTGGGTTTTCTGGGCTCTTTGGCCATGTTCTGAAGGTTGTTCTTCCTAACATTTTCACCAGTCTCTGTGACCGGTATCTTCAGAGGACAGCACTCTGTGTGTCCTCTGTGCTGTCCTCTGAAGATGCCGGCCACAGAGACTGGTGAAACGTTAGGAAGAACAACCTTCAGAACACGGCCAAAGAGCCTGGAAAACCCACAACAACCATTAGATCCCAGCCGTGAAAGCCTTCGCAAACCCAGATTATTTTACTGTTTGGCATTTGACCAAATATACCACACAATCCTATTATTTGAGTTCCTCTTTCAGGTGTTTGCAACACAGAATGGATACATTCAGTCATTAATAAGGCAAACTGTGCAAGCCTTTAATTATTTATTGAAGTATTTAATATTAAAAACAGACTGTCTCTCAGCACCAAGTGGTTTACCAAGAAACGTCATACAAAACATATACACTCATTGACAATGCTACTAAAACACTAAGCTTTGCTCCGGAGCTGACCACACCTCTTTCCCCATGGATCTCACTGCAGTCTGTTGAGGAAAAGAAAAGTATCTGCGATATGTATCCACAAGCAAATGTGGCCACTAGGCATGGGACGTTGTGAAGGACGAAAAATGTTGATCAAGGTGTCCTCACGTATGCTGCTGGTGTCACTTACAAGTGAAATACAATGAAGAAAAAAGAAAAAGGCTGTGATGCAACCACCAGCAGTGATACATCTTGGAGAAACTGTTGGACAAATTCTCATTGTTCCTCTGGAAAAAAAATGGTTGAAATTGTCCTCTCCCTCCCTCCCCCCTCTTGGCCAAAAAAGCAAGCTGGAGAATTCTGAGATGCCATTGGTGTGCACAGCTGTAAGTCCAGGTGCCTCAATATAGTCTCCAAGTGCCTTTGACCTTAACTGTATTGCTGTGGAGATGTCATCAACTCAATAGAAATTTCTGTGAAGCCAAATAAATTTTACTTTTCAGGGTTGAAGAAGACAATAGTTCAGCTGTAGCTCAACTTTCTCACTGGAGAAACTAAGTTTCATAAGTTCTGCTCCCAGAGGAGGATATTGTTCCATAAGATGGCACTACAGTGAGGTTTGATATGTGTGCATATGTATATGGGTGTGCTTTGCTTCACTACTTTTGTACAGGACCCATTTGTACAAACTTCACTGAGTTTGAAGAGGGGAAAATGTGACTTTTCTCCCCTTTCAAGCAGTTGGTCAAAACTCAATTGTTGCCCCCAAGAAATGGTATGTCAGCAAAACAATAAAGCAAAATCAGAGCTTCAGCTTAACCCAAATTGTGTTTTCTTCTTCTTTCTGTTGTTTGTTTATTTTTGTCTGGGATTTTGTTGAAAGCTTTAATCTTAAAGATTATTCCAATTACTTCTTTGGAAATCATTGATGAATGAAATGAATGGTTCTTCTTCTCTAAGAGCTTCAGTCAGCTAAATTATCATGAATATCTAGAAAGTATTGGTTTTTTTCTTTTATTTATTTAAAATATGTTTAGCCTGGCTTTCTCCTTAAGAAAGACCCAAGCAAACTTACATATGAAGATGCAAGATCCAGCTTTGAAACACAGCTTTTGAGGAGCATCTTCCTCATCATAACAGAAACAGAATACTAGACCTGGTCAGCCTATCTGTATTGCAATTTCTTACTATAGGTTGTTCTATATCCTGATTCACCTGCTCCCAAACCAGATTACTCAATCAGTTCATCCAGATTTGCTGATATTCTGTTGTAAACTTCCACCATCATGATTCCATACTAAAATATGCTGAACAACTTGCCTCAGTCTAATCTTTTGTACTTTCTTGTATGCCTTTATGCACTTCATGATAACTTGACATTTTCTCTTTTTTTAAGTAAGAAACCTTAATGTCATCAATAAAGAAACCTTTTGACTCAGAACTTGCTAGGGAAGTTCCTTCAGGTTTGCCCTCCTCTTCATACATAGAATTTTGAAATTGCTATACTTTATATAACAACAGCAGAAATCTTTTGTGTTTGTTTTTAATTTGCGTGCCACTGATCTGCATGAAATGAAGTTAAGTCCTCCAGAAGCATTATCAGTTTCAAGATAATGTCTTAATTGTTGCTGATGATAATTATGTTATACTGCCGGATTGCCTTGATCTTGAAATAATGGTGTCTGAAAACAATGCTATAAAATACTTCCAGCAGTTGAAGGGTTATACATTGTTTTAAGATAGAATTTTCTTCCAGCATCTGGAAGGGAAAAAAACCAGATAACACATTCAGATTGCTTTCTCCCCCCTCTAAGGCTCTGTAGTTTTCTGCCATCCATGTAATTCCTATTCTAGTCATTGTACTACAATGCATATTGGATTAAGTTCAAAGTTTCATTTTAAATTAGAACAAGAACATGATTAACAAGTCACTTTACTATAGATACATTCTCGCCTCCTACAAAAGGAAAGATCAAATTGGAACTCTCTTTTGTTACTACGGTTAACAGAATAATTTGGTTTCTACTTACAAATTCACATATATCTCACTGGCTTTTTGCCACTGGGCTGGGGAATGAAGAACTAACACTGTCAACTCTGTTTCTGCCACAGACTCCTGATTTTTAACAGCTGTGTGAGAACAGTTTTGAGAAGACACATCAGCTCTACAATATGATAAGCTCTTGTTTAATTTATCTCTATTCTACTGCTGTTAGATACACATTAACACAAATGTATTCTAGCAAACCCATTCTCAGCCCAACACATTTGAAATGCACCTGATGGGAACTATAGTTCAACGTAACTGAAGAGCATCACATTAATAAAGGGTGGTATAACCATGTCATGAATTCTAGGGGAACATGGTAAGGATGGGCTTGTCACTTCTTCAGATTGTTCCTCTGCCTTCAATAGTTGTGTGGGAGGAAAATGTTAGACCTAACCTAGTGTGGTATATCTGCCATGATATTACAAGGGCTTGTGTTGCAATTTCAGCTTCCTTATGTTTATTTTATTTGTGGTTGTAATATATATGTCGCTAAGTCAGCTGGTTGCATGGTAGAATAAATGGACTGATTGACAAGTGAGTGCTGGTTGACTGACAGATAAGACAGTTACAACAGCTGGGAGGGGAAACAGTGCACCTCCAGAGAACTTTGCTGTCATTGGCTGCTTTCCCCAGTCCACTGTGGGGGCAGGGAGTATACAAGAGTGAGATAGTATTTAGGATATCAGATGGAATTCTGGAGGTAGGGAAGAATTAGGATACGTTAGAGCTAGGAATAGATATAAGATAGAGACAATATGATTTGTGTCAGATCAGAGCTGTAATAAATAGAGTCTGACAAAGTGACATGGATAAAAAGGTACAGAAACTGAATCTAAAAAAACCACAATATTAGCATATATAGATAGTATGTCTGTAACTTACTTTTCTTGTTATTTCTATTATTATTATTCAATCTGTCTTAAGAATATAAACACTTCTTCACCTGTACAGCATCTTTATTTCCTCTTGGCAATTACCACATAAACATCCGTACTTATTATTTGGCCATAGCTCAGCAAAGTTGGAAGAAGAAAAAAGGAAAAATAGACTAATAAAAGTATGAAAGCCTTCCGGTTTAGGAACAGGTATAGGCAGCATTACCAAGCAATTAGATTTTTAAGAAAAAGCGGAATTAAAATTCTTGCACAGATGACGTGGAGGGTGAAGAAGAGGCCCAGGGTGTCAAGGGTTTAATCAACAGCATGAAGGAGCACGCTGGGTGTCTGTTTGAGTGACAGCAGGGGCCAATCTGTTGACAGGAATCCTTGTGTATTATTGCAAAGTAGCAGCCTAGCTTACAAAGGCTTGGGATGTCACAGGAGAACCATCTGAACTTATTGCTCTTTCTTTGGAAACTGTACTCAACTCAATGATCTCATCCTTTAGGGAATGAGCATGATAAGTTGTATCAAGAATACCCAAAAGACTTCTGACTTGGGTTGAATTCAGACTGACTTAAAATTTGGTGTCATTCATGGGCAGCTCATGAATGGATCAAGTGTCAATGTCCTTTCTACAGAATTTGGGCACTCATCTGCTTAACCTAAGAGCCATACCTGGCCCTGCTAAAATCAGTAGGAGAAATGAGTCTTGATTTGTTGTTGTTGTTGTTTCAGTCACTACGTCATGTCCGACTCCTTGTGACCCCATGGACCAGAGCACGTCATGCCCTCCTGTCCTCCACTGCCTCCCGGAGTTGGGTCAAATTCATGTTGGTAGCTTCAATGATACTATCCAACCATCTCGTCCTCTGCCATCCCCTTCTCCTCTTGCCTTCACACTTTCCCGACATCAGGGGCTTTTCCAGGGAGTCTTCTTTTCTCATGAGATGGCCAAAGTATTGGAGCCTCAGCTTCAGGATCTGTCCTTCCAGTGAACACTCAGGGTTGATTTCCTTCAAAATGGATAGGTTTGTTCTTTTTGCAGTCCAGGGGACTCTCAAGAGCTTCCTCCAGCGCCACAATTCAAAAGCACCAATTCTTCAGCAGTCAGCTTTCTTTATGGTGCAGCTCTCACTTCCATACATCGCTACTGGAAAAACCATAGCTTTGGCTATGCTGACCTTTGTCGGCAAGGTGATGTCTCTGCTTTTTAAGATGCTGTCGAGGTTTGTCATTGCTTTCCTCCCAAGAAGCAGGTGTCTTTTAATTTCGTGGCTGCTGTCACCATCTGCAGTGATCATGGAGTCTTGATTAGGTTACACTATTTTCAAAGGGAACAAGATTCAACAAATTTAGTCTGGATACAACTGTGCTTAATTTTCTAAATGTAAACAACCCATAATTTTCACTCTGCCACCCAAGGGTTGTATGAAATCATTGTTTTAATACAATTGCAATGGAGTAACTTCAGTCTTCCTGAGTATGTCATGAAATTAGGCAACCTGGTTTTCCTAAGATGTTGTATCAGTGACAGTACCCATGACTGGAATTTCTGAAATGGGAAACTTGAGAGATAGAAGATGTGGTTACAAGATGGCCACCAGACTTGTAGGCTCTATATGAAGATTAAAGAAATACGTAGAAGCTATATCATGAACGGCTAGTAGTTGCTAGGGAACACAAGCATCTGAATACTAGTCAATAAGGAACACTAGTAGTATTGTTCTGTTGAATTCATGTCCTAGTAGGGGGCTTCCCATGGTCACCTTGCTGGCCACTCTAGGAACAGAATGTTGGACTTCATGGTCTTTATTCTGATTTTTCATGGCTATTCTTAATCTTATCAATTTTTTTGCATCAGATTCTAAAATACTTTGGTTTCACCCTGAGATTTCTAAGTAAGCAATCACTTTCCTTCACTACATCTCCCCCCTCCTCCTTCAGCTTCTTAATTGTCTGCTAAGGGAAAAGAAAATGAGGCCTGCCCTTTTGCATTCTTGGAGTAACCTTTCCTGCATGAAAGTCTCCTGAAAGACACAACCACTTCTGCAGCAGGTGTAGTTTTAATGATGCTTTGATGCCATATGTCAAATCTCATCACTTGCTGTGAGGAGTGACATTTCTTTTGATAGCTCCTAGCAACAGCAATACAAATTGTTGGTGGTCACTTCACACTGTACAAATAGCTCCTGCAGCAAGTACATTTAATTTCAGGTTCATGCTAGATTGCACACTGTATAGACCTATGTCCTTTGCAGTTCTTTTCAAATACAAGGAAGCTTCCCAACTTTAAAGAAATAATCTTTATTTTGTATGTATATAAAGATTATATATGCAGCTATCCTATTGCTAACCCATAGTAGAGTACCATTCGTTGAACAGGAGTTTATGTTTCTTGTGCCATCACATCATTTTTGGCAT
Organism: Pogona vitticeps; assembly: GCF_051106095.1. Taxonomy (NCBI): domain Eukaryota; kingdom Metazoa; phylum Chordata; class Lepidosauria; order Squamata; family Agamidae; genus Pogona; species Pogona vitticeps. Next base: position 174,177,096 of record NC_135786.1, read on the forward strand.
TGAAGCATGTAATTATATTGCAGCTTCATGATCTGAATCCCTTCTGAATATTGGAAATCAATGATACTTTTTTCATGAAGTCATAATGATGTTGTTTTGCTATAGGTGGTGGGCAGGCATTTTCAAGGAGACCCAGGGTGAAATCCAACTTTACGTAATCATGCAAATTATTATTTTTCTTCCCTTTCCCCCCTACTAAAGCTCTTTGCAAACACCTTATATCCCCCCTAAATGTCCCAGAAGCCTCTAGTTCTGTGGTTCCCAACCTTGCGTCCCCAACCATTCTCCGACTGCAACTCCCAGTAGCCATCACCACTAGGTGTGCTGGCAAAGGCTTCTGGCAGCTGCAGTCCAAGAAAGCCTAGGGACCCAAGGAAAGCCTAGGAACCACTGCTCCAATTGATAGTTGCACAGGTGGAGGGAATGCTGCAAAGGACATCCACAACCTGATACTTTGGTACTGTTCATTCTGCTGGTGGAAGGATACTATGGACCAACCCATAAAACACTCAGCATTTGGGGGGGGGGGAACAAACATTTTCTCGATAACAAGTATGTGTGATTGTAATGAACTTCAGCAGCAAACAATTCAAATTCACAACATTGCTGCAAAAAAAAAAAAACATAAAATATAGCACTCTTCTCCTTCCATCGAACTTACAGGCAGAAAACTTACTAACAGCATCCTTATTAATTAATTTGGGAAGCTGAGGCAGTGATCACTGTGTTGAAACCTGATGAGTCATTATAGAGCACTATGCTCTATGAAGATAAATTTAAAATAAAAAAGAAAAGTGAAAAAGAAAAGATTAAATCAATGGCATGGGCACAGAAAGTTGCTGTACATCAGTCTCATCTGAACATCTGACCTTCCAAAGCTCTGCTATTTGTGCTGGAAAACAAAACTGAGCCACCAGGGTATGTTGAGCTTTGAATTTAAAGTATTCAAACCAAAACGGGATATTTTATGAAAGTTTTAATAACTGTGAGGAGGACTGGGAGAAAACTTTGCATGGTTCAAAGAAATGTAAAAGAACTTTACCTCAGAGACATGTTAAAACAGAACCAGTAGGATATGGTGGGCATAGGAATTCTAGTCAAACAGTATTGTGATCCATCCCAGTATAATTACACTCTCTAATCATAGTAGCCGTCAACATAAACAATTGTTCTTGCTGGTGAGAAAACATTTCATGAACAATTTTTGGTGGAGAGACAAGATTTTTTTTCTACCTTTCAGACTAACATGTCTCTAAACCTGTCTTGGCACACTGTACCTCAAACTGGACATAGGACAGTTCCTCAGGTAAAAGCTTCCATAAGAGGACCAGTTCACATGAGAACAGGCATTATTGGGGGGAAAAAACCCACCACAACTCTGCTCCTCAGCTCCTGGCTGATAACTCTTACATTTTGAACTTGGCTGAGAAACAAATTAAAAACCAATAAAAATGACCAAAATTGAGAATAATACTGTTCGATCATAGTTCACTGTAACATCTTAGCTGTTGTGTTATTCACGTACTTTTCTTCCATATGATTTCATGGAAATTCAAAACTGTAATACTGTACTTTTTGAACCCTTGTTCCTAATTGTACCAAATCAGTCAAAGGCACCCATCCTTCCTAAGCACAAAATATAACAGCTCTTTCCACCAGAAATGAAAGAAATATATTACATGCTTGTTCAAAACTTTGAAAAGAAGGGGAAAAAATCAGTCCATTTTTAGAATTTGCCGTTTTGGTTTCAGGTCAGCAAAACTCATCAGACATGTTTGTAGAACTCATCATGCAGCTAAAGAATACCAAGCTTCATGGGGTATCAAAGGTTATTCTTTTTATAAGGAATAGAATATTAAGGGTTATAACAGAGGAACCTTTTCGGCAAGTTATCGTAAGTAAAGGCACTCCCACACTCCTTTATCCAATACAACTTTGTTCATAAAATACTGTACCTAGAGGCTAGAATCCAACTGTGTTACTGCATCATTGATTGCATTGCTAGAGTTTGTACAAAGGAAAAATATTGGGTAGCATTTGGTCATAAAGGGGATGCACAGTGTGGATCCCATATGTACATTATCCTTCCAATACAACTTGTACAGTGGTCAAATCCAAAGTAATTATGCTAGGTGACATTTTCACTCTGCTGGTATGACATTGGTTGTAGTTTTAAGGTAGGTAGAATGCAAGTGTGTGTATGAGAACATGAGAGTGAGGAGCAGAACCATGTTCTTCTCTGATCTGATTCTTCACCACCAATGATTTCAGGATTTTTGTGTGACATCTGCTGTATCACTAAAGGAACAGAAAAGTTGTATCTATTTGTGTCAGAACATGATAGTTATGTTATTACTATAGGCTTTTTATCATTCCTGCTGATCAGGCTTTGTGGGAAAGCCAACGATCAATCTATTAATCCACTCCTAACTCCCTAATCCAGCCATGAATCATGAGGCTTCCATTCATCACAAATATATCCCATCCATGGGGAACTAGAGCCACTGTAAAACAGTGCATCCAAGTCCCAAAACAGAGAGACAGACCAGAAATATACCATGGTTGATTATAGTAAAATCTGCTGAGATGTCCAGCAGAGCTAACACTCCCCCTGTCCAGTACCTAGGAGAGACCATCCACCAAGACCACTAAAACAGTCTCTGACCCATTGACAGAGCTGAAGCCAGACTGAAATGGATCTTGACAATCCATCTCATCCAGGAACCCCTGGAACTGGAAAGTCATGACCCAGTCCAGTAGCTTGCCCAAGAATAGAACATTAGCAAATGTTTGGAAAGTTTTCAATGCTATGGGATCCAAGGAGGGCTTTTTCAGTAGTGGTCTTATTGCTGCTTCCTTTAAGCATATTGGGATTCTGGTCTGCTGCAAGGAAATCATTTACAAGTCCTCCTACCCACTTGGCCAGTCTGTCTCTGGCAGCTTTTATGAGCCAGAAAGGGAAAGGTTCCAACAGACATATGACAGCCTTCACTTCCACAAAGGTCCTGTCCACATCATCAGGCTGCAAAAACTGATGGGTCAGTTGTTTACAACTTCTGAAGGGCCATATATTCCTCACCCTTGTTTTATGCACTTTATGTAAGCTCTTTTCTCATTTCATGTGGCCACAGAAAAGGTGGAAGTGGAGTTGGAGTGGTCAATATAGCACAAGAATATAAAAGGACTTCATTGACTCAGTCAAACTGAGAGAGTGGAAAGTCCATTTAGCTTGTCATTTTTAAAGCTTCCCAGAATTGAGTCCTATGGGCTAGCTCATGGAACCTTTCATAACTACAGCTAAAACCTGTTGATTAGCGTAGTAAGTCACAGTTAGAGTAGACACATTGAATCAGTGAAGATTTGTATGAGTCAGCTGTTTCATAAGTTTCACTGATTCAATGGACCTACTTTAGTTGCAACTTACAACACTAAACAACATAATTTCTCCCAGTATTTGGTGCAGAGTGGGCAACCTGTGGCCCTCCAGCTGTTGTTTGACTCCATCTTCCATCCATCCCAGGTAGCACAGCTAAATGACCATGCTGAACGATAACTAAGTGTTACAGTCCATCAGCATTTACAAGGTCATAGGTTCCCTACCTTTTCCTTAGGGGTGTTTCCATACTTCCTGTTTGTGTCTAAGGCTCAGACACAGAAAGAAAGAAAAGATTACACTTTGAAGGGGCAGTCAGCTGTCCAAGCATGGGGTTAATTTCTAACTACTGTATAAAAACAAAAGCATGCAATTGAAATCAGTATTGCAGCTGAGTTTTAGTTCATGAGTTATAAGCCAAGGTTTTCAATTATCATAGCTTCTTGTACCTTAAAAAAAATCCCATTCAATCCCCCAATTCCCACAACTGTTTTGATTTCTTTTGACCAAAATGCCTTGTGGGTTTTCAACATATTTCCCCTTCCTCCGCAGATAAGGGCAAACCCTTTCCCACTTGCAGGTTGAGGCCTCCATTAGCTGTCTAGTAGTATAGCCTCAAGGCAACATGCACCACACTTTCAAAAAGAACACAAAAAGAAAGTGTAAGCCACTTTCAGGTGTTTGAAAAGGAGAGAAGCAATCACAGTCAATGTATCCCTTTCAGGCAGCAAGTAGCTCTCTCAGACATTCTTCTTCTTGAAACCGTAGGATTACTAACATTAGAGTTGCAATCTTTTTCTTTTGAATTCAAGGACACTTTGAGACTTCACTGCTTGAGAAAGATTTACACTGCTGGGATATCCTGTAACACAAAGCACATGGGTTCCATAGAGAGCAGGCATCTTAACATCTTCAGACTTCATAAAATCACACCTCATCAGCCACAAGCAAATGGGGGTGGTTTACGAGGACATTCAAGAATGTCCTACAAATAGCTACCATTGCTGAAGGCCATTTTGAACAAGTATATAAATTTTCCACAGCTACTGACCTACCTCCCACTGTTTCAGTGGTGTGACATTACATTCCAATATGTTTGACACATAAGTATGGACAAAATACCTTAAAGAATATCTCATATTTTCCTTCCCTGCCTTGTCTTTTGTTCCAAGCTACAAAATGTACTTGGTTACTGTTATTGTTGCAACATTCAGAAAGTTACTTTATTTTCTTGTTATCTAGATATGATTAGTTATTTTCAGTTACTTTTTAAAAGAACACTACAAGTGACTGGCCCGTGGTAATAAGACACATCTTTATGAGGCCACATAATTATAACAGTAATTCAAACAATTGCACTGCAAAAGGAATAAAGGTGTCCTTCATTAAGACACAATCGTAATTAGCTCTGTGCTGGAAATTTCAAGCATAAGAATGTGAACTATTTTCAACCAGTTTGATAGAAAAGAATTAATATAAAAAAAATTCAAAGGAGAAGAAATTTAAGAGAAATTCTCGTGAATGAGGTTCAGGAGTTTTGCGCTGTCCTTATGTAACAGTAGGCTGAGAGGTATGTATGCAAACCTTGACTTTCAGCTTAGAGCCATCTCTGTGGTAATGGGCAGCTCTCGCCTCTCTAACCTCCCAAACTCAATTAAAGCTCAAGGAAAGATGCTGTAGCTCCTTTAGATCAGGAAGCCTGAGCAGCCAAAGAAAAGAAAAACAGCAACCCCAAATTCATCAACAATGTTATCATTAGCTCCAAAACATAACTAAAATGAATTCTGAACAGCCCAGAGAATGAGGCAAAAATTGAGGGCAAATTAGTATTGGCTTCACTGTTTTCCTGCAGCTAAACACAGTATTGGGCTTCCTCATACTGACTGGTGGACATACAGGGAAACAACTGTGTGATAAGAAACTTCAGGTGTAGAGATAAAATACATCTATGATGGCCACCTTCTGTTAAGCGACCTCTATATAGCATGGTCTCTAGTTCCATCTAGTGGCCAGTCCTGGTAATACATCTTGGATACATGTATTTCTGTGGTTCTTTAAATTTAATTAAATTGTTTCAGGCAGCAGATAAGTGAAACCACATATCTTGATCCTTTGGATACAGAAATTCTACTATATTTAAACAAGTTACTTCTAAACTCTGATAGATAGAAACATTAAAGCTCTATATTCCTAAGTGGGTTTGGTTTGGAGGAGGGAAACTGAAAAAATGGAGTGAATCCACCTCTTTCTCATCCATGAGCTTCCCACAGCTATAGAGCTTCAAGTTAGGATACACAAAGGACCATCCTCTTCAGCAGGTAGTGCAAGGAAAAAAGTAGGGGCACAGAGTTGCCAAAAATTAGGACATCTTGCTGGCAGGCCGAGCCATGTGAGAGGTGTCTTATATGGAAGAACCTCCCTGCCAGGTGCCCATTTAGGGTCTCGAGGCTCGATGGGAAGAGCTGGTTGGAGGTGCCATATCATAGAGCAACTGAAGGCATGCTGTTCAGAGGACAGCACGATTCAATAATAGCAGCTCCCCCTGCTCTAGGAAGCATCTGGAGATCTTGGATTATCCAGACATAAAAAGAACTCACACTACGGTAGCCCCCCTTGTATTTTGGGGAATACAATTTAAATAGTTAATAAAGTTGTGGCCCAAGTTTTAATCCAGCAATCTGTGTCTCGCCTTGTTATTTCCAGGTTGGGAAGGCAATGGTTGTTTGATATTTCCTACTTGGAGGAAGTAACCCAGTAGTAAAATATAATGGATTTGGTGGGGAGAAAAATTGTCCATGGCATTTTTTGTCTAGGGAAAAAACTACTGCACAGCTCTTGAAGCCATAGGAAGTCCATGTGACAGTCCTAGTTCCTTGTGAATGTGGCAATAAAATGTGACTCTGTAGGACAAGCAATGTCCCAAGCTGATTATGAAGATTAAGAAACAAAAATTCAGGTGACACTGCAGTAAATAATCACAAGTATCCTGTTGCTTCAGTTTCTCTTTCTATGCAATTTGTGCAAGGCAAAGCCTGCTAATCCCTCGCGCAAATGGAAATTGCTGTTGTTTTCAGTGGGACAGTCTGTAACCGCAAGAAAAAGATTGCCCAAGCAAATGTGGAGCACTCTGGCTGCAGAACCTTTTATGCTCCATGTTTGCGAACAGGAGCCTGGAAAGCATCTATTCTTTTTGCTGTTTCTTGCATATCATTAATATAATTATTATATATAATTGGATATAATTTCATGTAAATTATATCATTTACATGTAAACACCTTTCTCAACATGAGCACTGCATGAATAACTTTTGAGTCTGCACCTAGAGAACCACCTAGAAGGAACTGTAATAACGTCCTTTCCCTAACAATTAAAAAGTCCTCAGCTAACCATTTTTCAAATTGGACCATTTATTTTGAAATAGTCCTGCCCGACCTGGACTTCAAGGATGAGTTTCAAATGAACCAAGACGCACACAAAATGGATGTGTGGACATGAAAGACAGCTCCCATGGAATCATCCGGTTAGGTTGCTGAGCTTTTGTTACCGCAGATGCCTGTAGTCTTCAATTTAAACCTAAGAACACTTTCTTCCCCTTAAGGATAGGATCTTGTTTCATTTCACGTCCAGTGACTTCCCACCCCACTGCTATCAAGCAGAAGCTTGGTCTCACAAACAGATCATGAGTGATATTGTTATTTTCTTGGTATCCTCCTGGCATCATTGATAATATCTGCCTGTCTCCGGAAAAACTGAAAGCTATTGCAGTATCAGCAGGGAAGCCTAGTACAAACTCAACAAAAATTACCAGTTATATAAAGCCTGGGAAGAAAAAAAATGCTTATTGTAGGTATCTTCAGTTGTACTGTCATGTATTGACAGGGAAGAACCAGATGTTAACCAGCTTTACTCAGGAATCTTATAACAAACGAGAACATTAACAGAGAATACACCGGGGTTTAGAAATGTGTATATATTTCCCAGTCACATTAACATCCTGCTTTTTCTCCAGTGAATTCAAGATGGCAAACATGGCTTTCCTTCTGCATACTTTCCAGTTATGACATCCTTATTGGTTAGCCCAAGAGACATTGACCCACCCAAAATCACTCAGTAAGATTTGTGGTTCTGTGTGGGATAGAATTTGAATACCAATTAAGACATTAGTAGCTACACCAGAACAGCTTCCTTGCTATTTCAATTGCCACAAATATTTTGGACCTTGTCCAGTGATGCAAAGCTTCTATTTGGAAACGTCATTTATGTTAGAATATGGCTATCAGAATCCTGAGCAGGATATCACTATCTTATTCCACTATCAAAAGAATTTCTTTGGCTTTGTTTTCTTCCAAATTCTACTCGGTGTGCTGGCATTTACCTTTAAAGGTGTAAATGTCTTGCACCCCAAATATCTGTCAGAACATCTGCTCTCATATCATCCCATGGCTATCTTTCTTCATCAAAGCTGAAGACAATGAAGGCTTTAGTCTTTCTAAAGACTTTCTTTGGTGAACACAATGCTATAATTTAGGGGTTTGGTTAAAAGAAAGAATTCACTTATGTTTGGTTAAAAGAAACAATTACATACACATTTTAAGGCTCTAATTAGTCATAACCATCTTAGAGCTAGAAAGGACACTATGGATGATTGAGTCCATCCCCTATCAAGAAGGCACAGTGAGGAACTGAACTCTCAGATACCTTGATCACTGAGCTATTCAGCAGCTCTATGTTCTTAGCTTTTTGTATAGATTTTATATATTGTTTTTCTTTTTTGGTGTATATTTTAATCCTATGTTTATGGGTATACACTATCAGAAATCTAATATGATGTAAAGTGATATATCAACCTTTCTATCAGTCTTGTTGCTGTTAGATTTGTTGGCCTATGTGATTATCTGTAGACCTGCTTAGCCTCCTCTCTAGGTCATGATAATTGAGTATGAAAGATGACTCACTGACTGCTGGAAGTAGTAAATACAGCAGTTGAAATCCTGTTGTTTTTTTTTACACACAGAGAAGGCAAACATAACTTCAAATGCTTACTCAACTTCTAGCTAGCAACGTGGAGTCTCGGACATAACTGGAAACCTCTGGTTGATGCTGAAATGCCAGGGAATGTGCAGCATGCTCCCAACCATATGGCAGCTCTTAGAAAATGACTGTAGTTGTGTCCCTTCCAGCTGGTTTCCTATCAGCTGGATAGAAACCTCAGGCAGGCTGACCTGAAGGGCTTCACTCCACTCTGCCAGCCCAGCATATGAAGGGGAGCATGTAGCACTCCTCTTTCTGCCCACCCACTCTGAATAGAATCATACGAGTCTGATAATTGCACAGTAGATAACTTTTCTGGTGGGGTGTCTACTCTTGCAGGTGGTCTGCATTCTGGGAGATGGTTGCTAGGTGGGGTCTACATTATTCTGATAATTGGGTTGTATATGCATTTCCTACATACGTGGCTTTTCTTTTGAATGTTTACTTGGGGGAGTGTTCCACATTTTAGGATCCCTGTTTGGTGAGGGTCTACACTGCTGCTGCTAGTGGGTGAGGTCATATCCTGTTCTGTGATGGATTAAATCTTGATACTTTCCCACACACACACACACACATTGTGTCCAACTGTTAATGGCTGTTTGGGAACACTAGGATAGATCCAGGAGGTGAGGGGTGACTAGTGGGAGATTGTTCACTCAGTGTATCAGGGGAATTCCCTTAAAGGGAGTTGGCAGCAGAGCTATGCTCAAGCCTAGCTTGGGGGCTGGAGGCCAAGTCATTGGGCAGTAGGGAGTAAGAGTAGCACATGGCAATGTAGTCTCTGGTGGACTGTCACCCTAGAAGAATCCCAGCCATCAGTTGGGAACAGCGTGGTTGACATTGAGAGGCAATTAGATCTTCTAGATCAGTTCCCAGTGCTGTGCCAGACAGAGAGAGTGTGTTGCTCATTGTTTTGCAGCCTGGGGTCTGCTCAGCTTTCTACACACAATCAGTAACTCCTTCAACAGGTGTATGAGCCTCCAAGATTGCACCAGCCATTCATTAATTGTTGGCTACAAGCAAGTACATGTTATGCTATTTGCCTGCTGCATACATAACTAAGCACCAGAATATCAGAAACAATTTCAGTATAATAAGTCACAACTAGAGTAGATCCATTGAGTCACAGTGTAATTCAACTCCTCCTGTGTAACTTCCATTGATTCAATAAGCCTATACTGGGGTTGACTTACCACACTAACAGGATTTCATCCAATATATGTTGATCTTGGATGGCTCTGCTCATTGGGTCTGTTCCAAGCTAGATTTTGTTCTGGTTCACCAGCAGACAAGCAAAGAACTTCTGAAGTTCATGGCTGGTTGACCTATGCCATTAAACAGACAGGGAATAGACTCTTGGACTTCTCAACAATTGTTCTGGACTTCTCGGCAGGCTTTGACACCATCAACCATGGCATTATTCTGGATGATCTTAATTAAAATGGCATTATTCTGGATGATCATAAAGATAGTCTAATGCAGTGATCCCCAACCTTAGGCCTCTCAACTCCCAGAAATCCTGGCCAGCAGAGGTGGTGGTGAAGGCTTCTGGGAGTTGTAGTCCAAGAACATCTGGAGGCCCAAGGTTGGGGACCACTGGTCTAATGCACATATGCAGATCAGGGGTACATTTTCCTGCCTTCTATCCCTGTTTGCATTTCTTATTTATGGATTTTGGATGTAGAAAAGGGTAGGCTCAGATACACACAACAGATTTTGTTCATAACACTGCTTCCAACACTGTGAAAAGGCATTTGGGGAATCTAATGGTGAGAATTACAGACTGTGCAAAATATAGCAAGTCATTTTGCACTTCTCATGACTTTCCCCCCATCCTTGCATGCTAGCATTGACTCTTACAAATATATATGTATATCTTTTGAACTTTTAAATAACAAGGTAGAGAAGAAAATGTGTGCGTGCACGTGTGTGTGTTGTGTGCATGCATTCTTCTGTGCCTGTATGTGTTTATTGTGAGAAAACTATTATCACCTTTCTGCCCTATTTCTTCCTCGGCTTCTCTCCTTTCAATTTAGTTGTTCTTGCTGGACTCCTGCTTACAGTTCCAAGGCTCTTCATGCACTCTAGATTCTTCTTCAAACATTAAGCTTGGAAAAAAAAGCGCTGCTCATTATTTTTCTGTCAAACTCTAGGCGAGTGCAGGGAAGTTTTGAAAAAACGCTGTGTGCCATTATAGCCGCAACAGCCAAATTATTCCTTCAAATGTGATCCTCTCTCCAAGTCTTTTGCAATAATTTCTTCCTAAAACATTAGTATGACTTATTTACATAGAAAAATTCAGTCAGAGGCATCCTATCCCCCTTAATGCAATACAGTTAGTGAGCACAACTTGGGTAATAATTTGTGTTTCTGTCCCTCATTCATACTATGCGTACAGTGCTACACATTTATTTCATACCCACTCAGAAGGAAGATGCAAGACACAGGAGCTGGGTAACCAGAGTTGTACTTTACAAACTACCCACATAACCTGTGAGGGGCTGTAGACAGTACAGGATACTGATGAGGCTCAGAGCACTTCCATCTACCTCCTCACTCTATGAGAATACGCTTCTTATTTTACTGGGGAGCTACTATCAGCTGTGGTAGGAAAACTTCCCAGGTTAGGTACCTCAAGTGTAAAAGCAGTGCATGATCATCCTATCCCTGTACTTCAGAATCCTAAAGGGGGGGGCAGGCATGGAAAAACATTCATTTATGAATATGGGGACTATGAGGACATCCTGGCACCCTCTAGAGGATAACACCATTTTGTCAGCTGAACCACTTTGGAAGCTCCATTGGATTTCTTCTGACATGAGAACAGGAGGAGGACCCTAATAGGTCACAGAAGTCCCTTTCATCTTAAAGCTGCCTTTTGAGTGATTACTTTTTAAACAGGTTTATACTCCCCTTGCACTAACCTCCCAGTGTGACCGCCTTTCTCTATGTGACAGGGCAGGTGGGGGGAAAAAAATCTTCTGAACTCTGACAGCAGAGGGGAAAAATCCTCCCTGGTTCTGAAGCAACCAAATTTCACTTTTAGTGATGAGTACAGAGGGTGTCAAGGCTGAGCAAAAAATGGTCAAGGTGCCAGAAATAGCCGTTTCTGAGGTCTATTGGAACAACAACTATGGCTCAGGGAGTTGGGAACGTTTAGCCTTACAAAAAGAAGGTTGAGAGGGGATATCATAGCCATCTTTAAATATTTGAAACCATGTCATGTTGGAGAGAGGACAGGTTTGTTTTCCAGGGCTCCGGAGACTAGGACACAGTGCAATGGTTTCAAATTATAGGAAAAGAGATTCCATCTGAACATTAGGAAGAACTCCTTGATGGTCAGAATTGTCCGACAGTGGAACAGGCTGCCTCGAAGGATGGTGGAGTCTCCTTCTTTGGAGGTTTTTAAGCAGAGGCTGGATGGCCATCTGTTGGGAGTACTTCGATGGATGTTCCCACATAGCAGGGGGTTGGACTGGATGGCCTCAGTTGTCTCTTCCAACTCTATGATCCTATGACTGTATGACCTACTCCCTAAGACTTTTGGCAGCATGGGATGAATACAGAGGCTGTGGGGTGGGGAAAGGTCAAAGGAGGAAATTGGCCTAAACTACCTCCCTTCTTGCATTGGGAGAGGCCTCTCACAAATTGAAAAATGGCAGCACCAGGTGCAAAACAACATTTGCTCAAAGGAACACTCTGTCACTGTTTCAATCCCTTTCTATTTCTACCCTTAACCATTTTGTAAAAGATTCTTTAAGCTCAATATTTCTTTAATTAAGAACACAAGGGGATATACATGGCTTCTGGAACCCAGTCAGATTTTTATATCAATTAGGTTAATCGACAACAAATTAAACACTTTCCCAATAATGTCTACCCACCCTTTGTTTTTTTAAAAATCAATTGAAACTTGTTTTGAACAGAAAGTCAACTTGGGAACACTGTGTCTTAAGGGCTTTTGAAGTGATATTGTAAGGTGCATACAGAGGACAACCTAGAAAAGATACCTGGGATGTAATGTGCTTACTGAGCAATTGGTCTGATCTTTTGTCCTCTTTTACAATTTTTACCCTTCTGTGTTCATCTGTAGAAATATGAGAGGCATATTCTTGAATCATTTCTATATATTCTGTTTGATTCTGGGTCCAGATGTTATTCATGCTCCATGAGCTTTCAAAATAAATTTAAAATACATTTAAAAATACACTTATTAAAACATGAATAAAATATGCTGTTAGCTACAATATGCACTTAATGGCACAAAGGCTACGTTTGATGTCTACACCAGTGAAAAACTGTTTATATGGAAAATCCTCATCCATAGAAGAAGAGATACACCAGGATCTCCCCCCTCCCCCCCCCCCCCAAATTGGAAGTTTTGTTGTGTCATGGAGTAAGTTCATGGCCATGCTTAAGACTAAAAGAGAAAATGAAGCAGAAAACAGTGCTCTCAAGCAGAAGAAGCCAGGGGAAGCACCAGCAGTGGAAGAACAGCAAGACAAAGCAGAGGAGGTGCATGCTGACAAGAGCACAAACATAGTGGAGCAAGCACCATAGAAAAGGTTTTGCCCCACAGTTAGGGGCAAAAGAAGGAGAATACACTTTTCACCAGTGGAACTGCAAAACCACTTTCAGATTCTTGAAAACAAGTCTAGCAGACTCCTTTGAAGCCCTGAGAAAGAAACTTTGGGGCCTAGATAAACATCTTGTCTATCCTACAAGTACTCAGAAGAGGAATAGAAAAGGAAAGGAAACTATTCTGGGTGAATGACTAGAAAGGTGGTGTTAATGTGAAGATTTGGATTTTGGGACCATGGGCTACACTTCCTGGAATAATGATGGGCAAATGATGGGTTGTACTGCACAAAGACTGGGAAGAATGTTTAGCTACATTATGAAGAACTTCATCAGAAGGGCTTTAAATGAATTAGAAGGGGGAGGAAAGATAAAAATTCAGAGGTAAAGGCAGATGAAGGTTTATGCACAACAAGCAAGCAGCTCTAATGTGGTCCAATAATAGTCTTCATAAAAATTTAAGAAGGAAAGCAGACTGCAAATCATAAAATCTCCAGTGTCAATATATGAATGCTAGCAGTGTGGGAACAAACAAGAATAACTGGAGATCTTATTTCTGAAGGGAACATACTACTTTATGGCGTTAACTGGAACTTGGTGGGATAACTCCCATGATTGGAACAGGGCAACTGAAGGATATAAATTGTTCAAAAAGGGTAAAATCACAGTATATGTCAATAATGCATGTTCCTGAACAGAAATACAGGAAGATGAGCTTGGTTGTCCCATTGAAAGCATCTGGATTAATATAACTGGGACAAAAAATGGAACCTGGTAGTTGGAGTCTATCTCTGACCACCCAATCAAGGAGAAGACATGGATGAAACCTGTGAGGAAAATGCAAGAATTTCAAAGAGATACGATGCTTCTGTGACGGGAGATTTCGATTACCCTGATATCGACCCTTCTAACAAATTCCTGACTCGTGTTGCTGATCATTTTCTCCTACAAAAAGTGGAAGAAGAAACTAGGAATTAGCTATTTGATTCTAACCAATAGAGATAACTTTATGGATGAAGTGACAGTAAGGGGAACTCTAGGGGAAAGTGATTATGTTATACAGGAGTTCTGGATGTCAAAGGAGGTAAAAGTAGAGTATAGTTGCACATGTACACTGGACTTTAAGCCAATTTTAATAAAGACAGAAAAATGACAAGTAGGGTCCCATGGCAAGAGATCCTCACAAGAAGTACAAAATGGATGGGAATTCTTTTAAAAGCAAATTCAAAAGGCATAACTATAAGCAATTTGAACAAGAAAAAAAGGCAGAAGACAGTTGAAAACAATGTAGTGATAACTAGAAACTTAGTTAAATAGATGGATAACAAGATGACACTAATCTTATATATATATATATTTAGTTATTGTTAAAAAAAACCTCCTTGGTCTCCTTCACGGATTGCTGCCTTGTCATGGTGAAGGGGCTTGAGTAATTCAGAGAAGCTATGGGCTATGCCATGCAGGGACACCCAAGATGAACAGGTCATAGTGGAGAGTTCTGACTAAACGCGATACACCTAGAGCAGGAACTGGCAAGCAACTCCAGTATCTTTGCCACAAAAACTCCATGGACATAAACAAAAGGCTAAAAGATATTATGCTGGAAGATGAACCCCTCAGGTCAGAAGGCATCCAACATGCTACTGAGGAAGAGTGGAGGACAGGTACAAGTAGCTCCAGAACAAATGAAGTGGTTGGGCCTAAGCCAAAAGGACACTCAGCTGCGGATGTGTGTGGAACTGAACGGAAAGTCAGATGCTGCAAAGAAAAATACTGCATAGGAACCTGGAATGTAAGATCTATGAACCTTGGGTAGCTGGATGTGGTCAAACAGGAGATGGCAAGAAGAAACATTGATATCCTGGGTGGTCAGTGAACTAAAAAGAATGAGAATGGGCGAATTTAATTCAGAAGATTATCATATCTACCATTTTGGGCAAGAATCCTGTGGAAGAAATGGAGTAGCCCTTATAGTCAACAAAAGAGTGGGAAAAGCTCTATTGGGATACAATCTCAAAAATGATAGAATGATTTCAATACGAATCCAAGGCAGACCTTTCAACATCACAGTAATCCAAGTTTATGCACCAACCACCCATGCTGAAGAGGCTGAAATTGACCAATTCTATGAAGACTTACAACACCTTCTAGAACTGACACCAAAGAAAGATGTTCTTCTCATTATAGGGGACTGAAATACTAAAGTCGGGAGTCAAGAGATAAAAGGGACAACAGGGAAGTTTGGCCTTGGAGTTCAAAACGAAGCAGGGGAAAGGCTAATAGAGTTTTGTCAAGAGAACAAGCCGGTCATCACAAACACTCTTTTCCAACAACAAAAGAGGTGACTCTACACATGGACATCACCAGATGGGCAATACCGAAATCAGATTGATGATGTACTCTGCAGACAAAGATGGAGAAGCTCTATACAGTCAGAAAAAGAAAACCTGGAGCTGATTGTGGCTCTGATCATCAGCTTCTTATAACAAAATTAAAGCTTAAATTGAAGAAAGTAGGAAAAACCACTGGGCTAGTCAAGTATAATCTAAACCAAATCCCTTATGAATACACAGTGGAAGTGAAGAACAGATTTAAGGAACTAGATCTCGTGGACAGAGTGCCTGAAGAGCTATGGATGGAGGCTCATAACATTGTACAGGAGACAGCAACAAAAACCATCCCAAAGAAAAGGAAATGCAAGAAAGCAAAGTGGCTGTCGAACGAGGCCTTACAAAAAGCAGAGAAGGGAAACAAAAAAGGGAGATAGGGAAAGTTACAGAAAATGGAATGACAAATTCCAAAGAATAGCAAGGAGAGACAAGAGGGCCTTCTTAAATGAACAATGCAAAGAAATAGAGGAAAATAATAGAAAGGGAAAAACTAGAGATCTGTTCAAGAAAATTGGAGCTATTAAAGGAACATTTTGTGCAAATTTATTTATTCATTTGTTTGTTTGTTTGTTTGTTTGTTTGTTTGTTTGATTGATTGATTGATTGATTGATTGATTGATTGATTGATTGATTGATTGATTGATTGATTGATTGATTGATTGATTGATTTGTATCCCGCCCATCTGATCAAATAGATCACTCTGAGTGGCTGATAAAGGACCGACATGATAAAGGACAAAAATGGTAGGGACTTAACAGAAGCATAAGACATCAAGAAGAGGTGGCAAAAATACACAGAGGAATTATACCAGAAAGGTCTTGATATCCTGGACAACCCAGATAGTGTGCTTGCTGACCTAGAGCCAGACATCCTGGAGAGTGAAGTCAAGTGAGCCTTAGAAAGCATGGCTAACAAGGCCAGTGGAGGTGATGGCCTTCCAGTTGAACTATTTAAAATCATAAAAGATGACGCTGTTAAGGTGCTACACTCAATATGCCAGTAAGTTTGGAAAACTCAGCAGTGGCCAGAGGACTGGAAAAGATCAGCCTACATTCCAATCCCAAAGAAGGGCAGTGCCAAAGAATGCTCTAACTACAGTACAATTGCACTCATTTCACATGCTAGCAAGGTTATACTCAAACTCATACAAGGTAGGCTTTAGCAGTATGTGGACTGAGAACTCTCAGAAGTACAAGCTGGATTTTGAAGGGGCAGAGGAACTAGAGACCAAATTGCTCTGGATTATGCACTGGATTATGGAGAAAGTCACAGAGTTCCAGAAAAAACTTCTGCTTCATTGGCTACACCAAAGCCTTTGACTGTGTGGACCACAGCAAACTATGGCAAGTCCTTAAAGAAATGGGAGTGCCTCACCACCTTATCTATCTCCTGAGAAATCTATATGTGGGACAGGAAGCAACAGTTAGAACTGGAAATGGAACAACTGATTGGTTCAAAATTGGGAAAGGAGTACAACAAGGTTGTATATTGTTTCCCTGTTGATTTATCTTATATGCAGAATACATCATGCGAAAGGCTGGACTGGAGTAATCCCAAACCGGAATTACGATTGCCGGAAGAAATATCAACAACCTCTGATATGCAGATGATACCACTCTGATGGCAGAAAGTGAGGAGGAATTAACAAAACTCTTAATGAGGGTGAAAGAGGAGAGTGCAAAAATGGTCTGAGGCTCAACATAAAAAAAACTAAGATCATGGCCACTGGTCCCATCACCTCCTGGCAAACAGAAGGGGAAGATATGGAAGCAGTGAGAGATTTTACTTTCCTGGGCTCCATGACCACTACAGATTGTGACAGCAGCCATGAAATTAAAAAAAACACCTGCTTCTTGGGAGAAAAGTGATGACAAACCTAGACAGCATCTTAAAAAGCAGAGACATCACCTTCCCGACAAAGGTCCGCATAGTCAAAGCTATGGTTTTTCCAGTAGCGATGTATGGAAGTGAGAGCTGGACCATAAAGAAGGCTGACTGTCGAGGAATTGATGCTTTTGAATTATGGTGCTAGAGGGGACTCTTGAGAGTCCCCTGGACTGCAACGAGAACAAACCTATCCATTTTGAAGGAAATCAACCCTGAGTGCTCACTGGAAGGACAGATCCTGAAGCTGAGGCTCCAGTACTTTGGCCATCTCATGAGAAGAGAAGACTCCCTGGAAAAGACCCCGATGTTGGGAAAGTGTGAAAGCAAGAGGAGAAGGGGACGACAGAGGATGAGATGGTTGGACAGTGCCATTGAAACTACCAACATGAGTTTGACCCAACTCCGGGAGGCAGTGGAAGATAGGAGGGCCTGGCGTGCTCTGGTCCATTGGGTCATGAAGAGTCGGACACGACTTAATGACTAAACAACAACAACCTCCCTGGTAGATGTTGGGAATGCTATAAATGTGATACATCTTGACTTCAGGAAACCTTTTGACAAGATGTCCCATGATATTCTGATTAGGAAGCTAATTATGTGGATAGATAGAACAACTGTCAGGTGAATCTTCGGTAAAAGCCAATAGAATGGTGGGCAGAACTATCATAGGACTTATGCAGTAACATAACACCACTGCTCTGTATCTCTTCTTTTCTATAAATTATTTCAGTTGTTTTCTTCACATGTTGTGTGCTTAGCCTTTTCTTTATCCTTGTTGTTATTCTATTCTGAGGCATTTTAGGAAGCTACAATGGTTTATTTTGTGGCTTGCTTACACAGCAACTGAACATATCAAATTAATCACTATGAATTATTTGCACTTCTGTAATCTGTGCTGATTGTGATGTCAGTTAATTAGCTGGTTAACCCGTCAACACCACTCTAAAGGGCACACCATTCTGCAAATAGCAGGAGACCTTCAGAGTGCTTTAAAGCGGCCCAATAATGCTCCACTCGTATTTAAACTAACTTTTTGGTCTGTATGTGAAATGTGTCATGTTGGCCAGTGTTTCCTATTTTCTGTTCCTGCTTTTTTTATATACAGCACACAGGAGTGCTGTGTTCCTTACAGCTTGTTATTCTGCAGCCTTGTGCTTGGATACAGCAGGAAAAGGAATGGACAGCTGAAAGACACATTGTAAGCCACCAAACAGGGCATGGGGTTGGGCAGAATCCAACACTCCTCCTACAGTTATGTAGATGCTATGCATAATCATTCGAATATCGGTCATCCTCATTGACTTTACCCATCTTGTGACTGAATTTCAAAGGCCATATGTCTGGAGTGTGTGTATGCAATTTAAGATCATTTCCACTGAAATCCATTAGACTTTTGAGTAAGCGTGATTAGGACACACGGCTGTATAAACTCACAGCATTAGCTGGATTTTCTTCATTTGGTGACATCCGAGAAAGAGGTCGATGCCCGACTAACCCAGAAAAAGGTGGTCAGGCAGAATCTTATACTTTAGTCCAAAACTGGAGCTTCCATCATGAACTGCAAAGTGAATTATACAGAACGAACGATTACTTGACAATGTAATATGTGCTGATTGATATATATCATTAGTATGCTGAGTAGGTTTCAGTGCAGATGACTAGGTGAGAATTAACATCACCAGCATCTATTGTTACAAAGCTTAGCTGCCCTTATTCAGGAACCTAGAAAATAAGAGTTATTTAGGTGGTATTACATTAGAGAGCACTGATAAAAAGGAGTCAAGGCTGGAACAATTTATCGGTCCAGGGACAGAAAAGACACCAGGACCACCTTCCTTGGGTTTTACATGTTCACTAACTTTATGAATAATACTGTGCATTAGCGCGCTAGCACAAAAGCCTCTTTCATTTATTCTAGGCTTTCACAATGCTATGTTGTAAATTACTACTGTCTCCTGTGCAGTAAAGTTTGGCAGTGTAATATACATAAACAGGAGATGATGGTGGCATGGGTAGGGGAGGTAATACTGTATATTTCAAAATAAGGATTCAAAGACTGTAGGTGAACACAATGAGCTTTTCATATTGCTTTATATTTAATTACTCAGTCTGGTGGGGTACACTTCTATGACAGGCATAAAAAAAAAGAAAATTGAATAACACAGAAGGTGGGTGCAAGACCACGGTATGCTTTAAAGTTTACTGGAAATGCAGGAGAAAAATGCCTTCATTGAAACTTAAAAAAAGGTATCTGCCATTAAGAATCCTTGTGGACCATCCCTGTGTTCAAACCTTTGCTGTCCCTTCCCTCTCTCCACAGCCTTCCAGCTGCCACTGCTATTCTCCTCTCTTTGTCATCCCAAAGCAAAACAACTTTGCTCTAGTACCACTTCTCAACCCCTCTTGATTCATCCAGTCTCCAGAACAATCTTCAGTAGTTAAACAGCAATCAGTCATTTGGTTTCCTTTGAATCTGAATCTGATATCTGAAGAACTTGGATCTTGTCCATGTTGCTTCCCAAACATGTTACTAAAATGCTTTAGCCTTTAGCCCTAACTTGCACACATTTTGTTTCTGTGTATTGTGATAGTTTCTCACTTCACAACTGGTCTTCAGGACTTAAGCATGGGAGTCATTTGAAGTCTGATTTCTCAAAGTCTGCCTGAAGCAGGTCGCTCCCACAACTATAATGATGGGATGTCTATAATATCTGACCTCAAACCTTCTGCCAGAGTTCTGTCAGGGTAAACCTTCCTCTGCTTGGGAGAATCCTTATACGACATGTTGATGATTCTCCCCTACAAAACCCTGGGAGAAGGTCCAAAGGCAGAAGCAGATGTTATAAATAATCCATCATTACAGCAAACAAAGCTGCTTATTTTTATTTTTTCCAAAAGAGAAAGAAGAAACTTGCACAGGGGGTGGGATATTGGTGCTGACATTTTTAGGTATATGAGGTGGGCAAATTATATTTTCTGTTTCTCTCTCTCTCTCTCTCTCTCTCTCTCTCTCTCTCTCTCTCTCTCCCTTACTTTCTCTCCTTTATTTTTTGTTTATTATAATACCTCATCTCATGTATGCTCATGGTGGGAACTTCTCAATAAGGCCACTTGGCATGAGCATGGAGTGTTCTCATAAAGAAATAAAAAAACAGTTGTGGGTTTTTCAGGCTCTTTGGCCGTATTCTGAAGGTTGTTCTTCCTAACGTTTCGCCACTCTCTGTGGGCAGCATCTTCAGAGGACAGGAATAGCACTCTGTGCTCTGGTGCAGTTTGTTTTACTCCAGTCCTCTGAAGATGCCAGCCACAGAGTCTGGCGAAACATTAGGAAGAACAACCTTCAGAACATGGCCAAAGAGCCTGAAAAACCCACAACAACCATTAAATCCCGTCTGTGAAAGCCTTCGCAAATGCAAATAAAAAATAAATAAATAAAAGGAAGAGACAGATACAAGACCACAGGGCACTTCATATACTTGATAAGAGAAACACACACAATGTGAATTGCTATTGATATTTTCTTCTTCTCCCATGAAGGGACAGTCAGCATAATTGTATGCACCTGATACCTTGGAACAGATACTTCTTTTTTTTTTTTTTTGGAACTCAAGCCCCATTGAAAGGAAAACATTGAGCTCAGTTATGAAAAAGGAAAAGTACTGCAGCAGACTAACTGCTACAATGGGAGGATCAGACTCAACAAGCTTGAACTCTGTAAATCCAATTGTTTCTGCCAACTAGAGTAGACCTATTGAATCAGTAGAATTTGTATAAGTGTTAATTTATCATTTCACAGTTGATTCAATGGGTTTACTAGCTAACAACTGGCATTAAAAGCTAAATTTAGAAACTATAGTTTAATTAACTTCAGGAAACAATGGTTTGATTGTAGAATATAATCCACTGTATCAATTATGACAAAGATTATCCCGAGATAATTGTTTCTTTGACATCTGAACTTTATATGCACTTAAGTGCATCACTTTATCTTCTATTTAGTAGGGAAATGGAAATATCCATTTTTAACATCAAGGGATTTTTAAAGTTAGGGAATAGTGCCTGCTCATGGCAAGCAATAAAGCTGGAGGAAAGATACAGCAGAAATGATGCAAGCCTGTAAGCTTTAAAGGGGCTGCATGCAGTCTAGGGAGGGAAAGAGAGCCCTGAAAAGTTTAATTTAAAGGAGAAGAAAGAGTAGGTCAGGAGTGAGGTACTTTCATCTCTGGATGTGATGAACTGCTTTTCTCTCCTTTAGGCTGGCCAGGGCTAACAGGAACTGGGATTCAGCAACATCTGTAGACTCAGTGATCATCCAACTCTGCAGTAACCAAAGGCAGAGGCAGAACATGGTGGTGATGTAAAGCAGAAGAAATATGGAATCAGGATGGAGGTAGGACTGTAACAGAAGTGCATAAAGGACTTGTAGATGGAAGGTAGCTCATAGAAAAGAAGTTGGCAGGTAAGAGAGGCCTTGGAAGGTTTGGGACAAGGGAGCTAAAGGAGGGAAGGGGCACTGGGCCTCTAGGTCTACAATCTTCCAAGACACCTCCAGATGTTTTAGACTATAAGACCCATCACCCTAACAAGCACCACTAGTATGGGGAGGTATTACAAAACATCTCAAGAACACTGTGTTGGGGCAAGCTGGCAGTGACCTTAACAGAGGAAAGTGCACACTTTATTGCTACAGCAAAAGTTATTATTTAGTACTAATATGAATTATGAAATGGGTAATGAAGGAACGACTAGCATGCGAAGGGTTGACTTCAACTTACCAGC
This sequence comes from Pogona vitticeps, assembly GCF_051106095.1. Taxonomy (NCBI): domain Eukaryota; kingdom Metazoa; phylum Chordata; class Lepidosauria; order Squamata; family Agamidae; genus Pogona; species Pogona vitticeps. The sequence goes on from NC_135786.1 coordinate 174,199,136, forward strand.
TCATGGATTGCATGAATCTCCACTTTATTTTAAAACACCTGTGATCTGTCTCTCAATGCCATTTTTATTAAAAGTCTAGCGTTGATTAGATGTTTGCACATCATGACCAGAGACACAGTGTGAGTGTCCCAGCCTTGGTCGAGGGCTCTCTCCACTCTGGTCCCTGAATTAGCTCCACAGGGGCTCATAAGTCTGTGTCCATCATGGGTTAATGTCTTGCCCCAGCCAGCTGGTCCTGAACAAGGAGGACTTATAGTATTGAGCCCTGATCAGTGATGCTGCTGGTTCTCCTTTCGTCTCTTGTACCTCCAGCACCTCCTCTGCGCAGGAATGGGGACTGACTGCCCCTCTGGTTGCAGGGTCCTCCAGTGGGTGGCAGGGTATGGTGATTATTGGCACAGGACTAGCTCAAAGATACCTCACCCCCTTCTGCCAGGTAGCCAAATCAGAATGAGGACATCATCAATATATGCATAATCCATGACTCTGAGATGTCTCTGGTTTGTACAGCATGCCACCCCAGGTCCCTTCTTCTTCAGACTCAGTGGTCCCACCATCAGAGGTGATTCCTTGTTTTCTCTAACAGCTCCCCCCTCTGTCTCCATCTCTCTCCCCCCTTTAATTCACCTAGTTGTCTGGTTGGATCCACCCCACTTCCTCATACTGTTGGATCTCCTTTGCAGCTTCCTCTTCCCCTTGCTGGTCTGGCTAACCTACTTCTCCACTAAAGCCCAGTAGTTGCTAATTTGAATGGGCTCCCCTGGGGGCAAGTGGCAAGAGCAGATGTCCAACCAGGAATGCCAGAAGAGATCCCCTCATACACAACCATTTTATTTAAATTTGTAGACATGTAACAAGTGAAACATACCTATTGCAAACTAACAGGAGGTAGTGAGTGAAAACCTCATTCCTTGCAGAAGCATAAAATTACCAACTGGACCATAGAAATGTTCTTAAAAGCAAATTGTCACACAACTTAACTTACAAACATGCATTTCTTTAGTTGTATCAAAACTGTTTCTGTAGGACTGACCAGCTTTGAAACAGTTCTGTGATATCCATCTGGTGTGATTGAATTATCATGCCCACATTAAGCTCAAAGGTCAGCTAGTGATTGATCAACAGGCAATGAGCATAACCTCTGAAGCACCAACACAATGCAATTAAGCACTGGTGCTGCTGGTGTCTTTGGGGCTACTAATATGTTGTAGTGAGCCCTACAAGCTTCAGAAGGAAAGAAATATGGAGAAAGGAAATCATACCAACCATTCATTGACATATTGCACGTATAGATTAATTCACTGATATGTTTCTAGGACAGTTTGCAATCCATGTGTTTAAAAAAATCCAAAAGAACATTAAGAGTTGGGCCTTTCCATGGGAAAGCAGGAGTGAAGTTTCGCCAATGTGCCTAGCCACTTAACACACTAGTGTTACAAGCAAAAAGATTTACTTTTTTTTGTCTTGTACAACACAGAGGTCTTCACAGACTATCTTCAACTGGAATTGACACTACTGAACATGCTCAGCACCAGCAAGGTATACAGAAATATTTCCTGAATGGGAACAGAATTGTACAATGGTTGGAATAATCTGCATGCATTGTGTACAGCTCTATAATACACTATACATTAAAATAAATAAAAACAAAGTGGAGGCAAGCCATCTCCCCCCTCCCAAAAGCCATACTTATAATCATTATTTCCTACCATTTAATTGAAAACTAGTCCTGAGGTGAAAGTTCTTCCTGTGACTATTTTCTTTCAACTTTGAGGGAGGGGGAATCTCCTGTTATGTGGTACACACAATGCTGATTGATTTGCATCCTCTTGGCCCAGAGAGAGATCATTTTAATCTGAACTAGAATTGCCAACAACATAGAGTTCTTAAGCACTTCTGTACCCCTTTGGGTGGGTTTTCCTTTTATGCATGTGCATCACTCCTATTCCCTCCAAAACAATTGCTCTCGCTCATGGCTCTCTGCTGCTCCACATCCACCTTTGGAAGACTGATGTCAGTCCTTGATACTCGAGCACTAGCCCAACTCAAAGAGGCCTGAATGAGGTGAGCACAATGCCCAAGATGGTGACAGGAATGAACAGTTCTTGCTGTGACAACAGCAGCACCTTTCACTCTGCCTGAGTCTCCCATTATTCTGAGTGTGGCCATTGTGGTATAGTGAAGGGAGAGGGGATCTGGGCAGGGAGGTGCCTCCAAGCCTCACCTGAGTCATAGAGGAGGTAGACAAGGAGGGGGGCAAAAAGGTGAGGCAGGAGAATTGGGGAGGAGGTGAAACACAAGGCAGGGCCCATGGGAGAGTTGCTTATTTGGGCTTGAGGGGGAGGGGCACTTCACTGAGAGGGTTTTTTGGGGGGAGATAAGACATGAAGGGAGGTCATTTTCACTCCCCAAAAAGTAAATTAAACTCAATGTGTACTGACTTTTTTTTTCATTCTCAAATTTTATCTGGTATAGGAAGATTTACAGCCCCCATAATTATGTATTATTGCATTAATATCAATATAATAGGTTAGAATTATATTCTGACAAACTGTTTTAATGTGTTTTCTTTATTTCATGAAGAATGTTTTTTTCTTTTTCTTTTTTCTTTTGCAAAGGTGACAGGTGGGTGCAGGTTACTTGGCTATTATATGGACACCATGATTTTAAAAAGACTGGGAAACCCTGATGTATGTAAATATTACCATTTATTGTACTGTCACTCCTGGGATAGCCTTGCTATATTCGCACTTCTCTATTAAAACCCAGGGAAATTGTGCTGCATTAACTGAAGCAGAATTGTGCTGTTTCTCCTGCAGAGGCTCCTACTGCTTTTTTGGAAGCAGCTCAAGTTACAAGTCCTACAACAAACTAATAAATAATGCTACCCAGAGGAAGTAAAGAAGTCGGAGAAAGGCAGAGAGATAACTGAAATCCTATACAATATTTAGAAAATAGCTGGTAAACTAAAAAGCTGTTTTGAGCTGTAGAAACGGTGATTACAAACTTAACTTTCAAACTTCTAGGTTTGTAAACTATTCCCCAAATTTGAACAAGTAATTAGATGCCATATTATATGATGTTGAACTGGTAATGAATGAGGAAAAGGATGTAATAGTAAAGCTTGCAGCACTAATGAGAACTGCATTTTTTAAAAAAATCAACAAGTGAAAGATCTGAAGAGTCTCTAATTAACATTTTATGCCATGTTGATACAGAAAACAACAAGAATAATTGTTAACTATAGAGAAACAAAATTTTCAAAAGTAAGAAATGCAAGAATACTTGGCTACAAGTTTTATTTCTTAGCTGAATCAGTTTTCATGATGAGAAAATCGATTGTGGACTTGAACCCACTAGACCTAGATGGAGATCAAACAGGTGTTGCAGACAAAAGACAGCATTTCCTATTCAGATGGAAATAGGCTCCATGGATGTATCAAGTTATTTAAAAATAGATATACTACAAGTCCTGCTTCCCAGCACATCTGTAAAGTTACTTTTAAGAAAAATAAATATATAAACAGGTCAAAGCCATCCATATCTTACATTATTTATTTATTTATTTATTTATTTATTTATTTATTTATTTATTTATTTATTTATTTATTTATTTATTTATTTATTTATTTATTTATACATACATACATACATACATACATACATACATACATACATACATACATACATACATACATACCCCGCCTATCTGGACTACTCATCCATTCTAGGCGGCTTACATTATATTCAGTGTCCTTAAATAGTATCATTCCAAGCTGTTTTTTTTTCCCCAGTGGCCTTTAACTGGAATTTCAGAACTGGTCTCATTGGTCACTATCCTGAGTTTCCGCTGAATGGAAAATGGCACCACCAGCATAGCAAGGTGGAATCTGATCTCTACACAAGTATTGCCATTGCATAAGGACAGGTTTTCTTCATGGAGACTATGACACATAGTACTATTCTGTGCAATGATGCTGGCAGGATTTGCCACTCAGCAAGAGCTTAATAGGACACTGAACATAAAATGTAGGATAACGGTCTGTGAAGGAGAGACAGGGAGTGAGCCATCCTCCTTTATCAAAGGAGCGGAAGGAGGCACAGCATGTGTAGAAGGGATATTGGTAGAGGTGGAGCCAGACAACAGGGAGGTACAACAACTTAGGGAAGTGTGTCTGGCTGATGAGAGAGGGGAGGAGCTTGATCTGATTGTATGGGAAGCTATAAATGAGGGTGAAAAGGCGGGAAGTTTTAGAGTGGTGAAGAGTGAGCCAGCAGATAAGGAAGATAGATCTGTCCAGACAGAATGGAACATGGGCCATGAGAGTTTCCTGAAGTTACTTAAAGAATTCCCAAATCTGCAAGTGGATGGAGGATTACTGCTGGGACCTCCTGAGTTCATTGTGCGCAGTCAAGAGGTAGATCCATTGGAATGGACTGTGGTAGTTTACCCATGCAATCAGCGTGGGGGGAGACAGGTGATCCATCCCAGTCCCTCTTTACTCCGGAATCAGCAGGAGGGGGACTGGGCGAGCCGCCCATGTTGTGGGACGGTTTGCACGGTATGGACCACACCGATCCGTCCTATGACTGACAGGGAACAATTTGGGCCAGCCCCCCTGTAAGAAGAAAAGACAAAGAAATAACCACACGAGTTTGAAGTTATAAGTTGTTACCAGAGTTGAATTTAATGGACCCGTTCGAGCCAGCCGAGTTGAGTGTGTTTACAAATAAAACTGATTCTTTAGAAAAGAAGAGCAGCTTCCTGTCCTTTTTCCTGCGCTGTCGACGGAACCGCCCTTGGCAGAAACAACCCGAATTCACAAGGTCCATGGACAAGATGCATATTCTCTGACACAAGGTTGGCAACCATTTGCTCTGAAGAACCTGATTGCTATTTATATTTCCCTGCCCACACAACATCCTCCATATCTAAACTTCTTTCCCCTCCAGCTACAAAATAGTTATAAAACAGCTTGGGAGTTGAGGGCACTGTTTTCATTGGTGGAGTGACACCTAGGAATAAACCTCCCTATGCACCATCCTCTAATACAGTGATGCTCTCACGGTGCCAAAGTGGTGGTGGTGGGTTTACAGGCTGAGAGTACACAGTTGACTTGGAGGAAAATGCACAGGAAGAGCTATTCTCATGGTGCACATTCCTCCCAATAAAATTGTGCTCTCCACTGCCTGATGAACAGCTGAGTATTGGCTTCCAGGATCTTGATTTGTAAAAGAATGCATTAGATACGCTGCTGCATTTGGCAGCAGCAATTTGGGCACCCTGACAACATTGCTGAAGGTCTACAAAGATGGCAGGTGGTCCATGACTATCTGCAGAAGTCTCACTCAGCTTTTGTATCAGTATGTGTATATTTTCTATGAATGTTCCTGTTCCTGTCCCAGTGCTAGCAGGGAGCTTTCTTTCTGAGGAGGAAGCTTGGGCAGAGTTTGGGCTAGGTAAGCCTCAAGGCTATCCAACATAGATCCTTCTCCCAAGTGCCTCACATTCAGGTGTTGGTACGGTGTCTGTTAAGTACGTAGAACTCCCAGAATGGAAAGCTATAGTAACTGCTGTTCAGAAAATTTGATCTTTGGGATTTTCTGGTATAATCTTCCAAATGGCGGTGAATTTTCCAGGGAACATAGATGAGACCATCCAGATAAAATTCAGAAAACACCCCTGTCAAGCTTATAACCCATGTGATAAATGTTTGTTTTAATTTAGAAAAAGCTGCAAGAAACATCCCTCTCAAAAAACAGAGATAAGAAAAAACAGACATGCAGTGACAAAATTAACAACTAAATAAATCTTCAAATGACTCCATTCATTATTTATTAAAGTGCTTAGATTACTTAAAAATATTTTGTTACTTAACAGAAACCAATCAGAGTTGGTGGTTTTTCCTGAAGACAGAGTTTTACTGATTTTCTTGCCCAAATAAGTGTCTCTCAATATAACTGCTAGATTCAAATCAATATAGGCCTACTCAGGCCCAAGCAATATTTTTAATTAAAAAATAAATCAGACTCTTTTGGGGTATAAAAATACCAATAAGCTTTATTGAAAATAAAAATTTTATTTACTGCATTCTGTACAAAGAAAAGTTTTGTTGTACAAGGAAAGGACTGTATTCAAGAAAGGGACACTGGCACTAAATACTGACTTTATATTTTCCCATTCTCCTGGATTTAATGGCTGCATTAGGGAAGTTGTAAAATTCCTTAACTTTCAAGCCAAATTTCTCTTAGCCTGTAGAACTTGAGTTTCTTTGAATCAGCGACATTTGAGGAATAAAATCAAAGGAGCCAAGTGGCCCAATAAGTACAAAAGTAGAGATGGATGATATTAGGACCCATCAAAAAGTCATGAACATGGCAAGGTTCAAAATTCTTTGGAGTTTTTAGTCAGCCTAGCTGATATAATAACTACAGGATGAAGGGGGGAAAATCTGCCCTCAGATAGAGGGAGCTACAGTGTAGTAGATAGTGTGATGAACTAGGACTCTGGAAGACAAGGTTTGTATCCCGAAGAAGCCATGGAAACTTACTGGGAGAGTGGAACTAGTAAAACTACTCCTTAAATATCCTACTTACCTTGAATGCCCTATTAGGGTCACTATAAGTCAATTCTTGGAGGAGAGACCATACATACAGACATATGTGTTTTAAATAAGACAAGATAGAGATTTTGAAGGTGGGCACCCCTCCTATCAGTGGTCTGGGAAGCTCCCTCTCTTTTGGGAGGGTGATTCTCACCACAAAGAGTGTGGTCCGTAGCCTGGGGGTCCATCTTGACCCAGCACTTACCATGGAGTCCCAGGTACCTGTAGTCTGCACCACCCACTTACATCTTTGGCGGATTGCCCAGCTGTGCTCCTATCTTGATGTTGGGGTGCTCACCACTCTGGCCCATGTGCTTGTAATCTTGAGATTAGACGACTGCAATGCACTCTACGTGGCGCTACCCTTGAGATCAATGCAGAAACTACAAATGGTCCAGAATACAGCTGCCAAATTATTAACTGGGGTGAAAAAAATACCATCACATTTCCCCCACTCTGGTGGCCTTACACTGGTTGCCCATTTGTTTCCGCATTGACTTCAAGGTGCTCATGCTTACATATAAAGCCCTAAACGGTTTAGGGCTTCAATACCTGACAGACTGCCTGCTCCCTCCTAGTTCTACTCATGTCACTTGATCTAGCCAGGCTGGGCAGCTGAGGGGCTTGACCCTGAGAGATGCCTGGAAGGATAGAACTCTGGAACATCTTGCCCCTTGGGATTTGCCTGGCTCCCTTGCTGGGAGTTTTTAAAAATAAGCTGAAGACTTGGTTCTTCAGGCAAGCCTTCCCCCTCTTCCATTTCTTAATTCCCTATGTCTTATCATCTTGGATCTTCCCATGTTGTTTGATATTGTTTGTTTTAAATGTTGTTTGTAAGCCACCCAGAGTAGATTCATTGAATCTAGATGGGCGGGGTAAAAGTTGGGGGGAAAAAATAGAACAAAACAAAAATCCAAATATCTAGCCATATATTGTAGCCATTGTGGTTGCAGCTACACCAGAGACGGGCCAGCTCAGCAGACCTGAGGACCATTACTCAAATTTACTGACAGACTGAGTACCACATCTCCTGGGAAGGTCTAAGTGAGAAGTGACATGGCCAAAGAGGCTAAGTTAATTTTTTGCATTATTATCTTTTTGCCACATCCAATGTAGTGGATATATAGATTGCTATAAGTCATTCACACTGGTACATACCTGACAACGTGGATGGCCTTGATCCACAAAAGTGTGCATATTGTATGATGATTTCTTAGTGGTCTACAGAGGTATTGGCTACTCTTGCATTTGTATATTGTACTGACCACGGAACTACCTTCTTTTCAATGGAATTACAAGGATACAAAGAAATAGCCACCCCACCCCACCCCCATACAAAAAAGAAAACACATGGGCTCATCAACATCAATAGAGCAGGACTGTAAACTCTAGGTAAGCCGCCTAGAGTGGTCTTAACCGACTAGATAGGCGGGATATAAATTGAATAAATAAATAAATAAATAAATAAATAAATAAATAAATAAATAATATTTTGACTTTGATCTAACTCCAATTGGCTAAATGTAGTGAGTTTACTAAATTATCATCCCAATTTCCAGACAGAGGATTTGGATTTTCTGTGTCATAACCCCAAGCGGAGACATGCCAATTTCAAAGAAAGACCAAAATGGGAAGGTTTGCATGTGCATGACCTGTGCCTCTTTGTTTGAAGAACTAGGGTGTGAGATCTGATCCATAGCTGCCTCAGCTGTAACTTTAAACCAACAGTCCTAATGCAGTCCAAATCTTTCCTGACTTGCATCTAAGAAAGGCATGCCAAGAACTTTCAGACTCACACTGCTGGACGCCTGAGATGGCTCTAATCCACAAAAGCTCACATATAGTAGGATGATTTCTTAAGAGGTCTATAAAGGTATCACATACTGTTGCATTTGTAGGTTGCTGCAGTGGCTTTTTGTTAACTGAAAAAATGGTTTACCTTTAAAAATGTGGGTTTTGTAAAAAAAAAAAATGCCCCTGTGAAACCTCAAGTGGCTAAAAATATTTTTTAATTAAAAATTAGTGAGGGCATGCATGAAGATCCCATGGTGCTGGTACCCCCTCAAAATGTGGCAAAATTGCCTCACATTAGATGTGGAGGCACTAGTGGACCTTTGAGCATTTATTTCTAAATACAATTTTAAAAAATTAGGGTGGTATTGTGGAGTTAGCAGATACGTCAGATATTAAGAATACTTTACCACTGCCAGTTGACATGTCCAGTTACAAAGCATCCAATGGTGAGCAAGTGCTATACTATTACAATAAGTAGCATACAACTTTGACCACACACTCCTCTCCGTTTTGGAGTCCCATTTACCTTGTTAAGCCAAAAAGTATGGCTGTGCCAATCTGAAAGAGGCAGCTGAGGCAGCTCAACGTCACTGGAGATGACCATGCTCCGGAGAAGTATCAAGTGGATTTTTTTCTTCCCAGGACATGGCAGGACGACAGACTGAGTGCACTGATTGCAAGTACAGTATAAGGTTTCTTTTTTCCATAGTAAAAAATGTTCAAATAAATCAGACAAGCAGAGAAACTAAAAACACAAAAGATAGTGTCCCAAATGTGCATAAGATAGTTCAGGAAAACAGGTAGTTGGAGCAGTTGTGGAACTGGATCTCGCCAAGCTGGAAATGAGAGATCCTCACCCTCCATTAGATATCCCAAACTTCTGTATCTCCTGTTTGCCTGTCTTCTCCCCCCTTTTTTCTTTCTCCTTGCAATGAAGAAAGATGAGGCACATCCGTATTCATGGGTAGTTACAGCAGGGAGTCATTGATATAGCCTGAAGAGCAGAGTCTGGTGTTAGGGTCTGCTCTATCCTTTTTCACTTTTTGATGGAACCAGAAATTGTTCTGTTCTCATATATTATTTGAATATGTTATGCAATGACTGTTGACTAGAGCTCTGAGATTATCACAGGAAGGCTCACTGGAGCTTGTTACTTCATACTATGGTTAACATGGCTTTTATTTGGTCGGTGTTACACAGCTGGTCTAAAACTTGAGTCATGGAAGGCTCTTTCCATTAAGTTTATTTTTCTGTTCTGGGAAGTAGAGTTTTTCAGGATGGGTGGGCAAAACAGATTAGATCTTCTCATTAGATGAATGAGGTTCATTAGATGGGTAAGCACCAGAGGAAAGGAAAATTAGGCCCATCCCCAAAATATGTGCACTCTTTATATAAAGAGTTACAACACTCAATTTAATTTTGCACAGATACAGGAAGTTTGCAAGAAGAAAACAATTCATCTGGAACTCTCTAGTAAAACTCCCATTAGTCTTTTGAAGCAGGATAAGAATGTCTAGTGTTGGAAGAATAACATACCTTAATCTTGTTAATATGGTGTGATGTCTCTCTCTCTCTCTACAAATTAAAGCTCTACACAATGTATATTGCAAAATAATAAAATACATTGCATACACCTTATCATCACAAACTTGTGTTAGCAAGGGCACACAACTTCTGTTTTCACAAGGAAGTATTATCTGAAAAAAATTAGTCTCAAAGACAGATCTTGGTAAAGTTTAATCTAGAAAGAACAGAGCAGTCAGTCAACAACCTAACATTAAAACAAACCCACACTCACCATTTTATTTGCCTCAGGAATATTCTGAGGAAACAGATGCTGCTGCAGAACAACTTGAGGAAAGAAAACACATGGAACTTTCACAACAATTTGGAATAGACCAGCAATTAAACTTTTAATCAAGTTCATCTTTTCTGAAGGACAAAGTTAGGTGAAGTGGGCAGATCATAGACTGAATGGTAACTGTATTCAGTTTGTGAGCATGTTGTGTAAGTCCAACACCTAAAGTCAGAAATAAAAAATTATGATGAGCAGCGGTAAAGTTAGGATGAAAATAATGCCCTCTGTTCCTCTGTTTAAACAGGAAACTGCACAAATGTTTATGCTGAAGTGGGAAGGTATGATTTTGTTTTTGCAAATTAGACTAAGAGAATACCTAGTGTTGTGCAGTGGATAGAGTGATGGACTAGGACTTTGGAGACCTGGGTTTGAATCCCTGCTTGGCCATGGAAACTCACTTGGGAAGTGGATCGATTAAAACAAGTCCTTAAATATCTCACTATCTTGAAAACCCTTTTAGTGTCACTATTAATTCTAACCTGATTGCACATAGTTAACTTACTAAGAAATAATTTATTGATGAAATTGTGCAAAAATTAAAATAACAGTAATCACCTGTCTTGTTTCTGCATGGATTTCAGAAAAGCAGAAAAATAGGATGGTTGTTTTCATCTTTGTGCTCAATCAGCCTTCTATTTTGTGCTTGCTCTCTCTGTGCATGCCTAATTCCAGAAAGGAAAAAGTTACCAAAAATTGCATTTGTTGGGGGAAAACATTTGTGGTGTCTTGCTCTCTCACTGGAGAAGAGAATCCTCAGCAGGTTCATTGTATTAGAAGAGGGAGTATTCACCATAAGTAAGAAACTGGCAAAATGTCTTCATGCCCCTAGTTAGATGTGTCCTAGAGATTGAGTAACTTACTGTAACTGAGAGGCACACACAGAAGAAAGATCTGAAAAGCAAATATTGTGGAGCTGTCTCAATTTCTCAACTCCTAATGGCCTCAGTAATAGTGAGATAGAAAACTCCTAATGATTTCTAAGAGCATGGACAATTTAGCCTTGAAGCCATGGAATTAATTTTTTTTATTCAGCAATTTAAATGTGATACATACATCAACCATAACCTTGACCTTTTATTCTCTCAGAAGGATTTTTTTCCACAGCCAAAGAACTAGAGAAAAAAAGTGGAAGACTTCTTTTATTATTATTTGTAGCTTAATTAGTCTGATCTATAGCAGCCAGGATAAGTTATGTTTACACCCTGATTCTACTGCAGTGAGATTGGATTTATGATTAAGAATGTACAAGGGGGGGGTGACTTCTCGTTTGTTTTCATTTTCTTTTCTTTTCGGGGTTCCTCTTTTGGTTTTACTTTGTTTAGAGTACAGGTCAGCTTTTTCAGCGTAGGGCTGTGTGTCCCACCAGCTCCTCCTATCGAAGCAGATTTAGGCACTGGTTAAATGTGAACCAGAACACTTTATTTAAAAGGCTGGAACCCAATAATAAAATATACTAAGCTGGTTGACTGGCAGCATTCAGCCTTTTGGTTACACATTCATCTTGTTTAACCTTTCCTTGAACTCTGTTCCCTTTGCATTACACCACGTCACACTCTCCCTTGCATGGAACTTAACTTCTCCTTTCTAACTCCACATTCTCTCTCATACTTTTTCCAACTTATTTTGGCTCTCTGTATGACCCTGACTGCCTCTTCTCCCCTTAGTCCCACCTTACAACACCCTGAGATTGTGATAGGCTGAGCAAGGCCAGACATCAGTGTTGTGCTTCACAAATACCCACCTTAAAACTCTTAATTAGCAGATAAGAATGTTCATGTGTAATAAGCTTGTAAGCTTTTGATTTAATGACATGTTCTTTTTGCTATTTATTACTCATTGATCACCAACATCTCTCCTCGACTCCAAACCTCTTCTGACTCATTCACCCCTTTGGCACTTATTCATTCTTGCTCTAAGCTCCATTTGCTGGCTGCAGCCTTGCAACCTCACTCATTCTGAAACAACGTCAATGGCTCATTGTGAGGATGCATGTCTACCAGAACAGCTTGTATTCTCTGGTGCTTCTCGGATTCTTCATGCATCTCTGAAGATTGTGAAAGCTCTGCAAAACTGTGAATGTGGAATTGTGCCTCCCGTTTGACAGTGATGATGAGTTGCTCTCTCAGGTGAAAGCATCCCAAGCTTGCTCCAGCAGGAATCCCTAAGGATTTAGCTGGCTTTCCAAAGTACTGGAGACAGATGTTATCTGTTCCTATAGCAGCAGAGAAAAGAAAGCCTTAGGGCCCTAACATATGACATGCATATTTTGGTCTGGAGCTATTTGTGTATTGCCTGCCTAGGGACCTTTGTCCTTCTGCATGATTGCAATGGGGCTTCTTTTGCTCCCTTTGAAAGAATACTATTCTTCTCAACATTTTCTTTTTCACACATGCCATTTAACTCTCTCTCTAGAGGATGGATTATAGGGTGGAATAGGAGGGAGGCTAAAACCTATAGGAGGGACTGAATGAGACCTTTCCTCAAAAAACAGGCTGTCTCCACCTCACTCTGCTAGTCTATTAGGTTTTGAGCTATAAAATGTCTTGTGTATGTTTAGAGTGACAAAATCGCTTGGAAGGAGAGGAGGAGGAAGAGTGGCATTAGGGCTGAAAGGGACAGAGGGGGCTAATGTGACATGGGGCAGATGTACGAAGTGGTGAAAAAGCAGTTTAGATATCTAAGTTGTTGTTATTTAGTCATTTAGTTGTGTCCGACTCTTTGTGACCCCATGGACCACAGCATGCCCTCCTGTCCTCCACTGCCTCCCAGAGTTGGGTCAAATTCATGTTGGTAGTTTCGATGACACTGTCCATCCATCTCGTCCTCTGTTTTCCCATTCTTCTCTTCCCTTCACACTTTCCCAACATCAGAGTCTTTTCCAGGGAGTCTTCTCTTCTCATGAGATGGCCAAAGTATTGCAGCCTCAGCTTCAGGATCTGTCCTTCCAGTGAGCACTCAGGGTTGATTTCCTTCAGAATGGATAAGTTTGTTCTCCTTGCAGTCCAGGGGACTCTCAAGAGCACCACAATTCAAAAGCATCAATTCTTTGGCAGTCAGCTTTCTTTATGGTCCAGCTCTCACTTCCATACATCACTACAGGAAAAACCACAGTTTTGACTATGCTGACCTTTGTCGGGAAGGTGATGTCTCTGCTTTTTAAGATGCTGTCAAGGTCTGTCATCGCTTTCCTCCCAAGAAGCAGGTGTCTTTTAATTTTGTGGCTGCTGTCTCCATCTGCAGTGATCATGGAGCCCAGGAAAGTAAAATCTGTCACTACCTCCATATCTTACCCTTCTATTTGCCAGGAGGTGATGGGACCAGTGGCCATGATCATAGTTTTTTTTTTTTTTATGTTGAGCTTCAGACCATTTTTTGCCCTCTCCTCTTTCACCCTCATTAAGAGTTTCTTTAATTCCTCCTCACATTCTGCCATCAACGTGGTATCATTTGCATATCAGAGGATATTTCTTCTGGCAATCTTAATTCCAGTTTGGGATTCCTCCAGTCCTGCCTTATGGATGATGTATTCTGCATGTAAGTGACATAAGCATGGAGACAGTATACAGCCTTGTTGTACTCCTTTCCCAATTTTGAACCAATCAGCTGTTCCATATCCAGTTCTAACTGTTGCCTCCTATCCCACATATAGATTTCTCAGGAGACAGATAATGGGGTCAGGCACTCCCTTTTCTTCAAGAATTTGCCATAGTTTGCAAATTCACACAGTCAAAGGTTTTGCATAGTCAATGAAGCAGAGTAGATGTTTTTCTGGAACTCTCTGGCTATAATCCAGAGCATGTTAGCAATTTGGTCTCTAGTTCCTCTGCCCCTTCAAAACCCAGCTTGTACTTCTGGGAGTTCTTGGTGCACATCCTGCTGAAGCCTACCTTGGAGGATTTTGAGCATAACCTTGCTAGCGTGTGCAATGAGTGCAATTGTACAGTAGTTGGAGCATTCTTTGTCACTACCCTTCTTTGGGATTGGGATGTAGAATTTTTCCAATCCTCTGGCCACTGCTGAGTTTTCCAAACTTGCTGGCATATTGAGTGTAGCACCCTAACAGCGTTATCTTTTAAGATTTTAAAATGCCATCGCCTCCACTGGCCTTGTTGTTTGCCATGCTTTCTAAGGCCCACTTGACTTCACTCTCCAGGATGTCTGGCTCAAGGTCAGCAACCACAGTATCTGTGTTGTCCAGGATATCAACATCTTTCTGGTATAATTCCTTTGTGTATTTTCACCACCTCTTCTTGATGTCTTCTGCTTCTGTTAGGTCCCTACCATTTTTGTCCTTTATCATATCCATCTCTGCATGAAATGTTCCTTTAATATCTGCAGTTTTCTTGAACAGATCTCTGGTTTTTCCCTTTCTATTCTTTTCCTCTTTTTCTTTGCATTGTTCATTTAAGAAGGCCCTCTTGTCTCTCCTTGCTATTCTTTGGAAGTCTGCATTCAATTTTCTGTAACTTTCCCTATCTCCCTTGCATTTTGTTTCCTTTCTCTTCTCTGCTATTTCTAAGGCCTCGTTGGACAGCCACTTCACTTTCTTGCATTTCCTTTTCTTTGGGATGGTTTTTGCTGCTGTCTCCTGTACAATGTTACGAGCCTCCATCCATAGTTCTTCAGGCACTCTGTCCACGGAATCTAGTTCCTTAAATCTGTTCTTCACTTCCACTGTGTATTCATAAGGGATTTGGTTTAGGTTATACCTGACAGGAGGGCCTGGTGTGCTCTAGTCCATGGGGTCACGAAGAGTCAGACATGACTAATGACTAAACAACAACAACAATACCTGACTAGCTCTGTGGTTTTTCCTACTTTCTTCAGTTTAAGCTTGAATTTTGCTATAAGAAGCTGATGATCAGAGTCACAATCAGCTCCAGGTCTTGTTTTTGCTGACTGTATAGAGCTTCTCCATCTTTGGCTGCAGAGAGCATAATCAATTTGATTTCGATATTGCCCATCTGGTGATGTCCCTGTGTAGAGTCACCTCTTGTGTTCTTGGAAAAGAGTGTTTGTGATGACCAGCTTGTTCTTTTGAAAAATCTCTATTAGCCTTTGCCCTGCTTCATTTTGAACTCCAAGGCCAAATTTCCTCTTCCTTTTATCTCTTGACTCCCTACTTTAGCACTCCAGTCCCCTATAATGAGAACAACATCTTTCTTTGGTGTCAGTTCTAGAAGGTGTTGTAAGTCTTCATAGAATTGGTCAATTTCAGCCTCTTCAGCATCAGTGGTTGGTGCATAAACTTGAATTACTGTGTTGTTGAAAGGTCTGCCTTGGATTCGTATTGAAATCATTCTATCATTTTTGAGATTGTATCCCAATAGAGCTTTTCCCACTCTTTTGTTGACTATGAGGGCTGTTCCATTTCTTCCAAGGGATTCTTGCCCACAGTAGTAGATATGATAATCGTTTGAATTGAATTCGCCCATTGCCATCCATTTTAGTTCACTGACGCCCAGGATGTTAATGTTCATTCATCTATACCCCAACTCAATTTTAGCTTGTCTCTTAGTCTTTATAATCATGGCAGCTTAACTTCTGGCCTGTTGGATGGGAAGATGTTGCTGATGCATGTTAGCTTGGCCAAATGGAAAAACAAATGCGATCTGTGATAAAATCTAGGACGAATATGTCACTTGAGCGTATGCATATGCTGGAAGCCTGTTTAGATGGTGGTAGTGTCCATTACTCTTCCATGCTGTTTAGGCAGAAAGCCAGATTCGGTTCTCATCAGTTATCCATTTCAAAATTGTCTGATCAGCTTAGAAATGTTGGGGCAGAACTGTAGAGGGAGACACAGCATTGCCGCAGCCCCACTCCCTTTTGAAACAATACACTGAAAAGGTGGTAAGGTGGAATCCTGTTTCGTCCTATCACTGTTGGTCTTGGGGGTGTCTTATTATTCTATCATTTTTCCTCATGCTTTATAACATCTAGATGATGCCGTATAGAAGTCATATAGAGCCATGGTATCATCATTATGCAAATAACATTGAACTGTACCTCTGATTTCCTCCAAGAGTGGGAAGGAGTCTGGAAAAATGCTGAACACAGACCTGGACACAGTTTTCAAATGACCACAACAAACCTAACTGAAGCTTAAATAAGCAGGAGATAGTTTGGAGGATGAAATCTGCTGATATGAATGGAAGTATAAGAGCAAAGTCAGGTGGAATAGCACACTTCCCACAAAATTAATTTCATAGAAATCACTTTTAAATGCTTAAACAACTTAGGACCATATTATTTGAAGAGCCGCCCACCCTTTTAGGAAGATACCTGGGATCTAATACTATTCACAAAGGCATTGCTTATGTACATCTGAGTGACTTATTAAGATCATAGACACACGAGACAGTGATTAGCATCCTGGTGGCATAATTTGGAGCTGTGACAATCTGCTACACAAGTGATGCTGATATTAGAGAATCTGTGTAATTCTCTACACAGCTAAAGGTTATGTGCACAATATAGTCGAACAGACATCATCACCAGTTATTTAATGTTTTCTGACTGTGTTGCAGAACTCTCTGCTGTCCATTCTGTCTTGCAATTTCACCTCCTGATTTGCATGTGTGTGTGATGCTGCCGTACACAGGACATTAGCAAAGGTCTTTCCCGTGCTGACTCCATCCTTACAGATCACCCATACAGAATACTCCAATGAGGTGATCCCATCCTTACAAATCACCATACCTGGAATATAATTTTCCAACACTCTTTCAAATGAATGAATGGCCATCTTCTTTATTTTATATATTGGCATTTTACTGTAGCTTTTTTCCCTTTAGATGTTTTATTCTACTGCCGTTTCAATTGACTGTATGTATTTTCTATTTTAGAATTTTATGATTTTACCTTGTAAACTCTTTTGAAGAAGCTGCATTTAGAAAAGTAATATAGAAATACTTAAAAGAAAGATATGTAAAGGACATGTGAGGGACGAATAGGAGCTTTCACATCAGTGGTCAACGAGGAGACAGCTTTTAATCACATCCATTCAGACACAGGTAAAACTGTGCACAGGATCAATGAACATGTCAGATAGCAACATTCTAAGTGAGTTGTAGTTCAGCCATTAAATAGATACAAGACTATTAATAATGCAGAGTTAATTTCTCTGGAAAAAGCAGTTGCAAATGACAAATTGTGCTTCAGGTCAAAAAAGCAAGTACCTTAGACAATACTGCAGGCACAGCAAAAAATATATACTGTAAAAATAAATCAATGTATACAGACACCACGAATAGAGGTAAGAGAGCAATAACCAGAAACCTTATTAAATTGCTTATTTTGGAAAAGGGTGCTCTAAAGGTTGAGTTCTTAAGTGAAATGAGAAAGCCTGAAAAAACAATAGTGAACTCTGGCGCTTTGCTGATTGTTTCTATGACCCTACAACAGCATCTGGATGAACTTTTCTATCCCGACCGCCTAGCATTTAGTCTGCAAATCTCCAGCTTCCTTTCTTACCAACATGCAATGCTGTATAATTAAAATGTGGAGGAAATCCAATCCAAGTGTTCTCCCACCCCATACCTATACACTATGGTGGATAAAAAGACCATGCCATCTAGCTATATATCTGATTTCCATGCATTCGGCAGCTCCAGTCCTGGCATTCAAGCACTGGCTGATATGGTGGAAGAGGTTTGTGTGTATAATGGAATGTGTCTAAGGCTGGTATTCTAAGTCAGGAATGCTGGCATGATCACAATTTCTGATTGTGCATATGATCCACTGAACACCGAAGATATTAAGTCATCTCACTGAATTCCTTGTAATTGATGAGACAGGCTGTTTCAACCCAGATAGACAGCCTGTTGAGAATTCATTATTTCCGATGGAATAGCTTGCTTCCAGTGTGAGAATGAGACAATTGAGGGAGCTGTAGAAGTTCCTTCAATTTGCACAAAATATCTATGCACTGAATGAATGAACCACCCCTTTGTGAAACATAAGCAATCATATATAACCACAAATAACCCATTTAAGGCTTCTCATTTGTAAAGAGCCCATGCAATATGCCAGCAGCTATGATAATGCAATTTCAAATTACAATTTTGAAAAACATTGTCATCGTGACTGAAAGAAAATGTCTTGCATCTTTCAGAAAAGAAAAAACAAGCCCCATCATTTCTTGTTATGTGTACAGAACAAAGGCAAAGATTTACATCTCTATAGGTAAGGATTGGAAGCTACCATCTAAGGTTATAGAAGGACTGAAGAACTCCAGGTACAAAAAGCTGCTTTTGTATTTGGAGTGAGGTCATGGCTGGACAAAATCTGTCAGTTTTGCTTTATTCTCTTTGCCCGTCCAGCCCAGAATAATGAGGTGTGACGCGATATGTATGGGTTAAACTAGGGTCACAACTTAACTCTTTAACTTCCCCTATTACAAGGGGCCCTGCTGTAGTGCAAAAACAGGTCTGGAACCACATCAATCCTGACTGGTCCAGATCTATCCCCAGTGAGTCCCTGTGCTGAAAGGGTGCTATCTTCCAGCATAGCACCCTCTCGATCCTCCATGCCGGAGCCCACCCTCAAGGCCATGGGAACCCATGTCCACTGTGTCCCCTGGGGTCCCCTGTTTTTTCCCTCCCCTCAGCTAAACTTCTTTACTGCAATTCTGAGAGAAGGGGTCTCTAGCATCTGCTGGGTGTCTCCCCTGATATTCCCATGATCCTATCTTGTTTTGCACTACCCACCACAGCCTAGGGGCTACACCGTATGCCCCAGGCCCCCCACCAAGTTGAAAATTCCACTTCCATGGCACCCTTATAAATCCTGGAATAACCAATCTAGTCCTGACTCTGATAAATACACCCCATCCTCCCTATATAATTTTAGGCAACTAACTCAAACGTTGGGATGTAAAATCACTGACCCTCCTATGGCCCTAATGGCTGTACAAACTTCATACCATACGAGGGATGATCACAAACCACACTATGCATGCTCCAGGAAAGTACAACACCAACGCGTACAGGTCCGCTGACCTGTGATATCAATGCCTTGTCCCCATGCTGGGGTAAGTCGTTGCCACCAAGGTGGATTATCACAATGTCATGGGGCACATCCGGAGTACCCTGGAATGTCAATTCTACTAACTCATCCCAGAGCATGCCTCTCCAGTCCCTCCACTCCAACGTGGCCCACGCACCAAGGGGGAACATCTGGAGTACCCTGGGACGCCAATTCCAAGAACCCATCTCAGCACATGTCTCTCTGTCCCCTGCACTCCAACATGGTCCTTGTACAAAGGCTCATGCTTCAACCCCAACTGGTCTGTTCTGCATACTTGGCTGCCCAGAACACATAAATGCACTCAAACTCGGGATGGTCGCATTCCTGAACCTAAAACAATAAAACCAAGTGCAGTAAAAGCTGGACTGGGAATATTTTGCAGCAAATAGCCACTGTCAAACCTCTCCCCAAAATTGGGTGGGACGGGGTCATATAACGAAGCCCTAGGACATCGTGCGGCATATCCCAGCGCATCCTAGGGTGTAGTGCCATGTGCATATCAAAGCCTTCACATAGGAAAGCCATGCATGCCCTGGGAAATCAACATACACACTGTACATTAGGTCTGTGTACTGAATTAGGGAGAAAGCCCTTTCAGGCTGGGCCCTAACAATAGTCCTTGCTTAAATAAAAAAAAATCATGGCAACCAATTGGCCAAGCACCAGTCCAGCTTGTGCTTACACAAGTTTTCCTTTCCCCTATCCTCTTCTTTGTCATTCTTCTTCCAGCTTTCTATTCAATAATTCAGAACATCTACAGTATGTACTTTCCTTCCAAATTTTATCAGTTCTGGCCAGAAGCAAGTGATCACCTAATGGCAAGGACTGGTCGCCCTCAAGAAGTACATGGGGAGGCACAGCATTGTAGCCTATACTTGGAATAAACCTACTGACCATTCAATCCTAACCTTGCACCCGATTGCTGAGCACTCCCGGGCATGGGTATCATGCTCAAGCTTCCCCCGGCTAGTATGCCTGTGCAATCTGGCCTATGGCTCTCTCAGAGACTCCCTTACACCTTACACCATACAGCCTTATTACTCCTCCCCCCCCCCAGGCCCATCAACCCCTTCAACTATCTGTACCAATGCCCTATGGCCTTGAATGCAAATTATTATTTTAATATTATTTTATTTTTTAATTTTTACAGAGCCCGGGCAATGCTGCCAAGGCACAGCTAAGCCTAAGATCCCCCAAAACCTTGGGACTGTGCCAGTGCACAGCCCAAATCCCAGCAGGGATCCTCCAGAGCTGCTCCAACCACATGGTGAAAGTGAAACTGCTTGTTTCCGAGGCAGCACTACTCCGCTTTGCAAGCAGGGAAGAGGACAGAGCACGCATGGGCAGCCTTCTTAAAGGCTTGCCTTTAGCCCTGCCTGCCTGCCATCCTCTGACTCTCCCTGCTGACGTCTCTACCAGATGGGCAGGCAAAAAAGCCCCTCCCCAACAGCTCCGCCCTGTGCCTGAGGGGCCGTTTGATTTGTGTGAACTTTGTTAAATTCTTATAAAGACAAACTGTAACACATTCTCATGCAATTCTAGGTGGGTCCAGTGGTGTAAATGTGTAAATTTACGTATTGTGGTTGCTTCATCTTTCATGACTGGAAATGTAGTGGTACAATAATACTATTGCTACAGCTACATGCTGGTGTTGGCAGTTCTCAAAGACTCTCTTCTACCCTTATCAGCTTTTACATAATCAAATGAATCCATAAGATTAAAAACCAAGGAAAATTCAAATCTTTTGATCTTACCCACTACTTATGACTGAAATCCCCATTTTTATACTGTAATATAGTATAATTCTGTGTGTTCAACAGTGCAAAATTACTGCATACTAGAAACATGAAAGGTAATAATTGTCTCAATTATATTTTGCATGAACATTTCTGTGTTAGACTGGTAATTTGTCACTGCTGGAAACAGGGGACAACATCTTGGATTATGTTTGGTACTCTGTTAAGATATTCAAATATATGAGTATTTACGCACCAAAATAGCTTCTCGTGTGGCATGCAGTTTTAAGGACTTCCTGAGTTCCCTGAAGCTCCAAATTGCTGGGAAATTGCAGCTGTGAAGAGTCACCTACTTAAAAGATTTGCTATTTAGGCAGTCTGAGTAAGGTATCATGTCCTATGCGGTGGTTAGTTACAGCTTCATCACTCTCCTGGAAATGAATGGCTGTCAGTAGCACTTAAGTCCCAGATTTTTCTAGTCAGTGGAAGGGACATATGGAGTTTATTGAACTGAACCCACAATTCTAAGTGTCTTGCTGTCAACCAATACCATTCACACCGAATGATAAATGGCAGGGCAGGCCCTATAATTGTCCCAGAGATGAAAGTCAGCATGTCTATACATAATCCATGGCTTTCTGCTTCAAAACAAATGCAGCTGTTGATCTGCTGACTTCCTGGAGGCATCTTTTCTTTTTAAAGAGAGAAGACAGGTGTATTCATGGTCGTGCAGTCTTCCTTCACTTACATGTTCTGGCCTGTCATCCTGATAAACTTGTAGCCACTCAGAAGATGCCCTTGAACATATATTCTTTTCACCTGTGATGTGACATGCTAGTTTCTAATCTCATTTTATAGAACATATCAGTTTGGCTATATGGATCTTTCAGAACCAGGAATTTGGCAGCAAGTTTTGCTGTTGGGTATAAAAGGGTTCTGGCTATAAATGGGTTAATGACTATTATTTATATAGTAGTATTAATATTATTTACTTATTGCATATTAGTCTGTCTCCCAAGACAAAATATACTGTACAAGAAATATGCATCCAATGAGACTAGAAGCATATTGCAATACATCTAGCCCTAAAGCATTAAACTCTCAATGCCAGATTATATCTCAAAGAACCAAGTGAAAAATGGGCTTTTGGTTGTGACAAAAAACTCAGTCATATGTGGGTCAATGGCAATACCCAAGAGAAGTGCTACCACTAAGAAGGCCCCATCCTAAGTCAACATACTGTCCATTGGGATGACTTCCACAGCTGAAGTGCTGGTTTACTGTTATCAAGGAAGATGCTTTAAAAACAAACGCCCATGCATCTGAAATGATAATTTCAGTCTTCTAAATTTTATTGCAGAAGTCCCAGGGAACTAGATAGATGAGATATCCATCCTGTGACCTTGTCACCTGAAAAATTATTAACTATGCCTATGGCTTTCTAATGTTTGCCATGTTCCAGATTTCCTCTCTACACAAAAGCTGCCTGGGATAAAACTTTTCCCCCATAATCTCTCTCTCTTCCCCCCTCCCATTGAAGGATGGTATTTTTCATTGAAGTAGAATTGAGGTACTCTGGTTGTAATATTGTCCCCCTTATTAAGGTAAAGGTAAAGGTTCCCCTTGACAATTTTTGTCCAGTCGTGTTCGACTCTAGGGGGCGGTGCTCATCCCCGTTTCCAAGCCGTAGAGCCAGCGTTTTGTTCGAAGACAATCTTCCGTGGTCACATGGCCAGTGCGACTTAGACCCGGAATGCTGTTACCTTCCCACCAAGGTGGTCCCTATTTATTTACTCGCATTTTTGCATGCTTTCGAACCGCTAGGTTGGCAGGAGCTGGGACAAGCAACGGGCGCTCACTCCGTCGCGTGGATTTGATCTTACGACTGCTGGTCTTCTGACCCTGCAGCACAGGCTTCTGCGGTTTAGCCCGCAGCGCCACCACGTCCCCACATCCCCCTTATTATTTAACTTATATGCAGAATACATCATTTGAAAGGCAGGACTGGAGGAATCCCAAGCCGGAATTAAGACTGCTGGAAGAAATATCAACAACCTTTGATATGTAAATGATACCACTCTGATGGCAGAAAGTGAGGAGGAATTAAAGAATCTCGTAATGAGCATGAAAGAGGAGAGTGCAAACAATGGTCTGAAGCTCAGCATCACTAAGATCATGGCCTCTGGTCCCATCACCTCCTGGCAAATAGAAGGTGAAGATATGGAGGCAGTGACAGAGTTTACCTTCTTGGGCTCCATGATCACTGCAGATGGTGACAGCAGCCACAAAATTAAAAGACACCTGCTTCTTGGGAGGAAAGTGATGACAAACCTAGACAGCATCTTAAAAAACAGAGACATCACCTTGCCAACAAAGGTCAGCATAGTCAAAGGTATGGTTTTTCCAATAGTGGTATATGGAAGTGAGAGCTGAACCATAAATAAGGCTGATTGCTGAAGAATTGGTGCTTTTGAATTGTGGTGCTGGAGGAAGCTCTTGAGAGTCGCCTGGACTGCAAAGAGAACAAACCTATCCATTTTGAAGGAAATCAACCCTGAGTGCTCTCTGGAAGGACAGATCCTGAAGCTGAGGTTCCAATACTTTGGCTATCTCATGAGAAGAGAAGACTCCCTGTTGGGAAAGTGTGAAGACAGGAGGAGAAGGGGAAGACAGAGGATGAGATGGTTGGACAGTGTTACCGAAGCTCCCAACATGAATTTGACCCAACTCCGGGTGGCAGTGGAAGACAGGAGGGCCTGACGTGCTCTGGTCCTTGGGATCACAAAGAGTCAGACACCACTTAATGGCTAAACAACAACAACAACTCTGGTTGTCAGGATTTGGCCTCATTCCAGGGACTGAGGAGTGGAGGACATAGGAATTCTTAGTGGGTTCAGGAAATCTATGAAAAATTCATGAAACCTAATCTTAGCCCTACCCAAAATACTAATAATTCTCACTTCTCTGGAATTCTCAATGGGAGCAGAAAATGGTTAAAGACTCATTCATTAATGGCTTTGTACACAAAAAAGAGGATCTTTAATTAGGCCTGGTAGGTCATGGGCAGCCTGTGAAGAATTCTGATGATCAATATGATATAAGGTGCTTTGCAGCTGCATTCTGCATGAAATGCAGCTCTGGAAGCATTTTCAGGAATACCCCCAAGCTATTGTACACGAGGTTATTAAACCATGCATACCTGATCACTATTGTGATCCAGAAATAATAATAGCCAGAAAAGAAGTTGCTTGTAGTTGCCATTCACTCCTTGCCATTCAGTCCACCTGTACTTCTAGTTATAGTGAACCTACAGGGTGCTGATGGCAAACTCATTTCAAATAAGCTAATGTCATTAAATATTTGATGCAGATCATTCTGAGAGTGGAGGTATGGTGAGCATCCACAAGGAGAAGAGCTTTTTCCATTGAGGAATCAAACCCTGTGAAAAACATTCCTTGATGAAGGAAACTTGTGGGCTTTATTCCTGCTTCATAGGACAGGACTCAGACAGGATGCTTCTAATTACAAGAAAGACACTTTCAACTTAGCATTGGGGAGACCCACCTAATGGCAAGAGAGCTGTTTGACAGTAAAGAAAGGTGGCGGACTCAGGTTCTCATTTGTTGGAAGTTTTTTAAGGACTTTTTTGAACATCAGATCAAATATGCTTTAGCTGTAGAATTCCTGAAGGAAGTTGTATTACATGTTCCTTAGCTTCCCTTGCAACTCTACAATTGTATAAAGGCCATCATAGCCCATTTTAGACTCCAAGTTAAGACCTGGTTGCCTAGATCACATGAGCTTTGTTCTCTCATTTCTTGCTGCTATATTTGGATCAGCCACCTGTATGTGGACATTTTGCTGTTTTATACTGCCATTTCTGTTTCATTTTGTCTTTGTCTTGTCTGATCTAGATATTTTACTGTTATAATTTCATTATCCTGCTGCTGGTGTTGACATCAGCAACTTTCCTTTTTGAAAAAGATTTTTAATCTCCTTCCTCAAAGTGTGTTTGTTTGTGTGACCAGCTAGTGCAATCTAAATTGAATTAGAGGTGCACAGGATTGCAGCTCTGATATTGTATAACCAATTCAGACAACACTCCATAAACTATGAGTGATAGGAGGGGAACACCCAAATTCAAATTTACAAGTTTGGAGTGGTTCTTGAATCAGTGCTATATTTGGCAGAGTGTGAGTAGTTGATGTGGGCTTGTGCTGCGCCAGATTTAGAGAAGATTGGATAAGTACTTTTAAAGTTCTGACTTCAATTTTGTTTTGTTTTTAACTTCCCACCCTGTAGACTCATTTTGCTACTGTTTTGTTTTGTTTTCTTTTTTGCTCATATTTATTTTCCAAATGCCTACCACAGATCCCTGAAAAAGAAATAACTTACTACAAGCTTTTGCAAATTTGAATTTGATCCATTCTTCTTTTAGAAGATATAGGACCTTAAAGATGGTTACATTATACCGGAAGATTATCATAAAGTCTGCCTGCACATACTGACGTTGCACAAATCTGCTACCAGTACATCAGGAAACCAATGAGTTTCCCTCATGATGGATGGGGCTTATTTCTAGTCAAGATGGTCCATCAGGACTTCAGTCTTATCACAGGCATGCATGTCTGAACAAATAAACATATACACATAAAGTACCCATGCTGATGGAGGGGAGAGAGAGAGAGAGATGATGATGATGATGATGATGATGATGATGATGATGATGATGATGATGATGGGAAGAAAGACAGGATGAGAAGAGAAACAAAGGGAAGTTACAGCGAGAGGGGCATAAAGGAGGAGAGTGATAGAGAAGGGGCAATGGAAACAGGGAATGGGGGAGAGAGAGAGAGCATTGAGAGAGCAAGGAGCTATGGAGAGAGAAGAGAGAGAGGAGTGAGTCTGCCAGGTAGAACTCCTAGAATGAAGAATTATGGAATTTATAGTCAAAAAACCCCACGCCTAAGATTCAGGATACACAGTGACACCTCAGATATGAGTGCACCCACGTCTCCACTCCTGAGAAAGGCAGTTTGAGCCCTGATGCTGCTGCAAAGCTTCTTCTCCTCAGCAGGAGCAGCACAAGGATGGGGCAGATGGTGAGGGGCCATGGCATATGTGGAAAATGGCCTTAACTGGACTGATGCCAAAGAGCAGATGTAACTCTAGTAGAGGTAGAAGTCTCCCAGTCCAGTTGCACTGCCTGGAAGACATCTAATGCTCACACTGTCTTCTGGATGGAGACAGTTGTGTATTGGAAACAATGGAAGACTGATGTCAGGTAGCATATAGCAGAAGTCATTACTGAAACGTGGGGATGGGCCATTGGGGAAAATTTAGACTCAGAGACAAGGACTTCTGTGCCAGCACTACCACTGACCCTTGATCTGCTGCCTTGACCTATGCACTAGAGTACCTGTGAGGAAAATTATATTCTATGGCAGACAGATAAACCTCTCAATGCCTGAGAAAACCCATCTTCCAAATACATGCTAAACATATAGTGTACTTTGACCCTACAACACTGAAATTGTGGTTATATATTTGCAAGGGAGTCATTTCACTGAGGATAGGTGAGGCGTATTTCTGAGCAAACATGTATAGGACTGCATTGTGTGATGCTCTGGTCTCCATAAGGAGCGCTTAGCATTCGGTCAGAGAGTTTGACAGGCCACTTACCTTTGCACTGAGGCAAGTCCTAAGACCTCAGCAGTGTAAGCCCCTTGAACAAGTCTGACCTTAAAAGAACACTTTACTTTTAACCAGTACTTTGCAAGTACAGACACATGAGATTTGTGATTCCTTAAAACTCACAACAGATCAGTTAAGTAGGACTCTTAAAGATAGCTACTTTGTGGCCCTCTCCACTCCTTGGATTTAGCCAGACAATATGAGCCTCGTGGCGCAGTGGTTAAACTGCTGTACTGCAGCCAAAACTGTGCTCATGACTTGGGGTTCAATCCCAGGTAGCGGCTCAAGGTTGACTCAGCCTTCTATCCTTCTGAGGAAGGTAAAATGAGTACTCAGCTTGCTGGGGGGGGGCAATGTTTAGCCTGCATAATTAACTTGTAAACTGCCCAGAGAGTGCTTGAAGCACTATGGGGCAGTATATAAGCAGCACGCTTTGCTTTTTTTGCTTTAAGACCTTGCTGTTCAAGAGACCAGTCCTTTTATAAGTATTTTTATAATGAGTTTTATTAGAAAAATAGAGTTTCATAGAATCAGTTTATATTGCTCAAGCTTTAGCATAAAGAACATATTCAAAGATCATTACAGTTAAATAAAATAACTATTTCCCATTAAAATAATAAACACTACTAAGCTGGGCCTAGGTGGACTACAGTGGGCTAGCCCCACCTCCTTCTTTCTCTTTACTTACATCCTCTCTCAATCAAGTTCCTTTCTCTCCCATGGTTATGGAATTGAATCCCCCCCTCTCTCACATAACCCATCATCCATTTTCTCCATTTTCTAAATCCTCCCTTCTTCTTGAAAATTCTGGCTGTTAACCAATTGGCCTCAAGGGGCTCACCTTCCTCCACCCTTAATTCCCATGAAAGTCCAGGTGTTTTATCTCTTCTCCAATTAGCTAGGAATGTTGAGTCTTCCACGGGCCCCTTGATTCAACCTTCAGCTCTATCTCAAACCACACTGTACCGATCTTCAGAAAAACACTCTCATAGCACTTAGAAAAAAACCCATTCCAATGTCTCTTAAATCATCTTCACTCCATCTTACATTTCTCTGACTAAATATCCCATACTACTTCCCATACTACACCATCTCACACTGCACAAAAATGAACCCATTATCCCCAAAACAGTTCACAGTAGAAAATAATCGATTTGTTCTGAGAAAGGGTGGATCAGCATCTTACACATCCTCCCCTCTTATTGTTAAAACTTATGTAATTGTATCTGTCTCCCTACCATTTCAGCTTTCTTCACTTTTCCCTTGCGGGCAGTGTTAATTAGAGCTTCCACTGTTTGTGGTCAGGCAGCTGGCAGCTGTTTCCAGAGTCGGTAATGATGGTCAGAAAATCCTGTGCGAGGACAGGCAGAAAACAGACACTTCATGCCTGCTTGTCCAAGACTGCAGAGCTGTTTTGTTGAACAATGCTAACCTAAAACCAGGAAGGGAATGCACATTGCTTCTCTTATGCACACCTTGAAGTGTCTCTTCTCCATACAGTACATACAGATATCCTTGAAGTGATTTTTTCCCCCAAACCAACCTAACTGTACAGTTACAATTGTCTCACATTTTACAGGAGTATAGACAATGTCATATTGCAGGCAAAGAGGACACTCCACATAATTGACAGGCCATCCAGAAATCTCCTCTTTGCTGTGAGAATGAAGAGAACCACACTTTTTACTTTTTTCTTTTGCCCATGAATGGAAGGGGTAGAAGAACAGAAACTACAGACTTAATGGTAGTAGTTCAGAAATAAATTAGGGAGGTGATAAAAACATGCATGTATGTGAACAGCAGTTCTACAGAAACAGGATAGCTCTTTTGGAGTTTTCTTCTTCTTAGTGATTGGATGATGCAAGGCTGGCTTTGATTAGATCTGTCCCTCTTTCCCTGCCTTCCACAGGATATTTTTTTCCCCAGGAGCCTAAAGAACCAATTTTCAAAGATCTGGCTTTTATTGTGCCATGTACATGCCAAAATTGAGAAGGTCCAGTCTGCTTCAGGATAAATCATGGAATCCTGTGCTCATTTGCTGTATTATGTTTGTCCATCTAGATAAGCCCTTAGTGGTCTTGGACTATCTGGGCATGACTTTTGTGGCATGGGAACATTTACATCAGGGCTGGTAGGTCTTGCCATACAACAATTCTCCCTAGCTATCACTACCAATTATGAGAGATGACAGAAGTCCCATGTGTGGAGGGCCATGCATTGTCTAACACACAGCTTCTTAAAATAGATACCAAATGACCAAGAGAAAGCTCTTCAAGATTGCTTTTGTGCAAATTATCCCAAGCTATCAGAACTCTGAAAGTTAAGCTTTTGGCTGCTGATCAAGGCACTCATCAAAGTACATCTGCATAGATCAGTTCACAATCACACCAAAGTATATCACAATAAGGTTAGCTATGAAACTAAATAAAGCAGTCAACTCTGCTATGAAAGAGCAGAGAATATCTTATGGACCATTTACTTTTGATGCAAAATCAGCAATTCTTCCTCCTGCTCCTCATCTTACAGACCGTGTTCATCTTCAACCAGCACCATCCCAGCCCAGCCCAGCAATCCAGATCATGAGGATACTCAGGAGTGAAGGTGCATAGAGAAATGAGTCAGGCATGACAATAAGACCAGGAAGGTTTTGCTTCCCTAGTTTGCTTTTCTACTGAAGCCCCAGTAACAGAAGAGTGTGTCACATAGCAAAGCTCCCACCTGATTCAAAAGCTGGTTGAAAAATAGAACTAAGATTTCCTCAAGACACATACATGGAAAAAAGGAGGTAAAGAAATGAGAATGCTATGATGCTTCAAAAGCACCATTACATGGACTAAGGAATTATAAGGGCTGAAAACTAGTTTAGGACTTTTTAAAAACCATGACTTGTGCTGCTGTTAGAACTGTGGAAACAACTGGTAGAGTCACTGCACCTTCTTCAAAACATAGTGGCTGGAGAGTCTCCAATAAAATGCATTCTAGGACTGGACACATTCTTCTTTGTGCCTCATCCTGGGTTTCCTCTATAGAAAATAAACAATTTTCAAAATCCCAGATAAAACTTTAAGTGGGGCCTGCTTTCTGTTATGTTAGCTTTGAAGTAGAACCCATTTTGTTTCAGAAAGCACCCAAACTAAACTGAAAGCATCCCCTTCTAATTAGCCCCTGTCAGACAAATCTGCTGTGCATCTGTACTCTGCATTTTAAAAATGAAATAATATTGAGCAGTGGCATATGTTAAAAATTGGACAAGGAACAGGGATATGAGCAGAGGAACAAAGAGTTATGTGTTTTTCTCATTTCAGCATCTCTTATGGCATTGTCTACAAGGATTGAAGGTCATGGCTAAGACATCCGTGATCACAAACCATAGTTCTAGGTTTCACATAGATAACCAGCTGATTGAAGAAGCAAGTCTCCTGAGAATTAGGATGTCCATCACTTGAACTGTGTCTGTATCGCGACTTAAAAACAGATTTTGTTTTGGCATGTTAGTGCTGAAAACATAGGACACCTGTCAGGGGGGAAAAAGCTGGCCATCACAGAACTAAAGTCAGAATTAATAGTGATTTTATTTCTGAATTTCATATATTTGTCTTCACTGGATTGGAGAAATATTTAGCTCATTTTAAATGTTCTATAATACTGTCAGCCAACACATGCTAGCATGACCTTGGTATAGCTCAACTGGGCTCACCGAATGAACAAGGCGAGAAGAAATCACGAACAAAAGAACACGCAGAAACATTGATAGCCAGAATCCATAGCAACCATGGATTCATGTGCTGTAAATTGCATTCCATTTTATCACTCTGTTCTTTTCTTATGCATAGAGTATGATGCCATCATGACAAGTTTTGCATGGATATGTTTGCTGTATCGTAACAGAATGCTACACTCTCTCTTCATAGAAGGCATCTAGAATACCTTTTTATTTCGTCACAATTTTAGAGATAAGTCAAACCAAACCTCCACTACACCCAATCCTGAGTCTAGTCTTTCCAAACATTTTCAGAATATTCTTGTGACAAATCAATTTTTTTTTCAAAGAGTTCTTTGTGAGCTCCAGGACACCAGACAAATCTGAAGAGCTGGTTGACTGTGTTTGCTTCCCCTCTCAACCCTCTCACCAGTTTTCCTCTCTCCCTTATTCAGTACGTACCTGAACCGGAGTGAAACTTGTAACAGAAATAGCTGGAAATGACAGGTACTGAAGTGAACTAATTATGAGTCAAGCCACATTTGTCAATATAGTTCAACTCATAAATGGCTGGTCTTCTCTAATCTGGCTTCCCTTATAAACATGCAGTTTCACTATGTGGTGTTATCTGTGCCCCAGGTCTGTTGTAAAAGACCTTGGTTGGCTATTTCAAATCAGTATGTGAACTTCAGCCTTCCTGACTTCCACTATAAGTAATTATGTTCTTTGTTTTCTCTCCTGATTTTATTCACCTTTCATGTTTTCTGCCTGGCTTTATCTTTCCTTCATTTATCAGGATCATTCCTTTTTCTATGGAAAAACAATAACAACAACCAGAGTTAGCTGTTTGGCCTTTTATACAATCCAAATGCAGAACAGGTGAAATTTTATTTAGACCACTGAAAATTCAATGCAAGCTTTTGTGAATAAAATTCACTTTCTAGGTCATAGAGTAGAACAATTATGAGTGAAAGTCCAAGCGGTTATGGCAGAGATTTGCCAATCATGTTGCTTAGGTGAGCTTTTCATTTGCTGACTTCTAAGATCCCAGCATCCTCACTAGTGTTGTGAAAATATATCAGTCTCAATTTCTCCAAATTACATCTATATTTTAATGCAATTCTCATTATGGATTTGTGTTTTCTTCTTCCCACATTTAAATTTGTGCACATTTGTACGTTTCCTAAACTGCACATTTATTTATGCATTTTATTGAACAAGTATTTTCTGTGATTCCCCATCCCCAATTGTAAGCATTTTAGCAGCTCACATCTTTACAATGTGCACATAGCTTTGTGTGCATTTTCTTTCCATGAAATGTGCTCAAAGCCTTGCGAATGTACAAGTCTGAGGAAGTATGAAAATGCTTGTTTCATCCAGCACTTATTGGTTCTATAATTCTCTTCTACCCTTAATTCTCATATCTTCCTCTACACTTCCGTTCCTACACTGCTACTGCTTTTTTGTTTTTTTTTTTTTCCTAATTTTCCTACCCCTCTGTAGGATTTTTGTAACTTAGTTAGCACCCAGGGTAGTCAACAGCTTTGTGTCCTTAACAGTCAATCAATCACTGTTAAGAGACCTCAACATTACTGTATAATCCCTCAATGTTTCACAAGTAGACTAGAAGCTTGAACTCAGATATTTACCCAACCATTTTATATATGTGACCCTGAGACCCTCTTAGCTCTGCAGCAGCTGGCCATGTAGACTTTTTGTCTTGGCTCTTCTGTTTTCCAGCTTTTCTCCATGTCTCAAGTTCCTCTTTCAGGTGGTTTTCTCTGAATCACTTATATTTGCATAATTATCTCTTCCAAACTTTCCCACCACCCCACACAAATCACTGTCTTTCCTCATCCCTTTTCTCTGAACTTCTACTTGCCCTGGCCTATCTAAGGTCCTAATAAAGGCAGTCATGATGTCTTAGGACCTCAACATCACAGCTAATAGCAATTAAAAGAATTTAACCAATGGCAACTAACAATCTAGCTAATCAGTACAGTAAGCCCATTTGTGACAGTCAGACAATTGAAAGTGGACACCATATATGAAGCATCACCATGACAAAATCATTTAGCACTAGGATGCTAAAATACTCTATCTCAGAATACCAGAATACTTTGAGTATAGCACTTAAATATACTATGCACATACTTAAACAAATCCATTCCCATTTATAACATCCATTGGTAGGCTTAAAGGTTTATAACATGCATAAAACAAAAGTAGTAACCATGCAGTATTTTATGTAAGGGGCTGTTAGGTATAGTCATTCTGTGAATCATTGTAATAATATAAGAAAAATCCAGCCACAAACCATCGTGTGAATATACTAGAGCCAATATTGTTAGCTTTGAAACCATGTTCCCCACCCCTCCACCTCCAGGGAGGACTGCTGTGCCTTGCCAGCACTCTTAAGTGCGCATGCGCGCGCACACACACACACACACACACACACACACACACACACACACACACACAAAAACCACTTAATTAAAATAATAACCAGAACTGATTTACTCATGCTGACTAAGACCATGCATCAATTCTCCAACTCAGTTTGGAAGCCAATTTGATGCCTTGAGATAGATAATGATTTGAGTCAAATAAATTTGAGGCCCATCAGATTTGATTTCAGCACCAGATCTGAATCGATTTGCAAACTTGGAGTGCCAGTCTCCCACCAACTTGAATGGGAAAACCAAAGTGGCCCTAAAATATGAGAGAAGTAAATCTGCCCAATAAGAGAGTAAATAAATAAATTTGTGCTGTCACATGAACATGGACTTATGTCAGCCCTTGCCAGAGCTTCTGAGATATAGAGTATCCAGAAATTAGTCACCAATGTTTTCTTCCGCTGGCACTCGAAGACAGTTCAGCTTGTCCAAGATGACACAGGTTGGCTTTTCTCAAGCACACAGGAGATTTGAAATACCAATCCCTAGCTTCGTAGCCAGGTACTCCAATTCATTGATCTATCCATCCAGCTAAAAGGGGGCATAAATGTGCCTAAATTGACATAATGAGTGTAAAATGTTTGCATAAAGGCACCTTTAAAATGTGTTCCTTTAAAAATAAAATCCAATTTTTTAAAAAATGAGCACCTGGCACTCATGCTTATTCATATTCCTCGTGTGTGTGTGTGTGTGTGTGTGTGTGTGTGTGTGTGTGTGTGTGTGTGTGTGTGTGTGTGTGTGTGTCTGTGTGTGTGTGTGTGTGTGTGTGTGTGTGTGTGTGTGTAATATTGCATATATTGCAGTATATGCAACATAAAAAAGTCATAAGGAGAAAACAAATCAGAAACCAAACAATCCTTTGGGCCAATGTGGTGGGGTGAGAAGAATAAATTCACTACCTAAACAGAGATTCACTCTCAATTTAAAAAAGAAAGAAGAAGAAGCAAGCAAGCACAGGATTATTCTGAGTAATTCTAATGCACAAGACAAAGCCACAAGAGGCGAACAGAGATTCAGAGCAATCAATAACGCTCACCAGTTCTGCAATGTACTATGTGCTGCATTAACCTAATAAACGAGGGACAAGCTATGTAAGATAGTAGACTGCATAACAATTCCTTTCTACAAGTGCTGTCAGTGGAGTGTGGTGGTGAAATCTTTTACCTCAGACTGCTGAATCTAGTTCCCCTCCTTCCTCTTCCTTCTACTCATGATCACATTTACCATCTTGCATCCACACAAGCAATGGTAAAACTCATCCCTCAGAAACTCTTTCTAGAACTGCAAGTTCTTCATCATAGGATTTCTCTTCAGAGGAGTCTGTCACCTTATTATCTCTTCTGTAGATGTCTTCAGTATACTGTTTCCACCTTCTCTTAATTTTCCCCTAGTCAGATAGTGTGCTTCCCTGTTGCCCATTCTACATTCCTAATCTAAGTTTATACAGTATTTCCCTTTGATTTCTTAGGTCTTCCAGAAGAGGTATCTTGCTTTTCTGTTTTGTTGTTCTCTATTTCTTTGCATTGATTATTGTAATAGTTCTTTCTCTAAATGACAGTAACTGAAGAACTGCAGTCAGTGGTTCTGATCCTATTTCTGTCGCATTTTACTTTTGCTTCTTGCCTGTCCTTTACAAATTTAAGTGTTTCTTCCATTATCTGTCTAGGTTTTTCTTTTCTTTTTAGTACAGGAATTGCCATTTTGCATGCTTCCTTAAGAAGTAGGAATAAACTTCGGTCTAGATGGGCGTGATAGAAATAAATAAATAAATAAATAAATAAATAAATAAATAAATAAATAAATAAATAAATAAATAAATAAATAAATAAATAAATAAATACTATCTCTGGCTTCAATGTAAACTTCTTCACAGTCAATGAAGTTTAGTGACACAATTTTTTTCCTTGTGTAGACTTTAAATTCACCATGAATGTTATTTAAATTATGTTTTGGCACTATGATTCTTTCAGCTTTATATAATGTTGGATATTAACAGTTCATGATCAGTACCACAGTCTGCTCCTGGTCTTGTTTTGGCAGAGAGAATACAGCTTCTCTATCTTCCAATTAGATAGTATATTTGATTTATATATTGACCATCTGATGATGTCCACATGTACAGCCATCTGTTTGGTTGCTTGAAGCATACATTTGCATCACAGAACTTTACTAGTCATTCTTCTGCTTCATTTCTGTCCTCAGTGCCAAATTTTCCAGCAACATTTGGTTCTTTGTTCTCTATTTTTGTCTTCCAGTCACATATGTTTATAAGTATGTCTTGTTTTAGTGTGTGATCAATTTCCTCCTGGATTCTTGCATCAAAGTTCTCAGTTTCATCCTCTTCAGCATTGGTACTTGGAGTACAGACCTGAATGATGGTTCTGTTGATAAGTTTTCCATAGAGTCTTATCCATATTATTCAGTTTAGGTGAAGATATTGGAGGCACTGTTAGTAGTTTATGACTGAGTGTAGCAGAAACAAGTATAAATGAAATTGTACTTTTGGAAGGCTGGGAATCAACTAGAATGATTTATAATGTTTAGACAATGCAACATTATAAAACTTACCTCTGCTGTACAAGAGTTGTTTTTTCCAAGATTTAACTCTCACTTCAACTGCAATAAGGTTCATGTGGGTCTTTCCTGTGGGACTGGTTTCCTCCTTCAGTGATATCAGGGATGAGAAGGGACCTGAAATAATTTTATGTTACCACAACCATTTTGGAAAAGCTCACATATAGCAGGTTTAGAAACTTTTTTAAAAACCCTTGAATTTGGAAGCAAAAGTTTTAAGCTAGAAGGCCCAACAGGGATAACAGAGCTTTCCCAGTTTCCTTTAAACTGGAGTTGTGAATCTGCTGGCCTCTTGTTCCCAGTGGGAAAAGGGGGGGGGCTCTCTCCTTTCCCCACAGTGAGGGCTGAGATGTGTGAAATTTCCCTTCCCTTCCCTTTTTCAGAAATCTCTGGGGAGTTTCCAGATGTTTCATGGTCATTTTTTCCTGGAAAAAAACACAAACCTATGCAGAATCATTACAATTCTTGAACAAAATGGCACCTTTTCTGTGCAAGATTCCCCAGATAGATACAGATTTTAACCACACAAAAATAAGTGAGCACGTGGGGGGACCCCAGGACACTGCAACTGAGCTCACATTTCCACAGGAAGCTGAGAAGTCTTATGAGTGCAGGATGAAACCTGGGAAGTCTGAGCAGGGCATGTGTTAGAAAATCACAGAGAACACGAATTTTTCAAGTGCTCACATCTCTTCTTCAAACCCATGAGAAGACATACAAACACACTTAAATGTTACCCACCTCTGTTGGGCAAACATTGCCCCAACTGTATCATTGTTATCAAGGCCAGAACATAATTGCATTCTTGTCATGGGAGGTCATTGTTATTCATCTATATGGGACAATTCTATGGAGTGCCTTCTGGAATGTATTTTGGTGGCATTATAAATGGCCCCAGTAATCTGATGTCAGCATTATGAAACCATGTGACCCATATTTCTGTGCCCAGAAGTGCATGTTTCAGCATCATCATGTTGCAGCAGGGTATTGATAACAAATAGCCCTGCACCAGTTTGAATTATATGCCCATCTAATCCAATACTGTCTCTAAGCAGCTTTCCAACCTCTCACATATATAGTTTCACATCTACAGCTACCCGATTCTTTAACTAGGGTACTGAGTAGTGAAATTTTGGCCCTTCCTGTGTGCAAAGCTCATACTATACCACTGAGCTATTGTCTGTCTCCATAAGAATCATAGCTCAGGTGCAAAGACCACACGACTCCTGTAGTTCCTTTTTGTCTCTTCTTTGAGGACCTCTGTAATGCCATGCAGCCTCTTGGCTGCTTAATATATTCAGAGGCAGCAAATAGTTAGGGCAAATGTGTGCAGAAGACACTTTCCTTAATAAATCTTCTGTGCTGTTCAAGAATATAACTGTGACTAAAATACCATCCACAAAGCACTGCCTACCTCTGTAGTAGGTAGACGCTGATGAATCACCCTCATTAATGTTGATATTTCTTGCCTAATACAGTAACTTAGATAATTGCAGGCTTTCCTGATCCAGGAAGACACGATTACAAGTGGAGTTTAGAACTTTTACTTTTTCTTTGTAATATTGCTGGTAGGGGAAAGATCTCCTTCAGGAGAAAAAAATAACCCAGACTGCCAAACTGCAACCTGCTTTTCCCGTTTATCATGTTAGCTATGCTAAATGTACTTGCCACCCCTCTGTAAAGTGTTCAGAAAGTGAGAAATGTCATTTCTGGAAGGAGACTTCAAGCAGAGAGGCTTGGGAATGGAGTCTGCATTCATCATCAGCTTAAAGAGGGGGAAATGAATGGATGGAGCACTTATACATTGTTCCTGAATATCTGAGTTCACTCCGTTTGTCTATCGTAGCTATTTAGATTACAGATGATTCTCAGTCTCTGCCAGTTTCAGCTCAGCACTGCATTGATTTATAAGTATTCATAGAATTCATTGGCCACTCTTAAGGAATCTATGTGTCAAGGAGGGTGTGTGTCTGTGTGAATCAACTCGAGAAGCAGTTGCATGGGCAAAGCCAAAAGCCATGTGAAATATACTGTGAAATCATGATTACTTTTTTTTTTTTGGAAGAACACGTGACCTGTTTTCCTGTTGCAAAAGGAAGCTAATAAAAGTTTTTAAAATCACAAATAAGCTATTACTTATTTTTTTTTGAAAAACATCAGAAGCCAGATGCTTGACTCATACAAGTATCTCAAGTATCATTTATTCATCTCTCAGCATCTGCCCACTTAAGGATTCATCGGAATGCTGACATTTTATATCGCCATAGCCTAAGGGGAATCATTTGCTGGGAGAGTCTCCTTTCTAGCATCACCGAGATGAACGTAGAGTGAACCACAGCATGGCTTCTTTCCATTGCACTGATTCTTTAAAACAGCTTAAGTTTAAGTTGTCATTCCTTTTTTAAAAAGGAAGTATTTAGAGACATAAGACAAGGCTCATCCGCTCACGGCTGAAGCACGTCCTTCAGCCATGGAAATGATGAATAACCAGCCTGTACGCACAGGAGGCCAACTGTGGCTCTGCCACAGGACACCAACATTTAGACTGTGTTTTGATGACTGTTCAAAAATTATATGGCAAGGATTCCCCCCTTCACTCTCCTCCCCACCAACTTTGAAAATATAGAAACCTTTCCTTTCCTTTGGCAGTCATCGTATTTATGAGTCCCATGCCCATAAATCCATACTTGATCATGGAAAGTTGGTGGAGTTTTTTTGTTTGTTTTTTGAGGGGGGAGGAGTTGGTTGAAATTCCTTAAATCTTTCACAGACAATGAATCCCCTATTAGGTCATCGTAAGTCAGATGTGACTTAAAGACACCCCTCCTCTCTCTCCCTCTTCTGCTTTTTGTTTTTGTTTTTTGTTTTTTGTTTTTTTTGTAGGATGCTATGCCCATTTTGGCAAGGACAATTTCCAGGTGTGAGCAGAACAAGGTATATTAAGGAGCAGCCATGATGAACAGGTATGCAGTAATGCTGAATCATGATGACTCATGAGTGCTGACTCATACATGATGTAATGTCTAATGTGATTGACCACAGGCAGATGTGCATAAGTATATATGTGTGAACCAGTACAGTAGATGTATCTTCCTGCTCTGTGATGAATGCTATCCTGTTATGCTGCCAGACTGAACTGCTGTATATATCCTGTAAATACATGATTGATGTTGGGAGAAGCTGCCTGTGTGTGTGATTTATTTGGACTGCCTGGACTGGACATTACTCTGCTGATTCTACTGAATTTTCATGATTTTGCTCTAACAAAGCCAAATTTGCTCAGGTCTGAGCAAGTAGGAGATGGTGCCGTTTGCCCCAGCTGCACAGTCACAGGCCACCACCAGAAGAAGGGAATGGTGAACCACTTCTGAGTACTGTCTATCTAGAAAACCCTGAATAGGGTCTCTGTAACTCAGAACTGACTTAACATCACATGATTATTATGAAAGAGCAAAACCCAGGTATGTCATTGGCCTGATGCTTGGAACCACATGGCATCTATCATTCAAAGGATCTAATGAGAATTACAATGCTTTTCTTTTTACCTGATTTACTTAGAGTGTGTGTTTAGCAACTATTAAAAAATACTGAGAGTCAGGCAGGAAAAATCATTAAACTGCACTTCACTCTCTTTACCATTGAGTGTCTATGGAGGAAGGGACTAACTTCTATTTAAAGATACTAGAATTTATGTCGTGCCTTACCTCATCTACCTCAGTGGAAGTTAAGATGATTCCTGTTGCTGTTGGAATGTACCCAAAAGGAAGAAGTCAGTCTGAGTGAGGGAATGGCTATCAATAGCTGCTATAATATTCTTAGCCATGATGGCCAGCCCTGTCATTGGGCAGGATGATGTAGCTGTCTCAGGTTTGACATCTGCTGATGCCAACAAAACCACTCCTCCTGAGTAGGAGAATATTTGCACGTTTTCCTGTTCCTGATGAGAAAGGTGTTGCAACACTTCAGGACATCTCACCAGAGGCATCTAATATCAGTCAAGCACCATCAAATTTTATTCATCCCTCTCTGATAGTAAAAAAAGAGCAGTGCTTTAAATAAATAAATAAATAAATAAATAAATAAATAAATAAATTGCATTTTTCACAGCAAAGTTGTGCTTTTGAGAAAGTAGCACTGTGATTTTCACAAAAAATCCTAGCATTTTTCAGAGAATGTAGTGTTTTTTGCACAAAGAACAACTATGCACAATTTTCATGAAAAGGTTGCAAAATGTGAAAAACATTGAAAAACATTTGCTCAGTGAGATTTTTTAAAAATTTTATTTTATTTTTACATTTTTTTCATTCTTGTCTGGGTGGTTAATAGCCTATTTTCATTATGCATTTGAACATTACAAAGCTTCCAGGTTCCAGTTACGAACTGATTAATGTCAAGTTCTGGCAGCCTTATTAGTCCTCAGTCACAGATACCTCTCTGATATTGGGTTCTGCTACTGCCTGAGTGGTTGATTTCTTCCACTGTACAAACAGTTTATTAAGAAATATGCCATAAATCTCCAGCGATCTGTCCAAGCAAGGGAACTGACTTCCCAGAAGGGCACCATGAAATGTCCTGCTGTTAGAACAATGGAGAAAGTGAAATATGTTCCCCTGCCCTGAGCTTTATTGTTCAACAAAAGGTCAAATCCTAAGAGATATGGTGCATCTGTTACCGCAGCTGGTAAAAAAAAAATTAGTATATCACAGGATTATGGAAGGTGTTCTTTAAAACACACTGAAGATCTCAAACCTACCTCTATAGCGCTGCTACTGGGGGTAATTTGTTGGGTGGGAGCTTTGCTGATAGGTTTTTACAAAAACAATGAGGAATCTTGTGACACCTTAATGACTAGGAAGCTTTATTTGTCATAAATGTCTATGAACTGCAGACTACATTTGATGTAAGTGCATTTGACAAAATGGGCTTCAGTCTTGGAACGTTTATGACGAATTAAGCATTTTCGTTTTTCATGTGCCACAAATTTCTTCGCTGTTTCTGCTACGTGTAAGAAGAGCAGGAACAAACACATGAAACAAACAGACAAGCAAGCTTGCTAACAAAATTGTGTTGAAAATATCTGAATGCACAATTTTCCAAAGTATGTCAACATCCCACATTTTGGACATTGACAATTTCTGGTATTAATTTTATTTAATTAGTTTATTGAGAACATAGATTTTTCTTCCCAAGCTGCCTAACAAAGCCATAAAAAACAAAAGTCTGGTTTTAATTCTCCTTCTCCTCTTCCTTTTTCCCCCTTCCAAACAAGTAGAACCACATTAAAACATTCGATAGACAGTAAAATGAAACTTCTGTAAGTTCAAATTTGAAATGCCCAAAGCACCTCAGATTG
The DNA here is from genome assembly GCF_051106095.1 of Pogona vitticeps. Classification (NCBI taxonomy): domain Eukaryota; kingdom Metazoa; phylum Chordata; class Lepidosauria; order Squamata; family Agamidae; genus Pogona; species Pogona vitticeps. The sequence goes on from NC_135786.1 coordinate 174,239,936, forward strand.
TTTCCTAATCTTTAAAAAGCAGCTCTTAGTTAACCTAATAATAAATACTTCTCTAACAAATCCAAAGGTCCTCCCTCTTAGATCAACCTACTTGAAACCTTGGAAAGAACTATGTGTATCTGGTGGACACCGCCATAATTAAAGTGTAACCTTAGCAGTTTCAAAAACCTTGAAAAAGATAAGCATTTGCCAGGCACCAAAATGATAGTAACAAATGCTGCTGGAAGGACTGCCTGGGGAGAACATTCTATAGTTGAAAAGCCAACTATAGTGAGAAAAAGAGTACCTCTCTATAGCCACCCTCCTGCTCACCTAGTCCCAGCCAGGTTCCCAGCTGTGATGATGTCCAGAAACAACACTGAACATGGATGTCATGTTACCAACTGTTTGTCCAGCAACCCAAAAAAGCTATAGCTGCAACTGGTGCAAAAGTGGGAGCAGGAGAACACTGAGGCAGCAAAATTTGCACTAAAAGGAAGTATTCCCTAGCTGAGCAAGGGAAATGTAGGAATCTCCCTAGGGAGGGGAGTTGTGATTCATGGGCTAGGGAAGGAACAGCTGGATGCAAAGTCAGAGGTTGTCAAAGAACCCCAAATCCTGACAGCCTACACCCCTACAGGGAACTGTAGGGAGAAAACAATATTTTGGACTTTTGTCTTTTTGAAGGTGATATCTTTGTGTTAGGCATGGCTAAGAAGCTACAGAATGGGCAACTAGAGCAAAAAGAGTCTTGGTTGCCTTCGTAAGGGTAGGCAATACTGGGATGTCTTGGCTATTGTTGTTCCTTAATAATGCACTCTTTTCACCCCTCCCCACAGGCACTGTTGAAGCCAGTCAACTGGACACCACCCTACTGGCCATGAGGAAAAACACATGACACAAGACAACATACAAATAAGTGGTTTCCTTTTCTTCTTCTTTTTAATAGAATATCAGTGTAACAGTTATGACAATATTTTTCTTCTGAGGCTTGGCTGTTTCTCATACATAATAAATACAGCAATGCAACAATAGGTACAATATGTATGATAATTAACCTTATGACCCACTTCTGATCACAAAAATAACTCTGACTAAGCCTTTGTGGGCATGTGTTAATAATGTTTTTCATAATTAACTCACCTGATGTACACCTCTAAGACTAGATGTGAGTGTAAAACAGGAGAGTTTATGGGTGATAAGGAAGAAATTGATTATTTTAAAGACTACTAATTTGTCACAGATTAGCTGAGCACAGCACTGTATTAGATGCCTCTCATGTTTCTCATCACAGTAATATTTGTACGTTTCATTGTTCATTATTGTAACTGACAGAGTTACTTTGTTTTCACTACCTAGTGAATAAAATTGAAGGTATGATGATGAATTGGAATTTCAGTCATTTTTTCCTTTCAGGATATAAAAAAGCATCATACATTTGATCCTTTTCACAGAGGTCCAAATATTACAAAGACAAAACTCTCCCTCCCTCTCTCCCTCTCCTTTCCCCCCTCTCTCTGTGTGTGTGTGTCTGTAAAGGGACAAAACTCAAAGCAAACATGTCTAAATTATGTAAAATATTTTGCATTCTAAACTAGAGTATCATAGTAGTAGAACAGTGGAAATAAAGTTCAGAGTCATGTGGCGTCCCATTCTATTTTATTTTGTTGTATTGCATTGAATACTTTTTAGGTAGAAGTACTGTGTTTGTCAGCAGCTTGACTTGCTAGCAAGGGTAAGCCAAGACTAGAGATAGAGATGACTCACCATTTTGGCAAGTCGCCCCGCTTCGTGAGTGGTCAAAAGTTGATGACTCACGAAATACAAAGTTGCCCCCATGAAGTGACAAATAATGAAGTTATTTGTTGATTTGGGGGGTATTTTAAAAAAAACCACCACCCACCTTCCTATTACAAAAAGCAAACAAACCTCAAACACCATTCTGCCTGCTGGCTATGGATGAGCTGATCAGGGGTGATAGGCAGCCACACCCCCAAATCTACCCAACCCTCAGCCTGCCCTCCACCCCCTCCCTTTCTCTATCTTAGCCCCCACCCCACCAACACCCCCTTACCTTAATTTCTGCTGCCAAGGTCTCCTTCTGGCATCCCAGCCACACCATGTAAAAAGACTGGCTGTCCTTTGCAAATATGGCAGCTGTGGCTTCGTTTAGAATAGGGAAACTGCAGCAGCCATCTTTGCAAAGAGCAGCCTGGATTCCCTTGAGGCTGGCTAAGGGAATCCAGGCTACTCTTTGCAAAGATGGCAGCTGCAGCTTCGCTACCCTAAATGAAGCCGCAGCTGCCATCTTTGCAAAGGGCAGCCAGTCTCCTTTTTACATGCCATGGCTGGGAGGCGAGAAGGAGACTTTGACAGAAGCCATTAAGGTAAGGAGGTGTCGATGGGGGTGGTGTGGGGGCTAAGGTAGGGAGAGGAAGGGGTGGGGGGATAGTCTGTGGGGTTGTGTGGCTGTGGCTGCCTATCTGCTGCCAATCAGCTGGTCGGCAGCTGGTAGGTCGAATGGTGAGTTTTTGTTTTGTGGGGTTTTTATTGTAAAATGAAGGATGAAAAAAACGGGTAAATATTACTACCTTCATATTTGTGGGGGTCTCTGGAACCCACGAATATGAAGGGACAAATATTTAACAAATCAGCTATTTTCATCAAAAAAGCCGATCTGTTTTTATATTCGTCCCCATCTCTAGCCAAGATATATTTGGATACCAAAGATGAAAAAATGACCCTCCAAGGTCTTTTCTTGTTTATGAATGATCCCCACCCTAGCAACAGCTCTACTCATGGAAATAGGTTTGGGTCTCAGCATCAGTTCACACACATCATTTGTGCTCTGTTAGAAGTACAAGCTGGATTTCAAAGGAGCAGAGGAACTCGAGACCAAATTGCTAACATGCGCTGGATTATGGAGAAAGCCAGAGAGTTGCAGAAAAACATATACTTCTGCTTCATTGACTATGCAAAAGGCTTTGACTGTGTGGACCACAGCAAACTATGGCAAGTACTTAAAGAAATGGGATTGCCTGACCACCTTATCTATCTCCTGAGAAAGGAAGTAACAGTTAGAACTGGATATGGAACAACTGATTGGTTCAAAATTGGGAAAGGAATACGACAAAGCTGTATATTGTCTCCCAGCTCATTTAACTTCTATGCAGAATACATCATGCGAAAGGCAGGACTGGAGGAATCCCAAGATGGAACTGAGATTGCCAGAAGAAATATCAACAACCTCCGATATGCAGATGATACCACTCTGATGGCAGAAAGTGAGGAGGAATTAAGGAACCTTGTAATGAGGGTGAAAGAGGAGAGTGCAAAAAACGGTCTGAAACTCAACATCAAAAAAACTAAGATCATGGCCACTGGTCCCATCACCTACTGGAAAATAGAAGGGGAAGATATGGAGGCAGTGACAGATTTTACTTTCTTGGGCTCCATGATCACTGCAGATGGAGACAGCAGCCACGAAATTAAAAGACGCCTGCTTCTTGAGAGGAAAGTGATGACAAACCTTGACAGCATCTTAAAAAGCAGAGACATCACCTTGCCAACAAAAGTCCAAATAGTTAAAGTTATGTTTTTTCCTGTAGTGATGTACGGAAGTGAGAGCTGGACCATAAAGAAAGCTGACCGCCGAAGAATTGATGCTTTTGAATTGTGGTGCTGGAGGAGACTCTTGAGAGTCCCCTGGACTGCAAGGAAAACAAACCTATGCATTTTGAAGGAAATCAACCCTGAGTGCTCACTGGAATGACAGATCCTGAAGCTGAGGCTCCACTCCTTTGGCCATCTCATGAGAAGAGAAGACTCCCTGGAAAAGACCTTAATGTTAGGAAAGTGTGAAGAGAAGAGGAGAAACGGACGACAGAGGATGAGATGGATGGACAATGTCATCGAAGCCACCAACATGAATTTGACCCAACTCCGGGAAGCAGTGGAAGACAGGAGGGCCTGGCGTGCTCTGGTGCATGGGGTCACAAAGAGTCAGACACAACTAAAGAACAACAGTTAGTTAAGAGGTTCCAGCCATAATCTTATTCAGCAACTCATAGGATAGGTAAACGATGGTGACTAATCCTTTAAAAATACATTTACAAACAATATGCTGCATTCTAAACTGAAATACATTTTTAGATAAAGCACTTAAAAACTGCAAATACCACTGTAACCTTGGGAGCAGAAAGTGGTTTATGGTGGGTGAAATAAGAGTAAGTAAATGATGCTGCACAAGTGCTTTTACTACTTTAATGAAAAGTGAAATGGATGGAGAGTTGCAGACCAGAGGCAAAGCAAAATAGCTGCAAAGCCATTTGAACCAAGCATGGGAAAACGAGGATCATATTTTGTTTGATATGAGTACTAATGTATCAGGGTTCCTAATGGTCAGGATTCCCATCTCCTGAGTGTCATCTACTGTTGCAGAATTCCTACATGAAAGATACATCCATGTATGATCCATGTATACTTCCATCATGTTTGGACACAGCAAGCACACATTTCAAATACCCACTGGAAAGCAATATATAAAGTCTTCTAAAGAAATAGTTTTTGTGAACGGATTTCAAAGGAAAGAGAGTGGCAGTCTGAGAAACAGAAAAGAAAAATCGGCTAAGTATGATAGAACCTCATGACAGAGGACAGAGTTCTCCAATTGGATCAGGAGCAAGACAGCTGTAAAGGAACATATAACCAAGCAGAACATGTATATTCTTCTCCATGCAGTATCTTCCCTGGGTACAAATAGAGTAGGCAGTGTAAAGGGTTCATTCAGGAGATCAGAAAACCAGTTGCTGGACTGGGGATGGAACTCATGGGTTGGACAAGAAGATGAAAAGATGGGGAGCTAAAATTACCTCTGCTTTTGGTGGCTTGTAATACCATCCAGTTTTGATTTAGCTGTGCTTGAATCACTTTCTTTGTCAGAGGCTCTTGGTTTTTGACATATTTGTATTTTATATATTGCTTTATATTGTACATTTATGCTTGCATTCTTGCAGATCCCCTGGACATGGAGGCATGAGAGGCAGTGTATAAAAGCTGTAGAGACTATGGAGAAGAAATAGGAAGGAGAAACAGACAGTGGGAAAAGAACACTTATGGGGGGGGGGAATAATATTCAACTAATTAAAAGGGCTTAGAAAAAAAATTCTCCCATTGGAAAAGCTTTGCTTAGGGTCTGTAAACTGAGACAAGAGAGCATTTGGTATAGCCCTATGTATATACAAGCATAAGACAAGCCAGCTCTTTTCACTTCAAGAAGATGCATTTTTCATGGCCATCTCTATTGCTCTACGTATTGCTTTATTTTTCAGAAGAAAAATAGCACAGGGGCTTGCAATGATTGCAGCATATGCAGAGAACTAAGCAGTGTAAATAAATACGGAAATAGCTACAGGAGAGATGGAATCTCAAACACTAATATATTTCATGACAATTACTGGAAAAAACATGCCTGCAGACTCTGGATTCTAACTTCAATCACGATTATTGCTATCCAAGTGACTGGTTCATTTCCCCTGCTGCAGGACGAAACTTGACTGAGCATTATGTAGAAGACAAAGCAAACGCAGTAAGAGAAAGTGTGTATTTCGATGCCAAAAATCACTCTGTGGAACATCACAGATGGATTTTAAACCATAAAGCCTCTGCATTTTATCTTGATTGAGATTTTTGTGGCATTTTCAACCCATTCCTAACTATCACTTTTACACAAAAATGTTCTGATCTGCACCTTTCAGAATAATATTTTGATCAGAACTGTCAGTTTGTTGGTTGAAACTTCATTTCTTATAATTCCTCTCCTACTGCAGGCTACATGTCATCATGGCTCTTTTGACTTTGAATGCCACAACTCTAAACAATTATGCTGTGCTACATCCAGATCAGTCTCCCAGGTTTTTTTGTTAAGAGATTCTACTTTCCCCTCCACCTCTTTTCTCATTAATGTTAGCTCGATGGATCAGCTGTAGCAGCCTGCTACTGTTCATGTCTCATTTTATGACCAAAATATTCTAGCTTTCTGAGTTTTACTATTTATCCAGTTTCCTTAATTTCCTTCCTTGACATCCATTTTTTTTTTTGCTTTTTCAATCTCTTGAACCAAGAATGTAAATGGTCATTCCAATTTTGCACTTTTTCAAATGTGTTAGATATACTAAATATATCAAAATACACATTAAACTAAGCATTTTGAGAGAAAACATGAATTAGATAAATATTTATAAAGGATTTTGAGAAAAATAATAGATTAGGGCAGAAATTAAACAGACTTCTAAATAAAAAGGTGAGGAACTGAACAAGCCCAGAACAAAGGTAGAATCGCTTCACATAGCCAGTTTCCTTATGCAGGAGCAGCGGGAGAGGACATTCCATCTAACCTGGCCACAGATGGAAAAGGGACATGAAGAAGTGGTGCACAGGGACTGTGCCCAGTAATGGGTTGCATAAGCTTTATATGTGCTTCTACATAGTGGTATATTTGAAATCTTCTTCAGTCTCCATCTCCCCTGCAGATGGCAATGAAAGTACATCTGGATTGTGTTAAACTACCACCACCACCAATCTTACTGTTGCTTGGATTGGCAAAGAATATTAGGTTTTTCCACCAGCTCACCATTTTTATCTGGGGACTAGCCGTTAGTATATAGAAGGATGTCAACAAATAGTACAGGTGGACCAGTCACAACAGCAGGATGGTGTATAAAACTGGAAAGAAGGAGAAAGTATATCTATACCAGCCAGTTATAGTAGTTGCAAGGCATTTTAACTGTCATGGGTCCAGGCTTACAGTTCTGGGGCCTGCTGTTTGGTGAGGCACTTTGGACTCTCTTCCAGGGAGTTCTTGCACATTACTCTGAACTACTGTGCTACAGCTTCCTAGCAGAGGAACCTAAGTTTGATACCTCATCAAACTATTCATCCCAGGAATCCCTTGGGATTTAGCCATAGTGCTTAAATGGGAATGAAACTGCTATATCTGTGTACTGCACAGGCACTCTATGACTGTGTCATAGCTCATGACCAGGTTGTGTGTGGGGGGTATGCCCCCCTGAATTTTTTGAGTGAGGCATCTTCCATCCCAGTCCATGAGGCACCAATGCTTTAATAAGACAAGAATGTACAAGCCTGGTTCCTGGTAACCACATGAAGCTGAGGTTTTCCTCAGGATTTTAGAACCTGAGCAAGTGGCAGGGAAGATTTGGGGTTTGTTTATAACGGCAGAGATTATGTGCTTAATGAGTATATGACTCAACATTTCTTCCCACAGTTCTAGAAAGGTTCGGGGCATCATCTTTTTATCACTGCTCAGATATGGATGGCTTCAGCATGGTATTGTATCTGTTCTTTTTAAAACTGTCTTTCCAAGCCCTATAGAGATGGCATTGCATTAATTCCCTATGCTGCTACTATTCCTGAAGAGTGCTAATATTTCTTTATTTCCACCTGCCCTCGGTACAAATTGCCAGGTATTCTTTAGAGTAATAAGGCACATAAGGGGAAACTTTTTACAGTTGAAGTCCACATTCTTTTGTAGCTAAGCTTCTAAAAGATTGTATGCCACTAGAAGGCAGAAGCAATGTAAGAAATGTGAGGGGTTATTAAATACATATATCCATGTACTCATTCATGGAGATCATGGAGACAGTATGGCACTAATGCAAATAATTGTACACATGAATAAATACCACAGTCATAATCCACAAACCTGCTTTAGTGAATTATGTACAGATAGCATTACTGTTTGGGATATTCCTCTTCTTAAAATAAATATAGAATACAATCTATATATAAATCCCATGGAGCGAACTCCCAGGTAAGCATGTATAGGATTATAGAATTATCTGCTGTTGTAGATAAATGCCTAGAATAATGTTTTTCTCAGCTCTGCAAGAAAGTCAGCTGCATATATGAGGTGCACAAATAATTCATCTCTACATTCTATAGCTTCCATGTTTTTGAATGGGGAACCTGGCACATAACACAGTAATTCAAGGAGCTGAATCTGGTAAGAAGGAAACATAAAGAAAACATTTGGATCAGGCTTGTTTTCTGAAGAGCTTCTTGTCATTGTTTCTGCCTGGCTGACCTGTAGCAAATTTGTTCTGTTTACAGTCTAGAACTGGCAGAACAAATTCCAGCTGATATTGAAAACAATTATCATAATAAGGATTGAGTACAGTTGATTATGCAATTGAATAGTGAACATGATGCACCATCATGGATAGTGACGTTGACAGTGTTTGTGATGTTTTGTCTTAGAATGCAAAGGTGGACTTGAATACTTTGCCTTCAATTTGAGTCATGTAAGAATTGTGCCTTGTGACCTGGCAGTTAGGTAAGTGCCAAAAGGGAATGAGGAGATATTTCTAGGAAAGGACTATAAAATGAGACTTGGGACATGTAGTTTACTCAGAGTGCCAAGCAAGAGAATAAAACACCAATCACTTCTAAATGAGCATGTAACAGTTTGCCTATCACTAACCGGAAGTATCAAAATTGCATCTACCAGTGGTGTGCAATTTATCAAGAGCTGCACATATCGTAATAGTTCAAATCTTTAGGGGAAGAAAAGACCTGTAATGAATTATAGAACTGTATGGCTGGAAGAGACCTCATAGGTTGAGCCTAATTGTCTGCTGAAGGAGAAACACACAGCTAAAGCACTCAGACAGATGTCCATCTAATTTCTGTTAGAAAACATCCAATGAAAGAAGAGGCCACCACTTTTTGGTGTAATCCATTCTGTTGCTGAACAGCTCTTATTGTCACGAGGTTCCTCCTACTGTTTAGATACAACATCCTTTCTTCAATTTGAACACATTTGTCCAGGTCATCCTTTCCAGAGATGCAGGGTGCTGTCTTTTCCATATGACAGCCTTTCAAATATTAGAAGACAGCAATTATGTCATCTCACAGTTGTCTCTTCTGCAGGCAAAACATATCCAGCTGTCTCAAGAATTCTTGATAGGACTTGGTTTACAGATTACCATCTTGATTGCTGTCCTATGGACATGTTCCAGCTTCTTAATATCCTTCTTAAATTACTCTGGTGCCCAGATCTGGACACAGTATTCTGGGAGAGGTCTGACCAGAGAAAAAAAGACCACTATTTCCCTTTATTTGATCTAGGAATGTGCAAAAGCTCTCCACCCCACTCGGTACCAAAATAAAGGACATACAAACTTGGGCTGACCCACCCTGTGTGCTTTCCAAGACATTCAGATCCTGTCTGTACCAAGGTCCATGACGCTATCTGTGTGTTTCCAGACCTCTGTTGTTTTTTTACACCAAATTTTTGAATGGAAGCAGCTGTGGCTTGAGGGGAGGGGATGCTATGCTCTGTTTATCCACTCAAAGCCCATACAGTAGTAATTCTTTCATAGTCATACACAGACTCACACATACATATATGTATACATGCTAATGCAATAGTAGTTCACTGAAGTTTGGTAAACTAAGCTGAGAGAACAAAACAGAGAACAATATTCCAGAATGCAAAAAAGGCAACATAAGCAGTTTCATAACATTCAGGTTTCATGCCTCTTGAGCCTCAATGGGTTTTAGCAGCAATATTGTCATGTTTTCACTTCCTAATGTGTTTTAAGCCTAGGAAACCTTTTCAAAACCAGAATGAGCATGCTTAACAATCCAACCATAAAATTTTAGGGGGACTAAAACATGTGATTTTTTTTACCACAGAAATATGGCAGCATGACAGTGAGATGCATTATTTATTTATTTATTTATTTATTTATTTATTTATTTATTTATTTATTTATTTATTTATTTATTTATTTATTTATTTATTATGCTGTATCTTAAATTTATAATGTTTTTAAGTTATAATGTTTTTACAATTTTATTTTTATATTAGTTTGATGTGTATTTTATGTTTGTTTGTTTGTTTAATATCTCACCTATCTGGCCTTGCGACCACTCTAGGCGGGTTTAATGTTGTTAATTATTGTTCTTAGTTTTGTGTGAGCCACCCAAAGTGTCCTTGGTAGCCAAATGGGAGGTATCCAAATAAAATAAATAAAATAAAATAATGTAAGCTGCCTTGGGTCCTCTTCTGGAGAACCCAAGATATAAATAGAATGAAATGAAATACATTTCATTTTCTTTTCTTCTTGAATTTCTAAGAGCTGATAATACTATATTCACATAAATTGAAAGAAAGAAAGAAAGAAAGAAAGAAAGAAAGAAAGAAAGAAAGAAAGAAAGAAAGAAAGAAAGAAAGAAAGAAAGAAAGAAAGAAAGAAAGAAAGAAAGAAAGAAAGAAAGAAAGCTGTGCTGATATCCATATGAATGGCCCTGCACTGTAACAAATGAATGCAGAAAGACATTTTTAATGTTTGTGGGGGGCGGGGTTCATTTTATTCAGGAGGAATAAGTTCACCTTATTTATATTTGTTGATAAATACATTGAAAAAGGCAATTTTTGACACAGTTGCATCTATCTATTGGTGATTAAACAGAAGGGGGTGGGTGGGAGGAAACAAAGCAAAACATTGGATCTAGAAAATAACTCACATATGTAAAAGCTGATAGTGGTTCCACAGAGCTTTATATTTGACCAATCAGACTTGCCAAAGAAACTCATGTTTCCCTCACAATGATCAATCACAACATGAAGCAAGCTAATTTGCTCTAAAAGAAATGGAGAAATCTTAGGCTTCTATATTAACATCTACATGGTTCCTTTTTCTAATAGAATGCTATATTTATTCCATGTATGTGTTTCATCAGATAAACCAGAGATCACTTATGGTGACCTTTTTCTAGGTAGAAATGACTCAGAAGTGGTTTACCATTCCCTTTTTCTGGAGGCATTCTGGGACTGGGGAGCTTGCCAAAGGCCACACAGGCTGGCTCTTTTTCCTAGAGGCACAGTGGGGAATTGAACTCCCCTCTTTGGCTCCACAGCCAGAAACCTAAAGCCATCTAACCAGATATATTTATTGTATGGTTTAACCCTGAACACTGACATTTATTTCTCTGTTTGAATTCTTTCTCAAATGGAAAGGAATGGACAATGGCATCATATCCCTTTGATGAAGGGGCACATCTTTAGGCAAACAGTCCACAATGACAGCAAGTTTGCCTTGAAAAGTTGACTTTGAACATGACCAATCAGCTGGCAGGGAAGGAAGCCAGTGTTGAAGGAGAAGAGCTTTCACCATTTGCCACTTCCACAGTTCTGATCAGGACTGTCTTATCCTGTACCTTGCTTTTCCTCTCCTTACTGCCTATTCCTTTCCTGTTCCTAGGAGAAGCAAAGGGTTAAAACTCCCTCCCTTCTCCACATAATAGTGAGCTGGCTTCACACCTCCATCCCCACTGTCAGTAGTTACATTTTTTAAAAAAAAATAGTTTAAGCTAGGGCAAACTACGAGACAGACATCAATTCCCCCCCCCCAATTCATCTATGAAAATCTTGGATGAATTGGCATTGTTCAGAACTGGTAGGGGGATAAAGTAGGAAGGAGTAGTGCAAATCTTGGAAAAGTTACTGTATGAACTACGAAAATGGCTGTTCTTGGTTCTGTTCCATTGTGCTTAATGCTGTCCTGAGGAATGTGCAAGGAAGATGGGATTAAAATGAGAGGCATCTATTTGTAACTGAAATGACCTTTCCACAGTTATAGGAAGGTAAAACATTTGTCGGTGAGTATCAATCTCACCCACAAACTCACATGTTTACGCCCCTTGTATCTTCCATTCCACACAAGGAATGTTCTTTACAGTGGAGTTTAACTGGCAGGTCTCTCAAGCGAAACAAAATGTGGGAAGATCTCTGTCAAGTGCCAGAAGGTATTTTAAGGTACGGGGGGAGGTTGGGCCAGAACATATTCAGTGCAAAATAAGTGGTGGGAAGTGTTTTGGATGGAGAAGGAGAGAATAAACATTATACTTGTGTTTCACCTTTTCTTTTCCTTCCTTCCTTCTAGAATGAACTCCACCCACTCCTCAGACATCTCCTGAAAAACCATAAGAAGAGATCCTGTGACAGCAAAAAATTGAAACTCATAAGCTAATTTCCCGTTTGCTATTGCACCATGTTTCTATCCCCCCATCTGACATAAAGGGATAGATGAAACAAAAGTGCAAGAATTTTTGCTATCCTTCTGTTGATTTTCCCCCCTAACCTCAAATGCTAGGAGTAAATTCACATCCTGACTCAGAAGAGAGAGATACAAGATAGATTTTGCCCTGTTATTACTAGAGTTGAATTATTCAGTGCTTCCCATTAGCAAAATGATAGTATGACAATTTTATATTTAGACTTCCTTATACACCACATCAGCACCTTACCTCCAAGTCATTTATACTGTAAGTGCACCTGAGAAGAAATATCCACATTGACTCAGAAATTATCCTTCAATTAGTGTCCACTTGAATTTTGCAATTATTTTTCTTTTTGAAAAAAAAACCCAAGATTTTTGAAACTGATCCCTTTCCTGACCTTTCTAAGAAAAAAAGAAAAGAAAAAATATTCCTTGGAGTTTGACTGTTGCTCACTGAATAATTGGTGATGCAGCATTAATTGTAATCAGCCAGTTTAGAGTGAAGACTTTTGCCGCATTCTCATCATCATTAAATTGACATGTTATACCTGAGAGGCCCATTTGACCCTGATTAGCTGTTGGCATCTGTCTCTTTCTCTCTCTGTGCGTATATATTGTGTTTTAAGAAAACAATGCATTTTTTTACTCCGCTTCTGAAGTCATTCACAAACTGTCGAGCAGACCCCTTCCTGCTTCATCAAATACTCTTGACTTCCTGAGCTGTTTTATTGCAAAGCTTTTGAACAAAATCTCACAGACCCAAAGTCATTTCAGACATGAAAATCAACTTCTCTATCATATATCCTGAAGTAGTATAACTTAATGAACAATGAACAGCAGTCTTGAGAGTGGGTGTACAGCTTACAATAATCATGCCCTTTTTAGAAAAAGCATTAAAATTCAAATTGTGAATGAAGACATAATAATCTGTTTCAGATATGGGGGCATCTGGTTTTTCACATACAATTACACAAGCAACTCATGATGTATTGTATAATGATTCATTTAGCAATCATGGACTTTCAAACAGGCACCACTAGTTTTATACTGACACACAGTAATCTCTTTCAGACATGGAGGCCTGCATGTGTTTGTGCATGTTTGGATGGTTGAAATGATGTTTCTATGTCAGAATGGTACAACATATTAAGGACATTCTTACTAGGTTAAGTAAACATGACAGGAATCACAGAACTGTAGAGCTGGAAGGGATCACATAACTTGCCAACGTGGGAAATACATAGCTAAAGAATCCCTGATAGATAGTCATTTAAATTCTATTTAAAAGCCTCCTGAAAGAGAACCCACCACCCTTCCCAGCAGTCTATGTTGAAAGGCTTTGACTGTCAAAAAGCTCCTAAAGTTTAGGAGGAATCTCCTTTCTTCTAAATTGAATTTGTTACTTCACATTCTACCCACAGGAACAACAGAAAACAAGTTCGTTCCATCTTTGTTTATTTGTTTGTTTATTTATTTATTTATTTATTTGCTTATTTATTTATTTATTTATTTATTTGTTTGTTTGTTTGTGTTGGTGGATGAGTTTCAGTTTCTGCAATCTGCTTATGTGGACTGGACCCTTGGAGAGGTGAAGGCTAGCAGATGTCTACTGGATTCTTGCCCTTCCTGGTTTATAAAAGCGGCCAGAAAGGGAGCAGTCAAGTGGATAGAAGAAGTGGCGAATGCCTCCCTACAAGAGGGTAGGATCCAAGCATATTTAAAGGAGGCAATATTTGAAAAAGCTCTCCTTGGATCCCACAATATTGGATAATTACCAACCAGTCTCTAATATCCCACTCTCAGACAAGGTATTGGAGCAAATTGTGGCTTCTCAGTTTCAGGGATTCCTGAGTGAGATGGATTATCTAGATCCATTTCAATCTGGGCTCAACCCTGGTTATGGGATGGAGGTTATGTTACTACTGTACCACCTGTTAACCACAATGTAAACATTTGTGAGGATAGGAACTATATAAACTTTTCACAGGTGACAGCTGAAAGGAGATCCTGCAACATCTCTTCTGTTTCCTCCTCATGTGAGAAATGTGGCTGAAAATTATCATTGACACACAGTGGGTGATCATTTACAGGCAGCCAGATTTTGATTATTTGAGTCATTATTTGAGGCTCCATGCATACTGTGATCTTACTCTTTGCATGATACTGATATGGACAACTCAAGATGCCCAAACTTAACTCTATGTTTAAGCACTCTTCCTGTCATCTAGGCACCTTCTGGCAGGATTTCAAGAGGGGACAGCTTGAAATAGAGCTGAACATAAGTACAGTAATGCTGAGTCTGGAGATCCAAAATTACAAGGATATTAGAGACAGATGGGCAGCAGAGTCAGGGGACGATAAAAGAGCAGCCGGCCACATCTGTTGTGTGGGACAATGGACACCGAGGCCCTAAACTTTGGAGATTTTGGCAGGTGTGTTCTACAATTTCCAAGACTTTTTCTAAAACTATGGATAGAAGCTAAAAAGACTGAAAGCTGGTCATATGAACAGGAAATAAAGTTGATATTGCCTATTGTTAATGTAAATGCTGTATTCTATGGTGGGAAGGCAGATCTGTAAGAATGACCAAACACAAACCCTACATATGCATGGTCCTCCAGGAAGAGACCAGTAGCATTTACCAGCACTTGCAGCAACAGGACAGGATAAGTGGAGATCCAAAGATGATATACACACAATACACAGCGAGAGTTAATGCTAGTTCTCGCATGATCCCATACAGTAGGACTTTTGTATCTGTGGAGGATCCGTTCCAAGTCTCCTTGCATATGTCGAAAAATGTGGGAATCTAGTGTATGGAAATTAGTTTAGATGGATAAACTCACTGTCCATTCACAACTAAGGTATCAGATTTCCAGTATACTCATTTTATTATATCTGGCTTCCTTTTATTCAGTATGGTAATAACCATGCTGATCCTCTTAGCAACCCCCCCAGCCACTCACTATGGAAAGATGTGTTATGTTAACTAGTAATACCGTATGGGTTAAATCTCTTTCTCTTATGTTTGATGAAGTGGACTTGTTCATGAAAGCTCATATTTAAAAAGTATATAAAATTTAGTCTTTAAGGTGCCACCACATTTTTGTCTTTTTTAACTTTTTATTTCTATTTTCTTTTTATGTACTATGCTTGCACAGACTAACATGGCTACCCCTTCTACAATCATTTAATAGGTTTACTATGTGGGGTTTGATGGTTTAAAACTGTTTATGGTTTTGTATATCTTATTAAATTTTAAATATTTTTTTTAAATGTGGATTATAGTGAACACTATTTTAATAGTAAACGCTGTACATAGCATGGTCTCTGGCTTCCTCTAGTAGCTAGTACTGGTATTTTCATCTTTATATATACATATTTCTAGAATTTTTATTTTAACATTTTCAAACTGTAGATATGTGAGCCAGTGGATATGGATCCCACAAATATGGGGGTTCTAATGTGAATTAATTTTACCAACTTGCAAATACCTGGGGTGAAGTTGCTGGTCTTCATGTTTGTCACAGCATGAGCAGAAAGCACTCGTAGGTGAAAAGCTGAGGGTTTTGTCACTGAGACACTCTTTCACAATTGAGTGGGTGATATAAAAATTCTTTGTGCACATAAAAGAAACAAAAGAAAAACCATGAGGTTTATAGGACAAGCTGTACCCACTTCCCACATCCTCACTGAGATCAGCAATAATTTGGCCTTCTGCCACCTCAGACTGAAAACAAAATGTGGGATTGGCAATACACTATTGTACTAAAAAATATAAAGCAAAGCATGCTGCTTGTATACCGCCCCATAGCATTTCAAGCACTGTCTGGGTGGTTTACAAGTTAATTATGCAGGCTACACATTGCCCCCCAGCGACCTGGGTACTCATTTTACCAACCTTGGAAGGATAGAAGGCTAAGTCAACCTTGAGCCAGCTACCTGGGATTGAACCCCAGGTCATGAGCACAGTTTTGGCTGCAGTACAACAGTTTAGGGACGTGGTGGCACTGCGGGTTAAACCGCAGAAGCCTGTGTACTGCAAGGTCAGAAGACCTGTGGTCGTAAGATCAAGTCCATGCGATGGAGTGAGCCCCCGTCGCTTGTCCCAACTCCTGTCAACCTAAGTGGTTTGAAAGCATGCAAAATACAAAATGTGTGTAGATAAATAGGTACCACCACGGTGGGAAGGTAACGGCATTCTGTGTCCAGTCACACTGGCCACGTTACCACAGAAGATTGCCTTCGGACAAAACTCTAGCTCTATGGGTTGGAAACAGAGATGAGCACCGCCCCCTAGAGTCAGACACGACTGGACAAATTGTCAAGGGGAACCTTTACCTTTTACTACAACAGTTTAACCACTGTGCCACTAGGCTCAGTTCTAGGGTAGTACTGGAACTCATTGTTCTGTTTTCCTATTTCTTCCAGCAAGAATCACAGATTCAATAATCTTTGGAGCCAGTAGGTCTTGAACAAATGGAGTTACAGAACTTCATTAGTGCTGATATCCTGCCTTATACCAATTTCTGATCTCGTAATACTTTTTGTTTGTGTTCTGCTGAAGAGAGTGAAAACTTCTTTAAGACTTTCCCTGATGACACAAGAAGGCCAGGGGTGGAGGAGCCCCTTGGGTCTCTTTAGATATCTACAAAATAAAATGCCTGCATGGACCTTCAGCCTTAAAAGCATTGTGCCACATGTAGGTAACTATGCTTACAGTAGCATGAATTGTATCCTGCAAGTATAACTTTAGTTTGGAGGATCTTTCTTCTGTGAAGGGCAGACCATAAGACAGTAACTTTTTTATGGGTTGTAGGAATCCACTTAAGGCATTTATAATGCACACTAATATTTGTCTAAGTTTCCCAATAGTATGACATAATGCTTAGAGAAAGGGAAGCTCAATATTCTTGCCAAATTTATGGTAAATCATACTCATAAGATGGATGCCTTCATATTGCAGTTAAATCAATATGCAATCAGTGCCTGACCTTTTGATATGGATAGATATTACACCACAACTGACTGAGAAATATTTTAACTCACTTTTTATGTTTGCATTTATTATATCCTATGGCAATATTTATTATCTACACATACACACAAAGTTGTGCATATAATTTTGCAGTAGTGCCAGGTATGAGTTTGGTTGCTCTAAACTAGGAGTATGAAGTTTGTTCCACTGAATTTTTAAAAGCACCATTTGCTCTTCCTGGGACTGATTGATTTTAGTGATACATTCAAGAAGCAATCCAATGTGACTGGATCTAGTCTCAGTTGCCATTGTTTTCCATGAAATCAATGAGAATTAAATCTTGGTTAACTTGTCTCATTGATCTCAATACAACACAAATTTAACCTAGTCTAGAACCAGCCCTATATGATTTGATATTTGTATAAATTACAGATCTTGGATCATAACCTCATTAGATGGCTTGAACCAGTGACAAACACTCTTGCACCTTACGGCTTTAGAGCTTCAAGGAGCCTTCACTGACTGAATTGTGCAAGTCTCCAGAACAGGAATTAAATTAGGATGCAGATAAGAGCTGAATTTGGAAGAAGGATTTAAAGGAAAAGAGTGAGACGGCATCAATGAAGTATTCAGGGAAAAAGTTCCTAACAAAAGGAGTTAGCAAAAAGGATCTATATAACAAGTGCATTAATAATTTCTTGGTTTGGCATGGCCATAGAAGAGATTTGTTGAAAGCTTGTTGGAAGTCAATGTGGCTACTGGAATCTTTTGGGCTCGATTAATAAGTGCCAGATCTGCATAAGAATTCCATGTCCTTGTTGTTTTTGTCAGTGTTAGTAGCCAAGTTATCTTGCAGTATAATTCTATAACCCTCAGAAAATGAGTAGCTCTACTGACTTTAAACAGTACTGTTCTCGAATAAGTGGTTTATGGATTGCAGCTTAATGGTCTACCAATGAAAGAAGATAAAGCCAGTCATAAAGTGTGTTCTGAAATTCAGCAGTCGCACATAGTTATTGTCCCTTGTTTATTGGTTTTATTACGCGTCTGACCTCTAATTTTGAAATAGGGACAGTCAGCAAGTTCATGCTGCCTTACTTCAGCTGAAGAAATACAAGTCTTTTAAAGAATAGCTGTGTGGTTTTAATTTTACCCCCTTTACTCCGTGGGACACTGTAAAGAAGAGCTGTTACATTTTGCTTGTAGCCTGCTGGTCCGTAATTAACTTTATATCCATCCCTGTGTTTAATGTAATTGAAAAATATCAATTCACATAAGAAACATGGACAATTTACCTGACTCCTCACATCTTTGTTTCAAAGGCCACTTTCTACAGAATGGAAAGATTCTGCTGCGTGTGCAGATTTTATCCATAGCATGAGTTGAAGCCATTTGACCAACTATTCAGAACTAGATATCAGAATACTGTACTTTCTCTGCATACGTTTAGTTAAGTACCTTTTCTCAGGTCAGGATTTGCCAAGTGAAACAGTTTAGAAAGAGATAATGCAGGGGGGGGGACAGAATCTGTGTAATTTAGATGTATTTCCATTTTTAAAAGCCAGTAAATTCAATTCTTTTTTAAAAAGTTGAAAAATATTTGCTGACATTTGCTTTGTGTTTTGATGAGAAGTGGTTAACTGATAAAAACAAGGTGTCAGGTTTGGGGATTTTCACTTGTGCAGGTCTCTTTGTGAACTGTAGTGAGGAAAAGGGGGTATCCTGTAGAGACCATCATGAATGCACCTTGCTAAGAGAGAAAGTGGACATAGGAAGTAGAAGTACTGTGAGAAAAGATGTGATTAATATCCACATATAAAGAGAAATATTATTTGTGAACACCATCATACTAGAACTCTAGAATTATTTTTATACAATGGGAGTACTTTTGCCTGCTTCTCCTTTATCTTAGAGTTGGAAGACTGTAAATCTTCTGAAGAATGTTCTAGAGCAGTGGTTTTTAATGTTTTCTTTACCACAATCCCCTTTAAATATCTTTTGTTGTTGCAGACCACCAAGACTTAACTCAAGATTTAAACCTGTAAAGTGCATCAAATGTATATTTTAATTTTCTCATGAAGGGTCTCATCAACAGATATTCCTTGCTATAATGGTGGCACTTTTTAAGATGACTGGCAGAAGCTTCATTTTGCTTTGAACAGGATGCAAGTTTATCATCAGTTCTTGTACATTCTGAGGTTCAGCCAAAATGTATTATTATGACATTCACTGAGATAATATCAAAAAGTCACTTTACTCATTTCTATTAGTAGAAATCAAAGACGAAACACAATTGAGAAGTCTGTCCAGTCACTCTCACTGACACTGATAGACTCCAACTCTCTCTTCCCCCAGCTTGTGACTTTCTGTGCAGTAGCAAGAAATGTCAAATGCTGTCTCTCAGCCATTTAGCATCATTCACTTGCATGTTCTCATAATGTGCAGAAATATCAAACTGTTATTTTCATAACTGATTTTTTTACTTTTAGTTATTTTTAATGGAAGCGCTACATTGGAAAAGCCACATTTTACACAAAAGAGCAAGGAAAAGTAACATTTTGTTCTACATTTCTTTCTTTCTTTTTTAGCTGCATAAGATCATAACATTTCTTCAAGCATTCACGGACTCCTTGTGAGGATATTGCGCCCCCCCCCAGGGGCCTGTGGACCACAGCTTAAGAACCTATGTTCTAGAGTTCTCCGAGCTTCTAAAGTTCTGTACGCTAGACATCCACATGTAAGTTTCTGTTTTCCATCTGATGTGAAATAAACGCCTGGAATTGCAAGTGCTTCTGCTACAGATGGGAAAATATTTCTGAATGGAGGGACATCTCCCACACTTCATTGCAGCGTTCTAGGGAGCAGATGAGCTGGTCAGACCCTTGGTTTGGCTCAATGCTCAGCATCACAATTTCTCTCTCTTCTCCATGCAAGAGACAATGGTGGAGTGATGTGACTAGCACCCCACTTCTTTGTTATTCCCAGTTCGGAGAAAGAAGAGGAAGGTTGTGGCACAAAGGATGTGTCTAGAAGAGGTTTTTATTGTACAGTCATCTTGCCTCATTGACAGAATTACACCAAGTGTTCCAATGAGATTGCCTTCTATTTTTTTCCTAATGTATTTCCATGCTATTTGTTTTGCTTACAGAAAAGAAAACTGTCATTGCAGGAAAGATGGAACAGCTGCGTAGTGGCTTTCGTAGTACTATGAAGTCAAAACAAAAGATGAATGACCATACAAGATCTGCACAGCAAAGCCAGCTATCTTTGCTGTGACATTTCTGGACTGGCAATGCAGAGTTGTTAAATTAGACAAAAGTTAACTGTCTTCCCCTGCTTCAGTGGTCAGAATACACCTAAATTTATTAGAAATGCATTTCCCCCCTTTTATCAGCAGGTGAACAGCATACATTTAGCCATTAGACATACGTACCTCTGTGAGGAAAGTGTGAGTCTTAATACAGTTTTATAAAATTATGCAAATATGCATTGATGTTACCTGTTAGTTCTTAGATGAGCATTACAAAGTTACAGCAGTCCCTTACACTCCATGGTGCTACTAAATTAACCAAAGTGCTTCTGAATGGAACAGCAAATCATTTCCATAGAGTAATTAAACAGTAAACAGGGCAGAGAAGCATTATAGGAGAGATTAAGATGGTATCAAGTAACAGGATCAGTCACCCCAGTCCCTTTGATATTTTCAAAAGCTGAGATTAACATTTACTTTAGAGCTACCCAGTTCTGAATCAAAGTTTCCACATGACTGGCAAATCATACCACTTTTTTTAAAAAAATTATTTGTTCTATTGCAAATTACTTGAACACTCCTTTCTTCTTTTAACAAAAGTTGTATTATTTTGAATTTTATTCAGTATTGTGAAGTTTCCATATACAAGGGAATATCATGTAAAATGTTTTTGTCTGTGAAATTATATTTTGATTATAGAAATAGATGAGTGAGCATTTTGAGGTTTACTTTTTATTGTTTCTCTTTCATTTTCATATACCCATCAAAAGTAATTCTGACAATCACAACCATTACCTTGAATTACGAGTTAATTACTGTAAAGGATTGCCATACTGAAGTGATCAAAAGGCAATAGTTCTAAAATGCATTAACTAAATCATATTTTCAACTCCTAGTCATGATTGCTGGCCAAACAAAATGATCTCTTCCATTTAATTGTGCTGTCCATCTTTTCCTCTGTTTGAAATATAGACAGAGACACCGTATATTAAAAATAGTCTTATTTCATCAATAAGTGAAAATAGTACATTGAACTGTCAAATATATGCAGATGAAATTAACGTAGAAAGTCAAGCTATTTTCCCACAAACTCAGATAATACTTTATTTAGCTCTGAAAAGAATAAGGTGAGCAATGTTCTGAACTAAATCATGCCCATCATCCTCCAGTGACATGATCAGAACCATGTATTCTAATGTCTCAGTGAGCCTCCAAAGTTGATCTTATCCACTTACCTGTCTGCATTCCTGCCTATGCCTACGTACATGCTTCCTTCCTTCCATTCTTCCTGATACAAATGGGGGGGGGGGGAGGAAGAAATGTATCTCATATCTGGGGCATGCCATATTCCTACGAAATCCCTTCTAAAATTTCAAGGTGCACCCCTTCTGCCCATGTCTTTAATGTTTCCTTCATCCTATCACAACTACCAGAGATACACAAGCAAAGTAGAAATGAGAAAAAGAGATTTGGAAACATACAATTAGATACAGTACAGTAGGTATCTTGCAGAATGTCCAATGCTTTGTGTTATTCCTGGCCTTTTGGGAACAGGCATTGAGAGTGACAGTCTGAAAGTCCAAAGAACATAAAAGTAGACCAGAAGCCTGTTCAATTCAGCTCTAGCTTTCTGCACTGGACAAATAGATGCCAAAGACAACCTCACAAACAGGGCAACAGTGCCTTCCCCCTCATGTCCCCAGTAACTGGTATTGATAGGGAAAGTGATGTATGCAGCCATCATGACTGGTAATCATGTAGAGGAATAATATTTTTTAAAAAAATATTGATCCTTGAATTTCCCACCATTCAGATCGAGAATTATGAATTATGGTTCCCCCTTTACTTTTCTCACACCATGCATTCTATACAACTCTGTCATATGCCGTCTTAACTGTAGTCCTCCATTGTGTTTATAATATGTGTCGTAAACCTTTCCAATAACAATTCTCTGTTTAAAATCCAAACATCTCTAGACTTCCCAATGAGAGGGAAACTGCAGAAAGAAGACTGGAGCATGATA
Source organism: Pogona vitticeps (assembly GCF_051106095.1). Classification (NCBI taxonomy): domain Eukaryota; kingdom Metazoa; phylum Chordata; class Lepidosauria; order Squamata; family Agamidae; genus Pogona; species Pogona vitticeps. Next base: position 174,262,252 of record NC_135786.1, read on the forward strand.
TCTGAGTGCTAGGCTCTTAAGTATTTTATACTTCATTTATATTATTCTGTTTGTCTTTTTCAAATGAGTCAAAAGGGTTCTACTGTACATTGCTGCTAATGTTGCAGGGTCCAGATTAGGGCTCTGTACCAGATTTGGACAAATCCCAAACTCTGAACCAAATTGATCAGGTTTGGACCAATTTGCATGAAGTGCAAACTGAAGCAGAATGAGAAGATTTAGTTGAAAGGGCAAAACAAATCCAGTGTGCAGATGAATGGAACTGGATGGAACACAATATTTCACCCCGGTTTTCTTTTTAAAAACAAAGTCCAAAGGTTTATCAAAACTGAAATATTTGGGTGAACACAGAATTGCCAGTGAGACAGTGGATACATCTCTCGAGAACAGCATCTTTATGGGAAGACAGGAAACCTAACTATTTATCCTAAATTCTGAAGCTTTGCTTATACTGACATGAAATTATGTGCTCAACTTGAGTAGCTCCATAAGGTTGCTATCAGACTTTTGTATGTGACAGAATATAGCCAGGTACTTTTGCTACTGCTTCATGAAGATCAGCCATAGAAATAACAAAGTGTGCTTACAAGACCTGAGGCATTGAAACGGATCCTGCTAAAGCTCTAAAAGTGATTATGAGCTGCTTATCTTTCTGTTTTTTTTTAATCCATCTATTCTCTTATTTCAAAAGTATATGTTCCTGGTGTCAGGGATAAATGACTGTACTCTTGCGCTGTGCAGATACTTCACAGATGATTCATTATAAAGTGCAATTTATTAACTATTAGGATTTTATTTACTCTTACAGAACAGAATATGCAGAGGAGAAATAAAGCACAGTCACTTTTTTGAAATTTTATTAAAATAGGCCAGTGAACTAAATGAAAAGTCACATGATTTAGGAAATACGGTGGTGCCTCGCTAGACGATGATAATCCGTTCCACTGAAATTGCTATTTAGTGAAATCATTGTCTAGCGAAAAGTATTTCCCCATTGGAATGCATTGAAACCTGTTTAATGCATTCCAATGGGGAATAATCATCATTGTCTAGCGAAGATCGGCCATAGGAAAGCCGCTTTGCGAACCGCCGATCAGTTATTTAAATCGCTGTCTTGCGAGCGTGGAGGAAGCTGTCAAAATCATTGTCTAGCGAAAATTGGTTTGCGAAGCAGGGACCAAACATTGTCCAGCGAAATTCCCCCATAGGAATCACTGTTTTGCGAATTGCTATCGCAATCGCAAAAATTCAATGTCTAGTGAAAAAACTGTCATGCGGGGTAACTGTCTAGCGAGGCACCACTGTAAACTAGATTGCTCAGATTGTTGGTCAGTAACTTTCTAGGATGGAATTGGGGATTCGAGATCAAGTGTAATGTTGTTAAATGGTGTGAATAGCTAGTGTTTAATATGTTAAAATATTCAATAAGTAAGATGAATAGTTAATTGAATTATCAGTTTGTAATGGGAATGATTGTCTAAAATAAAGTTTTTGAAAAAAGAAGAAGAAACAGTGAATGGATTTTTGGTATTTAAAGTAAAGGTATGAGATAAGTGTTCTTTACCCATATCACCGTTTATAATCTTTCATAGTACATTATTCATGGTGGGGGTGTCTATTACTTTTCACCAGTTTATTGTCAACATACATACACCAATTTATTGTCAACATACAACGTACAGATGTGTGATTAAAGAAACCATACAACCACTCTTTCTTTAAAGAGTTATGAAAGCAGAGTACTACAGGGTAATTCTTCACTGTGCTGTGATTACAGCACAAGTGGGTACTCAACGCAGGATATTTGTTCAACTTCTATTCTTCCGTGGCAATTAGGTTTTCAGACAGAAGATCAGACTTCATGCTGTGTTGGCAATTGATTAAACTGCAGAGAATATCTCCATTCACATAAGAAGAGAAATATAATATTTATTCTACAGAGGATGTGACATTTAAAATAAAGATGTTCCTTGAAGTTATCATTTCACTGCACACATTGGTATACAGTCAGTGCTCAGATTGTACAAGGAGGGAGACAGGGCTGGACCCTCTACCTTTTGCACTGGTCGCCTTAATCAGGGCGTAGAGCTTCTTGATTTTATCAAACGACCTTATTTCCTTCCACAGTTCTTTTATGCTCAAGAACTAATATCTAAAATATATAAAGCCAATTACAAAAGTAATGAAATCTTTTCCTGTGAATACTATTGATCCATGGGAAAAAGTCAGTCAGGGGGTGCAGGAAATGGAGGCCGAGACAGAGTTAAAATTGGGTAAAGTTTGTCAAGAGAGCACCAGCAGAAGACCAAAGGTGTGTAAAGGCTAGATGCTTAGGAGAGAAAAGAAGGTTAAAGGGTAGCCACAGCACAGAGGACATGTGTGAAAAAGATACCCTTGCTGCTAAAAGAATGCACGAAGAAGCTGCTTATACTTCTACCATTATGACTGAACATAAGCTACATTGCACAAAAGAGTCAGTCTTGTGTATATCAGAGCCTACATTGTAGCCCATAGGATTAACAATGTATTTATTTATTTATTTATTTATTTAACTTATATGCCGCCCACTCTACCCAAAGGTCTCTGGGTGGCTTACAACAATTAAAATACAATAAAAAGATAAAACAATTAAAATACAATTAAAATAGATACTCTAAAAATTTATGCACCATACAAGAGACTGAGGTTGCAATGAATTCCTAGTTCACTATGAATTTTATTTTCAACCAAGTATTTTAGTTTTGATAAACTTTCTTGAGGATTTTAAGGCTCAGATGAATCAAACCAGGTCAAGGCTTCATGATTCTCCACAGCGCTTCATCACAAGTGACAAAGCACTTCCTGAGGGTACACTAAAATGGAATTCATTTTTCAGATTAAAAACAACTTGAAAAATGTACCAGTGAAAAATAGCTTCAGTTAGTGAAGAAGGGTTGGTTCTTTGTTGTTACAAGCAGCTCATACTGAGATTCACTGCGCTCCAATTCATGTCTACTCAAAAGTAAACTCCACAGAAGTAAATGTAAATCAATCTCTTGAAGTAGGTGTAGGATTGCAGCCTTGGTTGAGTATAAAGACTTTCTGCCTTTTAAGAGACTGTCACCTGATGATCACTGTAATTACCCATATTTTAATTAGTTAAATAAAATTTGCAAAGCTACCACAGATTCTTTTCTAAATGCAGTACATTATGCACCCAAATATACACATGCACACACAGAGAGAGAGAATTACCTGAGTTTCCTATGAAGGTGGTTCATGTTATTTGTCTTTGTCCCCCCCCCCCAACCCAGAATAAAGAGACAGACACAGGTTGTTGGGTTAAAACTTGGGCCACAACTTTATTAACTATTTAAATTTAAAAAACTCAATCTACAAGGGGGCCTACTGTAGTGCGATATTATCTCCAAATCTGGTGTAGCCTTTACATCTGGATCATTCAAGAGCAAGGCGAGTTCATATTTCTAAATCGTGCTGTCATCTGTACAGCTCACATTCAGGTGCCTGGTGATGGGGTTACCCCCCCAACACTCCAGCTCACCGAGCCTCATGACCCTAGGTGAACTGCTGCCTGGGAGGACTCCCATGGAGAAACCACCTCTCGTCAGCAGCCCTATTGGCACCACCTGACAGGGAGATGGAATATTTTTGCACCTCGTGACTTCCATGAACTCACCCCGACTCTTCACCTCACACTACCTGCCACAGCATGGGGATATTTATATGCCTCAAGTCCACCATCACAGCTGAAAATTTCGGCTCCAAGCCCCCTTGTAGGTGCCTCCGAAAAAAGGCCCAAACCTGTATCAGACAAGCTAACCCTATCATTTCTGTAAAATTCTGGCTGCCGAACTCTTACGTCCAGATCATGATCAATGACCAATCCAGCCTTCATGGCTGCGGTTATTTCACAATTCACACCACACATTGCGTAGTCAATGCACCAACGATTGCGTTCAACCTTCCAAATCATATCCTGGAGTTATGTTTGACCATATCAGCCTATGTGCTGGAAATTTGTCCTGCAAGACCTCAATCACCGGTACTATTAACGACTTGCTTGTTCTGTGCCAAATCATTTCATCCCAGGGGAACAAACAATAAAATTCAGGGGGAGCCTTGCTCATGCTCTGGCATACCAGGTCCTTCAGCTGGTCCCCAAGCATGCCTCCTCTCCCCTTCCATTCTGCATGTGGCCCAAGCACCAAGGTCTAAATTGCGGCCCTGAACAATGTGCGAAGTATACTTCATCGCCCAATGTATACAGTGGTGCCTTGACTTACAAACGTCTCTAGTTGTGAAATTTTTGAGATACAAAATGCTCCGTTTGCAAAATATTGCTTTGGCGGGCGAATGGAGCTTCAAGTTATGAAAGAAAAAAACACGGGGGGAGGCAGGGAAAGCACGAAATTTGAACTTTCTGTTAACCGTTGGCCAGCAAAGAGGCTGCTTGTCTGCTACCTCGCTTGTCCCAGCAGTTAGAGAGTGGATAAGGAGAGAGTCTTCAGACTGCCTGGTACTGTACTGTAAGGACTGTAATTTTTTTTTGGATTTTTTAATTTTTGGATTTTTGACTTTTTTTTTCTAAAGAGAGACTGCCTGTTCTGGATGAGTACATACTGAACACTGTATTCACTGTACTATACAGGGTTTTTTGCAGCTTGGTGCGGGGGGTAGGGCTAGGTTGGGGGTTATGTTTCTGTGCTCTGATGGGCCTTGCAGTGTGGATTTAAAATGTGAAAAGTAGACTGTAATATTAAATTAAAATTAAATGTGAAAATTAGACAATAATTTTAAAATGTAAAATTTATTTATTTACGGTATTTTTGCACTCTGTGGCTCCTAGGGTTTGTGTACTGTGACCTCTCTGTTGTTTTAAAACATGTGGTTTAAAATGTGGTTTCAAAGTCTTTTTTTTTCTTAAAATCAGAAAATATTTTGTGAAGGGATGGGCTTGCTGTTCATGCAGACAGATTGTAAAACACAGTTTAGACTCTCTTTTTGTGATGAGGAGTTCTGTGCTGGAGTAATGCTTGATGGATTATGTGGCTTTTAGGATTTGTGTACTGTGGCCTGTCTTTTGTTTTAAAATGTGTGTTTAAAATGTGGCTCCAAGGTCTGTCTCTTTTAAAATCAGAAAATATTCTGTGAGTGGCTGTGGTGCTTGTTGATCCAGCCAGGCTTTAAAATGGAGTTTACTGTAGACTCAAAGGTGCTTGGTTTTGTTTAAAAGGTGCTTGTTTTTAAAAGTGTTCTGTTTAGAAGATGTTCCCTCCCCCCTCCCTCCTTTCCTGCCTTTTTTTTTAAACTGAAGTTCATGTTAGGTCAAAAGACGAAAAATTCTCCCCCAGTGGTAGAGTACAGATTAACCGGCTTTGCATTAGTTCCTATGGGAACTAATGCTTCAATTTAAGAACGGCGCCTCTACATAAGAACCGAAAACAGCCGGAACGGATTAAATGGTTTTCAGTGCATTCCTATGGGAAATGGTGATTCGACTTATGAAAATTTTGAGATGCGGCCACTCTTCCTATACGGATTAATTTCGTAAGTCAAGGCACCACTGTATAACTGTGGCCACAAAAAGTGACTCACACTGGGTGGCGACTGCCTGGAATCCTGAAAGAGAACACAAACATTATTGTCTATTAAGGGAGAGAAATAAAAACTTGCGGGAAGACCATCTGCCTACTTCCTATCCAGTTTCCCTCACTTCTGCAGTAAGAGCTGCTGCTGTGGATGCTGCAACCATTCCAAATGAGTGGGTGCCAAATTACGATCCCACAATGCCTGCCGTGTGCAGCCCCAGGGAAGAGACAGCTGAAATTGGGACCTTGTGAGGTGAGAGCCATCCTATGGTGAAATAGATTCCTTGCCGAGGTTACCTGGTCTCAACATAGGCAGATAAGTCCCTAACCAGGCAAGGTTCCTTGAATGAAAAATGTCTTAGGCTTCCCACATGACCTTTCATAATTGATACGACTTAGATTGGTGGAGATGAAACAAGACTCTGTCTACGTAGACCAAAAAGTCATCCATTTAAAGCCAATTTTGAATTGTCAACTATTGATGCCCTTATCAGCTCCCTAATTCTAAATGCCCCAAAAATTGTGCAATGTATCTCTGCTTTAAACAATTTGACCTCATATTGCCCCATGCAAGTCTCCTCCCAAACCTGACCTAAGTGAACAAGGTTTTTTGAGACATAGGGGTGGTGCTATATAGGCCATGGTCTACCCAAGCTTTTTAAACAGCATACATCCTCAGTCTTATAACAAAATACAGTGGGGTCTCGACTTACGAAGGACCCTACTTGCGAACAATTCAACTTACGAACCCGCCCTATAGGGGAAATAAGGACTCAACATACAAACTTCCCTCGAGTTACAAACAGGAAAAAAAGTGCCCCCTCCCTCCCCTTAGAGGCTTCTGGAGGGGGAAAAAGGGTCAGAAACTTAAAAATAAATAAAAGAAAGTCACTTACCAGGCCTTGGTAGCCCCCAAACAGTAGGAAAAAGAGCAGGAAACAGCTAAAAGCCCACACCAGAAGGGAGCCTGGCAGCCATTTTGTGCTTTTCCCCCGCTCCTGCACCCTCCTCTCCCCACCTATCAGCTGATCGGCTGGCTCTGAAGAGTCTTGGGGAGGCTTGCTCAGCACCTAAAAAGCCTGCCTGTGTGTCTTTGTGCTGAAAAAAAATCAGCACAACATGCTTTAAAACATGATTTAAAATTGGCTTCATTGAAAAAAAAAGATTTCTAAAGTGCTTTGCAAACTGTTCCCTGCCTTCCTCCTCGTTTCCTGAACCTAAGGGAAAAAAAGAAAAATATCACCCTCTAGTGGCAGAAGGCGGAATAGCAGCTTCCCATTAGTTTCTATGGACGGAAAAGAGCAGATACCGATTAAATGATTTTCAATGCATTCCTATGGGAAATGCAGATTTGACCTACGAACGTTTCGACCTAAGAACCACCTTCCAATACGGATTAAGTTCGTAAGTTGAGACCCCACTGTAGCTGTTTTTCCATTTTGAAAGGGCTTTTCTGAGGATCGATATTTCAGCCCCTGCAGGCTGGCTGGGTTCTTTATAAATGTTTAAAAAAAATTGAAAATCCTTTTTTCAAACTTCCTCAGGTTTGGCACAGAGCAAAAATACACTCTCTACATCTTTGTCAAATGCAGTGCTGATGTGAAGCTAATTTTAAAAGTGATTTTTTTGTATAACACTTTTATTTAACATTTTAATACAATTATTTAATTATTTTTAAATATTTGAATAATTTATTGTTCTTAGCTTTTTTTTAAAAAAAAAGATGTAAGCTCCTTCGGGTCCTTTTATAGAGAAAGACATGAGAAAAATATTCCATATAAATTAGCAATATAATTAAAGATTCAGAAAGAACGAGAAACAGAGTGAAACCCACACTGGCAAATTTGCCCAGTTGTGATAATTTCAGCCTCAGGGCGGACATGTGCTATATACGCAAATGCAAAAAATCAAAATGCCAGTGCGAACTACAAATAATCTCACAGGCATTGTAAAAGACTGCCATGAGACATGAGACACTTGGGTCAACTTGCAATTAAAAGGTTAGTCAAAAATGTTTTCTTCTTCCAATGAGTGTCAGATGTGCATTTTTGGAAACTGGGAAATGAGCAACTAGAGTACTAATTGAAGTCCCTGTCTTGCAGCAGACAGGTGTATTTACACAGTTCTAAGAGACCTTTTGCAAAAGTCCCAAGTCATGAATTGGGGGAAAAGCACACATTAGAATGTTCAATTTCATCTCCTGAAACTGCAAGCTGGAAGTAATAAATAATATTTGAACTGGGGTTTTTAAACTCATTTTCTGCTCATTAGGTACAAGGGGACTTCTGCATTAGTGCTCAGTTGGGTGCCTTAGGCAGGAAGGAGAAGAAAGTACATCCTGCTCATAATATTATCTTGGCAAGTTGCTTTAAAAACATTGGGTTTGAACTAGGGTTGTGCCTCAAATTTGGTCAAATCCTGAACTGAATCGGCTAGCATGATTTAGATGGATTTTTATGAGGTCTGGTTTAAAATGGAATGGTCAGATCTTATTGTGGGATAAAGCCAAATGGACTGAGGCAATGTGGACTGGTTCAGTTATTCAGATGTCTCAAGTGAGCAAAGAAAAGCCAGAATGCAGGAATGGATTATGAGAATGTGAGTAGGCAGCCTAGTCAGGAAGGAAGGAAGAAGAATGTGGCTTTATTCATCGACAGCTCTCATGTGCCATCGAGGAAAGAAATAATTACTAGAGGGGGGGAGGGAGGGAGGGAGAGGGAGAGAGAGAGATTATTTCTTTCCTCCATGGCACATGAGAGCTCGTTTAGTTTTTTTGGACTCCAGTTGTTTAGGGCTTAATAGGTTAAAATCAGCAGTTTGAATTGTGCCTGGAAACAGATCTTATTCTGTCTCTGACTGCATATTAGTGGGCTCTCTGCCAACTATCCTGCATTTGTTCATTGTGGGTGGATCTATGTGTGTGTTTTAGGTCGTAAAATATATCATTTCTCTACATCTTCCTCTTCACTATTTCTCTATCCATGTATGGACAAAAGCAGTGTGATTAGACAAGACTGAGCACTCAGCTGTTCAGGCTACACTACATTCTGTGCAATTTCATACTCTTTTTACTGAGTACTGTTCAGGAAAGATTCCATTTTCTGTGGGAAATGGAAGGATCCTGTGTAACTTATTTCATCTCCCATTTCCACATGAATCCTGGAAAGACTGGGTGCAGGAATTGTTATAATTCTGTGTACTTGGCATTTCTTCTGGGGGGAAAATGATCAGAATCATCCATGGAATTCCATCAGATTTCTCACTAGATCTTTGTTTGGGGGGGGATCTCACTGTGAGAATTCTCATTGTGATAAAAGAATATTTTTACCTCTTTAGTTTCTCTGCAAGGCTGACTCATATCTTTGTTGTTCTTTAGTCGTTAAGTCGTGTCCGACTCTTCGTGACCCCATGGACCAGAGCACGCCAGGCTCTCCAGTCTTCCACTGCCTGCCGGAGTTGGGCCAAATTCATGTTGGTAGCTTCAATGACTGTCCAACCATCTTGTCCTCTGCTATTCCCTTCTCCTCTTGCCTTCGCATTTTCCCAACATCAGGGTCTTTTCCAGGGAGTCTTCTCTTCTCATGAGATAGCCAAAGTATTGGAGCCTCAGCTTCAGGATCTGTCCTTCCAGGGAGTACTGAGGGTTGATTTCCTTCAGAATTGATAGGTTTGATCTCCTTGCAGTCCAGGGGACTCTCAAGAGTCTCCTCCAATACCACAATTCAAAAGCATCAATTCTTCAGCAGTCAGCCTTCTTTATGGCCCAGCTCTCACTTGGTTTGGTTTGGTTTAGATTATACCTGACTAGCCCAGTGGTTTTTCTTACTTTCTTCAGTTTAAGCTTGAATTTTGTTATAAGAAGCTGATGATCAGAGCCACAATCTGCTCCAGGTCTTGTTTTTGCTGACTGTATAGAGCTTCTCCATCTTTGGCTGCAGAAAATATAATCAATCTGATTTTGGTATTGCCCATCTGGTGATTTCCATATGTAGAGTCACCTCTTGTGTTGTTGGAAAAGAGTGTTTGTGATGACCAGCTTGTTCTCTTGACAAAACTCTATTAGCCTTTGCCCTGCTTCGTTTTGAACTCCAAGGACAAACTTACCTGTTGTTCCTTTTATCTCTTGACTCCCTACTTTAGCTTTCTAGTCCCTTATATTGAGAAGAACATCTTTCTTTGGTGTCAGTTCTATAAGCTGTTGTAAGTCCTCACAGAATTGGTCAATTTCAGCCTCTTCAGCATCGGTGGTTGGTGCACAAACTTGGATTACTGCAATGTTGAAAGGTCTGCCTTCGATTCGTACTGATATCATTCTATCATTTTTGAGATTATATCCCAGTACAGCTTTTCCCACTCTTGGTGACTATGAGGACTACTCCATTTCTTCTACAGGATTCATGCCCACAATAGTAGATATGATAATCATCTGAATTGAATTCGCCCATTCCCATCCATTTTAGTTCACTGACACCTAGGATGTCAATGCTTATTCATCTCCTGTTTGACCACATCCAGCTTACCATGGTTCATAGATCTTACATTCCAGGGTCTTATGCAGTATTTTTCTTTGCAGCATTGGACTTTCCTTTCACTTCCACATACGTCCGCAGCTGAGCATCCTTTTGGCTTTGGCACAACCGCTTCATTAGCTCTGGAGCTACTTTTCCTCTGCTCTTCCTCAGTAGCATGTTGGGTTCCTTCCGACCTGAGGGGCTCATCTTCAAGCATCATATCTTTTAGCCTTTTCTTTCTATCCATGGAGTTTTCTTGGCAAAGATACTGGAGTGGCTTGCCAGTTCCTGCTCCAGGTGGATTGCATTTAGTCAGAACTCTCCATTATGACCTGTCCATCTTGGGTGTCCCCGCCCATAGCTTCTCTGAATTACTCAAGCCCCTTCGCCACGACAAGGCAGCAATCCGTGAAGGGGCTCATATCTTTAACAAATATTAAATCCTTGACATACTACAGAAAAACTATGCTGGCAAGTGTTTTTGCATATCAGGATTTTAAAAAACCAATAACCTGGATAAGGATATTGAGGTGATAGTGAATAGCTTAATTAAAACATGCCTTAGAGAATTTTTTGTCAGATATACTTTGCTTTGATTTCCTGCATTAAGCAGAGAGTTTGTGTTGATGACTTTATAGGCCGTTTCCAACTCCATTATTCTATTATTCTGTGATCCCCTCATATTGTAGTTGATATTTTGCACATGTGCGCATGCGCGCGCGCACACGCACACACACAGACACACACAGAGGGCAAAAATGGCTTGTTTCTGAGTGCAAAGCTTCTCTAATATCAAGAGGAAAGTTACCAGAACGAATGCACAGCTGTCTTTCTGGGAGATTCCCTTGAGGAGGACGTCTTGGTTACTTCATGCCATAACTGAGGTTTGATAGCTCAAAAGCTAGTACTGTTTTTATGTTTTGTCCTCATTTTGAGTAGCAGACATCTATATCAAAGGTGAAATGTGTTGTATCATTTTGAGTGGCACTGATGACAATGATAAATGGGCAGGAACAACATCTGCCTTAGTTAAACTTCATTTTATTGGTATTTTGTATATTGGATGCCCAGGACCCTGTCCAAGTCCCAGTGGCATTGCTATTTCAAAAAGGTATGGCATTTACAGATACCTGTAGTTTGTGCACATCCTCACCTGTACAAAACTTAACAATTTGTGCAGTTTTTTTCCCCTCAAAGAAGAGTAACAAAGAGAGACATGTCTTCCAAAATCACAACAGGAACAATAATTGGCATCATCTCTCATTTGTTGAATAAGAGCACAATGTGAAACAGTTTACATCATTATAAGCTTTACACAGCTTCTAAAACTCATTGGGATGGGAGTCTGAATCCCCGTGGTGCATCCAGGGACAGCCAGGATCATCTGAAGTGTGTATTGTTGATACACTTACATATTCTGCCATCTGTGCAGTCTTGGTAACCCAAATAATACAACCCACGGAGAGTGGCTACATATGAATTCTTTACTGTATCTATATATTCTTTACAACACCATATCAACTTAAATATTCAGACATTACAGAGTCCATTCAGGTTCAACAGTTAAATCCTGGGAAGTCCATGTGGTTGTGAACAACCTTTTACCAGTAAGACTTACAGCCCCACCTTTCAGAAAGAAAATGATACCAGGTTTTTATGAGAGCTGGCAGGTTAGCTGGAATCTCTTACAGTATCAACAAAGGAACTGAAGTTGTTTCCCAAGGAAATTCTGTCATAAAGAAATGTGTTGGACTTCAAATCCTGATCCAAGTCTTCTAGAACATGAGCTACACATACTTGAACATACTCTTCCCAATGGATTTAAGTGTTGGACCTGAATGGACTCTGTAATGTTTGAATATTTAAATTGATATGGTGCAGGCAGGTGGGTGAGTGGGAATGCAGGCAGGTGAGCAGGCAGGTGGTCATGAGTGCATGCGTACATGCATGAGCACATACTTTGGCCCTTGAAAATATGGAAAATATATTATGTGGCCCTCACGCTAAAAAGTTCGGAGACTCCTGCTTTAGGCCAATGTACAGTATTCAGGAATTTTATCCCAACACTGCTTTCTGGAAATGTTTAGGATGAGAGGCACTATATTTTCTATGAGCCCCGTGGCATCCAGTCACCAAAAATAGCATAGCTGCTAATATGGAAAGCTACCAAGAAATCCAGTAGAACTAGTGGTAGATAAAAGGTAAAGGTTCACCTTGACAATTTGTCCAGTCGTGTCCAACTCCAGCGGTGCTCATCTCCGTTTCCAACCCATAGAGCCAGTGTTTGTCCGAAGAAAATCCTCCATGGTCACGTGCCCAGCATGACTAGACACGGAACACTGTTTACCTTTGCACCAAGGTGGTACCTATTTATCTACTCGCATTTTTGCATTTTGCATGCTTTCGAACCACTAGGGTTCATCAAAACCATTCCATTTCCAAATTACATCTAAATCTAGCTTTGAATAGACTGAAATTAAAGTCCAATCCAAGAAAGCTTAGATTTTCTAGGATTGGACTTAATGTGATCACTTAATGTTAAGAGACAACCTTTTTCAAAAGTCGTATATTTGAGGCAGGTTGAAAGCATCAAGAGTGTTAGGATCCAAATATGTTTCTGGAGTAACATGTGATAGAAATTATTTCCTCCCTGTCAAGAAACCAACACACTATCTTTAGGTAAGAATTCAAATTGTTAAATTGAAGGGAGACATATTTGCTTAGGTCTAGGTAAGAAAAAATGCAGAAGTTATGCATATTTTTCACTCTTTCTCTTTTATATCATCTGTGACAGAGATTCTAGGAATTGCTTTTATTACCCCATTTCAGCTTTGAACATTAATCACCTGTCCAAAAATATTCTCTAAGGCATACCTAAGTTTATTTTGGCTTCAGGTGACATTTTTTTCTATGAAGACTATTGAACTTGAAAGACCCCAAGGGAAGGATTTGAAGAGGAAAAGAAATCTACCATTCAACATCCACAAGTATATATTTTCTGTCTGTGTCTGTGCACATGAGCTCATGAGCGCACGTATACACACACATTTCATTGAATGTTTTGTACAATAAGGCAGTGTTACTGTTTACATTATGATAATTTTTGTATGTGTGAAAGAGAAGGGTGGTGGAGAGAGAGAGAAAGAGAGTTTCCTGAGATCCCCCTTCATCTTTCTATGATGTGAAAAATACAATAAATATGCTTATAAAGTATTCCTAGCCCATTGTAAATTATATCAACATTGTGACCTTTTTTGAAAACCCGATTTTACATATTTTTCACATTAACCAGTGATAGGCACAATTCTATTTTGTCTTCCCACATGAACTAATTATTTAAACACAACTTTCACAATTACTAAATGTGAATCCCATCAATAGAATACCCAGTGTGGTGTAGTGGACTAGGACTCAGGAGGCCTGGGTTCAAATCCCTGTATAGCCATGTAAGTTCATTGGGGAAGAGGAATGTGAAACACTACTCCTTAAATATCTCACTTACCTTGAAAGCCCTGTTAAGGTCACTAAAACTCAGTTCTGAATTGATGGCACACAACAACGATCCAATTAATGTGGTGATTCACTCATGAATTGACAAAACAGGCAAATTATTATTATTGGAATGAAAGGTTTTTCTAATGATAATTTGAATTTATTTTTGAAGGCTTTCATGGCGGGGATCTGATGGTTATTGTGAGTTTTTCAGGCTCTTTGGCCATGTTCTGAAGGTTGTTCTTCCTGACGTTTCTCCAGTCTCTGTGGCCGGCATCTTCGGAGGACTGGAGTAGGAACTCTGTCCATGCTCTGTTGCTGTTTGTTGGATAGTTGAGTATTTTTGAAGGCTTTATTTTTTACATATTTTTCACATTAACCAGTGATAGGCACAGTTAATGTGATAGCACTCTGCTCATTACCCCCAGGATTTTCACTTTTACCCCATTTGGGGTAATTACCCCTGTTCCCCGACCTATGTTCTATAGGTTTGATTGAAAAGATTCACTAAAACTTCTGAGTCATAATCTTCTTCACCTTTAACACCCTTGGAAAAATATCTTAAAGTCCAGAAGCTTTGTCATTTTTAATAGTCTTATTGCATTTTAACATCTGGCACAAGAAATTTTATTGACCTGTCATCTTCCAATAACTCTTTAATGTACATACTTTTCCTGTATTATCATTCAGTAAATATGTTTATATATTTGCTACATTTTGTTTTCTGTAATTTTCTGTGTTTGAAAATTCTCCTTTGTTTTACATTTGACTTTCTTTCATTCTAATATTTCTTCTAATATTTCTTCTATCATCCATTTATTTTCATTCATACATTTCTATTTTTGAGTGTTGCTCACATCCATTAATTCCTCTGTTAGTTTAGAGAAAGTAGCATGTATATCTGAGACATTAGAGTATGCAATCCTATTGGTGCCTTCATGACTCCTCTCCTTAGTAACATATATATCATTGGATTCTCTAGTTGTTTATTCTATGCCTCTTTCTGATTTTTTTTTTTGCATGTTCTTTAATTTGAGGTGAACTGCAGCACAAGTCAGCCCAGCATACATTTCCTATGACATGAAGACTCTTTTCATGATCCAGTTGCATTTTGCCATCCAATCAGCTTGCTGGATAGTCAGGACTGGGGCTGTCAAAGCATATAGAAAATGGGATGTTCTCTCAGTGAGCCTCCCAGAAAATCAGAGCCTGGTGCCTGGAGAACTTTCCCAGATTCAGTCTTCTACAGCAATAAGCTGGATCAAGTGTTTATTTTAGGAGATAAGTATGGTGTCCAGCCCCTTCACCCCAATCTGGAGAAACTACTTGATATATAATGGGGATAAAGTTGTTTAGGAAAATGTCCAGCTTGGGGGCTACTGGACATGTTTCATTTCTAGGCTGCAGGAAAAGCATGAAGTGACTTTCACACAAGTGAACTCTCACATCATGCTACTCTGTTATTGTTGCCACTTGTATGCTATTATTCACCACTCAGTAGGTGGGTCATCAAATGCCTGGATCCATTGTAGAACCAAGGCTTACGAAACAATAACGTTGCAGCCATTATTATTACAACATGAGCTTTATATTTATTTCCATCATTCTCTCACACTGTCCATTCTTTCTCCTTAATGCTAAAGTCACAAGGGGCAGGATTTTTTGCAATCTATTTTGAAATGAAATGACACAGAGTCTTGTGACAGCTTAAAGACTAAGACATTTTGTGTGACATAAGGTTTCAAGCCTTACAGCCCATGTCCTTTCTCTCTGAGGTCCCATCTTCTGTGTTGAGTTCTGTCCAGGAAACATACAGAAAGACAAACTGATCACATACATCAGATCTCACAATCAGCTCAACTTGAAAACATCAAGGAGTTGCAATGTCCTTCCATTGTCACTAGAAGTCTCATAATCAGAGATGAGAATTTGAAGCTTTTCCCCCCTGAATCACAGACATGAAGATCATGAAACAACAGAGAATATTAGAAAATGGTAGGAGACTGGAATGTCCTCTAAGGATTTACAACAATGCTAAGGAGTTAAGAAGCAAAAAGAAAAGCTAGTCTCTTTTATTTTGCCAGTGGTTTTATCATTGTTACCCTTGCTGTGAACAAGAGCTTTTATGACTTTGTCTTCTTTCATCTAACAATAATTTTTCTTATAATCTCTCTGTCTCTCCGAATCTCTCCCTTGTTTGAATATGAGAGAAAAGGTTTAGATGAAGGCTAGACAGAATGTCTAATAAATCACACATTCATCACCTTTAGAGGAATCAAGACCAGATTTATTAGTCCCTCAGGCCAAATAGACTTAGCCCTCCAGCAAAATAGTGATGCTATACAGGACTGGTTCCCAGTTTCAGTGTCCTTCCAGAGTCCTTAGCTTTGGAATGTGTGAAGAAGTAATTAAGACTGTGCTCACATTATAGAACAGCTTACAGCCTTTTTATAAATTGAAAACTAACTTTTGTTATTGTTTTTGTTTTGTTTTTACATGCTTGTCAAGTTGCCTCTGCCTTATGGAGACACTGAATTAGCAATCTGTAAGGAGTTCTGACTCCTGTCCTCTGAAGATGCCAGCCACAGAGACTGGCAAAATGTTAGGAAGAAAACCTTAAGAACATCGCCAAACAGCCCAGAAAACCCACAACAGCCATCAGATCCCGGCTGTGAAAGCTTTCGAGAATACAAATCTGTAAAGCGTCTTGTCCTCAACAGCCCTGCTCAGCGTGTGGCTTTCTTTCAGGAGTCACTTCCTCTCATATTCGGTCTTGATCTTTTTCCTTCTGCCTTCAACCTTTGCCAGAATTATTGTCTTTCCAGAAAATCTTGCTTCTCATGACAGCTTCAGTTTAATCATTTTTGCCTCCCAAGTTCAGCTTGATTTACTCTAGGACATACTTGTTCATCTTTCTGGTAATCCAGAAAGGATACTTGCAAAGTTCCCCTCCAGCACCATATTTCAAATGAATCTTCTTTTTCCCCGTCAGCTTTCTTTACTGTCTGGCTTTCACATCTATACATAGTGATCAGAAATACAATAGTGTGGATAATCTTGGTTTCCAGCGACACATCCTTACACTTGATGATATTTCCCAATTATTTCATTGCTGCCCTTCCAAGTCTCATTATCCTTTTCATTTCTTGGTTGCAGTCTCCCGGTGGATTGATGATTGAAACAAATTCTACAAAATCTCTGACTATTTTAATTTCTTCATTGTCAACATGAAAATTAATAGAACTTTTGGGATATTATATCATGTTTCTAAATTCCTTTTCTTTGGTGTTTGGTTACAGAGATTTCTATAAGAACCAACAGTATCTTCTGCAACTAGCTGGTTGGTCCACTGGGGGGGGGGGAATCAAAATCACCATCAGAAGAAAACAAGGAGGTCTGATTATTTTGATAGCAGCCTCATCTTAAATGTCAACAGTACATTTTGCACTATGGCTTTGCTATTATAAATGACTTGTTTTGCAAGTTGCTTGCTAATAAATTATTTTTCGTTGGCATTCTCAAATCCCCAAAGTCTTGATTTTTGCCTCTGCTGCCATTATTGTATTATCCAGCTGCAAAGACAGGTGAGAAAATGCTTCTAAAGCAGAATCTATTGCTTGTCTCAGCTGGTAATACCTTCCACTGAGGCAGACACTGAATGCTTCCCTCTGTTTGTGGCTATAACATATCCAGGCATTTGGAGACTTTAATCATGCCTTGAGCTGAGTTTATTCAGATCTGCAGGTCTGGCATTTCCCAACTGCAGGTGTTACCACAGTAACCACTACCATTTGCGCTCCCTTTTGCATAATCATGTCTCAGCACAACCTAATCTTGTGTGTTTATTGTTCTAAGAAAAGGTCAATTATCATTCTTGACAATGGGTTTAGATTAGATATAATATGCATGTGTACCCTAGATATACAGACATATGTGATGACTTTAGCGTAAACAAGCAAATAAAGAAAGAAAGAATGCAGCACTGAGCATTTGTCTGCTATACATTTAGAAAAATGGAAGGCATTCCTTATTGCTTCATAAAGCACTGTTATGTTGGGGATTAGCAATGTCCAGTTCAGCACTGATAGTCTAACAGCTTTAGCCGAGAATGTTCTCTCTCTTAACTCTCTCTCTTTCTTTCCCATCCCTCACTCAT
Source organism: Pogona vitticeps (assembly GCF_051106095.1). Lineage (NCBI taxonomy): Eukaryota > Metazoa > Chordata > Lepidosauria > Squamata > Agamidae > Pogona > Pogona vitticeps. The sequence continues at coordinate 174,279,999 of NC_135786.1, forward strand.
GCCCTCCCTCCCTCTCTCACTCATGCACATATACGCACCTGCAGTAGAAAAAAATTAACGTTTTAAGAAACAATTTTACATGCTTTAAGGGAAATATGTAGAGGATATGGAGGGAATGGAGGGGAGTGTGAAGGTACTGTATGTAATTTTTCTTTTCATGACATTTCTCAAACTGCCATCAGCATCCAGATTCTGCATGAGGATCACCCTCACGTTGACGTTTACTTTCCCTGAAGTATGTAGTTTTACACATTTTCTTAATGTGCACATTATTGTCCATTTTACCCATTCACTGAGGTGGGCCCGTGAATGTTTTTCAAATGTACTCTTATTTAATTGTGTGCACTGAGTTCCATATAATTGGACCAAGAAAAAAGACTCTGATGGTAGCACTTTCCTTCCAATAACAGAAAATGAAATGATATATCCTACACTTGCATTAATATTCGTATAGACCATGAAGCTGAAATTTCCATTTTAGGAAGGAAGGAAAAAAGGAAAGGAACATCTTTTCCATCTATACCTTCCACCAGGTTTTCTTCATTTTGCCTAGTATTGCCTCTCTCACAGACTCTGCACTCAACCAAACATAGAAAATATATTCATGTGTACTGATAACAGTAATTCTTCTCTTTGTCTGGACAACACAAGGTTTAACTGACAAAGTGCAACAAAAGCTCTGTTCTGCTGTGATTTTTAAAACTACCTCCAAGAAGTTTTTTTGGGGGGGTGAGGGGTTGTTTGTGTGTTTTGCTTTGTATCAGAACAGTGGTAAAGTTCAAGCAGCAAGATCTTCTCTGGTAGCAAGTTTTCACTTTAGCACTATTTCACTTAACAAAATCACCACCACCCATAAAGACAGCAGAAGATCAATTTTATGATTTCTTCCATATTTTAGAACACTGTTTCCGGAAGGCAGCTGATTTCTGAGTTGGGTTAGCAGCAGATGTCTGCTGTCATGGGAATTTCAATTTAGCACTTGTTTACTTAAAGAAAAGAGAGATCCATTGAACATGATAATGTCAAAGGGTTATACAGAGTTTCTTCAAGGGTTTGTTCAAGCTTTTTCATAAAGAGATGCTGATTTCTTAAAAGAGAAGAGAAGCAGATCTTGACTAGCCCCATGACTCTCGAGGATTTCAGGTAGACCCCATCAATACCTGCAACATTAACAGGTTTTAATTGAAGATGCCAGTGATCAAAACTTGGAACTTCCTCAAGTAAAGTACTGTATATGATTTATGGTTGAATGGAGACCCTTTCCTTTAACAGTTTGAAAAGTGAAATCTGTGAGAAGCAGTGAGAAATTAATGGAGTTTGTATGCCTATAATCGGTTTTGGGAAAAAGTTTGGGATTACTCACAGACTGCCTATTTGTCATCACTGATGCCATTAACCACTGTCTTCCAATCCTACGACAAATAGTGAACTTTGTATGAGAGCCAGGATTATTCTGGTCATCCTTTCTTCATGGATGAGGAGTATGGAGAAAGAGTATAGAAAGAGTGGCAAGATAGGAAAAGGGAAAATATGAAAGGGTGAGGCAGAAACTGAAGGAGATCTTAAGACCGGAGATTAGAATATTTATTTGTCTGGACTACAACTCTCAGAATTTTCCAGGCAGCATGACTACTGATCATGCTGCCTTTGGAATACCAGTAGTTCACAAAAGCCACTTGAGATCATGTTGTTGCCTACCAGCTGATAGCTTATTTCAGTCAGATTTCATACAGGATTTGAAGGTTGGGATTGGCTAAGATCTAGTGTTCTAAGTAATTGCTCTGGAGATTTGGGATGGTGGACCATGAACAGACAAAGATTTTATTTTATATATTTATTTAAAATATTTTTGTCCCACCTTTCTCCTTAAAAAGGACCCAGGGCAGCTAACATCATTAAAAAGACAATATTTAAAAGCTAAAACAGTAAGTATATGATATTTCAAACAATTTAACAAGTACTTGATTAAAAACGGTAAGTAAAATCAATATTAAAACACATTTAAAATAGCAGAGCACAACAGACCATTAAAAAAATCCTCTCCACTAGTCAATATGGAAAAGCCTGCCTGAAGAAAAAGGTCTTTGTCTTCTTGCAGAAGGACAACAAAGATGGGGCCAGCATAACTTCCCGTGGGTCCAGAGTCTAGGAACATCAACAGAGAAGGCCCTCTCCTGTGTTCCCACTAAGCATGCCTATAAGGTGGGCAGGACTGAGAAAAAGACTTCTTCTGATTATCCTAAAGCCCAAGCAGGCTCATAGAGGGAGATGCAGTCTTTTAGATAGCTTGCTTTGGGTCAAGCAAAGGTCTGCTTGAGCTAAGTGGGTCATGTCTGAACTATGTTGTTGTTGTTGTTGTTGTTGTTGTTGTTGTTGTTGTTGTTGTTGTTGTTGTTGTTGTTGTTGTTGTTGTTGTTGTTCCCTTTAGTTTTTAAATATGAAACTATCTACTTCCAACATTCAAAATAAATAAATAAGTTGTGAAATAACAGTCAAAAGTAGGAAACTGAAGGTGCAGCATATGTAGTGCAGCTAGATAAAATACATGCAGAAAATCAAATCCAACAAAGGAACAGGCTATGAGACATTTAGCTCTTCATTTACCACAAAACAACTAGTACATGTTTAATCAGCAGGGGTATGCTGTTGGTTGAGCAATGAACTAGAAAAAAGCATGGTTTTGTTGTTGTTGCGTTGTAGGTACACTGTTATATAAATTTAAAAGAAAAGGTGTGTTTGTCATCATGGTGCCACACATAATTATTACAGTGACATGACATCTGAGAAAACTGCCTATAGCTGTCATTACAGATTGTTTAGAAGAGCAGCTCTGGAAGATGGATGGTGAGTTTACAGCAACAGGAATATTTCCCTCGTGGGCCTGTGTGTGCTAAGACAATTTCCAAACAATTCCTCATGTCCTTCAACATTTGGCTGGGCATGTCCTTACATTTAAGTGATGGAGTGAAGCAACAAAGATTTCAACATTTCAGAGGAATTTACGCCAAGGAATTATTTGCTTTAGGAAAGTGTTGTTTAAAAACAAAAACCTCATAATTCCTGGCATTACTGGTGCAATTAAGCATGGTTATCAAATAGTACCTAACAACAATTATTCAGTCTGAAGAGTCTGTAAATGTTCTGGGTAAAGATAACCTGTATGATTCTTTAATAGCCCAAAGTCATCAGTTCTAGAACCAACATTGGATAATACTGGATTGTAACCAATCCAAAAGTAATAAGGGTTGCCTATTTACATATCATAGTTAAGATGTATGTTTTATTGAATGCCATCAAAGACGCTAATACATGACTTCTAAATCTTTCATAAGAATAAATGTACTGACAGAATCACACATTTTTGTGTCTTTTGGCACATTTGTGTGTGTGTGCATGCACACATATAGATCAAGAGAGAGAGAGAGACCCCAGAATGTGGAAACATTATATGAATATGTAAGGATATGAGCCTTTGGAATGAAACAATTGAAAGCATTTTGGAGATCCATAAATCCATACCCTATTGTACCTTATCCTAAATGCATGCACCTGATATCACTACATATTGGTTGGGATCCTATTGTGTATTTCTGCAGGCATAGTGTCAGCAGTGTAACTTTCAGGAGTGAATCACTGCCAGTTAAAAAGGCAGAATAGGCACTTCCTGTCACACACCAAAACACCCAATTAGTATGCAATAGGAAATCCTATGCCAATTTATGGCAATTTACCACTCGGAGTTATGATACTGGCCATAGATATCTGCAGGGTGCACTGCAGAGGAGAGGGAAGATGCTTGCTGTCCTGGAATCCTAAACTTGGCATTTGTTCAAATGTACACAGGTAAAAAACTACGGGCAGGTCAAAAACCCATAAGTTTCACTAACAAATCTCTCCTGAATTATTTCTGTGGATGCCCTTGCTGCTGGCATAACATCAGGGTCTGTAACTAACAGGACCCTGTCCATTGTCACTCTTTCAAGCCCTGCTGGCTCCCCATGTCCTCTGTTGTCTCCCTTAGTTTGATATTTTAAATGTAAGTTCTCTAAGGCAGTCACCTATCTTCTATATAAAAGAGCATGTCTTTTATGATAATATATAAGTAATAAATAATAATAAAAAGTACACACACACACATACACAAAATGTTCAAGAGACCTAAATACCTTATATTACTGCAAGAGATTCACAGGCCTGGATTTTTAAAAGTCCAATGGCAATGGAGCACATACATCTAAGGACAGTCTGCATGCAGAAGAAGCTAATTAACATCAAACACTAATTAGTCCCTCAGTATTTAGCAATGAAGCATCAGCAGCTGTCTGAGATGCCATATGCTAATTAGCATTAGTAACTTCAGAAATAATTGTCTCCATTGCTCTGTGTCACACTCCTCCTTCTAATTGTACTTTGGAGAGCATTGGCTATAAATGGTATCAACTAGCATTGCAATGCATTGCTTGTGGTTTAATGAGCAATTTAACGGCAGACTTAAATGTAATGGACAAAGACGTCTACCAGATTGTAAGGCTGTATATTTTAGAATAATAGGATCTGGAAATTCAGCAGCATGTCATTCCAAAGGGTCGTCTTTTGCTATGAAATAAAAGTGGTTCTTCCTCATTTGAGGAAGGTACGAATACAAGCTACAGAACTGAGTCATAGTGAGAAAATAAATGCCAATTTTGTTTGCTCTTGTCATGATAGAGGATCCATCTGTGTGATGGATGTCATAAATATGTAAAAAGTCTTAATGTATGTTAAAAAATATATAGCATGCATACGTGTAAAAACTGGAAAGGATTCACACCAAAGAAAGGTCGCTTGTGATATCAGTGATGATGCTACCAGTGACTCAAACATATCAGTCAATCAGGTGGATTGTTGTTGTTTTTAATGCAAACCGACCTTCCTTTACTCTCCTTCTCCTTCTCCCTCCCGCCCCCATTCAGATGCTTGAATTCCAACAGGCCTTGAGCGAGATAGGTTTCCAGGACAATGGGAAGTGAGAAATGAGAAGCAGGGAGTAGAATCAGGACTGGAGTACATTTGTCATGTTGGGGATTATGATTCCCTTTGGCAATGCTGAGTTCCTAAAATGACTTATTTCATTTCCTTATTTTTTATACTATTTTGGTAATTTTTACATTATGATCAGAGAACTGTGTGTGTGACTTTTATGTCTTGCATTTACTTGCTGAATGTCCTACACTGTTTCTTTTTAGATGCAATAAAGTTTGTTTCATTCTTAGAAATAATGAAGCCTCCTAACGCCTGTTCCTTGGGTCACAAACCAGAGAGTTCCTCGTCGCCGTCGTTTAGTCGTTTAGTCGTGTCCGACTCTTTGTGACCCCATGGACCAGAGCACGCCAGGCCCTCCTATCCTCCACTGACTCCCGGAGTTGTGTCAATTTCATGTTGGTTGCTTCGCAGACACTGTCCAGCCATCTCATCCTCGGTCGTCCCCTTCTCCTCTTGCCGTGACACTTTCCTAACATTAAGCTTTTTTCCGAGGAGTCTTTTCTTCTCATGAGATGGCCAAAGTACAGTGGTGCCTCGCACAACGAGCGCCTCGTAGAGCGATGAATTTGCTCTACGAGGACGCTTTTGCGATCGCTAATGCGATCGCACAGCGATGGCCCCAATGGGCGAAAATCGCAGCGCGAAGGTCGGTAAGCGGTTCGCTCACCAACCTTCGCTTTGCGACCCGCCGATCAGCTGTTCCGTGGCTTCAAAATGGCCGCCGGAACAGCCGAAAGGGCCAGGTGCAGTGTTTTCGTGCCCTTGGTAAGCAAGGGGAGGGCGCGAAAATGCTGCCGGAACAGCCGAAATGGCTGCGCGCAGCGTTTTCGCGCTCTCCCCTTGCTTACCAAGGGCGCGAAAACGCTGCGCCCAGCCCTTTCGGCTGTTCCGGCGGCCATTTTGAAGCCGCAGAACAGCTGATCGCAGCCATTTTCGTGCCCTCGTTCAGCGAGGGGAGGGTGTGAAAATGGCTGCCGGACCCCGGAAGCATCGCTGAACGGTGAGTTTTCAGCCGATTTGGAATGCATTAAACGATGTTTAATGCGTTCCAATGGGCTTTTCTGCCCCGCTCAGCGATGTTTCACACAGCGAGGGTTAATCCGAGACGGATTAACCTCGCTGTGCGAGGCACCACTGTACTGGAGCCTCAGCTTCAGGACCTGTCCTTCCAGTGAGCACTCAGGGTTGATTTCCTTTAGAATTGATAGGTTTGTTCTCCTTGCAGTCCAGGGGATTCTCAAGAGCCTCCTCCAGCGCCACAATTCAAAGGCATCAGTTCTTCAGCGGTCTGCTTTCTTTATGGTCCAGCTCTCACTTCCATACATCATGACAGGAAAAACCATAGCTTTGACTATTTGGATTTTTGTTGGCAAGTTGATGTCTCTGCTTTTTAAGATGCTGTTCAAGATTTGTCATCACTTTCCTCCCAAGAAGCAGGCATCTTTTAATTTCGTGGCTGCTGTCTCCATCTGCAGTGATCATGGAGCCCAGGAGAATAAAATCTGTCACTGCCTCCATATCTTCCCCTTCTATTTGCCAGGAGGTGATGGGACCAGTGGCCATGATCTTAGTTTTTTTGATGTTGAGTTTCAGACCGTTTTTTGCACTCTCCTCTTTCACCCTCATTACAAGGTTCTTTAATTCCTCCTCACTTTCTGCCATCACAGTGGTATCATCTGCATATTGGAGGTTGTTGATATTTCTTCCGGCAATCTTAATTCTGGCTTGGGATTCCTCCAGTCCAGCCTTCCGCATGATGTATTCTGCATATAAGTTAAATAAGCTGGGGGACAATATACAGCCTTGTCATACTCCTTTCCCAATTTTGAACCAATCAGTTGTTCCATATCCAGTTCTAACTGTTGCTTCCTGTCCCACATATAGGTTTCTCAGGAGATAGATAAGGTGTTCAGGCACTCCCATTTCTTTAAGGACTTGCCATAGTTTTCTGTGGTCCACACAGTCAAAGGCTTTTGCGTAGTCAAAGAAGCAGAAGTAGATATTTTTCTGGAACTCTCTGGCTTTCTCCATAATCCAGCGCAAGTTAGCAATTTGGTCTCTAGTTCCTCTGCCTCTTCAGAATCCAGCTTGTATTTCTGGGAGTTCTCGGTCCACATACTGCTGAAGCCTGCCTTGCAGGATTTTGAGCATAACCTTGCTAGCATGTGAAATGAGTGCAATTGTACAGTAGTTGGAGCATTCTTTGGCACTGCCTTTCTTTGGGATTGGGATGTAGACTGATCTTTTCCAGTCCTCTGGCCACTGTTGGGTTTTCCAAACTTGCTGACAAACTTGGGTTTCCAAAGTTGATGGAATGCCATCACCTCCACTGGCCTTGTTGTTAGCCAGGCTTTCTAAGGCCCACTTGACTTCACTCTCCAGAGAGTTCCTCAGTTAAAGGAAAAGCAAGCTTAGACTGTTTCGGGCTTCCCTATGTGTACTACACTTGCCAGAGAAGGAGAAAGATCCTCAACAGAATCCTCTCATCTGTGGGAAAAGGAGGGGCTCCATGATGAATGAGAAGGAGTGGTGGCAGCTACTGAATATAGGGGGTTTTATACCAAGCAAGCTTCTCCTTTGGCTTTTCTTTGTAACTGGGTGAAAATGGAAGCTTATAGTTCTGACCAATGAATGTGTGTTACCTACTGAAAGACTTAGCCAATTTCATGTCTGGCCAAGTCTTTCAGTCGGTAACACAGGTCTGAGAGATCTACTTCTTTACTGGAATGTTCATATCCACTGAGCATCTGCATTGATCAGTGCCCACAGATTGTCCACACATCTACTCCTGATTACTCCAACTATCAAGCCCACCTGATAGGAGATGAAGATGGCAGTGGCAGCCAGGAGGCCATGGCAGTGGCGTGGATCCCAAGGTGGTGACAGCGGCAGGATGAGGACACACACATACCACCACAGAAGTTGTGGATTTGGTGTAAAGTCCACATGACTTTGAAAATGATACCTCCATTGCTTTATTCCAGCAGTGGGACAGGACCTGAGTTGAACTTCATAGCACTTGTGGAGGTATGGCTGACACTTTCTCAAGGTTATTCCAGGCTTCTGAAATTCCACCCTGCTCAGAAAAACAAGGAGAAAAGATTGTGTGCTAGGTGAACACACACAATCATACTGTTGGGATTCTTCACTTGTTTTGCTCTTCAGATCTATACTCTTCAAATTCACAATACATGATGCAAACCAATCTGCTGGACTAATTTGGGAGTGGGAATGTTATTTTAGCTGACTTGTTTTTCAGTCAGTAGTGGTGGGAAGCATAGGAACCAGGCAAATTGAAAAGAAGTTGCCTCCTCCAAATAGTGAGCCACAAAAGGATTTCAGATAACTGTCCATGTTCAGGTGAGGCTAGAGCTTGAGTTTATCATGTTTAATCATTGTAAGAGGTGGCCAATGTTCTTTATTTATTATTTCTTCTTTTTCAGCCTTAGAAAAGCCCAGGTCTACCTGCTTTTCCAAGAGAACCTATAGCCTAGCAGTTTAGTATAGACAGAACCTCTTGGGATGCTTATTGCAAAGAATTTTATCTTTCTCTTTGTGGATTTCAAGATCATTTAATTATAATGTACATTATGATGTACATAACACAGAACGAACACAAAATTATGATGTACATAACATAGAACAAAAATGTGATGGACCTTTTGAGGATGACAGGTTTGTGCACTCCACATGTAGAAAAATCTAGATGTACTAATACATTTATTGGGTGACTGGGTTAATATGTTTCATATATTTGGGGGTTTTCTTCATATTAACTCATCTATCCATCCATCCACCCTTTTGTCCAGCGTTGGTTGGAAACATAGAAGTATAACTGACATACAGTAGCCACCTGTGTTTACTACCAGTTTGATATTTGAGTTGTCTAGAACTGATTCTCCAGCCTGTGGTGTTTTGAGTCTGGAGAGGTACTACTAACAGATAGGCAGCTTTTCCATATTTTGGACATAATGATTTTAAATGTCAAACATCTCTAATCCTTCAGATAAGAGCTTCCTTACTGGAAAATAAGATATTCTTTATTCAGATCTCAAGGCATGTTCTTCCAGTTCTTAAACTTTCAACTGTGAATTAACAAGATGATTTATATGCTTCTACTGTAGTTTATCCTTAACAAAACTCCAATGCAATTGTTGTTGGCAGTAGGAAGGGTTGTTTTGAGTTTCCACAATAGGTCCTGGAGCTTTCTGATAAAGCTTTTAGCTGTAAGCATTTTATCTTCACTCCTTATCAAGGTTTCACAATAGGAGTTAATATATATTTTTGAAGCAAGATTAAATGCAGAATATACCTCACATTTTATATTGAAGAGATTTCTTTTTTTTTCTAAACAGCCTACTTCATTGTGCCTTCTTTCCAAAGTCATGATGATACATTTGTCTCAGCTTTAAAATAGTAATGCATTTCTTTGGGTTTTGAATATATTAAAACAAACTATGAAAACACAATGTACAGCAGCAATATCTACATCTGAACATTCCTTTTAGGCATCATCAGATTTCCAAGATTCTATTTTCCAAAGCTTTTCATTTGTTGAAATGTTTGCCACGATATCTAAGAACATGATGCTTAATGTGGAGCTTCTGCAAAAGAAACACCCCACCAAGTGCTACCTCTGCATAGAGTTTAAGTTTCAGGCACCAGAACAGGATGTTTTTGTCTGCCAGAGTCACATTTTGTCACAAAATCCACACAAAACTAGTCTAGCAAAGTAGACATTCTACGGCATTGACACTTGAAAACTTTAAACAACAAGTTTCACACACTTGCCATGTACTGGGCACCAATACAGTGAACAGCTGAGACCAAAAAAGCAAACAAAAAAACCAAAGCTGTATTAACACATTTACTTGGGGCAGTAAATGACCTTGATAGGATGGAGCACTGGGCCGAAAGCAACAGAACAAAATTAAACAGGGATAAGTGCAAAGTGCTGCACCTTGGAGAAAGGAACCAATTGCACAGTTACAAGATGGGGGATACCTGGCTCAGCAAAACTATGAGCAAGAAGGATCTTGGAATTGTCTTAGATCACAAACTAAATATGAGCCAACAGTGTGGTGTGGCTACAAAAAAGGCAAATGCTATTTTAGGCTGCATTAATAGAAGTATAGTTTCCAAATCCCACAAGGTGCTAGTCCCCCTCTATTCAGCACTGGTTAGGCCTCACCTTGAGTATTGTGTCCAGTTCTGGACACCACACTTCAAGAAGGATGCTAACAAATTGGAACAAGTTCAGAGGAGGGTGACAAGAATGATCAGGGGGCTGGAAACCAAGCCTTATGAGGAAAGGCTAAAAGAATTGGGCATGTTTAGTCTTGAGAAAAGAAGACTGAGGGGTAATATGATAGCACTTTTCAAATATTTGAAAGGCTGTCATACAGAGGAGGGGTAAGATCTGTTCTCTATCATCCCAGAGTGTAGGATGCACAACAATAGGCTCAAGTTAAAGGAAGCCAGATTTTGGTTGAATATCAGGAAAAAGCAGTACAAGAGTGCAACCAGTTACCTTGGGAGTTGGTGAGCGCTCCAACACTGGAGGCATTCAAGAAAAACATAGATAATCACTTGGCAGATATGTTTTGATTGTACAGTATTCTTGCACTGAGCAGGGGGTTTGACTTCATGGCCTTGTAGACCCCTTCCAACTTCACTTTTCTATGATTCTACCCAAAAATGTAATGAAATATCCCATGACACGTTTAGGTCAACTGTGATGCCAAGAAGCCATATGTAGGCCAACTGTACTTCAGGACCCACACAAAATAATCTACATCTTAAATCTTGGGCAGATGCATATTGGGAGAGGCAGTCTCCCAACTTTCTAGGTGCTGAGCATGTGCCCAGTTGTTCATTAGTGATGAGTGCAGAGATTTCAGAAGAGGCATGAAATGTACACCTCTGTCTCCCTTTATAAATTCCCCAAAGAAGCATCTGCATCTGCTGCAGCCTCCAGGACATTTTCACAAGTGCTACAGAAGCATGTTGCAATACTCCAGTCAGGAAATCATCAGATTGTAGAATACTATGCCCAGGTTTTCTTGGTCCTGGAATGGCTAGTGGACCAGTGTCAACTGGCTATTCTTGTTCCTCACCAATGGCATTACCTTGCTCTCCAATTGTGATCATGTTGAATAGAAGAAAGCCATGAAAACTATAAACCTAATTCCTGACTTCTGTCCATTGCAGTCTGTGGCGGAATGCCCAAGTCACATTCAAAAAGTATTGAATATAGGTGGGTCTGTATAAAGAACCCAATGAAACAAAGAAGACTACACTCCTCAGCCAAGCACATTGCCACTGAGAAGCATATTGCAGACATCAGGCTAAATATTGGGGCTTTGAGTTAAAGGCAAGGGGCAAAAGTGCACTGAACTGTCATACCGAGAAGATTTATCAAAAATTTCTCTGGAATTCCAGCATTCTGAAATTGATTAGAAGAGAAATTCAGTGGTATTCTCAAATGATATTTGAATTTTGAAAGGTACAGTATGTAAGCAGCTTAGTAGGACAATTGCCCATGATTGCTTTTTCAACCCTATAGATTCTGTTTAGCCATATGTAATGTCCTGGTCCCTGCATATCAAATTGAACAATGCAGAAAACATGGCATTAGATACTGATAATGATTCCATAGAGGCTATGCCTGAGCAATCAGTCTTGCAGATGAAGCCCATGTCTGCCTCCACTGACCAAGCACAGAACAAAGCAAGATACTAGATGTGAGAAACATGCACAATGACAATCACATATATTTCAGCATTTAAAGAATTTTCACTTGTAATGATGTGCTTTATGTTGTAGTTTGAGCCTCAGTAGATGATAAATGCAATATCCTATTGGTTTTTCCTCAGAAATAAAAGTAGTTCCTTCTGTTTCCCCCATATGGCCTATAAGCACTGATTCCTTATGGGCTGGCCTCTTAAGGAGGCAATGCACAACTTCTTATGATTCCTCTGGGAGACAGATGGTCCTTCATACATATTGGCTCATTGTCAGCACAATACAGTGTTATTCAAGGCAATTTACCATGGACTTTAATAGGAGCAGAATACAGAATGAAGTGAATTCACAGAAGTAAAAAAAAAAAAAAAGAGGAATGAATGGAGAAAATTCATTCATCCCTATCTCAGAGATGTTTCTAGGCAACTGTGCTAGGAATATTTTCAGAAACAACACATTCTTGTTATATATCCGAAATGACTAACACAAATATATGTAAGCAGGCACAGTAGTAATTAGGCGTATGTTTTCAGAAAGAAATGTTGAACCAAGGTGAAACAGGGATATCTGAACACTACTAAAGCAGACACAGGGCAATCCAAGATGCCCTCAGTCTTACCTAGGCACATTAAGGTAAAGGTAAAGGTTCCCCTTGACAATTTTTGTCCAGTCGTGTTCGACTCTAGGGGGCGGCGCTCATCCCCATTTCCAAGTCATAGAGCCAGCGTTTGTCTGAAGACAATCTTCCATGGTCACATGGCCAGTGCGACTTAGACATGGAACGCTGTTACCTTCCCACCAAGGTGGGCCCTATTTATCTACTCGCATTTGCATGCTTTCGAACCGCTAGGTTGGCAGGAGCTGGGACAAGCAACAGGGGCTCACTCCGCCATGTGGATTTGATCTTATGACTGCTGGTCTTCTGACCCTGCAGCACAGGATTCTGCGGTTTAGCCCGCAGCGCCACCACGTCCCTAGGCACATTAGGTTGCCCCTATTAATCACTGAAGTTTGTCGTCATGTTTTGGAGGTTGAAAATGCTAACCTTTGAGTGAAAATACTTGGCGCCAGTTTGCTGTGGCAAAAGAAGGAGGCACCAAAGCAGAAAAAGATTGAAAGGAGTTTGACAAATGGGTCTCCATGAAAGCCAAAACTTCTCCAACACCTCTCCTGGAGAAGGGCTCACCTTACTGAGCCTTTTTAGTTTGGGTAGCAGTCAGACTTGACTCACAGGCTCTCCTCCCCTCCCCCACTCCTTCCATCTGTTATGTGTCTTGGCATGGTGAGGGTGAGATATCATTTACGTGACCAGCTGGATTCTAGAAATATTTTTTTTAGATGGCTATACTGAATTTTCATCACACTTCTGATTTAGTTTTACGGGAATTTGCATAGGGATGTGAACCTCTTCTCTCTGAGAAGAGAGAACCAAAAATCCACTTCTCTTTCTGAGATTTCTTTCCTCAGATCCTCAGAAATCTCTCCGGACCCTCATGGGACTTCTGGGCTGTCACATAAAACACATACCAAATTTCGTAACTTATAGAAGTTCACCTTTTTTTCCTTAGCTGCACAACTGGATTCCTAGACAAAACCCTTTCATCCTATCTTCATCATAATTGTTTGCTTTGGATATCAGCTGTCTTTGGGGAATTTTTTTTCTTATTGAAATGACCAGAGATTCCACTCAATCTGCTTTGTAAACTGCATTTCTTTTACTCTAGGTTCATTAACACACATCAGGAATAGAGATGGGCAAACCTGCCAGAGTAGTGGTTCATGCTGGTTCATTTTCTGGCCAAACTGATGTCTATTGCATCCCAGCCCCACCTCTTCCAGCAGAAGCTCACTCAGAGGCAGTGCCCAGAGGAGGTAGAGGCAGTGCCCTGGCTTCCCTGCCCCAAGGGGATGCCCAACAGAGGAGGTAAGGCTAGGAAGTGCCAAACACCTGTTCAAGCAAAAAAAAAAAATGAACTAGCACAAATTGTCAGTTGTGAATTGGACATTTGTGCCCATCTCTAATAGGGAAGATACTTTCAGCAAGCATTCTATATGTTGGATTTGCACATACGCACAAACATCATTTTTATTTTTATTTATTTCTATTTTTTGCCGAGAAGGAGACAGAGAACACTACCATTTGATAATTCTCCATCTCAGCAGTGACTCCGTTACTTGCCATCACATGAGAAGTTTTGGCCTGAACACACTTGTCTACTGTTTTCTCCCTGGTACCAGTCCTTCCCTTGGGTGCCTGTGTATGTCCCAGACTAAGTGAATGCCAAAAAATGCAGTGCTCTGATTTTGAGCTAGCCAGTCAGTTGGCACAGGCCAACCAACTGCCTGGCAACTACAAAAGGACATCTTCTACATCCCAAGCTGACACATCTTGAGAGAGTTTTTTGCAGGAGGGTATGGAAGGAGCTTCACCACATTCATGAAGTTGATGGCACTGTGTAGCAGCCCCCTGTCCTACATCATAGCCCTTTCTCTCCCACAGTTTTAGATTTTTCCCCTCCCAACTGGAAACATACAAATATATATAAATACAGTCAGAAAACTGAAATGGTTCATTTTCAGTCACCTGCAAATCATCACAGGGTTGGTCCTGATTTGTATGGGAAATATCTGGATTGAAAGTTGACCAATCCCCATCAAACTGGGTTTAGCTTCCAAGTAAAAACCTTAATAAAACAATAAAAGATCAAGCTTTTGACAGGAAATCACTTCCTGCCACCTTCAGAATACAAACAGCATACTAACTACAATTGCTTATATGAGAGAAGCAATGTGGTGTACCATTAGGAAGGGCAGACTTATGATTTGTGGCGTTCTTTTATTGATCTTTTTAGGACAGAAGTAAGTTGATTAAGCAATTAGTCCTCACTGAATGTTTTGTGGTGTAATCCCATTGAGTGTATATTACTGTATGCAATTGTAGTTAGTATGTCGTTTGTACTGTATCCTGAAGATGACAGGACATGATTTCCTGTTGAAAGCTTGATCTTCTATTGTTTTATTAAAGTTTTTACTTGGAAACTAAACTTGTTAAGCTTTTTGGATCAATTCAGTCTGTTTGACTGTGATTGGTCAACTTTTAAATATTTGGACGTAAATTGGATTGATGGTATTCACACACCCTGATAGTAATCTCTGTGATACAACTAATGAAACATCATGCAAACTGATAGAAAGTCTAACTTGTGAATGAAGAACATTTAACACTCTAAACTGATTGTCTTATATTTTAATATTCTGATAACTCCTTGAAAAAGTCCATCTGTTGTTACTGGTTAATTTGGAACAAAAAAGAGATGGTCACATAGCTAATGCAATCTATAATGAAGAAAATAAACTGGAAGGGGAGAGTGTTAACAAAATAAACACAAAACATGTTAATATTCTGGACTATGGTGATTATTTCAATCACTCTCCTGGGAAAGTTATAATTTATGCTGTTAATTAAAAACATCTTCTTTTGCTGCCACCAGGAGTCCCAGGAGGAATCAAATGATATTGTACTAAGTGAATGCTGTACTTGGGTTACTTAGCTTGCATACCCTGTATCTATAATGACCTTCTATTTCCTACAAAATTGGACCAGCCTTACAGTTCACCATCAGATCAGTCTATAGGACATTGCACAGCTCAGTTCACATGGATTAGGTACTGCTCACACATAAATATACTCTAGTAACACAGCTGCTCTATCCACTAATGTTGTAGACCATGCATCAGAAAAACTCAGTATATTGACCAGAATGCTATTGTGGAAAACTACAGCGGCAAGGGCAATCACAGCAGTAGTTTTCACCTTTACCAGCTGTCTGCCCAGGTGCACAAATGTGTGTGCAACCCATTGTGCCACCTAACTACTATGTTTCCCCAAAAGTAAGACCTAACCTGAAAAATAAGCCCTAGTGTAATTTTTCACAATGCTCGTAATATAAGCCCTACCCCTAAAATAAGCCCTAGTTAAGTGAAACCCTGCCCTCCACCATTGTGCAGCAACCAGAAGAAGGTGACATGACTGCATTTGAATAAATGTAGATTGTTGTACATGAAAAAAAAAATAAAGCATCCCCTGAAAATAAGCCCTAATGTGTTTTTTGGAGCAAAAATTAATATAAGACCCTGTCTTATTTGGGGGGAAACAGGGTATGTCCAAGAATTCAAAGGGCAGCCAGCAACATTGTGTACACCACCTGAATGATTCCCGCCATAAACTCTGCAATGCCAGCAGGTTTCTGGCCAGACTGCTTGTATTTCTGAAATAGCAGCTATCCATACTTTTTATCTGAATAGTTGCATTTCCATAATAAACAATATGTCCGTTGGCTCAGTTATGGTCATAACACACAAAAGTAGTGATCTATGGCAAACAAATTCATTTGCACCGCCAATACCCTAATGCAGGACATAGTGCCAGAGGCTCTAAACCTATTCCTTGAGGTAAAACTACAATTTTTCATGTATTTAATAACTCATTTCCTGGACTTGTGAGAATCCAGGCTTATACTCTTATGGATAAGAAAATATCTATTTTCAGAGTATCTTTAGGTCACCTGCAGGTCAACTTAGGGTGGGACAATCTTGATTTGTATGGCAAATATTTGGATGCAAATTGGATAGGATGGTATACACACACACCTGGAGTAAGCTAGTATGGCCAGCATTAATTATGTACAAATTCCTTTTTATTTATATATTGTTCTTGTATATTTTTTTCCTTTGTGTGTTGTAAGCCGCCTAGAGTGGTCAATATGACCAGATAGGTGGGGTATAAATGGAATAAATAAATAAATAAATAAATAAATAAATAAATAAATAAATAAATAAATAAATAAATAAATAAATAAATAAATAAATAAATATGGGCAAAGCCAGTCCACTGATTTTCATTTATTTTTCTTTATCACATGCTTCTGCTCAAAATGAGGCATGATGGCAGTTCAAAGGGGATGTGCCTTTGTTTACCCTACTCTTCTCCCATAAGGAGAGGTATTCTCTCTGAAAGTCTGCAGTGAGCTAGGTGCTCTCCTGCGTCATCCACTATCCTCCTCGTCTTAACTCAAAACAGGTTTTAGAGTTTCTTACAAATATTAGACCTGAGGTAGCCCCTGCCAGGAAATTTAGGACATGATCCTTAAATAGGACTATACTGACTCTGGCCTAATGTTGTGCTGGTACAGCAGCTATTTATCTGGGCTAAGAGGAGTTTGGATCTGCATAACTTAGCTCCTCTCTCATTCCTTCTACTCCTTTTTCAGTTCTTCAGCTGATTTCAGCAGGCACAACAACTTATTATTTGTTTGTTTGTTTGTTTGTTTGTTTGTTTGTGTGTGTGTGTGTGTGTGTGTGTGTGTGTGTGTGTGTGTGTGTGTGTGTGTGTGTGTGTGTTTTACTGGATTTCTACCCCCCCCATCTAGACCAAATGTTTATTTAAAATATTTTACCCTAAAAGGGTTCAAGGCCACTTACATAATTACATAATTAAAAACACAATATTAAAAACTAAAAACTGTACATTATTCAAATATTTAAAAATAATTAATAACATTAAAATGTTAAGCAAAAGCATTATTAAAAACAGATTTAGAAGTGATAAAATATAAAACATCCTATTTATTGTTTCTTAAACGGGCAGTCACTAAAAGAATGCCTGCATGATGAGAAAGATCTTTGTCTGCTTATGGGAGGATAGCAAAGATGGAGCCAGCTTGGCTTCCTATGGGAGGGAGTTCCAGAGTCTGAGAGCAGTGACAAAGAAGGCCCTCTCCAGTGTCCCCATCAAGCACACCTGTGAAGGTGGTGGGGCCAAGAGCAAGGCCTCTCCTGGTGATCTTAAAACTCCAGCAGTCTCATAACAGCAAATGGAGTCCTTGAGATAGCTCGGACCCATGCCATTTAGGGCTTTATAGTAGAGATGGGGGGGTTCATATTTGTCTCCCAGTGGAGACGAATATGAGGCCTGCCATCACAGGTGGCCAGCCTGATTAACATCCCTCCCCACCACCACCAGGTATCCACTTACAGCTTGCAGCATGGCACACACTGCTGTTGTTCTCTCAGCACCAATTGTGGAAGTAGCCTGGCTGGGGCTTCCCCATCTCCCTCCACTGCTGGGCAATCAGAAGCTGTGTGGAAAGGCTTGACATCCTGCCCCCTTGCTGGATTGGCCAGCGGCACAGGGATACGGGGAAGCCCCAGCCAGGCTAGTTCCACAACTGGTGTGGAGAGAAGATTAATGGCAGTGTATGCCACACTGTAAGCTGGAAGTAGACACCCAGTGAGGGGGTGGCCAGCTGTGATGGCGGGCTTCATATTCGTCTCCCATGTGAGACAAATATGAATTCCCCCATCTCTACTTTATAGCTTTAAACCAGCACTTTGAGTTGTGCCCAGAAACAGATCAGCAGCCGGTGGAACTGTTGAAAGAGGGGGATTATGTGCTCCCTCTGTTGTTGTTTTGGCAGACCAGAGATAATCTGACACATGGCTATTTGTGTCGTACAAGAGGCTTGATTCCTTTCTAAAGCTTTGTGTATCTTTGAATTTCACTGACATGGAAATTTGGCTTGTTCTATAGTGAAAGTTGTCCTCATTTTCTATCCAAACATACAAAATGTTTGGATAGAAACATTTGCAGCTTATTCCTCAGCAACTAATTATTGTTTTTGATTCACAAAATCTGTTGATTTTGTGAATTTTATTCTAGAGAAAAGTAAAATTCATATTTTTGTTGGTTTTTATTCGGCGTACCAAATAAGAAACTGTTTGGGAATGGCTTGGGTCTGTTGTTGGTGCTGCTTTGCTTGAAACATTTACACTTAATTACGTAGCTTGAGAAATGATACATAGCTGTTCAGCTGGGAGGATAGAAAAATTACAGGATGCATTTCTATGACTGGAAAAAGCAGGAAACTGGACAACAGAAGCCACATTTTTTCTTTCGGTCTGGCGATCAATCAACCTTCGAATCTTCAGGTCTATAATTCAAGGCTTTTAAATGAAGATGCTGCTTCAATGGCCACTGAACCCGTATTACTGTTTGGTAAGCACATGCTCCTCCAGCAAAGGCCTAGTTAATAGATCAGTAGGGCATGTACATTAGCAGGGGCAGCTGGAGCAGCAGGATCCCATTTGAGTGATGCTGATGGAACTGTAAATAAAAGCCCTTCAAACAGAGAAATGTAAAAATTTCAATGAATGGCTACACTATGGTCGTAATCTTCCACAGTCATTTGTGGCTGGGGCTTATCTAAAGTCCTGGTCACCATGAATTGTGTGCATAAGCTGGACTGCTAAATTCAACCAAGACAAGCCTTTCCATATTAAAAGAAGGTGAATAAATATATAGAAGGAATCGATTCTTTCCCCACTTCTGTCCACAAGTTTATCACAGTGAACTTACAAGGTTGTAAGGAGAATGACAGTTCCCTAGTTGCAACATGTATTGGAGAAGTTTTTCAGAAGTAACAAATCCAGTGTGCCAGCTCTTCAATAAAGTATGAAGTAATTGTAATCATTTATTTAACTACATGATTCTACAAGACTGATTCAAAATAAAGATCTCATTAAAAAGTGACAGCCTGGTTCACAACGTATTCAGTGCTATAGGGGGGAAATATGTTCAAACATACAGTATGTCTGTTCTGCTCCTGATCTACAAGTATTTGTCTAACATCAAGGCAACAATATATATCTAAAGTGCGAGTTGTATTTTGCTAGCCAGAATCTTGCTACAAAGGAGTATATGCACAGAGGAAACTGTGTGTATTGTAATGGAGAGTGGGATGCATCCTAAACTAATGAATCCTACTGATTTTATTTTATTTATTATTTATGCACTCAAGGCACTTCCATACCACCTTTCTGCCAGCAGTGGGACTAAAGGCAGCTTTGTTGTTCTTATGTGCCCATCAAGTCACCTCTAACTTATGGTGACCTCCAAAATATTCTTTCCTCAACAGCCTTGGATCAGCTCCTGCAAACTCAATGTTGTGGCTTCCTTAATAGTACACAAAATCTTCACTATCTGGATTTTTTCCCCCATTCTTTTGTCATATTGATTTGTTTTCTAATAAATATCTCCCCCTCTCCATATGTTACATTCAAAAATCTAAATGCTGATTTAAAAGTCATTTCCTCTTACATCCCAACAACGGGCTTTTTATTTTTGTTCAAAAAGGGCTGGGAGGCTGGGAGTGTCTAACAAAATGCACCAAATGATGAAGCCGCTGCAGAGCCACGCTTTGGCAGCGCGGCTTGCATTTGCCTTCTTCCCCGGATGAGGCGAGACCTCACAGTCTCACATGAGTAACTGGAGGGAGAGGGGGAACGGTAGGTTATTCCTTTGATGGCAAGGTCAAGGAAGGAGTTTGGCTATTCAGCTCTCTATACAACTACATATACAACATTCACACCAGTGGTGGATTCTCCTTCTCAGTTTTTAAGAGTCTCATTCTCAGCATGATAACTCTCAGGAATGGATCACATGCTTATAATAGGGAGTGCAAAACGATGTAGATGCACCAAGTGAAGGATTATGAATTCCAGTTGTTACTGCTGGGATGAAGGGACATATATCCTGTCAAAAATATGTATTTATCTAATTATTTTAAAAGCTTTAAGTTGTGCTTTATAACAGAGCCTGCCGAAGACAAGATAAGTGCATGACAGGTGTATTATGGCCATTATGTAGCATATTGTAGGAAGTATGACAGGCCATAACTCTTGCAGATCTCCTGTTGCATATTAATGCAGCATTTGGCAGAAGGAGCTGATGAAGTTAAATATTTTGATGCAAGGACTCTGGCCTCTGCAAGAGAGAAGGAAAGCACAATTTCATGATGTTCACTCTTCCTCCCTCATACAAAACAATAACAATGTTAGATTATGGCCCTGTTTGTTTCCCCTGGCAGAGCTTCAAAGCTTGAATGAAGTGCTTTAAAAATGAAAAATCAGCATACCAAAATGATTGTGGATGTTAAAAATTCGGGAACATTCTGATAAGGCTGTTGCACTATTTGAAAATAAATGAAAATTGAACCTAATTTCCAAATGCTGGGAACACTTTAAACTTTTTTTCAAGCTCTCAGTCTTGAGCTCTGCTCTGTATATTTTGGAAGACAGTGGGATTTCTTCCTTAATTCAGATATTCATATCACAGCTTTCTGTCATAAAATAAAATTCTTAAGTAGGAATGAAAAAGACAGGAATTGAGATTCTCAGAATAAGGACCCATTAAACATGTATTTTGGCCATTCATACAGTAGCAAAGCTGTGGTGCACTTAGGAGATATAAAACATGAACAATGCCATACATACATTTTAAAGATGTGAATGACTAAAATATGTACAGCTAAACAATATGCACAGACATGCTCTAGTCAGTGGGGGAGGGGAAAGATGTACAAAAGTGCTTGTACACAGCTAGTGTAGTGGACCAATTAGGCCACTGGACTAGGATTCAGGAGGCCTGGGTTCAACTCCTTGCCCCTCGGTCATGATACTCACTGTATGACCTTGGGCCAATCACACTCTCAGCTCGACTTATTTCACAGGGTTATTGTGAGGATCAAAGGCCAAGTGAGAAAGATAAGAACTACTGCCTTGAGGTCTTTGAAGGAAAGGTAGGATATAAAAATAACTAATGAAATGAGTCACTCAATAAATACATTAAGAAAAATGCATACTATATACAAATATGTCTGAATTTCCATCTAGCCAAATAAAAGAAAGCTTCTTAACCTGATATGGTTAGGATGAGGATATAGATGGTGTTGGAGAGTATGCAAGCAACAGTACCAGAACAACGTTAATTTGTGGATGCAGCCCTTTGAGACTTGGAGTGACTACCTGACCATGCTTCCCCCTTTATAAAAGAATCATGCCACACTTCTTCATAAGAAAATAAGAAATCCAGGAAAGGTGATGGTAGTCCTCGCTCTAGCTAACTAAGCCTGCGACTACGCAGTCCAATACTGTGGAATTTGCTCTGGTTATAAAACAGAACATTTTAAATTTTTTAAATTTTTTTTATTTTATTTGTTTTATACTCCACCCATCTAGACCAAAGGTCTACTCTGGGCAGCATTACAAATTTAAAAACAGTAAAACCAATAAAACCAATAAACATGCAATAAATCCAAGATATTAAAATGTGAATTTAAGATACAGCAGGAGGGAAAGCCTGCCCAAATAACCAAATCTTAAGTTTACTTCTGAAAACAACCAGAGAGGGAGCCAGGTGGCTCTCCACAGGCAAGTTGTTCCAGAGGCGAGGGGCCACTGCTGAGAAGACCCGGTTCCTCATTCTTTCCTTCCAGACCTCCCTCGGCATTAGGCCCCTCAGCCGCCCGGCCTGGCTGGAATGAGTGACTCTGGCAGAACTGGGTGAGAGAAGGCGCTCTGCCAGATATCGAGGTCCTAAACCGTTTAGGGCTTTATATGTAATTGTAAGAACTTTGAAATCAACACAGAAACGAATGGGCAACCAATGCAAGGTGGCCAGCGTGGGGAAAATATGTTGGTACCTTTTTATCCAAGTTTAGAAGTCTGGCCACTGCATTTTGTACCATCTGAAGTTTCCGCATCAGTTTCAACAGCAGCCCCACATAGAGCACATTACAGTAGTCTAATATTGAGACTACGAGCGCATGGACCAAAGTGGTGAGCCCCCTCATATCAAGATAGGGACACAGCTAGGCAATCTGCTGAAGATGGAAATGTGCGGAACGGACCACTGACGACACCTGAGTCTCCATGGTGAGCACCGGGTCCAGATGTACACCCAAGCTGCGAACCTCACTCTTGGTGGTAAGAGTCACACTCCCCAAAAGAGAGGGAGTTTCCCAGACCACTGATGTCTGGGACACCCACCCAAAGGACTTCCGTCTTGCCCGGATTCAGCTTTAGTCCATTCACCTGCATCCATTGCTGAACAGCTGCCGGCAGTGCTCTAGGAACAAGATGGCATCCACTGTTGTTGGAGAAAAGGAAATGTAGAGCTGAGTATCATCAGCATACTAATGACATGAAGCCCCGCATCCCCTGATGACCCTTCCCAGCGGCCTCATATAGATGTTAAATAGCATTGGAGAGGTAATGGAGCCCTGCAGAACCCCACAATTGAGGCTCCACGTGGCCGAGAAACTCTCTCCAATCTGCACTCTCTGGGGATGGTCCTCCAAGAAGGAACCGAGCCAGGCAAAACCTGGCCACTGATTCCCAACTCAGAGAGCCTCCCGAGGAGAATACTGTGGTCAATGGTATCAAAGGCGACTGAGATATCGAGAAGGACCAGAAAAGACATTTTGCCCCTATTGGCCTCCCTCAGCAGGTCATCAAACAGGGCGACCTATGCTGTTTCCATGCCGTGGTGTGGCCTGAAGCCCGACTGGAATGGATCTAGGGCACTGATTTCATCCAGAAGAGCCTGCAGCTGATCGGCATAATGCAAAGACCAATTCAAACCAGTTTTTGGCTGCCAACTTGGGATTTTTTTCTTTCTGCCATTGGGGACTTCTACTTTTTTTGAGCTGGAACAATTCAAACTGACTTTTCCACATGAGATCAGTTATTTTATTCTGCATAAATATGGGAGGGGGAGTGTCTGTATGTGGTGTTGTGATGACATAAACAGTTGGGGCGTTGTGTTTAGGAACCACAGGAGCATCCTCCTCCCCTGGACTGTCCCCATCTGTCCCTGGAGTGTCCCCATTTTTTTTAACAAATGAGGCTTACACTGATTCATTGACTTAATACATTAGATTTGTGCTAGACCATCTCCACATGGGAAAAAAAAATACAAAGTGAATCATAAAAGGATCATTATGTCTCTCCTGAATGCAACTCTTCAGTTGAGGTTGCAGTCCTTCCATTTAATAGAAAACCCATTATTCCCAAGGAAATACTGTAGTGATTAATTTACAAAAATGGTAAAACAGTGCTGCGGGACAAAGGAGAGAAAAGAGCCCAGCTTGCCCTAGCTACTGATTGATGGACTGATTGGACTTGCCTGTAGTGTTCTTCTTCCAGGAGCAGCTGACATATTGCCAACATGCTCCAGCTGCCTTGCCAGTCAGTACCTTCCCCGGCAGAAGCTCTCCATCTGGTTGCAAATACACTATGGTTCCACACCACTGGTAAGCAGACAGGGCTCCTATTCAGGTGGGTGGGTGCCTTGATTTTTTTTTGTCCCTTCAGCAATCCACACCTAACCCTTCCTCATAATAATACTTATAATAATAATTAAGGGGAAAAACACACATCTCCCTGGTCTCCACCCCAACCCAAGCTGCCTTATAGAAAGAAATAATCTGGAAAAAAACTGAATTTCCATCTAGTGCCAAAAGAGGGTGAATGATATGAGGTGGGGGATACACAATTAGATAAATTACTTGAACTCCATCTCCACAATATGAGACCCTGCTTTGACTATACAGCAGAAGCAAAGTAGGAGTCTGCCACATATCAGGCTTAACCGAGACACATAGCAGGCTTCTCCCTTAGCAATACCTTTCATAAACACCTACCCTCCTTGATCCCCTACATTACAACTACCTTCAGCCCTAAGGCACAACAACATTCACTTCAGAACTGGTTTGCAGAAATGGGAGCTATGGGCTGATGTGAGGAGCCAGTGTGGATATTGGCTCTGAATCAATCTATGAGCTGTGTGTGACCACTCAAGCAAATGGAAGTGGAAGACAGACTGCAGATCAAACTGCTATCATAGCCCAAGTTGGAGATATCAGGAACCACGGCTGCTCCTGTCATCTCTAGAAAGCAAAGGCAGGATGTCTCCTTCATGGAGGGACAAGAAAGAGGTAGGAGAAGGAGGGAAGTGGCATAAGGAATCTAAGAATAGGAATCTAAGGTTGAATGAGGGAGCAGGTAAAAGACAGCCTGAGAAACTTGGGGAGTTTCTCTTTCTCTCTACTTTTCCTGGAGGCATCCAGCCACTTCCAACAGCTGGGAGTGAAGGATGGGATGAGGGAAAATGCAACTCAATGGATATGGAGAATTTTTCACTACCCATTTATTTATTAAAATTTCATACCACTCATCTAGTGGCCAGGCACTACTCTAGCAAGTTTGCAAAAAAAAAAAAAAAAAGCATAAAACATAAAACCCCACCCTCTTACCCATCCAGAGTTAATCTAAAACAACCTTGAAAAGAAATCCCTATGGTGACAATGGTCACAACATGAAATTCAGGTGAAACATAAATATACAATAAAACAATTATAAGGGGAGATCTTGAAAAGCTTCTCTGAAGAGCTGTTATTAGCTTTTGGAAAGCTGATGTGGCATAATGGATAGAGTGATAAATTAGGTTTCAGGAGATCTGGGTTGAAACCACTACTTAAATATATCACTTACCTTGAAAGCCTTATTAGGGTGTAGCGAAATGCCAACAGGTGATGTCATTCCTGCCTGTCCATCACAGAAGCTCAAGGGGGAGGAGCCAAGGATAGGGCAGGAGGGGCGGAGTTAGAGAGACAGTTGGAACAGAGTTAGGGTTTAGAAGAGAAAAGGAGAGAGTTAGTGAATTGAGCTGAAAGTGTTAGGAGAGGGAATTGAGAAGGTTAAAATATATTGAACAAGCAGGAATGAAATAATAAGCACCATAAGAGAGATATTGATGGAAAATATATAGCAGTTTGGAATAAAAGTGATTGCCTACATGATCCAATCCATGTTGATACAGTTCATATGTGATTTACCTTTATGATTTACTTCACAACAAAAGAATATTTGTTAATTAAACCTCTGATTCCTAAGTTCAATAAACCTGAGTTCTGTCAGCACACATGTATAACATAATTGGTATTAGGGGAATACCTGGTGGCAGCTAGAAGAGAAAAAGGGTGTGAGCCTTTGTGAGGGCCAAATAAAACAGGGGCCACAAGGTCGATCACCACATAGGGTAACTCTAAGTCAGTTGTGTCATGATGGCACATAACGTCAACTAATCCCCAAGCTGACTAACCAGTATATAGCCCAGAATATCAGTTTAAATAACATGGTATGAGCTATGGCAGTATTTATAAACCATCGATGTGAATTGCTTTTGAGGTAGTAGCAAATACAAACTGAATGCTTTCAGAAGCAATGCTGTATAACTGAGCATGGTGTACGGGCAGATCCATTTTGCCCTCCAAGTGTTTCTGTTGACTCTTGACCTAGTAAACAAGACAGATGCTGAGAACAGAGCAAAGTGAGGTCAACAGACAGTATAGCAAATAATGCCCGGAGGAGCCATTACAGGAGCACAGAACATGTACAGGTAAGTTCACCAAAGTTGCAGTGACAGGCAGCTTGCCTCTTGGGTGTCAGTGATGGATACTAATCAGACTACAGTCCTGTTGAATTTATATGCCAAATCTTATCACTATCTTAGAATATATGCTTGGTTGCTATGCTAATCCTCAGATTTAGTTACATCATACATTTTCCTCCGTAAAATTGTGACATTTTAATCCCAGCTCCTGTATTCTAGTACTCTTCACACATGTCATAAGCAGATATCTGCTGTACAGAAGGCAGCAATGATTTCTATTAAGATACAGCTACATCTAGACACTATACCCACTGTTTCCTTGATTTTCAGAAAGACAGTGTAGTTAGTATAACAGCAAAATATCACCCTGGAAATCAAGAAGTGAAAATGTAACCACTGAGACTAATTTATCATACCAGAACTCTATTGACTTCTTTGCAACCTTTGCAAAAAAACACAAAACATTTAGACCACCCAATTACATTGGGCATGAGTTCTGTCAAGCTTCTTGCATCTGTACATTAACTGTATAATTAAATCCAAAATACATTGAACCAAAGGTCTTGTAGAGATATATAAGAGGATAAATATTGGTCTGACATGTACAACATATTGATTCATTTTCCAAAATTATGTTGAATCAGGAAGTTTCAGCAGGTGAAAATGTGGAGACTTCCAGTTCCAGTTTAAGACCTCTAAATTGGAGATGGACTGACTCCCTAAATGAAGTCACAGGCTTGAGTTTACAAGAGCTGAGCAAGGCAGTTGACGACAGCCCATTTTGTAGATTGCTCATTCATAGGGTAGCCATAAATTGGAGGTGATTTGACAGCACATAACACAACATCCACCTCTGACCCAGCTTCCTAAGACACAGAATGTAATAATCGGGGGGAGGGGGGGAGCCTAACTAAAATTAACTTTGAAAAATCTGTATTCTATGGTGTTACTAGGTATTCTTGGCTTTTTTTGTATAATGTAGAATTTCAGATGTCAACTCCATGATTAAATTACATCAGAGATATAAACAATTCCACGAATAAACAATCTCACAATTAATAACTACAATGAGATTTTTTAAAAAAAACATGTGTTGTCAAGTCAATTCTGACTTTTCAGGGTTTTCCAGGTAGAGAATACATAGATATGGTTTCTCATTCCCTTTTTCTGGGAGCACCCTGGGACTATGCAACTTGCCCAAGGCCACACTGGCTGGTTTTACTCAAAGGACTACCAGTGGAGAATCAAACTCCCAACCTCTGGCTCGGCGGCCAGATACCTAAATCGCTGAGCTATCCAGCTAGCTAATGATATAAACATGACATTAAAAAGATGGAAGCATTTGAAATACGAATTTGTCACAGGATGCCAAGAATTTTTTGGAATCAGAGGGCGATCAGTGGAGAAATGTGACTTAATGAAAACTAAGACACCGTAAAAACTGGTAAAATACAGAAAAGTAGAATGTTTCAGTAATATAGAGAGAAAGGGTCTTGAGTTTACAAGAGCTGAACAGAGCACTTGAGGACATGACATTTTGGAGATTGCTCATTCATAGGGTTGCCAAAGGTTGGAAGTGTATTAACAGCACATAACAACAAGAAGAAGAAACACAAAATATTGTTATGGATGATCATTCAAGGTAGAATAGCATATTTTTCCATTTATAAGACAACCCCATTTATAAGACACCCCCACACACACTTTTCTAACCCAAAATTTAAGAAAACTTAGCTTTGAGTGCTCAGCCTCTGGACTTAGAACGCTCAAATATTAGAAGTCCCTGTTGAATCTGAGCCTACAGGCTCCACCTCCAATGAGGTGTGTTCCAATTGGTTTGTTCAGCATCAGCTGACATCAATAAGGCTTGTGATTGGAGGAAGCTAAGTCTCCTGACTGTAAGAAGCTAAGCCCCATGACTGAAGAAAGACTCTGTTCCACCCCACTTCAGAAATGCACAAATAGTTCTCATTTTCATATACACATATTTATCAAAAGGCAGTGAACATCCTTAATTGAGTATAAGCATAGAAGTGTAGGTCAGAATCTTATAATTATGCCCCACAAGTGTAGGGAAAGGGAAAGGTTCCCTTGACAGTCGTGTTCGACTCTAGGGGGCAGTGCTCATCCCCTTTTCCAAGCCATAGAGCCAGCATTTGTCCGAAGGCAGTTTCCGTGGTCATGTAGCCAGTGCGACTAGACACGGAACACTGTTACCTTCCCACCGTGATGGTACCTATTTATCTACTTGCATTTGCATTTTTTTCGAACTGCTAGGTTGGCAGGAGCTGGGACAAGGGACGGGAGCTCACTCCATTGTGTGGATTCAATCTTACAATGGCTGGTCTTCCGACCCTGCAGCACAGAGTCTTCTGTGGTTTAACCCACAGAGCAACCACATCCTGGGTACAGTGGTGCCTCGCTTAACGGCGATAATCCATTCCAGGAAAATCGCCATTAAACGAAAATATCGTAAAGCAAAAAAACCAAAAACAAAAAACCCATTGAAATGCATTGAAACCCCTTCAATGCGTTCCAATGGGGTCAAAACACACCGTCCAGCGAAGATCCTCCATAGGGCAGCCATTTTCACTGCCTGTCTTGCGAGGAATCCATCCCAGAAAACAGCAGGGAGCCATTTTGTTTACCTGGCAGCCATTTTGAAACCGTTGATCAGCTGTTTTAAAATCGTGGTTTAGCGAAGAATCGGTTCCCGAAGCAGGGAACCAATCATCACAAAGCAAAAAAAAACCCCATTTAGACCATTGTTTTGCGATTGCAATTGCGATTGCAAAAAGATCGTCGTAATGTGGGGCAATCATAAAGCGAGGCACGACTGTATAGTGGTGTAAATTTCAGTAGTGAATTGTCATCCGTTAAGAAGGCAGCGTTTGGTTCCTTTTGTCATATGGGAAATGTGGTTCCTGTCTTGGACAGGAAGAGATGCCTCTACTAGGTTTGAGTACATTGCTACAAAAGATTTGTGTCCTATCTAGAAGCAATGACAGAACGTGTTTTCCTTTGGAATGATTATTGCATTCATATGTAAATATGTATGCAGTCCTAATCTGAATATCACCTTCCATGTGTGGTGGAAGATGGAATGGCGCAGTTGGGAGAGGAAAAGCATTGAAATACGCTCAGGAAACGAAGAACATCTGTGCAGTTGTAAACTGTATTAGACATGATTGCAGTATTAGTTTATCGTCACTGAGGCTCATGAACCATTACATTATTTATGGATATCTTCAATTCATGCATTAATTATTGACCTGAAACCCCACTGAGTTAAACATCTAAAACTGATTTGCAGCTGGTGTGTATTTCCTGGGGTCCATCCCAAATAACACTCTACAGTACATTGCAGAAGTATACGCTATTGGGAGTGAAAGTGTTAAGGGGTGATAATTAAGCTGTTCTTATTAGACGAGAAATAACATGATTTTTCATTTTGATATTTTTTTATCTTTGGCCCTTCTGGCTGTCATTATGATAAAGAGAAACCAAAACAAGGAGTCCAATCAGAAACCCATTTATTCTAGATTCCTCTTAGCAACATCAATACAAATGCTTCAAAGGTAACTGAGTTGTAGATTGCTATCTAATTCAACTAGCCCCCAGCTAGCATTGCATCAACTAGGCGGAGGCAAGGGGGGGCGCATTGCACTTCACATTGGCTAAAAATAATTTGTGTGCTAGATATGGATTGAACATTTGGCCTGCAAATGGCTGCTGATTTTAAGCACAGCGTTCTGATCATTTTGGCCTGAATCCAAACAATGTTGAGTGAATGAGAAAACTCTGACTGAGGAAAAAACAAACAAACCTTGATCTGGATTAATTTAGAAGATGATGATTCTCTCACTTGAAGGCATTCATGTCTTGGACAAAAGCTTTACGTACATCCAGTGGAAGCTCAGAAACATGTGTACTGCCACATTCTCCTTGTATCTTATAACATCAATATAATAAGGGGCACCAGGGAGGGATTTGACATATCCTTGCTCAGGAGTGCTCTCTTTTCATAGATTTAAACGTCTTGTTTAGATTTGAGTTTTGGTTCATAGTAGGCATGTGCAAGCTGTCAAACTGATCCCAATTTTACGGCCCAGGGTTTTCTTGGTAGGGAATACTCAGAAGTGGTTTACCATTCCCTTTTTCTGGGGGGCACCCTGGGATTTTGCAGCTTGCCCAAGGCCACACAGGCTGGCTCTTCTCCCTGGAGTCTCAGCGGGAAATCAGATTCCCAACTTCTCAGTGTGGTATGGCCTCCCTTGGTGTAGCAACTTTTAACAACCTGGCTAGGATAGGAATGTGCTCAAAGACTCCTTGAGCTTCACTTGATGGGGGCCAGGGAGGAGAAACAAACAAAGGTGCAGTGCTAATTCCTTCCTGACCCAATAACCTCTTGGGACCTTGTGCCAAGCGAGTATATCATCCTGCCTTGCTCACTTTTTTGTTTGTGCACATTACTACAGCACAGCAGGATTGCAGCACGTGTGAACTGATTTCTGCCACATAAAGGTAACATTTTAATCTGCTTTGACATACATATTTTGAAAAACAGCCTAATATATGTGGAACCAGAAGCATGGAACACCCAGAAGGCTACCAACATGTAGAAAAAGAAAACCAAGTAGAGAAGGGAGTTTATCTACTAGGTAAAGCAAAACCAAAGGACTCCCCCTGCCCCCTGATATTGATGGACTCCAGTTCTCATCAGCCACAGCCTGGCTGCTGATACAGGGTGATAGGAACTGCAGTTCATCAATAGATTTCCTAGTTCTGGCCTACAAGAACCTAATTATATACCCAAAAAAGAACTATGAATTTGGGGTTAGCACTCTAACAGCAACTGAATACTTATGCTAGCTTCTTCTAGTTGGTTTGTTTGTGTGTGTGTGTGTGTGTGTGTTTTTGGTTGTTGTTTGTTTGTTTTAGTGACTACAGGAAATATGGGGAATTTACCAGTAGGGTAACCATTCAAGCATGTACATTTGGATATATTCAATGCTGAAATGCTTTGATCATGAAGTTAGTAACGAAGATGTATCATCCCATTCTTTCCATTTACCACTGTGCTTGGTTCTGATGCAAAACGTCTTTCTATCCACTTTTGAAAGCATTTTTCCTCTTTGCTTCTAGGTTTTGTTCAATTTCTGTAAGTATTTTGAAGAATAGTAAGCTATTTTGCTGCACGCATGTGTGTGTGCATGTGTTTTTAAAAGCATCTCTCAAAAGCTGTGGTCTCTATGAAGCCAAGATAAAAAGTGCTGATTGATCTGAGGATACACACAAGTTAGGATGGATGGCAAACACAGGGACAATTCAACAATATCTAGAAATAGCTCCAGAAAATAAATGCAAGCATGCTTGCCAAAGGGAAAGTGACTGCTCGCTGACAAAAGAGCAGGATGTTCTGTTATGCGAGCACTTCACTGCACACATAAAAGTTATAATATATTCCTTATATATTGTGTTACTTTTTTGTTCACCACAAAGTATCAGAATTCCCCCATCCTGTTTATTGTTACCAGGATAAGACCTTATGTTAGGTAGGAAAAGGCAGCCATTTTGGGCAGCAGGTATGTGGAGGCAGGAAGTATCTGCCAAATGTTGGCTACATCAGAGGTCCCCAACTCCCAGTCCATGGCCCAGTGCCGGTCCCTGAGCCGGACCGGGCCACTGAGACAGACCTCCCACCCCCCAGCATACACTCACCCCGCACAGCCCGTTTGTGGCTGCGCGCGTGCTCCAGCACACCCGTGCAAGCACCACACTGCCATTTGTGCATGCGCATGAACACATGTGCCCAGACAAGCACCATGCCACAGTTTGTGCATGTGCATGAGTGTGCCTGTGCCTATGCGAGAGAGAGCATTTGTTCACGCATGTGCACTAGAACGGGGGGTGCCCCACCTTCCCCTGCCAGTCCGCGGACCAAAAATGATTGGGGACTGCTGGGCTACATGGTCTTATATGTATACCATAAGCTAAGCTCCTCCTCCAGCCTTGGTGAATATGGTTGCTAATGGTAGGTTTAGGATACAGGCTGAAATCTTAGTGAATTCCTAGATTTTCCCAGGTCAGGAAAAAATCTCAGGGCAAGAGGAGAAATTGAGGTAGGTAGGTAGGTAGGTAGGTAGGTAGGTAGGTAGGTAGGTAGGTAGGTAGGTAGGTAGGTAGGTAGGTAGGTAGGTATTTATTTATTTATTTATTTATTTATTTATTTATTTATTTATTTAAAGCTGCCTCAGTGGCTGATTATGGGAGACAGTGAAGGAAAAGAACACTTGGCAGCTATGTCAAGTGCTCTTTTTCTTCACTGTCTCCCAGAACTGACTGACAATTGATTGATTGATCGATCGATCGATTGATCGATTGATTGATATTTGTAGGCATCCTATCTCTTAATGAAGGGATTCAAGGTGGCTGTGAGATGACATGACTTTACAGCCCAGGCTGTCATTTCCATCCATTCATGTCTGGTTCCAGGGCTTCCTGGCTCTATGTGAAGTTGTTGTTCCATTTGGACTAAGCTGATACAACAACAATCGAGCACTGAAAGTAGTGGGGGTGAGTATACTGTCAATAAATGTGTACACTTGGGTCCATCATGTCATCTGGGGCAAGTCAGAGCATAGAGAGCCAGCATTACAATTCGTGAGCTTTGTTGCCATAGGCCTTGGCAGCAGTGACACCGAACCTAGAGGAGAAACTCCTTAGAAGCTAATGGTGAGCTTTCCACAATGTCCAACAGGAGCACATGTGCTGGAGGTAAGGCTGTGTGAAATATATGTCTTAATAGAAGTGCAACAAGTGTTGCAGCAGCTGGATACATTTTGCTAGCATAACCACATGATCAAAAGCAGTTCTGGTTTCCCTCTCAACTTTTTCTGCCCTGGCTAGGCTATTGTGAGGTCACTTCTTTGACCTCACAATAGCCTAAGCCCAGTTTTCCAATCTTGTTTCTGAAATGTCAAGAAATGAGATGCTGTTGACCCGGCAACCTTAACTGCCATATTACCAGTACAGAATTTTTAATTCATCCAGTTTTCTTCTTTTTAAAAAAAAAATGTCATTATTTGATAATAACGATGGCAGGAAATGTTGCCTGAGAAAACAGTTACATATGTTATGAAGGAGCATGCTGGAAATTCCTCCTAGAAGAACATAATGTACACAAAGCAGAAAAATAAAACAGGGAGGTAGTCATATATCACAGTGTAGTTTGGAGTTGATAAACCAAAGATATTGGAAATTAGGTATCCTTCAGTCTCGAGAGACTACTGTAATGTGCTCTGAATAAAGGACTTGGAACAGCGTCTAGTGTGGCTGAGAAGGCCAATACGAGAGTGACAATCCCTTCCACACTGAAGACAAAGGATGAGTTGGCAGTACAGTGGTGCCCCGTTTAACGATGAATCCGCATAGCGATGTGGATTTTGCGATCGCAAAAGCGATAGCATTGCAATGTTCCCTATAGGGGAAAATCGCTTTGTGATGATGGTTTCCCCCCCCCATCATTGCAAATGCCCCATTTTTGCACAGCTGATCAGTGGAGCCAGCGATCTTAGCAAAGGCCCCCCCATCAGCTGTGCGAAAATGGGGCGTTTGCAATGAGGGGGGAAGCGATAGTGCCAGGAAAGAGCCGGGAGCCATCTTCTCCGCTCTAGCTCCTCCCCCTCCCTGCCTTACAGCTGATCCGCACTGCTCTTAGAAGCTTGCCCAGGCTTGCCCAGCAGGTAAATAGGCAGTGGAAATGCACTGGGGAAGCCTCTAAAAGTGGTGCTTTGCCAGGGTGGGGGTGGGTGGGGGTGGGGGTGACAGGGGCAGGCCTGCCCCCCCGCCCCCCCCCCGTGGCAAAGCAGGGCTTTCAGAGGTGCATTTTCACTGCTGAAAAAGCCCTAGGAGGCTTCTGAAAGTGGCGCAAGGGGGGCTCTGGGGGGTGAGGGGCGGGACTGCCCCTGCCACACCCCCACCCACCCCCACCCTGGCAAAGCGCCACTTTCAGAAGCCTCCTGGGGCTTTTTCAGCAGTGAAAATGCACCTCTGAAAGCCCCACTTTGCTGCGGGGGGCACGAGGGGGGCACGGGGGGTGGGGTGGGTGTGCCCCTGCGGAATAGGATGTGGCTGACCTGGCAGTTCCAAGTAGAACAGAAGGAAGGTGTTTATCATAAGGCAGTTTAACAGTCAACTGCAGAACAGAAGAAGAGGACTCAGACTTATCAGGCCCTGCAATTTCTCCACTCCAGGCTGAGGATAGTGCTTTTGCTCTCAACATTAGAGTGTTTTCTATTTTTAATGTATATATTTTCTTTGGATTTCTCTACCTCTTCATCTTTTCTCTACTTGTCCTTACTCTAAGTAAACATTATAGAACAGTGGTTCCCAACCTTTGCCTCCAGATGTTCTTCACCAGAAGCCTTCACCACCACCTCTGCTGTCCAGGATTTCTGGGAGTTGAAGTACAAGAACATCTGGAGGCCCAAGGTTGGGGACCACTGTTATAGAAGGAAAGTGAATCATGTGTTCTCTCTTTTTTTTCATTCAATAACTTAGCAGTTTAGAATCTGAGAGGAATTAGAAATATCTTTTATTGGCCCTCAGGATCAAAGGGCCAGTCCTTTTCTCTGGTGCCTAATTTAACATCTTACACAAGCCTAGAAGAAAGAGGCATCTCACCAAGAGAGCTTCTGAACATGGAACATGATAACTTTGACTTAAGCAGCAAACCATTTTGGGCTGTCCTTGGTTGCTTCAGGTACTTTGTGAGGTGACAGGTAAGGCAAATGTGGGGGATTTTTTTCTCTCAGAACTCCAAATACACTTATTGTACAAACTACAATGCAGACATCTGTATTGGCAAGGAGATGCATAGTATCCCAATAAAAGGACTTCTCTTCTTATCCGTTTCATTACGCACAGTTACTGTTGTTTTCTTTTTTTAAAAAATCTTGCCTGCCATAACTGTAGCCTTGACCTACCCCAGCTACCCCAACTACCCATCTTCTAACCCAAAGCAGCTCAGAAGTGGAGTCAGGGTGATTCACAGAAACATCAGCACATGCTCAGTGATACAAATGTCTTGTGTGTGGCATGAGTGCTTTCATATGCCTCATATGCGAACAATCATTTGACAGTTCTTACCTCACTAACACGGAGGTCTTATTTTTCAGTTGGCATTGCAGAAGCAGGACCAGTCCTGCTTTTAAGCTGAGTGAAGCATATATCTCAGTCAGAAAATGCTGAAAAGTGGGAAACAGTGTCAAAGCAGTGGTGGCACAGATTGGGTGTAATGGAGCTTAACCTGAACCTCTATATTAGTCTTACTCTTCTTCAGATGTAATGTTTCATCTCCATGATTGAAATAATGTTCAACTGCCAGGCCAGTTGGCTTCTAACTGTAAGATGGAGGAAAACAGCGTCTTGTCTATCACCTTAAGTAGCAAATATTATCACTATATAGAGTCAAAGATAAAGCTGGATATAATAGTTGCATATGCATTCTTCATGTCTGTGTGTATTCATAATAATAATTGAAATTCCTCCAGCTTTTGCAGATAGGATAACCCATAAACTGGAGACCAGAGAAACTTCTGCAGGGAAAAAAAGGCGGGGGGGGGGGATGAACAATTAGTCCTTGACTATGCCAAGAAAATGACCAGTGAATAAATAATGAAAAACAAAGTGTATGCAAAATAGAACAGAATGGACTATTCAGACACTGGGGAACAGCAGTCATATCGGCAATTAAAATCCCAGTGATCAAATGGTGAAGACTTCTATTGAAATGCAGAAGTAAGAGAATAAGAAATACCAGTTCACACTGATATGAAAGGGGAAAAGAAAAAGAAAAAGTGCATACATCTCCTGTAGAATGGCTTAGGATTTATGTGACTTAACTACAAAGACAAGATTCCTGAATGTGTGAGAATAAGCTCAAAATGATTTTTTTTAAAAATTGCCAGTCCCAGTATTCAAGGTCATTGATCATGTTCTGACTCCACTCACTTTCCTGGAGCTGCTGCCATGGAGAACACAGCTATGGTGTCTAAATGGTAATTTGGAATGCATTTGAAAAGTGTTGCATGGTTATAAATATACAGTAGATAGAATATAGGGCATGGGCTGCAGGATCTCATTAAACATAGTACTGATCCACCCAACCTTTTTGTTTCTCTCATTCTAATTTGGAGCAGCAGTTGTAATCCAGCAGCATAATTTATGCCGTATAAATTACAACAGGGGAAGATGGTGGGGCTATGAGATGGGGAAGAGTTGCTAATTCCCAAAAATTGTTGCCTCCAATAAAATCATCCTGGTGGTAGCAGTATTCAGAAATTAAAGATTTGTGACCTCAGTGGCTTGCCCTTGTCAAAAATAGATCCAAAAGGAGCCTCAGGAACTTTGGGGAGAGGAATTTTAAAAAGTACAATTTGTGAAAAATCACTGGAAGCTGATGACATCATTACCTTTACGTGGCGTCAGTTTCTTTGCCTCAGCCATTACACATCTGGCCACATGTTCAGTGCAAACCTATCCAGAGGTCAGAGGGGTAACAGCTTTGCACATGCATAAAAAGAAAGCAAAAATACCACAAGCTTTTGGGAAATGAATGAAAACGTATTGCTTAGCCCTGAACTTAATTTTCTCTTCTCCTAGGCCTATGCATTTGATTTGGTAGACAGGGCTTTTTTTATTTTCCTTTCCTTTCCTTTGTTTGTTTGTTATCCCATTTCATTAATCCCACAGAGAACAACATTAAGATGTTAGCCTTTTAGCACAAAAGCCCATTGTGTGTTCAATACTTCATTCTGCTTATACACCCATTTTGGAATTTAGACACACAGGAACCACACAGACGGTGTCTTTCATTTTTGAAGGGTGAGTTTGCCGTCTGTACATTGACACCCCTATTTCTGCTGTTCCATTGCAAGAGTCCTTTCAAATGTATCCAAAACTACACCACAAATGAACAAAAATAATCAGACCTGAGAGAATCTAAGATTTGCACAGGTACAAAAATTCTGTGGAAGGAAAACATGGGACAGGGATTTCCAAAAACTTGCTTATGGTGACTGAGACTGTGACTACATGGTGGGAAAAATATGGAGAAGTCAGATTTCCCTGGGTGAATTTGCTGTAGCTGACTACACAGGACTCAGCAGAGAGAGAGAGAGAGAGAGAGAGAGAGAGAGAGAGAGAGAGAGAGAGAGAGAGGAAATTGGCAAACAGCCATGTTTACAGCTTGTTAAGGTCACATTGCTATGGCTGTCCAGATTTGCAGGAGGCATGGTTAAATCAGAGCTACATTAACAAGCTGGAAACAAAGCTTTGCTGACACTTCCATCTTTTTTCCCCTTTGGTTTCCTAGATCAGTGGTTCTTAACCTTTGCTACTCAGGTGTTTTTGGACTGCAACTCCCAGAAGCCTTCACCATCAGCTCTGCTGGCTGGGGTTTCTGGGAGTTGCAGTTCAAAAACACCTGAGTAACAAAGGTTAAGAACCACTGTCCTAGATGACCTAGCCCTAGGATATTTGTGTGTTCTGAGCTGTCAAGTCAGAACTGACTAATAGTGACCCTAATAGTAAGACATTTAAGGCACAGTTTTACCAGATCTGCTCCCACAGTGAGTTTCCATGGCCAAGTGGGGATATGAACTGTGTTCTCCAGTGTCCTAGTCTGTCACTCTATTCACTACACCACATTAGGCTAGCAAGCCTTTGAAAGAAAAAAGAAAGAGAAAGAGAAAGGGAATGGAAAAGGAAAACAAGCAGACTCAAGCACCAAGTTTGGGCTGAAGAGGACTCAGCATCCAGCTTCTCTGCTACTCTGCCTCTCACTGCTGCTGTAACCCTCATGAAGGGCTAAGAGAGTTCCAAGTGGAGTGAGGATGTGGGGTTTACATGCACTCACTCATCCCCACCACCCATTTAGCCCTCCATGCAAAATGCACTGTTGTGGAGGAAACATGGCTGACTGATTGAACTGGAATGCTGCATGCTGACGTATTTTGCTGCAAGTCTCACTTGCATACAGTATTGACCACAGCAGTGTGCACCACACTTCTTCCAAAATCTCTCTTGTACATTATTGCAAAAGCCAGTGGAGAAGCCCCAAGGCAAGATAAGGAGTGGAGGGATGACTTGGTTTGGAGAAGAAAAATGAGTTTAATTTTACTTAGAATCATCCTTGATTAATGGCCCATCTAAGCCCTAGATCCATCTGGCCTTCAGGGGGTTATACAGGCCCAAACAATCATAAATGTCTATACTGGAGGGGAGAAGTAAAAAAAAAGAGAGTTTTTTCAAGATCATTTATTGGACCTCTGCCACTGAGAGTTCTGGCTTGCTACTTAAAAAGGCAGAATACAACAGTCACCACAATATCTTTGGGCAGCAGTGAAATCTAATGCCTAGCAATTTCACTGGATGATCACAAAATTTGCAATCAAATGAGAAATGGGGTGTGCATAACCTTTCCTTAAATAAACTGCACCAGAAAGGAGAGGAACAGCTTGCAAAAGGGATGGATTACACCACCAGCCATCTGTCCAGAATGGCATGAGGTCTCCTGCCTTGGCCAGGGGGTTGGACTAGAAGACCTCCAGGGTCCCTTCCAACCCTACGATGATTCTATGACTCTGTACTCTTACCTAAAATGCATATAGTAGTCAGAAAATAGAGTGAACCAAAACACACCAAAAGCAAAACAGATAGTAAGCTCTGTGCTCATCTGATTGCCCCTTAATTTTTCTCAAAATGTATTAAGCTTTCCTTGTAGGAAAGGCGAAGAGAACATAGGAGACTGCCTTTAAATCAGGAGTGGAGAACATTTAGCCCATAAGCCACAAACAATCCTCAGGGGATAGAGTGACTACCAAGCGCCTTTAATCATACAAGGAATTTTATTCATTTATTTATTTATTTTGGAGAATTTGTTTTCCTCAAAGAGCCACATTGTGTCTTCTATGGACATGGGATGCCATTATTTCATGCTTTGAGGGCTCTGCAACACAAAATGAAACAAATATGTGCTGAGGCACTTCTGTAGCCAAGGGGAACTGCGCCTGTGCAGGAGATTCTCAGAATGACTGTTGTGTAGAAGTGGAAAGATATCTTAGAGGTCAGTCCTATGCCACTCTGATCAAATGAACCCAAGGCTTGCTGTCCTTGGATGGTCCTAAATCTTCATTATCTGTATGCAGACACTAATATCTACAACTAGATTATAATATAGTTTACATTCACCATACTGCTGTCTTTATAACTGTATTGTAATTGGTATCAGAATAATGGTCCGATCACCTCCTGGCAAATAGAAGGGGAAGATATGGAGATAGTGACAGATTTTACCTTCTTGAGCTCCATGATCACTGCAGATGGTGACAGCAGCCACGAAATTAAAAGACTCCTGCTTCTTGGGAGGAAAGTGATGACAAACCTCAACAGCATCTTTAAAAGCAGAGACATCACCTTGCCGACAAAGGTCCGGATAATCAAGCTTATGGTTTTTCCACTAGCGATGTATGGAAGTGAGAGCTGGACCATAAAGAAGGCTGACTGCTGAAGAATTGATGCTTTTGAATTGTGGTGCTGAAGGAGACTCTTGAGAGTCCCCTGGACTGCAAAGAGAACAAACCTATGCATTTTGATGGAAATCAACCCTGAGTTCTCACTGGAAGGACAGATCCTGAAGCTGAGGCTCCAGTACTTTGGCCATCTCATGAGAAGAGAAGACTCCCTGGAAAAGACCCTGATGTTGGGAAAGTGTGAAGGCAAGAAGAGAAGGGGACAACAGAGGACGAGGTGGCTGGACAGTGTCACCGAAGCTACCAACATGAATTTGACCCAACTCCGGGAGGCAGTGGAAGACAGGAGAGCATGGCATGCTCTGGTCCATGGGGTCACGAAGATTCGGTCACAAGTTAATGACTAAACAACAACAACAATCAGAATGATCTGCAAAATTCAATAGATATAACTTCCCCAAAGGATTGTGTAAGCCCAAGTCAGTATACCTAATAAGTGCATCATAAGCTCCAGCTTCACAGTAATACATTCAACTAATTTCTTACATAATCCTTTTCAATATTACATAGCAAGTCCATGTGTCACTTGTCTCACACACTATCTTTGTTAAAAATGTCAAAAAGAAACATCTGCTGTAATTATTTATTCTATAGATGACTCAATCTTCTTTTTTTCTGTCATTAACAATTATAAACATTTTTATGTACAGCACATACAATTTTATTTCATTAAATAGATTTAAGCACTTATGTTTTCCCAGGCATACAGCCGCAAAAGGGTTAGTCAGCAGTGCCATTTACCTCCTATTTTGTTCACTCTGTATGCAGAATATATCATACAGAAAGCTGGATTAGACTGAGACAAAGAAGGAATGGAAATTGAAGGAAGAAACATCAATAATTTAAATATGCAGATGACACCATCTTACTGGCAAAAATAGCAATTACTTGAAATGAATATTGATAAAATTAAAGAAGAAATTGCAAAAATAGGATTACAATTGAACATCCAGGAGACAAACAACAATCACAAGAGAAATTATATAACTTTAATGTTGGCAAAGCAAAAATTGAAATTGTTAAAGATTTTCTGTACATTGATTGAGAGATCAATCAAGATGGAGACCAGAGGATGAAACCCAGGATGAAAGAAATGTGAGAAATTTCACAGGGCACCTCCCTAATAGTGCCTGTCTCTCAGGAAGAGGAATATAATAGTGTGGTACAGTGGAATGGAATGAAGTATTGTGGAAAAGTTTAGAAAGAATCCTAAATAAGAACACTTCACATGACATTTTTCCATCACATGTAGTATCTGTGGATAGAGCAGAAAATGTTGAAAATTACTTTCCACCATTGCTGTCATTATAGTGACTGAGGATAGTCATATGCATAAGAGGTCCTGATGAACTTTGATGTCACTATTCGCTCTCATTCACAATACGTAAATGATATACCAGGTGAAATATGAGGAAAATCCAGTTTTCTATGACATAATTTTAAAATTTTTAAAAAGAATTGGGTACTTTGTTTGAACCCATTCCCCCATGACCAAAGTGTCTTTGGCTAGTGTTTGGAGCACATTTGACACATGTATACCAGTCCACATGCACTTTAAAAAATACTTCCATTGTTTCCTGGACACATCTGCAGCTGCCCGTCAATATAAAGCTACCATGGTGCAAACTGCATTCAGCTAGCAGTCAATCCAGAAAATGTGGACTGAGACAAGCCTATAAAACCTCTGACTGAAGTTGGATTCCTCACAATTGAGAAAGAGAGGGCCAGCATGGTGTAGTGGATGGACTGAAGGACTAAGGCTTAGAAGACACGGGTTCAAATCCTCCCTTGGCCGTGGAAAATCACTCAGAGCAGCAATGGAAACGCTGTTCCTTAAATATCTCATATACCTTAAAAACTCTGTTATGGTTGCCATGACTTGATAACACATAATAAATGTTACTGAAAAAGTAAAAGCTTAATGCTCAATGTTCTTCTAGGTCAAACAATTTGCACCACTTGAAGATGGCAGAACAATGTTGATTTATTTCAAAACATGGTAAGTTACTCTTTTGGACTGCAAGTCCCAAAATCCTTGGAAGCTGTCACCCAAAAAGGCAACTTTCCTAAATTATGGTTTGTCCCCCAAATCCTTTTTCCCCCTCCATAAAGTAAGCAATCAGACACAGTGCCCTAAGACAAAATGCCACTTGCAAAGTAAGTCTTTGGGGAAACTGCTGATCTCAGCAACATGTTCCCTTGGGTCTTTCTGGTGCTACACTTTTCTTTCTGGACATTGTTGACTAAATTAAAATGTGAAAGAACACTAGCAGCTCTATGCTTTCCGTGAAGGACATTTTCTAAAATTGATGTCATGACTCAGCATCCTCCAGCACCTTGATCCTCACTTTGCTCCCAACATAAATTTACTACAGAATAAAGAGAAACAATTTTGAAATAAAACACAATATAGCCATCTGACAAGAGTAAAAAGCTGTCCCTGCTCTGGTGTCAGGGACAAAAACCTTTATTGTAAATCTAGTTTCTTGTTTTACTCAGGGAGCTTTTTTAAATGATAGAAAGCACTGAATACCAGCAGACTAGTGCTGGCTTCTAATACCTGGGACAATGCCTTTTTCCTAAACAACTGTGGCTGTGGAATATCAACTCTTCCCCTAAGTCTGGTTAATAGTCCAACTAGAATAGTTTACATGTCTAAAAATTAGTTTGAGAAAAATTTAAATAAATACAAAGTGCTGAAAAAAAATAAGAGTCAGCAGGTAGCATGCAAAAAGTAAAACATCAAAATGGAAAAATGCAGATAGCTCATCCTATACCTATTGCTAATGTGATCTGGCCAAATTTCCTGCTATGCTGGGCACACAAGCACAACTCTGC
Source organism: Pogona vitticeps (assembly GCF_051106095.1). Lineage (NCBI taxonomy): Eukaryota > Metazoa > Chordata > Lepidosauria > Squamata > Agamidae > Pogona > Pogona vitticeps. Next base: position 174,322,488 of record NC_135786.1, read on the forward strand.
TTCCCTCTGCACAGCTATCTTCCTCCTCAATGCAGCGATCACATTTAACAAGCATAACGGTTACAAGGCACGTTCTTAAGTTTGAAGTTGTAGAATCAACTTTCCCAGGCTTGAACTAGTTCTCTCTGTTACAAAATAATTATAATATACAATTACCTGGAAGACTCAAGCTCCTGCCCTAGATACTGTCATCCACTCCCAGTTCCCCTGTTTGTTTTTCTACCAAGGTTCCCTTTCGGCCATGACATGTACTTTTCACCCTTTTTCGCTGCCACCAGAGGATATGTTCCTCTCTGTACCAAATATGACTATTAGATCAGTGTTGTCCAATATAACAATGTTTATTTATGGGTTTGTAGGTAAATCATATAAAGAAAATCATGGATGGTCTTTTATTATTCATTCAATAAACATTGCTTTGATTACATTTAAGTTTGCTTATGTAGATTCACTTTAATCAAGGTATTTATATATTCAACTGTTTCTTTATTTCTTAGCACTTTTAACTTGCACTAATTCTCCATACAGGAGATCTTTTAGAATCTGACCGTCAGCCAATCTCACAATATGCCCAAGCCAATGTAGATGTGGCTGTTTTAATAATGTATACATGCTAAAAAATTCCAGTTCATTCTAGGACTACTATATTTGGAAGTTGTCCTGCCAGGTAATACCAAAAATGCATCAGAGACAATGCATATGGAACGTGTTCAGCTTCCTCTCCTGCCATACACAAAGGGTATAACATTTTACGAATTCTTAAAACTGGGAATAAAAACTTAGCCACCAAATGTGTTATTAATTGGTTCTCTCCGGAAAGGAGAAACTTCAGGTAGTCTGTCGGAGGTATACTAGTACATTTACACATTATTGGGTAAAGATAATGGATACATTCAAACCTATATATGTTACATTCCAAAATGGTGTGTGCCAAGGACTCAACTGTTTCTTCCCCACATGGGCATAACCTTTCTCCATAGAGAATGTTATTGAAGCACCCGATTAACAAGGCTGAGGGAAAGCAATTAAACCTTGCCCTTGAGAAGACAAAACAATACCTTGGTACTGTGATTTGATACAGGTAATTTGCTGACTTCGGAAAGTTAAAATTTAAACCATATTAATATATTAAAAATATTAAAACTGGTTTTATACCTTGAAGGGAAATGGCTGACCTGATTAGGAGAGTGTTAAAAGTAATAACAACTGACTGGTTCAAAATTGGGAAAGGAGTACGACAAGGCTGTATATTGTCCCCTGGCTTATTCAACCTATATGCAGAATACGTCATATGGAAGGCTGGACTGGAGGAATCCCAAGCTGGAATTAAGATTGCCAGAAGAAATATCAACAACCTCCGATATGCAGATGACACCACCCTGGTGGCAGAAAGTGAGGAGGAATTAAAGAACCTTGTAATGAGGGTGAAAGAGGAGAGTGGAAAAAATGGCCTGAAACTCAACATCAAAAAAAAACCTAAGATCATGGCCACTGGTCCCATCACCTCCTGGCAAATAGAAGGGGAAGATATGGAGGCAGTGACAGATTTTACTTTCTTGGGCTCCATGATCACTGCAGATGGAGACAGCAGCCACAAAATTAAAAGATGCCTGCTTCTGGGGAGGAAAGCAATGACAAACCTTGATAGCATCTTAAAAAGCAGAGACATCACATTGCCAACAAAAGTCCGAATAGTCAAAGCTATGGTTTTTCCAGTAGTTATGTATGGAAGTGAGAGCTGGACCATAAAGAAAGCAGACCGCCGAAGAATTGATGCTTTTGAACTGTGGTGCTGGAGGAGGCTCTTGAGAGTCCCCTGGACTGCAAGGAGAACAAACCAATCAATTCTAAAGGAAATCAACCCTGAGTGCTCACTGGAAGAACAGATCCTGAAGCTGAGGCTCCAGTACTTTGGCCATCTCATGAGAAGAGAAGACTCCTTGGAAAAGACCTTGATGTTAGGAAAGTGTGACGGCAAGAGGAGAAGGGGACGACAGAGGATGCGATGGCTGGACAGTGTCTGCGAAGCAACCAACATGAAATTGACCAAACTCCGGGAGGCAGTGGAAGATAGGAGGGCCTGGCGTGCTCTGGTCCATGGGGTCACAAAGAGTCGGAAACGACTAAACGACTAAATGACGAAAAGTAATAAATGGAATACATAAACAAAAGGTTAAGCCAAGTTAAATTTCATTAGATACTGTATTTTCAAAGCATTTGACTTTGTGGAATGGAATGGTCAATAATTAGAAATATTAATTAAGGTATTGTATTAGGTTTTGGTAAATATTTCCAAAGAATCATCAAACTATATTTGAAAAATACTACGGTAGAATTAGTAAGTGATGGAATAACAGAACAGATATCTCTAGGCCAAGGAGCTAGACAGGGATGTCCCCTTTCCCCTGTATTGTTCACTTTAGTTATAAAACTATTAGCAAACACTATTAGATTAGATAAAGAGATTTTAGGTATCAGCATCGATGACAAAGTTAATATCAGTTTATTGACTGACAACACCTTATCAGTAACAGAAAATCATTTAAAATCTACGCAGATTGTATAATCATATTTAAAAGACCTGGGACACATAACTGGGTTACAGATAAATTGTCACGAATCGAAAAATTTGAATTATAATAAGGAGGAAAGAGGGAAAAAATTAAAAAGAATTGGATTATAATATTCAAAAGACTATTAAATATTTAGGTACACATATTCCAATTAGGAAATATTGAAAAAAAAAAGAATTTTAAAATATTGGAAAAAAATAAATGTGAAGAATTTGAAGATTTAAAGAAAATTGGACTGTCATGGTTTGGCAGATCTGCAGCATGTAAAATGGAGATACTACCTAAAAATTTCTTATTCATTCATTCGCTCAATTCAATTCATATACTGCCTCACAGTACATGCACTCTCTGGGCAGTTCATTTACATTGTGACTGGCAAAGATTAGTGAAGAGGAGCTAAAGGACTGGCAAATAAATGTTGCAAGGGAGACAATAAGCCAAGGATTAATAAGAGGAGGATAGCTTAGTGGTTCTGTTATTGGGCTGCTAAGCCAAAGGTTAGAAATTCAGTTCTTCACTGTTCTTCTCTGACAGGGGCTGGACTTGAGTCTCCATACGTTCTGTTCCAGCTGTGCACTTCCATAAATCTCAAAAAGGTGGATGTTTCGGACTTTCTAATATAAGGTTATATTATCCCACTATTCTTTTCCAAACTGGACGTTTCAGCTACATTTTATCTGATAACAGAGAAAACAAGAGTCCTGAGTTATACACTACATAGGCAGACAACTGTTTCCTCCTATTACTATAATGTTATGAAATACATATAGGAATCAGACCCTGACCATTAAGAGTTCAGTTATATAATCTCTTTCTCTGAATCAGTCACTGTTAGGTGGCTGACTGTTCTAGCCATCTGAAGCTATTTGTTTTATTAAATACTCTTCCAGCATTTGCCCATTTTTGCATTTTGACTTGTCAGGAAATATACAGGAGATTCTGATGAGAAATGAAAATGAATATTTTTTTACAGAAAGCATCCAGGATCAGAAAAAAATCTGCAACCTGAATGCAATATTTCACCCAGATGGACAAACCCGTGAATTGAAGTTATCGCCGCCTTCGCTCCATAAGACGCACAGACTTCCCACACACACACATTTTTTGGGGGGAGTGCGTCTTATGGAACAAAAAATACGGTACATAATTAGTCTCCTTACCTTCCTGACTTCTTCTGAATTAAAATTGTGCTCCTAGATACAGTTATTTTGATTGTATGTGTCACTGAAATAAAGAGGACTTTTTTTTCAAGCAGCTCCATTTAGAGCAACGTGTGTTTTAGATTTCAGATTTTGTAGTATTTGTCCCCTGTTCATGTAAAACTGTCACCTTTTCAGCTGATATTGAAACATACCGTCACTAAGCTATCATTACCTCTCACCCAGACAACTCATGCTTAGTGGTTATTTTTTCTGGTATAGTTTTATGACAAATACAGTGCCACAAATCTGAAAATAGCTTTTATCCTAAATTGTACCTGTAAACAGCTTCCATCACAGGCAATCATATGGTTAGTAGGTTACCCTCTATTTCCCATGTCAGGGAAAGGTTGTGTGTGTGTGTGTTTCTGTGTGTGAGAGGCTCAGGATGCTATATTGAATGGTCTATATGTGTAGCTGTTTCTTTCTGAAATTTTTATTCCAGTTCTTTGGCTCAACCAGCAGTTTGTAAGTTAATCTCCATCCTGGAGCTGGAATCACATAACAAGCCCTTTTATAAAGGTAATCAATTTATTTCTGACCATTCCATAGTCTGTTTCCAACACATTGCACAAGTAATGGACTGTGTGCTCTTCAGGTTTGCAAGAAAAAAAGAAGGATTTCCGGAATGGGTTAGGAAATGAGCTGCAACAATACTCAAGTATGAGAGGAACATTAACCAAACTGTTTGCAGCCATAAAGGACTGCACAGAAGGATTCCCCCACTGTTCAGATAAGAAGCCATCACAATAAGATGTATAATAATTTACAAAATGTGATGTTATTTTCTTTTTAAAAATGGTGCATGATCTTGATACAACCAGAGGAAAAACACAGAAATATGGCTCTCATCCAGTCCAATTTTGACCATTATGTTTTATTAGAAATCTCCATGAATACATGTAAAAAGTCATAATGAAAAATTTCTGAGAATTTTGCATACACGGAGAGAAAACCTATAGTCACTATTCTGTTCCAGTCACTGCACACAACAGCAAACAATAAGGTATCTACAGTGATGTACAGAGTTTTAGTTGCCTAGATGTTCACACAGCTGCTCACATGGTCCAGATGCAAGCAGGCAAATGACCAGACATTTTTACTGCATCACACTACATAGGCATTTGCTCTTATACATGTGTTAAATAGGGACAAGAGTTTCATGTTTTAATAAAGATCTGAAATATGAGACTGTGTCATGTACTGTATTTCATGTTCTTTTTTTTTAAAAAAAAATTTCCATTGGGTAAGGGAAGATCATAGGGGAGGGCATTTGGATCAGGATATCAGGGCAAATAAAAAATACAGAAAGTGATAGAAAACAGTATATATCATTATAACATTTGTTGATATATTTTACTTCACATCACACTCATCATTTTTTTTTCTAAGTCTTTTCTAAGTCTTTAAATTCTAAAATTGTATCTTATATTTTCTTTTGTTCTTTTGTGATCTGCCAAAACAGAGCTTCTTGAACAAGAACAATTCAACAAAAGAGGGGTAAATGAAAGTTTCATTTTTCTTTCATGTACCCTTTTGGTGCCCTTTGTCAAATCACCTGCTAAAATTTTCATCCAATAGTGTCACAAGGGCTGCTTTCAGAAGTCTGTCAGAATGAATGAATGAATGAATGAATGAATGAATTGATTAATTAATTAATTAATTAATTTTATTCTATTTATATCCCACCTATCAGGTAACATGACCATTCTAGGCTGAGTGGAATCCTAGTGGGATTACTGGGTGCTGAGATCCTGGTGCTCTCTATTTTGGATTTTGCTGTCTGCCTGCCTGTTTATCTGTGCCTCCATTTTGGCTCTATTCCTTTTTTATTTCTTACCTTCACTTTTTTGGGGGGGGGCAGGAATTGATTTTTTTGTTTTGCGAAAGGGGGCTGCATGTGTGTATTTTATTTCCGCGGTGTGTGGGGAATTTATCTTTAATTGCTATTTGGTTAATTTGCTGTGTACAGTACTTATTATTTTAAAGGTACTGTATATATTGGGGAGTTTGGACTTTGTTTGCTTCTTGGGGGGGGGGCTAGAACAAGGTGACTATACCAGTGTGCTACTGGAGTGTTTCCTCTTTTGTTCTGATTGGTTTGGAAAAGCTTGGGGCATTTTATTTTCTTATGTTGCAGTTGGTTCCTCTGGTGAGTGGATATTTCTCTGTGTGGCATGCAGCCAGACCATGATTATCTGTCTGCTTCCTTTATGGTGCTGCCCACGTCAGAGGGTCTGTTGTGCTACGTGGGTGGCACACAACTCATACTGTTCTTTTGAATGTGATAATATAAATTAGTGCTTACTTGCATAGGTCTCATGCTGATATTTTTTTCTCATGTACTGTTCCCTGCTTTTAGAACATTGATTCTCTGTTGCCTTGCCTCTGCCTTTTTGGAGTAGTTTCTAAGGATGCTTTGGGCTTTTGAAGTACTAGAAAACTGAAATGGGAAAATATGAAATGAATGACTCCCAATGAGGCTTTTCTCTTACATGTAAAATGAAAGGAATAGTACGTGAAATATATGAAAATGGAAGAAAATAAATGAAGCACTCCTGAAGGAGCCCTGAATGAAAGAAATAGGAACATTTTCACCATGTGTATCCCTAATGTTAAATGGAATAGAATACTGGCCTCTAACAATTGGGAACCAAGTCACAGGTCTTTGCATGAAAGAAATTATTCAATTATAAATTCACATTTTCATTCACCAATTTATTTTTAAAAAAGAACATTGTGCGTAAGCACAGTGCTATAAACTGCAGTGTTTACCTCTTGTCACAGCCAACTCATGTCACTAGCACACAACAAGTAATACAAGTGCAGACTTTTTAATTAGTCACAATTCATACCACTGCACTTCTTCCAGCATAACTAAGTAACAGAATTCTTGCCAATTAAGAAGCAGAAACCAGGCTACTTAGGGCCAGCTCATGCATTCAAGGAAATTAGTATTTCATGCTATTTTGACATTTCCCTTCCTGGTGCTTAGTTTCTTCAGGCTTTGTACCAGAACTATCACACTCCAAAAGGGAAGTCTCTCTTTACCACCTGATTACCTATTTCAAAACAAAGAAAACCAAGGTAAGGAAAGGTTATGTTAGGATAAACAGATGTCTTTTTTAAAATCAGTTGCAATTTTAAATATGAGTTAACAATGTCATGTAATTTGAGCCTCAGCTCTTTCCCTTCTCCGTTCAGAACCTCATCCAGTTGCCAACCTCATCTTTTCCAGCCACAGAATGAAATGTATAAGCACATCAAAAAAGGCAAAACCCTATGCTGGAATTTGTCTGTGGTCAGCATATGAGACTTCCATTTATGCAAGGAGGTTTTGAACCTCTGCTTGTGTGAGTGGTGAAACTCTCAAACTTCTCACACTGTGGCCTCTTGTGTGAGCAATTTCTCTGGGGGAGCCTTAGATCTTTAGACAGGTAGTTAATTCAGATTAATTCATGCAGATTAAAATAACAGGCATTTGTATAAATCGTGTGACTCATTATATATTAAAATACTTCTTTGGATTTTGGATAAGTCGTTGCAAATTTAATTTCTCAGTTTCTATTTTTATTCTGAATAGAAGAATAGTTAATTAGATGTTAATTAAAACAGCATTATGTTACTATCGTCCAGAACAGTCAGGTATATATTGTATTCCACCCCCACTCCACAATGTCTTCTGTCTCTGTACCTGAAATGAATTGCTGTGGCTCTATAGAAATTAATGGAGCAATGCCAATTGGCAGTAAAATTGAGACCGGAATTCTATGGCTTTAAAATTCATTTTTCTCCTCTCCCTGCCTATGTCTCTGCTATTAGCAGAGAAAATGAAAACTTTACAGTCAGACATCATATTGCTATAAAATAACATGTTAGGCTGTATAACAGAAAAAGAAAATAGTTTGGTAGGAATATTAGAAATATTCAGTGTTCACAATTGCATTCATTTCTCTTGACAATTCTCTTGTCATGGCCTACAGGGACCTTAGGTTTCCTGAGCAACATTCTAATTTCCTCAAAAAAACCTAAGTAGCCAGGAGTTCCTCTGTCCCATTCCTACACAGACATTAACTCTTTCTCATGGTTGACTATTTTTGTTGTTGTTTAATCGTCACGTCGTGTCCAACTCTTTGTGACCCCATGGACCAGAGCATGCCAGGCCCTCCAGTCTTCCACTGCCTCCCGGAGTTGGGTCACATTCACGTTGGTAGCTTCCGTGATGCTGTCCAACCATCTCGTCCTCTGTTGTCCCCTTCTCCTCTCTTGCCTTCACACTTTCCCAACACCAGGGTCTTTTCCAGGGAGTCTTCTCTTCTCATGAGATGGCAAAAGTATTGGAGCCTCAGCTTCAGGATCTGTCCTTCCAGTGAGCACTCAGGGTTGATTTCTTTCAAAATGGATAGGTTTGTTCTCTTCACAGTCCAGGGGACTCTCAAGTGTCTCCTCCAGCACCACAATTCAAAAGCATCAGTTCTTTGGCAGCCAGCCTTCTTTATGGTCTCAATTCCATACATAACTACTGGAAAAACCATAGCTTTGACTATGCAGACTTTTGTTGGCAAGGTGATGTCTCTGCTTTTTAAGATGCTGTTGAGGTTTGTCATTGCTTTCCTCCCAAGAAACAGGCATCTTTTAATTTCATGGCTGATGTCACCATCTGCAGTGATCATGGAGCCCAAGAAAGTAAAATCTGTCACATGGTTCACTATAGCATTAGGCAAAGTCAGATCCCGAGAACTTGGATAATGGTTAAGTAACCATAATCAGTGGGAGGACAGAGCTCTGTGCCCCATCACATAACCCACACTGCCATTTCTTGTTGCCAGCCTTGAAGCAATATCCAGCCATATAATAAGGTCAACTTCATTGTGTGGAATGGCTGTGCCACCTTACTCATCATTTCAAGCAAAAAATAATATAAAATTGTTAGGCCTCCCCTTTGTCTTTAATGTCCTAGCAGGAGCAGAGTCTGCAGAGAACAAAAACAGCCCTTTATCAGTTGTGAAAGAGGGAAAGATAGTCATCTTCCATTTCCTGAGGTAAAATGTGATTTCTTGAGCTGATGCAAAAAGTTTGAAGCTTCCATCTTGGAACACTACTTCAGCACACATCCTGATATTGCAACATTAGGTTAGGATAATGTTTGGATTTTTTTTGCTTCTCCCTCACCCCACAAGCTCTGCAAATCCCAGCTCAAAGAAGGGTCATAAGACAATCAAAAGCAGCTGTTTCTAGTATTTTTGTGACCCAACAAAAGTATTACCCACTCTCATATTTGGATTTTATTCAGAGTCATTTTTGAAGGATTCACAGTGGGATTTCATTAGCTCAAGAACACACAACCCTCTGTACTTCCAATGAACACCTACAAGAAGCTGTGGAGCCATGTTGGTGATATTCCTGTCTACCAAAAACAACAACAAAAAGAAAAGGAACAGAACTGATAAATATTCAAAAAGTATTTGTGAGAAGGAATGGAGAGACATGTGCAGAACTACCATGTTCTTAGAGTCGATCCTGCTGTAACAGTGTACTTTATTCTCACATAGAAGCTCTCCATGCATATTCCTGTGTAGATGGAAAACTCCTTGTGAATGTCTGATGGATAATTTGTACATGCATCACAGGAGGAATGATGACACTGTTTAAAAAGGCATATCCATCTTTTCCTCTAGCAGAAAAATGCTAGCAAGCACCATCCCCTCTGCCAAAGCTGCAGTGGCAGGAAAAATTGGACAGAAGGTCTTTAACCCAAGTAAGAACTGTTCTTCATTATACTCAATATATATTGTCTTAATGGTTCTTTATCTAGGGTGTGCACAGATCTCCTAATCTACTTGCAAAGCCAGTATGGAGCTTCTCAATAGATCTCAATTCAGCCATTAGCAATTTGTGCCCCCAATCCAGACTGATTTATAAGCCCACCACAGGCCTGCACTGGAAAACCAGAAGGGCTATACATTTTCTAGTTTTGCACTGTGATAAATGAAGTTTGGTAACAAGATAGACTCTAGTAGGGGTCAGATGGGAGTTAAAACTACCAAATTTTAAACAGGCTATTAGGTACCTTTAAATCCCCCCCCCTTTTTTTTTTTTTGAGAAGAGAAAAACAAAAGAGCCTGAAGTAATGTGTTGCCTCATCCAATTCTGTGAGTGCTCCAGACACAAACAGATCTGAAAATACAAAACCAAATTTGGCCAGTCTGGTTTGATCCACTTCACACAGGTTGGTCCAAATCAGACTGAATTGTCTAGTAATTCAGGATTTATCCAAATCCAGTGCACACCTACCACCAAAGGTGAATGTGTATGTTCCCATGTATGTGTACTATCCAAGGAAGATCAGTTTGTCATCATGAAAGTGATGCTGGAGTTTACAGCCCCAGGACTTAGCAGGACAAAACCTAGAAGCCTCCAGACAAGTATTGGTTTGCCCAGAACTTCAACTCACATTAAGGGACTCGGACTCGGGGCTTGGTACCAAAGACTTGGACTTGGGACTCATACCCAAACACTTGCCAACATCCCAGACTTTAAGAGATTGACTCTTGAATCCCTGGAGAGTGCTGCTAATATTGGGGTGGGATTATTATTATTATTATTATTATTATTATTATTATTATTATTATTATTATTATTATTATTATTATTATTATTATTATTATTATTATTATTATTATTATTATTACTACTATTACTATTACTATTACTATTACTATTATTATTATTATTATTATTATTATTATTATTATTATTATTATTATTATTATTATTATTATAGGGTCTACAGGTCCCACAGCTGTACAGATTTAACTGGCAGACAAACACATTACAGAATCCAAATGGGACTCTTGTGGGAGAAAGTCCTAAATTGAAAGGCTTTGCAGTTTAGCTAGGCCTAGCTCTGGTCAAGCTTCCTGTTCCTGCTCCAGCGCTAACTAGAAGCTTTCTTTTTCCATAGGAAGCATGGTGGACCTAAACCTACCTAGGTCTCAAAGCTTTCTAGTTTAGGACTTCTTTCCAGATGAGCTCCATTTAGGTTCTGTAAGTTGCTTCTGTGTAAGCTAGAATTCCCAGAATGTAGCTAAAAAAATGAAACAAAACAAAAACACCTGAAAATCTCATCCCTACCATCCAGAGTTGACAGTGCAGACCTGGATGTCTCTATGGCTTATAATCAGACTAAAGCAGCTTCCCATGTTCCTTTAGTACCTATTTCCAGCCTTTATCTGACTGCAATAGTTTCCTGGGACAATATTATCTATGCAGTTGAGATTAATGAAAGCAAAGTCAGGGAAAATAAACCATGAAAAGAACAAAGATCAAGAGTGCTGCTTCCTGACATTTTTTCTGAAAGATTGTCCAGAAGCAGGTTAATACTTTGCTTTCACATACAAGCCATGTCACATGTCTGATTCAAGTCTCTTTCAATGCTTTTCTAACAGTGACTTCACTGCAGAGATAAAACCAGAAGGAAGACCTTGGGAGGTATGGTTCACATTGATTTGTACTTGATGCTTTGACATGCTGTTCGCTATAGTGACAACTTTGTGAATGTCAAATAAGCAATGCTCAGCTTTTTTTCCCCCTCTCCCTTTTTTAAAGTCACCACCACACAGCAGTACACTTCAGAATGACAGCCAGTGGCATTCAGCACACTGAGTGCTTCTCCTCTTGTCCAAATAGTGGAAGTCATGTGTGTGTGAGCACACTGACATGAATATCTGTTTAATTAAGGACACAAATGTTATGCTAGGGATGAGATGCAACACAGACTACTCTAGAAATGGTTCTCAGAATACAATAATCTACTGAAATCCACTGAAAATATATTCCAAAGCCATTTGAATGACCTACATGTGCCGCAGAGGAATTCAATCCATTGCTGTAACCTGCTTTGCAAACTTTGCTATCAGTTCCTCAGAGGCTGATGTGGAACCAGAACCATCTGCTAGGAAATCTCATGTGCCCCAGACCTTAAGGAGGATCTATCCCCAAACATCTCTGAAGCCTTCTTTGAAGTCGGTGAAACCCAAGATGATTAATTCAGGCTTTATGGAGTCCAAAGCCTTCTGTTTTCCAGAAGAACTAGCAGATGCTGATGCCTTGCTGGGGGGCGGGGGTTAAAGCCACCTTTCTCACATATCAGGGTTCCTGAACATATTCACTCACATAATCAATTTGTATCCTATCTTCCCACAGGCTAGAGATGTCTAACAATAAAATGTTGTTCTGTACCATCAGGTTGCTTACAACACATTCCAACCTTTATGTGTTTTTGAAATATGTTACATATTCCATGGCTCAGAGGGGATTTAAACCAAGGTCTCCTGAACCCTAGGCTTACACTTTATCCACTCCATCACACAGGGTCTCACAAATAATAAAATACAATTACCCAATAAAAGCTAAAATATACATAAACCACATCAATTAGAAACATTCTTTTTTTGGAAAAAAAATATTTAAAACCCACCAGATTAAAGCCCACCTCACAAAAAGTAAGTATATCACATATTCATTATCTGGACCAATGTAAAAGAGGAACTGAATAATAAAAATGTTGTCATGCCTCAGATAGAGAAATGGTTTGGGGATACAACAATTAAGAAATAATTGTCCCTAGTCAGTCATGAATATATTTTGATATTGTGAGCCCTACGAGTATCCATGGCAGTTCCATTAATATGGAGAAGAATGTTGTTGTGAAAGGTGAAGGAGTTGTTTGTGAGCACAAAGTCACAGATGGAAGTGGCTAGGTGGGCTATGTCTTCATTTTGATTGGTATTCCAGATGGCCTGTTGTCTGTCCTTATTATAGTGTAGAGCGGGCTTCTATATCCATTGTGGCTGGGATGCAGTTGCCCAAGAAGTTGTGAGTGGGCTGAAGTTTTCTCAGAAAGTCTGTAGTGTTTCTTATGTAGCTTAGATGCATTGGAGGTGTCCAAGTATCCAGACACTCGAACAGTGATGACATTGATGCTTGATACACTAGGTCTACCACGGTTGTCCAGTTTGAATATTTTTGGTAGCAGGTAAAAGATGCCTGGTTTCTACAGAAGTCTTTCATAACGTTTTGTAATTCTTTTTGATATTTGGTAGTTGGGTTATGGTTATGAGCTGCAAACATGGTTATGAGCTGCAAACATTTAGGTTTTTTTTCCCCTAGAAATTTAGAATTTATTTACATTTATTTAGAGTTTAGACAGAGAGACAATACTGGGGAAACAAAGGAACAAAGTCCTGCAAGCTTGATTGGCCAATACAGAGGTATCCCTATTCACCAATTTGGACCAAGGAGAGAAAAACCGAAGAAATTCAAAGGTGTTTAGTGTAAAGAGTCATATCATTAATGTCTTCTGAAATAGATTAGGGTTCAATCATCCACTTGGTCATGGAAGCACACTGTGAGATAGCATGGCAAAACTACTCAAGTAACTCACATATGTTGGAAACCCTACTAGGGTCACCATAAGTCAAAAATGACTTGATGGCACATAGCACACTGAATATCTTCTAAAGCAATAACTTAAGTAAACATCACAAATGGCAACGAGTCAACCACTGATTAACTTACTTTGAATAACTTGACCGTCTGTTTTTGGAGTAGCAAAACCAAATCATCTCAAGTCCCCTTAAAGAACAGTTTTTTATAGCCCTTCATGGACTACTTCATAAACTATACTGTCCTTCTTCATGTGCCACTTCTTCAGAGTAGAGATGGGGGTATTTGGTCTTTGTACACAAATCCCCCCGCACAGGTGGAGATAACAAGGGTGACCACTCACTGATGCACTAATGCCATGGGGTCCGCGCTGCCATCCTATCACTCCAGAGATCACAATCGCTGAGCCACTCCTGGCAGGAGGTGGGATGACAAGCCTCTGCCATATCAAAGAGTGGCTCGGCAATCATGATCTCCAGAGCGATAGGATGGCAGTGCAGACCCTGCGGCATTAGCACATTGGTGAATGGACTGTCCGGCCCCATGGGGCCGGACCCTCGTTACCACCCCATCTCTATTTCAGAACCTTCTTTGTACAGTATTTAGGAAGAACTTCCAAATGTTTTTGGACAGAAATCCAGTAGTTCTGATTAAAGGCAAAATGATAATCTCTTTCCAATCAGTTTTTAAAGGCTTTTATTTGTACCTGACTCACCAGTAACTCAACTCAGGAAATCAACTCTGAGTGCTCACTGGAAGGACAGATCCTGAAGCTGAGGCTCCAATCCTCTGGCCATCTAATGAGAAGAGAAGACTCCTTGGAAAAGACCCTGATGTTGGGAAAGTGTGAAGGCAAGGGGAGAAGGGGATGAGATGGTTGGACAGTGTCATCGAAGCTCCCAACATGAATTTGACCTAACTCCAGGAGGCAGTGGAAGACAGGGGTGCTCTGGTCCATGGGGTCACGAAGAATCGGACATGACTTAACGGCTAAACAACACCAGTAACATGTAAAGCTAGAGGACTGACATACAGTCATGTGAAAAAGAAAGTACACCCTCTTTGAATTCTATGGTTTTATGTATCAGGACACAATAGAAATCATTTGGTCCTTAGCAGGCCTGAAAATTAGGTAAATACAACCTCAGATGGACAACAACACATGACATATGACACCATGTCATGGTTTATTTTTCAAAAAATAAAGCCAAAATGGAGATTGTATTTACCTAATTTTCAGACCTGCTCAGGACCAGATGATTTTTATTATGCCCTGTTTGTGAAGCCATAGAATTCAAAGAGGCTACACTTTATTTTTACACTTTATATGCAGTCCTATGCACACTTTACTTAACCAAGGAATAAGTTCAAGTGAGCAGAAACCATGTGTGAAGTAGTGGATAGGGTGATGGGCTAGGACTCAGAAGAAGTGGGTTCAAATCTCCGTTCAGCCACAGAAACCAATGGGGGTGGGAGGAACAGAATTTGTGAAACAAGTCCTTAAACACCTCATTTACCATGATGGCCCTATTAGGGTCACTATAAGTCAGTTCTGACTTGATGGCACATCACATGCACAAGCCTCAGTGAACAATTAGACTTATTTCTGAGTGAGCATGCATAACATTGCACTATAAGCACATGTAAGCAGATTAGTGTGCACACATTTTAAAAAGTGGTGCACTGATAAGCACAGTAACAGGTTTCAACAAATGTTACCGGGAAGAATTCTGCAGTGGGCTTTGTTGAACAGGCAATTTTCATTTAACACCAAAGGTAAGGTAAGGTCATTATAATTCCCATCAGTTCTAGGAGGTCTTAAATATTTGAAAGCCAATAAATAGTCTTCCCTCTCAAGGGGTCCCCCCCCCAACCAGCCAATTAAAATTAGGATGGCATGGCACTGTGCACCACGATTTCAGACACTCCTGCACAGAGATGAGTGCCTTGGACTGCAGTCACAGAAGGGAGGAAGAACAACAAGAACCGAACATTGCAAATTACTGTACAGTGCAATTAGGTTACATAAATTTAGTGTGCAAGAAGAGCTGAGCTGATCATAAATTATGCATGTGTAAATGAAACCCATTATGAATATCTGAAAATCTATAGCAGGCGTGAGCAGCAAAATGATTTGAGCTCTCCCCCACTGACCTTTTGTTGCAAATGCACTGAAGGTAAACTAAATCCCTTCCAGTGTTGTTTGTTTTGAATGCATGGAGTTCTTTTCCTTTTTGGCAGAGACCCTATGCCTTCAAGAGCCATACGGCAGGAAGAAAAGTTCAACAAGCTGGTTCCCCCATCATTCCCTCTGTCTGAGAGAAACAGCTGGATGTCTGTCTTTTATACAGCTGTTCTGGATTCAGAACTTTACTAGGTTAAAAAAAGTTGGCAATCTTATTTAAATAGTTGACAGCATACTGATTCCAGACATATGAAATACAAGACAAGTAGAATGAAATCCATCTAATGTTGCTATGAAAATATCCAAGCTAGTGCTCTTCTAAAGGAAGTTTTCATTTACCTGAAGGAGCTGGTGCCAAAGGAGTATGGCATTAACCAGGATTTTTATCCAAACATTGTTTTAAAAATCCATATCTCATCTTTCTAACAAAACTCTTTCTCCTTAAGAAACCCTTTAAAAATCTTAAACAACTAACCAAAAAAAAATCAATTTTCTTGCTCATGTTTCTGAGAGCCCAATCCCACTAATACTGTAATCATCATCATCATCATCATCATCATCATCATCATCAACAACAACAACAACCCTCTTTAAATCCAATTTAGTATGATTTACATCAATTTAAATTTGGGTGTTTACATGAGCTACATGCACATATAGAATAATGGGTCAGGGAAGCAAGTTTTCCTTCTCCTTTGCCAGAGGTCTGTTTATTTTTAAGGCAGATGTAGGATCAAATCATTGAAATCAATTCTACGTAAGTGAATGCCTCTTAGTCCACATTTTTAAATGCCATCTGATACAGCACTATACAAAATAGCATTTTTTAAAAAAAAAATTAAAATGGTATGGTCTGCTTCCTGAAGCCCTAATCAGTTGACTGACCTTGTATGGATGTTAGGAAGAAGGGGGTGGAGGCAGCAGTACTGGTAGTGTTGGAGGCAGCAGCACTGGCAATGCAGCTGGAGGCAGTGAATTCAAAAGCAAGGATCCCTCTCCTGATTTATTTCCTCAGTGGGACCAGGCCCTTTGTTGCAGTCATTTTTTGCGGAATGCTAATTGAGAGTTTCAGGGTGGGAAGCTCCTCACCATGGACATCAACTTCAGTGTGAAACACCGTAGTGCTAAACTTCACACGGCAGAAACAAAGCATGCTAATAATGAGCCATACTTTCACATCAATAAATGGAGCAGAAAGAGATGGGGGGGGGGACATAAGATAAGTCTAATGTACGAATAGTGAGGAAAATACTGGTAACATCAGAGCAGAACCAGGTATTTTTAGGAGAACAGATATTCTGCCTGAATGAGCCATTAGTTAGTCACAAATAATCACTAGTCTGATAGTCAATATGTGTCTCAAATGCTAACCAGGGTATCAGCAAAGGAGACAACTCACTTCCATTTGCTCTAAGCTAGCATGCCCTCTGCACCCACTAAACTATAGGTATAGGTAACACTGCCTGTGTTGAATTCATCTCTGTAAGGTTCTATATGTGGAATAGACGGGGAAATGTTGTGTCTCAGGCAGTAAAATGTCTTGGACCAGCCCTGGACTCATCTTTAACACAGCGTTCACACAGTACTACAGACACAGTAGTGCAGAGGAACCCCAGTGATCTCCTAGTGATTATGGACCATTTATTTTTGGTCCATGGCAAACATCATTTTCCCTTTAAAAGGGGGAGGGAATGTTAGTAACCATTCAAGAACGGTAACCAGTCAGTCTTACCTGTGAAGCTAGAGGTCTTCACAGTGATCAGAGAAGGAGGGCAGTGGCATAGTTTAGCATCTCCCATGGAATCTAACTATTATCCACAGTCCAGGCTTCCTCTTCGCAGTGGAAGTGGGCTCATCGCTGGTCCTGATCTATAAGCTTTCCTTTATGTCTTTAAAACTCTCTTGCTAAATGATTGGCTGAACTGCCCTGATATAATGGAGCTCCTTATAATACAGGTGAATGAGTTTTCTGGTTGCTTTAGTCCTTTCAGTTCTAAATAAATCCAGAAGAACCTAGAACGATCATGGGTAACTGCTTTTAATTTGATTGGTTACAGTTATAGCACATGGACCAGTGCTTAAACCCTGTGACAGTCTGCTTCATCATTTAACAAGTCCACCCCTGTAACTAGCAAAGGAAGCAGGGCAGATTTCTCAGGAGTACAGACTTAACTTCTGCAAGTCAAGAACAGAGATGAGGACAAACTGCCAAATGGCCCATGTGGCTGTCTAAAAAAACCAAAATAAAACTCAGCCCTCACAGACTGCCTCCTATCTCCTTCCCTGTTGCTTCCCTACCTTGCCCCCAGAATGGTAGTTTCCATTCCAGCAGACTAGCTTCCATTTCACTGCAAATAGCAGCAGGGGAGGGGCTTTCCTTTGGGCAGCCAGGCTTGTCCCACGGTTCCACGGTTAATGCCGTCCAGTGAAAATTTCATCTTGCGAGGCACGGTTTCCCATAGGAATACATTGAAATTTCATTAATGCATTCCTATGGGGGGGGGGAAGGCCAAAACAAAACAAAATTAAAATAAATCACTTACCTGTAGAGTGTAGACCAAGCCTGGCTCCTCACACTGCCTTGGTAGCCTCAGAACACCAGGAAAAAGAGTGCCAAACAGCTCAGAGCCGGCACCCATTTTGTGCTTTTCTCCACTGCAGCCCCTCCCCCTCCCCGCCTCACAGCTGATCGGCACTGGATCGGCACTGGGTTTTAGAAGCTTCCCCAGGCTTGCCCAGCAGTGGAAATGCACCGGAGAAGCCTCTAAAAGAGGCGCTTTGCTGGGGGTGGGTGGGTCGCAGGGGCAGGCCCACCCCCCGCCTCCCCCCCATGGCAAAGCACCGTTTTCAGAAGCCTCCCAGGGCTTCGTCTTGTGAAACAGGGCCATAGGAAAAATCGTTTTGTGAGGCACCAAAACCCTCGCCAGACCCAATCGTCTAGCGAGTTTTTCATCCCATGAGGCAATCATCTTGCAGGGTACCACTGTATATAGTATGGAAAATCTTTCTTCTAGAACAGGCTGAAGAATATGTGGATTGAAATGCAACGGGTGATCTTGGGCTAGGCACTCTCTCCCATCATGACTCACCCCATAGGGCTGCTATGAAAAAAGCTTTGTTACTTCTTTCAGGTACATGTATCTTCAAACAGCATGAGGGAAATTCAGACTGAAAAAATAACATTTCCAGTCGCTGGCTCTGAAGGTCATGTGGGGAGAGCAGTTACTCAGACTTCAGCTTGTAGGAGGAAAAGACAAATATAAACACAACAAAATCATAAATCTTGGCCCTAGCCAGTACAATATCTGTCAACAGGCTGGATATCACATTACAAACAGAAATTCTCTTCCACAAAACCAAAAATCCTTTTACACAGCAGGGTTTTTAAAAAAGCACATTTTCCAGCCACACAGTCAGAACCCCTCACCTATGCAAAACCAAACACAAATCTTCAGGCTGAGTGGCTGCTTGACTGTCTGCTAAGTACAGCTGTAGCTTCTGCTCCCATCTTCTCTAGCTTTCACCATGATTGCCTGTGAAGTACAGAACACAGCTGGTGGTTTAAATGGGTCCATTTTACATTGTAGTCAATAAAGCCTGTAGGCCTTCAGCACCAATGAAACAGAAAAAGACAGTGTTTGGGCTAGAAAGAAGAAGGCTTTTTAGTATGGTTTGGGCACTTCTTAACCCTTATATAAATTATATTCATTTGAAATGTGGTGCTGGAGGAGAGCTTTGTGGACACCCTGAACAACCAGAAAGATGAACAAGTGAGTTCCAGATCAAATCAAGCTGAATTATTTCTGGAGGCAAAAATGTTGACACTGAGGCTGCCCTACTTAAGGCACATGAGAAGGCAGGATTCTCCGAAAAAAAATAATATTGGGAAAGTTGGAAGGCAGCAAGAAAGAAGAAGACCAAATATGAAATGGATTACGAGGTCAGCTCGTAATGCGGCCCAGGGCAATTTTTTATTTTTAAAGAAATTCCAAAGTTTCACGTTACACTGCCAGCGCTTGCGGCCGGAATGTGGCCGGGGCATGTCACAACAGTAGAGGGGGAGAGAGGGAAGGAAGGAGTGGGAGGGGAGGGGACAGGGGGGCTCCATGACTGCATTGCACCATCCCCATCAATAGGTGGACCCCCTCCCGGCCCCATAAAGCCACCGGAGTCGAAGCTGGCAGCCTCTGCTGTCTGAGATCGCAGCTGCCAGTAAGCACACTTGGAGCGGGGCTGCGGAGGACGGCTAGGGCTGCCCCCCCCCCAATACGGCCCAAACCAAATGTATGTGCAGCCCAAACCAAATTTTCATCTTCTAATGTGGCTCAGGGAAGGTGAAAGGTTGGACACCCCTGCCCTAAAGGGAACGAAAGGCTTGAACTGACAAGAGCTGAGTAGGGCAGTTGAAGGCGAAATATTTTGGAGATCACTCATTCATCAGAGAACAACATATAAATTATGTTACATGACACTGCCTGTCATGTAAGTTGCTGATAAGCAGGGATTCATAACCTATTTAATTTTTCTCTGTTTCTCCAGCTGCCTATTTATCTGTTTCCAACAGTACTGTTTCCCCCCCTCAACTACATATTTTCTATCAAACCACATGCTAAAAAGATCCCTGTTACACAGATGAGAAACGACCTCCCTCCTAGCTAGTCTTCTATGCATAAAGTTTTTTTTCCATATGGAAGCACATAAAAATTCTCTGCTGTGGTATGAAGTGGTAGATTTGAGGGCAACAACAACAAACAAACAAACCACAATTTAGACGATGAAAATATTTATCTCGTGGAATCATCTGAGAATCACAGCAGTAGCTTCTCTCACCCCGGGGAGTTACACACAAATTAGCCTGCTTTGTTTGGTGATTCCTTTCCTTTGAAGTCTGGATTTGTAAACCTGAAAGTCTTTCTCCAGCATGAACATCTTTTGGATCTAATTACGGACAATCTAAAGGACTAAAATCCTGAGTGTCATAAACGGTGGTGATGTCATCAGCATGTGACATGAATCCTTAATTTAATAGAATTTCAAGTTTCCTTTCCTTTCCCTTCAGGGATTCCTTTTCACTTGGGGAAACTTTTGAGAATCTTGGAATCAGAGGAAAGCCCTGGGAATGGGATTGGTGGAGGAAAACTTTGGATATTAATGGCTCTCTAATAAAGAGATCCCTCGGGAGCCTCGGAACCTTAGGGGTGGGGAAGAAAACTTAAATTAAATAAACACATACCATTGTCATTAACTATTTGCAGCTCCACCAACAGATCTGCAGCCAGTCTGTTCATGACCTCAAATGCTGCAAGTGCCATAAGAATGAGGTCTGTGAAAGACATTTTTAATTGCTTGGAAAAGAAGTCCACAAAATCTTAGAACCTGGGAGCGGGATGATGGTGGCTGGGGGAAGACTGTTATTTACACCAGCGTATTAAAATACAAGTTTAAAATTCCGTGGGTGGGAGAATGACAAGTGGTGAAATCAGCAATCCAAGCTGTCAGAGGTTTCTGAGTAAGGGGGGAGAGGTACATAGGACTGCGTTGTCAATGACTGCCTGAAGCCTGCACCACTGTTCTTTCATTTTGTTTTTCTTATTGCATTCGGTACTAGAAGTGGCTTATTTGAATTGCTCATCTTTCCATCAATGCATCTAAAGGCACAACAAGCAGGTTTCTGCTTTCCCCAGGTAAAATTATTCAGCCATACTTTACTTCGTTGATCCTCTGCTTTATAACATTGGCATGCCAATCTTTTCTACATCCACATGTCCAGGATTACAATAACAGAATTTGGGGCTCCTGGAGAAACTTTGTCCCCCAGTACGTATTGAGTGCTGTGTGGACTAAAGGGAAATTGAGTCAAAGAGCTGCTTTCAGTCCATTTTTTATGGAAATGTGAACTGTAAATCAAGTAAACCACATGACATATAAATTAATTAAATAAACAAATACCTTATATTTTTATGAGAAAGCAATGAAAAACAAAGTAGAATGTAAACTAATTTCTTCACTAAAACTCTTCTTTAAATTCTTCACTAAATTTTAGGTTTTAGGGGGACACATGCTGAAATATTATGGAGAATTGGGAAGTTTTTATTTTTCTCTATTTTTAATATCATTGCTGAAGTGTCCATGTTTTATCTCTCTTTTATTTTATCATATATCATCTTAGGCAGAGGAAGAGTGCATAAATGTATTAAATGACTAGCAAACTTTTCTTCCACCATTAGTTTTGCTTTTATCATTATTGGGGTTTTTTGTGTTTGTTTGCCTGCTTGCTTTTGGTATTTGGTTTGGTGTCCTTTTCTGGCTGATTCAGTGAATACTAACCAACCAACTCAACCAACCCCAGCCACCTTTTAATTTTTACCAAAATCTGATTTTAAGGTACTAACAGGTAAAGCCTTCCATAGCATAGGGATAATTATTTGTATACCAATAAAGAGTCAAACTAGATAAAATTCATCTCACATCCAAGCTTCTCAGAATGTTCCCTGGCTTCATGGTTCCAAAAAATTAATAAACTGACATTGATTGGGTCAATACAAATCTTCCTCAGTAGTCTTAATGTTTTTCCTTCCACACAGGGGAAAAGCTACACAACTGGTTTGCTTTAAACAGTTCTGACTCACTTGACTCTCTAACAAATGTTAAATGTTGATATATTGTCAGTGCTGGTTGGACTTGGTTAAACTTTAAAGAAGGAACATGCAGAATGAATAACTTCCTAGTGTTTGTTTGAATTTACTTTTCACTGAAACAAACTGGTCATAAAAGATTAGTGGAATGTTTAAACAACCATTTTAACCATAATCTTCCTGTCACAACTTTCCATTTTAAGCTTTCCAGTGTGTTTTTAGCACAAGGATTCTAAAACAAAGGTCCCAAACTCATTGGAAAAGTGTGACAGCCTTAATGGATGGATTGCCAAGCTGCCAGGTTTTTCACACCAAGCTTGATGAATGAATTGCAGGCTAGCACAAACAGATGATCCCTATTCAACTTGCAGAAAGGGCAGTGAGCACAACTCATCTTATTGTGCAGCAGCCAAAAGGCTCTGAAGGCTGAGCTTCTTGACAAACTCCAGAGCACCATGCTGTGCAAGTACAGCATGTAAGCCAGGTGCAATGAACCAAGCACCCCTGCAGAATTATAGCATGAAACACAAAATTGAGAGTGTTGTTAAATCATTATCCCATCTATGGTTTGCAACTATTAAATTTGGCTGCTGTTTTAATTAAGATCTATAAGATCTGTGCTAGAGGTAAGTTAATTTGCAGAATGCCACAGCACAGCTGGAGTGATGCCAGTTATTCACCTGCTCCTCCTTTTAAAAGTCACCTTTCTTTTGGTCTCTGCTTAGTTGTAACTTACCCAGATTTTTGGCTTATTTGCATTTGTGCCTATTTCTATGGTCAGATGACCTAGAATCACTGCTACACAGCAACCCTTGTCTGCTCCACCTCTGTGACATCATAAAAGCCTGCCACATACCATCACAACCCCACTCCTCAATCACAGTCTCAAAATGTCAGATAATGTGATTCCGCTGACCTGGCAACCCAAGCTCAATGCTTTTCATAGTTCTGTGGTCTGCAGAAATCAGAAGATGAAATTTATTATAACCTGGAATTGACATTATCCTAAAGTTGTCAGCTTAGCAGATACTGTCTAAGTAGAGATGGGGACAAATAAAAAGAGATGATTCATTTTGCTCTATTATTCGTCAAGGTTAACAGATCAATGAATACGAATATACGAATATTCTTCGATGAATCGACAAATCAATCTGTTGATTCATCTGCAATTTAAATGGCTATAACACTGGCCCCCAATGACCTTGAGACACCAAATTTGCACAGAAGCTTCCTTAGACACTTTTCTACAACTCCTAAACGTTTGTTAAACATTGGATCATGGACCCCCAAGGTATATAGTCACAAAGAAGACCCCCCCAGGAAAGCTCCCCCAGGTACTTAGAGACTCCAGAATCACAACGGAGCTTTCTATGTCTTTCCCCAACATACCTGCCAACTTTAGTGAAGATTGGATATCAGAACTCTGAGTTATTCACCCACAAATTGGGTCCTCCCCCCCCCCCCCAGGAGAGTTTACCTCACAGCACAGAAGCCCATTCTGCTTACTGGCTGCTAATCAGCTGATCAGAAGCTGATAGGCAGCCACCCCCCACACACAGCCAGCCACCCCAACAGCCTACCTCCACACCCCCTTCCTTTCCCTACCTTAGCCCCCATGCCACTCCCACCAACACCCTCTTACCTTAATTGCTGCTGCCAAGGTCTTTTGGCCTTGGAGCCATGACTTGTAATAATGGAGACTGTCTGCCCTTTGCAAAGATGGCAGCTGCGGCTTCCCTACCCTAAATGAAGCTGCAGTCACCATCTTTAAAAAGGGCAGCCAGTCTCCATTTACATGCATGGCTCCAAGGCCAGAAGACCTTGGCAGCTGCAATTAAAATAAGAGGGTGTCGGTGGGGGTGGGGTGGCGTGACATGGGACCTAAGGTAGGGAAAGGAAGGGATAGGGGTAGGCTGTGGTATTGGGTTGGCTGTGTGGAGTGGTGGCTGCCATTCTGCCACCGATCAGCTGATTGGTGGCTGGTAGGCAGAATGGTGGGATTTATTTTCAATATGAAGAACAAATAAAAATGGGTAAATATTTATCCCTTCATATTCGTGGGGGTCTCTGGAACCCACAAATATGGATCAATGAATATTTAATGAATCGGCTATATTTGTCAGAAAAACCAATCTGTTTTTATATTCGTCCCCATCTTTACTCTTAAGTAAATACCATTTTCGCAGTACACATACAAACACCACTGCCCTGTAAGCCCCAGAACCAGTCAAGAGGGTGTGAGCACCTCTGAGTTAAAGTTGCCATATTGAATGAAGTCAAACCATCTCTTCCTTCGACATCACCCATCTAGAGATTTGTGATTCTGTCTGGAGACCAAGGGAAGCATATCAGTTCCTTGATACTTCAGCCTGCACCCTGAGACCAGACAACCCTAATTATCTCCCACTGATGGTATTATCACTATGATGTAAGAAGGGTGGAAATTGTGTCAGCCTAGACACTTGTACCTGCTGGTTTATCTAAGCATAAGGTACTCAGAAATATTCTATCAATCTATTCTTCTTTCGGTCCTGGGACAGTGCAGCCTGCCCAAGTCCATTCAGGTGGCAATGTATATACCTTCATCAGTCGAATATGCTCCAAGTAATCTCAGCTGATCCTGACTTTTGGGAACATAGTGCAGATTTGAACTCCCAGGCTTTGGCTGTACAAGTTTCAACCCACCAAGCTATGCCAGCACTTATCAATTGGTGTAGGCCCTCTGAAATCAAAGAAACGTGCATAAGCTGTAAGTCATTTTACACAATTAACATACATTCCCCATGATAAACCCATTAATTTTAGCAAATTTCCTCTACATATGATTGTCTGTGCTGAGTCTAAAGTGTGCATCTGTTATGGCAAGGGACACTGTTTTACTGCAGGGAGGCTGCAATAGGTCTCTCAAACCATGCAACTACATTTACTTTTCTGAAGCCAAATAAGCATCGGGCTGGTTCCCCACAACTCTATACATGTCTACACAGAAGTAAACCACACTGTTTTGCCAATCCCCCACCCCACCCCACCCCCCAGTAGAAGTATGTAGTAACCTAAGCCTTTGCCTGTGGGTCTGTAGATATTAGCTCCTTTGGTTCTTTCCATCAATCTCAATTCTCTGCTATATTCCCATTATCAAAATCCGCAGGAGGTACATGCCTGGAGCTGAAGGCGAGCTGCTTTCTTTTCTCGTTTTGTTTTCATGTTTAAAGTATTTTGTGCTCTTTTTTTGTAAATATAGAAGTTACTAACAGCGAACACACATATAATTAATATAATTACACATACAAGAAGAGACATCAATAATATGAAGCAGAATGAACAATTCGCTATAGACTCTCAAGGATCTCTCCATCTTTTCTGCCTTTACCCCTGGAATATGAGAGTGACTGTGTTCAAATTTCACAGACAGCACAATTTGTTCATTATCAGAACTCAGCAAAGTTCCCCACCTCATCTTCGTGGGGTCTTGGAGCTCTTTCTACCACAAGTCAGTTATGGATTGCTTCAGCATGTCATTATATTTATTCTTCTGAAAAGTAACTTTCCTTCAACAGACTCAGAGGAAGGAAAAATTCTCAAGACTTCCAGAGATGGAGGTAGAGGCAAAATGATATTGCACAGTCACCCTGGCATTGTTCTCGAAAGGGATAACTGACCCCACAGTGCATGTCTTGTCACCTTTGAAGAAAATCTTACATAAAATCTTTTAGACAAGAGAGCTGTTTTGTTCCTGTACAGTTTGCTTCAATTTCCAACTATTTCTTAACTCTTTGTGGGCCCCGGGGAGATAACCCATAATACCTCCCCAAACACCAGTAAAACATACACCAAGTTTGCAGTTTATTGAAGGATAAATTGATGGTGAGCAGGTGTCTGACTGCGGAGTCAGTAGCTGGGTGTTCAATGTGACACTGTGTGACCAATGGCAAGCTGCACAGTTCCAAGGTTCTTGCAGAAAAAGAGAAGAGTGAACTATTTCTGGAAAACACTGATAAAGGTTGCATAAGTCAGAATTGACACAAAGCCATACTACTACTACTACTACTACTACTACTACTACTACTACTACTACTACTACTATTATTATTATTATTATTATTATTATTATTATTATTATTATTATTATTATTATTATTATTATTATTATTATTATTATTTAGGCTGCTCACCTTCCCAACACATTGCTGAGTAGCCCAAGGGTGGAAACCAGAGGTGGGTGTGTACCCCCAGGCACAAGATCACAAAGGAGAAACCCATCGATTCCAGGTGTGGGATGCT
Source organism: Pogona vitticeps (assembly GCF_051106095.1). Classification (NCBI taxonomy): domain Eukaryota; kingdom Metazoa; phylum Chordata; class Lepidosauria; order Squamata; family Agamidae; genus Pogona; species Pogona vitticeps. The sequence goes on from NC_135786.1 coordinate 174,348,808, forward strand.
GTGGCATCCTTCCTAAGCCAGACAACCCCTTGTCAATCTCTCACTCTTTGATCCTCAGAGAGAGGGGATCCCTTGCCTGTCTATCCAAAATATGCACAAAATCACCTCTCCACTGCAACAGATAAAACAGTGGCAAAAGTAGTCAACAGTACAAAGTAGCAGCCCCACAAGCCTACTAAATAGAGGGAAGGTGGGCAGGTGAATATTGTTAGAGAGAAGCTCAGTGCCCCCTTTAGGTTTTCCCTAGTGGACCAGACTAAAAACTGTTTCAATCAGATCTGCTTGAGCAGGAGTTCTCGCAACTTGCTCTGTTGCCCATCCTTGATTGGCCAGGCATGGGGGTCACATCATGTTCTCCAAGGGCATGGGGGTCTGGGAAGAAGATTCCCGACATGGTGGCCAGCTCCCCTGTGTTCTGGAACTCACCGGGATGCAACAGGACCCCATGTGATTAATTTGACTGCATGACTTTGGCTTCTGCATTTTTACTTCATGTCTTACTTTACTTCCCCTGTCCTTCACAGGCAGGGTCCTGTTTGGGGCTGGAAGGAGTACTGTATTTATAACTTTGACAGCATATTGTGAATGCCTTTTCCAAAATAGTTCTCATGTGAAGGGCAACAGTTTGGGTTAATGTAATGGTTGCTATGGTATAGTAGGCATGATCAGTCAGAAAGCACCCCTTTCATACACAGCAGTGTGCTAAGGCTAAACAAAACATTATTTGACTAAGATCATAACTCTGAGGCTAATAAGTATGGAGGGATTTATAAATATTCCATAAAACAACTTTTTTGAACACACTGTTGTATGTGTCAATATCTATTTCATGGAAGCCAACTGAATGAAATTTAGAAACAAGAAACACAACGAAGACACTGAATATAAGAATCTGAGTACCAAAAGCCAAATCACATTAACCACGTCAGAGAAGGAAAGGTGATAATTACCAGAGAGGAGGAGTAACCTACACCATCACCATCATTTGTTAAATACTCTACAGTATGGAAAGCACAAAATGCCACTGAATTGTGTTATCCCAGAGACATTTACAGCTTCATTTACAGCTCTTGAGGGGGAAAGAAATTACAACCAGTTTCCTCCATTTTGCAAGAAATGTCTCCTTGCTCCCCAAACTTCCTTAAATCCACAGGTATCAGTTGTAAGACTGGGGAGGAAATGCAGTGACCTACCTTCCAAGAATTGCATTTCCTTTCCAGCATCCAGTCCAGCTTCCAGTCTATGAAAGGGGAAATGGACTGGCAGTTGTACCCACACTCTCTTCAGGCAGTTTCAGGCTTTGTCAAGGGAAAGTAATGAGAAGTCAGCTTTTTTTGGCCAACATGCAGTTAAAGCATGGACTTGGAGGTGCATGTTTCAATTTGTATTAAGCAGAACTTTGCATCCTCCTCTTTAAAGCCTTGTGGGTTTTTCAGTGTTTCAGCCATTGTGAGGTAAACCAAGATCTGCAGCAAAAGTTAATGCACACATTTATAGGTTGTTTTATTTTTAATTATATATACCAGTAGTGACCTCGGCCTTTCAAGTGTCAGTTCATATTACTGCCCACATAAAAGTGGAGAGAAAGAAAGATCAAAATACTTTGCAACTCCATGGTGTACAGAAAGATATAAAACGCTGTAGGAAAAAATCCTTGGGGAACCAATGGCCATTAGATGTTGACTGACAATTTGTAGAACATGAGTACCTTGGGGGAAATTAATGGAGTACCTAAAGGAAGGAAGGGTTGATGCCCAGCAGTCATAACAGAAAACTCAACATTACAAAATTTTCCTACAAATCAGAGGCCCAACTGGTAGGAGCTCGAAAAAGGGTCTTCTCAGTGATCACACCCAGGTTCAGGAACTCCTTAACAAGAAAGGCTAGGGTTGCCCTCTCCTTCTGATGGCAGGTGAAGATCTTTTTATTCAGGCATGGTTTTGGCAATAAGAGCCTCCTATAATGAGATCTTGGGATGTGGTGGCGCTGCGGGTTAAACCGCAGAAGCCTCTGTGCTGTAAGGTGAGAAGACCAGCAGTCGTAAGATCGAATCCACGCGATGGAGTGAGCTCCCGTTGCTTGTCCCAGCTCCTGCCAGCCTAGCAGTTTGAAAGCACGCAAATGTGAGTAGATAAATAGGTACCACAATGGTGGGAAGGTAACGGCGTTCCATGTCTAGTCGCACTGGCCACATGACCATGGAAATTGTCTATGGACAAACGCTGGCTCTACAGCTTGGAGACGGGGATGAGCACCACACCCTAGAGTCGGACATGAATGGACTAAATGTCAAGGGGAACCTTTACCTTTACCTATCATGAGATCTTATCAGAAATGCTGGCTTCTTTGTTTCAAGGCAACCTGTTTTTATTATTTTTAAACAAGTGGTTTTGAAGTGCTTTAATTTTAATTACATTTTAATAATATGATAAATTTAATTTTGTTTTAAATCTGTTGTTTTTGAGCTGTTTCATAAACTGTCTTCAGTCCCAGATTTGGGAGGAAGGAGGTTACATAAAATAAAATAAAATAAAATAAAATAAAATAAATATGACAGCCCTGTAGAAATTCACAGGGTAGCTTTGCAAAAAAGTATTGAGTTCACACCAAAAGCAGATGTCTCAGACATGTACCCTCCAGTTTTTTCTCACATCTGTTTTGAAGGGCATATTAATTTCCATCCATGCTTTGCCTTGCAAAAGGGAATCTCTGTTTAGTCGGGTATGTTTATGTAATGAAAACACTAGCAAAGAAGAATTGATTTCCTTCTTAATGCTGTTGATCTTTTCTTTCTCTGAGCCATTTATTTTATAAGGTCTACATTCTTCTCAAGATTTACAACAAATGTGTGATGTAAATGTCAACATAATCAAGGTGAATAACAGCTCTGGACGGTCAAGCTGGATGGATCTTGAATTGTATAGCTATTGTTTTGAGAGGTCTAAAATTCATTTGCCATGTTGTTCCCCACTTAAGTATCATCTCATGGTGGTGTCAGCTACAAAATAAGAAATACTGTGGTCCTCGCAATTGTTGATTTTCATATACTTTACCACTATAAATACATTTAATAACAGTTTGACAAACAAGCAAATCTTACAGGCATCTTTATCACCTATTAAACACCACAGGGATTTATTTATTTATTTTTAGTTTACTGTGGAACTATATATTGCTCTTAGAATTGTGCAAAGTACAGAATTTACTATAACAAGATATATAGCTTAAACACGTCATCGTTTAGTCGTGTCCGACTCTTCGTGACCCCATGGACCAGAGCACGCCAGGCCCTCCTATCTTCTACTGCCTCCCGGCAGTACTGACCATCCATCTTCTGAGTAATATTTACCTCATCAAGTTTCGTCCCAAATATCCTAAGCTGTAATGATGGTAAGCATATATTATGTCTGCTATGCACTGGATGTGATTAACTTAGCAGACACAATTACTCTATAAAACTCACATTGCTTGGAAGCTTAAGCAGGACTTTGAATCACCATCTCACCCCATTTATGATTCACTATTAACAGCTGTTAGAAGGATCCCCATTTATTTTGGGTAGCTCCTGAAAAGTGCCTTCAGCAATCTGATTCATACAAAACACCTCTCAGCTATTTCCATCCATCATGGTCTTTCTTTTTCTCTTCTAAATGATAGACAAGGCAACAACATGAATCACGACATTTATATGTCCACCCTTCGAGGCACTGCATCCCTAAAGCAGTGTACAAAGCAAAATATCAGAAGTCTCATTTGGAAGAAAATCCTTTCTGTTTTTTTTAAGGAGCTCTATAGGATGTGCTGTAATGAACCATGCTCCAGGCCTATAAAGTCTGTAACATGCCTGCAGCACCAACCAATGTAACATAGCTTGGAGGAAGCCAGCTTTTGAGCTCAGTTGAGCCCTACTGTCATGTATTGTTATAAACTGGGAAACAATTACTAAAACCAACAATATCCCATGGAGGTGAGGCCTTCCCCTGAACCAACTCTGATCACACCAGAGCTAATTTGACAGGTGCTAAATATTTAAGGACTCTGGGGACCACAACATTCCATTCAAAATACTGTATTGATGATGGTTGGGTGGTTGCTTTGTTTCTATTTTACAACCAATTTTTATGAACTGGGAAAAAATGGGTTTAACCGTTTAAAATAATATTTTATCATATGAATCTGGCACCTATAATTCTATAGTAAATTGCAGATAGAGTAGGCCCACTGAATCAGTGGAACTTACAGAGAGGTTGATTCAGCAAATCCCCAGCCAATTAAATGGGCTTATTCTAGTTATCAGCTGTTGTTGTTTTTTCAAAAAAGTGAAAATTGTATTGAAAATGTATGATCAGGAAGACTGTATATAAATGAAGTAAAGCCAAAAAGAAATAATACTCCTTACCCATAACATTGTTTTACTGTGTGCAGATTTGGACTACAACTCCCAGAATTCCCCAGAGAGCCTTATCATCCAAAAATCTAAGTCTGCACTTTTCTAGTTCTAGCTATGATTTTCCAGTGTATCTCATACACTTTCTAGTTGGGTAATGAAGAGAAAGATTACAAACATTCAACCAGTCACCTGTAGGAAGAATCAGTGTTGGTCATTAGAAAGGTTAGTGGAAAAGTGATGAGTAGTTGGTCAGCTGAGGTCAGTTCAGAAGCCTCAGGAACACTGGTCTGCCAGGATACTGTATTGTCTGCCACAAAAATGGCAGTTCTTGAGCAAAGACATGTCAAAGGATAACTTGGACAAGAAATCACTAAGTTATAATTAACCTGGAGATTTCCTTCTCTATCTTGTGGCTTGAACCAACTTATTTTAGAAGCAATCCCACTTATCAGCAACAACTATTTAATTAAAAAAACAGTTAAGAATAGTTTTGGAGTAATTAATTTCCTGACAGATTGAAACACACTTGAAATTAGCTTTTACCAAGCATCCTTACCAATAATGGACCCCTAGTTTGTCATTATGTTCTAAAATACCAAAGTGTTGCTTTTTAAGCTTTTTAAGCTTTGAGTGTATTAGACTCAGTGGGATAATTAGTGAGACACTAACCTTTTCAATAACAAAGTGGAGTCAGAAAATAGGTAATAACTCAGTGTTCAAGCCTTTTTCTAAAAAAAACAAAGTTCTCTAACTACAGACACTTACAAAATTGCACCTATCCAGCAGAGTAATATCTAATTTTACACAGTTACTAAAGATAAATGATTTTTCCTGATCAAATTATATTGGGATGAATAATTTCATACTATATAATTGGTGAGCTGGATAATTCAATAAGCCCATTTACTATGGTTGACTTCCTTTTACAAGTCAAAATTCCATAATGAGGAAGGCAGCTTTGTCAAAACAGCTGCCAAATGGCAATTGCATCATAAAAAAAGGATTAATCAGTAAATTAATTAAACATTCCATGTATGTAAAAACCTGCTGTATACTGGAAAATGTGAATGGCCTGACAATAGTTCTTGTAGCAATGCATTTAAGTAGACCAGTGTTTTTCAATGCTGTACAAAATCAATTGTTTTGTGTGAGCAAAAAGGTCTTCTCTTTTGCAGGTTAGCTGGACATGAAAAAAAAAGGTTTTAAAAAAGTCCAGTATCTTATTCAAAATTTATGAGTCTACAGACCTCCAGTTTCTAAAGCTGCTGTGCTGATCTGATGAGGTCATGCATGACCAGGCATACAACCAGAACCTCAACTGGATTGCCACGGCAAATTCCACAGTCGGTATTCTGACAATATAAATATTGAACAGTATGCTAGCCATAATATTTTTGTTTACTATGTTGTCTTGCACCACATTCCTGTTCAGCTTACTTAGGTGGTAGCAGAATTAGAGACGGTGCTGGTTGGTTTGTTTGTTTTTTAATTTAGGATGAAGTGTACAGGTATGTGTCTTGGGTGCTTGCTTTCTTGTTTGGGCTTTGTTATAAGTCACCAGTCGGTTTTGGCACAGCACTGTTTGTCTTTTTCCTTCACCTTCCCCCTCTCCCCCATGTGGATTTCTGGAGGTTCTTTCTTCCATTTACAGTTGTCTTGCCTGGGAGGAGGTTTTGCAGCAGCTGCTACTAGATGGATACAGCCCTCTTCCCCGACCCAAACCTGACTCCCAGTACAAAGTTTGCACATTCCTGAGTTGACAAGCTACAGAAATAGCTTTAAAAGAATAATGTGCCAAAGGCAGATTCTGGAGATGGTTTGACCCCAGACCTAGACAGCTGCCTGTCTGCAGTCTGGCACAATAAATCTTTTGTTTGAGATCTACCATCTTGCTAAGTCAGAGTGATATTTCACATCCCCCTCCAAGTTATAGAAATTTATGTTTCCATTCAAGTGAATGGCAGTTGTGGGAACTTGGAAATCCAGATAAAAGCTCCAATTCAGGCATGAATTAGATCAGAGGGGGCCTAGTTCCTGCCATATCAAATCAGATCTAAATCTGCAGCTCAAATTCAGCATCCAGACTGCAGCCCTTTACATTTACAAATAAAAATACAAAATAAGGCCACATGTATTACAAATGTTCAAAGGTAGATTTACTTTGATTTTAAGCTCTGTGCATTATGTTTATTATCCACTCCGTGCAGCAGGAGAATGTGAAAGTCATGTGAACTCATTTGTGGTAAGTTTTCTTAGTGGGTTATGAGATAGAGAGAATTAATGAAATTTGCCATTTAAGATCTCATTTTATGAGGAATGAACTGTGTTCATCCTAAATAACCCTACTACCAAATCCTGGGCACAGGGAGTTCAGAAGATGTTATTTAATGGAAAAATGTTGTAGGCATGAGTGTTCTAAGGCAGCGGTCCCCAACGTTTTTCGGTCTGCGGACCGTTTGGGTGTGTGTGTGCTCCATGAGCGGACCGGTTGGGGGTGGGGCACCCCGCTCTCATGGCTGTGTGTGTCACGCTTGCAGGTGAGCATGTGGCCTTCATGCTAACCCTCCCCCTGGTGCCTCTTGCAGGAGAGCAGCGCCCCTTCCCTGTGGGGAAGCTGCTGTGGGGCAGCCAGCTGGGGAAGCGCCAATGGCCAGTCACCAGGCTTGGCGCCGCCCAACCCAGGGCGAGTGGCCTGGCAGGAGCACATGCGCGATTCTGTTGCTTCCTGCCCAGCGGACTCTTCCTGGGCGGGAAAGGTAGGCCGTACGGGGCGCTGCTGAGGTTCCAGGAGTGCGGCTCGCATTCTGGGGCCCTCCAGGAAGGCGTGGCAGAAGGGGAGAAAGAGGCAATGCCAGCCATGGGATCATCCACACCAGAGCATCTTCCGTCAGCTTTCTCCCTTCTCCTGGAAAAAGCCACTTTAAAAGACCCCCTCCCTGCCCTGCTTGGAAAGGGAGGGCTGGTTGAGGCAGGGAGAGGGGGCGAACGAGGAGGACGGATGGATCGACCGTTCCCCCCCCACTTTCTTTTCTTTCACTTGGACTTAAAGAGTTGCACGGAAGGAGCCCGAGATAGGGGAGGTCAGGCGTGTGGGAAGTTCCTGAGGGAGAGGGAAAGGAGTCCCTCCTCTTTCTCCTCCCTTTTGTTGCCCCTAAAAAGACACACAGCCCTACCCAGCTTGGTTTCCTGAAGCATTTCCAGCGGCCCTGGAAGGCAGCTTCTCTCCGCAGCCTGTGCATAAAAAGTCTGCCTGCCGGTCCAACAGAGAAGGCGCAGAGACAGGCCAGCTGGGCCAGTGTGGAGGAAACGCTGCCTCCAGGAGGCAAGATTTGCAAAGTTGCTCCATCTCTCTTCCCCTTCTGGCTTCAGCTATTACCCTCTCTCCCGCTGCCACCCCCCCCCGCGCAAGTACCTCCACGTCCTGGTTTCTTGCAGATGAAGAGTCAGCCTGGCAGGAAGCAACAGAATCGCGTGTGCACTCCCACCGGGCCACTCACCCTTTTGCGAGGTGTGGTCACCTCTCAAAATGGCTGTCACCTCTCAAAATGGCTGCCACCTCTCTGCTCGTTGCCGACTCTCAGCTGTTCGGCGCTCTGCTCACACAGACTCCGGCCGTTCCGGGGCTACCAAAGCACTGTGAAGAGCGGGGCTCGGTCTACTGTACCTGGTGAGTGACTTTTTTCTGACTTTTTTTGGTTTCTGCCTTTTTTCCCTCCATAGGAACGCATTAATTAAATTTCAATGCGTTCCTATGGAAAACCCGCCTCGCAAGACGAAAAAAATAGAGGCACCAAAGAACTGACAAGACCCGTTCATCTTGCAAGGTTTTCATCTCACAAGGCATTCATCTTGCAAGGCACCACTGTATGCTGAAGGAAATAACCAGAGTCCTCTCCCCTGGCCTTCAGATATGTCTGTGGGGTTTTCATAAGGCAGATGTTGTTTGTGCAGCACTGCCCTAAGGTGATTTGCCTAGCTGATCGGCCTTGGATTGCCAAATAAGAATTTGCACCTTCCCCCCTTTGACCTTAACATCCTGTCATTGCAGGATAGCCTAGACTTGTCGTTCTTTCCAGAGGCATCTGCCTTGCTAATTTTAAGAGCCCCTAAGAATGTCAATAATGATGCCACTTTAATTATGACCCTTTCATATTCTTCCCTACACATGAGCTCCCACTGCCTACAAATGCATTCTAACGACAGAGGCGATATAGGGCCCCTGGTATCTTGGAGTCTACCCCTCAGCTATCCTATTTTCAAAACCTGGTACATATCGGGCATGCACTAGGATGTTAAACTGCAGTGCCCATAACGTAAACGCCCTGACCAATGTCAATACCTGTTCTGAATGTGACGCAAGATTGCTTATAATATGAACAAACACCTGATTGTCATATCAAGATCGTACTACTGAATTTAGTGGTAGTGCACTCCCACTATTGGGGAGAATTCTATCAATGTCAAATCCCTGGTAATGCCATTCTGATGCCACTCATCGGGCCATGTGCCAATGCACTACCTTCCTCTAAATTAAATTTTGAACCCAAATAAACCTGCTGCATCCGCTTGAACCCGAAAGTCTGTTTTCAGCCCGATTTTGCCTCTATAAAGGAACGTCCCATTAAATTCTGCCAAACTGACTCCATACTAAAACTCTTCTTTCATTCCACATGTGACCCTGGTATTATGTAATGGTCATTGCAGACCTTACATGGCATTGCACAGTCATCGCAATAATGCGCGTCCAGGTGCTACCACTCTTCAAGCAAAGTTTAGGTGTCCAACAATCTCCAGGAGCAACCTCAGAGACACCTTTCATTTCTGCAATAGTGTTGCTATCCTGATCCTGGGGTCCACTAATTTATTGTCAGGCAGCCACGATGTCTGATGCATCATGTCCAGCTCTGTTCCCCAGAAAGTGAAGGATGTGGCTGGTCCTTCAGTTATTTCTTTGGCCAGTGGTAATCCCAGTTCCTCAGACAATGCCTGAAAGCTGTTTAGGATGAATTTAAACCTTTCTGAGGATCTTTCCCAAAGAAACTGTAGTCATTAAGATAATGGGCTGCAAGTCTACAGCCCACCCTACACCTGAGCTTCTGTTCAATAATGAGCTGAACTGTTCGAATGCAGCACATGACACCAAACACCCCATAGCTAAAGCCCTACCTTAATTGGGCTGGGTGCCTTTTTCAGGAGTACCCCCGCCACTGTTGGGTTTTCTCCACCTCCTATGCCCTTGTTCTATCGTGGAGCACTGGCCCTAAAGCATGATGTATTTGGGTGTTGGCCTCCGCATGTGAAACACTTGTGCCTTCTGGGATTTTCCCTTTGTGAGTGGTAGTGGTGCTGGGGGACTCCTGTTCAACACCTTAATCATGAGCCTGTGGAGTTTCTCAGGGGTCCATGATTCCCCATACAATTTCACATATATATGAAAAACCTGATGTTATTAGACTCCACCTTCCTTTATCTCTGACTATTGGGCATGTTGACTAATAGCAATGGGAGTTGTAGCCCAGCAATATCTAGAGGACCACAGTTTCCTCCTCCTTGCCTAGGACTCACAGGTAACTTCCTGTTTTCTTGGAACTAAGCTCTATTAAACTCTATAGGACTTAATTTAAAGAATTCTACTTCTTTAGTTACTTTTCTGCTCTTCTTTTCAACGTACTGTTGCCCATCTACCTGTTGTCATTTTTGTTTTTCAAACTGCATTTTAAACTACATCATATTTTTTATGAACAGCAGCATATAAATACTTCAAATATTTTTAAAATGCATTTGGTTTAACATTTCTTTTTTGACTGGTGGACATGACAGAACTTTCATTTGTATCCTTTGGGGGGCATAATAATGGTGTCAATCTTAGTCCAAACTGGGACTAAATTGTAACTTTTTTAATGCACTGAGGATGAGCTCAGATCAACTCTGAATCAGGCCCCAAAAAGTAGATATTGTTGGAGTTTCTGCAACATTGCATGCTGCCTTTAGTAGGTTTGGCTTGGAGATATCTTTCTAGGCTAGTGTGACTGTCAATCTATCCAGCACTAACCAATCATTCCTTAAAGGAGACCTTTGTCCTCTCTGTCTGTTGATGTCAGTTCATTTTTAGTTTCCTGTTGATCTGTTTACAATTGTAAGTAATGAAACCTTTTATTTGTTTTATTCGTTCTCATTCTAATGTCTCAGAGGGAGTTACTGAGACAGTAAGTGCCGGTTAATGAGAAATAGGGGTGGACTACTCTGGGAAACTATTTTCCTCTGTGAATCCCTGCACTTCTGCTGCATAGCTAGAGGAATTAAACAAAAAATTCAAAAAAAAAATCTGCAACAGATATTTTCCGAGATGTATGAATGCAATAGAAACTTTTGTTTTATTTGGAGAGTTATTACATTAAAGGGAAGATCTGGAGAGAGAAACAAGAGAGTAGCTGCTGTTCTTCGCTTCGAGGCCTAAACAGATGAAGCTGGTCTGCTTTGTTTTGGAAAAGTCAAGGTACTGAAAACTTCACTGATGTTGGTTGTTGCTGTTGGCAGGAGAGATACCTAGTGATACACCAAAAGGAAGAAGTAAAGAAACTAAAAAGTTAATAGCAATCAGAAATGTAGTACGTCTTCTGAAGACCACATGTTGAGCTTTTATCTTTGCCATCTTCTCTTCCCTTAAGGAACCTAGGATATTTATACAATAGCTGAAAGAACAACTTTGAAGTGTCATTTGTTGAGCTGAGCATAAGTTATGATTTTGCTTGAGCCCAGCGGGATATTCAGCTACAAAAAAGAGAGAGTTTTGAAGTTACAGGCTATGCTTTTCTGAACCATTTGTTTCCAGGATTCTTAAATGCGAACCATGATCTCTGCCTTTGAATAGGAGTCTGGATTTCAGCTGAAGAACCCTAAATAAAGCTTACAATAGGCTGCAACGGCACACCACTGTTTTTTAAAAGAGTAGGGCTCGAGGTTATATAAGTATGGTGGATTTGCTTGTGGAAATACATTGGCGAAAGGTAATTAGTAAGCTGGCTTATTGTTGTTCATACTTGAAGAGTAAAATATCTAACATTATTGCTTTCACATAAGAGTAAAAGTTTTGAAACTCTTGTACTGAACACATGATATGCAGTGACTTCTACTCATTTTGCATTAGAAATAATGTTTTTTTTTTTGTCAACTTTGGTTTGTTTAGCTCTGGAGCTATTGCTAGCACTGATTGTGCCAGAAATAACATTGATTTCCATTGATAAAAATCATGATTCTCAGTAAATATAATCCATTGAAGTTGTTACTACTAGTTGTATACCGTATTTTTTGCTCCATAAGACGCACTTCCCCCCCCCCTAAATAGTGGGGGAGAAAGTATATGCGTCTTATGGAATGAATACAGAAAAAAGGGGTTCAACCACCACCACCACCCAGAAACCCCCTACTGCCATGCTAGGAGGCCTCTGAACTAGCACCAGAGACTGCTTGCTGTTTAGACCCCACCATTCTGCACTGCTGCCTTTCCAGGATCTGCTTCCTGCAGCCCACCTGGAAAACCAGCAAGGCTAACAGGCCTATGGTAGCAGGCAGTGAAAATAGCCAAGGACCAAAGAGTAATTCTAGAAAGAACAGGGGAAACCACAAACATAGTCCCCCACTTAGGCAGTTGATTTCCCCACCTTTGCGAAAATTACAGGGGTCAGCACATCCAGAATGCAATAGATAGGCCTTACCCCAGGAAAACCACTCTTACAACAGTGGTATCTCTCCTGCCAAGAATGAGTTGGAATGTCCCCTAAACCACCTGCTCTTCTGTGGCCTGTCCCCCAAAGGCATGGTGAGCTCTGGCTACACCTCCTGATCAGAACAGGGCTGCACAGCCCCAGTCCCAAAAGAGGCAATGCAACCCCCCAAAGTCCATAGAGGGCCACTAAGAAAAAAAAGGCAACTGTGTCACAGAGGAAGGCGCAAGCACACAGCCTCTCCTCTCCAGTTGCAAGCTTCAAAAGAGGCCGATTACAAGAGGACGCCTGTTAAATAAGACACTCCTTCCCCCTCCCCTCCCAGATTGTTGCAACATGAATAGCATGTCTTGGGCTATTCCAGGTGGGTTGGGCAAAGAGGCTCTGTGTGGCAAAGTTCCTTGCCCACAAAGTCCTCCATTTGTCTACAAAAGAACTGCAGTTTATGATGATGTGATGATTGGGATACAGGATTCTAGAAGAAATGACAACATGATTTAGGGAAAATATTTTATTAAAAATATTTAGATCTTGAACGTCTTTGCAAAGACTCTAATGTTACGTGCTTGACAATTCCAGTTGTGGCTGAGTTTCTTTCTCTTTTCTCCATAGGTCTATTCTTTCATCTTTATCCATTCAATGCTTGAGTACATTTATATATTTGGTGGAGGGAAGCAATGAAAGCACATCAACAGGCCTCATTACAATGAAGTGTGCTAGGAACCACTTGCAATGTGGAACTATACTTTTACTTGCATTATACCTTCAGTTGTTTAGACCCTACATGTCTGTGCAAATGAATGGAAAGATGAAGGACTGAGGTCCGCTATTCTGCCATTAGCAGCTGTCCAGCAGTAAGGCAGTGGTGAAGGCGTAACTAAGCATAGCATCTGATACCATTCTGTATCATGGTTGCCAGGTTTCAGAGTGAGAATTTAATGGATTCTCAGAAAAATTATTGTTTGTGATGGCAATATGTCTCCCAACGTATCAAGAAACTCCAATGAAAAAATAGTCAAACACGGCGAGATTTTAAAAAAATCTTTCATGGGAGTTAAAAGTTCAGCATTTTTTTTAATCCACAGCAGCATAAGAAAAAAGAAGAACAAAATAATTTGTCTCTTGCATCAAACACCTTTTATTTTGCACAAAATGCAAGTTTTGTGTGTATGCAAAACCACAATGTGTGTGGTTGTTGTTTACCTGCCTTTGCTTTCCATGTTGTTTGTCCAGTGAGCAGGAAGAAAAAAGTCCTGCTGGACTTTGTGGCACCCACAAGATTCACTGAGACAAGCAAAGGTGCCTCTGAGGGTGAGTCCTGGCAGAGGCTGCCTCCATGTAGAGTGTATTTTGGCAGCCTTTGTCAGAACTCATCCTTCCAGAGAACTTTGCAAGTCTCAGGGAATATCGTGATTCCCACAAAGCAGTAGGGTGCTTTTCTGGAAATACAGATGTTTTACATCCAAGTAAAATAAATTCCAGTAATCATCTCAGATGAAGCAACCTTAGGAACAACAGAAAGCAGGCAGGAGATTGGCTGAAAGCTCTTCAACTGATTAGCACTTAATCACACATACATCGTCCACTCAGGTGTCAAATGTCATGTCCCAGAAGCAGAAGACTGTCAGCTGCTTTCTGCCAAAGTGAAAGATTTCCCCTTCCTTCTGAGTAAAAATAAAAGCCCATATTGTGCTTATAACGGGGAGGGGGGAGGCATCAGATAAAGGATTTTGTAGATTCTGACAGAGATTCTTTTGCTTTGTCATGCATGTGGAAGGTAAATGGCATAATATTCCATCACTTGTACAAGCTGGCCATTAATGAGTCCCTACTTTGCACCTCAAGAATCATAGTGGTGACTTGTTAAATATAGGCTAGAAGTGACTGTATATTAGTATTTTGCCTTTTACATGCATAACCAAGCAACAGGATTTCAGCCCTCATGTGCCTAACAGGTAGCAACAAGAAACATGCACGTGCAATGAAAGAAAGAAAAGGAGAAAGAGGTTAGGGATGTGGAAATCTGCTACTTCCACTCTCCTGCTGCCCAATTCTTCTTCTTTTTTCAACTATTTTCCCTTTTCCCTTTGCACCAGTCGAATTCAGTAGGCACAGCTATTATTGGTATGGAAAAGATGATGATGCTGGAATTCAATGTTCAAGGAACCACAAAAGAAATAGGTGGCAACTTTCATTCATCAACTAGCATGGTGGAATTGAAAAGGGTTCAAAGCCAGACTTTTAAGAATAAGCTCAGCTTTCTGGATCTAAATGAATACATATGTCAGTTTACACGTCTCTACATTTGTTTTTCTTTAAATATCAAATTATTTCCATTGCAGATAGGATGAGCTGGATGGGTTTGAATACATTCATATAAAAAAATTAACTTAAAACATTTTCACCCATACCTAAAGGAGAAAAATCAAGTTAAGTTATGACTCATTCCTGCATGACCATTCATCACATCATGACTGCTGCAAGAGATGATTTTTCATGTGTGCTTCACAGTTGCCATATCACAGACATAACTAGGGAGGTGAGCCAAAAGGCACCCCCAGCGTTCCCATCCTTTTGCATGGTGTGAATTACAAAGCAGTTTTAGTTTAGCCTTACCTATAATTCGTAATCTTCCAAAGCACTCAGTTCACAAACTCATCTGCAATAGTCTAGTTGTTAGAAACCAATTGCCATGTACCTGTGCAAATCAATCTTTATTTGCCATGAACTTTTCAAGTTAGTCCTTAATGATGCCACATTTTATTTAAAGTGTACTGATGATGAAATATGGCCTTGACTCAGGATGCATATTATTAATACATAGACCAAAGTATTGTTGGTTATATATGTGTGTGTAAGTTAAACTGTGAACTGACACAGCAAATAGCTCCCAACTAATGAGGCACCAGTTACATTAATAGGCACTCACTTGTTGCAATGTCAGGTGCATCTTATTGGTGCTTCATTAGCAGCAATTTGCCACCGCAACTTGCTCTTTCGTGATATATAAGACTCTACCACAAAGTCATTCAAATAGATTATCTTGATTAGAGATGGGCATGAATTGAAAAACAAATTGCAAAATTCATCAAAAACCATTAATTCATCAATTTCTATTCATACAAATTAATGCTCCCTGATGAATATGAATCTATGAATTTTAAGCAATTTCAATGTATTGATTCATTAGGCTATAAAATGCCCCCGAGGCTCCCTGTTTGATGAAGATTGGGTTTCCCCAAGACAACTGCTAAAGAGCACTTCCTGGGGAGGGCTCACTTTGTGGATGTATAACTTAGATGTCCAAAGCCCACTCTTCACCAAACTTGGAGGGATTATAGAGTAGAGTCAGGGGAAGCTTATCTGTGATTCTAGTGTCCCTAAGTGCTTAGGGGGACTTTCCCAGGGGGCCCTCTTTGTAGGTGTATAAGTCAGACATCCAAAACTCAAATTTCACCAAACGTGAAGGGGTTGTAGAGGAAAGTCAGGGGAAGCTTCTTCATGATTTTGGTGTCTCTAAATGCTTGGATGGCATTTTATAGGATTTTTTTAAAAAACCAAATTGACAATTCAATTCATCGAAAAGAATGTAAATTTGTTATTTATGATTTGTTGACCTTGACAAATCATGAATCAAAATGAATCATCATTTTTTCTAATTAACCCATCTCTAATCTTGATGGAAGTGTTATAGTATTACTCTAATGGAAAAACAGGAGGGACAAAAAAGTGGGGGAATAACTTTTTAAATTATGTTCAGGAATTATCCATCTTTATCTGAAATTTCTGAAGGAACCAAGTCTCAGAAATGAATTTTTTTGAAGGTAAACACGTTGGGGGGGGGGGTTTGACAAAATTGTAAGCTGCATTCTGGAAGGAACAGAACACATTTCATTCCCCTGATGAATTAGAATCCTATGTTCTCTTACGGGGAAGCTTTCAACTCTGTTCACTGAAGCTTAAGTCTGAATAGGCTAGTCTGGAATTGTATTGTAGCTGTATCTATAATCAATCTTAACCTTAGTTTTCTTGTGGTTGTTGTGGGTTTTTCAGGCTCTTTGGCCGTGTTCTGAAGGTTGTTCTTCCTAATGTTTCACCAGTCTCTGTGGCCGGCATTTTCAGAGGACAGCACTCTGAAGGTGCCGGTCACAGAGACTGGTGAAACATTAGG
Source organism: Pogona vitticeps (assembly GCF_051106095.1). Taxonomy (NCBI): domain Eukaryota; kingdom Metazoa; phylum Chordata; class Lepidosauria; order Squamata; family Agamidae; genus Pogona; species Pogona vitticeps. Next base: position 174,365,093 of record NC_135786.1, read on the forward strand.
AAGAACAACCTTCAGAACACGGCCAAAGAGCCTGAAAACCCCACAACAATCATTAGATCCCGTCCGTGAAAGCCTTCGCAAATACTTAGTTTTCTTATTTGTATAATCAATCTTAACCTTAGTTTTTCTTATTTTCTTAGCCACCTAGAGTGGTCGTATACACCAGATGGTCGTATACACCAGATGGGTGGGATACAAATCAAATAAATAAATAAATAAATATGAAAATAAATTTGTGATTATAATGTCTGTTTCAACTTTTTAAAAAATTTATAAAGTGATTTTTTTCATAATTTGTGTTTAACATAGTAGAAGAATCTACATTAAAGCATTAATGTCCAAATGCACAACCCCCTTAAGATATCTATTCTTTCCAAAGGAACACATTAAAACACATATGCACATATACACACATGCAGACAGGGAGACGAACAAACCCCAATGTGAATAAGTAAACTGGGCTGGGCAAGATGGAAAAATGTGAGAGGTAACTGAAGACCAAAACAGATAAGAAAAGTTACACAAAACCTTATAGGCCTAAAGCATATGCAGTTGCATATAAATGATGACATCTGTTACAAAAAGCCTAGAAATCCCTTAACTACGGAATGCCACATAAGTACAGACAAGAGACTTTAAAGGCTTCCATTAATTTGTGATAGCAGCAATTAGCTAAGCGGGTGTTAATGCTCATGAGTGCTCAAGCTGTCAATTTCTGGCTCCCCCCCCCCTTCCTTGCACATTTTCACTGTGGCTTATCTAAACAGAACATTATAGTCGGCCAGAAAATAGGACTTCCCCCCACTGCTCATTTATTCTGGAAAATGTTTCAGATATGTAGTTTTGTTGACACCTGTTCAAAAGCTTCACAGCCAGAAACAGTATGAATTGTACATGGGCCCATTCACTACAGAGGAGGAGGCTGTGTTTGAAACCCTCTCCAGATGTACACATGCTTTCAGAACTAATAAGCACACCTTGCATAAATGAGTCCATGTGACAGTCATGGCCAGATGGGGAGAGACAGGTGTTGCTCCTCTACTGCTTGTGCAGTAAAGTGGAAACAGCCTGAAAAGGAATGAGCACTACCAAAGCGAATTGACAGCCAGGTATTATTTAAGAAGCCCAGGTTTCATAAGAACATTTTAAGGTCCTCAACCAAACCCCATGGAAGAAAATATTTGAAAGGAAAGAGACAGCTACCTTACAGCTGTCAAACTATGCACTTTTGAAAGAGGGTCCACAGAGATTGTGAGCATCTGGCAGAGGTCACTGAAGCTTGTACAAGCTATACAGTTTGATGAAAATACTGTATGTAGATAATAAAGATGGTGGTTAGGAATATACCCCAGAATGAAATAACTATCATTAGAACAATTCAGGCATGCAAAGCATGTGGCTACAAGGCAGCATGTAACCTGTAGTGGTTTCCTCTGTAGTCCCCAAATTAATAGCATTGCACCTACTTTTCCTCACAACCCAGTGGATTAAGCAAGCTGCAAGGGGTGGAAGGACTGCTGGCTTCTGAGACTGATATTTCCTCTCTGCAATTATTGACATAAGAAAAATCAGGAAAAGGCCACATGGTCATGGATACAATACAAATACAGGAACAGGTGATACCTTTAATTGACCATTAAGAAAATAAAACAAAACAAAAAACAAACAGTGAGCTTTCAATGATACTTCATCTTCTTCAAGGCTTTGCATCAAGTTCTTGTGGGACGTTCCAACACATATGCTGTTATAAATATCCCAAATTCACATGGATTATAATGTTGAAGCTAAGTTTGCTTCTTAGATGGAGATAGTGCCGTATGCAAGTTGTTTTCAAGCTCCTCCTCAGCTAGCAGTTCGAAATTTATGGCCCATCTCTTAGAACAGAGTGCAGTCAGGCAATCTGGGGAGCCCCACTCCCGCTTCTCTGCCTTTTAAAAAACTCAAATAATTTCTCTTTGGCTAGGGGTGGTAAGAATACCCAGGATGTAGGTTTGAACTACCCACAAGAACTTGATGCACAGCCTTGAAGGAGATGATTTATCATCAAAAGCTCACTTTTTTGTTTTGTTTTATGTGCTTAATGGTCGATTAAAGGTAGCACCTTGTTCCTGTATCAACATAAGGCAGTGACCCACCTTCATAAGCATTCATCTTCACAAACATATCCCAAACTAACTGTCAATCTCAATAGACGGGAAGGTTTGCATACCAGCATACAAGGTATGTAATAACAGGGTCAGCATATCTATACGTGCACACAAGCAGCATGTGTGTGCGTGTGCACGTGCATCTTTGTGATGTGTAACTCTTGGCCTCCTGGCCAACGCTAGCTATAACTCTCATGGACAAAATTATAGTAAAAATAAAGGCTTGTGCAATGTGTACCACACATAGCTGAACGCAGCCCGTTTGGTCCTAAAACATTCTATATGTGAGCAAAAACAGATCTTTTTTTTTTTCAGGCTTATTGCTTATGTGTGGAACCTACATAGGAATTTCTCTGCTTTAAACTAGGTCCTGAAAGTATAAAGAACACTATAACTGAGGGGCCCAGGCAAAGTCCTCACAATATTCACAATGCCAGTAAGACCTAAATAAAGCATTATACAAATTTACTTGGTGATTACTCCCAGCAGAGTCTATAAGCTTACTTCTGCTGTAAAACACTGTCATATTGCTACAGAAAAAGATTTCAAGAGTCTTGAGGTAACTTTCTTGAAATAACTATTACCTGATAGCCTACATAAATTACAATTGTCTCAGGAAGTTTTCTCATGGATTGCCATTAATGCCATTCCATCTAAGATGTTGACATGATGTGAAAATGTATATTAGTTGCAGTTTATGTACATTTTAAAGCTAGATTCATAGCTGTTTGAAAAAGAAAAAAAGAACTGTACCTCAACAGAAATGATACATATATTTCAATGTTCCTGATCAACTTACTGAAGGACAAGTGAGGGGGGGAGAGAATGGATGGGGGAAGAGAATGTACAATGTGGAATGTTGAATTGATAATATTTGGGCATCACAAGGGATCAGGAAACTTTGTATTCATTGGGTCAGGTCAAACAAAGGCACTATGATAGATAAAAACATTGCTTGAACAGAGACACTGTCCTTGTAGTTGCATATGGTTGTTTTATATTATGCATTCCTGTTTTTGCTCAGTTTGTACTTTGGAATTACCAGTTAGAGCTATAAAAGAACAACTGTTTTATTATTCCTTGAGAACCACTTAGTGATTCTCCTGCTTTTGAAACCAATAAAGTTTTATGATTTTATTACTCTGTTCTGTTTTGTGACCCCCAGCCAGTGAACTGAGACAAGTCTTTTCCAACAAAAGAACTTGGGAACTTTGATAAATCTTTGTAAGTTGTGGGGAAAATAGAAAGGGAATGGAAAATGGGTTCAGTCAATAACCACCCAGACACAAAGGCAAAGCAAGAACACAATCCTAGGCTCAATTCCTTGACAATTCCTTGACAAATAAAGATGTTGGCCAAAATCCTACTGGTTTCCTACATAGAAACTGCATAACCTGCTGCAGCTAATTGTCACTAATTGATGAGCTGCCATAGCACATCTCCCATTGAATGTTTCATCATTGTGCAGCCAAGGGTGCTCCACGTCTAGCCATTGCAAACATGTAAAACATGTAAAACTTACACACTATATACTATGTGAACTACAAAGATCTCTGTTAAACTGACGGAGTCATTCCATATATCTGGGAAATACTGAAAAATGTAGCCGAAGGACAGAAGTTGTTAGGGCCTCACCAAATTACAATTCCTAATTTATTTATGTATTTCATTTGTATGATGTCTTTCTCCAAGTGAAGGAACTAAAGACAGCTCACAAATCATTTTTAAAAAACTGACTAAAACTATGGGGAGTTATTGCATTAAAAATTAAACATGCAATAGAGTTCAAATGACTAGTTAAACCAATTAAATTTATTTATTTATTTATTTATTTATTTATTTATTTATTTATTTATTTATTTATTTATTTTATTTCTATCCCGCCTATCTGATCATATTAGACCACTCTAGGCAGCTTACAGTAAAAACAACAATGTAATTTTAAGACTTTACAGCAGAAACGTAAATAAAAAAATAAAAATAAAGAACAGAATAAGAAAAAAAGATCGTCAAGGGTTTTCTGTTGGGAAGGCCCGCCTATACATCAATGTTTTTAGTTGTTTCTTAAAAATACCCAGCGAGGGAGCCGCGCGAATCTCAGGGGGCAAGTTGTTCCAAAGGCGAGGAGCCACCGCCGAGAAGGCCCGGTTTCTGGTCTTTTCCTTTCGGGCCTCTCTCGGCGTTAGGCTCCTCAGCCTTATCTCCTGGCTCGCGCGAGTGACACGGGTAGATCTAGGTGGGAGAAGGCGTTCCGCCAAGTATCGAGGTCCTAAACCGTTTAGGGCTTTGTAAGTAAGCGTTAACACTTTGAAATCAATGCGGAATCGGATGGGCAGCCAATGCAATGCGGCCAGAGTGGGGGAGATATGTTGGTATCTTCTCAGCCCACTGAGTAGTCTGGCCGCCGCATTCTGCACCACCTGTAGTTTCCGCAGCAATCTCAAAGGTAGCCCCACGTAGAGCGCATTACAGTGGTCTAATCTCGAGACTACAAGCGCATGCACCAGAGTGGTGAGAGACCCCACATCAAGGTAGGGCCGCAGCTGGGCTATCCGCCTGAGATGGAAAAAAGCAGAACGGACCACGGACGCCACCTGGGTCTCCATGGTGAGCGCCGGGTCAAGATGGACACCCAAGCTACGGACCCCATCCCTGGCGGGCAGGGTCACCCCCCAAAAAATGAGGGAGTTTCCCATGTCCCCAGGTGTGGGGGCGCCCACCCTCAGTACCTCCGTCTTGTCCGGGTTCAGCCTCAGCCCGTTCTCCTGCATCCATTCCTGTACAGCCTCCAGGCAACGCCGAAGGGACAGAACGGCATCTCCTGCAGTTGGAAAAAAGGAGATGTAGAGCTGTGTGTCATCTGCATATTGATGGCACTGCGCTCCGCACCTCCTGATGACCCCTCCCAGCAGCCTCATGTAGATATTAAACAGCATTGGGGAGATGATCGACCCCTGTGGGACCCCACAATTAAGGCACCACGGGGCCGAAACATTCTCCCCAAGCTGTACTCTCTGGGGACGGTCCTCCAAGAAGGAACGGAGCCAAGCAAAAGCCCGGCCACCTATCCCCAACTCGGCGAGCCTCCCCAGGAGGATACCATGGTCAATGGTATCAAAGGCCGCTGAGATATCGAGGAGGACCAACAGAGACACTTTGCCCCTGTCGGCCTCCCTCAATAAGTCATCACACAGGGCGACCAATGCCGTTTCTGTCCCATGGCGCGGCCTGAAGCCCGACTGGAATGGATCCAGGGCATCTGTTTCATCCAGGAACGCCTGGAGCTGATCGGCCACCACCCTCTCGACTACCTTGCTTAAGAGAGGCATTAAAAGGCATTAAAACACCCATAAAATAATAAAAATGACCAGCACCCAAAATCAATGCCAAATTAGTTGTTAAAAGGATGATCTGAACAAGATGGAGAGTGCTAACCTATCCTAAGTGAGGGCATTCCACCATCTGGAAGAAGCCACAAAGAATTCCCTCTCTCACATTCCCACAAAATATGTTTGAGAGAATAGTGGAACTGAAAGATGGGCCTGTCTTTAAGATCTTGGGAGCTGAGTAGGCTCATATGGTCCTTCAGACAAGATGGACCCAAACCATATAGGGCTTTAGAAGTCATAACCAGCACTGGGAAGTGGAAATATACTGGCCATCTGTAATGTTATTTAACAGGGGACTGCCTGTAACCAGCCCCAATCAGCAGTCTGGCTGCAGCATTTTGAACCAGATCACAGACCACATGACAGTAATCCACAAAGGATGTAACTAAGGTATGTGTCACCATAGCCAAATTGGAAATCCTAACATTTGGAGATGGAGAGAAGCAATTAAACGGGTATAAAATGTGTATATTTGCACTGTAATTACGCTCCCAATATTCCTGAGGGTTTCCACACACCCTTTAAAGTAATAGCTTTTGAGATTAAGTATTCCAAACTCCTGTTTTTCTCTTCTACTTCAATTTGAACTAAAATGGCATTTTAACATTAGCTGCTTTTCGTGACTTACATAAGATAATGAAATTCTTTTTTTTTTCAAGTGTAATGCATGTGACATATCCTGGTGTTGAAAAAAAATGAAAGCTAATGTAACCTATACATTTTTAAAAGAGATGACTAATACTTCCTTTTCACAAGTTTTTACCTTGTTGAAAAAAATTCCTCCTACTTTTTCTCAATGATATTTAGTGCTTTAGTCATATTCACCTAGTACCTTTTCTCTTAAAAACTATTATTCGGAAAAGGAAGAGAGAGATAGAAGAGGTAAGATATGAAAGTCCTATTGAACTGAGCTCTAGTAAAGAAGAGATTACCCTCTTAATTTTCAGCATAATGCTATATATGTTACAGGTATAAATGTAGATACAGGTACAATGGCTATAATCCTGTTGATTTACACAACGCACTAAGGGCAGCAATGCAAGTGGCAATAGATGCTTCCAAAATTGTCCATCATATGTCTGCTCTTCCCCAGTCACACAACTAGGCAAGTGACTGAACACACTATGGTCATCCCAGGACATAAGAGAGAGTGAAAAAGCACTGTCTCTTAGGATTTTGGTGAATATATAATAATAATAATAATCCATCTACCTACCTACCTATCTATAGACTTTTGTTTATTTGATCAATCATATACTCCTTACCATATCTTAAATGATAAGAAATATTGATACAATGCATGTCTTTTAGGAAAAGCCCAGAAACTGACTCAATATTATATAGCTTTGACAGATTTTATGAAACAATATTGAGATAAATGTTTAGGCAGAGACCACAGTTCACTTGTAGCATAAAATTTGTGTGTATGTATATATTGCATATCCTGCCTTTCTCTCAAAAGCAAATCTCAAAGAGGCAGCTCACAGCATTTAAAAACAATTGAAAACACTGTTATAACTTAAACAGATTGACCAATACCCTGTTAAGCAGACACAGAATTACAATTTACACTGGATTGCACCCTGTACAACTAGTCAAACAACAGATCACACAGCAAAAACATTCAACATATGTTGACCAATGGGATGCAGTCTTTCAGAAGACATGGCTGTTTGTGCAATGTTCTGGCCCATCTGTGCAACTCTGTCTCGATGTAACCTTTAGGCATTTCCAGAAAGTAAGAAAAGAGTTCAATGGCTTGCACAACATTCCAGGCTTCAGTGAAGACAAGCAACAGGATTCTCACGACTAGCATATTAAAACAACAAGCATATGAAAAGCAGTGTCAATAAAAATAGTGGAGCAACCCCAGCTGCAGTCTCCTTTCTCATCAGCTAGTTAGTCAGATCTTTGTCAATAGAAGAATGACAGGGAGAGGCCAGCCTAGCTTTCCTTTTTGAGGAGTTCTACAGTACTGATGGTGTGGTTTTTGCAAGCCACACATAGGACAGAAATTCATTTCAAGTGTCTTCGTAAAAACACCCTTTTCCTAATGCAGGAGAAGAACATCGCCAAACTGTGAATAACAGTGTCCATGAGATTATTATCCGCCATGAACTTTGGAAGGCCATGGGAGACCTGGGAGAACAATGTTGCCGATCCCACTGATAAACAGCCGGCTTCTTGTTTATCTCTTTTGCTCCTCATGTAAACCTTGCTAGGATTATCCTTGGCAAAGAAGGGGGGAACATCATTGCCTCTATGACTTCTGGAAAGCTGCCAGTTTTCTGGCAGTGACAATAGCAACATAGGGAGTGGAATGAGTAAAAGGCAACCACTGAAAACAGATAAAAGCCATAAAGCCAGCGCCACTGACAGCAACAAAGAATAGGTATCAGTGTCTGGCCAATCTTCCATTCTACGCATCACAGTCTACTTTATACATTCCTAGTGATTGCCCCTCCAGGATATCGTCTGATGTGGACATTAATGTGGTCATGTACTAACACTCCTTCTTTATCACTTTACAAAGATGCAACAGAACTTCATTGGAAATTGCTGTCCATTCTTCCTTGCATGCTCTGGCTTCGAGGTTGCAAGGAAAAAGGATTGACCTGCAAGGCACAGAGCTGTCACATTGGGGACGCTTTGTCTGCCTACCCAGAGAATGGCGGAGCAGGCTGATGATGCCACATTCCAGGAGGGGCCTGGGAGGCAGAGCCTTTAAAAGGCGGCATTCCTCTTGTCTGGCCTCTCTCTTTGATCGGCCGAGCAAGGGGGAAGCTGTGTGAGACTGAGCGTGCAGGTTCACTTTCAGCCAGGTGGCTGGCCAAGCGGATTTTGGGTTGTGCAACAGCATGACCACTGGTTTGCTTTGGAGGTTCTTCATTGGGGGGGGGATGGTGGTTGGCCTTGGCACACCCTTTTAAATTCAATTAACATGATTTAAAGAGAGAGGGTAGAGGAATAGAGAGAAAGAGGGAGGATGAATAAATAAAGAAATAGAGATAGTTGAAAAATAAATAAATAAATAAATAAATAAATAAATAAATAAATAAATAAATAAATAAATAAATAAATAAATAATTTTTTAAAAAAAGAGAAGAGAGACGGAGAGTGAGACTTGAGTGGGGGGAAGCTCCCGTGTGGGCCCCAGCCTACCAGTTAGACACCCACATACTCAACCACCCACATTCCAAACAGAGTATATATAATCAACACTAAATTTTTTAAAAAAGGAAAGGCAAACGTAGCAAGGAGGTCTTGGTAGGGAGAGGGTAGGAGAATAATTTTGTTTGGTCTTAATTGAGCATGGAGGCTAAGAAACAACAAGGTATCAAAAAAGGCAAGCAGTCTGCCAAGCATAAAGCTCCAGCTAGATTGCCCACAGTTATCTCCTTATCAGAGGATGAGGATTGGTCAAACTATAATGCCATTTTGGCAAAGTTGAGCAACTTGGAGAGAGAGGGGGCACTAGCCAAGAACATGGATGGTGCTGCTATGCCAAGGAAGTCACATAGGGAATCCAAGGCTCACAAGCTGCCAGAATTGGGACAGTTAGGTAATGTAATGTTCTCACACATTGCTCTTTTAGAAAGCGAGTGTACCGGTCCTTCAAGAACGTCGTCATTGGTTGCATCACCTGGCAGCCACAAAGGTACATCTCCTGGCATGGCATTGGACATGTCATAAGTGACTCAGGCTGAGGCAAAAGAAGCTGAGGAGAGTCACTGCGGTTTGGCGGTAGAGTCTGGTAGGCAGGTGAAATCTGCTGGCCACAATCTCCCTGCCATACTGGACACTGGGTGTAACTCGGTGCTTATGGGGATCACTCCCTGCTGCTGGGTAACCACCTTCTCCCAGCTACAGTCAAAAAGATTTGAAGGGGAAAGTACATTGATGTTTTTCAACTGCTAAATAGAAAAACTGAGAAGAAAAAGGTGCTTTAAAGGACAGCAGGGAGGAGAGATTTTGGAGGAAGAAATCAGAGGGGTTCTGGCTGAACTGTTCCCAGGTTTTCTAAACTATGCTGGGACCATTGTGAAGGTGCAGCCTTTATGGGCCTTCTCTTTGATATAATATATGGACCCGATTTAATTAGCATATGTTGACTTCCCCAGGCATGTGTGTCTTCTCTACGATGGGTTCTGTGGCAATTCATTCCAAAATGCATTGGGATGTGCATCACCACGCATTGTGGTTACAGTTAATGACACCTTCCTGTCCCATCTTGGGAGATCACTTTGACATTGGACACTTGATCCAGAAGGCCACCACAAATAATGCTCCCTACATACTGATGGGCCAGGTGGTTTGCTTGCCAACGGGTCTTGCAGCTGGAAGCCATGTAAATTCTGGCATCAATGCTCAATATGTGGAGCAACACATGGTTCTGCCACATGTTTCAGGGTACGGCCAGGGCCAAGTGACAACATGGACAGTGTAAGCCCCAAAAGGCAGCCCTTGGGACTGTCTGCTGCTTCAAAAGGGCCCCAGTCCAATTGATCTTTCAGTTCTGGTGGAGTGGTTAGAAAATTACCCACACAAGGAAGCAGCCAGGTATCTTCAGGATGGGTTTAAGTTTGGTTTTAGGATCCCTGTAAAGGGGGAGAGGACCGTGAGTCTGACTGGCAACTTGAAATCAGTCAGAGGTATGGAGGAGGTTATTCAGGAAAAGATTAGGAAAGAAGTAGTAAAAGGGCAAGTGGCAGGGTCTTTTGTCGAGCCAGCTGTACCAGGATTGCAAGTTTCCCCATTGGGAGTGGTGCCCAATGGGCTCTCCCATGTGGTACATTATTTAGATGATTTGTTGTTCTGTAGAAAGCATGGGGCTGCCCAATGCAAGAACTTCAAACAGGCTTTTCAGATGCTGACCAAGGAACTGGGAATTCCCTTAGCAGAGGAAAAATGGAAGGACCATGTACAGTGATCACTTACCTGGGGATTGAACTGGATACCATCCAGCAAACCAGCAGGTTGCCAGAAGGTACATTAATAGATCTCAAGTTTCAAATCCAGGACCTATTACACCATGCCATTGAAGGAATTGTAAGAGGTTGTTGGTCACCTCAATTTTCCATGCAAGGTAATTGCACCATGCAGGGCTTTTCTTAGATGGTTGTGTGAGGCCATGCAAGGGCTATCAAAGCCACAGAGACTCTCTGCGGGAATGAAAGAGGACTTGAAGGTTTGGTTTTGACAGTTTTAATTTATTTTCATTTTGGAGGGATGAGGTGTGTTTGGGAGGAGAATTTCAGGTCCAATCAGACACTGCTGGGTTGTCAGGCTACGATATTTATATTTGGGGCAAATGGTGTGCAGGGGTGTGGCCAGTGGACTCTGAAGTCACCCGAGATCATACATTTTAGGAATTCTTCCCAATAGTTGGGGCGCTCTGGTTATAGGCAGACATTTGGGCCAATTCTGCTGTCACATTCCGGTGTGACAACCTGGAGGTGGTACATGTGGTGAATACACTTTCTTCGAGATCTAAGAGAGCAATGCACTTGCTGCTGTTTGAGCTATAACATAGTTTTCCAGGCTCGCCATGTGCCTGGCATAAATAATGTTCTGCCTGATGCCCTGTCCCATCAACAGATCAACCAGTTCAGGGTATTGGCTTCAGGAGCACAGGCTCAACCAGAGGTATTGCCACAAGAGGTATGGGACCTTGGAGGATTGAAGCCATCAGGGCTATCAGTTTAGCTGTGGCACCCAGCACCAGGCGTAGTTATGCAGCTGCTTGTGAAGAATGTTTTACCTTTTGTGGTAGGGAAGGTTTGGGTAGACCATGGTCCATGGCAGTGGACCACTTGCAGCAGTTGGAGTGTACCTTCACCAAAAAGGGTTGCCCCTTCACACTATCCAAGGCAGGATGATGGCCCTGGCATTTTATGCCAAGGTACAGGGATGTCCTGATCCATCAAGTGATTTCTGTATTCAGAAAATGATTGAGGGTTGGAGCAGAGAGTGGGGAAGACAGGAGGATAGACACACTCCCATGTCCCCAAATGTTTTAGTTCAGTTAGGAAAGGCTTGGGTGAAGTTTTGCAAAGATCCTTATGAGGTTACGTTATTTAAGGCAGCTACACTCTGCATTTTGGGGGGTATTCAGGGTTAATGAGAGCATCTAAGGCAGACCTTTCTAAAATGACTTTACAGATGGATGATTTAGAGTTCTCCAAAGACCGAGTCATGGTTAATCTCCACCAATCTAAGACCGATCAGACAGGAAAAGGCCAAGTTATTGGTTTATGGTGTTGTTCAGTTGGGAAGTTGTCTTGTTAGGGTTATTTTGGATTATGCTAAAGTATGTAGGACAGCAGCAGGAGAATTATATTGCCACCGTGATTCAGCACCACTCACAAGATACTAGTTTTGACCATCACCTCCCGTGCATTGCAGGAGGCAGGTATTGTCAGTTGGAAATTTGGCACCCACTCATTCCGCATTGACACAGCATCTACAGCAGCAGCTCTGGGCTATGGTGAGAAGCAGATAATGAAGACTGAAAGGTGGTCTTCATGCAGGTACAAAACCTATGTACACTCACTTCCACAATAGGTACTGGTGCTGTGTTTTTCTTTCCAGGTTTGGAATTGAGAACGGCCCAGTTGCGAGTTGTGTTGTGTGGCCACAGTTACATACATTGGGCAGCGAAGTGTGCTTTTCGGATCAGTTGGGGCTGTAATTTGGGCCTGAGTGCCCAGGCCACACTTGATTGGAAGGAATGGAGAGGCATGCTCTGGGACAAGTTCTTCGAGCTGGTGTCCCAGGGTACTGCAGATGTGCCCCCTAATATTTTAGTTGTTCACCTGGGTGGAAATGATTTGGCTCAAAGAACGGGCAAGTCACTTATGGCAGAAGTGATCAATGATTTGAGGGCTATTAAGGCCACGTTTCCAGTGACGTGCATAATGTGGTCAAACATAACACCAAGGATGGTGTGGTGGGCTGAGTGTGACCCCAGATGTATAGACTGTGCAAGGCGCAGTGTGAATCGTGAAGTGGGTAGCGGCATTAGGGCCAGCCTGGGGTCAGTGGTACAACATCCAGATACAAGAGTTTGGCAGACTGAGTTGTACAGAAATTATGGAGCTTATTTGTTTGATATGTTTATTCCATGTTGGGTGGGCAATGAATCATGTGTGTCTGGATTGTAGTACTAACAATGGAGTACCTGGTGCTCACTAACACAGTAGACTATGCTTTTCCTTGCCTCTGGGACATAGCAACAACTTTTCTGCAGCCAATAGAGATTCTTGCTTCAGTCTGAAAAGTTCATTACCTTATGTCCAATTTTGGTTATCTAACTCTAACAACTGCAAAATAATTTAGACTCTTCTTCCTTTGAAGAATACATCTATGTCCTGCTTTTTGAGGCAAATTGCTTCCACAGTGCCACAATTGCTTCCAATAATACCAAGCTGAGGCAAATACAGCTCAGAAAAATATCACAGGCAATCATTTCTAAATCAATTTACAATATAAAACAGATACAGAACACATTAAAACTCAACACATTAAAAATTCAAGATACCATCACTAAAACATCCCAGTCCAGACCAACAAAGATAGCATGTGCAGCAATAACAGTTATAAAACTCTGCAATTTAAAGCAAATCAGAATAAAAGAGAGAGAGACTGCTAGATTCAGGGGAGGTTTATGAGCCTTTGGTCTTTTTATTAAATGTTCTTTCAGCACCGTATCTTTCATCATTTTCCTGTTCAGAGACTCTAAAATCAGTGAATATAAAGGGAGAGTGATGTAGCCTAATGGTGCTTGTCAGAGATTCGTGGCTGAGGATGACATACCAGAGTAGTATTCTGTCCTTGACCTCTGAATTGGTCCCAACTCTATTGTCTTTTGGGGTTGAGTCTTTTGTGGTTCATACCTTACCCTGCTGAGTCCTCTTCAGAGAAGGAAGATGATCTCTCTTAGCAGGAGGATGTCAGGGCAGAACAAGGACTGAATGGTCCAGCTGACAGCACCTTCCTAGAAGACCAGGAGAGGATTACAGAGAATTCGTACCACAAAGAATGAAGTGAGCCTAGCATAGATATTGGGCATTGTTGGCTCCAGCCTTTAGAGCAGATACACAAAGGCCATTTCATGGTCAGTAGTCAATTTGTCATTTAACACAATGTCCAATACTTCATTATACCAATCTTCTAATTTAATATCATGTTTGTCTTTCCAGTATCTAGCTTTTAATATTCTAGCAATTGTCATAAAATTAGAAATCAATTCCTTTGAGCAATAATAAAGTTCTATCTTATCAAAAATAGCAATTTTAGAATTAAATTCAATATCTTTTCCAAATATATCACATATTTCCTTAAAAATCAGTTTCCAAAATTTCTGAATCAATTTACACTCCCACCGCATATACGTGCCAATATACGTGGGACTCCCACCGCATATACATAACAATTTCTTCATCACATTTCCAGCAGGCCTTAGAAGAGTCTGAATTTATTATGTTCAATTTCACCAGAGTCATGTACCACCATAAACTAATTTTTAAAAAATTCTCCTTTATTCTTACCGACATTAATCCTAAAACTCTCATCTTCCAAATTTTTGTCCAATCCTCTGTTCTTATTTCTGTCTTTAAATCATGTTCCCAAATTGATTTCAATCCTTCTATTTCAGTCTCATTTTCCTCCTGATCCAAAATTGGGTTATAAATTCTACTTCCTACTCCCTTCCTCAAATCATCCTTCTGCATGTCTTCATGTGATGATAAAATTGTTCATATTTAGTACATTCTCTACATTTGCCATTAGTCTTCAACCATTCATTAGTCCATCTGTCTAACTGGATATAATTATACCATGATAATTTATTAGTTTGAAGTATAATTATAATCTGATCCTTCAATCTCATTTTAATCATCCAATCCTTCAATCTAGCAACTTCTTTTTCCTTCAGCAAATCAACAAAGCCCTTCAGGTTTGCTGGGAAATTTTCTATTTCGGTCACTAATTTTAGTGGTGAAGTAATGGGACATAACTTCTTTTTATATTTCTTCCAGACATTTAATACGTTTGTATGCCCTTCTGTTTGCCTTGATTCCCTGAAACTTCTTATGAACCTGATTTTAATTATGACCACACTTTTGCCTGCTCTCTGCTTGACTTGTGAAGGATTTATTAGACCAAACTCTCAACTTGAACATAGAAATCCTAGACGACCCTGCCAATGTTACTTTATAGGACACACAGAGAAAATGGGGAAAGGATTAAAATGAGAATTTTTTTTCCAGAAGTTGTCCATTTACTTAATTCTAAGAAGGTTCTAACAACCCTATGCCACATTTTTAGAGTTACATCATTAGGGGAGTCAAGAATAAGCCCCACCTGAGTACTGTACAGAATTTCAGACTAGGATTTGTGCAGTATGCACTAATCTATTGACTTTTTCCTCTGCATGCTGATGGAGCTCAATCTGTGGTTGGTGCCACCACTGCAAAGGCATCAGTACAATTCCTGTCAGTTTATTTTCCAATTCTACTAATCATGTAGAAGTAAACTTTAGAATTATCTTATCCTTGCCTAGGAACACAGTTCAAACTAAATTGTGAAGTCCCTCATAGGTTACCTGACCTCTACCTTGTTAAATGATTGAGCCTCACTTTTCTAGAATTGCATACATGCAGTGCAGTCCTGCATGTATGCAAAGAAGGGCAATGCCAAAGAATGCTCCAACTACTCTACAATTTCACATTTCACACACTAGCAAGGTTATGCTAAAAATCCTCTAAGGCAGGCTTCAGCAGTATGTGGACCAAGAACTCCCAGAAGTACAAGCTGGATTTCGAACAGCCAGAGGAACTAGAAACCAAATTGCTAACATGCGCTGGATTATGGAGAATGCCAGATAGTTCCAGAAAAACATCTACTTCTGCTTCATTGACTATGCAAAAGCCTTTGACTGTGTGGACCACAGCAAACTATGGCAAGTTCTTAAAGAAATGGGAGCACTTGATCACCTTATCTATCTCCTGAGAAATCTATATGTGGGACAGGAGGCAAAAGTTAGAACTGGATATGGAACAACTGATTGGTTCAAAATTGGGAAAAGAGTATGATAAGGCTGTATATTGTCCCCCTGCTTATTTAACTTATATGAAGAATGCATCATGTGAAAGCCTAGACTGGATGAATCCCAAGCCAGAATCAAGATTGCTGGAAGAAATATCAACAACCTCAGATATGCAGATGATACCACTCTGATGGCAGAAAGTGAGGAGGAATGAGGGTGAAAGAGGAGAGTGCAAAAAACGGTCTGAAGCTCAACATAAAAAAACTAAGATCATGGCCACTGTCCCATCACCTCCTGGCAAATAGAAGGGGAAGATATGGAAGCAGTGACAGATTTTACTTTCTTGGGCTCCATGATCACTGCAGATGGTGACAGCAGCCACAAAATTTAAATGCGCCTGCTTCTTGGGAGGAAAGCGATGACAAACCTAGACAACATCTTAAAAAGCAGAGACATCACATGGCCGACAAAGGTCCACATAGTCAAACCTATGGTTTTTCCAGTAGCGATGTATGGAAGTGAGAGCTGGACCATAAAGAAGGCTGACCGCTGAAGAATTGATGCTTTTGAATTGTGGTGCTGGAGGAGACTCTTGAGAGTCCCCTGGACTGCAAGGAGAACAAACCTATCCATTTTGAAGGAAATCAACCCTGAGTGCTCACTGGAAGGACAGATCCTGAAGCTGAGGCTCCAATACTTTGGCCATCTCATGATAAGAGAGGACTCCCTGGAAAAGACCCTGATGTTGGGAAAGTGTGAAGGCAAGAGGAGAATGGGACGACAGAGGATGAGATGGATGGACAGTGTCACTGAAGCTACCAACATGAATTTGACTCAACTCCGGGAGGCAGTGGAAGACAAGAGGGCCAGGCGTGCTCTGGTTCATGGGGTCACGAAGAGTTGGACATGACTTAATGACTAAACAACAAAGTGCAGTCCTGTAGATGTCTACTGAAAAGCAGGTTCTGTTGAGTTCAGTGAATCTTAACTTCGGCTAGGGGGCATGGAAGAAATTTGTCAGGGCCAAATTTTTGCAAACAAACTTACCAGACCTGGACTTGCTAAACATATAAAGCAATTGGAATATAGCATGCAAAGAAATAAACATTTTTCAGAGTTTTGGAGTTACGTTTTCAGCTTTGAAATAGAAGGCAATAGCAAAAGACAGATGCCTATCACAAGGTGACTCATAACTTTACAGGATCCGAAAAGGGCTGTTAACAACAGGACCTTTCAGACATCATTAATTCATAAGGCCACCCAAAGTTCGTAGTGACCTGATGCCAAGTAACAACCACAAGAAGAAGGGAAGATAACTCATTAAAATGCATTATCAGCAAAATCATTGTAAAAACCAAAACAACAACAACAACAACAAAACCACCAAGAACAATCCATACAAAATATGTTTGGTGGGGGAATGTAGTCATAAAATTGACACACTTTTTTATGCTCAAGTAGAGTGAACAAATTACCACTTTTACACGAAGATCTGAATGCAGGCTTTGACAGACTAGTAGTAAGGCAATGATAACTCTGTATAGACCAAAATGTATATATCCCTCCATGTATGGAGGTATCTACAGTATGTGTATGTACAGGATTAGGGCCTAAACTGCTGATCTATGCATAATTAACTTCAAGAGTTCTTCCGGATGCCACATCTTTTCAAAACGACATTCAGAAGGTTGGAGGAAATGCCTAGGCCAGATGCTAAACAACAAAAAGCAAAAACAGATTTACAGAGAATGAAACGTGTCCTTGATTGTTAAAAGTGCACATTTTGCATGGCACTCTGTTTTCAAAAAGAACAAGTTTAAACATTTCTCTGATTTACAGAAGGTTGTTTGAAAATCTGTGTGACTTTTAATAACCTGTTTGTTTACATATCACTGACTGTTTTTACAACATATGAAAAATGCCCCATAGGGTGAGTTCCACTTTATATCAGTTGATGAAGTCTTGCAACTCCTTCCTTCTTTTAAAAGTTACAGCTCAGAGGCCTTTTCTCTTCAAGGCTCAATTTATTGCTCACATCTTACAAATAAAATTGCCTTCCCGGCTTTCTGGCCAAAATAACTTAGATGCCCTGAAAAAGATACAAGGGCTGAAGATTCCTCAGATAGTACTCCGTACCTTACCATTATAGTTCCTAGATAAAAATGTCAGAAGTAAGGGACACTGCAGAGGTGTAGTGATTATCTTTTTGGAGATATGATCCTCTAGAGGTCTGATATAAAGAACATCAGCTGTGCTCAACAGAAAGTCCACTGTGTTAGAACAAGAATAATCTTTTGGGTGGGAAAAGATGAAGACCTTTTAACTCTTCAACACCTACTCTGATGCCCATTCTGCTCCATTTCTGCTCTATTTCTGTTTCATCAATAACACAGTGTTCCGTTTAATATATTCTGGAATGTTTATGAACCTTAAGCTTGTCCGTACAGATATTTGGAAGACAAGTCTTCCAGTAATGTTTGGTTTTGTAGAGACCATGGCAACATAAGCTTTCATCTGCAGTGGTGATTGCCACATTGCCACATGTGACAAAAGAAATGGACAATGACTGTGAAGTGCAAGAGTGCACTGGTACAGCAAGGTGGGGTGATGTATGTCCCTCAAGGTTAAAGATAAAAATTTCATTCCTGTTTGTTCTGTGTAAGAATCTATCAAAATCCACTCATTTCTTCACATTCAGTGTAGGAAGTGTGTGTGTGTTTAAGAATTGTTGGAAATACAGAAACTGACATATTCAACCATTCATGTCCAGGGATTTGATTGATTAAGACTCTGGCTGTGGATATTCAGTCATGCTTCTGGTGCTCAATTAGGCCTGGCAGTAATTTTGTTTCAGTCCATTTTGAAAGAAGTTACCAACATTTGCAAATACACACACACACACACACACACACACACACACACACACACACACACACACACACACACACACACACACACACACACACACACACACACACACACACACACACACACACACACACACGTGAAAGCAAGCAATATTGATGAACTCCCCAGTCTTATTCCAGATGGTGTTGGACCACACTTCCTGATATAGCTGTCCTTGCCTTTGGTAGTTAGGGCTAATTGTAATCTCACAACATGTGGTGGGACATATACCCAGCTGCTTTAGAGAGGAAGGAGCAGAGTCTTTATTGACATGTGAAAAATTACCAAACTGGTAGGACAGGATCAAATTGCAAATGAGAGTTTGAAAAGGTTGAGGCATTTATATCTGAAATTATTAATAAACAGGGTGAATCAGGAAGAGATCCATTTATGATAAAAATTTATTTTATTTATGGTCAATATTCTTGCAAATAAGGGTGTGCATTTCTTTCTTTCTTTCTTTCTTTCTTTCTTTCTTTCTTTCTTTCTTTCTTTCTTTCTTTCTTTCTTTCTTTCTTTCTTTCTTTCTTTCTTTCTTTCCTCCAATTCCCAGAATTCACCAGTAATTCACCAGGCAGAATTATGAGAGTATTAATTCACAGAAACATGGCTATACAAACCTACACAAATCCATATTTCACTCACATCTTCTAGGCTGTCTCTTGCCTGATTCTTGGACAAACATGACACTACATCTATGCTTTTTGGTCTTATGCCTAGGTCTTTGTGGAGTGTGTAGGTCTTTGGAGTGCACTATATACATCCTAAAGGGCAGCAATACTACACCTCCCACAAAGACCTAGACCTCCCAGAAAGCACTGGGCCAGTTTTCTTTTTGTCCAGGAAGCAGGCCCAAGAAAGCTTGCAAGATAGGCCTTGTTCCAGGTGACTGAAATGTGTTTGTAGTCAAGAACTCACAGAATTCTGCCGATGGAATTCTTACAGGATTCTGGGAGTCCCTCCCTTCTCTCTAAAAAAGAGAATGGCACACTTCTGTGTTGAAACAGTAGGGGTGGCACAGGTAAAAGCACTTCTTAAATGTTTCACATACTTTGAAAACCTTACTAGGGTCACTATATATCAGAATTGGCTCTACAGTACATAATAAACAGACACTCAATGTCAATGTTTTTCTCTTTCTTCATGCTCAATATTTTCAATCAATGTTTGGTCTTTTTTTCCCTTAGGGTACAAACTGTTTCCATGAAACTATTCTAAGAATATCTGAATCTACTACTAAACAAAATACAAAAGGCCGAAGTTGACAGTTACTCTTATTACGATCAATTATAAACATACAAAATATGCAAGCTTTCAAGCTCTATAAAGCTCTTCATTAGTCTAAATGGTAAAAAAAATGAGGAGGGGGGGGGAAAAGACACGGAAATCCAAATACATTTTTTCCAGCAATAAAGAATTGCAAATAAATCCTAGGTTGGTTGTTGTGGGTTTTTCAGGCTTCTTGGCTGTGTTCTGAAAGTGGTTCTTCCTAACGTTTCGCCAGTCTCTGTGGCTGGCATCTTCAGAGGACAGCAAACTGTGCTCTGTTTGCTGTCCTCTGAAGATGCCAGGCACAGAGACTGGCGAAACGTTAGGAAGAACCACTTTCAGAACACGGCCAAGAAGCCCGAAAAACCCACAACAACCATTAGAGCCCGGCCGTGAAAGCCTTTGCGAATACAAATCCTAGGTTGACAGGTATGGCTTGATAAGTCTTGCAGATATCACATACTCTCTAGCAAAGCCCACCAGTGAAGATATAAAATGGAGATTGGTTCCTCTTTGCTGTAAACACAACAACAATGTGACTGAAGCCTCTCCCATGGGTGTAATAATACTGGGTAGCTATTTTGAAATTATTGATTTTATATTGGGCAAAGGTGTCTCTGCTTGAGATTCTCCAATGAAAACCATCAGAAACGCCACAGTCTGCTAGCACTTCAAGAGATATGTTTGAATTAGTAATGCCTTAGTATCTTTCTGTAATAAAAGACTTCTCAGTATCAATCAACTTGCCTGTAACAATGGAAGAAACATCAATGTCAATAATGGATCATGTGCTGCCACCTATTGGTTAAATATTTCTGAAAGCACTTGTGAACAGGAATACTACGTTATCATTTTATTTATTTAAAATATTATTATTAAGTAAGGCATGTATTAAGGCATGAAGTAAATGATTTGAAAATAAAAACTCACAATTTTCCAGTAAGTTCTTACAGGCTCCAAAGTTCTCAAATAGTTATTTATTTATTCTATTTTTTTATTTATTAGATTTTTACCCCGCCCCTCTAGACCATGTCTACTCGGGACGGCTTACAAAATAAAACAGATCAGTATAAAAAATATAGATAAGCATAAAAATTACAGTTGCAGTTACAATTAATTTAAGGAAGGATTACCAGGATGGAATAACATAAGAAAGGAAAAATAAGAGAGACTTAATTGACTGGAGGGAAGGCCTGCTTGAATAACCAAGTTTTTAACTGGCTTTTAAAAACACCCAGCGAAGGTGCCAGCCGAATTTCTGTTGGAAGGGTGTTCCACAGCCGAGGGGCCACCGCCGAGAAGGTCTGGTTCCTTTTTTTTTCCTTCCAGGCCTCTCTCGGCGTCAGACCCCTCAGCCACCCCTGCTGGCTATGTTGGCTGATTCCGGTAGATCTGGGTGGGAGAATATGATCTGCCAAATATTGAGGTCCCAAACCGTTTAGGGCTTTATAAGTGGTCATTAGCACTTTGAAGTCAACGCGGAAACGGATGGGCAACCAGTGCAAAGCAGCCAGAGTGGGGGAGATATGCTGGTGTTTTCTCACCTCACTAAGGAGCCTGGCTGCCGCATTCTGGACCATCTGAAGTTTCCGTGTCAGCCTCAAAGGCAGACCCACGTAGAGTGCATTACAATGGTCTAATCTCGAGATTACGAGCGCATGGACTAGAGAGTAGTGAGGGCCCCCCAATCAATATATGATCGCAGCTGGGCAATCCGCCATAGATGAAAATAGGTGGAGCGGACCACGGACGCCACCTGGGTTTCCATGGTAAGCGCCGGGTCCAAATGTATCCCCAAGCTGCGGACCTCACAAAGGAGAGGGAGTCACCTATGCCGCTGACGGAAGGGCCACCCTTCATTTCAGTTTGGGCCTTTCCATGGACAAAGTCACTACTCCGTTCTCCAAAGCAACCATCTACTTCAGAATCATAAGTCTGTGGGACTGTGTCCATTTACAGTACTTACTAGGACTGAGCCCCACGGAATATAATGGAACTTACTCTAGAGTAGATATGGCCAGATTGTAAATTATATTGAAGTCATTATGATCAGACCAATGAAATCTATAGTGGTATAAATAAGACACCCCCCTCCATGCTAACTTGTGTAGGATATTTTAAAAAAACTGATGTTTCTAGCATAGTTAGATCAAAAAGAGTTTAAAACATTTTTACCTTTTTAAAAAAGAGTATCACAGATTTAACAACTTGGCTGTGAGATCTTATACACATTGCCCCCCCCCCCCAGCTTGCAAACCACCCAGAGAGTGCTTGAAGTTCTATGGGGTGGTATATAAGCAGCACACTTTGCTTTTTTATAGCAAGGAGTATATATACAATGCATCCAGGGCAAGTCTATATATAAATCTATATAATACTAGCCACTCCAGGTAGATGGTTACTAGATTACAGTGGGTAAAAGATAATGCAAAGCTTGTGAAATTAGAATAAAGTAGCATATTATGACTCGTATGAGCAGGAGACTTATTGTCTATCAAGCATTATTAACCTCAAAATCCCATAGTACCAAACTGTTAGCTATACTGGTTGAGATGATGGCAGATGGAGTTCGACCACATTTGGAGGGCCACAGGTCCTATTAAAACCACTGTTTATTGCTGTTTTTACACACATCTTTAAATCTGTGGTCTTACATGCATGTACAAGGGAGTTAAGATACTGCTAAATTCTATAAGGACTTACTTTGTGTAGGCGTGAGTGATAAATTTTGGTATGAACTGACTAGATTTCCAAACACCTTCATAAATGAGGTGGAAACTTGAGATTTTAAAATCTAAATTTAAAAGACAGATTTATCTCTTCTGGCAAATGGTTTTGATTTTGTGGATCGTAAATGTCTGGGTTTCAATGAAGACTGTGGATGTCCCTCCCCGATTCAGTTTGGAAACCAGTTTGGCACTTCAAGGTCTTGATTTATTCTAAAGAGACGTGGACACCACCTGATTTGGTCCAGGCCCTCAATCCAGAGCAATTTACAACTTCATATTTCTGGTCTCCCATTAACTTGCACTTGAAAACCATAACTTTTTGCTTTTGCACCAGTGTACATGAACTTCAACAGACCGGGTAAAGTTGATAAATTTCAGACACCTCAAATCAAGTTTTATATATTGGATTCCTTTGAAGTTTCATTTTTCCCAAAACCCAAAAGAGCAGGTTGAATTTTCCATCTTGCACATCTGTTTTCCCAGCTGCCTGCTCACCTGCACAGCACAGGTGCTTCTCAAAGGAACAGGAAGAGAAACGGTAAAGTACTCTCTCCCCAGGTCACCACCATTTCAGCTAGCTAAGTGAATAACACCTATATGTGTTTCTTGACCATCTTCATATGTAATAATTAAAAACACTTTCTCCGTATGATACTGATTTAATTAAAAGTAGACAGATCTTAGGTGCGGTGGTAGTGCAGGTCTACTGCAGTCCATCACTGTTTCTGGGTAAACATGCATCAAGAAAACAGGAAGGAGGATGAAACTGGTAAGAGTTCATAATAAAAGAACACATTTCAAATTAAGTGCAAACTCCAGGAGGATCTTCCTTCAGCTAATTATGAACTGGTACCACATTCTAAGCAATCACCTCTTCTAGTAACTGCATACAGAGCAAAAGAGATCAAGAGATAATATAGTGATATTTCATGTGATGGAATCTATGGATTGGAACAAACACCCAGTATTCTGGCCCTTTACCTTCCGGGTAAGAACAGAACATCTTCACAACAGTGTCTGTATTCCCAATTGACTTCCTTTTCAGTTTTCTCAAATATTTCTGAGAAGTCATGCAGAACAAACAAGATCATGTTATCTCTGTAGAAATGTGCATCTTCACTTAGACAAGCCTTCATGGTCTCTAGGGATTGATATTTGGAAACCTACCCCATGCCTCCACTATACCCTTTTAAAAACTTTTCCTCCATCATGGTTCTCTTTTACTTAATTAATCTTTTACTTGTTTTAAACCTGAGATATTTTGTTTAAGCTGTGGCCCAGGCAGCCCTTGAATGTCAAACTTTTTCTTCTTTCCCATGACTCTTTCTTCCTTTGCCACCTGTTAACTCTGTTACTCTTTCTTTGGAAACAGGTGGTTGAAAGACTTCTGAAGGTTTGGGGCTCTCTGCTGTGCTTAGTTAACGGTTGTCTGCAAACAGCATGTAAAAGTGATCACTATGTCAGAAAGATGGCAAATAATTTGAAGAGCACAAGTGAAACCAGCAGGATTAAGAAGCTCTGAAATGACATGTGAAGCTTAACCATCAAAAAGAGTCCAGCTCTTCACTTTGAGGTAACACCACTCAATTTGTGAAAATTGAAAGGAGGGAAAGTGAAAAGAGGAAAGGGAAGCAACTCTGTTAGTCGCAGGCAAGTGGCAACCGGCAAACAACAAAAAAAAATCAGAGATTGCACAAGGGGAGCAGAAATACAAAAGAACTTGCTAGTATGTCTAGAGAAAGATGCAGAAATTAACATAAGAATATCAGGAATGTGTTGCTTTGCATTCATCTAGCTCAGAATTATTTTTACAGAGACAGCCAGCCAGCTTTGAAAAACCAGAGGTAAGGCAGGAACGTGCCTGCCTTGAATGTCTGTTTGTTCTAGAATACAATATTCAGAGATATACTTCCTCTTTGTAAGGGCATTATATTCAGATGAACAGTCAATCCAGAAAAGCAATACCTAGAGAATATAGGCAACAAAGTCAAAGTAGTCACAATTGATTCATTTGTGTGCTTCTTAAAAGTGTTTTCAGATCAAGTCTATAGAGAATTGTAAAGAATTCAGTCATTCGTTGCTATATAGGACTGGACACCTCAGTTCTGCTTCTTCAGTGGCAAGGAAGGTCTGAAAAGAAGCATTTTCAAGGGAATATGATTATAGAGCTCTATGTGATTGGAATTCCTGCCTCATCAGAATTACCAAATGCAGGTGCAGCTCTTTTGCCGAACTGTAATGTATACAGTGGTGCCTCGCTTAGCGATGTTAATTCGTTACGAAAAAATCACTGCTAAGCGATTTCATCGCTAAGCGAAATGCAGTTTCCCATTGAAATGCGTTGAAAACCAGATAATCCGTTCCAATAGGAACAAATTGCCGTCCTTAAGTGAGAATCGCCATAGGAAACATCGCTAAGCGAAACGCGGTTCCCCAATTGAAATGCATTGAAACCATTTCAATGCATCTCAATGGGGGGGAAAATACAACAACAAATTAAAAAAGAGTCAGAACAAAGTCAGATTAGTTTAACAAAGGGTTTATTAAGTGCACTTTATGATTTCAAACATTTTAAACAGTAAAGTTTAACTTTATAAATAACAGAAAAACATTTAAAAAACAGCAAACATGAGGTTGTTTAAACCATCGTTAAGCGAAACAGGGGACCAAAATTTAATTGCTATGCGAAGCATGGTCCCAACCATTGCTAAGTGAAAATCACCCATAGGGACCATCGCTAAACGAAGCGCAAAAGCTCCAAAAAAGTCATCTCTAAGGGATTTCGTTGCTAAATGGAGCGCCCGTTAAGCGAGCACCACTGTACTTTCTATTCTCTCTGCTCATGGAGAACAATGAATGCCTGAATAGTCTTGGCCGTGACTTGTTAATTTTCAGGATTGTTTCCAGAAATGAGGCCATTACTAAAACCTGTCTGCTTAGTACATTTGGGTTCTTTGCATGAGACTTTGTCATTTTTATTACTATTCTAAGCAATAGAAGTTGCCAGTCATGAGTAACTTAAGTCAAGCTGATTTCCGCAAGTCTACTCAAAGCATGACTAAGCTCAGATTCAATTTTTTGCTTAGATAACTATACAGTTCTTCTGTTTTCTTTGTCTGAAAATCAGAACTTGGGAAGCAGAATTCTGCTGTGTCTATGCTGGGAGTGGGATTCTGAGCTGCTGAAAAATGGAACTTTATTCATAGTGATAATAATGTTGTTCCAAATAAATCCTTATAATATTTATTTTCTCTCCTCTTTAGAACTGTTCCCTTAAGCAAACATGTTTGTTTCTAGATTATTTCTAAGACAATAAAGACCTGTTTTGTGTGTAAATGACACCTTAAAATTAAGATTGGTTATATAGCTACACATCTTAGCTAGCATACTGTTATATGCTACATACAGACACAAAACGACAGTGACTGACTACAGATAACATCTTAAAGAAACAACAAGCTTCAAAGCCACCAAAATATGAGAAAATTGGGGGTGGGCAAATAATAATCCCAAATACCTAGAATAGACATTTTTAACAGCTGAAAACCATGAAAAAATAAGAAGGAAAATAAGATGCTCATTATAACACAATGGCCAGTGTAAGTCCAGGAAGTAAATTTGAACAGTGTGTTGCCAGTGGTTAAAAAGCCTGTGTTTGCATTTCTTGTTATGCACAAAGTGACACAACTGATCTGAAGTAGAATGGCAAATCACAACTGAAGCAGCCACCTAGGGCAACAGATTGTGGATGTCATGAAATCATAGCAAATTGTTTGCAGTTTGCTTCGTTATTATTCTACTTTTACTGCCTGGAATGAGGAAAAGTACCTGTTGGGATGGGCTATATAAAGCAGGAAAGATATTCAACAGGGATCATGTCAACAGCCTGAGCCATGTCCATATTCTACGTTGTGACCATAAAATCCTCTAGAAATTTCTGGAATCATGAAATTATTTAGAATCCACTGTTCTCTAGGGATAGATAATTCTAATAGTGTCTCACTCTTGTTAAACAAAAAGCATGGTTACTGGAAGCCTATCAAGAAATCATCTGAGTGATTCAATGATGTGAACTGATGTAAAATCTCCCTTCTTCAGTCTACCATTCTTCTATCTGATAGAGAAAGACAAAGCAAGAATGTGATTAGCTAAGCTGTATGTCCTCCACCAACCACATGTGGAGTTAGGCCTGGTTCGGCATGGTGTCCATGAAGTCCTGAGCAAATCCAGACATGACCAGCCTTGTTTGAATATTGAGCATCCCTCCCCTGTCATTCTGGGAATTTTTGGCACAACATTTGAGTATAAGCAAAGAAACAGAAGGTACTTATTGATGCTTGAGTAGATATGGCACACACACAGAGAGAGATTGAGAGAGATTGAATTCACATGCAATCTAGTAAAGTCAAATCCTCTGGCCATGTAATATACATGGAAAAGATGAATTTATCTCCAAATTCCCATCCTAAGAGTCTGTGATTATTCGTGCACAATATATTAAAGAACAGGGGTTATTACAAAGTAATATGGCATTCGACAGCAGCAGCAAAATAATAAAATGTTACTTCAACTGCTAAAGTCTCCACACCAACCTTTCACACAATTATAGCAACTATTTGTCATGCAGTTAGTAAACAAAGTACAGAACTTGGAAACATTTTTACTACCACTCCCAGAATCCCCCAGTCAGAATGGAAGTGCTTTTTTATTTCTCTTCGGGAGCAATAAAAAAGTTCCACACTAAAAGTATCAGATCATTTAAAAGCTCTTTCTGAGGTAAATAAGTCTGATCTATCACTTCCCATCCAGCCTTTACAGATCCTAAGGACTCCAAAAAATCTGTATGAGATGGTGGGTTTTGTTTTTGTTTCTATTTATTAAAAAAAGTTTACTCTTTTGCCAAAAAGTACTCCCGAAACACCTGTCTTTTTTGAATGAAAAAGATTTAAAGAATTCCCTTTCTTAAACTGAATAGTAGTTACAAAGAAGTAAGTTTGCTCTGTTTTACTATCCTCAGTGAGTAGGTATAACTTTGCTTCAAAGGTCTCCTATGTGAAATGTGACCCCAAAGCACAGGAACTGCTGTGGAACAATACTTTGTTTTTCTGTTTTCTGGCCGATTTCATACTCCCACTCCCACCCCACCCCACCCCCAGTTCTCTACAAGCTCTTTATTAGCTTCCCAGCAACTTCCTCCCAATTTTTTATTCTATTGAAAGAGCATATAGGTTTGCAGTAACCAGCATTTTCTCCATTAGCTGACATAGTGTCCATATAATCTGCTTATGTTCCCCTAGTATGTTCTCCGTATTTGACAGTACTGTGATAGTAAGGCTTTGATGTTTCATCTTTGACACTGTTTAAGAGCCCAAGTCCCTTTTCTGCCCTAAAGAGAAGAGTCTTGGTGCTCTTGGGGCTTTACAAACTAACAGGGGTGCATAGTTTAGACCAGTGGTTCTTAACCTTTGTTACTCGGGTGCTTTTGAACTGCAACTCCCAGAAACCCCAGTCAGGACAGCTGGTGGTGAAGGCTTATGGGAGTTGCAGTCCAAAACTCCTGAGTAACCCAAGGTTAAGAACCAGTGGTTTAGACCAGTGGTTCCCAACCTTGTGTGTCTTAGATATTGTTGGATGAAAACTCTCAGAAGCCTTCACCACTAGTTGTGCTGGCCAGGATTTCTGGGAGTTGTATTCAAAGAACATCTGGGAACCCAAGGTTGGGAATTACTGGTTTAAACCAGTGGTTCTTAACCTTTTTGAAAGAAACGCCCCCTTGAGCCATTGAGGAAGTTATCATCGCCCCCCTCCCCACGGTGATGATATCTTATTTATTTATTTATTTATTTATTTATTTATTTATTTATTTATTTATTTATTTATTTATTTATTTATTTATTTATTTATTTATTTATTTAAAACACTTAAATCCAATGACCCCTGACAACAAAATTAAATTCCAAGAAAATGAAATGCCCCCCAAAAAGTAACATTTAATGATTTAGTTGCAAGTGAATTTTAAGACGCAAAAGAAACACAAAAAGGGCATAAAAACAAATGCAGGAACTAAAAATTTCAAGACAAAAAGTCTGAAGCTAAATTAAAATTGGAGGAAAATATATATTCATGCACACTGTAAAAAGGCTGCAGCCATCTTCACAGGTTTGGCTTGCTCAAGTCCCCCCCACCGCCCCCTTCTGCTCCAGTGCCCCCACGCCACCCCTTTTCGTTCTACCGCCCCCCTGAAAAATGAAATCGCCCCCTGGGGGGCATTATCGCCCAGGTTAAGAACCACTGGTTTAAACAAAGCAGCTCTCTCTCTCTCTCTCTCTCTCTCATTGCCTATCATACTTTTAAAAAAATCCTCAGATTTGTAAAGCCCCTAACCAAAATATCAAGTAAAAATCATACCTATAAACCTTTCACTTCTGAGGTTTGGCAGGCTTCATCCATTCAGAAAGGGCTACGATGCCTGAAAATGTCATGTAGCTTTATCAGAACATAAGGAGTTATAATCATTTGTTAGTGTTTCCATTTTTGCCAAAGGAGGTGATACCTGAGGTTTCGGCAAATGGGAAAGGTAGACTTTTGCTTGAGGTGAAATACTATGTCAATCCAAGCCTCTGAACTGAGGTGGATATTAGTTCAGCCAATCCAGTGGGTACCAAAATGATTTCCTTTTAAAAAAAAAAAAGTGCATTATTACTGATTACCATCTGGCAACAGGAAGGTATTCACCCAGCTGAAGTGGGATAGACGTTTCATTATTTTTCCATGAAGTAGACTGAAAATGTTTATATTATTTATTAAGTGATCTTCTTTCGAATTCCTTATCCTATAGACATCTTTATTACAGAGTACTTTTTTCTTTTTCTTCGTATATTTTTCTTTTTTCCCTTTTTTCATCTTGAATAACTTGTCTATTGATGTTTAAACATTTTGTTATTATTTTATATGTGGTTATATATGTTGGCAGCTGCCTAGAGTCGTCGTTGGAATAGACAGACGGGGTATAAATGCAATAAATAAATAAATAAATAAATTGCTTATTTTAGATAAACAACTGACATGGACTAACACATGGATAGAGAATCAGTATGTGGCTTTAGGAATAGAGGGTGCTGTCTCCTGCAGTGTTTGTAAATCTTGTGTGTGTGAATTCCATGATCCCCACAAATCTGATTGCTGTATCAACTGCGTAAAGCCTTCATAATGTCTGCATTTTCTTGTTGTGACAATAAGATTCAAGTTGCATTTCCCGGCTGAGGCAAGAGAAGTATGTCAAGATGCTTCTCCTTATAAAGGATTTCAATCAATGGCAGAGGGAAAAATAGTTTAATGATGCAAGACTACTTTTTCAAATACAGTTACTGACAGCACAACATTCCTTTAGGAGCGAGATATGGAGAGTGCATCTTTTAAAAGACACTCTGAGATTCAAAGACTGCCTATCGCGTAAGACTAAATTTAATCACCTCCTGCTTTGCAACCATTTGGCAGATTTGGGAAAATTCTCTCTAGGCTCAGCTCTCTGAAGCCAAACTAATAAAGTGCTAATTAAAGAAAGTACATGGAAGACATGAACATCAGGAGCCTGGAGTAATTGGCTACAAAAAAAGGCAGGGCTGAGAGACGTCACTTTATCTCCTGCTCCTGATTAGCCTCTAATTCAAATCCCAATATTTCTGTGCACGTTAAGGGGCTTTGGGAAAGGGAGCTTGGGTTTTCTCAGCAGTTCAGAGATTCCTGCTGTAAGCAAGGGAAACACAGCTTCTCTATATGTGTTTTAAATCTCTACCACATTCATGATAATAAATGTGGATTCCTACATTTTGCAAAAAGGAAGGGATCTTTCAACTTTCCATTGCAGGATGGCATCAGAGGGGAGCCCAGCATGGAAAAATTAAAATTAAAGGGGAGGCCTTTCTCTCGATCCCACCATCTTCACAGGGGTGTTTTGATGGGGACACAAGAGAGAGCCTTCTCCGTCACTGTCCAAGACTTTGGAACTCCCTCCAACAGGAGGCTAGGATGGCTCATCTTTGTTGTCCTTCCACAAGCCGGCAAAGACCTTTCTGTTCAGGCAAACTTTCCCTTAGCGACTGGCTGCCTGAGCATGATTTTTTAAGATGGATTGTTATGCATTACTGTTCTGACAATGTTTTTAGTATTGCTTGAGTTTCCCATTTCTAAAAGTGGTATTTGTTGGTTCCTTTTTAATATTTCTGTACTTAGTGTTTTTAGCTTTAAATATTGCCTTTTAATAATGTACACCACTTTTGTATACTCATTGTTCTGTTCTTTAAAATTGTCTTTAAATGTTGTAAATTGCCTTGGGTCCTTTCCTAAGGAGAAAATTAATTAATTAATAATAATAAAAAACACAAAACAGCCAACTGTAAAAACATAATCTGATACTTCTTAACTGTTATTAATCTAAGGTTTGTTCCTTTGCCTTGAAGCCATGTACAAAAATGACCCTTACAGATACTTCCCATGAGAAATGGTTATAAACATTAAATTGATTTCTTCATGAACATTTTGAGTGGTTGATTTTCACCATATATATAATATATCACAGGAGTAAGTACACCCCCTCACATTTCATAAATATTTTAGTATATCTTCTCATGTGACAACACTGAAGAAATGACACTTGGCTACAATGTTAAGGCTCTTGAGAGTCCCCTGGACTGCAAGGAGAACAAACCTATCCATTCTGAAGGAAATCAACCCTGAGTGCTCACTGGAAGGACAGATCCTGAAGCTGAGGCTTCAATACTTTGGCCATCTCATGAGAAGAGACGACTTCCTGGAAAAGACCCTGATGTGTGAAGGCAAGAGGAGAAGGGGACGACAGAGGACGAGATGGTTGGACAGTGTCTGCGAAGCAACCCACATGAATTTGACACAACTACGCGAGGCAGTGGAAGACAAGAGGGCCTGGCGTGCTCTGGTCCATGGGGTCACCAAGAGTCAGACACGGCTAAACGACTAAACAACAACAACAACAGAGTTTGTATAACAGTGTAAATGTGCTGTCCCCTCAAAATAACGCAACACACAGTAATTGATGTCTACACCACTGGCAACAAAAATGAGTACTGTGATATACTATATATAAACTCTGTAGCCATTATCAATTGCATGCTGGGTCACATAAATCAATGTCCATCATAGAAAGCCTACAGAGATTTCTTAACTTACAGCAATTCACCACTAAACATTTTACTTTAAAATAAGATTTCAGCCAATTAGAACAAACATACTTCCTTTCTTCAGTCAAATTCAGGTGACATGTACCTGTTTCTCAGATGGCTTTCCCATCTACCCACTGAGCAAAGAATGGCTTCCTTACTTTCAGAAAATTTGTTACACCATGTCGCCTACAATATTTCCCCTCAGAACACATGTTTTTATGATATTTTATGATATTTATAAGCCGCCTCGAGTAGACGCTGTCTAGGGGGCCGGGGTAGAAATCAAATAAATAAATAAATAAATAAATAAATAAATAAATAAATAAATAAATAAATATCAGATCAAGTTAAAGAATTAAGCATCCCTGAGTGGCAATAAAATCAGCTGGGTCCAACAGTGCACCACAGTTTTAATTGGAGAAATTCCTTATCTCAGGTGGACTTACCTCCCAGGAATGTTGTTCTTGGGACAAAGTGGAAAGTAGAAGAACTATGTTTACTACCTTGAGTTCATTAAAACAAAAGCAATATATAAATATAATAGCCAGATTTCAACTGCATATTTAATCATCATCATCATCTTAGAACTGCAGAGCTTAGACATATGGCAGATATTGCACATAATTGAAACTTAATATGGGGGAAAATGGAAATGTCAGAATACTCCGATAGACTGGAGGCCTTCTTTTTTAAAGAAAAAAATTGTAGAAGAAATAAAGGGAACAACTAATCCCTTTTTTGAGGAATATGTTAGAGTGTTGGAATAATTATAGATATGTATTGAGTCCACCTATCTCATGTTTGCAACAAGAAGTGGAGGTTCAAAAATTCTTAAAATTAAAGATGTACTAAAAGAGAAAAAGTTAAATATAAGGAAATGGATGAAAAAATTACAGAAAAAATACTATAAAGGGAATTTTGAGGGAAGAAGGGGAATATCCTGGTTAAATATACTCCAAATGGAAAGTCAGACAAGAGAGTGGAGTAAAAAAGTAGGAGAGATTAGAAAATTGACAAAATTTGAAGAGATTATCAAAGACAAGATCAAGAAGAAGGACATTTTTAAAAAGGGAACAGTTAGTGTAATTTATAAGATGTTAGTACATTCTGGATTCAAAAAAGCGATGACGAAAAACTAGTGGCAAGAGGACTTTGAGGAACAGTTTAAAGAAGAGGGTTGGAATAAGATATGGTCACTAAGAATAATGAAGAATATGTGTATAAGGGTAAAAGAAAATTGTTATAAGGTAGCATGTAGATGGTACTTTACTCTAGGAAGATTGAATATAATAAGTAAAAATATACCATCTCAATGCTGGAGATGTAAAAAGGAAAAATGGACCTATATGCATATGTGGTGGACAAGAAAGAATGGGCACTGTTTTTAAAAGAAATTATTGAATATGATATTCAAATATCACCAGTCATTGCCCTCCTAAATAGTAGGAGCCTCGTGGCACAGTGGTTAAAATGCTGTACTGCAGCTAAAAACTGTGCTCACGACCTGGGGTTCAAATCCCAGGTAGCCGGCTCAAGGTTGACTCAGCCTTCTATCCTTCCGAGGTCGGTAAAATGAGTACCCAGCTTGCTGGGGGGGCAATGTGTAGCCTGTATAATTAAAAATTGTAAACTGCCCAGAGAGTGCTTGTAGCGCTATGGGGCGGTATATAAGTCCAATAAATAAAATAAATAAATAAATAAATAAATAT
This sequence comes from Pogona vitticeps, assembly GCF_051106095.1. Taxonomy (NCBI): domain Eukaryota; kingdom Metazoa; phylum Chordata; class Lepidosauria; order Squamata; family Agamidae; genus Pogona; species Pogona vitticeps. Next base: position 174,398,488 of record NC_135786.1, read on the forward strand.
AATTGCCATCTTAAAAAGAACAGAAAGAGTTAATTGTTATAATGGTCACAGCAGCAATATTAATATTTGCAAAAATTGGAAAAGTGACAAACAAATTAATCTGGAAGACTGGTAAAGCTCCACATTTAGAAATGTGGAATTAGCAATCAATGATAAGTTAACATATGAAATGAAAATAAGAAGAGGAATGGCAAAGTCTAATGATTTCTAAGATGTATGGAATTTATACTTGGAATATGCCTTTTTGAAAGGGATAGGTTATAGGCCAGCAGAAGAATCAATGTATTTTTGTTAAAATTTGTATTTTTGGATGGGCATGGAGTGAAATGGGACGTGGTGGCGCTGCGGGCTAAACCGCAGAAGCCTCTGTGCTGTAAGGTCAGAAGACCAGCAGTCGTAAGATCGAATCCACGCGACGGAGTGAGCTCCCGACGCTTGTCTCAGCTCCCGCCAACCTAGCGGTTCGAAAGCATGCAAATGTAAGTAGATAAATAGGGACCACTTCGGTGGGAAGGTAACAGCGTTCCGTGTCTAAGTCATACTGGCCATGTGACCACGGAAGATTGTCTTCGGACAAACGCTGGCTCTATGGCTTGGAAACGGGGATGAGCACCGCCCCCTAGAGTCGAACACGACTGGACAAAAATTGTCAAGGGGAACCTTTACCTTTACCTTTTATGGAGTGAAAAGTTGTAAAAAGATATTATTGGTTACCTAGTCCCGAGAGTGAAAGTGGCACAGTTAGGGAAGGTTCAATTTGTATTATGTATAGTTTTATTGAATATGTACTTTAAGTTAGTTTTGTTGTTATTTTTCTTTTAAGAAGAAGAAGAACTGCAGAGTTGAAAGGGAGCTCGTGCATCATTGAGTCCAGACCCTGTCAAGGAGCTACAGTAGGCAATTGAACTCCCTGCCTTTGACTCCTCAGCCAAATACCTAAGCCCAGCTGGTTTAAGTACAATGACATAACTAGGAGTGTCAAATAATAAATGAGCCCCTAGTTTTGTACTCAGTCACACATCAAGTGCATGACCAGGAATTCAATGAAGGACCTGTTAATTAGTTGCTTTTGTTGGAGCACTGCTGTAAATACTCTATTGGATTCTGGCCAATATATTTAATACAAATCTATCCAATTTTGCCCTTTTTCATAACTGAAATTCCATTTCACAGAAATACATGCAAAAATGGATCTCATGTTTTGTGCCAGCTTTTAAAAATGTCTAAGTACAAATCAAGCCCAGCTTAACACTGAAATGAGAAACTAAGGGAAACTAAATTGACAGATTCATTCTTCCTCACCTTACTCTGCAGGTGAGTTGCACTATTCTCATTTTTTTTTGAAGTAACCACATTAAGGGAGAACCAGGTTCTCCATTCTTGTATTCTGAATTGTTTGGTGGTGCATAAGGTATATAGTAGATATTCTCATTCTTTATTTCCCTGCAAATATATCTGAACATTCCCTTTTCATTAAACGTACTTCAGCATTTTAAAATAATAAAAAACAGGAGCAGGTAAACAGGTTTTTTTTTTTTTTTTTTTTTGCTGTTTTGATCTAGAAATAAATTACCACCTTGCGGGGGGGTGGGGTGTTCATGTGGTTGAACTTATCATTAAGCCATTCCCATTACCTAGCCAAGATTTAAGCAGGTATTTACCCTCACTTCTGCATTAGCAATAACAGTAGATCCTCTCTTTTATTGCTTTAACCTTCTGACTTTTCATATATCTCTTTCTTAAACACAGCAGTTCCTTGGGACCACAGTTTTCCTAACGATTAGGCAACTTGTTATTCTACCGACATACCCAAACTTTGTAATGCAGTTTGTTCCTTTAGAAACAATGTCTGGCAAAATTAAATCAAGCCAAGATGAAGATAAAAAGCCATCAATCCATCTTGGTAATTGTGTGAATAATATAGTGAGGTTGTGTCTGTTGGTTTATAGGCTAAGAATGCAGCAAAGCACGAGTAAATTAGTTGTCTTCTCACAAAGATGCAAGTGTGCTGACACTACCATGTTTACCCATGAAAGGTTTGGCTTTTATTACTTCTGAGTGCAACTGGAAAACATCAAAAATAATTGGACAAAACATGCTAGGGACGATGTTGTTTTCAATTAGATAAAGCCCATTGATTTTTAGAGAGAGGGAAAACAAGCAGACAAACTTTTATTTAAAAAAATGTTTACAAAGTTTTGAATGGATGAGCTCATGGAGCATTATGAGTCCTGAAACGGAGCAAAAGCCAGATCAAGTCTTTAGGCATAGAACACATGTCACAGAGTCTTTTCAGAGGCAAGTGAACAATCTGTCTTTTACGTAGGAATCGATTAACATGGAATGTTTCTTCAAGCAAAAAGCTAGGATTAGATCCAGGATCTGTGTTCTCTAGATGTACCTGCCTTCCCTTACTTATTGCTCTGTGCTTAAGTTACTGTAATGTGCTATACATGGTGCTTCCTTTCAAAAATATCTGGAAACTTTGTCTAGTCCAATATGCTAGCAGCTGACTGGGCATACAATTGCAAATGCTGATTATGACTTCAGACCAAGATATATGAAGGAACACATCTCCCCTTGTGAGGCTCCCCAGGTTTTAAACTCTTATGGAAAGCGTTTCTCAATCCCACCATTATTTCACACTTGTTTTGGGACAGCATAAAAGAGGGCCTTTTTGGTAGCCAGTCCTAGAGTTTAGAACTCCCAAGTGATGGTGGTTTGATCTGCTTTCAAAAAAAGAGTCCTTTCTATTCAGACAGGCTTAGGGGAACTGATTTGCTGCTGATGACAGCACTTCTAATTAGAAGCTGGGGATCACATTGCTCATTTTACTTTTACTTAGTTATGTATTGAGATATTTATGATATATTTAAATTGATTTAGTTCAGTGGTTACTTTATAAAGATCTGTTTAAATGAGAGATAGTATTCTAAAGCAATGAGTTTTGTCCAAATCTACTTTTTTAACCATGTTGTAAACTGCCTTCAGTCCCTGTATTGGGAAAAGGTAGGATACAAATAAATAAATAACTTTGTTCACATAAGATCCATTCATCGGAATTTCAAAGAATTTCTGTCTCCCATCTTTGCACCACAGCTGACACCATTCAGATAGGTCACCTCACTCTCTGTAGTATTTTCTGGGAAGTGGAGAGGCTGCTACAGAGGAAAGTGAGCAAGGAAGTGCATTTCCACCATCCCATATCTGGACCCAGCCCATAGATTGTGTGACATCACATCCCCAAACTGTCTGACTTTGATCGGCTCATGAAGAGACTGACTGAACAGGTTGTTCAGAAAAGGAGATTAGATACATTCATGGAGGTTAGAGCTGTCAGACGTCTTTGTGTTAGAAGCACTACAGTACAATAAATAAATATATCAGATAATTTTTGCCTCATAATGGGCAACATCAAGAACATTTGGGGCAACTAACATCATGTCTTCCATGGTACATGCTGATGGGCATAGAGTACAGTGACACAGGTGTAAAATCACCTGTTCTTTGTACTTGCAGTGTCAGTGCAGAAACCAGTTTTTCTTAGCCTCACTTTGGTTCTGCCAACTCAATTATCTAGCCTATTAAATGACTTCCAAGTAACCCAGTTCTCCACAATAGCTACCAGTGGCTCCTAGTGATGATAGCTATATGCTACATCAAAATTCAGCAGCAGTGTGCCTTTGAATATCAGATGTCAAGAAGCATTGGCAAGGGAGATCATTTTTTCCTCATGCTCTTCTATGACTTTCTAGTCCCATGGGGAAACAAAGTAGTGGACTAGATGGGCCTTTAATATAATCCATCATCTTGTGTTCTTCTATTCCATATTGACAAGCCTGAGCAGCGGACGACCACTTCTGACTTATACAGTGGAAAAGGAGTGCTTTCATGAGGCCATCTCCCCAAAAAATATCAATGGAGAAATCCACTTCTTTGACGTGTAGTCTGAGGAAAACTATACCCTATTATATTCAAGGAAAATAACAGTTTTCAAGGGCAAATTGAACTGCAATCTCCTCAAACACAATTTTTGAGCAATTATAAAAGTAATAGCTCCATTGATACAATTATTTGAAAGCTTTTAGGTTTTAGGACACATCATTTAATGCTACTAATAGATTCTTCATAAACAAAATAAGCAAATATGGTGCTACCTTCCATAGTGAAATATTATCTGAGATAAAAGAAAAGCACTAAGTTTCTTGAAAAAGATTTGGAGGCAAGAATTTTCATTCCACCTCAGAGAGCTACCTTGTTTCACTTCTTGCATGTATACTTTTCTGTGGTTTTTTTTTATACATATGTTTCAGTTTCTCCAGTCCACATCTTGCATAATAACAGTTGTTTGCACTGGAAAGAGAAGGGCAGGGAGGGTTGAGGGATGACCATCTGCCATTTATTGCAACATACAGCACACAGTCCCACTAATTTTTAAAGCTATTGTGCATGTGTGTTTTCTTTCACAAGGCCATCACTCTTTTGTAACTTGGTTTGTCAAAATGAATAGTATGCATCAGAAGACATGTACAAGCTATTTCCTACACCATTTACTTATTTCTGAATTTGTCTTATTTTATGTTCACAAAGCATAATGTGTATACAACATGCATCAGTCATTCATTTTGGTAAAGCTTCAACAAAACCTTATACATGTATGGCCTTCGTATAATTACTGAAGAAACATGTCAATATGCTGTTGTCATGTGATCCCTACATGCCATGGTGGATGCATTCTTGCATATCATATAGGAATGTAGTAAATCCTGTTCAGCAAGATGATCCTCCTCACCCCTAAAGCAGACAAAGTATTTTGTGGTGCACTTGGCAAGAGAAGATTTTCACGAAAAGTAAGCAAAATTGTACAAATAATGCAGTCACACACCATGTACTGAAAAATAACTGCTGCTTTGTTGTGTAAACTTTTAAGGACTGGAAGCGTCAGAAGGACTGTTTGCACTGTTTTTAAGAATCAGCCAACTATTCTTTGCTTGATGTTTGGGAGATTTGCTTCTTTAAAAGAAAAGGGGCATGAGTTCTGTACCAAGACAGTTTGTGTGAATTGTCAAGACCTTGATGAGCAAAACGCCATCTATCTTAGTCCCCTTTGGAGACAAGGAATCTTGTGGGGCTTGAAAAATGGAGGTTTCCTATTACGTCACTGATTTTTTTCCACGCTTACATTCATCACAGCTTCTGACATTTTGTAGATGTTTTCCATTTGTGTGTGTGTGTGTGTGTGTGTGTATGTGTGTGTGTGTGTGTGAGAGAGAGAGAGGGAGGGAGGGAGGGAGGGAGGGAGTGCACATGCTATTTGCCCTCTTGCCCCAGAATAACCACGTGAGACCAATTGTATGGGTTAAACACTGGCCACACTTTATTAAAGTCCATTCCATTCTCATGAACATTGCCAATACTTTGGCAAAGGGGGGTCCTGCTGTTTCCCACTTGGGTTATCGCGTGACCATCAAAGAGCCAACAGGCTGCGCTCCGGCCTCAGTTATCCCCTTCTTTATCACCATAGGATAACTATCGGCCTCCATTTTCCCCAGACCCTCTTTCCCTCTCTCTGTGCCGACCGTGGGTCCGGATGCGTCCCCAGCACATCTTTCCCTCCAAGCACTGAGATTGCCTGATCGGCACTCCTGCAAGTTCAGATACGCTGCAATTCCTGCCATTACCATATAATCCAAGTTCCAATACCTTTCGAATCTGCACTACCCGCCCCCGTGTGACCAAATTCCACTACCACCCTTAGCAAGGCCAACGCTCCTCCTAATCCAGTGTGGCATAGGCAAAAAATCCCCACCTCCACTGGCCAATCGGGACACGGGTCAGAAATCCCTATCCAGTCTCCAAAGAGCGACCAGCTAATCTCACACTAGAATATTGGGCAGGCTGGCGGGTGGGCTGCCACTCAGACAATGAAGGAGGAAAATAACAGGGGTGTATCCCCTTAAATGCCCTCTGCTTCTCCCATGCGCCCCCCCCCCCCGCAGTTCTCGGGACAGCCTTGTATCATTGTGTGACATCTGGGGAATCTGCAAAGACATGCCTCCCTGGGGGGGGGGATTCCCTTAGCCCCCCCACCCCGGAGTGAGCATTCAATTCAAACTGAAGGAGTAGTGGAAGCCAGAGGAGGTATTATTTATAAATAGAATGACACTGTTTGCCCATCCATGCCTCAAGCTCATCCATGAGATTTCTGTGCTCCTTGCCCTCTAGCAAGCATGTTCCTCCCTTTGCACTTGGATTTGTTCAGTACTATACAGCTCAAATGACGAAAGGCCCTGTGGTAATGAGGACTACCTTTTGCACCCAGTGCACTACCGGTTTCCAATTATAAGAATAGTTGGTTACAATATTAACTCTGGAAACAGTATGGCTCTCTCATTGCCCTATTACTCATGGGACAACATGACACTATTATAGGCCATAATGGTTCAGTTGCTCAGCTGTGTATTAGGTCTCCAGTGAATTCAAAACTATTTGCTTTTTAAATGAATGAGTACAGTCTTAATTCCACTATGATGCCTCCTCTGAATATAATTTGAATATAATTTTGAATATTCTTTAATCAGTGACTCACATTATATCCTTCCCTGCCTCCATGCAGCAAATTCATCTCTCTAAATACTTTTTATAAAAACGATAACCAAGTCTTTCAGGGCTTGGTGTTAATTTTCTTTTCCTTTTAGTTATTTCCGTTGTTCCTCTAACATTCCTCTGGCACCTGCTTAAATGATTTAATTAAGTTTGTCACGTTGACTGTAAACATTTGTAAAATATTATTGGCACATTTTTGGCAATCAAATCTCTTAGCAAAAGAAGATGTCTGTCATTAGTGAAGAGATGGAAGACAGATAATCCACTCCTATGAAAATGAGAGTGGCTGGAAGCAGGAGAACAACACAGCAGATGCATAAAGAATGGATCACGATGTGACAACTCTAAGCAAGAAATGTCAGTGCCAAGATTACTTGTATTGAAGCTGTAAAAAATAGAGTGAGGGAGGGAGAAAGAGAGGGAAGGAGAATATTTATGAAATGGAAAACTAACAGTAATAGGTATATGTTTTCAAACAAACAAACCAGCCAACCAACCAACCAACCCATGACCAACTTCGAATATACTTGGAGAATATGTTCATTCCCTAAATCCTGAACAGCAGACTATTTTTCTGAAAGAAAAACCAAAAAAAAAAAATAATTTGGAAAAACTTATTTTCCACAATCATTTTTCATCTGGTAAAGATAATAAAACTGCAGCTATTTTAAGGTGAATTTTTATGTTCTAAAATTTTAACTTCAACAATGCAAAGAAATTCATGGGACAGAAGATACGAGAAATGTGTATTTCCATTCCCATCTGGGAATGTCCAAGTCTAAGAGAGCATTAGGTTGCCATCAGGTAACATCTGCACATGATAAGCTTTATGTACATAGTCCATGGCCTTTGGAATCTCACATTTTCTTAGAAAGGTATTGTTTTACTATGACTATATACCATAATAATTATATAAATGAGCCTTCCATTCTCTGAGGGCTGCAATCCTATATATACATAAGAGGCTGTAAGTCCCACTAAATGCAGTGGAGCTAGCTTCTGTGTAGATGCACACAGGAATGCATTCAAAGTGTATTCAGTGTCTGCAATAGTGCAGAACTTAGGAGCTTGAACACATTGCATAAAACTGGAAATTTTAAAAAACAGTAGTGCTGTCACTTTTATTAATCTATGCAGATGTACAGTGATCCTGTACTTTATTTTAAAAATCAGAAAAACTCAAACATGTACTTTACAAGCATTAGCAGTACCCTGTTCAGTGTTTACATGCATGGAACTCCAACTGTGGAAACTTCCGTGGCATTCTGATGTGCTGCTGGTTGTGTTTCTGGTCACACACCACTTGCACCCTGCCAGATCCCTAAAGCATGCCGCTCCATGCATATCTACATAATGACAAACATACTGGACATTAATTTTGAATATCTGCTTAGCTAATAGCTATGCATATCTGCTTAGAATTAAGCTCTGTTGCGTTCCATCCATGGCACTACTTTCCCAAAAATTATCAACCAACAGAGTAGTCCAATGCATCCCTCCTCAAGGGGTACAGCCCACTGAGTTTTATGTAACTATCAGATCAATGTCGAACTGCAGACCAACTGGCCAAATATTCCAGTGCCTGTCTACTCTTCTGAGTTATAAAAAAATGCACAGAGATCAAATTACACTTATCTAAATGTCTTTTATTCCTCAAAAGTACTCATTCTTTTGATTCAAGCATGATCAATCCATATTTCTGCTGCTATCAAAGTCAACCTTTTAGCTACAATGACTGCTAGTAAGTATGTGCACTGCATTTGAACAAATATGCAAAACCAGACAAAAGCAAGTATTTGAGATATTCTGGTATGATTACAGGACAGAAAAGGCACTGCTATTTAGCAGAGCAACATTACAACAGAGTCCTTGTCTCCCATTTTGAATATTCAGTATTATGGTCAGTGATATGAAGTGAAGAAAGGAGAAATCAAAGGTAATACTGGTGAGCTGGTGGCACCAAAGGGGAAGGTGAATGATAGCTGAACCCAATAAATCTCAGGATCTCCACTGAAACCTCCTACCTCTGGGACATCAAGTAGAGTTGAGACTAAGGTCACTACACAGCATTCTTCCTGTTTCTGCGAAATTTTAGTGGACATCTGGGAATACATATGTCACAGACCCTGGTTGGGAGTATCTTCTAAAAGGACAAGGTAGGTCTGCTCCAATCTATACTCCCTTATTGCAGTACAAAGCAAGTCAGGAGAGGGATCCTACACACTTGGCAGCATTATTATTAAGCTCTAACAGTACTAGAAAACACTCTAAACCTAAACCCTTAAGCTGTAACTTAAGATGTCTTTGTAAAATCACATTAACATTATGTTGTATTTCTTCCAAAAGAAGAAAATTATAGGGCAAACACTTGTAATGTGAAGCAGTCTCTCCCTCCTCCACCTGCTACATTGTCAGCAATTATTTTCTTGGCCTAGTCACTTTTCCACTAATTTATTGTGCATCCAATGCAATTTAAAGATCAACTTCAGTTTAAAGAGCCATAAAGCTACATTAGGAATGGATTTAGAAATGCAAGAGATAGCTTCTACTTCACACTGGAAATGTGAAATTGTTTCTACTGGTCCTTGTAAGTGAGCAGACCCCACCCCCACCCCCAGATTCAAGAAAATAGTCTTTGCCCACCCAGTCTGGAATAAAGAGATGAGACACAGGTGCTGGATAAAACTAGGGCCACAAATTTATTAAACTATTTAAACTTTTAATTCCCCTGTCACAAGGGGGCCTACCATAGCACGAAATTATCCTCTGACTCCAGTGTACCATTTACAACCAGAGCAGGCCACCAAGAGTGAGTTCCAATTGCTGAAGTGCGTTGCCTCTGACTAGCACATCTTCAGCTGCCCATCTGCAGGAATCTTCACGCGGCTTCAGTCACTGAGCCTTGAGACTCTAGGTGCACTGCTGCCCGGGAGATTCCCTTAACTCCATTCCACTTCATATACTCCTTGTTCTATCAATCAGGGAAATGGGCTGATTGACACCCTCCTCAGGTGTCCCAAAGGAACTCTCACCAAATCTCACTTTTTGCACTACCAGCCATGGCAAAAAATTCGGCCCAAAGGCCCCCTTGTAAACCCTGGAGAAATAGCTCCAATCCAGAGGTGGGGCTTCATTGCGTTGCAGCCAGCAGCTCCAGGGGAAAGCTCCCAGGAAAAGCTTGAACTGCCTGGTTTGGGGTCCCCTTAGAAATAAGGGAATCGAAGGAGAGACCAGGAGAGGTTTCTCTGAAGCATTTGGTGAGCAACAGATGGGGGAGAGTGGGCAGCAACCCAGTATTTCTTCCATCTGTAAAATTCACTCGAGCACAGATCGGATGCGGGACCAATCTTGGCACTGAACTGTGAGTACTCCCCCCCCCAAAGGAGAAGAGAACAAATATTATGGTGTGGAAAATATATAGAAGCAAAGTAAGTTGAAGCTTTTGATTTATGAACAGTCCCATTAAGCTGAAAAAGAAAATAGAGTGAAAATATTTGGCTGAAAGAAGGAAAGGAGCGGCGAGCTTTTGCTTACCAGCCTGCTTCTTCAAAAGTGAAACTGACAACAGCAGGCTGGCTTAAGGCGGAAAGAGAGACAGTGCCGGAAAAGTTTTTTGTTCCCGGAAAAAATTCCAGAGGGAAATGCCGATGGACATGATTTACGAGACTGAAACTTTGTGAATGCTCTCTACCTAGACTTTGGATCTCTCTACCTAGACTGTGTGGGACTCTGAAAATAGATGTTTATCGGGTTTTTTGAGAAGAAGGAATGAGTTTCTTTTGTTAGAAGCATGAGAACAGACTGAGAAGCAAACAAAACATTGAGACGTGACCGACTGGACTGAGGATCCAGGAAAACCAGGACTGGAGTTTTTGGTTGTTGTGGGTTTTCCGGGCTCTTTGACTGTGTTCTGAAGGTTGTTCTTCCTAACGTTTCACCAGTCTCTGTGGCCGGCATCTTCCGAGGACAGCACTTCAGCCGGCCACAGAGATTGGTGAAACGTTAGGACAAACAACCTTCAGAACACGGTCAAAGAGCCCAGAAAACCCACAACAACCATTAGATCCCAGCCATGAAAGCCTTCATGAATACACTGGAGTTTTTCTTTATGGATTCTTTGGACCAATGGAAAGAATATTAGTCAGATTATAAGGAGATCTGTTGGAAGACTGAAACCTTGTGATTGCGGTGTAGTTTGGACTTTGTTGGCTTGACTGTGTGGGATGCTGATAATAGAATTTTGTTGCCTTTTTGCAGAAAAGAGGATATTTTTGCCCTGGTTGTATTTTAAATTGCTGGGCTAAAAGTTGATTTATATATGGATGGATGGGAGGAAGAACCTAGGGGAGGTTTATGATTGCAGGTTGGATTTGTGAAGGATATATCACTATTTATATAAACCCTACTCATTAGAAAGATCAAAATGGCTCAAAATTTGGGAATAATGGCACAAAAATCAGACAAGGAATGGCAGAGTAATATGCAGAAGATAATAACAGCAGGATTTCAGCAAAAAATGCTTCGGGAACCGATTCTCGCAAAGTGATGATTTTCAGCCAGCTGATCGGCGTTTTCAAAATGGCCACAGGTGAAAAAACATGGCTCCCCGCTGTTTTCTGGGATGGATTCCTTGCTGCATTACGACGTTTTCATTCTACAGCGATTTCGCTGGAATGAATTAACGTCATAATGCAAGGCACCACTGTATACATATTACATTTATACCCTGCCCATCTAGATCGAAGTCTGCTCTGGGCAGCTAAAAATATCTGGCCTAAATGGATTTAGTGCCTTTCTCACAGTCATGTGATGAGTCTTAATGGGTGGCCATGGCAAGCCTGAGTCAGTTCTTGTGATCAGATGACCAGCCTTAGTGTTCTGCAACTGTTGGTTGCTTCGATGACACTGTCCAACCATCTCATCCTCTGTTGTCCTTTACAAACCACTAAAAATCATCATACAATATGTAAGCTTTTGTGGCTCAAACACCACTTCATCAGGCTTGTGCCAGTGTGAAGAAATTAAAATCCAAAAGTTCATGGTGAGATTGATTTTGACAGGAAAGTTACTCCTAGGTGTAAAGTCCAATATTTATTAGCAAAATGGATTTCATCAGGTATATCTTTCTTAGGTGTAAATCAAGAGAGGTGCAGGAAGGAGTGGCTGCTGTTTTTAGGTTACAGCTGAGGCAGCTGTGGATTGGAAGTCACACTCTAGTTCTTCAAACAAAGAAGCACAGGCCATGTGTGTGTGTAAACCTCCCCGTTTGGACTTTCTTTGAAAGACATGTTTTTACTTGGCCAGGGACAGGGGCTGACATATAAAACCTGAGTCGTCCACCTAGAAATTGGGGTGATAATTTTGTGAATTCACTAATTTCAGCCAACTGAGGTCAGATTAAAGTCAGAATAATATTACTTAGTGGTTGCTGATGTTGAGAGTCCATGTGTCTTCCCGTTGGTTCTCGTGAGTGGGCATTCCTTGTTATGTTTGTAATTCCATTGAAATAAAGGAGATCCATGTGATCCATACAAAATAAAATACAAATGCAAGAATACATTCATCCACAAAAACTCGCATATCGTATGATTATTTTTTTAGTGGTCTGTAAAGATGCTGCCTATTCTTGAATTTGTATTTTAAATTGTGTTTGTTACTGAGGGCAAAATTAGACTTTGATATAAAAAGTATATCTTCAAAGAATATGCAAGTGTAAGTCTCTCTAGGGCTTAAGGCAATTCCAAAGAAAAGTAAAAGTAAATACCGCACATTTAATTTTTATAAACTTTACCACCTGCCTGTTGAAATCTCTGATGAACTCTCTTAAGCAGCTATGTAACATCTAAACATTTTTCACTGACAGATGGTTCTAATGTCTGTATAACATCTTGTTCAGAATCCCAGCTTTCTTTCCCGTATCACACTAAATGTGCTGTGTGTTCTGGGAATTCTGGCTGTCGTCCCCTGTAGACACTTGGAGACAATCAAATTTGCTTTATTTGCAATATGGAGATCCAATCTGATGATTCTGCAAACTTTTTCATCTTTGAAATATGCTAATATAATATTACAGTATATTGAACATGTATATCCCCGAAGATCATCCAGGATAGTCTGCAAACTTCCATCTCATGAAACAGTAAACTGAGCACTAATAAACTCTGAAGAAAGGATGAAAGCAGGGTCTTTAAATGGTTTTTATAAATTCTTAACTTTATCCTTTGGGTGGGAATTGCTGAAAGCAATAAAAAAAGTATTTAAGAAAGAATATTAACTGCTAAACCTATGAGAGATGTAGAAGACTGTTTTTGATTTTTTTTTCCTCCTAGACTGAGGATATGATTTTTACATATTTATTTATTTGCAAAGTTGCATGCAAGTATTTTTTTTTTTAAAAAAAAATCCAACCATCTTGGACAGACCCTAGATTTCTTCTCTCCTTTATTTACTTGAAAGTAGATTTATGGCACCATGTGATGGGTGTTTATGAAAATAATTGAGCGCATTGTTTTGCAAAGGGAATGTATGTACTGGCAGATAAGAGTTAATTTTTCCCAGGCAGTTTTCTACATCAAGTATCTTTCCCAGCAACTTGTTATTTTATGGAAAATGTACAAGCACCCATAACTATGTCTCTTTAAGGAAAAGTGAGTGGTACTGATACCGCATAAAGCTGGTGGCTGGCAGTACAGTACCCATTCTTCTCTACAACTCAGATAAGCATCTCGGCTGCCTGTGTGGGCAATACTAGGCTACATCCAAGTGTTATTCCCAAGTAGAATAGATCCATTGACTCAATGGGGCATGAGTTCCATCATTTCAGTATTTATTTATTTATTTATTTTATTTATTTATTGCATTTATATGCCGCCCATCTAGACATAATCTACTCTGGGCGGCTCACAATTTAGAAGATAAAAACAATTTAAAATATACAGTTTTACATTAAAAACAAAATGATATAAAATGTAATATAAATTTACGATTTTAACAGCTAATTTAAAGCAAAGAGTCCCAAGATGGCAAGAATAAAAGAAGAAAAATAAGAATGACTTAATTGACTGAAGGGAAGGCCTGCTTGAATAGCCAAGTTTTCAGCTGGCTTTTGAAAATGCCCAGCGAGGGTGCCAGCCGAATTTCAGTGGGGAGGGTGTTCCACAGCCGAGGGGCCACCGCCGAGAAGGCCCGATTTCTTGTTTTTTCCTTCCGGGCCTCCCTCGGCGTCAGACCTCTCAGCCGTCCCTGCTGGCTGTGTCGGGTGATTCGGGTAGTTCTGGGTGGGAGAAGACGATCTGCCAGGTATTGAGGTCCCAAACTGTTTAGGGCTTTATATGTAATCATTAACACTTTGAAGTCAACGCGGAAACGGACGGGCAACCAGTACAAAGCAGCCAGAGTGGGGGAGATATGTTGGTGTTTTCTCACCCCACTAAGAAGCCTGGCTGCCGCATTCTAGACCATCTGAAGTTTCCGCGTCAGCCTCAAAGGTAGCCCCACGTAGAGTGCATTACAATGGTCTAATCTTGAGATTACGAGCGCGTGGACTAGAGTAGTGAGGGCCCCCTCATCAAGATAGGGTCGCAGCTGGGCAATCCGCCATAGATGGAAATAGGCAGAGCGGGCCACGGACGCCACATGGGTTTCCATGGTAAGCGCCGGGTCCAGATGTACCCCCAAGCTGCGGACCTCACTCTTTGCGGCAAGGGTCGTCCCCCCAAAAGAAAGGGAGTTGCCTATACCACTGGTGGAAGGACCACCCACCCTCAAGACCTCTCTTACTAACAATTGGATCTATACATTCTTTCTTAGTCTCTGAGATTGTTGCTTACCTGCTACTAGTACTAGCAGAAAAATGGCGATGACCATGGAGACCACTGAGGAAGGGGAACTGCTTTATTTTCATATAGGAGTAGATGGGTTGTATATGTGCATAAAGCCCCCTCCCAAGTGACTAAGTGGAGTCTACCAGGGGCAAAAAGGTTATTAATTCCTTTCTTCCTATCAAACATTTTATCTACTTGGGCACTTAATTTAGATTACATTTCTGAGCTCTATTTGAACATTCACCAAAAGGATAAAGATCAGCACACATGGAGAGGAATGTGATGTTCCCAGCCTCCTTCATTCTTGTTCTCTATATAATAAAAGCAGCAGCCTACAAAGAGGACAATGTGCTCAGCCTCATCATGTAACCTTGATACAGAGAGGTTCCATATTGTGGAGCGATGGATTTCCTTAGTTTTTGCAACACTGCATTCTTCCATCCACTTACTGGAAGTAAGCCCTACTACACTCAGAGGGACTGTCTGGTAAATAGATGTGTGGAGGATTTGCCAGGAATAGAAGGAAGATCCAAAGCAAAACACAAACAACATTAATTTAAAAGAGTAAAAATTAATGTTAACAAATTCATTAAATCCATCCCATTTGCAGACAGTACATGCAATAAGTCAGTTGCAGTCTAACTATGTTACCGTAAAGGTTATGCAGAATAATTAAACAAATGTAGCTGTAAAATAACTACATCACATCAGTATTTCTTAAATAAACTGAGAGAAATAAGTAAATTCCAGCAAATCTGTTTTGCATAGGAATTTTAACTAAGTTATGTTATGGATTCAGATGAAGAGCCCTGTTAAGGTGAGAGGGTAAGTGGGCACATACTTGGGAGCATATCTGCTGGCTACACACATGTACCAAAAAATACACCTGCTATTGCTAGACATCTCCCCATTGGCCACACAGACAGTGTGAGAAGGAGCCCTATACACCTACCATATGGATACACAGCATTTCCATTTGAAGGAAGATTCTTTGTCAGCTGTATTCCTCTACTGCATGAAATAGCTCAAGTCCTCTATATCAATACAGTATAGTATAATATGTGTATACTGGGATGCTAGTACTAATAGTATAGTAATTGCAGTCTAGTTTGCATAGAACATGGCCATCATATGCACCTCCACTTCTTTCATTTGTGCAGGTGAAAATAGAAAGTGTGAAAGTTTCATTTTGCCATATGGCCTGCACAAAGGGAGGAGACTCACTGAATAATGCCAATCATGGCAGTTTTATCAAATCAATGTTTATGGGATTTTCCCTCCTGAGCAGAGGGAGGGGTTATACACAGGGGTTTGCAAAGTAGTAGCCGAAGAGAAAAGAAGTAGCTACCTGTCAACTCAAAACCTGTAAACAGAATTATCCCAAAATGGCTGATTAAAAATCACAATCATTCCCAGGACTCATTTGCAAATCTTAACAACTTACAGAGACAAAGAGCATGACCTGGCTTTGGTGGTAAAAGTCTTGCTGTGTCTAATTTCCTCTCACCTGCAGGGAGTTTACACTGGCATATATTTCACCTGCAGGGGATTTATGCTTGTATAAATTCATTTTCTTGATTCGTTTATTTAATCTTGATTTACAGTGAGGAGAATCAGGTCTCTGGTTCTAATATAATGATGAATGAACCAAAAAGGAAGTGATAAATGTAGGAGAAGATCAGAGCTGCTTCTCCACAAAACCTTATACCAGATTTTAAATATCTCTTGTATCAAAAATCCAGTTAACCAAAATTGTATTCAGTTTAAATATTGGAAATGTCTTCTGGGCTATATGAATAAAACGTTAGCCACTCTGAAAGCCTTCAGGATGAAAAAAGGGTAGGAAAATGATCCAATTAAATTAAATGTTGTTGCTTGCATTTCTTACCCTGCATATTTCTTTATTTATTTACCCTAACTTTCTCCTGGGAGTAGAATGCAAGGGGACTCATAACAAAAAAGCAGGTAGAGATAAAAATTAATGATAGCAAATGCAGATAGAAAGAAGCACAGTAGCTAAAATAAAATTGAACAAATTAATATATTAAAACATTATTGAATTATAAGCCATTTTAAAAAGGTAATTAATAAAACAGTATGGTCCCAATATAATAAAATGTAACCTCTCAGTGGCACTCCCCCCTCGCGGGGAGCAGGGACCTATTTCTATGGTCTGCCCTCGAAGGCTACTGGATCCTGTTGGATTCCAGGAGGCCATGAGAGGTGTTACGGCTGACCTGGCTGGCGCCCCTGTCGAGGCTCTGGTTGACAGCTGGTCCATCGCTGCCACTAGGGCTATAGACATGATCGCACCTAAACGCCCTCTCCAGCGCAGAGCTCGGCCTGCGCCCTGGTTTAACCAGGAGCTTCGAGCAATGAAGCGATATAGGAGAAGGCTAGAGCGTAGGTGGAGGAAGAACCCGACGGATTATAATTGGATAGCTGTTAGGGTCGCAACTAACCTTTACTTACTAAGGTAAAGGCTGCATTTCGATCATTCTTCCCTAACCGGATAAGTGAAGCGTCAAATCAGCAGGAGGAGTTGTTCCGTATAGTGCACAACCTATCCGGAACTGGTTCAGGTGACAGGCCTCCCCTAGTTTTTCACCTGACCAGTTTGCAGCCTTTTTAAAATCTAAAGTGGAGGCCATCCGCTGGGATCTCTCTCTCCTTTTTTGAATACAGTGAGTCGAGCAGAGATGTCCAGCGCTCCGCCTTGCCCGGTAACTTTTGATTCTTTTCAGCCTGTGACACCTGACACTGTGGACAAGGTGCTTGATTGCTGCTGGGCCACCACCTCCTCCCTTGACCCTTGCCCAGCCTGGCTAATCAGAGCAGCCAGGCCGATAACAACAGAATGGGCCACAGCAATAATAAATGGGTCTTTCCTTGAGGGCAGATTTCCATCTGCCCTTAAGGAGACACTCATTAGGCCCATAAGAAAGAAACTCAATATGGTGGTGGACGAAATTGGCAATTATAGGCCCGTCGCCAATGTTTCTTTCATGAGCAAAGTGGTGGAGAGGGTGGTCGCTGATCAGCTTCAGACCTACTTGGCTGAAACAGATGCCCTGGATCTGTTTCAGTCAGGCTTCAGGCTGCACCACGGTACAGAGACGGCACTGGTCGCCCTGTACGATGACCTGTTGAGGGAAGCTGACAGGGGTAAAATGTCTCTGTTGGTCCTCCTCGACATCTGGGCAGCCTTTGATACCGTCGACCATGGTATCCTCCTGGAGAGGCTCTCCGAGTTGGGAATTGGTGGCTCGTCACTCGCCTGGCTCTGTTCCTTCTTGGGGGACCGTCCCCAGAGAGTTCAGCTTGGGGAGAGTGTCTCGGCCCCATGGAGTCTCAATTGGGGGGTTCCACAGAGGTTGATCATCTCCCCAATGCTATTCAACATCTATATGAGGCCACTGGGAGGAGTCATCAGGGGATGTGGGGCTTCATGTCATCAATATGCCAATGACACCCAGCTCTACATCTCCTTTTCACCACCTGCAGGTGATGGCATCCTGTCCCTTCAGCGCTGCCTGGGGGCCATACTGCAATGGATGCAGGAGAATGGGCTGAGGCTGAACCCATACAAGATGGAAGTTCTGAGGATGGGTGGCCCTGTGGTTGACGGCTTGGGTGACTCTCTCACCTTTGGGGGGTGACCCTGGCCACGAAGAGTGGGGTCCACAGCTTGGGCATACATTTGGACCCGATGCTCACCATGGAAATGCAGGTGGCATTGGTAGTCCACACCGCCTTTTTCCACCTCTGGTGGATTGCCCGGCTGCGGCCTTACCTCGACACAGGGGCACTCACTACCTTGGTGCATGCACTCGTAATCTCAGGATTAGGCCGCTGTAATGCGCTCTATGTGGGGCTGCCTTTGAGGCTGATGCGGAAACTCCAGGTGGTGCAGAATGCGGCGGCCAGACTCCTTACTGGAGTGAGAAAATACCAACACATTTCTCCAACTCTGGCCGCACTGCATTGGCTGCCCATTCATTTCCACGTCAACTTCAAAGTCTTAATGCTTACTTACAAGGCCCTAAATGGTTTAGGACCTCGATATTTGGCAGAACGCCTGCTTCCACCAAGCTCTACCCAGATCACCCGAGCAAGTCAGGAGATGAGGCTGAGGGGTCTGACGCCGAGAGAGGCCCGGAAGGAGAAGACACGAAACAGGGCCTTTTGGCGGTGGCTCCTTGCCTCTGGAAAAACCTCCCTCCAGAGTTTCGTGCGGCCCCTATGCTTGTTGTTGTTTAGTCGTTTAGTCATGTCCGACTCTTCGTGACCCCATGGACCAGAGCACACCAGGCCCTCCTGTCTTCCACTGCCTCCCGGAGCTGGGCCAAATTCATGTTGGTAGCTTCGATGACACTGTCCAACCATCTCATCCTCTGTCATCCCCTTCTCCTCTTGTCTTTTCCAGGGAGTCTTCTCTTCTCATGAGATGGCCAAAGTACTGGAGTCTCAGCCTCAGGATCTGTCTTTCCAGTGAGCACTCAACGTTGATTTCCTTCAGAATGGATAGGTTTGATCTCCTTGTAGTCCAGGGGACTCTCAAGAGTCTCCTCCAGCACCACAATTCAAAAGCATCAGTTCTTCGGTGGTCAGTCTTCCTTGTGGTCCAGCTCTCACTTCCGTACATCACTACAGGAAAAACCATAGCTTTGACTATTCAGACTTTTTTTGGCAAGGTGATGACTCTGCTTTTCAAGATGCTGTTGAAGTTTGTCATTGCTTTCCTCCCAAGAAGAAGGCATCTTTTAATTTCGTGGCTGCTGTCCCCATGTGCAGTGATCATGGAGCCCAAGAACGTAAAATCTGTCACTACCTCCATATCCTCCCCTTCTATTTGCCAGGACATGATGGGACCAGTGGCCATGATCTTAGTTTTTTTGATGTTGAGTTTCAGACCATTTTTTGCCCTCTCCTCTTTCACCCTCATTACAAGCTTCCTTAATTCCTCCTCACTTTCTGCCATCAGAGTGGTATCATCTGCATATCAGAGGTTGTTGATATTTCTTCCGGCAATCTTAATTCTGGTTTGGGATTCCTCAAGTCCTGCCTTACAGATGATGTATTCTGCATATAAGTGAAATAAGCATGGAGACAGTATACAGCCTTGTTGTACTCTTTTCCCAATTTTGAACCAATCAGCTGTTCCATATCCAGTTCTAACTGTTGCCTCCTGTCCCACATATAGATTTCTCAGGAAACAGATAAGGTGGTCAGGCACTCCCTTTTCTTCAAGAATTTGCCATAGTTTGCAAATTCACACAGTCAAAGGTTTTGCATAGTCAATGAAGCAGAAGTAGATGTTTTTCTGGAACTCTCTGGCTTTCTCCATAATCCAGCGCATGTTAGCAATTTGGTCTCTAGTTCCTCTGCCCCTTCGAAATCCAGCTTGTACTTCTGGGAGTTCTCGGTCCACATACTCCTGAAGCCTACCTTGCAGGATTTTGATCATAACCTTGCTAGCGTGTGAAATGAGTGCAATTGTACGGTAGTTGGAGCATTCTTTGGCACTGCCCTTCTTTGGGATTGGTATGTAAACTGATCTTTTCCAGTCCTCTGGCCACTGTTGAGTTTTCCAAACTTCCTGGCATATTAAATGTAGCACCTTAAGAGCATCATCTTTCAAGATTTTAAATAGTTCCACTGGAATGCCATCACCTCCACTGGCCTTGTTGTTACACACGCTTTCTAAGGCCCACTTGACTTCACTCTCCAGGATGTCTGGCTCAAGGACAGCAACCACACTATCTGGGTTGTCCGGGATATCCAAGTCGTTCTGGTATAGTTCCTCTGTGTATTCTTGCCACCTCTTCTTGATGTCTTCTGCTTCTGTGAGGTCTCTCCCATTTTTGTCCTTTATCATGTTCATCTTTGCACAAAATGTTCCTTTAATATCTCCAATTTTCCTGAACAGATCTCTGGTTTTTCCTTATCTCTTCTTTTCCTCTATTTCTTTGCGTTGTTCATTTAAGAAGGCCCTCTTGTTTCTCCTTGCTATTCTTTGGAAGTCTGCATTCAATTTTCTGTAACTTTCCCTATCTCCCTTGCATTTTGTTTCCCTTATCTTCTCTGCTATTTGTAAGGCCTCGTTGGACAGCCACTTTGCTTTCTTGCATTTCCTTTTCTTTGGGATGGTTTTTGTTGCTGCCTCCTGTACAATGTTACGAGCCTCTATCCAAAGTTCTTCAGGCACTCTGTCCACCAAATCAAGTTCCTTAAATCTGTTCTTCACTTCCACTGTGTATTCATAAGGGATTTGGTTTAGATTATACCTGACTAGCCCAGTGGTTTTTCCTACTCTCTTCAGTTTAAGTTTGAATTTTGCTATGAGAGGCTGATGATCAGAGCCACAATCAGCTCCAGGTCTTGTTTTTGCTGACTGTATAGAGCTTCTCCATCTTTGTCTGCAGAGAATATAATCAATCTGATTACGGTATTGCCCATCTGGTGATGTCCATGTGTAGAGTCGCCTCTTGTGTTGTTGGAAAAGAGTGTTTGTGATGATCAGCTTGTTCTCTTGACAAAACTCTATTAGCCTTTGCTCTGCTTTGTTTTGAACTCCGAGGCCAAAATACCTGTTGTTCCTTTTATCTCTTGACTCCCTACTTTAGCATTCCAATCCCCTAGAATGAGAAGAACATCTTTCTTTGGTGTCAGTTCTAGAAGGTGTTGTAAGTCTTCATAGAACTGGTCAGTTTCAGTCTCCTCGGCATTGGCGGTTGGTGCATAAACTTGGATTATTGTGATGTTGAAAGGTCTGCCTTGGATTCGTATTGACATCATTCTATCATTTTTGAGATTATATCCCAGTACAGCTTTTCCCACTCTTTTGTTGATTATGAGGGCAACTCTATTCCTTCTACGGGATTCTTGCCCACAATAGTAGATATGGTAATCATCTGAATTGAATTCGCCCATTCCTGTCCATTTTAGTTCACTGATGCCCAGGATGTCAATGTTTATTCTTGCCATCTCCTGTTTGACCACATCCAGCTTACCAAGGTTCATAGATCTTATATTCCACGTTCCTATGCAGTATTCTTTGCAGCATTGGACTTTCCTTTCACTTCCAGGCACGTCCACAGCTGAGCGTCCTTTCAGCTTTGGCCCAACCACTTCATTAGCTCTGGAGCTACTTGTACTTGTCCTCCGCTCTTCCTCAGTAGCATGTTGGATGCCTTCCGACCTGAGGGTCCCATCTTCCAGCATCATATCTTTTAGCCTTTTGTTTCTGTCCATGGAGTTTTCTTGGCAAAGATACTGGAGTGGCTTGCCAGTTCCTGTTCCAGGTGGATTGCATTTAGTCAGAACTCTCCACTATGACCTGTCCGTCTTGGGTGTCCCTGCACAGCATAGCCCATAGTTTCTCTGAATTAGTCAAGCCCCTTCGCCACGACAAGGCAGCAATCCATGAAGGGGGCCCCTACGTTGGGTATCTTTAAAACCCAATTAAAAACATGGTTATACTTCCAGGCCTTCCCTCCAGCCAATTCCTGATTTCTCTTCCTATTTTTCTTCTATTTTATCTTTCTTTTATTTTATTGTAATTGTTATTGAGTGATAATGTACATTCTTGTGTCTTATTGTTTTATTCTGTATTGGAAGCCACCTAGAGTGGTCTGGTAGTCCAGATAGGCGGGGTATAAATCAAATAAATAAATAAATAAATAAATATTAAAAAGCCTTTTTTCAGCAGTTTTTCAGAATGAAATGGACCTTGTCTGTCAGCAGAAGGACAACAGGAAGGGTCTAATCTTGGATTGGAGGTCTACATCCTAGAAGCATCCATCCAGAAGGCCCTCTCTCGTGTGAGCCGCCTTCAGTCCCTTTTGGGGAGAAAAGTGGGACAGAACTATTTTGAATAAATAAATAAACTAAACATGGGTGGGAAAGGGCAGCGCTGCAAGATTAGCCTTCCCTAACAATACCAGAGCCTTTATGGGAGGGTATCCTCCTTCACCGCTACCATATTGGACCTGTAGAGGGACTTATAGAGCTTTTGACAACCATCCCTTGGGAAACCAATGGGGTTTCTGGACCCTTTTTGAAGGCAGTCGACGTTTGTTTGTTTGTTTGTTTGTTTGTTTGTTTGTTTGTTTATTTGTTTATTTGTTTATTTATTTATATCCCGCCCATCTAGACCGAAGTCTACTCTAGGTGGCTAACTACACTGAAGAATAATATAAAATTAAAATAGAGTGTAACACCAAACTCATCCAGATGGAGCATTTTGTTCTCTGATTACACCAGTATTTTTCACATAAACTTTTGCCAAGCGTGACAAAATCACCTGTTTTCCCATGCTTTTTAAAGCCACCTTCAGGAGGTGGTGTGTGAGGGGTTTTTTTGGGTGGGGAGGGGGATTGTTTTGTTTATCGTTTCACTTTCTAGGAGCAGTGGAGCTGAGGTGGCAACTTCTCTGGTCAGAAGGTTTTAATTGAATGCTGTTCCACTTAAAGAAGCCAAAATCCACAAAAATGAACAAGCAAAATCCAGCAGATGATCATTTCCAGTGTTTCTAGCAGTTTTTGAAAACAGTGGCTTTTGCGGGCAGGTGATTTCCAAGGTGGATTAGCAGCTAATGTCTGCTGCTGTCAGAAGTTTTTAATTTAGTTCTAACCTACTAAGCTGAAGGGGGAAAAGATCCATCAAGCAAGATCATTTTGCAAACCTTTAAAAGGTTATAAAAGGTTTCTTCAGGGACCTCTTTATGGTTTTTGAAAGATTTAAAGATCATTTATTTATAAAATGCCAAGAAGTGGGGTGATATGGACAGAAATCACCACTTAGGTGATACTAAGGGCCCCTGGCCACCACAAAGCAGGAAGGAACACATGATCCATCTGGACAAGCCCATTGGTCTCCATCACCAAGGCCAGTTTAAATATTCCCAGGGATATGTACACCTGGCAAAGCTACCATTTAACTGCGCAAATGTATCCCCACTGCTGCAGGAACCTAGTCATCCAGGTTCAGCACTTAATCCAGGAATACACCCAATCTACAAATCTGAGAATGAAATGTGTATGTCAGCACACACATTGCTTTTGTTTTGCATTAGTAAAACCATAACCTTTTATTGGAAATTGTTCTCAGGAAATAAATGAAATCTTTTTAACATATTTGATGTATGGTCGGTTTGGAAGACATTTAGCTCCACCCCCCAAGGCTTCAGAATCTTAAGTACAGGTAAAGCACTTATGAGTAGTACATATTTTTAAGTTCTTTATCAAAGGTTAATGAAGTATTTTACAATCATTTACTAGCCTGGCATCTAAATTTCTCAGGAAGTTTTTAAAATTAGCTTCATAGTAGTTATTTTAAGTGATCTAGACTACAGTGGTGCCCTGCATGATAACGATAATCCATTCCAGGAAAATCGCTGTACAGTGAAATCATCATCATGCAAAAAAAAAATCCCCATTGGAATGCATTGAAAACCAGTTAATGCGTTCCAATGGGGAAATACCCCATAGTCCAGCGAAGATCGCCCATAGAGAACTGCCAATCAGCTGTTTAAAATTGCTGTCTTTTGAAGCTTCTGTCTGGAAAACAGCCATTTTGTGAAAGGAGGGAAGCCATTTGCAAAGGGAAGCCATTTTGCGGAACCGGAAAAATCATCAATTAGTGAACAAACAGTTCGCGAAGCAGGGACCTAATCAACATAAAGCAGATTTCCCCCATAGGAACCATTGTTTTGCAATCGCAATAGCGATCGCAAAAAAGTCATCATCAAGTGATTTCGTCGTTTACCAAGGTAAGCGTCTAGTGGGGCATCACTGTACTTTCCTTTTGCCTGAATGCAGAAGAGAAGGGAAATCGGCTAAGCTTCCCCCACTTCTATGCTCAGGCAGGCTCCCTATCATGTGCTGGTTTTTATGAGGTCAGTTACATAACTCATCATTGGACAGAGAATCCATTGGAGTCAGGAGGAAGTCTGCATCACTTCCTCTCTGCCCTGTGTTTAGTCAATAGTGAAATGGCCTGAGTTTCTACTCACAAAGAGAAGGAACAGAGCAACAAACTAGCTTTATCCCACATTGTTGTCATTTTTAGTGGCTTCAGTATGAAGAGAGTGACTGTGTGCTGTGTAAAGCCTTATTTTGTTACCACCCTGGACAGAATATTAACTTCAAGGTATTGCCTCATAATATGCACCCCCAGTTTCTGGTTTCTGTTTCAAGCCTCAGAGCTCGGATGAACACCCTGCCACACACATGCCTTTATAGAACAGTGGATTTAAGTCAGTGTACTGTGGGTGCAATTCTTCTTGTACAACAAGATTTTCCTTCCCTAGACCATAGCATGTAGACCAAATTCTGGAACAGGTGACTGAGGCATTCAATATTTTACAAGCCCCATCTTCCCCAACATGGTTTCTTCCAGATATTTCAGGATGCCATGGATATCAGCCCTAGCTGGCCTGGGAAATAGTGGCACATCCTGTGATTTGTAATACAAAATGCATGGAGGATGGGGGAAGGCTGTGGTACCCAATAATCTATGATCTACTCTGCTGGAGAATAGAGAAAATCCGAGCTGTATTCAACCAAACTATTGACAAGCCAAGGGAGGAAGGGTTGCTAGTTGTCTTCCCCACATTGTCTGGCACTTGTTTGTGCTCTTCCTGCTTTCTGCTCCTCATTCACCATTATACTTCTTCACTTTCTGCTAACCATTCAGTAGTGAGAAATTACCACCATTACAGTGCAGGACCCTTACAGGTCTGAAGGCCGGAAGAGATACTGCAAACAGATCAGTGACTTGTATGTATGAACAAAAGTGCATAAATTTTGGCTACTAGCTATATTCCCAATACCTCAGGGGGACAGTGAGGAAAATCACAACAGTGTTTGTTTCTGGGCAAGCATCCATCGCTGACAACAATCTGCTGGCAGCAGACAGGCAGAAAGAATGACCGTACAATCGAGATCAATGCTGTTTGAGCACATTCAGTGGTACAGGTGTGTCCTTATTCTATCTCTGCATTTTCTAATTTAAAATGAACATGGTTTGATGAGTCTGTCTCGGTCAGGGGAACGTATGTCATCTTTCAAGGTATTGTCATGGCTTCTGTGTTCTGTCACCATAATTGCTGAGTCAATTGCTGATTTGAGTGCATGTCATTTTCTGTACTGTTAACTTGTTCAGCTCACTTATCTTTATCAGCCAGCAGTGATATGAAGCTTTGCTAACCTTTATGATTAATAGCCCTTTAAAAGATATCTCCTTTTCCTGGCAGGGCTACAGCATTTCATATGCTACTTAAATATAAGCACTCTTGTCTGTTCAGTCTACTATTCAAGGCCAATGAATGGTTTTATTTTATCTTTATAATTTCCAAATGATACCCAATGTGGTGTAGTGGACAGAATGTTTGACTAGGACTTACGAGCCCTGGGTTCAAATCTGCACGGAGCCATGGAATCTCACTGGGGGGAATGAAACTGGTAAAACCACTCCACTCCTTAAATATCTTACTTGTATTGAGAGCCCTATTAGGGCTCTCAAGTCAATTCTGACTTGATGGCACATCACAACAGTCCTAGGGGACTCAGAGCCAAAGTGAGTCTCTCCCATATCAAATTATTTTTCTTTGCATAATCAGGATAATCAATGAAAAAATCTCCTATAAGGATGGACAGAATGTGCTTATTACTTAGAATCTCATATGAACACAAGATGTTATATTATACTGAATCAGACCGTTGTTCCATCTAGTCCGGTAGTTGGGGGGGGTGTTGCACCACTGAAAAGCCATCTGGCCACAGTACACAAGTAGTGGGCAGCTGGGACAAGGGCAGCTTTCTCCAATACGAAGCCAACAGAAGGGAGCCCGCATGCTGTCTGGTGAAAACAGCTGGAGAAGGCAGGGTCAATGGAAACAAAAGGGCAAGAGTGGGAAGGGTTAGGGTCCTCAATTATGTCTGAAGAGGATGTATAAGAAGAGAGAAGACAGGGACTCTGTTGACAGTATGGCTGCAGAGACCAGGGAGGAGAACATGTGAAGTGCTGTCTCCTCTCACTTGGTTTATTTGCTCACAACAAGTGTCAGGCACTTGATATCCCAGCCACATGATTGGATGTGACAGTGCTCACCTGGATGCCACCATGGCCCTGGAGAGGGAAAGAACAACAGGCACGCCAAGAGAGGGAATGGGAAGAGATAAGTCACAGACATTGGTCTCTTTCCCCCATCCCTACAAATTCTCCCTTAAAATTGTGTGTCCTGAAGCCCCCCCCCCTTTCCTTCCTGCTTTCCTGGATATGGACTCTGAAGAAACCCAGTAAAAATAACTGGAGCCCCAGGTTGGGAAGCAATATCCCGGGACTATATCTTAGCCCTTAAGACTGTGAGAGAAAAGATGGGAGAGTGATGCTGTGCCACTAATAAAAATATTCTAAGCTAAGAAGATGATCTGGATTTCATGGAGTTATTACCAGAGGACCCCATCCTCTACTGATGTCACAGGAGGGGGACTGGTGGGTGCACATATTTCCATTCCTGACTGGCAGTGTCTCTCCAAGCTTTTAGACATAATTCACAACCTATCTAATGACACTGAGGATAGACCTTCCACATGAACTGAGCAATGCTCCCTCCCAGTCTTGGGTAGAGCACATGCATCCAGTACAAGGAATTCTGCTTTCTAACTCAGAAGGCATGTTCTCAAAGAGGCTTTATCCTCAGTATTTCTCTTCTTACATACTGAGTTTCTGATGCTCTTAATTCGGAGAGAAGGACCTATAGGAAACCTGCTCCAAATATAATCCATATAAGAAAAGGCTAGCATTCATTCTTAAACATGATTATTCAACATGGGAAGGATCAGCATCACTTTTCTTACAAAAGAGCAACATGTATGAAGACTCTTATGTGAAGAGTCTCCAGTACCCATGGAGGTTCTTCATGTGAGACAGAATCCTGAATTTCCCTTCATTTTGGCTCATGGGAAGGACTTCCAAAGAGAGAAGAAGCTCTTCAGGAGCAACAAGACATGGGGAACAGCTAACCTGCTTCCCTCCTTGCATACTGAATAATTTCAACAATTCTTCAGTGATATGGATATCAGCCTTGTGCGATTTCAAGAGCTGCTCACTTCCCTTTGTATCTGTAAATCAATAACTGAGGGAAGAAACAGACATTATAGATAACCTGACATTGAAACTGAAAGCACATTAGCACTGGAGAGATGCTATTCAGAGGAATATGGTGCTTAAGTCCTGAAGACCAGTCACAAAACAAAGCAAGTCAGTTTGTGAACTCTGGAAGGTAAGAGAAGTTCTTCCTGTGATGCTTAGGGTGCGACCAATGGTAAGAAAGGATTGCTTGTGAACACACTGGAAAGGGTCACATTTCTGGGAATCATCCTTCCATCTCTGCAGGAATCACTCCAGCCCTGATTTTAAAAAAAAGAGTAGCTATGCCACTGGACCAAAAAGGTCCAGCTTGGGCACAGAAGAGGGTTGGGCTAGTATGTATTCTCCCATGCAATGTGTGATTGCCAGGAAGTAGTCCTAAAAGCAGACCTAAATGCCAGCTATTTTCTCACCTGATTCTTCTCAACAGCCCTTAAGGATTTTCTTCTTCAAATGTCAAGTTATCTATAACATTCGTTTCTACTTTGAGACTGAAAACTGAATCATGCAAATCGAGTTTAGGCAACAGCTATGCTTTGTTCACTTGTAGACAGTGGGGAGCTTATATAACCCTCAGTAACCTACTGACAATTATGCATATATCTTCCAGATATATGCATAATTAGTTGACATCCCTTAAGGAGGGCCAGGGCAGGACTGTAGTGCAATATCTCCAGAAATGTGGGC
The DNA here is from genome assembly GCF_051106095.1 of Pogona vitticeps. Taxonomy (NCBI): domain Eukaryota; kingdom Metazoa; phylum Chordata; class Lepidosauria; order Squamata; family Agamidae; genus Pogona; species Pogona vitticeps. The sequence continues at coordinate 174,426,759 of NC_135786.1, forward strand.
AGGACAAGTGCAGTTGAGGCTTGGTGGGGATGAGTCGCTTGTGGGCTAACTGGTGAATGTTTGGCAATATCTGCACTATCTCTAATGGTTATCTCCCATTTCTGGTTGTAGAGTAATTTTGCCCTCCAACCCAACTCCTTTCTGCTGGAGAGCGTTGCCTGTTGCTCCAGTTCTCTCATTCATATTAATGCAGACACTTAAACAAGTTAAAATATGCATTGTGCTGAGAGTGGGAAGGAGGGCAAACATTTTATTAAAGGAGACACTTCCAAATCATTGGGAGAAGCCATTTTCTGGCTTTTGGCTCTCCTTCGCCTAGACCAATAGCTGCTTAATTTATCGTTTCCTTCACGCTTTCCTTAGAACAAACTCAATACTAATACTGAAATCATCCAATTAAAAAACTACCCATTGCCTGTGATGAATGGTATTTTGCTGTACCGATATTGCACAAATACCCATACCCTATATTATTTAGGGCTGTTCTGAGTAGGATTCTTTTTTTTGTACTCAGACCCAGGTGGTCAAAAGAGGGGATAATATTCTTCTAGCATATGTGGCAGGAAGGATTTTTTTTTTTGTCAATTCCAACCTAAAGACTGGGGAAAGTTCAGCCCTCTGGATATTGTTAGACTGCGCTCCCATAATGCCTCACCAGGGGCCGTGCTATTTAGAGTTGATAGAAACTGCAATCCAAAAATATCTGGAGGGCCATATCTCCTCTACTCTATCCTGCCTTGTATACCATTGGATTCTTTGTTCTCAAGTTAAAATCTTGCTGCATCAACTTCTAAGCACACTTTCCCCACCTGCCTACCTTTTCTGTGAATCATTCCAGTGTACTCCAGCTATAGTATAGAATGATTTTGAAAAAAAACACAGTATATTTACTTTGGATGTTTAATACTTTGACCAGGATGAGACTGCAGTCTAGATGAAGTACATTTTCTAAATAGATTGTTCCATACATTAAAGTGGGTGAACAACCGTAAGCGAGGGTCACCTGGAAGATCAGGAAAACGACTTTATTTTTTTTTCTTGCTAAATGGATAAATTGCTTTTGGCTTGAACCCATGGAGCTGTTGATTCTGTTTGTTCTCTCAAAGGCACAAGGGATGGAGGGGACCTCCTTTCATCCTCCTTACAGCATAGCCTTGCAGAAGCGACACGAATCAATAATTTGTGCTTGGTTTCCAGTGACAGCTTCTTTAATTAAGGGGAGAGAGGTGAAGCTACTCCCGAGAAGAAATCTAACTTTGTTTTATTGCTCTTGCATTTTTAATACAATTTGTTATTTTCACATGGACTGCTGGCACATTGAGGAGCATTCAGGCAGTGGACTGAAATTTATGGTCTTATTTATGCTGACCATGGTTCCTGCTGAAAATGTGATTGATCGTAGTGATGGTGTCATTTCAGCTGGCAGTGGGGGATAGTACCCATTCCCATTGCCTATATATATATAAATAAATACGCGCTTCTGGGGCTGACACTAATTTCTACCTTTATTGGCAATCTCAGTAGAGAGGGGTCAAGGACTGAATCGAGACACAGCCTGGATTTCTCTCTTAGCCTTCAGAGTGGTCATTCCTGGTCAAGGCTGCAGTATATTGAAGGATTATTGTCTGTGCTTTGCCGTACTTGCGCCATGGCTTAACTGAGAATTTCAATCTTCACTTCTGTCAATCCAGAAACTTTTACAAGGTCTACAATCATATTTTTTTTAAAAAAAATGTAAAGAAAGAAAAACATTATTTATGGACTGTGTCAAAAGTAGCAGTAAACCCATTTTGGTTTTACATCTGTGTCATGACCTGCTTGCTCTCAGCTGCAGATGATACATTGTTGAGCTGCAAAGTCCATGCTGTGAAATAATGCATGGATGCCATTTTCGCTTTGCATTGTTGACAGCTACATAATCATCTCTGAGAGGACCCTCTTGTCAAGCTCCGTAACCTCTTCAAGCATAGAGAGAGTCCCCAAAGACAGTGCATGCTGATATGGTAACAGGAGTGTGGAAGGCCAAGGGAATAATGTCAGGAATTTAGCAGTCACAAGATGGACTTTTCAGTTTAAAAATTAGAGACACAAAAGAAGGGCCTGCAACAAAAAAAAAAAAAAAAAAAAAAATGTGGCAGCATGAAGTCTTTTTGATTAGGGTTTTCATTTGTCGGCTTCATCTTCTTACACAATGCTACATTTCATTGTCCTTCTATTATTCCCTCCCCCAAACAATCCAATAATATTCTACATCCAGATAATCACTCAGTTGTTTGAAGGTTTGTCCTCTCCCCCCCCACCAAAAAAAAAAAAAACAAGAAGGAAGGAAGGAGAAATAAAATAAAAGAAAAATGATCATTTAGTATTCTTGCAAATGTTGTCCATACATCCGTGCCTGAGTGTATATGTGCTGTGCCATTCTGATTACATCAGCACTGGCAATCGCAAAGAGCTTGAGGCTGTTAATATGACTTACTTTCCCCTCCTTATTTGTATAACAACCCTGTGAGGTAGGCCAGGATAAAGGATTAAGATTGGCCCAGGATCATTCAGTGTGTCTCATAGTCGTGTGGTCATTTGAACTCAAGTCTACTGAGTTATAACCCTAGTCCAGTGCTCTAGTCATTACCCTACATTGGTTGATACTAAAACCTTATCATTTATTTCTGAGAAATGCTGAATTACCATGACGGACAGATGGGGTGGCCGTATCAAAATCATACCTTTCTTGTGGATCTCTTGGGTATTTCCAAAACCCCATCTTCCAACCCATGAGCAGAAACAACCAAATATCAACCTGCTATCTGTCACATTTATTTCATTTTTAATCTGTCGTCTTTGGAAAATACATAAAGAATGAAATGACATATGTTATTTGTTTTCTTGATGCAGTTGTTTACTTTTGCCATGGGAATGCTAGATGGTTTATGACAACCTGTCTTTTAGGTTTACATGCTGTTGAATATTTGCCTGGACATTTTATGGGTGTACAAGAATAAGAAAAAGAGAGTATTGTTGCTCCATAATAATTTATTGACAACCTGTACATAACAGTGTGTTTGCAAGTAAGTATGAATTATGGTCAAACAGAACATTCCCCACTATTGCTATCTCAGTATACACAAACCACTGAACATCCATACGTAAATAAAGTGTGTTTTGTATGAATATTTAAGTACAACAAAAGTGTTCTTAGCCAATTTTTACTACTATGATATGCAATACCCTAAACAATGAAAAGCATTTTTCTTGACCAACTCCTAATTTATACTGGTATAAATAAAAAAAAATTAGACAACCAATTTCCTGGAAGTCCAGTTATACCAAAATAGATTACAGATGCTATGCAATTATCTGTGCTAAGATTTATTTTATTGATCTAACAGGCCGTTAAACATTTATTTATGTTAATCCATACAAAATGATTTCTTAAACTCAACCTTGACTTTGTACTTACAGTTCACCTGCAACAGGACATCTTTAAAGTCTTCCTGTTCTTTGCAAGGACAGATTCTGTTAAATATATTTTGACAGAGACAGATCAGCCTCACAAAGTGCATTTATTGTTGTTTAAGTGTTGTTGTTATATGTTGTCAAGTCAGAACCAACTTTAATAGGGCTTTCAAGGTAAGTGATTTAAGAAGTGGTTTTACCAGTTCCACACCCTAAGTGAGTTTCTATGGCTGAGCGGGGAATCAAACGCTGTTCTCCAGAATCCTAGTCCATCAATCTATCCACTACACCACACTGAATGTTATTTAAATAGCTACATACAGAATGAAAGTGTATGTGTGTGAACTAAAGGCACACTAAACTTAATACTAGTTGCAACTGAGCATTTTTCCTAGGAATTATAATGCAGTATTAAGTTATCTAACAGAAAACTATAAAATTAACTGATAGGAGCTTATCATCAGAGTGAGCTAATGAACTCAATTCAGAGTCTTTTAGGGCTACTATGTCACTAATCCATGACCTTGATATGCTAATATACCAATGTCCTAATGAGCAACGCATGTCCCATGTTTTTCTGGGGTGGTCACATCCACTACACAGATATTCCTTGAAACTCTGTATATACAAAATTAATTTTGTGTGAAAATTGCGTCCTGGACTTGTGAATTAGATACCATCAAACAACATTTCCAATATAGCCACAAACCAGTAACTGGATAACTTTTGCTGAACAGTGGAGAACTGCATCATTGCAGTGTAGCTATAAGGTGAGTCATTAAACATAAATTGCTCTCTGCTTAGAACATCCAGTCCACAAATGGCTCCACATGATGTTCATCTTGTGTAAAGTGGAGCTTACAAAATACAGAACCTTTCCAAAGTAATAAAGTGCAGTCCAAAGCAAGTTAGGTGTGTTTAAAACGTAAGAAATCAAGCTAGCTTTTCCATACTTAACCTTCTCTAAATTTAACCAAAGAGAACTTAAGTACAGTGGTGCCTTGACTTACAAATGTGAAAACTTGGATGTTTACGCTGGCCTTCCCTCCAGTTAATACCTGATTTTTGGTTGTTTTTCTTTTTTCCCTTTTCCCTTTCGGATAATTCATTTATACTGATGTCTATAAACTTTATTATGTTGTAATTTTGTTAGATTGTTGTTTTATGTGTTGGAAGCTGCCTGGAGTGGTCGTTGACTAGATAGGCGGGATATAAATAAATAAATAAATAAATAAATAAATAAATAAATAAATAAATAAATAAATAAATAAATAAATAAAATACTTATGATCATTTCGAGTTACGACCAGCTCCGCTGCAATATGTTGCTTCTACTTAAGACCAGAGCTTCCACTTACGAACAGAAAAAGGCAGGGGGGAAAGGCGGGAAATCTAAATTTCTAACTGTAGGTGGCAACGAAGCTGCTTCTTTGTAGCTCTTTCGCCCCAGTAGTTAGAGAGTGTGTGTCGGAGGAGGCTTGGGACTGCCTCCTTCTGATTCTGAGTGTGTGTGTGTTTTCAGGAAGGCTTCATTCTGCCTAGTAAAGTAAGGTGCTGTTTTCTGTTTTTTAAAAACTTTTCTGGGTGTTTTTGCAGTGTGGTTTTGAGCTGGGGGATTTATGTTTCTGTGCTGTGATGGGTCTTGGGGGGTTTGTTTGTTTTTTGGTTGCCCCCCATTTCCGATGGGTCTTGGGGTTTTTTGTTGCTTTTTGGAGTGTTTTTTCCCATTTCTGATGGGTCCTGCATGCTTCCCTCACTTTTTCCTTTGTTCTCTTTGCATTTCTGACCTGCCCCCTTTGTTCTCTGTGGGTCTTGCACACTGTTCTCAATGGGTCTTGCACACTTGTTTGCTTTTCTTTCTCCCCCCCTTTGGCCGGAAGGGATTAATCGTGTTTCCAATTAGTCTTTTAGTGATTTTGTGTGTGTGCGCGCGCGCACGCACATGCAATTTTTTTCTTTGGCCAGAACAGATTAATTGGATTTCAATGCATTTCTATGGGAAATGGTGCTTAGACTTACGACCATTTCGAGTTACATCCATCTTCCGGAACAGATTATGGACGTAAGTCAAGGCATCACTGTAGCTCATCAAGATTTGTGCTTTCATAGGGTGAAACATTTTCTGATGAGGATGTGAGCAAGAACTCCAGTCGAGATGGCCTATGCCATACCCACTCCCTTGGAAGTCACCTCAACCACTCCTTGGGAACCAACTGGGTAAGCAACTTCTTCTTTGAGAGAAACAGTATTCCTCCAGTTCCTGCAGATGCACACAGTGGACTAAACTGTGAAAGTTTTTGCCTAAAACAAGGCATGGCAGGCAAACTGGGTTTACTATTGCGTGCATGGTTCAAATAACTATCAACAATCCCCATTCTCTGAATATATGATCCATGCATTTTCAAACATATCTTTGTAATATCTGGGTTGGCATGCTTACATCTTGAATTTAAAAAACATCTATAAATACCTACAAATGTATTCATCATCGTTGTCTTAGAACTGCAGATCTGGAAGGGACCCTGTGGGTCACTGAGTCCATCCCCTGTCAAAGGGGATTGTGGCCCCACAATCAGATACCTAAATCAGTGAGCAAAGAAAAAAGGCAATGTGCAAAGAGGCCCTGATTCTACCTGTAATACAATGTGAACATCAGCAACAATGGTAACATTGTGGATAAGACTATATTGGGCTATACTGTACGTACATATATCTAAATGTTTTCATATATGTGATACGGCACATTTTAGTTTCCTAGAGACAATTGCATTTTTATTCTAAGCAATTCAAAATTCATAAATATCTTTGTCTCCATTGTGCATCAAATTTGCCCAAAAAATCACAATGACTTATTGTTTTTCTTCTCTAGGCAATAAGGTAAAATGTTTTGCATCTTTAAGAAACAAGAGCTGTAAAAGGAAGCTACTGCAGAATAATGAACAGGCTACTTTCTGAGAGGGGGGGCTGGTTCTTCATGTTTCAGAAAGAAATATTTTTGTTTCCTTTTGTTGTTTTTTCGGTGAAAGATTCAAACTGGCAAAAAGTCTGATTCACACAATTTCATTGTCTTTGAACTAGCACTAATTAGACAGAGCCTTCAATCTGAACATGTGTTACAAAATTTTTCTTTGCTCTTTGCTTTCCATGCCATTTTGCTAAATGTGACTCCAGAGAACTGAAACACCGATAAATAGAGAGAGAGAGAGAGAGAGAGAGAGAGAGAGAGAGAGATGTACCTAACCACCTAAGTGATTATAAATATGCCATTCAATTTCCTTTTTCCAAATCACAAGAATTAAATAAATCAACATATCCATTGTATCAGTGACAGAAAAATGTTGTACAGTCTGTATCATTGTTTAATAATTGATAATGGAGATCCTGATAATACAATAATAATATTGGATCCTGAACTATTTCCATAGTTTGAAAAGTATTCTTCCTTCTTTCTCAATGAGAAGTTTAAAAACCTCAAATGAAAACTGTAATATGTCTTAATAATTCATGTCTAATTATTTTTAAAAAAACCCAAAGGAGTATAGATAACTATCACGAGGAAAGGATTGTACAGATGAATAATTGCACTTGATCTGTATCCAGTAGGATGCTGCTAGCTAGCTACATTCTGGTTACCTATGCCTCTTTTGGCCATGTCGCTAGTATCTGTATCAAGCCAAATTTGTAAGGAGTCTCTGCACTCATGTAAAGATGTATAGAATTTTCCACATGCATGGAAACTTGGTTAATTATGTTTTTCAACAACATAAATGTGTATTGAGGTCTGCCCCACCCCCAGGCCTGCTTAAGGTGCCTGTCTCACACACACCCCTTTTCTCTCCTCACATTTAAGAAACATATGAAGGAAAACAACTGAATGGTTATAAATTGAAAAAATGAAAGACACCTAATGGTGGGGGTCTTGCTCAGAGGAACAATGAGGCCCTCATTTAGCTCATTGTGAGCAGATTACTACAACCTCCACTTACAAAAACAGACAGGAAAAAATATATTTTCCCTTCTAAAAAGCACTTGTTGAAATTTGGTCTATATGGAAAAATCCTGGTGGAACCACACGTCATGTATGTTGGTTTCTTCTACTGAATTAAGTTCTGAGGTTCTATTCACAATCCACATGATATAAGCCATAACTCATCATGGGAACCATGCAATCCTGTGGTTCATCAGGATTACCACTTTCAAAACGTCATGTTTACATCCCTTATGTTGTTTTCTGTTATTCTCCTTCAGTGGAGTGGTGGCCAGGAGGCCCTCATATTAACTGTCATTAGTGAAATTTCTGGGAGGATGGGGGGCAGTCCTTTTATTTCTCCTGTGGTCTTCTTCCTCCTTCAGTGTTTTCACTCCAACTCCTAACCTGTGTGCCTGGATTATGGATGGTCATGCACATGATTTCTCCTCTAATACTGGCCAGTGCACGGTAATGAAAAGTCTATTTTCAGAATATTTTTGTAAAATATAAGAGAACTGACAGCTCCCATCCATTGTTCATGACTTGGTACAATCCAACTCAGGGGACTGCACAATAGTGATATAGGTCTCCTAACACACTCTGATACTGAAGGTCTAATCTTTCAGGCACCAGGAACAGAACTGGCACTGCTAACAGCCAAACTAAAATTCAGGTATCCTTGAACTCCACTGTAACACAACAGGGTCATGACATTTCAGGAGTAGACTTGGGAGCATTGTATTTATATCCTGGGATATATGACTATGATGGTTGGCACCACAGGTGCCACAGCGGTCTATTCTCATCCCCCAGAACCAGCCCAGTCCACTCAATAGGCTCCTCGCAGCATGCACATCCAACAGACATAGTCCTGCCAGCTCTGTCCTGCCTCTCCTCTCAGTCAACCACTCAGCAGCTGCACAGGGAGACTCATCTTCTTCTCCAGAGTAGTTGGCTGTGAAGAGAGGCAAGGTAGTTATGGAGGACTACATCTGCGATTGGCACAATGTTGCCACTTTTAGATATGTGCGCTGCAAGGTACCTGATAAGTGAACTGGGCTGGTTCTGCGGGGTGGGAATGGACTGCCATTGTACCTGTGGTGCTAAGCGTCATATATATATCCCCTGGGACATGAATACAATGCTCATGCCGGGGAGGCGTGTCTTTGCCAGCTTCCCGGGATGCCACACGATGCTACAAGGCTGTCCCGAGAACAGTCGAGGGGCGTGGGAGAAGCAGAGGGGATTTAAGGGGATGCACCTCTATTATCTCTCTCTTTCATTATCTGACCGACAGCCCGCCCGCCCGCCCGATATTCTAGTGCAAGATTAGCTGGTCGCCCTTTGGGGGCCAGATAGGAATTTTTGACCCGTCTCCCAATTTTCCAGTGGAGGTGGGGATTTTTTGCCTATTCCACACTGGATTAGGAGCATTGGCCTTAGTAAGGGTGGTAGTAGAATTCGGTCACACTGGGGCGGTAGTGCGGATTCGAAAGGTATTGGAACTTGGATTATATGATAATGGCATGAAATGGTAGTGTATCTGAACTCGCAGCACTGCCGATCAGGCGGTCTCAGTGCTGGGAGGGAAAGAGGCGCTGGGGATGCACCCAGACCCATGGTCGGCACAGAGAGGGAAAGAGAGTCCTGGAAAAATGGAGGCTGATAGTTATCCCACGGTAATAAATAAGGGGATGACTGAGGCCAGAGCATAGCCAGCTGGCTGTGCCATGATTACGTGATAATCCAAGAGGAAACCTGAATCCGCACTACAGCAGGACCCCCCTTTGCCAAAGGATTGGCAATGTTCATGAGAATGGAATGGACTTTAATAAAGTGTGGCCCATGCTTTAACCCAGGCTTGTCCAACCTGTGGCCCAAGGGCCGCATGTGGCCCAGGTCGGCTCATAATGTGGCCCAGTGCAATTTTTTATTTTTAAAGAAATTCCAAAGTTTCCTTAAATGCGGCTGGGGCACGTCACAACAGTGGGGGGGAGGGAAGGAAGGAAGGAGTGGGAGGGGAGGGGAGGGGGGCTTTCTGACTGCATTGCATCATCCCCGTCAATAGGTGGACCCCCTCCCAGCCCCATAATGCCACCGGAGTTGAAGCTGGCAGCCTCTGCTGTCTGAGATTGCAGCTGCCGGTAAGCACACTTGGAGCGGGGCTGTGGAGGACGGCTAGGGCTGCCCCCCCATGCAGCCCAAACCAAATTTATGTGTGGCCCAAACCAAATTTTCATCTTCTAATGTGGCCCAGGGAAGGTGAAAGGTTGGACACCCCTGCTTTAACCCATACACTCGGTCTTGTGTGGTTATTCTGAGGTAAGAGGGCAAAGATGTAGGTGCAACTTTGGCTGAAGCAACTTTGTAGCTTATGTGTGACTCATATGCCTCAAATATGCTTTGTCAAACTGATACATAGTAGGGGAAAATATCTTTAGGTAATTCCTTTCACAGTCCCTCTACATACAACTGCTATTGCATGAGTAGAAGAATAGGAATCATAGAATTCTCCTACCTGGAGTTCCAGCTATATTGCAAAACTGTACTTAACATGGCTGGGATTTTGTTGTACTCAGATTTCATAGGTAACTCTGATTTTCCAGGACTCCTGCAGTGCCTGAAATGAGCATGTTTTCCCCCAGCCAAAGAAGGTACCCACCCAACATGGGCAGAAGTATGTTGATGCCAGCAATTCATTACAAGTCAGAGCTGGAAGACTCATCCTTGTTTTCTCCTTCACATGATTCTGATTGCATGCAGAGAAGGAAAATGAAAAGAACTTATACTGTATGGGAGCGATGGAGTGCTTGACTGAAGAGGATCTTATAAATTTTATGTGTAGTTGTTTCTACAGTATGTATGATTAGTAAGAAAAATAAGTTCCACCATGTTCAATCAGGTTTACTCCCAAGTAAGTATGCATGGATTGCATGGTTAGAACTTTCATTTTTACTGTTTTCAGAGTAACAAAAATTCTTCTATTAACTACATCTAGTAGCTGAACCTTGTGCTTGCTTCATGCTACACATGTTGTACCAGCAAATCTCTTTGAAAATCCAGAAAAAGTATAAACAATCACTTATTTGCCATTTCCTATTTGCATTAAAAAGAAACTATCACAAATGGTGCTTGCAATCCGCAATTCCTTCAGCATACTGATGAGGCTTTCTGAAAAGTTGGCTCTTTTGATAGTCAAGAATCCTGACCTCCCACTGACAAGGTTACAAAAGCAATGGAATTCTTTGTGACAAAGAGAAAATACGGCCATAAAAAATTGTACCTCCCACAGAGATCAAGGTAACTGTGATTAAAACTGAAGTATGATGACAGGAAGTAATCTAATGCCCTGTGCCAAAGTATCGACCAATATTTCCAATAGCTTTGACAGACTGGATCCAGCATCGGCCTTTTGCTGGTGGAAGGGTTGTGATCACAGACAGGTCTTCTAACTGGCTTTGGAAAAGCCTCCCATTACCACAAAACCATTGCTTGTCCTGCTTGGCAGGGCCTCTTGCCCCTTGTGTAACATTTTCAGGAGGCTGAAGGGACTACTGAGATAGGAAATCTGAGTCTGCTGGCATGCATCTAAATCCGGACCCAGCCCATAATGTTCATCATCAAAACATCCATGCCCAACTGTTTGGTTACTGGGCCAAACCTCTGGGAACAAATAACGACCTAGTGAATGTTATTATTATAAATGGCACTCCAGGTAAGGGAGAAAGGATGCTGATTAAAATTTACAACCTACTCCACTAATTGCAATCACACAATTAATGGTGCATCTACTTTAGCCTTTAGCACTTAAAATTGAGCTTGCTTGGAAGATAGCAGCATGACTTATATATCTAGCACTGAACACCAGCCTCCTCCCTGTGGATATTAAACAGAGCTCCTCACTGCCTGTGCCAGCCTACAGTGTGATGGTACCATTGTAGAAAGAGGGTGGGGTAAGGGAGGGAGAGAAACGCTTTCCTAGTAACCCCGAGAACACAGCAGCAGAATTTACTCATTCACCACAAGCACACACACATCTGGTGACCTGCCAATTCTATTTCAACCCTTCTTTACAAAAGCACTTTGCCCCATCCTCAGCAAACCCTCCAGTTTATTTGTGACCTCCTAAGGACAGAAGTCCAGAAGCAACAACCGTGGGCTCCTCCTGTGTGGAGGAAAACACTTCTGTTATGGTAGAAAGGATTCATGATTTGTATGAAGAAGGTCCCTGGTTCATCTCTAGTTAAAAAAGAAAGTTGAAGGAAAAATTTATTTAAAAGACTTCTGCCTGAGACTCGTGAGATCTGTTGGTAATCAGAATATACCATAGAGCCGTGGTTCCCAGATTTTTCCCACTTACTGCTCCCATGATCATTTTGGAGCCTCCCTAATGCAAAAAGGGTACCACTGCCATCTCTTCGCCTCCTGCACAGGCAGGTATCCCAATCCTGGCCAGCATACAGAAAGACCTGCCAGCCAAGAAGAGGGAGGAGGAAGTGGCACAAAGGGTGAGAGGAGTCCGTGACACCCCTGGCAGGGATTGGCAGTGCCCCAGGGTGCCATAACACACAGTTTGCCATTCAGGGTAGACAGTCAAACAGTCTGACCCAACATAAGTGAGCTCTGATGTTTCTGAAATTGAATGTATGTCTAGAGGGCTTCTTCATGGTGACACCCCGACTGTGAAATGGATGTTCTCAGGGAACATTAGCCATCAATTCAGCACCAGAAGAAAAATAGGGTGTTTTTTTAAAAAAATCTAATAACCATTTAATGTAATATTTAAATTAGACCAAACATGGGTGCCAGGTTTTTGAGATCTCTAGATCTTTTAATTAGACAAGATATTATAACTAGTATGTTGAGGTGGGCAGAAAACATTGACCATCTTGAAAAGACAGTCTTTGTGTATGGTCCTCAGATCCAGTGAGGGAGAGAGGACCTGCAGAAATTTAAAGTTTACATCATAACTTTAAAACATAACTATTTTTGCCATGACAAATTATGTGTCTAAGATATGGGAGCTTTTGAACTATTTTGAACTCTGTCTTGCACACATTTTGTTTGGCTTGAGATGAAGTGTTACATTAATCAGGATTTAGAATTTTTTATGGCAAGCAAGGATACCTTTGTTTTTAGTACGACCTTTTAAAAAACCCAATAGGCTTTTTTTATTCTCTGTACATTCTTTTATAGTGCTAGATGTTTGTTGTTAATTCTGCTGATAGCTTTCATGGTTCTTTTATATTGTGTCATTTTAATGCTTTTTGTTTTAAACCATTTTACTATAATTTTTAACTTTTGTAAGCCACCCTGGGAACCTGTTAAACTGTTGGCTATAAATATAATACAGTATTAAGTACATTCCTGTGGGGAAGCTAGGGAAAGAGAAACTAAGTTTTAAAGAAAAGGAAAGAAAAGAAAAGAAGCTCTTTTTAATGGCAGATTTAATCTATGATGCCACCCTTTTTTCCTCAGGGAAGAAAAACTGCATGTATTTCTCTTTTTCATTTCTAGCATATGTGCTCTTCTATGATAATACTAAGTTAAGCCAGAAATACAAAATAATGTAAAGCTAAACATAACCAATGTTTCAAAGATATTAAGTTTCTGAGTGACCTAATAAAGTGTCCACATGCTTAAATATGTTAACAAATTAACAGTCTTTTTCAAGATATGTTCCTTGGGAAAAGGTCTGTTATATTCACTTTTCCTCAGGCTGGCATTTTATTTCTAGTACAGTGCTATAAATAAGATCTAGAACTCAAAGCTGATCCCAGCAAAATCAATATGAGTTCTGCCATGGAGAATGAGAGCTCTTCCAGTCTGAAGCACTTCAGTTCTAGACAGGCAACATGAAAACTAGAGACCATAATAAGACCATTTGATATAAGACTGACTGTTCCAATGACATCAGTAGAGCTAAACCAGACAGATGTAAAATGTCACGTTTCTCTTGTTAAGGAAACTGCAGTGTCTTTCTGAAATTTGCACATAGAATCTATCATGTTAAAAGCATACACTGGACTAAATCCACATCCATGTTCTATTTCGTTCTGAAATGAGGACATGCAGGAGAATCCTTCACATCCCATAGGCTGACAGAATAAAGAATGAAGAGGTCCTTCATTGGAAAACAAAAAGCAGTAGATTATTAAGAAATATAAGCTCCCATATCTTGGACACATAATTTGTGATGACAAACATTATATGCTACAATACATCATTGGACGGAAGATTGTGGATAAAAATGGAATCAGATAGATTTCTAGGATGAGTAACATCAGAGAGTGTCTAGGCCTTAAGAGAGAACAACTAATCCACACAGCAGGAGATAGGAACAGATACATAATGATGGTATCTGCAACTGAGATGGTACTTATGATACTCAGAAGGCAAGAGGGGCATTCTTCTTAATAACGTCTACCTGGAACTTTCTGGACTGGGGTGACTGTCAATCTATCCATCACTAACCAATCATTCTCTCCTACCTCTGAATTCAAACAAAGCTCCACCTATTTGCTGAGCCTTTCCCCTTCTCTTTAGTCTGTTGGAAGCAGTGTTTGAGTTTGTTCCCACTAACAATAACAACCACTGTTATATTGGGTTCTCCTTTTTAAAAGCTATTATTTATTTATAACCCACCTTTCTCCCCAAAAGGACCAAAAGTGGTTTACATCATGAAAACAGTATTTAAAAGCTTAAAACAGTAAGCACCCAAATATTTTTAAAAATTGAATAAATATTATATTAAAATGGAAACCAAGATATTGAAACACATTTAAACAACAGAGCAGAACAATTCATTTAGAACTTAAATGTTAGCACATACAGCATGCTTTTCTGCTCCTCTTGCAGAGGTCCATTTATTTTGAGGCAGATGTGAACACCCCTCACCGATGCAGAAAAAACTGCTTGCTGGCCCACCCCTCACTTGCCGATCTCCTGCTCACCCACTCAATTGTACCCTCTGCCTGCCCCTTGCTTGTCCACCCAATTGCCCCCTGCAAGCCAGATTGCTTGTTCACCCTGTTGCATCCTTCCACCAGCCCAATTGTCCCCCGCCCATCCCCTTGCACACCTGCCCAATTGCCCCCCACCAGCCAGATTGCTTGTTCACCCCATCACCTCCCCCTATCCCCTTGCTTGTCAAATTGCCTGTAGTGTTTCAATTAAGGGCTCAGCTGAGACCAAAATGTAAAGCTCTGCAACAAGTAATTCACTCTAACACAGAGACAGGAAACATTCTTTTTTTCAACTGCAACTCACCTAATTGCCAGGGAAATTCTTACAATTCTCTTCTAAAAAAGTTTTTTGAAATTCTTGATTTTGCTTTCTGTAGAATGTCCAGTGTTAGTCATCCAGCCATGAGTTAAAATGCAGAGTTCTTTTGCAAAATTCTGATGAATTTCACTTCGTACCAACCTGAACTCGATCTAGAATCTATCGTGGGATTTTTCCCCCCAAGCTCAATTGAAGTAACTGTTAAGAAATGTTGTGAGGATCATTAACACAAAGTTTAAAGCCTTCATAAATCTTATTTATTCGCTTAGATGCAAAATGCTTCTTAGGAACAGTGAAATAACATCTGTTGAACATTTTGAATGTTATGCTCTCAATAGTTGCTAAGTGGAAACAAACTCCTATCCTGGAAAGACTATTTTGCTGTACGGAAAAGGAAAAAATGTTTCAATATCCAATTAAGATTTCTAGGCAATGGTGTCTTAATTGACTAATGCATCTTTCTGTTAACACTAATGGTGTATTAAATATGTCTGATCAATATTCAGGCAGTGAACTATAGTCAATTGTCACTGAATTTAATGGGCATTACTTTAAAATATTAACTGATGTACATCCACATGTGTAAGAATCTTGTTTTATAATACCAATATCCAGGTTGTATCTGTAAGAGAGCGCTTGTTAAAGAAATTTCCTGAATTCTGTCTCCAAGGAACCTTACAGTTGTCTGCCACAAATCAGAGTTGTACTGTAAGGTAGGTCAATTGTGTAGTTTAATATAATTCCATTTCCTGTCAGGATCTCAGACTGTAAAAATGTTTGTTGTGGGTTTTTCAGGCTCTTTGGCCGTTTTCTGAAGCTTGTTCTTCCTGACGTTTCACCAATCTCTGTGGCCGGCATCTTCAGAGGACTGGAGTAGGAACTCTGTCCATGCTCTGTTGGTGTTTGGAGCATAGACAGAGTTCCTACTCCAGTCCTCTGAAGAACTCCAGTCTTCAGAACACGGCCAAAGAGCCCAAAAAACCCACAACAACTATTAGATCCCAGCCATGAAAGCCTTTGCGAATACATTGTAAAAATGTTGTTTCTACATATAGAGGACGGTCTTTAAATGAAGAAAAATGACCAAGAAACAGTCAACTCTGCATTTCTGCTTCTAATCAATATATAAAAAAATCAAAATCCAAAGAGAGCTGCCCAAAGACGGAACATCTGGACAAAAAATAGATAAGTATACAACACACCAGATTTCAGGAAAGTAAAGGAAGAGGACTGAAACCATAAGGTCTGTCCACAGAGATTGGATATAAGAAAATAACCTGCTACTGGAAAGTCAAAGATGAACAGAGATGGGAAAGAAATAACAATTAAATCAAAATTGTATAAATTTGATTCAATAATTTGAAGGAAACTGGCTTCATGAAATGTTCCCTATCTTAGCTTTGTTTCCCTAAATAATTTCAGTGATTCTTTAGCATAGTTGGTGGGGAGTTTGGAAACATACCAATAAAAAAAGGTAGCTGAATCACTGCCATTTGGAAAGGGCATTTAATTTGGCACCAGTTCAATGTAAAGAAATGCTGGAGTAACAATCTGTCTACTCAGTAACACTGTGTGTATTTCTGTCAATACATGTCATGACTTTCCTGGCAAGTTCCTTGTCAGTGGAAGCTGGTGGGTTCTGGCATGAGCTTAAGGCCCCAGTCAGTAGTCATGGCCCAGAGACAGCCAAGGCAAAAAAGACTCGCTCTCCCCAGAGAGAGGGAACTCCTGACTAACTAGCTGGAAGATCATGGATCAAAGCCTAAATGAAACAAACTCAACATCTGCATCAAAAACATCACAGGTGTCATTATTAGCTGATTAATAGCAGCCTGTGTAAGGGAGTTATCTATACTGCTGGGGGATTTTTAAAAAAGTTCAATCACAATGTAAGCTCTCAAGTCACTTCTAAATTATAATGATCCTATATAGAATGCTAAGAATAAGTTTCACAGGGGAGACAACCTCTGGCTTCACAGCAAGGTTTTTAACTCGCTGAACAACCCAGCCAACTAGTTAGGCATCCTTCAGTCTCGAAAGACTATGGTAACGTGCTCTGTATGGAGGATTTGGAACAGCGTCTAGTGTGGCTGAAGAGGCCAATTCGAGAGTGGCAATCTCTTCCACACTGAAGACAAATCCAATCTGTCCCATGTCCAGTTCCCTGGTTTTGCTGCTTTTGTGACTTCCTCTTTGCCTTGGCCTGCTGGACAAGGGTCTCTTCAAATTGGGAGAGGCCGTGATGCAACACCTGCCTCCAGGCTGAACGCTCAGATGTCAGGGTTTCCCATCTGTTGAGGTCCATTCCTAAGGCCTTCAGATCCTGCTTGCAGATGTCCTTGTATCGCAGCTGTGGTCTCCCTCTGGGGCGCTTTCCCTGCACTAATTCTCCATACAGGAGATCCTTGGGAATCCGACCATCAGCCATTCTCACGACATGCCCAAGCCAGCGTAGACGTCGCTGTTTCAGTAATGTATACATGCTGAAAATTCCAGCTCGTTCTAGGACTACTCTGTTTGGAACTTTGTCCTGCCAGGTATCACCAGCCAACTATTCACTTGCATAATAAAAGTAGCACAGCTTGAGAACTTAGTTTCAAAAGTATTTCATTAGAATTATAATTCCAAGGCCCTGAAAAGTGACTGTCAATTACAGTCTATACGAAGGAAATATTTACTGTCTTGTTTTTCTGGTGTCATATACCATCTATATAATATTTTCATATAATTTTCTTTCAAATCTGTACTTATTAATAGTTTTTTGTCATCATTCCATGCTCTGAAACCAATCCTCTGTTTGAACTGTTCTACCTAATTCCTAAATCCATTTTATCATATTTTCTTTAATTACTTCCTGTTCCATATTTCTTTCCAATAATAGTATATACAACCTTGCTATTTGGTGATTTTCTTTTCCCCATATTATCTTGTCTAGTTCCATAGGTTCTTTAACCAATCCTGTTAATTTATTATCCATTTTCATTCTTTCTGATACCTGTCTGTGTGGAAACCACTGGCATATTATTCCTACTTGATTCATTTCTTGTCTTGTTCTTAATCTTAGTTGTCCCTCATCTTCCTCTATGAGTAGATCTTTATATGTTAACCATTTATCATTCTTTATGTCAGCTTCCTTTGAGAGGGCTTCATGGGGAGACATCCACATTGGAATCCCACGATAAAATTTCCCTTTATATTTTTCCCATACTCTTATCAATTCTTGATAATGTTTTATGTCTACCTGAATAAAAAGTGTATTCTGTGTAATCTCCATGTTTTATTCTCATGTTGTGAGACTTCACAAATTTAGAGGCAAGGGAACAAAAGGAATCAGGAAAGGAAGAAGAGGAAGGAGAAAAAGGGATTTAAAAGCGAAGAAAGGATAGGACTAAAATGGCAAATAAAATTTTGACTTGGAATGTCCAGGGACTGAACTCTGCAAAAATAATAATAATAATAATGAAAATAAGTGTTCTATTTCTTTGGAACAGAAAGAAACCAAATAATCTGCTTACAAGAAACCCATATTAGAAAATAGGATGTAAAATATCTAAAGAATGGGAAAATAGGGAAATACTTATATAATTGCTATACTTCACACTTCTCAAAAAAAAAAAAAAGAGGGGGGTAGCTATCTATGTGCCAGAACAATGTCTATCAAAAGAAATATTAAATGATGAGGAAGGAAGATATATAGGAGTAGAAATTCAAATACAAGAAAAAACAATAAATGTAATTTCAGTATATGAACCTATGGAAGGAAAAGCAGATTTCTTTCAAAAATTAACACAAAAATTAGAAAGACATGAATTGATTATAGCAGGGAATATGAATGGATTAATAAATCCTGAAGCTGATGGGCAATCAGAAAATAAAATAAAAGAGAATCAGGGGAAACAACTTAAAAGTTTTTTTAACATGTTGGATGTTTTCACATTAGAGGATATTTGGAGAATACTCTCTTGTTTCTTAAAGGTAACTGAAATAGTTGAAGTGGTGCCTCGCTTAATGATTACCTCGTTAAATGATGAATCCGCTTGACGATGAGGTTTTAGCAATCGCTATAGGGAGAAAATTGCTTTACGATGATCGGTTCCCTGCTTTGGGAACCAATTCTTTGCTTAACGATGGTTTAAAAACAGCTGATCGGCAGCTCCCAAAA
Source organism: Pogona vitticeps (assembly GCF_051106095.1). NCBI lineage: Eukaryota > Metazoa > Chordata > Lepidosauria > Squamata > Agamidae > Pogona > Pogona vitticeps. Next base: position 174,445,628 of record NC_135786.1, read on the forward strand.
TGACTGCCCACTGTGCAAAATGGCTCCCCGCTGTTTTTAGGACAGATTTTTCACAAGACAGTCACCGGAAAACGGCCGCCCTATGGAGGATCTTTGCTGGACGATTGGGTATTTAGCCCATTGGAACGCATTGAGCAGTTTTCAATGCGTTTCAATGGGTTTTTTTTCCCCCGCTTGATGACGATTTCACTCTACAGCGATTTTGCTGGAACAGATTAATGTCGTCAAGCTAGGCACCACTGTACCTTCTGTAAAACCTGAATGCTGCCAACCACTAGTCTGTGGTACAAAACAGATTAAGATGGTAATATAGTGTACAACCTCATTGCTTTTTTTATAAATGTAATTTTCAGTTATATTTTTATAGTTACAGACATATGACCTCAACAAATTGTGGAGGATGAATACCACACAGTTCAAATGCCGGCTTGTGCTGCTGCGTCATCCTGTGTTGTGGTTGTTGAGGCGGCAATGAGGTAGACGGTAAAATGATACAATTCAGTTATATCTGTGTTACTGCAAGAAGACTGCAAGCAACATGGTATTTGTAACTAGCTACTCTAAGTTTTGGTAATGGTATTAATTCCAGACACTGCTACGTGTCAGAATACAATCACAAAATTATTTTTGTTGCCTATCACTTTAGATAAAGGTAAAGGTTCCCCTTGACATTTAGTCCAGCCATGTCTGACTCTAGGGTGCGGTGCTCATCCCCGTTTCCAAGCCATAGAGCCAGCGTTTATCTGAAGACAGTTTCCATGGTCACGTGGCTAGTGCAACTAGACACAGAACGCTGTTACCTTCCCACCAAGGTGGTACTTATTTATCTACTTGCATTTTTACATGTTTTTGAACTGCTAGGTTGGCAGGAGCTTGGACAAGCGATGGTAGCTCACTCCGTTGTGTGGATTCGATTTTACAACTGCTGATCTTCTGATCTTGCAGCATAGAGGCTTCTGCGGTTTAACCCACACCGCCACCACATCCCTATCACTTTAGGTAGACAACCACTATTAAAGATCCATCATTCCACTGTTTCTGTAAGAAGTTAAAACTTTATCTTCATCCTTTATATTGGAATGTAACTCAAACACGAGATAGCTTAAAGAAAAAAAGCTCCTTCCTCTATTACACATTGGAAGCACCCTTGAGCTACATTTTAGCTGGGAATTTTCATCTAATGAGATGTTACATTGCGCCAGTACAGGCAGTCATCAATGGAGTAGTAGGGTTCTCAATGATATGTAAAATGTCTTTTTAAAAAAATTATTTACATCCATTGCCATTCACTGCTTCATTTGCTATCCGTGCTAATTTCAGATTGCCATGAAGAGGGATTCCACAAATGACATAAAAGAAGAGGTGAGAAGTCTCATCAGCAAAGCTGCACATACAGCAGAAAAGAATATGTCATTGGAAATACAGGAAGCATTCTGCTGTATGTGGCCTATCAGTGTGACAATACTTGGCATCTTCTTTAGCTGGGATAATCAGGATTAACTTCAAGGGGTCTTTTGGATAAACTGAAAATGTCAAGAATTAGTGTTCCAATTAAATGGTGGTAGATATAGTGAGAAGATGACAGCAGGATAGGCAAGGAGCAAGTACGGCCTATGGAGAAACATGAGTCATGCAGAACTAAGCCAACATTTTTGGAACACAAAAGCAGACCAAGCAACATCATATTTAACTGTGCATATAACTGTAGTTCTGGTGACCCAATTGATAATGTCTTTGGAGATCTAATGCCATGGTAGTTGTAAACCTAAGTAAGTCTGGATCTGCTGAGCATTTCACAAAGGTAGCTATTCTGAGGTGATCCACAGAAAACGTCCATGCAAACAGTTCTTTAACTTCCCAAAGGCAGAACAGGACTAGGAAAATGAGCCACTAAATGACAGGACACTTAGTCCCATGATCTTTGGAAACAGACTTGATGGGGATGTGATCAAGGGCTTTCCTGATTAGAGAAGGACACGAACTGAAGTGCTAGCCACAAACCATCACAAATCACCATTTTTCAGGTTTATGCCCATCTCTATTCCTGATAGCTGTTCACTTGCTGTGAAACTCCCAACTAAATGAGTCTAGGCTGGCTTCCTCTCTGTAGTTCTTCCATTGCTAGAAATAAATATTATTATTCAGAGAAGCTCAGTGAAAGGACCTTCTACCGTAAATGGGTAGAAAAGTTTTTCAGGACATCTGTGAATCCTGAAAAAACAGTACGGAATGCCTGGATTATAAAATTGAAAGAAAAAATTAAACATCTGTGAGAGGGTTGGCACAGGCCCACAACTGGAGTCAACTTCTGCATTTTCTGCATTTTCCCTGCCAATCCAGGCAAGGTTAATGGAGGGCTATGAGTGACTTCCTTCTCTCAGTGTCATTGACCCCAGCTATTGGGACAAATAGTACTCCAAGGCAAGAGGAGGAAAAGGGTGGGAAAGGTCCTGTGCAAGAAGTTTCTTGCCCAGATAAGGCAGAAAAGAGGGAGCAGAGCAGGAAAGCCTGCAAGAGAATCAGACAGAGGGAGAGTGTGAAGGACTGAGGTAGAGAGGGATCATTCAATGGAAGCAAAAGAAGAGGGAATGGAGCCAAGGAATGGGCTGATGTCCCTGGGGGGACAAGTCCACAGTTCCACACCCAATTTTCTGGACTTTCTCTAACTGGTGAGCCTTCCCCATCTGAACCTAGTGGTCCCCAAGTGAGCAAAGGATGAGCACTCTGGTTCATGTCTAAAGGATATAAAACTATAATGTTTTGTTGAGAGTCCTGCCAACTAAACCTGGCAAAACCCCAGCTACCAACCTTGACTCAACTGAGAAGGTGGAGATGTCAAGAGACAGTTTAAGAGACTGTGCCAAATGACCCAGCACTTGAAAGAAGGAAATATTATACTGTGAGATGTTCCCTTCGTGTGTGTGAGGATTAGAGGCAATGAAACCAACCATGTTTGACAAACGGACTGGATTACAGAGTGGAGAAAGACTGAGAGAAGTACACAAGTCCAATGTCCTTTTGTAAATCATTTTTTTCAGTAAAGATTTCATTAGTTGTAAATGCTGTTGGACTTTCCTTAAGATGCCCACCATGGCTAGTGGTCTCTTTGACATACATTTACCCATGCACAGCTGAATACCTCACACCATCTCTTAAAATGAACGGAGCCCCAGCAAAGTGTAGCCCCTGATCACACAGAGGTGAATGTGGGATACTTGGAAGTCACTTAATACGTTATGGATGAAGATGACAGAACCAAAGTGAACTGTAAAAAAATGGGAAGGGGACTGCACTCGCACGGTCCTTTGTGAGTGCTGAGAAGAAAAGGCAACTTCTATGTCAGTATATTCTGTGCCCTCAGTATGCAGTATGAAACTCATGGACTATGTCCTTGGTGTTAGCTATCCAAAACATTCTTGATGTTGCCTGTTATTGGGTGACATTTATCTGATATGTGTATTAATTTTATTATTCTGACACAAAGAGAGAATGGGAGTGTTCTTTCTTTAATTGATGCATCTTAATTGTGTTTTTAAAAGCTGTTTTGTGTTCTAATTGTATTTGATCTAATTTTATTACTGTCACCCACCTTGAAAACTGTTCTCTTAGAGAAAAGTTGGGGCATAGATCTTTAGATGAATATAGTATCGATGACCTACCTTTTATACATGAGGTGAAGGCAGCACAGCAGAAAAGAAAAGCTTTCTGTAGAAACTGCTTAGATTCACAGCAGAGTTTCAAAAAATGACTTTTTGGGTGATGCTGATGGAGATATTCTAGAAGCTGCTGTCCCCAAAAAACCCTTTTCCAACTTCTGATTCTGCAATTGTCATAGTTTCAAATGCCAGAGGAATCCAAACGTTGCTCTAAGTGAAGATATTACAGCTGAGTTTAATGCCGACCAAGCTGGCTGTGCACAAACTTCAGTGGTGAGAAGTAGTCTTGTACTGGCAAAGGGTTCATAAGTCATCCTGAAAAGATGACGGCTGTTCAATATTTTACAACAATTTTGTCGGGTAAAGTAGGAAAATGTTCCAACTGTATGAGTCATTCTTTATAAATAGATCTCTCCTTCTAAGTTTTAGAAAAAGATTAACTGAAGCAGTACAAACATGAACTTAAGGGCCACATCAAATGTAATTTATGTCACAGAACGCAAAGCCTTCTTTATGGGAGCAGCATCTCATACACCTTTATGCATTCATTCATATCACCACAAGAAAACAAAAGAGAGTTACCAATCTAGCAAGAATATTTAAGAAGTTACATTTGAAAGAAAAGGACAAATTGGTTTAATGCACACTAACTTGGAAATAAATCCCAGTGAATTCACTACAACTTGAATAAATATGCATATAATTTTTGGGATGGAAGACTGGTTGGCTTGTGCAATTCCTTCCAAAAGAAGAAGAGTTTAGTTTCCTTATTACTAGGTTTTAGACAAGATGTTCTCTTTCCTTGGCCAATTAATACTGTTTGACATTATTTTAATTTACAAACTTCAGCTTCAAAATGAGAACCTGGTAGTAACCAGACAAAAGGAACATACTTATCTTTAACTGGTTACTTTTGTATAGCAAGGGCATGATGTGTGACTTGACAGCCAAATTGTCCCAGTCTGGATTGGACTACATCCTTCTAACCCTACTAAACAAAGTCACTTTGGAGAAGAGTAGAACCCCCATATGCATGGGGGATGGGATCCGCAGCACCAAGGTGGCGGTGGATGCACTGGGGGCCTGTATAAGGGAAGGAGGCTCACCAGACTGGGGCAGTCAGATCACTGGCCAGTTGGGGTCACACTGTCTTTAGGACACCACCACTTTGGGGCTTGGGACTCGTCCATGTAAGGAGAAGGGGTCCAGTGAGACATCCAGCTCCTAACAAGTTTTTTTTTTCTGCACGATGGCAGGCCCTTTCTTTAGCTGAGAAGTTCAAGTTAAATAAGTTCAAGTTTGTGTTGATAAATTGTGGCCCTAGTTTTACCCCATCATCTGTGTCTTGCCTCTTTATTCCAGGCTGGGTGGGCAAAGGAAATAGCAGTATAAAATATATAAAAGCATAAAACATGCTTCTCTAATGATCCCTTGTTCCTTACATGTTTGTCAAAGTGACAGTGCCCAATGCTCTAAAGAGAGACAGAAACACAATGATATTACTCTTTTGATCTTCATGTCACATGAGGCACCATCTAAAAGGGGCATTCTTCTACTTAGTGAACAGTGAGTAACATATACAGATTGAATTAACTGATTAATTGAAACTCCTTGTGATGAGTCTAAGATTACATAGTTTTGTAGACTGAAAGCCTTATTGTAGATAGATTAATTCTGTTTCTGAAGTACTGAGAATTTAAGGTAGCTCAGGTCTAAAGGCCTATTCACACAACATGAGAGGTTTCATGGGGGTTCTCTATTACTCACAGTCTAATTTTCCCATCATATGCCTAAATGCCTACTAGCAGTAGGTATATCTACCTATTGTGCCATTCCATCATAGGATATAATATTGCCTGTTAAATGGACTGTCAAATAGGATTGGCAGCTTTTTATTACGTTCGTTACCACAGCTAACTGGCATCGTATGTCTGGCCCCACCCATTCCTCAATCATGTACCACACTGTTCCGAGTTTCATTGCAGGTGAACAGCTGCGTGCATGTGAGTTGCTTTTATTCAGAGATGGCATTTCGCCCCCCCCCCCCTTGTCCTTCATCTCTCAAAGGACTGGCTTTCTCTCCCTTCACTTTCTTTCCAGTTTTCTATGAGCTGCCTCATTTATTGCATGTTAGATAGATCATGCCCTCTGATTTAATAAATTTAATCTCACACTTAACTGTAATCCCCCATTTGAATAAAACCCTCCTCGAGCTATCCTTGCAAACAGAAGTTATTACTGCCTGCTGATTTTTCACATAACAGAGCAGTGTTTGGCTTCCTAGTTAGAGAATGAAGCTCCATTCGCTACTGTCGCATCTCATGTGTAATCCCTTGACAGTTACAAGCTGTAAACTTGAAAAGGCAAATGCTTTTTACCAATTGTATGCATTGAGTGCTCTTGGTTTTGAACATGCTCCCTGCTGTATAACAGAATATACAGTTTACTCCAATCAACATTGGAAGCTTGGAGCAGGGCTGACCCACAGAACCGAAGGAATCGGTGAACATGTTCAGGGGTGGGGAGAGGGAGAGTGAAAACCCTAGAAGGCAGGTAAGTGAAATCAATGAAGCATGGGAAGGAAAGATTCTGGGTATGTCACCATAAAGCTTAACTGACAAGGAGATATGAATGATGAACTTGCAAGTGATAGACAGTCACATTGATAAAAGTTGCTGGGTTGATAGATGGTAATAGGGCAAAGATAAAATCCAAGCATATCTGCCAACGTGATGGGTCTGTTTTGTCTCTTATTATGAAAGGTAGGTTAAGAATGCCATCAATTGGTATATTAGCTACTGCTCCCTGCCCAACACCCTCCTTCCTCCCCACATTCATTTCAGTGTTGGGGCAAATGGGGTGAAAACAACTGCTCAAGAAAGAGGGGGAATGTAATCCTCATAATTGGAGCATCCGTATTAAAAAGTGCCAGCAATTTCCAAAGCTCTGCTGGAAGGAAAATGGGAATGTTTCTTCTTCTTCTTCTTTCACTCTCCTGTGCAATTTGAATCCATTAATACCTGGGATGGAAATAAAAGGCCCAGGGGACAAGCAGGAAAATATGGGAAAATGTCTTATTGATCCACCAAATGCTTCTCATCAAAAAGGGTTTAATGCAGCAATACTCCAAATGAAAGAAGACACTATTGAAGTCCCCAAAGAGCCTCTATTACATGAGATTGGGCAACAATATAAGAACCTGGTCCCAGCCTTGATTAACATGAAATTGGGGTTTGTTTTATGAACTGTAGAACAGATTTAATGGCAATCTGCATGACAGACATCCATTTTCCCATCTCCTGATGCTGTCTCCTGTGTCTGATTTTAATTATTTCTACCGAACAAGGGCTTCCGATCTTTTATACTGCACTCATCTGCTTCTCTTTCAGAGACGGGGACTCAACCATCAGAGACTCAAGACTTGTACCTGAGATGGGGGAGAATCAAAATGCCTCCTTTTTCATTATTTTCTTCAGTGAATTTCTTCTGAAGTAATGACAGGGTTGTTAAGACTTAATTCCTTCAGCCTGCTGAATACCAATTCTCCCATCAGCCACCAGCACTTATGTGCCATTTAATATTGCTTTCATTACAAAGGCATAGCATGTGTAGGTTTACTGATCAAATGAGATAAAAGGCCACCAGGAGAAGCTTCTTCTTCTTCTTCTTCTTCTTCTTCTTCTTCTTCTTCTTCTTCTTCTTCTTCTTCTTCTTCTTCTTCTTCAGCAAACTGCATTAAGAGAAAAATGATTTCTATAAACAGAAAAAGAGTGGTGACAAAGGGGAGGAGCTGGCCTTCAATGTAAGCTAGGTATGGAGATGAAAAGTGAGAAATTTCGACCAAGTATTGAGCATGCTTAAATGCTACTTAATGCATGTTTATTGATTCCCGAGATTCCTTGGTCACTTCCAGAGGAAATAAGCGAGCAGGCAGGTACCTCCAGTTTCACAGAGCCAATGAATCTGCCCCAACTTTTAGCCTAAACTTCATTGGAACCACCAATTATTGCTCCCCCAGGTCCCGAAATGAAGACGCAAGACAATACTTTTGGATTAAACACGGGCCACACTTTATTAAACCAATTCTGATTAAAACAGTCAACCAATTCCAAAAATTGAAGGGGCCTGTGGTAGTGCGGAGAAATAACTGCATGGCATCCAATAAATCTTTATAAGTCAATGGGCGAGTCCCAGGCCCCAGGTTCCAGCTGTCTTGACGACAGGAGAAACCAGGCAGGTCTCTATTAAATACCCCAGACCTCGAGCCATCTATATTTGATGACTGCCAGTCAGAAAGTGGCCCAGCGCATCTTGCCGCCTCCAGCCCTGTAATTGCACGATCCGCAGAGCCAGGAGGTCCGATGCGGTGTTGGCTTAGCACAATTATCAAAGGGACACACCGAGACAACCAGTTTTTCCTGCACTACCCGCCATAGCATGAGGACGAGCCTTGGCTATGTCCCATGTTCCCACCGAACTGACCAAGCTCAGATAGCAGGGCCCCTTTCATATCCTCCAGAAAATGTCCAAACCTGCAACAGACAGTTGTACTCCACCGGTCTCCAATATCAAGACATCAGTGCCTTATTTGGCACTCTAGCCAAACCATTGACAACCCAATGAACCACCAAAATGCCCGGAGGCATATTTTCCAAAGATGTCAACCTTCCAAGTTGTAACCAATGCACGTCAGGCATGCCTTTCCAAGCCATAAATGCATGGGCACCAAGCCCCCAGATCATTCCCCATGGGGAAGATGCAGCACAATGTGCCACCCAATAGATGAAACTGTGCCATTAATCATGATGTGTCTTCGTCACTCCAGAGTCTCGCCACCTGAAATGATATAAGCAGCCTCTGCCTATACGCTAGGTAGTGGTCTGATAAATTTGTGGTAGCAGCCAGACAACCAATGTCCTAACTGATTAATTTGATCTGCGTTACCCATTGTGGCTGCCGCTGTTGAGGCAGCCCCTATCCTAAAGTAACGTGTTCCAGATCTCATATTTTAACCCCCATAAATTTATACGGTAAGGCCCTATAAATCTAATATTGCCCTAAAAATTGAAATTTTCCCAACAGTTTAACCTCTAAAGAGTGAACCAATAAGACCCAAAGGCTGACTAAATCTCAGCCTTTTCGAGTTCAGCGCCTATTCCACAATACCTAATCCTTCTGACTGCCCCGTCAAATGAAGTGTATAGCATTCCCTGGGAATATAATATTTTCTGGCCATAATGGCTGTCCTAACATCTAATGCTGGTATTTGGAACCCGTATTTGACACCAAATATCAGGTATTCTGCTTCCTCTCTCCTTGGATACCTCACTAATCCCTCCTCCCAGTCCTAATTCTAAGTGGTGTGGGTCCCCTTTCCCTGAGCACCACCACCCCCTTTTGGTTTCTTGTTGGGTTCCCCCTATCTTGTTTTGCTGCTGCACCCCCACTTTAAGGCAGGTGATTTTAGGGTGTTTTCCCCCACATGGAAGACAGTCATGGGCAAACCTGCATGGGGACCTTGCACAGGAACCTCTGTTATTAAATTCGTAGCAAGGCAGCCGGGGCCGACCCTCCCCCTGGTGAGTATTAGTGGTCTCTGTAGATTTTATATTCAGATGCCGATTGTCAAATCTGTCACCTGGATTGCATTTTGTGGGCATCATGTTTTGCAACCAAAGCCCAGGGTGTGGCTCGTCCCATCTCAGCTCGGGCCTGATTGTGCTCCTCATTCTAAATGCTTCGTTGTAACGAAGCCATGCCAGGCCTTCAAATTCTGCTTTTGCCCTACACATTATATTGAAATACTGGAATAGGGCTGATGCCCTCCAGGGTTGGGTTTTAACCAAGACCCCTACATATATAATGAATCCAGTAACCCAATTCGGCCAGTTTATATCATTGTCCTTATCAATTTCTTGAATCTCAACCTGCCAGTTCAGCAACTCATAGAAGTCAATGTATTGTCCCTTCCATATCTTCTCCTTCACTGCCGGGGTTAAGTGATCTCCCAAAGGCGTCCTATAGTCCGTATAGGGCATTGCCACTATCAGGACCATGTTGTACCCCATATCGGGTACTGAAGGGTGTTGTTTAGTTCCTGTGCTCTTACCTTCCTTAGCTGCTCCTGCTGTAGCAGTGTTTACATAGGGCATGCCCCCTCCGAACCACTGCGGGCTTATTGGGGGCCAGAAACCACTAGGCCATGCCCTGGGAGGTGTTGTACAAGGGTTGGGGGAAGCATATGGATGTTGTATGCTTCCAGCCCATGGCCAAGCGGCAGACTGGCCCAGTGTGTTGTGCGTCAGTACATACTCACCATAAGCAGCCCCTGATATCCCTGGAGCTTCCAGTACCCCTTGTGAACTTGTAGAAGATTCATCATAGGACTGACACCCATATGATGTTCCCTCTGTGGCTTCCTGGCAATCTGCTGCTTCCATCCTTCTGCGTTTCCTCCCTCCTGGCCCCTTGCTGTTGCCGTCGATCCTTTGTCCATGGTTTGTATTTCCACCTTGTAACCCTGCTCAGATTCAAGGGCATTAAAACGTCTCATTAAATCCTGTGTGAGTGCCCTCATTTCAGCCTTACGTTGTTCCCTTGTGTCTCTGGCAGAGCGACGAGGGGTAACCTCACGATCCATAGAGGCCTGCCTATCTAACTTTTTGGCCTCCAAATTTGCCACTTTGGCCTGTAAATCCTTCAGCATAGCCCATGACTCCTCATCCGAAGATGACTGGGGGGGGGGGGACACCTGGGGAACAACTTGTCTCTTCGCAGGGGCTTTACCCTTCTTGTTTCCGCCTCCTTTCCTGGGCAGCATTTTTAATCACCTAGTGCCAGGTGTCCTCTGTTTTATTCTAAAAATGCAAATAAGCTTGCTACAGCCTAAGAGCTACCCCCACCACAGGGCCTCCCCTCCTCAAAAGGAGTACCCCTTTTTGCCTTACCTTAATATAGTTTAAATTTATAAATCTTAATTATAAATCCACTAATCTATCAGGCCGTTAACAGGTCTTAATGAAATTCAATTGAATTTTTTAAAAATTGAACAATATAAAATGACTCTGTATTAATTATTACTATCTAATTCCTGACCATTAACTGGTCCCTTATATCCTAATGTCCTTATTATATTGCTTGCTCCCCCCTTATTGGTTGGTTGGTTGGTTGGTTGGTTGGTTGGTTGGTTGGTTGGTTGGTTGGTTGATTGATTGATTGATTGATTGATTGATTGATTGATTGATTGATTGATGTAAAAAAACCCGTTAATGTAGAGCCCCGATTTGAATCACCAACCCCTTAATTCCTATCCCCCTTAATTATTCCAATCAATTTGCCCACCAATTAACTGTTTATATATAAAATGGCGGATGGGGCTCAGCAAGGCAGGCGTACTATCAAACAAAATGGTGCCCGCCCCAAACCACCACCACCAGCTCAGCTGCACTAGCAGCAGAAAAACTGGCAATAACATTAACAGGCAATAACGCTGCTCCGCCCAAACACAAAAGAAAAACCCTCCGTTTCCAGCACAGAATCACCCAGATGACCTCTTCTACCAAAAGGTAATGCAGCCAGGAACCCAGTCGCCTTCTACGGCAGGGGAGGGGGGAGATACCCGCTGAACAGCTGATCTCGCCCCACGGCAGGCGCACTCGCCCGCTGCGCGCTACCTTACCAGCTTCCCCTCCCTGCTATATCCTTCCCCAACACAGGTTTTCACTTTTAAAACAAAATTATAATTATGCCCAAGCCTCTATTTTTAAACCACAACAAAAACAACGAAGCAGGGAAGGAGCTCAAGGCCACCCCCTTCAAACCACTCTCCACATCGTCATCACAGCCAACCAAATCGATCTGCTTTTCTCAATGTCAAAAGTGAAAGAGGCCAAATGGAGGGCTGGTGCCGCTTTATATAAAGACCAGCCCTCATCCCTGTCATGTGGCCCTGCTTGCTTGCTTCTTCTGTGCTTTTTTTGGTCAGTATTTTGTTTGTATCATTATGTACTTTGTGTACAATTAGTATGCAGCTACGAGTCAATTAAGTCCTGTTCCTATAACCAGTCTGTTGGTTTGTTTGTTTGTTTTTACGATGTGCTGCATTCAGTCTGTTCAGAACTGGGAGGGATAGGGTCCTGAGCCAGAGAACTGGTCCAGAAAAGGATGGAAAGGAGTAGGGATAGATGATAAGGATTTTCTTTCAGTTTATGGATAAACAAGGTGACCTAATATGATGCAGCTTCATATATGTAAAAATTAAGGCTTATCCAGACAGAACATTTGTTCTATTTTTAACCAGTTTAGCAGTGATGCATTTATGTTTTTTTCTAGACATCCATGTATTTTGAGGTTTAAATTGGCCTGATCAGTGACACAATCCTTGAATTTATGTGACTTTTTTGTCTCTGCACACCAATTCAGTCTGTCTAGCTCATTTAAAACCTGGTTTATTTTTTTAACTCAGCAGGAGCCAGAGTTTAGCGCTATGGCACTTCCTAGTGGAAGTTCATTCACAGGTCACAGCACCATGGTCAGAACCATTTAATCTCCCTCTGAAAAAAATCACTAAAGAAAATGTTCATCAGGGAAGTGTGATGCTTTCATTTCAACAAAAATAAAACCAAACAACACTTTAGACCAAGATTCAAAAAGCCATACTTGTTCCACACACTCAAGGGAACTTTGAACTTGTTTCTCTTGGATATGAATTCCTGTCCTCAGATTGCAAGACTTTTGTTCATTTTCCACTGAAAAACATTCTATAACTAGTTCAAAACATGATTTGGGAAGCTGATGTTTTCAGAAAAGAAGTCAAAATTCCCAGTAATTACACCAAGTGTTGGTCTTGGCCCTTTTAGATCACAGACTGAAATTCTAACTCTTCTTAATGAATCTAAATACAAATTGGTAAAGTAAAAACAGAACTGAATAAATACTTTTACAGAAAACAGAAATAAATTCCATTCATAGTCAGAAATAGAGACAGGCATGAACCACCAGTTCATTGGTTCATGTGTGGTTCATGTGTGGCTCATTTACCAGCTATATAGCTGATTTGCAGTTTGGCACCCAGGCCCCTCCAGCGGGCTTCTTTTTGAACTGCCATCTCCATAAAACGTTTCCCATTTGTTCCTCATTCTGTTAATCTTCAGGAAATATAATCATCAGCATAACATTTTTAGAGTCAGCTACACAGAATATAGTTACATAAGAGAAGCAGCAAATGTATGTCCATATTTGCAGAAACAAAATTCACATGTTGTCTCAGGTGTAACTAATAACCTGAGAGAGTATTCTTAAATCTCTGAAAAGAAGCCTGTTGCTGATATCACATGATCTCTGTCTCTTGTCTCCACACACGCACACCCACAGGAGAACCTGTTTAAGAATAACTCTATCAGTCTTTGTCAATTTCTTGGAGGAGTCATTAGTGAAATGTCACCTTCCAACTTCTTCACATCAGGAGTTCAAGCAGCTTCAGCTCTGGAGAATCAAAATTTAGGGTAACATACCGGCTACACTTAGTTAAGCGAATGTGAAACATTAATAATCTGAAAAGAGTGCCAAAAACTGTTGAAGCAACATTAGTTTAGAAATCCACTGAAAAATGTAGAACAGCTGCTATCACGGAATACCGCCCCTCCCCATATGATTCATGCTCTGCCAAATTGTTTAATTTAAAAAGAAAAACAAAGTACTATATGAGAGGCATTAGGCTGAAATGTAAGTCCAAAATGTCAAAAGATCTAGTCTTGAGCTTTTACATGCTTTTTCATGTAAAAAGTGCTTCTAATTCTTTTTTCCCCCAGCTGTTTGAACTCTCAATACATCCAGTGCTTTTGCATCTTTCATTTTAATCAGCCATGTTGATAAGCTAAGTCTTCAATTCAGGGACAATTTGGCAAAGGCACTTAAGGGGAAAGAAAAACAATATGCAAGTTTAAAGCAGGCACAATGACATCTAGTGGTAATGAAAAAAATGTGTCCCTTCCTTGGTGCCTCTTTTGAAGCATAAATCTCAAGTAGAAAGCCATGTCTTAAAATCGGTCAGCCTTCTTGGGTCCTCATATTTGACTGTGCTGTGAAGAGGGTCCTTTAAAAAAAAAAATCAATATGTTTTGTTAGTTAGTTTTGTGAATATATGTTGGAGAAAAACCTCCCCCCCCTTCAAGTTCTGCCCATTAACGGAAGGAAACTTAAATATGTGCCATGTAATGAAATTTTCCTTTGCTGCTTTTAGCAGGTCCCATTATTCAGTCTGCTGTCTTCTCTATTGCACCATACTAGCCTAAATGTATCTTCTTAGGAAATGATCTGTCATTTATTCAGATGCTTAGAAAAGTTACTTTTTTTCGCTGGGAGAAAGTCAGCCTACAATTAAAACAAATCAAAATAAAATGTAATTTTTTTGGACTATAGTTTCCCGAGTCCCCCAGCATGGAAGATTCTGTGAGCTGTAGTCCAAAAAAAATAATTTTTCCAAGCTCTGGTTTTTTTGTTTCATTTAATCTAAAGCTGTAGTTCCTAATCTTGGGTCCCCAGATGTACTTGGACTAAAGCTCCCAGAAGCCTTCACCACTCGCTGTGCTGGCCAGGATTTCTGGGAGTTGCAGTCCAAGAACATCTGAGGACCCAAGGTTAGGGAACAGACGTTCTAAAGGCACCACATTCATGGATTATTTTATATCCACCAATACAAAGAAGTAATGCATTTGAATTACACCGAACCACCTTAAAAAATATAAGCAGATAAACGGATGACAGGCAGTCAGACAGATAGATGTGTAACTTTTATCTGTACCCTCTCCAAATAAACACCTTGTCTTCCACTTATTCTTGTGTGTCACAAGCCCAGCTCGAATAAAAGACCCATCAAGATGCTTAAGAAGAAGGAATTGTTACCGTTAGTTAATCCGTTTGGCCCAGTGGTTAAAACGCTGTACTGCAGCTAAAAACTGTGCTCACGACCTGGGGTTCAAATCCCAGGTAGCCAGCTCAAGGTTGACTCAGCCTTCCATCCTTCCGAGGTCGGTAAAATGAGTACCCAGCTTGCTGGGGGGGCAATGTGTAGCCTGTATAATTAAAAATTGTAAACCGCCCGGAGAGTGCTTGTAGCACTATGGGGCGGTATATAAGTCCAATTAATAATAATAATAATAATAATAATAATAATAATAATAATAATAATAATAATAATAATAATAATAATAATAATAATAATAATAATAATAATAATAATAATAATAATAATAATAATAATAATAATAATAATAATATCCACTCTTTGTTTCTGTAGTGTAGGCATGATTTTTTAAAAATTTGTTTAAATATGAGGTAAGATCACTTAGGCTTCTCTTAGCCTCTGTTCATGAAATTACAGTCACTGAAATTAATTGTGATTTTTTAAAAAATTTTATGTAATAAACAGAACCTGATAACGGAGCATACTAAGACTGTGCATGTAGTGACAAGTTACGATTAGTAAGATAAAACTCAGCAGGAGAGGTGAGCGAAGCAATTTAAAATTTCATAAGTCAGCTCTGAAAAGATCATATTGAAGTAAGGTGTATTTGTTTTTTAAAGGGCACAGCATTACAGATTCATTTGTGAGACTGAACCAATGCTCAGCTTCCTTAGCTACTGAAAGGATTTAAAATGCCACCTTCCTGGAAAGAAACCTATTGTCTCAAATCTTCATAACAGAGCCTGTCATTCAAAAATGTCATGAAGAGGTCAATATGAAGGGAAAAAAAAACACTTTAGGAGAAATTACTTTGTCTGCAATATTATTCATATTTACATGGGGTTAGTTCCCCTGAATCTAATAGGAGTGCTTTATAGAAAGGGCTACATAGGGCTGCTGTGTTAGTCGACCTGAATTTTCAGTGAGAGCTTTAAAAATCGTAGGATGGACAGATCACTGTAAGGAAAAAAAAAACAAGGTAAGTGATCAGATGCTGAATGAAATCGATCTAATAGCTGTGTGTAAATAGCATACTCACATATTTGTCATTATTAAGGCTTTAAAGGATGAAAACTATTGAAGGTCTTCAATTTCAGGCTTGTAAAAAATAAATCCAACATCATGCTAGCAGACATCTCTTCACATATTTATTATTTATTTGTTACACTCCTGTGCTTCTTGGAAGCACACCTTAATGTGGCGAGGCCGTTTGAATGTGTCAGTGAAGCTGAGAGCCACGCTGTCAGGAAGCCAGAGTCCATTATGAGCCTGAACTCCTGGCAGTCTTACCCAAAGGAGAATGGAACAACGGAGATGCAGCCACCCTCTTTAAGAGTAACAGCCACCACATCAGCAGAAGAAATTGAATAGTTCCAGTGGTGATGGGTGTGGCAGTTACTGGGCAGTGGCAGCAGCTGAAGATGACATCGGCAGAGTAGGCAATGGGGTGACACTCAAGGCACCTGTCAAAAGCTAGGCACATTCCATTACTAGCTAAGATGGACCCATCTGAATTTCAGGTGCAAACTGAAACTGGTAGGTTATACTGACATGTCTCTGCACCAGCTATTATCCTTCTCATGCAAATGTGCTTTTTGTTAAAAAAAAGGGGGGGGAGAAAGGCTGGCATATAGGACTGGTTTTGTGCATCTGGTTCCAATTTATTGAATTGTGAGACATGGCAAATTATAGTCACTGTCTACTTTGTGATTAAAAGAAACTGCAGCAAATAGTAAGGGTCACTGAGACCCATTAGACAAACACCTGCCATGTTTCTTCTATTTTCAGCTATGCTTTCCTGCTTTCATTCTTCCTTCAGGCATAGAGAGGCCTATACAGCCATCCCTGTTCCCTGTGAACTATTCTTGCCATCAGTTCACCCAGCTTGCTTGGGAGGGAAGGACTGGCGCAGATCATTCTTCCTCAATTTTTCTAAGACCAGACCCAAACTTTCCCAGAAATTTTACTGGAAAGAACAGTTTCCAAGGGAAGTGGTTGCAGTCCCTTCATCAATAACAATGCATAATTTTTTGTTTAAAAGGTGTAAGGGGATATCACAGTGGAGATTTTAGAAATAGAATCCAGACATTTTATACTGTACATGCCAACAGTAGGGGAAAGCTGGTTTCATACCTGCTGTGCTGCAGCACTGCCATTGTAGATAGCTAGAGAACTTTAATTCAGGAAGGTCAAATGGTCCTCCATGACCAAGGACAATCAGCTTTCTGAAGAGCAAACTCATTACACATGGTATTGTATGGAAAAGATTATCAACACTATGGAAGAGAATCCTGATAGAGAGAACTATTCTCTCTCTCTCTCTCTCTCTCTCTCTCTCTCTGTGTGTGTGTGTGTGTGTGTGTGTGTGTGTGTGTGTGTGTGTGTGTGTTAATCAACTGTTTATGCTTTGTAGTTATCTTTTTGGGGAGGAGCAAAAGGGAGAAATGTATATGCATTTTATACACATCTCTGTCCCCTTTGTGGATTATGTATCACCATTAAAAGAAAAAAAGAATATGTTAGTATATGTATTGCATTAGTACGTGTACTTCAACTATTAGCTATGCTGGGCTGAATGAGAACTAAAGCTAACAGTCTTGCTTCCGAGCTACTGATGATATTGTCATTTCCATGGGCTTGATATCTTTCCAGCTCCCTAGCCTTACAAAGGACTGATCTGAACTGTTTGTAATGTGCTGTCTGAGATGGAGGTTTGAAAAGGATTCCAAAACAAGTCACAAGAGAAATGAGACTCCTTTTTGCTCTACCTGTCTCTAGTAACTTCCAACAGCTGCAACCATAATATCAAGGTTCACTGTTCTTAATGACAGGGACTGGAATGTGGTAAGTCAGTAGAGTGTCTTCTTAAGGATGACATTCAGAGAATAAATTTTTAAAGCATATTAAAATTATATGGCTACATAGAGAAATCACTAAAAAGTAATAAAAATTTATATTGGCCTAATTAATTCAATTTCAGTTTAAATTGTTCTGAGAAATGAAACTGAGAGAAACAGGGGAGGCATACAACTCTTGGAAAGAAAATTCTTGTTCCTATCATCTGTGTGGGTTGTTTATGTTTATGTTTTTAGACCACAGGGAATGGTGGGAATGATCAATGTGGGATACTATTGATCTTTCTTATTCTTGTGCTCAAGAGTAGAAGTTGGAGGCAGGGAAAACCAGATAGCTATTATCTTCTTTTTGTGTTTCCCTGATCATTTCTTGAAGCTTCAGAAATACTGGAAAGTGTCCTTTGTCCTTCACCACCACTTCCCCCTTTCCATCTCTGCATCAGATCAATTCAGAGAGGAGCTTTCTCTGCTTTCTAATCTTTCCTTTGTCTTCTGTTGTTGGCTCCATTAATATTTTTCTCTAACTGGTTGCCTGAATATATTCCACTTCCTCTACCCAATTTCAAAGCAATTCTCCATAGATAAGGACTTACTTAGCCTAGGAACTGTTGGAGTTTTATTTACAACCCTGCATGCTGTCTGTAGTTTGAGTGACTGGGAGGGACTTTTCTGGGTTGTGGGTGGGTCATCTATCCAGCACTAACCAATCATTCCTTCCAGCTTTTGAAATTCAAAGACCGCCCCATCTCTCTATTGAGTATTCTGTCTGTCTGTCTGGTTGGTTGCTAGCATGCATGCAATAAAGAAAGCAGTATACACAAGTCTGTAATTTTAAGCAAGTGTGAGTAGTATTGTTTATTCTTTGTCCTACAAATATCTCAGGGTGAGTTACTGAGACTTAATCAGAAAGAGGTGGACTCTGAGGAAGTTACAGCTATTCTTCTCTGTGGAGCTGTGTACTTCTACTGTGTAGCAAAAATTATAATTGTATAAGAAATTCAAAACTCTCTAACAGGAACTATCTATTTCTATCAGTGCCTGGTCCTCTTATGTTCAATATAGAAGAAAGCATACTTCTTCTCTTCAGTGAGCAACTGCAGTCAGACCCTCAACTCCACACATTCAGTTCCACGGCACAACGTATGTCTGGGGTTTAAAAAGAGAGAGAGAGAATATAGCTAGTGATAATTTTAGGTCTGTTGCAACAATACTATGATTCCACTATCCCCTTATTTGGAAGGGTCTGATGATTTTTACTCCACTGAGATTTTGAGCCAGCTATAGATCTTTCACACATGCAATATACTGCAAGTCATACTAAATCCCACAGAAAGTATTTTGTGTTCCCTGCTGTGTAATTTCATTATATTTCATAGTCTTTCATTCTTGAAGCTCAGTATGGCAACATGATGAAAATCAGTCGGAACTGGAGAACTAGCCTTTGAAATGTAGGATCAGAAATTTAGGATGGAGAAATCACCTGACAGGATGTCACTTACCACTGGTCTAACGTCTTTTGTGCGGGAGGGAAAAATGCCTCTCTCAAACAACATTTCAACACCAGGAAATGTTGAAACTGAAATGGGAAAATGAAGAAGATTCCTCACAGGTTTTCACAAGAGTGAAAACAGAGGGGGAGAAATAGCTCTGAAAAATAATTGGTTTTCTTTCACAGAAGGTGTAAATTCACCAAGCTCAGGTGCTCAATGACCATTAATAACAGTAATGGTTTCATTCCTCAAACCAATATCAAAGGGTATTTCATCTTACATGTAAGATATGTGGTAATGGTTGTCTTTGAGAAGATTTGAAACATAAGTCTATTTTAATCTTTAATTGCCATTTGCTGAAAACTGACTGAAAAATAAAAGGATAGTTCCCTTAGGCATGTTATTTATTTTAACAAATCAATTGGATCCTGCTGTTATAATCTTTTTATTATAGTTTGACCTCCAAGATGAAATCTTTCACCCTAATGGGAAAAACCCAAACAGAATACTCAAAAGTTGACATAGATTTTAAATGTGTACTGCAAAGGAAATCAAGGTCTATGTTTTTTCTGTATTGTAAATGAAATCTTCAACTTTTGTGCTGCTTTACACGATTCTGTTGCTTCTGCCATAAAACTTGTAGCTAGATTCAAATTAAATAATTATATTTTCATATATTCAAATGTGTTTTGCTTAGGTATAAAGCCAGCTCACGTGACACAAATAGTGATTCAGAATTATGTGTTTTGCAAAGACCAGTAGCGTGGAATTTTGTGCTGAAGGGACTTAAGGGGAAACACAAGTATTGCCTGTCAGCAGAACATAAATACAAATTAATATATTAAAAGTTGCATTAATATGCTTTAAAGTGCAATTGTCTATCAGTTTTGAGTTCAATCTGGGTACAACCAGGGCCATGTGTAGCAATCTCGATGTGGCCTCGGCCAGAACAAACAGCCCTGGTTCAGTTTCACCTCAGATCAAGATTTACAAGTCTGAAAGAATGCAGCTTTCAAAGAGTTCCAATATATGTTAATAAAAAGTGCAGGAAAGAATGGGAAAAGAAACAGAAACTAAAGGGGCAAACACAAAGGCTCCATAACATCCAATAAAGAGGTCACTGCCGTGGGGTGGGTCAGCACAGTGTTCACACAGTATATGGTAAGCTTTAAAGTGTCCGCCATAAGACAGCTGAATCTGTGCACACCAAAGTGTGCACACAATTGTTCTTTAAAGATGAGCAAAACTGAGGTTACTTTTAGGATTTGTGTAGATACTGTTCTGAAGTCAATACAGAAAGTATCCGCCTAGCCACGCTGTGTAACTCAAATCCAACTACCATATCCAGCCACCCCAAGGTAGATAAATTCTTCACTTTATACAGCTTAAAGAGAAACTGAAAATAATTAGCAAGGGGATGGCAGGTTGAGCAACTGTATGAAGCAAAAAGGCAGTAAGAAGACCTGTCCCTCCAAATGGCAGTGGGACAAAAGACTGAACTGAGCCAGGCCAGAGTGAAGAGATTTCCCAGGGACAGGAAAGGTATGAAAGAGACAGGCCAGATACCTAACAGGTAACCGGGTAATAATAAAATGCCCAGTTCTAACTGAATAAAATGTTGCACTTCAAATTTGTATTCAAAGAACGATGAATTTTGCAAGCTTCAAGTGATGTTCTTACACACACACACACACAAGGACACTGGAGGCCCAAGAGCCTGAAAAAAATCCATTTTTAGAAGTCAGAGAAACTTCTAGAACAATGCAAGGTACAACATGGAGAGCTATAGCTGGATATAGATCCAAGAGAAAGCACAGTCTCCATCTCACTCTTATTTATTTATTTTATTTATTTATTTATTGCAGTTATATGCCGCCCATCTAGACATAGTCTACTCTTGAACAGAATTGTTTCCATTCATGGGTGACTGAGCTGCTTTTTTCTTTGCTTGTTTAAATGTGTGTCTAACTTTTTTCCAGTAAACTCAGGATGACACATATGGCTCCTCATATTCCCAGTTTCTCCTCAAAACAATCCTGAGAGTGAGTGACTGGCCCAAGATCATTATATAACTTTCATTTTTAAGTATTGGTATGAACCTGCAAGTCCCAAGTCCTACCTACCCTTATCTGTTACATCACATTGAGTTTAACAAGATCCAACTGGTTCTCAATCCGTTCTTGTTAAGCCATGACATTTAACCGTACAGAGCAGTAACTGTTATTTAGATTTGGTGAGAATCTGGCTTTCTTTTATACAATGTATTTCCAAATTATTTCTTTCCCATTCCATTGCTCTAGGAAAAAGTATAAAAATAACTCCTATACAGAAGGGAAAAAAACACACCTATTCTTTGTATAATAATCTTGACATATCAATTTTTCATTTACCCAAGACAGTTTTGTTTGCTTATATTTTATATGGGCAAGTACAATCAGTAAACATTTATCACCACTACAACTTTGGACAGCCATCCAGAAGAGCTCTTTCAGGCACTGAGTGGACTTTTACATTTTTCTTGTCAAAATGATAACGTTATGCCATCAGAAGCCTGCTGTGACTTCTTGTTTGCAAGACATTTCACAGATAAAGTCACTCACATCTCTTGCAGTTTAGATTCCAATTCGGAAGCAAAGCATATACTGCCTACAGGGATAGTATACAATGACTGCCCTTTACATACAGAGTCAGCCATCCATCCATCCATGTATTTGGCAACTTTCTGAATACTGTATTTACATGGCAGTACACCACCCTAGATTTTTGTCAGGCATAATTCCATGGCCGGAAAAAAATCTTATTCAGTTAAGGAAAGAGCCTTCTCTTTACCACCTACCTTCCACCCCATGTTATAACAATAACTAGGTACCATCAAGTTGATTCAGACTTATGCCAAATCTTTCCAGTGTTTTCTAGTTATAGAGTATTGATAAGTCCTTTACTATTTCTTCTTCTGGAGGTGCTCTGGAACTGTGCAGGTTGCCCAAGACTACACAGGCAGGCTCTTCTCCCATGAACCACAGTAGGAAATCAAACCTTTGTGGTTTGTAGCCAAGTACTGTACTCCATTCACTAAGCTATGTAGTAATGACTAAATAGTACAAGTATGAGAACTCACAGTGTATTTGGAGGTACACTGTTTGAATAGCTTAGCCACTCTAGAAATAAGGACCTTAGTGGATGTCAATGTAGGGCCTTGGGCTTTTGAACCATGCTGTGAATCTCGCTCTCAAGGAAGGCCTCCTTCTAATTGTTCTGCCAGAAACCCTCGACTTTTCTATTTCGATAGACTTTGGGAAAGTGAGTGGCTATCCACGAAGGGTTTTTAATACGGAATGTTGTAGTTTTAACCTTTTAAAATGTACTTTTAAATTGTTTTAATGGGTGTTTATTCAGATGCTGTTTCAATTTATAGTGTGTTTAATTCCTTTTTAATATCGTTATTTATGGCATTTTCAGCTGTTTTTGCCTTTTTAATATTTTATAAGCTTCCTTGAGTCTCTTATTAGTAGCAAGATGGCATATAAATTTAAAAAAGGCAAACAACTTATCAGAGGACTGAGAGGGATGTTTAAAGCCATCAACAAGGCATGGGATTTTTTTTTTAACCTACAGATTTCATGATTAGAGATGGTCACAACCTGCTGGTTAGGTGGTTTAGTACAGTTTGTTTCCCAACTGAACAGTTGATCTGAAGTCTGGTGCCCACTTGGAGGCAGCACCTGGGGAGATGGGGAGGAGCGCTGCCGCTGATTGGCACCTGCTGGAGGGGGCAGGGTGCCAAATCACTGATTGGCTGTTCGGCTGGGAAACAAATTGTGCCCAAGCCCAAACCAGTGGTTTGTTTCATTTCTACCCATAATTTCCCATTCTGGGAGTTCCACCTTACATACAGACATCTAAATGTGGCTCCCCTGGGTGAAAAGCATAAGCTGGAAGGTTTTCTGGCCTAGCTCCACCCTGCTTCCTGTTCAAAAAGGAAGCTACCAGCTTGTAATAAAACAATTTCTTTCTCCACAAGAGGCTAAGCAAAGCTTGGCCACAAAGTCTTCCCACTTATACCTTTCTCTCAGGGAGCCACCCTTAGGTATCTGATGTCAGGTGGAACTCCCTTGATGGAGAATTCTGTGGCTAGCTATCAAGTGAGATCAACATTCCAGTCTGTTCCAGAGTATTTATGAACAGTGCATATGTCAAGCCTGAAAAATGAGGAAGCTAGCCAGGTGCATTCTGTGGAAGTAAGAATACAACAAAACTCTTCATGGTAATTGTACATATGTGCCCTTAATAGTCCTGTTCCAAGAAATGTAATAAAGATTTATAGTCTAGCCTGACCTTTAATAGCAGAATCAAGGCTCTCTGCTTTTATGATTTATGTTGATCTCAGCCCACTCTGCTTAAAAATACAAATAGGTCCATATCAAAAATTCAAGGTGCTTTTTCCCCTGAGGGCTCTGGTTTTCACATGCATTAAAAGGTAAGGTATGAAACACAGAGCTGAAGTCAAGCTCCCAGTTGGAGTTCTGGCTTTTTGTTTGTAATTCACACAATATCTCTTTTTTGTTTCCTACAGTGACTATGTGGTGATGCATCAGAGCAATCAGATGGCACGGAATCATCTTCATTAACCATTCTCAAGTATGCACTCCCTTAACCGTTCAGCCCATGTTTACTGATCTACATGGAGGAGTGAAACGTCTGATGATGGGTAGTACCATTTAAATGGCGAGTGTGATCCGGATGCAATCTGTGTGTGTTTGTGTCTTTAATTTTGTCAAAGCAGATTATCTGCTTAGAATGGAAGAAGTGCTCCTTCAAGAGATGAAGGGTACAGTATTTAATTCTTCAACAAACCTCAGATGTATGAATGTGGGATATTGTGCTTCTTTACCCACAATTCAAAATGCCAGGAAATGGCCTGATATAGCGGCTCAATATCATGCCTGTGTTGCCAGCAGGAAAAGGGATGCCAAGATTTGCCTGAATGTTAACAGCGCTAATGACAGAAATCAAGGTGGTGCTCAGTACCATTCACAAAGTGACACTGCACAAGAGAAAATCCCAGAAGCTGACTCCTTTTTTCAGCAGTTAACAATTCTCACCCAAACACAAAGTACCATATTTTTTGCACCATAAGACGCACTTTTTTCCCACAAAACAGGGGGGGGTGGGAAGTCTGTGCGTCTTATGGAGCGAAGAAAACACATTATACTTTCCTGTTTTCTTCTCCTAAAAAATTGGTGCGTCTTATGGAGAGGTGCATCTTATGGAGTGAAAAATACGGGTAATTGTCATGGCTGTTTTTCAACAAGTGTGAATAGTAGTAAGTTCAACTTTTTTTTTTTTTGGCCCAGCCACGAACACAATATGAAAGAAACACAGGCTGAATCAGAATTGTATAAGTCATATAACGAATCTTATAAGATGAAGTGTGAAGAATTGTTTCCAATCTGTGGCACCCTTCAAATGTCCCAGGGGCGCAATGCATTTTTTTAGTCATCCCCGTGTCTAATCTAGTGTCTAATCTATCTGGCCCAGGAACCCTTGTACCTTATAATCCACCACATACTCCACTACCTTGCCCAGGAACAGAATATTGGGAATTTGGCGATATTTATCCAATATGATAGTATTCAAGGCAGAAATGGTCTTAACTGCTGCTTCATTTAGACATGGCAGAAAACTGCCTTGCTTCACGGAAGCACAGATGACTTCTCTGACCCACTTAGTCAGCCTCCTCCCCAAGCCCAGTGGGCTTTATGAGTCAACATACTTGTAGTGGTTCCCATCATTGCAAAGATTCTACCCACATCTTCAAGCTATATACATAGAAGAGTTCCCGTTATCACTGGACAAGCTCCTTCAGTGTTAATGAGCTTGTGAGCATGGAACTTGGGAGTGGCAGCTTTCTCTTTAGAGAAAGTGAATACATTCATCCTCTTTGAGATATGCATTTGTATAAGTGGTGTTGACCTAGTGCTTTTGAAGAGTAGCTTTGTTGGCTGCAGTGGGTGAACTAAATACAAATGTCAGAGTTTTGTTTTCAGTACAGACATGTGCTGCCATGCAGCCTGTCAATGGAGAGAAAAGAAAAGAGGACTTGTTCTGAATCTGCTTAAAAGACTTTTGTTGTCCGGTTTAAGCAAAAACAAAAAGCAAGAAATAAGTCAAACATGGATCTGCTTGTGCAAACAAAAACATCACAAAAATTCCTCAAATTTGTATCTTCACTTTAACTAACTTAAATGCCACAGATTCCAGTTTTTTTACACAAAACCAATCACAAAACACTGAAATTCTGCTCTCACCAAAAAAGTCAAAGACAAGGACCAGAGACTATGAGCAAGAATGAACACTTTAATTACACTGAAGGAGCCGGTTCTTTTCAACAGAACTAGGAGGGAGAGTTTCCTTCTACAGTCCACGCCATACTCTTACAGGTTCCTATGGAGGGTTGGGAAAACCTCTGGAGCAGGTTTCAGGTAGTACAGGAGGCTATTCCATTGCACTAACACACATTTCTTGGCAAAGCTGGATTTATGAAGGTATATCTTTGAAATGAACAATAATTGATAATATAAAAGAGCCAGAGTTTACAAAACCAGCCATGGCCATAAATTGCCCACAAATCAGATACTTTCAGATTATGTGTTTATTGTACAGTTCCCACCATCCAACATGCACCCATCCCATTATTTTTTTTTATTTATCTAATCTACATGGTATTGTACTTGGTCTGTTGTCAATTTACTGTAGTCCTAGCCCTCATCCCAGTTTTCTCTATTGGAAGATAATACACTCAATTTTTGTTTTTGTTTTGGCCTAATCCCATAATAATTCCAGTCTGAGTCTGGGTGTAGAAAATCCCTGCCATGATTATGCCTTTGTGTAAAATAGGATTGTAATCACTTCCTAATTACTTATCAGAGGTATGTGCTATAGTCCTCTCCTACCCTTTCTGCTGCAGTTCTGATCAGCTTAGACCATGTACTTTGCTTATATGCACCGCACTGAATGTGGGGAATCTCTCATTTCTCCTTGAAGTCTCATTTTAACATGGAAACAAGAATTCAAGAAGAAACAATAGAAGTCCTACACTGAGAGGGTGCCAGGAAAGCTTTTCAAGAGAGATGAGGGAAAGGGTGGGAAAATAGTCAAGAGCAGTGGGGAAAGGAATCTAAGATGTATAGAGAAAAGAAGATTTTGGGAGAAAGAATCAAAATTTGAAAAAAAAACTATAAATGACTTATTGTTCCATTGTGATCTAATAGAATGAAATGTGGGTGATACAAATGGTAATTTCTGAGCTGGGCACTGAAGCTTTTTACTAGTATTCAGAGGCTGAAATCCTCTTTGTGGAACCTGCCTAGTATGAAACTGATGATGTCCTCCACCATAGCCAATTTTTGTTAATGATCCCCCTTCTGAGTGTTCGTTTCATCTCAGAGGAATCCCTGGGGGGTCATAGGACAGGTGAGAGCAGAATTAATTTCCAAAGAGTGCTATCAGTGGGATAATATTACAGATGCCTCAAAATAGGAAAACAGGGGTAGGTAAATCAGACTGAAATGCACAAAGAAAGGACCAAAATAAAAGGAGAGCCTGTGACTGAGTAAGTAGAGAGTTGTGGCTTTGGAAAATGCATGAAAATGGGACTGTTCTGAGTGGCGGTGACTATCATGTCTGATATACAGAATTAACAAGCTGGGAAAAATCAAGTGGCAAGTAGCATGGTGTATGTCAGTGGCTCCCCACCTTGGGGACAGATATCATAGAATCATAGATGTTGGAAGGGGCTTATAAAGCCATCAAGTCCAACCCCTTGCTCAATGCAGGAATACAAATCAAAGGATATCTGCCAGGTGGTTTTCCAGTTTTCTCTTGAATGCCTCCAGTACTGGAGCACTTGCCACCTCTCAAGGTAATTGGTTCCACTGTCATACTGCTCTAACAGTTAAATTTTTTTTCCTGATATTTAACCAAAATCTGGCTTCCAAAATATGACTTGTAAGCTACCACAGGAGCTAGGGAGGGGAAGGACTAGGGCAAGGTGAAGAGTCAACAAGCTGACGCACCAGGCAACATGCTGGATTCGTAATGGATAGATTACAATAGTGCAAAATTTCAATGGTGGGATCACATTTAAAATGGCAAAGTGACAGCTGAAGAGTGCAGGAAACATCCATTCTCTGTAACTTTTCTTCTGTGAAGGTGGATGAAAGGTCCAAGGAAGAAAGATGTGAAACATTAATGCCAAATGTAGTGTCAGTTATTCTAATCCTAATCTTCCTTGGGAAAGCGGCTATATCATGCTGCTTCTCAAATGGAACTCATTTGTTTTATATAAACTCCCATATATACATTCAAATTATGTCAAAGACCTGGGGTGACACCTTTGCTATAACTGATAAAGTGGTTGCTCTGTATCTTAGGTATCCATTATCCTTGCTCCCCTCTCTCCGACGTATTGTGGCACGTTCCAGAACAGGAGGAAAAAGTTTTGTGCAATGTTAACAAAATGGAACACAGTTTGTAACTTAGCAAATAATATAAAGGTCTGAGACATACATCTCTTGAGGTGAAAGCCATTTACAAGCTGGATTTTTGCCTACTTAATGTTGAATGTGGAAAGGATGACTACACTCTTTCTGTCAGAGGAACCAAACTGTTGTTTTCTTAAAAGTCAGGTTTGGAAGCAAGCACCTCAGAATTACATAAGGGAAAACCACAAAAAAGAAAAGAAAAGCCTTTACAGTAAGTTTAAAAAATGATAAAAGTCCCCAGATGTAATGAGATGCTAGAGGAAACCGCTCTTTAGATTTCTCTTGGGACCTCTAGTTGCCAAAGACAGACATAATATTTTCTCATTATTAGCTCTTCAGCAGAAAGGAAACACAGTATCGTGTTCTTCCCAGTCACACAGAAGAGGGGGCATTTTTAACAAGTAATTTAGAGCAGAAAAATGAAGGAAAGATGGCTGAGCAACTCATCGTGATGCATAATTATCTCAGCAGAGGAGACGGGCTGTGAATAACACTGTTGATTTTGTTTCAGGGAGAATCCTCCAGAGAAATCTGATTTAGCATGTGTGGGGGGATATTGCTGGTGTGCACAGAAAGTTCTAGAAGAGGAGCACAGCCGGAATAACTTTGATATAAATCATTGTGCCCATTTTCTTTCCATGCCTCCTAGCATGGAAAAAGTGGATATTAAGTCACACCAACCAGAATAAGGTACAAAAATTGAAATTGCAGTGATATTATGCTCCACATGTATCATTTGCTCATATAGCTACCAAATTTGAGCCTTGACAAAGGAGGGTCTTTAAAAAAACCTTTCCTTAGAAGCACAGGAAAGCAAATGTGAATCCAATCACAATTTCCTTCCAGACATGACTCTTAAAAAAGGATAGATTTCAATAGGATTGCATTTCCACATCCTTGATTTCATTTTGTTATGCCCTGCAATGGTACCACGCTCAAGCAGTTTCTGGAAAGGTAGACCTTTGTTCCTCTTTGTAGGATAGATGACACACAGGAGTGACACTACAACCTTGTGTCCCTGTGTACTGGTTGTTGATTTTTTTTTGTTGTTTTGTAGTGATTTTCTTTGTATAATGCAGAGTTGAAATGACTTATTTTTAGTTTTAAATGACTTAGAACATATTTCAGTAATAATCTTAGAACAACAGAGCTGGAACCCTATGGATCATCATGTCCAGTCTCTGTAAAAGAGCCACAACGAGCAATCAGACTCCCAACCTCTGGTTCCACAGTCAGATACCTAACGACTGATCTGTTTTCTTTCAAAATATGCAATTTTCAGTTGTTTTGATAGTATCATTACTTTTAATTAAGACTATGCAGCAACATTCAGGGAGGTGTGAAGTCAGGTGTACAGCCAAGTTCCATTCTGCAAATTAATCCAGTTGGTATGTTGTATAAAAATGTACAATGATCCTCAAACAGCTGTATACATATGTCCATCATCTAGTGAGTATTGTTTGCTCTCAGCTATAAGTCCACCTATGTTCCAGAAGGTATTACATGCCAGATGTCATGTGACCTGCACATTAAAACCTCATGAGGTAAACAGTAAATAGAACATACCCAACAAGTACTTGTAAACACAGACAGCTACTATTCTGTCTATAGTTATCTGACAAGCTCAATATTTTCACTGGCAGCAATACTTTGGCTCTGTCTTCTACACTCTCGCAGGTCATAATTTCACTATTTAGATTCAGAACTAACTCACCTGATTTTTTAAAAAAATCATACTGCCACCTTACCAATTTAATGAATTTTCTGTTCAAATTCCTATTGCTATATCAAAATCCAAAAGCAAATTTAGTTACTCTGTAAAGATCATCACTGAGTGTCAGTTTTCATCTCACTCAATAAACCAATATATTCCAAATTATCATGACATAAGCAGTTTCCCCATGTCTTTTTAATGATGGTTTCCCTCAAGCAGCCACTAAGCATCTGTGCCAAGGGTAATACGCATTTTATGTACTTCATCACCTTTAAAAGCTACAGCTTCTAAGTGACCTCTTATAGCAGTTAGATATTTGTAGAGAGTCAGTTAAGAAGAGAAGGTCTTTTTGTAGTGAATCTTCTCCTTTTTTTAGACGTATGCAAGTCATCTTTACTGCTAAGATACATTGCTTATAGAGCTCTGACAGACTCCTTTTCATGGGTGTTTCCAATTTTAGTTGTTCTAGAGTTCATGTTAAAATATTTAAATTTTATCTGGCAGCAATTTGTAAAAGCAAAAATAAACAAAAGCCTGAACCTAGCTGTTAGTCCCGAGTAGAGTAAACCTAATGAACTGAATGGGTTAAATAGCATTCACTTACTATTCAGCAGTTAATTCAATGAGTGCATGTTAATTAGCCTGATCAGTTAGATTTAGGCCAAAGATTCGAGATTAAATATAACTCCTAGACAGGTGCTTATTGAGAATCCTCTTGGTTACATTTCTGAATGTGAAATATTATCCTTTGGGTAACTGGAAGATGGCAGAAATAGATGTGATGGCTAGTGTGGCGATCTCCTCTGAAGCCCCTATTCCCCCAGGTCTTCACAAGGTTCTCGCCCTTCTTGTTTCTTCACTGCCACCAGGTATTACTGCCTTAATACCACTTAATCATGGAGACCAGTGTGCTTTTAAAACTTAAGTCATTTATTACATCATGGAAGTTAATATATGATTAATATTCAATAGGTAAATCACAGGTTGGTAATCACTAGTATTTGACTCAAAATTACTATAGCTCTAAACTTCTTTTAACTCTTTAGTCCATTCATCATTCTTACAGACCTCTAACTCACTCTTAGTTCACTTTTAAGTTTCACACTGTCTCTCACTACCAGAATCTCTCTTAGACTCCATACACCAGCCTATATATCCAGCCCCAGCCCCCCTTGGCTCCGCTTCCCATCCTCTCATTGACTCCTTCTCCCCTGTTCAGCTGTGACAGACAGGTGAGGGTGGGGCTGTTCACTACAGCTAGCCTTTCAGTTAAAGCTGCCTTAACCAATAATAAATGTGTGGTTTTTCTTGAATGTTGTTTTGAATATTTGCAAGTTATAAATTAGCTTGCTTTTCTTTGGGATGTGGTGGCGCTGCGGGCTAAACTGCAGAAGCCTGTGCTGCAGGGTCAGAAGACCAAGCAGTTGTAAGATCGAATCCACGTGATGTAGTGAGTGCCCGTCGCTTGTCCCAGCTCCCGCCAACCTAGTGGTTCAAAAGCATGCAAATGCAAGTAGATCAATAGGGACCACCTCAGTGGGAAGGTAACAGCATTCCGTGTCTAAGTCGCACTGGCCATGTGACCACGGAAGATTGTCTTTGGACAAAACCCTGGCTCTATGGCTTGGAAACGGGGATGAGCACCGCCCCCTAGAGTCAAACACGACTGGACAAAAATAGTCAAGGGGAACCTTTACCTTTCTTTGGTGCTTGGGAAGAAATGAGGGCTCTTATTTTCACGTTGGCTGTGTGAACATGGCAGTTTTGAAGGACATGCCCATGGAAAACCACATTCTTTCACCTTCTAATTGTGAAGCTGCGAGTCTTGTATGTTTTTACCCAGTTTTTTCTTTTAGCAGAAACAAAAATGATGTATAAACTTTTACCTTAGTTATAATCAGCATAAATAGGATTAAAATTACAGATGTTATTGAGTGTGATTTACTCAGCCAGAACTGCATACTGGATGCATGACAGATTCTCTCTGGGAAATTTTCCATTGTGTGTTATAGTTTAGGGAAATCACTAGATGCATGGATGGACTTGTACTACTTTCTGATGTGGGTTGCAAGGGGAACATCCTTATGTATCTTTCCCATGATGAGATGTGCAATTTCTCAGTGTGAAGAGGACATATTTAATTGTATTTTATGCTCTACCTAGGCTGTCAGATTAATGTTGAAAGTGCTAATAACTATTAATGCTGCCACATGGATTTGAATGAAAAGGTCATCAATTGTTGAGTCAGATTGGATTGAATCCACTTTTTTTCCCCAGAAAAGAGCAAGGTAAGTCTCATTAGGAGTTGCCAACACATTTAAAATGTGTATATTTTCTTCTAGGAGTTATTCCAATGTTTGTGTTTTCCTTGCTTTGAACTTCATGACATTCTTATATGCAGTTAAAATCACATCTGCCAGAAGCATAGGTGGGGCTTAGCTTTTATCACCATTAGTCACTATTTATAAAATCCTTCTTCATGTGGTACCTAATTGATTTGGAAAAACCTAATAGACTGTGAGGCGGGATACAGCAACTTCACAAATTGTATATATGACCTACTACAATACAATTCTAAAGGAAATTAACCCTGAGTGCTCACTGGAAAGACAGCTGAGGCTCCAATACTTTGGCCATCTCATGAGAAGAGAAGACTCCTTGGAAAAGACCTTGATGTTAGAAAAGTGTGAAGGCAAGAGGAGAAGGGGACGACAGAGGATGAGATGGTTGGACAGTGTCATCGAAGCTACCAGAATGAATTTGACCGAACTCCGGGAGGAAGTGGAACACAGGAGGGCCTGGCGTGCTCTGGTCCATGGGGTCATGAAGAGTCGGAAATGACTAAACAACTAAATGATGACAATACTCTCAGTTCTCACAAACATAAGTACCTCCATGAGAGTAATAGGATCCCTGCCAGCTCTTTATTTTTAAAAGTACCAGCCTACCTACTGCCCAGTACATTTACCAACTAGAGGTCCTAACCTTGCAATGAGGCATAAATTTCTTTCTTTCCTTCCTTCCTTCCTTCCTTCCTTCCTTCCTTCCTTCCTTCCTTCCTTCCTTCCTTCCTTCCTTCCTTCCTTCCTTCCTTCCTTCCTTCCTTCCTCATTATCATCATCTTAGAACTGCAGAGCTGGAACGGACCCTATGGATCATCAAGTCCAGTCCTTGTGAGGCAGGGACAATGGGGAATCAAACTCCCAGCCTCTGGCTTTGCAACCAGAGAACTAAACCCCTGAGCTTTGCTGTAATATTCTGTTTAAGATATGTTCACACACACCACACAACTGTGTATTCAGTCTAAACGTTTAGGATTCAATCGTCAAGTCAATACAACTCTGTTTAGGGCCTGAGCATATTTATCTGAAGATAAACAACAGAAGAGAATACTGTTCGTTTAGATTTCTCAAATCCTAAGAGACTTTTTTTTTCAAATCTTAACTTAAAAACTTGGCTCATTAAGTCAGACTAAAGTTGTTTGAGTGAATTGTTTTGTCATGGCCCTTGGAAAAGTGTGCTGTATGGTAGACAAGAAGATCAGGGCTAATTAAAAAGTCAGCTGTTAGATAACCATTGCCTACTGATGTTTTGTATTGTAAACACACATAATTGATCAGTTGGTCTGTGGTTTTGTTTTTGCAGTGGTGAAGATGGCTTAGGAAAACTCTTTAAAGAACAAAAAATGATTTCTCGCCAACAAAAGAAAAACTCTCATTTGTCTCACACAAAGTAGTGCAACTTTTTCTAAGAATTAAATCATGGTCTAGCCTTCCATTGTAGCAATGAGGTCTATGGTTGGAGAATAGTATGGGGATTCATCTCAGATATTAGGTGCTAGGACACTTCATCAGTAGAGAGAACTAGAGGGGACATGTTCCAATCCCAGCCCTTACACTTGACCTTTCTGTCCTGCCAGAGAAGATCTGAAGCATAGGGAGATCAGGGATGAAGGGAGCAGGATTGGAGAGCACTTTGCTAGTTCCCTCTGCTCTTAAGGTGCAACAAACATTGAATAGGGCTTCAGATTCATATACAGGTTAATATCATGGCTCATTATGTTTCTACATCAATACAGTGTACAGCTTCATGTGAATTTGTACCCATTGCTGGTTGCCACACTGGGAAGTTTTTTCAGGAAAATTAATGGAACTTCTTCCTTCAATCTGTTCATCTGGTCTTTTTCAATGAAGAAACTGCTCTCTTGCAAGACTTCCAGCATTGGTGAAGTATTCTCATGGTTGCGTTTAGTGAAAGCACCTGGCTATCTTGCTCCAGGAACCATTGCTTGCTAATTAGATTCTGCATCTTGGACTGCTCTAAATATCTATGCTACTGTTTCCATGTCTGATATTTTTATTTCATCTGTGTTGCTTCTAAAACTAAAAGTCTCACAACAGAATAGAGAGATCCAGCATTAGTGAGGGTAATTTTCCTTTCCCAAAGCAACCACCTAGTGCACCCCAGAATCATAACCAAAGATCTGGGAAATTCTCCAAAAGTGGTTTTCAGTGGCTTCTGGGATTGGGATGGGAGAGAGAGGCTTTGAGGTGTGTATGAACATCAAACACAATTTAACCAATATTTATGATTGTTCCTTATTAACTATTTGAGTAAGGGGGGAAACCAACACTGTGTGCCTATTTGTGTGTCTGTGTGCACTACCTCTGGCTCCATCACCTCCGGGCAAATAGAAGGGGAAGATATGGAGGCAGTGACAGATTTTACCTTCTTGGGCTCCATGATCACTCCAGATGGTGACAGCAGCCAAGAAATTAAAAGATGCCTGCTTCTTGGGAGGAATGCAATGACAAACCTAGACAGCATCTTAAAAAGCAGAGACATCACCTTGCTAATAAAGGTCTGCATAGTCAAAGGTATGGTTTTTCCAGTGGTGATGTATGGAAGTGAGAGCTGCACCATAAAGAAGGCCGACTGCCGAAAAATTGATGCTTTTGAATTGGGGTGCTGGAGGAGACTCTTGAGAGTCCCCTGGACTGCAAGGAGATCAAACCTATCCATTCTGAAGGAAATCAACCTTGAGTGCTCACTGGAAGGACAGATCCTGAGGCTGAGGCTCCAATGCTTTGGTTGTCTTATGAGAAGACTCCCTGGAAAAGACCCTGGTGTTGGGAAAGTGTGAAGGCAAGAGGAGAAGGGGACAACAGAGGACGAGATGGTTGGACAGTGTCATTGAAGCTACCAACATGAATTTGACCCAACTCTGGGAAACAGTGGAAGACAGGAGGGCCTGGCATGCTCTGGTCCATGGGGTCATGAAGAGTTGGACACGACTTAATGACTAAACAACAACAAAATTGCTCAACCATGCCCTCTATTTCTATTACAGCCACTAGCTACCCCAGTTACTGCTGCATTAGCATAACTGAAAGTCTTGGAGGGAAGGAAAGTTCAACCCCAAATAAAGGTTAGCTCTGTGCTCCAGAGATTGTAAAGCATTGCTTCATTAAAACAGTAAAAAGGTATGAAACTACTTTTTTTTTCTTCCTCAGTTTAACAAATGTTAAAGTGATGCTGATATGCTGCTCATTGTCGATATCTTGCAACCTTTTCTTAACTTCAGAGACAAAGGTTTGCCTCAATAATCCGGCGGGAAATCTGCATGACGTTATTAAGGCAGAGGCCAGTGATCTGAACGCCACAACACAGCCAATATGCTTCTGATTAACGCTTAGTGTTTATTGTCTTATTATTTGCCCTGGAGAAGATACAACATGGAATTAGAATTACAAAGAGCAAAGGAAATTCCTACTATGCAGGAAAATATGCTGTTTCTCCTTGCTCCATATTACAGTTCAGATGGCAAACTACTTTTTCATTTGGGAAAGACATCCATAAAATGAGGTCATCCTTGTTGTTCTCA
Organism: Pogona vitticeps; assembly: GCF_051106095.1. Taxonomy (NCBI): domain Eukaryota; kingdom Metazoa; phylum Chordata; class Lepidosauria; order Squamata; family Agamidae; genus Pogona; species Pogona vitticeps. Next base: position 174,480,733 of record NC_135786.1, read on the forward strand.
TTCAAAGGTGATATTGTCTCTTTTTTTCTGATGCTGCAGATTTATGTAAATGATGTTTTCGCACAACACCCAGGAGTGTACCTAGAAAACTCCACACATATTGTTATCCAAGTTAGGAAAAATCCTACTTCAGAACTGATATTATTGCACAGATATAGAATAAAAAGCACAACTTCAAAGGTCCCTCACTATGCATGACACCCTGCATCTTTTGCAGGTCCTCCATCTTGTTAAGTTAAGATGTTGACAGCTATAGCCAAGTAAAGTCTGGAAAAATCACTTACAACAGTGGTCTCCAGCCTTGGGCCTCTAGATGTTCTTGGACTATAACTCCCAGAAGGCTTCACCACCACCTCTGCTGGCCAGGATTTCTGGGAGTTGAAGTCCAAGAACATCTGGAGGCCCAAGGTTGGGGACCACTGACTTAGAAAACAAACTGAATGCAAAGCCAGGCTGACTTTCCATAATGAACATATAAGAAATACAAAATATATATTGAGGGGAAAAACTTGAAACAAAAAGAGGAGTGTGGAGTAATATATGTGATATAAAATATTTGATACAGTAATAATAATGATGATGATGATCATGACAACAGTGACACTGAAGAAGCTTCCAATCATGATTGTTATGGTGGATGGCGATACAGATAAGATTTTTTTATCATGTTGCTACAACAATTCAGTTTCATTTCATAGCACACTGAGAAAGCCACCAGAGTAATACATTTTCAATTTCAGAAGAAATGAAAAGTTTATATATATAAAACAGAAGAGTTATCTTGAGATGTAACCTATTGGCTGTTTGGTTCATGTGTGTGTCTGTGTCCATGTCTTTGAAGAATAATGGCTTCCAAGAAGCTTGATCTCTTAGAATTAGACTGGCTATCAGTGTGATCCCCAGAACTCTAATTCCCATCTATTCCTAGACTCCTACCACACACACTATTTCCTGTGAACTATACAACTTTGAGCAATATTTCGAGGTACCAGTATATAACCATGTAATTAATCCTGCTCAAGGACATTGCATATATGACTGGGAGCAGTAGGAGCAATAATCAGCTTTAGTATGAATGCTGGTGTAGCCATCCTTTTTTGTTAAGCAGACTGTAACCAATGTACCTCAAGGTGATTAGTGAAATGTCTCTTAGTGAGAGTCAGTGGCAAGGGGATTGTTGAAAATTTCTGAATGAAAAAGCACTTTAGTTTTGAGGAAATAATATTCTGCCCTACTAAAACAAGGATGGACAAAGTGTGGTCCTAGAGCTACATGAGGACTCCAGACCTTCACCTGGAGTTTCAATTTTAACACCAGGACAAACAGAACTGTCCTCCTCCCCCTTCTCCCTGCGGCATGAGAACAGGCATTCCATGAAAAGGGAAGAGGAGAACATGATCCTCTCACAAAATAATAGAGAGGTAGTAGTAGTAGTAGTAGCAGCAGCAGCAGCAGCAGCAGCAGCAGCAGCAAATACAAGATATAGTCTTTGACTAGCATTATATAACAAATACAGCTTCTTTATCCAAAACCTTACTATGTGTATGCTGTTCCTAGTATGTGTATGCTGTTCCTAGCATTGCTGAGTTGTAGTTGTTGTTGGTTATTTATGAGATCCGCAGATGATTATAATATTTTATAAAATTCTGTGGCATTGTTCCCAATGGACTATGGGGATCACTGTAATGTGTTTCATCTACAAGCAAGTTATTTTTATTGCTGGGTCTCCATATTCTGTTAATTTTACAAATCTTTAGCTCTGGCATACTCTAGAATGTCCCCTGGAATAATGCTGTTGTTTTTTTTTTTAAAAGCAAAGTGCATAAGCCATGAAGTGTTGCTGTTTATTTTCCTAGCATTCACCAGTAGATTCATCTTCAGATGTTGGTGCCCTCTAAATTTTGGTGTTCTGGAAAAAACCACAGTTGTTGCACTCAACTTACAGCCCTTTTTCTATCAAGAAAAACAAGTGAATTGGATGTCTCCAGCAGTAGCAAGTCATTTTTCAAATAGGTCATGAACCTTGGAGTTAAAAAAGGAGAACATGGTGCACGTCACCTGTGGAAATTTTTTACTGTAGTGGTTGAACACATCCATGGTCCTCATAAAACAGATCATGTCGTCCTAATTTCAGTGTATTAACTCAAAAGGCATCATTTTAACAAGCAATATAATTCTGAGATTTATTGTATCCAAAGCAACCATTCTATTTTGTAGCTCACATGAAATAAATGGGCAGTACTATGCTTCTAAACGACTAAACAACAACAACAACAATGCTTCTTAATATTTATGATTATTTGGATTAAAGCCAACAAGATAAGACTCATATGTTTTGTCATTTATTACATTGTTTTGTTTTTGTCCTTTAAGCCAAAAGTGGGACAAAGCAGAATGTAGTCATGAAATGTTATAATTCCTATGATCTTTAAGTAAAATATCCTTTTTAAATTCATATGAAGATTTTATTTACACACATATAATGATTCCTTGAATATTTTGGCAATGTATGGATTATGTAATTTTTTTGTATAGTCCAATGTAGTTACGTAATTAAACCTTGCAACATTCTCTGTAATCATCATGTACGCAATGAATATTTTAGGCTACTTGAGCACTGTGAAATAAAACAATTACCAGTCATTCCACCTAAATACCCTTGGGAACATGACCTGCTAGAACAAACTTCCTATGGAATTATCCTTAATGAAGATTGTCATTTCAGGAAAAGAAATGATGTCGGACAGGGAAGTAAATGCAATATGCAGTGACCTTTCATCTTTACATGAACTACAGCTAGTATTTGGTAAATCTTCACTGGAATAAAACAAAATGTTCAATGAGTTGTACAAACGCCATGCATCTTTATTGCCAATAAAAAGACCATGCACAGCTGAGATCTGACACAGAGTGAGATATAGATTTTCTAAACAGATAAAGAGGTTTTTCCTTCATAACAAATTGTAGGAGAAAAATAAAAAACAGAAGGAACAGTGGGAAAGGAAGGAAAGTTGGGAGTGGAAAATGCAATTGTCACATGGAGATCTTGGACAATTCAGGGAAAGAAGCAGGACAATTTAATATTTTTTCAGTACCTGATGGCCATTGTGGTTATAGTGCTGTTCCATTTGCTGAATACAATAGTGTTTTCTTCTGAAAGTATAAGTACCTAATACTACCATGAGAAAAAAAATTATGCAGGCCTTGCACAAAATCTAAAACCAGGTATGTGTTTCTTTAGAAAATATGTCTCAATATTTTATCTGTTCAATGAAAGTATCACCTGCTCCTGGTTTTTGGTTTGTCGCTTTTGGGAGAGAGAGGGGTTCTGTTTTTTGGAGGGGCTTTGCACAAAAACACAAATAGCTTTTTTTGTGGGGTATCCCCTCCTTGTTGAAAAAACTCTAATTAAACTCCATGGTAGGATCTACAAGCAGAGTGGGTTACACTGTCTGAGTAAATACATCCCTGTACTGACATTGCACTTGGGGGAAAATGTCTATTCCCTCATGGCTACTGAAAACTGTGTCCTAGCATGCTTGTGAGAGGGGAGGGAGAATAAGAACTCACTCATGTCCAAGCATTTTGAAGGGGAAAGAGGGAGATGTGGGCATTGGCCCTCTTGAGTCACTGCATTGAAAAGGAAGAGACTGATTTACTGAATTTAGGAAGAGAATACGCATTTTTGGAAGAGGGTGTTGTCTTGTCTGTTCTCAAAGAGGCAGTGATGTGACTGGCCTTAAAGAATCCTACTGTAAATTTGGATGGTCTTGCTCATAATTAGTTGGCCGCTTGTTACGTTCGGTTACCAGGTGATGCAGCAGACTTGAACCAGATCTGCCGACCTATATATTCTGTGCAGAATCAGAACAGGCTGGAGGGAAGGCCTGTCTTTCATGTGCAGTAGCATGGAATAGGGAGGAAACATAGGTGTCTGGGGAGTATGTCAAGTTGGTGTGTGTCCAGCTGGATATGTGCATATGTGTGCACGTACAAGGATAAGCATATAGCCAATGAGTGTGTGCAAGTGTGTGTGTGTGTGTTTGTGTGTTAGAAAATGTGTGGAGAAGAGTGTTTTCACTGTGTGCATCTGTGCAAATGCTACAGCTGTTAATCATCTTATCAGTCTTGACTGAACTATTAAAATATATACTAAGTGTGGCTGGCCTTGAAGACAGTCCAAAAACTGCAATTAGTGGAGGATGCTATGGGATGGATGTTATCAAGGTCACCAAATAGGATATCACTCAGATTTGAAGATTCTCTGTTGGTTGTCAGTCTGCTACAAGGCATGATTTAAGATACTGCAAACAGTTTCTGAAGCTCTGTATGACCTAGGACAGTGATGGCTAACCTTTTTGAGCACGAGTGCCCAAATGGTGACACAAAACCAAATTATTTCTTTTGAAGTGCCAACACTGCAATTAAATCTGAATACTGATGTTTTAGTTTAGAAAAAAAAACAACTAATACAGTTGTCTGAATTAATCATCACCTTGTCTTCAAAACATAACAGAACTTTCAATGACACAAACACTTTTTTATTGAAAAATAACCATTAACTCTAGTAAATGGAAACAAATATTAAAGTAATACAGCCCACGTAATTTATAAACTTTTAAAATAATCATATGCATGGATTTTTGATAAGGGATACTCAACTTGCCATGCTTTTGCACAACGTGATTTTTTGATGTTGTATGCATGCTGATAATTTGTTAAACCTTGGCCCCATATGCTGTTAGTTTGAGAGCAACACATGCAGCACACAAACAACCCAGATAGCTGCTGACCTCAAACCAGACATCCTGGAGAGTGAAGTCAAGTGGGCCTTAGAAAGCATGGCTAACAATAAGGCCAGTGGAGGTGATGGCATTCCATTTGAACTATTTAAAATCCTAAAAGATGGCGCTGCTAAGGTGCTACATTCAATATGCCAGCTAGTTTGGAAAACTCAACAGTGGCCAGAGGACTGGAAAAGATCAGTCTACATCCCAATCCCAAAGAAGGGCAGTGCCAAAGAATGCTCCAACTATCGTACAATTACATTCATCTCACACACTAGCAAGGTGACCTTTGGGTAGTGTGGGCGGCATATAAATTAAATAAATAAATAAATAAGGTTATGCTCAAAATCCTACAAGGTAGGCTTCAGCAGTATGTGGACCGAGAACTCCCAGAAGTAGAAGCTGGATTCCGAAGGGGCAGAAGAACTAGTAACCAAATTGCTAACATGCGCTGGATTATGGAGAAAGCCAGAGAGTTCCAGTAATGATGTATGGAAGTGAGAGCTGGCCCATAAAGGCAGTTCACCACAGAATAATTTATGCTTTTGAATTGTGCTGCTGGAGGAGACTGTTGAGAGCCCCTGGACTGCAAGGAGAACAAACCTACCCATTCTAAAGGAAATCAAGCCTGAGTTCTCACTGGAAGGACAGATCCTGAAGCTGAGGCTCCAATTCTTTGGCCATCACATAAGAAGAGAAGACTCCCTGGAAAAGACCCTGATGTTGAGGAAATGTGAGGGCAAGAGGAGAAGGGGACAACAGAGGATGAGATGGATGGATAGTGTCACCGAAGCTACCAATATGAATTTGACCCAACTCCGGGAGGCAGTGGAAGACAGGAGGGCCTGGCGTGCTCTGGTCCATGGGGTCACGAAGAGTCGGACATGACTTAACGACTAAACAACAACAACATTTATGAAGTTTATTAACTACATTGAAATTCTGGACTTGTTTCCTCCAAAATAAACAAAATAAACCACCCTCAGAAAAGCAGCTATATATGGGAGTGCAGACTTTAAATACACATTTTATACACTACATAAAGCTTATACATACATTTCACATTTGAAATGTAGTGTTGGAAAGGAGTTTTACAGATAGCATGACTTGTCAGAAAGATAAGTAAAGCAAATTAAGTGTGGACTTTCACTACAAGCTAAAATAACCAAACAAAGGGTACTGTGCTTACGTGCCAAGGGAGACATCTCAGCATGTCACAGGAGGCAGGCATGCCATAGGTTCGCCATCACTGACCTAGGACCTAATTACTCAAAGAACACCTCTCTTAAGATATCCCAGCTTTCATGTGATGATCTAGGTCCTGCTGGCGGTTGTTCTAGTGGACATGGGAAGTGGTGAGGTGGGGACTTTTCCATAGTTGACCCTAGTTTATCCCCATTGAGAAATGGTTGTCACTCTCTCTGACAACAATCTATTTAGGACGATTGCTGCCATGATTTTCTTTTGTCTGATTTTGTGGCGCATTAGTGATGTTTCATGAATACACACACACACACACACACACACACACACACACACACACACACACACACACACACACACACACACACACACACCATGCACACTTAGATTTTTTATGTGTGGTAGTAAATGTGATTTTTCCCCCAGGTGGGCTAGAAATCCTATAAGACAATTGTCAGCTATGAAAGGATCTCATCTTTTCGCCCACCATGCACATCTACAAGGACTAATGCTACAAAGAGACAATTATTTTTTTTGACCTCTTTAGGTCAAAACAAGAATTGGTCACTGTGACCTCTACAGACACATTCAGGGAAGGGATTGTGCAAACCACTCAAATTTACCACTGCCCTTCCTGATTTCTCTCCAGACTCCATAGACTTCACAAGCATTTCTCAAAGTATTTTATCCATGAAAGACTACGATCTAGTAGGTTTTTGTTATGTGAATATCTCATGGACACTGTCAACAGATGGTGGGTGTGTGGGAACTGTTTGCTACAGGAGAGCATGAGAGAAAGCAAAGCTGGGCAACATTTTCTTAGGACTATTAGGCGAAACTTCTGCAGTGTCCTTCTAAACAAATAAATTTGAAAGGGGTCAGAGAATGGCTGGTTCTTTGTAAATCTGTGGCTGAAATCCTGTTGCGCAAAATAATGCAGATTAAAGGCAAATGCACTACTGATTCAAGACCATTTGAGGGTGCACGTGACTTGTATACAACACAACAAAGTCACATGCACCTCAAAATTGACGAGGAAAACCTCTAATAAACAGCAGTTTGCCACTGCTGATGGTGTCGTTCCCAAATCACATGCAGAGCTGTGCAACAGGATTTCAGCTAGTGCTTCCTTGCTGTGGGACTCCTGACATTGGTGGCCTCTACCTTCCAGAACATGTGCTCTTCGGCTACGCTGGGAGTTGTAGTCCAGAAGTGCTAAAGTAAAGAATCACTTGTATGGAACTAGTTTGCATGAAGAGAACTGTTTGAAGAGGACTGAAGAGAAACAAAAACTCTTTTAACTTTTTTTAAAATGTTGTTTTAAAGTGTCAAATGAATTTATGGTTTTTCTCCCATCTGATGGGAAAAGTAGGATGTTAATGTTAGTGCATTAATTTTGACATTATTTCAAAGTTTTGTCTCCCTGACTAGCAGTAGCTCGCTAAGATACAGGTCTCTCCCTACTTGACTTCCTAAGTTGCTCATTGTAAGTGGATATGTCAGGGGTTGAACTTAAGACCTTGTATACGTAAGAGATGTGCTCTGCTGTGAAGCTCTTGGTGACAAATCTTATAATTAATCTACAGAAAAGCAGTATATATTTTGCTATTGCATCTGGAGGCAACTCTTCCCTTCACTCTCAAGGAGCCAACTGGAGTATTCCTCATGACTATAAAACAAAGCAGGAGTGCAGGGGAAATCATATAGGCACCTTCAAGGCAATGTGTACTCTTCCCTCATAACACATCTAATTTCCTTCATGGGACTTGATGTGTACCACATTAGTAGCACAATAATTACATTGCATCTCACACTCTCCAGCTTTAACTCAATTTCTGGAAATTAACCCAGCTCCGATGGAAAAGTCATTTCCCATTTTCCTTCCTTTGTCTTATTGAAGCCTTCCCTAAATGAACTTCCTGAAGGATAAAAGACCATTTTTCACTCTGATTTTGCTGAGAATTTTTATATATCTATAAATATAACCTGCCTGTAAAAAGTAAATTCAAGAATAATTTTTGACAAGAAAGAAATCAGACCTCATGCCTGAGAACAATTTAACGTGACACCCTGAAGTATAAAGTTGCACACCATTTTTTAAAATATACTGACACAGTTTATTAGCTTTTGACAAAATAACATGTTTAACATTTATAAATGCACCATCTAACCCAGAATACCAGAGAGTTGTTCACATCTGCTGGAAAATAGTTTGTGTTCACTTCAAGAGATGATTGTCACTGCCTGATTATGACCTCATGTAGCAGAATAGGTAGGGTCGAAAAGATGACAATCTTAACTGTATCTACATACTTTAATTCCAGTGCAAGTGTTCTCAGATACATGTGACATATCAAAAAAACAACAACTGGGATTTAAATGAGATACTCACACATGCATGCATGCATACACATAAATAAATATAAATTAATGCTTCCATATGTGTCAAGGACTCTTGGGTGTGCCAAGAATTTACAGAATGTGTGGTACAGCTCCAGGGTGATTTCTATCAGGGATTCTTGGGTATGCAAGGCTGCATCCAAGGCTCAGTAATGCACACTGCTCAAGTACAGAAATGAATAGAGGTGTGTGATATTGGCCCCAACATTAGTTGGCCATTGGAGGCCTTTTAATTGACAGTAAATATCATAAATTATATATTTCTTCGGCCTTTCCTTAGGCAACGGTTCCTCCTTACAACAGCATCACAAGGTAAGCCAGGCAAACAGAATGTGACTCGGCCAAGATCATCTAATAAATTTTGTGGTTCACTGGGGACTAGGAAGAAATCTCACAATCCCAGTCTAACACTTCATCCACACTAGAACTCAAACGTCAGCTTCCAGTTCTCCCACCACAGACTGGACACCTTGGCAACCTAGGGCTAGAGGTGTTTTCTCCAGATTTGGATTAAAGTGCACCTGCCCAGAGATAAGTTATTGGAACTTAAGAAGAAAGAACTTGTTGGTTCTCAGCATATGGCATGTATACCTCCAGTTTTACTGCAGGGCCATGTTGGACATTTCCTGTTTATGGACCTCCAAGAAGAGCTACTCCAAGAAACCTCGCTGCATGAGGTGTGAGGAAATTGAAGGAAACTGGGAATTGTAGTTATACAAAGATGGAGTTTGTTATGTTCTGTATAAGATGAATTTAAAAGCAATGGAATGTTATGAGACTGTTGTGCAGAGTTGCTTTGCTTGGCATGGAGATAAGGATGCAAGGTTGTAGATGCCCAGAGAAGAGACAAAACAACATATAATTTGGAAAAAGATAAGCCACCTGGTTGGGAAAAAGATAAGCCACCTGGTTTGCAATCTTCTCATGTCATATCTGGGCAGTGAACTGTGTTATACTCACTTGGACTTAATTGGGTTACACCTTGGAAAGTGTTATAAGGAGGATGATCCAAAGCATATAAAAATGGTTGTTCATGTATGTGAAAGAAAATTCATTGATGGGGGAAGCTGGTGGAATGTGAGAGAAGAGAAGTTTGCTTTTGGAGAGGAAGAGGGGGGAGAAATAGCCCAGCTTCTAGAAAATCCTAAAATCAAAATTGAATGGGGGAGATACAATCAAAGCCATAAACACATGGACAGTTTCAGTTGTTAGATACCCAGCTGTAATAATAGATTGGACTCAAAACAAATTTGAAGAATTGGATCATAAACCATGGAAACTAAGGAACATGCATCACACTCTACATACAAAAAGTGATGTGGACAGATTATATTGACCACAAAAAATCTGAGGCTGTGGATTATTGCAAATATAACAGGTAGTAGAGAAAGAAAAAAGAAGCCTAAATGATTAAATCAGTACAAGCAGAGAAAAATTACTTAAGGCACTGAAAATTGAGAATATTTTGAACACAACAGAAACAAAGGCTCAATATAAGAAACAACAATTTGAAAATAAATTAAACAGCTGGAAAAACAAACCACTACATGGACAACACTTCAGAATTATTGATGGAAAACATGATAATAACTCAACAAAGAAACCAAAGGCTTGATTTTTGCTACTCATCAGGCATTCCAAACCAATGTGATGAATTCTAAGATCCAAGGAATTTAGTGCTAACATCAAATGTTGACTCTGCCAAGAAAAAGATGAAATTGTGTCATACCTCATCTGCGAATGTCCCAAGACTGCAAAAACAGATTAAAATTAGATATGATAGAGTGGCAAAATTAGTGCACTGGTCATTATGCAAAAAAACATAACTTTCCAGTCTCCAAAAATCCATGGGAACATCAGATAGGGAAGGTGTCAGAAAATGAGGAAGTCAAGATCTTGTGTGATTTCTGGATCCAAATGGACAGACACCTTGAACATAAAACACCAGAAATAGTAGTAATAGAATGAAGAAATGTCTATCTTATTGATATTGCAATTCCAGGGGATGCCAGAGTTGAAAATAAGGAATTAGAAAAACTAACAAAATACAGAGACCTGGCAATTAAAACATCTCGCTTGTGGATGACGCACACTTCAGTGGTCTCCAGTCATCGGGGCTTTGGGAACAATATCAAGAAATTTCACACAGTACTATAAGCAGTTGCAGATCTGAGAAATCACATCATCAGATCTATTTTTAAAATGGCAATATTAGGAACAGCATACATACTGTGCGGATATTTAAGAGATGCTTAGGTTTTTGGCTAAAATTTGTATATGTTATATAATACCAGTCAAAGTTTTTATAGTTTTGATTGACTGTGCCTGGTGTTTTTTAATAATAATAATAATAATAATAATAATAATAATAATAATAATAATAATAATAACAACAACAACAACAACAACAACAACAACAACAACAACAATATAATAATAATAATAATAATAATATAATAATAATAATAATAATAAAAAATGGTAGTGGTACTGGTAGCAAACCAACAATTCACATCGTTTTTATAACAGCCAATGTTCTGAGAAAATTTTGTACATTTATCACTTATTTAATTTGGAAAATAAGAAGCTGATTGTATATTAGCTTGGAAAATAAGAAACCATTCACAAGAGAGCAGGGAAGAGGGAAGACACAGAAAGAAAAGCTAGTTAGGATTAGCATAAATAAATAAAACAAATATATTCATTCATACAATAATTTCGTGCATGCAATTTCATGGTGGTGCTACCTTTTGGTAAATCCCCCTTATGACATCTGAATTACTGCTGCACAAGAATACTGCACAAGATTGAAGCAGTGGTATTGTGTTGGCAGAATAAATCAACATTCTATAAAACCTCTTTTTAAAATGGGAGCAGCTCAGACATATATATATATATATATCTTTGAAACTGCACCAAATTTGGCACAGGTATAACATACAGTCTGATCTTGCTCTATGCCATATTTGGAGAACTTTAGACAAAATGTTTTGTAAAATTACATTTTAAAAAGTAAAACTATTTTACTGCCTTGTTCATAAATAGATGACCCTAAATGTTCCCCGATTTAAAATAAATTGAATAAAGATAAATCTTGCTTTTCTTTAAAGAGAATAGTTTTTTTTTAAAAAAATGGGAAGAATCCAGGTTACAGGAACATTGATCCTCAAAAAAGGTGTTTCAAAAGGGAAAAACAGCAAATTTGTTATAAGGCTGAGCATGTGTGGTACAGGCTAGCCAGCAGGGGCTTCAGGAAATAGAACATTATGTACATTTTTGGTGAGGAAGAGAGATATCTAGAAACAAAGGTCACAGAAACAGACTGACAGATTTTCTTTAAAGAGAGAAAGAAAAAAACTTTACTTAAAAGAATGTAACTGAGTGTCAGTTCTCCAGAAAGAGGGACATTTTGACATATATCTTCAGTAAACATTCTGTCTGGATTTCTGAGACCAGTCTCTTCAAATAAGTTTTCAAAGGGGAAAACAGTTCCATGTCTGGGGAAACCTGTACTTTTGACCCTGTCAATCAGGATGCAATTAGCCGACTCCTATAGCTTACATTTTAACTTCTTCCTGACCAAACAAGCTTATCAGAACTATGCTTGCCAGGGATTCTGTGTCTGGTTGTAAAAATGGAGAGACGTAAAGAATATTTTAAACATTTAAATACTGATATTGAAAATATTTTAATATATATTTAAAAAGAATACAGAACAAATATTCAGAAGCTCACTTGTTTTAGCTGAAAAATTACTGTTTTTGCTTTGTGTCTGGGGATAATCTTAGTTTATGTTAGTGCCTGTATCCTGTCACAGTCTCCGATCATAGTTTCCATTCCACCCATATTGTCACTATACAATTGATGGGTGATTTTTTAAAAAATCGAAAGATGGTATGTACCCTCAAGTCACTTCTGATGTGTGGTGACTATGTGAGTTAATGACTTTTCAAATGTCCTATCATTAACAGCACTCTTGAGGAACATTTGCTCTAATTTTCCAGAGCACTATGTGGAGGCTCTCCTCCCTGCATGCGGGATTCCAGCCACAACCAAAAGTGAATGAGTGAAAACACTGGTTCGGCTGCAGGCACTTGATGTGGCACTGCATGCCCACGTGCTATAGAGGAAAAGTTGCTCTTTAGATCTTCCAAACTAACAGTATCTTGAATATTGACAACACCAATGTCAGCAGTCAAGATGGTCTACAGGATACCCTCTTGGGCTCCCTACCATTCACAAGAGACACCAAACAGGAAAATCCAAGAACCTCCTTTTTCCCATTAGTTAAGCACTTCTTGTGCAATCACAAATCAATTGTCACAGCTGTTTTTCAACATGTTTTCTAGTATCTTTTATTCTGAGATATTAAATAATCAAAATGCCTAGGAGAAACTGTAGTAAGCACAAGAGGGTACCCTGTAGACATTTTTGACTACTGCTTGGTGTTGTCAACATTCAGGTTGCCTTTTGCTGTGTAAAGTTTGCCACCCTTTTTCCCCTTTGGGCATGCAGATGTGTTATTGTGCAGCAATATTAGGCCGTTCCCTGGTGTTTTGAATTGAGGATACAGAAGCACAATATCCCATGTTTGAAGACTGGAGTTTTTTTTAAAAAGAATTGAATGAATTCATGATTGTCCATCACAAATCTAGATCCTGAGACAACGGATCACTGAAAATGTGTCACAATCACCAGTAATTCTGTCAACTGAGATCAGACTGCCTGGTGAACTTCTCAGAACACTCTTCGTTTATAGATATTTAATTCAAGCTGACAGTTCTTGTATTCATTGACTCAGAGGGATTCTACAGTTAATAAAGGGGTTCAACAACTACACAGGAGGCAAGAGAAACTCAAATGATGCAACAGGGCCATCTTCTCTTCATTAAACTCAGTAGCAACTCTGCTTTAGTGAAAATGCTGTGCAGATGATTACTGCAGTTTGTTCCAACTGAGCAAATTAAATGAAAAGAACACAGTCCTCCTAACCCATCAAATTTACTGGATGAACCTCAGCTGACTTTGCTGCAGTTAGGCTGACATGCTGTATTGTAATATCTTTGACATCACAGAAGCTTGTTTTTAATTAAAATAAGATTATACCAACCTGATACATAAGACCTTCAGACTGCATTGTTTGTTTAAGCTCTTGTGCAAAACCCAGGCCAGGCTCCTTGTAAATAGAGAGGTACTTCCAGTACTGTCTGCCACTTCTTGAAATACAAAAGTGCAATTATGCAAAACGGTGATTCAAATTCATCTGACGGGTCTTTCTTTTCCTTCCTTCCTCTCACTTTTTAGTTCAGAAGTTATATTGCTGGAAACTCCAAATCCACTGAATAGATTATTAAGCTGTAGGCACTGATGGCTAGAAAGCCAATTTTACCGAGGCATCTGATATTTCACGTTTATTTTTAAAGGAGCAATCGAACAAATAAACACCACGCCAGATGTTCAGTGTCAAAACGACTGAGTCCTTTTCAGCTGAGTCTAGCAGTTCTTGCAGGGCATCATGGGAGTTGACATCTCTTGCAGGGCAGCAGATGAAATCAGGTGTTGAGCACAGAGGGAGCACAATTTACTATAAACAGTTTTATCAGTCTCAGCAAAAAGTTTGTTTCCTGTAGAATAAAGAAGAAAAACCTTCCACCCAACAAACAAAGATGTTAATAACTGTACAAGATAAATGCTTGCCCTTCTCTAGACATGAAGCCATTTTTTGTGCAGTCTTTGCAGAATTTGTAAACCGAATTATAGAACAATTTGCTGTGGCTTTGATGTAATAACTTTAAAGAGGCATTCAGAGAGTGCACAGATCTGCAGGGGAGGTGCAAACGCTGTTCGTTTTAATTGGCATGCAGTAGAGGGGGTATTTGGAGAAATATCACTTCAGGTCTGCAGGGCCTTCCTTGAATTCATTTCTCCACAGGCTGTTGCCAGGAAAAGCTGACGTAATCCCAAAGAAGGTAAGAGCAAGAGCCTTTGGTAAACAAGCCACTTGTCAAGCTGCATAGAAACGCACACTGGCAATCCAAACATTTTGATAAAGACATACTATCAGCTAATCCTAGGCACCTTTACTCTGAAATAGATTTATTGGTTGGTTTGTTGGTTTGTTGCATTTCTATGCCACAGTGGGACTCAAGGTAGCTCACAAATCATTAACATAGACAAGAATTATAAACAATGCATAACCAAGAACTAAAAATAATTTAAAAGCGAATTGTTGAAATCATTATGTACAAACCAGTTAAGAAATATAAAAGCATATAAAAATGCATTTTAAAAAGATGTATTGGCAGCAAATGTAGGGCAACTAGCTATGTTAAAACATAACAGGAAAAGCTGGTTGGAATAAAAATGTGTTCAATTGCCACCGAAAGAAAAGGGGGCAGCGTCATCTCTTGGAGGAGGTCATTCCATAACCTGGGGGCAACCACCAAGAAGGTCCTCTTGCAGGTCCTTGTCCAGCATATCTGTAAAGGTGACAGGACCTAGAGAAAGGCATCCCTGGACAATATGGAGACCCAAGGGTGGTTATATGGGGAAATACGTTCCATCAGGTGCCCTGGACCAAAGCCATGTGAGGCTTTACAGATCATAACCAGCACTTTGAATTGGGTTCAGAAACAGACTGATAGTGAAGCTGCTGTAACAGTAGAATTATATGCTCGCTATAACCTGTCAAAAGCTGCATTAAAATGAAGGGTGTTTCCTTCCAAAATGGTTTGCTTACAGAATTATGTTACAGCAGCTTACCATTCCTGATGTTATGTCTGTCTTTTCCCATCAAAATATGTCAATGGCTGTCAAACAATTCATGGGCAAGACACAAAACTGCTTTTGATTTCATTTCAGAATTAAGATGTGTTTTGATTCTCTCTTTTTTTAAGGAATCTCCAGAATGTAGTTTTCTGTATCTATTTATCATGCTGCTGTAAATTGCATTGCAGCCGGCTCAGTGAGATGAAGCATCTGACTGCAAAGCCAGAGATCAGAATTCTCCTCTGTGCCTTGTGAGAGACAAGCCAGTCGGTGTGGTCTGGAGCAAAGTACATGGTCCCAAAGCACCCTCAGATGAAGAGAAAAGAAAACCACTTATGAGAAAACCCTGGAATGGGTCTCAGCATAAGTCAGAATTGACTAGGCAGCACACCATTACTATAATAAATTGGGCTGCATTGTCAAGAATAGTATCTAAATTTACTTCAGGTAATAACTACAACATTTAAACAGTGTTTACCTCTTCTTAACAAGACCTCAAGTTCAATTTCTGATGGGACCGCCTAAACAGTAGTTGCCATATTGTACTGCATTACTTACTTTTACTAATTCCTTAGAATCAATCCACCTATTCTAAGGAAATGCTTCGTAATCTTGTGAGCGAGTCCTTAATGAAGAATATAGTTTATTCAGTTTCCTAAGGACTTTAGGAGAGTATCCTCTAAATTGCTTTCTGAGTGTGCACATTGATTCTAATAAAGGCCACAAGAAAGATGCTGTCGATGACTTCCTTGAGCCAGAGTTTTCTCTATCCTTTGGATAACTCAGGTAACCTTGGAGCCATGGTGACATCTGATCTTTATTTAGAGCCTCACATCAGTCATTTAATTGAGGTGTCCTGCTGCCACCCCTGGAATCCAGCAGCTTGAGTCTTCTGTTCTATAGGCTATTTACCAAGGCATCAGTCCGTGCTCTTCTGAAGATATTTTTTTTTCCTTCCATTTCAGGCTCACTTGAAAAAGCACACCTCAGTGCCTGTGGTTTCTCTAGCATATCCTTTTTCAGTGAAAGATATGGCAGATTTCTCCTTTTTTTAACTATTATTGCTGGATATTTTCCTTTTGTGACATCGAGTTAGACTTAGAAGTTATTAAAATAGCTTTACTTCATAATATTTTTTTTTTCAGTTTTACATGTTGTCGCATGTGAGTATACACTGTACATATATTATTATGTGCCTTTTACATAAATGTTCACAATAGCTTATAATACTGGTGGATGGACAGATAGCTGTACTTTGCTTGACCTGACTTCTGGAAGCCCAAAGCATTTTACAAATACGGGTGCACACAGTGTATAAAACCTGCATATTTGGAAGATGTACAAATGCCAAAGAGAGCATTTTGAATTTTTGGAATTTTTTTAAAAATTACCCAGGGTACCCAATGTGGTTTAGTGGATAGAGTAGTTAACTACTGTAGGTCAGGAGATCTAGGACTATGTATTTGCGAAGGCTTTTGAAAGATCTAGGACTGATTCCCAGGCTCTGCCACAGAAATTCATGGCGTCAGGTGGGGTGGGCTGGAGCTGTAGAGTCATTCCTTAAATATTTCACTTACATTAAAACCCATGAAGGCGACTGTGGCGTTCACCCTCGTGGCCCCTGCTTGTCTCCCCAAGCTCACAAAGGCAAACCCAAAACTCCTCTTGACACGCTGCCACCAGTTGATCTCCTTATCAACTTACTTTACTCAGGTAAGACAAAAGCCCATTCAGTAAATACTTTTTAATAAAACAGGTTTATTGATTACAGATGGTTTCTAGAATAATTCATAAGCATATTCCTTCAGTTTCACCAAGCATCAATATTAAACTTCTATATTAAATATCACAGGTTACTAATCACTCCTCAGACCCCAAACTATCCTTCTCTCAGATTCCTAACACAGACTCCCCTGACTCTCTCTGACTTCACCTCTCAGGCTCCGCCTTTTAACATCCCTTGAGGCCCCACCTCTCAACCACATTAGCATATAACTCATGAATATTACATCTCTTATTACATAACGTAGGGTGAACGCTATAGCCACTATAACTCCGTTCTGACTTGATGTCACAGAACACCAATGATAATTGTAAGATGAAAGGAAGAAAAAGGCAGGGAGGCAATGCATATGAATAGAACATGTTACATGAGAGCTGCCAAAGTTTTGCACAGTCAAGATATCAAAACTGCAGGTTTAGGTAACCTGAAGGAACTCTGATGTGCACATGCAGAGCATGCAGGGTGGTTTTGTGTAGTGGTGACCTGGGCTAGGGGTGCGTTCCCCAAATTTTTGAGGTGAAGCACCCCACCATCTATTAGCTCTGTTCTGTCTGGAAGCTGGCAAGCACGAGTCATAGAACAGATTGGAAGCTCCTGTACATGTGAGACTTTTGATCCATCATTTGACAATTCTGCAGTTAGTTTTGGGAGAGCCATGTAGCAATGAAAACATGTTGTAATGATTACAATATTGCTTTATCCAATTCATGTGGGGGGTGCAGTGTAGAAAATGTCAATTAGTGCACATTATTTTCTACTGGAAACCCATAAAAATAGCAATCTCACTGGAAGAAGAAAAAAGCTTCAGGCACTATGACCTTGGCATGTCGTGATTACAGTGACTATCTAAGAATAAGAAAACAATGCCTTTGCATGAGGGATTCTCCTGTATAAAATGGAATTGAGTTTCATTCTATGTTTTTTTTCTTACCTTTGGTTTAGACCCAGACTTAGAATGGACACATTGTAATCAGTGGGATGCAAGCTAGTCAAGAATAACTTAAGCTCCATTTATTACAGTTGGTCTCCCCTAAATATGGCTACATCTTGATTTAAATCTTTTCTCTCCCTTCCTTCCCTCACTTTTCTTTCCTATGATTTTTTTTCTTAGTGGTGAAATTTTGGCTGAATATTCATTGGACTTCTCTCTCTCTCTCTTAAAACAAAGTTATGTAAAAGTGCAGTGTAGACATGGGGACGAATACAAAATTGAATTCAAATATTCATTGAATATTGCTAATTCATCAGATATTTGTTGCTTTGTATTTTTCAATTCCCCCCTTCATAGATTGCTGCTTTGTTATGGCAAAGGGGCTTGAGTAATTCAGAGAAGCTATGGGCTATGCCGTGCAGGGACACCCAAGATGAACAGGTCATAGTGGAGAGTTCTGACTAAATGCGATCCACCTGGAGCAGGAACTGGCAAGCCACTCCAGTATCTTTGCCACAAAAACTCCATGGACAGAAACAAAAGGCTAAAAGATATGATGCTGTAAGATGAATCCCTCAGGTCAGAAGGCGTCCAACATGCTACTGAGGAAGACTGGAGGACAAGTACAAGTAGCTCCAGAGCTAATGAAGTGGTTGGGCCAAAGCCGAAAGGATGCTCAGCTGTGGGCGTGCCTGGAAGTGAAAGGAAAGTCTGATGCTGCAAATAAAAATACTGCATAGGAACCTGGAATGTCAGAATTAAGATTGCCGGAAGAAATATCAACAACCTCAGATATGCAGTTGATACCACTCTGATGGCAGAAAGTGAGGAGGAATGAAAGAACCTCTTAATGAGGGTGAAAGAGGAGAGTGCAAAAAGTGGTCTGAAGCTCAACATCAAAAAAACTAAGATCATGGCCACTGGTCCCATCACCTCCTGGCAAATAGAAGGGGAAGATGTGGAGGCAGTGACAGATTTTACTTTCTTGGGCTCCATGATCACTGCAGATGGTGACAGCAGCCATGAAATTAAAAGACACCTACTTCTTGGGAGGAAAGCAATGACAAACCTAGACAGCATCTTAAAAAGCAGAGACAGCACCTTGCCAACAAAGGTCCGCATCGTCAAAGCTATGGTTTTTCCAGTAGCGATGTATGGAAGTGAGAGTTGGACCATAAAGAAGGCTGACTGCCGAAGAATTAGTGCTTTTGAATTGTGGTCCTGGAGGAGACTCTTGAGAGTCCCCTGGACTGCAAGGAGAACAAACATCTATTTTGAAGGAAATCAATCCTGAGTGCTCATTGGAAGGACAGATCCTGAAGCTGAGGCTCCAATACTTTGGCCATCTCGTGAGAAGAGAAGACTCCCTGGAAAAGACCATGGTGTTGGGAAAGTGTGAAGGCAAGAGGAGAAGGGGACGACAGAGGACGAGATGGTTGGACAGTGTCATCAAAGCTACCAACATGAATTTGACCAAACACTGAGAGCCAGTGGAAGACAGGAAGGCCTGGCATGCTCTGGTCCATGGAGTCACGAAGAGTCAGACACAACTTAATGACTAAACAACAACAAACATTTGTTAATTCCTGAGATCTCAGTGAATATGAAGGGACAAATATAACTTTTATATTTGTGCATTCATAGTGGAGCCTCTCTCTGCCTATTCCCATGCGGATCAGCTGTTCCTTGGGGGCATACGCAAAGGAGAACGGCTAGGCTGCTGGAAAGGAAATGTGGCTACTGTTTACAAAAATGGTGGCGGAGGCTTCCCTTCAGACAGCCACACATGCCCTTTCTGTATATGTGCCCACCAATCAGCTGTTCAGCAGGCCACAGACAGACGAGCAAGTCTGGCTGGCAAGCCCTCCCCTGCCTTGCTCTTTGCAATGAAACAGAAATTCTTTGTTCATGGTTCGTCAACATTTACGAACCACAAACCAAGACAAAACATCATTTTGGCAGTTTGTCCCCATCTCTAATTCAATATAATAACAACAGTCAGTTCTACAAATTGTTCAGAAAAGAACTAGGGACATGTTGATGAATATCCTTAACCTGTCAGTTTTATCTCAAGAAAGTACAGGCTACAAACTAGTCCCAAAAGAGCAGTTTACTTTCTTTCCACAGTAGGGAATTGAGTTGTGTCACTAACTCACTGTTCCCTAAATTAATGACAAAAAAGAATTTAAATAGAATTGTAATTGGATTAATTACTATTGCAGCAGCAATTTAAGATCTTTCAGCAAGCAGTAATATGAAGTGTTTCAAAGAAGTATGGTTTAATTATTAAATTAAATAGAGAAGAGACATATCTAGTACCGAGGATCATAAAAAAGAGCATCAAAATGTAATGTTGGAAAAGTTACTTTTTTGGACTACAACTCCCAGAAACCATAGCCAATGCTGAAGGAGGATCCAACCTCTTTTCAGAACAGATATTAGTTCACACCAATGGCTGCAGCTTTGACGTGCTATATTCCACTGTTTAAAATATATTAAATGAAAATAGTACCGTTTATGTTATTCTGTCGGTCTTCTGTAGAATAGTAGTGGCTTTAGTAATTTGGTTAAGATCCAAAGGTGATGGCAGGTATTGAAAATGGAACCTTTTATATGTACTCTACCTTTGAGCTGCAGCCCACATCAAAATTTTGCCTGTTTTTCTGAATTTAGCTTGACCTTGCAGCCTGACAGTTCGGTGGGTGAGCGATCTTATTTCAGTCTCTAAACAGAATGAATTTAAACTGGATGCACTTCACCAAAGATACTGTGACACATCAAGGTGTGTATTTGTGACTCATTTCTCTGCACCAAAAACCCACTCAATTTAAAATGTCTGTCATGCACAGATGCTCAGAGAACACCCATACACATACACAATTACATTGTATTCCTGATAAGCTACTGTTGATTTGTTCACATCTTTATTTTCTTTGGGGCTGAGAAATGAATATTATTGAAAATAATGTTTCCCCATAGTATGACTTGTGAGACACATCAATAGAAAATGACCAGATCCTCTTGTGTTGGTGACATTTAAAGGAGTGATGTGCTCTTAGCATTCCCCGTGGGCTACCTTGCTATAATTTCATGACCCTCCATCAAAAGACCTTATCACTTTGTCTCTACCATTGAGAATAGCATGCTCTCACATAAAATGTAGCTGAACAAAGCTAGCAATGAGCCTGAAGGCATGATAAATGTAGAGCATTCTTAAATATTTAAAGTTCAAAGCCACTTTTTCATTCCTGGCTTGAAGCACACTTCTTTACACTTGCCAGTTTTGCATTTACTTCCTATATCTCAACACAAGGAGTATGTATGAAAAACAGAAACATTAAAAATGCAGCATGGAATGGGCTCATTCTTGATTACATCAAATTATTACTGTTAATAAGATATTTTACAAGACACTGCTGAAACAAAGTTTGGTGATTCTCAAATGTATCTTTAATTCTTTCCATCCTGGGCTTATTGGCAGGCTGGAAGGGTACAAT
Organism: Pogona vitticeps; assembly: GCF_051106095.1. NCBI lineage: Eukaryota > Metazoa > Chordata > Lepidosauria > Squamata > Agamidae > Pogona > Pogona vitticeps. The sequence goes on from NC_135786.1 coordinate 174,502,102, forward strand.
TTACTGGTGCTGAAGCATGTAGGAATCTGGCCCAAAGTATTTAGCCACATTACAAGCTTGTATTGGGTTCCACAAAGGATACCTGAGCCTCTTCGAATAAATGCAGCAATATTGTATTTACAGTAACTATTGGGGAGCAATAGACCAATGAGTCACCAGCTGAATTTGGGCATCTTGTCCAATTGTCATTGACCATTCTTTTTGTGGCCATCCTATTTTCAAGGAAACAGGTTTTGTTCTTTGTTCTCTTTCATGTGCAATGGACAGCCAGTTGTGAATATTTTTCCATGATGTTTATCAATATGTCTGCCCACATAGAAGCCAACTGTATGGGCTTCTCTACTGAAGCCTATTTATCCTATTTTAGCAGCAAATGGATTCCTTCGAAGAACAAAGTTAATTTGTCAGTGGCAACCACTGCTTCATACCCATAAACAAACCTTACACAATGGCTTCACTATGTTGGCACTGCTACAAGCATAATGACCACAAATTCTAACAGAGCCATGGATTTGTCTCTCTTGTGCCGAAGATGCACCAGAAACTGCAGCTTTCAACTGCTGAGAAAGCCATAACTGACTATCTTGGAGTAATGGAATAAAAGGCATAAACCTCTCCCTTAGTGAACTAAGATACATCCCTTCTATAATATTTAGCATTCTGGTTCAAACAGAGCTCTCAGCAGTAAACCAGAAATGATTTTGTTCTTTAGGTAGACCTCAAACAGGATCAAGCTGGCAATAAGAAAAATGTAAAAATCCACAGTATGCTAATGACTTTATTAGGTCAAATAAAAAGGCCTCAAAATATGTACAGACTTTGAGAACTTCAGATTTTTTTTCCATCAGGCAAGATGTTACAAAAATCATATTGGGGAGAAGGGAAAGTATGTAGTTTTGCAAAAGTGGCTCATCAGGAGAAATGATGAAACAAACTTATCATCTTATCATCTTTCTTACAACCTTTCTAACAAGGTTTCTCACTTTCTTTTCCTTCAGTTGTGTTCAGCTACCTCCTCCCACCAATAGAATCAGTGATTTTCCAGCATTCTGGTCTGCAGAGGAAAGCTGCATCCATAGAAAATTACAAGAGCTACTAGAGAAGGGAACCAGGATGCTCCCTCCCCTGACATGTGTATTCAGTGATGCCTAAATAGCACTGTCTAAGAGGGGTGTGTGTGTGTGTGTGTGTGTGTGTGTGTGTGTGTGTGTGTGTGTGTTTGTGTGTGTTTGTGTGTGTTTGTGTGTGTGTGCGCACGCGTGCACGTGTGTATGTGTGTGCATGCGTGCATGCATGCACACACATCTTGGATACCTTGAAGATTTATTGGTTTCATCAGTACAGAGATCACAAACCATTCCATGTAGAATTGCCACCATCAGTTCTTCACTTGGGGAAAGAGCCTTCGAAGGAGTGGACCCTGGGTGACAGTTTTACAGCCGGGTGTAATTTGCCATTTCTTAGGCTCCACTGGCATAGCCTTTGCTACCAAGGGTCATTTCCATGCCCTCCGAAGTAGCAAAGCAGAACTCTGTACAGGGTGTGTGTCTAAGAGAGGTAGATTAGAGAACTGCTGGAAAGCTCAATGGTTTAGGTATCTGATTGAGGAGCCAGCGCCTGGGAGTTCATTCCTCACTATGCCTCCTTGACAGGGGTTCGACTTGATGATCCATACAATCCCTTCCAGCTCTGCAATTGTAAGATGACGATGATGACGATATTTGTGGATATTGACTGAAATATAAATATCTGCACTAAGTGTAATAGTGGTTGCTACTTATACACACAGATATGTGTACATGCACTCTTAGCTTTTAACAAGCCACCGGTGTCTAACTTATTCTTCCCCGCTGGCTTCTTCAGTTTTGTTCTTTTGGTGTTGCAATTCTTCAGCTGTAGCTTATTTTCCTTTTACATGTAGCCTTGGTGTCAATGTTTCTCAAAACACACACATATACACACACACATTTCCTTGAAGCGGTCCACTAAAACCCTTCACCTGTGTGCATCTATTAAATTTCCTGTTCACCTTTGCTGTCTTTCTAACTCTGCAACCTGCTGAGCTCGGCACCTTTCTGTTCCCAAAACCGACAGACTCTCCTTTCTTCTTGCTTCCTGGCCTCATCTTTTCATCTTCCTCCATCTTTGCCTTTAATACATCATTTGTACCTCATTTCTACACTTTTTGCAAGAATGATATCTGAAATCTGTGGTGACATTGAACTACTCTCTGATCCTCTCAGTAACTTTCTACTCAAGAAGGGGAAGAATACACCTAGTGTAACAGCCTCCCAAAATAACATAATCACTAGGAGTTCAGAGTTCCTTGGCAGATGTCATTAAAATGTGTGTGTGCAGGGGGAGATGAGATATATAGTAATAGACAAAAGAGTGTGGCAAGGCAAAGCAACAATGACCACCATTATAAGGGGATAGCTGAGGTGGCAAAGTAAAATCCTGTTCACAAATCTCAGAGCATTCAGTTCTATAAGGAAAGTCTTGCATTACCTACTGTTTCTCGGCAATCAAGTTGTCATTAAGGTAGTTGTTACTCTAATTGTGTAAGTAATTTATTGCACAGCCATATCTCCATCCCAAATTAAGCCCCAAATTTGAGGAAGCAAATTTATTTATTTATTTTTTATTAGATTTTTACCCCACCCATCTAGACCAAAGGTCTACTCTGGGCGGCATGCATTGGGTATGTATGTGTTTCCTGAAGGTATGTGTACCAGGGAGGGAGAAGCAGGATTGAGAAGACTGATCTCAATACTAGCATATTTACACCACTTGCACATGTAAATGTTCATAGACAAATTAGGGGTTCATTGGGGATGGCTTTTGGGTCAGGCCCAGAAGTACCCCCCCCTTGCAGTCAGTACACATGTAGCAAAAAGCTACATTTTCAATTGCACAGGAACATGAACAGCTGTCTAGCATTTGTCTGCTGAGTCCAGAATTGAGATCTGACACTGCTGTCCAGGGTTTCTAGCAAGATTCTAACCTAGTCTTACTTGGAGGTCCCTGGTGTTCCTTGGTGGTCTTCCATTCTCTCTCTAATCAGGTCCTATCAAGATCACTTTGGAGAATCCCATTAAACTGGATGTATTTAATGTGGAAACCTACACACATCCAGTTTGCACATCCATAGGAGCTGCAGTCACAGACACAGAATAAGATCAGCCACTGTGGTCCGAGTCCTTCAGAGTTCATTCATCACAGAAGTCTGTCCTACTCCAATATACAGCACAGGAGAACAGCATAGTAAGCCTTCAGTAAGTATGTTATTGTTTTGTGCTGTCAAGTTGGAACTGACTTACAGCACCATTAATAAGAGCTTTCAAGATAAATGAGATAGTTAAGGAGTGGTTTTACTAATTCTACACCCCAAGTGAGCTTCTATGGCTTGGTGGGGATTTGAACTCAGGCTTCATGAGTTCGTCCATCACTCTGTCCACTATATCACACTGGCTGTACTTCAACAAGTGTGGAGAGGATATTAGATGTGCTAGGGAAATATGTTTCATACAACTTATGCAGTTGAAATAATTCTAGTTGGTTTTGCATCTGGGAATTCTAATCTTTAGAAAAATACGTAGCCCTCTAGAATGCTCAAGGCACCACAACAGACATTACATTAATAGGCAGGATTGTTATTGCTGTACTGCGGATGACACATGAATCCACTTTGAGAGGGTGGTTTGCCATAGGCCAACCAACAAATACATCACAAGATTTGAATCAGGGATGTGTGAGCTTATGATTCACAGTCATGTTTATTTTTATTTCTATTTCTTACAAATATTTTCTACCTCACCTGGTGCTTCAATAGGAGATGCCCCAAGCAGCTGATATGAAATCCAAGAACAACAATAATCTAATTTCTTTTTTTTTAAAAAAAAATCCATGAATCTTTTACTAGAGCTGGGAAAATTTAGCCACCCTTTCATTTGATACGTTAACTGCTTGCTCCATTCATAGCTCAAGCATTTTCACTGAGCGTTGGAAGACCCTCAGGAAAATTCTGGGACGTGGTGTAGGAAGCTGCAGTACTGTGGAGCAACTGGAGAATACGGAATAGATGTTAGTTATTATTGATATTGCTATTGCTTTCATCATCATTGTTCTTGGCCCTATGCCAAGCATTACTGATACTTTTTGGTCATGCCTGTAGACATTCATACGATAATACAATGACAATGGAACGCCTGTGTACAACTGACTGCTTGCCTAAAGCATTAGTGCCAAGACAACTCACAATCAGGCCACGCTGAGCTGAACCTGAAAGAACTCTGCACCCAATCCAACAGAATTACTATAAACATTTGGCAGTTTTATGCCATACAGTCTTTCTTTGACTATGTTTCTCTTCCTCCCTGTTCCAGCTGCCTTCTTGCCACATCTGAGAGGGAACGTCAACACCCCAGAGAATATTTTTAGGGTAAGGATGGGATGGGCAAATCCTGTTCCATAACCAGCTTCTAGTCAGATCATCCAGGACTATTAACAAGGAGAAAACCTAAAGAAAGTGTGATATTTCCAAATCCCATAAAGATGCTGTGATCATGTTATACACATACTGTCGAATACATACTACTGTATTTAGCAGAATTTTCTAAATAAGCATACTCAATACTCTGCCATACCGCATTATTTCAATAATAGTCTCAGGAGCCAACATAAATCTGAATATATCAATAGAAATCTTGGAACTGCCATGCCGGTTGATATCATATATGTGTCTCATCTGCAGTGTCTACACCAACTGTCAGCAGGATCTCAGACTTTCACATCAGCTTCCACCTTATCTGTGAAATGAAAATGTCTGGGATCTCTTAGCTATGCATTCTAATGCTGAACTATAGTTCGTGCACAATGGAATTAGGTGTTCCTAATTTCCTCTGGATTCTACCCATAGAACAAAAAGTATTTTTCAAGAAGAAAGAATGGGAAAGGTGAAAGATGATCAATAGTTAACATGGAAAGTTCCTGCTCAGCAAGTCTGTGTCCTCTACAGCAAGAATGATCAAAATGCTAGTGTTCCAGTTATCCCAGCAAGGAGCTTTGCACAAAAGGTAGAAGAAAATTGTGCTACTTTTTTTTTCTTGTCTTCCAGATGGAGAAGTCTTATTAAACTCACAGATGTTGTGGTCTGGTTAAGGAGCAGTGTCGGAGGTTAGGATACATCACGAACATTTTTCAAGCAGATTTTCTTTCTGAAATTCAGTAGAAAGGTTTTGTGGCCTAAAAATCCATGTTGGAAGGAGAGAAATCAAAAACTCTCCTTAGGTGGAACCCCCAAACATAGGCACCTGCATTAGAAAGAATTATAATATTGTGGTGAAAATACTGTTGTCTGTGTTGGGTTTGATTTAAAAGTTGTGGGACCTGCTTATTTATTCATACACTATCACATCCTTAAATTAAGTTAATATCATGTTTGGCATATAGTAGGACTGGTGGCACAGGAAAGAGTTGAACCTGCTAATCCCATTTCCTACATGCTGCTGCTTTAAAGTTTACAGCCATCCAGCCAATGGGTCTTACACAAATGGGTGTCAAGCTTGCATATATGAGAATGTAGCCCAAGTCTTCTGACAAGGTAGGGCATTGTTGAATTTTTGACAAGGCCCACAACCAAACCAGGGGGGAGGCATGCATAAAAATAAAAATCTTATTTGTCCTCTTCCTTGTTGTCACAAGCCTTATTCAGCCATTGCCTCATTCACTGGTATCAACACATTTAGAGATGAGTGGACATTCCCTCCTCTCTCCATCACTTCTCTTCATATAAAGCAAAGACTTTAAAGAAAACAAATTCATCCTTGCATTTAACTCTACAAGCAAGCAAGAATTCTAGATAATCCAGGTTCTTGCTTATATGTAGAGCCTTTGTGTCTTCTTTAGACACTTTTCTTTGCATGTGGAGTTGTGATGATAGAGAAGGAGATAGACACTCTTCTGTACACACATTAATAACTTCAATGGAGGTAATGACTGAATAGGGCTAACAATAAGGAAGATGACAAAGTTTTATGCAATTTCATGTACATTGCTCTCCATGCAGAGAAATTGGTGATGGAAAATGGAAAGGCAAGAAGAGGGTATCCTGTAGACCATCTGGACTCCTGCCACTGGTGTTGTCAACATTCAGACTGTCCTTTACTATGTAAAGCTTGCTATCCTTTTTCCTGCTGGGAACATGGGCACAATATTGTGCAGCAATACTGAGCCATTTCCTGGCTTTTTGAATCATGGGTACAGAAACACAATGTCAGGAAGTTACATGGATTGTAATAGAAGAAATTGACATCTTAAACTGAATGTATAAAGGTAGTTGTTAATCAACCATATTGTACAGCTGTGTATAAAGCTGAATCATGCTGACTAGGCAGAAAGCTGAAGTAATTCTTATGAGATCACTTAAGATAAGGTAATGTTACATGATTGGTTATATGTCCTGCATGTTGTACATAGGAACACACATGTGGTATGGAGAGTTTGGAAATTTGCTAGAGGACATGCTGTTGGAGTATTTTGTGAAGACTGTACATATGTAATACAAGTTTCAAAGAAGAAGCTGTTGTCTTGTGTGTAGGGTCACGAAATGAGAAGGCTGATGGTTTATGGTGATCACCAGATAATTACGATAGCAAATAGTCTTAGACAGAGAGTTAAAAAAGTCAGCCACACATACAGGAGGATGTCTGCCAGCAGTGCAGATGGATGACTAGAAGAAGAGGACTCGAATAAGACTGTCCTGCCCCCAGGAGGGCTGTGTTTTATTAACCTTACAAGGTCACAGATAGTTGATAGTACATACAGATAGAACAATGGTTACATAATGCCATTATGATTGGCCCAAGGAAAGGTTTTCGAAATTAGCTCCCTATCACTATGGGAAAGAAGAAGAATGGGTGAAAAATGGGTAGCCATGCCTCCTATCAGAAGCAGCTGTGACATCTTCCAGGAGAGTTTGCTTTACTACTGTAGAATCAGCCAACAGCTTAGCAACTTGGGGAGGGGCATTCCCCCATACTTGTGTTTTCGTCTCTGCAAGGATCTTGGGAGCTAGTTGTTACTCTGCTTTGCTCAGAGCAACAACTTTGCTCCAAAAGAAATACTTGACACATGGCACCCCACTTTCAGAAGCTGGAGTTTTCTTGAAGAATTGATTTAACTGAAAGGAGGCACCTTGCCCATCAGTCCCACCAGCTCTTTCCCCCACTAAACAGCTGCACAGTTCAACAGATGGCTTCTTAATAGATATATGAGACCTCTGCTCTATTCACACTCTGTTGCATCAGGATCATGGGGAAGCAAGCTTCCTGTGGACAGCTTTAATCCAAGATTCGGGGTTTCATGTATAAATTCTCATGCCCAAGGGAAAAAAATATTTTTTAAAAATATGGCAAGGATATTTATATGTAAAGAAAACAATAACCTGACATTTCCCAGCTTTGTATGCATGCACAATCATCCATGAATACAAATGTTTCCTAGTATGCTGACAGTGATACCTGTAAAAAATATCTTTCATCCTGTGTTACCTACAGTTTCTCCATCCAACAAGCAGAAGAGATAAACTCATGGAATACAACCAGAAATTAAAAGAAACAAGTCTTAAATGATACAGTCTTCATAATATCTCTGAACTATTACTGTGACATTCTGCTTCTCAGTGTCATAGCTACCATTGTACCTAGCTACCATTTCTAAGATGATATCAGAGTAATAATGTTTAGCACAACACTACATTTCTTCCCTTGTCCACATACCACATAGGCAGGAACAATACACAGGCCATTAAACCGACAATTAATATACACTTGCTCCATTGTTTGTAATGTTGCTCATCTCTAGGTACAATGACTATATTCTCCCAACAGTCTTCTTAATGGTGATATTGCCTCTCCAGCCCTGACAGCTGGTGGAGAGATCCACAAGGAACTCAAATACAGGATGAATGAATTATGAATTTGGTAAACCGAATGAAAGTCACCAAATCCACCTTGACGCTCTGCCTGAAAGCATGATGGAAATTTCCTATTCCCTCCATCCCATGCAAATATCTATTCTGTGTAGAGGGAACAAAAATGAGTCTCGGAGACTCTTTCAAATTTGATATTACATGTTAATGGGTGGAAAATTATCACATACTAATACATAGTGCAGAAAGGACCTCCACCTGAGGAGAAAATATTTTAAGGAAATAAATAAATAATAATGAGGAAGCCAAGATTCAAGGACACATTCAGGAAAGTGCCTTATGATGGTCCATGACAACAGAGGCTGAATCCTGGCAGCACGGTTAAATCTGTGAGAAAAGTCAACTGTGAGAAGCAGAGATACAAAACAGAAGATATACGGTGGTACATTGCCATCCACTGTCAGCCACTAAAATCCTCCATTGCACATACACTTTAGAAATGTGACATGAGAAGATATACCTTCCCTCCTTCAGATATTGCCAGTTTTTATCCATTTGTCAGAGGTGAGGAAGATTTCTAGCCATGCCATAGACGACAAGCACGTGAGATATTCCAGAACACAGAGAGACTGAGCTATAAAACCACATTAGAAGTTGATTCCTGCATGCTTCTCTCATACTTCCTAACATGCTTACAAGCTCATCAAAAAGATCACAGTCTTCAGATTTATTAGTGGTACTTGTCACAACAGATAAGACATCTGTAGTGATGGAACTATGAAGGAGAGACAGGGCACATTTATGATATTCAGAAGCTTGATTACCTGATTCTATTTCACTTCAGCCAAACTACATCATCCTCCCTACACAGGTGTATGGAAAAGAGTCCATCACAAAAGGGTGTGTGGTTTTTCTGAGGGGTGAGAGTTATTATTCTCCTACATCTTTATCTGACACCAGTTAATCTGAAGCTCTCTAAATTTTCTACACTACCCTCTTTATTTTCCTTCATGATAATCCCCCATGCCGTATGCTTGCTTTATCATTTTTAAACACAGTTACTGCCAGTGCAACCTAAACCTGACATGCTGTTACAGGAATAATTATGTATTTGATCTTAGTCTGTTCTTTTGTCACCCCTCTTGATGATAGCCTTGATTCTGTTGCAGTGCCCTCTGATTCTAGCCAAACTATCTTGTCTATGCCTCTTACTTGTACATGGGAAGTGGGTAATCCCAAGCAGAGAGATACACAGTATCAAACTAACCCATAGCTGTGTCTTCTCTATTGATAGAATTGTCTGCATTTTTAAAGAAAATGATCTGTTAGCATCTTATGTATGTATTCTATATTACACCAAACCAAGCTGTAAAAATGAGGCACTTGCTCTGACAAAGCCTGCCTCTGTCAAATGCCATGCTCACATTTTACTGCAGTCAATTTCTCTTGATGCAAGCCTTGGCTCCCATATTCATTTTTGACATGGTAAAAATCAGCCTGCATTTATTTTATATTGGCAGTGTCATGTGCTGAATATTCCTTACAAACGCAATCTGTGCAGTAACAGCTGATGTTTACCATGCCAGGGAAGAGGCATGAATTTTCCCTAGTATGGTAAATACCAGCTGTCACCACTGAGGGCATATTCATAAGAGATAATCACCCAGAAATACTGATGCTAAAACCATGTACCGATGATTCCTGCGTATTAAAAGTAAATAGGGGATTTGGGACTTGGTGTCTCCTGACATCAAAAGGATTTCAATGCTTTATTGTAAGTACAAATCCTAACTGAATGTATGAAGCTGCTCAAATCTGTTGTTGACTAACTTGCTAACTTGTATTAGTTGCCTGGGGCTACAGTTCCAATGCGGACTTAACTGCAAGAAAGGACCATTAAACACTGTGAGACTTATTTCCAAGGGAAAATGGACAGGGTTGTTTCATAAAATGAAATGAATTTGCTAATTCATAGGCTGATCAGAATCCTTGCTCATCAAAACACAGGGCCAGGGGATTAAATTTGCATGAACACATGAAAAGGTGATGGTTAGCAATGTCTTTCTTAGTCCACTGACAAAATACAAACAGAAACTAGCGATCAACCAGACAGATCTTCATCAGGCTAGGCACAACAGAGATGGACATGGTGCAGAAAAAAACGTAAATGCACCAAACATTTTCTCCAGGAGTGCAAGCCAGGTCTCTCTGGAAGGGTGGGGTATGAAGAATCTCTTTTGTCTAAGAAGCTTGGAAGGTACATTCCAATTCATATCACCAATGGTGCAATCTGAAGCCTACATCTCAGACCTGAAACTACGTATATTTTCCCATCCATTATAGGTTTGTGAGGCAACGTCTCCACGAAATTAACAGAAACAAGAATAATAGCAACAATAATTACAAGTTATTGTTGCAGATAAATAGGATGGAGCTGGTATGTCAAGCCTTTTGGCTGAGTGCCACTGTTCCCCTGTGGGATGCTAGTTAATACATGTCTGTTGACAACATTCCTCTTTCAACATCTTTATTGTCTTACGTTGCACTTGAAAACTCAGCCAGCCTGCTTGCCAAGCACTTTCCCTTTATTCTCACAGAAATGTGGATAAATAACACTGGTCCAATAATGCAGTCGCTTAAATAGGGAAGCAACAAATACTGACAAAACATGAGACAAAAGGATCCTGACAGTTAAACAAAGCAATAATGACCTGCCTCCTATAGATCAGACCTCAATTAGTAGGAGCAGAGCTAATGAAGAACACAAGGCACGCTGGTGATCTTTTTCCTCCCTGCATTTGGATACGTAAACAAATCTTCCTCCTAGAGAGCATGTGAAAAGAGGGCCCCCTTCTGCTAGCCTATTACCATATGGTGTCATACATTCTAGTTTCTCAAGAGAATAGCAGCATGGCAGCAACATTACATTTCTAAATAATACATCAAAGCAGGGCTTGTCATTTATGGCCATTATTGGGCCTCTGGGTAGATGAGTTGTATCTCTATTTTCTTATTAATTTAGACTCCCAACAGCCATCTTAGTTTTCAAGGTACAGGAGGAAAACAAGGGAAGAGCTGCACCAGGGAATTATCTCAGGTGTAAAGAATTAGTTGGGCACAAAATCTGAATGCTGCACCAGGGAATTATCTCAGGTGTAAAGAATTAGTTGGGCACAAAATCTGAATGCAAACAAAGAGGTCCAGTGGAATGTTGAGGTAAATGGAAAGGCACCCGTTGCCTTTTATCATAATGAGTTATGCCTTAGCTGTCAAGGTAACGAATGAAACCTGTGGGGAAAGGGGGTGCATCAATCGTTCTCATGCCATCATTTTACAGAAAGAGAAGAGTATGCTGCACACAATCAGACCAAATAAATAAGGGAAATGCACCTGTGGAAATGTCAGTCACCAAGGGGAAGAGAGATGGTTCTCTAAAAATAACTAAGAGGGAGAAAATACCTTTCATTATAGAACATACAGCACCAACACCACTGACACAATTTAATGGTCCTCCAAAATTGTTATGTATGAACATTCTTCTGGGTGAATTAGTGGCTCTTCTCTTCAATTAAGTAAGTTCATTTAGTTAGAAATCTATGAAGATTCTGACTCAGATTGGATTTCCTGCTGTTAATGTTATCTTTGTAGTTTGTATCACCCATTTCATTGGTGCTCAGGAGCTTAACAACAAGCACCACACCTTGTGACATTTTCAGCAGTATCATTCTCATCCCTGCTCCACCAGAGGAGACCTTCATTTCTACTGTTCTTCTCCCTGATAAATCCATCTTATCAGGTACCACTATGTACAACTAACAGACATGGGTCAAATCACGGAAAGATTCCTCCAGGAGACTAGTAAGGCTCAGATGTTTTCAACGCAATGAAGAAACCCAAAGTTTTGCTATCAAGCTTCCACTCATGACCTCACAGACTCAGGTAGTCAGCTCATAGTAGACTCTGCCTTCCATCCTTCTGAGGTCAGTAAATTTAGTACCCAGCTTGCTGGCGGGGGAGGGGGGAATTTATATACTGCATAATTATTTTGTAAACCTCCAGAGAGTAAGTGCTATGAGGTGGTATGTAAGCAGCACACTTGGCTTTTTTTTCTTTGTGTGGCATCTTTGTTGGCCCTATGTGCTCCATGTTTCCCATCTGGATTTGGGTCTTCAAGAGCAGGAGAAAGTGTGCGTACATTGAGAATAAGTTGTAAGCAAGGCCAGTTTGTCACACTATATCACTATTGATCACAGGATCCATTTGTTAAATCATCAGCCTTAGCTCCCTGTTTTCTGGCTTTGTGAAACTTGAGCCAACTGTGCTTTAACTCCTGAGGCATCAAGTTCTGTCGAAGGCCAGCTTTATCTATCTTTAGCATATTAGAAGGTATACCAGAAATTCAACTGGGAAATGGCAGCCATATTCCAATGCATTTAAATATTGTCAAAGCTAGAGACTCTTTGCCTTAATGTATTTGTGATGGGTAGAGAAGTAGAACTGGTGCAACATTAAGACTGTTTAATTTTTGCCTAGAGGAACTACGATAACACGAAAGGGTATTTTTTTTTCCAGCATGAACTTTGGAATAATACAAGTCAACATCCACATTTCATGTAGGCAGAATAGTAATTCACCCATCAAGATTTTACAAATAGCCCTTAAACACTAGCCTTGTTCACCATATAAAGAAATACTACCTTTTTACTAAGCAAAATATTGGGAAGTTCTAAGGGTATACACAGAAAAATATCACTTCTGAGCAGTCTCAGATTAACTCCCTTCTTGGAATTCAGGTGCTAATGGAACACAAACTCTATATGTTTCAGTCAGCAGTAAATTTGATAATGCTGTGCTTTATATGCAGGCTATTTCTACTGTTCAGTTAATTTATCTTGGCTGCCAGACAGGTTGCCTAATTAACAGATGTTCAGGTAGTAAAATATTCAAATTCCAAGCATTAAATAAAATTGCTTTCAAATATTGAACAAAACCATCAAAACTATCAAGGGAGAAGTACAGGAACAGCCAAGGTTATATGCAGTTTTGTTAAAGAGAAATTGGGCTGATATTACAGTACATTTGAATGGATTAGTCTACGATCATGTTACAGTACTTGTAAATATGCCTGATGAAGGTAAGAACATTTCTGGAGAGGAAAACCAAGAACAGTAAAACAATGAGAACATCGTTTCATACGGTTTTCTTTATTAGCTTAGTAGGCAAGAGTTAGATGTGATGCCAAGTAATTGAGGAGATAGGTGAAATATTGACAAAATGAGCAGATTATGTCTTTTGCAGTCTTCACCTAACCATCTCCCCTATAAAATAATTGAAGACTGGATTGACTTCAGGGCAAACCATGTCAAAAAGTAGGGCTAGCATTCATTTCAGTGAGCATAAACAGACCTAAGGGGCAAACCTTCCACTACATTTAATGTGTAAACATGCAATATACATTTTATGGTTTGGTTTTCTTGAAGTAATCACAGGTGGAATGTGTTTGGGAGATTTTATGGAGCATGGCTGGGTAGGCTGGAATAAAGCTTCCCCTCCTGATAAAATGCAACCTCCTACCCCCATTTACTTGTAATAGCTTTTTTTTTTTAAAGGAGCAAAGATAAATGTCCAAAAGCATAACAAGTACCTTAGTTCTGTTGATGTTGCTAGAGAGTACACATGGTACTGGAGCAACATTAACTCATAAATGAAGCCCTTTGAGACTTGGGATGACTACCTGAGCACATCTTCCCTTTTGTAACGGAATCATACCAGTACTTCTTGCTAAGAAAATAAGAACGCTTGTGTTTATTAGAAAAAATGCACATTGCATAACAAAGACTATAGAAGACCTAGTCCTAGCTAACCAAACTGATGTCAGGAACCATGGCTGCCCCTTTCTTCTCTAACAACAAAGGTAAGATGTCTCCTAATTGGAGGGATGAGAGAGGTGTGAGAAAGAAGTGACACCAGCAACCCAAAAAATAGCAATGTAAGGTCAAAGGAAGGTCATCACAGGTCAGAACAGATAAAGGACAGTCTAGGAAACTTAAAGAGGTATTTTCTATTATTTCCCCTTCCAAAGACATGCATCTTTGAGCAGAGTTGCACCCAATCACTTCCAAAAGATGTTAGACTGTGGCTTAAAAGATCTAATTCCTACATTATGAAATAACCCTATTAAAAATAGGACGGGGAGGTTGGAGCTAGTACACTTCCTTCCTTGTGGCATTTAGCTTAACCCTTTTAATGGATGGCTGAAGAGAGCTAATAATATAGACTCTGTTCAAACTTGGTTTGTTGCTACATACTGACAAACTATGTCAGTAGCAAGTTCATTTGTCTGTTAAAGGGGTAGCTTTCTGATGAAACAAATTAAAATTTACATGGAGGATTCAGAAGAGTAGCAGATCATGGCCTCCCATCCCTTGCTCAGAGAGCTATTTGGTAGCATCACAACTGGCCTATTGCCCTGATAAGATGGATTCTTCCTTAAATAAGGCATTAGCAGCTGCTCCAGAGAGTTCTGACAGCCAATGAGAAATGCCAATGCAGTTCTCCAAAAAGGCCACCAGACCCTCTGCAGATGCATTGCCTTACACCAGTGAAGGGCCATTCAAAGTGACCACTGGGAATTTTTTTGGGGGGTGGAAATACTACAGCTGAAAAATGAATGGCACGGTTCCCAAGGGAGCCAGTGGGCAAAGTGGCTTACTCTGAGAAGTCCATCCATTGCAAAAGAGGTGACCAGAGGGAAAACTATACTGCATTTTCAAAGTTGCATAGAAAGTCTCAATAGCTAGTTTCCCCACAACTCCTTACTCTGAGCCAATGTTTGATAAGCATTAACCAAATGTAGATAGATTGAAAAACCAATAAAATATATTTTTTTAAAAAGTTCACATCAGACAGCAGCAGAACAAAAAATGGGAGAGGAGGCAGATCTTCCCACCACAAGTGGCACTGCATCCGGTGTGGCACATTTGTTGCTGTTATTTGCTATCAAGTTTCTTCTGACTTCATCATCATTATCATTAGAGAACTGCAAAACTGGAAGGAATCCTAAGGGCCATCAAGTCCTGCCCCTTTCGAGGAGGCACAGAGGGGAATCCAAGTCCCAGCCTCTGCCTCCACACCCAGATACAGTACCAAAATTACTGAGCTATCCAGACTTATGGCAAACCTATGGATTAGTGACATTCAAAAGCTCCTATGTTTCTCAAAACTGCAGTGGTGTAGCTGTTAAGTCATGATAGCTACAAGAAACCTCTTATTTAGCCAGCTGTTGTCATATTCAACATATGGGCTTCTTAGATGGATTTTGTTGGCCAATGTGGTCATATTGATGGACTAGATTGATGTCTGTCTCAATCTAGCAATGTTGTTTTTATACTGTGCAAAAAAGTTTGATTCCACGGAAATTTGCTGTTTGATGTAACCAGATGGGTTGCAGAAGTGAAGGCTGCACCTTCCATTCAATATTTTATGTGGGAGGCTTCCCCAGTCCTACTGCATGGAATTGAGCTAAGGTGAAAACTAATGTATGGCCTCAAGTCACTCTATAACTATATTTATAACCCAATAAGAATAAAGTGCCATTAAGTCAATTCCGACTTATAGCGACGATTTCAGGGTTTTCCAGATAGACAATACTCAGAAATGATTGACCACTCTCTTCTTCTGGGGGTGCCCTGGGACTGTGCAGCTTGCCTGAGGTCACACAGGCTGGCTCTGCTCATGGGAGGCAAAGTGGGGATTCTGTCTTCGAACCTCTGGCTCCCCAACCAGATCCTTAAACTACTGAGCTGTCCAGCCAGTTCATTGGCAGCTCTATACTATCTGTAAATAAGAAAAACCCATGTTAACTTGCCCTCAGGATTATCCTAAAGTGATAATCTCGTTCATTGTCATGTACAAAGTTATTCTCAAGTAACTGATCAAGGGGGAAAAATTGACTTCTTTGATTCAGTGGAGAGAAGTTGCCACAGCAAATTCTGTTCTTTGTTCTGCTGTATATCATGTGATAGCAGCATTCATCTCAATTTACACTGTCACAACAGAGAGAAAATGTTGGCCTGTCATTGTATGTGCATCTAAGAATTATTTATAGCCTCTTGCTGAACCAGCATTATTTTTCAAAATGGGAAGAATGATAGATAGTAAAACAAACGGGGGACGTTGGCAATAAATGGACATTGAGCATTTTAGCAGTATGGAGATATACACAGAGATTTTGTTACACAATATAAGCTAACTGTAGAATTAGTTATACTTAAAACATAGTTTCGCATTCAGTGACTCACATTAATGTTTCCAAATAAAAATCTTGAAAAAGACACTATTTTAATTTTTGAGTTTAATAGGAGAGAAATTATACCAAACTGTGCAACTTTGCAACCACATCTACATTGGGGGAGCAGCTACAAATATAACACTTGCACAACCCATAAAGTTATAGTGAGTCCTTCTGAGACCTCATATTGGCAATCACAGGTGGACAAATCAAATACGATAGTTGGCACTCCAACAGTAGATGAAGTACATTGCTATTTACATGCTGACCATATGCTATAATTTTTAACCTTTTAGGAATTGCTGTATTGGTAGTCTCTCCCGCAAGAGTTTGCTGCATCACTTCCTTGTAACATTCATCCCTGCTCGTCCCTTCCCTTCCAACGTGGAGAAATGCCCCATCTAGTATCCTTTGAGAAACAAAGCACCCTAAAACTGAAAAATTGCCAAGGGAAACCTTGCATTATGAAATATCTTCCAATATTGCCTTCAAAAGTCTTTCACACAAATTGAGATGCTGTTTTAGTGATATATCATGTAGGTATTATTTTAAAAATCAAGCAATTTCAGATTAGTGTGCTCCTGAAATAGAACAGGAAATAAATTGATTTCATTGGGATGACACATGTAGCCTACAAAACCTCTTCATAGTTCAAGAAATGTATTGAGAGAAAAGACAGCCATGTGAATGCACCAAGCAATTTATATACCATCTGACTGTACTCAAATAAATTTTGAGATAAATGAAGTAGAAAATTGAAACAATTCAAATGGCCTGTGTGATTAGGTCCAAACTTACTTTATACCAGGTGAGACTATTTGTCAATACAACCCAGTATTGTCTAGTTTAACTAGACAGCCAAAATCCAAATGAGTTACATGACGTGTGTGTGTGTGTGTGTGTGTGTGTGTGTGTGTGTGTGTGTGTGTGTGTGTGTGTGTGTGTGTGTGTGTGTGAGTGAGAGAGAGAGAGAGAGAGAGAGAGAGAGAAATGTGCCATCAAGTCACATCTGAATTATAGCAACCGTAGTAAAGCATTCAAGGTAAGTCAAATAGCTAAGGAGTATTTTCACAGTACCACACACCCTCATAGAGTTTCCATTTTTTATTTATTTTATTTATTTATTTGATTTATATCCCGCCCATCTGGTCTGGTCGACCACTCTGGGCGGCTTCCAATAAGGTGTAAGCCCCAAACACACCAGAACAAAGACGTCGCTTTCCTTATTTTGAAAGAGGCTCCTCAACTTCAAGGGTCAATTCGACGGAGAGAGGATAATAGACTGCCGTTACTCAGATGCCTCCCTCTCACAATACAATGGAAGCCCCAGCTGTCTGTTTTGTCTTTCCAGAGTTCGGAGGCCCCCGCCTGCTGCAGTTCTGGGCTTCTGGCACAGAACGTTCCCACACAGTCCCAGAAGTCTGGGGGTCACCGTGGTTCCTTCCCACCTCCAGCCTCTTTCCCTGTGTGAGGCTTGAGGTTTATGCATTAAGACTTGGGGGGAACTGAAGAAGAAAAGGCCCCGGACCCCATGGTTCAAGAGGGCAGGAGCTGCGTTCTAAGGCCTTCTGGGTTCCGGCCCAGACCCCGTGTCCGGAAAGCGCCATGCTTAATGGCAGTTCAAACCCAGGTCTTTTAAGTCTCAGTCAGCCACTCTATCCATTATACCAAATACATAATTTGATAATATTTACATCTTAAATATTTCTGTAAAGCGGTTGTACAGGTAACAAAGGAAGAACCCATGGACAGTAAAAGTATAAAAATAATTTCCTGGGATAAATGGCAAAGATTAAAAAAAATGCTTTGGGGCCTGATTTATTTCAAATCACAAATTGAATGTATAAGCTTAAATGTGAAGCAGGAGCTTCTAGAGCAGATTAATGAAGGATGTTTTCTTTCTGAAACTCTAAGTAATGTTCAGGAGTTAATTTCAGATGACAGAGAAGATGAGCTGCTAAGTAGTAGTGACTATAGGTTAATTAGGTTCAATATCCTAAGGGAAAACAAATTACTAGAAGTGCCACAGTGGCACTAATTTTCATAAGTGAAGGATTCAGTCAAGTATAGGGGGAAGGTAAATTGGTCCTATATATATATTATGACTTTCTTTTTTAAGAGAAAGTAATAATATTTGCAGGAAGGCACAAATAATAGTTAGTAATCAAGCTGAACACCTTTAAGGAGAGATGAATATGCCGCAGCTATTTTCTCCAAATTCGTAGAGAACATGAGCTCACAAGGTCTTTTCCTCGCCTCTTACTTGCAAATTCAAGGGACACGGCTTTAAAGACACTTCCATTGTTCTCACAGCAGTGGCTGATAGGTCACAAGAATCCCTCTTTACTCTGAAGGTGCCTCTGGGCCTAGTCACTCGTACATACTCTACTTGCACCGCCTCATCATTCCTGTGACCAGTGTTGGCTGATTTCATGGTTAGTCTCCACTGATGCTCAGACACTGTGGTTGCCAGTTCTCAGGATGCCAGCTGAAGTCTCAAAAAACTGCTATGTGTCTCTACGCCGAAAGACATATTTAACAGCCAATGTGCTGGAGGAGAAGAAAAGTTGATTTTTTTAAAAGTAAGATGGCTTTAAAGCCTGGGTACCTATCTCTGTACATTCTTAGCTGGCACTAGAGCTAACTGGCTCAATGTGAAGGTGTTTGTGCATGTCTGCTCCACATGGCATGAAGGGCTGAGATGCATGCATGCACTTAGTGGCTCTCATCCACTCCTTTCAGTCTTTTTTATATATATATATATTATTTTATTTTATTTTATTTTTATTATTATTATTATTATTATTATTATTATTATTATTATTATTATTATTATTATTATTATTATTATTATTATTGGTCCTCTGATCTTAGGTCCATTGTGCCATTTGGAGCAAGTCAGGGAATGTAAGACCACCACAACTTCTGAGCCTCATGAACTTTGACAGCAGCAGGGCAATGTCTGAAAAATGTTCCCTCAGTCCTAGCCTTTCCTAACTCTGCGACACCATGAGACTATTCTAGGGTTTTGCCTGAATCTCCAGGGAAGCTGGTGACCTGGCATTCCTACCAATCTCCCTTCCCCAATTCACTACACAGTAGGTAGGAGAAAACTAAAACCCTAAAGTAATCAGAGGGTCAACCAAACAATTCCTATTCAGTCCACATGCAGCTAGAGAGTGTCTACACCAAATTATACTACATTGTATGAGAACAAGTGCATAAGAGTTGGTGAAGAGCAGGGTTAACTAGCCCCAAAAACATAGTCTCACAGCACAGTGTTGCTGTTTTGACTTATGTACCATTCCATAGTGCTGAAGCACTCTCTGGACTGTTTAAAAACATAATTATGCAAACAGCACTTCCCCCTCCTATGAGCTGCACACTCGTTTTATTGACCTTGGAGATGGGACATGAATTCACTTCTGTAGCCGCAACTTACTCATCCCCTCTACATCTTTCAGCAAATGCTGAATCCACCACCAAATATTGATTGGGTGGATTACAATGTTGCTGTGAGGAGAAATCTCACCCTTCTAAGATCATCCATCACTACAAACCACTGCCCAATGCATCCTCTTGGAGCTTCAGACATATTCTAAAACATAGATTGCTATCAGTGCTGTATGTAAAGCTCTGTGGGTGGATTAAAGCCAAGCTTGTGATGCCCTCAGCAACACATGTATTTTCTTTATAATAGAAAAATGAGTTAAATATAAATGGGAAAAGAACATCATTCCAGAGAGAAGTTTCAAGAAAGGAGAGGAAAGTATTCAAGTAATTTCTTCATGGAAGACATCTAAATCATAAATTAATATTCCTAGATCACTTTAAAACATTGCAAACTGGTATATATCATCAAATTTATGGTTCTAATCTATGATAAAGCTGCAGTTTTCTTATAATAAATACATTTAATCATCATTGTAAAATCCTATGTTCTCTGAAATCAATCAGACCATGTGTGTTGAGATGGTGACGGTTATATTTCTTTTCTAGTATGAAGCTATAGACATTTTAGCAGCAATAAGATTAACAACTTTATCTGCATCTTTCCTATTCTTACAGCCTTTTAAATAATTCAATACAACTTTCAAAGGATTTGTAAAAAGTTTTGTTCCCCATAATTTATTCAATATATGATGGGACCTTTGGTGTTCTCACCTGTCCAGAATTACATGCACATGACCTCAGTGCCTTCAGCCATGACAAGTTATAAGCCGGTTTCAGTTGTTAAGGGACTTGGGTAATATTGATCCGATATCTTCAAAAATTTATTTAACAAATTCATCTTTCTCTATAAATCCATATAGTTCTCCAACTGTTGCCAGACTTTCTCATGACAATGTTCTAAAAATCTCTTTCTCGTTTAATCTTGTAGGATACTGTCCAATTTAATATCTGAGAAGCTTCTATATATCTCACCTACCAGCCTTTTACTGGGTGGGATGCATAATAACTTCTCCACTTGTTAAAGTTCTCTAATTGGGCTACTTTTTCAATAAACTGCTAACGTATGGCATATTTTGTTGATAGAAACTACAAAAAGCAAAAGCACCTTCTGAGCACTGAATTTTCCTTATTGTGTTAGAGAGAGCACTTTTTCGCAGCACTACTCAAAAACATCAGAGAAAAGGGCCCACAATAAAAGGAGCATGAAATTGGCCAATGATATATCACTATAACTGCCAGTGTTTGTATCTATTCCTAGTTGAAACGGCTCATTTGTCTTAGCAATAAACATTAATGTCATTAATTTTTAAGTTATTTGTGGTAAAATGTGTTAACACCTTGTCAATGTTTATGCTACATGGACAATGTTTTAACCATAAAGCAAAACAGTGTTTTGACCATAAAGCCTTCCAGGAAGTTCACTTCACAACCTTCTTCACCATTAGTTATGGAGCTTAAGGTTGATGGGAGTGGCAGTCCAACAATATCAAAGTGGACTGATATAGAAGATGTAGCGTACCCAGTTGTTTATGGACTTAAGTCTTTCAGAGGCATTCATCAATAGCTGTGCTGGTCAGGATTTCTGGGACTTGTGGTTCAAGAACACCTGGGGACCCAAGGTTGGGAACTACTGATGTAAGGGATTCAGAACTCGGGACAATTCTTTTTGAGCTACAACTCCCAGAATTTCCCCAGCCAACATAGCTTCTTATCGTATTATCTATGCTATTCTGGGAGTTGCAGTCAAAGAACCTAAAATTTCCAAGCTTGTGTAGGGGTTATATGTTGCTAGGAAAACCTGAAATAGTTCTTTTTTTTTTTTTTTTTTTTTGTTTAAAATTACCAGAATCTCCTAGCCAATACAGTCTGTGGTTAGGTTGTCTTGGGGATTTTCTCAACAGGCTTTGAGGTGGGAACAATGATGGAAGAACAATGTGTGGGGAAATCAAGAAATCAGGATCTCATTACAAGAACAATAGAGAATTTTAAAGGACTATCAACAATGTTCTTGTCCCAGAGAATGTATATGAATGGAAAGATTGGGTTAAATTCCAAAGCACACAAGGAATCGACCCTATTTAGCTCCGTCCAAAGGAAGACTTCATCCAGAGGTACAGGGTAATTATAATTATAGTTACTATAGTGACAATTATGTGCCATATTGTTTCCAAACTACAGCATTAGAGAGCTTCCATACTCAAAAATGATTCATCAGTACAGTGGTGCCTTGACTTACGACAATAATCTGTTCCAGAAGATGGACGTAACTTGAAATGCTTGTAAATCGAAGCACAATTTCCCGTAGCAATGCACTGAAATGCAATTAATCCGTTCCGGCTGAAGAAAAAAAAATCACCAAAAAAATCACTGCAAGACTCTTTGGAAATGTGATTAATCCCTTCCAGCCAGAGCAGGGGAAGAAAATGCACAGAAAACAAATGGAGCAGATTAGGAATGCACAGAGAACAAAGGGGGCAGGTTGGAAATGCAAAGAAAACAAAGGAAAAAGTAAGGGAAGCATGCAGGACCCATCAGAAATGGGGAAAAACACTCCAAAAAGCAACAAAAAACCCCAAGCCCCATCAGAAATGAGGGGGAACCAAAAAACAAACAAACCCCCAAGACCCATCACAGCACAGAAACATAACTCCCCAGCTCAAAACTACACTGCAAAAACACCCAGAACAGTTTTTAAAAAGTAGAAAGCAGCACCTTACCTTACCTGGCAGCCCAAAGCTTCCCTGCAAACACACACAAACATGCTCACTCAGAAGCAGAAGGAGGCAGTCCCAATCCTCCTCCAATGCATACTCTCTAATTGCTGGGGCAAAAGAACTACAAAGAAGCAGCCTCATCACCACCTACTGTTAAAAATTTGAATTTCCCACCTTTTCCCCTGCCTTTTTCTGTTCGTAAGTGGAAGCTCTGGTCACAAGTAGAAGCAAAATTTTGCAACCGGAGCTGGTTGTAACTCAAAATAGTCGTAAGTAGAGATGTTCGTAAATCAAGGCAT
The DNA here is from genome assembly GCF_051106095.1 of Pogona vitticeps. Lineage (NCBI taxonomy): Eukaryota > Metazoa > Chordata > Lepidosauria > Squamata > Agamidae > Pogona > Pogona vitticeps. The sequence goes on from NC_135786.1 coordinate 174,524,788, forward strand.
CACTGTACTTCCTTCTGTTGGGGCCATGCAGCTTGCCTAAGTCCACACAGTTGGCAGAGAAAGTACACCTCTCTGATACAAAAGCACAATATCTCTCATTCATAAACTGGAGGTTTTATTTAAAGAAATGAATTATTCCATCAATTATAAGTCCCAACAGCAGCAGCTCATTACCTCAGCCTCCTGTAGAGAGAGAGTTGTTGTTGTTTTCTTATCTAAGTCTCCTCCATTGCCTGTGGACTTTCTCTCAAGAAAAGGCTTGATATTGCTGCATGATACTGTGCCCAAATTGACAGCCAGAAAAAAAGGATACCAAGCTTTCCTTAGCAAACTTTACTTAGCAAAGGGCAGCCTGAATGTTAACAACACCAATGGCAGCAGTCAAGATGGTCTACAGGATATCTTCTTGTAGTCACTACCATTCACAAAGTGACACAATACGAAAGAAAATCCCAGAAGCCAATTCCTTTTTTCATCAGTTAACCACTTTTCTCCCGATCATAAAGCACAGGTTTTTGTTTGGACTGTCCAAGTTTTTGAATTGCCTTGTAGAATGTTGATTTGCTTTGCTATGCAATAATAATAATGCAATATTAATAGGTGAAAGCCTTTCATCCTACACTCAGAACATAGTATACCGGAGTAGAGTGGGCTATAATTAAGTATTTCAGTTCTGTGGTAGAGCTGTATTTGATAATGAAAGGTGCAAAGGTTTAGCTTTGCAGATCATTGGTTTTTGGAGATTACAGTGAGCATGGATGATTCAGAAAATTCAATGCAGACTATTTAGAAGATGGGGAGAGTGCTTCCACACAACTTTATAATACTTATCATGGAGTAAGCACTGCTGATATCTCTTGACTAGACATGGCTGTGTGTTTTTGTTATACGCTATCAAGGTAGACCTCGTCATGGATTGCTGCCTTGTTGAGGTGAAGGGGCTTCAGTTATTCAGAGAAGCTATGAGCTATTCCGTGCAGGGACACCCAAGTTGGACAGGTCATAGTGGAGATTTCTGATTAAATTCAATCCACCTGGAGCAGGAACTGGCAAGCCTCTCCAGTATCTTTGGTAAGAAAACCCCATGAATAGAAAAAAAAGGCTAAAAGATATGACGCTGCAAGATGAGCCCCTCAGGACGGAAGGCATCCAACATGCTACTGAGGAAGAGTGGAGGACAAGTACAAGTAGCTCTAGAGCTAATAAAGTGGTTGGGCCAAAGCTGAAAGGATGCTCAGCTGTGGACATGCCTGGAATTGAAAGGAAATTCTGATGCTGCAAAGAAAAATACTGCATCAGAACCTGCAATGTAAGATCTATGAACCTTGGTAAGCTGGATGTGGTCAAACAGGAGATGGCAAGCAGAAACATTGACATCCTGGGCGTCAGTGAACTAAAATGGACGGGAATGAGTGGATTCAATTCAGACGATTATCACATCTAATATTGTGGGCAAGAATCCTGTAGAAGAAATGGAGTAGCCCTCATAGTCAACAAAAGAGTGGGAAAAGCTGTACTGAGATACGATCTCAAAAATGCTAGAATGATTTCAATACAAATCCAAGGCAGACCTTTCAACATCACAGTAATCTGTTATGCACCAATCACTGATATGGAAGAGGCTGAAATTGACCAGTTATGAAGACTTAAAACACCTTCTAGAACTGACACCAAAGAAATATGTTCTTATCATTATAGGGGATTGGAATGCTAAAGTAGAGAGTCAAGAGATAAAAGGAACAACAGGTAAGTTTGGCCTTGGAGATCAAAATGAAGCAGGGCAAAGGCTGATAGAGTTTTGTCAAGAGAACAGGCTGGTCATCACAAACACTCTTTTCCAACAACACAAGAGGCGACTCTACACATAGACATAACCAGATGGCCAATACCGAAACCAGATTGATTATGTTCTCTGCAGCCAAAGATGGAGAAGCTCTATGCAGTCAGCAAAAGCAAGACCAGGAGCTGACTGCGGTTCTGATCATCAGCTTCTTATAGCAAAACTCAAGCTTAAACGAAAGAAAGTAGGAAAAACCACTGGGCTAGTCAGGTATAATCTAAACCAAATCCCTTATGAATTTTAATTTTAATTTTATTGTTTAATTTTAATTTTAATTATTTTTATTTTTATTTTAATTAAAATTTTTATTTTAATTTTAATTTTTTAATTTTAATTTTAATTGTGCAGAATTTTTATTTTAAATGTTGTAAGCCGCCCAGAGACCTTTGGGTAGTGTGGGCGGCATATAAATAAAAGAAAAGAAAAGAAAAGAAAAGAAAAGAAAGAAAGAAAGAAAGAAAGAAAGAAAGAAAGAAAGAAAGAAAGAAAGAAAGAAAGAAAGAAAGAAAGAAAGAAAGAAAGAAAGAAAGAAAGAAAGAAAGAAAGAAAGAAAGAAGATTTAAGTAGATTTGGTGGACAGAGTGCCTGAAGTACTCTGTCCACCAAATCTACTTCAAAATCTAGGGAAATAGATTTGGTGGACAGAGTGCCTGAAGAACTATGGACGGAGGCTTGTAACGTTGTACAGGAGGCAGCAATTCAAACCATCCCAAAGAAAAGGAAATGCAAGAAAGCAAAGTGGCTGTCTAATGAGGCCTTACAAACAGCAGAGAAGAGAAGGGAAATAAAATGCAAGGGAAACAAGGAAAGTTACAGAAAATGGAATGCAGACTTCCAAAGAATAGGAAAGAGAGACAAGGGGCCTTCTTAAATGAACAGTGAAAGAAATAGGAAAGAAAGGGAAAAACCAGATATCTGTTCAAGAAAATTGGAGCTGTTAAAGGAACATTTTGGGAAAAGATGGACATGATAAAGAACAAAAATGGTGGGGACCTAACAGAAGCAGAAGACACTAAGAAGAGGTGGCAAGAATATGCAGAGGAATTATACCAGAAAGATCTGGATGTCCTGGAAAACCCAGATAGTGTGGTTGCTTACCTTGAGCCAGACATCCTGGAGAGTGAAGTCAAGTGGGTTTTAGAAAGCTTGGCTAACAACAAGGCCAGTGGAGGTGACGGCATTAAAGTCGAACTATTTAAAATCTTAAAAGATGACGCTGTTAAGGTGCTAAATATGCCAGCAAGTTTGGACAACTCAGCAGTGGCCAGAGAATTGGAAAAGATCAGTCTACATCCCAATCCCAAAGAATGCTCCAACTACCATACAATTACATTCATTTCACACACTAGCAAGGTTATACTCAAACTCCTACAAGGCAAGTTTCACAGTATGTGGACCAAGAACTCCCAGAAGTACAAGCTGGATTTCGAAGGGGCAGAGGAACTAGAGACCAAATTTCTAAAATGTGCTGGATTATGGAGAAAGGCAGAGAGTTTCAGAAAAACATCTACTTCTGCTTCTTTGACTATGCAAAAGCCTTTTTTACTGGGTGGACCACAGCAAACTATGGCAAGTCCTTAAAGAAATGGGAGTGCCTGATCACCTTATCTATCTCCTGAGAAATCTCTATGTGGAACAGGAAGCAACAGTTAGAACTGGATATGGAACAACGGATTGGTTCAAAATTGGGAAAGGAGTACGACAAGGCTGTATATTGTCCCCTGGCTTATTAAACTTATATGCAGAATACATCATGCGAAAGGCCAGACTGGAGGAATCCCAAACTGGAATTAAGATTGCCAGAAGAAATATCAACAACCTCTGATAATGCAGATGATACCACTCTGATGGCAGAAAGTGAGGAGGAATGAAAGAATCTCTTAATGAGGGTGAAAGAGAATAGTGCAAAAAACAGTCTGAAGCTTAACATCAAAAAAACTAAGATCATGGCCACTGATCCCATCACCTCCTGGCAAATAGAAGGGGAAGATATGGAGGTAGTGACAGATTTTACTTTCTTGGGCTCCAAGATCACTGCAGATGGTGACAGCAGCCGCGAAATTAAAAGACCCAACACTTTGGGCATCTCATGAGAAGAGAAGACTCCCTGCAAAAGACCCTGATGTTGGGTTTTGAACCAAGGTCTCCTGAGTCCTAGTCCATCATTCTATCCACTGGGTGTAGTAGGTATTTACAGACATGACTGGCTGCACTTTCTCTCTAAACAACGGACAGTATAATGCACCATACAACCTTGCAAGATGCCCATATATTTTCACCAAAAAGTTATTTACACTTTCTTTCTAAACTATTTTAAATTGAAAATAAGGAGCGTGTATGTTCAAATTTGGAGGGAAAGAGCCAGACTGAATTTTTAGTTGTGTTAAGCACTTTACACTAAAAGGGCCCTAGCTGTGTGCTCATTAGTTGCATTGCACTCCTTTGAATTTCCCTGTATCATCAGAATGGAGTGATGATACTTCCCTTTTAGCAATAAGATTAGGAAGCACCATTATGATTCCAAAGATGAAAATTTAAAACATTGGTAGTCTAGGCAGCATTAGCAAGCAGAATATTCTTGGAAATGGATTTTCAAGGACTTGGTGTAAAAAAGAAGGCACCCAGAGAAGGTTATGTGGGTTTGTACATGTGGATGTAGTCACATTTAGAAGTGCACGTCATACAGGCAGTATGGCTTTTAACAGTAAGAGATGTGCAGTGTACAATTTTTACAGCAGAGAGACCATGCCCCTAATCCATGCCTGAGGAGAAGCTGGCGTTCGCTCTCATTCACACTCTCTTTCTCTCAAGTCGGCACGGGCTGATGCTTAATTCTGTTAGCTTCAGCAAATCCAGGGAGATGCATTATTTAATGTCAATCTTACATGACATCTCCTTTTGAAAGCTAGTCCCTGACAGCCCTTCGTGGCTTACGAGAGAATCCTGCAATAAATGTAAAAGTATTACAGAGCATTATCCAGTGTAAAATGTACTATAAAGGTGATTACTTTGAAGATCAGGGCTAGCTGTATTTGCAACCATCATTCCTCCTCCCTTTTCTTGTCCTTTAATTTGGAAGATTTGTTACAGCCACTCTTTGCCAAAGCAGGATTGTTGTTTTTGCAGCAGCCGCAAGAGAGAGGGGAAGGGAGGGAGAAAGGGGAGAGGGAGGGAAGGAACATTTATTACATCCTGCCTGAGACATAACGGGGTTAATAATGTTTGATAAGTCCATGCAATGTAAAGAGTGAAAAGAACTGATGCATTTTTAAAGGAATTGTGGCTCCCATCAGAGACTGAAGCAACAGCCACCCAGAGAACTCTGTCACTAAAGTCTTGTCATTAATGATGATTTATGGATATGGATATTCGCAACAGCTGTGTCCTCACCTTTAAGTACCTCATACAATATTTAGAAAGTACTGGGAGATGCTGCAGCGGGAAACCGACTAAATTGCTAGATTGCTAGAAGGCACTGCTGATTTAAATCGTTTAATGTGCCTCCTCAAAGAGAGTGTACCAACTTCTTCTTCTTCCTCTTCTTCTAATATTTCTAGTGAACATTTTGAAGCAAAATAAGGAATGTCAAAGTAAGCCTTCTAAATTGAAGGTGGGGAAGTTCCAAAAGGTCTCTTTCTGGAAAGAAAATGTTTATCAATGAGGTTTATATTGATCTGTGTGTTTTGTATCAGTTTGCGGACTAGATTTAAAAAAGAGATTACTACCTAGATGATACAAAGCTAGTTACAAAAAAACCATGCATTTCCAAATGTAGTAATGTCAAGTATTTTGCTTGCCTGCCAGCCCTTCTGACTCTCTCTCCCTCTCTCTCTTCCCCCCCCCCACATCCACTTATTTTCTTCAGTGCTGCTGAGACTCAGCATGCCTTAAAATTTATTTATTTTTACTCATTTTTCCCTCCTTATGGAATATTACTCTGTGGAAATTCTTGGTGAGAAAAAAAATCTGCAGCAGAGATTTCAAAGTACAGGTCTGAGGTTTTCAGAAACTGACATGCACTGACTTTGCAAATTCTGAGGTCGGAAACGGGCTGTGATGGCCATATTAGGCTGTGACTGGTGTTACACAGTGCACGTAATCTATGGTGTCTTTCATCTTCAAAGTGTTCCAAAGCCGCTTCAGAGTGAAGGCTTTCATATCTTTTGAAGCTGGCATAACCCATTTTAGCCCTGAAATGGTTCGTGATAACCTGGTTCAGCTACTTGATTCCTCATCTGGCTACCTTCCATTTTAACTGCCCCCCACCTCATTTGGATGGAAGGAAAAAGTACTGGCCTAATAGGGGAATTAGCATAGAGAAATAAAACGATGAACTTTCTGGGCTTGCTTGGGGAATTGCATTTATAAGCTCATTTAAACATCTTTAATGTCCTTATGGAGTTGAGTCAGGAAAGGTTGGATATCATCTAAAGATTTTTTTTTCTATGAGAATTTTATTGCAACCTATGCAGAGACAAGCTGGCTGGGTAAACTCAGTGGTATCTGTTGCAGAGCCAAAGATTTGGTCAGTTTGGGTCCCCACTGTGCCTCCTATGAGTAGAGCCAGGCTGTGGCACCTTGGGCAAGCTTCACAGTCCCAGAAAAAGAGCCATTGTTGAGTATGCTGTACCTGGGAAACCCTGAAAAAGGTCATCATAAGTCAGAAATGATTTGACGGCACATGATATGATGTGTAGAGACAATTCTCTGATTTTCTGCCACTACTTGAAAATGTGAACATGAACAAGATCTGCCTATTTTTTAATCATTATATACTTAATTTAAATCACTCAATTTATTTCCAGTTACATTCTTCCAGTAAAGGGGGAAACGGATTGCATCTAGACTTAGTCATGCTTAGAGGACACCCAATGTTCAGTCTGCCATTATCCCCCTCCTGGGATAGCGCGAGACACGCTGGACTCACGTAAATGAAACAGGCGGGGTTGGGTGAGTTACTTAAGTGAGACTCCTCCCTCTCTTTGTCCTCTTTGAGCACTCCCTAATGTCTAGGCAGGTGCCTGGTCTTTTGTCTTTGCAGGTCCAGCACAGAGTATGAGAAGGTGACAGGTCATGATACTCGGCCACAGCTTTGTGTTTTGGTCGGCAAAGTATGTGACCAAGTCTGCATGGAGGAGCAATTTGGGTCTAGGAGCTAGAACCCAAAGTGAGTGGAGAGTATCCATGGAATGTTGTGGTGCCAATTTGGTCGAGCAGCAGCATTTGGTATGCATCCACCCAATGTATTGTGCATACATTTGGGTGACAATGACTTGGCCAAGCAAGGCAGCAAGGCCCTGATTTTGGACATTATTTGTGACCTCACTTGGTTGAGGGTAAAGTATCCAGCTCTGTGTATTATTTGGTCGACGGTCATGTGAATTTCGTTGTATGGGTATACTGTGTATATACTTACAATGACAATAAATTATATTATATTATTATTATCTCTCAGCTGGTTTGGCAGGATGAACGTCAGGTGATACGTGTTAACACTGCGCAGAGAAGTGTTAACCATGAGGTGTGCAGAGCAGTATGCAATGGCCTCAAATCGGTGATTGGTCACCGAGAGATCCACGTGAATAGGCCCAAGCTGTTCCGGCACGATTGTGTGCACCTTTCAGAGATGGGCTTGGAGATATTCTTAACAGATATCCGGGGGGGGGCTGCTTTTGGAGCTTGAGTGGCTGGATGGTGGGAATGGGGCTTAGCTTTGGTAGTCCCTATGCTGTGGGGGGGGGGGTTAGTGCGGATAGAACAAGTTTCAGTGAGTCCCATAGCAACCACAGGTAACATATAGCCCATCTGATCTCCCAGCACTACCGCAGCCCCCCCCCCTTTTTATAGAAGGAATTACTGAATACTTAATAAAGTGTGGCCCATGTTCATTGCATAATATTATCTTGTGTCTTTATTCCGGGGTAGGGGGGGGTAATAAAATTTGGGACATGCATCTATTCAAAATATGGCTAAGTCTAGTCCAACAAAAATATCTACAAAACAGATACGAAACAATCACAAGCAAACATTGTCTTATTGCAATCCTTAACATCCTACCTGCTAGTATAATAGCCTTAGCTTATATGATGTAATTGTTTGCGAAACCTATTTCTTGTGATAATGCAGATCTTGTATCTCCCCACCAGCTTCATCTGTATTCCAGACATGGGGTGGGTGAGTATGAGAAAGGAAATAAACAATGTCTTGTGTTGGTTCCTATATTATACAATAACGGTAGAGCCAACCTATAATTCAGAACATTGAATCCTAATTTAACTTGGTAAACTTTTCTAAAACTTTCCCTTGAGACCTGAAGAAATACTCCTAAGAGCATGATGTGTGCCAAAGGGCATGTCTGCTTTCTACTGTTTTCCCTCATTTTAAAAATATATGTTGGCTGTATAAAGAGGGCCTTGTTAAGCATACTCCTTCTCAAAGGTAAAAAGGTGACTCATGGGATATCATTTAGAGTACATCTTCCTATTATCCAAGATTTTTCATAAGCTAAGCTAAGATTCTCTGTCTTCTTAAACTTTTGAATGAACTCGCTATTCAAGAAAGGTCACAGACTAATAGTACTTATAAGCTGAGTTCTAGGAGCTGATTTTTTAAAAAAATAAAAATCTATTTCTTTTCAGTTTTTCCTTTTTGGTCAGATTTACTAATGAAACTTCACTCTACAGAAATGGGGTTCATATGGGAATAACCTAGTAATGCTGATGGATTTTTTAAATCCATTAGCATTACTATGTTATTCCCATATGATGGATTTTAAATTCAACCAATGAAGGCAAAGGGTGTGATGATACAGAGAGAAAGGATCACATCTGATACACCAGAAATGGTTGCCTTACCGGGAGTTATCTCCCTTAAAGCAACCTTTCCATTATCTGGGAATCACTTAAGCCCAGCCCCCAAAAAACAGTGGCTCTCCTGCTCGACCAATAAGATCCAGCCGAAGCTCGTTATTGCTCATACATTGTGGATCACACTCGACCATGCCACAAGTGGTTCAAAATGCATCAGACAAATGGACTCTGCTGAAATCTATACATGAACATGTTTATGTGGATGGGTGGTGAAGACAACTCCATCTGCAAAATAAAGACTTTCAGCTGGGAGCAGCTACTTGTGGCAATTTCAGAAACAAACGCAAGGAGAATCTCCTCAGCAGTGGAACAGTTGTACCACTACTTGGTAGATGCAGGTTGCCAGACCAACACCATCCTGTTCCCAGATATTTCAGTCAAAGCCACAGACTGAGGTTGGGTCCATATTGTTCTTGTTCTTGTTGTTGTTGTCGTTGCTGCTGCTGCTGCACTCTATACCAGAGCGCATTCCAACAGTCTAAAACAGTTAAAATACAACCATAACATAATTACAATGATAAAACATACAGTAAACAATTATCATTCCATATAACAACAACAAGCAAATTAACTAAAATGACAATATAATAATTGAAGTACAGTAATTCTATCCCAGTAATTACCTATTTCCATGGTCAACCCCTATAGAGTGGTGCCTCACTAGACGATGATAATCCGTTCCACTGAAAACTCTGTTTAGCGAAATTATTGCATAGCGAAAAGCATTTCCCCATTGGAATGCATTGAAACCTGTTTAATGCGTTCCAATGGGGAAGAATCGTCGTTGTCTTGTGAAGATCGGCCATAGGAAAGCCGCTTTGCGAACCGCTGATCAGCTGTTTAAATTGCTGTCTTGCGAAGCTTAGGTCCCGAAAACACCTGTTTTGCAAGCGCAGAGGGAGCTGTCAAAATCGTCATCTAGTGAAAATTGGTTTGCGAAGCAGGGACCAAACATTGTCCAGCGAAATTCCCCCCATCGAGTGGGACTGCCTTTGAAGACAATGTCTAGCAAAAAACTGTCATGCGGGGTAACTGTCTAGTGATGCACCACTGTAGTTCAAGGTTAAATAAGTAGGCATTTAGGTCTTGTTTGAATTTGTCCAACTCTAGTTCCAAGGGCAAGTATTGCAGAAGGGAATTCCTTAATTTGGGGGCCAGATGAGAAAATGCTCTAAGTCTGGCATTCGCCAACTTGGTCCGAGGGACTAGTAAGAGACCAGAATCAATATATGATGACACAGGGGAAACAGTTGGGAAGGATGTAATGGTACATATAATGGATACATTTCAGATGGTGCAGCCTAATGATATGGATTCTTGGAGAGGCGAATGGCACTACATGTGTTCTAGACCTCAACTCTTCCCAGCTTATAAAAGCACCCACAAAGTAAATGGCCAAATGGGTTCAGGGAGTGGTAAATGCTTCTTTGCAGCAGAATCAGATCCTAGAATGTTTAAAGGAGGCAGTAAAAAGACCTTTATTGAAAAAGCCTTCCCTGGATCCCATTTACTCAACAACTATCAGCCATTCTCAAATATTCAATTTCTGGGTAAGGTACTGGAGTGTGTGGTGGTTTCTCAGCTTGGTCACCTTGGTGGATGACCTATGCCAGGAACTAGATAGGGAGCATGTGTCCCTGTTGGTTCTGCTGTACCTCTCAGTGGCTTTTGATACCAACAACCATGGTATTCCTTCTGGGCAGTCTCTCTGGGATGGGACTTCAAGCAACTATTTATAGTGGTTCCAGTCATTCCTGGGAGGGAGAACTCAGAAAGTCATGTTGGGGAACTCCTGGCCCAATTCAAAGCATGCTTTGTCCCCCGTGCTTTTTAGTATCTATATGAAACTCCTGGGAGAGGTTTTCTGGAGTTCGGGGTCCAGTGTCACCAGTATGCAGATGACACCCATCTCTAGCTCTCCTTCCCATCTAATTCCAAGGAAGCTGTCTTGATTCTAAACCAGTGGCTGATATCAGTAATGGTCTGGATTAGGGCAAGCAAACTGGAGCTTAATCCAGACAAGACAGAGTTGCTCCTGGTCAATCTGAAGGCAGATAAGGGAACAAAGATGCAACCTGTGCTGGATGGGGCTACACTCCCCCCCTGAAAACCTATGTTTGCAGCTTTGATGTTCTCCTGGATTCATCCCTGAGCCTGGTTGCCCAGGTTTCAGCAGTGGCCCAAAGTATTTTTGCACAGTTAAAACTGGTGCACCAGCTGTGCCCATTCCTTGAGAAGTCTGATTTGGCTACAGTGACACATGCCTTAGTTACGTCCTCCTTAGATTACTGTAACATGCTCTATGTGGGACTGCCTTTGAAGACAGTTTGCTTGGACTCCCAAGCAAACTACACCAGGGCACAGAGTGCTATCCTCTGAAGATGCCGGCCACAGAGACTGGCAAAACATTAGGAAGAACAACCTTCAGAACACGGCCAAAGAGCCCGAAAAACCCACAACAACAGTTTGGAAACTTCAAAATGTGGCAGCCAGACTACTGACTGGGGCCAATTATAGGGAGCATAAAACACCCCTGCTAAAAAAAACTACACTGGCTATCAGTCCATTTCCAGGCCCAATTCAAAGTGCTGATCATTACCTATAAAGCCCTATGCAGCTTGAGTCCAGGCTACCTGAATCCAGTATCTCCCCATATGAGCCTTCTCAGAGTTTACGATTGTCAGAGGAGACTCTTCTCTCGGTCCCATTGCCAATGCAGGCACAGGTGATATGGAGATGAGAAAGGGCCTTCTCTCTGGCAGCTCCAACATTATGGAATGCTCTCTTTTGGGATTTTAGGCTGGGCCCTTCCCTTTGTCTTTCCGCCAACAGCTGAAGACCCATATTTTCATGCAAACTTTTAACAATCATGACAGAGTCATTGGGGGCCATTTTAAAGTTAAGGTAGTTTTTAGTGTATATTTGCTTCCAATTGTATTTTAATTAATATATAGATTAACTTTTTAAAAAATATATTTAACATTCTGTTTTTAATTGTATTCTTTCAATATTTTCAGCCGCCTTGGGTCCCCTTATCAAGAGAAAGTCAGCCTACAAATAAACAAAACAATAAATAACAGCGTTCCATGTCTAAGTCACACTGGCCATGTGACCACGGAAGATTGTCTTCAGACAAAACGCTGGCTCTATGGCTTGGAAACGGGGAGGAGCACCGCTCCCTAGAGTCGAACACGACTGGACAAAAATTGTCAAGGGGAACCTTTACCTTTACTTATTAGGCTGTGGCATGAGGAGCAAACAGCAAGAAATGTGTGCCTCAGGATCTGAAGTCCCCCACACATAAAAAGGAACCCTGCTCTTCTTCCAGTACTACTCACCTACCTAAATACCCAGAGAAACAATTATTCCCTCAGCTTGCACCAGTGAGAGCTCCAAACCCTCTAAACGTATGTTCAGTATGTTATGTGAACACCCTTTGTCTCATACTGCTGATACAGAGAAACCAATGATGACGACTGATCCAGAGTTTATTTGCTGGAGGCCAAAAGTAAGCAGCATGTCAGTCACAACCAGCAACCTTCAAGCTGTCTCCTGCCATGTCATTAAGTTTAACATAGTCTGGTTTGGGCAGGTTTGTGATCTGAGCTGAGGGGTCGTGCCCAACTCCTCTGGTCATAAGTTCCCTGTGAGTTCATTGCAATATGCAGTTTTCCATGTCAGTTCTGTATCATTGGCAGGTGCTGTCAGTTGATGACCTCCCATCCCAGGAGTAGAAAGGGATCTATGCAAATTAGGTTGTGTTTTGTCACACACACCTCAAAACCCTACAATTCTCTAAACTCTCTAATGCAGTGCAGGCTATCTATATATCGAAGTGTCTCAGATGAAGATAGAAAAGTTTCTAGCCTCCATGTGTGGCTTGGGATTCCTCCCCCTCCCAATTTTAATGTGTTTGTTTTTGCTTCAGAAGGGATCAGTGAGCAATACAAAGCATGAGTTGACTCCCTTGCAATGGAAAAGAGCCAGCTGGCATCGCACAGTGCGCAGGCAGGGTTCCAAGAGACAAAATAGGAACATTTTAACTCATTGGTACAAAACATCATCCAAATTGCCAGCCAGACTGGAAGCAAAATCAGTTATGGGCAAAATTAGTTATGGTCAATTTAGCTATATTTGAAACATAGAAGGATATCATGTTAGATTAAGATCAGTTCCCAAGAACATTGCTTCTGTTATAAATGGGCATAATTAGTGGTCATGAGGTAAACAGAAAAATATGCCCGCTGCTCTTGCATAGCTGCCTCCAGGCCAGGGAAAGACAAACAAAACTGAAACAGTCCATAATAACTATACAGAGCTGAGTCAAATGTTTCATTATTAGTGATTACACAGATGCATCAGAACTTTCAGTAGCAATGTAATCAATCTCCTTAACACTGCTCTCATCTGGAGTTAAATTGGTGGTAGCCAGAAATAAGAGAAAGCCACAGATTCCCCCATCCTGCTGTACATTCAAAATAATATGTGCTCTGTAGAAAAACATTTTGGAAAATTTAGGTCGGAGCCCCTTCATTAAGACTTACGTAATTTACATGGAACCCTGCTTCCGATAAATTTGAAACTGTTGTATATAAATTATCTCCTTGCCTTACACTTTGCAACTAGCTGTTTTTCCCCCCTTTTGGCATGTCAGCACATTGAACAAATATCTCTCATGTCAGTCAGAAACAGAACAAACCCTCCATCTTGCACCACCCTAACCCCATATTGTTCTCTCTGCAATCTCAGCAGCTCATTAGATGAAATGGCTAGAATGAAATAGAATCAATGCTGCTCTAGCTTTTGGAAACTACCAAACTTTGCCCTTAAGTTACCCTTGGGCTAACCCCACTGTTGCTAATGGGATTTGCACTGATGAAGTACAGAAGATCCTGACTCCCAGTTTTAAGTACCATGGGCATCGGCACCTTTTTAGATATATTTGAAAAACATTTCCCTTGGATCCTGCACACATGTTCCTTCTGTACAATCTGAGGTTTTACAATTCCCACAGGCTGTGTTTTAGCATGACAAGAATTTTGCCATGTGAAGATCAGCAGAATAAAGAAAAAGATGAAAAATGTAAAGCCTAGCTTTGAGACGAATGTCCACACTTTAAATAATTTCATTGAGATCAGTCATAAAATTCTTAGAAGGCACAAAATTATAAGCTGCTTTGAAAGACACAGAAACTGCCTTGACTCTTTCATGCCCTTTCAAAATCTAGGGGCATAAAACACTCAAGAGAGTCCATTATTCACTATGAGCAATAATCTAGGCAGGAGAGATAGGTTAAAACTGCCATCAGCACACAACCCATGTCAAGTCAACGCACCGACTACTTTTTGCTGATGTGATGCCTTCTGTAGGAATTATGGCCCAGCCACATTCTGGTTTTAAAGGTGAAAAATCTATTGAAGTCTTTGGTTTTTGTTATTATTTTTTGTTCCTGCGGTTGCTGGTACAATCCCAATGTCTTAACTCAGAAGCCATGTGTTATCCTTTTTAAATTGCTCCCTTCAAATATCAAGAGATGTGACCTTCCTTGATCATTCTTCTAAAACATCCTTTCCTCTCTTAAAAAAAAATCACTTGCCAAGAAAAAAAAAGAAAAAGAAAATTGTGAAGGAGAAAGAGAGAGTGTGCCGTCCTCCCCACAACCAAGTACAGAGGAAGGGCAGGGATGTGTGGAAGGAGTGCTGGTAGAAATAGAGCAAGAGCTGGTAGAGAAACAGGAGAGATTGGAGGTGTGCCTAGCTGATGAAAGAGGGGAGGAGCTAGACCTAATTGTGTGGGAGGGGGACATAAAAGAAGAAGAAGATGCACGAACATTCAACATTTTAACAGGCACACACCCTGACCAGAAGGACCGGGCTGTACAGACGGATTGGAATGCCAGACAGGAAGGCTTTGTGACTCTGCTGCAGGAATTTCCAAACCGACAAGCTGGCAGTGGACTCTTGCCTGACCCAAAGGACTTGCGTGTGCTAGAAGGAGAATTAGAGCCTTTGGAATGGACGGTAGTGGTGTACCCCCGCAACCAGCGTGGGGGGAGGAGGGTGATCCGTCCCAGCCCCTCTTTACTCCAGCCCCAACGAGAGGGAGACTGGGCGAGACACCCCTGTTGTGGAACGGAGTGTGCAGTGAGGAGTACCCCCCTGAGGCCCATGACCGACAAGGTCTGGCCCCTCTGTAAGAACAGATATTCAGACACCTGAAGTTAAGGTGCGGCGTTATTACCAGTTGCCAGAACTTTGTTTAATGGACCCGTTCGAGCCTATGAAGTTGAGTTTGTTAAGAACATGGAACAGCCTCCGATTCTTATTCCGGCGCCAAGACAGGGGTCGCACTCTGTAACAAATGAACCCATTCACAAAAATAAAAGAAGAAACCAAAGAGGGAGAGTTTTAGGAATGTGAACTGGCCCCTCAACTCAGTCCATACCCACAGAGAGGTGCACCAATTAGTACTTAACACCCTATGTCCTTATGGAGACACTCTGAACCAGTCCTCATTTGGGATCTTGACAGGATCAGTTAATTTCCTGTTCTCTGCCAAAAAGCCCATCCCCATGAATTGGAAAATGCAAATAGCAAAGCCAGACTACAGCCCACATAGTGTGGCCAAGGCAGCATCAATTGCAGAAGTGGGCACTCTGTTTTCTTTTCAGTTTTTCCATTTCTCAGGAGAAAACCCTAACAGTTTCCTAAGGAAGCAACCTGGAAAGGAGTGACTAAAGGCTTCTTAGAAGGGCAGTGCAGGGAACCTGCTCTTCTCCATTCATGCTCACTCTCGTGAAATACTTCCTCTTCTGGGAGTTTCAAATTATGGTGTGGAAGTAGCAGTACAGACTTCCATGATTTAACCCAAGACTTTGTAAAATGAAAGGCAAGAGAGATTATTTCGAAGGTAAAGAACATGCTCCCTTTCTCCACAGCTACCACCTTAGCGTCTATCTTCCATAGTTTTTCCTTCCCAGTCTCTATTCATAACTTCAGCTCATGTATACTAGATTTAATAAAAGGGATTTGTAGAAGATGTTGCCCATTATAATCTCTGGACTGTTTGCTCTACCCTATGGTTGCACAAATCTTCCTATTTGGTTCATAAATGCACGCTTGTCCAAAATAAGTGCACATCCCTAATGATCATGTTGGATACAAGTATGTGTTAGGCATAAACAGCAATATAAGTTGGCCATGTCTCCTAAAAGACATCTAATCAAAGGAGGCACATTAATATATATGTTCAAATGTAGATAATCAGAAAGTTCTTCAGACCTGTGAAGTGGTCTTATTTGATCTTTCCTGGTTCTTTGGTCTGACCTCCTTTTTCCCTTCTACTGTAGCAAGCAAAATGCTAGCTCTATCTCATAGAACCGGGGTCCTCAACCCCCATTCCGGGGGGTACCAGGCTGTTGCCTTGGCAGGACTGGGCCACAGAGACAGATCTCCTGCCCCCCATGGATACGCCCCCCATGCATGCACACAAGCATGCACGCCTGCCACATGCTTACACAGGTGTCCCATCCCCCATGCACTGATGCTGCCCCCTGCCCCCCAACCAGTCCACGGTTTGGAAAAGGTAGGGGACCACTGCCATAGAAGATAGGAAAAAACATCCATGGAGAACTGGAGGAGGACTGTTGGTGGTTGCTTTATCATTTATTGCCTTATGTATTTAAAAATATACTCTCAGTTTAAACCAGAGGATAGTTTAACATGAAAATATAAAAGTGTGCCCTTAAGTGTCCACTTATTTGTCATAGCCAAACAGTGATTTAAAACTACAGTATCTGTTCATTAAATACCTCCCTTTCAGGTGAAAATTAATTATCAAAATCCCATGCAGGGTGGAGAAGTCTATCCTCTCTTTGAAACAAGCTTGACAGAACAAGAAGGAAGAGCTTAAATTCTCATTCTGAAAGTTTCTGCTCATAGAAGAGTCTAGAGGACATCAGTTGGCATGGTGTAAATGGTGGTCCATTGGTTCCACCTTGAAGAAGAAATGTTTTATTATGGTCATTGACCAGCAAAATTAAGATACATTATTAAATTTGGGAACATAAAAACCATCTAAAAACATTAAAAATACTAAAACACCAAAGGACTAAAAACATCCATATACAGTACATATATATAAAACCACATTCAAACATCTTAGTATATAAAACCACATTCAAACATCTTGGTTACATCTTGAACATATGCTTGATGTCACCGATAATATTAAGATATGGCCCATAAGTGTACTTTGAAGAAAGCAAAAATATGCTGTAGCAGATTTTGCGATGAATGTTGAATGAGAACAGTGTTCTCCAAAATTAAGACATTAGTCTTAATTCTTCCTGTCACTGTAAGACCTACAGCCAGATAAATTTGCTGCATGTTATGTATGCAGTATACAGAATCATAGTATTCTTTCTCTATAAAATACATATAAACATGATCCTGTTCAGAAACATACATTTAAAACCTTTTATCAAATATTTCACCTTTTTTCCAGGTGTAGTTTTACTGTTCCATTTTTTTATTCTACTTATTTCATTGCCTTTTTTTAAAGTCCTGGTGATGGAAAGGGAAACATTAAATATAACTTTTAAAAATAACCTTTCTGTACTCATAGCTCAAAAGAAAGCACAACCAAAGCATATCTTAAACAACAAAGTATCAGAAAACTATCAGAAACTAGCTATAATGAGATAACATAGCTTTAATCTTCAGTAGCCTGTTGTACTGAATAGTATTGACTCATTATTGGGTACATGACAAATTGTTCTCCAAGGGTATCAAGGTCCACTCCAGTATCTTTCTGAATTGTTAAGTTCTTTACTGATAAAAAAAATCACAGATAATATTTCAAGAAGCAACTGAAATATCACCAGAAGCAGAAATAAATGAAGAAGTTAAAAATAATTAAAAAATAAAGTAGCAAACATAAATTTACTATGTGGAATATAAGAATAGATTTTCTGTAGTCTACTAAAAATAGCTCAGGAATAATGGTTGTTGTGGGTTTTTCGGGCTATTTTGCCGTGTTCTGAAGGTTGTTCTTCCTGACAGAGAATGGCGAAACGTCAGGAAGAACAACCTTAGAACACGGCCAAAGAGCCCGAAAAACCCACAACAACCATTAGATCCCAGCCATGAAAGCCTTCGCGAGCTCAGGAATACATTGCATTTATTAGATAGATTTTGAAAATGCATCACACCTCTTCCAGTCTCTTTTTGGCTTGAATACTAAGGTGTTTTGTCCAGGGTTGAGTTCTACTGCCCTCACATACATGAAAACATCAGACATTTTGGAAGACTGGATCTTTAACAAGGTTTCTGTAAACTTTATACAAGAAACAGAAAATATGCAGGCTTCAGTGACTTTCAAATACAAGAGGTTGGGGGATGTTGTCAAGAATCACTCTGTGTTGTATTACTTGAGAAGGGGCATAACATGAGAGGTTGCCAAAATGGAAAGAAGCGTTAATCTGCGTGACATGCAACTGTCAGGAGACAATTCAAGAAGAAAAATCTCTTTTCTTTGAATCACACATATGAATTAAATTGAAAATTACTCAAGCCTTTTGTGTGCTTCTGGTATGGCTAACGGGTTAAATAAACAGAAAACGGAGAGGTCACTTTCCCTTCCCTTCACATCCTCCCTCCTGACTTTCTCCACAACTAGATGAACGTATTCTCATTTGCTCATTAGTTATATCTGGCTGTCAAGGTTATCCCAAATAGATGCACTAAAATCAAACAGACCATTTGCAAGCAATATTAATAATATACACATTTACCACCATTTGGTGTTCCTAGGGGAGTGTTCAATCTGGAGCTCAGTTGCTTTTGTATTCACAGATTGTTCTAGAGAAACTGTGCTAATTATGTCCTGATACCTGAGGGGCAAGAGTGACTGACTAACGGCCATACACCAAGATATAATAAAAGTCTCAATGCTGTCTTATTCTGTTTTCTTCTTGTTGTTGTTGCTCTTGTTGCTGATGTTGTTTTCTTTTAAAGATGTTTATAAAAGCAGATGGCAAATTGTAGTATTTATAAGTGTAATTAGCTGTCTGCTCTCAACTTCAAAAATGTAAGTCTGAAAATAGCTACTTCACAATCCTCACCCACACTTCAAAATGAGAACCCCTTTGACTTCTGCAAACCCCCATGCTTTGGGGTACCTCTAAATTGAAGCCAAGCACAGATGGTTCTTTCCTATGCTATGCCATATTTTGATTAATGGGAAATGTGTTCTGTGGTAAATTCAATAGAGTAGTAGTGAAGTAATGAAAACTCACTTGAGACAAGAGTAGTCCTTCTGCCCAATTTCTTTGTCCTTGGTAAAGTGAAGGGAAAACAACAAACGAGAACAACTGAGTACTTCTCTTTTCACCTGCCTAAAAATAACAGCAGGCACTTTCTAATTCTGCACGGACATTCATCCCACCTCACATGAACATATCAGGATGCTGTGTCTTTACTAATAGAAAGAGTCCATGTTGTGAAATCTCCCACATGCTAAAGATCTTGGTCATCTGTTCATTTCTTGTGATTATAAGGTGGCCCTTGATTGATGCTCCACCTTCATCTGGGCAAAAGCATGTTACACCATGTCATGTGTTTGATTTGTTCTGGAATTTTGATCTCCATCTTTCTTTGATACATATACGTTATTTCTTCATGCCTTCTTGGATTGAAAAAAAGGAGACAGCAATGTTTGGATGTGAGGGATTTAGCAAATGAAGAGCTGTATTTTGATATTACACTCCACCAAAAACCAGGTTCAAATACCTCAAATGTTGACCTAGTCTATCATGCTTGCTGCCATGAGCAGTTAAATACAGTGGTGCCCCGCATAGCGACGATAATCCGTTCCGGAAAAATCATTGCTATCCGGATTTGTCGCTATGTAAAAAGAAAAAGCCCATAGGAATGCATTAAACACTCTTTAAGTGAAAATCCTCCATACGGCCGCCATTTTCGCTGCCCGGTATGCAAGGAATCGGCGTGAAAACACAGCGAGTGGCCATTTTTTTCCCAGCGACCATTTTGGAACCGCCGATCAGCTGTTTTTAAAATATCGCTATGCGAAAATTGATAAGCAAAACAGCTTACAGATCATCGCAAAGCGATTTTTTACCATTAAAAACATGGCAATGCGATTGCTTTTGCGATCGCAAAAAATCTGTCGCTATGCGGATTCATCGTTAACTGAGGCGCTCGTTAAACAAGGCACCACTGTACCTCTTCTTTCTCTTGCAAAAGCATTGTTATTGTTTGAAATGTGCTTTGTTGATAGTGGCCATCTTGGCAGCAGTTGGCTGGGGAAATCTGGAGTTGTGGTGCAAAAAGCCCAGAACTTTTCCATGCTGTGCTATGGAACTGCTGAAGAGTAGAAAGCAATGTAGCCCCCACCAATAGCCTTCTTTACCATTTCTTGAAAGCACACAGATCCTCATATGAAACCTTGAATAACATACTAATTTGCTTTTACTGCTTATATAGCAAAACGATGTACATGGCAAATGGCCCTGTCATTTTTAAGAGCTACATTAATATTTAATTCTTAGGTGCCCTTCTAATAGTCCAGCAGAATCCAATTAACAGCGGAAACTGTTTCCCTAAAACTAAGCTGATCACGTATTCATGGAAAAGGTTATTTCAAATACTTGAATTGCTAACTAATATTAAACTCATGTATTCATTTGTTGATTATGCCTGCCTTTCCTAATACACCAATTAAACACCACTCTGAGTGGCTTCTCTGTGGACCCTCTCAGGCTCTGAAACTCCCTGCTGAGAAGTTAAGTTGGCTCCCTCCCTGTTGTCCTTCTGCAGGCAATCAAGTGCCTGATGCATTAGTTAAACAGTATTGGCCCTATTGTTAGGCAGAATGAATCAGGGTTGGTGAGGACTATCTCCTTTACTGTTGTGTTTTTCGTTTTATTTTTAATTTATTTTATTTTCTGTTATGTCTTAAGGGTTGTCCTTTGTTATTTTTAAATAATTCAGTGTCTGTTTTGGTGGACAGGTGGGACCAAAATGAATCAATTAAAATATCAGGATGTGGTAAAATATCGTCATGTATAAAACTGAGGTGTGTATAAAATGTAATTTTAATATTTTACAGTTGAAATCCTGTTGCTATAACTTAAGCTGCATAAGGCCGATGTCATCAGCAGTAGTGTACTTTGGAAAATTAAACATTTTTTACATCTGTCTGAAATGTCCTGAGGATCCCTTGCAATCCTTTTCATTGTCTGGAAGCTATCAGGGCAAAGGGACGGGGGGGGGGAGTCTTTAATTACCAAAAATCATTGCCACTGATAAAACTATGCCAGCGGTGGTGATTTTTAGTAGTTAAAGACTTTCCCCTCTCACCTTGCAGCCCTTGGAGACATCTCCATGATGAAAGGGTCACATGGGGGAAGTCTTTAATTACCAAAAATCATTGCCACTAATAAAACTATGCCAGCAGTGGTGATTTTTAATAGTTAAAGACTTTCCCCTCTCACCTTGCAGCCCTTGGAGACATCTCCATGATGAAAGGGTCACAAGGGGGAAGTCTTTAATTACCAAAAATCATTGCCACTGATAAAATTATGCCAGCGGTGGTGATTTTTAGTAGTTAAAGACTTTCCCCTCTCATCTTGCAACCCTTAGAGGGTTACAGCATTTGGGAGAGAAATTGGAAATGTTTAATTTTCAAGAAACGTCTGCTGTTTACTGCTGTCATCAGCCTTACGTGGCCTGAGTTACAGCAACAGGATTTTAGCCATTATCTAAGAACCTATAACGATGCTAGCTCCTGTCAGAATTTTTTATCTTCTATAAAAGTATCCAAAATTGTAAATAATTCACTCATATAAATTTAGGAAGTTTTAGTGGCTGTCTGCTCCAACACTTACCCGTATTTTTCGCTCCATAAAATGCACCTCTCCATAAGACGCACCAAATTTTTAGGAGAAGAAAACAGGAAAAATAATCTGTTTTCTTTGCTCCATAAGACGCACAGACTTTCCACCCCCCTGTTTTTTTGGGGGAAAGTGTGTCTTATAGTGCAAAAAATACGGCATAATTTGAAGTAGAAAATTGGAGACATAATGGAGAGGGAACTGGCTGGTACTGGGAAAGCTGATTTTGCTTAATGGTTGCTATGCTACCCATGGTAATCTTGATATATTGTTAGACATCAGCACATATATTGACATTACCCATGTAGAGATTAGAGGTATAAAATGTGTCACTTCTGCAGGATTGGGGGGGGGGGGTTCCAAGCAGTCTTCTCATTGCCAGAATGTATAAGCAAGAAGACAGTCTGCCTTGTATCCCTTCAGCTAGACTGTTGCCTTCACATGTGCTGAAGGATGCTATCCCATTACTAATATTAAATTAAAATTCAGCTGGCTTTAGTACTGTATGTGGAATAGGAAGGGTGCCATTTCATTCTTTGCCATAGGGAGCAAAACCTTTGGAATTGTTAATTCAGCAAACCTCAGCTTCTCAGTTAACTATAGCCTACAGCTTGTGGTTTATTAACATCCGACCACCTCCAGTGTCAGTGGAGAGTAAATTGTTTTAAACAGTAGAGCATCCATGCACATTATGAATATCTTATCTACTTCTCAGTCCTCATATGGGACATTTTAGCTCCCCAGAACTATGTTCTGTTGTAGAATTCACACAGAACTAAACCTAAAAAGCAAGGGCATAAATCGTTTCATGTCCTTGCAAGTAAGGAGAAAAAAACTGCATTTTTTTCTCATCTCATTCAAGAGCAATCTATTTTGCTGCACATTCCACAAGAGAAAAGAGAAGGAATTTTTTTTTCATAGAAAACGAGCAAAAGCAAAATCATGCAAAACTATGCTGTAAATACAGTTGTGCAAAATAATGCTTTAATGGAAAGGATATTTTAATACAAATCAAGTGACTTGTACAAAATAGTGGTGGTTGCTACTTCGTTGCACGGACATTTAAGGATTAGAAGCATTGAACAAGGAGTTTGTGTCTCCTTGGAGGTATCAGTTGCTGTCCTTCACGTGCTGTGCATGTGTGTCTGCTTTGCTTCTCAAACAGAAATAATTCATTTTGGCCAAATGGCCAAAGGTTAGCCCATTTGAAGAATATAATTCTCAGCTTCTTCAGGGTTGTTAAATTTGTTTATTTTTTTATTTATTTATTGGACTTATATACCGCCCCATAGTGCTACAAGCACTCTCCGGGCGGTTTACAATTTTAATTATACAGGCTACACATTGCCCCCCCAGCAAGCTGGGTACTCATTTTACCGACCTCGGAAGGATGGAAGGCTGAGTCAACCTTGAGCTGGCTACCTGGGATTTAAACCCCAGGTCGTGAGCACAGTTTTAGCTGCAGTACAGCATTTTAACTGTACTGTTTAATTGAAACAGTTGAGGACCAGATCTAATATAGAAGATAGCTGGAAACTTCACAAAGCACTCAATGGACTTCTCGCGTGCCAGTTTACGTGTTGAAGCGAATGCCCTTCATTGCTGGACCACGCGTTTAGTATACAGTGGGGTCTTGACTTGAGAACTTAATCCGTATTGGAAGGCAGTTCTCAAGTCAAAAAGTCTGTAAGTCAAGTCTCCATTGACCTACAGTGCATTGAAAACTGATTAATCCCATAACAGGCCGTTTTTGTTCCATTTTGTTTTTTTTCTGGTCTGTAAGTCAAATCTCAGTCTGCAAGTCAAACCTAAATTTTGCGGCCAGAGAAGTCTGTAACTCAAAAAGTCTGTAAATCAAGCCGTCTGTAAGTCAAGGGTCCACTGTAATCTGGAAGTATCAGAATCTGGTGCTGTCCTTGCCCCCAAAACAAATCCTTCTTTTCCCTCATATGTCATAGTAAAAACTCTTTAACAGAAAAACTCAGGAATCTTACAAAGAATGGAAGAGGTCTCTGAGATCCCTGCGAAAAATGAGTCGCTACACGGTGAGCTCTATCTCAAACTTGTAGTCATCTGGCAATTCATTAAAAGCCTTCAGTAAATTTGATTAGTTGATCTTGTTCACTATTGGCTGAACTGCCAAGAATTCTCAAAATTAATCTTCTGCTATTACCTTCCATTTGATCTATTTTTGTTGTCAGTTCAGCATTAGACTTTTGTAATGCTGTAATTGATACGCTCTGGGCTGCAGAAGTATCCTCCAGTTCAAAAACTTTGGCCTCAGTCTCCCCAAGCTGAACAACAATCTTCTCAACAACATCCCGAAGCTGATCAACAGAGTCTTTGATAGGCTTCAACAATTTTACTTCCCCAGCCATCTCCCTATGAGTTTCCAAAATATTTACGTCTATGGCACTCTCGGGTGAAGCAATGACTGGTGCCAATATCATTTTAGCTAACAGCACAAGTCATCTGCTGTTTATTCTGTCCTTTTGATGCCATATTACCATCAAAAGACTTTCTTTTGTGGTTTTGGAAAGAGAAGCAAAGATAGTCTCCTATTTATAATCTGCAGGAGAAATTTACATAGTTATCAGGATAAAGAAATGCTAAATGGTCGCAGAAGCGGTTATGAGTGCCTCTGACTATGCCGCCATTGCACCGGAAGTTCAATCGAAATTCTGGAGATTTTGATGAGAAAAAACAGTAGGTGGTCGTGTCAAGCTCGTGCACATGAGTGGCACACCCCTCACGCTTGTGCGTGACATGCCCACCTGTTGGGTAAGCCTGGGGGAGGAGGCAGGTTCGCAAGGGAGAATGGGCGGGCTGTCAGGGCTGCACGGAGCCCTCCTTGCCTTTGCCCCATTACCCTGCACTCCCAGCTAACAGAGCCCAGGAAATTCAAATGGCCTCCCCACTGGGCTCCCGCCTCCTGCCATGGGGTCTCTCCGTGCTGCGGGCTTTCCAGACAGGCTCCAGGAGGCCGTGCTGCAGTTTGTGCAGACGCACAAGTAAGCGCACAGGCGCAAACAACCTTTGTGGGGGGTAAGTGCATGCAGGGGGGGCGGGGGGTCTGTCTTGGCGGCCCAGTTGGGCTTAAGCCACGGAC
This sequence comes from Pogona vitticeps, assembly GCF_051106095.1. Taxonomy (NCBI): domain Eukaryota; kingdom Metazoa; phylum Chordata; class Lepidosauria; order Squamata; family Agamidae; genus Pogona; species Pogona vitticeps. The sequence continues at coordinate 174,549,519 of NC_135786.1, forward strand.
TGGCAATGGGGCGCGGACTGGGGGTTGATGACCTCTGCCCTATAGCACATTACCAGCCTTTCCACCCCAGTCCACAGGCGAGCTTCAGGTGCAGAGACTAACACTTGTCATGAAGAGTTAGAAGGCCCACACTCCCCAAAGGGAACAAAACTATCAGGCTCACAAACTCCCACAGTTCTTTATCATTGGCAATAAAAAGTGGGAGTCATGGGACTTGCAGTCCAAAACATCTGGAGTGCCAACGGTTTGCTGTCTCTGATCTAGTTGGACACCCTTGCAGGTAACTCAAGGGACATGGAAGGAGCCTCCCTGAAGCATATGAATGCATCTGGGTGTCCCCTGGGTGATTACAGTACTCTGTGGGCTGATCCCTCTGCTCCAGAAGAAGAATGGTAATAAATAACAGAAATGGAGAGTATCATTCTTCTCTACATATGCCAGTACAAACTCAAGGGAAGTAGACACTGCTCCAGATTCCTGTTTTTACCGGGGGGGGGGGGGGGAGAGAACAAGAGAGTGAGAGTGAGAGAATGAGAACTTCCATAAGAGATGTACCTATCAGCAGTATAAAACCTGAAAAATCTCATCCAGTTTATGAAGGAAAAAACTGTCATTAATAGAAACCGTAACAGTAGACATGGGCTAGTTATTCTTTGTTTGTTTTCCCTTCAATACAAAAGGTAGATTTAAACAAAAAAGCAAAATTGGGATGAAGAAGGTGTCCAAAAATATAACGTGTTTTTCACTAGCTTTAGGAAATATTGAGGCCTTGACGCCAGAATGAGAGCCATTAAGAAACAACATTGAATGGCAATCCATTTGGGAAGAAACTCATTGAAAGGTATGGAATAACATATTTCAATTTGCAGCTGTCAGGCAGAGATGATTCCAGCATAAAAACATGCATGTTGTTATTGAATCCTGCTCCTTATACCAAAATACTTTGAGGGAATCAAGGCTAAGAAAAAGTTCTCTTTTTTTCTGTTCCGATATTCTAATCAATGCTAGAGAAAAGAAGAATGCCTAGTGGTTCTCTTGCTTACTTCTTTTCTCACAGGTACTTAGGTGAGGTCTGACCAAAACAGAACTTTTACTTTTACTCCCCTAGGCCTAGACATTATATATTAATTACTTTTTTTAACCTTTTCATCACACTGTTGATCATGTTCAGTTTGTGTCGTGCTAAGACTGTTAGATCATTCTCTTCCATACTTCTGTCAAGCTATGTGTCACTCCTCTGTGTATCTGATATTTCCTTCCTAAATGCAAAACTTTATTCTTTTCTCTGTTGAAATTCATTATGTTTGTTTGGTCCATTTCTCCCACCTATTAAGAAGATCTTGAATCTTGATTCTGTGTGTTATTGTATTAACTACCCCTTCTCATTTGGCATCAACATATCTTATGAGCACCCCCTGACATGAATCTTTGGATCTTATAATGAGTAATGACTTTAAATTTAAAATTCACATGAAGTCAACATGAGCAGTCCTCTAGTTCAGCCTTTAATCCAAGTCAGATCAAAACCATTTCCTACCCACTTCCCTTCATTTGCATTTATCTACTGTGGTACAGCACCAGAATCAGGAAATGTCTCTAGAAGCCTCCTTCTCCCTTTATCGCTTTGACTCTTCTATGGTAGTGCCTTGATAGCTCAGTGGTTTAGGTAACTGGCTGTGGAGCCAGAGGTTGGGAGTTCAATTCCCCACTGTGCCTTCTTAACAGGGGTGGACTTGATGATCCATAAGGTCCCTTCCAGCTCTGCAATTCTAAGGTTATTATTCAAAAATACCAGACACAGACACCAAAATTACAAAAACATTGATTGGCATTATATAACAGATACAAGTTTTAACCCAAAAAATCTGTTAAGTATTAATGCATTTCTAATGTTGCCATTTTTGTAGCTCTGGTGGTGTTATTTCTGAGATCTGCAATTGCTTATAATACTGTGGGAAATTTCTTGATATTGTTTCCACAGCCCCAGTGACTATGGGGACCACTGAAGTGTACTTCATCCACAAGCAAGATGTTTCAATTGCCAGGTCTCTGTACTTTGTTCATTTTTCCAATTCTTTATTTTCAACTCTGGCATCCCCCAGAATTGCAATGTTAATGATCCAGATATTTCTTTGTTCTAGTACTACTATGTCTGGTGTGTTATATTCAAGAAGTCTGTCAGTTTGGATCCAGAAATCCCACACGGTTTTGACTTTGTCATTTTCTGACACCTTCTGTATCTGGTGTTCCCATGGGTTTTTTGGAGGCTAGCAAGTTATATTTTTGCATAATAAGTGCACTAATGTTCCCCACTCTTTCATGTCTAACTTTGTAGTCTGTGCAATCTTTGGACATTTATTTATTTATTTATTCAATTTATATCCTGCCTATCTGGTCGATATGACCACTCTAGGCAGGTGAGGTATGACACAGTTTTATCTTTTTCTTGGTAAAGTCAACATTTGCTGTTAGCACTAATTCCTTGAATTTTAACTTTCATTGCACTGGTTTGGAGTGCTTGTTCTTGTGCAGCAAAAAATCAAGCCTTTGGTTTCTTTCTTAATAGTCCTCTCTTTTAGCCATGCCCATGTTGAATTACTGTCATGCTTTCCATCAATGTTTTTCAAGTGTTGTCCATGTAGCGCTTTATTTTTCCAACTGTTTAATTTATTTTCTGTTGTTTTTTATATTGAACCTTTATTTTTGTTATTTTCAACATATTCTCATTTCTACCGCCTTAAGTAATTTTTCTCCACTTGTCCTAATATAGTCGTTTAGGCTTCTTTTTTTCCTCCTCTACTACCGTATTTGCAGTGTTGTTGTTGTTGTTGTTGTTGTTGTTGTTGTTGTTGTTGTTGTTGTTGTTGTTGTTGTTGTTGTTGTTGTTGTTGTTATATGTCAGGGACTTTGCGTTTCCCAGGGCCCCTGATGTCATACCCACTTAAACCTGTCTTTTCTAAAAAGCTTGAAACGTAATAGTAAGGAAAGTGTCATTATTGGGCTCCTATACAAATTAAAAGGCATAAGAATGTTACGATTCTGATTCTCACAGACAGTTTTATTATGTGTAACCAAAACTAGGTTTGTTTCCTGTGACTGTAGGACCATTTTGCCCTCCATGAGTGAATGATACAAGTGGTGCAGAGGTTTGAATTGTTAATATGATTGCAAACGATGAACATGAGTAGCAAATATGAACTGGCTAGAAAGATAGTGTATGATATTTGGCAATAAAACCAGCTGACAACCTCACTGCTACTCACTGTCACCTGAAACTCATTTGTTCCTTCTTAAGAAATCCCAGGCTTGCTCAAAGATTTTTAGATAGAAGAAATGGGAATCTTTTAAAAATTCATCCCGGTGTTTTATTTAAAGTTATTCCTTTAAGCAACGACCTGTGAATAGCAGATTCAGACTCTTTGAGTCTAAAAAAGATGAAACCAAAGTAGTGTTATATTAATAATGCTTATAGGCATTATTAATATACACACAGCCAGAGAGGGAGGGGATGAATACTCTCCTGCTCAGCTAAACCATAACGCCCCCATTTTGCCTACCAGAATATGGTGTCTTCATTTTCACTCCTGCTGTGAAGAACTGCAGGAGGCAAACAGTTAGAATTCTTCGTCAAGCAATCTGTATTCAGTACATTAAAAGCTCCACATATCTCAGGGCAGACGCTGAATGTTTTAATCACAGTCACCCTTCCTTGGTGTGTATATGGAACATACTGTGGAGATTGTAATAAATATTTTATGGATCTTTGCAAAAGCTTATCATTGTCACCCTTGAAATGCCCACCGGCAAGTATTTTTTATTATGCCTCCCCTTTATTAAAGGGACCTTCAGATATAAGGATGGAAGAGCTCACATTAAATGAATTAAGGATTTTTTTTAAAAAATCACAATACAGAGGAGCATTCTGCAGTCTTGTTTGAATAGTGTTTGCTGATCTCATGAACGTTGTTTGTCAACCAAATTGATACTGGCCATACCTAGACTATAAAGTTATAGCTGTTTGACTCTGCATTAACTGTTTGGATTCATTCAACAAAATCCTTGGACTTTGTCGTTTAGTGACTGAGGGACCGACACACATTTGCTCCAAGTTATCTGTGAAATTCTCAGTCATCCAGGTGTGGTTATCTGGAAGTTTAGCCATGGCAACTGGACTTCTTTCTTGTTAGGTTGAAACATTTCATTACTCTTCCCAGTAACTTCTTCAGTCTGAGGAGAGTTGGTAGGAGATCTCTGATATATCCTCTATGTTGGTTTTACTTCCCCTGGTCTGAATAGGCTTGCTAGAAGGACAAAGGACTGGGATTGAGGGATAGTCCCACTTCTGCAGTTCTTCTCCTTCTTCACCCATTGTCATGGGTTGTTAATGGTCATTAACAGTGGTCTTTCTGGTATGTGTGACCCTAATCTTTCTGAGGATGGGGGAAAGGGCAGCATGATAAATAGGAGACAGATTATAACTAAGGCCTCCACCCCTGTTGAGTTACTGGTTTTCTATATGCACATGTATGGCCTCCCTGACCCTGCTCTCAAACCACCTGTCTTCTCGGTCCAAAATGAGTACATTTTATGCATATAGAAAATCCCTCACTGTTGTCATTTTTAACTCCAAAGATAATTCAGGGTTGATTTGCTCTAGGACAGTGGTTCTTAACGTGGGCAATAATGCCCCCAGGGGGCGATTTCATTTTTCAGGGGGGCAGTAAAACGAAAAGGGGCGGCGTGGGGGCGCTGGAGCAGAAGGGGGGCAGTAGGGGGCGCTGGAGCAAGCCAAACCTGTGAAGATGGCTACAGCCTTTTTACAGTGTGCATGAATATATATTTTCCTCCAATCTTAATTTAGTTTCAGAGTTTCCGTCTCGAAATTTTTAGTTCCTGCATTGTGGTTTGTTTTTATACCCTTTTTATATTTCTTTTTGTGTCTTGCTGTAAAATTCGCTTGCAACTAAATCATTAAATGTTACTTTTGGGGGGCATTTCATTTTCTTGGAATTGAATTTTTTTCCAGGGGTCATTGGATTTAAGTGTCATAAACGAACGAACGAACGAACGAACGAACGAACGAACGAACGAACGAACGAACGAACGAACGAACGAACGAACGAACAAACAAACAAACAAACAAACAAACAAACAAATAAATAAATAAATAAATAAATAAATAAATAAATAAATAAATAAGATATCATCACCATGGCGAGGGGGGGCGATGATAACTTCCTCAATGGCTCAAGGGGGCGTTTCTTTCAAAAAGGTTAAGAACCACTGCTCTAGGACACACTTGTTTGTCTTTCTGGCAGCTAAAGGTACTCGCAAAGCTCTCCTCCAGCACCATATTTCAAATGAATATATTTTTGAATATATTTTTTTTCCTGTCAGCCTTCCTTTCACACCGGTATATATTGATCAGAAATACAAGAGTGTGGATAATCTTAGTCTCCAGTGATGCATCCGTACACCATTCTTTTCTAATTCATTCATTACTGCCTTTCCAAGTGTCAGTCTTCTTCTGATTTTTTGGCTGCAGTCTCCATTTGGAAAGTCTTTAACAACTGCAGTTTCATAATTGTCAACATTAAAGTCATGTAGTTCCTCTGTAGGCATGATTTTTTACTTCTTAATGTTCAACTGCAGTCCAGCTTTAGCACTTTCTTCTTTCACTTTCAGCAGAAGTCCTTTCAAGTCACTTCAGCTTTCTGCCAGTAAAATAATGTTCTTTTGCATATTTTAAATTTTTTATATTTCTTTCACCAATTTTCACTCCTTCTTCATGTGAATCTGATACAGCTTCTGTATAGGTTCTGCATACAGACTGAAAAGATAAGGAGACAAAAGACACAAAATGACACTTTTGCCTATAGAAACCATTCTGCCTCTCTATATTCAGTCCTAACAGTAGCTTCCTCTCCACAGTACAGGTTACACATCAGAGCAATCAAGTGTTGAGACAGAGCCATTTCTTTCAGAACAATTCATAGTTTCTCGTGATCCACACAATCAATGGCTTGTTGTAGTCTATAAAGTATAGATTGACTTTCTTCTGAAATCCTTCAGTGTGCTCCTATGGCCAGTGGATATTTGAGATTTGATCTCATGTGCCTCTTCCTTTTCATTATCCAGCTTGAAATCAGGCATTTCTCACTTCATATAAGATAAAAGCCTTTGTTGCAACATCATCATTACTTTGCTTGCATGTGAAATTAGAGCAATGGTTCTATAGTTCCTGCACTCCTTGGCATCTCCTTTCTTGGGGATTAGAAGGTACAGTGGTGCCTCACATAGCAATCGCTCCGTTGAGCGATGAAATCGCTTAGCAATGGGGTTTTGGCCATCGCAAAAACGATCGCTTTGCGATGGTCCCTATGGGGAAAAATCGCTTTGCGATGATCGCGGGGAAGCGATCATGGCAAAGCGACTCTTTTTAACCAGCTGATCGGTTGTTTCAAAATGGCCGCCAGAAAAACAAAATGGCCACCCGCTGTGTGTCCTCACTTTAGAGGCACCGAAAATGGCCGCCCCATGGGCGTTTTAATGTGTTTCTATGGGCTTTTAAAAATCACTTAGCAATGAAATCGCTTAGCAATGTTTTTCCGGGAACGGATTAACGTCGCTAAATGAGGCACCAATATATATTGAACATTGATAGTCTGTGAGACATTGTTTTGCTTTCAGTATTTGTTGACATATTTCTAGGATGTTGACAGATCAGTCTCTGTAGCATGAAATAGCTCTATCTGCATTCCATCTACCTCTGACTATTTATTTTTCCCATCAGACATTCCTTTCACCTTTGTGCATGTCACCCACTAGAGGTATTTTTGGCTTTAATCTAGTTGCATCATTAGTGACTGCACTATTCCTATTTGTTCTTTATTCTTCCTGAATAGCTGATGTACTTTCCAAACTGGGAATCTCATCTTCTAGCACTATCTTTTGTTTCATTTCGAACTAGCTTATCATAGAATTTTAAAGACAGGAAAATTCAGTAGTGGGTCACCATTGCCTTCTGCTCAGTACTAACAAAGGTTAGCTTGCATGACAGTGCTGTGGTCTTGTGAAAGATCCTCCAGCAGTGTCATTTTCAACTAATGCTGCTGCCCAGTAGCTGCCCTCCAGATGTTTCTCCACCCCATCACTATTAGAACTATCCATTATCTTCTGCTGGTGCAGCTGTTACTCCTGAAGAGAGTGGATGCTCAGTTGTGAAGATTCCACTTTAGGTGACCCTGCTAGGAGTTCAGGCTAATAATGGATGGCGTTACTCTTGAGTTTTCTGACACAATCAACCCCCACTACTACATTAAGGTGTGCATCCAAGAAGGGGATCTTGTGACTGCTATCTATAAAATAATAAGCAAGTTTATGAACCAAGAAGTTTATTTTAAAAAAAGGAATAAAAAGGTTTAGTTCACAGGTAAAGCAAGAACATTTTTTTAAAGCTGAAGGTTTTAATCACTATTTTTTCCAGTTATATAGTCATAAGCCTTTACTTGTTTATACACAATTTTAAACTTTCCGTTCCTTATATATAGACAGGTGGCTCCTTTGACACAAGTTCCAACAAGTTCCACTTTAAGTTACAGCTTCTTCACCAAAACAAAAAACAGAAAAACAGACCATGCCACACTCGGGTCTAACAGCACTAATTAATCCATAGTTCTTAACTAACAGCTCTTACTTAATTCTCCCCCTCACTTGTTCTTTTGTATATAAAATAGAACCTTTCCAGTTATGAACCATACAGACCAATCAGGTCACAGTTCCATTTATGAACATTCTTTCACACTTCTCAACTTTCTTAACCATCACTTCTGGCACACATCCCACAACCATCAATGAAATCCAGTCACTTATCATGCAAGTAATACAAACCAATACACAATACATACAGTACAAAATCACCACAGTGAGGTAGTAGGAATTTTCTAGCAGACAACTCTAGTGCACTCCCCTGATAATCAGCAGGAACTTCAAAATATTTCCCCAAACTACATGTGACAGCATTCCATAGATTCTAGCCAATGCAGTGGAATCAAACTGCTGTAACTGTGTAGCATAGCTATACTCATAGGAGCACAGCTGCTTCCTACTGAGTCATGGATCCATCTAGTTCAGTATTGCCAATACTACCAGCAAACAGTGAACCAAGTGGGGGAGTGTTTCACTCCACCACCGTGGCATGAGATATTCACCAAGCTCAGACTATGAGCAACAGTTAGTTAACACTGAGATATAGATTTGAAAAAGGAGCTTTTGAGAACCCTACATGGAGATGTCAAAACAAGCTGAACATGTTCTGCCACTGAGTGATAGTAATACTCATTATAGAAAGAAACAGGTCTCCAACCATTCCTCATTAGACTAAATGTTGTTTGGAAATAATGTGTCTAGTTTCTCTGCTTTCTTAATCCCTATGTTCTCAAAAGTGGTATTTTTATTTTCATGGAAGAGGGCTCCTATGAGTCCCATGTATAAATGACAATTGCTGTGGTCTGTTGGTGGTGCCTGAACAGTTTTAGGTTTGCGAGGGACTCTATTTATACAGTGATGCCACTCTGAGTTTCCCCACAATAAGTCCACACAAAACAACATGGTTTTGTAAATCAAGAAGTCGATTTTGATAAAATAATTTTTTTGTCTAATGGAAAATTAATTTTAAAAATCTATAATTACTTATTGGTTAGAAAGACAGAAGATGAGATAATAAAAGATTGTATGGTGAGATGGGCTCAGAATTAGTTAGGCATCCTTCAGTCTCGAAAGACTATGGTAACGTGCTCTGTATGGAGGTCTTGGAACAGCATCTAGTGTGGCTGAGGAGGCCGATTCGAGAGTGGCAATCCCTTCCACACTGAAGACAAATCCAATCTGTCCCCTGTCCAGCTCCCTGCTTTTGCTGCTTTTGTGACTTCCTCTTTGCCGCGGCCTGCTGGACAAGGGTCTCTTCAAATTGGGAGAGACCGTGATGCAATGCCTGCCTCCAGACTGAACACTCAGATGTCAGGGTTTCCCATCTGTTGAGGTCCATTCCTAAGGCCTTCAGATCCTGCTTGCAGATGTCCTTCTATTGCAGCTGTGGTCTCCCTCTGGGGCGATTTCCCTGCACTAATTCTCCATACAGGAGATCCTTTGGAATCCGACCATCAGCCATTCTCACGACGTGCCCAAGCCAATGTAGACGTCGCTGTTTCAGTAATGTATTCATGCTGAAAATTCCAGCTCGTTCTAGGACTACTAAAAAATCTGTTGGATGCAACACATATGGAAGGTGTTCAGCTTCCTCTCCTGCCGTGCATGAAGGGTCCAGGTGTCACTGCAGTACAGGAATGTGCTCAGAATATTGGTTCAGAAATTCCTTTGGTAGAATGGGAAAAATTATGGAAGATTAATGTTAGAATCACAAAGTCAATAAGACTTAAAGAAAACTTATATAAAATATTTTCTAGGTAGTACTTAACTCCTGATAAATTGTCTACAATGTATAAAGTATTCAATATTTGTTGGAAACATAATGAAGAAAGGGAATCTTTTTTCCATACGTGGTGGACATGTAAGAAAGTAAGTTATTAGGGTAGAGTAGAAGCATTTATATCACAATGTTAGTTAATCTTGAACTGAAACCAGAAACATTTCTGCTGTCTATGATCCAACAAAATATGGACGAACATAAGAAATTTGTAAGGATTCATATCATTACGGCAGCTAGAATGATATATGCACAACTACAGAAGACTAACAAGATGCCTGATGAAGATCAACTAATAATGAAGGTGTTGAACTGTGCAGAAATGGATAAGATTTCAACACTACTGAAAGCAAATGGACATTATGAGGATTATGAAGAAAGATGGTCATAATTTTATAAATTCCTAGGTCAACATTATAAGTTAAATTAAAGATCTGCCTTGCATATCGGAATTCAAAGATGAAAATCTAAAGGTACTGTATATAATTATGTGAAAAGATACAGTATTTTGTTTGAGACTGTTATAATTAGAGATGAGGACAAATCAAAAAAATGGTGATCCATTTTGATTCATGATTCGTCAAGGTTAACGGATCAATGAATATGAATATACGAATATTCTTTGATGAATTGACAAATCAATCCATCATTCATCTTTGCTTTAAATGGCTATAGAACTGGCTCCCAAGATCTTAGAGACACCAAATTTGTAGAGAAGCTTCCTCAGATACTTTTCTATAACTCCTGAAATTTTTGGTGAACATTGGATCACGGATTCCTGATTTATATAGTCACAAAGGGGACACCCCCAGGTACTTAGAGAATCCAAAATCACAACTGAGCTTCCTATGTCTTTCCCCAACATGCCTGCCAACTTTGGTGAAGATTGGATATCGAACATCTGAGTTATTCACCCACAAATTGGGTCTCCCCAGGAGAGTTTACCACATGACACAGAAGCCCAATGTATTGAGGGAGTTATTTTTGGCCCCAGCAGAATAAGGTCTTTGGCACTGAGAAGTATGAACGAGGCATTTAGTATGTCTTCGGCAACATTACAAAAAACCAAAAGAAATACACCATTCTGCCTACTGGCCGCTGATTAGCTGATTATAGGCCAATAGGCAGCCACACATACCCCCACAGCCAGCCACCCCCACAGCCTACCCACCCACCCCCTTCGTTTCCCTTCAAACAGGCTAAGGGAATCCAGGCTGCCCTTTGCAAAGATGGCAGCTGCAGCTTCCCAACCCTAAATGAAGCCGCAGCTGCCATTTTTGCTAAGAGCAGCCAGTTTCCCTTTTTATATGCCATGGTTGCAGAGGCCTGATGGAGACCTCAGCAGCAGTGATTAAGGTAAGGGGGTATCAGTTGGAGTAGGGTGGGATGGGGTTGGGTGGGGGCTAAGGTAGGGAAGGGAAGGGTACATGGGGGTAGGCTGTTAGGGTGGCTGGCTGTGTGTGCCTATCTGCCGCCAATCAGCTGATTGGCGGCCGGTAAGCAGAATGGTGGGGTTTTTTTGTTTTTTAATAGGAAGGCGGTGTCAGTGGGGTGGGGGAGGGCTAAGGTAGGGAGAGGAAAGGGGTGGGAGAGTAGGCTGTGGGGTTGGGTGGCTGTGGGGGGGGTGGCTGCCTATCTGCCACTGATCAATTGATCAGCGGCCAGTAGGCAGAATGGTTCATTTGTTTTTTAATACGAAGGACAAATAAAAACAGGTAAATATTTGTCCCTTTGTACTCGTGGGGGGTTTCTGGAACCCATGGATATGAAAGGATGAATATTTAACGAATCAGCTATATTTGTCGAAAAAGCTGATCCGTTTTTATATTCGTCCCCATCTCTAGTTATAAGCATACTTTTCTTTTACCTTTGTTGTTGAAACTTAATCATTTTTTTTTTAAAAAAAGCAGTTTTAGGTTTGCATGGAGCCTGACGAAAACAATTCAGTGTTTCAATTCAATTTTTCCCTTTTTTTGCCATCAACCTTCATAGACTATCTAACTTCCAGTCAGATTTCAACTGACCCTGGCTACTCATCAGTTCATTTTATAGCCTTTGCCTCTCTTTTTAAGCATAAACCTTAGATGTGTTCATGCCAACACATTTAATTTGCTGTCGACACTGTGGAATTGCCATTGCACTGTATCAGAGGTTTTGCAAAAAGCTACTTCTTATGCACATACATTAGAGGTATTTAAGTGGTCCCCAAAGAGTCTTTTATTCCACCAAGCTTTTTACTGCTGTCCCCTAAGTAATCTGATGTGATAAAAAGTCTTTTAATCTGATGCCATTTTTATTATGTTTTTCCATGTTTTCTTCAGAACATTTTTATTATATAATGCCTTGTGAGAGCCTGCCCTAAAATTAGGGGCATATATACATTGAACAAATAAATGATGTGCTATTACTAGAGGTGGGGGTGGAATGGAAGAAATTGTGTGACGTTAAAAATGCAGGCATGACATTAATCCTATGTTGACTTATTGAAGTCCCAGCGCAGTTTCTCCAAGGCTGCATCTCCAAGGGTCCAAATAATAACAGATTCATGGCTGACCTGGAACACTGCTTTCTTCACTGTTGTACCAAAGAAGCACCTCTTTATTTGAGGTACATTATGATATTTTTATTATTTGGGGTCTTGGAAAAAAAGCCCTGGGGAAATTCCACTAAGACTTCAATAACTTCAATGCCTTCCTAACATAAACAATCTGGTGATTTGTGACACAATGGTTAAACTGCAGTACTGCAGCCAAAACTCTGCTCACAACCTGGGTTCAGTCCCAGGTAGCCGGATTGAGGTTCACTCAGCTTTCCATCCTTCCGAGATCAGTAAATTGAGTACCCAGCTTGCAGGGGTTGGGGGCAATGTTTAGCCTGCATAATTAAATTGTAAACCACCCAGAGGGTGTTTTAAACAATATGGGGTAGTATATAAGCAGCATACTTTGCTTTTGCTTTAATTTTGGACCAATCTACACAACAGGTGTATTTTCTGGATATCCCTATGAAGCTGCAGTGTAGATATCTTAGCATCTCAGTAAGAGGATGGAAGGGGTCAGGATGTCTTCATGCATCAAGTGATCGTAGAGTAAATGATGGCACTTGACCCTTCCACTAGTAGTCCAGGTTTTGAACTATTTCCCTGTGTAATCACACCCTTTTACTGAGGTATTATGGGAATCAGAGATCAACAGTGTATGAATGACCATGCTCTCTCCATCCCTTTAGCTCATAGAGCCAAAACTCGTGTGTGTGTGTGTTTGTGTGTGTGTGTAAAACATAGGATAAACAAAATAAGTTAACCTCAAGCAATTTAAAACACAAAATTCAACCACAGAAACATTCAGACAGCTGCACTAACTTGTTCAGGTTATGATCCTTCCCCCCTACTTCTAATAAATAAATATGTCTTGACTTGGTACTGAAATGATGCCAGTGTCAGTGCCAATTAAGGAGGGCATTGCACAGTTGGGGCACTATAGCAGAAAAAGCGCTCCCTCATGTTTCCACATAAAAAACTGTTCTCAATGGTAGGACACAGAGGACAACCTCCCCAACAGATGTTAGTGATTGGGCAGGTTTATATAGCGTTGAGACAGGATGCTACACCAGGTTTGAACTATAGATGAACTCTGCTCACCTTAACCAGACACACTGACAATCTGCCTAGAAGCCACTTTTCAGAATTGCTTCTTTTTATATCAGAACCTCACAACTTTCTGTGAGATCATCTACATCTTTTTCTTCAGCTTCTCCTACTAAAACAGAGGCATCTGGAGACAAAACAGTCCACAAAAACCTGTACCAAAAAAAAAAAATAATACACACACACACACACACACACACACACACACACACAAACTTGCCAGTCTTTAAGATGCTACAAGAATCTGAGTTGGTTTTAGTGTAACAAAGTACAGATTAAGAGAGATGCCCTGTGCATTAATCATGACGGATGACCAACCTGAACGAAGGATAGAATAATGCTCCCTTCACTAATATGCTGAACATCTTGGTTGTGTGAGAAAGGCAGAACAATGAGGAGAGGGCATGTTCATGATTTGAAATGGTTTGCAGCTCAGGAATATAGCAAAAATCACACACAACTTACTGAAGATAGTGAAATTGTGCATTGTTGTTTTTCCCTGAAAGCAATTATGGCAAGTCATTCATTCCATTCTGAATTATTTTCTTCAAATCTGCTGTGAAAAAATAGACTATATACATTCAGTCATATTGTTCCCCTTATGTTCTCGCAACTTATTATCCTCTAGCGTTCTACTGAAAGCCAGATGGACACAGATGATGAAAGGAGATATTCTACCAACCAAAAAACTTACAAATAATTTGTCTCTGAACAAATGAAAGACTGCCTGAATATACGTAAGCATCTGATTAACAGTTTATTGCTGCACTGCATGTTTTTCTTCTAACATTTCAAGCAGTGTATTCTGCAATTTTAAATCTTTCAGTATGCAAAGTATACAGCACCCTTGATCTGGTAAGCCTTTTAATAAGTGTTCCAGAAATAGTCTTAGTTTGCTTGAGTTACTGAAAAAATTGTTTTCAACTTGGATTTAGCAACAGATTGGTAAATAGATTTATGGGGATCGCAGTGGGCTCCAACAAATCTCCTGCTTTGAGGAAAAGGAGAAAGAGGACAATAGTTGTTGAGTTCTGTAGGAAACCTTGACAGGGACACATGGATCGAGACCTACCCTTTCTTCATATGCAACTGTTTATGTATAGCCTACAGTTTGTTGAATCACGGGAAGCTACTTCTCCAGCTACATAAGAGAACTGTTGCCTATGAGAATCACCCTTCTCCATTCATTGTAGGCATGGTAGGATGTCAAGATAAAATTAAATGAGTACTAATTATGTAATCAGAAGGGGTTAAAATGTTTTCTCACTAAAATGTCATTTATTCCAACCTTCTATGTCTGAGCAATCAACATGCAAATGAGTCTTGTACTTATGGTTCTTGTGGGTTTTTCGGGTTCTTTGGCTGTGTTCTGAAGGTTGTTCTTCCTGACGTTTCGCCAGTCTCTGTGGCCGGCATCTTCAGAGGACTGGAGTAGGAATTCTGCCCATGCTCTGTCTTGTACTTATTTTCTTATGACCAGACAACAAATAAATGCAAGCTAAACCACAGTTTCCAAAGCTGAGAAGCCTCATTTTTAAGTTAAAGAGGTTGCATTAAATGTATTAAGGAACCTCCACTTCTAATGACATGATCACTGTAGCATCTGTTTTAACTCACAGCTGCGTAATTGCCTTGTTTCACTAGTCAATTAAGCATCCCTTTAAGAATGTTCTTGTAGGAAGCCTTCCTCCAAGTATAGGTAGCTACACCATCTCACCTGATAATAGGAACACTGAATGTAAGAAGAACTGATGAGTAAAAGAATGAGGAACCTATAATTCTCAGACTTATTTCATGTAGTCTTCAGTCCAAACCTTTCTTGAAATGATCTGTTCAGCCCTCTCTTCTCCAAATGATCCATTCACAGATCCCACCTCCCCTTCTTTAGCATACTGAGGGTCAAAGTAAAGGAAACAAAAGAAGAAAAGAAACAAAATAGGCGTGCCAGAGAAAATGCAAAGAATTGTCTCCACCTTTGATTTACTCTCCGTTCACTCATATGTGGCTTTATGCCAGCAGTAGCAGCTCACTGTCAGTATGTGACCTCCAATATATTGCTTTGAGGGTAATTCTTCTCTAAATAGGAAAAAACTCACTGTCAATTATCAAGAGAGTTTTCAAAATTGTGGATGTCTTACTTATGTGTGTCTTTGGTGACTAGTGCCCTGCAAGTGTGTTACCCTGTAGTCATTCAGTCTACAGAAACAGTCTATGAAACAGCACTACAAAGTATCTGGTTTAGTGTCCTGATAACCATGAACATTGATCACCAATGCCTCCCTTTTTTTAAAAAAAAAGCATTTTGAATAAACCTACACACAAGGCAGGGAAAATTTTACTGAACTCAGTGGGAGGTGCTTTTGCATAAGCATCTCTACAATAAGGCTGTTATTGCAATCTTTTGCAACACAGTGATTTTAATATCTATTACAAGGTAGCTTTTATTCACAAACAGAAACAGAAAATAGTGGTGGTCTGATAGAAGTGCCCAAAAAGGACCCACACACATGGAGAGGTTCTTGGACATCTATTGTGTATTGTCACCTGCTGAGAAAGGAACCAAATGAAATGAGCTACCTAGGATTCCTGCATGTGTTGCTCTTAGTGGCTGCTGCAGTTCTCTACAGGGCCACCAGTGGGACCCTCTCAAAGCCCTTTCTGGCCAGAATAAGAGGGTAGAGACATGGCTGCTCCTCTCCCTCAGAACCCACAGAACGGTTCAAGACGAGCCAAATGGCCAGGACCTCTGCACAGTGGTGCAGAACAATACACCACAGCCCTATTCAGTCAGTATCTAGTCCATCAACAACAACACAATTAATGGGAAGTGCTTAGCCTCACCAGCCCTGTTACTGTTCTCTGCACATGAGAAGAATGGATTCTTATGATGTGGCACTTTACAGAGGCAGCCTTGCAGCATTTGGGAACCTGAGTTAACACTAGAAACCCACTGCAGAACACATGAAGCCAAAGATAGCATGTAGGCCAGGGGGAGGAGTTAATTGAATATTTAGCACAGAGAGACAAACCTAGAGGTACAGACACAGAGAAGCACACACAGACTCAGAGGCACAATAAACAGTCAGGTTTTATGTGCAAGCTCTGCTCATATCCCTGTCTCTGTTGTTTTTTAAGGCACAAGTTATGCTTTAGCTTTGCAAGGAAATAAAAAAAAACAAATGGGAGGAGGGATTGATGGAATGATGACTCATGTATACAGCAAGAAAATGGCATTTAACAATACAGATTTCCTTCTTTAAGTTAAGAAAGTTAGCAGAACAGACATTTCAGGCATACTTTTTTTGTTTCTTCTTAAACCTAAAAGAAAGCAATAGCTGCTTTGTTACAAAACAGAAAGCAGGCAATATTTTATATTGCTGCTGTCAATTATGTGATCCTGCGTAACCTTTTTCAGCTATTATATTCTTCAAATCTTTCTGCACAAATATTGCCAACAGAATACAGAAAGAGCTTCAAAGCATCTTGGAAGTACTGGAGACAGGAGACAGCTGGCATTGCTTAAAGACCTAAAATGAGATGACCAGATTTCTAATTTATAAAACTGGGACAGCACATGTCAGGGGAACATCATGAGGGGCTTTGTGAAGATATACCTCCAGCCATTTCCTTTTGTCAGGTATCGCCTTGTTTACTAGGGAGAAAGACTTAAAATGGCTGTGCTTGAAGAGTAAAGCTGCAAAACGGCCAATTAAAATAGTCGGATTGGAATGGTGCAGAGGTGCCCCCAAAGTTTTTTCTTGAAAACAAAACAATGCTGCAGTTGTTCATTCGGCTTGCATGGTTTCAGGAAGTTATTTATCCCTGCTAATATGGAGGCAGTGATGGAGGATTCTAGCATTCACAAGCAGGTTAATACTGAAAGCTGCCTTTAGTCTAATGAGGCTTACTGTTACCTCCTGAAGCTTGAAGGGACAAATGACTATGTAATATCTATGCTATCATGCCACCTGAAACTAAGCCAAGGATTCTGGTTGTGAGGCCATAACCTGGATGATAACCTTTCTTGCCTTGGTTCTGCCTCCCATCCCATCAATCCCTTTGGTTTCTTTTCCTTTGAGTCAAATAAATCCTGCTTATTTTTGGCAAGTGGGAGACAATTAAAAGGACTTGGCAGCTGAAGATATTCTAGATGCAAAATATTTTCTGAATACAAGGCTGTGAAATGTTAGCAGAGTGCTAGTGCAGCTGAGAATGGAGCTGCATTTTGTAAATCCTTTACTACAGTAGATAGCTTATGACATTATAGAAGATACCTGACTGGCAGAACAGGAAAAGTGTGATGGAAGGGATCTCAGGTCAGAAGTAAAACAAACTCTATCAACATAGGATATTGCTCTACCTACTGCTGGTGAGGATCCCTTATATCAAGAGTGGGCCAGGATGAAGTCCTGTGTTGACTACAACTCCCATGTCTTCTCACCATTGGCTGTGCTGACTAGGTCTGATGGGAATTGTATTCCAGCAACATCTGAAAGGTCACGCTTTGCCCAACCCTGACTTAGGGCTGAGCTAGTTCCATTTTTATCAATGTTGTCCACCATTGAAGAAATGTGCATCATGCTGTTTCCATTGGAACCTGAAGGTTCTGCATAAGGCTGCTTACTTAAATATCCATCTTCTCAGGGATTTAATTCCCAAGCTCCTTGCACGACTACCTCAGCAGAGATTATTGTGCCACTAGAGCTTGGAAGTAACACAATCAAAGTAACACTATTATGCATAACATGTTACTTTGGGAGGTACAAAAAATTCCTTTCAATACCAAAAGAGTGCCAGCTGACAAGATTGCTACTTCTTTCATATGAGTGGTATTTACCCTTTCAAAACCATTTCAAAAGCTCTTATATACCATCTGCTGGGATGCAAGTGTGCACAAGCAGTTATAGGGAAAATCCAAAGTCATAGCACCATGTGAAATCAGGGATCTGTGCCCTTCAAAGATCCGATCTCGCACAAAGTGATAACATAAAACCAGTACTTTAAAAAAAAAAACCTCTGAACTTCAATGTTACTCATATTCTAATTGATAATTTTGTTTCATACTGTGTTGCCCATCTTTAGCTGCTTTGCTAAAGAAAACCATAAATGAACTAGAGATGAACTGGAGCTCTGCTTAGCAAGGAAGTGCAGGTAATCAGGGATTTACATGCAAGCGCCTGCAACTATAGTCTCTAGGGATACAAGTTGTTTCTTTTTCTTTTTAATCATGGCACTGATATGTAGCTGAGCCTGGATCAGAACTCCTTTATGCATTGGAGAGAGAATAACACAGTTTACAGTGTTATTCTCTCTAATTAAATAGCCTTGATGAAACATGCCTTCACTCACAAATGTGATACAATCAAAAATGAACAGTTGCTCCAGGAAGTAGTTTTTATCATGATCAGGGCATGGAATGGAGGGTGGTGTTTTAACAATCTCACGACACACACTGTGGCCCTGATCCACCTCCCCACAGCTGCCATTTCAAAAGAAAATAAGGAACTAAATCACACAATTTCTTATCTATTATCTTAAATAGCAATTGATTCTCCATCCCAAAGCTACCCAGGAAACCATTAGATGGAGACATGCACTTAAAGTCTGCTGTGACCTGTGCTTCATCTGAAAGGTCCAAAAAGCACGTGCCTTTGAACACTTCATTTGCCAGCAGTGAGTAATCCCCTGACACTTGCCACTGAAGCAGTGTGTGCCTCGTGCATCATTTCAAGATTTCTTGCCAAAGGGGAAAGTCTGCTGTGGCTCCGTATTTAAATGCTGGGTTTACAGAGAAAAATGTCTTAAAATGGAAGTAGATGGGTGAGTTTGCTTTCTGGTGTTTTGTATGTGAATATTCCTGCAGTGTTATTGGTTAATGAGCATTTTCATTCAGCCATTTAGTAAGAATACTTCACTATGTTTTCAGATCACAAAGGTATTTATTTCTCTGTTTTTGAAAGGACCAATAAACTGAGGTTCAATCCCAGCAAAATGAGCATCCTCTTCATGTCTGCTATGGCTTGTATGAGGAGTAGCTTGTTTTGGTTAGGGCCCGTTTCATGACATGATGGCGTCATGATATCCATCCTTTTTTGAGTGGTCCAAGTAATTTTACTGGCATGAGACTTCTTTCACCAGTTATGGCTCCTGGTCCAACTATAACCTTCACTGAAAAGATATGGCTTGCCAATTGCCATTTAAACTATGATTAACATCCTATGTATATTACCACAATGCATTGTACAAGGAGCTGCCCTTGAGGTCAGTTCAGAAGGCAGTTCATAGAGGAGGTGCACCCTGTGGTCCAGATAGGAACAAGTGCCTCATCTCACTGTTGCAGGATGCCCCCTCTTGGATTACTGGTGTCCACTGTTTTTGTTTTGTTTTGTTTTTACTGGAGAACCACTGGAAATTGGGAAATGTTACATGAAAACAATACTTAAACAATAACATTTGGACCACTTCAAGACACTGGATTCAACTATAGTCATTAAAGCACTCAATGCCTTGGATTATAGTAGCTTCCAAAACTTCAAGGCCCTCCTCTGGGTGTTCCTATTAAATGAGTTCTAGTTAGTGATTAGGGAAACAGAAGACAAAATCCTGTTTGCAGTGTAATGGCAACTGAATGACTCTTTCCCCACTCCAGCAGGCTCCCAGAGCAGATCTGATCACACAGCTCATTGTTCGAGCCCAAGCACAAGTGATTCAAAGCCAGGAAAATGGGATACTTCTCAGAGTAAGAAGGCAGCTTACATAATTACCTGGCTCAGCTACTCAATGAGGATGGGGAAATGATAACAGATGACAAAGAAAAGACAGAAGTGCTCAATGCCTGCTTTAGCTCAATTTTTCCCCAAAAGATAGTCTACGACCTTCCAGGCAAATGTGAAGTACAAAAGGTGGGAACAGGGTTGCCACTTGAAATTGATAAACAGATAGTCAAGGGATACCTTACTACTTTGAATGAGTCGAAATCCCTGGGGCCAGATAAACAGCATCCAAGGATATGTATTGAAGGAATTGGCTCTGTTACAGTCTTGTAATCATGAAGAATGGGTGAAGTGCCAGATGATTGGAGGAGGCTTAACATTGTCCCAATCTTCAAAAAGGAGCAACCAGAGAACTACAGACCAGTCAGCCTGACATCAATCCCCAGGAAAATTCTGGAGCAGATGATAAAGCAGTCACGCTGCAAGCACCTTGAAAACAATGCAGTAATGACTAGAAGCCAACACATATTTGTCAAGAATAAATCCTGCCAAAATAATCTTATCTCATTTTTTTATCAGATAACCTTTCTGGTAGATGGCAGGAATGCTGTAGACATAATGTACCTTGACTTCAGCAAAACCTTTGACAAAGTGCCCCATGATATTTTGATTAGCAAACTAAATAGGTATGGGCTGGGTAGAACAACTGTCAGATCAGTACACAGTTACAGAATCATACTCAGAAAGCACTTATCAATGGCTTCTACTCAAACTGGGAGGAGGTAGCAAGTAAGGCACCACAAGGCGTAGTTCTGGCCCAGTGATCTTCAGCATTTTTACTATTAACTTGGAGGACGGGGTGCAGGGAATGCTTATCAGATTTGCAGATTATGCAAAATTGGGTAGAATAGCTAACGCTTTGAAAGCCAGGAGTAAGAAGATTTAAAAATATTGATAGGCTTGAGCCCTGGGCTGAAAACAACAGACTTAAATTCAACAGTTAGCATCTAATAGATTCACTCACTCACTCACTCACTCACTCACTCACTCACTCACTCACTCACTCACACACACACACACACACACACACACACACACACACACACACATCTTGATTAAAGAAAAATTAAAATAAGCAACTAATTAAACAACTAATTTTTTTAAAAAAAGCATTAATGACACTACAATCAAAGACAGAGTCAATATCCAAAAACTTACTCCCTCCTGAATACTAGACCGACATACGTGCCAAATAACAGTGCCTTTTCCTGATGGGGTAAGGATGTAAGAGACAGTCCCATGGCAGGTAGATCCAGAATGTGGGAGTGGCCCTCTATAACAAATTTTACAATTAAATTAGCAATACATTAGCAAACAAACTAAAAAAGAATTCCTGTTACATTCTGAAACCAAGAGAGGCTTGAACCAAGACATGGTGAATAATGATATGCATTTGAATTGAAGCATTCACAACACTCATTTAATATACCAAAATCCATTGGGGAAAAGTCCATTCTTACTGACTTCATTATGTAAAAATGACATCTGTTAATTACTCATAAGCGTCTATATTTCCCTGTGGACAAAACTCATTGTTATGACTATTGGCAGTACTTGGAAAATGAAAAAAAGGTGATGCTGAATAACACACAGACAATATTTCATTCATTTTGAAGAATCAGCACTGTATAAGATACTGCTACAGTGCTACTTGTAATTGGGTTATAAACTCCCCTGTGAGCCTATTGATAGAACATATTATAAACAGAATAAATAACTAATTCAGAGTGCCACTTCATTTATGACACTAATTTTATGGTGAATGTAGAAAGTAAAGGTTTCTGTCATTAGACTGTTTTACAGCACAATCCTGTACAAGTCTATTCTGAAGTAAGTCCTATTGGGTTCAATAAATTTTACAGCTAGATTAGTGGGTGTATAGGATTAAAGCCTCATTCACTATTCCTCAGTCTTCGAGAGAATAAGAGAAGAATAAGGATCCCACCATACCCAACACTGCTGTTGAATAGGAAATTCATGTATGTCTTTAGAAGAGGGAATTTCATAACTGGTGACAATGCCTTGAGTGCACAGCAGGAACTTTTCTCACCTTGTGATAATTTGCACCTTGCTTTGTTTTGTGATTGCTCATGAGCACCTTTGAAATCTGATTTCTCTGACACAAAAGTCTGTCTGAGCTACATCTTCCAACACCAATATGCTTTCAGATCGAATTGTGGGCTATCTATAATGTCAATTATGAGGTTGAAATTCCCTATTTTGGAATTTGTTTTTACTGCATTACTGCACTGGCAGTAGGATTTATATGCTTTTCTATTCCTTTCCAAAAAACAATGAGCATGGGTACATGAAGGAAGAAATGATCTAAGATTTTTTATTAAAGAGACCCATTACTCAGGTTATTATTATAGGATCCACAGTATCAAGCTACAACTCTAAACTCTACATTTCTCACAGGACAAACTGTTATGTCATTCTGCTTCCCTTCTTTATTCCCAAATTGGATAACCCCACCCTGGTTCACATCTCTGAGCTAGTTAGCAGCTATCCTTACTCCACACCATCCACACGTATGTCAAGAGAGGCCTGTCTAGATTTGTCATTGAAATCAGGAAGCCTTGGTTGAATTCAGGGTATCCTGTTGCAGGCAAAGGAGATCTGTTTGTGACCCCACAAAGCAATGAATATGACAACTAGGGATCATCACTGAAAATCATGTTATTTCCTGAATAAAGCTGAAATAAATGTCAATGTATTCACGAAGGCTTTCACGGCCGGGATCTAATGGTTGTTGTGAGTTTTTCGGGCTCTTTGGCCGTGTTTTGAAGGTTGTTCTTCCTAACGTTTCACCAGTCTCTGTGGCCAGCATCTTCAGAGGACAGCACTCTGTGCTCTGGTGTAGTTGGCTTGGGATGATGCCACCTGCCAAGCCAACTACACCAGAGCACAGAGTGCTGTCCTTTGAAGAAGCTGGCCACAGAGACTGTCAAAATGATAGGAAGAACAACCTTCAGAACACAGCCAAAGAGCCCGAAAAACCCACAACAACCATGAAATAAATTTGTTTCCCAAAAGTCTTCAGCAAATATTGCATTTACCAAGTTCCTTTTTAAAAAAGAAAAGAAAAGAAATTATCACTATTTTGATGTTGACTGTTCTACAGATCTCCTCTTCAACCTCATTAAATATCTGTACTCAATTATATTTGTTTTTTCCTTTATTCACTTTATGCACCAAGCTATTTAGAAATTACCACAAAATCTTTGCTGTTTAGAAAGATGACCATTGCAAGAAACATTTTGTGGAGTTACTCTTTTTTTATTTACAACATTACTGATTCCAGCTAACACATTGTTGGTACAGCTAATAGCCTTTGGCTACAAACAAACACTCCAAAATAATAATCAAAAAACTCCAAATGTTCACCTGCTAGAATTATTGATCTGGAAATAAAAGATCAGTAGGCTGAGCAGATCCCAGAAGGAAATAAATATCATCTCCAGAGGAAGTCTTACATGTGAGATGAACAAAACAATCTTAAATGGGAAGAGTGGCACCTCAGATCTTCCACATTGTGCCAACCCATGCCAGCTCTCACTGTCCAGAGCAGAAGATATGCAAAGTGTTGTCACTTTTTCAGCCTGATGATACTTTAAAGTCACAATTCCCTGCCACTGTAAGCAGCATGGAAATACCAAAGCTGTCAGGTCCAGATCAGGTCCATTTGAGGGACTGGAGTAACATCAGATGCCCCGCCCGTTTCCAGAACCTTCTCTTTATTGGGTGGGGGAAGGTGGCAGCAATACCTTTGCACCTGCCCAAGTGCTGAAGGGCCTCCACCATGACAGGAATCTCCATCTCAATGTGATCTTCTTACTTACAGAGGTCAGCGGTTTAAATTCCTTTTGTTGTGTAAGCTGCCTTGAGCATTAACTATGCAAAACAAAAAGGTTTTGAAGATTAAATAGATGATTTTTTTTATTGCTGAAGAAAAACGAACACATGATTATACCAAGAATTAAACACAACTCTAAAGTATGAGAAAGGGATTCTGAAGAGCATTAAAAAAAACTCAGTGCTCCCTAGAGAAATGACTTTCTCTTCTTCTTCTTTCCTCCTCCTTCTCCCTCCTTCCCCTGCCTACTCCCTTTTCTTCTTTTAGGTGACACAAACACACCAAAAGCCTTGGGGTTGTTTTATTATCTGTGCCAAGCTTTCTTTTCTTTTGTGGAGGCTCCATGCACACTGAACCAGCAGCACCATGATAAATAAACATAACAGAGCTGTATTGAAAAGAATTGGGCTTTTCAGGGAGGATCCATAGAGGAATACATCTCGCTGCTTAGAAAAATAGATCATGATAGATGATGAGGCACCCGGCATGCACAGCCAGCCCCTCAGGTGGATTCCCACCAAGAAACATTTTTAATTTATCCACTTCCCTCAGTGATCATTCTGAAGATATACTTACGTGGGTGGAAAGCTTCTCTCATGTGTACTTCCATATATACACACGCATTGCTAAAACCGATAAGAAATACAGAGGCAGTTGCTGAAAATAAGAGAGGTGGGGGAAATGAGCATCTAGGATTGCAGGCCCCATATTGATTAGTAAAAACATGCAGACGCTTACAGCCCTTGGAGTAGTTTTTAAAAATGTTTTCATTTTAATGACTCACACATGTCTAATTAAGGAAGGCTTTTGAAGTTTTTTGTATCTTTGTTCCCAGCAAAGTGCTGGCTCATTTGAAGGTACTGTATAAAGGATCCCTTTGTCCACTTCATGGTCCTGTCCTGTTGTTTCCAGTGTTTATTTGAGGGCCAATTCAGCCTTGTAGCACTCTTCCAGGAGGATCAAAAGTGACAGCAACCACATTGCCCGTAATCTTAGAAGTAAACTATGTTCTTGAGCTTGACCAGAAGCATCATTTGTACTTGAGAAGCCGGACAGGTTAAGTCAGAATGTCCAGGGTGCAGATCTCCGGTCCTGACATATATTCTCCTTCACAAGGGAAGGGCAAGGCTTAACATTGCATTTTTGTCTCCTTTGTTTCCAGTTCACAACTGGACTGCAGTTAGGGAATATTAAGAGGGTGCCAGCCCCACATCATTGCAGCTGTTTGATTCCATTTTAACTGACAGGATTCTGGATGTAATGGTTTTATGACCACCCAAGGCCTCTGATACATGTGCGTTACTTGGAAATATGGTTAAAATTATATACCTGGCTGAATTCCTACTCAATCTTGTAAGGGAGCCATGGAATCTCCACTTATTTGAAATGAGGAGAATTATTACGTGGAAGAGGACAAAGGTTTAGCTTCTGAAACAGCTTTTTCATTGCTGGGTGTGAACTGTAAAAGGAGGAGCCTGGAGTTATATGGTTCTGGATCAGATGAGCTCTCTGCACCTGGCAGGAGGCCTTCTGGCTGCTGAAGGAGAAGCAGGAATATATTTTGTTGCTCCTAGAAACAAGAAAGGGTCCATGGCAGTGGAGGGATAATGCACGGGCATGTGGCAGATGGTCAGGATTGACTACACAGCAGTTCTCAGACTACAGAAATAATTGTTGAGTTATTGTGTCAAATAACACCAACTGGCAAGCAGTTTCCACACGAAGTTAGCCCTGCCCATGGCACCAACCATGCCTTGTGCTAGCTAGCAGGTTGCACAGTTGCAGTGTTGGTCCCGCAAAATTAATACAGACAGCCTGCCACAGATTACACCTTTTTCCTCTTTCCGAGATCAAAATCCTTTTTCAGAATGAAACTGGACATCTCAGAAAAGGCATAGTACCTGCCAACAGGTCTCATTACTGTTGCTTTTTTAACTCCCGCAAAGTGATTTCTGAGGAGAAATCCATATTTCCATGACCAATCTTAAAACAAAGCCCATTAAAATACAAGATAGGAAAGCTGACTGAAAACACATATTATGACAAACAGGCATCTGTTGGCACTTAATGAAGCTTCATTTCGAATAAAATGCAAAGCCTATCATTTAGTTTGACCCCTAGACTTATGTCTGTATACATTCCTGTATACATTCCTCATGCAGGTAAGCCACTGCATGGACATAGCAATACACAGCATCATCATCAGCAATACACAGCATCATCATCTCTGGATTTATATGCTCTCTACTATCAGCACTGGAAGCGTGTGGTAAATTATCCCACTTCACTCTGCCATGTTTTCTAGGCTGCCATGCATTCCTAAGTTGTGAACTTTTAACCAGATGCTTCTACACCACCAATGTCCTGTGAGCTATATGTGCAGCCTGTGGCCTCTCTGGCAGCAGAAGTGACCAGTCCACAGCCATATGCTTCTTTTTGGGGTTGTCGTGTTCTTAATCTGGCAGCATTTCTGTGGTTTAGCAAACCTCACTGTACAGAGCTAACAAGACTAACAAGCAAAGCCAGGCCCAGCATGATGTTGAGGGATGCTGCATTTGAAAAGCTTTGTTCACCTGGAGTTTTCCCAGGCCATATGTCAGTGTTGGAGCATGTGCTTCACCTTTAGAAAGCTTGAAGTTCAGTCTAGGCACTGAAAAACAAAGTTGAAAAAGAGAGATTACATACTGTAGGGGTGGTAAATTTACTCTGGCTTTTAGCATGAACTTTAAAGGAGCATCCAATGTGCGGTACATATTCTGAGGATATGGTTCAGTGTCTTGGATGGCTTCTGTAACATTGAAAGTAAAACCTGGCACAGATTCAATGGGCCCATGAAATCAGAACCACTGCCCCACACTAGAAATTCTTGCATGAAACCCTGAAGAGCCATTGGGAGTAAGTATAGACAAGAAACTTGATCTCTTTGGACATTGGTGTCTGATGTTTTCTCTGTGCCCAACTGGAGGTACAGCACCCAGGGCAATCCAATGCATGTCTGCTCTGAATCTTGTGAGATTTGGGGGCTCATGCCAAGGTAAGGGTGCATATGATTGCAGCCATGGTTTCTTTCTTAGTCAAACCTGGAAAAAAGATGGATAAAGTCATGGGTGAATTGCTGTGCACTTCAAAATAGTGTAAAGTTGTGTCTTTTTTCTGTCAAGCTGTCAATGTGAAGTATATGTGATTTGTCACCGTCACCACCAAGTCTTCAATAACCAGGCATTCTATCCACAGGGAGTCCATTTCATGGTGCTATTTTATCTTTTAAAAACTCAGCTAGTACTTGTACAGAGTCATAGAACTGGAGAGCTGGAAGATGTTCCTTAGGTCACTGACTCCAACACACACACACACACACACACACAGAGAGAGAGAGAGAGAGAGACACGCACACACGCACACACACAGACACACACAAAACACAAAACACAAAAGCAGGAAATCCATAATTAAACAGATTTTCTGTATATTCCAAGTTGCTGGCCACTAAGCTGTGAGGTTGCACCACTTTAGGCTAATTTAGTGAGTTAATGCAACCTCATGATCAGTTTCTAAACAGGACAGCAATAATGGACTACATGCACAAGAGGTAGGAATAAGACAAGAGTATAGCTACTTCAGAAGGACAGGACATTTCGTGAGCAGTTGTTCTATGTTAAAAATGTATTTGCCGTTCTTATGCTATTTGAAAGAAAAGAAATGTTCAAGAGGAGAACAGTTCAGAGATATCCTCATGAGTGGACTATGTTGAGTTCTTGGGCTTAACCCTAATTAAAAGGTGGCCAAGAGGTGTGAGTGAATATCTTATCCCTTATTAGACAAGCATCCCTTCTTGCCTTCCTGTATTTCTGTTTAAGTCCAGGGGAAGACATGGCAAGCCAATTCGCCCATACAGGCATTTTTCCCATCATGGTGTGCAGCCAGCCAGAGAGGCTGCAGAGTGATGGAGAGAAACAGAGAGAAAACATACACACCTGGAGCCCTACTCCACCTTACAGTAAAAAAGAACTCTAAAATTCTACCAAGAGAAATTCTAAAGTACCTTGAGAAAGCAAAAGAAAGATGGATTTTCATGAGGGAATAAATCTTTCAGGAGGCTAAAGGACATATTTTTGCCATAGTATATGCTCAACCAGGTCTCCAGAGTTAGACCTACCACTGTAATGCCATAGGGCTTTTGGGGAAGGAGATATATTGATATGAGTAAAATGATTTTATTTAAAATTATAAAAGAAAGCAATAGGTTTGGCTTCTACTTCTTTCAATCTTTCTCTCTCAACCCATTTGTTCCTTTCCTCCATAGGTATAAACTGTCATAATTGAGCTGAAATTCTAGGTGCTGTTTTTGACCTTCATGTTTGGGACCTTGGTACTTGTTGGAACATCTCCTCCTCAAAACAACAACTATCTATTTCACTTGTTTCTCCCAGCCCTTGTTACTGAGGGTGGCCACACTGAGAGAGGTGAACAGGGTTTCAACGAGTTATTGGGCCTTCTTGGTGGCGGCTCCATCCCTATGGAATAAACTTCCATTGGAGGTACAATAGGCCCCATCTTTTCAAGTATCCAGAAAATGAATAAAGGCAGAACTATTTAAAATGACTTCTAAGAATATAATCCCATAGGTAGGTAACCTGTAACACTTGGCTTATTAATCTTTTCTTTTTTTCTTGGTTGTCACCAAATTGTTATTTTATTGTTATTGTTATTATAGTTATTGATGGATTGAAATCAGTGTGGAGGACAGGGAGGATGGGGTGTTATCATATTATCATGTACAATGACCAAAGTAATGTTTTTCACTAATTGGGCAGTATAGAAATCCAACAAACAGCAAACAAACAAAACAAATAGTTCGGGGGCCCTCTCATATTTTATTAGAGCAGGGGACCGGCTGTATAGGTTCTTCTTGATCTTAAGATATATCTTCAATAGGAAGGTAATAAAAACATGACAAAAATTATTATAAATTGAATGAATAAATAATAAAAATATATTATACAAAATGAATTCAATTCATACAGTCAAGCAAAGCATTTTTGCTCTGCACCATCTTCTAGAAACTATCTGCGCTCAGATTTACAGTCTCTTGTTTTGAACCATAATGGTTCCTCCCCCCTCCCCCCCAGTTCTCCCAAGGTCTGTTAGTGTTTATGGCTTCTTACTTTACATTGTTGAGGGTTGAGCTACAGTCACCTCCAGGCAAGCGCTGCATTGAACTAGGAGTAGCACAACAAAAAAGGTTTAACTCCTCTGGAATAAAATAAATCATCACAATTAGAAGTGGAGCACTCTGCCTGGGCATCATCTAGTTCAATAATTCCACAAACTGCCAGAATGCCATAGATCTTGGGGCTGCAGAAGCTTAATTGACTTGTTTCCTTCCGAAGTCCATTTGCTTGGGGTTCTATCCATCCTCATGAGATAGTGCACATTTCCCATTCATCTTCATTTTCAAAGGCAATTCTTAGTCTTTCTGACCATGTTTCTTGCATTGCTTTCTTCTCTCCCCAGCAAAATTCCTTGGTGAGAGGCGAGCAACCACCTGGCTTGACAGAAAATGGTATAAATATCTGTTACAAGCCCATCTGGAGCATCCAAGGATATGCTAATTCCAGGTCCATGGCTCTTGCTTTTGCGACAAGCAAGGCCATAAAATGCAGAAAGCATCCAGGCTCAAAATCCAAATATTTATGTCAACGATCTCAGTGATATAAAACACTTCAGGGATGGTGCTTTGTGTCTGAATGTTGCTTGAATAAAAGGACAGAATGTGTGAGTTAGTAGGAGGGGCAGCAACTAGCAAGGCGTTTTTGCATTATTTCCTATCCAGATCACTCCATTGTTATTAGGCCATGGCTTTTGTCATGGGAAGCATCTACAGTCATGCTTTATTTAGGCTAAAATCCTATGCATATTTATCTGGAGTAAAACCCTTTGAACATTCTTGGCTTTGCCCTGAATAAACAAGCAGAGGATTACATTGCTCAACAGAAATGCAACTAGAAAAGTATTAATATGCAGACCTTTGGAGATGATTCACCATGTTATGAGGTAGAAATATGGTAGCTTTTCAAGGATCAGGTCATAGACGGAGCTGGGGCAAGGATCACTATGATGCGGGTCTGAAGCATCCGCATCATGGGGCATCAGCTGGATCATCTCTTAAGAAAGTGTTCAGTTTGACCTGTAAAACCTGTGCTACCGTCCTATATGCTCCTGCCTGAATGCAAGCTATGTTTAGTTCAGGGATGCTTACTTCCAGGTAACTAGAAGTAGGATTCCAGTTCAATCTCCACCAGGATTATTTGAAAAACTGCCAATAGTGATATGAATGTACTGGTCATGCCATTGGGTTGAAGAATCCAAGGTCTTTTTAGAAGTGGAACTCTCTCTAATGGAAAAGTAATCAGTGCCTTGACTGATGAATTGTAAATGGGCATTTAAAAAAACAGGCCAACAACACAAGCTGACCTGCTTTTAATTAGAAAGCTAACAATGCTGCAGGAGGAGAAGAAAAGGTCCCCACATTTGTGGACCACATTAGCAGCCAGGGTGCAGGAGGCCCCATAATTACCACCTTTGTGAAAAAGCCTTATAAATCAATTTGTTCCCAGTGCATTCTTGCAAGAGAGAGCTTTCAGCTATGCTGGCTGCAAGATTCAGCTAGCATTGGGGAGAAATGGGGGGGGGGAGAGACCCCTGAAAACATAACATTTTCCAATTTCTGGTTTGTTTTAGCTATAATTGCTAGGGTTTTTAAAAACATTCCACACTGGAATTTTTCTAATCAGTCTACTTTCAAAAGTTCCCATTATCCGTATTTTCTGGCTCTTACTAATGTGTACATATTTATATTTATTATTACTGTATCTGTATGCTTCTTTGGAAGCCAACTTAAAGTAGCATACAAAAGTTTAAAATAAGGCAGTGTAATATAATATAATATAATTAATACAATATAATATAATATAAATGCATGATATTGCATCAGTTTATTTTTGTGTTTTATTTTCTATTTTTAAAGTCAACCAGTCTGTGCAGGTTTCCATATCTAAAAAGTACAGGTGGCTAAATAAACAAACACAGTGGTGCCTCGCTTAACAATGTTAATTGATTCCCAAAAAAACATTGCTATGGGAAAACAACGCTAAGCGAAACACCATTTCCCATTGGAATGCATTGAAAACCGGTTAATCTGTTCCAATGGGAACGGATTACCGTCCTTAAGAGAAAATCCCCACAGGAAACATCGCTAAGCAATACAATGTTTCCCCCATTGGAATGCATTGAGGCCTATTCAATGCATTCCAATGGTTTTGCGATGTCCGTTTTTGCAATTTTAGTTGTGTCTTAAAATGTTCAAAAAAGGTTTTAAATGCTTGGGATCATTAGTGCACCTTATAAAACCTTTGCAAACTTAATTTGGCTTTGTTCTGAGTCTTCGTTAACCTGCAGTTCAATGCTTTCCAATGGGGGGGGGAATTCACCAAAAATTAACGAAGAGTCAGAAAAAATCCAAATTAGGTTTGCAAAGGTTTTAGAAGGTGCACTAACGATCCCAAGCATTTAAAACCATTTTTGAACATTTTAAGACACTTTAAAAATAGCGAAAACGGAACATTGCTAAGCGAAACAGGGGACCTAAACTGTCATCGCTAAGCGAGGCAAGGTCCCGAACATCGCTATGTGAAATTTCCCCATAGGGAACATTGCTAAACAGAGCACAAAATCACTCCAAAAACCTCATCGCTAAGCGAATACATCGTTAAACGAGACAATTGCTAAGCGAGGCACCACTGTATGCACTGAAAAATACTATACCCATGTGGGTACAAGGAAGGAATTAGCAGCAATGGCAATGGTAGTTCTGGTTGTTTTGGAGTTATGCCACACTTTCCCATCTCTGCTAAGCAATAAAATTGCTTGGCACAACAAACCAACCAACCCAAAGTCTGCAAGGCTGGCTCGATTGCCCTTTACTGTGATCTATACTTGCATGACAGCACTGGACCCTGCCCCCCTTTTAACAGGTCTTTAAATTGCAACATCAAATCAGCAGCAGTTCCTTTGTGACTGTGAGGAGCTGATCACAAGTCTCTAGTGTGTGGGGGGGGGGGGAATAGTGTATGAGGAACTTAGTTCCCCCTCCGCACAACTCCACAGCTGAATCTGCTTTTGCAATTTTAAGACCTTTTAAAAGGGGGGACAGGGTCCAGTGCTGTTGTGCTGTAGCGTAAGTGTAAAGTGCCATCTAGCCAGACCTTTTATTCTTATATTGATGAGATGACATTATTTATTGTGACAAATTTTTCTAAGGCTGTTCTAGTTGGAAGACACCGATGCTCTCACTACAAGCTGCATAGCTGCTGCTGCCATTTTCATATTCAGTGTTTGAATACTTATTTTCTGAGGTACCAATGGTATAACTAAAAGGCTGTCTACACAGCATAACATAAAGGGGCAACAAATTGATTTGAGGTTTTTTATTATGACAGATTTTACTTTCTTGGGCCCCATGATCACTGAAGATGGTGACAGCAGCCACAAAATTAAAAGACGCCTGCTTCTTGGGAGGAAAGCAATGACAAACCTCGACAGCATCTTAAAAAGCAGAGACATCACCTTGCCAACAGAAATCTGAATAGTCAAAGCTATGGTTTTTCCTGTAGTAATGTATGGAAGTGAGAGCTGGACCATAAAGAAAGCAGACCGCCGAAGAATTGACGCCTTTGAATTGTGGTGCTGGAGGAGGCTCTTGAGAGTCCCCTGGACTGCAAGGAGAACAAACCTACCCATTCTAAAGGAAATCAACCCTGAGTGCTCACGGGAAGGACAGATCCTGAAGCTGAGGCTCCAATCTTTTGGCCATCTCATGAGAAGAGAAGACTCCCTGGAAAAGACCTTGATGTTGGGAAAGTGTGAAGGCAGGAGGAAAAGGGGATGATAGAGGATGAGATGGTTGGAGTGTAACCAACATGAATTTGACCCAACTCTGGGAGGCAGTGGAAGATAGTAGGGCCTGGCATGCTCTGGTCCATGGGGTCACAAAGAGTCGGACACGACTAAATGACTAAAAGGCAATTGTATTTTTTAAAAAATCTATTCCACAATTCACAAATAGGATTTTTAAAACTATTCCACAATTTAAAGGGCTGTTTCCAATGACACATCAATTAATTGGTGAATTTCATGGGAAAGGACATTAGAAAATGGAGCCGGCCAGATGCTGGTCCTGAAAGAGAACCTGCATCATCATAGGGCTAGACCTGTTTAAAATAGGGAATTGTAAGGGAAAAGGAGATGCAACCATACATGCGTCCTCCTTGGATTTTTAACTTCAAGAGATCTGGGGAGAGGTGCACAAACAGACAAAACTGATTACCAATAATATTAAGTTGCAACCTGTAGCATGTTTGTTTACACACATATTTTTTGGGGGGGCACGGCATACCCAATACCTTCCCTCACTTTATAAGTCCAACATTTTTCCTTCATATCATCCCCCCACTTTAGATGGGGATGGGCAACTTGCATTTCCTCACCCCAGACCCTCATACTTGCCCATTTCTTTTGTGAAAAAAATCTGGGCTCAAAAAGACCCCTTGTGTGTTCCCTATTGTGTGCGGAAGCAACCTGCTGTGTTTGGAGAGGGCCCCAGGGCCCCTGCTCCACACATCCCACCCACACGTATTGACTTTATTTATATATTCATTTCTATATTTACATGTGGCTCTTTGTCCATGCCTCCTGAAGATTCTCCATACTGGACAGTCCCCTTTTGGGAATCCTGTACAGTTGCCTGCCATCCTGTACAGAGCAAGAAGTTGGTCATGATAACTGCCAAGCTCTTCCCCAACACTGATTTGCAACTAAGAAAATGGGGATAACATATTTCTGAGTAGGAAAATGCCATGGTAATCAGGACAATTGGAAGCATGTCCTTGCATTACCCGGAGCAGTTTATTGCTCCTAAGAGGCCGCTTATATCTCTGCCGTATTCACAGCAGAGAGTTTCTCAAGTTGAGACTTACATATCTAAATGCATTTTTGCAGTCTTAGTGCTCCATAACCTAAGGCATGAGCCAGAATTACTTTAGGGTTCCATGCAGGAGGATCAATAAAGTGAAAAGCAAAAATAAAATTAAAAAAAAACTGTGTCAGATTTCAGAAGGAAAAACACTTCAAGAGGCAGCAGGGGAGGAGGGGAGAAACTAAGTCATCCCACAGAGAGAGTCTGAATAGAAAGGAATAATAAAAGAAGTTGGGAGACAAAAGAAGATTGAAAAACAAAACAAAAATAAATTGGAAAAAAGCCTCACACACTCCATGTTCTTTGAGCCATAGAAACAAATATGCAGAAACAGATGCAGGGGGACCATTCTGATTCATAGGCCATTAGCAGAGCTGATTTAGGTACCTATTATAGTAATTTAAAAGGGATTTTGGATGTGTACTATTTATAATGGTGCCAGTTCCTGCATTTATTTTTCTCCCTCTTAATAACATTCATCAGGTGATAAAATGCTTCTTAAAAGAGGCCAGCTGCAGCATGGTAGAAAAGAAACTCCTTGTGTGCATTTGTTTATCTATCTCACCCACCTCTTGTCCACTGTCCATTAGGGCATCTCTGGAGGTCATGGAAAATAATGGATTCCTTGCTTTTTGAGCCTCCTTCTAGTCAGGAGTATGTGATGCTTTTAAGACCTGGCATTGAAAGGCAATTGTGTGCTTTGTGTTACTTGATTTGTTTATTTGTTTCACAGAATCACCAAAGTTTAGAGCTGGAAAAGGCTCTAAATATCACCAATACGCTATCAGAGATTTCTGGTTCAGGAAAGTCCACCTCTAAGAGATAGAAGCAATTTATATATAATGGAGCTTGAAGGCTACTTAAAGTATAGGACTACATCCAACTATTTGTGCCAGGTAGGGTAAAGATATATTGAATTAGTAGGTACATGTACTTTAGTTGTGAGTAACAGCTGGATTTAACTTGCAGGATATGTCAAGTACACAATATGGCATAATTAAATTCTTTGGAAAACCTCCAGGTTCTAGATGTGGGATATTGTCTTTCTGTATCCATGATTTTAATCAATTCTGTTTCCACTATATGTTTTTCCAAAAAGAAAGAAAGAAAGAAAGAAAGAAAGAAAGAAAGAAAGAAAGAAAGAAAGAAAGAAAGAAAGAAAGAAAGAAAGAAAGAAAGAAAGAAAGAAAGAAAGAAAGAAAGGGGGAAAGGGACATTTAAAAGGTTTGCTTCCATCATATATCTATTTTGTGACACTGACGTTTACAAACCGATTAATTTAAAATGAGCGGGGGAGATTCCTATATATTGCCCAAAAATAGCTATTTCATTTACATGCTATCTTACATGCAGGTGGTGCAATGCAATATACATGCATTTCTTTGTTTAAAATGTGTTTATCACATCTTTCTCCTAAAAAAGGACCCAAGGCAGCTTGCATCATTAAAAACATAATATTGAAAGCTAAAAACAGAATTATTATTCCAACATAAAAGAAAAGAATTAAACAAAATTATATTTTAAATGTTAGGTAAAAGCCATGAGACTTTAATAAAAGCATATAATTTTTGGAGCTGCCTATAAGAAATTCAAAGGCCTGATAAATATGGGTTGAGAAAGTATCCTAAAGTCGGGATCCCACCACTGAAAGGCTTTGCTCTCAGTAGCCACCCACCTCATTTCCCAAGGGTTGTGTGTGGGGAACTATATAGTAGAACATACATAGGAGACCATAAGACAAAGGCAGATTAATATGGAAGCACACAGTTCTTCAGATAACTGGCTTTCAAGCTGGTAAGTGCTTTCAGTGTCTATGACAATGTTAACTGTGCCGAATTGCTGAAGCAATGCAAATCGTTTGGCCTCAGAAGAAATATGATCAAATCAACGGGTCTTAGTTTGTAACTTGGTAGCTATACATCAGGGTGGCCTGACAATTTATTATACAATTTCGTTGGAAATTGTCTCGGGCTTTCAGTTACCTGATATTTAATGTTATTTTACCAGAGGAAAAATGCATGTTCTGTAAAAGGTGTCTAATTGCTGTGCTTATGGGTTATCCATGCTGCTGCCTCTTTTTTTGTATGATTTTCTGCTTCCCACCGTCTCCTCCCTTGTGCTGTTTTCTGTGCCTATACATCTTGATTGTAGCCTGTGTGACAGAAGCAATATTCTCCACTTCTAAAGAAGTATGGATCTGTTTAAGAGTAGAACGCTGAAAGAAAAATCAGTGCACAGTGCCCTCTGCTGGTTGTTTCAACAAACAGATCGTTTTTATCTCCAGAATTATTTCAAGGATGTCAAGACAGGAGCTCTGCAGCCCGAGCAACTTCCAAAGAGCTCTATAGAGTCCTGGGAAACAATCAGAAGCCTGTGTTCATCACAGCTGGAATTTATCCTGTTCAGGGCTAATTCCAAAATTAAAGGAGATAACCAATTCCAATTATGTCACCATTCATCTAGGTAAAAGTTGCTTCATTGTTGCACTGATTCCAGGCAACATCAGCTTATTTATTTCTACAAGCTTTATTCATCTACTTTGTTTCTATGTTCCAGCTTCGATGTCCATCTCGTCCTCTGGTGTCCCCTTTTCCATTTGCCTTCGTTCTTTCCCAACATCAGGGGCTTTTCCAGAGAGATTTATCTTCTCATGAGATGGCCAAAGTATTGAAGCCTCAGCTTCAGGATCTGTTCCTTCCAGTGAGCACTCAGGGTTGATTTCTTTCAGAATGGATAGGTTTGTTCTCCTTGCAGTCCAGGGGACTCTCAAGAGCCCCCTCCAGCATCACATTTCAAAAGCATCAATGCTTCGGCGGTCAGCCTTCTTTATGGTCCAGCTCTCACTTCCATACATCGCTACTGGAAAACCATAGCTTTGACTATGCGGACTTTTGTCAGCAAGGTGATGTCTCTGCTTTTTAAGATGTTGTCTAGGTTTGTCATCACTTTCCTCCCAAGAAGCAGGCGTCTTTTAATTTTCTGGCTGCTGTCACCATCTGCAGTGATCTTGGAGCCCAAGAAAGTAAAATCTGTCACTACCTCCATATCTTCCCCTTCTATTTGCCAGGACATGATGGGGCCAGTGGTCATGATCTTAGTTTTTTTGATGTTGAGCTTCAGACCATTTTTCGCGCTCTCCTCTTTCATGCTCATTAACTCCTCCTCACTTTCTGCCATCAGAGTGGTATCATCTGCATATCGGAGGTTGTTGATATTTCTTCTGGCAATCTTAATTCCAGCTTGGGATTCCTGCAGTCCGGCCTTTCGCATGATGTATTCTGCATATAAGTTAAATAAGCAGGGAGACAATATAGAGCCTTGTTGTACTTCTTTCCCAATTTTGAACCAATTAATTGTTCCATATCCAGTTCTAACTGTTGCTTCCTGTCCCACGTATAGATTTCTCAGGAGATAGATAAGGTGGTCAGGCACTCCCATTTATTTAAGAACTTGCCATAGTTTGCTGTGGTCCACACAGTCAAAAGCTTTTGCATAGTCAATGAAGCAGAAGTAGATGTTTTTCTGGAACTCTCTGGCTTTCTCCATAATCCAGCGCATGTTAGCAATTTGGTCTCTAGTTCCTCTGCCCCTTCGGAATCCAGCTTGTACTTCTGGTAGTTCTTGGTCCACGTACTGCTGAAGCCTGCCTTGGAGGATTTTGAGCATAACCTTGCTAGCGTGTGAAATGAGTGCAATTGTATGGTAGCTGGAGCATTCTTTGGCACTGCCCTTCTTTGGGATTGGGATGTAGACTGATCTTTTCCAATCCTCTGGCCACTGCTGAGTTTTCCAAACTTGCTGGTATATTGAGTGTAGCACCTTAACTGTATCGTCTTTTAAGATTTTAAATAGTTTGACTTTAATGCCATCACCTCCATTGGCCTTGTTGTTAGCTATGCTTTCTAAGGCCCACTTGACTTCACTCTCCAGGATGTCTGGCTCAAGCTCAACAACCACACTATCTGGGTTGTCACATTGAAGAAGCAGAGATTATATCTAAAATATCCAAGTTTTTAAAAGTAAGAATACACGAAAGAAAATACTTTTCTTAACCTTTGATCATTTCATAGAGGAACACACTGTAAAATATACCTACTAAGTGTTCACACGGCCAAACCAGTTTGAACCTACAGAGGGAAATCCATGTTGTCCTCATCTAAAGTTCTTGTGCTGCGGCTACAACATGATGCGTGATGCTCCTTGGTACCTGTGTTGTTGGTATCCAGGGTGTATGGTATGGTGTGTTGCGTCTCTGTGTTGTCTCCTGCTTCTTTGTATTTATATTCCTCTCAATTGTTTACATGTCTCTTTAACTGTAAACAAGTGAATTTTGCCAGTGTTGTAAGTCACCAATTTTTGTAAATTGTCAGAATATTTTTAATAGCTTATACTAGAATGTGAAAGTACCAGTCTCGTAAAATACAAGACTTGCAAGATCCTGGTATGGAAGATAATAACCTTTATTTTAACTAATTGCACCCTTTCACCTGTGTGAATCGTAATTTCCTTCGGAAGTATTTTACTAGGTAGGCAAAATGCCATGAATATAAAGTACTGGTGAACTAAGTTGGCCAGGTACCAGTTTGATTA
The DNA here is from genome assembly GCF_051106095.1 of Pogona vitticeps. Classification (NCBI taxonomy): domain Eukaryota; kingdom Metazoa; phylum Chordata; class Lepidosauria; order Squamata; family Agamidae; genus Pogona; species Pogona vitticeps. The sequence goes on from NC_135786.1 coordinate 174,587,901, forward strand.
CCTTTCTACTATTCCTGCCCTTACAATGAAACAGCAGTGAAAGACAAAATCATACATGGCAGCTGCTCCAGGAAGACTGTCCAGTGCAGTTTCTGCTTGGGGGTACGTGGTGGAATCACTGGAACACTGGAAAGTTGCTCTCTGTATAGCCTAATTTTGATTTTTGTCCACCCAAAGCATTGTGTGGTGTGAGCAGACACCACCTTGAATCCAAATGCTTCCAAATGTTGCAGTCAGCACATGAAATGGCACCGTGAGCAGAGGTTTCCAGTGATTTCATCTTCTTATCAAACTGCTTCAACTAACTGATATGGTGGGATCCGGGATGATAAGTAGTGCTAGAGAGCATGTTGCTCGGCGCACAAGGAGACTGTCTGAGAATTGCTTTAATTAAATAATTGGAGAGAACTGGGACTTGTAAGAGGCTTGGGGTGCTGCTGAACACCAAACAGCCCGGGGGCCAAATGCCCATTCCTGTTGAAAAATAAATACTTCTAGCTATTTATTTTTGGTGCTATCAAATCACTAAAGAGTCAGAAAATCTGACTTCTCTGTATATTGGAGTTGGACCCAGATTTAGACACTGGCAACTGAGCTGGTGGAAGCAGACCTCCCCAGCCACCTCTCCCCATAGCATTCTTTTAATCCTTCTGCTAATGTTACAAAGAAAGCAAAGCAAAGCAAAGCGTGCTGCTTATATACCGCCCCATAGCGCTTCAAGCACTCTCTGGGCGGTTTACAATTTAATTATGCAGGCTACACATTGCCCCCCCCCCAGCAAGCTGGTTACTCATTTTACCGACCTCGGAAGGATAGAAGGCTGAGTTAACCTTGAGCCGGCTACCTGGGATTTGAACCCCAGGTCGTGAGCACAGTTTTAGCTGCAGTACAGCGATTTAACCACTGTGCCACGAGGCTATGAGAAGGCTATGAGACCTCCTGAATGGGGCAAGCTGTAGTGCAAATGGAGGAGTTATCCCAGAATAGGGCAGAACAGACCTTCCAGGAACTCTGCTCTGTTCGAGGAAGGAAGAGCCCTGACTCAACTCACTTACCTTAATAACACTGCAGGGCAGGAGAGGTTGTTTGAAATGTGACTGAGCAGGGATCTGACCTTCTTGTCTGCATGTATAGTAACGCAGAGGCATAAATAGGATTTCTTCTGCAATCAAGGCAAGGGCATCAAGAAAAGAGATTTGTAGCTGCTTCTTTTTCATAAGGCTTCTGTGATTTATCTGCTGAACCTTGCCCTTCTCAATAGCAACAACAACAATAATAATAAAAAAATATGGCATGGGTGCCTCAGCCCTGATCAGGAGCATGGTTTGTTTTTTATTCTGATGGATTCAAACAGCTTATTTGTATCCATTATGGACATTTAGTTCTGAAACAAATCTAAATGATAGCAGACCAAGCTCTGCCAATTTCTGAATGCCTTGAGAGTAACAATGCTTCTCATTCTGCATATGGAAGCTGCCAAAGTCTCATGTGGGAATTTATATATACTACCGTGTTATTAGTTGTTGCCTGGAAGCAAAGCTCAACAGAGCAGATTGGGAGACAAGGCACACGGTTCATTAAGTGATGCTTTATTACTCAAAAGACTTGTTAGAAGCTCTTTCCATCTCCCTCCCTGAGCCAGTTAACTTTGTTGAAGAATTCCGAGGTGATCTTTCAGGGAAAAGAGATGAGCACTGCTCACAGCGAGCAAGCAAGAGAGAATGAGATCACTTGCAGACCCAAATGTTCTCCAGAAGATTCCCTTACCCAGAAAAAGTGCCAAGTAAATTGTAACCTTTCACATGAGCACATGAGTTCTTGGCTTCAACAACTAACAATGAGACAATTCAGCAGCATATACAATTTTCTGAACCCATTTCTCACTGAATTTTGTGATGTTTGTGGTTTTTCCAGTTTTCCACAGTGCAAAATGTGTTATAAGAATTAGACTCACAAATACATATACACTCTTCCTGTGCTGTCAAGTAGATTACAATTCATGGTGACCCTTTTGAGAGTTGCCTGATTGACCATTCCTTTCTTCTGGGGGTGCCCTGGGACTATGCAGCTTGCCTGAAGCCACACAGGCTGGCTCTACTTGCAGGAAGCACAGTGGGGAATCAAACTCTCAGTTGGCTTTTCTCCCAAAATGCACAGTAGGGAATTAAACTCCCAACCTCTGCTCTACAGCCAGGTGTCTAATTCACTGAGCTTTCCAGCCAGCATCATAAGGGTTAGTCTACCCCAGTGGTTCTTAACCTTTGTTACTTGGATGCTTTTGAACTGCAACTCCCAGAAACCCCAGTCAGGACAGTTGGTGGTGAAGGCTTCTGGGAGTTGCAGTCCAAAACTCCTGAGTAACCCAAGGTTAAGAACCAGTGGTCTACCCAAAGTGCACATATTACTTATAGGGAATGCCCTCAGGAAGGAGAATAATCTCACAATACTCCAGACAGGACCAAACATGTTCCTTGATATGCTCTGATAGACTGACTGATTGTTTTGGTGATGATAGAAAAATGGAACAGAGACAATGAGATGGAACACCTGGAATCCTCACCAATACTATTACAGTATATGAATCAAGAGCCAAAATCTATCCTATAACTGCATCTTCTGCTTAGTGGGCAAGATATGCCAAACTATATGTCCAACTTATTATTTACTTTTCAAGTCAGCAAACATCTATTGCAGTCTGTTTCTGGTCTTAGTTGAAATCTGTCTCATCACTAGAAGAAAGTATATCTCTTGTGTTCAATGAAGATCAAATAAGACATAAGGAGGATGTGTATTCCCCACAACTACTGACTAGCTTTCTCTTCCACAAGATTTCTTCAAAGATGTGTCCCTCAGCCATCAGACTTACAGTCAAGCCCATCCTAACCTTCCAAATGTAAAACAAAACACACTAAATGTAAGATACATAGATGAGGAAAATCATGTCTAAGTCAAACAGACATCTCTCCACCACTTGGCAGTGCTCCTCTGAGAAAAAAAGCATGATGATCTTAAGACTCATTACCCTGTGAGGATGCTTAATCCTCCTGCACTAGGATGGGAGACAGGAGGTTTTTGTTTGGGGCAATAGCTCCCAGAATCCTATAGCTGGTGGCCATAATAGCTGAAACATTGTGGGAGTTGTGGTCCAAAAATAAAAATGTTTCTGACTTCTGACTAGATTTTAAAACTTGAATTGAGTAAATTATTCTGTGTTCCCCCCCCCCCGCTAAAATGCTATGGCATTAGGAACATAAGAAGAGTACTGCTGAATCAGGACAAGGGCTCACCTACTCCAGCTTCCTGTATATCACAATGGCCCCGCCAGATGCCTCTGGGTGCACCTGAGACAACAAGATACCTGTCTCCTGATACCCCTGTCTTGCATCTGGCATTTGGAGATACCTTCCTTCTAAGCCTGGAGATTAAAAATTCCCATCACAGCTTGTAGCCTGCAATGGACTTTTCCTCCAGTAATCTGTCTAATCCCCCTTTAAAGGCATCTAGGCCAGATGCCATCACCACATCCTGTGGCAAGGGGTTCCACAGACTAACAACACGCTGGGTAAAGAAATATTATTTTTCTCTGTTCTCACTCTCCAAACACACAATTTGAGTAGATGTCCACTGGTTCTGGTATTGCGTGAGAGGGAAAAGAGCTTCTATTAAGAGTTAGGCTTAGGTGGAGGTTTCGGTATGATATAATTTGTTTATAATGTGTGGTATTTTCTGTCCATAAATCTCCTTACCTCACCCAGAACAAATATTCATTGTTCCTAAGTGTAATGGGGTTAACCTATTGCAAACCAGAGTTCATTCTTTATGCTTTAGAGCAGGAGTGTCCAACCTTTTGCCTTCCCTGGGCCACATTAGAAGATGAAAATTTGGTTTGGGCCACATGGGGGGGCAGCCTAGCCGTCCTCCACAGCCCCACTCCCAGCACGCTTACCAGCAGCTGCAGTCTCAGACAGCAGAGGCTGCCAGCTTCGACTCTGGTGGCTTTATGGGGCCGGGGGTCCACCTATTGACAGAGATGGCACAATGCAGTCACGCAGCCCCCCTGACCCCTCCCCTCCCACTCCTTCCTTCCTTCCCTCTCTCCCCCTCTACTGTTGTGACATGCCCCGGCCACATTCCGGCTGCAAGCGCCAGCAGTGTAACTTGAAGCTTTGGAATTTCATATAAAATAAAAAATTGCACTGGGCCGCATTACGAGCTGACCTGGGCCACATGCGGCCCTCGGGCCACGGGTTGGACAAGCCTGCTTTAGAGCACTGGTTCTTAACCTTGGGTTACTCAGGAGTTTTGGACTGCAACTCCCAGAAGCCTTCACCACCAACTGTGCTGGCTGGGGTTTTTGGGAGTTGCAGTTCAAAAACATCCGAGTAACAAAGGTTAAGAACCACTGCTTTAGAGTGTTGGAACTGGAGTGAGACCCTGAGATTGAGTAAATTTAATGAAAGACTGCCATTAGCCTTGATAGAGTCAGGAAGTGGATGGCTTTCGAGTGCAGTCTAGAATCATACGGAACTCGGGGTTAACCTCCATGCAGTCAAGTGCAGGGATTCGATGTCTGGATGGAGAATGGATCTGTCATTCTGGGACAGGAGGGTTGGTATCACAGGTAGGTGAAGCAACTCTTTTGTTATTCTTTTCAGGTGGTCGAACCAAAGTTGTTTAGACCACCATGGGGCGATGAGTATCGCATCTGCTTGGTATTGGATGACCGTCTTGAGTAACATGGGTATCGGAGGGAAAATGTAGGTGAATTCTCCTGTCCAATTTGTCATGAATGCGTCTTCGAGTGACTTGGTGTCTACGCCTGACCTCAAGCAGTATCTGGGGCACTTTGCATTGTGTTGAGAAGCAACGAGGTCTATTGTTGGTTGGCCCGATCTGAAGCAGATGTCTTGGAAGACTGTCTCATTTAGAGATCATTCGTACATGTGGGCAGGAAGCCTGCTGAGGTGGTCTGCAAGGTAGTTGTCCTCTGATGAAATACGGATGGCTTGAGGGAAAATATGGTGAGTGCGGCACCATTCCCAAAATTTTACGGTGAGGTGGAGGAGAGATAGAGAGCATGTCCCTCCCTGTCTGTTTATGTAATGCATGGCCGTAGTGTTGTCTGTTACAAGTTGAACTGCTTTTCCTCTGCTGTACGATAGGAAGGCTTGAATTGCGTTCATGATAGCCATCATCTCCAACTGATTTATGTGGAGTGTTCTCTCTCTTTTTGTCCACAAACCGTGGATCTGGAGTTCTTGGCAGTGTGCCCCCCCCATCCTGAGGGGCTCGCATCCGTGGTTACCTGTATGGACAGGCGAGGTGGTTCGAAGGACCTGGCCATTGATAAGTTGTGGACAGATGACCATCAAGTGAGTTGGTCTGCCAGATCTTGTGGTATAAGCAATTTCTTTAGTGGGCTGTCTGTTATGGGGTTGAAATGAGAAAGGAGCCAGGATTGGAGCATCTTCAGCTTCAGCCTGTCATGGAGGATGACTGATGTTGTTGACGCCATGAGGCCGAGTAGGTGTTGTGCATCGTGGGCAGTTACGGTATTGTAAGGCCGGAACTGGTGCACTGCCTTTTGAATTTTCATGATTCTTTGGAATGGTAGGAATGCCTTTGGTTCTAGGGCACTGAGTTCAGCTCTGATGTAATTGACAAGCTGGGATGGTTCTAGGTGAGACCTCTCGCGATTTATCTTTACACCCAGTTTGTCTAAAGTGTCCAGCGTGGTTTTGTGGCTCTGACTGCGTCATAGTAGGATCGGGCAGCTAGGAGCCAGTTGTCGATATAAGGGAAGACCGCTACTCCCCTGATATGGAGATACGCTACCACAGGAGCCATACATTTGGTGAATGTCCTGGGAGCTCTCGAGAGCCTGAAAGGGAGAGCAGAGAATTGATATGTTGTAGTCTTGAGCCGGAATCTGAGGAACTTTTGGTGAGTAGGATATATTGATATATGAAAATATGCATCTTTGAGGTCGATGGTTACGAACCAGTTTACCTGGGATAGAAGAGGGAGAATGGAATCAAGGGTTAGCATATGGAATTTTCTATACAGTATGAATTTGTTGAGGTCTCTAAGGTCCACGATTGGCCTAATACCGCCATCCTTCTTAGGGACTGCAAAGTATCGGGAGAAGAACCCATTGTTAAAGTCAGAAGATGGAACTCTGACTATAGGACACTTTCTGAGGAGTGATGATATTTCCTCTCGTAAGAGTACTGAGAAGGAGGTGTTCTTAATGAAATTTGATGGAGGGATTTTTGCAAATTCTGAGGTATCCCTTTCCGATAATAGCCAGAACCCATTTATCAGTTGTAATCCTCCACCATTCTGGCAATATACCCAATCACTCTCGTGGGGCTATGAGAGTGATTGGGTATATTGCTTACCCCTCCGTTGTGTTTTACGAAAAGGCAGGCTGGTGCCTTGGCATTGTTGCTGTTTGAATTGCAGGGGGTTGGTCTGTGGCAGTTGGTAGACCCTTTCCTGCAGTTGTTGCTTATTGTAACGAAAGGGCTGGTATTGACATTGCAGGTGTTAGAAAGGCTTTTTGTAAGGAGGTCTCGTATTTATATGGTTGGTACAGTAGATATGATTTAGCCATTTTCCTCATCTTATGGATGCTTTCCAATATGTCATCAGTTTTTGCATTGGACAACCAAATGGCATCGAAAGGGAGGTCCTTAATATTAGTCTTGGTATTGTCAACAATGTTAGCTGCCCTGAGCCTTCTGAAGTTAACATGGTCTTTGACACGGTGTCCGCAGTATGTTTTGCAGTGACCCTCTGCTGTTTTGTGATGGTGGTAGCCTCTGTATACACATTCAGGATTTCTGTCTTTGATGGCTCTGGCGCTGCTCGCAGAGTGGGGAGTATTTTGTCCCATAAATGTCTCTGATAGGCGCCCATTGCCACCTGGTAATTGGAGATCCTGATCATTAATGCCGCTAGTGAGTAAAGTCTTCTCTCCAAGGAGTCAATTTTCTGTCCCTCTCTATTCATAGGTGTCATATGAAACCTAGTGCGGGACTTGGGTTCAACCACTATTGCGTGGGTTCAACCATTATTGAACTAGGAGTTGGATGTTTGGCTAAGAAGTCCAATTCTGATCCATGTGTCTTATAATGATGTTCAACCCTTCGTGGAATTTGAAGAGTCGAGAGTGGCTTATCCCATGAATCTTTAATAAGCTTAAGAAGTGCTGGGATAAGGTTCAAACTAGGTGGGAGTGTCTTATCCTGGTCCATATCATGAAATACTAAGTCTTTCTCCTGCTGTGATAATATTTGAGCATCAAGTTACAGGGTCTTTGCCATGCACGGTATGAGTTGAGTGTAAGATGTGTAGTCATCCGCAGGTGACAGGGGATGACTGCCCCTGGTATCAGCAGAAGGGTGTTGAGCCTTGGATACACCCGACAATGATGAGTCATCCTTATTAGAAGAGATAGAAGCCCTTGATGGCAAGTGATGAAAGCTCCTTGAATGAGTCCTCGAAGGGGGGGGGTCGGCATCCAACTGCATAGATGCAGAGAAAAACTCGGTATCATGGCCGGAGGGGCCGGAGTAAAGCGTGGTTGCTTCTACTGAAAAATCGTCTCTGTGGTGTTTAGGTCGTTTACCTAGTACAGAAACCTCTGGTACCGTCTTTCTTTTCTGAGGTGATTTGACTCAGGGAGCAAAAGCATCCCCTCGGCGTTCAGAAGAGACTTCTGGCGGTGGTGCCACAGAAGGGTACCAAGATGGTGGTGGGTAATTAAGACCCCTATATTCATTGTGATAGCCATAGACATGGTACAAATACAAGTGGTATCGATCAAACTAAGGATAGCCATACTGCGGCGGACCCTCGGGATGGTGGTATTGCTCCTCATGGCTGAAAGGTTGGTATGGAGAAGTATGTTTGTGCTCCTCTGTTCTCTTTTTAGGAGTGCACATAGCAGACTCCTGTTCAGATTCAACATCAATATCTGCCCACCCTGAGGATCGAGGGCTAGAATGGGCCAAGGATGGGCTAGAAGGTGCGTCAGCCTCACAATGGCCTGAACTTGGAGAGAAGCTAGGAATAACATGAGGTGTTTGGGCTGGAAGAATGGCGCATTCCTCCCTATCCGAGAGCCCAAGATCTTCTCTCAAGGATTCCTCCAATGGCAATGAAGCCGAAGGAAGGGATGCGATAGCTGGCTTGGCAATTTTCTTTTGTTTTTTTAACTTTTTCCTTGTCTCTTTTCTTTTCTTTTTCGCAAGCATGTCTCCAGACCTAAACCCTATTGAGCATCTGTTGACATCCTGAAATGGAAGTTGGAGGTGTGCAGGGTCTCTAACATCCACCAGATGTGCGATGTCGTCATGGAGGTGTGGAAGAGGACTCCAGTGGCAACCCAAGAGGGTTAAGGCATTGCTGGAAAATAATGGTGGTAACACAAAATATTGACACTTTGTGCCCAATTTGGACATTGTCACTTAGGGGTGTACTCTCTTTTGTTGCCAGCGGTTTAGACATTAATAGCTGCGTGCTGTGTTATTTTGAGGGTACAGTACATTTACACTGTTATACAAGCTGTATACTCCCTGCTTTACATTGTAGCCAAGTGTCATTTCTTCAGTGTTGTCACATGAAAAGATACACTAAAATATTTATGAAATGTGAGGGGGTGTACTCACTTCTGTGATATACTGTATTTTGTTTTAGCTGTTCTACATAGTAAATGGATGAAATCTGAGGAAATTATGTAGGTGAGAGTGCCACGAACCTTCACTTGAGGTATAATTCTGCATGGCTTCTGCAGCAAAATATGATTCTAGGGAACAGAAACGTCCCATTCCAGTGGACGAGGGTTACAATTGCAGCCTTGCTTTGTATGAGCTTTAGGTATCTTTCCCAAATAAAATACAGTCCCTCAGTGTGCTCTCTCAAATATCATATAACCTTGCTAATTAGTTTGATAAACGGCTTGGGCCCTGGATACCTGAAGGACCGCCTCCTTCCATATGAACCTACCCGGCAGTTAAGATCTAGCCAGGGGACCCTTTTGAAAGAGCCATCCCTTAAGGAGGTAAGAGGGATGGGCTTGTAGACGAAGGGCCTTTTCGGCAGCTGCCCCCAGACTATGGAATCCCCTCCCGACTGAGATTCGTCTGGGGCCGACGCTGATGACATTCTGGCGCCAGGTCAAAACCTTCCTGTTCCAGAAGGCTTTTAATTGAAATAATATTAGGTGTGGGTCCTATGGCAATTTTTATATATTTTTAATTGTATTTTAATTGTTCTAAATTGTATTGTATTTTAAATGTTGTAAGCCGCCCAGAGACCTTTGGGTAGTGTGGGCGGCATATAAATAAATAAATAAATAAATAAATAAATAAATAAATAAATAAATAAATAAATAAATAAATAAACTTTAATCAAGGTTATGAAGATTTTATTCTGAAGATGTTTCTCACCATTAATTCAGCTGTGACATTTTGAAGATTCTTATTCAACTCCTTTTTATAGGTTGCTGTGCTTTGTCAAAGCATCACTACTACTCCATTTTGAGTCATAAATGTCTTTTATGTCAGCTTTGTACTATCTTCTACTTTTTGAGTAGACATTTTATGCAAAACATAAATTACATAGGATACAAACACACTGGAGCTATTTTGACGATGGCTTATCCTCTCTGGCACTTATCTAACAGAGCTCTTCCCAAGAGCAAAACAGAGAAGAAATTCAGAACTTTACACTTAGCTATTGTGACTGGGAAAAAAAGCCTTAAAATCCTGATAGAACCTTTCAGGACTAGCCTGTGCAATCCTGCAAGTATTTGTTAGTGTGAGGTGAGGTGAAAATGTTGAGCCTGAAGTGGTGTAAAATAGGTCATCTCCCTTAGCGTTAGATGACCTATAAGTCTTGCTTTTGACTGAAAACTTTTGAAAATTGAGCTGGAGGAAAGGAAGTCTGTATTTTAATTTTGGTACAATGGTATTGTATTGGGGTGTGTGTATTATGAAATTCCATATGTATCCAAACATATCAGCACGAATCCAGAGCAATGCAAGGGCTATTTTTCTGAGTGGTGGTTTTCCACAATATTACATTTCTGTCCATGGACCTACAGAGGGTCTAATCTTCTGGTTAATTCTGTGACTGCCAGAAAGGGGAAGATGTTGGATTCATCAACTGTTGAGCAAGGTCAAACTGTCCTGCCCTATGCCAGAGTAGAGGGCACAGCTGGGCATAACCTCTGTGCAACTGGGTAGTTTATTATAAAATGAAATCCAATCCGCCATACAGCTTGTGTTGAGATTTAACTAGCAATGCTGCCAAATATTATGCGAGCACAGCTGGGATGTCAAACACAAGAGATCAAATTATGTTTACCTCAATGCTAAACCAGCATTGCAACCTCCAATTATCTTCATCCCAGCCAATCAGAATATAATCTTTGACTCTTTCCCTTCTTCTTTTCCCACCCAAGTCCCAGCCTGCCTTCAACCTGCCTCCCACTAAAAAGGCAAGGAATGGAGGGACCTTCCCAGCAAAGCTCCCTCTCTGAGGTCTGTTATGCAGCTATGACTGTATCCCAGCCTCAGTAAACATAGGGAAATGTAGCTTTTCCAGCACTTTCAGTGTTGCAGGGGTGACATCATGCATTTTCCCTGTCCTCTCCCTTCCCCATTCCAGTACCTAGAGGCATTAATTGGAGCCTTCACACATACAACCCAATTGTCAAAACCATTCATTTTTCTCTCTGTCTTCCCTTCCCTGAAAAGAGAAAAAAAGTTGTAAATTTCTTGGAATTTGCATAAGGTTTTGCATAATTAGCTATGGCTAATAATTGTCGCAAATTGATGAGATGCCAAAGTGCTTCTCAGTAGTGCAGCCATAGAACATGGCCAGACATGCAATGGAGATAAACCACAAGACCTTGTCAATTAGCTTTGGCAAGTTACACAAAATTTCAGAACCGCAATCCATTATTTTCTGGAAATCATGGGAAATGGGGGAGGTGCTAGAGGATTGGAGGAGGGCCAATGATGTCCCTATCTTCAAAAAAGGCAAAAAAAGAGGAATCTGGGAACTACAGGTCAGTCAGCCTGACATCAATCCCAGGCAAAATTATGGAACAGATCGTAATGCGGTCATTGTGCAGGCACCTAGAAAACAATGCAGTAATAACTAGAAGCCAACATGGATTTGTCAAGAACAAATCCTGTCAAACTATTTTATCTCATTTTTTGATTGGGTAACCTCCCTGATAGACAGAGGGAATGCTGTAGATGTAGTATATCTTGACTTAAGCAAAGCTTTTGACAAAGTACCCCATAATATCCTGATTGGCAAGCTAACTAGGTGTGGACTGGATAGATCAAGTGTCAGGTGGATATACAATTGGCTATAGAATCACACTCAGAGGGTGATGGTTAATGGGTCCTTTTCTAACTTAGATGAGGTAACTAGTGGGGTACCTAAAGGCTCAGTCCTGGGCCCGATGCTCTTCGAGATCTATTGTGACGGCCTTCCTCACTACTCACAAAGGGAGGTCGCCACATCACTTTAAAACCCTTCTCTTCTTTACTGCCACCAACCATTCCTTAATAAATAAATCATACAGCAGGCCAGTATAACTTTTAAAAATAGAAACTTGGTTTATTGAATACAAACATAAAGGAATGGTAAATCACTATTAAAGAAATAATTGATCAATCACTGTTTCTCAGGCACTAGCTATCACAGACTCTTTCACACTGACACTAAGATTACTTTAACTCGCAGCTCAGACACTCATCTCTCATCTCAAATTCCAGTCATCAATCTCTCTATCTTCTCTCTCTTATCTGCCCCACTCACTCCTCACACACACCTTATATATCACAGCTCCTCCCGCCTCTGCACCACCCTCCGCCCTCTCATTGGCTGAGATTTTCCCTCCCAGCTGTGACGGACAATTTGTATTAATGACTTGGATGAGGGAGTGCAAGGAATGCTTGTCAAATTTGCAGATGATGCCTTATTGGGCAGAATAGCTTGAACCCTAGAAGACCTAAACAAAATTCAAAATGATCTTGATAGAACACTGGGCCAAAAGCAACAGAATGAAACTCAACAGGGATAAGTGTAAAGTCCTGCACTTGGAATAAGAAACCAATTGCACAGTTACAAGATGGGGGATACCTGGCTAAGCAAAACTTCGAGCAAGAAGAATCTTGGAATTGTAGTAGATTACAAGCTAAATATGAGCCAACAGTATGGTGTAGCCACAAAAAAGGCAAATGCTATTTTAGGCTGCATTAATAGAAGTATAGTTTCCAAATCCCACAAGGTGCTAGTACCCCTCTATTCAGCACTGGTTAGGCCTTACCTTCAGTATTGTGCCCAGTTCTGGATACCACACTTCAAGAAGGATGCTAACAAATTGGAACAAGTTCAGAGGAGGGCAACAAGAATGATCAGGGGGCTGGAAACCAAGCCCTATGAGGTAAGACTGAAAGAACTGGGTATGTTTATCCTTGAGAAAAGAAGACTGAAGGTTGATATGATCACACTTTTCAAATATTTATAAGGCTGTCTTACAGAGGAGGGACAAGATCTGTTCTCGATCATCCCAGAGTGCAGGACACACAATAATGAGCTCAAGTTAAAGGAAGGCAGATTTTGGTTAAATATCAGGAAAAACTTCCTAACGGTTAGAGCAGTAAGACAGTGGAACCTGTTACTGCGGGAGTTGGTGACTGCTCCAACACTGGAGGCTATCAAGAAAAACTTAGATAATCACCTGGCAGATCTGCTTTGATTGTATTCCCACATTGAACAGGGGGTTGGATTTGATGCCCTTGTAGGCACCTTCCAACTTCACTTTTCTATGATTCTATGAATTACTTAGTTATACTGTAGAGTCTCTTGTATCATAAGCAACAAGTTTCATTCAGTATAAGTGTGCGTCATTAAATCTTCATATGTTTTTCCTTGTTCACCTAAGCTTCAACTTTTCTCCATTTTGTTGTTTTCCTTGTGTCAAGCAGGGACCTGTTATTTTTGTATGGACGCTCTGTATGTGGATGTTATGCTGTATTTTGCATGCTTGCTCTCTTGGTGCATGTGTATGTACATGTTCATGTGTGCCCTTCTCCATGAAGAAGAGAGCACCTAGCCCCAAAACTTAAGTCAACATTTTCTTTAAGCGGAAAGTGACATGTCAAACAAGGAGAGTCCTCTTCATATGTATGGAGGTTTTCCATATATACACAAACAGACAAAAATATCAGGATTCTTGCCTGCATAGAAACTCAACAATTGAGTAGGAACCTCTGCTCCTTACATACATTGCTTTCCACATAATGAAAGCAATGATGGGGACAGGAAAAAGCAGTTCCCCTTCTCTCATGTTGAGTTTAGTTCAGTAAACAACAGCCTGAATGGGGCTCATGTGTGTTCATTTATACTCTAATTTCAGAGCATGGATTTTTTTTAACTCTGCTAAATCCAGCCTGACTTTTCCTCCATCAAACTGGAGGAGAGTCTTCATTTATTAATATGAGAAATGAGCCTGGTAAAATTGTGCATTGCCCCAATGGCACCCCTTATAAGGCTGTCTGCAGTAAAAGCACTACAACAAATAGTAATAGCCTGCTCAGGTGTATTAGAAAAGGACTATGACCCATAGTTTTATTGACTGTCAAAAAACAATTCCCATTTTGTGAAACAATAAAACTCAGATTTAGTGTAAATGTTCCCAGGTTAGAGCCTTCAGCCCTTTAATACTAGAAATGAGAGCAGGGACACCACCTTTTCCCCCTACATGCCAGTCCCCAAAAGAAACTAGAAATTGCATTCTAGAGAAAGGCACTCTGCGAGATACTGACATATGACCATGTAATGATATAGCCATTGCCTGAGAAAATGCCACCAATTTGCTTGTTTTCCATGTGTCTGACACATCTCAGGACACTGGGGAAAACTCAAGAGTGCTTCTTTCATGAAGCTGCAAGCTCTTAGCAAGAGTCTTAAAAATAGATATATCCGCAGTACTGGGTAAAATGGAAGCAAAGGGAATAGGAGAGCCTTGACTGACAGCTTTTCCTCTTTAGGGAAATTTTCTAGGGGGTGCTAGGAGAGGGGGTGATGACATTCCTTCTTTAATAACCAGATCTCTTCTGAGATATTTCGAAGATGCTGTCTCAAACATTGGAAGTTCTTGGTGGGTTGGAACTCCACGGACCTCACAGGTCATTTCCTTTTATGTCACCCTACATGGCGTTCAAATAAGACTCTTCTTAGAGCATCATCACTGTTAAAAATCCCATGGGGCAACAAGAGAGAGGGTTTCTTTATTAGTAGGGTCCTGTTGGCCAAACTCCCTCCCTGAGGCATTTGCCTAATGTCTACATTGCAGTCCTGTTGGTGCCAAGTCAACAATGGTTGTCTCTGCAGGTGTAAGCAACATGCACTTTTCTTGTGGTCCCCACATTACTCAGATGGAAAAATGAAAGCACTGCATTTTAAACAGTGTAAGGAAGTTATCAGTACCACCAACTAAACTGATTGTGAAGTTGTGGTGAATTTAGGAAGAGCTTTTTATTTTAATTGCATTTTTTTGAAGTACGTTTCCTGGTTCATGGCTATTCTGACTTCAGATGCAGCAGCTCTAAACACCAATGCTATCTTGCATCCAAATTAGTCAGAAAGGTTTTCAGCCAATAAATGTATTTTCTTTCTTGCCCTTCTTTTCCCATTTATTTTTCCTTTAATGAGCAGCTGTAACAATATGTACTTTTCACATTGCACAACCATACTGTTTTAGCTTTCTTTTAAAATGTTTTACAATCTGCTGGTCCCAATTTGTTTGCCTTTAGCCCTTCTTCATTAGTCAGCCTTTTGATCCAAGAAAGTTTTAGCACCCATATTAAATGCACATTTGAACCCTTGGGTCTAGAGATACATCAGTCAGCAGATGGACCCATCCTCCATGCTCGTGCCAGTACTATTGGCAGCTGTTACCAATAAAGTTGTGGCCTGGTTTTGCTTTCAATAGCTGTGTGTTTGTGTGATTATTTCATACCAGCCCAGGGCCATTGCTTGCTGGATTGGACAACAATTGCCATGATCTTCCTATATTGCAACCTTGAGTGCTGGGATGAGAGAGGTTATTTGGAACATGGTATACTCTACTACTGCAGCAAATGCAGTGTCCAGAGAATTTGATACTTGTGGCTCAGATTCTCAACTTTAATCAGTTTCCCACCGGGGGCAACTCCTTTGTTTTGCTTCTAGTGGTGGCAAGCCAAATGTGCAATGCCCATAAGAAAAGTTACTTTAAATCCCAGTAACTTTTGGAAAGTTACTTAAATCACAGCAACTGTCCATGAAGTCTGGAGATCATAGGAAATTTCCAGTCTTTGCAACCAAGACATACAGGTATGTGAAGGAAAGAACACCAGTGTGCCATCCTCAGTAGGACAGAGCATTGAGGAAAACCGCGGTTGTGTGGAGGGAATACTGGTGGAAATAAAACAGGAGAGGGAGGAGTGGAAAGGGTCACTGGAGGTTTGCTTAGCAGATGAGAAAGGGGAGGAGTTGGACCTGATTGTCTGGGAGGAGGATATAAAAGAGGAGGGAGGCGTGCAAAGTTTTAGAATCCTAACGGGCAGCGAGCAACCGGAGAGGAAAGATCAAGCGGTTCAGACCGAGCTGGGTTATGGGCACGAGGACTTTGCTAAACTGATGAAGGATTTCCTTAACCTCCAGACCGGAGGAGGCATGCTGCCAGAACCGAAAGACCAACACATGAGAGGAAGAGAGCTAGAGCCCATAGAATGGACCGTGGTGGTATATCCACGCAATCAACGTGGGGAGAAGAGGGTGATCCGTCCCAGTCCCTCTTTACTCCAACAACCGCACGAGGGGGACTGGGTGAGACACCCCTGTTGTGGGACAGTTTGTGCCGTGAGGAACACCCCTCCACGTCCAATGACCGATCGGGAGCAGTTTGGACCGGCCCCAGTATAAGGAGTGATTTGCTGACACAGGATGTAAATGTGTGAAGTTATAGAGTTCTTCCAGAATTGAGCTTATTAGACCCTTTTGAAACAGTTGAATTGAACATGTTAAATAAAAGAGACTGTTAAGAGTAATGAACAGCCTCCGACTCTTCTTCCTGCGCAACCTTTGGGGTCGCCCCCTGCAGACGAAGAACCCAATCACAAGGCAATACAAAAGCTCTGTGATTTTGTCTCAGCACCTGGCATTGGGGCATTTCTAGAAGGGGAGATCTTTGGAAAATCATACTCTGGTTCTGTTTAACATAGCTAGGCGTAACGCTTGTGTGTTTACGTCACCAACTGTATATCCAAAACCAGGAGAAAGCACAACTTGGAAAATATTGTGGGCATATACTCATTCGGCTGCAGACTGCAGAATGAAAACCTTTAAACTTAAAATAGATTTAAATGACAGATGGTTTTGTTCCCTCGTACTTTTTTCTTCCCACAGCTCTGTGTGAGCTCTGTTTTTCAAGTCTTGAGCAAGACATCACTACCTTGAAAAGCCTTGTACTTGCTACAAGGTTCCTTCATTAAAACTTTGCCACAGAAAGTTTTAGAGCTTCAGCAAGGAGCAGAGAGTGGATGAATGGAACAGTGGATGACTTGAGGGTTGCTTTAAAAAATACACTATTTAGCTAGGCCATGTTTTTCCTGCTGGCCTGCATTTTATGATATAAATTGGATACAAGTTAATGCCCATTTTTCTTAATCAACCAGGATTTCTTATATCCCTCTTCCTTTTGCCTGCTGTTTAGAGGTCCCTGAAACAGTTGCTGGTCTAGATTTGTGTAAGCTCATCAAAATATGTTAGTGCACTACTGCAATCTATGTTCAGAGTGACTCAACAATGTGGAAATATACTCAGATGTGTTCAAACAGTAGCTCTGATTGTATCTGGATAAATCTATGCACTATCTACATCACTGGTTCTCAACCTTGGCTTACACAGGAGTTGTGGACTGCAATTCCCAGAAGCCTTCACCACCAACTGTGCTGGCTGGGGTTTCTGGGAGTTGCAGTTCAAAAGCATCCGAGTAACAAAGGTTGGGAACCTAGGATCTACATGAAAGAGAGAGAGATGGAGGAGGGAGATATTTTCCCTACATATTCTGTTAAGGTTCATTCATATTCTGAAAATGAAGGGTTTGTCCTGGTGACATGCTGAGCCCTCTTGAGAGGTTGCAATCCACTCATGCAACATACCTGTGTGGCAGCATCCAAAATTATTCCAGTACAATTCTCTACATGGAGAAAGTTTTCTATTGAGGAAGAATTAATAATACCAAATCACAATGATGTAATTTCCAGTTCATGACATTTAACCTGTAGGCCTGTTGTGTCCTTTAATATTCTAGCTAAGGAAAAGGAAAAAGACAGAAATGTGGGCATTTGGAACTGTAAATGGTAACATTACTAGAAAAAAAATTAAGTGTGTGTCATATATGAACATTTCTTAGCAATTATATGCCTATATATTTTCCATAAGCATAAAGCTGCTGCTTATGTTATCCAACTGGAGGGGGGAAACAGTCACAAGATCCTTAATGCTAGCCAATACAGACAAAGAAATAAGCCCCATTGCATTCAGTGGGATTCCCAGCCTGAGCAAGCATGTATAGCAGGGGTGAAAAACCACTTTGGAATGTGGTTTAGCTCCCCATCACCCCACCTGCTGTAAACCAGACCGCACTAGCACTGTGCCTTTTCCACCTCAACTGGAAAACAGGTTTCACTTTTTCCATCCCATCCTCACTGGACATTCCCCCTCCCACCACCCTCTGTTGGACTAAAGTGAAGGGAATGGATTGAATAAACATCATCTGCCCTGCCAAAACAAAACAAAAACGAGAAAGAGAGAGAGAGAGAGTTAAAGTATATCTACATAACACTATTATAGCAGTTTGATAGCTCTTTAACTGCCAGGGCTCCACCCCATGGATTTATATTGTGGTGAGGTACTTAAAATTCTCAACTACAGTTCAGGTAAGTGCTGTGCTAGACTCCAAATTGCAGGGCTCTGTAGGCTGGAGCTGTGGCTGCTAAAAGTGGTATCAAACTACCGTTAACTGTATATTGTAGGCACACACTACACAATAAAGACAAGCTTAAACCACCCAAATTGCCCTGAGACTGCTACTTGCTCAAAGATCCCATTCTCCACCCACCAGACAATTGCTTTAATCTCTGAGGGCTAACATTTATCCTTAGCATCATTTTCCCATTGAAACACACTGCCTTCCATTAAAAGGCATTTGGGGAGCAAATGAGAGGTTATTTTATTTTGGAAATGGCATACAGGTTAGTGAGCCTTTCTCCCTACATCTTGCAATCCCATTACAGAGTAGAGGTTTCATTGGCCGCTATTTCTAAACTTTTAAAAGCCCGAAGATTTACCTTTAAGTTCCAACAGAATTGCTTTAATGTGCTAAGGTCATCCTGGGATATTTATCCTGGCATTTCACAGTTGTGGCTGAGAAGTTCTTTCTTACGTATTGACAGACCCTGGCAATGCCCGCGCATAGGACGCTGGGATCGCAGACGTTTTTTCCACCAACACCTTTCAAATTTCATTATATTTGATGGATGGTTTTCATGCATCTTGAGAATCTGACGTGGGTAGCATTCTTTTCCCATTCCAGTTATGGCAGAGAATTCCATCTTCTTTCACTAAAGATCACTAGCCATGGGGCTTGTAGCCAATTTGGTTCACTTGGCAGCTGCATTGTTCACCTGCAGGAACCTTGCTCTGAGACAGAAGCTTTTTGCTTATGACACACAAGTCAGATAGGTTATGCAATTAGATGCATGGAAATTTGTCAGGCCCTGTGCCCTGTGGTTTGGATTGATCATTCATATTTTCAGCTTCTCGCTAACATTCTAACTGAATGACAACCCAGATTTAAAAGTTGTGGATAATTCAAAAACATGTCCCCTGAAAATGAAAATGTGACAAGTAAAAAGGGCTTTGACCCAAGTGGCATCAAACAGCTTGTTCTTATTAACGCTCCATTGCAAGCAATTACCTGATGAGTGATCAGACCTGCCATCGGCTACAAAGAAGTGGCTAAAGTGTGTTCAGGTTCAGATAAACCCCTGGAGAGAGTCTGATTGCCTCTTTTTCTTAAGGAGGCAGGAAGTCCACAGTGCTACATCATGCTTTAAGTTATGGTCCCTGGTTCCAGAAGTTCAGTTTCTTGGATTTTGTCTTTATGTTGGCAAACATTGCCTTTTCGAGGCATTCATGTTCACATTCAAAGTGGAAAACAACAGGGCTTAGGTAGAATGAGGCAAGAAACTATGAGCAGAGAGCAGAGATTATCAGGAAGTGTACATATGCAACATTAAGTTGTTTATTTAAAATTAAGGCTGAATTCTAAGAAGGAAGACACCCTGGGTTCTTTGCTCTTTGGAACTCTTATTCTAAACATAACTCATAAAAAAAGGAAAAGGAAGTTAGGATCTGTTCCTTCATCTATCAAGTATTCCCTGATTTTTTTTAAAAAAATAATGTAATAACGTCTTCCATTAGTGTATTGAGCTTGTCAGATTGGTTCTGTAAAATGATAGCCTTACTGGATAACTGATCATTGTACAACACATGTGGAGTGAGGGACAGGCCAATGGAAGAGGTTGGAAGCTAATTTGGCAAAATAGCAGGTGGAAGGGGAAAAAGTGGTCACTGGCAACCAGATAAAGCACAAAAATCATGCGCTATTTATTACCATTTATTTATTTAAAATAGTTTTACACGGCCTTTCTCCTTAAAAGGTCCCAAGGCAGCTTACATCATTAAAAAAGACAATATTTAGAAGCGAAAAACAAAAAGTATACAAATATTTTGAAAGAAGTTTTTTTCAAAGTTGAGGACTTCGGTATCAAGGGTTTCGATTTGTGTCTTCGAGGTCTTAGACCAGTGGTCGGGGCACAGGGGTAATTTACCCCAAATGGGGTAAAAATGAAAATCCTGGGGGTAATGAGCAGAGTGCTACCAAACCCCACCCCTGAAACTGAACCTCAAACTGTAATCCACCTCTCCCTGCTGCCTTCCTTGGTTCCCGCAGTTGTAGATCAGTTCTTTTAGAGATCTGAGATAAGCCAGCTTTATTGTTCAGGGCTGTAGAACAGGCCGGGCACTCAAGCCAGCTTGTGAATGACTACTTCCACCGGAGCTGTATAAGGCGGGAAGGAAGGTGCAAGAGAGGGAAGGGTGGATTCATTAAGCTTGTTTAAAGGTAAGATTGTAGAAAATTTAGGGAGGCAGGGTGGGTGTATGTGTGAGAGAGACTGACTTTCATAAAGCCATGAAAAAAGGAGGTGACTGCAAGGAGAGAAGGCAAGAAGATGCAAGAGAGGGACCGGGTGGTTCCATCAAGCTTATTTACCATCACTTTCATACTGAACTGAAGCAACTGATTGTTGAAAATTTAGGGAGGGAAGGATGGAGGGATGGTGTGTGTGTGTGTGAGAGAGAGAGAGTGAGAGAGAGAGAGAGACAGAGAGAGAGAGAGAGAGAGAGACTTGACTCCACTGCATTTAGCTCTGCAGTTTCTGCTGAGAAGAGCAAGTACTTCAAGATTCTGTTTAGACACTCAATTTGTACTGGGCAGAACCAGAATATTTAGAAGAGTTTCACTAACAGCAAACACCTAGTAAAAGACAACCCCCACACCTGGTACTAGATGTCTGAAGTGTGTAGCAATTGCATTTCTCTATTTCTCATCCCCAAAGCAGGCAACAGTATCATAGTTTATTCCCCAGATCTGAATCCCTGTCTCTCTGCTCCTGGTCCTGCTTTGATTGCAACACCAAACAAAAGCTCTTACAAACAAAGACTGTGGCTTTCTTTATTGAATCAACCCATCTCATGTGCATTCTTCCTATTTTCCTACTGTATTGCACTTTTTCCTGCATTGCTGCCTTTTCCAGTGAGCTTGTCTTCTCATGATGCCACTGTAGAATAATACCAAAATCTCAGATAGGGGACTTACACATCACAAATCTTCTCTATGCTAAGTGTTTGATAACCCTGTCCTTAAGGCATTGAACTCAGTGTAAGATCCCTTCCTATAAGGAAATGAGGGAACCACAAAGATACCACATTTGGAAAGCTTTGATTTCCTCTATCTCTATCGTTTACTCTCGCTTCAAAAAGTATTTTAACAGTGCAACATTGTGGCGATCACCCTGCTTTGGCTCATGTAGTAGGTTATTTTCACACACCAATGGGAGCTGTTGGGAGGTGGAGCTGGAGAAATTAGAAGGGAGGGGTGACACAGAGAAAAGGAGTTTTGTCAGTTTAGTCAGTTAGAGATGAGAGTTTGAAAAGTTAGTCTGTGGGAGTTAGAGAGTGTGGTAGAGTGAGGAGTTAAGGGAGGCAGTTAAAAGTGTGGAATTTATAGTGAGTTAAGAGTGAAACAAGTTATTACTAAACTAGTGAATACTTTAAAATCTTTGAAGAACCTGTTTAAGTGAACTGTATCCAATAAACCTGTTTTTGTTAAACTTTACAATCAGCATGGACCCCAATCTTTCTAATTGAACATTGTTGAGAGAGATCAACCGGTGGCAGCGTAACGGAGGGAACATCTCATGGGGCTCAGGCTAGTGAAATAATCTGGGGACCTGCAGGGACACACCACAAACATATACTCCCATTAAGACATTTTTGGCTTAATCAAGTGCCTGGCAGCTTTTTCTACATAGGGAAAACAAAGTGGGTTAGACAAAATAATAAATAAGCCAATCTATGCCTATTTAACTGTGGTCAGAAAAAGCCAATCTGTTGCAGTGCTGTAAGGCACCATTGCTTTAGGCTGAAGAGTTGAGGCATCCAGAGCTCTCATGCCAATGTACCTTCAGTACTGTAGGATCACCCTCATGGTAGTCAGAGATGGAGTCAAAATTCTTCCACAAGCCTGGACCGTATAGCCTGAGGCACCATCAAGAGTGGGGTGGGGGAGTGTATGACTCCTTCTCTAAACTGCATTTTCAGTCTGAAAAAAACTATCTGACAGTGGAACAGATCAATTCACCTCTAACCTCTGGTCCTGGTCCTTCATTTGTCAGAAACAAAGAATTTTTTTCTGACTACAACACTGCTTTTTGCCCACTGGCCAGCCCATCGTCTGATTATGATCTGTGTCTCTGACCTGTTTGATTACGTTTGACGCTGCCCCTCATTGCAGCCACAAAGTTGGCCTCGGACCAGACAAATACTTTACAAAATAAGTAAGAGGTTTTGAGTAGTCTTTAGGGATAAAAACGTCCTTCAACTCTTTCCATGATTGCCAAAGCACAGACAACATTGTGTGACAAATGGCCATAATACTGTTTGGTGTACATCCCAGACTGAACAAAAGAGCAGATTGATCTCATCATTTTGAGGGAAATGAAGCTTTGCATGTGATTATTGATAAAGGAGAATTTGTGTGTGTCATCATCAAATGAATCCTCTAGTGAGGACAAGTCAGAATCCCCAGAACCCAATGCTAGGGAAGATTTGACAGATCCCAAAATCCTGGACCCTTGGACCCAGCTGATGTGGCTGTCAAAGGAGAGAGCAAGACCTCTAGATCACTGGTTCTTAACCTTGGGTTACTCAGGAGTTTTGGACTGCAACTCCCAGAAGCCTTCACCACCAGCTGTCCTGACTGGGGTTTCTGGGAGTTGCAGTTTAAAAGCATCTGAGTAACAAAGGTTAAGAACCACTGCTCTAGATAGCCCATAAGAACAACATAGGCTGAATGCATAAGTATGGCTAGATATTCCCAGATGAAATGTTTAGCTGTGAGGAAGAGTCCTCAGGAGAAAAAAAAAAGCCTCCTCAGAAGTAGGCAGTCTCCTTGAAGGAAAACACTTTCTCCCAAAGAGACCAGTGGGCCAAACTCCGCACTTAAATTCCCTCCCCAGTCGGCCATATATTTGCAGCTGAGTGCTTGCTGGGATCCAACAGGATCTATATGCATCTCCAGTTTGGGACAGTGATTTATTGGGGACAACATCCTTACTGATTCCTGCCCTTGCACCTTGTTTACCTGGAGCCCTGTCACTGACTCATAGACTGTGCACAATCTTTATACTGGTTGACTACACCCGTCAGATGCTCTCGTGGGTTTGCAGCAGTTAGTTGCCTAGTTTGACTTTTTTGGACTGTTACTGGTCTGTGGCTTTTGAATTTCCTAATTTGCCTGGCCCTTCAAGGAGTGTTTGGTTACCGGACCCCCTGCATCACTTTGGCTCTGGTTTTGGATTTTCCTGGCCCCAGGCCTCAGCTGAACTAGACTGCCTGTGCATGCAGCCTGCCAGAGAACAGGACAATAAAGCAGTTCATGCTGCATATGGACTACCCAGTTCCTTTTATATATATATATTGATATTGATATTATATGATATTGATATATTGATATTATATGATATTATTTGATATATATAATTTCCATGAATGAAATATCTATGCCATAAGAAAAGAAACTTTCAAAGCACTGGCTATTAATAAAAATGTATGACTCTTTTTTCTAGTAGCATCTTTTCAAAATACCATTTCCTAAGCATTTATTTGTTTTAGTCACCTAACTTGGATTACTTTTAGTGCTGATCCAAGAAACAATGCAATTCACCACTAGAGGGTACTGCAAGTAAACCAATATTCATCATCTATATCCAACTCAATTCTTTAGCAGCCAATCCATATCTAGCCAATATAGTACTGTATGTGTTCTGAAGGGAGTAATAACAAGACTGAGTCTGCAGATTTTTTAAAAAAACCTTTTAAAAAGCAAATGATGACTGAGCATTCCCACTGACCACAGTGGGAATGCTTGGTGGGGAAAGAAAACTGGGAAAGGAATGTAATGGGATCTGTCCTAAGTACAAACACTGCACTTTTGTACAATTGACAGAGATATTTCTGCTCGCAGATACTAACAGTGATTTTGTTCCTCTGGTTGCCAGTCTTTCTGTAGCTATTCAATCTTGCTCAGTGCAGAGTTCAGGGCAATGTGGCACTAAGTGTCAAAAGAGTTAATTGATAACGTCAGATGACTCAAGACTAGTCAAACCAAAATCAAGGTTGATTAATAAATGGCTAGACAACTAAAGTTTCTAAGTCCAATAAATAGGTTCAGAGGAAACAAAATTAGATTGGGAACACAGGAGGGGTAGGGCTCCACATGAGGCTGCCTTTGAGACTGATGCAGAAATTTCAAATGGTGCAGAATGCAGCGGCCAGACTTCTCACGGGGGTGAAAAAACGTCAATGTATCTCCCTCACTCTGGCTGCCCTGCATTGGCTGCCGTTTGATTCCACATTGATTTCAAAGTATGAACAATGACATATAAAGCCCTAAACGGTATAGGACCTCAGTATCTGGTGGAACACCGTCTCCCACCTAGATCTACCCATATCACTCGTTCTAGCCAGGAGGGGTGGCTGAGAGGCCTAATGCTGAGGGAGGCCTGGAGAGAAAGAACAAGAAACCTGGCCTTATCGGCAGTGGCCCCTCGTCTCTGGAACAGTCTACTCCCAGAAATTCGCCTGGGTGTTTTTAAGAGCAAACTCAAGACCTGGCTCTTTAGGCAGGCCTTCCCTCCTGTCATTATTTAATTTATTTTGCCATCTTCAATTATATTATGTTGTTGTTGCTATCTTAAACTGTTATTGTTTTTAGGAAATTGTTTTATGAACTTGTTGTTAGCAGTCCAGAGTAGATTTCAGTCTAAACGGGTGGAATATAAATTAAATAAAATGAATAAATAAATAGGAGGACCCAAAAAGCAAAATGAAACAAGCTTAGGTCAATAGGTGTTTCCGTGACCACCTTCTGTTCTGGGTCTTGGTCTTCAGAGGCAAGGGGCTAGAGTTCTGAGTCATGAACTGCCCAAACAATGCCATTAATATATAGGAAGGAGAAGACAACAGTTGTTTTTGAGGAACAACAGGTTTTCCAGAGAGAGAGAGAGAGAGAGAGAGAGAGAGAGAACTTAAAAAAAATAAGGGTGGGAACTCACTAGTTGTTTGTTTGTTTGTGTTTTATGCTGCCTTTCTTGTGAAGTTGGCTCACAACAGTGCTAAAACAAACAACATATTTCATTAAACAATGATTAAACATGATAATATTAAAACATCTATCTAAAAACTGTTTTTTAATGTAAAAATGTTTAAATGATATAAAAACATCAAGTGGTATCTAATTATATTAAAATTGGATATTAAAAGCCTGTCTGAAGAGAAGGAATCTCACTTCCTGGTTAATACTTGTTAAAGTTTGAACAGCAGACTCATAAACTCCCAAGCTTAGCTCATGGCACAAGGAAAAAATGTACATTTTCTACACATTAGTACAGGGATGGTTGGAATCAATGTAGCTTACTGGTTCAGTTCTTGTCAGAACACCCAGAGTCACTTTTAGATGTCAGAGAGAGCAGTACAAGCCCAAGAAGGCTTCAGCCCTGTTTTTCTGCAACAGCAGTCCACACAAATACAATGTCGACAGACCTTCTGGCAAAGCATTTTTGAAGCCTAAGAGGTATTTCAGAAGCAGTCTGTGATACGATGAAAAGGACAGGAAATCCACTGCCTGAACACCAGCTCCAGGGATTATTTAGGTAGCTGATCCAAACATTTGGATTGTGCTGCCTCTCAGCTGCTGTGTTTTTGACAACAAAGAATAGGGCTTATGTTGCAAAGCTGAAATCAGTGTGTTCCCCAATCGTATGCATGTTTTTCACATCACACTGGAGCTGTAGCCACAGAGCACTTTGCCACATCCAGCAGCAACTCTATAGGTTTTCTCAGAACCTGAAAGCTCACTGGGACCTGCAAAAGGAAAAAAGGATTGTCTCTTCCACAGTTCCAATGAATGTCACTGTTGGAAGACCAGGGTTCAATAGTTCCTTGTGTTCTGCTAATCACAAGATCACAAATTTTGTAGTAGAAGCCTATCTATACTTTCTCAAAAATATGTCTGACCATTAAACAGAGGTTTACAATGTAGAGGATATGTGCATGGTTATAGCCTTGGTCTGTTCTGTATTTGGAGGGGAATGAGATTTTCTATTCACTACTTCTTTGAAGTCACTAATTCTAGGATCATATAACAATATATTTCACTCTCATAATAATCCTTCAAAACTGGAACAAAAAAAGAGCTTGATCACTTTTATCCTTTTAAAGGAGAACACTCCATAAATTTTAGAGAGCTTTGACTATTGCAAAATCATATTAATGCTACTTAATAGTTCTGCTGCCTATCTCTTGAAACAGCCATTAAAAACAGCAGTATATTAAAGATTTTAAGCAATTAAGACTTCTACACTGCTATTTCAGACATTGCCAAAACATCAGATCAAAGGGTGATATAAAAATATTTAGGTAGATAGAATATAGTATTACAAAATAAATTCCGCTAGATGGAGCAGTCCTCAAGAGAGTGAAAAGGATTTTTCCTTCCTAGCTCTTCTACAGAATTTATAGATACTGAAGGATTTTTATTGTGCAGTAATAGAACAATTATAAATACTGATGAACTGAATGGGAAAAGTTAAAGTTAATATGTCCAACGTCTTGACCCTAGGCACTCAGAAATATATGGCAGCTCACATCCAAAATGGAAATAATATTTAGGATTACAGAAATTCTTATAACAAGAGCTAAAGAGGTCTTTCCACTCACAATTTCTTTCTAAACAATACCAATAATATTTGTAACAAGCAAACATAATATTTTTGGCCAGTATTCATACTTGTTCAGTAAATTCTGAGCTAATACCATTGTAGACACTTGGAATGAATGGATTTTGTTAGTAAATGATAATGTAAATCTTACTGATTTCCATTAGTCTATTGCAGTTGGAACTAAAATTGAATTTGGTCCTCTGTTATTTTGTAACCAAAGTGCATGGATAGTTAAGCTGTGTTGTTGTTGTTTAGTGACATCCACAGCCTCATTGCAAAGCAGGGTTTTGACAAGCTTAAGTCCATATATTTTTAAACATGATTCTGAATTTAGCCTTCTTTCATCATCAGAATGCAAGAATTAAAAGTGCAGAAACTAAATGTGCTAATACTGAAGTAATTTAACACTATAGGAAAGATTCATTCTCCCTTTGCAATGGTAAAAAAAACCCATCAGTCATATTATTTGATCTCTCCATGCTAATTATATTACTTGAGCTTATAATATGTGACAGTATGATAAAATTCAAACATTTTAACAACTTATAAAAAAAACTGCTGTGGCTTGGATCTAAAACATGGTATGTGGAAAGAAGCTCATGGAAGGTAACTTTTCCAACTTTCTTCCAATAGCAGTCCTCCATGTTCCATCCTTATGGCAGAAAGTGAGGAGGAATTAAAGAACCTCTTAATGATGGTGAAAGAGGAGTGTACAAAAAATGGTCTGAAGCTCAACATCAAAAAAACTAGGATCATGGCCACTGGTCCCATCATCTCCTGGCAAGTAGAAGGAGAAGATATGGAGGCAGTGACAGATTTTACTTTCTTGGGCTCCATGATCACTGCAGGTGGTGACAGCAGCCACAAAATTAAAAGACTCCTGCTTCGTGGGAGGAAAGTGATGCAAACCTAAACAGCATCTTAAAAAGCAGAGACATCACCTTGCCGATAAAGGTCCACATCGTCAAGGCTATGGTTTTTCCAGTAGCAATGTATGGAAGTGAGAGCTGGACCATAAAGAAGGCTGACTGTCGAAGAATTGATGCTTTTGAATTGTGGTGCTGGAGGAGAATCTTGAGAGTCCCTTGGACTGCAAGGAGATGAAACCTATCCATTTTGAAGGAAATCAACCCTGAGTGCTCACTGGAAGGACAGATCCTGAAGTTGAGGCTCCAGTACTTCGGCCATCTCATGAGAAGAGAAGTCTCCCTGGAAAAGACCCTGATGGTGGGAAAGTGTGAAGGCTAGAAAAGAAGGGGATGAGATGGTTGGACAGTGTCACTGAAGCTACCAACATGAATTTGACTCAACTCCGGGAGGCAGTGGAAGACAAGAGGGCCTGGCGTGCTCTGGTCCATGGGGTCACAAAGAGTTGGATACGATTTAACGACTAAACAACAACAACAACAACATGTTCCATCCTATAGTATTCTGGGGTCCCCACAGTTTCTCTGGAGTCCCTTATCAATAATATAAATGATTAGTATAGAGACAGGAAAATCATACTGTTTCATCTTACACCTACTCACCATTCTCAGGATTTAAATATATACTGTCATTCACAAAAAAACACCTTATTCAGAAAAATACATGTTCAGAATAACTTGGAATTGTTGGTTCTATGGTGTACATGTACACACACAGAAACACTGGCGTGCCAGATACTTTCTTGTGCTCACTATCATTCACATTTGTAAAAAACAAAAAGATTCTTTGTGTTTGGGTAAGAAGTGGGTAACTGGTGAAAAAAGGAGCCGGTTTCTAGAATTGTCCCTTTTTTAGTGTCTCTTATAAATGGTAGTTAGTACAAGAGGGTATCCCATAGACCATCTTGATTGCTGCCGTTGGTGTTCCCAACATTCAGTCTACCCTTTGCTATGTAAAGCTTGCCATTCTTTTTCCTGCTGGCAATGCAAGCATGATATTATACAGCAATATGGGCCATTTCCTGGTGTTTTGAATTATGGATACAGAAACACAGTACAGTGGTGCCTCGCATAACGACGAATCCACATAGCGATCTATTTTTTGCAATTGCTAATGCGATCGCATTGCAATGTTTAGATAGGGAAAACATAGCATTGCGATGTTTGGTAAGCGTTTCGCTTACCTATCTTCGCATTGCGATATTTTTAAAACAGCTGATCGGCAGTTCCAAAATGGCCGCCGGGTAACCAAAATGGCCGCCAAAAGCATTTTTGCGCGCTGCCCTCGCTTACCGAGGCAGCGAAAATGGTGGCACTATGGAGGATCTTTGCTCAAAGGTGAGTTTTCACCCCATAGGAACACATTAAACGGAGTTTAATGCGTTCCTATGGGATTTTCCTATCCGTATAGCGATGTTTCCGGATAGCGACGATTAATCTAGAACGGATTAACGTCGCTATGCGGGGCACCATTGTATCTCATATTCATAAACCAGAGAGGTTTTTGAAGAATTGTAATTTTATGGGGCATGCTTATCCCAACATGAGACCAGCATGACTGTGGAAGAAACGGAAGATTCCACAATGAATTCCAATACAAATAGAAAGTCAGCTCGGACTAGCCAAGCCAGCGATGCATTCATGTTATGCATAGAGCAGGATGAGGCACTTAGGAAATCTTGGTCAACCACCATGCCTGGCCGCATCTTCTGTTGTTTCAGCTTTGTCTTTCTGCTGAATTATGGTAGGCACTGGGAAGACAGAGAAAGATCAGTGTTGCACAACTCATTTCCACCATGTGATTATCATGGAATGACCTTCTTCAGAAATGAAGGACAAACTATATACTGTATATGATTCTGAACAGAAGGCAGTATAGTGAATAAGTAACATATATATAATAGAAGCATATGCTGGGTACTCAAAGCAAGTGATTTTTTGAACAAGGATGTGGGAAATTATCTTAATTGCATTATGTAATTGGTTATTTCCCAAGTTTTCAATGAGAGATTAATTCAGCTGAACTATTGTAACCTTTTGTGTAGCCTGCATAATATAAGGAAATAGTGCACACCCATGACCTCATGGAAGCTTGGACTGAGGGTGGGATTTCTGTTTCCCTTTCTAGAAATTCCTTGGCTCTTTTCATGCCTACCCAGGCCATTTTTAGCCCAAACAAAAATATAAAATGTGAAAACACCTGTTATGGACAAGTATGGATTTCACCATGTTAGCTGATTGCAAATCCCCCAGCCAGCATCTTTTAAAGCCTGACTTGCCAGTTTACAATTACTGTAAGTTTAAAATGTGGTAATGTGATATCTAGTGGAAATATCATTAGTTTTCTCATATAAATGGCTCCTCTACTGATAGCAGCTGAGGCTTTTTCCGAAAGCACTGTTTACTGACTTACAATTCTACAGAATGGCTTTTGACCAGGATATTCTAAAACAGCTTTCTGAAGCCTGGTGCCCTCAAGATTATACTGGACTGCAATTCTCATTCTCTCTAGCTAGCATGGTGTGAGTGGGTGAGCTGGAGTGCTCATGAGGGGTCTACCTCTATATCCCACACAGGTCCTTCCCAGAGCTATGCATCAGGCACAGGGTGGATCCCTTGTACCAGCTATTACCTGGAGCTTAATGCTCCATCGGAGGCAGGGAAGTGGAGAGACTCAGATGCATAGAGGGAAAGAAAAGGTGGGATAGACACACAGTATATATGAGAGATACAGGAGGAGGCAGTAAGCAGCAAAGATGAGGAAAGTGAAACTAAGGAATGGGCAAAGGCCCCTGAGTGGAATGGCGCATTGGCTTTGTAGAGATCAGTGAGCGGGGCACCCCCTGTGCTCGTGCGCATGTGCGAACAAGCACACGTGCTCTCTTGCACGAGCATGCCCGTGCACATGCGCAAATGGCAGCACAGCGCTTGTCTGGGTGTGTTTGTGCTTGCGCGCATGTGCAAATGGTGGCATGGCGCTTGCACAGGCGCGCTGGAGAATGTGCACAGCCGCAAATGGGCTGTGTGGGGGTGAGTGCGTGCAGGGGGTGGGGCATGAGGTCTGTCTCGGCGGCCCGGTCTGACTCAGGCCACGGACTGGCACCGGGCCGTGGACCAGGATTGGGGACCTCTGTTGTAAACAGTTTGCAATAAAGTCTATGTCTGTTCTTTGGACTTTGATTCTGGTTTTCAAAATTAAGATGGAAAGTAAAAGGGTACCTTTCAGGATTTCCACCATCCTGGGAAGGGCATACACCATCACACATGGCCATGCATTGGTTACTGTGGCAATTTTGGTCTGTAAATAAGTTTTATGTATGGACTTGGATTAGCTTGCACACTAGGTGGTTGGGATTGGTTGACAGTAGTATGTGGGATGTGTGCCAGGAGTGACAGTTAAAACAGTTGAGACGTGTGAAAAGGTGTTTATGAATGGAGCTAGGAGCTGATTGTTCTTTGTAGTTCTTGATTAGAGCGATTCTGTTTGCATATAAGTGTGGATGTGTGAGAAAAAGTTTGTCAGAGCTATAAGTTGATTAGTGCTGTTACTAAAGATTTGTCAAATTGAGTCAATTTACTTTTATTGAATATGCTTTAAGCACAAGTAAAATTAAGGATCCAGCCTGATGTGTATGTATGCAATGCAATCTTGTCCCTGTTTATTCAGATGTAAAACCCACTGTGCCTAATGATTCCTGTTCCCAATGCATGTGTGCCTATAATGGCAGTGTTAGTGGTTTTGCTTTCTGAAAATTACTGATCATATGGCCTTCAGTCTCTTCCAAGAAAATGAGTCAATACAGATTAAACATGTTTGTCTGTTTTCAGCACAAACAACTTCTAGCAATGAGCACATATGTTATATGTGAAGCACAGCATAATAGTTACATGTGAGTGAAGTCCCTTCTGACTTATGGTGACCCTAAAAGGGATTTCAAGGTATGTGAGATGCTCAATGAGTAGTTTAGCTTTTGTCCCCAATTGAGATTCCATGGCTGAGCAGGAATCTGAAGCCAAGTCATCTGAGTCCTAATCTGGCACTCACTACACCTTACTGGCTCTCATACTGGCCAGTAACAACTGAGCAATACATTATTGATATTTCAAATTTGTTGCTAATTTCAAACACAATCTTATCATTTTATTAATTTCAACCATACCGAATGTGCTTAATGTTGGCTCAGTTAATACCTCTGATCCTTCAGTTCTTTTCATCAGCTTTGAATTCACACAAGTCAAGCTAACCAACTGTGGAAAAGGAAACAGTTTCCTACATTGGATGCCAACTGACATGTTACACCTTACTACCCCGCTGTTATGCAAGCAAATACTCTGAAGAATCACTAACTCATTACTGTATTGCTTCAGAAACTAGTGTTAGGACTAGAGCCTTTGAATTGGTTATTGAAAGGAAGGTAGGGCTGACAATGGAAAGTTTGGTGACCTTTTATCAGAATTGGAGGAATGAACCATATGATTTGACAACTATGGCTTATCTTTATTTTTCTGTTGTGAGCAACTGTAATAACTACACTGTTGCTAGGTTCTCAAAGGGCACAGTCCAGCAGAGTTCCACAGTGGCAATTCCATTCATTGTAATCTGGAATTGCCATAGATTGCAACTCTGTGACAGCTCAAGAAATCCTATGCACTGATTACAATGGAAGAAAAATAAGTCAGAGTGCAATAGGCTCCTTATCCTTTGTCCAACCAGCTCAAAACAGTAGGAAAAGCGTAATATTTAGAAAGAACATAATATTCAGGAAAACACAGAGCTGAATGAAAATGACAGTCATGCCCCTGTTGGAATGGAAATGTTACCAATGCCCATGAACCATGTCCTGTTGTGATACCTCCCTGTCACTCACATGTGAAGGGAGATGATGCATCCATGTTGAAAGGGACATGCCTCTAGGGCAACTTCATGCCCCCTCCCCAGTTTACAAACAATGCCAGTATGCCCCACACTCTAGGAGCGTCTGTGACACAGGCAGTAATGAGCTGGTGCTGTGAGTTCGCTGCAAGCAGGCTTTCATGCCCCTGTTCATAGGAAAAATGCCATGACAAAGCACAACACACAAGAAGATAAAATGAGAGATGAGGAGGAAGCCATATGACACAGCACCCAGATAGTTCATTTGACAGAAGGCCTGCAGAACCAATGAGATGAAAATGTTTAGCTGAAGGGAGGAAAAAAACAAAACCCTTTCACTTCCTCTGTGACTCTGGAACCCTTATCCCAAGAAGGCCCGTGTGTTCTCTTTGCTATTGAATTGACTAAGAACTGTTAACTTAGTATGTCTCATTACATGCATGCAAACTAAGCACACATACATTTTTGAATATTGAAAAAAACCCTGATATCTAAAAAGCTATGAATTCAAGAGACCATAGGCAAGGTCCTTGAAGCTATTGTTTTAAAAACCTTATGATTTAAAATCAGTGGCACAACTAAATACATGAGAGCAGATGTATGTGTGTATGTGTCTCAACCAAGCCTGCTGCTTCTGCACATGCGTCCACCATGAAATTAATAAGTGGGCACATGGGCCAGCATGGACAATTGGTAGAAATTCTGAGAATTGGGAGTCCAAAAGACCTAGAAGCCAAAGCTGAGAACCACTGGTCTAATCCTTACTCAAAATGGTGATTCATGCGAGTCACCATTATGGCAAATATTATATTGGAAATGGTCAGGAAAGTGTGAGAAAGGTAGAAGTTTCACTGTTTAAAAATATCAGCTTTGTACTGATATACAGTATTCAAGGAGCTTATACAGTGGGGTCTTGACTTAAGAACGGCTCGAGTTAAGAACATTTTGACTTAAGAACCACTCTCATAGGAAAATATTGACTTTACTTACATACTTAGATTTGAGTTAAGAACTGAAAAAAAAACACGTGGGAGGCAGGGAAAGTGCAAAATGTGAACTTTCAGTGAACTGTTGGCCAGTGAAAAGGGTGCCTGTCTGCTTCCTCACTCCTCCCAGTGTTTAGAGAGTGGATTGGGAGACAGTCTTCGGACTGCCTGGTACTGTCCTGCCTGGACTGTATTTTCCCTGCCTTCCCTGAACCTTTCTTGACCTAAGAAAAAAAGAAACAAAATATCCCCCTCTAGTGGTCGAAGGTGGAATAGCAGCTTCCCATTAGTTTCCATGGACGGAAAAGAGCAGATACGGATCAAATGCTTCTCAATGCATTCCTATGGGAAATGCAGATTTGACCTAAGAACTTTTTGACTTGAGAACCGCCTTCCAATACGGATTAAGTTCTCAAGTCAAGACCCCACTGTAGTGAATTCAAGACCAAATCCTTGATGGCAATGGGCAATTCATTAACACGATAGGGCACAAGTTATTTTTTCAGACAGCATTATTTTGCACCAATCATTAAATTTCATCTGCCACAATGTTGCTTATTCTTTTAACAGCCTGCTTGTGCTCCTACTCACCTGGCAGAAATTACTACACAGAAATATCTGTTTATATTTGGCATTCTTTTCCTCCCGCGTGACATTAAGATGGCATGCCACAGGTAAGATGGCTATACTATAAATGGTATCATCCTAAACAGCATTCTGAAGAGACAATCAATTGTGTGTCCTCATGTCCAGCTCAACAGTTATGTACGCATACAGGAATTTACTGCTGATTCACATTTGAAGACTGAGTCTTTATCTCTTCCAATGACTAGTCTCTCTCATTACACATCACTGCAGTAATGACCACAATAAAGCCCACCTGTTCCATGATGTTAAACCTTCTATACATAATACTATATTAATTTTTGCTGTAAACCTGTCACTGGTTTCTCTTTTGATCACACAAATAATCCCTGTGCTTGTTTGAAAGTGATTAGGCTGGGTCTATTTTTGAATCACACAAGCGCACAATTGTGTAAGCTCCATCAGAATGGGGGGAAAAACAGAGTACTTGGGACACTTTGTTTCTTTTTCCACACTTTGAGATTTGGCCATTCATGTCTGCCAAGCTTCTTATCTTTCAGCTTGTTCTAAAACAATGAAAGGAATTGCTACTTACACCACAAGAACTCTTTATGTGTGTGTATGCTGTGTTTTTTTTAAACTACAGTTCTTATGGGTTGGTAAATGCTGGAAGAACTGGAAATACATTTCCAAGACTCTGACATGAACTCTTTTCAAGAACCTTAATGAAGAACCAGCCATTTTCAGCTTCATAAGTTGTTAGCTGTTAGTCTTCAAATATAAGAGACTGAAGTGTTTAAACAGACAAAAGTTAATATTTTGCATATGCCGCAGCTTGGATTAATCACAGTTCTGTCTTTCACCACTGAGCTTCCATGTTACTTGAATTTTTTTTTCTTTAGAAAGACATTGTGTTTTAGTTTGCTTCATCTTCAGTTGGCTCTTTGCTAGTTCTCATTTATTTATTTGGCTTTTACCCCACCCATCTAGATTCAAACACATCTACTCTGGGCGGCTTACTGTCTGAGAAATATAAAAAAGAATTAAAACAGATAATATGAAAAAGAAAGAAAAAAGAAAACATAAGCAAAGTACAAGATGGAAAAACACAGGGAACTAAATGATGGAAGGAGGGAAGGCCTGCCTGAAGAACCAAGTCTTCAGCTTGTTCTTTAAAGCTCCCAGCGAGGGCACCAGGCGAATCTCAGGAGGCAAGATGTTCCAGAGGCAAGCAGCCACCATTGAGAAGGCCGGGTTTCTAGTTCTCTCCTTCCAGTCCTCTCTTGAGGTCAAGCCCCTCAGCTGCCCAGCCTGACTAGATTGAGTGATATGAGTAGAGCTAAGTGGGAGCTCTGCCAAGTATCAAGGCCCTAAAAGGTACAGGGCTTTATATGTAAGCATTAATACCTTGAAGTCAATGCAGAAACGAATGGGCAACCAGTGCAAGGCTGCCAGAGTGGGGAAATGTGATGATATTTTTTCACCCCAGTTAATAGTCTGGCAGCCGTATTCTGGACCATTTGTAGTTTCCTCATCAAGGGTAGCCCCGCATAGAGTGCATTACAGTAGTCCAATCTCAAGACTAAGAGTGCATGGACCAGAGTGGTGAGTGCCCCAACATCAAGACAGGAGCTCAGCTGGGCAATCTGCCAAAGATGTAGGTGGGTAGTACAGACCACAGACACTACCTGGGACTCCATAGTAAGCGCTGGGTCAAGATGGACCTCCAAGCTGCGGACCACACTTTTTGTGGTGAGAGTCACCCCCAAAAAGAGAGGGAGCTTCCCAAACCACTGATAGGAGGGGTGCCCACCCTCAAGACCTCCATCTTGTCCGGGTTCAGCCCCAGTCCATTCTCCTGCATCCATTGCAGTATAGTCCCCAGGCAGTGCTCAAGGAACTGAAGAAGTTTCCCCAGGGCATTCATGCGCCAAAATCATAAGCAACTGACATCTTAATGGCAAAGGTGAGAATATAATGATGAGTGTAGAACTTTAGATCTAAGTGTGCAAACTTCAGATACAGCTGGAAGGCCATGGTTTTGCAAAGTTGTGTGCTCTTATTCCCTAGTACAGTAATAATGCTTTGGGTTTGTTTGTTTGTTCCTGTCAAGGAGGCAGTGGGGAATCAAATTTCCAACCTCTGGCTCTGCAGCCAGATAGCTAAACCACTGAGCTATGTAGCAGTTCCTTATAATGGTTGCATGCCATTTATTTCAACTTACGGTGGCCCTTCTCAGCATTTTCTATAGATGGTATTAAATCCTTGAATGGTTTTGCTTGTACAACTAAATAGAAATATTAACACATTAGTGAGTTCCATGGAAGTTAATGGATCTTACTCCTGAGTAAGGTGAGCACTGAATTGTGGCCACAATGTTATAATAAATTAAGGAAAACTGAGGAATGCAAGTTGACAAAATTAAAGGAGAAAAAGAAAAAAGTGAAAGCAAAACTGTATGTCGTTTTAAAGACCTTTAAAAGCTCAGTTTGAGCTTTTTAAAATCAAAATTCACTTCAGATGCAAGGAATGTGAATACACGTCCTCTGTATGTGTACACGTATTCTCATGACCAGAAAAGAATATAGATAATGAAGTGTCAATGGTTTATTAACACAAGAATGGGATTATCAAGCTGCAAATTACTTCTATTAGCAGTGAATGGAACTGCTTTAAGCCCACAAGTGTAACAAAGTATTCCTCCAGGTATGCCTCAAAATACATCCATATGTGATCAGTCTTTCGTGTCAAGATCTAAATATACTCACTTGTCAAAATAAGGAGTGCAACATCCAAACTAATACTTGAACTGACATTAGTTTACCTTTTTGGTGACTTGGTAAATGCTTTAAGATAAAGTCTTCTGTTAATTTTTAATTTTCTGTGCTTAATGTTATTGTACTTTCATGGTAAACATGATCCCTTTTCTGAAATTATTTTTGTTATTTTTATTCCTATTACTATGTTATTTTAATGTTGCTGCTAGCTGCCCAGAGTAGTGGCTCTGCTACTATTCGAGTGGGATAGAAATGTAAATAAACTAACATATCAATTTTGCAACTGTATTGATGGATCCTTATTAATACATCTTCAATCGGTTCAGAAACTAATACACAGAGGAAAGGGACACTGAATAAACACAGTGTACGAGATGTAGAAACTATTGTTTGGAGTGGCCCTGCATTGCCTTATGTGAAACACAGTACGTTACTGTACTGAAGTGTCCATCTAAATAATTTTTCTTTTAAGGTAACTGAAGAAACAGCTTTTAAAAACCTGAGGCCTGGAACTGCTTGTGCTAAGCCATTTAGTGTTCAAGGATCTGTGAGAGGGGGAGAAAACAGCTGCTGTTTTTCATTTCAGAGAATGCACATCATATGGGCAGTCAAAAGAAAACTTGCATCCAAAAATCTGATCCAGATGTTGCTGTTTGACAAAATCAAAAAGCAAACAAACAAAGCCAAAACATAACTAGAATACACAGAGCAAGACAGTACAAAGCAATGCATAGTTTTGACTATGAAATATGAGAAGTGGAGAGCAAAATAAGCCACAAATAATATTCTATTACAAAGTAAAAATAGGAGTATCATTACATTTTTGGAAACATAAGCACCCAATTGCGTCCTGTCTAGACACTTACTGTACAATATGTGAGAGGGAAATAGTGTTTGTCAAATTATACAGTTTGCCCAGCTTATCCATGCACCTAGTACTTTTGTGTCAGATTACAGCTGCACAGGGACTTAGAAGTATGGGCTCCAACTACTGTACGTAATATTCAGACTGTGAAATTTCAGTGCACAGATTGCATGACTGAATATTTTGTTTTATGCGATTATTTACATAAATACATTTTGCAGAGTCCTGGCACCTTAAAGGCGTACAAATCCATTTGTGAACTTTGGGGATCACAACCTACTTCCTCAAATACCTGCCACATTGTATCTCAGAAAGGGTTGTGATCCATTGGAACACACTGCAAAAAAATCTGTTGGCCTTCAAGGTGCTGTAACTTGTTTGTTTTATTCTTGCTATATACTCCGAAGAAGACTAACAAGGCCAGCTTGTTAGATACTGTTAATAGATAAGGATGGAAAGGTTATAATGAAGATATGTACAAGAATGAAACCAGGCCACTACCACACTGCTTTACTTTAATCTTTTCTGTTTTTTTTTTTTTTTTTACTTCCAAGAGTATTTTGGATTGAAAGTACAAATACAGGACTACAGTACAGTGGACCCTCGACTTACAGACGGCTCGACTTACAGACTTTTCGAGTTACAGACTTCTCTGGCTGCAAAATTTAGATTCGACTTGCAGCTAGAGAATCGACTTACAGACCAGAAAAAAACCAAAATGGAATAAAAATAGAATAAAAACCACTGGTTATGGGATTAATCGGTTTTCAGTGCATTGTAGGTCAATGGAGATTCGACTTACAGACTTTTCGACTTGCAGCCACCATTCCAATACGGATTAATTCCTTAAGTAGAGGGTCCACTGTATTTTGATTGAGAAAAACAGCCCAGAGTACTTTATATAAAAAAGCTTTATATAAATAGATCATACTTAAGGTAAGTAATGAACAGCCTTTTAATTACAATTCTCGTTCCAAATACTGTATTTTTCCATGTATATGACCCCCCCCATGTATAAAACAACTCCCTAATTTTGACCCTTGCTGGAGGCAGAGGAGCAGTTAATGGGCAACTGCTCCTCCACTTCCGTCTCTCCTGCTGCCTCCGCTGCCCGCCCAATCATCTCCTCCAGTGCAACTGCTTTGCCTCTGCCTCTTAATGCCTCCGCCACCAGAGGGGACAAGGCGGACATGGAGGTGAGCCTCGTCAGTCCCATTGGAGGAGGTGATCAGGGGCGGGCGGAGGAGGCAGCAGCA
The DNA here is from genome assembly GCF_051106095.1 of Pogona vitticeps. NCBI lineage: Eukaryota > Metazoa > Chordata > Lepidosauria > Squamata > Agamidae > Pogona > Pogona vitticeps. Next base: position 174,626,874 of record NC_135786.1, read on the forward strand.
AGAGGTTCCCAAGCTCCTTCGCCTCTGTCTCCTGCTGTTGCCACCTCTGCCACCGGAGGGGACAAGCTGTGAGCCCTGGAGGAGGCAACTGAGCAGCAGTGGTGGTGGTGGCAGCAGCAGCAGCAGCAAGAGGCATCTGAATGCACATGTGAGTGCTCCTTTGCCTCTGCCTCCTTCTGTGTATAAAACAAGCCTCAATTTTTCCTCTAATTATTTTAGGAAAAAGTGTTGTTTTATACATGGAAAAAATAAGGTACATTTTGCAATTATTTTGCTCTCAAGCAGAATGTCTTCAAAACACACAGGTGACATTGCTGTAAGACTAGCCACTTAAGAAAAATAAGTGTACCAGTGTATCATTAAAAAATCTTCCAGTGAAGGCTATTACTTGAAGATACAAAACAACAGAGAAGTCCACACTAAGCCGTAGGCAGTAATTTTCATGAGGCAGAAAAAAGGGTTACCAATAAGCACAATAGGAGGGATAAGCTGTAATGGTGTCTGCTAGTTGGCAGAATTGGCCAAGCATTCTTCCTTAACTTCAAAACAGCATCTACTGTATTGAATGTGATTTTGATAAACATATGTATTGCAATGTGCCTATTAGCTGGAAGAGCCATGTTCAGAACTAGTCCCTTCTTGCTATTTATAGGTTTGTTATTCTTGGCAGTGGGAAAGGAACTCTGCAACCCTTGTTCTGGACATATCTCTATATAATACAGGTAGGGTTCTCAATAATGCTGTGTGGAAAAAATCTCCCATAAGAATGTTGACCTTTCTCTTTGATAGAAATTAAAATGTTTTTGGGAAAAAAATTCAAAGGATGAGAAATTTCAAATAAACTCATGGGTGAGGTTTAGGATTCCTATCCTTATCTTCCTTATGCTGTGGTTGAGAACGTGTGCAAATATATTGTCTTTTGTTGCCTCAATCATCTCTGCAGCTTCTGGATTTCAATTAAAGTCCTGGAAAAGACACAGTAACTCCTCCCACAGGGCTTTTTCATATGCAGAATGAAGAACTAGGAAAGATGAAGACATGTAAAAAGGAAAGACAAATCAGTTAGGGGCTCGATTCCTCAATGTGGCCCCTTGACAGGGACTGGGATTGATGGTCCATAGGGTCCCTTCCAGCTCTGTACATCTAAGATTATTATTATTCGTATAAATGCAGCGCCTTCACCCACCTTGCAATGTTATGGTAAGTTCAAAATGATCACCAGAAGAAATTCTGAATACCTGTCAAAATGAGGCAGAAAACCAGAATCCTTTTTCTTGGAGAAATAAACCTCTTCAGGAAGTAGGTCTACCTTTTTCCTAATGCAAATCCTTTTTTTTACTCCCTTAGCAAGAAGAAGTCTTGGAAACCAGGCCCTATGGGGAAAAATGGAAAGAACTAGGCATGTTTAACCTTGAGAAAAGAAGGTTGAGGGGAAACATGATTGCATTTTTCAAATACGTAAAAGGCTGTCATACAGAGGAGGGGCAGGATCTGTTCTTGATCATCTTAGAGTGCAGATATGCAATAGGCTCAAGTTACAGGAAGCCAGATTTCGGCTGAATATCAGGAAAAACATCCTTACTGTTAGAGCAATACAGTAATGGAATCAATTACCTTGAGAGGTGGCGAGTGCTCCAACACTGGAGGCATACAAGAGAAATTTAGACAAGCACCTGACAGATATCCTTTAATTTGTATTCCTGCATTGAGCACAGGGTTGGCCTCAATGGCCTTATAGGCCACTTCCAACTTCATTATTCTATGAATCTAAGTCAGTTTGCAAAATTATTTCCCAAATTGCTCCACTTCCATTCTTGTAGTAGGCTCCCCAGTCATGACTGCAAACTCTAGAATGACAGAAAATAGAGAGCATCAGCCAGGCTGCCAGTGGAGCTACTGTTCTTGCCACCTGCACGGACAGTGGATAACAACCAAAATAACAAAGGTGTGCTCTTACCGTTGCTAATGGTGAACCTCACCTTTGAAAAACAGGTAATTTTTTTATTCCCTTGGAGAAAGTTAGTGGAATTATTCTCGTTTATCTGCCCAAATATAGTGGAGTGAATTTTCAGAGGTAATAAGGTGAACAACTACAGTTTCTGAGTAGGTACCTCATGTAGTGCAGAGTTAACAGGCCCAGGTCCAGGCAAAAACTCCTTGAAACATCTCATTTACCTTGAAAACCCTATTGGGGCACTAGAGTATAAAATGTGACAGCACATAACACACACATATAGTGTCTGAGTATCACCATATACATCCTCCTTCTCTCAGCATCTCAAATGCTTTCTAGGACATAACAACCTAATATTGTTGATGTGGATTTCAAAATGGCAGATTTGAAACCTTTATATATATATATCTCACACTTAATTTGTCCAGGCAAATGTGAAGATTCAAAAATTTCATTAAATGAACAGCATCTACCAGTAAGTGCAAGCTAGGCAAACAAGGAAAACTGGTTATTCATTCTTCAAATGCTTTTGCTAACTATAGATACAGACTATACTCAATGGTCTTCAGCATCACACCAAATTATACACTACATATTATTTTTGTGAATTTTTTATTTACACACTGTATCTAGAAGCAGATAAATTCTTATACAATTTTTTCAAAAAATGTGCAAGAAATTACTATAATCTTTTTAACAAATCAAAACACAGTTAAAATCAATGAACTTTGGATAATTTATTCTGTTGTGTGCTTAGTACAAATAGCGCACACTTAGTTGGAAACATACAGAAAAGTGTAAACTACAGCAATCCGGATTTTAAGTATCAGTTCCATGGCACTCCACCACCATTATAAAAATTCCTTAACCCAGTACATAGCAATACAAACTTCTTTGAGAATTTCTTCCAACATCCTATTACTGGCAGAAAGAGTTTTGACATTTTCCCCAAATATATCAAACTCTAAAGTATTTTGTCGTATTAGAACTATCTCATTTTTGTTAAAGAACACATTATTCATGTTCTTATAGTATTCAAAGACACAATATCAGTGACTGCCAGTGTGATCCTATTTTAGCTTAATTTTCTTTTGAAGTTATGTAGCTGAAGACCCTTCCGCACTGGAATTCACAGTCATTATATTGCTGGTATTTTGGTTTCAACTGTTCCAATATTTACATATTAAGAAATGTGTTTGTATGTAAAAGGGTGTGTTTTGTGAGGTTCAGCAGCAACAGTTCATATCGAGATAAGCACCTTGACTTAAAGATACTGAGACATTTGAAAGCAATAACACACCTGGGTTGGCCAGACTTGATCACGTGGGATAAGTAAATTCTTAGAACAAAATGAAGAAAATGTTGGGAATGATCAGTTTAGGTGGAAATCCAGCCCCTCCCCAAGGTTCACTTACCTAAGTTAGAAAGGATGAAGAGAAGCTTACTCAGATACTATTTGGGGGGGGGGGATACTATTGAGCTTTATGGGAAATATCTGCCTTACCAAAAACTTCCCTTCCACACAGCAGTTAAAGAAACTCACACTAGCAACCTGAATCTGCCTTCAATTTTCCAGTAGTTCAGTGTAAACAGGAAAAAAAGCAGTTCTCTGAAGCGCCACTACTTTTCTTCATCCTCTTTGCTCAAACTAATCATACAGAATGATAAATCTGTGCTGTTTTGACTGCCAATTCCAACACACATACAGAATTTGCTTTTTCTAGAGGGAAAACGTTATATTCAACCTAGCAAAGACCTAGATCTAGGGTAAACCGCGTCAACAGCTGTGGCATTAGACTCCACAATCCTTTAGGAAGAGACAGAAAATTGTGGCTGGCTGCATATTTTTAGAGAGCAACTCCCATAGTCCCTCACCATTGACTAGAGCTGCTTGGAACAGAGGGCCTCAGAAATATCCAGAAGACCAAAATTCCTTATTCCTGCCCTACAAGTTCTTCTAGCAATTACACCATGATGCTTGGGAATCTAAAAATCCTAACAACTCCAATAAGATACTGTGCCCAGTGTCAGATTATTAGGTGGTATTAAGATAATTCCATGCAAATGCACCCTTAAGCACGAGGACTCTAAGAACACTTTAGGGAGGAGTGCATGTGCACTTGCTCATATTTAAGGAAGATGCAGACATAAACAAAGAGGCAGAAAAGCCTCGAAAAAAAGAGAAAGAAAACTGTTGGAGAATGGAAACCAGCTGATTCCCCAATGAATCAATGTGCTAGAAATTCTTCTGTGCTTGTAACTGTATGAAAAAAAAAGAGATCTGTGAAAAACTAAATGTATTGTATATCTTACCATTATCCAAAATTTTCAATTCATAGATGTTATTTTAGCCTATTAGAAGTATGGCAAAGATATAAAATTGACACATCTCAGCAGCACTGATGCTTTTGTTCTGAAAACAGAAATATTAATTGATGGCTTGAAAAATAACCTTTAAAATAAATTAATTCCCTTTATTATTAAAACCACAATAGATCCTACTGTCCTTGTGCAGATCCCTGAGGCTGGAATGAGCCTTTTTTCTTATACCAGGTTTCATTCCAAAAGCCTTTACTGTAATAGGCTCAAAAACTACCATTGCAATTCAACTTTGCTTTCTCACAAAGCTGAAAAACCATTAGTAAAACCTGTTACCACTAAAAGTAGTTTTCTTTAAAGGGACACACTCAAGTACAACTATCATGGAGTTACAGATTATTTGCTAAATACATGGAAGCTGTAGCCTAAGAACAATTTAGTTCATTGCCCCATTTTTATCTTTACCTTTGTAACACACTAATGTGATGCAATATTTTCGTTTAAGTTTACAATAGCATTTTATGTCTATAGCAACAGCATTTTCCAGTGGCATTTATTATCCAAGCTATGCTCAGGTAGAGGTGACAGTAATTTTTATATAACCAATGCTATTCGTTATGCTGCATTTAAGATGCACTTACTATGTTATGTTCCTTATGCTGGTGTTTCCTGGCACAAAAATGCTCATACGTGATCAACACTTTGGTTTACAGAATGATTACAAAACCTGAGGGAATTACCCCATACAGTTAAAAGGCATGCTAACCATCTAAACTGACTGTATTCTCCCTTTTTCTTTTTCTTCAATGCTTAAAAAAAGCTGTTCATCTGAGAACCTACTATGCGCTAAGTGCCATTAAAATATGATTCACTGTAACAGCTTGCAGAATAATCAACTGGCATCAGCAGGGTGATACGGGAGGAGGAAATTCAGACAATACTGCAGTGGCAACTTGCATGACTAGAAACCAGCAAACTGTTCATGGAAGCTGCTAGGAACTGTTGCATGAGTCCTTTTATCACATTCAGCATAATGAACAGGTGAGACAACTCACATTAACAGTTAAAATGTCCCAAAATGTGACTGAACATAATTTATATTTGTGTCACAGTATGGGATCAATCTTCCATGAACAGAACAAAGAAGGCAATTCATAACGGATTTTTCAATGTATTCATTCAAAAGTCATTCCAGAATTTATCCAACCTTTTGTGTAATCAATGGATGCAATTTGCACTCACCTCAGACAAGTGGCAGTTGCCTCAAATAGCAAATCAAAGCCTTGGAAACAGAAACACAGGGCAGCTTGCAATAGTTCTGTCTTACTAGCTCAACCAGTTTAGGATCAGAACACACAAATGGGAAGGACATTTCCAGCATAAATGACATTAGGCTTGACTCCCAATGTTTCGTCTACATCCTTGCTAAGCCAAACACTTGCTTCAGAGGTCATCCAGAGCAGAAACAGAAGCCATTACCACTGTGGCAATGCTAATTGCTCATACATTCATAGAGATACGTGAGGTGGCAGTCAACAATAAAACAGAACATACTCCAGTGCTCTCACTGTTGCAGCTAAAATACCCTCTTAGCTCATATGCAGATAACTCACAATGTGTTCATGCAGCCTCTTCTATCTGTCAGACCATGGGCAGACAAGGACATCTGTGTGGCAGGTACTGGCTATTCCTGCTCTAGCTATTAGCTGGCTGGTAAATGAAGGGCTAGAAATGGAAAAGTTAAATAGGAGAGAAAAGAGACATCCACCACTTCGTTCGTTTCCTAGAGCACATGGTACATTTGTTGGAGCGTAATTATTTTCCATAAGTCCACTAAGCTTTACAGTGGGAAGGCAGAAATTAATACTAACTCTGTGCAACAAGAAGTGTTTTGAAGAGATGAGCATTGCAAGTACGGGCTCACTACTTCTAAAAACCTATTAGCGGTATGGATGAACATAAAAGTGTGGGAAGAAATGTGGTGCACAGGATCAACCAAATGAAAGAGAGATGGCTGGATAGGTCAGTGAATCAGGTACAGTGGTGCCTCGCTAGACGATTGCCTCATGGGACGAAAAACCCGCAAGACGATTGGTTTTTGCAATCACTATGCTGCCTCGCAAGACTTTTTTTCTATGACCGTGCTTCACAAGACTTTTTTTTGAGACCGATGCTTCGCAACTTTTTTTTTTAGACCAATGCATAGGGAACCTTGCAAGACGATGATTTTCACGGAATGAATTAAAATCGTCTTGCGAGGCACCACTGTATTTGGCTGCAGAGGCTTGGAGTTTGATTCCCCACTCTGCCTCTTAGGGTAGCCTCAGCCTGTGTAGCCTTTGGCAAGCTGCACAGTCCCAGAACGTCACCCAAAAGAAGTGGTAAACCACTTCTGAGTACTCTCTACCTAAAACACCCTGGAAAGGGTTGTCAAAAGTCAGAATTGACTTGATGGCACACAATTATTATTACAAAGGTAAGCAATGTAAGTATTGGGTTATCAAACTGAGAAAGTGAAGATGTACAAGGAGAAACATGGTGCATAGGATCATTGCCTAACCCTCTTAAAACAGCAGTATAACTGAGATATTAGAGGGCTAAATCGTATGGAACCGTAATACCATTATGATTCTCTAAATCATGGTTGGATTGTTAAAATACTGAGATAATAATTATTTTAATTCTTTCGCCATAATACACTTTACAATTAGAGGAAGATACCCCAAACCCTTCATTTTTTTCTTACTACGGGGGGGGGGCAGAATTACCTCTTTCATAATGACAAGAATTTTAACCTAGTATGTGTCCTATTATGAAAGGGAGGTCCTTTTTCTTTCTTGAGCTCAAAACATGGTACCATAGTATATATTATTGTGCCTTTTATGTATAAAATTTGTTTGAAAATCAAAAAGCAAATGAAGATTTTGCATAAAAACCAGAATGGTAAAGACAAGAAATGTCTAGCATATACATATATAATTTGCTCAGGCATTTTAAGACTACATCTACTCTCTATTTCTTTTCAAAATCTATTGAACTGAGCAATAGAGAAATTTCCACCTCTATCTCCCAGAGCAAAAGACATGCTTTGCCTGATACTCTTCCTTCTATGATCTAAAAATAAATTTTAAAAAAATAGAAGTTTAGCATATTGATTCAGGCAACCCAAGATGTGGTGCCATCACAGCACCTTGCAGCAATACTTAAGCCCATTTGAAAGTACAAAAAAGAAAGGAAAAAAAGCTAGGTAGAACCAGCAAGAGAGAATTTTTCCCAAAGACTTCTCTAAACTTCATTCAGTCTTTGTTTTGGCCCTTCTTTAAATAAAATGAAATAGATTCAAATAGCTTAGAATGGAAAATAAAAATTAATCATGACAACTTTCAGAGCACAGCAAAACATAAGATACACAAGAATACCTCCTCCCCCAAAAGTAATTCTAACTTCAAATTGTACAATTTATTTTGGATGTTTCAGTTTCCTACTTATTGAGATTTTGATTTACAAGACATCTTCTAAAAAGAAACAGTAGCAGTTCCATTCCACATTAATTAGATTGCAGGAACGGCATGGGGACAATCTGCCATATCAATCATAACAATAAAAATCAAAGTGGCCCTAACTCAGAGAAAATCAGGCTGCAAATTTATACGAAGTCACCCAGGAACAAACTCTACTGAACTCAATGGAACTTTCTCCTAGTTCCATTATGTCATCAGTCGTGTGGGTCAGATTAGTCAAAACTTTAGTACTGTACAGGTAACAAACTTTCTCTACACTGTGTCTAATATGTATGGCACTGTCCCATCAATAGCTCTTTGCATCCACTGGAAACTTCTGCTTAGGCATCAGTGAACGGGAAGGGAGATGTAAAAGAATATACCCATGCTCTGGAAATGCTAATGCAGGAGCAAGTTGTAGATTTTAAACAGGATTGATTTTTCTGGGTTTCAAATAAAAATAAGTAGGAAAAGCCTGGTAATGCACTGAAACAATTCCTATGGTGATTTTTACGCAAGCTAATCAATTTATCTTTAATTTCACAATGTGCATGTTTTAAACAGTATAATCTTTAGCAGTATATTTCATTTGTCCCTTTGCTCCACTGACTGAAAAAAGGCAAACAAATGGATACTAAACAATAAAAGAAAAACAAGAGAATGATTGAGCAAAGTTAAGTACTTCCTGATCACACTACTTTTTATGGAGGAAATGTTACCATCTGTATATCCTATGATACTGAGCAAACACAAATTTGCTTAACTTTGCCTGGATAATGTCCTATTTATGCTGAAATTATGGGGTAATATTTATGTCAAGTTAAGTCAAATAATAACTTTTAAAACCTACATTGAGACAAATCCCACAATTCTGAGATTATCTGGAAAAGAACATTATTTTGCCATAGCTTGGTCCAAATAAGAATTTCTAAAGGCAAATTTTAAATAAAAATTAAATGGCCCTACATCTACATTTAGCCTTTATCTAACATGAAAAATTCATTATCTTTTTTTTCTAAGTCTGTTTTAAAAGGCCATCCTAAAATTTTAAAAAATTTGGGGAGTGAACAAAAATTAAAATATCTACAATCTTTAAAAGTGTCTAGGAGATAGGATACTCTGAAAAGATATGTTATATAACTATGTTGCAGCACAAGTTCCCTCCAGCCCTTGGTTATCTTTATGGTTTTTAATTGGATACTGGGAAATCATTTTAAGCACACATCTCAGTTTTATGTAGCACATTTTATCCACTCTTCTTTAATTAAAAAAAAGAAAAAAGCACAAACAAACAAAGCTAATTGAAGAAGACAAAACATATCCCATTAAGTTTCAACTTTTACTTATGGTTGAAAACACATGAAATGTGCTTCAAATGCATAAAAATCACAGTGGATTAGCAGCAAGATGGGGAGTTTTAGGAAAACTTTTATCATTCACATTGTGATTAATTTTACACATTGAATGAAGGATAGCTGTTTCACTCTTCTGAAAAACTTTAGAAAGAAAAACCCAGACCACCCAATCAACAAATAAAAATGCATTACCCTTCTTGATGCAGAAAAAAGAAATTATGGCAGCAAAAGAATGATAGCAATTAAAGTTTGTAAACTGTATTTCAATCTCTCTTTTAATTTTTTGTTGTTGTTCCCAAAGTGCAAGATGCAAGGTTCCCCTAAGCCTTCAGTAGTGCTTTTCTTGTAAATAATCCTTCATTTTGTTTGGCAAAGGCAGTTTTTGAATCAGATCTATTCTGGTATACTGGCGTATAACAAAGCGACACAAATACTGCAAAGAGCGCACCTGCATAAAACGAGACACCGGATTGGTCAGTCTGACTGGATAAGTTGTAGATCCAGGCAATCGAGATCTTGAATAGCAAAATGCTCCATTTTCAGAGTCCCTGATTGAATGCTCAATTAGATCAACTATAGAAGTATGTCCCTCCACATCTGGTTGTTCATAAAAGCTAAATCTACCATTTGAATGTTCAATTCTAGTATGAAGAGTTTTACCATGGGAACGGAAACTCAGACTTAAAAGGTATCGGTCATCAGAGCTGTCTCGTACAAGAAATGAACCATCAGGGACATTGGCCAGCTTCCCCTCTGCTTCCCATCGTGTAATTGGGCCCCAGTACCATCCTTGTTTTGCAAGTTTTTTCAGTTCTTCTGTGAGACTTGTCACAACCATAGGACCACTGTTCTGTACAGAATCATAAACTCTTCCAACTCCAGGCGCAGAGTTAGGATCAAAATTCAAATGGCACCGCATACTTTCAGCCACATGGACATCTGTGCCATTCAGGCCATTGAAGTTCCTTTGGATTTGATTATTCTGTATTGGAGGTAGCAGTGGGGAGAGTGGAGGAACATCACTGTGATTAACTCTTGGGCTTTGCAACATGACTCCTGTGGTACCAATTAATAAACCACTTACTGCTTGGTCCACAAAGATATCTGGAGGAACTACTACATCTTGACTCACTGAAGCTTCTTCTTCATGAAATGCACTACCACCCATTTGAGAAGAAACAGTTGAAACTTCCATGGGTGAGGAACTATCCAAACAGTAACTACGTGATCCTTCCAAAGGATACATTCCCTCATCTAAAGGCACAGTATACTGAATGTAGTCCTGAGGCATAAGTCCAATAACTACAGGCACATGCTCATCAATATGGAGATGCAAATCTCCATTCTGAGATTCTGTACTTTTTAATGCATTGTTTTGTTCCTGGAACATGCTGTCTGACTGCAAGTCATGGAAATCTTTGCGAACACCATTCAGTGCAGGGCTTGGATTTGAGGAATGGACCAAGGCTTTTACTTTTACTTCCATTTTTATACATGTTTCTTCTGAGTTTGTTGGACGAAGGGGCCATGGAGTTGGACTATAATGATGATTTCGTAGGGAAGTGGATCTAAGAGGCCTTTGAGCTCTCACATCTTTGAAGGTTATTGGAGCAGAAGAAGAAGAGAAGGTGTCGTCATCAGCAGAACTTACAGATGGGGTACTACCTTTGTTGCCTTTCTGCTTTTGTTTTGCCGACAGTCTTCTTTTTAACGTACCCATTAAGCTTTCACTCTTTGATCTGTTTTTCCCACCTTTCTCATCTTCGCTGTTAATGTCGCAGTTAGTCAAATCTTTACCGTAGCAGCTCCCAAATAAGGAGTCGTCTTTTGCAAAATCATTTAGTGATGGCTGTGCAACTACTACAAAGTCACTGTCATCTTTGCTCTTATTTAAATTAAAAGATTTACGAATGGTCTTGAGACTAATTTTCTTCATTATGAAAGTACAGGCAAGTCTTGATGTTCAACTCTTTCAGAGTTCTGTCCTTAAAATATATAAACAAGGAGCTTCTTCATGGATGTGCCTCATTCAGTCTCATTTTACTTCCAAGACTCATTTCCTGAAAAACAAAGAGATAAACAAATGAATTCCATACAAATCCCAAATGTGTAAAATCCAAAATTATTAGTTTTACACCATAGTTCATTTTTATTGTGCATTGTTATTTGAATATTGTTATTTGTATATTACTTATATTCCTTGTTGGTCTTATTGGCTAATTAGTCTTTGTGTCTTCTACTCAGAGAAGTAATGATTTGAAGCAGTGGTTGCCAACCTTAGGTAGCCCAGGTGCTCTTGAACTACAATTCCCAGAAGCCTTCACCACCAGCTGTGCTGGCCAGGGTTTCTAAGAATTGCATTCCGAGGACACCTGGGTTACCCAAGGTTGGGAACAACTAGTGTTGAGGATCATGAACAAGCTGTGAATTTACATGCTGTTCTTCCCCTTCTCCTGAAAAACTTCACTTCGGTTTCCAACTCAGTACTAATCACAATATGCTAAAATCAGCAAATGGCAAGCTATGGTTAGATTTCACCTTCCAAATCAAAATCAGAAAACCTAGTCAAGCAATTGTTTCCGGTTCTATTTTGGAAAACATTCCAAACTGAAGAGGATTTGCCACAAAGCTTCAGATTTCCATTTGTTTGTAAACCCAGTCTGATGCCTTTTTAACCACCCCCAGGCAAACTCTGCATGAAATGAAAATGCCAAGGCAGGGAGAAGGGGGGGGGGGAAGAGAGTCATGTAGTTTTGTGACTGATGTGTCTTGATTCTAATGGCTTTTTTCCCCACTTCCAATCTTAGCATATTAGAGAAGGATTTCTACAATGCAAGACTCACCCAGAATACCCAACAGAGAACAACTCTACACAGTATAAGACATCTTACAGAATAGAACAAAACAAAACAAAATAGCCCTTGTTTCAAAACAGCACATGCATAACTGAACTCATCAGTATGAAATTAAGAGGCTTCATATGCCACTTGGTTACTTAAAAGAAAAACAAAGAAAAAAGTCTCAAGCCTTATAGATACATAGTATAAAAATCCACACGCCCTTTGTCTCCATACATAACCCAACCCATATTTTTGTGAACCTGTGCATAACAATATACTTCCCCAAAGTAATTTAGTATAAGGGGAATGCTGTTTTACCCCTTAAGAAAAATAATCAGTGTGATCTTGAATGGAGAACAAAATCCACAAGACAACCCAAAGAAGATATAATAATGGGCAACTTTATTCTCACATTTATTGGGTAAATGTATGTTTTGGATCACAATGAAGAAGTAAAATTTCTGTATGTTCTCAATGACTGTACCTAAGCACAAGTAGACATGGAATCACCAAGAAAGGAGACTCTTAATCCTAAATGGTCTTTCCCAAGATATAATACAAGGTATGAGTATACCTGAACCAAATGAAAACTGTGACCATAATACTATTAAATTTGATTTACATGTAAGTAGAAAAGCCCCAGGAGCCCCAGCATGTTTCTGTTTGACATCAAAACAGGGAACTTCTTCACAATGAAGAAACTGGAAAAAGGAAGGGGAGGAAAAAAAAGTCAAAATTGACATGCCTCTCCATGATGCTTGGGGTATAGTCGAAGCTATATCAATAGAGACTGGTTAGAAGATATACTACAGATTAGAAAAAGAATGTCAAGTTCCAAGAGTCACAAACGTGGCTAACTGATAGCATGAAATAAGATACCGTGGATAAACAGGCTTCCTTCAGAAACTGGAGGAAATGTGGCGAAAATAAAGGAATAAAAAATGCAAGCAGACAATTAGGGATGCATACATGTACTTTAAGGGCCATATGTAATTTGAGAGCCAAGTGGATCAATTAATTATTTAAATATATCAGAAACAAAAAGCCATTTGTGGAGGCTGTAGGTCACTGACTGACAATGAAATTAAAGGCATTCTGAAATATGATAAAGATACTGCAGAGAAGCTAACACAATTCTTTTCATCTGTCTTTATTGATGAAGATATAGGGCAAATACTAACATCTGAATTGATGTTTCCAAGAAAAAAGAATAAGCAATTGAAACAATTATTGATGACAAGAGAATAAGTACTAGACCTCACTGAAAAATTACAAATTAATAACTCAGTCCAAACAGTATAGCCAATCAAGAGTTCTTAATGAAAGCAAGTGTGAGATTGCTATTGAGCTAACTAGAATGATAAACATGTCTCTAAGATCATCTCTCCATACTAGAGGACTTGGCAGAATGGCCAAAGTAACATTTTTTTCAACAACAACAACAAAAAAAAAAGGATCTGGAAAATTATACAACAGTTAATTCAACAGGTGTTCCAAGTACACCAGTGAAAAGCATTATTTTAAATTTCCTTTTGGAGAACTTTACAGCTACCATGGGCCACTAGCAAACAAATACAGTGGTGCCCCGCTTGACGATTGCCCTGTTAGACGTCGAAATCGCTTGAAGATGACATGGTGGTGCTACGGGCTAAACTGCAGAAGCCTGTGCTGCAGGGTCAGAAGACCAGCAGTCGTAAGATCGAATCCACATGACGGAGTGCCGGTTGCTTGTCCCAGCTCCCGCCAACCTAGCAGTTCGAAAGAATGCAAATGCAAGTAGATAAACAGGGACCACCTCGGTGGGAAGGTAACAGCATTCCGTGTCTAAGTCGCACTGGCCATGTGACCATGGAAGATTGTCTTCGGACAAAACGCTGGCTCTATGGTTTGGAAACGGGGATGAGCACCGCCCCCTAGAGTCGAACATGACTGGACAAAAAAAAAAAGCTTGTCAAGGGGAACCTTTACCTTTTATAGCAATTGCAAAACGATGATTCCAATGGTTTTTTTTGTTTTACGGGAACCATTTTCCCCCTGCATTATGACGATTAAAAAAAGCTGATTATCGGGTTTTCGAAATGGTTCCCTGCTGTTTTCCGGAAGACAACGATGCAAAATGGCTTCTCCTATGGAGGATCTTCGCTGGACGAGCAGGTATTTTCCCCATTGGAATGCACTGACCAGTTTTCAATGCATTTCAATGGGTTTTTTACTTGACAACGATTTCGCTTAACAGCAATTTTAATGGAATGCATTATCATCGTCAAGCGGGGCAACACTGTATATGGATCTGAGATCAAAGGAAGATATTGAATAGAATGTAAGTGGGTACTAGACCAAATCAACCATGAACTTTCTCTAAAAGCAGAAATGACTGAACTGAAGCTATTATATATAATGCCTTGAGAAAGGCAAGACTCATTGGAAAATATGAAAATACTAGGAGCTCAAAGGCAGCAGGAAAATAAGACCTGACATGAGAGTGACTCCATAAAGGAAATTATGGCTCCTGGAGTACAGCTATGAATGATAGGACTTTCTTCACTTCATTAATTCATCAGGTCACTATAAGTTGGAAATGATTTAATGGTATTATCATAACAAACTCAAAATACATTGGCACTCTGCGACTATTGTTGAGAGACTGCCAACATTATTACCAAATCAAGTGACTGTTGCCAGAACTGGAAACTGACTACACGTTGTAAAAAAAAAAAGTCAGCAGCATGATGTGATTAAATATCACCTCAAGTAACAGAATCAATATGCATCTATATATTAGTTTTTAGGGAATGCAAGATGGATGGTGCACTTATACTCTTGTCCTGTTGATAAGCTTTCCATTGGAAATTTGCTAGCCACTACATTAATAGCCTTTGGTCTGATGAAGCACAGGTCCTCTTACCTTTCTGTAAACCCTCTACCACTTCAACTTTCCCCTGAAAAGTTTCTGCTTCCCTGCTGGAAGATGGCTTTATAAAATAGTACTTAACATACATGGATGCTTTTAAAAACACTGTAGTCAGAAAATATGATGTGTATGTAACTGCATGTGAGTGAGTGAAAAGGGTCTTGGCAAGTGTATCAATGTCTGTGTATATCTATAGTGGACTGGCTATATCCACAGTTTGTACTTACTCTCTGATATGCTTAAAAGGTAAAGGTAAAGGTTCCCCTTGACAATTTTTGTCCAATCGTGTTCGACTCTAGGGGGCGGTGCTCATCCCCGTTTCCAAGCCATAGAGCCAGCGTTTTGTCTGAAGACAATCTTCCGTGGTCACATGGCCAGTGCGACTTAGACACGGAACGCTGTTACCTTCCCACCAAGGTGGTCCCTATTTATCGACTTGCATTTGCATGCTTTCGAACTGCTAGGTTGGCGGAAGCTGGGAGAAGCAACGGGCGCTCACTCCGTCGCGTGGATTAGATCTTATGACTGCTTGGTCTTCTGACCCTGCAGCACAGGCTTCTGCGGTTTAGCCCGAAGCGCCACGACATCCCTCCACAACGCCAACACGTCACTTCTGATATGCGTACTGTGGAGCAATTTGGCCCAAGGACTGAAACAAATTATTTGCTCCTGATATAGAGAAAAATATGATCTGCTGGGACAGCATCACTTTATTTTCCTGTTTACTAGACCAGAGAAAGCTTAAAACCCCATATTATGCATACTAGTTTTCATCAGAAACTTTTGTAACAGCACACTCTGTAGTACTGAAATATCCAGGATCCGGGGAACGTGAGAGCTAAAATGTGCACACAAGTAAGCCACCATTATATATGGCTGAGCACCTTTCTGCAGACAGAATCAGATAATTTCCAAAAGCTGTCCTATGCATGAGATGAGAGCTTGTGACTAAATTTCACTGTACAGTAATGGCTGACATGACCTACAGTGGGAAATGGGAATGTAACTGTGGCATACAGCTCTGCTCTCACCTGTCCGTCACAGCTGGGCAGGGGAACCTCAGCCAATGAGAGGACGGAGGGTGATGCAAAAGGGGGAGGAGCTGGATTATATAAGGTGTGTGTGATGTGTGAAAGGGGGAGTTTTGGAGAGTTTGAAAAGATGAGAGAAGTTGACTGAGAGAGTGAGATAGATTTGAGAGAGATCGTCAGTGAGGGAAAAGTCTGTGTGATCTAGCAATTGAGAAACGTGATTAACAACTTGATTTTACCTGTGATTCATCCTTTTTATTTTGTACAAATCAATAAACACTTTATTTGTTTGAAAGAAAAACTTGTCCTTTGTGAGTACTAAGGATAGGTTGGTGGCAGCAAGTGAAGAATAGTAGTGAGCACTCTTGGAGGCCTGTATTGGTAGAGGCTTGAGAGTGGCCCGCTACAGTAACTTTAGAAGCTGATATGCTGTGCTTTTTAGAAGTCTAACCACTATGGCTACATGTGTAGGTAACTATTTTTCATGACTTGGACCTTCCAGTATTTTATGACTTAAGACAGAAATTGTCATCATTGCAATTAAATACTTGCTACTCAATGTTTTAGCAAAATGTCTTAAGCTAAGTTATCATTGCAGCCAAGAAAGTCCCTTCTTTTCTATACTTTGGGCAAGCTTCATTAAGACTAACCAGTAACATTTCAAAGTCAGAATACATGAATTTCTTATGATGAATAAATAGTATTCTAGGATTTCTCCCAATGGATTTACTTCCAGATAACTGTAACTATATAATCCAAACAAGTTTTTTAATGCAGCTTTGCCTTTCAGGTTTCTGATTTCCAGTATGCCTAGAACTCCAAGTAATAATCTATGTCATTTTAGATGAACACATCATTTGCTTAGATATCCATGTGATAGTTCCTAATAAAACTATCCTGCAGAATGTACAATAACATGGAGCAAATTTTAGTCAGATGGAAAGGTTACCTGTCCATTAAAGTAACATTTTACAGAATAGTTACTTTTGAAGGCTCTGCAAGTGAAGGATGTTCTTCATAAGAAAAGAAATTGTTTTAAATCTCGGGTTCTTTTCAAGTAAATTTCCTTCCTTCTTTTCTCCAGTAAAATTAGCAATACTAGAAAGTTATGTTATAATAAATTTGTTTGCCTCTCAAGCACCAGAATATTTTTTAGTTTTGCTACAACAGAATATAATGGATAATCCTCTGCTAATTTAAAAATTTATATAGGATAGAGACTTACTTTGTTCTTTGAATGCTGACACTTAAGGATAAGTAGTCACTTGTGTAGCTTCAAAATGGATTTGAAATAAAAATGATGAAGAATAAAACAAGGAAAAAACAGCATCTGCTTTTCATCAAATTGTCCACAATGAAAAGCGAAAGGAGAACGGAGAAAATAAAAGTGAATACTCAAGGAGATCCATGAGGTAGAAGCTAAACTTGCAACCTGTGAGCCAAAGTTCTATTATTTAGACAAAGGGTGGGCAATTTTGGTGGATTTAGGGCCAAGCTTTCCTCTAAGGCAGGGGTGGGCAATTAATTTCTATAACGGAGCCACATGAAAAATCTGAACTGTGTTCGGGGGCCGAACCAACTTTACTTAAAAATAAAATCAAACAGTGATGTTATGATTGTTTTTATTTTAAACTTGCTAATCTTCACAAATACTAAAGAGGCTTTTTGCAGTATGTTCAAGATAAGCAATGTATCAACTTTAGACAAAAAGCTATAAATGGTTTGATGTTCAAAACTGTCTGTGGGCCGGACAGGAGCGCCTTGTGGGTCGTATGTGCCCCTCGGGCCGCACTTTGCCCAGGTCTGCTCTAAAGTGTGTGCCTACATGAGATTCTGCCCCCTCCCCACATGGCTCCTCCTCCTCCCTGCACTTGCTGCAATTGTTTTCAGCCCCTTTGGCTGCAACCATGACAGAACCCTCTGTGTGTGTGTGTTTGGGGGGGGGGGGGTCGCACATGAGAGAGTAAGTGCCCCACCCAGCAGAGGTGAAAATTAGAGGGAATGTTGTTTGGGGCCAAATGTTCACTCCTAGCACTAACTGCAGGCTGCATCCAACTCAGAAAATGTCTTAAAAAGAAATCAAAACTGAAAAGATCAGATTTCTACTTTGGGGACGTATCATTTGAGCATGGAGAAACCAGGGAAGGGCTCCATGCAGGCTGCAAAAATGGCTATGGGAGCTGCATGCAGTCTGCAGGCCAATTTCCCCCCTCTGGTTTGGATGCTGCCTCATCCCAGGCACCCTCTGAATTGCCGGGTATTTCCATCCCTCCCATCCCTAGTCGTTGTTGTTTAGTCGTTTAGTCATGTCCGACTCTTCGTGACCCCATGGACCAGAGCACGTACTAGACCTCAATTGGTGTTAATTAGGATGAAGGACTCATAGAATCACATCAGTTTCTTTGCTGAAATACTAACTTCTTAGTAAAGTGTATGTCATGAGCATTTAGAACTGTAACAAAATAAAAAGGTTTTCAACATTTGGCAGACAATTAAAAGAGACTTCAAACATAATTATTCCTGATTTATCCCATCATCAGAGCTGCTACCTTTTACACTATGTTGATGAAATTTTAAATTCTTGTGTTAAGATTTACAGCTGATATTTAGGAAGAGTCCTCTTATCTTCCTTTAGTTAATTTATTTAATGGAAAAGATTCAGAAATTATTACCAAATTGATTTCTATGGCATTTAAGATGTGATCCATAAACCATTAGCACCAAACATATCTTACTTCCTTAATAGTTCTAAAAAGATTTGAGAGCAAGTATTTTGGATTAGGATCGTCACAACATTGGGTTATCCAATTTGCAGAATAATCCTAGTACAGTATTCTGTAAAGTATGAGATTGTCTGCTCAAAGATAAACAATGCCATTTACTCTATTACAGCTCTGATCTAAAGCCAGAGATCTCAAGGAGATGACTTTCACTTATTTTAATTGGATTTGGTCTTGCAACTATCAGGCACTGCCTTAGCATTCGACCTTGAGAACCACATTAAGGTCTCACTGACCTTTCTTGTGGAACAACCAAAATACTCACGTACCTACCCACATGATATGTTTGTATTCAAATAAAAAGAAATACAGTGGTGCTCCGCATAATGAGCGATTCGTTTAACGATGAATCTGCATAGCGATGAGGTTTTTGCGATCGCGTTTCGCTTACCGATTATCACATAACGATGTTTTTAAAACAGCTGATCGGCAGTTCCAAAATGGCCACCCACAGTGTTTTCGCGCCCTTTCCTCACTTACTGGGCAGCGAAAATGGTGGCTGGATGGAGGATTTTTGCTTAAAGGTGAGTTTTTCCCCCATTCAATGTGTTTTAATGCGTTCCTATAGGTTTTTTTTGCCCCGCATAGCAACGAATCCGGATAGCGACGATTTTTTCGGAACAGATTATCGTCGCTATGCAGGGCACCACTGTATCTAACTATTGTGAAATATTATCAACTGAACATACCCACTACAAAAATGCTTTACTTTTGTAATTACAAAAGTAGTTTAAAAAAAATCTGATGGAAAAAGAAATAAAGAAAAACATAATTTAAAGGTTCTTGTGCTAAGCAGCTGCACCAATTTTTCAAACATCAAAAGTTGGTGGAATATCTGATCTGGTTTGGAGTCAAATAAGACTATCAATTAACTGTAATCTGCCTCTTTTTTTCTTACACTCAAATATACAGCCCTAATTTCATGTGTTGTAGGGATTGAAAGTTTCTGCTTTTGAACTACTTTGTGTTTTGTTGTCATCAGCAACAGGATATAAAGCCAGGATATAAAACAAATAGTTCTGGCTTGTTTTAACTAAGCACAGAATAAATAAAACACAAAGTCGAGTTTCCAAAGTGTTAATGTAGTTGGAACCTACTGATTAGTTCAAAAGTAAAATAATCTGGTGTCCTCCTCTTGTACATAGATCTGGAGCAAGGAAGACGAAATGCATTCTATTCAGTCTTGATAGCCTAACAACCAACTATAGTTTGTCACCAGGCATTAGTACATGATGATGGGTGGGGGAGAACTGTGCAAAGTAATGATAAAGCCTCGGTTTGGATATCAGACCAAACCATGGTTTATGCTTAGCTTATTTAAGAACACAGCATATTTTGTACTTTAAGATATACTAACTATGGTTTAGAACTGTTAAATCAGCTTTTATTTTACATCTGCTCAATACTGGCCTGAATATGTTCCTAAATTATCTCCCTTCTTGGCGCAACAACCTCTTGGTAAATAATTTTGGGGTCCTGGTGGGCACAGAACTAACTTATAGTTTCAATGAGAGGATAATTAAGACACAGCAACACCCATAACTGTTGGCACTGCATTGTACATTCAATCATAGTAATAATCTATAGTTACTGAAAAGCAACTTCAATCCTGAAAAGCAACTTCACATCCCACTTTACTTATAATTCTGGCACAGGATCAGAATTAAAACAAGCTATGGCTTTGCATGATGTGGGTGTGGCCAGCCTCCAGCACTGTGGAGCTGGCAACAGTTGGGTTCCTTGGCACAAACTCCATGGGCTCAACTTTGTGGTTTAAACATATGGGTGCTTTATTCACTACAGCTTTGCAGAAAACCAGCAGCCTTGGAAGAAGCAGGTTGACGGGTATACACCAGTCATTGGGCACCCTTCCCCTCAGTGGGATCCTCAGTTATCTTCACTGAGAGTCCCCACAGTTCAGGTCCATCAGCATGAGCCTTTGCCCAGCTCAAAGAGGGTTTGTATTCTTCTTGATATGGATGCCGGCTACCCACCCTTTCCTTCCCCCTAGTCCTTGCCTGTTCAGGTAAGGAGGCTCAGCTATCTGTCAGCAGTGGTCCTTCAGCTGGAGGAATGTCATAGAATGGTGCCCCGCTTGACGATTACCCCGGCAGATGACGAAATAACTTGATGACGATGTTTTTGCAATCGCTATAGCGATTGCAAAACGATGATTCAAATGGGATTTTTTCGCTTCACGACACTCGGTTCCCTGCTTCGGGAACCGATTTTCCTTTTCACAACGATTTTTAAACAGCTGATCGGCGGCTCTCAAAATGGCTCCCTCTGTTTTGCTGACCTCATTTCGCAAGACAGGGAGTGGAAAATGGCCGGCCTATGGAGGATCTTTGCTGCACAATCAGGTATTTCCCTCATTGGAATGCATTGACTGGTTTTCAGCAGTCTTCGCACCCTCTTTTCTCATGCCTCAGCCTTTTCCCATAGCATATCACAGACTTCCTTTCTAGTTCATAAGATTGCTGCCCTATATTTAACTGACTGAAACTAAGATTCCAGAAAATCTTTCATTTTTACAAACTGCCTTTACCAAACCTGATTAAAACATTTCCAGAAAGATCCTGTGTGATAAGTTAGCTGCAATACTGGACATAGAATAGAGAAACTCATGTTCAAGTCTTCACTCTCTCCTGAAACTCAACTGATGATAAAAAACCTTGGACCAGTTACAATATATCATCAAAATGTACTGCACTGATTTGGTGCAATTAAAAAATTATATAAAGACTGTGTTTTAAGCTTCTTGAATAAATAAAATATAAATGCACTTAAATAATTTAAAGTTCAGATGGAGTAGAGAAGAAATCACTGTAACTGTCATATTTTGCCATCTCATCCATTAAGAAATCTTCCCAACATCTCACTGAAATATGAAACATATACAAATCAAACCTTAGAAACATCAAGGTTGAAGTGCAAAATTAAACCAGTGTTCATCTTTGTCTGTCAACATCAGTAGTCTGTTGAACACAACTAGCAATTTTTATACTGTACCTTTTATAAAACCTGGTACAAAATACACTTCTGCTAATAAGCATCAAAATGACAGGAAGATAACAAAACCTTCTCATGTATGAAGATATGTCTGCATCATTAAATAGAACAACTTAAACACAATATGATAGCAGAATATAAAATAATTTATTCTTGAATTTATTATTCACAAATTTAGTCTAGAATGAAGACTGTAAAAATTAAAGCAAAACACCCTATTAAAAGGTTCAGTATTAACCCAAGCCAATGGGCCCACAACTGTTCTGCTCCAAATCCTTCCCAAGTTGCTTTTTCCTCCCAGAAGCTTATGTATTAAAATATATACCTGACCTTCTCTACAGCACCTAATTCACTGCTGACCATATTTCCACAATTTAGGATGACACTGATGATCTCTCACCAGCAGATGCAGAATGCTTATAGGGATTCTAAGTTTGCAAGTATAAATAACATGATTAAATTAATTGCTGTTTGGTGCATGGGTTGGTAAATGAAACAAAAAAGTAAGAGAAATTCCAGTTAAAATATATATATTAAAAATCTTTAGGATTTTGAATCAGATTTTTTTTGAAGGATATGAAGTTGGATAATGGGAACAAAGTGTACATGTATGGGTACTGCTTAGAGATAAGCACAACCCACAGTTTGCTCCCCCGCCTCCTCTGGGTGAGCACCCACTCTCTGCCAGGAGTGCACATCGCTCCTCCACCTCCTCGAGCGATCATCTACTCACTGGCAGCAGGACACTTTGCTCCTCCAGGCAATCCACCACTCACTAGCAACAGTGTGGGCTTCCCTACCCCACTTTGTCTGAGTGGGCGATCACCTGAGGAGGCAGAAAAGGGAATTGCACTCCTGTCAGTGAATGGGTGATTGCCCAGAGGAGGCAGGGGAGGGGAACATGTAGTGCCTGTGGAATAACTGTATGGGTATCATGCTGAACCACAGTTCAGTTGCCCATGCTACTGAATTTGCTTTCTAGCAACAGTGCTATTATTTATACTTCTAATTAAAATTCCTTAATAAATTGACATATTCGTTTTACAGTTTGTTGGATAATTTTCATAATGTCTGCATTTTATTGGCCGATAAATATTTTTCAAGGGTACATCTGAAAAACAATATAACTTCATTAACATTTACCTAGCTAAAACTAACAAAAGTATTTTAAAAATTGCTATTTCAATTGCACCCATGTAAGAATCACAAAACATGAAAAACTCAGATATTATAATCCATAACTGAAAATAGGTTTCAGCAAACTATAGTAAAAATTCAGCATTATGAAGCCTATTGTGAAAACTGAGCATATGTATCAGTAATACTTTGATTATTACAAAACACAGGACAGTATCCTGTTGCATAGCTATGTCAACGTAGTGGGAATAACATCACCACCACCAGGCGATTGCCACTAATTAGCTACTGCTTTGATTTCTGCCTGTGAACAATTTGCATGCAGTGAGACAAAATCAAATGCAAATGACATCATTCCCATTGCCCCAATGTAGTTACATAATAGGATTTTGGCCATTAATGATTTTCCTATCAGATCTACTTTCAAATAAATAAATCAATATGCCAATCCATTTATTGGGGCTGGGAAAAGTGACATATTTTTTTAAAAAAGAGAATGGTAAAATACCTCTGAGTACTCTATACCTAGAAAACCCTAGGAGGTCACCATAAGTTGGGACTGGCTTAATAGCACAGTTATTTATTGTTATGTTCAATGAAAGGCTGTTGTTCTCCGTTTATCACTAGGAGGTGCACAGGAGACCCCATTGATCACACCACAAACTGCAAACAGTCATTTTTAGTGGTAATAAAGAGATGAGTATTTGCTACCTTTTGAAGTCCCATCTTATAAGAGATAAGTGCAGTTAGTTATACACTTCTAGCCAGGGTGGATAATTATTTTTTAAAATCAAATTGATTTAAATCACAATTCAAACTATTATTTAAAATTTAAATAGTCAACACTCTGATTTTTAAAATCTAAATTGTGTCTGAAATCAAATCCGCCCTGATTCTGGCACTTAAAAACAGGGATGTGTTCAATGGACAGTCCAGGAACAAATATTCTGCCACCAAGACCCACCACAAGTGACATCAGTCTGTAAATTAAACAAAATCTACAAAATAAAAACACTACTTCTGGTTTTAGTGGGGGTCCTGCACCATGTTTTATTGGATAATAACTACTGTACATTCTTTACTTTTAATAGAAGAGATCAGGATTTCCAGGGGCTGATAAAAAAGACCAAGGCAGAAGTGCATGACCAGTGAAATCATGGAGTGTCTAAAATCTTAACACTACAAAGAATTAAACAGGCACGTTTTTGATCTACTGCTCCAACCCCAAATCTTAACTTTGCATTTCCATTACAAGGCTTGCACTGCAATGTAGACAAAACTTCACCAAATATTTTTTTCTCCACAGTAAAAAATGTCAAGATTTTTTTTTATTTTACTGAGTTGTGCAGCATGAACAAGCTATTGATAGTCTGAGAGCTCTCTAAAAGAAAATCTTGCAGCTAGTCTCTTTTTTTAAGAGAAAATATTACAAAACAAGAGAGAACACAAAGTCAGCAGAAGAATATGAATGTTAACTACCACTGAAAAGAGAAGAAATGTTTCAGTATCATATTTTGCTTTTGCTAGCAGATAAAAACAGACATTCCATTATGATTAGCAGCATATGAAAGACACTTTGCTACAATAAATTACTGCAACAATATGTAAGATTGACAATGCAACTGAGTTAGCTGCAGAGTGAAACTGCAGACTACTGTAATACAAACTGAAAAATGCCTGTCTGTATATTTGACCCATTTCATTGAGATGCCATGCAATCCTATGCCAAAGAATTTGCAAGATCAAGCTTTCTTTCTTCAGCCACCCAGATCACACACATTAATTGTAAAGCCGTCTGCCTAAATACTTAGGTTTATATCCTGTTGCTTGCAAAGGAGTTGCACAAAAGGCTATTCTACATGTGGTTCTTCCTTTCCCATTCCTTGTGCAAGGTGGAATCCAGCAACTAGGGATGTGCCACTGGGCTTTTTTTTTGTATCACAGATGCCAGGATTCTCCATTATGGGATTCCCCAGTCCCCCAACTTAGACTACTACAGTCCCCCAAATTTGATTCTCCAGGGAAAAAGGACAAAGCCGGAAGGCTTCATTGACTAAATAGGCTTAGCCTCATCCAGCTTTCTGCTCAAAAAAGAAAGTGCCTCAGTGCTTGATGGGAGCTTCCCACGTAACAATGCAGGTTACTAGTCTCTTAGCAATCCAATAAAAGAACTCAAAGGCTACTGTGTTTCCCCGAAAATAAGACAGGGTCTTATATTAATTTTTTCTCCAAAAATGCGCTAGGCCTTATATTCAGGGGATGTTTTATTTTTTTTCATGTACAACAAGCAACATTTATTAAGTTGCCTACAAACAGTCCGAATGACTACAGGCCGGTGGCACTAACTTCAATCTTAATGAAGTGCTTTGAGCAGTTAGTTCGGAAATATATTATCTCCTGCCTTCCTGATTCCTTTGATGGGCTTCAGTTTGCTTATAAAGAAAATAGATCAACCGAGGATGCGATCAATACTGTGCTTTATATGGCTTTATCCCACTTGGAAACACAAGGGAATTATGTAAGAATGCTGTTCGCGGACTTTAGCTCTGCTTTTAACACCATTATACCCCACAGATTAATAGACAAACTTAAAGATCTTGACTTTCAAGATTCTATCTGTCTGTGGATTTGGGATTTTTTAACAAATCGTCCACAAAGGGTTAAACTGAATGACTACATCTCTACTGACAAGATACTCAGCACTGGCACTCCACAAGGCTGTGTCCTTAGTCCACTACTGTTCTCCATTTATTCATCAGATTGCACCAATAACCATCCCAGTAATAGGATTATCAAATTTGCAGATGATACTACACTAGTAGGACTTATCTCTGGGGATGATGAGTCTGCGTATCGGGACGAGGTATTACAGCTATCCCGCTGGTGCAAAAAAAATAATCTTTTATTTAACATCCAAAAAACCAAGGAATTCATAGTGGACTATAGGAAAAAAAGAGCAGACATTCAGCCACTGTATATAGATGGAGTTTGTGTGGAACAGGTGGTTGAATGTAAGTTTCTTGGGACTATCATAACAAATGACCTGACTTGGAGTGCAAACACCGCTGCGTTAATCAGGAAGGCACAACAATGGTTGTATTTTCTAAGGATTCTTAGAAAGCAACAATTGACTGAGAGTTTGTTAATCACCTTCTATCGGAGTTCAATTGAGAGTATATTATCCTACTGTCTCTGTGTATGGTTCACGAGCTGCACAGTGGCAGAGAAAAAGGCAATTCAAGGGGTGATCAAGACGGCCCAAAACATCATTGGCTGTTCACTCCCCTCTTTGGAAGAATTGTATAAGAACAGATGTAAGAGGAAGATATCTAACATACTGAAAGACTCCTCTCATCCGGGATATCAGCTCTTTAAACTATTACCATCAGGAAGGAGATTCAGGGTATTGAAAGCAAGGACAAGCAGATTCAAGAACAGTTTTTACCCAAGTGCAGTATTGAGTTTAAATGCGGGGCCATAAGTTTTTGGTGGACTTTTTAATTGCTGAGAGAAAACGGGGTATCTATATTTGGATGGTGAAAGTTGTGTATATTTTAACTTTTTTTTTGTAGTGTTGTCCAGTTTTACCTTGGGGAAGAGCACCTCATTTCGTTGCACCCACTTGTGAGCGCAATGACAAATAAATTTCTTATGTCTTATGTCTTATGTCTTATTAAAATACAGTGGTGCCTCGTTTAGCGACGTTAATCCGTGCAGGAAAAAACGTTGCTAAATGATTTAATCGCTAAGCAATTTTAAAAGCCCATAGGAACACATTAAAATGCGTTTAATGCGTTCCTATGAGCTAAAAACTTACCTGTAACCGAAAATCCTCCATAGCGGTGGCCATTTTGGGTGCCTCTAAAGCGAGGCAAAACAGCGGTCGGCATTTTGTTTTTCCAGTGGCCATTTTAGAACCGCCGATCAGCTGTTAAAAATGGGCACTTTGCCATGATCGCGTCCCCGCGATCATGGCAAAACGATTTTTACCCATAGGGGTCATCGCTAAGCGATCGCTCTGGCAATGGCAAAAAGTCCATCGCTAAGTGATTTCGCCATAAAATGGAGCGATCGCTAAGCGAGGCACCACTGTATAGTCATGTCATCTTTTTCTCGTTGCTGCACAATGGTGGAGGGTGGGGCTTCACTTAACTCGGGCTTATTTTTGGGGTAGGGTTTATATTAGGAGCATCCTGAAAAATCATACTAGGGCTTATTTTCAGGTTAGGTCTTAATTTCAGGGAAACAGGGTAGTAACTTTTGTGGGCTTAAACAGAAGGTTGGCCTACTGTTTCTCATTCTGTACTCACTTCATATAGCAGTGGTTTGGGATGTCTGACTCTCCAGAGGACACTGGATCACAGCACCTATGATATTTCACTATTGCTGTGGTGGCTAAGACTAATGATGGTTAGCTGCAGTCCAATATCATACAGAGAGCTACAACTTGCCCACCCCCATACAGTGGAGCCTCGAGTTACAAAGGTCCCTACTTATGGAAATTTCGAGATACGAAAAGCTCCGGCCGCAAAATTTTAGTTCAATTTGCGGCCGGAGCTTCGACCTATGAAAGGCGGGGGGAAAGGGCGGGAAATTCGAAGGCGCCCCTGCTGCCCTCTTGTCTCCTGTCCCTGTCTAGTGTGGCTGAGAAGGCTAATTCAAGAGTGACAATCACTTCCACACCAAAAACAAATACCATCTGTCCCCTGTCCAGCTCCCTGATCTTGATGGTTTCAGGACTGCCTCTTTGCCTCGGCCTGCTGGACGAGTGGCTCTTCAATCTGGGAGAGGCCATGCAGCACCGCCTGCCTCCAGGCTGAACACTCAGATGTCAAGGTTTCCCATCTGTTGAGGTCCATTCCTAAGGCCTTCAGATCCCGCTTGCAGATATCCTTTTATCACAGCTGTGGTCTCCCTCTGGGGTGCTTTCCCTGCACTAATTCTCCATGCAGGAGATCTTTTGAAATCAGCCATTCTCACGACATGCCCGAGCCAATGTAGACGTCGCTGTTTCAGTAATGTATAAATGCTAAAAATTCCAGCTCGTTCTAGGACTACTCTACTTGGAACTTTGTCCTGCCAGGTGATACCAAAAATGCGTCTGAGACAATGCATACGGAACGTGTTCAGCTTTCTCTTCTGCCATGCACAAAGTGTCCAGGACTCAATGCAGGACAGGAGTGTACTCAGGACACAGGCTCTATAGACCTGGATCTTGGTATATACCATCAGCTTCTTATTAAGCCATACTCTCTTTGTGAGTCTAGAGAACACAGTAGTTGCTTTACCAATGCATTTATCCAGCTCGACATCTAGGGAGAGAATGCCAGAGATGGTTGAGCCAAGGTACACAAAATTATGAACAACCTCCAATTCTCATGTAGATATGGCAATAGAGGGAGGTGAGTCCATGCCCTGGCCATTGACTTGTGTTCCAGGAACATGTAATCAATTAACGTAACCAAAGCTGTCTACAAAATCAAGTCTAACACCAGACAGAAACAGATCTAGATAATCTGTTTGATCCATTAATCTCTGGAGCGAGATAAATTCCACCTGCATAAACATCTTGCCCAGAAATGGGATATTAAAGACTTCCCAGTAGTTATCTAGCACTGTGGGGCTCAAAAGCTTTTTCAATAATGTTCTTACAACAGCCTCTTTTAGATTCTGCGTTCTTGAGACAGACATTCACCACGGCCTTTACCCACTCTCCACCAGACCTCCTGTCACTGCTTTAATGAGCTAAGATGGGTAAGGATTTACCATACAAGTAACTGTCAACATTCTCCTGCTGCACAAACTGAAACATATAACCGGATAGACAAGAGCCACAGTTATATCAAATAGAAGTGTCTCAATTATTACAACAAAGTCAGAATGGATTTGAGTGATTTTATCTGCAAACTGCCGTACAAATTGTTCACGGTAGGCTGTTTCCTCTTTTGGACCAATGCCCTTGACCACTTGAAACAGCTCCACTGGATGATTATGAGCAGATGCAGTGCTGGAAGAGAAAATGGTTCTTTTTTTTTTTTTCCAATGCCAGCATTGCCACAAATTAGATTTCCCAATGAGCTCTAGTTTGCATTTGGTCAGATTTGCTCTTCTCCACCATTAGCTCTCTGATATCCATCCTACTCGTTCCATCACCGCCAGCTCCTTAGTAAACCATGACGCTAGTTTGTCTCCATTCCATAGGAAGGGAAGATTAGGAGCAACTAGGTGACATGAAACTCCTCAAAAGCCATCAAGAAACCATAAGGATCCATACGTTTTCCTCGGGCGAACCATCTAAATCAGTCTCCCACCCCTACAAAGGTTATAAGTTGCAATGAGTCCAAAAACCATCAGGTACTGATCTATTCATGACAGCAGAACTATAGAGAACTGTACACTCAGATCACCATCAACCTGACCAGTACAGAAAAACAAATCCGGAAACTGTCCTGCAGCATGAATGGGACCAGCTACTACATTAGGACATGATGTGCTCAGCATGAATACTGAAATCTCCCAACACCAAAAGCCAAGAGGTTTCCATCTTTACCACCAACACCTAGTCAGCAGCTCATCAAGACGTCTGCTGAGCAGCAGGGTGGCCAGTACATCAACAAAATACAGTGGTGCCTCGACTTACAAAATTAATCCGCATTGGAATGGTGGCTGTAACTCAAAAATTTCGTATGTTGAAGCACCGTTTCCCATAGGAATGCACTGAAAACCATTTAATCCATTTCAGCCAAAGGGGGAAAAACCCACCTAAATAAATAAATAAATAAATAAATACAAACATACACACATAAAGAAAGAAAGCTGCCCGCACTGCCCTCTGTCTTCCAAAGCCACCCTCGCTGCCCTCTGCCTCCCGTCCCTGCTACCTCTGCCGCTGCAAGAGGCAGCAGGGAGCGGGAGGCAGAGTGTTGGGATCTGCAAGATGAGGGGAAGTAGGGGTCTTGCAGATGAAGTCTCAGTGCAGGAATTTGTAGATGAAACCTGCCCCTTGACCAGCAAGGGGAAAAAGAAGAGACAAGACACTCGAATGTAAGGCAGCTGTTCAGAGGGAACCTCTCGATCTCTCCCCTCCTCCTCTTTTATTGTTTTCCTATTACATTTGCTCTAGTTAATCAATACTATTTTAACCACAGGCGTTTAATTTCCTGAATACACAGCCAGAATCAACAGACAGGCTGGTAAACATTCCTGAATACAGAGCAGGGTAAACATAGACAGTTAACACCTTAAGTACACAAATAAGTTAATACAATTTACCCAGAAACAGGAAATTCCTAAATACACAGGCAAGTTAATCAACTCAGAGACAGATAATTTTTGAATACACCAGCAAACAGGTTAATCATCCACCTTTGCCATACGTGACTTGTACGGTTCCCCACAATGGCTGCTGACACCACAGACACATATCTGACAAAAGCATATATTTTCCCACAGCAGAGGGCAATGGGGATGGCTTTGGAAGCCCAGTTTCCCGGACTTCCAAAACTGCTCCGACCGCCACACCAGGTGCCAGCTTCCCGAGCTTCCAAAACACACAGTGCGGCGGTCGGGGCGGCGTTGGAAGCCCGGGAGGCTGAGCATCCCTTTTCCTAACCATTGGGGCAAAGAAGAAGCCTCTTCTTCACCATCAACAGTTAGTAAACTTAAATTTCCCGCCCTTTTCCCCTGCCTTTTTTCTTTCGTAGGTTGAAGCTCTGGCCACAAGTAGAAGCAAAATTTTTCGGCCGGAGTTTTTCATAACTCGAAATTTTCGTAAGTAGGGACGTTCATAAGTCAAGGCCCCACTGTACTATCCTCAGCACCCACCTTTACGTATACACACTCAATCCCAGCAGACTGTGGGTCAGGGCACTTGATAAGGGGGGCAGAATCAGAATAGACCACTGCAAATACACCTCCCTGTCCCCTTTGGCTTGCCTGCTGCTGAACAAATCTCTAGCTGATGGGTAGAGATTACAAGCCACTCATCCCCAGTTTCTTTCAGCCAAGTTTTTGTAATACAGGCCAGGTCAGCAAGTTCACTGAATGGCTATTGGTTTTCCCTTTACCAACCTAGCATTTAAGAACAGCAGTTTTTGGCCAGAGGAGCTTGCTGCTACTTGAAATAAAAGACAAGGTGGATGTGACCAGAACTCAGTTGTGCACCCCTCACACACAGTATTGAAACTGCTGCCCCACTCCAGACCTCCCCCTGCTAAAAAAGGTTTTGATGGGAACTTGCTGGTTCACTTCATCTCTCTCTGCCACTCTGCAGTGGCTCACATACAAAAAAACTGAAGTGGCACGCAGGCAGTAGAGTCCTTCCCATTCCTCTACTCAGCAGGAATTGGTCCTTACCCTCAGCTCCCACTTCAGCAGGTACCCTTAAAAAAGGCATCCCTTCTAGTAGCATCTGCGTGGAGTGCTGCTCCCCCCATCCCCCAGTTGCACAGAAGTGATGCATGCAAGGAAAAGGAGTAGGCTGGTACCAGCTGACTAGAAAAAGCTGAGTCACACCACTTAGTGGCCTGATCCTGCAAGGAGGTACAGGCTTCTGAAGGCAACAAGCAGCAGCAAAACAAGGCTGGGTGGTCGATCTTGCCTACCAAATGTTTCTCTAGAGCAGCCTCTTAACAGTGTGTGCTGGTTTCTATCAAGTGTCAGTATCTAAGGTTGATACCCTGTTGCTTGCAAACTGCTGTGGAATAGTCTGTCCCACACATAGTCTCCCCTACTCTACTATTCATGCAAGGGTGAATCAGCAACCCTTTGTGTGAGCAGAATGCCAGTTTAAAGCATGAGAACTTTCTCTGACTTCAGTAACTGCAAGCTGGAGTTCAGCAGAGTTCAAGCAGAATGCTCTGCACACAGAGTTTTTACACTCTAAGAGGAGGAACAGGATACTAGTCAAAGTACAGTAGTTGGCTGTTAAATGGTAAAATCACACAAGCAGTTGTAATGTTATGTTCAAGGAAGTCTCTATTTTTACCACACAAACTCCCCAGTTATTTATTTATTTATTTATTTATTATTAATCAACAGTATTTTTCAGTAACTGGCATTCTCTAGATGATTAAAAATAAGATTTAAAATGAACATAAATTTAAAATAAAAATAACCTAAATGTGTTTTAAAAAAAGATAAACAGCAGCAAAATAGAAACATTACAGAGCTAAGACGCTAGAAGGTCTTATGTTTAAAATGCTGGAGAAATAAAGGATTGCAAGCCAGTATCAAACTGTAGGATTAACATTAGGTGAGTTTTCCTGATAAAGACATTCCACAACTAGGAAACTATTACTGAAAAACCTCTTTCTCAATATCCACTAACATTTTTTTGATGACAATACACAGGTCTCTGAAGATGGTTTCATTAACTGGAACCATGGAAGGGTTGCAAAATTCTGATTATGTGGCACATAAAGGAATCAATTTGCACCAAGAGACGACTATACCACATATATTAATACCGTAAATTTCCTGCAATATACATGCTGCTTTACGTATGCTGACCTGGAGTTGTTCCAGAAGTATATTTATTTAAAATATCTTAAATGGTGCATTGACAGTGAAGGCCCTCTCCTGTGTCTCCACCAAATGTGTCTGTATAAATGTGTGTCTTTGTGTGTGTATATATATATATATATATATATGATATGTCAAATCACATTTTCAGTAAATTTTCTAGGACTGCACGTGCAGGCACTTTACAATATATATGTATGGGAATCATAAGCGATTTTTAACAGATGATGTGGCTGCCTTAGTCCTCCCACCAATTTTTTTTAATCACTGTAGCTTGAAGTTGTTTACTTACTATAGTGGAGAAGGCAGTTAAATTTCACATTGATTCAAAGATCAACAATATATCTGGCTACATATCTCCAATCAATACCCTGTTTCCCCAAAAATAAGCCCTAACCTGAAAATAAGCCCTAGTATGATTTTTCAGGGTGCTCCTAAAATAAGCCTTACCGCAAAAGTAAGCCCTAGTTAAATAAAAACCCATCCTCCATCATTGTGCCGCAACCAGACGACATGACTGTATCTGAATAAATGTAGATAAATGTACATGACAAAAATAAAACATCCCCTGAAAATAAGCCCTAATGCATTTTTGGAGCAAACATTAATATAAGACCCTGCCTTATTTTCAGGGAAACACGGTAATCTAGTTTTATGTTATCTTCAGTATTTGGTAATAGCACACAGAAATTTCTCCTTCAAAAATTATCTGGTTCCAATAAAAAAAAACTTTCTTTCTGTGCTGTATCCCATATTGCCTAATCTTAATCTCCAAAGTGGCTGTGGTATAAAAATGCTCATTAGCAGCCAACACAACCTTAGATTTAGTTCTCTTAGACAAAATGTTTATTTTTTATTCTCCGACTATCATTTCTATTTTAACAACTGTGAGATGGAAAACCTGCAGCACCATAACAGTGAACTCTTGGGATGCAAGTAACCTTCAGCCTGATGTCATACAGATCTTTGACTAATTTCAAAAGCATTCCTCAAATGCAAGAGTGATCTGTTCCTTTTCTAGCATCCCATGATTTAGTGCAAGAGAAAGAGATTTCATTGAAAAAGAAAAGGTGTGGGGGCTAGACCTCTCTTGGTGCTGTCCACCAATGCCTCCAGCTTCACCACAGCCAGTGAGACGCAGACAGATTACTGTATACCTGAAGAAATGTAACTCTTGACAGAAATAGATTTGCTGTCCTTTTCAGATATAAAAACATTATATAATTAACATCTGTAGTCCAAAGCATCTAAGAGTACTGCGGTGGAGAAGGCTGCTCTAAGCCATTAGAGCAGTTGCAATAAAAATACTGAATGTTGTGTTAATGCTCTTGTAAGCAGATTCAAAACAAAATTTTACTATTGCATGATTGTGTTCCCCCCCCCCACAAAGCTAAATTCTACTGATTAGAAGATAACTGCAATGTCAAGCTAGCCATCAAAAAGTAAACAGCAAGACAAGTTTCATGTCATCTTACATGATATTCACTTGGATTATTTTATCCATTCAGTTATGGCAAATCAACAACTAAATAATCAAATAATAAGGATCAAGCAATGTACATTAGTTCCCTCTTTCAGTGGTAAAAAAAGAACTTTTGGCAGACACCTTCCTCATCACAACACACCTTAAGATGGTCATTCTAACATAAAAGGCAAATGAGTCATTAATACTTTCCCACGAAAAATAAAAAAAATCCACTAAAACCTTTTCTTTCTTTCTTTCTTTGTTCACAAAAGCAAGGATTAGAGGCACTTCTTGTTTGCAGAAACAAAGTCAATACACAGATTTAATGCTGTTGGACTGGTCCTCCTGCACTTGTTCAACTCAGAAGATACTCCTGTTAATATATTTAGTTACTGACCAAGATTCTGCAGTCTCAAAACAGCTTGTACCTGTTATCATCCAACTTTTTATCCATTAAATATTTTTGCCAAAATGTTTTTCTTACAACTTGAAAGAAATAAAACACATGCCCAACATCATAATGTTTACCTGCTAGAAGATCAGAGGCATACATTGCGTGAATGACATAGTTGCCTTATTTAAACACGGTTAATGAATATTCCATTTCAAGAACTCAATGAGATGTCTTCTGATAGCTTCATTAAATTCTGTCAAAAAGAGGCACATGTAACTTGTCATCCAAAGTCACTTACATGATATCAGCCAAATTTTCCTTTAAAGTACATTTATCGCTTGATGCTACTCTGAATGTAAGACATTATGTACTCTTATGTTCTTCAACTGGAGTACTTGTTGAATAACAGACCAAATGTGACTTGTACTACTTCCTCTTAAATGTATTTCTTGATACACAATTTCCTGAAGTGGCACCCACACCTATATAATGACGATTACTTCATTTATTTATTTATTTAATTTAACTTATATGCCGCCCACACTACGCAAAGGTCTCTGGGCGACTTACAGCAATTTAACTACAGCAAAAAAGATAAAATAATTAAAATACAATTAAAATATATACTCTAAATTTTGCCATCAGGACCCACAGTTGATATTATTTCAATTACAGTGGTACCTCGACTTACGAACTTAATCCGTTTTGGAACGATGTTTCTACACTGAACAGTTCATAAGTCAAAGTACCATTTCCCATTGAAATGCCTGGGAACGGAATTAATCGGTTCCAGCATTTCAAAAGGCAAAAAGGCAGGGGGAAAGTACTGGAAATTCCCATTTCTTGCCCTTTCTCCCTGCCTTTTTGGCTTCAGAGGTATCAAACAACTTCCTCTGATGTTGGGGGGAAAGCCCTTGGAGAAATCAAAAGGTGGCAATCGTGGCGGCGGGGACCCCCAGGGAGGTCTCCCAGGGCTTGCCCACCACCAGGGGAGACCTCCCTGGGGGTCCCTGCCACCGCGATCGGCGCCTTCGGATGTCTCAAAGGGCTTTCCCCCCGACATCAGAGGAAGCCGTTTGAGACCTCTGAAGCCAAAAAGGCAGAGATAAAGGGCGGGAAATTTGTATTTCCAGCCCTTTCTCCCTGCCTTTTTGCAGGGAGCCATTTACGAACAGCTCCGTTTGCAAAAAATGGCATTGACTTGCGAACAGAGCCTTGACCTCATTCATAGGTTGAGCTCCGTTCGCAAGTCAATGCCAATTTTTGCCAATGGAGCTGTTCGTAAATCGAAAAGTTCATATCTAGGGGCGTTCGTAAGTCGAGGGTTAACTGTAAAAGCCTTCTGGAACAGGAAGGTTTTGACCTGGTGCCGAAATGTCATCAGCGTCAGCGCCAGATGAATCTCAATTGGGATGGTATTATATAGTCTGGGGGCAGCTCCCGCGAAGGCCCTTTGTCTACAAGCCATCCCTCCTACCTTCTTGAGGAATGGCTCTTTCAAAAGGGCCCCCTGGCTAAATCTTAACTGCCAGGCAGGTTCATATGGATGTGTTTTGACAAGGCACCAGTTATACTATATTACTGATTTGTACATCAGCTCTTTATGTTGTCATTAAGCAAGCAGGTTGTAACATAATTTGTTTATAAAAGAGTTCCATGAACATATACTCAAGTTTAAATCCCAATCTGTTCAATGGGACTTACTCCTAGAGAACTGAACTCAATGTTGTGCTTATACAGGACATATATGTATTACAACCAACCGAGCAGTCCTTCCTCCTATAGTGGAACCTTGACTTATGAACGTCCCTACCTACGAACATTTTAACTTACAAACGGCTCCGTTCGCAAAAATCTGCAGTGACTTGCGAATGGAGCCTTGAGCTACGAATGAAAAAAAGGCAGGGGAAAAGGGTGGGAAATTCAAATTTCCCCTGCCTTTTTTCATTCCATTCAAACCATTTGTGGTGAACAGGCTGCTCTTTCGCCCCAATGGCTAGGAAAAGGGACCCCCAGGAGGTCTGCGATGGCAGCGGGGAAGCCCTGGGAGACCTGGGGGTCCTCCGCCACCGCAATCGGCACATTTGGAGGTCTCCTGGGAGTCCAATGGCAGTGGCAGTGGACCCTCAGGAGGTCTCTGATGGCGGCAGGGAAGCCCTGGGAGACATCCCGGGCGTCCCCCGCTGCCGCGATCAGAGGCAGCAGACACCCAGTGCCGGGAGGCTTGAGCTGAGACCCGGCCGGTTTGTCTCCCAGTGCTGGGCAACTGCGGCCTCCGCCGTGGCTGGGGGCGAGTGGTCAAAGCACCCTGGCCTCAAGCCTCATGGCGGCGGCGGTCACAGCAGCAGTGATCGCAGTGGTGGGGGACCCCCAGGAGGCTTTGGACGGGTAAGTGATTTTTTTTCTTTCTAAAAACTGTTCTGGGTGGCTTTTGCAGGATGGGTTTGGGCTGGGGGGTTATATTTCTGTGCTTTTTTTTTTCCAGTCCCAGCGTGGAACTTGCTCCAATGTTTATTTTTGGATTTATGTGTTTTTGGTTTTTGTTATTTTGCAGTCCCAGCATAGGACATGCAGTGTTTTTTTCCCCTTCCCTCGGAATGCATTAATCGGTTTTCAATGCATTCCTATGGGAAATGGTGCCTCGACCTATGAACTTTTCACCTTGCGAATACCATTACAATACGGATTAAGTTCGTAAGTCGAGGTACCACTGTGCTAAGCATGTGTACCGATCACACTCTACATTTTAAATAGCAGTACACTGAATCTTGCATTTTTCTGGCTAACTGAGCAGAATGAGGGGAGAGATAATTCAAAAGTCCTTCATCTCTAATTTACCAACAGGCACTAATTACAATTATTTATGATTTAATTCTACACTAAACATGAAAACAATGCCTCTAATTATCTGAATACCTAGTACCACATTTAAACTTTTCTGAAAGCTACTAATAAGTATATACAAGCACATTTGAGTGATTTAAAAACTTACATTAGGTATTTCAAAATGTTTGCTAGATTCTGTCTCTAAATCTGCAGGTAGGAAAATCCAACAAGTATAATGAGTTAATGAAAAGCGTGCAGGAAGTCCAACTGTAAAACTTTATGAGTGGTGGTGGTGAGAGAGGCAATGCTTCTACAGTTCTAGGAATGTAGAAAAATTACAGGAAGGCTCACCAGAATTGTAAGAAGTGCCATTTTTTAACATACCTGTTATGCAGTTTTTGCAGGAAATCAAAACATTGGCTTTTTGTCAATGGAAAAATGCTTTCTTTTCAGTTTCCTATTGTATTGCCTTCTGGAGTGCACCCTGTACTGTCCTTGGGCAAAATCATAGCCACCATGACACCACCAGTGGCAAATCACAAGTTGTTGTCCTGTCACTTCGAGCTTCATTTATTTGATCATGTTAATATGGATCATGTTCAACTTTTATATGGGATAGCCAGTGTGGTACAGAAAAGTGCTGGGCTGGAATGTAGAGGACCTGGGCTTGATTCCATTTTCAGTCACAGAAAATTGGGGGAGTGGGTTGGAACCGGTAAAATTACTCCTTAAATATCTCATTTAACTTAACCATATTAGGGTTATTGTAAGTCCAATTCAACTTGAGGGCACATAGATAATAAACATTTATTTACTGTTAATGAGATTCAGCACCTGCTACTGTGTTACAACCACAACAGTATCTTATTTATTTATTTATTTATTTATTTATTTATTTATTTATTTATTTATTTATTAAAATAGTTTTACCCCACTTTTCTTATTAAAAGGGGCACATGGCAGCTTACATAATTAAAAGACAATATTTAAAAGCTAAAAACAGTAACTATACAAATATTCTTAAAAATCAAACGAATAAAAATGGGAAATAAAATCAACACACACACAAACACATTTAAAAGCAACAAGGCACAACAATCTATTTAAAAAAACCATCTCAGACATCCAGTCACTAAGGGAAAGACTGCTTGAAAAGAAAAGTCTTCATCTGCTTGCAGAAGGACATACAGTACTCACATCTTTCCTAAAAACAGTGAGAGTGGAAGTTAACTCCAAATCTGAGAGGAGTATGTTAGCCTTGAAAGAGGATAAAGATTTCTCCTACATGCCTGTCAGGTAGGCTTCTGCAGCTGTTTATAAAGGCCTCTCCTGAAAATCCTAATATCTGGTTGAGTTAATAATGGTGGGACCAGCCGTCCCTTAGCCCCAGGCTGTTTGTGGCACCTCCATCTTGTCAGCCACCTCCTTCTTGTCAGAATTCAATTTTAGCTTGCTTGCTCACCCTCATCCAATTTAAGATTGAATTAATACAGTATTCAAGGATCCTGATTTTCATGGTGTTAAGGTGTCAAAATCTTGGCATCATCAGCACGTTAGTGGCATGCCACTAATTAGTGGCATGTAACACTTGAATGAGCTGGGGGTGGAATTCTAGTGAAACTTCAACAACAAAGACACAGTTCAGTGGGTTGGAGCACCTGGCTGATGAACCAGGCTGTGGGAGTTGAAATCCTCTTGATCCCCCCCCCCCAAAAGAGAGGGACCAGCTGAGATCACCTGCAATATGTGTGGCTGATGAGGCTACATGCCTTGCTATCTGTGTGACCACAAAAATGAAAGGCTGGTGATTTGTCTCTGAGTAAGTTGTACCTAGGTGGGTATTTTATTTATTTATTTATTTTATTTATATCCCGCCTATCTGGTCAACTAAGGACCGCTCTAGGCGGCTAACAGACAAAGAATAATAAAAATATAGAAGTCAAAATCAACTTGATTGAAAATAATTCTTATAAACAAAGAAAACTTTTCCTTCACTTTTTAGTGAATGTTTATTTCTATATGTTTAATATTTAGTTCTGTGGCCTGCACTTCTTTCTAGCCATTATCACTCACTTACTATTTTTAAAAGCAACAACAGGCAAACAGCTAGGTCAATCCAGAACAAAGGTAATCTTCCTACCCACTGTTCCCAATATGAGGAACTGTTCTACTAGAAATTATCTGATCTTATGTCCAGAATGTCCATAGAACTTTGACTTAAAAAAAATCCCTCAAAAGTAATCTTAGAATTCACTGTAAACTCTTTCTCTATTATGGGGACCAAAGCTTGGAATAAGGAATGTGTGTCAGAAGACTGATACCTAGAGAGACGTACATTGTTTGCATCCTTCAGTGGTCAAAATAACAGCACAACATCTGCAACACATTTCCTCCATTATTCTAATCAATTGGGCAATTGTGCTAAAGAAAGAGAAGTTGGACAAGGAATGAAAACTATATCTCAAATTTGTTCAGAGCACTAGTTGCTTAATAAAGTTATCACAAACTATAATAATAACCACAAGCATATTTTAATTTGCAACTATGCTACTGTTTTTGTACGGTACTTTTGAGTGGAATCAAGCATCCTAGTCCTAAACTCTTACCTGGAAATAATGCTCGTTTCCTAATTTGTGAGAACTGCAGCCATTTAGGAACATGATGGGCCTCAAGTTAATAGCACTAAAGCACTTTGGTTGGGTTGTGGGGAGGGAAGAGAATGTTCCTATATGGAAATTGACAAATCAAATCAAGTGCACTACTCTTAACCTTCTTCACTTAGGGACTAGCCCCACAACTTCATTCAATTAAGTCAGAGACACTATTCAAAATGGAAGCAGATGGCAGAAAAATATGCTCTACTAATCATTGGTTGTATCACCTTGCCTGTTTTAAGGAGAAAAGTGGGGTAAAATATTTTAAATAAAATAAATAATTAAATACCAGGAAAACTAATTGACTCAAATCTGATTAAGAAAGTTAAGATGCCAACTTCAGGACATGAGTGTGGAAATGATGGAAGATTTCATATGATAGTAGTTCGAACACCCTCCCAGACATCATCACCCTCCAATCCAGCCTTTGCCCTAATCTCTCAGCGTTATTTCTTCCTTTTGCTGAGTGTTTTAAAAAACACAACTCTACACCGAAGCAGCTAAAATGACCCCTCATCTTGCCGTTGATCCTGAATATCAAAAACTGGGGTGGGTCGGTTTGGATAGGTACTTTAAAACAAACAAGGCTCAGAAGGAGGGCGTAACGCTCTGCGGAAGTTTACATGCCCGACTCCCCGCCACACACCTCCAAAACGCTCCTGAACTGTAGAGGGGGAAAAGGGGGGGGGGAAGCCAACCGGTGCCTTAGGGTCTGGGAGAAATGGAGTGGTTATCATCCGACCTCCTTACAGCTCCGGATAGCCCATCCCACTATTCTTGATGGGGGGGGGGGAGATGTGGCTAACGAGGCGGAGGTTGCAATGTGGGGCACCACCCGCTCCGCTGGGGACTGAGAGAAAACTCTCGGGAGAGCGTCTTCGCGGGGCTACCGTCCTCCGTTTCCCCATCCCCCCCCCCGCTCCTTTATAGGCCCGGGCGGTGCCAAGGCACAGCACCAAACCGGAACAAAAGGCGAGCGAGAGAGACAGAGAGGCCGCGGCGGCGAGGGCGAAACAGGCCTTAGGACTCTTCTCACTGGAGGCCGCACCTTTCCCTACTATCCAGGCCTGGCGCCCCCCAAACCCAACGCGGCCTAGATCCCTTAGTGAATAACACGCTCTCTCTCTCTCTCTCGGGAATGCGCCAGGGCAAGGCCATCCGGGCCAGACTTACCAGGCGCTGCTGCTGCTCTGGGTGGGACGGTGGTTGGCGGCGGCGGCAGCGGCCGCCGTGCTGCGCGAAGTCCAGGCCGGCCGGGCTCGAGCGCCGGCTCCGCCTCCACCAGGCTCCCTTCTCGTCGGCCGCCTCGCGCCCCCCCCCCTCCCGCTTCCTCCTCCCTGCTCCTGGAGTTGCCGCTTCCTCCTCCTCCTCCTCTTTTATCCCCCCCCACGGCTTCGCAGGGGCGCGAGGGGGGCAGCGAGGCCGCCACCGCCGCTTCCCCGCATACAAGGAAGCTCCGCGCGCGCCTCTCGCGGCAGGAGCGGCAGCGGCAGCCGGGCGGAGGCGGCGAAACCCGAGGCAGCGCCGGTTCCCTCGGCCTCTTCGGCCCCTTCGTTGTAGGCTGCCGGAATCGCACTCGCCCCCCCCCACACATACACACAGAGGGGGAAGCCCCTCGTTGCTTCTTCCGCCCGTCTCGCTTTTCTTCTGCTCCCAGCAGACAGCCGTCCCCCTTTTGTCTCTCGCCTTTTCTCCCTCGGCGGTTGGTGCCGGAGTCCTTTTTACTCAGCACATTTCTAGGCAGCTTGCACTTCTCTATTTTTTAAAACATGTACAGTAATTGGACTTTTACTGAGCAAGAAAGACGTGGGTCACCTCAACGCCCGCCAACTGTGTAGGTTCCCCCCCCACAAGGAATTGCTGGTGGTGCTTAGCTGTACAGTACTTTTAGGAACTGGACGGTGGTGGTGGGGATACCCCTTGAAAGAAGCGACTCTAGAGTTGCACGCAGTCCTTTCTTACGTCCGTTATAAGCCTCCTGAACTAGAATGGGGGTATGCTGCTTAGGCTGAGTCCCTTGCAAAGAAGTAAATTTCGTTGAAAGCATACTCAGTTTTTATGAGAAAGCACGCTTCACGGCGCCAGAGAAGCCGTGAGGTGAGGGCAGAAGGGAGCCAAGGGAGAGCGCACGCTATCTAGTAGCTTCCTTGCTACCAGTTTTGGCAGCAACAAAGATGGAGAAAAGACTTGCGAGGAATCGGAAATGTGTTAGTCGGGGAGGGGTGTTTGCGAGTGTGTGTGTGTAAGTGTAAGGGATAATGGGACAGCGGGTGGCATGAAATTTGTATGGTGAGTAGATGGTGGGAAATCTAGCACGCATTTGAGTACAAAACAGTATGGAGGTTTTTTTAAGTGAATAAGAGATAGCAACAAGTGATATGAGGTAGGATGGAAAGGAAATAACTTTAAATGTATACATTGTATTTCCTCTCAGAAAGGTACGTGGCTTCCCTTTTCCCAGCTTTATCTTCATAACAACACCGTGAGATCAGGCTGACCAAGAGGGGCCTGAGGTCACCCAGTGATTTCATGGCTCATTGGAGACAAAAATGTGAATTTTGCACTTCTAGTTCAATTCATATCTGTAAACCCTAAAAAAATTTAATGACCCTGAATGAC
The DNA here is from genome assembly GCF_051106095.1 of Pogona vitticeps. NCBI lineage: Eukaryota > Metazoa > Chordata > Lepidosauria > Squamata > Agamidae > Pogona > Pogona vitticeps. The sequence continues at coordinate 174,669,193 of NC_135786.1, forward strand.
AACTGATGAAACCATCACAATGCTAGATATTTTGCATTTCCAGCATGTGACATACATATTGCTCATGTCTTCATGCATGTTTACTGAGGTTATATTCCATGCATTTGGAACACTTTACCCATACAAAAATAAAACCACCACAAAAACACCCTGTCAATTCTTTTTCAAGATCATCATCATCCTCCTCTTAGAATTGCAAAGCTGGAAAGGACCCCCTGGATCCAGCCCAACAGGGAGGCACTTTTGGAAATCAAATTCCAAACCTCTGGCTCCACAGTGCCAAAACACTTTTTGCTCTTTATTCAAAAATGGTATCCATCAACTGTAGTGAATCTCAACTACTAGTATGTTCTCTGGATCATATTGTAAGAATATTTCAGGCCTGACAGAAAGAAAGGGAATATATGTTGTAAGTATCTGAGTATTAGTAGGCTTGGACTGCATTGCCATTGCAAGGGACAGAGAATCCAATTTGGCTTGGGTGGAAGCATTTGGAATATATATAAATGACTTACCATTCAGAGTTGGACTTGTTAGTTGTCCATGTGGGTCTTCTCTGGCTGGTAGCTTTTCAGGGTCCTAGGGAGTTGTCCCTTGCATCTGCTCCTAATCCTTTGAACTGGAAATATGAAACATTGCATGCAATGTGTATGTTCTTCCAAGTGAGCTATAGCATCCAACTGTCATAGAAGAGGCCATAAAAAGTGAAGTTGGTGTGTAAAATCTCTGTGGCATTCTGTGTGGCCAAGTCTTTCCTCACTTGATAGCTGCAAAGGATAATGCCTGAAACTGGAAGTCACACTCTAGTCTTCAGCTGTTGTGACTTTTGATTATTTTATATATTTACATGTAGACACTGATTATAGTTCCATTTTTCGGCATCACTTTTCTCCACTTTCGGCCTATGTGATTGCCTGATTTGATGTAAGTGGTTGGGGTGTGTGTGTCTCCTTTAACCAAGTGCCTATTGTCTCCAGTGTTTTTTGAAGTGCTTTTCAAAGTTAGTGCTGCATCAGATTAGTGCTAGGTCACTTCAGAAAAAATACTTTTGGAAAGAAAGGGAAAAGGTGGTCCCTGTAGAAACTGCTGGTCCCATTTAACAATGTTCTGCTCCTGGTGACTCCTGCAACACAACAATTATTTATATACATTTCCACAGCTACAGCGATTTCACCCTTGGAAGCCAGCAGGGACCCCAGTTTGAAAAATTCTGAATAAAACCAGGTTTTTTTCCTATGTGGTTACTCTCTAAATCTACTGCTTAACATTTCTTGTGAAATAATACCAGATTCTGCAAACTGCTTTCATGTGATTTAGATTTTTTTAGATAAAAGTATTAATGTTTATTATTATTTTTTCTTTACTTTCAGATAATAAACATTTTGATCTCGTGGATTTCCATTCCTGTTGGCCATGAGGGAGCATTCACAGGACATTACTGGCTCTTTCATGCCCTAGACATCTCATCTTTATTCATACACACTATAGTGGTACACGATGTGAGTAGCTGGAAAAAGATTAGTACCCACAAAGATCTGTGGTTCAGAGATAATAAATATACAGCAAAGTTGAATACTATGTGTTGATATAGTCAATATTTGAAAACTAAGTTTAGGACATAGTATTAATGCCTCACAGAAGTTAATGAAAAGGAAATGTATTCAACTGATTTGAGTGGATAAGGATTTCACTAGAAGAAACTAGATGATTTATTTCAAACCACAGGGGAAATCTTCACTGAAGATGGGAATTTAACTTGTGTCTTTTAAGTCCCAGACACAGACTAAACACAACTTACATTTTCCAATTTATAACTGTTTCATCTGACATCTCAGATCTCTGATTTCCACTACACTGTCCTGATCTATTAGTAATTTTCTTCAGGGTTATATCAAAGGTTCTACATGACACTGTAGATATTATGAACAAAAGGTTTTCATTTCCTCTTCTAATGCTTTCCGGGACATGGCTAATATACCTTTAAAATATCAGGAATAAAAATAAGAAGCAATACCTTCATCAAGCTGGGAGACCTAAAATGTCTAATGTGCTGCTGTTTTACTACCAAGAAAATACATAAAAGCCACATTTGATATGGATGTTCTTTCTAATTATTCATTATTCTGTTAAACTAATTCTTCTTCCCAGCAGGGCACTGTCAGCAACTGGTAATACCCACTTCCTTCACATGCAACCTTAGTTTTGGGTACTTAATTCCACAGGTGATCATGGTGTTGTAGTAACCTTTAACACATATTTAAATTTTATTAATGGCATAGAGATAAGGATGTTCTTTCAAATAAGAGATGTGTATATTCTAACAAAATGTATTTGTGTAGTATTTGCACATCCAAAAGGCTTGTTTTAGGGTCTATACTGTCTTACATTTTTATTTAAAATTCAAATCAGACGTATAGTACAATAATGTCTTTGTATTTATATTACAGGAAATAAAGCATTCACACAATGACATTTTTATTTTATTTTTTGCAAATGACCAAGTGCTGTATCTTTTTCTAGAAGGAAAAAAATTGCCCCATCTCACCCCACTTCTGTATCTTGGCAATATCAAGGATTGACTGTTGCAATATGCTTTAACTGGAGGCAATCTGGTGATTTGTGCAGAATGCTACAGCCAATAACTTTATGGTTTTTAGTTGTTTTTTTTCAAGGACTGAATTTAGTGTGCTTTTGGGCACTCACTATTTAAGATGCTAAACTTAATGAATACTTCATACCTTGTAGTTTGGCTGAAGCCAAAGATGGGAGATGTGATTGTTAGAAATAAGTAGCCAGATATCTGTATAGGAAAATGACTGTTCTTCCAAGATTGTACCTAGCAGATGCTCAATGGATCAAGAGCTTCTGTTGTTGGAGGAAGAAAACACTAGTACTGCAAACCCCTGTCTCTTCCAGCTCTACAGAAAGACCTGGCTTGGATCAAGTAACTTTTCAGAATCGTAGTTTAATGATGCTTTTTGTAGCAACCTTAAATGACTTTGCACTGACTGAAAAAAATAAACAAACATTGAGATGGTTTTAGGATCTTCTCTGAAAGCATCTCCTACCCAAGCTTTCAGTACTTCTTGCCTGAGAGGAGAGAGCAGTAGAAAAATTACACTTTTTGACACTCAAGAGCAATCTGCACAAGGGTCAGCTTTTGAACATGTGAATAATGAACTAGATAACACTGTCCTGCCTAATCAATAGACAGTGACTTGGACCTTTAAAACTCCTATGCTGATGGATTTCAAACCGACCTGTGCAGCAAAGTTTGGTTTTGTATATTTTGGTCTCCATGCCGATTGTTTAATAAAGTTCTTGTTCTGCTGGTTAAATGCTTGTTGTTCCCCTCAAGCATTTCTTAAGGCATAGAACTGCTGGATAGTTCAGTGGCTTAAGCATCTATCTGGCTGTGGAACAAGAGACTGAGGGTCCATTTTCCCACTGTTTCTCCTTGACAGGGGCCAGACATGATGATGCATAGGGTCCCTTCCAGCTCTGCAGTTCCAAGATTATTAATATAATTTGATTCTGCCCAGTGGTACTTAATTTTGTGAAGAGATCATTCCACAAATCAATTCTGTTTTACAGAAATCCAAAAGGTAGATTTCCCTGTACTCCTGTGCCTGAAGCTTGAAAATTAACTTCTGATGAATAGAAATAGCCTCTCCCTGCCCTTCTGGTGACTAAAAGACTCAAATTACAAGTTGAGGACTTCCTAATCCTTTCGACATTTGAACATGTGACAAAGAGAGGCCACTCTTGTATGAATGCATATTTAGACAACTGCCCATCTTTTCTTCAAGTTTATGAATAAATGACACTTTTCTTCTTATATTTTTAGTTTACTATCTCTTTGCACATCCTTTTGAATAACATTTTCACTGTTTTCTTGCATAATAAAAACATTTCAAAAACAAGCAAACAAAATACAGTTCTTCATATTATTTTTGAAGATGTACAGCTTATTAGAGTGCAGTGACACAGGTTGACACTCCTATAGAAATGACATGTTTGAATCAGCCCTTAATCTCTGCTTTTCATTATGACTGGGCAGTAGCTAAGCAACTAGTACACAACATTCATTCCTGATTATGCCAGATGTCACTGCATTATTGCTCCCCTGCCTGCATTACCAAGCTGTTGCCTCTCCTGCAGTATTTTTCTGTTGGTTCAATGTGGTGGGGAGGGCATTAATATCAACTGTGAAGGGCACTGGTCTAAAATCTTACAAAGATAAAAGAATAACTACTTATACAAAGGTCTTGGTGAATCTAATAAATTCATTGGCATCACACCTTGTTTATATGCAAACAGCTCTCTATAGATATTTTTCCACATCAAAGCTTCATTTGCATATGACACTTCACTACTGTATTACATTTCTTATTTCTATAGCCAGGAGAGATAGGCAAAACAGAGAATGAAAGTTGCTGTATTTTAATTTAAGAAACATGCTTAATGAAGTGTTATGTTCAACAATTTTCACACTCATCCAACAATCATAGTTTAACCCATTAATGTTATTTTAGAGAGCAATCTAATTTACTTGTTAGTCTTAACCAATTTTGTACTTCCAAAATATCATAAAGCTATTGTACTTTGGACATACAATGGGAAGACAAAACTCACTGCCAAAGGCAATAATGCTGGGAGAGGTGGAAGGCTGGAGTAAAAGATGTAGACCAAACGTTAAGTTGATTGACTCAGTAAAGAAGCCTTTAGTTTGCAAAAACTGAGCAGGGTTGTTAACAATGTTTGGAGCCCACTAAATCATAGGGTCTCCAGAAGTTGGGACTGACGCAATAGTGAATAACAACACCTTGAGCAAAGATGATTTCCAAGGAGGTCTTATGCTTTAAAGGCATGACTACATGTTTTCCTACTTGTGTTATGGAGATTAATCAACCTCAAAGAGGAAAACTACTTTTTTCAGCTTAATATTATCATGGACATCTCACCTTAACAAGTTCCTCACATTCAACAACTATGATATTTAACATGAAAAGAACTATCAATCAAAGCCATGGTGACATATGCCTTAGTTACATCCCAGCTGCATTACTGGAACATTACGTGGCACTGCCTATGGAAAGTGTCATGAAATTTCAGTGGGTCCAAAATGCAACAGCGAGATTGCTAACTGGGGCTGGACAAAGGAATCAAGCAAACCTTTTATTACAGCAGCTTCACTGGCTGCTGATCCATTCCTGGGCTGAATTCAAAGTGATGGTTATAACCTATAAAACCCTAAACAGCTCGGGCCCAAGCTGTCTCAAGGACCACATCTCCCTTTATGAGCCTGCTCATGAGTTAAGATGACCAGAAGAGGACTTCCTCACAGTCCCAGCACCTTCACTGGTGTATTTGGTGGGAATATGGGAGAGAGTCTTCGCTGTTGCTGCTTCCAGACCCTGGAGCTCCCTCGCACAGGAAGCCCCATCTTTACATCCTTCCACAAGCAGGCAACGACCTTTCCCTTTTCCAGAATGACCTTTATATTTCTCAAATTATTTTATATGGTTAATATGCGATTTAATTTTTAAGATTCTTATTCCACATTTATTTTCAAAAGAACATTTTTCTCCCTGAGCTAACATTTAACCCATATGATTTTAATGGGAGTATTTGGTATTTCATAAACAACCTTTGTGCTGAAGAGTGATATTAGAACTGGATCAAAGAGATTTTAGAATAAGCATGCAATATGAAACGAAAGAAAAGTCAAGTCAGTAAAGCTCATTATACAGAGAGCAATTGGCAAAGTGAGACAAACTGTTCAGAGGAAGCCATATAGACAATAACTCAACTAAGCATCAGTTTGGCAATGTTCATTTGGAAGAACTGAAATGGCTAGACATTTTCAGCTGACATTACCATATTTAACTATTCAACATAGACAGCATTCAAACCATGAATAACAGGGGTGAAAAGAACCATCTTTTTCTGCCTGTGATCTGCACATGATTTATTTATTGGTAAGCTGACACATAAAAATGATCTTCTAATTTGAAAGGGATCTTTCTAAAGCAATATTGCTTTAGCTTATAACAAGGGGGGAAATTAGCAAGGAAACTGAGTAGGATCTATAAGTTGAAGTAGATAATAAAGAAACAATACATGGATGTAGTATTAGCCCTGCTACAGAATTAGAATATTTGTCTACGTCATCAAAGTAGCTAACAAACTTTTATTTTAAGACAGAGATTTCTCCATCACAAAAACTGACAATGTTCTTAAATAGTGCAATAAAAAAGAAAGCAAATGTTATCCAAGCAATAATATGACATAATTTGCATAGTTTAGCTGTCTACCCATATTGTGGTGCATGATCTAGATCTACTGCACAGAATGGCAGACTATGACGCAGGAGAATTTAAGTTTCTGCTTGGCTATGAAGATTCACAGGGGGTTGGCAATAATATACTCCCTAAATATCTCATATACCTTGAAAGCCCTATTAAGGTCACCATTATTCAGATGCAACTTGACAGCATATAACTAGAGAAGGGGGTACTCGTATACGAATATCCCTGCATAGGTGGAAATAACAAGGGTCCACTCATGATTTCGCTGCTGATGTGACCTCGTTGGAACTTCCTATCATGCCGTTGTCCGCAACTGATTACCCAATCCTGGCAAGGAGGCGGGATGACAAGCCTCTCTGCCAGTTTGGACAGTGGCTAATCTATTGTAGAGAACAGTGCCACAGGAAGCCTCTGTGGAGCTGGCGGCAGCAGTGAAATCATGAGTGGTGAACCCTCATTATTTCCACCTGTGCGGGAATATTCGTATTCTTATATGAATACAAATACCCCCATTTTTACATATAACACACACATTGCTTTATGTATTCATCTATTTTAATATATTTATATATTTAAATGCATTTTATCGCATCCTTTAACCTTCTATGTGGTTGTTTTTACTTGGTTTGTGGAACACAGTAAATTCCCAACTGACTTCACTTTCATCAAGTTATTTCAAAAATTCTACTTGTAAATTCAGTTGTAGGACATTTTCCCACTTCCCACAGAATGCCCTGATGTGTGTTGTTGTTGTTGTTGTTTGCACTCAAAAGTTTCATTATGTGAGAAATAATATAAACGGGCAACTGACATATCTCAGTCACAGTTTGGAACTTCAGAGATTGCAAAGTGCACTGCTGAGAACTGTCTGTCCATTGGACATACATCCATTACATGGCACAGTGAGCTGGTGTTTGTGACAACTACTGTAGTGCCTCGACTTACAAACTTAATTGGTTCTGGAACTCCAGCCATAACTTGTAATGGTCATAAGTCAAAGCACCATTTCCCATACAAATGCACTGGCTGAAATTGGGGGGGGGGGGGGGGAGAAAAGCAAGGAAAGTGTGCAAGACCCATCGGAAATGCAAAAAAAAAAAACAACAACAAGCAAAGCAGAAAGCAAGGAAAGTGTGCAAAACCCATCGGAAAAGCAAATGAAGCAAAGCAAAAAGCATGGAAAGTGTACAAGACCCATCAGAAATGCAAAAAAGCAAAGCAAAAAGCAAAGAAAGCATGCAAGACCAATCGGAAATGCAAATAAAGCAAAGCAAAAAGCAAGGAAAGTGTGAAAGACCCATTGGAAATGCAAAAAAAGCAAAGAAAAAGCCAACCAAACCCCGCAAGACCCATTGGAAATGAGGGGAAACCCCCCCAAAGCAAGCAAACCCCCAAAGACCCATTGAAAATGCGGGGAAAAATCCAACAAACAACCCCCCAGGACCCATCACAGCACAGAAACTTACACTCCCCAGCCCAAAACCATGCTGCAAAACTCACCCAGAACAGTTTTTGAAAAGCAGAAAGCAGCACCTTACCTTACCAGGCAGTCCGAAGCCTCCTCTGATCGCACACTCTCTAACCGTTGGGGGGGGGGGGAAGAGCTACAAAGAAGCAGCCTCTTCGCCTACCAACGGTTAGCAATTTGAATTTCCTGCCTTTTCGTCCTGCCTTTTTCTATTCGTAACTGGAAGCTCTGGCCGCAAGTCGAAGCAAAATTTTGTGTCCGGAGCTGGTCGTAACTCGAAATGGTCGTAAGTCATGATGTTCGTAAGTTGAGGTACCACTGTACTGTATTATGAAAAGTCATCACAAGGCACCTTACATACATTAGAGAGAAGAAAACATTTGAAGATTTGTTGCTCGATACCTAAACCTCATTTTCTTGTGTCCATTGATTCTGTCCCACCTAACAGTTCAATACTATCATGATGATTCAGACATAATAGAACAGAAGGGAGAACACAATGAGAAAAACTCATTATGTTGAAAACAGCTTGACTCTTAAATTTGAGCTTCACACACCATTTTGCTTCCCCGTTACTGAAGTGAAATATTACAGCCTGGTTGCAGATTTGGACTAATGCTAAATGTTGTATGATGGCAATTATATTACTAGTTTTTGTTGAACACATTATAATGGTGCCTCGCAGGACAAAAAACTTGCAAGACAAATTGTTTTGGCAATGGGGGTTGATGACTCGCAACACAAATGTTCCTTTGGCCGTGCTTCGCAAGATGAAAGTTTTTCATTTTTTTCCTGCCTCATGTTTGCTGATTTTTAAACGTTTTTCTATGATGTTTGAAAAGTTAAAGTTTTTTTAATTGAAATTTTTAAAATCATCTGCACAATATGTATGGCTTTAAAGAGCACTTAATAAACCCTTTGTAAACCAAATTTGACTTTGTTCTGACTTTTTTGTCCATAGGAATGCACTGATTAGATTTCAATGCATTCCTATGGGAAAATGCATTTCGCAAGATGAATTTTTCGCAAGACAACATTAACCGTGGAATGAATTAAATTCGTCTTGCAAGGCACCACTGTAGTTACTTAGTATGCTTGATTAGCATTTGGGAACTTACTTATGATGTAACAACAAGCTAAACCATGAGAAATGAATGCTATGATGCATCATGCTATCACACTGCTCAGTTATGAATGGTTTTCACATGCATTCACCTTTTAAAAAAGTAAACTTTCAAACTCTGCCACCACCTTTAGAAAGACCACAGATGCATACATGGAGTTCTCGGTGATATCCATTTCATGCATGAATGAGCTTCACCAATAGGAATGCATTATATACAGTGGTGCCTCGCTTAGCAATTGCTTCGTTTAATGATAAAATTGCTTAGCGATGACTTTTTTGGAGCGATCTTGCGCTCCGTCTAACGATGGTTCCTATGGCCGATTTTCGCATAGCGATATTTGGGACCATGCTTTGCATAGCGATGACAGTTTGGGTCCCCTTGTTTCGCTTAACGATGGTTTTGACAGCTTCATGTTGGCTGTTTTTTAGATGTTTAAAATGTTTAAAATGTTTAGAATGCTTGAAATCATAAGTGCACTTAATAAACCCTTTGTTAAACTAATTTGACTTTGTTCCGACTCTTTTTAAATTTGTTGTAATTTTTTTCCCCCATTGAGATGCATTGAATAGGTTTCAATGCATTTCAATTGGGGAACCTTGTTTCGCTTATCGATGTTTCCTATGGCGATTTTCGCTTAAGGATGGCAATCCGTTCCCATTCGAACGGATTATCCAGTTTTCAATGCATTTCTATGGGAAACCGTGTTTCGCTTAGCGATGAAATCGCTTAACAGCGATTTTTTTTGAACCAATTATCATCGTTAAGCAAGGCACCACTGTATTTCCATTCATTGATGGATGCTGAGGTGTTTATAGTTCTTTCGTAGTCTGAAATGTCTATGTGTATAGTATGCTACAGGTAACGCACAGAGACACCTAGGTACATACGTATGTACTTCTCTGTGCTCATGGATCATCTCATGGACCACGTACATACAGTGGTGTCTTCACTTATGAACGTCCCTACTTACAACCAATTCGACTTACAACCAGCTCCAGCCGCAAAATTTTACTTCTACTTGCGACCGGAACGTCCACTTAGGAACAGAAAAAGGCAGGGGAAAAGGCGGGAAATTCAAATTGCTAACTGTAGGTGGTGAAAAAGGCTGCTTCTTTGTAGCTCTTTTGCCCCGACGGTTAGAGTGAGTGCGATAGAGGGACTGCTTGGCTTCTGCTTCTCAGTGAGTGTGTGTGTGTCTGCAAGGAGGCTTGGGACTGCCTGTTAGATAAGGTACTGTTTTCTGCTTTTAAAAAACTGTTCTAGGTGTTTTTGCAGTGTGGTTTTAGGCTGGGGGGATTATGTTTCTGTGCTGTGATGGGTCTTTGGGGGTTTGTTTGTTTGTTTGGATCCCCCCATTTCTGATAGGTCTTGGGGATTTGGTTGCTTTTTTGGGGTTTCCCCCCATTTCTGATGGCCCTGCATGCTTCCCTTGCTTTCTCCTTTGTTTTCTTTGCATTTTCGACCTTGTCCCTCTGTTCTCTGTGCATTTCCAATCTGCTCCATTTGTTTTCTGTGCATTTGCAATGGGTCTTGCACGCTCGATTGCTATTCTTTCCCCCTCCCTTTGGCCAGAAGGGATTAATCACGTTTCAATGCATTCCTTTTTCTTTTTAATTTTTTAATTTTATTTTCAAAACTATTGGGTAATGGGGAAGGAATACAAAAGGCAAAGGGCAGTGGGGGGGATGGAAAAAGGGTTTTGAGAATAAGAAAACATCAAATGCATAATCATTCAATCTTTCATATCAAGTATATAAACATCTAATCTATTCATGTTCCAATAAAGGTTCATCTTTCTTCTTTTTCTTCTTCTTCTTTTGACTATTTTGTCTATGTATTAACCTCTTTAGCTTTCAACTTATACATGTAATACAGCTTAAATCTATGTTATTCCCACAGCATCAGAACACCAAGGCCAATTGTGAAATATATCCCCTCTTTCACCCTCCTTTTTTCTTGAGAATACACTCAACAGACCCAAAATAATATAAATTCTGCTCTCCCCTCCCCTTTCCTCCCTGTGCTTGTTTTGTTTCTGCGACTCTTTTTTCTTCCATATTTTAAAAGGGGGAACAATATCATTCAAAGTCTGCTTTTCAACCTCAATTTTCTTATCTGCTATCGCTACATCGCTTACTGGGTGGCCCTCCATCCCTTGTATATTATCTGATATCTTCATCAATACAGCCGGTTCTGAAATCTCTTTTTCGTGTAATTTAACCTCCGCTACTTTCCCTCCCCTAGAGCCTCCAATCAGGTCTTCCATCTGGTCAATATAATAATTTACCTGCATGAATTTTTGCAACAGTGACATCTGAAAAGAGGTTTTCCAATCTAGCCACCGATCTGTAATTTTCTCAGGGGGAGGTTCCATTTTCTGTTTCCACTATTTTCACTTAAAATTCCCTCTCCCCTTTACCCCAATACACATCCAATATTTCTAATATTTCACCTTGCAACTATACAATATTAGCAATAAGATAGCAGGTACATTCAAGTAAGAGATGGAATCTAAAACATAAATCAAGTGTCTTTGTAGTCCAGTCCTTTTACACGTCGCTGATATCTTCAGACCGGTTGCTTCTTCTTTTCCCTTCTTTTCTCTTCTCCAAGTTTGTTTTAACCTTCACCCGGCAAGACTCTATTATTAGGATGTCATTTGTCAAGATCCCAGTTCAGTTCAAACCACATAGCCCCCAGTTCACAGCTCACAGTCCGTTTCTTCCTTTTACTTCCAGAGACTTCCTTCTCCTCCCCCAAAAAGGGAGGTCCAGCAATCAGAGTCCCGGCAAGTATATTATCCACGGAAAGCAGAGTCCCACACAGTCTAAAAATATATATCCAAAGAGGAAAAGGGTCCAAAGTAAACAGCTTGCAACAGAATTTATTTTTTCAAAGCCTGTCAGTTGATTCTTCAAGAGTTATTTTTCCTCCTTTAATGGAGACACGAGCTATTTCTGCCTGGCTGTTCCTTTAGAAATGACTCGACCTTCAGCTTGGGTAAAGCTGGTATGCTAGGAATGCCGCTCCTTATCTCATTTGGTCATAAATTTGCACACAATCACTTGTTCTTTATTTAATGAGGTTTTTCATAGAACAAGGGCTTTCACTTACTTTGATGTATACTTTCACCGTGCTTCTGTTTTCTTATTCTCGGCGAACGGAGCTGTCTTTGGCTAGTTGCCAAAAATGGCACCCGTCTTCGTCTGTGCTGATGTGAATTTCCAGAAGAAAGAAAAATCGATTTGCTGCCCAATTTTCTAACTTCTGTGGCTCACCAGCTGCTGCAGAAGGGTCTCTCCTGACTCTTCCTCGGCTCCCCCATTTCTGGGAGGGTCCCAGACCGAAGTGGTTCTAGCTTTCCCCAGGAGCTATTCCCGAGAGCTGCTAGCTTCACCAAGACGAAGCTCCTCCTCCCACGTTTCAATGCATTCCTATGGGAAAAGGTGCTTTGATTTACTACCATTTTGATTTACGTCCATCTTCCGGAATGGATTATGGTCGTAAGTCGAGGCACCACTGTGTATTTCCATGAAATTCAGGATAAATAGGAAGGACCAAGGTTCTTGTCTCCAGTTAAGCAGAAACTGGCACAGAGCTTCCCAGTACACAAGAACATGTCTACATACAGCCCCACTCACATGCAGAAGACAGGTAGCTGGGAGGGAAAGATATGATGTTTTTATAGGAGCATTAGTAAGGCTATCTGTTGTATTTATACCTATTTCTCCATACGGGTCGCTCTTAAACAAAGGCATGGCCATACTAAAACTACTGCAGTTTATATCTATCAGTGTGGAAAGGCAAAATATATCAATTTTGGTTCTTAATTAGTAAAATAAAATTTATTTACTTCTATGTGTGAGCTACTGTCCTTTCTAAAGTTAGCTAAAATGCTGTTGATTCCATGCATTAAGTAGACAAGATACAAGTAGTTGTACAGTGGTGCCTCACATTACGATATTAATTTGTTCCAACGACATCACTGTAGAACGAAAACGTTGTAAAGCAAAAATAAAAAAGCCACAGAAACGCATTAAAACCTGGTTAATGCGTTCCAATCGGCTAAGAACTCACCGTCCAGCAAATATCCTCCATAGGGGCGGCCATTTTCGTGTGCCTGTGCAGCGAAAAATGGCTCCTAAACACAGTGGGGAGCCATTTTGAGCACCCAGCGGCCATTCTGAAAACCCGATCAGCTGTTTTGATTGTCGGGAAGCGAAAATCGGTTCCCGAAACAGGGAACTGATCATCGCGCAGTGAAATTCCCCCATTTGAAACGTTGTTTTGCGATCACTTTTGCAATCGCAAAAACCTTGTAATGAGGATTCATTGTTAAACGGAGCGCCCGTCTTGCGAGGCACCACTGTACTTGTGCTGCCTGCCAGCCATTGAATTCCTCAGCTTTCTAAGGTCAGGGCAGTTACAGGGAACAAGTAACTCCCCTATTGCAATAGTTGCACTTGTTACCAATCTGTTTCTGGGCCCAATTCAAAGAGCTGGCTTTGACCTATAAAGCCGTATATGATTGGATCAAGGCTATCTAAAGCAGAGGTCCCCAACCCCCGATCTGTAGCCCAGTGCCTGTCCGTGCCCTGAGTCTGACCAGGCCATGGAGAGAGACCTGCCCCCACCCCCGCATACACTCCCCCCACAGCCTGTTTGCACTTGCATGCAAGCGCACACCCGCACAAGCGCTGTGCCACCCTTTGCATGTGCACAAGCACGCACCTGCACAAGTGCTGCACCACCCTTTGTGCATGCGCACAAGCGCATGTGCACCTTCACACGTGTGCAAGAGCGCAGGGGGTGCCCCACCGTCCCCAGGTGGTCCGTGGGGCTAAAAAGGTTGGGGACCGCTGATCTAAAGGACAGTATCTCCCTATAAGTGCCTTCCTGGGTCCTGAGATCTTCAGAAGAGTCCTTTCTGTCAATTCCATGCCCTCACAGGTGTGAGAAGTTATTTTCTGTGGCTGTTCCCAGGTTGTGGAAAGCTCTTTCTTTGGAGGTTAAGTTTGGCCCCTATTGTCTTGTCCTTTTGGTGACAGTTAAAGAACTGCCCTTTTAGGAGGGATGTTAATGATTAAATTGGGCAAAACCAAGTCTCTTCTAGCTGCATGCATTTTTTTTCAAGTGTGTTTTCAAGCTTTTAAAAGTTTACTTACTTTTTTTAAATTTTTAACCTTGTAATTTATTATGCTTTTAGTCCAAGTAATTTTAATAATTTGTGAGCTACCTGGGGTCCCTTCACTAGAGTCAGGTGGCACAAACAAACAAAAATGAACATGTGCTTGTACAATAGATGGCAGGCACAAAAAGAAAAACCATAACACGGCTGCCCTTACAGGCACACATTTTTTCTATTAGGATTTTAGCCATAGTAAGATAGAGTTCATATTGCATGCCAGAAATTCTCATGTGATATTGGCTATTCTCCTCCACCCCCTTGGCTGCCCCTATTTCAGCCTGAAGGAGCACCAGTAAGTTTGCCTCCCCCCCTCCACACACAGAGCAGTGCTAAATTTGTTGCTATACTATAATAGAATTTTGAGGCAGAAAAAAGGATTCCACAAACAAAGAAATCAAGTACGAGCTGTTCTTTTTGCAACAGCCATTTGATAGCAGTCTTAGTTTATGTGTAGATCCTTTGTTTCTGGTTCTGGGAATGGCATATGGGCAATTCCTCTTACCCTTAGAGGTCAGATTCCATTATATGTGACTGCCACATTACAAATTAAGAAACAATGCCACTTGTGAACATTCACTACTCTTCTTTGTTAGTCATGCAAAGGATTTGCAGTGATGCCATATCAGCTCTCTGGAATGATTGTTGTTTTAGCAAAAACAACGTGAATGAGAGTCCAAAACTGTCTGTGAATATAGCATACAAAGTAATGTAATTCAGTATGATGTTTTTATGGAGCAAAACAGTATTTGAACCATACATGACTCAGTATCTGCTGGATTAAAATCCATTAAAGTCAGGCTTTAGAGACTTAGGTCTTGTACTGCTTGAAAGCTCAGATGTGCTGAAAAATTACATATGAACAACTCAGCTCCCAGCACTCTATAGTCTCACCTAATGGTAGGCAACTTGTGGTTCTCCAGATGTTGTTGAACTACAACTCCCATATCCCCTAGCCATCATAGCCAAGGGAGAAGTCAATGTAGATGCAGTCCAGTAACACGACTGAGTATATGATTAAAAGAACACCTGGGCAAGACATAGAATCCTTTGGTACAAAGAGGTAGACATGTCTGTTAACCTGTGGCAGACCACTGACCTTGGCTGCTTTCTGTGTAGTGCCCATTTTCAAACATTGTCCAGTCTAATGTCCTTCACCTTAGTTTCTTGTGCCCTGCTTACATGTAAGTGTTTGTTTTCTGGACCACAACTGGCAGAAAAATTCCCTAGGCAAAATGTGGTCATGCTGGCAGGGGGATTGGGAGATACAGCTCAGAAAAGCAATTATTCCAAGCTCTTATCCATATTAAACTATCAGACTGTCTCAAATGGGCTGTTTCTAAAGCAATTCTCCAAATTTTAGCTTTCATCAAGCCTTGATCACAGGTCAGTCTGACTGATTGGCACAAGACACAGGTGTTGCCCCATAGGTTTGCAAATCTGTCCCTCACAAATTCTGTTTGGCTCCCTCTCTGTTTACTTTTAGGCTATGAACATGTGTCTACTGCAACACATTTTTGGTTAAAGATGAGGAGTTGGATCTTAAAACAATACTGTACTGAACTTTGATTTAAATATTTCTGAAACAATTCACTGACAGTCTTATTTTGTAAATACTGCTTTCATTCTTAATATTTTGGATGCAGATGTTATTTTAAAATTGTTTTAAAATAAGGTGTTGTAATTATGTCCAATCAAGTTGCTTTTGAATTATGTTGATTCTAACAGGGTTTTTGGAATATGTAAGATGTTTGAGAATAGCTCCCCATTTTCACTATCAGGGGTGAGAACTTGATACCAGCTATCCGCTCCAGCAGATGAGCCCACAACTGTGAGTTATCTGGGCTCATCTTTTCAAGGTGGCAAAATTCCTAAATGTCAAATGCTCAAATGAAAGTAACAAAATATATCTATTGCAAGGCTTGAAATGCATTCATGTCCAAGCCAACCCCCCCCCCCCAAATTATATCTATCATTAATTATTACTAAGAAATCATCAAGGACTACAAAACTCAGAGGGAAAAGATTAAGTACAGACAGGCTATAGCAGCCTGCTTAAATCTCAGTGGAATCAAGAAGGCATTTATGATTGTAGCCCAAATCCTCAAAACGTGAGAGGGTGTTGGGGGGGGGGGGTTGCGATCTGGATGATTTGCAAGAGATTAACAAGGATTTCTAACTCCCAATTGGATAGCAAAAACAGCAAGTCAGGAAAGCTTTGGTTAAACAGTCATGGATTTTAATGTGGAAAACTGAACTCAGTTCCTTTCTGTTACTCAAAATAAATAACTTGATCCATAATTCTGTAACTGCAGTTGTGTCACCTCACTTTAGTTGGAGGATCCTTAGGTTTTAGTTTTACTAAGTAAGCAGCAGAAAGAAGCATAAAACCTACTTACCCCTGCCCTAAATTGCTTTTGAACCAGCTCTGGGCTTATTGCTTATATTACTGCTGTACTACAATATACCTGGTGCTGACAACATACAGTATAATTAAAGAATATAATACTATTATTATACTATCATCAGAAATGTTTGCATCTGAACTTTTTAAACTTTTATTACAGCACACTTAGGGAACAACCTAGCTTTATAAATAAATAAGAAGCTAGTATTTCTTATTGTAGTCCTAAGACTCCAGCATTCTCTGTTGGGCCTGGCAGTCATGGTTCTGTCTGAATCATCATCTGACTGGTGGCTGACAAAAAGAGCATTGCTTTAAGGACATAGGTCAGTCAGCTCCATGTGACTAGACAGCCGCTAATAAAGCAGTGACTTTTTTTAACTGGCAGATAACTAGTAAGTAATCCTTTCAGTGATAAAGGGGAATTTTCTATTGCTCCTTCTGGGATTTATGTCCTTAGTACAGGGGTTTGGCTTTTCCTTTAGATATAGGGAAATAGTAACTTCATGTTATAAAAATAGAAGGCTCCAATAATGGAAGAAGCTATATTATTTTAATATGTCACAGAACTATGCTTCCAACCTCTCTAAGAACATAGTGTATCTCACCTAAGCAACTTCAAGTGTTCTTCTAGATTCTGTTATAATATAGTACTAAAAATTAATCCTGGAGTCCTAAATATATTTACTCAGGATTAAGTTCTGTTGAGTACAGTGAAAAATCTGTGCAAAGAGGACTGAGTGGTATATTTTGTGGTTGTGTACTTAGGGCACTCATTCACAGAGTCGCCATAAGTCGGAGGTGGTTTAACAGTACATAATAACAATTTAGGGCATGTCTGTTGGTTTGCACATACAGTATTTCAAAGCGTGCTGCTATTTCCACCATGCTTCAACAATTATTCTGAAGCTTCCTCACGCATCTGTCAAAGCAGGAGAAAACATTACTCTGTGTTTGAGGGAAAACTAAGTGACCTAGCAACGAACCAAGTCTCTAATGTACATGGGAAGTAAGACAACACAAAGCTCATGATATGAATATCATGTGATTTACATTTTGCTAGTGTTTCCATATCTCAGTATATCAGAACATTTCACTTTCTATTTTTATTCAAGCTTAACTGTAACTTCTAAAAGAATATTAGTTAGATTGCTCTCAGTCAGTCCTAAGAGTTGCTTCAGATGAAATTAAAGCTGCACTTATGGTGTTATCCACATTATCACCCATGCTGCAAATTGTTTTTGACCTTTGTTCTAGAAGTGACTTTACATGTTCTATAACGAGATGCCTGAGGTTCAAAAAAAATCAAAACAAAAATATGTTTAGGGGAGGAAGAATTAGATAAATGTTGCTTTGGATTTTGGCTGTTATTTCTAGAAAACAAAGGCTTTTACTGCTCAGTACCCTACAGATGGCTGGACAGTTACCAACATGACTTTGACCAAACTCTGGGAGGCAGTGGAAGACAGGAGGGCCTGGCATACTCTGGTCCATGGAGTCACGAAGAGTCGGACACAACTTAATGACTAAACAACAACAAACAGATGCAATAAACTACAAATTTTATCATTTATCCATGCTATTACCATGCTGGCTGGGAGATGGAAGGGTTATAATCCCATCCAGTGAAAATCAGGTTGGGGAGGCTCCTCTAGAGGAAGAGTTTAGAGTTATGCAAGATAGAAGGGAATTCCATAATGTATATCCTAGGTGTGCCAACTGAAAAGCTTGTCCCATTGTATACACAATGCAGCTTGTACTCAGGCACAAGCTTGTGCAGAGTGCGAAGCAGACATTAAACTCATGATGGAAGAAAGAAGTAGAATTAATTATCCAGTGCAAAGGATCTACTGTAAATTACTTGTTCTATGTGTCAATGCTACAATGTAGTTTTGACAGTTTTGTTAGTTTAGCTAGGCTTATTAGTTCAACTTTCCTAGTGTCTATCTGAACAATATGCTCAAAAAAAGCTCTATTGCTCTATTTTCAGACACAAGACTTAACATTTTTCTTCAATAGGGTTTAATGAAGGTAAAGCCTATACTGGCCAAAATGCATACTGTTTTTCTACAATCTTATGAACTATAATGGTGAGGTGTAAAAGCTATTTATACTTTGTATATAAAAATGTCCAGTGTTACTTTTATAAAAAAGGCTGCTGTGTCTACAGTTTTTCTGAGTCAGAAGTCATTACTACAATAGCCAAGATTTTGTTTTTACTTTTTGAAAATTGGTTTCTGCTGCAGTGTTGATATTCCAAAATGAATACATTCAAGGATAACAGTACAGTGGTGCCTCGCATAGCGATGTTAATTGGTTCCAAAAAAACCATTGCTATGTGAAACCATCGCTATGCGAAACACCATTTCCCATAGGAATGCATTGGAAACCGGTTAATCCGTTCCAATTGGAACGGATTGCCGTCGTTAAGCGAAAAAACCCATAGGAAACATCGCTAAGCGAAACAATGTATCCTCCATTGGAATGTATTGAAGCTGACCCAATACATTTTAATGGCTTTGCGAAGTCAATTTTTGCAATTTTAAATGTGTCATACAAGGGTCAAAAATGGTTTTAAATGCTTGGATTAGCTTCTGCACCCTCTAAAACGGATGCAAAAGTTAATTTGGCTTTGATCTGACTTTTCATTAATTTATGGTGAATTTTTTCCCCCCAACTTTTGACAGCTGTCAAAATCTGACAGCTCCATTATTTCCTATGGGGGAAGAAAAAATTCACAAAAAATTAATGAAGACTCAGCAACTGTTCTAAATTCTTGGGTTCGTTAGAGGACCCCCTAAGTTGTGTGCAAACCTGATTTGGCTTTGATCTGAACTTTCATTAATTTTTTGTAAATTGTTTTCTCCCCCATAGGAAAGCATGGAGCTGTCAGATTTTGACAGGTCCATTGGTTCCTATGGGCCAAAAAAAAATTCACAAAAAATTAACGAAAAGTCAGATCAAAGCCAAATCGGGTTTGCACATGACTTAAGGGGTCCTCTAACGAATCCAAGCATTTAGAACCGTTTTTGACCCTTCTAAGACACTTTTTTAATTGAAAAAAAAACATCGTTAAGTGAAGCAGGGGACCTAAAATCGCATTCGTTATGCGAAGCATGGTCCCAAACTTCGCTAAGCGAAAATCGCCCATAGGAAACATCGTTATGCGATGCATATTATTTTCTAAAAAAACACATCGTTATGCGAATTCATCGCTAAACGAGGCAATCGTTAAGCGAGGCACCACTGTATATGAATGTGTAGCATAATGGTGTTGGCATTTGCTCTCTAAAATCTGATCATGTGATATGATGCCATATCAAAATGTTGCTTCAGGTAAACAGAATAATTGTAGTTATCTCTAGCAAGAAACAGATGCTTCCATCTGGTCTGTTCAGTCTCATAAGATGAACTCTGAAGACATGACCAAGCAATGCACACATATTTTGTTATCTTCAAAATTTTCTGCTGTGTAAGGGGGAGGCAAATAGACATATAGCTGTTATCAACAATGAAAAAAAAAACCCAGTTTAATAACCAAATAGAGTAAATCTGGAAGTTGAGTCATGGCAACTGGACTTCTTTCCTGTTAGGTTGAAACATTTTACTACTCATCCAAGTAGCTTCTTCAGTCTGGAAGAAACTACTTGGATGAGTAGCAAAATGTTTCAGCATAACAAAAAAGAAGTCCAGTTGCCATGGCTCAGCTTCAAGATAACCTCACCTAGATCAGTGGTTCTTAACGTGGGCGATAATGTCCCCCAGGGGGCGATTTCATTTTTCAGGGGGGCGGTAGAACAAAAAGGGGCGGCGTGGGGGCACTGGAGCAGAAGGGGGCGGCAGGGGGGCGCTGGAGCAAGCCAAACCTGTGAAGATGGCTGCAGCCTTTTTACAGTGTGCATGAATATATATTTTCCTACAATTTTAATTTAGTTTCAGATTTTTTGTCTTGCAATTTTTAGTTCCTGCATTTCTTTTTATGCCCTTTTTATATTTCCTCTTGCGTCTTAAAATTCACTTGCAACTAAATCATTAAATTTTACTTTTTGGGGGGCATTTCATTTTCTTGGAATTTAATTTTGTTTTCAGGGGTCATTGGATTTAAGTGTCTTAAATAAATAAATAAATAAATAAATAAATAAATAAATAAATAAATAAATAAATAAATAAATAAATAAAAGATATCATCACTGTGGGGAGGGGGGCGATGATAACTTCCTCAATGGCTCAAGGGGGCGTTTCTTTCAAAAAGGTTAAGAACCACTGACCTAGATGACTGAGAATTTTCATAAACTGAGTAAAGCAACCAAATGGTAGGATTTAAGCATCCCTACATCATTCCTGGTTTCAGTTACAAAATTTACAGTCCAATCACCCCTTTTGGAAAAAAGTCAATAACTTGGACAGCTTTTTATGTTAATGGACTGTGGCTTGTTTGTTTTTAAAATTTATGTCATTGATTGAAAGAGTGATGGTATTGATGCCATGTGGGATCCCCCAGAAGGCCGAAACAAAGATCTTCACCTTTACATTAAGTATGTTTGTCACCACACCCGGACTGAAACAACAAGAAACCAGACTTAACATACAATTATTGTAGAAGTGGTCTAGTACAGTGGTGCCTCGCTTAACGAGTGCCTCGCTCAATGAAGAATTCGCATAACGATGGCCTTTGCTGGAAATTTTGCCGCCTCACCTAACGATGTTTCCTATGGGGGATTTTCGCATAACGATGTTTGGGACCTTGCTTCACTTAACGATGACAGTTTTAGGTCCCCTATTTCGCTTAATGTTTTTTTTTTTGACAGCCCTGTTTTCGCTATTTTAAAAATATTCTAAAATGTTTAAAAATGTTTAAAATGCTTGGAATCATTAGTGCACCTAATAAAACCTTCGTTAAAGTAATTTGGCTTCGTTCTGAGTCTTTTTGAATTTTTGGTGATTTTTTTCACCATTGAAATGTATTGAATAGGCTCCTATTGGAACAGATTAACCGGTTTTCAATGCATTCCTATGGGAAATGGTGTTTCACTTAACGATGTTTTCACATAACAATGTTTTTAATGGAACCAATTAACATCGTTATGCGAGGCACCACTGTACTAGGAAAGGGTTAATTTGAGTTGGCTAGGTAGTGATCTCAGTGCTGAAGCAGCTTGATGACTCACAGGTATTAGACAGCCAAGCTTGTTCAAAGATTTTTCAACTAGCAGCCTACGACAAGCTTGTTTGTTCTGGCTGTGCAGCACTGCACATCTCCTGATAGCTGGGTTCCTGCTGGAGCCATGGTGACAGACCACAAAGAACCAGAAAAAGCCTTATGGCTGTAAATAACTTAAGAGTCTTTATGTATTAGATATATGAGGGATTTTATCTTTATATTTTTACCATTGTGTCTGAGATTCAAAGGATGTTTGCACATGTTTAATTCATTAAAGAAATGCCAGAAAAGGAGCACTGCATTTCTAGTTTGTTCTTATTTTGAATTCTGTCTTGTACCCTTTGTTTTATAATAAAGTTTATAAAAATCAAGTGTGGTCCAGTTCCTTTGACTGCTCTGTATGGATACCAGATTCTCTCTAATTAGGGTGAGGTGGAAAGCCTTTATAAAAATCTCCCAATCACTGCAAGGGAAACAGATTTCTCACAACCAGTGAGCATAAGGAAAAGAGTATATGAGGGGGAAAGGATAGAAAGAGAGGTGGTGGCACTTTTATCAGATGAAAAAGTGGGGCTCTTCATCTCCATGTAAACTGGAGGCTGAGGAAACACATTGCTCCATTCCTTCAACACTCTTTTAAGAACCTGAAAAGCTAGTACTTAGCTTGTTTTAGAAGCAGCATTATATATGGTGAGTTCAGGAACAAACAAAAAAAAATAGTGAGAGAAGTCAGCTACTTCATCTATGTTTTCTGTTCCCAGTTGTCACTCTAGAAATGGCTTTTACTTATTGGACTGACATTACAATTCATTGTAGTTTGGATTCCTAATAAAATGCTAGAGGAAGAACAAAATGCTGGCAAGTAGAAGATATTCTGACATTTACTACTGAATTTAATATTCCTTAAGAAGATTAATGCTAGTTTCTTTCCAAGACCCATACCTATCTTACCTAACATTTATTTTGCTCACTGCAGGCAATGTTTAGGAATAACAGCATCATTTCTACAATAGCTTATCTTTGTAGAAGATTTTTTCATCCTCTAGCTATAGAAAATAGAGACCTTTGGGTAGAGTGGGTGGCATATAAATTAAATTAAAATAAATAAATAAATAAATAAACAAATAAATAAATAAATAGCTAAATGAGATCTCTGCATATTCTGGGTGAACAAGGGATCAATATACCACATTTGGATAGGTAAGTGTTATTATTGATAAAATGTGATCATGTTTAATCAAATGTACTTTCTGTAAGCATCATCAAGTGGCAGATTTTGTCAACTGATGGTTGAGAGTAAAAAGATTATGTGCTATGAGAAAGAATAATGGGATTAAGCAAAAAGAATGCTAACATTTAAAAGAGAACGGATTTTTACCAATGCAAGCATTTTCTGCAGACAACATAACGACAACAATGGTTCTCGAACTAGTGAAAATATAAAAGTGGTATTCTGAGCAATTTCAAGTCTTTATCTAGTTGTGCAGAGAATATGGAAGATAGGCCGGTTTGACACAGTGATCTGACTTGAGTAGAAGTGGAGAGACTGACATTCAAATCTGTACTTAGTCATTGTGAAACACACTAAGTGCAACTACACAGCTGAGAATGTGTACTGATCCACTGTGAATTCACACCTGAGAACTTGGATTTCCCTGGATGAATCTGATTTAGCTGATAGCACTCTCTCTTTTCTCTTGGGTGCTGTAGCACAGCTTTGTTTCAGTGTTGACACCAAGCGTAAAAAGAGTTGGAAGGGCCGATAAGGCCATCGAGTCCAACGCCCTGCTCCTTGCTGTAATCCAAATCAAATTCACATTGAATTCTATGTCATGTAGTCAATGAAAAATAATAGAATCCTGATCATTCCAATCCCAGAGCAAATTATTTGTCAACTTAGTTGACCCCTGAGTAATCCTGGACAGGAATCTATTTGTTAGCCTAACTTTCCCTATAAGCTATTTACTAATTATGTGCATTCACTAATATTATAATGGAGGTATTATGAAGTACATATGCAGAAATGCAGAATGCTAGTATAACTCAGTCATTTAACAAGGAACAACAGCACAGATTCTTAAGGTGCTCATGGTAAAATAAATGGGAAAAGAAGTGCAGAATGAATTGGCTGAAGAATCGGTAAAAGTGGTTTGGATTTAACAAAGCATTTGCTGTTTAGAGCTGCCACATCTGAAGTTGAAAGAGCTATGACAACATCCAACTCCACATAGGAGAGGAACAAAAATAATTAAATGCCTCATAGTTAAAATCTGTTGCAAGGAGAGAAAAAAAGAAATTGGGGACCACAAAACCAAAAAGCAGAATTTGCATGCAACATGGAAAAGGAACAGGCTGTACTCACAAACTCACTTACTTTGGAGTAAGCACATACAGAATTAATGTCTGAGTACACTGGAAAGCTTTGCTGCAATTTGATTTGCAGCCTGTATTATGTTTGAAATTGAAGTCAGTGTTCACATAGGGGCTGCAGATTGATTTGAGAATTCCTTATTCATACTGGATGTGATGTGATTCACATTTCAGCCCTCAGCTTCCCCTTTTTTCCTCCCTTCCTCTGGTCCCACCTTTGCCAAACCAATGGCGGGGGTGTATAAATAGGAGAAATAACAACAACAATGACTTATCAATAAGGTCATAGGATGATTTAGCACTAATCTCCTATATGTAAGAATTTTTTAAAAAAATCAAAATTCAGATAACAATTGGGGGAAAGGCGTGTTCCCCTAGTCCTGAACATTATGCCCCAACTATGTACACATCACCAAAACACCATCTACGGACATGCTTGCCTGTCTTTATAAGAACGCATCACAACTACTGTAACTCCATGGGAAAAATCCCAGCTGAATTGTTCTCACTTGAAAAATAGAAGCCTTTTCCCCAACCCCACCGACAGAGACAGAAAAAAATCTGCTTTGGGAGCAAAAAGCGCTAGATCAAATCAGCATTTGCAGCATGTGGACAGTAAAAAATACCTTGAATTCACCTGTTTCATAAGCAGAAAAAATCCTGCAATATTTGATCATCTAGTCGCAGACTTAAACTGTGCCAAAATTCTAGGGAAACCAGTACCAAATGCAACACTTTATAGGCAAAATTTGCACATTTTATGACATTTAGGCTATAGTCCTGAATACATTTGTTGCTATGTGCCATCAGATCAGTCTGACCAATGGAAACTGTAACAGGGTTTTCAAGGCATGTGAGATGTTCAAGGTCTGGTTTTACTAATGTCACCTGCCAGTGAGCCTCCATGGTTGAGCACGGAACTGAATCCAGGCCTCCTGACTCTTAGTCCCACACCCCAAAAGTTCTTGTTGTTCTTATGAAATGCCAAGTCATATGTAACCTTGTAGGGTTTTTAAGGTCTACGAGAAGTTTAACGAGTTTTTTTTCCTTCCTCAGGGCCGTCTCCCAGTGAGCTTCTATGGCCAAGCTGGGATTTGAACCCAGGTCTCCTGAGTCCTAGTCTCTCACTCCATCCACTATCCCACACTGGCTCTCAAATTCACTTGCCTGGGAGCAACCCCCATTAAACTCTGTGGGATTTAAGTCACAGTAAGTACTGGAGAAGAGAACGGGGCACTGCCCGAAAACAGACCTACCACTAATATCCTCCTTATCTCTTTGGAAACACCCACTCGAGGCCTGAAAAGAGAACCAGCGCCAGCGCTCCGACCGCATCTGAACATCCCCTCCGAAGACGCAAGGCACAACCGGGCGGGAAAGCACGTTTCCCAGGCAACGAAAAGCCTCAGCTCAGCTCTCGCGAGGTTTTGTGCTTCCCTGCCGCCATTCCCAACGCCTCTTGCGTACTACTAACGTAAAGATACACGGGAGGGCTTTGAATGAGGTGAAAAGATAAACCTCCTACATTTCCCAGAGGCCCCCTGTGCTCCACAGTTCTCGCGGGAATGTCTCCCGCTCAGTCCTAGCGCCTTCGGCGTTGCGGACGGCGCGGCGGTTGAATTTGGGCCGCTGTGGGAAGGAGGCGGTGATGGACGAGTGTGCTGGAGCTGTTTTGGCCGCCGCCGCCGCTTCGCCTCCTCTTTCCCAGATAGAGTTGTCGTTGTCCCCGCTCATCCGGAAGCTCCGTAAGTGCCTCGCTGGCCCCCTTATCCTGGAAAGAGTGCCGTTGGGGTTCACCCTCCGTGGGCTTCCCAAAAGTAGCGCCTGTCTTCTGAGGGGGAGACAGGAAAGCCTCTGTCCTTTTCCCTCCAGCATCGGTGTTTCCGGGCGGGTCAGCTGTGGGCAAGCCGAGTTTAAATAGATATGTGTGTTAACTTTCTAAAATAGAACGACCCTGTCTACTCGAGAGTAAGTCGCTTGGCTCCCACGGGACGATACAGGGTCGCAGCCTAACAGGGCAGTTCGGTGCATGTCTTCTCCAGAGTAAGACCTGCTTCGGTCAGATAGTAAATGAGGATAGCATTGTAGCAGTATTCTAACATCTTTTGCACGTTTCCTAGGGAGTAAGTTCTACTAAGCAAAATTAGGAAATGGCAGTGTATCCCCCCTGCAAAAAAAAAACCCGTACAAATGTAGGAGTAGGCGATACTTTTATTGGATCACAAAATCAAGTAGACAGCTAGCTTTTCATCTTCCTCAGGCTTTCCACAAAGATCTTGTGTATTGTGTTCCCCAAGACTCTCAGGGCATGGATCCGATCTAGATTGGGCAAACCGCATCCTACATCAAAGACTGGAGATGTTTCATAAATAAGATCAGCACCCTAAAACTCAACCCCGGGGAGAGACTGATCAGCTTTGATGTAGTATCCTTATTCACCAAGGTGAATAAAGGACATTCTGACACTCATCCAGCAGCTCTTTCCAGAAGATATCAAGGCCCTTATCGAACACTGCCTAAGGACCAGTTACTTTCAGTGGGATAATTCTTCCATTGTGGGGAGGAGAAACTGCTTTTGACACTTTAGGGGCAACTGTCCCCTCCTTGAACAATACTAACTTTTCTTATTTCTTGAAAGCGTGTGATTACCTTGGTTTGTTTTCCTTCAGCTTTGTTACTATTGGTAATAAAGTACAGTGGTGCCTCGCTTAACGATTGCCTCGTTTAGCGATGAATTTGCATAACGATGTTTTTTTAGAAAATAATATGCATCGCATAACGATGTTTCCTATGGGCGATTTTCGCTTAGCGAAGTTTGGGACCATGCTTCGCATAACGAATGCGATTTTAGGTCCCCTGCTTCACTTAACGATGTTTTTTTTTTCAATTAAAAAAGTGTCTTAGAAGGGTCAAAAACGGTTCTAAATGCTTGCATTCGTTAGAGGACCCCTTAAGTCATGTGCAAACCTGATTTGGCTTTGATCTGACTTTTCGTTAATTTTTTGTGAATTTTTTTTTTTTGGCCCATAGGAACCAATGGACCTGTCAAAATCTGACAGCTCCATGCTTTCCTATGGGGGAGAAAACAATTTACAGAAAATTAACGAAAGTTCAGATCAAAGCCAAATCAGGTTTGCACACAACTTAGGGGGTCCTCTAACGAACCCAAGAATTTAGAATAGTTGCTGAGTCTTCATTAATTTTTTGTGAATTTTTTCTTCCCCCATAGGAAATAATGGAGCTGTAAGATTTTGACAGCTGTCAAAAGTTGGGGGGAAAAATTCACCATAAATTAATGAAAAGTCAGATCAAAGCCAAATTAACTTTTGCATCCGTTTTAGAGGGTGCAGAAGCTAATCCAAGCATTTAAAACCATTTTTGACCCTTTTATGACACACTTAATTTTGCAAAAATTGACTTCGCAAAGCCATTAAAATGTATTGAGTCAGCTTCAATACATTCCAATGGAGGATACATTGTTTCGCTTAGCGATGTTTCCTATGGGTTTTTTCGCTTAACAACGGCAATCCGTTCCAATTGGAACGGATTAACCGGTTTCCAATGCATTCCTATGGGAAATGGTGTTTCGCATAGCGATGGTTTCACATAGCGATGTGTTTTTTTTGAACCAATTAACATCGCTATGCGAGGCACCACTGTAATCCAGCTGTTTCCAGGGAAACTTTTTATATTTATTGCAATGAACGTTGTCATTGCCATGCCCTCCACAGCACCACCCAGATAAATTTATTGGATGTTCTTTCTATCTAGAGCCAACCATGGAACAGGTTTCTAGAACATGTTGTAGAAGGGTAAAAACAAAGTAAAACCAAACAGTACAGTAAAAGAACTACACAAAACAATTCCCAAAAGAGAACAACCTTTGTTTAAAGCAAAAATTTCAACTGGATCTCTGAATCTAGTTCATCAGGCCCTAGAACTCTGAATTCATTCAGAGTAATGAAGTGTTCCTTGACTTTTTGTTTATAAATCTCAAGCTTTGATCCCATTCCCTTCACTTGTACTTCACATTTGCATGGAGGATCATAGATTGTCTTTTGGCAAAAGACTGAGCTAAAGTAAGAATTGACCACGTCTGCCTTTTTTTTTTCCATATGAAGCCATTTTCCCATCCCATTCACTAACTGAGCCATTATTTCTTTTCTCTGTCTTCTGCTATGTACATTCATAAAGAATGATTTTGTTGTTGTTGCTTATAGCATCTCCTGCTAACCTCAACTCACTCTCAATTCTTTATTGCCAGTCTGTACTCTTCCTTTGTGTTCTGGCCTTGCTTCCACTTCTTATGTTTGTCTTATTTTGTTTTCAACACCTCTCTGAACTTTTGGTGAAGCCACATTAGTCTTTTTTGTTGTTTTACACCTTTTTTTCCTTGTTAAAATTGTAGTTTTGCCTTTAGAATTTCCTTTTTAAGAAACTCCCACTTGTCTTGGACTCCTTTTCTTGGTAGGATATCCTGCCATGGGATCTTACTTATCATTGTTCTGAGTTTATTAAAATTGGCTTTCCTAAAATCCAGCATACTTGTAGCTACATTCTTTTTTTGTTTCCTTTGAAATCAAGAACTCAAGTAGAACATGGTCACTTTCCTCCAGAGTTTACCTTACTGTCATTTCCTCTACCAGATAATCTCTATTGATTAGAATCCAGTCAAGGGTAGCTATTCTCTAGTTTCTTCCTACACTTTTTGCAGGAGAAAATAATCAGCAACACAAGTCAGTAATGTACTAGAAGTCCCATGTTTGGCAAAATTTGCCTCCCAGCAGATATTGGGGCAATTGAAGTCTCCCACTACAATTACAGTGTGTTTCTTTGAAATTCTTGCAAGTTGTTTTTTGAAGTTTTTATCTGCATCTTCTCTTTAATTGGGCAGTCAATAGTAGATGCCAGCTGCCATGTTCCTTTTATTTTTATCACATTTTTTAAAATCCAGATTCTCTTGATGGGAAAAGCTCATCCTGTATTTCTAAGCAGGGACATATATTTTGGACGTATACTGTGGCTCCGCTTCCCTTTCTATTATTTCTGTTCTTTTTGAATCATTTATATCCTTTAATTGCCATTTTCAAGTCACAGGGTTCATCCAACCAAGATTCAGTTATCCTTATCAAGTCATATTTACCCTCCTGAACAAAGACTTCCAGTCACTCTTGCTTGTTTCCCAGACTCTTGGCATTCATATACAGACACTGGAAGATACCAGGTCTGATTTGGAAACCATTTAGAGTCATTCATTGTGAGTATAAAGTTGCATGCTGACATGACTAATAGGTAAATGACAGCCAGCCCTTAACACTTACATACTTAATTCACTAAATGTCCTATGTCTGTGAGCCATGTATGAGAACCAGTCCTGCATAAAATAATTTTGTTCTTCCATGTCTTCCATTTCCCCCTCTTCTGAACAGGTCATCAGCTGGCTGAAATTAGAGAAAGAGCTCTGAAGAACATTTTGTGTAAACTAGAGCATAATTTGATTACATATGTTGATTTGGTGCAAGAAAAGCTGCTATTTCTCAATCTTTTAGAGTGGTTCAACTTTCCTGTGGTACCAATGAAAGAAGAAGTTCTCAGTTTAGTGAGCAACTTGGTAAAGGTATGGCCTTGTGTAGCATTTGTTCCTTTGTGTAGCTTTTAAACAAAACCTAGGAATACAAAAGAATTTTCAGTAGAATCTATCCTTTCATTAGAATTACTATTGGTCCAGTAATACTGGGACTCCCAACAACTAAATACTAAATTTTTGTTTGCTGAGTTTTATTATATTACACACACTTAATGTGTGTATCATGATGTGTCTCATAACTGAAAAATGGTTGGGAGCTAATGTGTTAAACTTCAATATATTAACAAATCAGGAAAGCTAATTTTTGAAATGGCAGTTTTCAATTATATTATTTTTAATTTCTTGCCTATTAAAATCTGATTTCAGCACCCATCTGCTGTAGAGCATTTGATTGGGATTGGGGCAGTGGAATTTTTCTCTCAACTGCGTCCAAATGTTGATCCAAATCTGCAAGCTGTGATTGATGGGATTCTGGATGGGTTGTTTATGCTACCTTCAGAAATCTCTTCTGACTATCAAGCAGTGTCTGATGAAGCCCAGATCTTCTCATTGAAGGGTGATGCTGGTAAGTTACACCTTGGTGTACAATGTACAGTGGTGCCTCGCTTAACGAGCGCACCGTTTAACGAAGAATCCGTATAGCGATCCCTTTTTGGGGATCGCTATACGGATCAGCCCCAATCGCCGCACTCGCTTTGCGACGATTGGGGCCTCCGGCGGCCATTTTGGAGCCGCCGAACAGCTGATCGGCGGCTCTAAAATGGCCGCCGCATGACCCGAAATGGCCCCTATCAGTGTTTTCGCGCCCTCCCCTTGCTTACGGAGGTCGCGAAAACGCTGCGGGGGGGCATTTCGGGTCATGCGGCGGCCATTTTGGAGCCGCCGATCAGCTGATCGGCGGCTCCAAAATGGCCGCCGGACGCGAAAACATCGCTGGAGGGGTAAGTTTCGAAGCTTATTGGAACGCATTAAACTAAGTTTAATGCGTTCCAATAGGCTTTCCTTACCCGCACAGCGATGTTTTCGTATAGCGAAGGTTAATCCGGAACAGATTAACCTCGCTATACGGGGCACCACTGTACTGTATCTATTAGTGAAGTGTGAGCCTTGCACTGAAGTTTACTCAAGTTAGGTGTTGCACAAGAGTTGATGACATTCATTTTGTTTCTTGCTAATCTGTGAAATAATATGGGGTTGGGGAGGCAGTTTGAGGATATGTCTTCGGAAATGGAAGGAACAGAGGGAATGTAGAGCTGTATGTCAGAAAACCCACACAAAACTGGACTGAAATAAACTAATTTACAGAGTTAATAAGCTGAAGCTGCACAGCATAGACACTGTTGTTATTTACTATGTTTTTGTATTTTTCTCTGTTGTGCCATGAAGCTTGTGTTGGATACTTTCACCAAGGGAAAAATCTACAAGAAACAGGAAGACCACCAAAGCAAGAAGCCGGTAGGTAGTTGTATTACTTATATGTAAGTCTAAATGTTTTGGAAAAAGTTTTCCCTTAATATGCTGGTATTCAGTTTTCAGTATGTTTCAACAGATGACTTAGTAAAGTATTGGGGTTGCAAGTTGCATGACTGGGTAATTTAATGTGATGACATGGAATCATAATGAAGATCCCAAACATATTGAGAAATAAAACTTGTTGTTTCTGTGAAAGAAGGGAAAATTAATGTTTTGGTTGAGTCTAAAATATTATGCAAATAGTGATGGGGAGCAGCTATAGCTTCTTGATGAAGCAAAGTGAAGATTGAAGGAGATTCTTTGACATAGGGCAGTCTGACAACGGCAGATTGAGAACCAAAGTGGCTGAAAGAATAGTACCAAGTACTGTAGACTATGGACTGCATCTCATAAAGAGGTGGTGATTGAAAGAACAGAGAAGCAGGAAACTGAGGTTAAAAGGTGTTACTGGGAAGAGAGTGAAGCCAAATTTTGAATAATTAACTGGATTTCAAATAGCTAATCAAATTGGTTCTAGTTGCATTAATGTTTAGAAACCTTAACGGCGGACGAAATTGGCAACTATAGGCCCGTCGCCAATGTTTCTTTCTTAAGCAAGGTAGTCGAGAGGGTGGTGGCCGATCAGCTTCAGGTGTTCCTGGATGAAACAGATGCCCTGGATCCATTCCAGTCGGGCTTCAGGCCGCGCCATGGAACAGAAACGGCATTGGTCGCCCTGTGTGATGATCTATTGAGGGAGGCCGACGGGCAAAGTGTCTCTGCTGGTCCTCCTCGATATCTCAGCGGCCTTTGATACCATTGACCACGGTATCCTCCTGGGGAGGCTCGCCGAGTTAGGAATAGGTGGCCGGGCATTTGCTTGGCTCCGTTTCTTCTTGGAGGACCATCCCCAGAGAGTACAGCTTGGGGAGAATGTCTCGGCCCCGTGGAGCCTCAATTGTGGGGTCCCACAGGGGTCGATCATCTCCCCAATGCTGTTTAACATCTACATGAGGTCGCTGGGGGGGGGTCATCAGGGGGTGTGGGGCTCTGTGCCATCAATATGCTGATGACACGCAGCTCTACATCTCCTTTTCACCAACTACAGGAGATGCCGTTCTGTCCCTTCAGTGCTGCCTGGAGACTGTACGGGAATGGATGCAGGAGAACGGGTTGAGGCTGAACCCGGACAAGACGGAGGTACTGAGGGTGGGCGCTCCCACAGCTGGGGATTTGGGAAACTCCCTCATTTTTGGGGGGGTGACCCTGCCTGCCAGCAATGGGGTTCGCAGCTTGGGGATTCATCTGGACCCGGCGCTCACCATGGAATCTCAGGTGGCGTCTGTGTTCTGCACCGCATTTTTCCATCTTAGGCGGATAGCCCAGCTGCGACCCTATCTTGACGTGGGGGCTCTCACTACTTTGGTACATGCGCTTGTAATCTCAAGATTAGACCACTGCAATGCGCTCTACGTGGGGCTACCTTTGAGGCTCCTGCGGAAACTACAGGTGGTGCAGAATGCTGCGGCCAGATTACTTAGTGGAGTGAGAAGATACCAACATATCTCCCCCACCCTGGCCGCATTGCGTTGGCTGCCCATCCGATTCCGCATCGACTTCAAAGTATTGATGCTTACCTATAAAGCCCTAAATGGTTTAGGACCTCAATACCTGGTGGAACGCCTTCTCCCACCAAGATCTACCCGGGTCACTCGTGCGAGCCAGGAGGTGAGGCTGAGGAGCCTGACGCCGAGAGAGGCCCGGAATGAGAAGACCAGAAATCGGGCCTTCTCGGCGGTGGCTCCTCGCCTATGGAACAATTTACCTCCTGAGATTCACGCCGCTCCCTCGCTGGGCATTTTCAAGAAACAATTAAAAACACTTATGTATAGGCAGGCCTTCCCAACAGCTAACCCCTGACGATCTTTTTCTTTCTATATTATTTTGACCTTTATCTTTGTTAATTTATAATGCTTTTGAATTTACTGCTGTTGATTTGTAAGCCACCTAGAGTGGTCGAATAAGACCAGATAGGCGGGATAGAAATGAAATAAATAAATAAATAAATATTAACAAGGTCAGTAAATTCCAGTCCAACTATTGTATGAAAACAGCACTTCTAACCATTTTGTCCTTAACTTTGGTTCAAAATAGATCAGTAAAACATATTAGTTCATTGGTGGATTTCTATGAAGAATTTGGTACTTTTGACAGGAAAGGCAGTCCTGCATGTTATCCACAGCCTTACAGAACTACTAGCAGTAGGAGGTAATTTCTTTCCACCAAGACTGACACACATATTTTTCCAACATTGAATGTGTGTTCAGAGACCAGGCAGACTTGGGCTTCTGTGACTCTTAAGGCCTCTAAGGAACAGCCCATGCCACTCCCTTTCTCTGCACTATTTTTTACCACATCCAGTGCTGCAGTGTGGAGCTCACTGAGCTAAATTACAGCAGAAATTTCTGTTGGGTCTGGAAAGGTGGGGATCTGGTCTCTGAGCACTTTCTCCAGCTCAGTGGGGACATCCACTATTTCCTATTGCTGCTGAGATAACCTCCCTAGAGCTCTAGGGTTGCAGTGGATATAATCTAAGCTATTTACTTGTAGATTTCTAACATCAAATGTGCCTCTTTTTAACCTCTGTTCCGCATTGGAAAACTGCTGAAAGACAAAATAAAAAAAGTATAGGTTTAATCATTGTTTTGATGAAACATCTTGAGCATTTAAGGCTTTGAAATTTTGAGCATTGGTGATAGTAAAAGTTGTTTGACATAGTGGAAGAAGAAATGGTGACTGGTAAGATCAAATTGATTTATTGTGGAAGCACCATCACTTCTCATGGGAAAAACACTGAATTAATATATGTCTTCACCATGTGAGTTTTCTCTGTGTTTGACATGCAACGAAATTTGCTTCCCTCACAGTCAAACATGGAGTAAAGTGCTTGAGGTTTTCCACATTCCCTTGGTTGTCTTTGACCACAACAGATAGACATGTTCTGTCATCAAGCGAAAGGTACGTCACATTAATT
This sequence comes from Pogona vitticeps, assembly GCF_051106095.1. Taxonomy (NCBI): domain Eukaryota; kingdom Metazoa; phylum Chordata; class Lepidosauria; order Squamata; family Agamidae; genus Pogona; species Pogona vitticeps. The sequence continues at coordinate 174,703,292 of NC_135786.1, forward strand.
GTAGTCTCCATTCCATCTAATAATGAGGTAACCCATTTTTTTGCTTGTAATTGATTATCCTATTAAGGATATGTTTTTGTGAGATGAAGTAGATTGGAACTGTGCAGATCAATCGTCTAGCCTGTTTATTAGTAGAAGGTTTGGTAGGAGGCAAATATGGCATGTGAGAGACAACTGGTCTCTTGGTTACAGGCAAGAAGATATGCTTATTCTAGGGTTGTGTATGAAATAATTATTGAAAGCTCGATTTCTTATTCTTTCCTTCTCCAACTTTTTTCAATATTAAGGAAACCTGAGTCTTGATGTCAGGATGGGCTTTGATCAAATCACTTTTAAGATTTTGTAGTTGATAGAATAACCACAAAACAAATTCCAGATATCTTTGTTGAAATGTACTTTACAGCTCACTGAGAAGCAAAAATCCCAAATTAATTTGGAATACCTGTGAGCTTCTACAAGATGTTATTATGCAAGACTTTCCTGCTGAGATCTTTCTTCAGAGACCAAAGATTGTTCAGGTTAGAAATGTTTTGAATTAAAATATTGCCCTCTCTGGTAATGGTCATGGTAATTAATTCTGGCTGGTCTTACTGGGAAAACTGATAGTTGATATTCCAGGACCCATCCACCTTTGGATGGGCCTTGGAATACTGCTTTAATGGTTAGAGCAGTATAACGTTGCAACCAGTTATCTCTGGAGATGGTGAGTGCTACAACACTTGGAGGCATTCAAGAGAAAGTTAGGCAACCACCTGGCATGTATACTTTGATTTGGATTCCTGCATCATTGAGCAGGGGGTTGGACACGATAGCATTATAGACCCCTTTCAACTCCATTACTCTGATTCTATGATTTTACAAAGTATACCAGTTACATTTAATGGATAGTTTAGCATAGAGGCAGGGAAAGTCTGTGAATATGTGTTATTTACCTAGTCAGGATCTCCTACATGTTTTTCATTGGCTACAAAAGTAGGTGTGAGACCAGTCATATGAAAGGCAGCCCTCCAGCAGAAAAGAAACTGCTGTTTGACTGCCCTCGTGCATGCAGTTTTTGTCTGTTAGATTTTGACCCATAGGTTCTGATGCTTTCACAGTTCACTTTTGGATCCAATGTGAAACACTTGCCGTTGAAAGGTTCCTGTCCTTTTAATAGTCAAAAATCACCATTAGGTCTCAATTGTGGCAGGAGTGATCTGGTAGTTATTTTTGACTAACAAAAGGTCCAGCTACTGTCCTGAGGCTTCCGGAGGCTTCACCTGGGCAAACAAGAGTCCTAAGGAGCCTCAGAAGCTGGAACTGTTTATATGGGAGATGGGAAGCTTTCAATTAATTTAAATTAATTATTTCTATCATCCTGATCATGATGAACTGGCTTAACTGCACCAACAGGATTTTGCCCAGTTATTGGTACCATGACAAGTCAATAAAACTGGAACTGAGAAAAAACTGAGAGTCATATTTGTGCCTGTGTAGTCTTTGTGTAACATACAACAAGAATGCTTGCACTTATCTCTTAAGTCATGTGAGGACAAATCCAGGTGTTGGACTGCATCTTCCCACCCACCTTAGCCAGCCTAGTGAGAAATGGGTGGAATAGCAGTCCAGCAAATCTGAAGAGCTGCACTTTGCCCACCTTCCATTAAATTACTTTAATGATACCTAACAAAGCATAGCCACCTTGGGGTATTTTTAAGAAGAAAGGTGGGATAACATGTTTTAAATAAAGAAACAGATAGAGATAACTGTATTTTGCCAATAATATGTAGTTTTTTTCCCCCCAGAGTCTTCTGTCTCTTACAACCTTGGCTCTTGGGAAAGATGGACAGTACAATTTGGCCTTGCAAGCCATCTCATGTCTGCAGCAGTTGTGTGTCTTGTTACAGAACAGACTTAACTTCCACAGAGATCCAAGTTTTGTTTCAAGTGAAACAGGTTTGTATATAGCCAAATCAAAGTGAGATACATATTATTTTCCTATTTATGATAGATGTATCCAGGCTAAATGATGTGTACACACAGAGGGCACATAAAGGGAAAGACTAACATAAGTGCTTAGGATTTTGGCTCAGTGTACCTGCTGCTGATAAGCAGGAAATTTAAAATGGAGTGCAAATGGCAGCAAAAATAGGCACCAAAATAGCAATATCAAAAAAAGCAAAGCAAAGGGTGCCGCTTATATACCGCCCCATAGTGCTTCAAGCACTTCCTGGGAGGTTTACAAGTTAATTATGCAGGCTACACATCCCCCCCCCCCCAGCGAGCTGGGTACTCATTTTGCCGACCTCGGAAGGATAGAAGGCTGAGTTAACCTTGAGCCAACTACCTGGGATTGAACCCCGGGTCGTGAGCACAGTTTTAGCTGCAGTACAGATATTTAACAACTGCGCCACGAGGCTCACTGGCTAACTCATTATCCTGGCAGGTACCAAAATAGTGGGTTAGCCAGTGTGCTGTGGTGGATAGAGAGACTAGAACTCAGTAGACTGGGGTTCAGTTTACCAGCTCTGACATGGAAACTTACTGGGGTGATGGAACTGGTAAAACCACACCTTAAATACGTCACTTACCTTGAAAACCCTATTAGTATTGCTAGAAGTCAGTTGTGGTTTGAAGGCACATAACAACAACCAGAATAGCATCATGATAGAAAAAAAATGTGATAGCAGCTACAGTAGGCTCCATACAAATAAAGTGTATGATATGCTTTTATCAGTGTAGTTTATTATGTCAGGCTAGGATGTAGTGACATGGAAATACAACAGAAAAGGTGTTGGGAGACAAAAGGCTGAAAAGAGTTTTCTTTTCATGGCAGGTACAACTGTCGTACTCCAACCTCTACAGCAGGGGTCCCCAATGCCTGGTCCGCGGGCTTCCTGGAACTGGGCCACAGAGATGGATCTCCGCCACGCACGCACAGTGGGCGTGTCATGCTTGCGGAGGGGCATGTCGCACTCGTGTGCATGTGCGCAAGTGCAACACACCTCTCCGCAAGCGCAACCAGCCCACCTACAAACGTGGGGGTTCCCCCCATGCATTGAGCCCGCCCCCCCAACCGGTCCACGGTCCCAAAAAGGTTGGAGACCACTGCTCTATAGTACAGGCCATTGAAGACAGGCCATGATTGGCATGCATTGTCAGTGTTAGGATCATCCATAGGGGGTCACATTAATAATTATCTTGAATGTATAAGAGATATGTCTTCACAATACTTAGCCAAAGCTCAATGTAAAATTGATGAAGAATTATCTTTTATTCAAGTTGTTGTGGGAGAGGCCCCCTGCTAATTATATTTTGCCCTCTGATTATCTTTGCTTTGTGGATTCACAGAGCTGTCAACAGTGTGAATTTATTAATCTGGCCTATAGGAGTCTCTCCACCCCAAATCAGTTCTCCAGCCGTGTATGATATCTTTCCTGTCACCCTTTGGTTGCATTTTAAAATTATTTGTTAAAGGAAATCAAGCAGCACTAAGTAGGAGTTATTTTACATCACATTACATTATAATGTCAACAACAACAAATCTGTACATGTTGAAGTGCATTCTAAACATAAATGGTTTGTGGTTTATATTGGTTTGTTCATGTTATATATTGGATTGTTTTCTACATAGAATGAATGGAGCTTTTAGGTTGTATTGTTCATATTAATCATGTGTTTGTGGCATAGAGGAGTCTTATATGTAATTAATGTTATTAAAGGTACTGTTTCCCAGAATTCCTCAGTGTCATATTGTCAAGATACTAGAAGACATTCTCATTCCCAGAATCCATCCCCTGGCAGTAGTAGCCCTCGACCATCCGTAATAGGACGCACTGGCCAGCGTCCTAGAGGTGATGGTCAAGACTGGGATGCAACAACATCCAGGTGAGAAAGCAAGCAGGTGGCTTTTGTATAATAAGCAGGTGACTTAATTGTATATGGATATAATTGATATATGCCTAATTATATATTTTAGGTATCCTCCCATACCTAATTATATACATTAGGTATGGAAGGATATCTATAATCCAGATATATATACCTTTCGCTCCATAAGACGCACCTTTCCATAAGACGCACCAATTTTTTAGGAGAAGAAAACAGGAAAATATAATCTGTTTTCTTCACTCCATAAGACGCACAGACTTTCCATCCCCCTGTTTTGTGGGAAAAAAGTGCGTCTTATGGTGCGAAAAATACGGTATCTCCTGCAACCTCTCGCTAATTTTCCATAAAAGAGGTGAAACAAATGCTGTTCCTTATGATTTTAAGATGAATATCGTTACTCTGCCTTGCCTATGTGCCTGGTTAATTATGACATAGGAGTTTGAACTCTATCTGCCTTTTCATCTCCTCTGGCTTCACAATCTCTGCCTTAAATTCCAAGGCTGGGGTGTTATTGGTCTTCCTTGCACGTGAATCTCTTTTGAGGGCCAAGGTGTAAGTGGCTGAGAAATGTTTTTTAAAATAAAATAAGAAGCTGGATGGAACTTCAGCAGGTTCAGATATTGTGACCTTAAATTAAATAATTTTCCAAGCCTGCTTAATGTATCTTGCAAACAATAGGACTATCATAGGTTTTAATCCCATGATTTGTTTTTTGCAGTGGAAGCAGTTCTCATGCTAATGCAAATTCCAGAATATCAGTCCCATCGCCTATGAATATGGGTCATATTGACTTGCCAGAACTGGAAAATGAAGATACTTTGGATTTACAGTTCCAGCAGCTTAGTCTGCCTCAGTTCTGTGTAGCTGTTTTGGAATATGCTGTGCCTCTTCTAAGAACAGGTAATTTGTGTGCAGTAGTTCTGAATTTCTTTATTTTGGCTTTCTTATATTAGAAATACATGAGTTTTATGGGGGGGCATATCTTGTTGCGCTGTGTTATCAAGCAAGAACAACTGCATGAGCATTCCCTTTTGCATGCCCAATCAAACCATGGTGGGCAGATAGATTGTTCAGCAAACTGTGTGATTGGTTTCCTGATGTTCAGGCTGTTAGAGCTGAGAAATTTTTATTGTCTAATAAGGATTTTGTATAGACACTTACACAGGAAGCACATACAGTGAAATTACTATGCATTCTGTGGTTGCTTGGTTGGAATTTTTTTCGCTTCTCCATTTTGTCCTTCCAGTAACCTTGGAAACTAAGGCACACTAAGTGACAGAGCTAGCCCAAAGTCATGGAGTGAGCTTCAGGACTAAGAGGGGATTTGAATCCAGCTCTCCCTGATCTTGCTCTTACACTCTAGCTGATATCTTGCCATCTAACTTTTATCAGCAATAATAGAAGATTCTTTTGTTAAATCTGGGGTGAACACCACTAGGGACAAAAGGTTTTTAATCATACTGCATTTATTGGCCTGTCAGGTGTCTTCATTGCTATCCAACAATTACTGCAGTACAGTAGCTATTACTATATGCTACTTCAAGTCCTTTTCACCTCATAGTTCATGCCTTTCTCTTTAACTTAATTGTTTACTGAAAATGGTGGTTCTTCCTTTCTAGTGGGTAGGAGAATATAACCAGAAATACCTGAGTCTTGTTTATGGGTGAAATTAATTTGACGATATATTTAAATGTAGCACAAGGAACAGGGAGAAATTATGAATGTTTTTATTAGTTTATTGAGAATAAAACATTTTCAAGTAAAAGTAGTGCAGCAAGATTTTATGAAGAAAATGATAACATTTGCCAAAATGAAACAAATTGCTACATATAGAAATTTTCCTGGCAGACTATGATTTCACTCTCCCACCAGTCCTTCAAGTTTTCTTTTTTACGGAGGCAAAGCCTGCAAATCAAAATATGATTAAAAGAGAAACTAATTATATCTACCTAATCCAAGGCACTAATCCAAAGACCTGCCGTATTTTTCCATGTATAAGACTAAAATTTTTATCTAAAATTTTTAGGCTAAAAATTGAGGGTTGTCTTATACACAGATATAAGCTGAGGAGAGTACAAAAACAAGTGAAGGGGAAAGCAGGGATCAAAACGCTGCAGAATCGCTTTGATCCCTGCTTTCCCCTCTGCTTGCTAAGTCCCATGGGGCTTAACAGAATGAGGGGGGAAAGAATCAAAGCAATCCCGTGGCTGTATAAGGGGGAAAGGGATCAAAATGATCGTGCAGTTGCGGGATTGCTTTGATCCCTTTCCCCCTCCTTTTGCTAAGCCCTGTGGGGCTTAGAATGAAGGGAGAAAGCAGGGATCAAAGTGATCCTACAGCGCTTTGATTCCTTTCCTTCTTCACTTGCTAAGCCCCACTTAGATTTCTTAATTTTGGGTTAGAAAAGTGGGGTGGGGGTGTCTTATAGATGGGGGCATCTTATACATGGAAAAATGTGGTAATTCCTGTAGGTTTGGATAGGTAGGGCCTCTGAGATGGGGTAATCCAGGGAAGGCTCAGTAGGAAGTGCATAGCTCTCTTTTTAAGTACTGGTTTAAATGAGATGCAAGCACCCCTGGCTTGCACTTTCATAATATATTTACCAGTGACCCACCCATGAGAAACAAACAAGGTATTCCACCCACTCCTGCCCCTGGTCCTACCGTGTTTCCCCAAAAATAAGACAGGGTCTTATATTATTTTTTTTCTCCAAAAAACACATTAGGGCTTATTTTCAGGGGATGTTTTATTTTTTTTCATGTACAACAATCTCCTTTTTTTTCCAAATACAGTTGTGTATTTGAAAAAATCCAGCAACATCTGGAAGAGCCACATGTTCTGTACCCTAGTTTATGGTATAATAAACTGGTTAATCTATAATATAACCCAATAAGATTTGAAAACTTCATCTTTCCAGCACATCCTCTTCTTATAAGGCTGCATTATCAATCTTAATATGTAACAGTTTAAACAAAAAAATTGCATGATTATCCTGATATTGGGGGCTTTGTTGCTCTAACATTCTTGTATAAATTCTCAGGCAGCAGGAGAGTGACCATGCAAGTCCTGGAATTGCTTGCTGAAGATCTTCTGCTCATCGTTGATTCTGTATCTGAAGATGTTTGGGAAGACAGCACTCTCTTTGCTCTAGAACTTGTGAGAATATAATATGTATTGAATTTTACTGCAGAATATATTTCTTTTGAATAAGTGGGCCAGAATTGTACTACATTTACTTCATCTCACTTTCTAGATCTAACTCACACCAATAGTTTACAGAGGGCAATGACCTAAAAATATAAAATATCTTCTTTTTTTGTCTTTATAGCTAAATATTTATAAAAGTGTTCTTAAATTAACTTCCAATTACTATGCAATATAAGCAAAACATCCATTACATGTCATTGGTGGAATGAGGGATGACCAAGTTATTTTCCATCTCATAAACTTTTGCCTGTGCCAGCTTTAATTTTCCTGGGTTAGCTTTCCTCATTTTCTTAAGCAATTTGTTGCTTCTGCCTTCTTTAATTAGAGGTGCCTCCCATTTCTCCTCTCCTTGAGTGAGCCATGGTAACAGCTTAATTAGGAATAGTGTTGGAGAGTTCTTTTCACATCTGTCAAATGTTATTTAAAAATTTATTAAAGGACAAAGTTGTCCATGAACTCATGTGTCATCCTGCACTACTTGACCAAATATTTAAATGCTTTTGAAAACTAAATAAGCCAGGGCTTTTGATGAGCCACATAGGGATAGAATTTTCACAGTTAAGGTGCAACCCCTGAGTGTTTCTTGCTGTTAGAAGTCTTGCTTTCAAAGCAAAAGAATTTTCACCAGTAAGACTGTTAGAAGTCTGCTCCAAGCACACTTTCTCTATACATTACAAAAAATGGTTTTCTAGTGAATTTCATGTGAACCTGAGAGAATTATCTTGTGGTTTGAGGGCAGCTTGGGGGGGGGGGACCCTGAAAAATGTAAAAATAAGTGGGTGTGTATACAGTCTTTAAAAAAAGTTATGGGGGAAAATCACAGTATGCTTCATATGTACTGAAAATTAGGTAAATACAACTTCATTTCTGTACTTGCTATCGGGATCTTCATATGGAGCTTTTATCACCTATTATCTGTAAATCTCTCAGGAGATCAGAGGATTATGTCCAGTTGCTACTCTCTGACAATACCCCTTATATTACGAGACAAGTGGCCAAATTCTGTGCTGCAGCAATGGTTATTTGTAATCAGAAGTTTGGGTAGGTGATTTTAGATGGATAATATAATGCTTTTAATATCACACTGGCTGAGGTTTTACTTATATTAAGGAAATATGGTGTTATTAACTGGAAAGAAGGGGTTGTTTTATCATGTCTTAATGGAATGTTATTACTCTGACTGACTTTACGAAACTATAATTATATGTATCTATTTTATATTGATTTGGTTTTACTTGTCTTTGACCGTAATAAAGTATTCATTCATTCATTCATTCATTCATTCATTCATTCATTCATTCATTCATTCAACTTCAGATGAACAGTAACACATATTTATTTATATTTTATTTATTTATTGGACTTATATACCGCCCCATAGCGCTACAAGCACTCTCCGGGTGGTTTACAATTTTTAATTATACAGGCTACACATTGCCCCCCCAGCAAGCTGGGTACTCATTTTACCGACCTCGGAAGGATGGAAGGCTGAGTCAACCTTGAGCCGGCTACCTGGGATTTGAACCCCAGGTCGTGAGCACAGTTTTAGCTGCAGTACAGCGTTTTAACCACTGCGCCACGAGGCTCATATTACACTGTGTCATGATATATTTTTAAAAATAAAGCCAAAATGGAGAAGCCAAGTATGAAAAACTAAGTACATCTTATGATTCAATAGCTTGAAGAGCCACCTTTAGCATCAGTAACTTGAAGTAATCATTTTTTGTCTCTCATATCATTCTGGAGGAATTGTGGCCCACTCTTCTTAACAACATTGCTTCAGTTCATTGAGGTTTGTGGGCATTGGTTTATACATAGCTCTCTTAAGGTCCCACCGCAGCATTTCAATCAGGTTGAGGTCTGGAGTTGGACTGGGACATTGCAGCATCTTGATTCTTTTCTTTTTCAGCCATTTTGTTGTACATTTGCTGGTGTGCTTGGGATCATTGTCCTGTTGCATGATCCAGTTTTGGCCAAGCTTTAGCTGACGGACAAATGGCCTCATGTTTGACTCTAGAATACACAGAGAAGTTAATGGTCAACTCAATGACTGCAAGGGGTCCAGGTTCTATGGTTGCAACACAAGCCCAAATCATTACCCCTCCACTACTGTGCTTGACAGTTGGTATGAGGTGTTTGTGCTGATATGCTGTGTTTGGTTTTTGCCAGACATTGTTCTGTGCATTAGGGCCAGACATTTCCACTTGGGACTTGTCTGTCCAAAGGACATTATTCCAGAAGTCTTGCTGCCAGGAGAAGCTTTCTCCTGGCAGCCCTTGCAAACCAACCATACTTGTTCAGTCTTTTTTCTAATTGTACTGGCATTATAATTAGAAAAAGACTAGTTGTAAAATACTGAGACCTGTATAGTGTGAGATGTAACTCTTAGGATTTTTATGCATTTTCTTTGAGCATTACATGATCTGACCTTGATGTAAATTTGCTTGGACATCCACTCCTGGAAAGACTGGCAAATGTCTTGGATGTTTTCCACTTGTGACTTATCTTCCTTATGATAGTATGATTGACTTTAAATTGTTTGGAAATGGTTTTATTACCCTTCCCAAATGGATGGGCAGCAAGAATTCTCTATGATTGTTGTTGATGTTCCTCCTTGGCATTGTATTAACAGATACCTGAATGCTCCAGACTAGCAAACTGCTAAAATTTTGGCTTTTATACAGGTGGACACAGTGGCTGATGATCAATTACTCAAGGGGATTTGGTTAGCAGCACTTAGCTGATTCTTAGCCTCTTAAATTCTATGGAAGCAGTAAAGGTGTACAGTACTTAGTTTTTCATACATGGCTACTCCATTTTGGCTTTATTTTTGTAAAATAAATCTGACATGGTGTAATATGTCATGTGTTGTTGTTCATCTGAGGTTGTATTTAACCAATTTTCAGACCTGCTAAAGGTCAGATGATTTTTATTATGTCCTGATATGTAAAACCTTAGGATTCAAAGAGGACATACGTTCTTTTTTACATTACTGTACCTTTCTGTGGCTGCTTATGTTCCAGGAATCTTCTCTTCATGAATAGTGACTTAATAACTTATTTTTAATTTTCAGAAAGAAAAACTGCTTGGAGTCCTAGATATATTAGGTGAAACAATTTCATACCACAGAAGTAATACAGGTTCAGAGCAGTCTACACTCATAATAGTGCACCACAGAATGGCCTTTCTTAGTGTTTCACTTTTTACAGTTCGACTACTACAAATTCTTCTTCCTGTAGAAAAGGTGAGGTATGCACTTTGCTTGCACATGAAATGGTACTGGGGGGGATCCTATTAGCGTAATGCATGCCTGTCTTCTTTAAAATTTAAATCTTTCAGTTAATCAGAGAAGGAAAAGAGGAGTCTTGTATAGAAATAAAATAAAATAATATTTTTTAAAAGGATGAAATAGAGTGGAGGGTGAATAGAGATGTTTGAGGCAACATGGAATAAAGAAGAAACACTTGAGGGATAGTGCTTGAACTACCCTGTTTCCTCTCAGAGTGATAAATAACCAGCTCAAATAGGTTTGAAAAGGGCAAATCATGTATCTGTGGTTATGTGAAGAGTTTTTCTTTTTCTTTTTGCATGTTGGAGCATCAGACACCTAGTCATCCCAATTATGCACATTTATAACTTGGTGTTGTGTTCCAAATAATGGGATTATAGATGAATAAAACATTCCCACATTTAAGGTACTATGATGTTTCCAGCACTTTGTCCTGGAAGAAACTTATATTTTGGTAGCTCTACATTTTATGAAGAGGGGCTCTGTGTCCTCTGTACATCTTGAAGAGATAACAATTTCCACTGGAGTTTCTGTTCTGTCCCATAAGTCTGGAATATTTTCTTCCATTGGATAAGATGTGTCTTCAGCTATCTGGAGGACTTTTTCATAGATGTGTGTTCTGTGGCTTATCACTTAGGCCAAATGGGGCATTCTTATACCTTATTCCACTCTGCTGAGAGTTAATAGTCAGTTTGTCTGAGAACTACTGTCACATACAAGCCATTGATCTGTTTAGACCCAGTAAGCTCACTATACAATAAAGTTTGGGAACATTAGGACAGCTAGTGTAGACTTTGTTTTTGATGCAGATTATGCAGGTGACTAGGATGAAAAAAATTATACCAAGCTACCCTGTTTCCCTGAAATTAAGACCTAACCTGAAAATAAGCCCTAGTACGATTTTTCAGGATGCTCATAATATAAGCCCTACCCCCAAAATGAGCCCCAGTTAAATGAAACCCCTGCCCCCACCATTGCTCAGCAACCAGAAGAAGATGACATGACTGTATTTGAATACAGTACATGAAAAAAATGCAGTACATGAAAAAAATAAAACATCCCCTGAAACTGAGCCCTAATGCATTTTTGGAGCAAAAATTAATATAAGACCTTGTCTTATTTTCAGGGAAACAGGGTAGGTTTTCAAGCAGGAGAGTTTTTGTATCATCATTGCAGTCAACTAGTTCATGAGTTATGGTGATCCTTTCCAGGATTTTCTAGATATCAGTGTTAATAATAATGATGTACCATCAAGTGAATTCTGACTTATGGTGACCCTTTCCAGATTTTTCTAGGAATAGAGCACCCAGAAGTTTACCTTTCCTTTCTTCTGGGGGTACCCCAGGCCTATACAGCTTTTCTTCAGTCTCAGGCTCTGCGGCAGATACCTAATTCAGTGAGCTATCAAGTCAACTTTTTCTTGATAGAGAAATTGTTTTATCCTTTTCTGCTGGGGATATTTTGGTATTTTATAGCTTGCTTAAGACTGCATGTCTGCCTCTTTCTCCTAGGAGGCACAGTGGGGAATTGAACTCCCAACCTCTGGCTCACAGCCAGATACTGGACTCATTGAGCTATCCAGGCAGCTTTTCTATTATAAACAGTTAACTAAATATACAGTTGCTGGCTGGATAGTTCAGTGATTTAGGTTTCTGGCTGCAGAGCCAGAGATAGAAAATTCAGTTCTCACTGGGCATCCGAAAGGAGACAGCTTGTGTGGCTTTGGGCAAGCTGCACAGTCCCAGGATGCCATCAGAAGAACAGAATGTTACTCTCTATCTAGAAAACACCATAAGTTAATGCCTTGATGGGACACAATTTTTATTAAACACTGTATACAGTTCTAGATTAAGTGTGCACTCTGCCATCTGGTGGTTAAAAAAGACCTTTACAGTTGAATTTACTGTATATTTACTGTACTTACCTGTAGAGTCTGTGCTGTATGATGCATACCTCATACAGAGATTAGTTCCAGCTGTGTTTTTTTTTCTGCAATTGAATGGGTAGTCTTTCCTCTGAATTGCATAGCTTGGTGGTGGGAAGTGACATTAGATATTTAGCTAATGGGTGTTGGTGTGACTGCAAAAGCACAACAGAGAGATCAGGTTCTACATAACCTGTTCCAAATAATTGTCTCTAGTGTGGGAGTTTTAGTTCTCACAGTCATCCTTGTTCCCAAGTATATAATTTGTATTCCTTGCAAAATATAAAAATAACTGAAAAGAGCACAAATTAGTTAAAAGCACTTCTGTGAAATAACCGTACAACCTATTCTATAGTAAAAGTAATACTAATGATAAATAATGCATATGCAGTAGTTTTTTTTTTAAAAAAAATAGATCTAGAAATGCCTGGTCCAGAACAAATACCTGAAACAAGATGTTCTTATTTTCCAAATGTTGTACTGTTGCAGGGAGTAGTATATGGCTCAATCATTAGAGTAACATTATGGAAAATGTGTTATTTTTAAGTATCTCTAGAAGAGGGAGAACTTGGAAGGCTCAGATTGATGGTCTGTGGCTGTACCTATCAGTTTGAATAATGAAACACAAGTGCAAATCAGTTTCATAGCCTTTTGAGGCAATTGTAGACATTAATACCATTGATAAAAATTCACAATTCATACCTAGTAGTCATGCTAAGAAAATATACTTAGACTTTTTTTAAAATCTTTTCTTCTCAAGGCTAGTAACATTTTGCCAGAGAGCTTACTGATTGCCCTATTTGAACTTTCTGTGGACATGCCTTTCTCCTTGGAATATCCAAATATTCATGAATCTGTCATAGCTTATTTGGAGCAGATGAATTCAGAAAGCTACAATATTTATAAACAAGCTGCAGAAATTGCCTATTCAGTTGAGTGCACCTGTAATTTTATGATGGATGTTCGCAAGGAGGTAAGAATAATTGCCTGGGTATATTCAGTTTTTAAAATGTGTAAGTGTAAAGTGCATAGGACATCTATATACTTGTGCATGTATTTAAAGAGTGAAAGAGGAAGATGACTTGTGTAACAGGTTTCCTGCAGTATTTGAACAAAATGGTGACAGGTTGTGTTTGCTTTTCTAAGTCCTGCTCTCTATTGCTAGTGAAGTTCTATATTTTGGGATAGGCATGTGAATTTAGTTTGTGTGTGTAGAGGGGAATAATATGATTATTCTGTGAATTTCTTCTTCCAGGCATTAGAGTGCCCAGGTTGTTTCAGTTACTATTCAACGGTAGTTGTCCCTTTCATAATAGAATTAGTTTGTAAGAGGTAACAAGCATATATAATGATAATGGCCATTGATATTTATGGACATGTTGGTTTGTGGTTAGTTACAAGTTATGCTACTATCACTCTGAAACACATTGTTTCCTCATTTTTTTTTTGTCTATATGGAAAGGACCCCTCAGTCATTGCTCAGGAATGAACTGAAAAGTTCTTGTAGTTGTTTTCACATAGATCTGATCCAGGAGTGGTCCGACATTGCTCTACAGTGACTTGGATTGCATGAGGTGGAGCTCATTGGGAGTGTTTCAGAGCATGTGCAGTGGTGCCTCGCTTAATGAGTGCCCCATTTAACGATGAATCTGCATAGCGATTGAGTTTTTGCAATCGCAAAAGCGACCGCATTGTGACGTTTTAAATGGGGGGAAATCGCTTTGCGATGATCGTGGGGAAGCGCTTCACCACGATCATCCCAAAGGCCCCGCCGATCAGCTGTCTTGCGAGGGGTGGAGAGAGAGAGCCCCTTGCAGGTTGGAGCTGCAAGGGGTGGAGAGAGAGCGAGAGAGAGCATACCGAAGCACAGCTGATCAGCGGGGGGTTGCGAAGCTGGCTTCCCCGCGATCTTTGCAACCCCCTGCTGATCACCTGTGCTTTGGGGCTCTCTCTCTCCCCTCGCAGCTCCAGCCTGGGCTGCCCAGGCTGGAGTTGTGAGGGGAGAGCGAGCCAGCCCGAAGCAAAGCTGATTGGCGGGGGTTTGCAAAGATCGCGGGTGCTCTCTCTCTCCCCTCGCAGCTCCAGCCTGGACAGGGAGACTGAGGCACCGCACCGCCACCCTGGCTGTGGCGGCGCGGTGCCTCAGTCTCCCTGCCCAGGCTGGAGCTGCGAGGGGAGAGAGAGCCAGCGCCGAAGCACAGCTGATCGGCGGGGCCTTTGGGATGATCACAGGGAAGCGCTCCTCCGGGATCATCCCAAAGGCCCCATTTTTGCACAGCTGATCGGCGGTTCCAGAATGGCTGCCTGCTGTGTTGCCTCGCTTTAGAGGCACCGAAAATGGCAGCTGGATGGAGGATTTTTGCTTAAAGGTGAGTTTCCCCCCATAGGAATGCATTAAACGTGTTTTAATGCGTTCCTGTGGGTTTTTTTGCCCCTCATAGCAACGAATCCGTATAGGGACGATTTTTTTGGAACGGATTATCGTCGCTATGCGAGGCACCACTGTACCATGATAGGTTGACAGCAACACAAATCATTTTACTGCCTGAATGAATGGCACCAGTTTGGCATATGAGGCAAAAATTCCATGAGCTCCCTTCTTCGTTCCTGGCAGCAGGGTGGATTTGATTTAAATAAAATTGATTTTAAAAAATCATTGATTTTTATCCACCCTGCCTGGCAGTAAAACAGATTATCAACAAATTAAATAGTTAATAGTCTTTATACTTTAACAATACTCATGTTCTCTTGCCTGAGATAGCTGTTTCACTATACTAAATGGTAGGGGCAACGATCCCTGTAAGCTGTGCAGCCGTGCACCCGCGGCCAGTGTTGCCGCCCAGATGATTCTGGTTGTGGCTGGAAACCACCACCAACACCCCTGCACTGGCAGAAAATTAGAGGGAACATTGAGTAGGGCCATTCCTGTATGTGACAGTATATCCTTACTCTTATCATTGCTGAAGTTGCATTGCAATGCGGGAAGGCCTCTCCGTGTTCATACTACTCTTGTTCTCTCTCACTAGCAGGTTTCACACATGCTGTTTAATTTAAGGATTGTATATGATGGTTATTAGGTCTAATGTCTTCCTGAACATTGGTGTTATTTTTGAGTTATTGTTAGTGGTTACTTCTGTTGTGATTCATGAATGACTTGTACAGTGGTGCTTCGCTTAACGATTACCTCGTTAAATGTTGAATCTGCTTTACGATGGTTCCTATGGGGAAAATTCGCTTCATGACGATCAGTTCCCTGCTTCGGGAACCGATTCTTCGCATTACGATGATGTAAAAACAGTTGATCGTCGAGTTTCAAAATGGCTACCCGCTGTGCAAAATGGCTCCCCACTGTGTTAAGGATGGATTCCTCGCTATACAGGCACCAGAAAATGACCGCCCTATGGAGGATCTTCGCTGCACGATGAGGTATTTCGCCCATTGAAACGCATTGAACGGTTTTCAATGTGTTTCAGTGGGTTTTTTAATTTCGTTTAACAGCGATTTTAATGGAATGCATTATCGACGTGAAGCGAGGCACCACTGTATTGAATAATCAGTCATATGACTGAAGAACCATTCCATGATTACTAACTTTTAAGTGACTCTTGCAGATATTTTTTAAATTACAGATATTCAGTATAACCATGTATCCTCATTCTTTAAGGGGGAAAAGAGTTTTGTTGATTTATTGGAGCTAGCAGAGCAGGCATTAAAAAGTCTTCCATATCATCAGTACTTTGCTCTACTTCAGGAGTTAATCAATCTTTGCTCAGATATGTAAGTATATGACAATTTGCATTGGTCATGAAAGTTACTTGTCAGAATTGTGATGCTAGGAAAAGATCACAGCTCCCAGAATTCCCCAGCCAGCATGGCCAATGGCCTTATTGACTGGGAAGTATGGGGAGGTATTCTAATATATTTTTTTCCGAGATCTGTTGGAGATAGAGAATGAGACTGTTCACTATATTTAAGTTATTTTGTCTGAATTAATAAATTGATTGAACCTTGCTATATGATTTTTGATTTGCTGATGTGGCCATATTCATATAATGCCAGAGAGATACATGATGATTTCCAGAATAGTATGTCAATAAACAAAACAGAATAGCCTCCTGCTCTGAAGTCCTTACAGTCCCAGTGTTAACGCTGAGGGAGAAAACGGGTGGAATAGACACTGAAGAGTAGTGTAGTGTATATACACAGAAGCATGTTTCTTAAGAAGAAATGCCAGTGGATCTTATCTTCTGATAAGTAAGCTTAGCATATCAGCTTTGCCAGTGACAGCTTAACTATAAACTAAATAATGACAAAAATTAGCAAATGACTGAATTAGTTAGAAGCCCTCCAGTGCCTTGGCTAGAAAGAATCTGCATCCCAAGGCTTAAAGAATTGGCTGCCCATGTCTTAAAGCAATTACTTTGCATTCTCTATTGAGTTATTTCTGTTTGTAGCTGGAAGTCTGCCCATGCTAGCCCATTGCTGCAGGCTGAGAGTCAGAAGGTGCTTCTCCATCTGTTGTCCCATCCGCTGTCAAATGTAAGAACTGAAGCCTACCGCTGCTGCCTCAAAACTATTAAGGTTAGCATCTTAAAAAGCTCATAGCTTCTTTTAGTTTTCTTTTTAAACCAGCTTACCTTCTGTTCCACTCAATAATAGCACAGAAATGCATATAGAACAATCTGTTTGAAAAGATGTTTTAATAGCAGTGGGCTACAAAATGGAATGGTTTCTTTTGCAAACTGAAGCTTGTTTGGTATGAATTTTGCCTGTGTGTTTTTAGGTCCTGCTGAGTTTCTGGGAGAAGAGATGTCTGTATAATTTCTTTGGCTGTGCATACCGTCTTTCTGCTGAAACATAGTTTACTCTAGTGTCATTTAATGTATATGAACTGCTGGATAGCTCAGTGGTTTAGGTAACTGGCTGTGGAGTAAGAGGTTGGGAGTTCGATTCCCCACTGTGCCTTCTTGACAGGGGCTGGACTCAATGATCCAGAGGGCCCCTTCCAGCTCTGCTGTTCTAAGGTTGTTATAAAAACCTGCTCATTTAAGGCAGTTAAAGAAGGCCTGCAGCACAACCCATAATACTCGTTTCTAGTTGATGTTGCTTTTATGTGTCATGTGGCAATCCTATGAATTAACAAAAGGTCCTGTCATTAAAAGCCTTGCTCAGGACTTGCAAACTAAAGGCTGTGGCTTCTTTTATTGAGTCAATTCATCTCATGTTAGGTCTTTTTCTTTTCCAGCTGGCTTCACCTCTTCATTATTGTCTTGGTGAATCAAACCTTCTCATGATATAGTAATAGTACCATAGCTTTGTGAGATATTTCAGATCTAGTAGCCACTTATTTTATTTTCTGGTTGTCCATGCATCTGTGAAGTTCCTGTGCAGCACCATGTTTCAAATGAATCAATGTTTCTCCTGTTTGCTTTCTTCATTGTCAGCTCTCACGTCCATACATTGTAATAAAGGATACCATTTTATGGATGATCATCTTTATTTATTTATTTCAAATTGTTTTACTCCACCTTTCTTGTTAAAAAGGACCCATAGTAATTTACATCTTTAAAAGACAAAATTTAAAAACTAAAACAGCAATTATTCAAATATTTTAAAAGAATCAAACAAATGCCACCAAAAATGGTAAACAAATTCAGCACCAAAACCCCATTCAGAATAATAAGGCACAGCACTGCATTTAAAAACCCCTTGGTCTCCAGCATTAAACCTAAGGAACATTTCTGTTTCTTTCATAGCTCCCAAGTCTTCATCTTTTGATTTCTTGGTTGTAGTCTCCATTTGGTTTGATGAATATTACCTTTTTGGACATAGATTGAGGGTTGCATTAGGGGGCATGAAATCATTACCTCTGTTGTTGTCAGGATCAGTGATTCTCAACTTTTTGTATCTTATGTGTTACAAAATACTGCATTGATTTGTGGTAGGTAAGGTTGGAAGGAGTCAGCATATCATGTCTGAAGATGTAGCCTTTGAGGAAGAGTTAATTCCATTTCTTTGGAAACACTCATCATTATTAACTACTTCTGTGTGACCAGGGGTTTTGTCCCACTGGTTAAGAACTACTGATCAATGCAACTATCTTATGTCTTTTTTTTTCCTTCTAGGAATGCTTAGGAATTCATAATATCACTGCACCCGTTTCTTCAGCCAGCCACAGAGTCCATTTCTTGCTTCATTCCAAAGTTCTCTATGAAATCTGTAGTTTTGGTCTTCAGGACTCCCAACATGAGGTACAGTGTGCTGTCTGTTAGATCTGTGTGTTAATCTGAAGATTAAAAAGGATTACATACACCACGAGCTGCATAGTTTTCAATCCCAAGTTAATGTATTTTATTGCCATTTGCTGCTTTGTGACACATCTAGTCTTGTATGCTTGCATCTTGAACATCATTACTGAGAAGTAAGCCTCACTGACTTCCTTGGAACTATATCTGTTTAAGAATACATAAGATTGCATCAAATTTTATCTTGGAATGTTTAAATAGATGACAATATAATGAAACATTTCCAGGGATAAAAAATGGTTAATTCACAAGGAAAAGTAATTTTTTTCTTCCCCACGCCTCTGTTTCACAGATTAGGTTGCTATAGAACAGTGGTTCCCAGCCTTTGGTAACCCAGGGGTTCTTGGACTGTAACTCCCCAAAACCCTGGCCAACACAGCCAGCTGGTGGTGAAGGCTTCTGGGAATTGCAGTTCAAGAACACCTGGGTTATGCAAGGCTGGGAATTACTGATAATGAAGGACCTGAAAAAATGGTCTTACTGGAAAATCTTGAATTTTTTTTATTTTATTTCCCATGGATAGAAATAATTTTAATGTTAACATATATCTATGCCCTTTGTCCTTTTAGAGATTACTTTTTTTGGCAACTTTTACTTTAATGCAGGACTGTTTAAATGTTAACATTGAATGTTATCAGCAATACTGTTTTCATTCAGTAAGAGAGTAGGTGCTAATAGTGGTGGGACTTCATCTTAAACATGAATTTTAAGAAAGCTTCCTTTTTTGGTTTTGTGTGTTTTGTTGATTTCCGAAGAAGATCCTGTTAAACACGTATAATTCGTTTAAATGAAAGACAGAACACAATAGAGCCCTTTCCTTTCCTTCCCTCCTTCTTTCCTTTCTTCCTTGTTTCCCTCTTTCATTTACCCTTTCTTTCACCTTTGTCAAATGACCTGGGAAATTAACCAGGAGATATTTTGTCTAATAATGTGGCACAGGCTGCTATCACAGCCAGTCAGAACATCCAGAAGTAGGGGACCAGAAATTATATTATTCCAAAGAGCCTGGATTGGTTGAAACCCAGTGATGGAAATACTTTGCTTTACTTCTTCTTGTGGGAGCCCCTGAGTTAGCTAGCTTCTGGTGCCCTCTATGTTGTCTTGTAGTGTATGTTCCTGCTTGTCAAGCTTTTCAACTTAGGACATAAAGCATCAGTAGTAGTGGGGAGAGAAATCTCTGGATATTTTAGTTGTTTTATTTGTGAAGTGACTATATTTTTTGCCTTTATTTCCTTGCTTGCTTTTATTCATTTTTGGGAGAGGGGGGTGTATTCTGTTTTGCTTTAAATGTTTATATATTTTTTCCTCTGTGTTGGGGTAGCTTTCCCCTTTACATTTATTTTCAAAAATTGTTATTTGGCTGTTAATTTACTGGTTATTTGTTCTATTAAATGTGTACATTTTGGTATACTTTTGGTGATCTTTCCCATGTGTCGTTGCCAATTTTTAGAGTAGCTCACTTAACTTGCCTCTTTTTTTAGAGTAGTTTTAAAATGGTTCTTTATCGTTTTTGCATTGGCTCTTTGTTGCCTGCCTTGCTCCTGATTTTTTGGAGTAGTTTGTAAGGGTTCTTTAGGGCTTTTGGATGAATGCCAAAGAGAACTGGAATGGGTTAAAATAAAATGAAGAAACCGGAATGTTGCTTTCTTTAATGTTTATTGAAAGAACAGGTATATGGAAGACAAAAAAATTAAAGAGGCACCCCCCTGAAAGAACCCAAAACAAAACAACTCAAATGTTTTCGCCACATGCATCTCTATGTGTGGTTCTATAGCAACTGTTCCGGGAGCAAGGTGACTTAGTAAAAGGGGGAATGCAAAGGTGCTATATACAATTGGGAACTTTTGCTTAGCCCAACTGCTGCTTAGGATACATGCTAGGTATTGACTCATCTTCCTTAAAATTGATTTTTGTATTGCATTTGTCATAAGATGCTTTGCAAGAATATTTTAAAAATCATTATAAAACAATATTAAGGAGAGTAATTATAAAATAATAAAGTCTTATTGAAAGTAGAAAAAACTAGATTAAAATATTTAAATTAACATAATTGTTACTGATTCAAAAGAAAGTATAAGCACTAGTTACTCCCTTAGAGTAACTGAATTCCATTTTAAAAACGAATGTTCTTGTTGTTACTTTCTTCTACAAGGGCACTTAGAGCAGCAATCCCCAACCTTTTTGGAACCACAGACTGGTTGGAGGGGCAGGCTCCATGCATGGGGGTGGGGGCACCCCCGCAAGCACAACACACACACACACCACAAGTGCAACACGCCCCCCCCCACAAGCACAACACACCCGGAGGCGGGAGTGGAGATCCATCTCCATGGCCCAGTCCTGGGAAGCCCACGGACCGTCACCGGGCTGCGGACCGGGGGTTGAGGGCCCCTGACGTAGAGCACAGCATCAGCGCTTAAGATAGGACAGAGGCTATGAGCCTTTGAAGATTGTACCAATCCTATCTTATTTTCTGAGGCCCTCTGCAGCAAGTTTTAAACTCTTTTCAAGCTCACTTATGTTAATGAGTAGTACCAATCTCAAAGCTAAAATTTGTCATGATTGTAGATCACTGCAGTCCTTTCTTGTTTTAAAAATGCGTAAACTATTTGGTGTAAAGTTTCAAGGCACAGTCTAATTTCCCTTTCTGACTCCTACAAATTGGTTTGGCTACCCTTCGTTGCACTATTTGTTTATTCCACTGTTGCCTTCTCATTAAAACAGGTATGCTCGTCTGCCACATTTATACTGATGTATCTTCTTCAGGGCCGATTAATGATGGCAGCAGTGACCTGGAACAAGCTCCTTGAGGCCCTCTATCCTGTTGTTCCAGTCCTTCAGGTAATCTTAGCATCTTGTAGTGCAGTTTGTCTTCATGCAAGCTTAATTGGTTTGCCAATAGGGAAAAATATATAAACGTGGTAACCAGGCAAATAAAAAACAGAGGCATGATCTTGTTTGTTAAATGTTCTGGAGATATATAGGAAAGATTCATTCCCAGTGGTTTAGCTGACATTTTTCTGAACCATATCAGGCAATTCATAGCCATCCAAAATTGTTGCTGATCATAGTTCAGGGAACAAGTCCTAGTTTCTTCTTGTCTGTACCTCAGCATAATATGCCTTAGAATCATTGCTTAAGCCTTGTCGATTTGAAATTCCTACCAATTTGTGATTATTATAACAGATGGAACCAAATGTATTGGGTTGTTTCCATTAGTCCTTGAAACATGGGTTGTAGCAAATGTTTTGCAAGTATTCACGGGCAATGATAGTGTTGTGCAGTAAGGGAGGATTGCCGGGGGAATGGAACTATATCACTTTCTACATTGCTTCTTGAAGTAATGATTGGGGATACAGTGGCTTTGTGCCAGTATGGTAAATGTGAAAAAGCTCATTAAGATGCAAAATGATTGTGTATTGTATCAATTATGGCAGAATAAACAGTTTTTAAAGAACACTGTTGAGATAACTACTGTAGCAAATTACTTTTCCTCTCCAAAATTGGATTCCACTTGTTCATAGGTATGTGTGAACACAAAGAGCCACACATCTATTTAGTTTTGTGAATGATCAGTGACTTCAGCTTACTGTTACCAAGAAAAGTATTTCAGTGCATGATGCTTGTTTCCCTTTAATAGTCTATGCTAATTTCGAAATAATATTCACTTAGGGTTATGCAGACACAGAAGAACCTCTTGGGAATTGTATCCTCACACTAAGTGAAACAACTGCAGAAAAAGAAGGGATTCTTCCAAGAACAACTAGACTTAGGGCTGCCTTGCGTCTTCTATTCTCAAAAAAGCCATTGTGAGTGAATCTGCAATCATCTTGTGTTTTCTGCAGCACCATGGTGTGTTTGTTGCATAAGGTTATGGATATGAATATGTTGTTCCTTCAGATATAGGTGGCAGTGGCTGCTGTGTGTGTTTGTGAGTGAATTTAATTTCCCCTCTGTTAAGAAAGAGAGACCAGTGTGAACCATATTAATGGCAAACGTGCCTCTAGGAAAATCTTTTCAGACTGAAGTAACATAGTTGAAGTGCTGCAAGAAGAAATTCGGCATATACCAGAAAACTGAATAATATGTGAAAGGCACTAATGTAGTACAAGGTTGGCTGTGAATTTGGCTGTTGGAGTTGATAAGGCAACAAAGATTCAGTTAAGTGTATGTTTCAGTATGAAAGCCTTGATAAGGAAGTTAGATTTGTAAGTTAGCAGATTAGCCACCTAGAGTGGTCATACTGACCAGATAGGCGGGATATAAATAAAATAAATAAATACAATGGTGCCTCGCTTAACGAGCACTTCATTTAACGATGAATTCGCTTAGCGATGACTTTTTCAGAGCGTTTTTGCGCTCCGTTTAACTATGGTCCCTATGGGCGATTTTCGCTTAGCGATGTTGGGACCATGCTTCGCATAACGATTACATTTTGGGTCCCCTGTTTCGCTTAACGATGGTTTAAACAGCCTCATGTTTGCTGTTTTTTAAATGTTATAAATTTAAAATGTTTAAAATGTTTAAAATGTTTGAAATCATAAAGTGCACTTAATAAACCCTTTGTTAACCAAATTTGACTTTGTTCTGACTCTTTTAATTTGTTGTTGGTTTTTTTCCCCCCATTGAGATGCATTGAATAGGTTTAAATGCATTTCAGTTGGGGAACTGCGTTTCGCTTAGCGATGTTTCCTATGGCGATTTTCACTTAAGGACGGCAAATTGTTCCTATTGGAACGGATTATCCGGTTTTCAATGCATTTCAATGGGAAACCGCGTTTCGCTTAGCGATGTTTTCACTTAGTGACTAATTTTTTTGAACCAATTAAAATCATTAAGCGAGGCACCACTGTAAATAAATAAATAAGGGTTGTAGTAAAAACCAACCTGTCAAATGTGGACAAGCATTAAGTAATGTCTTTCCAGTGGGAAAAAAACCCTTTGCCAATGAAACCTGGCAGACAATCTCTCTAGTCGATCCCTCCTCCCCATCCACCCTTGATGGGATTTCCTTGTTCTCTGAGCTGAACCAAAAAAAAAACCTGATTAAGAAGATGTTCTAGTCTTATGAAGCAGATCTTGAAGCTGTGTTCAGAGCCAAGGAGGAGGATTGTTCCATTTGTGTTGATTTGCTGCAGTGTAGTTACCTCATTGGGTCCCAAACATCGACAATACGTTTTATATCTTTTGAGTGAGAGCTACCCTATGCTACTTTCCAGTTTTTTCTGTAGTCTTTTTGTTATCGATTGTGATCCAGGTCAGTCAGATGAGATGTATATGTTCAATGAATTTTGTTTGGTATATTTCAAGCATAGTAACATATCAATGAGTAGTTCTGGAAATGTCATTTTTCTCTTAACTAAGTTCCTAGGCTTCAACAGTAGTGATTAACTGGGATCACAAGATGATGAGGGAAATTAAAGTAGATAAGACTTGTAAAGTTGATGCACTAAAAACATTCCATTTTCTTTGGAAAAGGGTAGCAATTAGTGTAGAACTTTTTTTTTATTTTGTGCATGTATTTTTTAAAAACTGTAGGAAGCATTTTCCAGGAAAATGTCCAATCATACTCTTAATTTCTTCAGAGTCCGTTCCATGGCACTCAAACACTTAATGTTTCATCTTACGGTTGATGAAGAGGTGAGCCTGAAGCGTCCACTGCTGCAGGGCAGTGTCCTTTCCAGCATTCCTAACTTATTAATTGTGGAAAAGCCTATTGAACTCAAGCTAAGTGATGCAAGAGAGTCAGTTTTTAAGGTAAACAAATATGCATTTAGCATGTTTGATAATGCCCCTCTCCTGGAAGGAATGAGAGAAACAAATATTTTTCTAGGGCAATAAAGATTTGTATTTGTTTCTCTTTTAGGCTGAGACAGTTGAAAAACTGTATGATATTTTTATCTCAGACACCATTGATCTAGTCTTGAGGAAGTCTGCAGCTGAGCAATTAGTTGTAATTATGCAAGGTAAAATCCTTTCTGTTATTTGCCAATATGTTACAGAGATACTGAATGTCATTGAGTATGTTGTCAATCCGATGGCCATGAAAAGCAAACACGAGGTATCCATGTGCTTAAGAACCCTAGGATTTTCAGAAGTATAAAGAAGGGGGGGGTTCAGCTTGTTATTTTTATTTATTTAGCCAACCCATTTGCCAAATTACTATTTCATTTGCCAAATGACAATTTGACGCTTGAACTCAGTAGTTAGTACAGTAGCCAAAGTGAAACTAATCACCAGAAGGAAAATCCAATAGTTATTTGTTAGAAATGCTATTAAATGCATGACCTGTACTAATGCAGTACTTCTTGTTGTAAAAACATCTCAAACAAAATCTTCATTGGCTCCAGAATAACTATTAGAGTGAATGAATGGGCAAAAGGAGTGGTGGTGGTGGGAATGGTTGAATGTAAGGGAGAATTCACACTGCAACATTTTGTTGTAGATTTTATTTGTGATTCTTAAAATTGCTGGGAAGGGAATTCTTATTACTTATTATGAACAAAATATTTCATAATCAAATGCCATGTTGTTAGTATGTATGTGCCTCCATGCCTAGAGCTTGTTTCTTATTTCCTCTTTCAGATTCTAAAATGCATGACATTATAAAAAAGAGGGGTGTGATAGACAGAATACTTGCTTACTTTGCTGAGTTTGTTGACCGGGATGGTGAGGTAATCTATATATATCATTAGTAGGATGCAACACTTTTCTCAGCATGCTCAATTATTATAAGCTTTGTAAAATTATGTTGGATAGGAATTAAATAGTTGGACTGGAGAAATATGCAGCTGCAGATTTGGCCAATTTCCTGTTTCTGCTTGGTTAAGAGAAAGAATTATTTTGGCTCTTATCCCTACATTGTGATTAAACATGTTTAAATCCCACATCATCACTCCATTTTAGTAATAAGTAACCAGTTACTGTAGTTCTATATCCAGTTTAGCAGACTTGCAGTTGAAACATAACTTGAGCTTTGCTGTCAAACAGCTCTCCCAAGTTTATGATTTATGTGTTCTACACTGATAAATTATCTTGATTTGATAGAATAATTATCAGGTGTAATCATTATGTCCATGATAGCTGCAATAATACCAGCACTATAGTGCTGTTTGTGATACATATTAACACAAGAGCATTGCAGGATTATTTGCGATGGAAAATGCCTGAGCAATTGCACAGTTGACATGTATTCCTTGGACCTTGGGTATAACACCCAACAATATTATTCCTTTGTAATTTTCAATTACGTGGTGATGTACGGGATTTTATTATTTGTTTATTTAAAATATTTTTGCCCTGCCTTTCTCCTAAGAAAGGACCCAAGTGGCTTACATCATTGGGACACAGTATTAAAGCTAAAGATAGTGAATTATCCAAATGAATTAATAACATTAGATTAAGAATGTTAAGTAAATCAATTATTCCATGGATTCTAGTCACAGTTTTTATATGAGCTATAATCTGTCCACAATAACCCAGCTAAACAATCCAGAAGATAGTTCATAGTTTATCTGCACCACACTGTTATAACAGTTTGATACTGCTCTATACTACTGTATGCCCATGGTTTTATTCTACTGAATCCTGGGATTTGCAGTTTGCTGAGAGATTCAAAATTCTTTGATAGAGAGCTCTAGTGCTGCAATTTAGAGGAGTGTTCTAGCACTCTCCAGCAAAGAATTCTAAGTACCTTACCAAAATGCAGATCCTAGAATGGAGCCATGACAATTAAAATGGTATTGCAAACGCAGTGTAGCATAGATGCAGTCTTTGTTAAACCATGCTTTCTGGTTCACACATAGAAGCAGGCCAGCTTCAGGTCAGCTATAGTGAACTTTATTCTTTATTCTTGTTTCATTTCATACGGCCCACAGGGAAGGTATGGGTCCATGCCTTCAATCATGTTCCTGTCTTCTCATGTGTGTAGTGCTGAGCTGTGACTTAAGTGTTACATTCACACTCTTGACCTCTGGTTTTAAAATACCTCTTGGAAGTTGGGATTTTGAAGAATTATTTTGAATGTATGTTTTTGATCTTCAGGCCTAACATATACAGCAAAGTGTCAAAATTTTAAAAATCCTATACAATTCAGTAGGGACGAAAGAAACCAATGTGTTCTGGACAGACCACAGCTGGTTAATGTAAATGTGAAATGAGAATTCTGTCTGACGTTATGTCTGAATTGCGGTAGTTATGTAGGAGGTGTTTACTTGTTCATATACACCACCAAAAATTTGGGGGAATCCCTGTCTTTTTATGTGGAGAGCTGATAAGCATCTGCTTCTTTGTTTTGAACAAATCTGAGCACACAAGGAAATCTTTCTTCTTTGCAACATTTCTGTTACCTAAGAGGTAATGGAACTTTATGATGTCTGCCTTTTGCACATCCTAGCCATGGAGATACTTCACTGCAGCAAGAGGAAGCAATTCAGTCTGTAATCTATGTCTCTGTTAAAATGAATTGTGGCATACTTCCAAGCTTTTGCCTGCATTGGCCTTTGTGGGGTTACAGCAGAGAAAATGCCATAGGATTGAAATGAGACAAGGTGGAAAATGTGCTGTAACATCTTTCTATTAGATTTACATTTTTAATTGAATATTCAAATACTGATATAGATCAGCTTTGATTTCTCTGGATCTGGGATTATAGACAGAGGGATCAAAGGCAGAGAAAAGAAACAGGACCATGCAGGCTTTTTTGAAGACACTGTAAAGTGCCCAAAGAATATTGACCCCAAAGAAGCAAAAAAGGGCTGGGGAAAGGTGGAATATACTGCACTGAGTTAGAGAATGCATAAACATTATTAACGAAAGTATTTTCTTTTTTGACAGATCATGGATTGTATGATGTTGCCATGTCTTACCCTTCTACGTAAAATTGTATATGCAGATCCTGTTAAACGTCTGTCTCTAGCTAACCAACCTTGTGTCTTGCTTTTGTTATTTAGAGGTAACTTTGTAAATGTAGCTTAAATATTATACGCAACCTTATTGATCCATAAAACAAAACTCCAAAACCCAGGGTATGCTGTTTTACGAGGACTGTTTAGGGCTTTTGATTTGATTAATAATGCTCCTTTAGCAGTGCCTTGCTAGATGATCGTTAAAGAAGAGTGAAAGGTAACTCATCTGTTATAGCAGAACTGTCTTGAAAAAAAAATAAGCAACTACCATAACTGGGGGTTGCTTTGACTCCCATTAAATTCACTTGGATCCATACTTTCCACTCTCACAATCTCTTCAGATTTCCTCTAGTAATGGAGAGCTACAACATCTCCCAAAACAAGGTGCACTGGAGGTAAACAGTGTTCACAAGGAAAGAAACTTCTGGAAGTGCAAATCACCTTATAAAAAAGAGGTTTACTTTCTGTGTATATTGTTTTAAAAGTTAAAGTGATTTCTTCTTGTCATTGGTGCTGTACCAGAAATGGGTAATTGCCAAAATTTTCCTTTAAACAAAGTCTAGAGCATCTTGGAACTCTAATCTTCCAAGCACACTATATTTTAAAGGCAAATGCTGGCTGCTTCTTTGTGAATGCACACTAATGGGTTAATTCTGCGCCTGCGCAGGATTCGTGGGAACTTTCTTGAGCTTAAAGTCCTGCGTTTGGCAGGACGCATGCCCACTGTGTGCATACTCTACCCATCTGCAGAGCCCCGTAGTTCCTTTTTTCCATCATTGAGGTTAGACTACTCTCGATGCTGGAGCTGTGTTTTCTCCCCACCTTTTTGCCTTTTGTGAGGTCACTTTTATCTAAACTTCTGCAATTTCAAAAGGACGTTTGTTGTGATTGCTCTTTCCCCTTCCCCTCCCCCTTCCTGTTTTCCCGCCATTTTATGGCATGGGCGGGTCCTTCAAACTGTGCACCTCTGCAAACAAGATTCCCCTCTCAGGTGATCACGATCAGTGTCTTTTCTGTCTGGGAGAACATCAAACCCATTCCTGCCAGGAGTGCAAAAGACTCACTAAACTGGCGGTTAAAATTAGATTGCAACTCCTCAGATCCTTCCTTTGGAAGCACTCTTTGAAACCGCTCACCAACAACCCTCACAATATGGATCCTACATAGACCTTGATTCTGAGAGCAGACGCCTCTACTTCAGCTGGAGCCTTGTCATTGGCAACAATCCCAAAACCAGGTCTGTCTCATCCCAAGGTGTTGAACGAGCCTTCTTCATCGAACAAGCCTTCAAAATCAAAATCTTTGATGTCAACCCCAAAGGCATCCATGACCTCGAGACTTGTTTTCTCCTAAACAAAAGAGAAAGTCAGATGAGTCTACGAAATATGCACACAAGAAGTCCAAGCAAGCATCTAAAACTAAACATCAGCCTGAGGCTATGGTTGCTGCCAATGAACTCCCATCGCCCATTCTTGAGGAATCCTCCAGAGATGCCACTGGCATCAGCTTGGCATCGGAAGATGGCAGGCCACACTTGCCATCTTCAGGCCAAGTCTTGTCCCCAACTTTGACTCATTCACCTAATTATGGCCATGTTCAGGCTCATGCCTTTTCCAGCCCAGCCTTGCCCACACTAGCTCTCCATCTACAGGGCGGGCCACAGCTATTTAGCTGTCAGTTTTGGCTTCCATCATACAGGATTCACCATCACCTCAGAAGCATCTCACTAAGACGCACCATTTGTCCCCTTGCTATCTGCATCAGGAGACCTATAGGGCTTACAGTCGTATCCGACCCCACCTGGAATATCGCGACACCCACTATGGAGACTATTGAAGAGCTTGGTGTCATCATGACTATTTGGACTTATGTCAGGAACCTGTTCCTTACTACTATGAAGAACCTAAGAGGGTTCACTATGCCTATACGTATCCCTCTGGATCATTTTCGCCATCGCCACCTGAGTATCAATCTCATCCACATTCTCAGGAAACACAACCTGGCTTGGTTCTGATACCGAAACCACTTAAGAGAGCTCCTCTAAACCCTCTGCCCGGACACCAGTTAACATTGAAGTGACCCTGCTCTTCCGCATCGGACCCGACACAGCCCACTCAAGGACCACCCTATCATAGATTAAATCTCCTTCAGTACAAGTCACAACAACATACAGAGGACCACCTCCTGCACTTCTCGAATCCAAGAGCATTCCACCAACTCAGCATGCATCCACGTTGAGTACTGCCCGAGCCTCCACGCTGAAGTCTCGACATTGATCTCGTAACCCGGGATTCTCTTCTCACAGAGACAGTTCAATCACACTGTCCACTGATACTCTCAGTCCCCTTTCTGATAGGTCACTTGAATCTCCAACTTACCTTCCAACACCTGATTCAGATGTTGCTGATAATCACCCTCCCTCACCTTAGGATTTCAACTCTTATTTTCACTTAGTTCTTTAGATGACTAAGGCTCTGGAGCTGGAAGTAGAACAACCATCTCCACCCACATGGTATCTGGTTTTTGACGATATCAGTAAAGATAAATAATCACCACTTAGTCTTGCCTTCATCTTGGCCATGCTCGCCCTTATCATAGAACTGTGGGATAAGTCTTCTTCTCCATCTCAAGTATCCAAATGAGTAGAAAACCTCTGTCGTACTCATGGAGATGATACTACCTTCCTAGTAAAACACCTGCTGTCTAATTCAATAATTGTTGAATCCACACAGTCTCAAGCAAGAAATCGCCCTGATGTAACCCCTACTAATAAGGAGGGCAGGAAGCTCGACATTCTTGGACGCCACTTATATCCCATCATGTCCTTTATTATGTGTGTCTCTAACTATCTGGCAGCGATGGGGGCATACCACAGACAGTTGTGGAACAAGTTTCTACCAGTATTACAAGCCACACCAGAAGAAACCTGTGCTGCTGGTCTTAATATCCACCTCAAAGCCACGACCTTGGCAAAGCAAGAATGTATTGCTACTCGCCATGTAGCTGATGCTGCTTCAAAGAGCATGGCCAAATCTATTACAGTCAGAAGACATGCATGGCTTCACTCTGCTGGCATCACAGAGGATATCTGCTCATGCATTGAAGAGCTGCTTTTTGATGGTATTGGTCTGTTTAACAACAAAACTGATGACGTTATGGACAATCTCGACAAAATCCATAAGACAGCATGGTCTTATTCAACTCAGCAATACCATAGGTATCTGCACACCTAATGGCGCCAACCTCCCATCTGCCAACAGCTGTATCAACAATACAAGCCTGTCTCCTTTGAGAGATCATGCCCTCCACCTCACATGGCTCCTCAATATTATCAGTCCCAAGCTGCCAGTGTCCATGCCAGCCCTTCTGCTGACTGGAGAGGAAAGCCAAGCAACATTTTTGACTCAGTCCCTCCCCGGATCTGCCTCTTCCCCATGCCTACACACTCTTGGCTGGCACCATTTTTCCATGCTTGGTCAGGCATCATTCCTGGGTCTTAGCCATCATCGATCTGGCTACCTTATAGAATTTTCCAAACTTCCCCCTACAGGCCGATTAAAACATGCAACACCATCACCCATCTTGGAGGATGAGATTTCATCACTCTTACAGAAGGATGCTATCCAGAGAATAGCTGTTGAAGATTAAAATACCAGTTTCTACTCCCGATACTTCACAGTCTCCAAAAAGGATGGTGGCCTCTGCCCCATATTAGACCTACCGGACCTCAACAGGTACATTCAACCCAAATAATTTTGAATAGTCATTTTAGACAGCATCATTCCTCTTCTCTGCAGAAACAACTGGTTCATTGTCATTGACGTTCAGGATTCCTGCTTCCTCATTTCAATACACATGTACCACTGGAAATATCTCCACGTTACCATTCACAATGCCATATTTCAATTCAAGGCCCTTCCTTTTGGACTCTCCACCACGCCCATGGTTTTCACAAAGTGTCTTGGTGCATGCCTAGACTCTCATGCAGCACAGTCTTTTTACCTTATGAGAGAATCTTCAAGCTCTAGAAGGCAGTATGCCCATTCTATCCTTTCGCTTCAGTGTCAGCTCACCAAACCCAACACCTTCTTGGGCTTATGGCATCTACTGCAGTGGTTCAGCACGCCAGACTGAAGATGCATTGTCTTCAGTCTTGGTACATATCTCTATTCAACGTTCAAACAGAACACTCTTCCAAGTACCT
The DNA here is from genome assembly GCF_051106095.1 of Pogona vitticeps. NCBI lineage: Eukaryota > Metazoa > Chordata > Lepidosauria > Squamata > Agamidae > Pogona > Pogona vitticeps. Next base: position 174,734,997 of record NC_135786.1, read on the forward strand.
CAAAGTAATGCCAGAAACTGGCAGATAACTTACCTGGTGGACTTCACCAGTCTTTCCATCGGTCATCCATTCCACTCTCTCCAACTCTCTATCCAAATGACCACTGACACAAGCCCCATAGTTTGGGGTGCACACTGCAACAACCACACAATGCATGCTTTCTGGTCAAAGAAAGAAAAACAGTTGCATACAAATCACTTAGAACTACTGGCAGTGATCAAAGCCTTCCATGCGTTCCAATCTCTCATTGTGGGACACGGAGTCCAGATGGCTACAGACAATACCACTGCCCTTTTTATATCAACAAACAAGGGTGCATTCACTCACTATCCCTTCTCCTCCTAGCAGTGCAACTTTGGCAATGGTGTTACACCCACCATGTCTTCCCAGTAGCAGTCCATGTTGCCACCAAAGGCAACACAGTGGCAGACCATCTAAGGAGATTCACCACCCAGACACACAAATGCTCGCTAGATCAAACTGTTTTCCTTCAGTTATGTCTCAAATGGGGCAACTCCACTATCGATGCGTTCGCCACAGAACACAACACAAAGTGCACTCAGTATTGCTCCTGGGCAGGAAGAGGCACTCACTTCCTAGGAGATGCCTTCATGATGCCATGGAACCCAGATCTTGTATACATGTTCCCTCCCATTCCTCCGATCCAGCAAACAAGTTTGTCTCCTACAAGAGCAAACAAATACTCTTCTCATAGCTCCATGGTGGCCATGCCAGCCCTGGTTCACCACACTGAAAACAATATCTGATTTCTTGTGCCTCCTGAAATCTCACCATCTTCTGATGAAGCACGGCACTGTCACTCACCCATATCTCAAATCTCTCCACCTCACCACCTTAAGGATTCACCCACAGTGACATCTGTACTCACCAGAGCGCGGAAGCCCTCTACAACAGAGCTGTACTTCTATAGATTGAGTGTTTTCAGTACTTTTGCACAGACTAATGTGCAAAAAGTGGGCACACTTCTTTCCTTTCTTCTATAACTCTTCAAACATGGCCTGTCTCATTCTACATTGAAGGTCTACATTGCAGCTGTAGTAGTGCATCAACCTACAGGTTCAGAAGCATCAATCCTTCTCTCCCATCTGACTCTTAAGAGGTTCCTTAGAGGGCTCAAAACATTTGACCACCTCCAAAACCTCCGCCTCCTCAATTGTCTCTACAGCTGGTTCTCCATTATCTGACTCATTCATCCTTTGAACCCCTGGCCACTACTCCGCTTAAGGTTCTTTCTCTTAAGACATTGTTTTTGTTTGCTATCACATCTGCTCAATGAGCTAGTGAACTAGCAACACTGTGGGCAGATTACCCTTATCTGCAATTCCACCCAGATAAAATCACATTACATCTTAATGTCTCATTCTTACTCAAGGATGTCTTTCACATCAACTAACCTATCATTCTTCCAACTTTGTTCCCATCACCATCCTTAGACTTGGAATGCATGCTTCACACCATTTATGTGAAATGGTCTCTAGCATTTTATGTCTGTCGTACAGCAAGTTTCTGCAAGTCTCCTCGCCTATTCATATGTTACCAAGGACCAAACATAGGATGTCAAGCATCTTCCCAGATGCTTTCTCGCTGGACAGTTCAAACCACTAATCTGGCTTATGAACTGGCACATAAACCTTCACCAAGCTCAGTCAGAGCACACTCTACCAGAGCTGTCTTGAATGCACAGCTTTGTTGAGAGGTACAGTGGTGCCCCGCATAATCCGTGCAGCAAAAATCGCTGCAAAGCAATTTCGTTGCTATGCAAAAATAAAAAGCCCATAGGAATGCATTAAAACCCATTTAATGCCTTCCTATGGGCTTAAAACTCACCTTTAAGCAAAAATCCTCCATACGGCGGCCATTTTCGCTGTCCGGTAAGCGAGGATCAGCGCGAAAACACAACAGGCGGCCATTTTTTTTTAACCTGGTGGCCATTTTGGAACCGCCAATCAGCTGTTGGAAAATCATCGCTATGCGATAATCGGTAAGCGAAACAGTGAACCAATCATCGCAAAGCAATTTTTTTCCCATTTAAAACATTGCAATGTGATCGCTTTTGCGATCGCAAAATCTTCATTGCTATGCGGATTCGTCGTTAAACGGGGCGCCCGTTAAGCGAGGCACCACTGTATTGATATTTCACATATCTGCAAGACAGCTACCTCGACCAGTCCCTCCACGTTCATCTTGCACTATAGACTTGATGTTCAGCCCAAAAGGGATGCAAATTTTGGACAAGCTGTCTTGTCGTCTATTTTATAGTGATGGCCCACCTACTGGTAAGTCAGCTTGCAAATCACCCATTTGTGTGCATTCACAGAGGCCACGAAGAAGAAAGAGAGGTTACCTATCTGTAACTCTGGTTCTTCAGGTGGTCATCTGTGAATCCATATGTCCCGCCTGTCCTCCCCTCTGTCCATCACATATGTCTCGTCTTCTTTTTGACAGTGCCGGACTCTTTTTTTAGGAAGTGAGGGGCTCTGTGGATGGGTGGAGCATGCACACTAGGAGGAAGGGTCCTGCCAAACGCGTGACTTTAACCTCAAGAAAGTTGAATCTTGCACAGGTGTAGAATTAACCCATTAGTGTGGATTCACAGATGACCACTTGAAGAACCAGTTACAGGTAGGCAACCTCTCTTTTTCCTCTTTCAAGTACATGAGTAGCTTACTCTGTTATCCATTCTTACAAGTAAGTTCTATTATATTTAATAGGACTTATTTCTTCTGAACTATTTATATAGCCTCAGTTTTCCTCCCAGAACTAGTTCTGTACACTTAAAAGATCAAGTTTCTTACTTCTGTTTAATTAAATTTTATCACTGAGTTTTGTGTATTGGGGGGGAAATAAATGATTTTGCTTTATATTTAGTTTCCTTGATATTCCAAGATCATGGTGCTATCCTGAGTGAAGCAGCAGCCTTACTTTGTCTACTACTGTTTGATGAAGCAGCAAGAAGAGAGATGTGGTAGGCTAACCTATGGTGATGATATTAATGTTCCTTTGTTTCTTTACCAAGTGAAATATGTGTTCTTCCTGATGTCAGCTGAGATGCATGCAAATTATAAATAAAGGTTAGGCCTTTGTCTGGTGTGTGTGTCTATGGATGTGCAAGTCCAGTATTATTTTATCACCCAGTATTGTCAGGAATAAAGGCAATGATTTTGTTCTTTGTCTTCACTGTAGATCTGTTTCGGGAAGGAGGGAATTCATATTATTCATAAATGTAGGAAATCTGTAAATAAGCTAAAACCCATTAAGTTTGGCAGCCCCAAGGTGTTCTTTCATATTTAATGCAAGGTTGCCAAGTGTTTTGCAGCCTTCACCCAAAGTAGTTCCACCAACAACATTCACTTAGAAAGCCAACTTAATAAATGACAAAACCTGTAACTAGATGTTTTGATCCGACACTAACTGCTACAGCATTAACAGTGTAATTTACAATAGTTTGATACATATTCCAGTGTGATCTTGTAGGTGCAATGCACTGTGAGAAAGATTATGTTGTGTGTTTTTAGTGGTGCTAAGGTAAAGGTAAAGGTTCCTGTTGACAATTTTTGTCCAGTCGTGTTTAGTGGTGCTAGTATTGTAAAATCCCTTTTTGCTAACTTTTACTTAGAGGAACATATTTAATATTAAACAACTTCATTCTCTCCTGTATTGGCAGCCTGATCCTCAGCTTCTGCAGCTGATAAAGCTTTGGCCATTATAGTCCCATTTCAATCTGACGGCACAGAGCTAAAATTGCAGACTTGAGTATCAGATGTATATGTATTTGAGTGTTGGGAATGCATAACTTTTAAGTTATAGAGCAGTTTAAGGTTCACACTGTTGATTAATCCATGAAGTATTTTCTTGATTCACCGGTTTTCTCTTTTTATAGGGCTGATACTGTTTCCTGTGATTCACATAATGTTCCTCCCTTTAGCTTGCCTGTTGCTATTGTGAGACGGTAAGTCTCTCTTTGTATCTGTTACAAAACACATCACTCGTGCTGTGATGGTAGCTTGCATTGGAAAGATACTGCTAATGCTTCTGGCATAATAGGAAATAATCCATAATAGAATAATCATACCAGAAGAGTGACCTGTGTGACTATATCAGGGTCTCTGCTGTAAATGAATAGTTTTTTAAAAACAAAGAAAAAACACCTAGTGCCTAGAGTAGACTTGATGTTGTTCAATATTTAGCCATGATAGCTCTTCTCCTTCCTTAATCATGCAGTTTCACAATTTATAGGAGCACTGGAAAATGCTTGTTTTCAACATGTATTTTCAGTGCCAGCTTCCAGAAGTGCAGCCTAGCATGTAATTTGAATAATCTGGAGCATTAACATTTCTCCATCCCTAATGCCTGTGTTTCAGCTGATACAGTGCGTGGTCAGTTCTGTAACTTGGCTATGTTACACACAAGCACTACATGTTTCACAGGCACATTGTGGTATTACAAACACAAGTGCAAGGTGTTGGATTTCTTCTTTTTTAAAAAAACCTTGATAAATGGCTTGGCTTCTTTTTACTATGTTGCTGGAACTTTCCATCATGAATATAAGTTTTCTTGTGTTCCCAGAGCAAAATTGTAGGCTCCACGTCAGATAACTTTTGTTTGTTCCATACTAATTCTCAGAACAAACCCTTCATCTGTGATTGCAGCTAAGATATCAAGCCTGTGTAAAAAGATCCTTAGTGACTTCTTCATTATTTTATTTCCCTGAGAAGCCTGGAGCACATGAAGCAAATGATTCATTCAGAAATATGTGAATGTCTTTCAATTTAAGACAAGTTTTTGCTGTTGTCTTGTAAGACCAAACATACAAATATGTGTTTAACTTGTAGCGTTCAAGTCATGTAAAGTCATTAGGTTGACAGGGGAGAGCAAATGTAGATTTGTGTGGAAGGCATTTTCATGTGCACACAGTATAAAAATTTGATAATTTCCTGCTAAAAGAATTTTCTGGTGACCAGCAACAGAATAAGATTTTTATGTTCTGCTAATTTAGCTGATTTCTAAATGGGGCTAAGTAAGTGGTATAGGGCCATTAATGTAGAATTGCTGAAGTCTGTGTCTTTCAGTCCTTGGAACAGAAGACTGCTGTAAATCCCCTGTATGAGTGGGAAATGGCAAAAAAATCAAAAATCTTGTCTAAATCGTACAGTTACTTGTAAATTGATAGCTATCATCATCACATGTTTACAGGTTGTCAGAAGACAGAAAACCCCTTTAACATTTCTTATTTCTCTTTTTTCCTGTAAAGGTATCATCTACCTGTCAGAATTTCTGCTCATCATGCTGTGAGCCCTAACTCAGTGGTGTTACCATTTCCCTGTGAGGTGTGGGCTTCTAAACCTGTGTCAGGCATGCTTAAATTGGCTTGGAACTTATCTTGGTTCAGTGGAAGTGATAACTTACTGAAACTCACAAATTATGAGGCAGAAACGGAAAAGTAAGTTTCATCACATTAAAACTCCATGTGTTAGAAGCTAGAGCAGTGGTTCCCAAACATTTTGGCCCTGTGGCTCCCTTCATTTTCTGAACCCTGGCCTTGACTCCCCTTGCTTGGAGGGGCCTTCAAGGCTCTTTTTTCCACCAGGAGCAGGATCCTGAACTACCTAGCCATCCCATCTCTTCCTCCTCCTGGAATATCCCCATAGATCACTGAAAAAAAAAGGTCACTAATTTCAGACCTGCTCACCAGGTGGAATCCCTGATAGGAATATGCCGTTTGGTTTGTTTGGACTCCAAATCCCAGAATTCTCAAATAATTCCATTGGCAGAATTCTGAGAGTTCCAACCCACATATTTGCAGAAACCTTCATTTGATTCAACTGGACAAGTCAGGGTCTGTATGCTTCAGAGTCTCATATTTCAGTTCTGGATGGTCCTGCAAACATTTTCTCAAGTGTCCATGAATTCTGGGAAGCATGAGAAATATCTGCTTCCTGACATCAGTGGCATTTGGGAATATGCTTGTGGGACCATCTAGACCTTATACATGAGGTGTCTCTTGTCAGCCCATCTCCCTGCCACCTCATCCTTTACTCAGTCTGTTGGGGAGAGGTGATGGGGAGAAAAGAGTGTGTAGGAAAGTGATGGGACAGCTTCACCACAGCTGAAACCAAACCCAACCTATCATCAGGTAAGTTTCTTATGGGCCTCATCCAAATTCAGCACATGTTTAACTTGCCTTTGGCCACACATTTCAGAATCTACCTAAAAAAGCTGTCAATTGCTATATTTTGCTATGCATTATCCTGCAAATAAAATCCTTAATAGTGTTAGGAAATACAGTTTTCATCATTGCTAACAAATAGAAGACACATTTAAAATCATAGGCATAATAATATTTGTTAAACTAACTTCTTTTTTACATAAAAATATTGAAAGTTTGGAAAGGAGTAATGTTGACACTCCTTTGATGAGAGAAGAAAAATGAAAACATGAATTGCTTCATTAGCTAGTTCCGTTTTTAAAAAGGTTTGCTTAATTATCCTTTTAATTTCTTTTTTACATTTCAGATTTTTAGACACATTAAAGCTCTCCTCAGAGGATCTTATTACACTGAGGATAACACGTGCAAGCAGTGGAATGCAAGACTCTCTTAATTCCATCATTCAAGCTGTTTCCCACAGGGAAGTAAGAGATGCTGTCACAAGAATGAATTTTTATGTTCTGAATGACAGGCTGGCATTCACGTGCAGTAGTGGCTCTTGTGGGGCCGCTTTGAAGTGCTTGGCTTGGCAAACAGCATTAAGCAGGTCAGTATGTAAGTGCAACATACCTAACAGGATACAAAGCCATCTGTCACAGTAGATTTGGCTTTGAAATGTTCCATTCTCTTTGGAGTTGTCTTAAACATTTGCTACTGGAGCAAGTAACTTTGAAAGTGGCAAACCTGTGTTTAGCAGTAAGAAAGGGCAGAGTTCTCTAGTGAATAGATTGATAGAGACTAGAATGAGATGCTATAAAGTATGCGTGGTCAGGCCTGTTTGTCTTCCTATAATTGTTTGTCTGCAATTATAAAATATATATAAAATCATCAGCATAATTCCCCTCTTGGTTTAATTTTATTAACTGCCTTGCATCCAGATAAATGATGTCCAGTTTCCAGTAATATGTCCTGTATAGTTCCTAGATAGAACATCAGTTAGTATTGATAACGTCAATACCAATTGAGAGCCACCTGGCACCCTCGCTGGATGGGTTTAAATGAGCATTGAAGACTTGGCTCTTCTGCCAGGCTTTCCCTGAGCATTAAGATCTTGGACTCCCTTTTGCCATCTTTTTTGCCATCCTCTCCATCACCCTTTTTACCACCTTCACTGCCATCTGTTTTAATTTATCCTGTTGGCTATGTATTATTTTATTTTTATCGTGTTTTAATATTGCTGTTTATATTGTTGTTAGCCGCCCATAGTGGCCTGGTTGCCGGATGGTGCGGGGTATAAATCTAATAAATAATAAACATATTCATATATCTCTAGGAACAATTTGGAAATGTTAACTGCTGGGTAGCTCAGTGATTTAGGTATCTGACTATGGAGCTAGAGGTTGGGACTTCAGTTCCCCATTGTGCATCCTCGATAGGGGTTGTACTTGATGATCCATAGGGTCTCTTCCAGCTTTGAGGTTGTTGTTGTTGTTACTTTTTTTGACTATACCTCCTATTGACCCATAGTCCAGAAAGTTCATTTTTCCAAGCACCTTTTCGAAAGTCTGGATTGGCGCTTTGTTTGTTTTGTCCTGCCATTCTGTACATTTTGGGGTTCTTCAGATCCCCACTACAGTGGACCCTTGACTTACAGACGGCTTGACTTACAGACTTTTTGAGTTACAGACTTCTCTGGCTGCAAAATTTAGGTTTGACTTGTAGCCTGAGAATTGACTTACAGACCAGAAAAAAACCAAAATGGAACAAAAACGGCCTGTTATGGGATTAATCGGTTTTCAATGCACTGTAAGTCAATGGAGACTTGACTTACAGACTTTTTGACTTGAGCAGAGTTCCCCAACCCCCGGTCCGCAGCCCGGTGCCGGTCCCTGAGGCTACATCAGCTGGGCCGCGGGGACACAGCGGCAGCCATTACAAAAAGGGAGGGGCGGAGTGGGCTTGCCTGGGCTGGAAAATCTGTTGCTGCTGGGGCTTCTTCCTTGGAGGTAAGAAGGCCTCAAAGCCACGGACTAACTTGTATCAAGGGGGCAGGCGGGGCTTGGGCAGAGGGAGAAGGGAGGCCTGCTCAATGGCCCCAAGAGCTACCATTAGAAGAAAGAGGGGTTTTTTTTAGCTTGCCTGGGCTGAAAAATCTGTTGCTGCTGGGGCTTCTTCCTTGGAGGTAAGAAGGCCTCAAAGCCACGGACTAACTTGTATCAAGGGGGCAGGCGGGGCTTGGGCAGAGGGAGAAGGGAGGCCTGCTCAATGGCCCCAGGAGCAACCATTATAAGAAAGAGGGGTTTTTTTTAGCTTGCCTGGGCTGAAAAATCTGTTGCTGCTGGGGCTTCTTCCTCGGAGGTAAGAAGGCCTCAAAGCCACGGACTAACTTGTATCAAGGGGGCAGGCGGGGCTTGGGCAGAGGGAGAAGGGAGGCCTGCTCAATGGCCCCAGGAGCAACCATTATAAGAAACAGGTTTTTTTTTTTAGCTTGCCTGGGCTGGAAAATCCTCTGCTGCTTGTCCACTTTCTGCATTTTACCAGAACAGAGCTGCAGCATATGAGCAAGTCTTTTGTAAAACTAATAAGTCCAGATTGTACCCCAGACAGCGTGGCTAGTATTTGAGAATGATTGTAGTCTGAAATGTCATTAGGTTGCCTGCTTCTGTTCTTAATTAGTCTTAATGTGGACTTATTTATTTACTTAAAATATTTTTACCACATCTTTCTCCTTGAAAGGAACTAAGGCAGCTTACAACATTAAAAGACAAAATTAAGGCTAACCCAAGTAATAAATACTTTAAAAAGGTCAAACAAATACAGTGGATATAAAAAGTTTACACACCCCTGTTAAAATGTCAAGTGTCTGTGATGTAAAAAATGAGACAAAGATAAACCATTTCAAAACTTTTTCCACCTTTAATAAGACCTATGAACTACAAATCTATTAAACAACAAACTGAATTTTTTTAGGTGGAGGCAAGTAAAAATAAAAAACTAAAATAATGTTTGCATCTGTGTGCACACCCTTAAATTAATATGTTGTTCAAGCACCTTTTGATTTTCTTACAGCACTCAGCCTTTTTGGGTATGATTCTATCAGTATGGCACATCTTGATTTGGCAATATTTGCCCACTCTTCTTTGCCAAAATGCTCCAAATCTCAGATTGCAAGAGCATCTCATGTGCACAGCCTTTTTCAGATTACCCCACAGATATTAAGTCAGATTCAGGTGTGGGCTCTGGCTGGGCCATTCCAAAACGTTAATCTTCTTCTGGTGAAGCTGTTCCTTTGTTGATTTGGATGTTTGCTTTGGGTGATTGTCATGCTGAAAGATGAAGTTCCTCCTCATGTTCAGCTTTCTAGCAGAAGCCTGAAAGTTTTGTGCCAACATTGACTGGTATTTGGAACTGTTCATAATTCCCTCTAGCTTGACTAAGGTCCCTGTTACAGCTGAAGAAAAGCATGATGCGGCCACCACCACGCTTCACTGTGGATATGGTGTTCTTTTGGTGATGCGCAGTATTGTTTTTGCGCCAAACAGATCTTTTGGAATTATGGTTGAAAAGTTCAACCTTGATTTCATCAGACCATAATACTTTTCACCACATGCTTTTGGGAGACTTCAGATGTGTTATTGCAAAATTTAGCCGGGCTTGGATGTTTTTCTTCGTAAGAAAAGGCTTCCATCTTGCCAGTCTACCCCATAGCCCAGACATATGTAGAATACAGGAGATTGTTGTCACATGTACCACACAGCCAGTACTTGCCAGATATTCATGCAGCTCCTTTAATGTTGTTGTAGGCTTCTTGGCAGCCACCCTGACCTGACCAATTTTCTTCTAGTCTTTTCATCACTTTTGCAGGGACATCCAGTTCTTGGTAATGTCACTGTTGTGCCATCTTTTCTCCACTTGATGATGACTGTCTTCACTGCGTTCCATGGTATATCTAATGCCTTGGAAATTCTTTTATACCCTTCTCCTGACTGATATCTTTTTAACAATGAGGTCCCTCTGATGCTTTGAAAGCTCTCTGTGGACCATGGCTTCTGCTGTAGGATGTGGCTAAGAAAATGTCAGGAAAGACTTACTAGCACTTGGGATTCCTCAGAGGCACTTTAAATGATGGCATAACATACTGCATAGCAAGTACCCCCACGCACAGACGCCCCCCAAGCCCCCCCATTCACGGATGCCGGCGGCAGCGCCCCCCCCCCCGGTCCTTGGAAGAATGGTCTTCAACAAAACCGGTCCCTGGCATTAAAAAGGTTGGGGACCACTGGACTTGAGAACCGCCTTCCAATACGGATTAAGTTCTCAAGTCAAGACCCCACTGTAGTCTGCTAAAGTGTTACCTGGCTTTGTAGCTTTGACTTACTGATCTTTTCTCAGTTTTGCCAAAGTCTTGCATTCAGCCACTTTGTTTTTCTCATACCTTCTCTTGCTATCTGTTTTCTGTTGCTAGCTCAGTTTATAATATGGAGTGGAATGAAGAATGTGAGTCTTACATTATAGTAGTGAAAAAACACATAATTATTGCTTGTGCTGTAGGTTTCTTCAGGTGCTTCCAGCTTCCTCTGAGGATGAAAAACTTCTGGCTGATGTCATATGTTTTTTAAACAAGCTTCTCAAGGAACAGAAAAATATTTCTGAAGCAGAACACCTGAAATGGATCCTTGATGTACTCCTGAAAGACGTAAGGCCCTCTTTGGTAATTAATAAATTATTAAATTAGTAAGTGCTAGTAACAAAACTAGCCAGGGCTCTTTGCCCCTTCTTCCCAGTGTTCATAGTAGCAGATACACCATTTGCACCTCAGCTGTTTATCAAAATTGCTACTGCTGTTACTACTTCTAATGTTGTTAGTTTGGCCTGGGTTCATGTTTGAATTTAAGAGACTGCTTTCTGAAAATAGTCAAAATAATTAGTCTGTCCAGCTGCATTATCATCTACTCCAGTTGACTGGAGGCTTGAGTCATCTGATTAGGCAAAGCTCTGGTTTGATCCTAGAGGGATTAAACCAATATTCATAATTTCGTTTCTGCTCTGAAACAGCTATTGGATTCAGAGAGCTTAAACAGATGGACTTTTGATAGGTAGAATTCCTACAAAGGTCTTTGATAAAGAAGCATTGAAGGCCAGGAAACTCTTTCTAGAATGCTCCAGTTTGTGGGCTTGATCCAAATTAGGATGATTGAAATAAGTGCAAACAGCCCATATTGTAAAGCAAGCCCTAAAGGCTGGGCTGCAGGAATGTTCTACATGAAGAAGCATTCATTCTTGCTATTAGGATTAGTTTTGTAGAAGTGTAAGGGATTTCAACAATCAACAGATATCTAGAATCCAGAAAAGCACAACGAATCGTCTGGTATTAATGGCTGCCCAGGACAAGTATTAATCAAAGAAGGAAAAAGAAAAGGGGGAAAATGTCCAGAAAACAGTGCAATAATAAATCACATAAGATGCATGTTCACAAAACAAATCAAAATTTCCTCTGTAAAATTTTCTCATGCAGAGCAAATCAGGTGTTCTTAGCCAAAAAATAATAATAATAATTGCCATTTCCACTTGAGAAGTGTTGCATGTATGTCACAGAATGGCTGCATCAAATGCAGTTCTGTAGTAAATATGTTATGGGTAAATCACTAAGAAAAACGTTTTTAAGTTTGGAATAACAAACTATAGTTTGTAGTGGCAACCTAATTAACCAGTGTTTTGTGAGTAAATAATAATTATATTCTGATGATGTTTCACTGATTTTCCCATACAGAATTCAAAATCTTTGCTAGATCTTATAGTGCAACCAGAATCCCAGGCACAAGAAGAAATAGATGATCTAAAGACTGCTGTCAGACAACAGCTACAGAAAGAATTGATTGCTTTCTTTAATATACTTCTGGTCAGCTTCATGTCCATCACTGACAGGTATATTGTAAAGGAGTTGTCCATATATGCCAGCAATACAATGCAATGGTCAGATTGGTAAACTGCACCAGATCCCTCAGCTTCCTGAGGTGCAGCAGGTGTCAAGAACGACTACAACCTTTTTGTGGACTCACTGTGCCCCTACATTAGTATAATTTCTTTGGAACCTGGCTATTTGAGAGTGCCTTTAAATGAGAAAGTATCTCTTCTGAGGGTATGTGAATGCTTTCCCTATTTGTCATCAACTTTATCGACTGCTGCTTGCTGTTGTGTTTATTTCTTCAGTTGAGTTTTATTATGATGGTGATTCAATACATTTTGCTGTGTTTTTTATTATTGTTGTTGTTGTTATAAGCCTCCTTAGAGTTTATTGTAAAAAAAGGTGGGATATAAGATACAAATGTATAGATAGATAATAGATATGAGTATGGATATAGATATTGGAGGAAAATTTTGTTGATTTCCTTTAGTCAGCAGAGTATATAGAGAAAAAACACAGCTGCAACACAGAGGAAATGTGAAGAACAATAGCTAAAAGTTCAAATTTCCACCCAGCCCTTTTGTTATCACAGGGTGACTAGCCCTTTGTATATAAAAGTCACTGCATGAGTAACTAACTATAAGTAGGAAATAAAACCATATTTACTTACAGTTGTTCATCAGTTACAATCAGAGGTATTAAAGAAAAACACCAGCATCGGCCATGCGGGAGACCAAATCCACCATGCTGGGTGCATGGTCTGGAGGTCTGAGTTACACGTCTGCTTTTGCCGAAAGTCAGAGAGGAAACAAGCCATCAGAAGCAAACAAACAGGACGAGGGGCGGGGGCTTGCCTCAAGCCTGGGAAAAATGAGTTTTCTGATTGGTTGGTGGCAAGACATAGTTATGTTTGTGAACTCCTCTCCCTTCCACTAAAACCCAGTGTGCATGCAAGATTGTTAGTTTTCTCTAGCAAAAGATACATTTGAAAATTGTATGGGAATTTGGCTTAGAATATCAACCTTTGGACCGTGCTCCGTGGAATGTGGTAGAATATGGCTTATTTTTACAGAATCCTGTTTTTCTTCCTTTTTTTGAAAACGTATTAGCCTAGTTTCTGGATTTCTTTTTTTCCTCATGCATGAGCAACAGACAAGTCATGGGTGGTGACTTGTTTTGCTATGGAACCCCTGTGCACTGGTAGACAACCCAAGCATATTGTAGGGTGGATAACATGTAGCCCTGTAGGAATTTGAGATTACTATTCCCATAATCCTTTTTTTCCCCACACACCTGTTGTCAGACCATCACCCTGCCACCTTATCCTTTGCTCAATGGGGTCTGTTGGGGAAGAGGCGATGGGGAGAAAAAAGTGTTTAGAAAAGTGATGGGACAGCTTCACTACAAACCCAACCTAACATCAGGCAAGTTTCTTTTGTGCCTGAAGTCCAAAATACTTGGTAGATAAAAAGTTGTATTGATATTGAGAATATACCCTGAAATACATCTAACATTTCAGTAGTGCTGGGTAGCCTGAGATAGGTTCCAGAGCACCTGCTTTTTGTTTGATATGAGAGGGCATCAAATAATAAGCCAACTTTTCTTGCCCAGGAAAGGCAGGGGATCATATAATGCAGATCTTTGCTTTCAGTAGAGTGCCAGTATTCCCCCTTCCTATCACTCAGGTAGTTGATCCTTTTTGACCATGATAATGTATCTTGATTTGCTTCAATATCTGACTTAAATCCTATGCCTCTCCAAATGACTTTTTAATTCTCTGCCTTAACTCTCTAAAACAAATCCTTTTTTTGCCTAATGAGCTTCTTGTTTATTTCTATACTTTTCTGATTGAGTTCCAGAGACAAGGCCTTCTCACTGGTTATCTCACTTCTAGGGAATTCTCTTATTTATTTTATTTGTTTACTGCTCTTATATACCACCCATATAGTGTCGTGCCATTTTACACATGCATATATGGCCTCGTCTGTACCTGTCTTGAAACACTTCTACTTTGCATGGCATTCTATATATTTATTTTGCATGTTGGTTGTGGCATTCTGGCATATTCAGCTGTTCTTTGTTGGTATATTTTGGTTATTATCTGTTTACAAGCAGGCTCTTTTATAGGCTACCCTTGGAGAATATTTTGCTCTGAAAAGTGGGATGTAATTTATACATTTACTATAGGAGTAGTAACTGTCTGCTGTTTATGATCTTTTCACTCAGGAGCCTCTTATGAGCTTCTAAGGAATTCTAGGGTTTCCTGGAACAAAGTTTGAAAATAATTGTTCCAAATTCATGATACAGTCAGATTTCCTGAACTCACTCCAGTTTTGCTGTACTGTAAATCAGCTGATGTGCAGTGCTAGAACCATCCATCTTCTGTTTGCTACAGAAAAGACAAAGAACGTACTGGCTATTTCCGAACAGAACTAGCCCTGAAACTTCTGCAGTACCTTCGAGTAACAGATGCGCCCCATTTCTATGGATTACCTTCTTTGGAAAGAACATTAAGAGGAATGGTTCACGTCACTGCATTTCCAGGCTGGAGTTCATACTCTGTAACAATGGAGCCCTTCATGATTTGTAAAAAATACCTAGCAGGGCTTCTTGAGGTAAGTGAATTAGGGCTGGTTTTAGTGTGATTAGACGACAAATTAATGGTGGATGAAGGCCAAAATGTCTCTTGTGAATCTGACAGCAATTCCTGGGAAATTAGGTGTGTGCTCCCTAAACACAATGTTTTGCAGTGGAATGGCTGTGATTTTCTCAATACTGATGATGCAGGAAGGCACAGAAATACCAGCATCTCATCTCCTCCTTTGCATGTTTTTTTAACCTAAAATTAGATATATTTACCTAAAATTAGGAATTTTACCTCATTTTACCAGCCATGTGACTACTGGTACTTCAGATCATGTTTTTCTTGTACAGGCTTTAAAACTACAATGGCAAAAGTATATGTTTTCATTACATATTCTAAAAATAATAAAGTTGTTGAAAGAGTACCTTATATGAAATAGTATATGATTAAATAAAGTTACAGGATTTTTTCATGAAAGTAACCTTCCAGTCCATTGCTAAAGAAATCTAGCCAAGAGGCAGTATTGGTGGTGTCATAACAAATGCAGAAATATATAGGGTACACATCCTCCCATGCTAGTAACAACATTTTTATTAATCTTGCTGAGTTTATATAGGAGATGGCTAGAGCGCAGGTGGAGGAAATCCCGCTGGGAGTCTGATCAAACACAACTTAGAGCCCATTATTGGGCCTATTTTGTGGCAATACAGCTGGCGAAACGGCAATATTTCTCCAGCCGTATTGCTTCCTCAGAATGTCGTCCAGCAGAGCTGTTTCGGGTGGTCCGGGATCTTCTTCAACCGGGAAATCCAGTGGAGGTCCTGGACTGCTCATCAGCTCGCTGTGATGAGTTTGCCATCCATTTTGAGGGAAAAACCGCTCAAATTCGCAGTGGGTTGGACTCCACAGTTACTGCAGAATCAGAGGATGTGTCCAGTGCGCCGTGCTTAGGCCAGGTATTAATGGATGAGTATCAATTGTTGAGGCCTGAGGATGTGGACAGGGTGCTTGGATCTGTCCGTTCTACCACCACTCCGCTCGACCCTTGCCCATCCTGGCTAATTGGAAGATCAGCCGGGGGGTTCGCACCTGGGTCCAGGAGGCCGTGAATGCCTCTTTGAGAGAGGAAGTGGCCCCTACCGCATTGAAAGAGGCGGTAATTCGACCACTCCTTAAAAAGCCTAACCTTGACCCAAGGCTGGTGGCTAACTACCGACCAGTAGCGAACCTCCCTTATTTGGGCAAAGTGTTGGAGCGGGTTGTGGCTGGGCAACTCCAGGTGCTGCTGGATGAAACGGATTTTCTGGATCCATTTCAATAGGGTTTCAGGCCGGGTTTTGGTACAGAGACTGCCTTGATCGCCCTGTATGATGACCTTTGCCGGGAGAGAGACAGGGGGAGTGTGACCCTGTTGATACTCCTGGACCTCTCAGCGGCTTTCGACACCATCGACCATGGTGTCCTTCTGGATAGGCTGGCTGGGTTGGGAGTTGGGGGCACTGTTTTACGGTGGTTCCGCTCCTTCCTGGCTGACCGTGTCCAGAGGGTGGTGCTGGGGGACAGTTGCTCTGCCCCATGGCATTCATGTCATGGGGTTCCTCAGGGCTCGATACTGTCCCCCATGCTGTTTAACATCTACATGAAACCGCTGGGAGAGGTCATCAGGAGGTTTGGGCTGAGGAGTCAGCAATATGCTGACGATACTCAGCTCTACCTCTCGTTTTCCACCAATCCAGGTGAGGCAGTTTCTGTGCTGAACTCGTGTCTGGACCTGATAATAGACTGGATGAGGGTTAATAAATTGAAACTCAATCCAGACAAGATGGAAGTGCTGCTAGTGGGTGCTTCCCCGGACAGGCTGGAGGGCCATTTCCCTGCCCTGAATGGGGTTACACTCCCCCTAAGGGACAGGGTCCGCAGCTTGGGGGTGCTCCTGGACCCCAGTCTAACACTGGAAGCCCAGGTGGACCCGGTGGCCAGGGACACCTTCCTTCAGCTGCAGAAATTATACCAGCTACGCCCCTACTTGGATGAGTGGAGTCTCATGACAGTTACACACGCACTGGTAATATCCCGCATAGATTACTGCAATGCATTCTATGTGGGGCTGCCTTTGAAGATGGCCCGGCGACTGCAACTGGTCCAGAATCAAGCTGCGCGGCTGGTGAGTGGTGCGGCCGCCAGGGAACATATCAAGCTGATTCTGTATAAGTTACATTGTCTACCAGTTGCTGCCCGGGCCTAATTCAAAGTGCTTGTTTTGATGTATAAAGCCCTAAACAGCTTGGGCCCTGGATACCTGAAGGACCGCCTCCTTCCATATGAACCTACCCAGCAGTTAAGATCTAGCCAGGGGGCCCTTTTGAAAGAGCCATCCCTTAAGGAGGTAAGAGGGACAGCTTGTAGACAAAAGGCCTTTTCGGCAGCTGCCCCCAGACTATGGAATGCCCTCCTGACTGAGATTCGTCTGGTGCCGACGCTGATGACATTTCGACGCCAGGTCAAAACCTTCCTGTTCCAGAAGGCTTTTAATTGAAATAATATTAGCTGTGGGTCCGATGGCAATTTTATATATATATTAATTGTATTTTAATTGTTACAAATTTTTATTGTATTTTAAATGTTGTAAGCCGCCCAGAGACCTTTGGGTAGTGTGGGCGGCATATAAATTAAATAAATAAATAAATAAATATACTGTTTCACTGAAGATCCACACACAAAAATCATGTTAGGTAGCAGATTTATCCTGGATCATTTTGCTTTTATCCAGTTTCAGTTTTGGTTCTTTTGAACATGATGAAACCTTGAACAAGGTGAAGAGCAGTTATATAGTTGTCATCTAGAAAAAAGAGAAGAGATGACTTTATGTTTAAACAAGGGCTCCAGGAGACAGGATCAACATTTATAATGTTTACAAGCCTGTCTGTGAAAACCATATGGGAGAGTCTACAAATAGTGAAGTTAAGAATTTGTCATCTTTGCAAGGGTCAGCAGCTGGCCCTTGCACTTCTTTACATATATCAAAGTGTACCTTTTGGAAAAGCTGTCATGTCATTGCTCTGTTGTTGTTTTTCCTCCCACCTTTCCAGGTCATTTCATCTTTTTATGTTGAATGGGGAGGAAATGCCATGTCTTTCATGGGGAAAGGGGTCACAAAGAGCACCATCCTGTGTTTGCTTCACTTGTCCCATGAAATGATGGCTCAGGCCCCAAATGTGGTAAGAGAAATTTAAAAGCCATTGTCCCAGATAGCTTACAGCTACTGCTAACTGTGATTGGTTTTGTAGTGTGGAACTACCTGGTAGTCATTTTGCACTTCTGAAGATCTGTTTGTTATGATTGGAGTTAAGTGTGAACATTGAATAATATTGCCTCGAGCTTTGCAATCAGTGCTCATTTAAGCAGCAGCCACATAAAAGAACGAGTATGCCTAGAGAACAAAAAAAGAGCTTAGTATGTAGACTTGAATGGGATGCTTAAGTAGCAAATTTCTGAGATCTAAAAAACTAGAAACATAAAAAGACTTGTCCTTGAAATAATTTTTTCCATGGCTGATTTTGCTTACATACCTGGAATTTTCTTCTCAGGTCTGATTGACCAACAGTTCTCTATTGGTTGCTTTTTCTTCACACGTAGGATGCAGCATAGCTTGTTCCTCATTCTCTAAAGTTCCATGTAGCTTGTCTTTTGTATGGCTATGATGGGATAGAACAGTGGTCCCCAACCTTGGGCCTCCAGATGTTCTTGGACTGCAATTCCCAGAAGCCTTCACTACCACTTCTGCTGGCCAGGATTTCTGGAAGTTGAAGTCCAAGAACATCTGGAGGCCCAAGGTTGGGGACCACGGGGATAGAAGTCAAAAAGTGTGTAACTTTGAAACTAGTCATGTAAGGTTTAACCTGTGTGGAGATTTAGTACCCTCAGCCTTTTGGGAAATAACCCTCTAGATGTAATTAAGTCACCAAGGGAATAACATGCTGTTTTACCATTTTGGAGACCTATGTCTGTTTGCCATGGTGCTGTATTTAAAAAGAAATAAATGTTTTGAAGAATTGAAAGTGGTAGGAACCGCGAGAAGCACGACACTGTGACACAGGGTTCGCTGCTTCCTGAAAGCTCCCCTGCAGAAGTCATGTTTCAGGGATGTCATTCCATCCTTCAGGTGAGCCGTGCCATTCGTGCCTTCGACTAAGTGGGACTAGAACTGCTAAACTAGGCTCTCCTGGTGGTGCTGGCTTTTTTTTTCTTTTTAATTATCTGCACTCCACTGGCATCAAAATGTATATGCAGACTCATCTGATCAGCAGACGTTTTCAGCCAGAGGAGGGCCTTGGGCCAGTGTCCTATTGAGCTTATGTTAAGTAGAAACCCCCATTGACTTAATGTGGGATTGCACTCATTGTGCAGGTGCCTCTATTGTGCAAGAAGTGGGTGGAAACAGCACAATACTTGTTACTACACAGACTAGACTTCAGTAGAAAGCTAGCCTTGACATTAACATGGCTCAAGCAGGTTTGCATTTGGGTAAGTACGTAAGCATTATATAAAAACTCTGCATGGCAAGGACCAGAGATGGAGGATTTTTTATTATTATTATTTTATTTTAACAACCTCCACTGTTCCTTTCATTTCAGATGGTGTGTAGTTCCTTTTCCCTTACAGTGTCCATATTCTAGGATGGTGACTTCTTACTTTCTTGTGATCATGTTTTTTTGCAAGGTAGCAGTTAAATTGTACAACTTACTGGCACACAGATATGCGTAATCATAAATGCTGAGAGAAATATGTTAAACCAGCATTTATATAACAGATGAAGTATGAGGCTGGATTTTTATTTAGCAAAAAAAAAACCTTTCTTTTTTAGGACTGGATATCTCTCTGGTACTTGCCGTACGATAACAGTGAAGAACAAGTTTGTCCTCGACAAAGCTTAGCTTGGCTGATTCCATTATGGGTAGACAGAGACTCAGAGGTCAGTGAAATCCTATATTCTGCATTTATTTTATCATACCTTTTAACCCTGAAAATACGATGTTTTTGAATCAACATCTTTAGACCTGCCTGTCTTACTTGCCATGGCACGTATATATTGTTCCTCTGGTGAGTGTGGTGAGTGGCCAGCCAGCTTTGCTTGCAGTTTTGTAGCTCCAGAGGTAGGCAGTGATCATCTTGGCAGCTGAGTTGTGATTCTTCTGCTCAGATTCAAAAGCAAGAAGAAGACTAAACATTCTTTGGACACCGAATCGTACATGAGCATCTCAGTAATACAGCAACCCAACCACTTACCCTCCTGCTTCCCTTTTTCGCTCCAAAGTTTGAACTGGAGAGAACAGTTAGGACCATTCAACATGAAGGCACAGTATAACAGCAGAGATAAAAATGACCAGGTCTTAGTGAAAACAATATTTGTGTGAAATGTCTCTCTCTCGCTCGCTCACTCTGTTGGTTAAACTGTCAGTGTTCAATGCCTTAAATCTCTGTATGTATGCATGAGTTATGGCACACTAGATTAAATTAGCAGACGTGTTAATGAGCTATGTAAACAATGCAGACTTTTATTTCCTTTTGGCTTTGTATGTTTTGTGAAAATTTAAATGGAAAATGAGCTCATGTCTGTTACCTACCAAGATATAGGAGAACTTTAGTCTTTCTTCAGAGACATAGAAGTGTAGAAATCATGTTGTAATTGTTTAGAGGAACTGAAGGTTTCTGACTTGTCATAGACCTGGATTAGGCACGTGCTTTCTCTGAGTTTGCCTAGATAAGATGGAGAATTGGGCATTCCACAAGTAAAGTCACCAGTGATGATTGTATATTAATCTGGTAATCATCTGCCATCAGATGCCCAACAAGGGAGCCTGTGTTCTGCCAGGTTTCCTGTGACAAAGACCTCTGGCTTAGTACATAGATATTAGAGTGGGCAGTGTCGCACCATGTGAAAAATTAGATCTAAAATTACAATAATAGGTTAATAATTACAAATATTATGAATAAATAATTACACATTTTGTAAGTACTGTATACTGCTCATGGGGTGCAAGGATTGTTATACTCACTGTACATTGCATGAAGTCTGATTATCTGTATGGCTCTGTAAAGGTGTAAATCACCTTGGAGATCCAGCATGGAAAGCCATACCATGGCACTTGAAAAAAATTGTTACATGCTCACTTGTGTTTGGCCTGATCTCCAGGCCTAATTTTAATTTTGCCAGAGGGAAATGTAAGAGTAACTACGTTGTTGAATAAGTGCAACATGCCCACCAGCTGTAGTTGGGCATCTGCTGGTTTTCATTAAAATGATATATAAATGAGTTAATTGCAGTAGCTGATATTTAAATTATATGAAGTTGTAGAGGCCCTTAGGCTCATTATGTATTTTTAATGTAGCCTTGGTTCTGAATAAATTTCTCAGCCCCAAAGTATAACAGACTCCGGTGTAACAACAGGTGACGAAGGCTGAAGGCCTGGAAATATTGGTCTTCAAGGTGTGACAAACCCAGACCTACTGGGATATGCCACACTTTCACTAAGCTGCCACCAACCATTCCCTATAAGAAGTCACACAGACCAGGGATGGATTTTTAACAAATAAAGGAATAAGGTTTATTTCAACAACACACAGGGAAAATAAAATGATCAAATGAATAAGATACAGTAACGTGGCTTAGTCTCAATCATACATACACACAGTTTGGTTCACACAGAACACTTAACTTGAAGCACAGACCCTGAACCTATCAGTCCTGGCTAACCATACAGACACCTGAACCTATCAGGTTGGTACTGACTGACACACAGTAGTACCCTGTCTGACACACAGACTCCCACTCAAGCTTCTTCTCTCAGCTCTTCTCCAGCTTCTCCTAACTTCTCCACACAGGCTTCACATATATATACAGTACAGCCCCTCCTCCTGATGTCCCGCCTTCCACTCCCCATAGGATGGAACTTTCCCTCCAAACCCATGACAGACAGGTAACATCAGTGCTGTATGTAACACAAGGTAAATTAAAAGTGGGTGAAAAAGGAGGTTGAAGCTGCTGGTGAGGAGAGGGAGAAGAGCCATTATCACTGCAAAAGTAATATTTCTCTTTTCTAGGAAAGTGGAGAGGGCGAAGGTGAAATAATTTATTCTGTTCTTTTCTTGCTTATAAGCTGGGATGGGGGGCAGGAGAACAGCTGCTTTAACAGCTTTCTCCTCTCAGTGCAAGAATCAATAGGAGAAACATGAACTACAGAACAAAAGTCTCTTTCTCCTTTTCCAGTTGAAGACATTATTGAATCCTGGAGAAGGGGTTTTGCATATTTTGCTGCAGAACAAGCTTCTCTCTAGATGTCGGTGTTACATACAGCACTGATGTTACCTGTCTGTCATGGGTTTGGAGGGAAAGTTCCATCCTATGGGGAGTGGAAGGCGGGACATCAGGAGGAGGGGCTGTACTGTATATAAATGTGAAACCTGTGTGGTGAGAGGGAGATGCTGAGACACACTGTGAGACACTGAGATGTGACGAAGCAGCAGCTGGGGAAGAAGAAGCTGTTGTGGGAGTCTGTGTGTCAGACAGGGTACTACTGTGTGTCAGAGTACCAACCTGATAGGTTCAGGTGTCTGTTGGTTAGCCAGAACTGATAGGTTCAGGGTCTGTGCTTTAAGTTAAGGGTTCTGTGTGAACCAAACTGTATGCTTGTATGAGTGAGAATAAGCCACGTTACTTTATCCTATTCACCTGATTATTTTATTATCCCTGTGTGTGTATTTAAATAAACCTAATTCTTTTATTGTTTAAAAATCCATCCCTGGTCTGTGTGACTTCTTAAAGGGAATGGTTGGTGGCAGCTTAGTGTAACTGTGTGACATATCCCAGTAGGTCTGGGTTTGTCACATTGATTGGTGTCCAGCGTGTGGGATACGACTGGTCCAGTTGTCCAGCGGTCCAGCAAAGCCTTGGCAGGTGTGCCCAGAGCAAGGGGGGTCTAGTCAGGGACAGTCTGAGGCGCGTAGGTAATCTTCTAGGTGTACCTCACGGGGAGGTGCGCTAGTAGAAGAACGTGCCAACTGGGGAGACTTAGATTAGGGTGCTCTGAGGTAGCCTGGTTTTGGCGGGAAAAAGCTGAGGCAACACTGCGTGGTAACAGTGAGCTAGCTTGCCAGCTGAGAGGCCCAGCAGAGGGGGGTAGGCTCTGACTCGATACTGTTGCAAGTTAGTGCTGAAGAACAGCAGCAATCTCTAGGGAGAGCTGGTTCTGAGGCAAGAAGAAAAAAAGTGGTCGTTTTATTTTGAGGCTTGACTTTTAAAGCAGCTTGTTCTGAGGGGGGATTATGCCCTTGACTCGAAGCCAGATGGCCGAAATGAGTGAAGTGAAAGACCCCCAGATTGACCAAGGTTCTGAGGATGAATTTGGCTCAGTGCAGGGTGACAGCACAGGAGAGCAGAACCCAGAACTTAGAAAATTGCTCATAGCCCAACAGCATGAACTGAGGATGAGGCAATTTGAAGTGGAGGAAAGGTTAGAGAGAGAAAAATGGAGGAAAGGGAAAGAGAGAAACAAAGGCAATTTGAATTGGCATTGGAGAGAGAGAAAATGGCGTTTGAATTAAGAAAACTGGAACTAATGAACCAGAACAATAATAATAATAGGGATTCTGAGGGAGGCCAACTGTCTAAAGCTGACCTGAAGAAATTCCCTGTGTACCACAAGGGAGATTGTCCTGAGGTGTTCTTTTCCCTAGTGGAAAGAGCGTTTGTGGACTTCTCAGTGAGGGAAACTGAGAAGATGACCATCATGCGATCTTTAATCAGTGGTAGCCTGGCTGAGGTCTATGCCGAGATGCCTGAGGAACTGATGAAAGATTTTGCAGAGTTTAAAAAACTGGTGTTTGCAAGACATGGGATAAATGCAGAGCAGCTGAGACAAAGATTCAGGTCCCTCACAAAAAAACCAGAACAGACTTTTACCCAAGTGGGGGCCCAATTGGTGAGGCTGCTTGAGAAATGGCTATCGCAGGAGGGAACAGAGACCTATGAGCAGCTTAAAGACTTGATAGCACTGGAACAGTTCTATTCAGTCCTGCATGGGGAATTGAAATTCCAGGTGAGGGAAAGGAAACCGAAATCTGTGGCAGAAGCCTCAGAGATCGCAGATTTTATTTCCCAAATAAGAAAGCCCTTGGGTGAGGGGAAATCTGTAGGTAAACCCAAAGAAACCTACAGCAAGTACTCTCAGGGACCAGGGAAAAGCCAGCAAGGGGGAGGGGCCCATGGTGAAGGGAAGCCCTCAGACATGAAACTAAGACCTCAGGTTTTGGAGGGAAAACCAAAACAAGATGAGAGAGAATCAAAATACACCAGAAAATGTTATTTCTGTCAGGGAAAGGGTCATCTAATCTCAGAGTGTGAGAAATTAAAGCAGCTAAAAGGAATGGTGCCTCAGAATTCTAGTGGGACCAAGCCAAAAGCTGTGTTCTGTGTCCAGAAAGAGCAAAGCTCAGTGTCACTGAGGGAGCCTGTTGCCATGGCTACTCAGTCTGGAACAGCTACCTATGCTGATCAGGCTGAGGAAAATGGTCCTCTTGTGGAGGTAAAGCGCTGCTTGCTGGTGAAAACAGATTCTCAGTTGTTTGAGACAGCAGGGGTGGACGTAGGAATACTTGACCGTCAGTATAGGGGGCTGCGGGACACTTGTTCCCAGGTAACCCTGTGCCATCCAGATATTATTCCTAGGGAGTTTATAATCCCAAATGAGAGCATAAAGGTGGCAGGGATTGAGGGGCAGGTAATCTCTCTGCCAGTAGCAGAGGTACCTGTCAACTTTCAAGGCTGGAGGGGAGATTGGCGGCTAGCGATTTCATCGACTCTGCCAGCAGCCGTGCTCGTGGGAAATGACCTGGCTGAACATGTGAAACGGGTGCTAGTGATTACACGTTCACAAGCCACCACAGGGACAGTTCAGGGGGGTAATGATGAGCCAGAGACGGAAGCAGAGGGGAGTTCAGAAGCTGTGGTGGAAACCTTAACCACAGACAGCAGATTTGGACAGGAGCAACAGGCAGACGCCACTCTCCAAAAGTGTTTTGAACAGGTGACTGACGCCCAGCTAACACCTGAAACCCCAGTGAGATTTCTGGAGAAAAAGGGGATTTTATATAGAGAGACCCTGAGGAATATCTCAAAAGGGGGAGATGGGATCAGAAGTCAGCTGGTGGTACCTGAAAAGTATCGCCCCATGATCTTACAAAGGGGTCACTCTGACATGTTTGCTGCACACTTAGGGGTGAAAGGGCCCCTTGATTTGATCAAGCAAGATTGGGAGCAGATCACCCAGGATGACCCACAAGACGTTGTGACATACATAGACACCTTGATGAATGACCTAAAGAGAAATCTAGAGCTGGCAGCAGAAAACCTGCAAGCTCAGAAGGTCAGACAGAAAACATGGTATGACCACAAAGCTAGAGAGCGGCACTTTGACCCAGGGGAGGAAGTGCTTTGGCTTAGGCCCTGCAGAGAGAATAAACTGCAGCTCAAATGGGCAGGACCATATAGGGTCATTTCTAAGATGTCAGACCTGAACTACCTAATAGAGCAGGAGGAGAACCAAGCAAGGAGGGTGGTTCATGTGAATGCCCTAAAACCCTACTACAGAGGGGAACAGAGGGTTTTATTCGCGATAAAAGCAGCTGAGAGTGAGGAAGCTGAATTACCCTTCTGGGAGGGTAGAGGGGAAGTAAAATACAACCCAGAGGAGGTAAAGATCAGTCCTGCACTCACCCAAGACCAGCAGCAAGAACTAAAAATGCTGCTTAGTAAATATCAACAGGTGTTTTCCAACAAGCCGGGGATAGTGAAGGGAGTGATGCATCGGATCCACACAGGGGATGCACCCCCGCAGGCAGTATCCCCATACCGAGTAACGGGACCCTATAGGGACAAGGTGCGGAAGGAGCTGGACGAGATGCTGAGGGAGAACATAATCGTCCCCACTTCTAGTCCTTGGTCCTCTCCGATAGTCCTTGTGGACAAGCCTGATGGGAGCATTAGGTTTTGTGTCGATTACAGGAAATTAAACCGTGTAACCACTCCTGATGCCTACCCAATGCCCAGGCTAGACAACCTGATTGAAACCATAGGGGGTTGTCGGTTCATCTCATCATTGGACCTGGTAAAGGGATATTGGCAATTAAGAATTGATCCCAGGGATCAAGAAAAGACTGCCTTTTGCAGCCCTTTTGGTCTCTATGAGTTTCGAGTCCTGAGCTTTGGTCTCAGAAATGCACCAGCCACATTCCAAAGGCTGATGGACCAGACCTTGGCAGGGCTCAGTGACTTTACAGTGGCCTACATTGACGACATAGGGATCTTCAGTAATACCTGGGAAGATCACCTGATACACCTGGAGTTAGTGCTGCAGAGGTTAAGTGCAGCAGGGCTAACAGTAAAGGCCAGCAAGTGTCAGCTGGGTAGCCCAGAAATAAAATACTTGGGTCACATGGTAGGGGGAGGAATGATAAAACCCCTGGAGGCCAAAATAGAAGCTGTTCGTGATTGGCCTAGACCCAACACCAAGAAAAAAGTCAAATCATTTCTTGGGTTGGTGGGCTACTACAGAAAGTTCATCCCGAGGTTTAGCGAGATTGCGGCTCCGCTGACCGATCTGACGAGGAAGAAGGCAGATGACCGCATCCCGTGGACCAGCGACTGTGAGGCGGCGTTCCAGAGGTTGAAGGAGGCGTTAATCAACTATCCAGTCCTGCGGGCTCCAGACTTCGACCGGGAGTTCATCATCTACACCGATGCGTCTAACAGCGGGGTAGGAGCAGTTCTGTGCCAGGAGGATGAGAATGGTGACCAGCATCCAGTGTCCTACCTGAGTAGGAAACTTCAAAAAGGTGAGAGACATTTGGCAACCGTGGAGAAGGAGTGTTTGGCCATAGTCTACGCGATCCAGAAGGCCAAGCCTTACATCTGGGGAAGACATTTTATTCTGTGTACTGACCATTCACCATTGCAATGGTTAAAGACAATGAAAACCCACAATAGCAAACTTATGAGGTGGGCTTTAAACCTACAGGACTTTGACTTTGAAGTGAAGGTGGTCAGAGGGTCAGTGAACTGTGTTGCTGACGCCTTATCAAGAAGACCTGAAGAATGAAGACGGCGAAAGAACATGGACTATGTGTATATAATGATGACAAAAAGTTAAATGTACCTGTTGTTTTTTGACCTTGGTTTGTATGAATAAAGGTAAATTGATGTAATGTTAATGGTAAATGTTTAAATGCATAATTACTATGGTTAACTTAGAGTGTAAGGATAAGTAAGTATTATATGGTATGTATAACTGTTGTTGTGTATTTTATTCAGGTTGTTTTTTGGTGAAAAGCACGTTAGCTTTCCCCCTACAAAACAACTTATAAAGAGGGGAGGTGTTACATACAGCACTGATGTTACCTGTCTGTCATGGGTTTGGAGGGAAAGTTCCATCCTATGGGGAGTGGAAGGCGGGACATCAGGAGGAGGGGCTGTACTGTATATAAATGTGAAACCTGTGTGGTGAGAGGGAGATGCTGAGACACACTGTGAGACACTGAGATGTGACGAAGCAGCAGCTGGGGAAGAAGAAGCTGTTGTGGGAGTCTGTGTGTCAGACAGGGTACTACTGTGTGTCAGAGTACCAACCTGATAGGTTCAGGTGTCTGTTGGTTAGCCAGAACTGATAGGTTCAGGGTCTGTGCTTTAAGTTAAGGGTTCTGTGTGAACCAAACTGTATGCTTGTATGAGTGAGAATAAGCCACGTTACTTTATCCTATTCACCTGATTATTTTATTATCCCTGTGTGTGTATTTAAATAAACCTAATTCTTTTATTGTTTAAAAATCCATCCCTGGTCTGTGTGACTTCTTAAAGGGAATGGTTGGTGGCAGCTTAGTGTAACTGTGTGACATATCCCAGTAGGTCTGGGTTTGTCACAGTCGGTCTCATTGCATGTTCACGTTAGTGGTTCCTTCTTCAGACTCTTTCAGACCTTACAATTTCTCATACATGGGAATTGCTTCCAAAGGGCATAAAAACAGCCTTACTTTTTGTTACGCTGTTGCTTCTGTATATCCACAGTACTTCCTCCTGCTTATCATCTCCATCTCAAGGGAAATAACTGTTGAAATGGTAACACATTTAATAAGTTTTTTGTTTTGCTTTAAAGTTGTTGTCTGAATCCTTCTGAGGGCACAGTGGAATCAGAGGACCATGGTTCCAATTTATGTTATTGTGCAAAGCTTTGAACTATTCCTTGCTGTCCTAGAAGGATCATCTTCAAAAGGGTTGCACAGAAGCAACTTTGAAAAGCTATAGGAAAAGGTTCTGGTTTTTTGTTCCAATGAGCAAAATGCTTGCACGAACTGGATAATCAGGCCATTTTTAACACCATTTTGGCAACACTCTTCAATGAAAAAAGAGTAATTTAATGGACTAGACTACAAAGAAGGGTTTTTAAAGTGTTGTTTCTTCATTTGTGCTACAATGAATTGCTTTGTGTTCATTTTATAGGTACTAGGATACATATGATGAGGTGATAATTGCATTTTTACGTTGTTAAACCACATCCAAAATGTGAATTTAAGTTTCCAGTAATTGCTAGCTGTTCATGAAATTACATTTAAAAAAATATTGTACAACTGGGTGGAGACAAAACATTTCATATTGACTTCAATGATTTGTAATTTTTCAAAGCTTTTATAACAGCAATGGCGAACCTATGGCACTCAGAGACCTCTCTGTGGGCACATGAGCCATAAGTCGCTGGACTACAACCCCTGGCAGCCAAACCTGAGGAGGAGGCTGCAGCTGTGGTGCTAGTGCCCCGACAGGCGGCAGGCCAGGATCTGGAGCAGCTGGTGGTGGCAGGACGACTGAGCTATAGGCAGTGGCAGGGTTGGCCACGACTGGAGGTGGATCCAGAGTGGGGTCTGGAGGCACCTTTATTACCAGGATTCCCGCCGCCGCCGCCTGCTGGATTGTTGTTTTATTTTTCAGTTTGGGCACTCGGGCTTAAAAAGATTCGCCATCACTGTTCTATAGGGTGAAAATGCTCTATAAAAACATTGGTGAAATGTGTAAATTTATCTGATTCTTGCCTTGGCTTTGATAACCAACATGCAGTTTTTCAAAGCTTCTAAACAGTGAT
Source organism: Pogona vitticeps (assembly GCF_051106095.1). Classification (NCBI taxonomy): domain Eukaryota; kingdom Metazoa; phylum Chordata; class Lepidosauria; order Squamata; family Agamidae; genus Pogona; species Pogona vitticeps. The sequence goes on from NC_135786.1 coordinate 174,763,835, forward strand.
AATGCTCTACTTAAAGCATTGGTACAATGCTGGATTTTAATTTGTAAATTCATTTGGTTCTCATTAATGATAGGTTAAATTCACATCACTTGCAATAGGATCGGCCCTCACATCAGTCGAAGTAGGTTGTTTCGCTTTAGTCGAAAGCTGCCGAAACATATCAGGAGGCTTATGGGGAACAGTGCTTAACATCCTTCTAGACAAAACTGAATGTAGCATGGTCCGAAGGGAGGTATGTAAATCCTGCTCTCTGAAAGATATTTGTCTTGTGAACATGCTCTTAAAGGCCCATTGCTGATCATATACTATAACTGATCTTAATTTGTGTATAGTGGCTATGTGAATAGAAGCCATCTTTCATTATCAGTCTTTCTCTTCCAGTCCTCCTTGCTTGTCACCCCTAAACTGTTGGAAAGGCTCTTTATAGCACTTGTGAACAGTTTGGCTTTTATGCACGTCTGCAGTAAAGTCCTGCCAATCACATACAATTAGTTTTGTGAGCTTTCTTGTGTAACTTACTGGATAGAACTCTTATCTCTGAGAGTGAAATTCATCAAGTGTGTCATCCCAGGTGAAGGATTAATAAAGGGAATAGTCGCTTGGCTACCGCTTGTGTAAGATTTTCAAAGCACTTTCCTAGTGTTCATGGTGAGCCCTCCCCATCAAAGCAGGGAAAGCTAGCATGTTTGGGAAACATTTCAGTGCATATGCTAAGGATTCTAGGTCCATATTTAATTTTCCGTCAGATATATTCTGAATAGTCTACAGCCCACTGTGGACAACAGTATTTCACTTTTCCAGGCCCTAGGAAATCGGCCCACTCACAGTCAGCCCCCGAAGCTTAAAGGGGTATTGGCTCACAGCAAGCCACACAAAAATGATACGGAGGAAGGACAAGACCCTGCTGCAAACATAGATGCCATGTCTAATCTGACACCACTGTTACGGCCCCAGCAACATTACCCACACATCAAAGGCTTGTTTAATTGTTCATCTCACAATGCATTCTATGCCAACCTTTGCCAGTGCTGTTCCTCTCTATTCTACATGTGGTAAACAGGAAAATTTCTGTGCAACAGGATAAATGGGCACAAGTCTGACAAACAGAAATGCAGAAGCCAGTTTCAAATCACTGAAAGGGGCTATATTCACAGCTTCCTAAGTAGATACAAAGAATTAAATAAGAACCAAGGATTCTTAGCAAACTCTATATTAATGTTCTAGATTCATCCATCGTCCTAGATATAGCTATAACTAAAATGCTTTTTAACTTGGCATAACTGTAGCCTAGCATGCATCTTAAAAATTTTGATTGGATCTTTATGTAATCAGTAATTACATTGTCAGTGTTAATAATCCCATTGCCACTTGAAAGTTCCTTATCAATGTAATTGTTACCCTCTTTCTTCCATCATGCCCACCCCTCTACCATATCCTCTGTGTATGTAAACCAGTGACCTAGCTACTGTGTCCAGAGAAGCAGATTGTAATCCAGAAGAGCTCACATTGAAATAAATGTGTTTTTTAAGGTGCCACATACGTTTTCTTTTCATTTCTGTTACACAAGCTGAAAAGAGATATGGTTACCACTTTGAAAATTGTGATTCTAGTGGTTTTGTAAAGGCCCCAGAACATTTATTTTTATTTTTGATTTTTTTCATCATGTATTGTCACTCTCTTATGATTCACAACAAATCTTCTCCTGATGGTAAAGAAATATAGAATGAATATAGGTTCTCATTGTCGTTTTAAAAACAAAAGAAGCCTGTAGTGTTTACATACTGTCAATAAATAAAGTAAGATGGAAAAGAAAGTAATACACAGAAGGCAGTTCACATAAAAGTGGCTGAAGTATTAACAATTGAAGAAATTGTAGTTAAAAATAAATTTGATGTGTGCACCTGCCTTTTAACTCTCATAATAGGAATTTCATTTGTGCTACGATTGTTCTCCACAGGGATTTGTTGTAAAAATAAAATGGGAGGGTCTTTTCTTACCTCCTCTGAATTTTATAGTAACATATAACATTTAATTTTTAATTTTTAGTGGGTCTCAGAAAAATCTAATAACGCCTGGATTCTTATAATAGAAAGATTATAATGGTCTGGATGTACTTGCTACTTTTAGCAGTGACTGAGTGTATATTTGAAGCTGGCTACTTGGTTTAGGTTGTTTAGCTGCAGCCAGATGGCACTGTTGATGTTTGGTTTCTCTTTGTAGGCTGCATTTATTCTTCAGAATCTGTTGGTGATCCCGTTGCCCACTGAAGAGGTTAAAGACCCCATTTGGCAGGTAACTAGTTGACTTGATATGTTGCTACCACTCATCAATATGACCAGTATGCCCAGGATTTTGTGACCTTGTTAGAAGGAAGGAAGGGCATAAACTGCTTTCAAAAAATGTGTGCAGAAAAATTTGAGTCTTATCCTGTCCTCAAAATCAGGAGACCAGCAAGGGGAGGTTTTCCCAATATTGTTGATCCTTGCAAAATTCCACCAATGCCAGAGAAAACCATAATCTCATAGTTATATAGCTGTGTTAACCTTCCCAAGTATGTTGAGAAATGGCTCATAAATTAATTTAGGGCATCACCTAGTTAAACAAAATTTTCAACCCATTTATTTCAGCACAAGGAGGCCTCGTCTTTTTCCAATCAACACAGTGGAACTGCAGTATCTCAATTTGGGTGGTCAATGTGGATCATGGCCTTCAGAATTCAGCAGGAATTCCCCAACCGGAATTCTGGGGGCTTTAGCCACAAAATTAAAGTCCTCACAGGAGTTTTCTATTAAACACCTGGGGGGGGGGGTTATCTGAGGAAGTTAACAATCTTTAATTGAAAACTCTGATGAGGACTTTAATGTTTGAGGCTGGGATCTCCAGAATTCTACCTAGTGAGATTTCTGCTGAATTCTAGGGGCTAAAGTCTAAGAAAAATAAAAGTCCCTATAGGTTGTATATCTTACATTAACCATGTAAGACTTGAAAATCAAAGTTGTTTTCAAAATGGTTCACCACAGTGACATCTGATTTATGGATGGATGGATATCACACTTAAAATGACAGATCAATTGATGTATGTTGAGACTTAGCAAAGGATCATTTTCCTCCTGTTTTGAGAGTATCTCTGCCAAAGAGAAATAGTTTTTTTCTCCACAAGAATGCCAGCGGCTGTTGCTGGTATCCAACAATGGTATTGTGGTTCCTGCCCTGCCTACTTAGAAGCAGTGGCAACAAAGGACAGGGTGCGTGTGCCAAAGAACAGATGTGCTACAGAGACCTCTTCCTACTTCCAATACTGCTTGCAGCTCTGAACAAACAAAAAAATGTTCAACAGCCATCAGTCCTTAGAACTCCCTTTGCCATCACTGGGGTGTGGAATGTGGGAAGCCAGTAATCTTCTAAGTCCATTACTCAGTTGTCTTGCTGGTGCCAATACCTTCCTGATGTGCAGCAGCAAGCAGATAAGATATAGGGCACTTCCAGAAATAAAATCCCATGCTTATGCTCAGCAGTGAAGCCAACAGATATTGTAATTGGTCAGAGGAGGCTGTTTCAGGAGGATTACTGTAGCCAGACATTTTTGGACTTTCTTTTGTGGGCTGATAGCCAACTGCTGTGGCTCTGGGAGTTGTGAGTCAGGGGTTTGCAGGCACTCGTGGTTCGGAAAAGCTGTTTGAATAATTAATTTTCAAGCATCTTAATATAGCTGCTTCAGGGATACAGAAGGATGATGTAGGGGGATGGAATTCCTGTTGCAAAGGAAAAGAATGCCAACACAGATTACTTTAGACAATTTGGTAAGCTGCCTGTTTGAGCTTGTCAATTTTCAAGCTGTAGCTTAATACTTTTTAATATACTTGCATTGCATTTTCAAAATGGTTTGTGAATGTTTAAGAACTCTATTTCAGGAGCAAGTGAATGCTTTCAAAATACTTCTTAATGGACTAGATCCAAGGTACAGCAAAGAAAAAGAGAATAGTGGTATTCTGCAAGGATTTAGGCAAGTGCTAGCAGAATTAAGTAGACAGTATAGGAGGAAGGTTGTAAAGCAGTTCTCCGTAGACAAAGAACATCTTAGTTGAGTTTCATTTAGTCAGTGCTCATGAAAATGGAAGTCATCTTGCTCCAGACATTCTGTTGTGGTGGGAAGAAATGTGCAACTATAGGGTTGAAACCAAACACACTGCCCATTTCACCTACTAGTTTTTACCTTGGTGTAATAGAGTTATAGGCATAGAGTTATGCCTTGATGTGGCTAACATCATTCTGAGTGGGTGTTGGGAGAATTTGGACAGCTTTTGTGAGAATGGATGGGGAGAATGTTGCAAAAAGAGATACAGCACAGATTTCTGTTGGTAATCGGTTTGAATTTTTCATCAATTGCCATATCTGTTTATGATTAATTGACAAGGTTCTGGGGCACATCTTGGTTGCATAATAAATGCATACTGTCAATTGATGCAAGCAGCTGCAGCAGGTTACACAAAGCTTACATGTATACCGATACAATTCTGGACATCTTTCTACAGTATTCTTTGAAAAGAATGGCTGATATTACTGCTCAGTAGTTTGTTTTTGCATCCTCTTGTAAATGAAATTCTTTTTGCACTCACTAAATCACGGCATGTAATTCCAGATCATCAGATTACAAAATGTCATGTGGTTTCAAGGTTGCATGTACCAGCTGCATGCATTCACCTGACACCACTGGTTTTTGGCACGGTTCTGTGCCTGTGAAGTGCTAGGCACAGAAAAAGCAAATTGGCATCAGCAAAGCCAAATATCAAAATTTTGATTCATTCTCTAACATTGCAACATTTCTAGAGTATGCAGTTGTCATGCTTGATTCTGTCAGTGCACATCTTCTGCAGATAAACTGTAATTCTGTAAGGGAGAATTTGGAAACGAATAGAAAATTAATTCTTCTGATTTTGCTTCATTTCAAATAGAAACAGTATATTTTTGTGGGGCAAAATCCCAAAGAAAGAAGTTTCAGTAAAACTTTGTTTGTAATCTGCTTCCTTTTTTCTAAAGTGCCAAAATTAGGGCAAGCTAGCTGAGGACACAAAGCATATATTTTTTTATTTATTCATGTAAAAGAAGCTAGAACGTTGTCCTGCTTTGTATACATCATGAGAAGTCAAAGTTGTTTTTTTAAAAAATAGACTCAGCAAGGTTGGAGAATTTGTGGCCTTCTGGATGTTGGTGTTGGTACCTACACCTGGTAGGGGCTGTAAATGTACCTTTGCCTCATCCCCCAATTTTAATAGATTTTTTGACACAACAGATTTTTGTTCCAGCTCAGTCTGAAGAAGTGAGAGTGCATCCTATTGATTGACAGCCAGTGCTTTAAGGGAAAAAATTGACAAGCTTCTTCTCCTTACGTTCCCAGGGACCTTGTGTGCATGATGAAGAATTTGGTCTTTCTCTGACAGGAAAACCTGCCCTGCAGGCCCTATTATATCATTGCCACTTCTATGAGCATTTGAATGAGATGGTGAAAGAGTGCTACCTAGGTCGGTATACGTTTGATCTTCACTGTTCTTCAGGAGACAGCCTGGCAGCAGAAAAGAATAGCATAAATGGTAAATGACACTTTAAAGAATTCATGTAACTTGAATTTCACTTGCACTTCTGGATGTGTTCAATAGAGTTACTTCTTATGATTGCTGGTTTAAACAGTGTTATTATTCTTAAGTATTATCTTTTTGTGTGTAATGCTAACATAGTGTTTCAAGTAAGATATCAGTCAATCTGATTTAGTATCCAAGATACAATTACCATGTTTCCCCGAAAGTAAGACAGGGTCTTTGTGAGAGTGAGGCCGAGAGTAAGAGCCCTCTTGGCTGAGTGCTGTCCCTTCCAAAACCACTGAGAGGGAGGTTCAGATTTCTCCCATCCCCGCCCTTGGAAAAGTGAACAGTGGGAGACCGACACCCGGGAATTGGAACAGGAGTTGTGCGGGTTAGAAGTAAAACGACCAGAATTGGCGGAAAAGAACAGACGTCAGAGGGTGGGAATAGAGGCAGGAATGGCAAAGATAAAAGGGGAGAACAGCCAGTTGCTGCCAGGCTGGGAATGGGTCTGGATGCAGTACCCATGGACAGGTATCTGGGAACACTTGAGAGTTCCGAAGGAAGAGGCTGATTATCGCCATAGAAGAGAGATTTCCCCTGGACCCTCTTACTGGGGAGAAGCAGAAGCTCGTGAGTGGCGAAGGAGGTTGAGAAAGGAGAAGGAGAAAGTAGAGCGGGGAAAACAAGAGGTTGGCATGGAGGGTGGAGGAAATGAGGAGAAATTATCCGGGGGACGCTGGATGACCTTTTCCCCCACCAGAGACGATGGAGGACCAGACTTCACAGAGGAGGAGACCGTTTCCCTACTGGAAAGACCAGTCCGTGAAATTCTGAAGGACAATGTTGCCCTAGACTGACCGGGCCCATGGAATGATTCCGGGACGAATCCTTTTCTTGAAGAAGCTTGGAAGCCCCTGTCCAACCCATTGGCAACAGGCGACAAGTTATGGGACCCATTGTTTGATATTGGACTATTGTTGAATAACCCAATTAACCTCTCCCCTGTTTCAAAGTTTAAAAAGTCTCCTGGTTCCTTCGAAAAAGTATTAGGCTCAAAAGACAAACCCTCACAGTCTTATATTAATTTTTGTTCCCAAAACACATTAGGGCTTATTTTCAGGGGATGTTTTATTTTATTCATGTACAACTATCTACATTTATTCAAATACAGTCACGTCATCTTCTTCTGGTTGCTGCAAAATGATGGAGGGTGGGTTTTCTCTTAACTGGGGCTTATTTTGGGGATAGGGCTGATAATACGAGCATCCTGAAAAATGGTACTAGGGCTTATTTTCAGGTTAGGTCATATTTTTGGGAAAACGGTATGTTCATAGCTGCAGTGGAATTAAGTATATTGGATAACTCCTTCCTTTTTTGTGAAGGATAATAATAGGGTTAATGAAAAATAAAACAACATTAATTAGATCTTCAAGAAAGATGATTCCATAGTACAGTAGCATGAAGACATTGAAAAAGACATGCTGTATTACAGGTCATTATCATTATGTAAGCATTTCATTTCTGTCTTCCAAGTGTTCATTTGAAGGAATCCCTGCAATGAATTCTATACTGGGATTATAAAAATTATTTTAATTTAAGAAAATGGTTGACAGTGCTTACAGAGAACCAAGGTCGATTTCATATGTAGACTTCAAAGTGAACACAATAGAAATTATAAATATTGAGGTCAACAAGTTAACATTTGAAAATGTGCACAGTACAGGTATATTCATTGGAGAACCAGGTTGCCCATAGTCTTATACTTGTTTCCAAGGTTTGTATGAAACAGCAAGAATCTTATGGCTTTGCTCCTTTTATTTTCTGTGTTTTAAAAAAGTAATTGTGCATAAACACCTCAGAAAACATGTTCTTCATTGTGACTGATATAAGGGTTTTTCTGCCTATCCAGAATCACACCTTGAATATTCTAAAGCTGAATAGATTCTGAGAGAACTTTCCCCTACACCTCTTGTGTGCATGCCTAAGTGGACCTCAGCAAAGTTCTCTCAGCTCCTTTTTGTCTGCTATATTAGCAACATCTCTCCATGTGTCTGACCTATCTGCTAAAAATAAGCTTCTTCATTTGGCCTCTCTCTCTAAGACTCCTTTGACAGAAGGCCAGGGTCTTGAAAGCAGCATATATGAGTGCAATCTGCTTCAGTACCAACTGCTTCAACTGCTATTTAACATCAAACATCATATCCACAGTTTGGATATTGACAAAACAACAGATTCCACTGCCTGCATCCATGTGTTCTATATTTATGTCCTACATTGAGAATTTGAGTGCTGTCCAATGCTTTGTGGACTTGATTCATGCACTTTCCTTGCCTTATTCTGAGTCTGCAGTAATTTGCTTCCTATTGTGTTTTGGAGACTCTTTATAATCTCTTATGGTCTACCTTGCTACAGTGTCAGCCTGCCAAGCCTGTAGCAGGATTATATGTTTTGTTTTCTCTAATCCACTCATGAAATGATTTTTTTTCAAAATGACATTTGAATACATTTGCTCACCCCAGCCTACCCCTGGCTCAGTCTCTTCTGCCCTAGTCATTCTCTGATGTGTTTTCTCTGTATATTTTCATGTACATTTCAATTATATTTTCATTTCGGTTGCATGAAAATATAATTCTTCATTTTTAATCATCTTCATAGAGCTGCTGGACATTGAGAACGGTTTCCTAAATGTTTAAAGCAATTTCAAATACATAGTCATCTTCTTTATTCATGTTAGAAGCAATTCAGTGGTGCTTCTGGAATAGATGAATCAGCTGATGGGGTGCTGTCTTTGCTCAGGGAATGCCTGAATGAGTTCATCTCATATATGTCCCTGGCACATAGGCATGTAATATGTTCCAAAACTAGGAGTGGGTAGGAAGAGATAGATAATAAGTTGTTTACAAAGCTGGACTTCTGTCTTTTTCCCCCTATAGACCTTGATGACTCCCTCTCTTTCTGGAGACTCCACTATAATCAAACCCAGACTCCAAGTTCCCGGTCAACATCTGAAACTCTGGTGAGTTCTAAATGTGCACAGATTGCTCCTATAATTGAAATTTAAAATTGTTTACCAAGTTGGAAGAATGAAGATTGTGTTGGAATGAGATATTTTTGAATTGACTCTCTAAAGGAAGTCAGAGCCTTACATTTGCAAGGATTGAGCAGGTCTATCAGCAGCAATTATGAATTAGCATTCTGTGTGGAGATCTCTTATTTATAGGGTCATCATAAGTCAGTGGCAGATTGATGGCATATGACAACAAAACAGAGATACTGAATTTCTGGAATTTTAAAACCATGGGGAAAAACATTATCCCCAATTTTTATAAAAGAGAAGTGAGGTTGAAATAAATGAAATATTTATTTCCCTATACACTTTAAATTTATTTTATAATTTTAGCAACATGTATTTTTCATTAGTATCTTAATTAGCATATAAAATAGTACTGTTTGCCATGTTTATGAAATTTAAAAATATAAATGCCTTAATTGTCTAGAAGCAAAATTGTGAATATGCCCTATACTAAAGATATGCAAACTGCTGCACCCTATGCTACCTAAGGATGTATATTTTAGTTTTGCCATCTAAGAAGTAGGGAGAAGAAAATAAAAATAAAGCCCATCCCCAATTTTGGGGTTTACCCCTGCTTCTACTATGACTGTTCCACCAAACCAGAAAAGTGGTAATCGGAGGGAAGCATGTAGCATTATGCAAGCAGTAGAATTCCACTAGCACTCTTATGTTCCTCTCATAGACCTAGACATGACATGTAGAAATGCATCTTGAAGCTGAGCTTTGTATACATACATAGAATGTACAGGAGTTATTATTCTTTAGTTATGTTGACTGCCATAAATACAAATATTCGTATTACATGGCTTGGCAATTTGAATGGGCAAAACTTATCACACACTAGTTGGTAACTCAGTGTTCAAGAATAAATGCTTATGATTACTTTCTTAATTGACAGTAATTCACAGCTAAAAGTTATGCCAGTGGAGTTATTATGGTGGCGCTGCGGGCTAAACCGCAGAAGCCTGTGCTGCAGGGTCAGAAGACCAAGCAGTCGTAAGATCGAATCCACGCGATGGAGTGAGCTCCCGTCGCTTGTCCCAGCTCCCGCCAACCTAGCGGTTCGAAAGCATGCAAATGCAAGTAGATCAATAGGGACCACCTCAGTGGGAAGGTAACAGCGTTCCGTGTCTAAGTCGCACTGGCCATGTGACCACAGAAGATTGTCTTCGGACAAAACGCTGGCTCTACGGCTTGGAAACGGGGATGAGCACCGCCCCCTAGAGTCGAACACGACTGGACAAAACTGTCAAGGGGAACCTTTACCTTTACCTTTACGTACCATAGGATTCTAGCCAATATGTTTTCAGAATCCCCACCCAACCATTCTCAAAAGTTTCCAGTTTTCCAATCTTAGAGAAATCCTGTCACCCTAGGATTTCACAATTCTAGCTGGTACAGTGGTGCCTCGCATTACGACGTTAATTTGTTCCAGCGAAATCGCTGTAGAACGAAAATGTCGTAAAGCGAAAATAAAAAAGCCATTGAAACTCATTTAAACCTGATTAATACGTTCCAATCGGCTAAGAACTCGACGTCGAGCGAAGATCCTCCATAGGGGTGGCCATTTTCAGGCGCCTTTGCAGCCATTTTGAGCACCCGACGGCCATTTTGAAAACCCGATGATCAGCTGTTTTGATCATTCGGAAGCAAAAATCGGTTCCCGAAACAGGGAACTGATCATCGCGCAGCGAAATTCCCCCATTCAAAACGTTGTTTTGCAATCGCAAAAACCTCATCGTAATGCGGATTTGTTGTTAAACGGAGTGCCCGTCTTGCAAGGCACCACTGTATTTTCTTTGTCAAATTTAGCCCAATTATATACACAGAGACACATGCACATTGCTATGTCATACCCATTGGTGTGGCTTATAAGGTGGATGGCATGGGAAGAGTTAATTTAAAGTGCTTTCTTTTCATTGATTTAACTGTATTACTTTATTCTGGTGTTTTAAAGACTACGAATTGTTTAGATTTACACAGATACATGAGTAAATTGTTTTTTGCCTTAAATCAACTGCCTAAGGTAGCACATGTGTGGCGATCCCATTTCTATTCACTTTACAAAAGCCTTTCTACCTGCTCATCCACAGGCAAATCTTATTAATCAATAGTCATTAAGATTTAGATGCCTGTTATAAGCATTCTGGTTTCGATATCAGAAATTATCTGTGTTCAGCCTCTACATAAAGGTAAAGGTTCCCCTTGACATTTAGTCCAGTCATGTCCGACTCTAGGGCGTGGTACTCATCCCCGTTTCCAAGCCATAGAGCCAGCATTTGTCCGAAGACAGTTTCCGTTGTCATGTGGCCAGAGCGACTAGACACAGAATACCGTTACCTTCCCACTGAGGTGGCACCTATTTATCTACTCGCATTTTTACATGCTTTCGAACTGCTAGGTTAGCAGGAGCTGGGAGAAGCGACAAGAGCTCACTCCGTCATGTGGATTCGATCTTACGACTGCTGGTCTTCTGACCCTGCAGCACACAAAGCCTTCTGCAGTTTAACCCACAGCACCACCACGTCCCTTAGCCTCTATCACAGTTACAAAGTTATTACTGGAAAGGGCTTAGCAGGTGTGAGAAACTAACAAGATATATCTTATAACTATTTGAAATTATTATTGATTTTTACTTGTCTAAGAGTTTGTTTTTCTTGAGCTCAAAAATTGAAGCTACTAGGCAGCACAATTTAAGAATAAAGAAACTGCTCCTATCTTTTATTTTGTTGGTATTAATTTTCCCCCATTAATAATTCCTAGAAATTCTCAGTTAATTGAGTTAATTAGCAAAAATACAAACCGGTATAAGCACTATACTCCTATATGGAATGTATTGTTAATTTATTATTTATTTTATTTAAAATATCTCTGTCCTGCCTTTCTCCTTAAAAGGGACTGAAGGTGGCTTACATAATTAGAAAGACAATATTTAAAAGCTAAAACAGCAAGTGTACAAATATTTCAAAGTTTGAGAAAGAATTAAATAAGTTCCCAAATGAGAGTACTCCACTGGCTAGACAGAATAGTTTTCATTTACACATGATGTTCTTTGGATTCCAGGTAATAAAAACTGTTCATGAAGATGTCACTGTCAGTGGAGGAAAATTAATTACTATATTTGGTTCTTTATAGATCACTTCATCCTCGCCATCTCTGGAGTCTGCTGTGGAGCTACAAGCACCTCCCTCACCACAGAGTAGTAGTATGCATGACATGCCAGTTAATCGACTCACGGCTCAAGGTAAAAATTGTTGATCCCATCCAAGGATCCAAGGTATCCTTTACACATATGTGAGGATGGCTGTGTCTTCCTTCCCACACTGTTCCTCACATCCCATTATAGGTTACTTTGAAAGTCATCGCATAGTTCAAAAGACATGGAAGATGAACAAATCTCACTGTACACACAGATCTGCCTTGATATATTTCTTGATTGTACCTATCAAAAGTTGCATATTGAAGACCTGTAAACTAACTTGCCTTGCTGTATTTTTTAACTGTACACTTCATTGGTTTTAATGTTTTTGATACATTTAGTTGATTTTAATGATTCTTATAGTGGGGTTGGTTTTATTTGATTTTATAAAGACTGTAAGCTGCCCTGAATCCTATTTTCTAATGGAAAGGTGCAGTATAAATGTAATAAATTTTAGCAAGAGTTGTAGTAATAACAATATTATCATGCACTACTACCTGTTTTGGGTGTTTCTGACTGCCAAAGATCCTTTCTGAAATTTATTTCTGTTGCCTCTTACTTACATTGCTCATATTATTTGTTCCAGTGGAAGTGATTTCAGCTTTGGCAACAGCTTTTAAATGTATTTTTCGTATTGATTTTATTTACTGTTTTCAATATGATACTTGTTCAATTATTTTTTAATATCTATACATTTACTGTTTTTAGCTCTTGTATATTGTCCTTTTAATGATGTGAACCACCTTGGGCCCTTCCAAGGAGAAAGGTGGGGTAAAATATTTTAATTAAATAAAATGTATGCTATATACAGTATTGTTTGAATGGAATCTGATAAGTACAATAGCATTTGGACTTTGACATAGCTAACAAAGTTGACCTGTATTTATATCTAGTTTAGGAATGCATTTCTGTATTTTAGGTAAATTCACAGTTTGTCTCCAAGTTGAAATATTTGTTCTTGATTCCTGCATTTTGTGTTTTAGGCCAGAGTGACACAACCACAACAGCTTCTTTGAGTCCACACAATTCCCTGCAGTCTATCATTAGACCTAATCAGTGTGCTGTGGTCACACCCCCTCTCCTGTCAGCTGTGTGCAGCTTGCTGGACAACCTACTGATTGTCACTCCAGAAGACACTGGAACTGCTCTTCAGCAAGCACATACACTAACTGCTCTCAGTAGGTAAGAGATCAATAACTACTGAAATTACAAACAAGCAAAGAGTGTGAATAGGACAAATGCTACCCGAAGCTTTGTCACAGGTATTGATCAGCAGTTGAACATTCTGAAAACTCAGGATAAACTTTTCAAATCCATCTAGACGATCCATAGCTGCTTGCAAAGTCTTGAGCAGACTTACACTATCTAAGAGTTCCATTACTTTTAATTAAGAGCTTCTGATAATAATAAGCTGCTGTTTCATTAGATGAAACTAATAAATATATGTCCATTTGTAATCCTTAGCCATTATCTTAAAATTTGTCTGTGGAAGGTGTGTGATATAATCCAATATTGTCAACTGCAACACCACCAAAGTAGTCCATTTGACAAAAAAGGTTGGGTGTATTGGTGGAAATTTTAAAAGATGTTTATGCATATTGACAGACCATATTGATTGAAACCTTGTTACTTAGCATAGTAAGTTATACTAGAGTAGACTCATTGAATCAGCAAGTATTTAGTGTGTCAGGTTCCATTGATTCAAATGAGCCTACTGTGAGACGAGAGGCAAGGGGGTAGAAGCCCTCGCCGGAGTGTCGTCCTCCCTCAGGAAAGAACAGGAGCACAAACAGACCCGCTTGCATCACCCGTCAAGATGGTACAATGGGGAGTGGACACCCATGAGTTAGAACGGGGGTTGTCTAAAATGACAGTAGCCGCTTAGACTGAGAGGGAAATGGTGGGAAAAGAAGAAAGGGGCAGAACCACCTGGAGGCGGGAATAGGGGATACAAAAGGAAGGAGGGACGATATACCCGGGGGTTGGGAGTTAATATGGATGGAAGATCCCTGAACCGGAAGGTGTGAAAAGGTCTGGGTTCCCAGAGAGGAGGCAGACTACAGAAGAAGGAGAGGTCTGCCTCCTAGACCCTCGTATTGGGGGGGAATCAGAGGCGCGTGAGTGGCGCTGGAGGCTGAGAGAAGAAATGGAAGCTGTGGAGAGAGGGGAAAGGGAGAGAAGAGCATGGAGACTGGAGAGGGTTCCTGTCGGACTGTGGGCTCCCTTACGAGGAGATGAGGCCCTATTTGATCCCAAGGGGGGAGATGAAGAGACTATACCGTTGATTGACCCAGGGATGGACTCTTTGGACTTGAATGGCAATAATCCCTTTACCAAGGGTCCCTGGAATGACTCTGAGTTTAACCCATTTAACAAAGAAGTTTGGATGCCCTCATGGGACCCATTGGTCATGAGAGACAATGTTAAAATGGAGTTAGAAGATAATAACTTGTTGTTTAATGTTCCAATAAAACCCAGTTTTGATTTTGCAACTCACGAGCCTATAGTGTCTATGCCAAAGCCAGAGGAGACCCCATGTGAACCTTCACACCTACTTTAGTTGCAGTTTACTATACTAACAGAATTTCAGCCATAGTATATCAACTGTATTTCTGATGTATTTCTACCCTGCTGTCTGTTAATTGTAACTGTTAAGAACCATAATCAAGAAACATTTTGGTAGATCAGTCTGATCACTAATAAAATAGATACAAATTGTAGTGTTGATGTCTTTTGGACTGAGTAAACATAAGAATGGTATACTGTATTTTTTTCGTTGGTTAGTTTGTTTGTTTAAAATGTTTTTACCCTGTTTTTACCCTGCCTAAAAAAGTACCCAAAGTTGCTTACATCATTAAATACAATATTTAAAGCTAAAAACGAGTATATAAATACTAAAAAAGAACAAATGCCACTCTGATTTATTCTCTTCCCTCTCTTCACTGCCATGCAATGAGTATGGAGCAAAGACTCATTCAGCTACAGAAGCTCTCCATTTTATTCATTTATTATCTATTTAATATGTGTTCATACATACAAGATGCATAGACAACCCCCCTACCTTTCTCCTCAAGAGACCCAAGGCAGCTGATAATATTCAAACAAACAATACGAACACAGGAAGGGAAGGAACAGTAGTTCCCTCTTAGACAGTCAGTTACAGAGCCTTTCCTTAAGAGAAATTTTTTTTTTCCTGTCTGCAGCAGGACAACAGAGGGGGCCAGCCTGGTCTCATATGAAAGGGAGTTCCACTTGAGCCAGAGCTCTGCACGATCAGAGCTTGCAGTCACTTGCCAAGTGCATACAGGAGTGTTTCTGCTTCAGACTTGCTATTTGGTGAGAGCAGATCTGTGGCAGAAGGGGTGGGACTGGCAATCTTCCCTTCCCCTCACCCCTCCTCCCATGTTAAATATAGAAGAAAATGGCCGAATACAGCTTAAATAGTCATTTAAAGTGTGAGTTTGGGAGCCCTATGTTCAAATCTCCTGTCAACCTATCGTGAAAGGGCTAGATGTCTTTATAATAGGAATGCTGCTATTTTTGTCGTCCTGGCTGAACCATAACACCTTACAGTTTGTCTCCAAGGAAACAACATCCTGCTTCTCAGAGCAGTTTATTGCACTCTCCTTCACTGGAGGTAGTCGAGGGCAGTCGTTCTAGGGTCCATATCCATTGAGAATTGGAAATTTGTAAAACCTTATGGAGTCCCGCTTAAAAGGAACTCTTGAACTGCTTCTGTGTTTCTCTGAAAATAAGACAGGGTCTTATATTAATTTTTGCTCCAAAAATGTATTAGGGCTTATTTTCAGGGGATGTTTTTAACTTTTTCATGTACAGCAATCTACATTTATTCAGATACAGTCATGTCATCTTCTGGTTGCTGCACAAAGGTGGAGGGTGGGGTTTCACTTAACTGGGGCTGATTTTTGGGGTAGGGCTTATATTACAAGCATCCTGAAAAATCATACTAGGGCTTATTTCAGGTCTTATTTTCAGGGAAGTGGTATCCATTGCCAAATTATAAACGGGCCCAAGGTCAGTGGGATATCTATGGTTAGCCTCTAAATTTTAGAAGCTGAAATTTAGTTTTCAGGGCTATTTCCCTTCCATTATCCTTTGTGGAGGTTGTGGTTGTGGCAGTCAGTTCTCTGCCTCCTATTCAAGCCCCACATTTTTATTTATTTAAAATATTTATATGTCACCTTTTTCATAAAGGATCCAAGGTGGCTTCTTTCCTTCCTGCCTGCCCATCTGTTGTTTTCCAAGTGAATCACAGTGTCAGAGAATACGTCTGTAGCCCTTAACTCTTGTAAAGCAATGCCACTACAAGGACACTCTTTGTATATTCCTGAGAGGTAGCATTGCCACCACTTCTATGTGTTGGACTGATCTCTTAACCTGCAGGCAGGCAGAATGCAGGTTTACACTATAAATAAATGGATTTACATATTTTTATTTTCTTGTCTAATTTTTTTAAAAAAATGCTTATAGCTGAGCAATGTAAAGCATGGGTAAGCTCATATGTTTGGTGCCCTAAGACTCATTTGTTTTTATGCAACAGACTAGACTGCACAGCTACCCCACTGGAAGTTTAAGCATAGATGGGAAACTACTCATTATGGGTTCTTTCAACCCAGAACCTTTTTCAGGATGTAGAAAAGGTGTGCTCTCCTCCCCTCCACCATGCAAATAACATAACAGTGTTTTAACTGTAATCTTCTTATAACTTTTAGATTAGAGTTTGGGCACAAACTGGCGGTTTAGTGCAGTTCATTTCTCAGCTGAAAAGCCAATTCACGGTTTGGTGCCCCCTCAGTGAGTGGCAACTTGGAGGAGGCAGGGTGGGGCACTGCTGTTAAGTGATTGCCTGCTGGAGAGGCGGAGCACTGAACCATGGATCAGCAATTCTGCTAGGAAATGACCCATCTCTACTCCTGATCATGTAGATATCATTTTAGTTTGATTTCTGCCCCAGCAGTCCCTTTTCCCCCCCTTTTCTGAGGATAGAAATTACATCAGTTTATATGATCAGAATATCATGGAGGACCCATATAGCTTATGTTCTCCAGAAAGGATGCACTGATTTCATTGCAAGTGAAGGCCTTATCTAATGCCAGGTTCTGAATGTGCAAACACTTTCTTTTGGAATATTTTTAATAGCCCAAATTCTTCACAAATGCAGGCTGCAATCACATGTTGGCCTTCCGTGTGTGAACTCACGTCTGCTTGTGCTAACCCTGTCGTCTATCTTGTGTTTTAGTCTTATAAATCCTGGTTTGATAGAGAGATGTCTCTTGGACATAAAAGCATTTTTGCCTCAGCCATCACATATGGAGTACACAAAAATGCAGGTTAGTTCTGCTCATGTTTGTTCTTTATTCTGTTATGCTAGGGCACATCTCATGCATACTGGACTGATTTAACTACTGAAATGTCTTTATTTCTTTTATGTTTATTGAGTGAGCTATCACTTAATTATTTCAGTGATATATTATTTCAGTGAGACTACCGGTATTTAACCACAGTGTCTCTTACTAAAACCATAGTGTGTTTCCTGAGAATTCAGAAAAGGATGTTGTTTTTCTTAAGTGTGGAAAAACTATAGTATTGTAAAGAAAGGTTAATACCTTAAAATGGGGGGAGGGGGAGGAATCTAAACTGTATCATGTCAATTAACTTTTTCAAAAATCCTCCAGCATATGTATGTAGGATATTGCTTTTGTATCGGCAGTTCAAAACACCAGGAAGTGGTCCTCCGATGCCTCGTAGTGTTGCGCCCACACTGCCAGCAGGAAAAAGATGCTAAGCTTTACATAGCAAAGGCCAGCCTGGATGTTGACAACGTCAGTGTCAGCAATCAAGACGGTCGCTCTTGTGCTCACTGCTATTCATAAAGATACACTAAGCAAGGGAAAACTCCAGAACCTGTTACTTTTTTCATCAATTAAATATTTCTCACTCCAACACAAAATGATTGTCATGGACTGTTTTCAACATGTTCTCTGGCTATTGCTTGGGGCACAAACAATTTCTCTTTCTCTTTGCTGCTTCTCTCTCTATCTCTTGTTGTTTGTGCCTGCCTTCTTTCTACCTCCTCTCTCTTGCCTCCCTCCCTCACCTGTGATTCTCTTTTCTCTACCTCCATAGTTCTTCCCATGCTCTATTCCCTTTTCTTTTCCTCTAAGCAGTTCTGCCTGTGGTAAAGCTGAAGTCCCAGTGAGACTGATTAGTTTTGTGGAGTATTGGCAAGAAGTTTGGGCAATGGCTACAGTAGAATTCACTTGGCATGTGCAGCCAGACTATATATTCTAAATGATAAAATGAATTGACTTCAAATAAAAATGAAGCTTGTAGCAGAAATCATTTCCTTCCAAGAAAGCAGTAGTAGGCATTTGAAAAACAACTACTGAATTTGCTGTACAATGACCAAAACTGGTAGTGAAACACAATCACGAGGGTAGGAATATGTTTTTTTAAACAAAAATCAGTTATACAAAAGTACTTGTCCAACTTTCTCCATATCTGGCACAGAACAAGCCCATACTGTCTACAGTCAGTTTACCAAATAAGGTCCTGATTTAGAGCACATTCAAAAGGTGTGCGTGTGTCTGAAATGCCATATACAGTGTGTGTGTGTGTGTGTGTGTGTGTGTGTGTGTGTGTGTGTGTGTGTGTATATACACACACACACACACTGAATATATATATATATACACACTGTATATGGCATTTCACACACACACATATATATATACATTGTACACAGTATGGGCTTGTTTTGTGCCAGATATGGAGAAGGTTGGACAAGTACTTTTGTATAACTGATTTTTGTTATACATTCTATAAGCAGTTTCTTATACTTAAGAATATACAGTATAGGAAACAGCTTATAGAATGTTGTTTTGGTTGGTCATGTCATAGAAGAACTGCATTCCTATGCACTTGTAATAAGAAAAATATGCACTGTGTGTGTTCAGATAAGAGGAGTGATGCCTTGTGAAAAAAAAGCTGGCTAAGGCTTCTGGGGAGTTGAACCTCAGGGGCTGCATTCACACTGCAAATACTGTGTGTGGTTCTACTAATCTCATTTTGTAGAGCTAGAAAAAGGCACAGAAACAGGGAGTACAAATTGTAAGTACATAAGAGCCCTGGTGAATCAGGCCATCTAGTCCAGCTTTCTGTATTTCACACTGGCCCCACCAAATGCCTCTGGGAGCACACAAGACAACTAGGTAACTGTCTCCTGATCCCCTACACGTGGAGAAATTTAATAGAAGGATTTTTCCTTCTTTCGTAACACTAGGGTTGTATAGTTAAACTGTACTTCAGACATTATATAGCTAAAACTTTGGGATATATTGTTACTAGAAATGGTGGTGGGTACTAGCTTAGAAGGCTGTAGAAGCAGAGTGGGCAAATCTATGGAAGAAATTTCAGAAAATCGGCACTGCCGGGATGACTTTACATAACCATTGGCAGTTTTTAGAAATTAAAAAGTTTCTCCCATCTCACAGCCCCCACTCTGTTCCCCACAACAAAAGGGGATCCAGGATCCCTCAAGATCTATTGCCGCAGGGTGGGGTGGGGAAGAGATCAGAAATTTTTAATTTCAAAAAAAAAAATCACTGCAACTGATGACGTCATCAATATTACATGGCGTGGCTGTGCAAACAGGATTTCAGGCACTGAATCAGTGGGATTTATATAAAGGGTCACTCATCATTCAATAATTGATTTAGTGGTTCTCCTTTGGTTGAGGCTAGCAGCAGGATTTAGGCAGGTTTTAAGAATACCCTCTGCAGGAGACTCAAGACATCAAACAAAATATTATGTAGACTTACAGATCTTTGTGAAGAAGTAAGTTCGATACATCTGAATTCTGAGGGATAATATTGTAGCCTGACACGCTACGGTTGGACCAACAAAGTAATCCTGTGCATATTTACTCAGAAGTAAATTCCACGGTCTTCTGTGGCGTTTACTCTTAGGTGGCTATGCATGGAATTACAGTTTAAGAATAAGGCATCTTTAGTTGTGAGTATGTTGCGCATCTTAGGCATCATTTTTCTTAAATTTTATCTTCTCACTGGTCTGATTTGTTAAGTTTATTTTTGAAATGTGTTGCTATGTGAAATGATTTACTGGAGAAATATATTGAAAGTAGATGAACTGAGCCCTTCTCTTGTGTTTCAACAGGTTCTGTTTCTACTGCAGTTTGTTTCATCGTTGTCCCGACTACTGCAGTCTTGCTTGCTGGTAGACCCTGGTCTTGTGGTGCGAGATGACTTACTGACACCTCTCTTGAAAAATACATTTGTGGTTCTTTCCATTAGATCAAAAGATGGCTTAGGTAACTATGTGGGTGATGAATATGTTACTGACAGTTTTAAACATGAAATGTCAGATGGCTGACCTCAAAAGATGTGTGGTTTTTAAAGCTTTCATTTAATTCAGAACCCTGCAATCTCATCTGGAAGTTGCCATTCACTGTACACTGCTGCCACTGTTAATCAATCCCTTAGTGTCGTGTGGGCCTTCCAGTGGTGGTGACACCCTCATTTTGCTCTAGCATCCAAGTACAGTGGTGCCTTGCAAGACGAAATTAATCCGTTCCATGGTTGTTGCCATCTAGCAAAAATTTCGTCTAGCGAGGCACGGTTTCCCCCTGCCCCCCCCCCCGTGGCAAAGTGCCACTTTCAGAAGCCTCCCGGGTGCTTTTCCACTGCTGAACAAGCCCCGGGAGGCTTCTGAAAGCACTGTTTTGCCGCAGGGGGACCCATTCGTCTAGCAAGTTTTCCAACCCGCGAGGCAATCGTCTTGCGAGGCACCAGCGTATAGTGATTATATTTGGCTGTCTGAGCAAAAAGAGTTTCCCCATTGCTTCCTTGTGCTGTTCAAAACCCTGAAGATATCAAAGGGGTTATATTAGTAAGACTGCTTGGCATGCAGATAGCACTCTATCTGGAAGATAAACCAGAATTTTATTTCTTTAGTATGACAGTTTGGCATTTTATGTCATCATTTAACAAATCAGTAAATAAGGTTTCCTACTGTCTGAGGTCTGGAGCCTCAGATGCTTCTATGGCTCTCAGTGTAGCATGAATAGATTACAGTACTCAGTGAACATACATAGGGTTGTGCTGGAAGTCGCTTGCAGCCTTACTACCTCTGTTTGATTTCCCAGGAAAGGTGAACTGCAGTGGCAGCAAAGATTCCTTTTGTAGTTAGAAGGCCTGAAGGTTTTATCCAGACTTTCCAGGCCCTTTCTTTTTTCTAGCATGTCAGGTTTTTTTCTGAGATCAACAAGAGAGCTCACGACCCATCAACATGAAATGTAAAGCTCTGCTAGATCCATACTGATTAAACTGCAAGGGGGAAGTGTTAAAATATTATCCCAATGTGTTCTTTGTAAATATGATATTCATAATAAATGTTGAAACTTAAATTTACATTACTTGTCAACTGCTTTTATAGCTTACAAGGTATGATGTTAGGAATAAATTCTCCCTCTGTTATATAGACACCTGTTCGTCTAACTTTAACCCATACAGACATTTACAAGTCTGGTGCTGTGTTAATTTGTTTATATATCTGATTGGCAGGACCTGAGTTATCAGCTGCTGTTCACAAAGCTTGGGAAGACTTATTCAGATTTTTGGCTACACTTTTAAGAAAATGTGGCCATACCTCTCTAGTAGCTGTGACTGCAGCTCTTTCCAAACATTGGACAGCACTAATAGGTAATAGTTGTTTTTTAATCAGTGGTGTTTCATTGCATAATATAATTTGTAATGGATATCTACCATTTCCAGAGTTCAGCAAACCTGTTTGCTAGGTGTTAAACCAATGGAAGGTGTGCGGGGGACTGACCATGAATGATAAAGGAAAGAAACAGACAATCTTTGTTTGCTTTTCTCCTTACATGACAGTGGTACCAAATGCAAAGCAGAGTCATTATTTCTGTATCTCTTGATGATCATTTTAAATAGGATTATGACCACCAGAAGTGACTGTGGTCTCTCTAGTTTTGAAAAATGGCATCCAGGTTTTAAATGAGTACGGGTAAGAGGCAGAATGTGGCAAAAATGTGGATTCATGATTTTTTTAAATTAAAAAAAGGAAATCATACATGGTGGAGTTGTGATTGCAGGTGCTCAGAGTCATTCTTGCATTCTGTGTATCCAATCCTTATCTCCTCAGATTCTTTGTGCTGTGGGTTTTCTCTAAATGCCTGAACCGTTACGGCAGGGACAGATTTTGTATGCACCTTCTCTTGACTTCACCTTCCCATATCTCTCACCATTAGTTGGGGATTATGGGAGTGGCAGTCCAACAACCTTCTGGGGACATAAGGATCCCTATCCCTACTTTACAGGGTGACATCTCACATTATGCACAGGAAGTTTTTACAGTACCAGATAGCTTCATTCAGAGATGGTTGCACAATAATAAACCTTCATTGGGCATATCCCTTCTGGAACTTACTTTCAGAGGTGTTTTCATGAGCCCATGCTTAAAAAATCACATACAATTACACTACATAGTTATAGTATGCAGACCTTATTCATATATTCTTCTATAAGTGGAATTTACATGTGGAGAATGGAGTAGTATGTGGATGCACAAACCAGTATTTCACTCATTTTATTGTAATTTGTGTTATTTATTTTCATTGTTATTGCCTTCACTTGCTTATAGAAGGCTGTAGAACGGCATTCTAAAAGGTGGAGCTGTAAATATTATAAACAAATATATGCTAATAGCGAGACAGATTTCTTAATACATTTGATAAGTGTTTGAATTGGTCTAAAGCAAAAACTGTATCCATTGTTCTATACTAGTTATTTCAGGGTGTTTAACAGCTTAACCATTTTTCTACATATCCAATGCATACAAAAGTGTTTCTATCATCTAGTTCTGGGATAATTAACTTTCATGTTGCCATTATATCCTCCTGCAGAACATGTATTAGTTTGAATACTTTCTCTGAAAAACGTGTTCAGATTGCCAACATTTTGTGTTGGATGCTAAGAAGGTGTCTAGAATCCTGTTGCTTATATGTCAGTGTAAATGCAAAGGTATAAATCAGAACAGAATTGCCACTAGTTAAGGAGACACCACCTGTATTCCTGTATAACATGCCAGATTATCCAGCTGGAACATGATGAGGAATAGAAGTGGCAACTCCTTAACTAGTGGCAGTTCACAGCTGTGATTTATGCCATTGCACTTATAGTGGCATATCTAAGCAGTAGGATTCTGGCCGTAGTCTACTAATGAAACTTAACTTTTTGACTATGATCCATAATTTAAATTATTTTCAGTCACTGTAAACAATCCTATTATCTACTGCCTTGAATATAATTAAGAACTACAATACATATTTTATTGTACAGTACATATTTTGATATCTTCATTTGTTTGAGTGCTGTGGCATAAAATCCATATCTCTCTGACCTTTTTTAAGACACAGTATGTGAATGTGTGCATCTCTCTGTCACACACCGTGACCTGTACGTGACATGCCTGCAGTTCCTTGCTGTTCTCTTTTCCGAAGAAGGGAAGAGAGAGCTACGCAATAAAGAGGATAACTATTGCCATCCCACAGTGACTTTCCTTCTAGATAAAGATGAGAGAAGCCAGCCATCTGTAACCAAACTTTCTGAATTACTAATTCAGGTAGAAATGTCTCTTCTGATTTCAGTGTACTGTATTTGAGTTTTATGATTACACTGTAATGTAATTTCCCACAATGTCTAGAGCATGTCAAATGCAAGATCTAGCTACTTGGTGCTGGTCAGAATGCCAGGCCTTGGAAAAAGAACAGTGGAGGATGGGGCAGGTATAGGCAGTGGTCCTTACTAGAAAGCTGAGGACAGAGCAGAGTCCTAGGATGTACATCAGCATCTCTGAAGATTTTACTTCATGATTCACAGATTTTACCCACTGCTAAGTGCACTCCTGTTGGAAGACAATTGATCCAGGGCAGTTCTATTTGTACCCTTTCTTCTTTATGTGTCTATTTTTTATTGGAATGCTTTTTCTAGTTTTATTGTTGTTCCAGGAACTCTTCTCTAGCAACAGTAATAGATAAACGATCAAGGAATGAAAACTAGACAAGGGTGTGTGCAATTGTAATTATTCAGAATGATAGGACTTATTTTGATTTTGCTGATTTTAAGGGCTTACCAAAAAGCTTGGTATTCCTTTTCCACCACATGATTTTGATACCTTCATTTAGTATATTTCCTGAGCTTTTGGACTTCAAAGTTAGAACCTGATGCTACAGTCTTCTTTAGCTGTGTTTAAAATGGTGACTAACCTACTCCCTATGGTACCTAAGCAGATTAGCAAAGGCACTGAGTAGCAGAAGGGGTCAGAGGTTGAAAAGAAGATTTGGGGGTGGAATCAAAACATAGTCTGTCACACTGACAGATTATTTGACTATTTCTTTGTGAAAGTAGGTAACTGAATTCACTTGCCGCTTATTAAAAACCATATAATTTCAGGGAAAAGAATAGTAAAATGACAGCAATCACAGATATCAGAACTCCTGTTATCTAGAACAAAGGGAGGCAACAGAGGGCCTGAGGCTTAGATACTGAGGTGGTAAATATCTGAAAACATCCAAGTTGAAGAACTGGTAGTTGTCATGATGAAAACTAAGAAACAGTCAGTGAAAAGGTAGCAATGAGTTTTCAGTGGGAATAAAAAAGAATGCCTCTTAGAGGAAGAACTGGGTTCATTTAGACTTTACTACAGAGGAGAAAACTAGATGTGACAGCTGGAGACCAATGTCTTAGAATCAGGTCACCATGAATTCCTAAAGAGGAAGGGGATGCAGTATATGAAGCTCAGCTTTCAAAAATCACCAGCATTCACAAACAAGTAAGGGTGGGAGAGACAAGAAATGCTCTATTTATTAAATAGAAAGTTGAAACTCACAAACAGCTTATATGTCTTCATTTAATCTTTCTTTGTCTGTACAAGGGAGGAAGAATATAGCTACCAATGGCAAGTGCTCTGAATACTAAACAGCTAGTTTTGGAGTACAGGGGGAGTTCAAAGTGGGCTGGTAGCCGAGGTGTTCTCCTGAAAATTTCCTACTAAACTGCTATTTTTTAGTCAGTACAACAATTGTACAATGGTGTTGCAGTAACTTAGAATATGGAAAGAAGCTTTCTGATGTTCTAGATACAAATGTGGTGGTGATGGAGTTGTTTTGTTTTTACTGCTTCCCTTATTGCAGATTGTCCTCATCTTGACTCACAGTTAGATGGAAATGATAGAGGCAGTGTTGTCTCATTTAAGAGAAGATGTGCTTGTGTGTAGACAAAGCTAAATCAGACAAAGTAACTGAAGCAAGTCATACTAATATACAAGTAAACTATAGGAAATTGGTAGAAGTCTAGTCATGATAAGCTGATATATATGATCACCAAGTCACCTTTCTACACGGGAAACAAAAAAATATTTTTCATTATTTTTGTATGAGTTTTAGTCCTATAAGATCACCATGTTGTGAAATGTAATTGGTTAGCTGGGGTTTTGTGGGTTTAAGTTTTAACTTGTAAACTGCCCAGAGTGGTACTTGCACTAATAAGGTGGTATATAAAGAAAATAAAATAAAACCCTAAGTATCTTTGTAGTGGCAGTTGTAAACCGTGGACAAGATGTCAAAAAGGTAAACAGAATCTAGAAATTATTTTTTTGTGTGGTGACCAATGTAATTTTATTGGTAGAATTATGAAAGAACATGTTTTGAAGACGTGATGAAACGAGTTGCTGCAAGTGCTTTGCTTCTCCTCTTAGCTGTCAGTAGAAGAGCGCAGAAATCTGCTTTAGAAGGTGAGCATCTGTGGTGTTACAAGATATTTTACATCTGGTGGTTCTTATGAACACAAAAATGTTTGTTGTCAGCAGTTTAGCAGACATCTACTGTATGTCCTGCTTTTCAGGATCCTTCTCTTTATCATTTAGAACTCATGGAAAAGGTTGACATTCAGGTCATTTGGGAGGAGTTTAGATAATTCAAGTATTTTTTTAACTTCTATACAATTTGCTGTTTTGTGACTATGATGTCTTTTTCATCTTTGGACTCTATTTCTTTTGGCAGAGGGGCACTAAGTTCACTTCAGAGAAACAGTTGCTTAATTAAATGCAAACATAGATTTAAACATAGTGTGTTCATAATCTTAGGGTACTGTATTTTTTGCACCATAAGACTCACTTTTTTCCCACAAAACAGGGGTGTGGAAAGTCTGTGCGTCTTATGGAGCGAAGAAAACTGATTATATTTTCCTGTTTTCTTCTCCTAAAAAATTGGTGCGTCTTATGGAAAGGTGCGTCTTATGGAGCGAAAAATACGGTACTTAAGGGCTTGTCATTTTGAATGGACTGTCACCTGGGCATGTTTAAATAATATATAGAACTTTAATGGTATATACGTAGGTGAAAGGGTGACTCACTGCTTACAAACAGAATGTCTGGTGTCTGTTTTTGCAAGTATTTTTGGTTGTGGGCAGATTCGTTAGTAGAGTGTGTTCTTCATTACAGCCAATCTCATAGAAACTTGCTTGGAGCAAATGAAACATATTCACGCACAACTGAACTTAGATTCTCTGAGGCCTGGAAAAGCACTTCAGAGAAAAAAGGTAAACAAAATCTACAAATTGAAGTGAAAAGTACTAAATCCCATGAACTCTGTATTTCAATTTCTATATTACTTTTCTCTTTGCTCCAGCTGCACATTTCACCCATCTTGTTCCTATACTACTGTTGAGACCCTCAGTTTGATCATTATTTTATAGAAAAATCATGCTACTTGAAAAATGTTGGCCAAAGGTTCTGCGTAGCTACAGACAGAGCATGTCTCTGTGCTAAAACCACCCATAGTATGATATTTATTGAAAGCATCTGATGTTTGGGAGTTAGATACGTGCTCCTCTATTTTTCTTCTTTTGCCTGATCTGTCTCAGTCCAGTTCTAATGTATAAACATGCTAATTAGTGGTACCCAAACTTTGTGTGCAGCCATGTAAAACGATCTTTGCACAGATCACATTCAGAATACATTATAGCTAGTGTCAGACCTTTGCACATGGAATGATGAAACCAGTTGTGAGAATATTTAAATCTTTTTGCCAGTGAGTTGTTTTAGATACTATTTAGTATGCAGAAGTAAAACTCTTTAAAGTCAGCACAGAGGATTATTTTTTAACTGGTGCATGTTTGTTTATAATAAGGACAGATTTTGCAAAAACCAACCAACCAACCAACCGATAGTTTTCCCCCCTCATATTATCACTTCACTTCCACACCTTTTGTTGTTCTTTGGAGAACAAGTCCTTTTTATCGGTATCTGGTGGATTCACTATGATTGAAAATATTACAGCCATTATGAATGGCATGGTAGAACTTCAACAATTCTTAGTGTTAGGTAAGGCTTCAAATCCATTTTTTTCTCCACAGTTTAGAATGTCAGCAGCATGAAAAGCCAGCTGATCAGGTGCAGTTGAAATATGGTAAAATAAATCTAAAAGCTTTGTATATGTCAGAGAAAGTAGATTCTGCCTGAATACTGATGCAAAAACACTTTTCCTCCCTTAGGATGACAATCTCAGCAAAGAATTAAACCTCATCATGCAACTCCTAAGAAATTGCTTCTTTCAAAATGAAGGCTGCAAAGTAAGAGACAAGAGTGATATGCAAATTTGAACTGAAACACAGCTGAACACCCCTCCCAATCACCAGAGAGATAGAGTATATCCACATTAGGGATGTAATTTTTTTAAAAAAAACTACAAATCCTAGAATTCTCCTTACTGTCAATCCCATTTAACAGACTGACCCCTATGTTTGGCCCACCTGGAAGAAAGTTGTAAGATGGAAGGCTTCCTGATCTAGCAGAGACCTCCATTGAGCTTCCTGTTCAAAAAGGAAGTTGCCCTGGTGCTTGCTGGGAGCTTTTGTTTTGAACAGGAAACTAAGACTCTCCTAGACCAGGACGTTTTTCCAGCTTAGGTTTTTCTCTCAGGTGAGCCAAAAATACTGTAGGTGTCTAAGTGTCAGATGCAACTTCGAGAATGGAGATTGCTGGGATTTGTAGTCCAAATCCTAATCCACACTACATAGTTTGAACAATTCAGTAACACGTGATCTGCCATGGCTCCATCCTGTGGAATCCTGAGATCTGTAGTCTGGTGAGGTACAGTGGTGCCTCGCTTAACAATTACCTCGTTAAACGACGAATCCGCTTGATGATGTTTTTGTGATCACAAAACAATGTTTCTTCGTATTACGACGATCAAAACAGCTGATTGTCGGGTTTCAAAATGGCCGCCCACTGTGCAAAATGGCTCTCCACTGTGCTTTAGGACAGATTTTTCGCTGCACAGGCATCGGAAAATGGCCGCCCTATGGAGGATCTTCGCTGGACGCTGAGGTATTTTGCCCATTGGAACGCATTTAACTGGTTTTCAATACATTTCAATGGGCTTTTTTGTTTCGCTTGACGAGGATTTCGCTCTACAGCGATTTTGCTGGAACAGATTATCCTCGTCAAGTGAGGCACCACTGAATTCTGTCCTAGAGAGCTCTAATGCACAGCACTGGCAAAGAGTTCCAAGTCCCTCACCAAACTACAAATCCTAGGATTTTATAAAACAGAGCCATGGCAGTTAAAGTGCTGTTAGACAACTACAACTGCATAGTGCAGATGCATTCATAGTCACCAATGGAAGCTGCAGGACCTATCTCTTTCCTGTTTACATCCAGGGAATTCCATGGAGAAGAAATTCAGCTGTTCAAAGATAGGGCTAGAAAAGAAAGGTGCTGTATATTTTAAAATGCCTATTCTAATATCTGTTTTATTACCGTATTTTTTGCACCATAAGACGCACTTTTCCTCTCAAAACAAGTGGGGGGAGAAGTGTATGCGTCTTATGGAGCAAATACTGTCCCCTCCACGCCACCATCGCTGGCTTCCGAGGCCTCCGGAGGCCTCAGCAGGCCCCGTGGGGGCCTCCCCCCGGCACCATCGCTGGCTTCCGAGGCCTCCGGAGGCCTCAGCAGGCCCCATCGCTGGCTTCCGAGGCCTCCGGAGGCCTCAGCAGGCCCCTTGGAACCCTCCCCCCGGCACCATCGCTGGCTTCCAAGGCCTCCAGAGGCCTCAGCAGGCCCCATCGCTGGCTTCCGAGGCCTCCGGAGGCCTCAGCAGGCCCCTTGGAACCCTCCCCCCGGCACCATCGCTGGCTTCCAAGGCCTCCAGAGGCCTCAGCAGGCCCCATCGCTGGCTTCCGAGGCCTCCGGAGGCCTCAGCAGGCCCCATGGGGGCCTCCCCCCGGCACCATCGCTGGCTTCCGAGGCCTCCGGAGGCCTCAGCAGGCCCCATCGCTGGCTTCCGAGGCCTCCGGAGGCCTCAGCAGGCCCCTTGGAACCCTCCCCCCGGCACCATCGCTGGCTTCCAAGGCCTCCGGAGGCCTCAGCAGGCCCCATCGCTGGCTTCCGAGGCCTCCGGAGGCCTCAGCAGGCCCCGTGGGGGCCTCCCCCCGGCACCATCGCTGGCTTCCGAGGCCTCCGGAGGCCTCAGCAGGCCCCATCGCTGGCTTCCGAGGCCTCCGGAGGCCTCAGCAGGCCCCTTGGAACCCTCCCCCCGGCCCCATCGCTGGCTTCCGAGGCCTCCGGAGGCCTCAGCAGGCCCCGTGGGGGCCTCCCCCCGGCACCATCGCTGGCTTCCGAGGCCTCCGGAGGCCTCATCAGGCCCCTTGGAACCCTCCCCCCGGCATCATCGCTGGCTTCCAAGGCCTCCGGAGGCCTCAGCAGGCCCCATCGCTGGCTTCCGAGGCCTCCGGAGGCCTCAGCAGGCCCCATCGCTGGCTTCCGAGGCCTCCGGAGGCCTCAGCAGGCCCCGTGGGAGCCTCCCCCCGGCACCATCGCTGGCTTCCGAGGCCTCCGGAGGCCTCAGCAGGCCCCTTGGAACCCTCCCCCCGGCACCATCGCTGGCTTCCGAGGCCTCCGGAGGCCTCAGCAGGCCCCATCGCTGGCTTCCGAGGCCTCCGGAGGCCTCAGCAGGCCCCGTGGGAGCCTCCCCCCGGCACCATCGCTGGCTTCCGAGGCCTCCGGAGGCCTCAGCAGGCCCCATCGCTGGCTTCCGAGGCCTCCGGAGGCCTCAGCAGGCCCCGTGGGAGCCTCCCCCCGGCACCATCGCTGGCTTCCGAGGCCTCCGGAGGCCTCAGCAGGCCCCATGGGGGCCTCCCCCAGGCACCATCGCTGGCTTCCGAGGCCTCCGGAGGCCTCAGCAGGCCCCATGGGGGTCCCCCACCACCACCATCGCTGGCTTGTGAGGACCTCCAGGAGGCTTTCCACTGGTAAGGTGCTGCTTTTTACTTTTTTTAAAAATGTTCTGGGTGGGTTTTGTAGGGTAGATTTGGGCTGGGGGTATGTTTCTATGTTGCTTTGTGTTTTGGTAATTTTTTTGAAGTCCCAGCATGGGACTTGCTCTGTTTATTTATTTTTACTTTGTTTTTTGGTATTTAAAAATTAGTTGCTGCTTTTTACTTTTTAAAAATGTTCTGGGTGGGTTTTGGAGGGTAGGTTTGGGCTGGGGGGGTATGTTTCTATGTTGCTTTGTGGTTTGGTACTTTTTTTGCAGTCCCAGCATGGGACTTGCTCTGTTTATTTATTTTTACTTTATTTTTTGGTATTTAAAAATTAGTTGCTGCTTTTTACTTTTTAAAAATCTTCTGGGTGGGTTTTGGAGGGTAGATTTGGGCTGGGGGGTATGTTTCTATGTTGCTTTGTGTTTTGGTACTTTTTTTGCAGTCCCAGCATGGGACTTGCTCTGTTTATTTATTTTTACTTTATTTTTTGGTATTTAAAAATTAGTTGCTGCTTTTTACTTTTTAAAAATGTTCTGGGTGGGTTTTGGAGGGTAGGTTTGAGCTGGGGGGTATGTTTCTATGTTGCTTTGTTTTTTGGTGATTTTTTTTGGCAGTCCCAGTGTGGGACTTGCTCTGTTTATATATTTTTATTTTATTTTAATTTTCAGTATTTAAAAATTAAGTGCGTCTTAACGTCCGGTGCGTCTTATGGAGCGAAAAATACGGTATATTTTGGAGCATGGCAGTTACCTGAAACTGGCATCTTCCAAATGCACCAAGTTGCTTAGCCACAGATTCAGAACCTATTTTGTCCCTCCTTACCACATCTTACTAAGATTCTTACCTGCTAGAGTTTAAAACAGCAAATAATCCTGAGGCAGCTTAAAATGAGCAGATTAAATTTTACAATGTTCACTTAACATGAGTCATTTGGTATTGGTCTGTCTTCTCTCTGACAGGCAGCAGCTGTTGGAAGTCACCTTATCTCTGTTCTGCACTCTCTGTGGCCATGGCTTTTAATGGATGACTCATTGATGCAAACAACTCTGCATTTGCTTTGTGTCTATACTGCAAATTATCCTTCAGGTGAGAGATGCTTCAGACATTTACCATATTGCAGGTGGCAATATTCACTGGAATAAAAGCTATGAGGCACAGGCATTTGTTTTGTCTCTCCCCAATTCTTCTGCTACGCAAATGAAAGTTCTTCTCACATCATTTCCTTTTCATATACAAAGGAAAAACTAACATAGCGTGCACATCTACCTCCATAAAGAAGGAGCAAATGTTGTGTTTGTATGTAGAATATGCACCATTTGACAGTATTTGTTTCAGTTCTCTTCATACAGCAAGGCTTTTTCTCCCAAGGAAATGTATTTTCAGTATTTCAGACATAGGTTCCAAATAATAATACTGGTATAATATAACTGCTCAGTGTTGATACATATCTTCAGTTGGTCAACCAAATCCTTGAATCATTAATAAGATTTCCTTCCTAAGATTTTCTTTGTGGTGAGCCAGTCAATTGGATATAATTTTCTACCCTCCCACCACTTTGCAGGATGAGTCTCTAAATTATAGGGTGAAAGTGCCATTAGTAGACCTGCATATTTGAGGCAGAGGAGGAAACACAGGTTATAATAGTTTCAGTCAGACATTAGTAGTAAAAGTAGTAGTAGTGGAAAATTTGATTTTAAATCTGACATATTATCTTAGAGAAAAACCATCTTTTGGTTTGAAAAATAGCTTTACAAGAACTTCAATTTCTCTTCTAAATGGATTTTGAAGATATGTTGCTGTGCACATCATTACAACTATAGCTTAATTTTCTGATAGGGTTTTTGTTGTTGTTATTTTTCCTTTTCCCAGTTGAGTCATTTCAAGTTACGTATCTGGCTGTTGATCCAAAGAGCCATTCACCTCCAAGTTCTACATGCCTGAGGAAAGCTTTAGGTTTCTGTTTTCAAACAGCAGCCTTCTGTGTCATGTCACAAACTGCTTTCTTTAAGCAGAGAAGGACATTCAAGAACAGCTTGTAGTATATCATAGAATTTTGTAGGCAACAAAATTATGTTGTAAACTGCCCAGAGAGTGTTTTAAGCTCTGTAAGGCAATACAGTGGTGGCCCGCATAGCGACGATAATCCGTTCCAGATAAATCGTCGCTATCCGGAAACGTCACTATACGGGGCAAAAAACCCCATAGGAATGCATTAAACTCCGTTTAGTGCATTCCTATGGGGGATAAATTCACCGCTAAGCAGGAATCCTCTATAGGGCCGCCATTTTTGCCACCTCGGTAAGCGAGGAATCGGCGCGAAAATGCTGCGGGTGGCCATTTTCTTGATCCGGCGTCCATTTTGGAACCGCTAATCAGCTGTTCTAAAACATCGCAAGGCGAAAATCGGTAAGCGAAATGCTTACCGATCATCGCAATGTGATGTTTACCCTATTTAAACATCGCAATGCGATCGCAAAAATGATCATAAAAAATGCCTCGCTATGCGGATTCGTCGTTAAACGGCGCGCTCGTTATGCGAGGCACCACTGTATAGAAGCAGCACTCTTTATTTAAAGGAAAACATATTATCTTAAATAGAATGTACCTAATCCCTTGGGCATGTTTACAGTAACTTCAGGTTTATAGCCAAGGATCTGCAATGTGTAATCCAGTTTGGTTCACACATCAGATTAACTGAAGTTACTCATGGCTCTCAACATATGCACGCATGAGGAAAAATGTTTCAGTGAGAAATCATTAATACAAGTGATGTCTCTTAAGCTTTACAATTCCTTGGCTCAAAATAGGAATGATGAAAAGGAAATGAACATTATATTCCCTATGTGTTTTCTTGGCTTGGATTTGTGTGTGTGTGTTTCCAAATGCCTGTTTACTTTCCTGTTGTTCCAGTACTGGGAAAGAGGGGCAAGTGTGATATTGCTGCTTTTCCTTAGTAGGCCAGCCAGCTGCCTAAAAGTGGTTTTAAAATGAATTGCTGCCATCAGTGTGAGGACAGCAGGCATACATGTGGTAAGAGAGAAGATGTGGGTGAAGTCCTTTAATGCCAATTTATGGCCATGTATAATTTAGGGATACCTTATGGAAAACTCATACAGTATATCACAGAAGTGAGTACACCCCCTCACATTTCATAAATATTTTAGTATATCTTTTCATGTGACAACACTGAAGAAATAACACTTGGCTACAATGTAAAGCAGGGAGTATACAGCTTGTATAACAGTGTAAATGTGCTGTCCCCTCAAAATAACACAACACACAGTCATTAATGTCTAAACCGCTGGTAACAAAAGTGAGTACACCTCTAAGTGGCATTGTCCTTCATCTGAATCTAGTCTGCTTTTCCATATATGTTCCAACAATATATATGTTCCAAATTCTTTGAAAGTGCTGGCTGTGGAACTGTAAATAGTTATGTTATATAGCATTATTTAGAGAAACATTGTGTTCCAGGTCTCACTTGTGATAATAAGCAGCTAAGAGCATGCAATGGCTGAATTCCTTTTGTGGAGTTTCAAAAGCAATGTATTTTTGAGAAACAAATTGCCATAAGTTAAGAAATCTCTGTAGACATGATTGCATACTGAGTCACAGAACTCATTGGGCAACAGATAAGGTGTACAGGGCTTAGCTTACAGCAGTTCCCCTCTAAAACTGCAACAGGATTTCAAACAATGTATTCTTCGTGTGGAAACTATTTTCTAGCTGTTAAACAGACTTATTATGTCTCACCGTCCATCCCCACACATACTGAAAGAACAGTACAATCCAGGTACCAATACAATACAAACCTACAGGCTTTTTGATACTGGGCTTCCCCCACCCCCTTTAGACCAGTGGTCCCCAACCTTGGGCCTCCAGATGTTCTTGGACTACGACTCCCAGAAGCCTTCACCACCACCTCTGCTGGCCAGGATTTCTGGGAGTTGAAGTCCAAGAACATCTGGAGGCCCAAGGTTGGGGACCACTGCTTTAGACTGTCTGGATTTATAAGTACTTCTAGCTAATTTTATGGAAACTGAAAATTTGTGTTCTTCCTAATACTTATATGCAACACTATTTCCGTTTTTAAAGGCTGTGCTTCTCTTTGTGTGGCAAGTGGCGGATTGTCTCCCCTTCAGACAGCTCAGAGAACTGCAACTGGAAACTCGCTAATGCATAGTGTTGTGAAGTTAGCTTTTCACACTCTTGCTGAGAACAACAACATTCAACAGATGACTTTTAATCTTCTGGCTAATCTGGTTATATCTCATGATTGTAAGAATGTTCTTCAGAAGGTAGGCATATTCAGTTTATATGGAACGTGCAGAAAGTGGTTCAGGGTGTGGAAAAGATGGAGGGAAGTTATTAAGACACCTGTAATGCTGTTTGGGCATTGCCTATTTATTTACCATATTTTTCGCTCCATAAGATGCACTTTCCCCCCCAAATAGTGGGGGAGAAAGTATGTGCGTCTTATGGAGCGAATACAGTAAAAAAAGGGGTTCAACCACCACCACCCAGAAGCCTCCCACTGCCATGCTGGGAGGCCCCTGAACTGGCACCAGAGACTGCTTGCTATTTGGACCTCACCATTCTGCACTGCTGGCTTTCCAGGATCTGCTTCCTGGAGCCCACCTGGAAAACCAGCAAGGCCAATAGGCCTATGGCAGCTTGCAGTGAAAACAGCCAAGGACCAAAGGGGAAAGAGCGATTCTAGAAAGACCAGGGGAAACCACAAACACAGTCCCCCACTTAGGCAGTTGATTTTCCCACATTTGGTACACAAATTTATGGTACATAAACTAAAGTACACAAAGCTTTAAGTCTCTCCATTTGTTAATGACAGTGGTAATGGTTCTTAATGCTACTGTTGACTGCTGTTCACTTTACATGGTTCAAATGTTATTCTGTTATAGTTTATTAAATATTTTGTTACACTATTTGGTTCAGAATATATTTTCCCTGTTTTCCTCCTCTAAAAATTATGTGCGTCTTAAGGTCAGGTGCATCTTATGGAGCAAAAAATACAGTATACCACTGTGTATAAAGGGTCGTACTTTAGCCCTGTCTCCTCTGTTGTCACTTCTGTCACCTTCCTTCACACGGAGGACAGCAAATCTGGAG
Source organism: Pogona vitticeps (assembly GCF_051106095.1). Lineage (NCBI taxonomy): Eukaryota > Metazoa > Chordata > Lepidosauria > Squamata > Agamidae > Pogona > Pogona vitticeps. The sequence goes on from NC_135786.1 coordinate 174,799,192, forward strand.
AGGAGTTTCACTGTCCATAAAGATCCTTCACAAGAGTCAGAACTTTGTAAGATCAGGGTCCCAATTCATGTGCAGAGTGCCAACAGAAAGCAGAGCTCCCTCTCTTTGGTCCCCTCACCCTCCATGTGAGGAAAGATAGCAATATATGGAATGGAGTGGGGCTAGAATTCTGTCCTCTGTACATTGTGAGCGTACCTGAATAGATGACACCTGAATAGATCCCATGTGGTCTCCCCCAAGCACAAGAATGGGAACAGGAGTTTAAGTTTGTAGTGGTAATGATTGAAATAATCATTCAGGTATGCAAAAAGATGTGGCAAACCAGTGCTACCAGACCTCCAGGCCACTTTGAACTACTCTACAGAGGGTTTCTTAGCATGTGTGCAAGGAAGTAGAATTATCTGCCCTTAGTTCTGCTGACAGCTATGTCCATCAGCAAATACTCGCTTTGATCTCGGTCATACTTAATGAAGTTGTGGCTGATTTATCTGTATCTTATGTATTACCCCTATGAATCTTTAACTTAATGAGCTCAACCTTGTTAATTATCCAGTTTTTTTAAATTTGCTATCTGTCTTCTTTCCGCAAAACTGTATATTGATATCAATTCATATTTATTGCAACAATGCCTTCTGGGTTGTGGGCCCTGATTGCAAACTGGTTCAAGCAAATGCCTTGAAGTATAGTTTTGCACAATTGACATTGAATACGCTAAGGAACCATGTTTTGTCTCAGACAACCAATTATCTTTTTAGCCAATATGACTGTATTATGCCCTGTCCTAGCTTTTCTGTACTGCATCACCAGCTTTCAATGCTTATGGTTTGTAGCTGATTTATTAGTATAATTTGTATATGCAGCTCCAGTACATTTAGACATCAATTGTATACATCAAGGATATATTTTGTCACTTGTCAGCACTGCTTTTTGTGGAAAGATGGGCCTAAATCCCCTGCTCTTCATTTATGTTCTTTGTTGCCTCTTTTTCTCACGGCTGTGTAGTTACCTTTTAAGTGAAACATGTAGGACGTGCCTTTTCCCAGAAATTATGGGTTTGTTTTGATGCAGTAATTCTTCTATGAATAGTGCCGTAATTTCCTGCATATGCTTGATGAATGCTGCCGGAAACTTTCCCAAAGTAGCTTTCGTTAGTACAGTTCTCTCCCTCCCCAGTGAATCCACAACTTCTTGCTTCTCAAAGCAGTAGGTGGGACAAGACCATCTCTTTATCTTTGCTCTTTTTATCCTCATCAGGAAATGGGGCAGAAATATGGATTTGTGATTTTATGCCTTGTATATCAAAATATTTCTAGACAGCCAGAACGACTTTTGACTTGGTGTGCATTGATTAAAACAGATGCTGAACATTTAAGGTCACTAAACGTAGATAATGTTTCTGATTAAATTTCTCTCCCTGGATTTTCACAAAACTGCTCTCAAAGCAGCTGAAAATATCAACAGTTGACTATTGCAGTCAGTAAAAGAATACTTATGATGCAGCCGGTCAGTAGCCCTCAGATAAGAGAGATTCAGAACCTTATAGTTAAGTCTAACAGCGTATGAAAAGCTAGGAGAATAAAAATGCATTTGCCTTGTGTCCAAAAGAGAGGTAAGTGAGTGTCAGGAAAGCAGTCTCCATGGGATGCGCAATGGAAAACCTTTTTTTTTTTATTAAAGTGATGTTTCTGACCTGTTCCAAGACCTTTTCTTATAACACTGAACAGTTTATGTGCCATATCCTTCCTTATTCACCATCTTTCTCATGTGTTATTGCTGTTTTTATTTATTGTTGCGCTGTACTGCAAGAAATCTTCCACTGTCTTTCTCAAGAGTTCATGGAGGTTATCTTATACATTTTTCTCTTTCCAAATATGGTTGATTGGATTTAGATCTAAGGACTTGTGTGTTTAGTCGTTTAGTCGTGTTCGACTCTTCGTGACCCCATGGACCAGAGCACGCCAGGCCCTCCTATCCTCCACTGCCTCCCAGAGTTGTGTCAAATTCATGTTGGTTGCTTCGATGACACTGTCCAGCCATCTCATCCTCGGTCGTCCCCTTCTCCTCTTGCCATCACACCTTCCTAACATCATGGTTTTTTCCAAGGACTCTTGTACTTCTGGGAGTTCTCGGTCCACATACTGCTGAATCCTACCTTGGAGGATTTTGAGCATAACCTTGCTAGCATGTGAAATGAGTGCAATTGTCCGGTAGTTGGAGCATTCTTTGGCACTGCCTTTCTTTGGGATTGGGATGTAGACTGATCTTTTCCAATCCTCTGGCCACTGTTGGGTTTTCAAAACTTGCTGGCATATTGAATGTAGCAACTTAACAGCATCATCTTTCAAGACCTGTTAATCACTAATTCATCAATACTTTTTTGCAGTTGGTCGCTGGTTGCACATGACCTCCCAACAACACATCTGATTGTAATTTTTTTCAGATTACTAGATTGGATTTACCAAGTAGTACAGGAACATAAGGGCTTTATTTTATTAATAAGTGCATTATTGAACTCATTGTGAGAATAACATTGCAATTTCAGAGTAGTGCTGAACTGTTAAAAAGGTTTAGTAAATGACATGTTTGTGTAGATGAAGATTATCCATTGAAGGTGTGATCAGACTGAAGCAGTGTGTTAATGGCCACAGAGTAGATTGCATAATTTGAAGGATTGTTTAAGAAGGAGGAACCAAATAAGCAAGATTTTAGAAGTTTTGTTTTTGGTCAGTGATTGAAATCCTCTTGGTTAGCGTAGCAAGCAACACTAGGCCCATAAAATCAGATGGGAATTGGTGGGTCAAACTTCCATTGATTCAAATGCGATTGTGACTTGCTTTAGCATAGTAAATTACAACTAGAGTAGACCTATTTGCATTATTTGAATTTATAGAAGAGTTGACCTACAAAATCCCCGCTGATTCAGTGGGACTGTTCTAATGTGACTCACTACACCAAGTAAGAGGATTTCAGCCAATATCTTGTTCAATATATCCAGAAAAATATCTTATTTTGGGAATAAACTTCTTTCGGAAGGTTTGTGGAAATATGTTGCTGAGTAGCATGGTATAATTTATCCCTTTCCTATTCCAGAATAACTTTTTGCAGAACTTTTTGTCGCTGTCATTGCCCAAAGGGAGTAATAAAAGCCTCAGTGTACTGGCTGTTGCTTGGCTGAAGCTGTTGTTGAATTTGTCATTTGGAGAAGATGGACAGCAAATGATTGTGAAGCTGAATGGTAGTTTAGAACAACTTACAGAGCTGGCCAAGTACAAACACCGAAGTAATCCGTGTACAATTCTTCTGATTCTGCACAATACCTGCTTTAGCACAGCAAACAAAGCCAAGATACTAGCAAATGGTAAGTACTAATTCTTTTGTTTGAACTTTTACTATAATGCATTACTGCCATTTGATGGAAATGTAGGTTACAGATGTATGCTTAATATGAAAGATTTTGTGTGTAAACAGAATGTTTAAATCTGCTACAGTTTTATTTCTGTTTGGGTTTCTGTTTCCTTTTTGTAAATCACCCGAATAGTGCTCTGTTCAGTCGTTTAGTCGTGTCCGACTCCTCGTGACCCCATGGACCAGAGCACGCCAGGCCCTCCTATCTTCCACCGCCTCCCGGAGTTGTGTCAAATTCATGTTGGTTGCTTCAATGACACTGTCCAAACATCTCATCCTCGGTCGTCCCCTTCTCCTCTTGCCTTCACACTTTCCCAACATCAAAGTCTTTTCCAAGGAGTCTTCTCTTCTCATGAGATGGCCAAAGTACTGGAGCCTCAGCTTCAGGATCTGTCCTTCCAGTGAGCACTCAGGGTTGATTTCCTTTAGAATGGATAGGTTTGTTCTCTTTGCAGTCCAGGGGACTCTCAAGAGTCTCCTCCAGCTCTGATGGTATATAAATCAAGTAAATGAATGAATCACAGTATACAAATGTGAAAGTAGATAATAGATGTAGATATATATTAATTTCAGTTAATCCACTTGGTAATATAATACGCTAGAATGCACTATAAGTTTATTCAGAGAGCTGCATCATGTCTTTCAGACTGCAGTTAGCAAATTAATTAGCAATTTATTGAATGAATATATGAATCACACTTTGGTACTAGAGTCTGGTCAGTGTACAAAGTGTCTGTACAGCTTTAAGTAAGACAGTAAAATTCTGCAAAATTACCCAGCAGAAACCTTCAAATCATTAATGTCAAGACAATCCAGCAATCCAACCTTGACTTTGGTTTCTCTGGGCATAGTGTTCTAGATGTGGAGCACCACAGTTGAGGAATTCCTCTCCTGGGCTCCGTCTCCTAAACTGCAGGTGTGGTAAGGTAGTACAGTTGGATGTTTTGTTTTGTTTTATAAAGAACAAGCTGCCACCATTTTACACCTTTTGTGTTCCCTTTGCTAGCACTCAGCAGTCTAAAAGATACATTGCAGGTTATCTAAATGTCTTAGCTTTATTTATTATATCTAAATTTATTTTTTCCCGCAAGCAAATTTTAATGCCTAAAGGCATAGATGTTAGCCAAAATTAAATTATTTGTTGTAATATTTATCACAGAAAGAGAGAGACAAATTCCTGGTAGGAATTCATTGGAGGAGCAGAAATTGTGATAGAATGGCCTTTTGTCAGGTACATGTGTGGTCTTTTGTCTTCCTCATAGATAAAGCTATTGCATTGCTGTCTTCCTGTCTGGAAAGTGATAACCTTGCAGCTCGAAGAATAGGAGCATCTGCACTATGGGCTTTGCTTCACAATTATCAAAAGGTTAGTATTTTCAAGGCTGAATGCTTTTCTTCTGGTATGTTTGCACAAAAGCATTGTGGGTTTTATTTATGAATTGCATTGAATGTCCTGCATTTCCATTAGTGTCAGTATGACTGACAAACACAACACTGTATAAATCAGTCCAAACAATAGAAGCTTACAGCAAAGTTGGTTGATCTTAGTTCAGTCAAATGCAATGAGGGAAGGATGAGAGGTTATAGTACAGTGACAGTGTACATGCTCTGCATGCAGAAGATCCAGTTTCAATGTCAGTCATCTGTGGATATTGTTGGTACATGTAATCCAGTCATTTCTGATATATGGTCACCTGAGAATCGCCACCACGTCCCCTACCTGAGAATCAAGAACCTCCAAAAGATCCTGTCATTAGCCACTCTGTTTAGATTTTCCAAACACAGCAATGTGACTTCCTTTACTGAGTTAATTCATCTCATCTTAGAACTTCCTTTTTTCTTATTATTTTCCTTTCTTGCTAACATTGATGTCTTTTTCAGTCTCCCTTGTCTTCTCAGCATATGTCCAAAGTACAATAGTCTGACATTAGTCACTTTTGTTTTTAGAGAGAGTTGAGGCTTGATTTGGTCTTGTACCCACTTATTAACCTTTTTTTGCAGTCCATGGTACAACACCGCATTTTGAATGAATCGATTTTTGTTCTGTCAGCTTTCTTCGTAGTCCAGCTTTCACATATCTATTTAGTGTTGTTGTTGTTAAGTTGTTTAGTCGTGTCCGACTCTTTGTGACCCCATGGACCAGACACATCAGGCCCTCCTATCTTCCACTGCCTCCCGGAGTTGTGTCAAATTCATGTTGGTAGCTTCAGAGACACTGTCCAGCCATCTCATCCTCTCGTCCCCTTCTTCTCTTGCCTTCACACTTTCCCAACATCAAGGTCTTTTCCAGGGAGTCTTCTCTTCTCATAAGATGGCCAAAGTATTGGAGCCTCAGCTTCAGGATCTGTCCTTCCAGTGAGCACTCAGGGTTGATTTCCGTTAGAATGGATAGATTTGTTCTCCTTGCAGTCCAGGGGACTCTCAAGAGCTATGAATGATCCTGGTCTCCAGCAACACATTCTTACTCATGAGAAACTTTCATCGTTATTTCATAGGTGCCTGCCCAAGTTTCAGACTTCTGGTTTCTTGACTGAAATCTCCATTTTGGTTGATGATTGCACCAAAGTATAGAAGATCTTTGACAATTTTGTTGATGTTCTCCAAATTGAAATAATTCTTCTGGAGACATTATTTTTGTCTTCCTAAAGTTCAGCTGTAATCCTGTTTATGCATTTTTCCCTAACCTTCATAGTACCCATTTCAAGTTATCACTGTTATCAGCAATTTAATTATTCATGTTCCTTCCATCAAGTTTCACTTCTCTGTCTCTAATCCAGCTGTTCATATCTTATGTTTTGCACATTTACAAGATTGGGCAATGAAATGTAGTCCTCTTTGACACTATTGCCAGTTGGATACCATATTCTGCTTTAATGAAGGCTTGTTGTCTAGAGTACAGTGCTGCCTCAACTTACAAACTTAATTGGTTCTGGAACTCCAGTTGTAACTCAAAATGGTCGTAGGTCAAAGCACCATTTCCCATAGGAATGCATTGAATTGCAATTAATCTATTCTGGCCAAAGAAAAAGGCACCACCACAAAAAAAACACAACACTGTAAGACCTATTGGAAACGCGATTAATCCGTTCTGGCTGAAGGGAAGAAAAAGAAAGAAAAGCAACAAACCATGCAAGACCCTTTAGAAATGAAAAAAAGCAAAGCAGAAAGCAAACAAACTGTGCAGGACCCTTCAGAAATGCAAAAAAATCAAAACAGAAAGCAAACAAACCATGCAAAACCCATCAGTAATGGTGGGGGGAAGCAAAAAACAAACAAACCCTGCAAGACCTGTTGGAAATGGGGAAGTGGAAACAACCAGCAAACCCTGCAAGACCCGTCACAGCATAGAAACATAATCCCACCCTCCAGCCCAAAACCATGCTGCAAAACCCACCCAAAACAGTTTTTAGAAAGTAGAAAGCAGCACCTTACCAGGCAGTCCAAAGCCTCCTCCGATCGCACATTCTCTTAACTGCTGGGGTGAAAGAGCTACAAAGAAGCAGCCTCTTGGCCACCAACGGGTAGCAATTTGAATTCCCCGCCTTTTTCCCCCTGCCTTTTTCTGGTTGTAACTCGAAGCTCCGGTTGCATGTAGAAGCAAAATTTTGCAGCCGGAGCTGGTCGTAACTCAAAATGGATGTATGTCGGGACAGTCATACGTCAAGGCACCACTGTATAGGATACACACACTCATTTCTTTTAGAACATTCCACAGTTTTTCATGATCAACACAGTGCAAAGCTTTATTGCTCTCCATAAAGCACAAACTGATTTTCTTCTGAAATTCCTTGATAGGCAATCTATATTTGCAATATGAACTCCAGTGCTTCTTCTTTTTATGAGCCCAATTAGAGCATCTGATATTTCTCTCTCCATATGACAAAAATATTTATTCTAAAATGTGGAAAGTCACTTTTCTTGCATGGGAAATTAATGCAGTAATTCTATAGTTAATTCAGTTTTAGTGTCTGGTTTCTTTAGGATTGAAATATATACTGATTTTTTCAATCTGTGAACCATTTATTTGTTTTATATTTGTTGCCATATTCTTGTTAAAATTTTGATAGATTCAGTCTCTGTGGCCTGGAATAGCTCTATGAATATCCCACCTACCCATGGTGATTTACTTCTTCTAGTTGCTGTGAGAGCAGCTTTCACTTCACTTTCCAAAATTTCAGGATTCTTCTTTGAAAGAATCTGCCATCCCATGCATTTCTTCTATATACTTCTTCAATATATTGTTTTCATTCTTTCTTTCTTTTAACCTGGTCAGATAAAATGTTTCCCTGTTGATCTTTCAAATTCTATAATTTACTGTATTTTTCGTTCCATAAGATGCACCTCTCCATAAGATGCACCAAATTTTTAGGAGAAGAAAACAGGAAAATAATAATCTGTTTTCTTCTCCTAAAAATTTGGTGATCCATATGGAGAGGTCCATCTTATGGAACACACCCTAGGACCCTTTGGAGGCTCACCCTGCCCCCTAGGGGGCCAGAAGGGGTGAAATCGCCATCTTCAGGGACTCTTCTGAAGCTTCCCAAGCCTCAAAAGAGTCCCAGAAGGTGGCAATTTCGCTCCCTCTGGCCCCATGGGGGGCAGGGCGAGCCTCCAAAGGGTCCTAGGGTCTGTTCCAGGACCCTTGCGAGGTTCCCCCCACCCCCTACGGGGCCAGCGGGGGCAAAATTGCCAGCTTCCAGGACCTTCTCTGAGGCTTGAAAGGCTCAGAAAAGGTCCTGGAAGCAGGCGATTTCGCTTCTGCTGGCCCTGTGGGGGGAGCCTCTCAAGGCTCCTGGAAGGCTCACTCGGACCCTTGTGAGGCTCCCTCCACCCCTGCTTGGGGCCAGCAGGGATCAAATCGCCAGCTTCCAGGACCTTTTCTGAGGTTTGAAAGGCTCAAAAAAGGCCCTGGAAGGTCATGATTTCGCCCCCGCTGGCCCCATGGGGGGTGGGGGGAGCCGCGCAAGGGTCCTGTAAGGCTCACTCGGACCCTTGCAAGGCTCCCCCCACAGGGCCAGTGGTGGCGAAATTGCCAGCTTTGCTCCATAGGCACACAGACTCCCCCCCCCCTTTATTGGGTGGGAAAAGTGTGTCTTACAGAGCGAAAAATACAGTAGCTTTAAATTCTCCTCTAATTTCTTGGATCTTGTGGAAGAGTTCTCTGTTTCTTGTTTGTTGTTCTCTTCTATTATTTTGCACTGATTATTGTAATAATCCCTGTATGACAATCACTGAGAAAACTGCATCCAGCATTATGTTGCTGTTTCTGGCACTTGTACTTCGCTTGTATTGTGAGTTTCACGACTTATCTATTTCTTGCCTTTTAACTACAGGCATATCCTTTTTGCATTCTTCCCTTATATTGTCTCTGGTTTCAGTCAACAGAATTATTTGGCTTATAGCTGACTGACTTTAGTAATACAGATCTGGTGTTCACATGCCTCTGAATTTTTAAGGATTGTTATTTAAATTATATTTTGGTGCTGTGATGATTGTAATGTTCTTCAACTTTAATCTTTTTTCTTTTTCTTTTTCTTTTTTTTTTACATGAATAGTTTGCAGTCTGTGCCACGGTTTGCTTCTGTTCTTCTGAGTTTGATGGACCCATGATCTGATTCCACCAAGGGCAGCTTTTTATGTAGCTACATTCACAGGATTAGATTGGGGGATCTGTGTTCCATTCACTGAAGAGTGTTGCTAATGGGAACGTCCTCCCCTCCTGTTCTGGGGGACCTTTCCCCTGCACACTCCATTCAGCAATGTCTGTGTGTGACCTTCACAGGACTGGAGAGACTGCCATAAAAAGGACAATCCCAATTACACTTGCCTAAATCTGGATTCAGGCCATTATCACATTACCCCTTGGATCTGTTATAACACAGTGCTCATGACAATAGAGACTACAGATGAAGTTTTGTTGTAATGCATAAAGACATGTTATGCCTCTGTGGATGTAGTAGACCTTACAATAATGGTGTTCTGTTTTCCCAATTCGAAGCCTTTCCTCAGGTTTTTGTTCTCTTTTCCCAGCCCTTCTTAGACATTCCTATATCTATTCTTTCTGTTCTTCTTCAGCCACTGCATTTTCTCTGAGATCTCGTATCACCAAAGCGGTCCTAAGTCTTCTGTTCTAGCAAAACAGAAAGTTGTCTTCTCAGAAAAAATGGTCTAGGAAGTTCCTTGAGAAGGGAATTGGCATCAGGGGCTTTATTGCCTTATCCTAGTTTGGGAGAGATTCAGGCCACGTATTTCTTAGAAAGCAGCCACTCCACAACACTTAAATTATGGCCAATGTTGCAAGCTAATATTCCATCATATTTTGATAGATGGGAAAGTACAAAGAAACCTGGTCCTCTCCCAGCCCTGCTTTTCTATTATTCCCCCTAATGTTAACAATTACTGAGCCTCAGTGATGTCCTCTTTTTCCAGAAAACCTGACATGGGCTGTTTCTTCATCGTGGTCTTCTGTGAATGCACACAAAGGGTTAATACCAGCGCCAGCGTTGGGCCTCTCGGAACATTCTCTAGCTGCAAGAGAAAAGTAACAATGTTTAGGACTACCCCTACTGCGCACGCCCAGCCTAACCGTCCCTCAGTTCCATTTTTCCGCCTAGCGGTTTGGAGCCTCTCGTCTTAGCTGCGTTCTATTTGCGACCTGATATTATTCCTTGGATTTTTTGACCTCGCTTAGCTCACGGACTACCCTAGCGCTTTCTCCCTTCAACTAGACGACTCGGTTTATTTTCTTCTACTGGCCTTACTCGGACTGCTTACGGACTGCCTTGCCTTCTCCCTTAAACTAGTCGACATCGGTTTTTTCCCGCCCTATGTCCCCTTCCGGGCCATTCAGCAGGTGTGTGGTGTGCGATCGCAAAATTCCCCACCAGGACGGCCACGATACTTGTCTGTATTGTTTGGGGGAATCGCACAACTCCAAAACTTGCCCACACTGCAAAGCTTTCACTAAAGCCGCTCTTAAGGCTCGCCAGCAGCGCCTTAAACTCCATCTGTGGGAGTCAACGTTGTCTTCCACGGCGCCCTCGGAGGGAGAAATGGCTTCCACTTCTCGAGCAGCTCCTGTTCAATCGGTCGTCTCCAAAGTTTCGAAAATGTCGAAAAAATCCGCGTCGTCGAAATCGGCCGCGCCTGCTTCGAATCCCGAGCCCCCGGCTCTTGTTCCACCAAAAGCTAAACCGTCGAAGACATCTAAAGCTAAGGCAGCCGCCCAGCTTAAAATGACATCCATTCGACTTTCTCCGAGCTCGGGCTCGATACCGTCACCGATTCTCGAGGAGTTGTCGAGACGCTTCGAGACCTCGTCCGAGGCACCCGCTCCTCCTCCAGTTCGACGCACTGAAGCTGTGCCACCATCGGGAATGTCTTCCCCGACGCCGAGCCAGTTAGTAGGTGTCACTACTGGTGTCACTTCTGCCCCACATAGCCCTTTTCCTGCGGGCCAGGGGTCGCCTCCTGTGTCGATCTCGTCCGTACACTCGGACTCGAGATCTCCTCGAGACAAGGTGCCTCGTTCACCTGTGCGTTCGAGGTCGAAATCTCCTCGAGGCAAACGTTCCCGCACGGAGAAGCATCGCTCCACGAGTCGATCCCCTTCCTCCGGCCGCTCGAGGTCGAAGTCTCCTCGACGGAAACGGTCGAAGAAGAGGCATCGGGCTTCCACCCAGTCCGACTCTTCCCATCGTTCGGACTCGAAATCTTCTAAGCGCAAACGCTCTCGGAAGAAGCGACGCTCCCATCAGCGTCGTAGCAAACATCGACGTCGATCCTCTTCTTCCTGTTCGGCGGACTCCGACCGCCCCAAGCGTCGTAAGCGCCATCGACGTCGACGTGAGCGTTCGAGGTCCCTTTCCTCGTCTTCGACGTCCGCATCTCGAGACCGGTACCATAAGAAGATCCGGTACATATACCTGTCTTCTTCCTCAGAGTCGACCCGTCCTCGACGTCGACGCCGAGCTATTCGAGTCGGAGAAAAGCCTCCTTCGCTACCTGTTGCCCCTCCACCGCAACCGGTCCCTTCCACCTCGGCGCCGACTGCGGCCCCGACTCGACCTCCGACAGCGCCGGTCGGCATCGAGAAACCCCCTCCAAAGAAGAAGAGGGATGTCTTCTCCTCGGATCCAGATGAGGTGTCCACGGAGCAGTCTTCTGACTCTGATCAGGAACAACCCCCACCCCTGCCACCGCACGATTTACCTCCGGGTGATGTGGTGCTTTCAGATACAGGTGACCCTCACGCCTCTTCTCCATCTGAGGATTTTTCTTCCTACTCTCAGATGATGTCCAGACTTGCCAAAACACTGAAATTGGACTTGAATCTCCCTTCGCCTCCGGGTGAGGACTTGTTCTTCGGAGACATCAAGAAGGACAGTACCGCTCCCCCTAGTATAGCCTTTGTGCCTGTAGTTATGGAGGCCATTAAGGAGTTCTGGGCTCAGCCTGCGAATACTCCTAATGTCCCTCGTCGCACAGAACACTTCTACAAGATTCATGGGGCTGACACCCACTTTTTACTCAAGCATCCGATTCCAAACTCACTCATTGTTGAAACAAGCTGTTCAAGGCCATCGGCCAAAGCTCACGTTACCCCCGTTGACAAGGAGGGTAAAAAACTGGAAATCATCGGCAGAAAAATCTACTCCCTTGTCACCTTGTTACTTCGAGTCATAAATTACCAGACTGTTCTAGGGGCTTATCACAAACAGTTATGGCTCAAACTTTTGCCAGGTCTCAAAATGATACCTGAAGACTCCCGGCAAGCTTTCCTGAACTCATATGAGGAAGCTCAGACGGTATCCAAGTATGAGCGTCTCTCCATCAGACATGCAGCAGAGATCTCTGCCAGAGTTCTCATGTCTGCCGTCACTGTCCGGCGCCACGCTTGGCTCCGTTCTGCAGACATAATGGAGGACGTCAAATCAAAGGTTGAGAGCCTCGCCTTTGACGCTACCGGGCTGTTCAACGAAAAGACCGACTCCCATTTAGAGGACCTTCACAAGGCCAAGAGGACTGCCAAATCCTACTCTGTCCAAACTCAGTCTAGGCAGCGAAGGCCCCCATGGCGCAAATCTTATGGTCAATATCAACCTTCTCAACAGTACCGTCCTTACAAGCACCCACCTCAACAACGCTCTGGCCAGTCTTCTTCTTCTCTCCAGGGCTATCAGGGATACCGGCCTCGTCCGTCTCATCGCCGCCAATCCTTTAAGCCACCTGGAAGAAAACAAAAACAGTATCTTTGACTTTCGGCCCCCCATTTTTACCCACTCGCCACCTGCCACCCGTCTTCAACCGTTTCTTCACAACTGGTCTACCATCACAAACGACACTTGGGCTCTAAAAATTATTCAGCACGGTTACCAGCTGGAGTTTATAAGATCTCCTCCGCTAGGTTTCATAAATCATTCTCCCTTCGATCCCTCGCTAGAGGAAGAAATATCATCTCTCTTGGAAAAAGATACCATCTATACAGTACCACCCCGCGACATACACCGCGGTTTTTACTCCCGCTACTTTGCTGTCTCAAAAAGAGGAGGAGGCATAAGGCCCATCCTCGATCTAAGACTTCTAAACACTTACCTGCGACCCAGACGGTTTTGGATGCTCACCCTAGAGTCCATCATGCACCTGCTGAAGAAAAACAACTGGTTCGTCCTTATAGATCTAAAGGACGCATACTTCCACGTCACTATCCACCCCGACCACCGCAAGTTTCTCCGGTTCATCTTTCAGGGCACAATCTACGAATTCCAGGCCCTGCCGTTCGGCCTGTCCACAGCTCCTCGGACCTTTACCAAGGTCATGGCCCCAGTGGCAGCTTACCTTCGTCTCCGGGGCATCCACGTTTATCCTTACCTGGACGATTGGCTCGTAGTCTCCACCTCACGAAGACAATCCCTGAAAGACACAAAATTCATCCTGTATCTCCTCTCCAATCTCGGTCTCACTGTCAACAAACAGAAGTCTCAGCTCGTTCCCTCCAAAACAGTACAATACATAGGGGTTTGCTTGGACGCTGTGAAGGGTCGGGCATTTCTTCCCCCAGAGAGGATGCACAAGATTCAGCGAGCCATCAGGAAATTTCGCCCTCGTGCTCGAGTGACAGCCCATCACGCCCAACACCTCCTCGGCCTGATGTCCTCTACAACACCGGCGCTCGCTCACACTCGCCTCAAGCTACGCTCGCTCCAGTCTTGGTTCCTCACTCTTTTCGACCCTATGACGGACAGCCAGAGGAAGCGTCTCCGGGTCACCCCGGAGCTCGCCAGGCAGCTCCAATGGTGGACGTACACACCCCACCTCATGGTTGGCCGGCCTTTTCGTCCACTCCGTCTCTCCGTTCAGGTCACAACGGACGCCAGTCCATCCGGCTGGGGGGCGCACTGCGGTCATCACACCATTCATGCCCTCTGGACCCCACAGGAAACCATGCTCCACATCAATCACCTGGAGCTCCTTGCAGTTATCAAAGCCTTCAGGTCCTTCCTCCCTCTGCTACAGGGCCGCAGAGTTCAGCTAGTGACGGACAACACTACCACAATGCACTATGTCAACAAGCAGGGAGGAACTCGCTCTCACTCACTCCTGTATCTCTCCATCCTCCTCTGGGAGTGGTGCTACCGTCATCATATCTACCCGGTAGCCATCCATGTAGCCACAGAGGACAACGCCATTGCGGACACTCTGAGCAGGCTTCAACATCAGACACACGAATGGGAACTGAACCCCCTGGTTTTTCACGACCTTTGCAACCGGTGGGGGTCTCCAGTGCTGGACATGTTTGCATCCCCTCACAATGCAAAATGCCTCAGGTACGCGTCTCGAGCCGGTCTCGGCCTGCATTCTCTCGGCGACGCATTCATGATTCCATGGAACCAGGGTCTCTTGTACATATTTCCACCGATTCCGTTGATACAGAGGTCCCTAATCAAGCTCCAACGTTCGATGACTCCGGCCATTTTCATTGCACCCTTTTGGCCTCGCCAAGTGTGGTTCCCCACTCTAGTCAGCATGGCTGTGGACTCCATGACCCTTCCGCTGTGGCCGGACCTGCTGACCCAGGAAGCAGGCAAAGTCCTTCACCCCGACCTCGACACGCTCCATCTGACGGCGTGGAGGATCGTCCCGAAATCCAAGAGGTCTTGACTAACGCCGTCAAGCCCTCCACGTCTCGCTTGTATACCTACAAGTGGAAAAGTTTTTTGAAATTCACCCAGCAGAGGGAGCTTGTTCCCTCCCCTGTATCTCTTTCCACGCTTCTACAGTATCTCCGTTACCTGTTTGATTTCCACCTGTCTCTATCTACTATCAAGGTGTACCTTGCGGCGGTTGTTTTCTTCCAACCCAGGGCTTCTCCTTCTTCCCGGTTTTTCTCTCACCCTACCGTCCGGATGTTCTTGAGGGGTCTCTCTAACCTCTGACCTCCCGTTCGTCCACCGCTCCCACAGTGGTCCCTTCACTTGGTTCTACATGCTCTTTCCAGGCCTCCATTTGAACCTATGGCTACCTGTGACCTCAAGATGCTTTCTTTAAAAACGCTGTTCCTGGTGGCTATCACATCTGCTCGCCGAGCTAGTGAGTTGGCAGCTCTCCGTTATGACCAACCCTTCCTTCAATTCTTTAAGGACAAGGTTATGCTTTACCTGGACATCTCTTTTCTCCCGAAGGTGGTCTCCGACTTCCATGTAAATCAACCACTGATTCTACCGACCTTGTTTCCGTCTCCGACTACTGATGCTGAACGCATGCTCCACATGCTTGATGTTCGACGATCCTTGGCCTTTTATGTCTCCAGGACCAAGGACTTTAGACTGGCCAACAGACTGTTTCTCTGTTACTTTGGCCCAAAGAAGGGCTGTCCGGCCTCGCCGTCGACGCTCTCTAGGTGGCTCGTATCTACCATCGCCCTTGCCTACGAGCTCAACCACAGAGATCCTCCAAAAGGACTTAAAGCCCACTCCACCAGGGCTGTTGCCTCATCAACTGCCTTACTCCGTGGCGTCGACCTGCCCGACATCTGCCGGTCCGCTACCTGGTCCAATGCCTCTACCTTCATAACCCACTACAGATTGGACATGAGGGCAAGAGAGGAAACCAGATTCGGGAGGGCAGTGTTAACATCGGCTCTTCAGTGACAGCCCACCATCCGGTTAGTAAGCGTGCTAATCACCCTTTGTGTGCATTCACAGAAGACCACGATGAAGAAAGAAAGGTTACTTACCTGTAACGATGGTTCTTCAAGTGGTCATTCTGTGAATTCACACAATCCCGCCCGGCCTCCCCTCTGTCTGTCTGTCACTGGCATCTCTATGACTCGAGTACCTGTGGCGGACAAATGGAACTGAGGGAGGGTTAGGCTGGGCGTGCGCAGTAGGGGTAGTCCTAAACATTGTTACTTTTCTCTTGCAGCTAGAGAATGTTCCGAGAGGCCCAACGCTGGCGCTGGTATTAACCCTTTGTGTGAATTCACAGAATGACCACTTGAAGAACCATCGTTACAGGTAAGTAACCTTTCTTTCTTTTTCATCCTTGACTGTTGGCAACTGGTTTTTATAAAGAATTGGTCAGTGGGACATTTATGTCTGAAACCTACTTAGTGAAATTCTTAATCAGAAGACATATATTTACCTGTTTAAAACATATATTTCTCTGCTTTCAGCCTCTACACGAGTATTGTGTAATGTATAAATGCATCAAATTAACATTGGTGTATGGCAACATAATAAATTAACTTGTAGGTTATGTGACACGTGACTTTAAAATATGCTGTCTATTGCTATGTAGCAGACAGCCTATGCTTGCCCTATTGTATTCAGCAAGAAGTTGGCAAGTGTGTCACTCAAAAGGCTGTTTAATATTCCACGAAGAGCCTTCTGTTATGCTGAACTTTGCAGTCAACCATGTTCTGGGAAATTGTGTCTCTTTTGATTGCTAGATTTCATTGAATCCTTCTGCTCTCCTTCTATACCACTGTTCACAGTGGTATGCTCACATGTTGCATTCTTAAGTGTGTGAATGTCATAGCCCCGTAGCCTGCTGCCAGTAAAGGAGTGCAAGAAGGAGGAAAGATATTAAGAGCATCAACATGAGGGAATTAATAATACTTGGATTGTTCTTTCTTTGTGCTACAGGCAAAAGTGACTTTGAAGAATCCATCGATAAAAAGAAGAATAGATGAGGCCTTCGTTTCTGCAAAGAAAAGTATGTTTCTTAAGGAGAAAGTGTAGCTTCACTCTTAAAGGATTAGTAACTGGTTTCATAGTTGTATTGTGAAGAAATGATTAATACTCCACATCACACACACACTCAAAAAACCCAAACAAATATTTTGCAATCTAATCTTTGCATTTTTAATTAGAAGCAAGTCTCATGGAGTTCAGTGGGTCTTATTCCCAAAAATGTGTGCCTAGGATTACAGTTTAAGGCAGCAAATGTTTGGAAGCTGTATGAACTTTGGGCTTTTCCTTCTGAAATCTATGTAGGCTTCCCTCCCAAAGAGGAGGAAAACATTTCAAAGCAAGTGCCTTTTTAGGATTGTTGAACCCCTGCCACAGTTCTCAAAATCTTTGAGAAAAGACAGAATACAGTGAAAATTGGTCTTTTCAGTTTTCTCTTACATATGTATCATGAGCATACGTATAAAGTATTAAATAGAGAGGAAGGGTATAGTGTCTTTCATCTACACACAAGCATAAGAGTTGGCAACTTGTGGTGTCCTGGATGTTGCTGGATTGCAAGTCCCATCATCCCTCATCATGAGCTATCTCGGCTAGCAGTGATTGGAGATGTTACCAACTAATATTTGTCCACTTTCTTGGGACTTATTTTGCTATGTGTAGTTGAAGGAGATAGCGCACAATAATCTTTTTACCTGAAGGGAAAGGTAATAACAAAGAGCTTCTATGTTTTTTTATTTCCTGACACAAAAAAAATATATCGGTTTTAAGGGGACAGAACTTGCAGTGTCTAGGGCAGTGGTCCCCAACCTTGGGCCTCCAGATGTTCTTGGACTACAACTCCCAGAAGCCTTCACCACCACCTCTGCTGGCCAGAATTTCTGGTACAGTGGGGTCTCGACTTAAGAACTTAATCCGTATTGGAAGGTGGTTCTCAAGTCGAAAAGTTCTTAAGTCGAATCTGCATTTCCCATAGGAATGCATTGAAAACCATTTAATCCGTATCTGCTCTTTTCTGTCCATAGAAACTAATGGGAAGCTGCTATTCTGCCTTCTGCCACTAGAGGGGGATATTTTCTTTCTTTTTCCCCCTTAGGTTCAGGGAAGGCAGGGAACACTAAAGGCAGCACTTTAGAACTCTTTTTTTAAAAAACGAAGCCAATTTTAAATAATGTTTTAAAGCATGTTGTGCTGATTGATTCAGCACAAAGGCACTCAGGCAGGCTTTTTAGGTGCTGAGCAAGCCTCCAGAAGCCTGCTCAGAGCCAGCCGATCAGCTGTTAGGCGGGGAGAGGAGCGGGGAAAACCACAAAATGGCTGCCAGGCTCTTTCTGGGTGTCGGCTTTTAGCTCTTTCCTGCTCTTTTTCCTGTGGTTTGGGGGCTACCAAGGCCTGGTAAGTGACTTTATTTAACAGTACAGTATTTATTTTTAAGTTTCTGACCCTTTTCCCCCCTCCAGAAGCCTCTAAGGGGAGGGAGGGGGGACTTTTTTCCCTGTTCGTAACTCGAGGGAAGTTCACATGTCGAGTCCTTACTTTCCCTATAGGGCAGGTTCGTAACTCAAATTGTTCGCAAGTCGGGTCGTTCGTAAGTCGAGACCGCACTGTAGTTGAAGTGCAAGAACATCTGGAGGCCCAGGGTTGGGGACCACTGGTCTAGGGTACACAACCTTGGAAACAACCTCTAGAGCCACAATAAGCTAACTGGTTGGAAAGAAAAGCATATGAGATCCTGTTCGCTCAAAGCCAATTTGTTCTTCAAATCCATTAGTGATATCGCTAGCATATTGGGTAATTGAAGAAAGCTCAGTAAACTGACATTCAGCCTCCACAAAGCTAGGGATCCTGTGGGCCTGTGGAAGTGGCTGAAGTTCATTTCCCATCAGTCCTAACAAATTTGGCCAATGATGTGGTACAATGGGAGTAGTGGTGCACAAATATGGGGGGGGCAATATATTCCCACTCTTGTGCTAGCATTTCCAAGTAGTGCATTTTGGAAACCCTACAGAGCTGCTCTTGCTAGTGAGGTATATGGATCAATGATATGAATCACTATAAGCTAGCTTCCTACGTTCCCATTGATATTTTATTCTAGAATGACTTTGGAATCCAAAAACATGAGTATGAAGTATTGGTGCGTCTCATAAAGATTATGGAAAGTTAGAGTTGCATTTTTCATTCAGAGTTTTGTCTTCTTTTTATCTAATTATGAAGCAGGGTTTGCAGTTTGTTGTATATTTAAAAGTTCCTGCATTTCTCTCCTTTTTTAGATTTTCAGTTACAACAAGAAAGCCAGCAGGATGCTTATTACTTAAAATGTCTGGAAAGCCTTGTGCAACTTCTTAGCAGTTAACAGATGCTACGTAAACCATCAGGGTGTTACATAAGTGTTTTTTTTCTGAATGACAGAAGAACCCAAATGGACTTTTAAATCTGACATTTGTAAGAAAAATGCTAATTATTTGGATTAATGATATAAGATTGTGTACCAAAGAATTCACAGTAAGTATGCTTGTGTCTCTGGAAAACAATTCCAGAGTAATATATGAAAGAAAGTATAGAAGGAATAAATGTTTAATTATGCCAATTGTAATTATGTTTAAAAAATCATGTTTGTATTTGTAATAAAAATGTTAACAAAAATGTGTGTGTAGGCATCCTTCATCAAGAGACTATGATAATGTGCTCTGAATAGAGGTCTTGGAACATTGTCTAGCGTGGCTGAGAAGGCCAATTCAAGAGTAACAATCTCTTCCACACTGAAGACAAATACAATCTGTCCCCTGTCCAGCTCCCTGATTTTGCTGGTTTCGGAACTGCCTGTTTGCCTCGGCCTGCTGAACAAGTGTCTCTTCAAAATGGGAGAAGCCATGATGCACCGCCTGCCTCCAGGCTGAACACTCAGATGTCAATGTTTCCCATCTGTTGAGGTCCATTCCTAAGGCCTTCAGATCCCACTTGCAGATATCCTTGTATCACAGCTGGGGTCTCCCTCTGGGGTGCTTTCCTTGCACTAATTCTCCATACAGGAGATCATTTGGAATCCGACCATCAACCATTCTCACGACATTGCCGAGCCAATATAGACTTTGCTGTTTCAGTACCGTATACATGCTTAAAATTCCAGCTCATTCTAGGACTACTCTGTTTGGAACTTTGTCCTGCCAGGTTGATACCAAAAATGCATTGGGGACAACGCGCATGGAACGTGTTCAACTTCCTGTCATGCCATGCACAAAGTTTCCAGGACTCGCTGCAGTACAGAAGTGTGCTCAGGACACAGGCTCTACATACCTGGATCTTGGTATATGCCGTCAGCTTCTTATTAAGCCATACTCTTTTTGTAAGTCTAGAGAACATGGTAGCTGCTTTACCAATGCATTTATCCAGCTCGACATCTAGGGAGAGAGTGTCAGAGATCGTTGAGGCAAGGTACACAAAATCATGAACAACCTCAAATTCTTGTGTCGAAATGGTAATAGAGGTCATCCCTGCTAACCAAATCAAAGGCCTTTGTGACATCTATGAAGGCCACAAAGATTGGCTGTCGTTCCCTACATTTCTCCTGCAATTGTCTGAGGGAAAATACCATGTCAGTGGTGGATCTATTAGCTTAAAACCCACACTGTGATTCTGGATAGACTGTCTGCAAGCCCCTGGAATCTCATCAGCATAACACAGGCAAGCAGCTTCCCTACAATGCTGAGAAGAGAGATGCCACAGTAGTTACTGCAGTCGCCGCTGTCGCCTTCTTGTACAATGTGACAATGTTTGCACCCTTCGTATCCTGTGGTACTCCACCTTCCCTCCAGCAAAGAGGGGACTTTGGTCCTTCACATATTTTGAATAACCCCCAGAAGCACAACAAGACAAACTTTTAACTAATTGGGCAGTTTTTGATTTGTGTGGCGGACACTATTTTTATTTTATGTGTGTTTTCAATGTGTTTTAAGGGATTTTAAAGTTTTATTACATTGTTTTTATACTGTTACATGTTTAATTGGTATGTGTGTGTGTTATCATTGTGGTCCTAGTCAGTTTGTTTTTCAATAACTTGTGAGCTGCTTTGAATCTCCTAATTGGGAGAAAGGTGCCATACAAATGAAAATAAAATAAAATAAAATATCATGGCCAGTGGCAAGGGATTATGGGAGCTATTATCCAAAACATTCTGGGGTGGTGGTGGTTCTAGATGTTTACAGCCTTGGTTGTAGCACCCATACAGAGAGTAGTGTGGGTGCTGTCCCTACAGTGACCCAAGTCAGAAGTGAAAGGAGAAGGTACTGTTTAACACCACTGCATTCAAACATTATAGCCTGTGCTTTGTGATTTTCTCCAAGAGTTTCTTTGTTATGCTTGTTAGTGCAGTGAAACACTTTTAAGAGCCCCATCTGTTACCTTCTGCATAGAGAATTAATCCCTACCCTGTGCAGAACACAGCAAAATAGATTTGTTATAAGTGAGCATTATACAAAGAACGTATTGTTTAGTATCTTTGTTTATGTAGTGTAGACAGTGATGCCTAAGCATTACTTTTCTATCTGTTAGTCCATTCCATTTTTGCATGAGCAAAAATTAGAAGTGCCATAATTCTCATATAGGGTTTACGAGAAAGACAGAGTCAATATGGTGTTTGCTATTGCCAGGGCTCCTAAATTAAGAAAGAAAGAATGATGCTACTGTTTAGTAGGAAGAAGAAAGCTACATTCTGTAGGTTGAGGAAGTTTCCATGCATAGTGGAAATAACAAGCAATGCCTGTGGCTTGCTCGGTGAAACCACAGATCTGAAGATAATCTGTCTACCTGTGACTGCATGAGAATGAATAGCAACTGTTTCTTATAGAAAGGAAAAACGTTATATTAAAGTTTCATTTTTTTTAAAAAAAATTGCACACAGCAACTAAACAGCAGGCAAATATCACATAAGATCGTAAAGATACGATGCTATTCCCCATCATCCTGTTTGCATTCATTGATAACATCAGTATTTGTATGTTCATAATTCCTAGGAGGTTGGTTCCCAGAGGCAAAATACATCTGGTTACTTAATTCAGCATGTTCCTGTGAGAAGGATCTCATGAACAAATGTCATCACTTTTTGGCAGAACATGGAACAGTTACTTGAGTGTGGGGGGTGGATTACTGTATCTTGGACTTTAAGCCTCTTCAACAGCCAAAAGAAAAAAGGAAAAGCTTCAAATGTTTTCAAAAGTCTCGCAGAACATGGAAATATAACCTTTTTGGTTTCTAGTTCCCAGAATCCTCCAGAGCTGTAATATCCTGGACAATCTGAAAGTGGTAGTTGGAAAAAACACAAAACGTTTCCAACTTCTTCTTGAAGTCCATGTCATTACAGATGCCACACTGGCTGTCTTATGAAAAGCCCCGATACATATAAGCACTTTTTTCCCCCAGACTATACAAACAAGATTGTGGTTGAATGAGCTGCTTTGTAACTATGGGAACAAATCTCTTCAACAAAATGAACTGAACACATAAAACCCTTGATAACAGTGACCCATGAAAATATGGTGGCTTTCTGACTGAGCAAAGGAGCCAAAAGGAGTGCTCTCACGTCCAAAGTCCTTGCCTGCAGGAGCACAACATAGATATTTTAGTGAAGCAGAAGACATCTAGCTCTAGTGAAGGGATGAGAAACCACTTGAGTTACCCTTTCATGCTGACTGAGTTCCTAATTAGAAAATAGGGATGTGAATTAATTAAACACACACACACACACTGCTGGTGACATTAGAAGCTCCTCAGTCTCCCTGTCTCACTCTCACCAATGGTGGCCCCTGTTTCACCCAGTAATCTTGCCAGAGACTGCGGTGCAGACTTGCATGCCAGCAGGATTGGCTAGCAGATGAGAAAAGGACTTGCTTGAAGCCATGGAAAAATTCCCTAAGACATCCGCAAGTTGGGTTTCTCCTAAGACAGGAAGATGTCCTAAGAAGCAGGAGTGGAAGAACTAAATAAGGTTGACAGTGTTGCTCCAAGTCAGAGTTAGAACTGGTTAACTTCTACTCCCCAACCTGCCTGGCAAGTGTGGGATTTTAATGCCAGCCATCCTCCTATGGTCTCCTTTCTTACGATGAGTAACTAGATTGTGGCAACATGATATATAAGTATATAGCAGCCAGACATTTCAGACCTTCAGCTACCATGTAATATCAAAACGAACCATTGAATAGCTCAGTAGTTTAGGAATGTGGCTGTGCAGCCAGATGTTGGGAGTTCCGTTCCCCACCGTGGACCCCTGACAGGGGCTGGACTTAATGATTCCTAGGGCCCTTCCAGCTCTGCAGTTGCAAGATGATGATGATGTCAGCTTATGTGGATAGTGACTGGGCCAACGATGAAAAAGACAGAAAATCTATGACTGGGTTTGTCATAAAATTTGGAAGTAATATAGTTGGTTGGAAATCACGAAAGCAAAATTCTGTAGCAATCTCAACTTCTGAAGCAGAGTTTGCTGCTTTGTCAGATTTATGCTCTGAATTAATCTGGTATAAACAATTAACAAAAGACTTAAAGTGTAAAACAGATAATGCAATAAAAGTAATGGAAGACAATACCACCTGTATACAAATGGCCAAAACAGATAGAGTAAAAAACAGGAGCAAACATGTTGATATAAAATATCATAACGTAAGGGAAGCTGTAAAAGGAAAACTAATTGAATTAGAATATTGTAAGACTGAAGAAAATATTGCAGACATATTGACTAAACCGTTGTGTGCTCAAAAGCATGAAAAGTGTATAGATGCATTGGGAATGTGTAATGGGTTCAGGCAATTTAAAAATTAGGAGGAGTGTTAAGGTATATAATTTTTATATAGCCTGAACATAATATGTGTGTGTGCAGAACAAGATTGAGATGACGTCATTCCTTCATCCCTGGCTGATGCAATTTCTCTGCAATATGAAGATTGCCACACCTGTGTGCATGAAGTCACCTTAGACGGGATTGGACCAGACTGATGCCAGAACTGTATTTAAGAAATGAACTCTGTACAGTCATTCTCTTCTCCTGTGTACTGATGTCTGCATGTCATGCTGCCGGTTTGAATACTGAATACTGAAGTGCTGTATGTATGTATATCCTGTATATATTTTGTAAATACACTGCTGAAAAGAAGAAGCTGTTGTGTGCGTTTATCTGCTCTTTACTCTGCGAGAGACAAGATAAAGTCACAGACGCACACTCCCTTAACAGATGATGATTTCTTACTGACAAGCATAATAGCTAGAGATAAGATAAGCAAGTGCTATAGAACAGGACAGAAGAAATACCTGTACAAGGTTTTACTATTCTATGTTCACTTTAAACTTTCAACATTCTTATTGCTTTCTAACTGTGTGACTAGTTGTTTTCTCACTATCTGCTGGGTAATGTGACTCCTGAAACACAATATTTTGCACCAAAGAAGAATCAAGAGTATACCGTTACATGCAAATGTCTGTTTGATATAATCTATGAACACTTTGCTATTTGGGCAGGGATGGGGTCTGAGTCAATAGCAAAATGCCTTTTTATTGTGATTATTGTAACTGGGAGGTATTAGGACACTGCTGTAAAAGCATGGTATGTGCCTTTTTGCTTTGATTGTGAAAACAAAACAGAGGGTAAAAACGTAATTTCCAAAAATTACGCATACCCACAATTGTCCCCGAGTGATCAACTGTTTCTGCACAAAATGTTACAAAGATGTTGAACTTCATAGGAATATGTTTAATGTCCTTTGGTTGGGCAAGTCTTCTATCACATTATAAATTGACTGCAGTTTCTTAAAAAGGTAAGAGGTACATCTTGAACAACAAATAGATGTTGTATCTCTTTGAAATGTCTGCAGCCTCCCGTCAGGACTCATTGTCAGGTTTAATCAGACATTGCAGAGAGAAATATAAAGCATGGGTGATTATCTGACAAATTAAAATTTGAGAAAATAAGGGAAAGAAATGCAACAACTGAGTGCTCATGCTGCTTCTGCCTCCAGAACATTCTACTGAGCCAATCCAACTCTTTAAATCAAAATAAAGATGTATTTTTCATTGAGGTGTGTTGTCAAGTTTAATTTATGTTGGAAAAGTGCTTTGCAGCCCTCAGATATGCAAAAGTGTGTTATTTTTTTCAGGCAGTTAATAGCTGTCGCTACCATCCCATCTGGAAAGAGGGTGTCACTGTGGTGAATAGGAAACATTAAAATTCATATAGCAGTTTTAGATTAAATACTATTAAACATTGCATGCTATCCTTCGACAACTCCTACTATCATGGTTTATCAAAAGTGAAAACTATCTTCCTTACTGTTAATCCCATTTCACAGAGAGGAAAGACAGGCTGAGGATCACTAAGCTGGCCATTGCTACTTGATGTCTCAGTTAAGTCAGGATTTCAGATTTATCTATATCCACAACAACTACTTTTTTACCTTAATAACATGGTGGTTTGAAATAGGAGGCTGATTTAGGACTATAATGAAGATTTAACACATTTAACACAGTTCTCATAGTGAATTGGCTTAGGCTGAAAATAAATTAAAATTGGGAAGTGGGGTGGAGAAGGCATAAGCACACCTAATGTAAGCTAGGGCAGCTATTGCAAACTTCTAGCCTAAAAGCTCTGAGTCACTTCAGATTCCATTGTGCCACAACAGATGATGTACTGTCCATGCCATCAAATGTTGATCCACCTGCTTGAGAAAAATCCCTATCCGTTGACCATGGCCTGTGTACCTGAGAATGAATTAGAACTAGGAACCAGTTCGATTTCTATGTCTTTTCCAGTCACATGCAATGAGCTTGTGGCAGAACACTACCTAATTAGCCATTGCTCTTACTACACCAGTGTGGGACATGGTGGCGCTGCGGGCTAAACTGCAGAAGCCTGTGCTGCAGGGTCAGAAGACCAAGCAGTCGTAAGATCGAATCCATGCGACAGAGTGAGCGCCCGTCGCTTGTCCCAGCTCCCGCCAACCTAGCGGTTCGAAAGCATGCAAATGCAAGTAGATAAATAGGGACCACCTCAGTGGGAAGGTAACAGTGTTCCGTTTCTAAGTCGCACTGGCCATGTGACCATGGAAGATTGTCTTCGGACAAAAACACTGGCTCTATGGCTTGGAAACGGGGATGAGCACCGCCCCCTAGAGTCGAACATGACTGGACAAAAATTGTCAATGGGAACCTTTACCTTTACCTTTACCTTACTACACCAAAACACCACTTGTGCGGTAGAGCTACACCCAATGGGATCAAGCAAGGGCTAGTTGAATAATATCACTAATAGTATTGAAATTCTTGCCATTTTCCTATATTGGCTTTTGTAATACAGCTCTCAGAATGGCCAGTGGTGGAAGATCATTGCATCCTATTAACTGGGCACAATTTTGTAAAATAAGAAACCCATTACACACTGTACACAACTATTATAGATTATTCTTATCTGCAAGTCCAGACAAAATGTGGCAAACAGCTATTCAGAGGAACGGGCAGATGCTCAGATAAGGAGAGGAAATGTCTGCTGTCTCGTCTTTGTCCAAAAGTGGGAATTGTGCGGCATGCACATGGAGTACTATAAACTCAAAATCGCTTGAATAATCTAAGCTATTGGATATTTGAGGAAAGGGGTTAATCAACATTAGGCTAAACCCCTCATTACTGTAACACTGCTTTCTATGAAGTTTCTAAAGAAAAAGGGGGGTGGGGGAGATTGCAACGCTCAGCCTGAAACAGCCCTCTGTAAAGATTTTGGTTTTAAGTCCAATGACGTTCTTGCTTGCTCACTTGAGACAGTATTTTTAGGCTTTATTGATCTGACTAAATTGATGAAGGCAAATTGAATTAGTATACCTTTTACTCTACTAGAGTGGCAAGCCACCCCACTTAGTAAGAAATTGGAATGGTTTATTAGGAGGTCTGGGGTAGGGAATGTTTTCATGACAAGGAAGTCTAACATATCTATTTATGATTTGGGTTTGGTGTTTGTTTGCTTTTTTTTTTTTTTTTGTCTTAATACAAGCCGCTCAGCCCAGAGGCTCTACAGAATTCTGGGCAAATAACTCAGCTTAATTTTATCTCACATGGTTGCTAAGAGATACAGTGGACATAAGGCTCTGTATATCAGCACGCCCAGGACCCTGTCAAGTACCCCAAAAAAGTGATGGGACTCTGCTGTCAGAAGCTTTGGGTCTTAAATTTAACGTGGAAGAACAAACAATGAAAGAGAAGGAAAATGGAGTCAAGAGACTGCATTCACATAATTGATTTTATTTAAGCGAAATCCAAGCTAAGAAGTTATGCCAAATGTTGAAAGGTATTGAAGCCACATATGAAAATGCTTCTGAGCAATTGAGATGAATAGAAAATAAATTTTGTTAAGTCTTGTGCACTAGGATGGAACATTTTAGTCCCTCAGAACCATATTTTATTGAAGTGACAGAGAACTAGACCTACAAGCAGCCATTTTACAATAATGCTGTCTCATGCCATGTACATTGTGTGGGGGATAGGGTTATAGACAAAAAAACAGCTCTACACAAATGTGCACAAAGGAATCTGTTGTTTTCTGTCAAATCTACTGTGATATGTTGTTATTGTTGTTGCTCTAGCATTTTTTTATGCAATGAGAGAGAAAAAGCAAACAAGTGAAAAAGTCTTGCGCACTCTCTGTCTAAGCAAACCATGATAGTGAGAAGCAGAAATGGATTACTCCAGTTATGAGTAAGGAGGTCTCTCTTGTTAGGCAGAAGAGGCATTTAAATTCTCATGGGGCTCAGGAGACACAATAGGTGTTCAATATGTATCTGTGTCTTTAATACTTTATTTGGTATAGGCTCTTTAAATACTGTGGTTCCCCACGGAGTCAATAACATCTGGTTGCTAGTTCACTGCAGCAAGATAAAAATACTATCAAGCGCCTCATGTGGCCAGGAAATAGCAGAAACCTTCAAGACTTTCTAACACATGTCGCTATAGCATTGTTGGAAATGGATTGCCTTGCTTTCCTCACTGTCGCTGTGCTATTGTCCTATACAAGTAAGACAAGTTTCTTATCTGACATGTTATGTCTGATATTATTTCCTAACTGCTAATCCAACATTTACTTATTTGGCAATAAGTTCCATAGGCATAAATTACTCTTACTTATATCTACTTACTTATTCATACTTAATTTATCTAGGGTAAACGTACAAATATTTCTCTAGTTATTGTTTCTCTTAAAAAGCTATTTTCTGTTGTTTTATGCAGAATAAATTGCACTGTAGTCAGAGCAGGTTGCTCCCAGGTGGAAGTGTATAGGATTGCAGTCTAAATTGTACTTTAAAAAAATTGATGATGTCACATTTGGAAGCACTTTTGGTCTTGTAAGGGATCTTAGTTGGAAGTATTTTGCTCAGACAGTAGAAAATGCAGGTGTTGTGTATGTGTATTTGTTGTTTAGTGTTTCAAAGAAGCCACTGCTCTTCCTTTGCTTTAGGCTGTATGTTTGTCCCATTGGAAGGAAAACATGTGGATTCTACAATGAAACTTGCCAGAGATATGACTCTTGAATGTGTCTATCCAAAGATTGGAAGAATAATCCAGATGTCATGGCGTAAGGAAAATAACAGCAGCAAAGAGAAGATTGCAGTCTTCAGATTGCCTTATGACCTGTCTATTGCAAATGGATATAAGACTAGAGTCCGCATTAGTAACAATACCACAAACAACAAGTCCCTGATTTTTAACAATGCTGATGAGGAAGATACAGGGTTTTATCTATGTTCCTTTCACACATTTCCACATGGAATCTGGGAAAAGCGAATACAGGTTGTGCAATCAGGTAAGGTAATTGTTTTTACCATTGTTTTAACATTATTGGTAATCTGTCAAGAAAAGCTGATACCCATCGGCGATGCAAGTCATGCCTGAGGCAATGCTGTTTCCAAGGCAAACCAAACATTCCATGGCAACCATACATGCTTCTTTCTCTTTTGCACAATGTCCTTAGAGGTAGAATTTTGAATGCGATATCCTGAGCATGTTGCTCTCCTCTGACTTTGGAAGCTAAACAGGGCTGGGATTCATTAGGACATGAATGGAAAATCATCAAGGATCTCTAAATAGGCCTAGGAAATAACTGTGTCAGAACTCTAGAAAGCTGCTGCCAGTCAGTGTTAACAATAATATGCTAGTTGGACCCATTGCCTGACTTGTTGTGAGGCAGCCTCTTGTGTGCCTTTGAGAAGAGAAAGGCAGCTTAGTTGCATTTTTAGTTATTCATTTCTCACATTTCTACCCACAAAATGGGTAGAACAGACAAGACTAAAACATGAAAAACTGGTGTGAAGCTGGAAAACACACTGAGAAAAAGAAACAGCCACCACTTCCACCAGTAACCCAGTTTACATCCTAAATGGCTGTCAGAAAAAAGATAGCAGTCTTTAAGGGGCCATAGCATTTCCGTCTTCTTTGTTTTTTAATTTTACTTTTGATTTTTCCTGAGAGCTGAAAATAAAAACACCCTTGCCTACTGGTGATAGAACAACACAGAGGGAACAGGCTAGATTCCCTCAGCAGAGAGTTCCAAAGCTGGGAAGCAGCTAAACCCTCTTTGACACCCACTCTCTGTGCGTCCAAATACCTAGTTGAACAAAATGGTCTCCTCTTCATTCTAGTTAGTTAAGGATTTGTATCCCCCCTACGTAGTCCGTTTCCCCTGAAACTGCAAGTCAAAAATCTTACTTTGTTAATTCATGTATTCAACAGGGGCTTGCACTAGAAAGCTCTACAACCCTTTCCAGCTCTGTAACTCTATATAGCAATATGGTTTTGCTTGTTGTAACTACAGTTGTGCACATTACAGTAAAAAATGTCGCCCTTCAGTTGTGCTGCTCATTTGCAAATATATTACCACCTACTTTCCCCCTCCCTGTCTTCCATTCCTGAGCCTGAAAATATCAGAGTTCCACAAAAGTTTGTGTTAAAAAAGAAAGAAACATTTTAGAAGTTAAGAATTTCAAGCAGAGAAAGGAGATTGGACAGTGATGTGGCGTAGTACTTCCATGACCATTAACTGAATGCTCTACATTGTCCCCACTCCTGGCAAATTATACCTCTACAAACCATTGCAGCTCTGAATTTGTCTTTGTGAGAATTCTGTGTGGCTTTGGAATACTGAATGGGAGAAAGTGGTTGCAGAATATATTTGGAAGAGGTATTTCATATGAAGTAAGAAGAACTCCATGCTAAATCCTAAAGCGACTTTCTAAACAAACATTATTTATTTGCATGTATTGCATAAGTATGTCCTGTGACTTTTGGACAGAGTATGACAAAACAGAAAGCAATATTTAAATTCCGTTTATTTCCTTTATAACTATGTATACACCTTCATTTGAGCTATAAGAGCAGCAGAACTGGCCTGTAAAATAGCAAGAGAATTCCACATTACTTCTTGATGGTATTGGAGAGATTTTTATCAATCAGCATTGTACGTGTCTGCTTGGATTTCTCATTTAAAGACGTCTATGCTCATTCTAGGATATTCAGTGTGGTGTCATGGATAGAGTGACAGACTAGGACTCAGGAGGTCTGGGCTTTAATCCTGGCTCAGTCATGGAAACTCACTGGTGGTGATAGAGCCAATCTTTAAATTTCTCACTTATTAAGAAAGCTATAAGTCCATTTCAACTGGATACCAGATCATAACAATGTGCTTTTTAGACTGATGTGCAGTTTTGTCAGTAATCATTAACCAACAATTCACAGGCACTTAGTGTGTAGATGGCTTATGGGGGAAAACCTACCTCAGTCTATAACTTTGTGCATACTTGCATTCTTCCCTTTTTCATCATAAAGCTGTTTTAGCTGAAGAAGAAAAAAAATGCAAAGACAATTGTTTCTTTTGTCATGCAACTGCCATGGGTGAACTGCACCAGCTGTCCAATTCCATCTGCTGCCCGGACTGTTTAATTATGGAATTTGCTGTGTATATGTTACCAGTGTAAAACAGGCAGTCATGGTTAAACTGTGACCTTTTATCATTATTTCCCAATGAACCTGAAAGTCTGTCCTCTCCTGTTTAGGATGCTGAATAACTGAACATCTAGACCCCCAAATTCCAACTTGAAGTGGTTAATAACTAAGTCCCTATGAAAAAGGTGGAAAGGCTCATATTGGAGAAACATGTTCTCTGGCCCCATGAAGGAGAAAAGGCAGTTAGATGCTCAGCTCATGAAGGTCAACAGGAACTATCTTCTCCTGAACATTCTTCTGTTTGACAGACATTATGTTGGACTGACCTCACTGCTCAGTCATGGCCACTACCAAGAATAGCCTTTTTCTGACAAGTATACAAGACCCCATCAGGCATGACAATATTACTGTTGGAAAAGCAAAGGACAATCCAGTGCAACCAAAGGTACTCATGTTGTATATAATGTTTTGACTTTTGCTTTTGCAAAAATTAGTGCTGAGAACCTATACCATAGTTTTCACACCATTTTGAAGCTTCTTATTTGTTTGTTTGTTGGTTATACATTATTTATTTGTTATTTGAGGATAACAAATAAATGCAGATTCCTCTAAAACAATATTTACCCCCCAAAACCCAAAACAAATGAACTTAGAATAAGAGTAATATTTAACAGTGGGGAAGTCATTATTCTATTAGCTATTCATGGCCAGAACAAACTCCCTCTGTCAATTTCTTGAATGTCCCTCTCTCAGATTAGGGGATTTTAAGTGGCCAAGAAGATAATAAGCAATATTTTAATACATGATCATCTGTCTTTAGAAGGGTGGTGGTGGTAATGGTCCTGAGAATGCAGTTAAGAGACCTCCTCCACCACCGCCACCGCTCCTCCTCCTCCTTCTTTGTGCTGAAATCCAGAGCTTATACAAACTGTTGGTTTGGTTAGACTACAACTCCTATAACTCAGCTGGTGCTCCTATCACAATAGCCATGAATGCTTTTCCTAAGCTCTTTTTAAATCTAGTTCAGTCCAGACAGATCCTTCCCCTTGCTGGTATTCTTATCAGAAGGTAGATAAAGGTCAATAACTGCAACCTTTTTGTAGCTTTAGAAGAGATAGCCAAGTTGGTCTGTGCTAGCATGTCAGGCAGAAACAAAAATAAAAATAAAAAAATAATAAAAACAACACTGTGGCACTAATTGCTATATTTTAATGCAAACTTTTGTGAAGAAGTGGACTTGCAACCTTTTTGTCATCTTGATTTGCTGGGCCTGAGGCACATGAGAGTTACAGCATGGTTTCCTCTGAAAGAATGGCCATTTTCTAACTGGCTGATTGCAGCTCACTGCCAGCTTGGAGGAAGTATAGTTCTCAAAGACTTCAATCCTCTAGTTTATTACTGGAATCAAGTTCTTCCTCCTTTAGACTTAAAGTCTAATATGAGGAATCCTAGGTCAAATGTGACTTGCTCTGAGTGCTTAGAACTTGTTTTCTTTCCTCTCCAGCTAACCAAGACATCGTGCTCTGCACCACAGTACGTAAGCGCTATATAGTACTCGTATAAATTATTGCAGATTTGGTACTGTTGAAAAAAATGATGGAAATAATATAAGCCATCGAAGAGAATTTAGAAGTCTCAAAATGAACCTTAAATGCCCATAATAGTCAGTTTCTTATTACCATGCAGAAAATTGAGAACCACATGTATCATGTTCATATAATTTCCTACTATATGGCTGATCTGCAATGTGTCAGCATTTCAGGTCATGTAATTGTTGCATTCCACTAAGAGGTAATTTAAAAGGATAGAAATATGAGGTTGTTATGTGACAGCAGGGAAAATGAAGAGTGAGTCTGCAGACCTAAGAAGCCGTATATCCAGAACTAGTGAAATCTGTGACAGTTTGCCATAAAAATGATATGCATACTATCAAATGAGCGGTGAACATGTGCACCAAAATTTTTGCTACTGTGAACCATTTACTGAGGAAGGAAGAAAATTTAGCTCTACTACAGCAATGTAGTTTTTTTTAAAAGAGCATTAAAAAATAAACCCCTCTGTTACCGTGTTTATCTTTGGTAAATGCAAATGCTCTTTGCACCAGGATTTGTGTATTGAACACAGTGGAGAAAAAATTGAAAGCCATGTGAGATGCAAGGTAATCCTATTCCACCTTCCAGTTCCTTCCTTTTGACAGAGTATGTCAAGTCACAGGGCATCAGTT
This sequence comes from Pogona vitticeps, assembly GCF_051106095.1. Lineage (NCBI taxonomy): Eukaryota > Metazoa > Chordata > Lepidosauria > Squamata > Agamidae > Pogona > Pogona vitticeps. The sequence continues at coordinate 174,831,970 of NC_135786.1, forward strand.
GAAGTCACAGAAAATGGCCATGCTTCCCCACTTCTCATGAGGAGGGAGGAGGTAAATTTCAAGGTGGGCAACATGGAAGAGGAGAAACTCTCATTCTTATTTTTGAGGTAGCTTTAAAGCTCGCACACTCATTTCTACCCATTCCCATACATCACAAGATTTCAATGGATCAGTGCAAAAGTCTAAGTGTGTGTGGTTGTGCTTGGGCACTGTTGGTCAAGAGCAAGGAGAGCAAGCTGGTGGGCTATATGGAACAAGACAGGGTGTGGCACTCTTTCCAGACCTGTTGGACAAGGTCCGGAAAGAGTGGCAGAAGGCCAGGAAAAAGCCTATGGTCTGGACTTCCACAACCCCCAACAGCAGCATAGGATTGGGAAGAAACATGTCATGTGTGCTACAGCTAAGGCCATGTAGGATAAGCTCAAGCAGGAATCATAGCATTCACCATAGTAGCTCAGTGCACTGTCTGTCTGGCAAAAATGGGTAGCTCTGATCCATGTTGCCATATTATCCAGTTACTGTACCATTTTTATTCAGATTCTGGGATTGTGTAACCCAGACTCTTGTGCCTATGTCTACCATCAGCTGGTCCAGAAGTAGTTGCAGCACAACTGCTCACAACCTTTGCCTGCCCTCATCTTGGATCACAACTCACCTCACAATGTCATAGTGTTCTGTTTCCAGTTCTTGGCCATGAAATCTTTTGACATGGGATATCGGTGACTTCACAACAAAGCTATGGCCCTTCCTGCTGCTCTCCTCATTCTGGTTTTGCAAAAAGTAGAAGATAAGTGCGTAAACATATCCTCACTGTCTCCCCACGGTTTTCTACCTGCAGTGTAAGAAACCATTAGCAGCTAAAGACCGATGCAATGCTAGCTATTGAGACGAGCTGTTTCTGTGAAATAATGTTCTTGTGAGAAATTAAGAGTAAGGAACAACTATCTCTACTGAGACCAATCCTCTAGGACAGAGAATTTATATTGTAGATTCATAGATCTGAGTACAGGACAGCACTAAAGCACATTGTAAAAGCAAAATCCATAATTCTTAATAGTGTCAAATGGACAGTGCTCTTAATAGTATAAATCACTTAGATTTTAATAGGGTGCAAGATTGTGCAACATGCTTCTAAAGCTCAACATCAGATGTTCAGAAATTAATAGTGGACTATTTTCATATTTAGTGTATGTCTATTACTAAAGAAAATTTCCAGATTTTAGAAAGAGAACAATATACAAGGTAATGCCCATGTATATGCTGAATGCAAAAATGTAACTAGCACCAGAGACAGCTAGAGAAATCCAAAATTCAGCCAGATACCTGGTGATTTAACCTGACATTTCTGATGCACTTAGAAAGGAGTGGGCAATGCAACAGGTTTTTTTTTCTGATGACTTTTGCCTGCCTTTTCTTTTTCTTTTTTGTTTGTTTTTTTGTTGTGTCCTACTGCACAACTGTGACTTGAGCACACTTTGATGAGAAGGCAGTGCAGAACTTTAACAAATAAACGATACACTGTTGGATAGCCTTGAGCACTCTACCAGCTATGTTTAAGCCATCCATCCATCCATTAGATAGTTCACATCCAACAACCACATATATAGAATGTGCAGTCTTGTTTCCTGAATTACATATGGTAAATATCACATTCATATATATTTGGAAGGGAAACAATATCTATTCTTTCTAAACCTAGGATTACTTCTAAACTGAAGAGGGTCACTGTGGCCTTCTATATATGGTTTTGCTGTAACTCGCATTATCTCTTACCATTGCTTATGGTGGCAAAAGCTGATTGGTGTTTCAGAGGATTATAACATCTGGTGTGGTGCTGATTTTGGAAATCAGACATTTGCAACTATTCTTATGAAGATCCCAAGGCTCCTATGTAATCCCTTATATTATTTGAGATCTGGGCAGATAGTGAAACAAAAGGGGGAAGTATTGATTGATTGATTGATTTGATTTGATTTGATTTGATTTGATTTGGTTTGATTTGATTTGATTTCTATCTTGCCCATCTAGACCAAAAGTCTACTCTGGGTGTTTACCAAAAATTGCCACTGCCAGGGTGACTTTACCTGCAGCATCAGTTTATGTAACTAAAAAAAATCTCCCCTCCCATCCCACTACTGCCAATGGTTTCCTGAGAATGAAAGGGAGTACATGGTAGCCTTGGGGCCTTCAGAAAAGAAGTTGCAAATGTTTAATTTCCAAATAATTGCCACCACTGTTTATGACATCATCAGGCCTAACACAGTATAGTTGTAGCAACAGGAGTTCAAACATTAACTGCTATAAACAGCATCCTTAATTTCTCTCCTCAATTTACTTCTTTTACAGATGATTCTAAGTCACAAGTCTTTTTGGATCCTGATGTTACTGCAGATTCCCAAGTTACTAAACCAAGGCGAAATGTCACCATAATGTGCTGGCATGACTCTGATATCACAGTGAATCAAGTGATATGGGAAAGGGTTCAAGTAGACCGTGTGGACTTCATAGGTCAGTGTCTTGAATCTGGTCTGCAGGTCTATGGTTCAGATTATGAAGGGCATGTACAGATAGACTGCGCCACCGAAGAGTATAGCACCCTTGTCCTGTGGAACGTCTCAGCTAGTGACGCTGGGTTATATCACTGTTCCTGCTTTGGAGCAAATGGCAAAAATGAATCTGGATGGACAAAACTGACCATTACTGGTAACGGTAAGTTGAAGGAAGGGACTGGGCACTGACTTTGCAATGGAAGTTTTCTAAAGGTTTATTTTTGCTCAGTGGCATATATTCATTGAAACATATACAAAATTGCTCACTTTACTAGGACCCAATATCTGGTGTTTTCTTTTTTTTTTAAAGACAGGCAAAGGGTGATGACGGGGAACGGGGCAGTGAGGAAACCACAAAGCTTGTTTGGGGTAGTTTTAAGCTAGACAGGAAAGGAAGAAGACAAATGGGTGTTAAAGAGGAAAGGCTGCAAAGGAAAGATGTTAAAAAAATAATGGCTTATCTTCATATATTGTTGCTACCAATGTTCCCTATATATATATATATTTCTGAGCACTTCCCCGTCAAGCAGGAGAGAACCAGCACAGCTATACAAACTTAGTGGTAATCTACAGGCCTGTTTTGGATTAGGCTGGATCAGGCTAAATCAGGTCATTAGGAGGTCTGGTCTGCCATTTGGTGTGATCTCCACATCCGAATGGCATATGGAGCTGAAGTTACCCTATTTAGCCCTCACCAGCCTGGTGCCAGAAGCAGGAAGAGTCAGGAAGGAGGCAATGAGAAGCTTTTTTTTTTTTTTTTTTTGCTTTTCTTTTAAAGATCTGGTCAAGAAAAGCAAACAAACACCCCATCCTGTCTCCTCCTGCCACCACTGTTCCTCTTGTCCCTTTTAAAAAGCCAACCCAAGGCACAGGCAGGCACTTGCACTTGCACAAATGGGTCATGCATGTCCATGCACAGGAGGTTTCAGCTTCCCAAAGGCAGGCTCTCTGTGCTGGAAATTCCTCTTCCGCCTCTGCCTGCTGCCTCCCCTGCTCCATTTGCCTCATAAAAAGCCAAGCCAAGTCACACACACTGCCTTTGGAAACACTTCCATGGAGTTTAATTTGCCTATACTGTATCATGAAGCCTCTCTCTTATTAAGCCACTTCATGATACAGTATTGACAAAAATGTGGCTAGGAACACTCTGGGAGGACAGGCTGGTTTGCTCCAGTAGAGACATCATCTGATTACCATCTTTACGAGTGTGCAAGCCTATCCGTGCAGTGAGCACACAGTGCTTGTCCACGCAGTGAGCAAAACACTCATCCGATCACACTCTTAGAGAGCTAATTTATTTTTTGTTGAAGAAGAAAGGCCCAGAAGAGTTTGAACCACAAATCCACCAGTAAGAAAATAAACGGCATTTGTATAACTGCCCCAGGAACCTTTTTCTTCTTCCTGTAATTCACAACATAAAAAGAGGCTTTCTGGATCAGCTAGCATTCATTTCCCAACTGTGGCTTCCAAGGTGTAATTCACTTTTCATCCACTTTTCTACCGAGTTGACATTCTCATTGACTAATTCATCCTAACCCTGATATATTCTCCTTGGCTATGCCCTGTGAACATAGAAACCAACAATTCCTGTTTCCTCTACATGCTTTGTTATTTTCTTCCCCTTAATTTAGTTTGTTGTGTTATCTGTCCACACTGAGGGGTACTTCAAAATTTCTTCAGTGCTGCTGTTCCTGTTTTTTTATTTTAATTTCTAGTGAGGTGATATTTCAAAGTGGTGCTGCTTGCAAATTTAGTTTTACTGCTACTGATTGTGATTCCAGGCAATGGCTGAAATCCTGTCACGTAACTCCACTTAAATAGTGATGGCATTATCACATGGCCATGTTAATCTCCCTGCCTCTCTTCTTCAGGTTCTGAGGGTCTCTAGAGATTTCTTCTCACCTTGGGAAGTTATGGGGAGCCCCAGAATGTAGGTGGGGGAGCCTTTAATATTGGAAAATTGCTGCTTGATCACTGCCAGTGGTCTTATATTAAAGCCTTCCCTCTCTTTCATCCTGAGCTTCCCAAAAGGAATCCCTAGGGAGCCGTCATAACATTGAGGGAGCAGTGAAAATAGAGAGTTTTAAATTAAAATAAAATAAAGATTAATGTTGTTGGGTGATGATATTCCAAAATATCATCACCCAACAGCCAATATATTCCAAGAGCTCAGCCATGTTGGTATGTAAATGCCTTGAAATCCAGTACTAAATCACAAATGGAATAGGCTCATTTAAATCAATGGAAGTTATGGAGGAGTTGACACACAGCATCCCTACTGACTCCATTGGCCTACTCTAGTGCAATTTACTGTGCAAAGCAACTGGATTTTGGCCTATGTTCGGTAGTCTTGGTGGTGCCAAAATGTGCCTCCACTCACAGGTCATAGCCTGGAGATGTTAAAAAGGAAGGGAGGGAGGGAGGGATAATACCTATGTTTAAACTAGATTGGTGCCCTGCTTGACGATGATAATCTGTTCCAGGAAAATCGCTGTTAAGCAAAATTGTCGTCAAGCGAAGAAAAAAACCCATTGGAATGCTCTGAAAACTGGTTAATGCATTCCAATCGGGAAATATCTCATTGTCCAGAGAAGATCGCCCATAGAGAATCGCCAATCAGCTGTTTAAGAATGCTGTCTTCTGAAGCTTCTGCCAGGAAAACAGCCATTTTGCGAAGGGAGGGAAGCCATTTTGTGAAGGGAAGCCATTTTGCGGAGCCGGAAAAAACATCGTTTTGTGAACAAATGGTTCGCGAAGCAGGCACCTAATCGACGTAAAGCGAAAAAACCCCATAGGAACCATCATTTTGCAATCGCTATAGCGATTGCAAAAAAACTCGTCATCAAGCGATTTTGTCGTCAAGCAGGGTCGTCGTCAAGCAGTGCACCACTCATGGCGCAGTGGTTAAATCGCTGTACTGCAGCTAAAACTGTGCTCACGACCTGGTGTTCAAATCCCAGGTAGCCGGCTCAAGGTTGACTCAGCCTTCTATCCTTCCGAGGTCGGTAAAATGAGTACCCAGCTCGCTGGGGGGGGGCAATGTGTAGCCTGCATAATTATATTGTAAACCACCCAGAGAGTGCTTGAAGCGCTATGGGACGGTATATAAGCAGCACTCTTTGTTTTTTTGCTTTGTACAAATATTTCAATGTAATGTAGCATTGTAATGTAAGCACTCAATCTGTTTCCACTTTCCTTCTTGGTTGTATCCTAATAGGCCATGGATATTGTGGCTTTGCTAAGACTGCCACATGCTCATTCTTGTGTGACAACTACTGTATATGGACAGAACTTCAGGATAAATGCTAAAACGTTTGAAAGCTCATCATGTGACAAATGTTAAGTGGAAAAAAATCCACCTGTAGGAGGAGACCACATCCGATATACTACTCCATCTCCTTGGGGGCACAACTCCTTTGCCTACGCTTGACTATGTCTCTGTGGTTTCTCACAGTCACAGGCATGTCCTTGCGCTCTGTGTGTACTTGGCAGATCTAGTAAACCTGTTTGTGGCAGGGTACAAGACAAGCAGTTCAAACCACTCATTAGTTTTTAGTGCATTGTAACTGTCAGGCTTGTCAACATTTCAACTGTAGATGTGCTGGTCAGGCAGTGGAGGTTGTAACCAGTCACCCATAACATTTTTGGAATCCTGAGAAGGGGGAAAAAGTCAAAAACCAGGGCTTTCTAAGGCAGTACTTAAAGGAAATGAAACTAGCCTTCATAGAATGTTAAATAGTGTCCCAGCAGCCTGTTTTCCTCCTGAAGTTAAGAGACAAATGACATGCCTCTGCCTTGTACAGTTTGATTCTAGGAAATGAAAGATGTTGCATTAAATGTTGTTCTGCTTGATTAGAAATACAGAAGATGCACAAAGAACAAGGCGGCATTCAGCAGCAACAAGGAAGCCAAGAGTTGCCTGACTCTGTTATTGCTTCAAAATGGGGTTGGGGCAGACATCAAGCCCATGGTCCCCACAAATCCCTTTTGATCATTTTTATGGCCTCTGCGGCCCTTTCATTTCTCCATCACAAATTGTGCTGCGGACTTGTGGTCATGGGTGTGCAGTATTCTGTGGGTTCCAGGGAAATGGAGGTCTCATGCAGCACCCTGACCCCTAGCAGTTGCCCATAAGTATAGGTAATAGAACGCCATTGGTCAAAGGCAGGATTGCACACTATAATGAGAGTTATCCTAACCAGTAGGGGCGGACATGAACCAAACCACAAACCAGAACAAAACACGAACTGGGTTGGTTTGTGGTTCAGTTCATGCTCGGTTTGGGGATCCCACTTTGCCAAAATGAAATGAAGCACCGAACCTTTTTTTCCACTTGACCCTTTTTTTTGGCTTCAGCAAAATGTGATGCCTACTCCCCCTGCCCCTGCCACCTTCCTATATCATCTTGAACCTACCACCAACAACACTGATGCTATCCTGAGAGGCAGCAAGCCTGGCTCCTTGCTTCTGTACATGTGCCCACCTATCAACTGAGTGGCGGTCACATGTGCACAGAAAACAAGCCAGGTTTCCATACAAGAAGCTGGGCCTGCTGCCTCTCAGGATGATGGTGATGGAGATGGCAGTGTTAGCTTCAAGACATGGTAGGGAAGTGATGGGGCTCAGGGAAGGGTGAACAGATGGTTCCCTCTGGCACAAACCTGAAAAATGAACCGTGGATGAGTTTGGTTTTTTGGAGGGGGATTGTGATAGTTTGTGGTTCATTGGTAACCATGAACTGTCACAAACCACTGGTTTCCTGGTTCATGCCCATCTCTGACAACCAGCTATTAGTAATTAAATATGTGATAAGTGAGCCACAGGTTAAGAAATAGTTCACTTTGAAAAACATAATGCAGGTGGTTTTGGTTGGCAAACCAAGTTGTTTATCACCTACAGTTGACCTGGTTCATCTGAAGGTGTTTGCTCTGGATCATAATAGGCAGAACTTCCCCTCTGTCAAGTTTTAGAGAAGAACATTTTAGAATCATTTTCAGTCACCTAAACTATGGCACTGGGCACAAAGCCGGAAGCGTCTTCTGTAGTTTGCTGCACATGGACTCTGATGCAAAGGGTATTTAGGAAAAGCTGTCCCCTCAACACATCCATACTGGACTACAGAGTCTTAACATGCAGCCCCAATCCCATGAATTGAGTCAGACACCCAAAACAGTGAGGGTTTGTTGGGACACCATGCAGCTGCTGCATACTTGGGGATGAGAGGAAAGGTAAACAAAGACAGAACTGCACACTGCCATACGTTCTCCTGAGATGAGGGGAAAGCAAAAAATAGTGACACAAAACTCCTCCTTCCTTCATCAAAGGCCTTTTCTAGACACAGGTTTAGGTCTCACGAGAAAGCAGAGAGAACTAGAAATGATTCTGCCACCCAAGACACTCTGGTTCGTCCTGCTGGGATCAAACACCTTAGACTTTGTGACACCAGTGGACACAGAGTGCTTGGCTTTTTTCAAATGAGTTATTTAAAATGGATTGGAGATTATGACTTGAGTGATTCTATGGAAAGAAACAGGGAATGCTGAAACTTCTGGACTGAGTAGCAAAGCACAGGGATGCAAAAGGCCCCTTCTTTGTTTTCTGTTTTTTAATTATGCCTTTGAATGATTAGTTGGATATGAATTTTCAAGGTAGCTAAGTGGTCAACGGTTTCTTATGATCATTACTATGACCCATGTGGAGAACCTGTGTTCACTGTCTCTTAGACACTTTTCTAGGGATGTTAATAATCTACTGCATGTAATTTTTATGGGGATAAACATGTGAGAAAGCCTGATGAAGTATTGTTATCCTGAGAGATTTTGATCTTTAAGTGTAATCGAAATGGCAGAGTACCGTGATGTCTTTTTTCCCCTTTAAATCATCTTTTAAAATACTCTTTTACAACACTTTATGAAGGTGTTGTGGGGAACTATACATTTTTTTCTTTATTAAGAGATGGTTATCTGACGCTTTCTTCAAAATAAAAAGTACAGGCTTTACCATTTGCCTGTAGTACAAAGAGCGAAGAGTCTTCATATCCTGCCCTCTTCAAGGGATAATAGTCTGGGGGAATTGTTTTTTGCTTGGTGAAGAATACTAATATTGTACTGGTAGTGGGGTGGGGTGGAGAGGTTCTTTCATCTAGCCTCTTGAATTCAGGAGATGATGGTGAGCATATTCTGAAAGTTACTGATGACAGAAAACTGAAATATGAACCTCTTTGCCTTTGTTTCCAGTCTTTTCATTTCCAAAATGCTGCTTATATACTATGGTCATCAAAAGAGGCACTCTGAAGGATGTACTCCAGAGAAGCTGGGAGATAGAAAGAAACACTTTATGGCGATAAGTTTGTCAGTGCTCGGTCCCAAGACGATATCGGTTAATATTAACTAGGTTGTCATCTAGTCTGGTGTTCATTAAAGTTTGCACAACAGGGTATTCTTAATGAAGTGGTTTCTTAGTCTTGAGAGTTAGCCCAGTGTGAGTCGGAATCAAAATTGTCAGGATAGACACTGGATTTTGTAGGCTATTCCAGATGACTCCACTGCTTAGCTTTTTAATAATTTGTTCTAAGGATAACACACACTTCAGCATTTCTTTTTAAGTTAATACTGTAGTTGCAACACATGCTGTATGGAACTCCATCCTGTACTACCTTACTTTAAAATCATGTATTTTCTTTGATCCATGTTGTTAATATTTCCCATCCTCCTTTCTTTCTAGTTCCTTTGATTTCTATGCAGCACATTGTCTTCATTGCTGGAGCTTCCGCAATACTGATAATAATCACCTTGGCCAGTGTTGTGGCTATTGCTTATCACAAAAGGTAAACAGATCATTCTGTACCATTATTGATTGATTGATTGACTGACTAATTGATTGAGTTATTGAGTTATTTATTGAGTTATTTTAAATTCTGCCTGTCTCCCAGTTCAGGGACCTAGGGAGGCTTATGGAATGGGGATGGGGAGAGATACCTGAATTAAAATATACAATGTAATAGTATTAAAAGACCGTTAAACTCAAAGCAATTTAAAATAAAACAAAGATAAGCAGAAAGATTTCTTTAAAGCACCTTCTCCCCGTTAAAAGATTTCTCTTTGGTTCCAAAAGCCAATCTGGATAGAAAAGTCTTTTCCTGGTCAGCCTTTCACAAAGAGGTTCCACGGTCACTAAAAGGACTTTTTCTCAGCTTCTCAGGTGATGTGCCTGTGAAGGTGGTGTGACTGAGAGAAGGGCCTCCTTTGAAGTTCTTAAAACTTCAAGGAGTTTCTCATGGGGAGCTGTGGTCCAGATAGCCTTGTCTACGATGAATAATAAATACCGTAATATGTCTTAGTATTTGTTTACATGATTTCTAACAACTTTTCTGGGTATAAGCCAGTTGAGTTGCATCTCCCATATCCATTGCCACTGGGTATGGCAACTAGGACTCACTGGGGTTGCAGCCCAAAAACATATGGTGTCTCTTAGTTGGGCAGCCATGATTTAAGACAGCTGGCCATATTTTGCTGGTTTCCACCCAGGAAATGTGCTTCAACTTTTGTCAACATAAGACATTTGCAAGTGCAATGCACAGTGGCCAGCACAGTGCAGAACAAAAGCCAAGAGCTTATAAATTACTGAATGAATTGTTAACCATGCATTCAAAAATGCAGATTTTGTTCAAAGCTTACCATTTTCAGAACCAATTTTAATATTTCATGGAAATTTACAATGTTCCTGGTTCTAGCAAGAGAAGTGACATTAACAAACTTTCTGTGTGTCACCAGAAAGAAAAATAAGAACAAGAGGATCAACATGATGAAAATCTTTTACGCACAGGTTAGTGGGGCCTGAGACTCTCTCGGTACTTTGCAAAATTTCTTTCTGAGATTTTTGCCAGGCACAGGGAATCCAAACCACACAGAGGCAGAGTTATTTTCTGTGGCACTTGTCAAGGCACACATCTCTAAATCAGCAGACTTACCATTTCATTTAGCATACTTTTATGTATCACAAAAACAAAACTATGGGTCAGTCAATTTGCTTCACAATATGATTAACACTTTATAAAAGAAAAGTTGTTTGAAAACTTGTGAAACTTTAACATTTTTCTATTTTATGTCCAACTAACTGGGTGTAACTTTGTGTAAGATGTTCACCAGCCACATATTGTTCCTGTTGCATCTTAGATGGCATTGTAATAAACTAATATTTGTGAGTCACAGAGAGTCACATAATTTGTTGTTGCTTCCCTCTAGAAAAGCCTTGGCTGAGTGCATCCTTCTTTGTGTCAGGCTCAGCTTTCAATCTTTGCCTACTGCACATCAATGCAGTTTTCCTGGGGCAGAAACCGACAAGATGGCAGCTTTGCAATAGGTGGTGATAAAACATTGCACTCTGGGGACACAGAACTGCTGTGTTTCCATCCATAACATGGAAAAAAACACCCAGTGTTTACCTCTCAAGAACGAATTGCCAAACTAAAGCAAGCTAATTGCAATTTACAGAGTTGGGATATATTACCGGTGGACACGACTCAGGCATTCTGTATTTCTTAAGTCTAATTGTGAAACTACTCCATTGCTATTTCTGCACCCATTTTGAAGCTGAGGATTTGACACTTTCTAGCCCAGACGAAGAGCAGGAATTAGTTAGTTGCAACAGGTCTCTTTTCTATCTGTAAGGTGCTATTTGGCATTGGTGATTTGTGCATTTGTACATTACCATTGTAATAATAGTGGAGGATGGAAGGGACATGAAGACTGTGGGTATAGAGAGTCTTTGGTACATGGTGAGCTAAAACATTGTAAGGAAATGGTACCCCGGCTTTACAGTCAATGAATCCTGGACAACCTTTTGAGTCAGAGCTGCCTGTCATGTTACATTTCTAAGGTACAGGAAGATGTATGTCACTCCTGCATGCATACAACAATGCACAAGTGACTTGGGTGACTGAACATGTCAACTGTATCTTACATGTTTTTACAAATCAGTACTGTTACTGTCTTAGGGATTAGGGTTAAACAGACACCACCTTGTAAAAATCAGAATGTCCCCATGCTCAGAGATCAGTCTGGCATACTTAAGAATATATTCACATTGTTTTGATGCATTTTCAGGACCCCGTTGTTCTCTGACCAATGAGGGAAAGTGAGATGGAGGGCAGAGAAGGCAATTATGAAAAACAGTGCTGAAAAGCAACATTTGGGATAAAAGACCAGTGCTGCCCAGCATCAAAACAAGGTGCACATTGTTTACCTATTGCAAGCATCTCAAGTCCAAAGCAAGACCTATAGAATATTTAGGTCAGCCATAGTTGAGGTAGTTGAACTCATAGGTGGTCGGTACAAACAGAGGAGTGCTTTACTCTGGAATTCTGGGGGTGAGGCAACCCCTTCACTACTCCATCCTTGATAGTAATAGGGTACAAGAGTAAGATCAATGGGTGGTTTTATGCATCTGTGCCTTTATATAAGGAATTTGCACCCCTTCCATGTTGTTGAATTCCAACTTCTATCAGGTTTGACCAACGTGGTGGTTGGTCAAGAAAAAAGATGACAGTGGTAGTCCAGAAACATCTGAAAATCAAGAAATTCCCCATCCTGCTTTATATTTTCCAGGTATCTTAGACAGAAGGAAAACCAATTTGTTCTTGCACTAATACTTCTGGTGCTCTGTAGCCTGGATGGTACATGAAGGCTTCTGGCTTGGGATACAAAATTCTATGAATCCTTTGGATCTCCTTAATTCCCAGCTCAGAATATGCCCAATTGGCTACAGCAAATTTAGGACATAACAGATATAGACATTTAATCTGTTACTAAGAGTCACATTGTGCATTTAAGTACAATATAAGAAAAATCCCTCCTGGTCAGATTAGATAATATACATCACACATTTTCAGAAGAGGTACTCCCTCAAATGGTAAAAGATGTCTCTCATAGTATGTGATCTTCCTCAATTTAAGATTTTGTATTTAGTGTCTTTTGTTATGGGAATAAACACAGGCTTAGTTTACAATCTGACTTCTGCAGCATTTAACCACAGAAAATCCTGTTAAATTGGGGTGGTGGTGGTGGTGCTAAATAGGTTCATCAGAAGAAATGACAATTTATTCTGATGAAGAAATTGATCCTGAGTTTCATTTCTATTAGGAGGGTATCCATCTTTGCTGAGTCATTCTTCTATCTGCTTTTCTCCTCCCTAGCGTTCACACAATTGTGGCTGCCAACACAAAGCAAATGCGAACAGAAGACAAAATATGGCAAGCTCTGGGGAAACACAGGATGAAATCTACGAGAATGTCAAATGTTCATAATGACAAGAGTAAATAAGTGTTGTGAATATTGCGAAAGTGGGCTAGTGGGCAACAAAGAAAACCTACAAACAAGACTTCCCCACATTCATTTGATGGAGCGGGACTGTCAAAGTTTGAATTTTGTTTAAAGTAACCAGGCTCTAACAAACATGTTGCTAATGTGCATAACTCTTTGCCCCCTCTCCCCCCAACATTTATGATACAGTCGTGCCTCGCTAGACGATGATAATCCGTTCCACTGAAATTGTTGTTTAGTGAAATAATTGTCTAGTGAAAAGCATTTCCCCATTGGAATGCATTGAGACTTGTTTAATACGTTCCAATGGAGAAGAATCGTCGTTGTCTAGTGAAGATCGGCCATAGGAAAGCCGCTTTGCGAACTGCCGATCAGCTGTTTAAATCGCTGTCTTGAGAAGCTTAGGTCCAGAAAACACCTGTTTTGCAAGTGCGGAGGGAGCTGTCAAAATCGTCATCTAGCGAAAATCGGTTTGCAAAGCAGGGACCAAACATTATCCAGCGAAATTCCCCCATAGGAGTCACTGTTTTGCGAATCGCTATAGTGACTGCAAAAAGTCAATGTCTAGCGAAAAAAACTGTCATGCGGGGTAACTGTCTAGCAAGGCACCACTGTACTCCCTCAGCTTTCCAACAACTGTATATTGTTTATAAGAACTGGGAAAAAGTTAATGCAAGGATAATGTCATAATTCCACATAGAGGACACTCATGTAAGTGTAATACTGAAATGCAGCAGTAACTTACTACAGATCTAAATCAGTAAAAAGATTAAAAAATTAATAAGCCGCCTAGAGTGGTCTAGTATGACCAGATAGGCGGGATAGAAATAAAATAAATAAATAAATAAATAAATAAATAAATAAATAAATAAATAAATAAATAAATAAATAAATAAATAAATAAATAAATATTGGAACACCTCTGAGCTTATTCAGAATGTTTTTCAGCACTGCTCAAAGGCTGCATCCTCTCCCTTATTCGCCTGGTGTCTTCCTAGCATTGCCTCTTAGCACCTATCCAACCAAATGACCAGAAGGGGATTTGGGAGATGAGGTTGCTGTTTTGTGCCTCTGACCCCACTACATTCCTCTCACATATGTTGTCAGACTAATATTTTCAGGATCTGCCTACCAGGCTTGCTTCCTTTCTTTCCTGACTCTTTAAGGAAGAGGCATGCTGCTGTTCCTCTCCCATGTGCCTCCAGGGATATTTAGTTAGCATTAGGGTTTAGACTTTTCTGTTGCATATGTAAGAGTGCGATCGATGGGCATTTGTCCTGCTGTTTGGTGTGCTGCAGGGATAGGCTGGTTCACTCCTTTTTCTGGCGATCACATGAGCAAAACCCAGCTTGTCCCCAGAGTCCCCACACCTTTCTGGCTCCCTTGTTAGGGGCTTCTGTTTTTGTTTTGGTTTTTTTGTGCAAGTAGGGTTACTATATTTTAGTTTGTTTTCAGACAGAGCCTCCCCTTTTTTTTTTTTTTAAAAAAAAAATTCAGACAGCATTAATATGCTGAATCACTTTGGAAAAAAAATAAAAGTGAAAAGTTCCTCCTGGAAGCAGGAGGAGACTGGAAACAGGAGAAGATAGATTTTTTCTTTTCTCTTAAATGTCAGATCTAGAACATGATTAGCCAAATCCACCACTGAGAACCAGCTGCTCCATGGAGCAGAGGGAGGAAGCAAAAATGCTCTGTTGAGGGGCAGAGGAAGTAAAAGTTTTTTAAAAAATGTACTAGAACAGTCTTGATACGTTGCATCAGTTACATTTTTTTAAAAAGTTGAAAACTTCCTTCTGGAAGTGGGAGGAGATAGGAGAAGGTTAGAGATCCCCCTCTTTCCCTTGCTTTCTTAAATGACCCTGACCAAATAGGGTCACTGGAGGTGTATGTGCCATTTGGATGAGAGGGTTACACCAAATAGCATACCAGATCTCTCTCCAACCTTAGGTGATCCTTTCTGGCCCTCACCATCCTGCTTCAAATGAATCTATGTAAACAAACCTTATGTTTCACTGAAAAGAGACAAACTGGAGAACACAACCCTACATATCTATTAATTATTGCATCATGTTAATATGAAAGCCACCAAGAAGATGTTTAACACGTGTGCTATGGTTGGCTGATAATTCTGTTGCTTACAGTTGGACATTGCAGCCAGAGAAGGCCTACTGAATCAGTGAGGATCTGGCTAGGCAAGTCCTCTGTAACTCTATTGATTGAACAGGCCCAACTCTAGATTTCATCCCTTATTTCACTATTAGAACTGTCACATCACTTGTAAAAATCACACTAGTTGCAACTTTCTTGAAGATACCTTTTGAATTCCTCCAAAGACTTATTAACCTCACTTTGCTTGCTCTGACGTCCAAAGCTAACAGGAAGACATGAAATGTTAACTTATGTGTGGTAGTTGGGATGGTGGGTAATTGCTAAGCCTTCTGATTCTCCAGGCAGGAGGGCATTCAACCTTATGGGTTGGATTCTGATGGGGGTGGGGAATCCCCACCAGCCACGTGCTTTTTCTGCTGTTATCTCCATCTAATTGTCACAGAAGATGCTAGTTAAACCAGGGAAAACTGCTGCATGGAACTGAGCTCTGATCTGCAATCTGAGATGGTGCTGTATGGAACTGAACTCTGGTTTGCAGCTCCAAACACTGTTGCACTGAGATTTTATATGAGGAAAATATACAAATTCACATGCCACATTAACTTTGCTTAGGATAGTCCCAAAATACTAGCTCAATTCACTGATGAAATATGTCCTCCTCAAAATGGAATTTGGGTCATTGGACAAAAAAAGTGTTGGCACTTCCGCCTCAGCTCTGGTATAGGCTTTTATGTGGTGCATATGTCCCTTTGGTGTGTATATTAGTCTTGCTGTAGCTAAACTTGTGTGTACTTTGTTAAATCCCTTATTGTTTGGCACTCAGAAGGTCACAGTTATGTATCAATAATGGTTTTGCCAAGCCACTGAATTTTTGCCCAGTTACTTCTCTGGCTTCTCACGTTTACTTCAGTCTCATTGAAACTAGACAAGAACTAAATAAAGCAGGTGGGACTAGAAAAGCAGCCAATTAGTTCAAACACTGGATTCATATTGGGAACCAATTCTGTGCTGTAGCTGTGCAAATCAATTTCTTAAGGTGATATGATCTCTCTGCTGCAATGCTTTGGATTTTTCAGCATTGCATGGCAACAAAGAGGGTTTTCCTATTTTTAGAACATGTAAAACACAGCTTATTTACTTATTTCTCTTAGTACCTCATTTGAAGAGTTATTTTTCATTCAGAGGACTTTGTCCTAGTGGCTGAAGAGAATCTATATGAGGCTTGACCAGGTCTAGCAAAGCCACATGGACCACTGGAGATGGGGTTAGGAGTCTGTGCAAAAAAGGTTTCTTATTACCTCCTGTCCAGTCTGTTTATGGGCACAATATGGCCTTACAAGGATGTCAAGAGCATTCTGCAGTGCTTTCAAAAATATGGTCCATGTATAGCATCATTGCTGAGATGGCTACATACACTTTCTTCATCATAAGAGTAGCCTAGTAACTTGACTATTATCTATTTGGAACTTCTACTATTGTATTCAGAAACCTCAGTTCATAACTCTGTGCATAACATTTTTGGTGTTCCTACCATCATTGTTCTTGCTCTAGGAAAGTTTCTGATGGAGGAAAATGCATCTTTTGTCAATGAGAAGATGGAAAGAATCCAAAAGTCTGTTAATTTCCTTTCTTTGTATCTAATAAACAGTTTTTATATTTTATTCATGTCTCAGATGCTTCCTGATTCATCTACACTATACTTTTCACATCCACAAGGAGGACAACAACAACAACAACAAAAATACAGCAGATCTTGGCCTTTGTTTAATCTGGTTTAATTCAATTTCATAGATGCTTTGGTTCACAGGGAAAACTGGATCATAACATCACATAGAGCAGAAGAGCAGTGTATTTAATTCTTTCCATTAATAGAACAAGAAACAACAGTAAATGCATCATTCAGTCAAGAGAAAGCATCAGTGAACAGCGGCTGAATGCCATTTTAAAACACCTAACATCCATTTCTACCCATACATACTTAAAATTCTTCCTACCCATCACACACATGGAAAGAAACCTCTCTTCAATAAGAGCATCTAAAAGACCTATAGATAGATCACTGAACCCCCACCATCTCTAGTTATTAACTATGATGGGATTTCTTAGTGAACTCTGAAAGGTGAGATTCTGTAAGGAAGAAACACCTCAGCAACCAGTTCCATCATCACTGAGGCCAATGAAACAAAGGAAAAAAAATCAAATGAATATGGTAAAAGAGAGGGCAAAATATGATTCATGATAACATTTCCCAAAGAATGCTCTGCACATCTCAAAACTTACCAGGGAAGAATGGATCAGGTGGGTGGAGGCAGACCTTGAGAAGTCCGTAATACTGTTTTGAGAGATCTTGGAAAGGTTTGATACAAACTAATATAGTATAATCAAAGACCAGATGAGACAAAGAGTAAGAAAATGTTTGGGTCACACCCACTGGCTTTCTGCTATTCATATATACCGGCTTCATACGTAGCACAAACAGAAAGTCATATTTTTCAGTCTGCAGTAGTTAACCTTTTGTATCCAACAACATTCCTGATGTAAAGCTCTGTGCCTACAATTTATATTTGTCCAAAGTGATGCATTTGTTTACACTTTTGAAAAAAAGTGGTGGTGAAACATGATTTTTAGCTTCATCTTTAAAGTAAGATGTAGCATATCAGCTCCCAGTTCCTCATTAACAACACACTTTTTAAAAATCAGGCTTGAATATCCCACCAAGGTCAGGATTGTAAGTCAAGAGACTCAATGGGCGATCCTCGCCACCCCTCAGTAAAATAAGCAGTCTGCGTTGTCATATCTGGGTCATGCACATAAAATGGGAAAATATAATCACCCCAAGGTTGCTCTTGCAAAATTAGAGACCTCTATGATCACATTTTGGGATTTTTTAAATTCAGCAATTAGTGATTTTTCCTTTATTTTATTTGTAGAAGATATGTTATGCTGTTACTTCAAAATAAGAATGCCTCCTATAACTTATTTGAAATAAATGTAGCTACCTAATTGATCTGAAGTTGGCTGGATAGTGCAGTGGTTTAGGTATCTGGATGCAACGTCAGAGGATGGGCGTTCAGTTCCCCACCGTGGCTCCTGTAAGCATAGCCAGTCTGTGTGGCTTTGGGTCATTATTTTCTACCTAGAAAACCCTAAAGAGGGTTGCCATAAGTCAGAATTGACTTGATGGCATATGATGATGATTATTAAGTGGACTAAGGTGCATCCCTTTGGAATGTTCTTCATATGGAATAAAATTGCAGACAGGTACACATCAATTAGCAACATGTCCACTCAACTGTATCTAGTTGTCTATGAAAAGCAGACTGATCAGCTGGTCCGGCAAGCCGCTAGCAGCAGCAGAAACTTTATTTGCCTTAGGCAAATAGCAAGGCTGCATTTGACATGCAAGGTTGTGCAGGCTAGAAGCCTCAAAACCCCAAGATTTCTGCTAATGACAGCTGCAATATGTATTCCCAGCCACCCCCCACTAAGCTATCATGCTCAAATCCTGGTACATACATTGTTTTCTTTTTCAGTGTTTCATCTTGAAGGCTTGGGAAAGTTTCCAGAGATCCTTGCATAGTGTGTAATCTTTAGGACACAGCTCACCTAAGAGATACCTCTTGTGATAATATTGGAGCGAACAGCATAGCATATTTACAGTATATGCTATAAGTGTAATAATTCAGAGTTTCTTAGAAGGATCATTACATAAACTAACAGGATTTATATTAATAAAATCACAGCAAAAAATCCCTAGAAACAATTTTACACGACAGCAAGCCTAACTGACCCCTGTGGATCTTATGTCAGAGGAATTATGCTAAGGAACATATTAATATTAATATTAATTAATTAATTAATTAATTAATTAATCAAAAATATTAATTAATTAATATTAATTAATTAATATTAAGGGAAGCAGCAGAGGGATTCTTTTAGGCAGAATAGTTTTCACTTAATAAGGAGGAAGAAATCTCTTTGCAAACCAGGTATTAACGTCAGAAGTGCAGACGATCAATTCTCCACAAGAAAACTAGCTGCACCTTGGCGACAACTGGGGTCCAAAGTTTCATACTGGGACAGAGCAAGCCACTCTCTCTGATTGGTAGACATACAGTGATCAAGATAAAGGAAGAATGAGCAACAAAAAGTGTATTCTTGAAGGTGTTTGCAGGGGCATGATTAATCCCATCAGATCACGCATCAGTTTCATTCAGCAGCTGTTCACCAAGCTAGGTAAATCTTCAACGTATTAGGCCAGAATACCTTGGGGGAAGAAAAACCTCCCACTTTACTGTATCAATAAATGCTTAACCAAAGCAGACATTTTTTTCACACCATTTATTAAAAAGCCATTGCTTCCATTCTTTAAATTTCAGTAGATAAAACTTGGAATTGTGGGGACTATGGAAAAGGGGAGAAGACTCTGACTCTTGTCCTTTCAACTCATTCTTTGCTGGCCTGAGAAAATAATGAAAGGCAGAGGAAACTCCACAGCTAGACACTCTGCTGGGGGGGTGGGGGTGGAGAGAGAAGCTGCCAAATATATATATGCTGCACTAATGTCCCCACAATGCTCATTGGGATGAACATATAAGAAACAATTCTCCTAAATGCTAGAAAAGCTGCCAAATCTCTCTCTCTCTCTCTCTCTCTCTCTCTCTGTGTGTGTGTGTACACACACACACACACACATATATACACACACACATAAATATATATTTGGCAGCTTTTCTAGCATTTAGGAGAACTGTTTCTTATATGTTCATCCCAATGAGCATTGTGGGGACAGTAGTGCACAAGACTGAAAAATCCCTTCTGTACATTCACTTATTGTGCCTTTCACTGTGATTCTCCCTTTACCAATTTCCAGGCCATTTTACTTTCTTTGCAGTGGCCTTTATATGATATCTCTTCAATGGGCAGAGAAGAAAATGCAATGAAACCACCTACCTTTCTATAAGGCATACTCAGAAGTCATTTTGCGTAATTGCTTGGCCCTCTCTGAAATCAGTATTTTTTAACGTGACATCCTGAAGCCTAGGAGGACATATTTTGCACAT
Organism: Pogona vitticeps; assembly: GCF_051106095.1. NCBI lineage: Eukaryota > Metazoa > Chordata > Lepidosauria > Squamata > Agamidae > Pogona > Pogona vitticeps. The sequence goes on from NC_135786.1 coordinate 174,852,010, forward strand.
ATGGAGAGGTAATCTACATATCTTGTGACTGTCAGAGCCAAATCCTGCTATTCAAGAGTCATTGATTTTGGGAAGTTAGTTAATTTACACCCAGATTCCAAGGCATTCACACAGCATTTTTTTCCAATGGAAGTTGACCTCCAGTTTTTTTCTTGCAGCAGAAATTCACATGGAACTAGTTTATGAACAAGGATTTCCTTCAAACTGAGCACGGACAGTGCAGTTCCAAATGACAACAGTTTTCACTTCTTCACCATAAATGGATTGGGCCCCACATGATGCTGCATGTTTTTAGAGACCTGGGAAGAAATGGATGAGCTCAGCTCCATATCTATCCTCCATTTGAAGGATGACTGGTTGATACACCAACCAAGATATATTGGGATAAAGTTTAAATTCTCCTTTTAGCCTTTAAAGATATACATAGCTGGGGCTTAGGATTATTTAACTCCCCATATGTCTGCCTGTATATTAAGGAGCTTAGTGAAGCCCATCCTACTGTTTCTTTGGTAATGTTTCTTTGCCATGAAAGGAGAGATGGCCTTTTCAGTGATCGTACCTTGAATTTGGAATATTCTTCCCAAATACATTGGTATCATTTGGACAGTAGGTGAAGATCATTGCCTCTTCCCATGCATTTTATTTATTTATTGTTTTGTGTAGCTTGTTTTCAATTATTCTGCTTCATCTGTGGTCGCACCAAAATTTGTAAGCTGCCCAGAGAACGTGTTTGAAACATAAATAAAAATGTCTGTAACATCAAAAAATAAGCATGCAGTGGGGGCTTTTCAGTCATGGCACTCAGATTTTGGCACTCTCTTCTGATAGGCAGAAATCTTGTTAGAAAGAGAAAATGATCAAGTTATTTAGACTGTTTTTTAATCTGAATTCATTTCACACTCTGAATAGTGGAATAGTTTGGTCTCTGCTATTTTTACTGTGTTCTTTTTGTGATGATCCTGTTTTTATTCCTAAGTTCATCCTTTTTGCAGATATGAGGGGAGGCTGCTGGTCTAAAAACCTACTTGAACTTTAAAAAACAAACAATCAAACAAACAAAAATATCAAGAAAAGAGATAGATATGGAGCCAAGTTATGGTCTGAGCTGCAAAAGTATTTTAAACTGGAGGTGGTGAAAAACAGTATTATCTTGAGACAGAGTTGAATAAATTGAGTCTTCTGCTGAACAGGAACAGCATTGACAGGAAATGTGTTGAGGTACAGCATTTCTTCAGAACTGACTTTTTCCTAGTGGCTACAGAGGTCCTCTCCTTTCACATACCTTTAACTCATGCTGCATCCATTCTTTTTAAATTTCTTTGGGGAAAAGACAAAAGGGCATAGTAGGCCAAAACGAGTTCAACAAGACTCAGAAATCAGCTTTGCACCATCTGCTTCATAATATTGTCCACTGTGAGTGGGACTGTGAGTCAAAATAGGAATGAGATAAATGACTGTGAAATGTCATCATGATGCATCTATGATTTTACATTAGATCTAGGGTATAGTGTGAATCAGACATTATGAAATGGAAACTTGGTCAAACAAATAAACAAGGAGGACAGATCCATTTTGTTACCTATTACTTTAGTAATATGAATTGAACTTGAAATTATACTTATTTCTACTAGCCAATTACCTTGCCCTATAAAACTATGGAAAACGAAGCTGTCGTTGAGCAATGTGGTTTTAGTTATCATTTGTACAGTATACAGAATTAAAAGTATACTGACTATAAATTCAGACTTCAGTATTAAATAATATGTACAATGGGAAGACTTTGAAAATGCCTTGTGAAACAGTCTTTTCTCAACGTCTATTATCACTGTTCCCAATGGGAAGCTGTGGATTATTAGATTCAGAATGCAGATAGATAGCAGAATCTGGGCATAGAGAAATCATAGTGGGAAATACTCTAAGCAAATAATCTCTTAATACACAACACAACCTATTTTCCAAAAGGCTTCTAAGCATCACCATGCCATCCCATTGACTGTATCTATTGATCTATCTTCTGTATTTGCTTGTACTCATGAGACTCTGATAAGAAGTCACCAGCTCTTTCTCAGGATTGCAACTTTAAGCTACAGTCTTAAAGTTACTCATGCATAAACCCCATTGAGGTCAATGGGAAGGAACTCTGCATAACAGATGTTAGGATTATATCCTTCTTTTTAAAGTTTTGCTTCATCTGTAAGAATGACCCAGGTGGCAGGCTGATGCCATGGAATAAAGGTGGCTGCTATTGTGGATGAACAAACCCAACAACATAGCTGACTGACTGGCAAAAGCCTCATATTGAAAATGTAATGTTCTGCTCAAACACTGAGAGCAAGTAATATTTGTGGTCATGCAGAAACCTCAGCTACACACCATCAGGACTTCAGAGCGAATACATCTTTCTTCTTCTATCTAAAAACAAAACAAAATTAAAAACCCAACATGGGCAAAAACAAATACAAAATTTAAATAAATAAAAGACTTAGATTCTGCCTCAGGGAAGCAGTGAGCCAAGCTTTCATCTTCACCGTCACCAGCTTGGAGGCGTTTGTCCTCAATTTCACTATGGATTGTCTTCTATGGACATATACTGTAGGAAAGGACCAACGGGCTTCCAGGGCCTGCAGGCAGGCAGGTTCCACACTAGACTGTCTCTCCTTTCATACACAAGTTGTATGTCATTGGACAAGGCCTGAGCTGTAGCTGAATCCATAGCTGCTAGACAGTGACAGGCATGGCTCATGCTCCTCACCTTGCTCTGAGGTATAGCCAGGAAATGTCTGTGCACGAGCCACCTTTGTTGAGCTGAGACTGTGACCTAGGCAGAGACAGCAGAGAGAAGGGAAGGAAAGAAGACCAACCTTATGAATATGGTTATATTTTAAACACTGTTATATACACAAACTCTAGTGGTTAAAGATATACATTGCCATCCCAGAAGATCTGTTCATTATTTAAAACAGTGCCATAAGATAGATGTATATGAGTTGAAAAATCTGCATTTCAACGATAATTGAAATGCATTTCAACAATAATTCTGCAATTTGTTCTACACAGAACTCTTGATAAGTTTGCTTCCATATAAGGTTAAAATGGAGGATTCCCAGTGTGGTTTGGTGGATGGATACATCACACTGTGTATACACTAAATCATAGTTAGTGTGGTGTAGTGGATAGAGTGACAGACTAGGACTCTGGAGAAGAGGTTCAAATCCCCACTTGGCCCTGGAAACACTCTGTGGGAATGGAACTGGTAAAACTACTCCTTAAATATCTCACTTACCTTGAAAGTCCTATTAGGGTTGCTATAAGTCGGTTCCAACTTGATAGCACAGAACACACAGACACAAGGTTAAAATGTCAGATCAGGCAGCCCTGTCTCACCTGTTATCCCATGCTTTGTTAAGCTAACACCACAGCATTGAAACCACAGCAAAGACTTAAAGGAAGAAAGATGGACTGGTCCTTCTTCCTGAGGCACAGCATGAATGAATGTTCCCCTCATCACCGGAAGTGAAGACGCACAGTACTTAAAGCCAGCCAAGGACATCCCAAAAATTCCTCACTCATCTTTGACAGTAACAAAACAGCAACAACAAAAAAAGCAATAACTAAAAATGTTCTGCCTTTCCTGACACTCAAAATTTGCTGCCTTAAGTGCCTACTTCACTCACTGTCACGGCGGGCTTACAAAGGAAGGTAGGCCAAATATTTAAGCAGCTTCTTGGGGACACTTTGATTCCAAGTCGTGAGTTCATATTCCCTTACTGCAGCCCTTCACATGTATCTCAGAGCAAAAACCAGTCATACAACCTAGCATAATCTCCTCTCTCTCGTTTTGAATACTGGACCAAAGAGCTCTATGGCAACCTGGATAGCTAGAATAAAATTTTAGAAGTTCACAATTACAACACATTCTAACGCAATGCTGGTATTCCATTTCTCCTGCATTTAGATCATAGAACTTCCCAAAAGCGCTGCCGGATTTATAAACTATCTCAAAATCATCTTGATCCTGCCAAGGTAGTGGAAAAATACAGCATGGCCAACAACCTTGGAAAAGGTCATCTCAACCTACTGCTACTGAAATCCACTCTTTCACTAGACAACTGAAGCCAGAGAAAGAGACCAGTCAAGAAACGTTATGAACATCAACAGCACAAAAGGAAAATGGTAATGGGATCAGGCAGTGGTGACACAGACTGCATTTCCAGGGACAATGTAATCATCAGGCAATCTACTATAACGCATGCAAAGGGAGAGCACACATCTAGCTTTACAATTTACTAGCTGGGTTATATTAACATTACATTTTGAAACTTTGAATGAAATGTCACGGCTTTGATGTCTTTCAGTTTCAAGAAGCCTTTGCATTAAAGTGCACTAAATGAAAACTGGCAGATGAGTAATGAACACAAATGCAATCGCACACACAATTTGTTGGAATACCAGCAGCTGATGATAAGGTGCTCCTAACAAGCATTACTGGCCCACGAGATTTCACCTGATATGTTTGTAATGAACTGGAGCTTGCATTTAAATGCCTCATGGAATTGATGCTGCCTTTTAAATATAAAGACACCCTGACATGCATAATATTTCAGATAAGCCAATGTCCTTCTGAACATGTAAATCTATTCCGTATTGTATTCTGAGTCTGTTAAGGTTCACTAGGTGGAGACTTTCTGCAGACATTCCATTTGGGTCAGAAAAGTTCATATGCTAACTTTTCATTCTCCTGCTTCTCCTGGTCACATTCCTGTAATACTGTGGCAATGCTTGTCACTGTCCCATCAAATAGGAGAAACTTAGATACCACCTACAGAAACAATACAAATGGTTCAAAAAATCTTCTAGCAGTGCACAGTTGATGAAGTCGGATGTTGAACTATATGATTTTGGCTTCAGCTTAAAAACTTCAGTCTAAATTCTATAACACTGGATGGCACTGGAGTTATACAGGGAAGAAAAGGAAGACAATATAGTAAAAGTTATCACAGTAATAAATGTTGCCTGCAAATCACTCGACTTCGTTGCACTACACAACCAATGGGTTTAACATCCTGCCCAGTACAGTGGTACCTCGACTTGAGAACTTCCCTACATATGAGCGATTCAAGTTAAGAACGGCTCCTTTCGCAGAAAGCTGCTTTGACTTGAGAACAGAGCCTCGACTTAAGAACCAAAAGAAGAAGAAGAAAACCTTTCCTGCCCTTTTTTGAACTAAGTTCACCTTAGGTCAAAAGAAGAAAAAATATATTAAAAAATTCACCCCTAGTGGTAGATATGGATTAACCGGCTTTGCATTAGTTCCTATGGGAACTCATGCTTTGACTTAAGAACAGCGCCTCGACTTAAGAACGAAAAACAGCAGATATGGATTAAATGGTTTTCAGTGCATTCCTATGGGAAATGGTGCTTCAACTTAAGAAGGTTTCGACTTAAGAACGCAGTCCCAATACGGATTAAGTTCTTAAGTCAAGGTACCACTGTAATTCTTTTGGTTGTGCAGGAAGTGGTTTACACACACAGCACTGTCACCACTGTTAACACCTGCATGATCCAAAGGAACAACAATATAGTACTGTAGTAAGCTTATGACCCCAACACAGAGCTATTCATGTGAGTCATTTCACATATTCAGTATACTGTACTTGTTTTCACTATGATCCACTAGAAGCTTCATCAGACAGAATCTGCCATTTCATGAATCCCACCAGTAACATTTTCCTGCACCATGCAGAGCCAAATTACTGCATTCCTCCAAGAGAGAGGAAAGTACAAGGGTTGCTACTAGAGCATTTCATTCCTCTAGGAACAAAACAAAAAACAAAACAAAAAAAAACTAGCATAGACTCTATATTTTCCATCCTGTTAACCTGGGATGTGACTTGTGGCTTGCTCCCCAATCTAATTCTAACTAATGTTAGAGAGATATACCACAGCAAACAGATAGAAAGTTTACAGTGATTTTGTAAAAATGTTCTGATTGTAGATTCCCCCTCCTGGCAGACTATGCCTTTATACATGATGCATATAATTATTTTTCTGCCTCCTGTTTTATCATTATAGTAGCTGGGCTGGGGCTGGGTTTCCCCCAGAGAAGTAGCACAGCAAAACAGGATTGAAGCCCCAGGACATTCTGACAAGCACAGACTATGACATGTTCTGTCATCCCTCCTTCTCAGCCTTCTTATCCCTTCTGAACTTAGAAGGAATGTACTTCCGAACTGATTTGGAAAATGAAACAAAGCAGGGATATTGTCAGTTTTCAAACCAATCTGAAGTGAATTGAGGAAGCCCAGAGTGGTACTCAGATTTAATTGGGGACCTCCAAAGCACTGAATTTTGCCTCGATGCTGAGGAGGTTTAAAAAGTTTAAAACAAAAATTTGGTACCTGGGAATTTCACCTGGAGAAATAATCTTTTAACAGAATCAAGAAGCCTAAAAAACAAAACAAAAGCAAAAGCAAAAATAAACCACCACCATCAAAACAAAAACAAATAATAAAAAAGCCCACTAAGTGACCATGAAAAGCTCAAACTCTCCTAGAAGCCCAGTTACATGTCTGTGAGAGCTGAGCCTGACCAGCTAATTTCCCCAGCCCCTGTGATTGGTGGCTTTTTTGTGTCTTAGCAGCGGGATGTTTTTAGTTTTGCATTGTTTTCATTTTCGGTTCTATAGATAAGCACTGTATTTTTTTTCTTCTTTTCTTTCATGCAGCTGAAGATCTCATTTTGCAGTACCCTGAGTGCCTGTATGTGAATTGCTATGGATGTCTTGATTTTCTCATGAAGGATTTGAGTGGGGTGGGTCACATCAGCACAACAGGATTTAAGCTATTTCCCCATTACACACACACACACACACACACACACACACATTTTGTACTTCACTTTCTTTATGCTGCCTGTTGGCTTTTATTTTTGCTGCACTTCGCCTTTTTATTTTCTTGCTATGCATGCCTGTGTTTCAGACTATAGGGACGTGGTGGCGCTGTGGGTTAAACTGCAGAAGCCTCTGTGCTGCAAGGTCAGAAGACTAGCAGTCGTAACATTGATTCAAAGCGACGGAGTGAGCTCCCGTCGCTTGTCCCAGCTCCTGCCAACCTAGCAGTTCGGAAGCATGTAAATGCGAGTAGATAAACAGTTACCACAATGGCAGCAAGGTAATGGCATTCCATGTCTAAGTCGCACTGGCCATATGACCACAGAAACTGTCTACGGACAAATGTTGGCTCTATGGCTTGGAAATGGGGATGAGCACCGCCCCCTAGAGTTGGACACGACTGGACTAAATGTCAAGCGGATCCTTGACCTATTTCAGACTATACAGGTGGCAAATATGACACACAGAGTACTCTGCTCACTGGGACAGTGAAGCTGTCCTTCTTTCAACAAACATTTTTGTTGAGTAAACCGAGTAGATTTGCCAATTCCTATAGAGGAGGGAAAGAAGGAAGGAAAGAAGGATTTTCCTGGGAACAATAATAACTGCAAGCTAGAACTGCTGTAACACAAAGCATAGAGTGTGGTCTGGTCTTTACTTGATATTTAAAAGCTATTAGCTTTACAAAAGATCTGCAACGTTTTAGTTGGTATAGAACAATCCAGCTTCCTGCATTTTGCACATTCCTTATGGGTGTGTGTGGTTATGACAAGTATCATAATCAGCAGCCAGTTTCAAAATTTACCACTATCTCAACAAGGTCTCTCACTCCAGAATTTCAGAGAAGAAACCCCTGTCCTATTCCCGAGCTGCCCCCGCTTCTTTCATATCAGTATTTGTCAATTATCACCCTTGTATTATTAAGCAAGTTCCCTAACAAAATTTTATGGACTGTTTTATTGACTATTATCTTGATTATCATCTCCTCCCCCCCTTTTTCTTTTGGCATTGAGGTTTTTGAAAGAGGCAAGTGAAACACTAGCAAAGGTAGGTGTGCACTGAGGAAGAAAGGCAACATGTGAGGAAGAGTTCCCCTCCTTGGTCAACCCGACAGGGTCATCAGGCAAAGTGTCTTTTTTCAATTGAAGTACTGATAGTACTAATTGAAGAGCTATTCTACAAAGAATGGTAACAAATAGAGCCACTGAGGAATTTGGTGGATCAGGTGCTATTAGGGAACTGAAAAGAGGCCATCAACAGATGTTTAAATATTTGGGCTGGAACAGGAAATGCTGCTCATTTTCTCAGTTGGATTTCACCAGACAGTGTAAGTGTGATCTTTGTGATCAGAAAAATTCATAAAGCTGGTAACAATTTTCCTCGTGTATTTTTCTTCTATAGGTATTTCCATCATCAATGAAAGTCCTTATATATATATATATATATGCGGATGGATGTACAGATAGCACTGCTGATGTTTTGGGATGTGTCCTCCATTATTATTACTGCTGCTGCTGTTAAGGGGATTTTTATTTGTTTTTTAAAAACATCATTTACTACTTGTTTGCAAAGTAAAGGACAGCACGGGGAATGCTCTTGCCTCTAGTTGCCAGATTCTGACTTGAATTAATTTTGGATTGCAGCTGCAGTGGATATTTACCAAGATCTGACATCTGGAAAATATCAGCTGTCAGATCTTGGTAAGTATCTACTGGAGCAACAGCTCCCTCCCAACTCCCCAGTTCTGGCATCTCTGACTCATTTCTCCTAGAGGATTCTTCTCAGTGTGGTGCACCATAGATATCTCCACAATGCAGGGTGTAACCCAGTTTTATTTCTCATTGTCATCTAGGCCAGGTAAGGCTGTGCAGGTGCTGAACAGGTGTCTGTAACTGTAAGAAACTGGACAAGGGCGAAAAGAAGCTGGATTCTAACCACATAGTTGGCTCTCATGTCTGGGAACTGAAACCTTTAGATGGGTTACAATCCTCGTGACCCAGTATTGTTAGTGTAGACTCACACCTGTAGCAAATAGTTACATTTTCCAGCTGGTGAATCTGTGCAGATTCACCAGCTATGATTGTTCATGAGCAAAAAATATATTTGCCAACAGTGACATATATCCTAGTAACTTCCATAGTGATGTACTATAGTGCATTTTCCATGGGGCTCTTCCTGAAGATAATCTAATAATGTGACTAATAAAATTTGGCCAGATTCCTATTATTTATGTATGAAAGTGCACAAGTGCCAACTTCTTAACCAGTGACACTTTAGAGCTGTGATTTATCCCATTTGACTTAAGCTGTGTTGTATGGAAATAACAGGCTTCTGGCAATTATTATCTTTTTGCAGTATGACAAGTAATGTTCATTCATTAACTTTTAAAAACTTCTGGTGGGGGGGTAATTTTATGGGCAAGAGCTGAACTATTTTTTGTATATTTTTTGTAGTGGCCTGTTAGGTGGCTGGTGCCCTGGATAATAAACAGTTTTAAAATATCCTAATAAAGTATAAATAAATTCATACTGTAAGCTTTGTATTTAACAATCAAGACATGCATATTCATGTCCAAACTAACAACCTGTGGAACTTTAAAAACATATCTTTTGGCCCAGATGGTACTGCTTTCTTTTTCATTTACAGTTTGTATTGTTGGAAAATAAGAACATCTGAAAATAATTCAGGTATAATAACCATATTTCACATTTAGTTAATGCCAAATCAGCTGGAGAACAAGTAAAGTACATAGCGTACTCAGTTGAATGTGTCAGGCTGCTGGTGAAACAGCTGAAGTGTGGGATAACAATATCATTAAAATGATTTCTACTGCAAGAATGTCTAAAATTTATTAAAGTGGAGCTCAACCAATAATGACTAAACCACCTTGATTACTCAGGACATTGATTCCAAATGATGAAAGCCATCCCTCTTTCAACCTTCTACTATTTAGTATTTGGTGGCGGTGGTTTGCAATACCTTGTTTTTTTTTTTTAAGCTTTTAATTTAAAGTCAAGATGGTCCATGTAACATAGTACAGAATGACTCTTCTACTCCCCCATCCTGCCCCAAACACAGAGAAGTGTCTATAGCTCATTGGCTAACATATATGACAGCATCGTATTTGAAGCATAAGGATAACTAAGGAAGTTTTCTCCCTGCAGGCTTCTTGTTGCATGATCAAATCAAGCATCTGGATGCACATACCAGTCTAGGAACCTGTGCAAGGCTGGGCATGCAAGGGAGAGTTTTCTGGAGCAGGTAGGATGCTTATGTGATCAACCTTTCATGAAGACATAACATAACAGGATACTAGACATATTTTGCAGGTAGAAGATCACAGGTCCAGTTATTGGCACACTGAATTAAACTCATCTCCACAAGACGATGGCCTGAGATCTTCAACAACCTTGCTAGTCACACTGGAAAACAAGAGGTAAACTTTCTGCTTGGGCATGCATTTTGAAGAAGGCAAACCCATAATGTTCAAAGATAAGTAAAGAAACAAACAATAACCATTCCAATCAAAATGTAGTCCACACCAAACCAAAAAACAAACCATTTTATACACATACTATACCACTCAAAACCTTGGCCCCAAACCCAAATGTTGCACCATTACAACACCCTACTATGCCAGGATGTTCCCACTATTCCTTCCTTTTCTTTTCCCCTAGGCTGCCAAACAAAGTTCAAACAGAACTCCTGAGATGTAGCTACCTGCCTTTTTAATTTTTGTGGGTGCCGTTGCCCATACAATGCTCATGGTATTATTGGGAAATCGCTATAAATAGAAATGATGCAGAGTACTGAGGCTGTGCTTTATAATTTGTCAGTCTGCCAGATTAAAAAAAAAATTAAATCCAAGGCAGGTGTCCATCACTATAATATTGTGAATGCAAAAGGCAGCCCTCCCGAACTTTGTCCTCCAAATATTATTTTGAGTACAGCCCTTATCACACTGCCTGGTTAAGGCTGATGGGATCTGTAGTTCACATTATTAAACTGTGGGGATTCTAATCTAGATCAGTGGGATGAAACAATATTCTGTAGATAAGCAGTTAAGAGCTTCATAGCACAGTGGTTAAACTGCTGTACTGCAGCCAAAACTGTGCTCACGACCCGGGGTTCAATCCCAGGTAGCTGGCTCAAGGTGGACTCAGCCTTCTGTCCTTCTGAGATCTGTAAAATGAGTACCCAGCTCGCTGGGGGGGGGGGAAGCAATGTGTAGCCTGTATAATTAACTTGTAAACTGCCCAGAGAGTGCTTGAAGCACTATGGGGCGCTATATAAGCAACACACTTTTTGCTGGTCCTCAGTTTTGCATTACAAAAGCAGTATAATAAAATTAACATTGCTATTTTTATAACTGTGTAAATCACAATTACACAGTTAAAGCTAAAGTAGCTGTAAGATTTAGCTCTCATGGGTTATAATTTCATATGCATTATAGGCCTACCTTTATAAAGAGCAAAAAATAACTAGATCAAGAATCAAAAGATGTTCCTGCCCTTATTATTGTAGAGGTCAATGAACAAGAGGTTGTAGGCGCGCGTGCGCACACACACACACACACACACACACACACACACACACACACACACACACACACACACACACAGAGAGAGAGAGAGAGAGAGAGAGAGAGAGAGAGGGAGGGAGGGAGAGGGAGAGAGAGAGAAATGTTGGGGTATAAGGCAAATACCTCTTTAAATATTACATCCTAAAAAAGATAGGTCAAATGAAGACTTTACAGAAATATTTTGGAAGCTTTGAAAAGGAGTCCTGTGGCAGCTTGAAGACTAAGAACCTGCTTCACCAGATGTATGGAGCCTTTGCCTCAGTTGGCCGGTTATTTATACACGTGTTTGAACAAAAGCGAAATATGGTCCAATTTAAGAACTGCTTTCTCCTATACTCATAGATGCTTACTCCAACTGTTTGCTGATAATAGTTTAGGAAGCCAGAGGAAGCCAGAGGAAGAGTTAATTAGGTTTGCCAACACTATAACCAAATTCAGTACAATATCAAGAATGACCAGGAAGATGCAAAAAAATGAAATAAAAAAATCATCTAAGATTTTAAGGCTCAGTTTTAAGGCTGAAGGAGCAATCCTATCGCAAGCTCTTTAAAATATCCAAAAGCTAAACATCAAATTGTGTTTCTGCATTTCATACCAAGGAATCTACTACATTGAGGCTGATAGTTTAATAGAGTTGTATGGCAGCTGTATCATTTGGAGGAGCAAATGCTTTGAAAGACTGCTACTTGGCAGTCTTAGGCAGGCACAAAGCCAGCCCCAGTGAGACCCAAGCTGTTTGCCCTAAGCAATATATTGTGACAAGCAGATTGAAACAATGGAATATAAGCTCCTGAACATCCTCAACTACAGAGTGGTTCTTTAATTTATTGTTATAACGACCTAAATGAAAATGCAGGATCATAATCCAAACCATCAGCATTTTGTACACATTAAGATATCTGGTTTAAATCCTTTGACACAAATCCTTTGAATTATAGGGGTAACATTAAGGAACATTACCCCAGAGGACATTAAAAGAAGCCAAGGTGCTTTGAAAATGCAAAACAACTACTGTACTGTATGGTATATATTTCTGGGGTTGGTGGTGGTGCCCTGAGAGAACACTGCTAATTCAGGTTTTTGCTCTTGATCTGTTTTCCCTGTTTATCTATTAGCACTACTCAGCTTTACAGATCCTTTTAATCCCAGCAATCCATTGCATAGCTCAAATGTCAACAAGAAATCCTTCAGTGCTTGAGAGTAAATTTTTCAGAAGTCTGTCCCCATCCTTCCTTGCCACCTGCTTCTTTCCAGTATGTCTTCCACAGCAGTCGCAAGGCAACTTGATGGCCCATCTGTTTCATATTTTCCTCAATACACTGAGAACAAGAGTATGAATTTGAAAAGGTGGAAGAGAAGAGAGGAGATGGTTTTATTCTTGTTATTAGAACAGCTTGCATTTCCAGAAGTTTATGCAGGTTAATATTTACCATGTAGCTGCTCACTGATTATGAACAAATTTAGAAATATCTTTATTGCAACCTCAGTAATATTATTTAGTCACATAATTAAAATGTTAAGATGAGTCCACTATTGACACAGCACCTCACCAAGGCATAGTCTCATGTAAGCATAATATTGGGGCATGAACGTACTTTGAGGCAAAATGAGTTTCCATATTGACATGATGTTAAAACGTCATCTTTACTGAAAGTTGGCTGAAATCCTTTTGCCCACCTTTGGACTGTGCAACTCAGATTATGTCATCAACCACGACCATGGGAGGAATGAAACATTTCCTATCGCTCCCACCCCAGTTTCTGGGGATGCCTAGGAATGGAATAGGGCAAGAATCCTGCTAGTTTACATAATTGTAGAAGAACCAGAAGAGGTAGCTGTATTTGTCTGCACTAGCATATCAGGCCAAAAATTAAAAAATAAAATAAAATAAAGGAGACAGAAATGTTGTGGCACTTTAAAGGCTTACTGCTGTATTTTAAAGTGATCTTTCATGGCCAGGTCCTCTTCCTCAGACATAATATACATAAGGGCAATCGTACAACTGCTCCCCACCCCCAACATACTTCCCTTCACTTTACACATCATACACTGGTTAAAGATTGGGTCTGAGACCAGACTGCAGGATATATATCCATATAAAACAGATTCATCAAAGCAGTCATTGGAAACACCAAGCAGTAAAAAGGCATCGTATAAGGATAAAAAAGCCTAATTGTATGTCTGGGGGTTGGTTAGGGAATGACTTGCCTGGTGCCGAAATTACATCAAGGTAGGTTCCATCCAAAGCTTCTTGAGGAAAGCAACCTACATTTGGGATATCATTGTGTTTTCTCCTATAGCTGCTTGATTGATTTTTGATAGCAATTTAGAGGCCTTTAGAGCACTGGTTCTTAACCTTGGGTTACTCAGGAGTTTTGGACTGCAACTCCCAGAAGCCTTCACCACCAGCTGTGCTGGCTGGGGTTTCTGGGAGTTGCAGTTCAAAAGCATCCGAGTAACAAAGGTTAAGAACCACTGCTTTAGAGAACCCAAAGATTGGCTACTGTTGGAAAATGCCTGAATACAAAGCAGGTACATATGTAGACTCTCCACACAAGAATTGGAGGTTGTTCATGACTTTGTGTACCTTGGCTCAACCATCTCTGACACCCTCTCTCTAGATGTCGAGCTGGATAAACGCATTGGGAAAGCAGCCACCATGTTCTCTAGACTCACAAAGAGAGTATGGCTCAATAAGAAACTGACAACACATACCAAGATCCAGGTCTATAGAGCCTGTGTCCTGAGCACACTCCTGTACTGCAGCGAGTCCTGGACCCTTTGTGCACGGCAGGAGAGGAAGCTGAACACCTTCCATATGCGTTGCCTACGACGGATTTTTGGTATCACCTGGCAGGACAGAGTTCCAAATAGAGTAGTCCTAGAACGAGCTGGAATTTTCAGCATGCATACATTACTGAAACAGCGACGTCTACGCTGGCTTGGGCACGTTGTGAGAATGGCTGATGGTCGGATTCCAAAGGATCTCCTATATGGAGAATTAGTGCAGGGAAATCGCCCCAGAGGGAGACCACAGCTGCGATACAAGGATATGTGCAAGCGGGATCTGAAGGCCTTAGGAATAGACCTCAACAGATGGGAAACTCTGACATCCGATCGTTCAGCCTGGAGGCAGGCAGTACATCACGGCCTCTCCCAATTTGAAGAGACCCTTGTCCAGCAGGCTGAGGCAAAGAGGAAGTCACAAAGGAAGCAAAACCAGGGAGCTAGACAGGGGACAGATTGGATTTGTCTTCAGTGTGGAAGAGATTGTAACTCTCAAATTGGCCTCCTCAGCCACACTAGACGCTGTTCCAAGTCCTCCATACAGAGCACACTACCATAGTCTTTCGAGACTGAAGGATGCCTACTACTACATATGTAGACAAGAGCCCCAATCCTAAGTCACAAAGGGCTTTCAGGAATTTTGAGTGACGGCAGAATCAAGGGCTTTGATTAAGTTCAGAAATGAGCAGAAAGCCAAAATAGCTGGACATGGAAGACTATACCCATGTGATTTCTACCTGGGGGTTTTGTACCATCTATTGCTTGGCCCAAAGAGGAAAATCCTTTCTAAGGCAGAGAAGAATGAAAGCATACACACAGCATTCTCTTGGAGTTATTGCTTCCTCAAATGACCCTTATAAAGACACACTTAGCTGGAGATTCTGAAGAATGTCTGGTTTATAGACCATATACTAAATATATTCAAGAGAAATGGAAAGATATATAAAAACACACAGAAAATGTGACATAGTTTACTATTGTATTATTTGCAATTTATCTTCTTGGTTCTTCCTTCCTTCCTTCCTTCCTTCCTTCCTTCCTTCTTTCCTTCCTTCCTTCCTTCCTTTCTTTCTTTCTTTTTCTTTCTTTTTCTTTCTTTCTTTCTTTCTTTCTTTCTTTCTTTCTTTCTTTCTTTCTTTCTTTCTTTCTTTCTTTCTTTCTTTCTTTCTTTCTTTCTTTCTTTCTTTCTTTCTTTCTCCAGATAATTGTTATCCTGACTTGTGATTTTGATTCTACTGGAACATGACTATTACTTTGGATCCTAAAATTTAGGGGTTCATATAATAGTTCATTAATCAACTCTACTTCTCATTAGAAGAGTCTCAACTGCCGGACTGAACTAGCCTCTTCAAGACTAGAATGTTCATGGAATTGACTGCACGGAACTGATGATAGCATTATATTACTGAAGAACTGCAAAAAAAAATTGGACATGTTCACACTTACTTACTTGCCTACTTACAAACTTTGTACACCACTCTGTAACCAGGATTTCTAGGTTTCCTTACAATTAAAGGTTGTCCACAGGAAGCAAGGAAGCATTTCAATGGTTTGTAAATGCTTTCACAACTGCCCTTCCACTACCGATTCCCATCAAAATGTTTAACCTCTGAGTACTTTTTGCCATCATCAGTGCTTGTACAATTTATTGACATTTGTATAAGACTTTGTCAGGAAAAAGGACCCCATTTTCTAATTTTTTTTCCACCTTGGAAACTATGGTAAACATGCCATAAAGAATTGAGGAATGGGGTAGAGGAGAAAAGGCCACTCTTAATTAGGGCTGAGGACTCTAAAGGAGTCAACTCTTCACAGCATATAGACAATAACATGTACTGTATGTACAGTGGTGCCTCGCATTACGATGTTAATTCATTCCAGCGAAATCGCTGTAGAACGAAAACATTGTAATGCAAAAATAAAAAGCCCATTGAAACGCATTGAAACCCCTTCAATGCGTTCCAATGGGCTGGAAAATCACCGTCCAGCAAAGATCCTCCATAGGGTGGCCATTTTCGGTGGCTGTCTTGCGAGGAATCCATCCCAGAAAACAGCAGGGAGCCATTTTATATACCCGGTGGCCATTTTGAAACCGCCGATCAGCTGTAGAAAAACTGTCGTTTTGTGAAGAATCGGTTCCCGAAGCAGGGAACCGATCATCGCAAAGCGAAACAAGCCCATTTAGATCATCATTTTGGGCTGGAACATCATCATAATGCGGTTTTGTCGTAATGTGGGGCAATTGTAATGAGAGGCACCACTGTGTACATATTTTAGACATTTAGACATTGAGTGCTCAGCTCATGGGGACAGGGGTGGACGGACAATGTGCAGCATGTATAATTAAATCGTAAGCTGCCCAGAGAATGCTTTAAGCAGTATGGGGCGGTATATAAGCAGCACATTTTGCTTTACCTTTGCTTTTATAGGAGCTTATATATAGTTCTTGTTATTGCTGCTTCTATCTCTATTGCATGTTTTTTCCACCTGTTTTTGTTTTATTCTTTCTTATGTATTTAACACAATAACATTTAAAAAAATCTCAGGCAAGACTATTTTTTCATACAATGGGATCTAGTTACAGCTAAGTTTAGATTCAGCTAATGGAATTAATTGTAAGGTCTGACATTTAGTTGATATTTTTCCTCACAAGGTACAGTAAAACATTCACATCTTATCGCAAGGTAAACTTTGCTTTAGATGGTTATCCACATGGCTGGGCAGTCATGTGAAGCCATCCATCTTCCTTCACAATGGACGTCCTCTGTCTCTGACAGCTATTCAACCGGATGCATTTCAACTGAGTTTCTCTGAAGTGCAAGTAAATGGCAGGTTTAAGAAATGCAACCTGAAAAGATGGAAAATGCATTCCAAGGCAGACATACACGGTCCTTTTTTTTAAAAAAAAAAATCAAAAACTTACTTTGGAAAGCATTGCCTGTTTACACGGAGTCACACTTGACTCACCTCTGAGTAAACCCAAGGCACTGGCACAGAGGAGCATGACAGCAGAGTGAAGAGACAACTGAAGCAAGCTCTGCTTAATCCAATAATTGAGACTTCAGCCTCAGCTTCACAAAGGAGCCAGCTTTCTTTACACTGTCCACAGCTGATATAATTGGTATGACATTTTGTTTTCCCCATTCTCTGATACACAGTGAGGCCAAAATGGGAACAAACACACTCCCACTTTCTGTACCAAAGACTAAACTTCTATAATTGCATGAATTCCCATATGTCATTGCTGCCTGTGTTTTCCCTCATTCTCTCTGTACTCCTCACTGTTCTTATTTAGCCTGTAATAATTTGTTATTATACTGATTACAGCCTGTCCTGTGATCTATTTATGCAGGGTTGGTTGGGAATATTTTGATAAACAAATAAACAAGCAAACAAACTCATAGAGGACAGAGATCTGGCCTCCTGCCTCCCATGAAACTCTATAAAGTGTCACATACATTAATGTTACTGTGTAATCCATAACATTATTTCTCCATATCATTTTGACTTATGGATACCTTTTCCAGGGTTTTCTACATGTGGAATACTCAGACGTAGTTTATCATCCCCTTTATCTGAAGGCACCCTGGGATGGTACAGCTTGCCAAAGGTTATACAGGCTCACTCTGGTCCTGGGAGGCACTGCAGAGGTCTGAACTCCACATCTTTGGTTCCATAGTCAGGCACCCAATAAATATAAGAACTAAGATGGCAGAACAATTGTGTATTTTCTTCCTTGAGCCATTTCATGTTGTCTGGTATCAGAGTCAAGAAGATTCAGGGGAGACAAAAGCAAAAAGCAAAGCGTGCTGCTTATATACCGCCCCATAGTGCTTCAAGCACTCTCTGTGCGGTTTACAAGTTACTTTTGCAGGCTACATATTGCCCCCCCCCCAGCAAGTTGGGTACTCATTTTACTGACTTCAGAAGGATAGAAGGCTAAGTCAACCTTGAGCCGGCTACCTGGTATTGAACCCCAGGTCGTGAGTACAGTTTTAGCTGCAGTACAGCAGTTTAACCACTGCGCCACGAGACAGCTGAATCATCTGCCAAGCTGTAATGCATAAGATGTGCAATCTTTTTCTCTGCTGTTGTAGAGGGCGGGTCTAGAATGCACAGGTAAAAACTGCATGGAAGTAGATTTTAGCTAAATACGGGGTGAGGTGGAGTCCTTGTGTTTGGCAGTGGAACAGATTGCCTCAAGAACAGTGGGCTCTCTTTGACTGAGATGCTACAGTTGCATCTGGTATTGAAAATGTTGTGGTAAGCAATGAACTAGATGACCTCTAAAGCACTCTGATAATTTCAGAACCATTGGCAATAATATTTGAGAATTCTTGGAGAAAAGGAGAAGTCCCCACAGACTGGAGGAGGGCAAATGTTGTCCGTATCTTCAAAAAGGGGGGGGGGAGAAGAAGACCCAAATAATTATCACCCAGTCATCCTGACATCAATTCCTGGAAAAATTCTAGAGCAGATCATTAAACAGACAGTTTGCTATTACTTAGAAAGCAATGCTGTCATCACTAAAAGTCAACATGGGTTTCTCAAAAACAAGTCATGCCAGACTTAATCTGATCTCTTTTTGGATAGAGTTACAGGCTTGATAGATGAAGGGAACGCTGTGGATGTAGCATATCTTGATTCAAGGCCTTTGACAAAGTTCCCCATGATATTTTTGCAAGGAAGCTAGTAAAATGTGGGCTAGACAGTGCTGCTGTTCGGTGGATTTGTAATTGTTTGACTGACCGAACCCAAAGGGTGCTCACCAATGGCTTCTCTTCATCCTGGAGAGAGGTACTGTAACTAGTGAGGTGCCTCAGGGTTCTGTTCTGGGCCCTGTTCTATTCAACATCTTTATCAATGACTTGGATGAAGGAATAGAGAGTATGATTATTACATTTGCAGATGATACAAAATTGGAAGGGGTTGCTAATTCCCCAGGGGGATTAAAATTCAAAATGACCTTGACAGATTAGAGTCCTGGGCCAAAACTAACAAAATTTCAACAGGAAGAAATGCAAGGTCCTACACCTAGGCATAAAAAATGAACTGCACAGATATAGGATGGAAAATACCTGGCTAGACAACAGTACCTGTGAAAAGGATCTAGGAGTCTTGGTAGACCACAAGCTGAACATGACTCAGCAGTGTGATGTGGCTGCCAAGAAAGCCAATTCTTGGTTGCATCAATAAGAGTATAGTGTCTAAATCAAGGGAAGTGATCATACCACTGTATTCTGCTTTGGTCAGACCTCACCTGGAGTATTGTGTCCAGTTCTGGGCACCTCAATTCAAGAAGGATGTTGACAACCTGGAACGTGTCCAAAGGAGGACAACCAAAATGGTCAAAGGTCTGGAAGCCATGTCCTATGAGGAGTGGTTTAGGGAGCTGGGAATGTTTAGCCTTACAAAAAGAAGGTTAAGAGGGGACATGATAGCCATGTTTAAATATTTGAAGGGATGTCATGTCAAGGGAGGGACAGGTTTGTTTTCTACGGTTTCAGACACCAGGACAAGGAGCAATGGCTTCAAATAACAGGAAAAGAGATTCCACCTGAATCTCATGAAGAACTTCCTGACAATCAGAGGTGGTCAGCAGTGGAACAGGCTGCCTCGGAGTGTGGTGGAGTCTCCTTCTTTGGAGGTTTTTAAGCAGAGGCTGGATGGCCATCTGTCAGGAGTGCTTTGATAGAGTTCCTGCATGGCAGGGGGTTGGACTCTATGGCCCCTGTGGTCTCTTCAAACTCTGTGATTCTATGATTCTACAATTCTCTGATTTGGATCCAGATGTAGATACATATATCATAGACCCACCAAAATCAGTGGGATGTTACTCAGGCCAGACAAGTCTTTCTGCTTCTAGTTCACCCTTGGCTGCTCCTTCCCATGTCGACCTCTGTTATAGTGTCTATCCAGTGAGCATTTTTTGTTTGTTCCTGCAGGAGTCAAGATCAAAATTTTCCCAGTCCACTAAAACAATTTTCTTTGAGGTGTGAAATACAATTTACTATTTATTAAATTATATTTAATATATTTCTATGGGGGACATAGAAGGAGCCTCCCTGAAGAAAGGTAAGCTTTGCAAGTACATTCAGGTGTCTGTTGTGCAATGGCAGGCAGTTGCCTAATCTTTCCTATTGCTTTTTATAACCATGGCTGTCCTTCTGCAGCACTCACATAAGCCAGATATATTTCAACAAAACCTGTACCAGAATAGTTGTCAATCTAATCTGTCAAAAGGCAATACATCAATCAATTATACAACAAAAAAGCCTGCTATGATAAGCATCTAACATGGGATAGGGGACTATGCCCTCTCAAATATATTTTTGAACTACTGCTTTTGTAATCCCTCTGTGATTGCTACACTGGGTAGGTTAATGAGAACTGAAAGCATATGTAAAGACAAAAAAGTTTTCTGCCAATACAAGAATTGCAGTCATATGATATATTCTCTTGTTTGTCATATGATTGGCCAGAATCCAGGTGTGGATTTACAATGGTGTAATTGCATAAGTTGTGGTAGCAAATTGCAGCTTATTAATGAGTTGCTGTTCACATTCCTAGATGTGTTCCAAGTCACACAACTGGCAGGCTACCAGGAATGCATGCAGCAACTCATTAGTTAGCAGCAATTGCTGCCATGATTTAGGCAATCCATCTGATGCCAATATATATCCACTAGAGGATTCTGGCCATTGTCTTGGAACTTTACTACTAAGCTTTTCCTCAAGAACTTCTAACAGCTAAACCATAGGAATATCACGAAGAAGCACTTTTCTCACTGTCACTACTTAATACATTCTATATTTACTGAAGCAGCACACATTATTATGACTTCCTCATTATAACGTCCTGAGAGGAAATTTTATAGTCAGCAAACCATAACAGTGACTTAATGCTATGCAGGACTAAGCAATCACAAAAGATTATTAATTTTAAAGTTGAATCATTATTGGTTATTTCTTAGTCAAAGTAATACCCCAAATGGGAAGAAAATGCTATTATTATGCATTGGGCCTTCAGCTAGGGCAAGGCCAAAATGAGAAAATTAGATTTCACTTAGTGTATGAATTATTTTAGAGCCTGGTTCTTTCAGCCTGAAGAGACACAACGTGCTGGAACTTACTTTGCTGATGTGAATGTAGATACAGTTGGATATCAAGGAAGGACTTGTATTTTAACTTAATGTATGTCATTTTACAGATCAAGTTGATAAGTATTTTAATGTCAGAGATGAGTTCTTGGAGGCCAAAAAATGTTTATGCCCAGTTCCATCCTTCTTCAAGCTCCAGATCTACTCATATTTGTAACATTTAACAATAGTGTGTTTCCCTGCTGCACTAGATATGGTAACATCTCCTGAAATTACTTATTATACTGCCAGAGTGGTATACCGGCAGAGACATTATAGGAATCTCTACCAAAATACTCAATTCTGTCATTCTTGCATGAGAAATAATGGACAGCAAAATTTATTCTCCTGGAAAGATGAGGTATTTTATTGCACTCTTTTGACATAGGAGAATGAGAAAAAGAATGGTCTTTTAAAAAAAACTTAAGCAAAGCTGCAAAATACAAAAAAGAAAAAAGAAAAAAAGAAAAAAGAAAACCACTCAACCCACAGTTCAACACAAAATATGATATAATGCAAACAAGACTATGTACTGTATCTGTTTAGCAGTTACTTCTGAGTGGGGAGCCTATGTCCCAAATTACTTCTCTTCTCTATAATATCCTTCAGCAGGAACAAGCAGGTTTTAGGAAGGGCCATAGCACAGTAGACCAAATCTTTGTGCTACACCATCTTGTATGCAAATAAACCACCAGGCCATTCAAATGGCTGTTCACAGCTTTTACTGACTTCTCCTCCACATTTGACACTATCACCAGAAACTGGCTGTGGGAGAAGCTCATGGAGACCAACATCATTAAGAGACTCCTAACCCTAACACAACGTTGAGGGTAAGGATTAGCACAGATGGAAGGCTGACAGAGGAAATACATAATAACAAAGGGGTAAAACAAGGGTGCTTACTCACACCCCTACTTTTAAACTTTTATATTAATAATATTGTAACAGCTTTAAACCATCCAGATCATTTCCCCCCCTCAATTGGGAACTATAAGATTGCAAGCCTTATATATGCTGATGACATTGTATTATTATCTATGAACAAAAAGGGACTGAAGAGAAGCTTAAATAAGCTCCAAGAGTTTAGCCACCTAGAGCAACTAAAGATAAATTATACAAACTCTAAAATGATGATTTTTGGAAAGCATCCCCCCAAATTTAGCTGAACTATAGGTGAAAATCAAATAGAACAAGACCAAACCTTCAAGTACTTAGGACTGCATTTTGATGAGAAAAACTGCTGGAAATCCCAGATACAGAGCACGAAAATATCGCTTCAGAAATCTAGCCATGCTCTGGTCAAATTTTTCCCTTCCAAAGGTGGTAAACTAGCAACTCCAGCTTTAAAGGTCTTTTCAGGAAGGGTCATCTCTCAAATGCTTTATGGAATTGAGATCTGGGTATGAATCAAAACAACCTACACCATCTTGAAGTAGGACAGAATAAATTTCTGATACACATCCTTGTAGCACCCCAGGGGACTCCAGCAGCTTTTCTTAGAACCGAGACAGGCATGGTGTCCATTAAAGCCAGGGCAACTCTAGCTATATTCTCTTACTATAAGAGGGTAATGGATATGTCCGACCACTGTCTACCTAAACATTGTATGGTAGAGCAATGGAAGAGTGGTGGCTGGATAACTTCAGTTCAAACCCTACTAAAATCTAAATCCCTCTCCACATATATTTTTGTTTATTTTGGGGGTAAAAGCTCCTGGATAACATTTTGGCTGCTCTACAGGAGGAAAGCCCTAAGATAAAGGTGGTCAGGTTACTTTTGGACTGTGACCCGTATGTTACATACAGAACAGCGCTGTTTGCAAAAGCAGCCAGAAATATTTGAGCTAATTTCCTGAAAGCCATTGTGATCAATTGTGTGGGGGACTCCCAGATATGAAGGGTTTCTTATTATTTTATATGTCTGTGATTTTATCATGATTTTATTTGATCATATTTGTATTTTAAACAATTGTGATGGCTTTTAGCTAATACAATAAACTTGAACTTGTACTGAAATATGATATAATGCAAACATGACTATGTGTCTGTTTAGCAGTCACTTCTGAGTGGGGAGCCTATGTCCCAAGTTACCGCTCTTCTCTAAAAGAAGAAATAAAGGAGATCCACCAAAGGATAGTATTCCCACTATGGTGTAGTGGATAGAATGATGGACTAGGATATTATTATTTCTTGGCTTCACTCCAAGAGTGAACGGTTCAAGACTCCCATTCCTATATATGAAGCACTTGGGGCTTACTGCACTGCTCAAGAAAGATTCCTGTGAGTTGCCCTTAGCCTATAAATGGACTTTAACTCAAGAGAAAATATATGACATCCCTGCCAGAAGCTTATCAGTTGGTTATGCTAGCCTACTTGCAAGGCTGTTAACTGCAATGGCAAATTACTACTAGTTAATAAGTTTATTTATTTTTATTTATTTATTAGATTTCTATCCTGCCCATCTAGACCAAAGGTCTACTCTTACGTTGCTGTCACAGTCCTTCTTGTGGACCAGTTGCATGAGTTGGTGCATGAAAGAGGCAAATAACTGTGCACAAGTGGCAACTAATTAACCATTTGAAATCCCCTGCTGCAGTCAGTGCTATTCCACTTAATCTGGTAAATGTAACCAAAACTATTCTAGCCATTTTCTGCAAAATTGGATAAAAGGGGATAAATATGCCAGTTGTTCAGCATTGTAACTTGCTTTACTTCTCACAGTATTTCTCTGATTGGTCTGAAATATGGCCTATTTGTAAAACTTACAAAGAAGATAATGGATGTAGAGATTGCTTCTGTTTCTTTGAGTGGGCATTTATGAACCTACACCGATAGGCTATTCTGCGTATGTGCAGTGTTTGTTCACAGAGAGCTCCATATTACTAACTGAACTGGTATCATTTTTATAACCAAATGAAATATGAGACTTATAATGCTAGAAAGTGTTTTTTTTTTTGGGGGGGGGCAATAGGGACATTACCATGTTCTTCACAATGTTGTGGTTTTTTCAAAAAATACGTTTTAGAAATCAATTTATTTACATTTGGGTGTAGAAGAAAAAGATATGTCAAAGTTCAATACAACTATTTCTTCAGAAAATAAAACATCATGGCAAACAAACAAACAAACAAATAAGGCAATGGGCACAAACCAGAAAAGTTTCTCTTGTGTCTCCTATACAGTTATAATATTAGCACCAACCTTACTCAAATCAATGTGACTTTAAAATCCAACTTATTCGTGGAGCATGCCTTAATGTTGCAGAGAAAAGTATGTAATAATTTTTAGTTCTGAAGCATAAGCAAAACTATGTCCAGAGGAAAAGTGCCCTGTTACACTTTTTTCTGGGAGTAAGGGACTACTGAGTTAAGTTTGTATGTGAAAAAGCTCCCCACTAGGGGGCAGTTTAGCTCTGTCACCCATGCTTATAGGGATGCTAGATTCAGAAA
Organism: Pogona vitticeps; assembly: GCF_051106095.1. Lineage (NCBI taxonomy): Eukaryota > Metazoa > Chordata > Lepidosauria > Squamata > Agamidae > Pogona > Pogona vitticeps. Next base: position 174,876,854 of record NC_135786.1, read on the forward strand.
CCTCCTTCATGGATTGCTGCCTTGTCGTGGCGAAGGGGCTTGAGTAACTCAGAGAAGCTATGGGCTATGCCGTGCAGGGACACCCAAGATGGACAGGACATAGTGGAGAGTTCCGACTAAACGCAATCCACCTGGAGTAGGAAATGGCAAGCCACTCCAGTATCTTTGCCAAGAACGCCCCATGATCAGAAACAAAAGGCTAAAAGATATGACGCTGGAAGATGGGCCCCTCAGGTCGGAAGGCGTCCAACATGCTACTGAGGAAGAGTGGAGGACAAGTACAAGTAGCTCCAGAGCTAATGAAGTGGTTGGGCCAAAGCCGAAAGGACGCTCAGCTGTGGACGTGCCTGGAAGTGAAAGGAAAATCCAATGCTGCAAAGAAAAATACTGCATAGGAACCTGGAATGTAAGATCTATGAACGTTGGGAAGCTGGAGGTGGTCAAACAGGAGATGGCAAGAATAAACATCGACATCCTGGGCATCAGTGAACTAAAATGGACAGGAATGGGCGAATTCAGCTCAGATGATTATCATATCTACTATTGTGGGAAAGAATCCCGTAGAAGGAATGGAGTAGCCCTCATAGTCAACAAAAGAGTGGGAAAAGCTGTAATGGGATACAATCTCAAAAATGATAGAATGATGTCAATACGAATCCAAGGCAGACCATTCAACATCACAATAATCCAAGTTTATGCACTAACCAGCATTGCTGAGGAGACTGAAATTGAACAATTCTATGAAGATTTACAACACCTTCTAGAACTGACACCAAAGAAAGATGTTCTTCTCATTGTAGGGGACTGGAATGCTAAAGTCGGGAGCCAAGAGATAAAAGGAACAACAGGGAAGTTTGGCCTTGGAGTTCAGAACGAAGCAGGACAAAGGCTAATAGAGTTTTGTCAAGAGAATAAGCTGGTCATCACAAACACTCTTTTCCAACAACACAAGAGGCGACTCTATACATGGAAATCACCAGATGGGCAATATCGAAATCAGATTGATTATATTCTCTGCAGCCAAAGATGGAGAAGCTCTATACAGTCAGCAAAAAGAAGACCTGGAGCTGACTGCGGTTCTGATCATCAGCTTCTCATAGCAAAATTCAAGCTTAGACTGAAGAGATTAGGAAAAACCACTGGGCCACTCAGGTATAATCTAAACCAAATCCCTTATGAATACACAGTGGAAGTAAAGAACAGATTTAAGGAACTAGATTTGGTGGACAGAGTGCCTGAAGAACTTTGGATAGAGGCTCGTAACATTGTCCAGGAGGCAGCAACGAAAACCATCCCAAAGAAAAGGAAATGCAAGAAAGCAAAGTGGCTGTCCAACGAGGCCTTAGAAATAGCAGAGAGGAGAAGGGAAGCAAAATGCAAGGGAGATAGGGAAAGTTACAGAAACTTGAATGCAGACTTCCAAAGAATAGCAAGGAGAGACAAGAGGGCCTTCTTAAATGAACAATGCAAAGAAATAGAGGAAGATAACAGAAAAGGAAAGACCAGAGATCTGTTCAGGAAAATTGGAGATATTAGAGGAACATTTTGCGCAAAGATGAACATGATAAAAGACAAAAATGGGAGGGACCTAACAGAAGCAGAAGACGTCAAGAAGAGGTGGCAAGAATACACAGAGGAATTATATCAGAAAGATTTGGATATCCCGGACAACCCAGACAATGTAGTTGCTGACCTTGAGCCAGACATCCTGGAGAGCGAAGTCAAGTGGGCCTTAGAAAGCTTGGCTAACAACAAGGCCAGTGGAGGTGATGGCATTCCAGTTGAACTATTTAAAATCTTGAAAGATGATGCTGTTAAGGTGCTACATTCAATATGCCAGCAAGTTTGGAAAACTCAACAGTGGCCAGAGGATTGGAAAAGATCAGTCTACATCCCAATCCCAAAGAAAGGCAGTGCCAAAGAATGCTCCAACTACCGCACAATTGCACTCATTTCACATGCTAGCAAGGTTATGCTCAAAATCCTCCAAGGTAGGCTTCAGCAGTATGTGGACCGAGAACTCCCAGAAGTACAAGCTGGATTCCGAAGAGGCAGAGGAACTCGAGACCAAATTGCTAACTTGCGCTGGATTATGGAGAAAGCCAGAGAGTTCCAGAAAAATATCTACTTCTGCTTCATTGACTATGCGAAAGCCTTTGACTGTGTGGATCACAGCAAACTATGGCAAGTTCTTAAAGAAATGGGAGTGCCTGACCACTTTATCTGTCACCTGAGAAACCTATATGTGGGACAGGAAGCAACAGTTAGAACTGGTCATGGAACAACTGAGTGGTTCAAAATTGGGAAAGGAGTACGGCAAGGCTGTATATTGTCCCCCAGCTTATTTAACTTATATGCAGAATACATCATGCGGAAGGCTGGACTGGAAGAAACCCAAGCTGGAATTAAGATTGCCGGAAGAAATATCAACAACCTCCGATATGCAGATGATACCACTCTGATGGCAGAAAGTGAGGAGGAATTAAAGAACCTTGTAATGAGAGTGAAAGAGGAGAGTGCAAAAAACGGTCTGAAACTCAACATCAAAAAAACTAAGATCATGGCCACTGGTCCCATCACCTCCTGGGAAATAGAAGGGGAAGATATGGAGGCAGTGTCAAATTTTATCTTCCTGGGCTCCATGATCACTGCAGATGGAGACAGCAGCCCTGAAATTAAAAGGCGCCTTCTTCTTGGGAGGAAAGCGATGACAAATCTTGACAGCATCTTGAAAAGCAGAGACATCACCTTGCCAACAAAAGTCCGAATAGTCAAAGCTATGGTTTTTCCTGTCATGATGTATGGAAGTGAGAGCTGGACCATAAAGAAAGCAGACCGCCGAAGAATTGATGCCTTTGAATTGTGGTGCTGGAGGAGGCTCTTGAGAATCCCCTGGACTGCAAGGAGAACAAACCTATCAGTTCTAAAGGAAATCAACCCTGAATGCTCACTTGAAGGACAGATCCTGAAGCTGAGGCTCCAGTACTTTGGCCATCTCATGAGAAGAAAAGAGTCCTTGGAAAAAACCTTGATGTTAGGAAGGTGTGATGGCAAGAGGAGAAGGGGACGACCGAGGATGAGATGGCTGGACAGTGTCTGCGAAGCAACCAACATGAACCTGACACAACTCCGGGAGGCAGTAGAAGACAGGAGGGCCTGGCGTGCTCTGGTCCATGGGGTCACGAAGAGTCGGACACGACTAAACGACTAAACACACACACAGATTCAGAAACATATTTACTTGTAAGAATATTACCATGTCTCCCCGTAAATAAGACAGGGTCTTATATTAATTTTTGCTCCAAAAAATGCATTAGGGCTTATTTTCAGGGGATTTTTTTTTCATGTGCAACCATCTACATTTACTCCAATACAGTCATGTCATCTTCTGGTTGCTGCACAGTGGTAAACAGCAGGGTTTCACTTAACTGGGGCTTATTTTGGGGGTAGAACTTATATTATGAGCATCCTGAAAAATCCTACCAGGCTTATTTTCAGATTAGGTCTTATTTTCAGGGACACAGGGTAGTTGAAATCAGCTTGTGTGCAAACTGGCAAAACAAAAGCACTGGGAATACTAAGTCTTCTCCCACCCTGCCATTCCCAAAGCCAACGTGAGTACTGTCAGACAACACAGCATCCCTAACAAAAAGGGTTTGTTTAGGCTATTTGCTGAAGTGTTTCTTTCTCCTTACTATCTTGAAGGGCACGTGGTCTTAGAAATGTGTTCTTGCTCTCAGACTTCTGTTGAATTGCACTTACCAGGCAGTGAGAAATCACAAGGTGCAAGCTGGCCAACTCTTCAATCATCCAACTGCAGGAATGAGCTTTAGCTGGAAAATCCCACTTTGAGAAGATAAAAGCTCCAGCTCTGCTTCAGCAGACATAATCCCATCGGGTTTGATGGAGGTTACTCTCAAGCAACTTTTCTGGTTTTGTCCTGGATTGATGTGAACTTCTATATACCATGTCCAGAAATGCTTCATTGTCCTGGGTGGTTCATGTACCCAAATATCATATACCACCTTTTTCCCTCATTCTTTATCACCACCCTCTTACCTACTCCTTTCATTGGCACCTGAAATCCTTATTTTAAAAAAATGTTCAGCAAGTGAAGCAGTGCTGGACTGAGGCTGCAGTCACACTGGCAATAAGAAGTCCATTTAAGCATCATTTAAATTGATTCAGATTTTATTGTTTGCATGATGCAAGGGTGAAATAGATTTATATGGGCTGCAAAGCAAGTTTTTCTCAACTTGCTGGCAGGGTCTTTGTAAAGTACTTTGCTTCTAAAACTGATTCAGTTCAATGCAGTTTTGAAGAAATTAGTCAATTTCAGCAGTGTAGATGCCAACACCAGTTTATATCACCATAAATAAATTGATTTCCATTCAGTGCATGTGAACCAGGTCACCAGTTTAAATACCATGTGGCCTGAACCTGATTTTTTTAAAAGTCTGAACAGAAATCGATTCAAATTGTCAGCATGACCACAGCCTGACGTAGTAAGCATTCGAATTTTATCAGCTTAGCACTACATGGCTAAGTTTAGCATTGCAGCAATAAAGTTGGAGAAAAGCAATCTTTAAAAATACAGTTTGCACATTTCATTGCAGTTGTAGTGGTTAAAAATGCAGAGGAAAGAAGCAGATTTCACTGCCACACTATATCCCACTCTGTGCATCATCAGTAATGTCATCTGGACACTTCCCATAACAATCCTAAAGGACATATATAGGCAACCTGCAAGCCAAAAGCAAGACAAAAGAATGCAAGTGGAAATGCTACCAAAAACACAAGCTCTGCTGACTAAACAAAACACATGGCATACATATGCCAAAAGATGGGATCTACTTGCAATTAGCACTGACACTGTCATTGACAGAATAAATATAGAAAGGAACATTAAGAAACATGGCACAAACAGTTAGACAAAGACCTGTCAGAAGCAGCCATGGTGAACACCATGGGAAATGCACATCAAACATGGGATTTGTCTGGGTTATTATGGGTCTGTCCTGTGAGCTGTACAGGCAGTGTGGGGCGATAAGAAAGAATTTTTTTGCTTCCCTATTAAACAAAAATCAACTAGATACATCAATCTTAAGCAAGCAACCCCCTAAAATTAACAAAATTTAAATTAGTCATGATTAATAGGTTCCATTCATTCAAATGCCTCTATACTATATAGGTCTTACACTTGATTTAGCATGCTACTTATGGGCTTGTGTTTAATCCCTTGACAAGTGGCAAAATGCAATATTTATAAAACTTTGTATGAGTAATACATTTCTTGCTTATTCTGCATTCTCAAAAAATTGTGTGGTTTACTACTAGAGGGAAAAGGGATTGTTTCCGCCTTAGTGTTATAGAGTTATACAGTTTTTAGGGGCAGAAACATATTTAACTTTATTGTTACAGGTTATTTTACAGGTTGCTAGCATACAAAGCATCTAACAATACAAAATGGAATCCACAGAGTCCAATAATGTACCTTAAGTATACTGTACTTATTGGAATGTGTGAAACCAATAGTGATGCCTATGCATGGCACACATCCTTGAGCAGATAGAAAACATCTTAATGATTGTCCCCATCTGAAGAAATGTAGTATGCCTCCCTAGGGTTCCTCATAAATTGCCACTACGGCCATCACTTGGGCAAAATTTGGCCACCTTTCCCCCCTCCCCCGCCCAGGCAGTTTGTTACTTGAGCCTTTGGAGAGCTACAGTATAATCAATTTGCACAGGAAGCCAGCACAATAAGCACATTTTGTCTGCATTTAAGACTGAGGCCAAAAAAATCCTGATGACTAGCTATAATCTTGGAACACTTCAGGGGATGTTCTATCATCTCATTTCAATTTTAATATTTTCAGGATGATGAAGATGTAAATAGAATGAAGTACAGTAACACCACAGCTTCTTTTAAAAAAAGCAAAAGCAAAATGTGCCCATGGTAGTTAAACCGAAAGAAACAACACAAATATTGGCAACAGCATGATCAGCTGTTTTTTAAACATGCACATAGCCTTCAATTCATGTAGAGTCCACTGTATACAAAGACCTTCCTGCTGACTTCAATGATAGAGGTTCATTCGCGTTGTGTGCATAGCTCCACAGGGAAAACCACTCAATCACAGCAGCTATATTTATGCACTGAATCTGATATGCAGCTTTATATCCAATACTACAGCTTTAAAAATTCAATTGTAATATTACTTTTTATTTCAGTCTCCCCCCATCAGCATGGTGGTCCAATACAAACATGAAATGTGGGGGCAAAAAACACTCTTTGGCAGAAAAAAAAAAGATTTAGAATGGGAGATTGTGATTGACCACCAATTTGCTTTTACCCATTTAAAATACTTAGCGTCTTATATACTAATAACCAATATTATATACTTCTTATGGGGTTCATTATGAAGCCAAAGGAGCAAATATGGCAACACACCAGAAAAGCACCAACAAGCTAGGGAGAATCAAAAAGTACACAAAGCAACAATAAATTGGAAGAGATAAACTGTGAAGGAGCACCTTAAACAGCCTAGTTATGAATGAGCATGATAAAAAAAAAACTGGGAGAATAGAGTATTATGAAATTGGGCATAGCTGGCTAGGTCTCTACACAGGAGCTTCCCACATGTCAACATCCTATTGCAGATGCTACTTTTAACAATTTTTTAAATCTTAGATACTCAAACTGATGGCTGTTTTTTTGTTGTTGTTATTTTGCCATGTCTTAGTATATTACAGCGAGATATTAGTTGCCATTATTTACTACTAAATGTACTAAATGTAATTTAAAATCTGCAAGGTAATCTAATGGCATCTTTCAAGAAATGCTGTGTTACAATTAATATAGCAATTCTGGCAGGTGATAGAATAAAGATAAGCAATTTTGTCTGCTGAAATCACCTGAACAGGTGACATGGAGTAGAGTAAAAAGGACCCTTGACTGAGAACCTTTTACTACACCATGATGACACTTAGTTGCTTAAATCCAACTCATAGACGCAGCTAATGGAGACCCGCTGAATCAATTATTGAATTGGTTGTTCTGGGTTTTTCGGGCTCTTTGGCTGTGTTCTGAAGGTTGTTCTTCCTGATGTTTCGCCAGTCTCTGTGGCCGGCATCTTCAGAGGACAGCAACCTGTACTCAATTATTGAATTGTTCAATGCTTACATAAACCCCATAAATTCAATGGGCTTATGCTAATGGAGACCAGTATTTGTATCTAATCCACTAGGTTATGTAAACAGAGATATTTTAATAAGTCACAGCACACTCAATACTAGCACAAATGTTTTTGCTTTCACGTCTATATTTTAGAAACACAGCACAGAATTCAGTAGAGCGATCCATGCGGATCTCTTCATAGTATATCCGAAGCATGAAAGAAATCAATACTAAATCAGCAGCAAAACTTTGCATTTTAAAATAACCAGAGAGAGAGAGAGAGAGAGAGAGAGAGAGAGAGAGAGCAGCCTGCAAAGTACTGCTCAGTGTATATAAATGTTGCTACCATTAAATTCGCTAGATAAATTTACTAGATAATATGAACAAGGTATTTCAATATGCTAACAATGTAAATCTTGACTTATTTCATTCTTGCATTGTTCTTACCACAAGAGTGCAAACTTTTATTTTGGTAACAAAATGATTTTGTGTAATTATGATGATTTTCTTGGTCTTTGTCTCTTTAATATCTAGAAAAAACGTATTACTGAAAAACGTACTCAGCATTATGTTTTTGCATGGACTAGTGGATGCAGTAGCACGGAATGGGTTGTCAATCAATCAGCCTGTTGTTCTGAGTTTGCTTTGGGTTTATGCTTAGGGAAAAGGTATTGGCTTTGTGCTGCTGCATTTTGCACAAAATGTTGAAAACAAGAAAAAAATGTTAGTTGATCCTTTTTCACATTGGATGTGGAAAGTCTTATGGGCACTGGAGAATTCTTACAGAATGTTAAGGTTTAATAACAATAATTAGCTCCAAGCGGTCTTCCACCAATATAATTCATGGTTAAGTTCTTAGTTATCTAAGATTTTCCAGATAAGAATTCAATGGCTATGCTGCGTCACTGTATGAATTTTCATTGTAAGACACATATAAGATTATAATATCACAAAGAGTGACTAGATTTCTCTTGATGCAGCTCCATGCACACAAGTCCTCAGGTATGCCCTTTTATCTTTAATTAAAAGATTCCTATTTGAGTCAGGTTCTGATATTACATAGGGATACTTTCTGACCTGGAGAAGTCTTTGGGGGCCTCAGGACCTAGAGGTGCAGGTGAGACTTTAATATCTGAAAATCACTGTTGATGATAGGGGAGATGCCAGGAGTGAAAATTAAGACTGTTGAGATGTGTGGAAGAATGCTTATGAATGGGACTGCGAGCTGATATAGTTAGTTAAGAGCTGTTGATTAGGCAGTGGTGCAACTTAGAGCTGCAAGTTAGAATAACTGTGGTCTGTTTATGAAGGACCTGGTTTTGACAGAACTTGTATCAAAATAAGTATCTATCTGTATATAAGAACAGGACGTATGTAAAATTATAAAAAAGAAGAGTAAAGGGTTACAATTATATACTGGTTACATACTGAAGAACCTAACAATTTAAACATTGGTTGTTGTGGGTTTTCTGGGCTGTTTGGCTGTGTTCTTAAGGTTCTTCTTCCTAACGTTTCACCAGTCTCTGTGGCAGCATCTTCAGAGGACAGGAGCCAGAACTTTGTGCTGTGTTAAAGTTTGTTGGATAGTTGAGTATTTATAGCTGTGGGATTAGCTTTTGTCCTTTTCAGGAGATTGAGTGATTATGGTGATCAGCATGTTTCTTTCCAAGAATACAATTTGAATATTGTTCTTATCTTTTACTTTTGCCTGTTAACTGAACCTTCTTATTCTTTGTTTTTTACAACATAAATAAAAAATTAAGAAGAAATAAGAATATTACCAATAAATATCACTAATAAACAAGAATAATAATCTGGGAAAATACTTCTCCAAAGTAAAAAGAAACAAGACATTTTCTGATATAAGATCATATTGTTCGCAAGAGCCCTTATGGACATGTCATTAAAAAACATTCATTACTATTCCATAAAAGACTGGCATATAAACTTTCTCTTGCCATTCTTCTTTATTTTGAAATGCTAAACAAGTCTCATGGTTTAACAAAGCGCTGTCAAGGGCACTTACTTTTCATATCTTAACAGCTTTGAGGTTTCTGGCTGATCTAATTCTTTTTCTCTGTGAGCATCCAAGTCAGGAAAGATGTTCATAATAATTATGACTGAACTTCTACATTTCTCAGTAAGGAAGAAACTGCTATGTTTGTAGGCCAGGAGAATGATAACAGTGACACGAACCACTGACCTAATTGTATAATGAATATTTCAGCCGTGATCTAATTTTTGACACAGCTGCAATGTCCTCTCTTTCATACACACAGTCTCACACAGAAACCACTGAGACAACTTTCAATATACAATGGCATAGTTCTATTACAATGGGCTCCTTCCTCAACAGTTCAGTTTCCCATCACAGATAACAGCAATCTCTCTTAAGAATAACTCACCAACTTGATAGGAAACAACAAAATGGGAACTGCAAGGCACAGCGAAAACAAAGGGTAACAAACCCTAATAATGCTCAGCAAATTCAATGCATTTGTGGGAAACACTTTTTATTTCTGTTTACTGCTACTTGGGGTCTTATGATAAACCTTAGGATTGGAGCATACTGTTTTAAGTGGATACTTGTTACAATGTATCCCTTCTGGGGATGAAGCTCCTAGTTTTGGTGCAGCAGGAAATGGAACAGCTGTTTACACATGTTTGTGAGTGTGAAAATGGGGGAAATTCTTCTAACAGAGCAGCAGAAAGTGGAATATTCTCATTGTCATGGGTTGTCCCTATGTATCAGTAAGCTTAGAGCTCCCTATGTCAGAAAACTGCTTTCAGAGAGATAATGGTCCCCCGCTGCTTAAAAATCTGGATATTATATTACTGGCTGTTAATGCTGCAGCATGTGCCAATGCTCAATTATCCTGGACTATAGCAAATATAGTCTTGTGGCAATTTCATGCTGGGTGATGCTATTGAGAAAGGGGCCCTGAACAGTTAACCATTTCAAAGAGAAATTTCTGATATTATGGATGAGATAATTTTCTACTTAGTATGCTTTGAGTATTTTTCTCTCTTTTTCCCCCTTTTGTGGGGGGGGACTGGGGGAGGTATGGCCATAAAAGTAAAAGGCACCATACCAATATGCTGAAAACCTTTCAGGGATTTTCTTGTTTAATCGTTAAGTTGTATTCGACTGTGACCTATGGACCAGAGCACACCAGGCCCTCCTGTCTTCCACTGCCTCCCGGACTTGGGTCAAATTCATGTTGGTAGCTTCGATGACACTGTCCAACCATCTCATCCTCTGTCATCCCCTTCTCCTATTGCCTTGACACTTTCCCAACATCAGGGTCTTTTCTAGTGAGTCTTCTCTTCTCATGAGATGGCCAAAGTATTGGAGCCTTAGTTTCAGGATCTGTACTTCCAGTGAGCATTCGCTGCCTCCATTTCTTCCCCTTCTATTTAGCAGGAGGTGATGAGACCAGTGGCCATGATCTTAGTTTTTTAAATGTTGAGCTTCAGACCATTTTTTGCGCTCTCCTCTTTCACCCTTATTAAGAGGTTCTTTAATTCCTCCTCACTTTCTGCCATCAGAGTTGTATCATCTGCATATCTGAGGCTGCTGATATTTCTTCCAGCAATCTTAATTCTGGTTTGGGATTCATCCAGTCCATGCCTTTCGCATGATGTATTCTGCATATAAGTTAAATAAGCAGGGGGACAATATACAGCCTTGTCATACTCCTTTCCCAATTTAAACCAATCAGCTGTTCCATATCCAGTTATAATTGTTGCTTCCTGTCCCACATATAGATTTCTCAGGAGATAGATAAGGTGGTCAGGCACTCCCATTTCTTTAAGGACTTGTCATAGTTTGTTGTGGTCGACACAGGCAAGGGCTTTTGCGTAATCAATGAAGCAGAAATAGATGTTTTTATGGAACTCTCTGGCTTTCTCCATAATCCAACACATGTTAACAATTTGGTCTCTAGTTCCTCTGCCTCTTTGAAATCCAGCTTGTACTTCTGGGAGTTCTCGGTCCACATACTGCTGAAGCCTACCTTGTAGGATTTTGAGCATAACCTTGCTAGTGTGTGAAATGAATGTAATTGTACGGTAGTTGGAGCATTCTTTGGCACTGCCCTTCATTGGGATTGAGATGTAGATTGATCTTTTCCAATCCTCTGGCCACTGCTGAGTTTTCCAAATTTGCTGGCATATTGAGTGTAGCACCTTAACAGCGTCATCCTTTAAGATTTTTAATTGTTCAACTGGTATACCCTCACCTCCACTGGCCTTATTGTTAACTATGCTTTCTAACGCCCACTTGACTTCACTCTCCAGGATGTCTGGCTCAAGGTCAGCAACCGCACTATCTGAGTTGTCCAGGACATCCAGATCTTTCTGGTATAATTCCTCTGTGTATTCTTGCCACCGCTTCTTGATGTCTTCTGCTTCTCTTAGATCCCTACCATTTTTGTCCTTTATTATGTCCATCTTTGCACAAAATGTTCCTTTAACATCTCCAAATTTCTTGAACAGATCTCTGGTTTTTCCCTTTCTATTATTTCCCTCTATTTCTTTGCACTGTTCATTTAAGAAGGCCCTCTTGTCTCTCCTTGCTATTCTTTGGAAATCTGCATTCAGTTTTCTGTAACTTTCTCTGTCTCCCTTGCATTTGGTTTCTCCCTTCTTTTCTTTGCTATTTGTAAGACCTCGTAGTACAGCCACTTTGCTTTCATGTATTTCCTTTTCTTTGGGATGGTTTTTGTTGCTGCCTCCTATATAATGTTACGAGCCTCCATCCATAGTTCTTCAGGCACTCTGTCCACCAAACCTAGTTCCTTAAATGTGTTCTTCACTTCCACTGTGTATTCATAAGGGATTTGGTTTAGATTATACCTGAGTAGCCCAGTGGTGTTTTCTACTCTCTTCAGTTTGAGCTTGAATTTTGCTATGAAAAGCTGATGATCAGAGCCACAATCAGCTCCAGGTCTTGTTTTTGCTGAATGTATAGAACTTCTCCATCTTTGGCTGCAGAGAATATAGTCATCTGATTACGGTATTGCTCATCTGGTGATTTCCATGTGTAGAGTCGCCTCTTACGTTGTTGGAAAAGAGTGTTTGTGATGACCAGCTTGTTCTCTTGATAAAACTCTATTAGCCTTTGCCCTGCTTCATTTTGAACTCCAAGGCCAAACTTACCTGTTGTTCCTTTAATCTCTTGACGCCGTACTTTAGCATTCCAATCCCCTATAATGAGAAGAACATCTTACTTTGGTGTCAGTTCTAGAAGGTGTTCTATGTCTTCATAGAATTGGTCAATTTCAGCCTCTTCATTATCGGTGGTTGGTGCATAAATTTGGATTACTGTGATGTTGAAAGGTCTGCTTTGGATTTGTATTAAAATCATTCTAGCATTTTTGAGATTGTATCCCAGTACAGCTTTTCCCACTCTTTTGTTGACTATGAGGGCTACTCCATTCCTTCTACGGGATTCTTGCCCACAATAGTAGATATGATAATCATCTGAGCTGAATTCGCCCATTCCTGTCCATTTTAGTTCACTGATGCCCACGATGTCAATGTTTATTCTTGCCATCTCCTGTTTGACTACATCCAGCTTACCAAAGTTCATAGATCTTACATTCCAAGTTCCTATGCAGTATTTTTCTTTGCAGCATCAGACTTTCCTTTCATTTCCAAGCATGTCCGCAGCTGAGCGTCCTTTCGGCTTTGGCCCAACCACTTCATTAGCTCTGGAGCTACTTGTACTTGCCCTCCACTCTTCCTCAGTAGCATGTTGGACGCCTTCCAACCTGAGGGGCTCATCTTCCAGCATCATATCTTTTAGCCTTTTGTTTTTGTTCATGGAGTTTTCTTGGCAAAGATACTGGAGTGGCTTGCCAGTTCCTGCTCCAGGTAAATCACGTTTCATCAGAACTCTCCACTATGACATGTCTGTCTTGGGTGTCCCTGCATGGCATAGCCCATAGCTTCTCTGAATTACTCAAGCCCCGTTGCTACGACAAGGCAGCAATCAATGAAGGGGATTCAGGGATAGCTAATTCTTTGAACATTACTCCTTTAATATGCAAATACCTAGTATATATAGTTTAACTAAAGCCGTAATACTAAACACTGTTACTAAGGGGTACACCACATTGAACTCAGTAGGAGTGACTTCTGAAAGAATGAGGAAAATATGACATTGTGGATTACTAAAACATAGCTTGCTTAAGTCTCTTTTATTTCAAAGACAACATCCTGATCAATATTTATGCTGACTCCAACTGCAGAAACTATTAAAGTGCTGGCTGTGTGCCTGGTCAAGCTCAAGAAACCAGTGGTTCAACCTGAGAGACCAAAGGTGTGAGTTACCTACATCTGGGCTAGGGAAGGCCTTCAGATAGTAAAATGTGAGGGCTACTCCTTCATGTCACCAAAGCAATAATGTAGAGAGAGTTGAGCAACATTATCAGGTCTAAAGGCCATTTTAAGTGAAATTATCAGTTGTGAGCTGGGCATTACGCATGTAGATTCACTTGCATGGATGCTCTGTTTTTAAGATCCTTCTCTTCTATGTGTGAAGAGGAAATATCAAATTGCAGATTCCCTGTCAAGCATCCTGCTCACAACAAATGTTTTCTGCATGGTTCATATAACTTTTTTTGCCTTTTAGCATTGCCAGCTGACTTATGTACTGTATGAACTGAGTCTTAGCCCAACACCCTCCCTCTTCATCAGTGCCCACATTCATACACCACTGATGTTGCACTTTATAATACCTGCTGGGAAGACATGAGTTGCAACGAAAACACTTTTAAAAAAACATAATTTGCCTAATTTATCACTTGCCACAAATGGGGCAAAACAAAAAGACACCGGCGGATCAGACTCCAGGAACAAATCCTTCTTCTCGTAGCCAGTCTACATGTGTAGACTGTGGTGAAAGCAGCAGAACTGGTTTTGTCTTCCTTAAAGCTGTGTTAACCATCCATCTATACAAGGAACCAAACCAAAATACTTATTCTTCTAGCCTGCAAACAAGGCAGTGACAGTATCAGTGACAATGTGGTTGCACTTATGTGTGAGACAGAGATGGAGCGCATGAGTAACGAGCACGAGCCAGACAGCCCTGCAGAGCTATTTCTCAAAACTAAATACTGAGCTGATGAATGCAGACTAATGAGACAGTTGACAAGATTGATAACAGATTTCCATTTCCTAACCTGAAACAGGTCATCTCAGCTAGGGCAAACCATCTGTGACATCAAACGCTTACTGAGTGATGACAGACCAAGCGACGCTGCAAAGAAAAGCTCAAGTGCAAAAACCTGCTAAGGCACTGATGAGTTATATATTGGAAAAGAATGGTAGAAAGGAGCAGCTAAAATCTGTAACAATCCATCTCAGCGAATATATACATGTACTAATGGTAGATAAGATGGTATGTTCTGTCTAATCAAAACTCACTCTTTGTTGTTCATGACCATGAAAGCCTACCTTATTATACAGAATGGAAACCTCAATTACAAATAAGTAGTGTTTATTTAAAAGTTATTTTTAACACAATTTGCAAAAATTAAACCACATGATGCATGGATGGAGAGAATGTATCCCATCGAGTCTACCTAGAACACCTAATCCTTTGTACTCCATTTCTTTCCCTCTAATGCAAATTATTATCCCAGAGATGTCCATGAGTGAAATTTGCATTGCACACCGAAAAGCCTGTTTTTAAAACCAGAAGCAACAAGGTAGCCATGCATCTTTAAAAAAAAAGACTTTATATCTAAACAGGCCCTAGAGGGGCAAAAATATATCTATAATGCAAATCATGTCCCCAAAAGCTTCTGTGGGGGTAATTAATATTTGATAGCATCAATATTTTGGGTGTGTGTGTTTTGGGGAGACATGATGGTTGGATATGGTGTTTGCCCCTCAAAACCTGCAGGAGGATAAAAGATGCCATCTGAATCTTTGGGAGTTGCCCACCCCTGATGTGAAGCAGCAATAAGTACAGGATAAAGGATTCAGTAGATAAATGTGCACTTAAAATTTTAAGAACTGAGAAAATCTATTTTTTTCATTAAAAATTGCATAGGTAAATTAAAGACTTTTTGCTTCATACATAAAGACAGCAGAGTTAGTGTTAGCTGTAGACAACTAGGGCACTAGAGCTGAGATCCACTCCACCCCTGTCCCCAAAGCAAACCGCACATTTGAGATGGGGAGAGAAGAAGCATTTGCTTCTTCAAATAGTTGGGCCCCAGACTAATTAGGCCTTTATAAAGGTAAGTACCAGCACTCTAATTTGGGCCTGGAGGTAGATAGGCAGTGACTGAAGACCTTCCAAGATGGGATGTCCTATGTGAGCCCTTACATGCTGTGCTGAAGCTCTTACATTCCGCACTAGCAGATGCTTTCCAAAGCATTTTCAGAGACAGCCTGATGGATAATGCACTGCAGTCATCCAGATGAATGTAACCAGAGCATGCATAACTGCTCAGGGGAGGTTGCATCTGGCACCACCAGCTGCAGAGAGTGAAAGGCATTTCCTGCTAGAGAGGTCACCTTTGCTTCTACTGACAAAGCTGGACTGAAGAATGCTCTAAAGCTGTGTAAACCTATTATCTTCCAAAGAAGTTATGTCCCTCCAGAAGTAGGTAAAAAAAATCTCCTTGAACTAGAGAAGCATTTTGGGATTGTAACAATACAGAGACACCTTTACTGTATAGTTTGCTTATCAAATAAGAAACCAAAACTTTGCACTGTTGACAGACTTTGAAAACAAGGAAAATGAGCAAAATCTAAAGGTACTGTTGCTTGGTTTTTCTTTTAACTTTTATAGTTAATATTATCTGTTGATAGTATACTTGAAGATATAGTTGGGCTAAAACCAAAACCCAGTGCTTGCATTTAGATAGAACAGGAGCAGTGAGTAATGGTGTTCAAAAGGAAATACAGTGGTACCTCAACTTACGGAATTAATCTGTATTGGAACGGCGGCCGTAGGTTGAAATTTCTGTAAGTTGAAGCACCATTTCCCATAGGAATGCATTGAAAGTGGATTAATTTGTTCCCGCCGTAGGAAAAAAATTACCCCCCCAATAATAAAAAAAACACTGCAAGCCCTTGGGCCTGCGAAAACACAAACACATCTAAAAATAAACGTAAACATAACCCCAGCAGCGAAATCCCACCCTGCAAAAGCCACCCAAAACAGTAAAAAGTTAAAAACAGCACCTTACCTCCACTGCTTCTTCCTGGCCCTGACTCCACTGCCACCGTGACTGCCGCCGACCGGAGGCTTGAGCCTGGCCGGGGTGCTTCAGCCGCTCACCTCCCGGCTCACCTCCCACTTGCTCCGTGCCACCCTCTGTGGGCCCATGGCAGGAAATTCAAATGGTGGAGGGCGGCGAGGAGCAAGTGGGAGGTGAGCCAGATGGCAAGCAACTGAAGAAACCCAGCCAGCTCAAGCCTCCCGGCGCTGGGCAACTGCTGCCTCCACCGCCCACACTGCCACCGCCAGAACACCCAGGAGGCTCAAGCCTCCTGGCTCTGGGTCACTCCTGCCACCTGCGCTGCCACCACCAGAGCACCCAGGTGCTCTAACCTTTGGGGTGAAAGAGCTACAAAGAAGCAGCCTCTTCGCCACCAACAATTAGTAAATTTAAATTTCCCGCTGTTTCCCCCTGCCTTTTTCCTTTTGTAAGTGGAAGCTCTGGCCACAAGTCGAACCAAAATTTTGTGGCCGGAGCTTTCCATAACTCAAAATTTTCGTAAGTAGGGACGTCTGTAAGTCGAAGCACCACTGCAGTTTCTTTTTCTCTAAAGACAGCACAATTAGAAAGCATAGATAGGCAAGGTAGAAAGCATAAATGACTTGGTGTTTTGTCTCCCAGTACATGTAAGTTTTATTTTTTTTAAATGTTTACATTTTTGTTTGTTTATTGATATTTGCCTAAATTATTCTCTGAGTCAAAACATTCAAATCTACCATTTATTTCGCTGTAAGTGAATCTAGTCATTTAAGAAGTGTTTTCTGCTATGTCAGAGTGTAGGACACAAACCAACAGATTCAAATTGCAAGAAAAGAGACTGTGACTAAATATCAGGAAGGATCTGGTAGACTGTCCTTCACTGGAAGTTGTGAGACAGCTTGCTAAGGATTCTCAAGTTCCTGTGAGAGATCTCATTACCAGTTTGAGATCAAGATAACATCTTCTCCCTACCCCTATTGTTTGTGCAGTTAATGCAAAGTATCTCTAGACTGCCTTCTTCCTTTCTGAAGATCAGTGCACAAACACACAGCAAACACTAAAGTACAGCCTTATGGCTCAGAATGATACAAATGCAGCTACTTGTAATAGTGCATGAAGCAAGACAGTTATCATAATTTTAAATTTGGGGTATTTACAGAAATGCATATTCATCCTGAAACTGAGACAAAAGTACTCTCACTGGTTTGTTTGTTTGTTTATTTATTTATTTGGATGGGGGAGGCATTTTCTTTCTTAGTGCAGGTCAAGATCTAAATTCTTAGATAAACTTAGCTGTGGTTTGTTGAAACAAGCAGTTCCACAACCCATGGTCTTTATCTCATTTATTCAAGATTAACCACCACTTGGTTTGGATAAAATAACAAGTTGAAGTTAATAAAAAAAGAAGAAACAACATTTCAGAAACCCTCCTTGCACCTGTACCGGAAGATGAGGAGGGAATGTACAGGCTAGACACTCTTTGTGTTTATTCTCATCATGATAAACCATGATATTGCGTGATGTCCAAATGCAACCATACTGCATTTTTTAAAAAATCATTTTCTCTGCTTCAGTGCGATATTGAAATGGAAGAATAAATTTAGCATGGTCATTGTGAATATGAGCACATCGTGGATATGCCAAAATGATGAATGCCTCTGCCATTCTTTTGGCACACTTTAATTTGCAGAAAACTGCAAATGCACAAAAGAAATGCCCACAGGCTTAGCCTTAAAAGGGGCTTAGC